>NC_079499.1:98118479-100595447 GCF_030052815.1 Hevea brasiliensis
AGTACAAACCGTGGTTTACCAAAAGGAGAGAAACAAAAGCGGATGGGCATAATCATAAACGGTGACATTGAAAGGCACGTAGTAATAAATCGTGAAAAGAGTAGGAGATAGAATTATATTAGTAAAACTAGTACTAGAAGGAGAAACAATAAATATAGTTAGTGCTTATGCCACAAATAGGACTAGACAGTGAGAGTAAACAAAGATTTTGGGAAGATATGGATGATTTAATGCAAAGCATACCGAATGAAGAGAATGTTTTCATTGGTGGAGATTTGAATGGACATGTAGAAAGTGATAGACAAGTTATGAGAATGTTCATAGAGGTTTTAGTTTTGTGCAGAAATGAGAAGGAAAAAACATCTTGGATTTTGCTATGGCATACCACCTAATACTAACAAATACTAACTTTATAAAAAGAGAGTCACATTTAGTGACTTTCAAAAGTGCAACAGGAAGCCAAATCGACTTTCTCTTAACCGGGAAGACAAATGAGGCTACATGCAAGGATTGCAAGGTCATTCCAGAGAGGTTTTAACAAGTCAACATCGGTTGGTGGTCTTGGATGTCAAGTTTAGGAACAATTTAAGTAAGGTCGGAAGAAATAATGTAGCTCGAACAAAGTGGTGGGAGTTCAAAGGATAAAGCAAGTGAAATTCAAAATGAGCTTCTCGAGTCCAGTATGGAAGAGCTGGATATGGAGGCCAATGATATGTGGATACAAATGACATTAAAGATTAGAGAAGTAGCTAGAAAAGTACTTGGAGAGTCTAAGGACATGGACCACCCTCAAAGAGAGATAGTGGTGGAATGAGAAAGTACAAAAGCGTTGAAAAGAAAAAGGGAATGGTATAAGAAATTACTTAAATGTGATAATAATGAGGCATATGAACAGTACAATATAGCAAAGAAAGAGGCAAAAAAGACAGTTAGTCAAGCAAGAGCACAGGCCTTTGAAAAGTTATATGAGAAATTTGGAACTAAAGAAGGGGAGAAAGATATTTATAGATTAGCAAGGAGGAGAGAAAGGAAATGTCAAGATCTCAATCAAGTTAGGTGCATTAAGGATAAAGAAGGAAAAATGTTGGTGAAAGATGAAGACATTAAAGAAAGATGGAGAAATTATTTTAATGATCTTTTTAATAATAGTCAAAATGGTAATAGCGTAAATATAGACTATAGAATGATAGAAAAGAATGTGAATTATACTAGAAGGATTAGATCTTTAGAAGTAAAGGAAGCACTTAAGAGAATGAAAGTGGATAAAGCCTGTGGACAGATGGAATACCAATTGAAGTGTGGAAGTGTTTGGGAGATATGGGGTGGCATGGTTAACTAAATTATTTAATAAGATTCTAAACTCAAAGAAAATGCTGATGAATGGAAGGAGCATTTTAGTACCTATTTTTAAAAATAAGGGAGACATCTGAGTTGCTCAAACTATAGGAGAATTAAACTCATGAGCCATACGATGAAGTTGTGGGAGAGAGTTGTGGAGCATCGACTACGTCATGATACTTCTATCTCTCTCAATCAATTTGGTTTCATGCCGATCGTTCAACTATGGAAGCGATCTTTCTCATTAGAAACTTGATGGAGAAATATAGAGATGTAAAGAAAGATCTACACATAGTTTTATTGATTTGGAAAAGGCTTATGATAGTGTTCCAGAGATGTCTTATGGAATGTGTTAGAACAAAAGAAGGTATCTATTAGGTACATACAAGTGTTGAAAGATATATATGAAGGAGCAACTACTATTGTGGGTACAGTGGGAGGGGACATAAGAGATTTTTCGATCTCAATTGGATAAACCACATAAGCTTTTACCTTTTATTATTAGTTTTAGATGAATTGATGAAACATATACAAGAGAATATTCCTTGGTGCATGATGTTTGCGGATGATATTGTTACGATAGATGAGACACGAAGGAGTCAATAAAAGTTAGAACTTTGGAGAAGCACTCTAGAGTCAAAGGGTTTTAAGTTAAGTAGAGCGAAGGCAGAATGCATTTGCAAGTTCGGTGAAGGCCAAGTGGTGATAGGGAAGGATTTAGTTTGAATAGAGTGGTATTGTCCCAAAGTAATCACTTTAAATATCTAGGCTCAGTTCTTCAAGTAGATGGGGGATGTGAGGAGGATGTTAGTTATAGGATTAAAGCCGGATGGTTGAAGTAGAGACGTGCAATGGGAGTTTTATGTGATCGTAAGATTCCCAATAAGTTGAAAGGAAAATTTTACCGTACAGCTATACGACCAGCTATGTTATATGGTAGTGAGTGTTGGGCACTGAAAGAGTCGTATGCGTCTAAGATGAGAGTTGCAGAGATGAAAATATTAAGGTGGATGAGTGGCCATACTAAACTAGATAAAGTCTGTAATGAGAGTATTAGAGAAAAGGTAGGAGTGGTGTCAATCGAAGATAAGTTGAGAGAAGGGAGATTGAGGTGGTTTGGTCATGTGAAGCATAGACATAAGGAGGCTCCAGTTAGACAAGTAGAACACATTAGGTTAGAAGATAGAAAGAAAAAAAAGGAGTAAACCTAAATTGACTTGGAGGAGAGTAGTACAACATGACCTAGAATCATGACACATTTTTTAAGATTTAACCCAAAATCGTTTAGAGTGGAGAACGCGAATATATATAGCTGACCTCAAATTTTTGGGATAAAAGCTTAGTTGAGTATATATATATATATATATATATTTATTTATTTATATATATCCCATGTGACTAAGATCTCTTAGGAGACGAAAACAAAAGGAAATTACCAAATTGGAGGAGGAATTCGAAGAGGCGACGAACATTGAGGAAAGTGGGAGAGATGAATTCGTGATTTTCCCAATCGGCTTGCACTGCTGTCCCTACATTGACAGCGTTTGTAATCCCTCCAGCTCTTGCCATTCTTTCTCTCCCTGTTTCGATCTTCAGAGACCTAAAGCAAGAACTGCAGGCTTCTGCCACTGTCGACTGGTTTGTTGGTCGGTTGACTTTTTTATTCGATAAATAATTATACAAGAGCCTAGAGGGAACTAAAGAGTGCTTAATTATGGCGCAAAATCCAAATTAAGCTAATATCCATTTGGCCAATTATTATAAAAAGATATTTTTGTGTCCATTCTAGAATCATACTAATCCCTTTATTTGCCTTCTCTAGAGATCGAATCTAAGAACTCCCAGGATTTATAGACTCATTTCTGCATTGTGAATTAGATTTGAATCGAAATCGGACTTAAATTGAAAGTTCAAACTATCAGTTTTGACTCCGTTCAAACTTTTTTTGTTAAAACAAATGGCAGCTTTTGAGAGCGCCACATAGAGCAAACTGTTTTCGAACCGAAATCATTAAAAATCAAAATTAGAACCGCAATTTGAATCGGATAGAAACTGAACTGGTTTAATCCGGTTTTTCAACGACGTGAGAGCACCAGCAAGACATTAAAAGTTATTTCATGCAACAAAAAACCAAAAGTCAGAAGGACCGACCAATAAAAGCAGATGTAAAGGGGAAAGCAATTAGTTGTTATTTTCAAGATCTTGCACATTTAAAATCTACCAATTGAACCAAACAAGGGATTGAACAATTCTCTTTGAATTTAGCCCATGATCATCAGTGCACAGCATTTGAAGGCCTAATGAACATGCCCAAATATCATTTAGAATCGATATACACCGAGAGAATACAGATGAACAGTATTAAGTTATGCTGAGGCTGTAACTGATGATAAACCACTATGTCAAGCAGGGCCTCTGGTGATGGTTCCCGTCCGCGGAATTCTACAAAAACCTGGATGCAACATCATAACATGTGAAGGTCAAATTGAAGAAACTGAAAACTGGACTGCATAAGGGCAAGCCATGATGTCTGGAAATTTTGATGAACCACATAAATATGCAGCAAAAAAAAATGATGATCATCAGGCTTCGCATCAGCTAATTGCAAAGGAAGGAAGCAATAATAAATGATATGCAAGGAAAAATATAGCTTCTATCCTCTGACCTCTGATGGTGCTTTTCCACCTCCAAGAGCAAGAATGGTCTCCCGGAACTTGCGTCCTATTTCCTTGACAGCCTGCAACAATAATAAAGCTTATTTATTCCATGCAATACTCATCTGGTATGCAAACTAAAGCTCCGCTTGATGGCTAGTGTACTAATAGGTTTTCCGTAAACATTAATAAAACAAAACTTGAAGTAACATAATGAACAGCAAATCAGTATATTTATGGAATAATCCTAACAGGAAGTAAATCCTGAATATGAATTAAGGATCCAGTATTAAGAACATTTTAGAATTTCCACATCTAACTCCATTTTACTGATATCCACAACTCAATAATTGTAATTCATCAATCATCTATAAAGCTTTATAGCATCTTAAGAAATCATGATAACATCCTATTTTCAGTGGCTACATTGCGGATTCATAATGCAATAAACAACCAATTAAATCTTTTCAAGAGGTAGTAATGCAATTCATGGAAAGCAGGCACAAATACAATAATCAATAAGACAATGCATATAAATAAAGGACAATAAATTAAAATTCACAATCAGTAACAAGGCTTTTAAGGTCAGTCCTGGAAAGCATTTTCTGCATACCTTGCTGTCATCCAATCCAGCATCCTCGAAAGCTGAAAGCATCTGCAGAGAGTACCTCCGCCCACTGCAATTAAGAATTTTACTTTTGAATGCAACAAAGGATAAACAAAAAGAGAGGGAAAAAAAAGCAAGAACATAAATTATGCCAAAACTTCTTTCTTTCTTTCCTTTTTCCTCCAAAAAGAAATAAAAGAGGAAGAATAAATAGCAAGCTCAAGCTGGGGTTGTTTGCTCTAGAAAGCTAAATGTTTGAGTAACACATGTGAACCTTCAAAAGCAAGTGAGGGAGGGCAGATAAACTTTTAGGACACTCCAATTTTTAGGATCAAAACTTCCCATATCATTAGTTCATTACCATAATAATAGGGCATCATTTAACTATGGAGGAAACTACAGGAATGTTGGAACTAAAGAATATATTACCTTATAACTGTAGTATCCAGCTGCATATCCACCTAACAGTCACAAGGAGAATTCAACTAATTAGGTCAAAAGGGAAGGTCACCAATTAAAAAGTGTAAGTTAAAGCTGAGAAATACATATAATTTCACAGGAAAGCGAACCTGCAAATATATGGCTAAAACTACAAAGGAATCTATCTTCAGGCAGCGGAGGGATCACTTGTGTCCTCTTAGAGACCCTTTGGTCAACGTCAAAGATGGTCTCTGACCCACCAGGTATATACCTTGTGTGTAACTCCAAGTCTAAACTTGCAAATTTTAACTGCAATATCACAATGACAATGTAAGCAATTTCATAACTTGTCATAAATTCATAACTTTGTTTGAAAGCTATATTCTCTTATAAATAACATCTTCAGTAATTAATAAGGCAGGTTAGCAACCACATATAAAGCAATGTGCATGAAAAAGAAAATGTGTTACACAACTAGAAGGAAAGCAATTCTGTATCAGCATTCCATAAGGAAGTAGTACCCTCAATAGATTTGGGACCTACCAAATCCAAATAGATTACAGAAGAAAAACATAAGAAAAACACCAACATATGCAACAAACCTGGCGAAGACTAAGGGAACCTGCACGAAAAGTCCTTGCAGCAAGGAGCTTCAAATACACATCTTCTGGGAGAGTCTCTCCAGTCACATAGTGCTTTGCAATGCCCATCAAGGTTTCCCTACAGCAAAACATGTAAACATAAGCACATTGAGTCAGTTTGAAAATAGCACCGTCCAACAAAGAAATTTTTGAAAAACAAATATGAATTCTAATTAAGCATTACATAATATAAGAAGTTAAAGCATGCCACCAATCATTGGAAAAACAATTTCACATTAGCAAAAAAAAAATTAAATAAATAATAAAGAGAAAAGAAAGCTATATCAAAGAATTTTCAGTGAGGAACATTGCAAGTAATAATTTATAATGATCTATAATGGCAGGGGTTAAATTACCTGTGATAACACCAATTTTCCATGAACTGTGAGGGCAATTCAACAGCATCCCACTCTATTCCTCGAATTCCAGCAACAAGACCTTCATCCTGCTTGGTTAGCATATGCTGAAGAGCATGACCAAATTCATGGAAGACAGTCTCAACCTGTAGAAATGCCATCAATCCTCACTAGGAACACATAATGAACTCACTTTACAGTTTACACAACCACAATTCCAATACAATTTTCTTTTCTAAAAGGGCATATAAATGCCCCAATAAACAAGCAATTTATGTCAAAATTAGATTATATCCTTCTTCATTTCAAAAAATTATGTGATGGTTATATATATTTGCTCCTTGAGATCCATATAAGGATAGTTGTATGAGAACACACCTTACTTCACTTTCTTAAAAGAAGAATAAAGTCCCAAAAATGCAATGGACAACATGAAACTTTAAGTCATTTTGTATTAAACATATTTAAAAATAAAACAACTGGTCTTAGTTAAACAACTAGCCTTCTTATGACCATGTTTTCAAGTTTTGTTAGATGTTAAACGTTAAGTGTGTCTAACAAATCATTTGTGCTCTTGAATATAAATCAAAGCTATTGAGCCAAAAGATGTTTACACATACCTCCTAAATGTCATAAGGCTTGGTTTTCCTCCAACTGGTGGTGTTTGATTGCATACCATGTGGGCAATAGGCAACCTTGGAGCAGTACCATTGCATGACAAAACCAGACTTCGACTGACAACCTCATCCATCCATGCCCCTCCTCTTTTCTCAGATGGACGAGAGTATGGATCAAAATAGAAATATGCAATTGGACTACCAGAGCAATCCTTAACACGATAAAATCTAACATCATTGTTCCAAACCTATAAAATCAGAAGCATGTATTAATAGGGGGCAGAACAGTTAGATAAACTACATTTAAGGCAGAAAACATAACAAAAAAGGAGCAAATTGAATATATTACAGGAGCTAAACCATCAGCTGGTTCAATATCAATTCCAAAAAGTGTGTTTGCAAGGTTGAAAAGGCCATCCATAACCTTTGGCAATGAGAAATAAGGCCGCAGTTCTTCCTGTTGAATTGAAAACAGGAAACAAGTAAGCTTTTCTCCACGAAAGATAGCAGAAATTTTGGAAAAAAATGAAGGTAAGAACAGGGAATCAATCATAGATAGGAGTTGATACTATACTGAAATAACATATGCACTCTTGATCACACTACACGCATATGGTTGGCCTGCACATGAATGCTAGTGCTTGTACATTCAGATATGCAAAAAAACGTGCTATTATTTCCATTCTTCAGTTCGAAGTTGTCAAAATCAGACAGAATGATTTATTCCCAAAAAAAAAAAGAACTACAATCATATTCACTATTAGCAAAAAACTTTTTTCACTTAAATAACTAGTATAGGGAATAAAACCTTGGTTAAAAAGGAAAAATCCAATAGGTAGACAGACAAGGAACAGAAATTTCTTTTCTGACAGTCGGGGAAAAATAAACTGTATTATATTCTAAATCCCTCTAGGCAGTTCCTTTATGTGCTAAATTAGTGCCTTCTACCCTTCCTTCCTGTTATGGAAAGTCAACCACTATATTATTTCTCTGTATATTCTGTATTCTGTATTCATATTTAGGATTTCTTCCTAATTAGCATAACACAATTATAGGAATCAATTGTATATATATACCCATGTACAGATTAATTGAAATTAAGGAGAATCATCTCTTTCTACATGGTATCAGAGCAGGTCATCTATCTAGGGTGACTATTTGTTCTCACCACCCAGCTCAGGAGAGACCTTGGCCGCCGACCGGCCGTTTCGACCCCGATCAACATCGCTGGCATCGCCTCAACCCCCCTCGTTCAACCACTGTGTGCTGTTGCCTGATCCAGTACACTATTAAAGGACTTCTGAGGTTTGGCTCTCAGATCCTATTTCGGTATTTGCTTGATTTGTGATTTTGGGTTATTTTGCTGCTATAAGCACTTTGGATTAGCGTTTCGGTTAGTTCTCTTTGTCTCAACAAATGGTAGACAATAAGAATGTTATTTCTGATGTGATTCCGATGATGACTAATATCACGGAACACAAACTTAATGGTTCGAATTACAGGTGGAGTAAGGCTGTTAGGGTCTATTTGCTTAGCATTGATAAGGATGATCACCTTACTAAAGATCCACCCGATGATACACGACAAACTTGGCTAAGTGAGGATGCTCGGTTGTTTTTGCGGCTTGAACTTCGATTCCACGGTGAGGTAATTAGTTTAATTAATCACGTAAATTTGTTAAAGAATTGATGGATTACTTAGATTTTACGTATTACAGTAAAGGAATATCTCCGTATTTATGATGTTTGTAAGGCATTATACCGTCTTTGAGAAAGAGGATAAGTCTCTCACGGCTTATTTTATGATTTTAAACGGGTATATGAGGAACTTAATATGTTGTTGTCTTTTAGTCCTGATGTGAAAGTTCAGCAGGCCCAACGGGAGCAACTGGCTGTTATGAGTTTTCTTGCAGGCCTTCCTTCAGAATATGAGACTGCTAAATCTCAAATTCTCTCCAATTCCGAGATTTCCTCTTTACATGAAACGTTCACACGGGTCCTTCGTACAGAGAGTACCCAATCTTCACGACACCGATGGTGCTCTTATTAGCCGTAATCCAAATGGACAACAGGGTAATAGAAGAGGAAGTAGAGGAGGAATTACAGGCAACAGAAGTAATCAGCGTAATGGAGAGGCTAGTTCTAATCAGGACTCAAGAGGAGTCATTTGTTATTATTGCCATGAGCCTGGCCATACAAAATATAATTGTCCGTAACTTCAAAGGACAAATCAACGATCACATATGGCAAATATGGCAGCAGAGAATTCTACAGTATCTTCCTCTGAGAAAACTATTATGGTATCTGCAGAGGATTTTGCACAATTTTCCCAGTATCAGGTATCTCTAAAGCCTACCAGTTCCCCTGTCACTGCAATCGCTGAGTCAGGTAAATCCATTACATGCCTTGTGTCTTCCTCATCCAAATAGGTTATTGATTAGTGCGGCATGATCACATGACAGGTAATTATAGTCTTTTATCTATTTTTCAGTCTAATCTCAATTCCTCTATTGTTACTTTAGCTGATGGTTCTACTTCTTGTGTCATGGATTCTGGAACTGCGAACCCGATTTCGTCAATTTCTTTATCTTCTATTTTGTGTCTACCAAAATTCTCTTTTAATCTACTTTCTGTTAGTAAACTTACTCGTACATTAAATTGTTCTATTTCCTTTTTTCCTGACCAGTGTTTGTTTCAGGATCTTACGACGAAACAGATTATTGGTAGAGCAAGCGAGTCAGATGGTATCTACATGATGGAAAATCATGTACGCGATCGCTTGTTTGCTCGAGTACCTTAACACCTCTTGAAGCTCATTGTAGATTGGGTCATCCTTCTTTGTCTACCATGAAGAAAATTGTGTCCTCAATTTGATCTTTATCAGTACTAGAATGTGAGTCGTGTCAGTTTGCAAAACATCACCGTTTGCCTTCTGTGTCTAGAGTCAATAAAGGGCTTCATCCCCTTTTGAGTTAATTCATTCTGATGTTTGGGGTCCTTGTTCTGTTACTTCTAAAACTAGATTTCGTTTTTTTGTTACTTTTGTTGATGATTATTCTCGTATTACCTGGTTATATTTAATGAAGAATCGTTCTGAGTTGTTTTCTATCTTTTGTGCCTTTTGTAATGAAATCAAAACTCAATTTAATATTTTTGTGCGCATATTAAGAAGTGACAATGCCAAAGAATACTTTTCAACACAATTTCAGTCTTATATGACACAAAATGACATTCTTCATCAGTCTTCCTGTGTGGATACCCCATCCCAAAATAGCGTGGCCGAAAGAAAAAATCGGCATCTTCTTGAGGTAACTAGTGCTCTTCTTTTTCAGATGAAAGTTCCTAAACACTTTTGGGGGAATGCAGTTTCTACGGCATGTTTTTTTATTAATCGTATACCGTCTTCTGTCCTTAATGGGGATATTCCTTATACTGCTTTGTTTTCTACAAAATCTTTGTTCCCTATTGAATCCCGTATTTTTTGTTGTACCTGTTTTGTGCGTGATGTTCGTCCATAGGTTATTAAATTGGATCCAAAATCTCTCAAATGTGTCTTCCTTGGGTACTCCCGGCTCCAAAAAGGGTACCGTTGTTTCTCTCCTACTCTTAATCGTTATCTTATTTACTGGATGTCACATTTTTGAGTCCACTCTATTTTTCCTCAATCATCGTGTATGAGAGTCGGGGAGGAGGATGATCTCTTAATATATCTTGTCAACCAATGTCTAGTCCTCTCCCTGACTGTTCCTTACGTCTCTAGACCTACTCGACCTCCCGTTCATGTTTATTCCGGAGATTGGAGATTCTGACTCGAGATCCTCCACGGCTACTTCGTTGGGAGATCCTGTACCTCATCTTGATCATGATTGATCTAGACTTATCTATTGCTCTTCGTAAAGGTAAACGTTCATGTACTTACCCTATCTCGTCTTTTGTTTCTCATAATTAATTGTCTTCTTGTTCTCGGTGTTTTGTTACTTTTTTAGACTCTGCTCCTATCCCTAATACTGTTGGTGAGGCCTTTGTCTCATCTGGTGGTGTCTTTGCTATGAAAGAGGAAATGGAGGCTTTAGATGCTAATGGTACATAGGAAGCTATTGCATTTGCCCACTGGTAAGAAAGCTATTGGTTGCAAATGGATATTTCTGATGAAGGTAAATCCTAATGGTTACATTGGCTAGGTTAAAAACACGCCTTGTAGCAAAAGGATATGCTCGGACATATGGGGTTGATTACTCGACACTTTTTCTCTGTAGCTAAACTTACTTCTATTCGCTTGTTTATCTCTTTATGACTACATATGATTGGCTCTGCAACAATTGGATATCAAGAATGCTTTCCTTCATGGTGATCTTCCGGAGGAGGTGTATATGGAGCAACCACCTGAGTTTGTTACTCAGGGGGAGTTGAATAAAGTTTGTAGGCTTCGGAAATCTCTTTCTGGCTTGAAACAAAGTCCTAGGGCATGGTTTGGGAGATTCAGTGAAGCAGTACAGGAATTTGGTATGCAAAAGAGTAAGTGTAATCACTCGGTATTTTATAGGCAATCTAGAATGGTCTAATTCTCACAGTAGTCTATGTGGATGACATTGTCATCACGGGAGTGACTCTGCGGGTATTTCATCTCTTAAAACCTTCCTCCAAACCAGTTTGGACCAAAGACTTGGGATTGTTAAAGTATTTCTTGGGTATCGAAGTTATGAGAAATCTGAAGGGTATTTTCTTATCTCAAAGAAAATATGTCCTCGATCTATTAGTGAGACAGAAAATTAGGTGCTAAGCCTTGTAGTGCACTAATGACTCCAACTTTACAACTGTTAGCAGGGGATAGTGAGTTGTTTGAAGATCCAGAGAGATACAGGAGATTGGTAGGAAAATTGAACTACCTTACAGTCACTCATCCTGACATTGCTTATGCCGTTAGTGTGGTAAATCAGTTTATGTCTTCCCCAACTGTTGCTCATTGGAAAGCCTTGGAACAAATCTTATGTTATCTGAAGGGCGCTCCAGGAAGAGGTTTGCTATATGGTAATCATGGGCATTTGAATGTTGAATGTTTTTCAGATGCCGACTGGACTGAATCTAAAGTTGACAGGAGGTCAGCTACTGGATATTGCGTTTTTGTTGGAGGAAATTTGGTGTCTTGGAGAAGCAAGAAGCAGAGTGTAGTTTCTCGATCTAGTCTTTGAATCAGAATCTGAGCCATGGCACAATCAGTATGTGAGGTAATGTGGATACTTCAATTACTAGATGAGACAGGTTTTAAGACTTCCTTGCCTGCGAAATTGTGGTGTGATAATCAAGCTGCTCTCCATATTGCTTCTAATCCGGTGTTTCATGAGCGTACCAAACATATTGAGATTGATTGTCACTTTATTCGTGAAAAGATTCAACAACAGATCATCTCAACAGGACACATCAAAACTGGAGAGCAATTAGGAGATATTTTCACAAAAGCTCTGAATGGAGCTAGGATTGACTACATTTGTAACAAGTTGGGCATGATTAACATCTATCCTCCAACTTGAGGGGGAGTGTTATGGAAAGTCAATCACTATATTATTTCTTTGCATATTCTGTATTCCTATTTAGGATTTATTTTTTAGGATTTCTTCCTAATTAGTATAACACAATTATAGGAATCAATTGTATATATATACCCATGTACTGATTAATTGAAATTAAGGAGAATCATCTCTTTCTACACTTCCAACCATAATCGATTGCATGACAATACAATCAATTGGCTATGTTAAAAGTTCGATAAAATCAAGAGCTAGCAACAAAACAAAGCATTCCAAGGTCGATGAATAATGCGGTAATAATGTATCATAAATAGACTAAAATATAAACTCCATGATATCAGTAAGATTATATTGTGAATCATAAAAGAAAAAAATCATCGTGATGCAGTATTGGAAGAAGACTCAACTTAGGAATTATATTCATTATACAATTAGAAAGTTTAGATTTCTACAATTTAGAAATTTTACTATTATTTAGGAATATTTATAGAGTTCTATTAGGTTTAGTATTTTGTTATTTAAGAATTTTGTGTGATTTGTAATTCCTAATTAGTATTTGATTACCATTGGAGAATTTGTTTCTCACCCCCCTGATCCTCAATATCCTATTGGTTCTACATAACATAGTTAACATACCAAATTTGCAATAAGCCTCGGAGAGACGAGTCACAACACACGAGAGAAACAGAGAAGACCAACCTCATTGATATTGTATCTTGACTCACGAAGCCTCTCAGCCCAAAAGCTGATGTCCCAATGACTTAAATCATTCACTTCTATTGCACTTTGATTTTTGGCAAAAATTTTAAGGTCCTCCATATCTGCAAAGATAAAATAGTGATGTGGTTGGGAATGTTCCATTCCAACTAAAAGCGAATTTGCTAAGAATGTAGCATTAAGAAAGGAAAACTTTTGGATGTTAGAGCAAGCAAGCCATCTTCAACAGTGACCTTATAATTTAGTCCAACTGTAAAATTTATGCTTATACCATACCAGGCCAAAAGGAATGAAGACTCCCTAGATTTAATTGATCCAAACAGAACTATCATTTTAGAATATTGCACGTTACATGATTACACATACAAACAACACAATCATAAAATTTTTCAGGATATGAGATTGTGTGTTTGCGTGCAAACAACAAATAGTCAATAAAAAAATTACAAAAAGGTGAAACCTTTATGAGGAAAAAGTTTCACCTTAAGCTCAAAATAATAGGAACTAAACTAGTGATATGCTACCACCCGTTGACAAATTTTATATAACATATTACCTTGAACTGCGGCATCCCAGGAAGCTGTGCGTAGCTTTTCCAAGAGCTCTTCTGCCTTCTGAACAGTCGCCATTTTTGTTGCCATGCTTACCTGTTATATATACTTTAGCTAGGAATCAAGGGTATTGTTGAGCATAGTAATAAATCATACCTCAGCATAGTTGATGTAATTGAGAAGCTTAGCCTTTTCCTGCCTAAGCCTTAATATTTGGTCAATAATTGGTGTATTATCTAGATCACCACTTGAAGCACGAGTTACATAAGCACGATAGAATTCTTCACGCAAATCACGGTTTTGAGCATGTTGCATAACAGAAATAAAACTAGGGGCATCAATGTAATTATCCATGGTCCATTCTCAGCTGTTGCTTCTTTATGCCCCTGAATGATGAACTATAAAAATGACTAAAAAAAAAAGAGGTGCTAGACTTGATGAATGAAATGAAAATAAATACTAATAGAAAAATAGAACATATTTTCACAAGTAATACCTTCGATACTGCTGTCTGTGCAGCCAATGCAAGTGCCGTAGCAGGCAACCCTTCAATTTCTTTTTCATCTGTAATGAATTTTTCAAATTTCTTTGTGGCATCAATACATTCTCCCCAAACTTTTGATATAGCCTTTCCAACTCCTGCAAATTAATCCTTGATTCAAGAGCAATAAACATAAATAATAATAGTAACGATAGCAACAAATGATATACACTTAAATAGTACATAGTAATAATTTAATAGCTGATGTTTTCTAATGACACAATGCAACAAGAAAGCAAGTCAGCAGAAGAAAATATAGAAGAGGAGGAAGAGCAGATAACTCAAGACTTCAAAAATGAAAATTGCAGCAAACCAACTCCCCCTACCACTTTAGGTAAGAACATGAGTATTCCTATTCTTTATTAGGGGCATACCTGTTGAATTTTGTTGAATTCTTTCCTTTTGTCATCTTCAAGGGCAACACCATTAAGAACTGCCTCCTTTATTTGGGCTGTGCAGACACAAATACAAAAGTATTAAACAAGATCTTAAATGTTTAAGCATTGCTAATTAATACAATGGAAGGGCATTACTTACATTCCACTATACGTTTCTGAGCATTGCTTAGTGACTGCCATTGACGAGAATCTTGGATGGCCTTAAATGCATTGTAAATTGGTTTACTTTGTCCCAACCTAAGCTGAAACTTGACCTTTTCTGGATGTAGAGTGTAGACAAAACTAAAGGCCATGAGCACTTGCAACAAGGAGAATGGTGCAGAACTTCATGCACCTATGCAGCTTTAATCAAGTTTGAAAAGCAATTTAAGACAAACTGTCTAAATGCTACTAAGAGCTAAGAAACTTTATTACAAATTGGAACACAATAGTACAATGAAATTAAATCCATCATCACAAAATTCTGGTTCGGTTGCTCCAGGCATATATTTAACTTCAGTGAGAGTTATTTTTTGTTTACATATATTATACTAGTTTTCCAAATCTAGTTACCTATGTAGCATAGGTGCACTGCATGCAGAACAGTGTCTGCACAGAGGGAGAAAGTGAGAGATACGATACATAAAAATTTACCTGAACTTCTTCAATTGCAGCACGTAGTTCAGGTGTATCCTTAACAGACTTAAGATGATTGATCACACCCCATGCAACAACCAACTGATCTATAATCTTTTCCAATGGCTCCACCAACTTTGGCCATGATGGTTCCACTGTTCTCTCCAATTCGTCCAAATCACTCTCCTATAAAACACCAAACGTATACACTTCACCAAAGATACAAAAGGAACCAATCTCAAAGTTGTACAAGCTTAATCCCCATCACTCAAATAAAAAAAATCAGAATCAGATGAAATGAAAAAAAGAAAGTAAGAAACATGGAATAGTCAATAGTCATACAAGTCTCATGTATACAAACAATCAATCAAACAAATTCAACGACTGCAAAGATGAACACATGTTCAAATAATAGAAGTTCGAAAATTGAAAAACAAGAAATGCATATCCAGAAACCAAAAACACAACAAGAGATAATAGCCATTCAAAAGGCTGGAATTCTTAAAAATCAGACACCCAACAAACAAAAAAGAAGAAACCAAAGTAACCAAAACATTACAAAAGATCAAAGCAACATACAAGCTTCTTTAACAGAGCACGAATCCCAGGTCGAACATGTTTAGCATCAACAATATCGAAGGGAGGGAATTGAAAGTCCTGTAAGAGAGGATTGGAGGAAGAGTATCATCAGGAGTAGCTACTGAAGGTGAAGAGAATGAAGCATAGCAAGGAGAGGAAGAGAGTGAAGGAAAGAAAGAGGAAGTAGTGGATTTATGGAAAGATTGGAGGCAGAAGGAGAAAGAAGAGGACCAGAGAGGGCAGGGATGAGATTTGGGAATTGTTTGGGGCCAAGATGGGAATAAGGAGAACGTTTTAGGATTGGGTGGATTGAGCGGGAGAGAGAGATACGGGAGGCCATAAGCATATCGATTATAAGAAGTGCTGCTAGGAGGAAGAGGACTCTATTTGGTATGTGTAGCGTAGTTCTCATTTTCATTCAGTTGGACCTTTTGGCTCCTTTTGTCCCTGTAAATATCTCTGAAGAAAATCAATTTTGCAAGCACGCCTGATCATGGATCGATTTCAATTTAATTTTGAGTCGAAATTGCTCATTCAGTTGGCCTCATGGTTCAGCCGGCCTCACGGTTCAGCTTCATAAATTTTTAAAATTATTAAAAATTAATTTTAAAATAAATTTAATATATTTAGCACAGGTAAATAACGTTTTTAAATTTTTTTACACATAAAATAATATATTTTAAAAAATATACATTTGAATTCAAACCTTTATAAATGTAAGTATCTCTTTTTAGTTATTTAATTTTAATTTATTAATATAAATTTTTCAAATTTTATTCTATTTAAAAAAATGCTTTAACTTAGGTTTAATTTTTAATTACTAAATTAATATTTAATCAAAATAAATATATAAATTATTATTTATGATTTTTATATAAAAACTAAAATATTAATAAATATTATATATTATTAAAATATTATTTAATAATATTAATTTTTAATCAATAATAAATAATATATATGATTAATAATTTTATTAATAAATTTAGTTAAAATATATTATTAATTAATTTAATTATAAAGGTGAGAGAGGAACTATCAGATACCCAGATAGGGAATTCTAGCTCATCAGCCCTAAGGATTCTTGCCGAACTTGCTCTCTTCTAGTTCTCGCCGTCCATGGAGAAATTTCTGTGACTTGTGAGGATTCTTTTATGCATGTGCTTAGACAGGCCTGGTTTCCCTTCTACGCAATCTCTGCCTCTATCAGGTACACGAATATCATCTAAATTTCATTGCCAATGCTTTCTTGTTTTCGTTGGTGTTGTAGCTGACTGCATTGTTCGGCCATTGTCCTCTATTCACTACCTTGCTTCGTGCTCTGCAATGTTACGTTTGCTAGTTGTCGACACCATATTTTGGCCGATCCCCAGAATCAACAAATTTCGAAACCGATCCCTAGCACTAAGTCTCTCCTTGCCATCTAATCACAGTTTCGATCTCTCTTCACAGAGAGTTGAGTCAATGCTAAGCTCTCGTATCCGTTAAGGCCTTACCGGTCTCTCAAATCATTCATCGATCTCTCAAGCCAATTGTCGAATATCCTGACCAGTTAACTATATTCCCGATCTCTCTTGTTAGACAAGTTTGAATTAACGCTAGATCCTTGCTGCCAGTATTCATGGTCGACCTCCCTTTTAAAAGTTTAGGAATAATCGAGCTAAGCTTCTAATTCGGTTTAATGAAGATCCCAATCTTAGATGTTCAAGCCAAAATTTCAATTAAGTTCTGTTTAACGTTGGTTCTTTACCAATTTTATGCATATTGTGTTTTCCGATCTCTCATACTTAGGATAATAATCGCTTCCAGTTATTTCAATATACTCAGACAATCAAGTGTTTAGAAATTTTCCGATCACAACCATTCATCGAACAAAAAGGCATTCTATTTCATTTCATTGCAAAATTTGTACAAGTTATTGGTGGGGATCACCCCGGCTGATCTACATTTCGCTCATCCTCTCCTTCCTCTTCACTATCCTCACCCTCGCCCCCGGGAGCCAGGTCGACCATCCAAGAGAAGTCCTCTTCTGGGTAACGCTTTTGGAGTTCGGCCAAGAGGTCCTTATGAGCATTCACATAGGCACCAGCTATCCCTGTCACCATTTCTTCGTCTTTCGCCTTAAGCTCCTCGATAAGTTGAGCGACACGAGAAGCCGTTGGCGGGCGCTGGACTTCCCAGGAAACACGATCCCTTCGGCCAAAACATGATTACTGTTCGGCCACTGTCTTCATAGAACCGCCCGCCCCTCAACTTGAGATATGTAATCGAGCGGATGCGAGTTGGGATCGGAGGAAGTCACTTCACGACTCTTCTTCTCGATTTCCTTGCCCGGCGATGAGCCTTTTCCGAACTATGGTGCGGTTCACGGACACTTCACGTCGAGCTCATGGATCGAGTCAAGATATCGTCAAGGCTGTCAGGATAGCTTTGTCGATCCTCGAAGGCGGATGGAAGACCCTAAGACTTTGGCAAAGCGGGGTTCTCCCGAACGATCGGTTATTTTTGAGGACTCAATCAACGTTTGAGCACCACGAGAAGAGGCTCTCACGAAGATTGAGAAGGACCCCTTTACGTGCTTGGAGCGGTGGAGGAGGTGGGCCGGCTCTTCTTATTGAGGAGGAGATCGGGCGGCTTGATGATCGGCCGAAGGTCGGGGCAGGCCTCCTTGCGTCTCCACAGTTCATAGCGCGAGTTGAAGCATTTCCGACGCTTCATCTCCTTTACTTTCAGGAGATCTCTCTTTCTTTCTTCCGCTTCCTAGAACCCTCATCACCCGCCATACACGCACAAAGAAGAGGTCGGTGAGATCGCTAAGGTCACGAGATGCGAGATGTAGAAAATACCGATCTGAGGTCGAGCGGAAGTTCGCGATCTTGGCGGTGGCATTTGTATGGTCAATGGTGCGGCTCGGCGATCACCGCATCTAAGCAGAATACTTTTGAGTGGCGGCTGATTCTTGAGATCCATCACTATCAAGCTTTCCTCTGGTTCGAGGTAATGCGTTTGAAGCAAGGGTCCACAGTGCCACCACTACGAGGAAGTCCTCAAAGCGGTCGGATTTTTGCTCCTCATAATAAAGCGGTTCTTGCAATTTTTAAGGAAGGAGGCGGTCGGTGAAGAGCCGCAATGAGGCTTACTGAAAGAACCGATGCTCGTCGTCCTTTTGGCGAGTTAGCTTTGATTCGGCGAACACCTTAGCCGTAGGTCTGATTCCCTTAGCTCGGCATAGGCCTCGGAATGCTACTAAGATCCGCCACGAGTTAGGGTGAACTTGAGAAATGCACACTCAGTGAAGTTTTAGGACCTCCTTGAAGAAGTCATCCAGAGGGAACGAAGACCGACCTTTAAGCATTCCTCGTATACCATAACCAGGTCATTCTCTTCAAAGAAGTGATCGGCTCGGTGATCGCCGTGACACCGGATAAGTTCGTACGAATCAGGACGTCTATTGTACTCCTGGCTGAACGATTGCAGATCGGACTCTTACAAGATCGATGGCAGCTCGTCCATAGGAGATTCTCCCTCCCTGAAGAAGGTGGGTGCCTTGATTGTCCGATTCGCCCCAGTGAGCGGAGACCCTAGGAGGTTACGTTTGCGCGCTTGGCCCGACCACCTCTTCTTCGTCGACGACCACGGCCCGAATGGAAGGAGGACTCGCTCTTTGACCCTCGGCACCGCTCATTTTCAAAGAAAACAAAAAACTTAAACTAAAAAGAAGATCAAAGCCCTTACCGGAGTCTGATTGGCGTCGGAAGAACTTGAGTAAACGAGAGAACTTTGAGGTTGCGAGCGAGAGATTGAAAATGACATACAGGAGCAAATGGCTAACCCCTCACCCCTATTTATACTCGTCTGAGCATTTAATACTCACGAGGTTCCAGGCAACGCATCGGTTAGCGGGACTCACCAGCTGTTCTGACACGTCTCACGAATATTCCCAAGATTCCATAAAGAGATCGGTTAATTATAGAGCGGTAGATCCAGGTGTTTCAAATTACAGATCGGATAATCATATTAGAGCTCGGAAAATAATTAATAAGATAATAATTGGCAAAATAAAATCTTTATTTTCAAAAGATCGGATTATATCATTTGGGCGATCTCAAGAGATCAGTGCATTTCCAAAAATCGATTACATCATTTGGCGATCTCAAGATCGGATTACATCGATTACATCAAAAGGCCGACCTCTAAAGATCGTGAACATCCTATCTAAAGAAGCCTATGTCAATAGCCAACATTGTGACTGATCCACAGGGTGTCGCCGATCGGAGCTTAACCCGCTGTCGGAACACCCAATGTGGAGGGAAACCGCTGATGAGAAGCCAAATAAACTCAGTTGAGCTACTCGAGATCGGCAGAGTCGAGTCATAATCGGATCGGTCAATTGATCCAGTTCCCTCACCATCATCAGACAAGGTTATGCGATCACCAGGGTCATAAATTTTCAGTCGAGGAGTAAGGAAGTCCATCGGAAAAGGATCAAAGCCACAGTTGTAGCCGGAACTTCCGCCGGAGCAGCTAGAACTAGGAAGTAAGAAGGAAGAGAGGAAATGGGATGAAGGGAAGTCTCTTTAAATGCAGGGTATATATAGGGGAAAGCGGGCATTTATTCTCGAAAGCAAGCGGGCGCTTTGGGAATCGAGAAATTAATGCTTTGACGAACGAGGGTGATTAAGGGATCGGAATAATAGAGATCGGAGGATGGGAGATCAGCATGAGAGATCGGAATAGGAGCGTGTCAAGAAGATCGAGAAGGGGGAGGGATCGGAAGACAAAGAGAATAAGACAAATCCCAAATAACCGTCGTCAGAATCAGAGCCGAGGTAGTTAAAGCGTTACAAACGAGATCTCCACATACGCCTAAGAATCACCATAATCTTTGAGTGCGGGGTATGTCATGACAGTCCTGTACATCCCAATCCCCACCGTTGATCTCACTGGTAAGGACAAACCCGGAACCCTTAGATCAAGAGAGAAGACGACAATACCAGCGTCTTTCGCTCTTAGCCCTCAGATCGTTCCGGACAAGAAGATTTGGGACCATCAGATTGAAAGAGGAAAAGGACAAATATTCTGAAGAGTGGTCTCAGCCATTCATTTTGATTCTCTTTAATTCCTGAACACCCGATCATGTCCTTCGAAATCTTGACCCTCCATCTCCCTCAAAATAAATCCTGACCCTTCATGGGGAGCACCCGATTCCTATAAATACCTGCATGAAAAACTGTTCAAGGGACGGGCAAAAAAGAAAGGTAGTCATTATAGCGGAAGAACTCTGAAACTTGATTCAGTTTGTTACTCTGCTACTTTGAAGTTTTTATTAGAAAGACTTTTGAAACCAATTTTCTGAAGTGTTTTCTTGAAAAGGATTCTGAATACTGAAATTCTACATTTTCAGTTTGTTCATTATCTGGTCACACTCTCACTTTCAGCCCTTTATTATCTCTGTCTTCATTCCCATTATCCAAGCTCAATTTCATTTCACTCGGTTTTTATCTTGATCTGATTGCCTTTTAGCTAAGCATCCTTCAGTTCACAACGAACATCAGCCCTCAAGCTAATCAGTCTTCTCTCTTATTACTATTTGTCACCCAGTAGTTATTTCAATAGATTTGGCTTCTTACAGGTAAGAGCTCGTATTGCCGTTTTGTTAAGCGTTTACGTTTACTTTTTGCATTTTCTTTGTTCTTTTTAGGCATGTGATTTTCTCCAAGTTCATTTAGTGCCAAAGAACTTTAAAGAATGTTACTCTCGAGTTTACTTCTTTAGTGATCAGTCCGTCATTTTATTAACCTTCGTCATTTCTGAATGCAAATTTTCTAGTTCCTAGTAGCGTGTAAGTGGTTGGGGAAAACGTAGGTAGCTGCAACTTAAGGGTCTCTTTTAAGAGAGAGAGCCTGAATAACACGTCAGGAAAATAGCCACAATATTGGGCTGACGTAAACGGCAATTCGGCAAGATGCCATAAAGTGGAATAAAACCAAAGTAAACGAAACAGAATGGATCGGACATTAATAGGTACTGGTAAAGTGACCTTAGGGGAGGTCGGCAAAATTTAGTCCAGCTTCTCTTATTTAGTCACAAAATATCAATTAGTTAAAAGAAGCCTTATCGGCTCCTTAGACGCTGAATCCTTAGCTTTAGGACCTTATGACATGTAGCTGAAATTAAAATTCGGGAGATCGGAAAGATCCCATTCAGGTTCCTGTTAATTTAAAAGAGATCGGAAGAGAGTTCTTATCCAATTCTCAACTCAAAACTTTAATTAAATAGAGATCGGAGGAGAGTTCTTATCCGGTCTCAAATCAAAATTTTAATAAATATTAAATAGAGATCGGAGGAGAGTTCTTATCCGGTCTCAACTCAAAATTTTAATAAAACATTAAATAGAGACCGGAGGAGAGTTCTTATCTGGTCTCAACTCAAAATTTTTAATGATTTAAAAGAGATTGGAGGAGAGTTCTTATCTGATCTCAAAAAAAAAAAATATATTAAAGAGTTCGGAGAAGAGTCCTTATCCAATTCTTAAATTAAATTTGAATAAAATAGTTCTTTTAAATAAAATTAACACGCAAACAGTAACTCACTAAGGTTGTCTTATTTACTTATGTATCTGGGTGAATCGAATTTAGTGAAAAATTAAAATCTCCTTTTGACAAAAGGATTAACATGTCCATTTAAGCCCTTCTAACTAATACAAAGTTAAATCTACTTACACTTATTAAGGGACGAGGTGGGGTGCCTAACACCTTCCCCACCCGTCTACGGACCCCGAACCTAGAATCTCTGTCTTGAAGTGGTTTCGTTTCAATTTATTTTCACAAATGGTTTTCTTTAGTTTCCCTCAAAAACTAAGGTGGCGACTCCTCACTCTTTCCCACTTCGGTGAGTGATCGTCCAGGCGACCGCAAAATCCCTTGCGACAGCTTGGCGACTCCACTGGGGACGTACAAAGACTGACTTAACCCCGGTCTAGTGGTCCAAAAGTAGATTTAATTTTGTCCGATCAAATTATAGTTAGATGGGCTCATTCAGCGATGTTTTATACGTTAATTATTGTTATTGCGGCTAACTATTTTGCTTGTTTTGCCTGTTTTATCTCCTTACAGTGCTCTTCGTTTCAAAAAAAAAAGAAAAAAGGAAAAATGGAAAAATAAAATCCCCCTGAATTGGGAAGAGGTAAAGGTGTCCCTTCACACACTGAACACTCACACGATGTCCTCACACACTTTGGCCCTATACCCGGGCTTTCTTACCCTTTTAGGAAAGTAGGAGGGAGTCATGTAGCGGTACCCGTGGGTTCTACCCCGTTAGTATCCGTGAAGGCTTCTGCTCAAATTGAAACTTGTTCTATCCACTGTGATACTCGTGGAATTTTCCCGATAATATCATGGTTATAGAATGGGGCTCTACTGTTTACAGTAGGGGCAATTTGGGAACCTGTGGCTTTTAGAAAATTAGATCCTGAGCTAAACTATCACGATAGCTGAAAGCCATAGTAAGCTACCTTGTAAGATAGAACTATCCCAAATAGGTAGTGCTCGTCCGATATCAGGAGTCTCCCTATTATAGGACAAAAGGGGCATACTTACTCTTATCCTTTTATGCTTTAATTTCCTTTTGTTCATTTTTGTGAGGGTAATCTTGAATTCTACTAAAACACCTACACATTTTCCTACTTTGATAAATGTACGTGTCATCTGTCAATAGTATGATTCAAAATTACCTAATTTATCTTGCTAACAAATTTTCCATGAGCATTACCAAACCAAGAGTCAGCAAAGGATAGGCATCATATTTATCATGGCATCCTCGAGTCAGTCGGCAGAAGAAGTTCAGAATGCTAAACTTTGGTCCAAATTGATTCATACTCCAGTACTCCCACAAAATGATGTTTCCAAGGCACATGCTAGCTTACTACCTTCATTAGATCTGAATAAAATTGAAGTCAGAATGAACAGCCTCGAGGGTCTGTCTAATGGATGGAGGTCGCTTCCCGATCAGGTCAAGGTACGATTTGAAGAGAAGTATGGGAGGATTGCAACCTTAATGCGAGTCAAGGTCCAAATCCCGGCATTAAAGGCCATGTTGTCGGTTTGGAACCCTAAGTACGGGGTATTCTCTTTCAATGATATTGATACAGTTCCCACTTTGGAAGAATATCAGGCATTATTAGGGATCCCTTATTCAACACAGAATCGGATCTACCTACACCTTGAGCATAGGCAGACCTGGAAACGATTAACACATTTGTTGGGCATCCCTTCGGAGGAGGCAAAGTCAAAAGAAACTGTCAAAGGAAACACACATGGTTGGTATTGGACATATCTCCAGAAGTGGTTAGATCAGTACCTCCAAGAGAAAAAGTGGAATCAAGCTTCAGTGGCACTCGCCTTGGGGATCTATGGTCTGATTTTGTTCCCGGGACCATTGGGAATCGTAACTTGCAGCGCGGTGGAAGTATTCTGGACGGTAGAAAGGCAGGAGATCAATCCGATACCGGCAATTCTTGCGGAAACCTTGTTAACCCTAACCTACTGCAGACAACAGGGGAAAGGGTCCATTAAGTGTTGTTCTCAGTTGCTATACCTCTGGATTATCAGTCACATGTGTCCTGTGGAGACAAAGGGATTAACTTGGTACCTTGACCAGCCTCCCATCGAAAAGATGACCCGATTAATGTCGGTCAGAAGAATGAACAAAGGTGGTGGGAGCGGATTTTGAGTTTCAATAGTCATGATTACTGTTGGAGGAAGCTGTGGACGCCAGGCCAACCCGTTTTGATCGGTACGGGAGGTAATCAGTCGGTATCCCTAATCGGAGTAACCGGATATACAAGTTACACTCTGGCATTGGTAATGAGGCAGTTTGGCTCGATGCAGTCCATGATCAACATTGAAGAATACCACCAAGGTCACTTCTACCATGAGCTCAAGGAAGAGGAAGGATTGAAACTGGCTCGCAAGTCTTGGGAAAACATTACTCTGATGGAGAGATCGCCTAAAGGCCCAAGTGCCTCAGGCGATTATCTTAAATGGAGGCGACGAGGACCGAGAACACTCAACTACAGTCGAGGGCGACAACCCTCGCCAAAACATCCTATTAGAAGAAGGCGATAATCGTGCCTTGACTAACTACAAAAAGCAAACACCGAGAACTCACAACTGCAAGAACAAATAAAACAGTTGGAGGACCAACAGCAGAAACTTAAAAGAAAAGTGAGAAGGCTCAAGGAAGAGGCAAGGGTCGTAAGGATGAGGTTCGAAGAGCAAGAGGAACAGTGGGAAAACGAAAAAGACTCTCTCCAAGCTGAGGTAAAAGAAGTAAAAGTGCAGAGTAGTAAGCTTCAGGAAAAGATGAAATACCAAGAGGTGCTCATTGAAGAGTATAAACAGGAAAACAAAAAGAAGAAGCTCGAATTAAAAGAATAGGCACTACTCATCAACGATATTTTGATAGAGTTTTCTAAGGAAAGTAAAGAGAGAGATAAACTAGGTGCTCTCTATCAAGGTATGAAAGAGAATGTTGACGGTGGAAATAACGATAGCACAGGGAAAACAAGAACTATTACCTGAATCCGAATATGCTCTCAAAGCATTCGACCCTGCCAAGCAAGAAGAAAGGTTATATGAGTATCTCAGAAGATGTCATCTTATTATAAAAAACCTTCCAGAGCCTAGGCCAATGTAGAGGATACGATGTACAAATTATTCAGTTAATGAAATGATTTCTGGACCATTGTTTAGTAAATTTGTGAATGAATAATATGACTCCCGTAGGAATTCCCTCGCTAGGGTTATGTGAAAAATTGAATGCGCTATATAGACAGGTATCATAAATACGCATTCAATCCAGTCATTCACAGTCAGACTATCGAACGATGCCATGATAAAATTGATGCGATTATCCTTTTACAGATTTCAACCTGGCTTTCAAATGCCACTGTATCCTTTGTCCAGACCAGGACTTTTAGTTTCTTTGCCAAATTCAAAGTTCATTTAAAATTTTCTTTTTTTACTTCCTACAGGAAATCAATATTGCTTCAAACAAGGCAAGTCTGACCAAGCACACGGTTCAACCCAAGCGAGTGTACTTAACAAGATCTCGAACAAGGAAGATAATGGAAGATCAGGAACAAGTACAGAACCTACAGGGGCAGGTTTCCGAATTGAAGGATCAGGTCTCAGAACTTATGAGACTAATGAGGGAAATGTCCCAGAATAAACCCACTGCAGAGCCTAGCCTACTGTTACCTCCTCCACCACCTCTAACAAATGATCCTCACCAAGCTTCAACTTCTTTTACCTTTCAGTCTCCCATCCCAGACCCGACAATCACTGTCAATCCGGTTACCACAAATAATGACCTACCTTACTCTCATTACCCAACCGTTCCAAACACCGACCCATACCCTTCAAATATAATCCCTCCCATTCATTTCACCCCTCATCTCCCAACTGGGGGAGTATTCCACGCAGTGGGAGGAGAAAATAAGTCAAAAGAAAGTGAGAAACTATCTGCTCTAGAGGAGAGATTGAGAGCAATTGAAGGGCTGAATATGTATGGTTCAGTTGACGTGGCATCGCTTAGATTGGTTCCCGATGTGGTGGTGCCTCCCAAGTTCAAGGTCCCTGATTTCGACAAGTACACAGGGAATTCAGATCCTCGCATTCACTTGGCCACCTATATCGCCAAGATGTCTGCTCTCACAGAGGACGATAGACTGCTGGTCCACTTCTTTCATGAGAGTCTCTCAGGGGCAGCTTTGAGGTGGTGTATTCAGTTGGACAGGAGCAAACTGCGCTCCTGGAAGGATTTAGCCGATGCCTTCTTAAGCGGTACAAATTTAATCTGCGATGTGGCCCCACAAGAAGGACCTCCAAAACACAGTACAGAAAGACCGAGAACGCTTCAAGGAATATGCCCAGAGATGGAGAGAAAAGGCGGCAGAAGTGCATCCCCCGGTGATCGACAATAAGCTATGCTCTCTGTTCATCGAAACTTTGAAGGCCCCTTACTTCAACTTGATGATTGGGAACACTTCCAACAGCTTCTCTGACATCATACAGGCTGGCAAAAGGATAGAGGCCAACCTAAGAATGGGACGATTGCAGGAGTTGGCTGAGAACCACAAAGAAAAGCATCAATTTTGGCAAGAAAAAAAAGGGTGATGTCCATTCAGTCACCCGGCAGAATAATTACTCCCCATTCCCTCAAAACAATTATCGGCCATATCCTCCCCCTCATGGCCAAACAGTCGCCAATATTCCACCTCCTTTCCCTAATTATCCACACCCGCGCCCACAATATCTCCCACCTACAAATTACCAACCGAGACCGCCTCCTCCTCCTGCTCAACCAAGACCACCACAAAACAACCCAAGACCCCCAAGAAACCCTGATCCACCTCTTCCCCTCCCACTCAGTGAAATATACCGATACCTTGTCGGTATAAACCAAATCGTACCAGTTCCCCTAGATCCAATTCAGCCTCCATACCCCAGGTGGTATGATACCACTGCCTGTTGTGAGTATCATGGAGGGGCACAAGGGCACTCAACCGATAACTGCGGGGCACTCAGGGGGAGAGTGCACGCTTAATCGAACGGGTGGTTGAAGATTGAGGGAAATGGTTCTCTCCCCAATGTTACCTCAAACCCTTTGCCTAACCATAATGCGAGCGGTGGTGTAAATATGATAGAGCACGATGAAGAAGGATCAACGCTGGAAGTAGACAAGTGGCTCCTTACTTCAAGGAAATTTTCTTTGTGGCAATGAGGAAGGCTACGCCTCGGGTAGCGGGATTGGAAGAGAGTGCAGGTGTCCTTATCATGGAGGGCGGTGATCACGAGTGCAGGTGTGAGGATTCAAGCAAGAGGTTCTAACTTATTGTCTCTCAAGGTTACGAGATGCGGGCAGGTCGAAGATGGAAGAGGGAGTGAATACCACTAGATATAGCCAAAATGCTCCCACCCCTAAACCCAGAATCACTTTCTCACCCCCGGTAGCCTCACCACCAGTAACGGTTATCCGAGCCCCATCTCAGCTCCCTGTTACCAACACCCACGCCATACCTTGGAACTACAATTTCCAAGTCTTCACTTAAGGAGCGTTAAGCAGTACACCGGCTCCTAGCCTTGCTTCACCTCCGACACCTCCTAAGCCATGTTTCACTCCTCATGCACACTTTCAGATGACTTATGCTGGACCTACCACCAGTGCTACTCCCCAGATCGATCCCCAACCCGTCACTGCCACAAAGCCCTCCTCCCTTGAGCAAGAGGTCGAGTTCATAACTCGAAGTGGGAGGTGTTACAGTAACGAAGAAAAAGAAAAGAGAAAAGGGAAAGTAAAAATGGGAGAGTCATTGAAGAACACTGAAGAGGAGGTTGAGAAGACAGAGGAAGCAGAGCCTGCCGAGCATAAAGAAGAGGAGGAACTGCTGCTCCAAATAATGAAACAGAGCGAGTATGATGTGGTGGAGCAGTTGAGGAAAACACCTGCCCGAATTTCGCTGTTATCGCTGATCTTGAGTTCGGAAGTGCACCGACAAACCTTGCAGAGAATCCTGGATCAGGCCTTTGTAAACCCCGACATTACTCCGGGGCAGTTTGAGAAGATAGTGGGACAAATCCAGGCATCCAGCTTTGTTACTTTCTCGGAGGACGAGATAGACCCTGCGGGTTTAAGGCACACTAAGGCTCTACATGTAACAGTGAAGTGTAAGGGTTGTATAGTAGCCAAGGTACTTATTGATAGCAGTCGACTCTCAATGTACTCCCTAGCGCTACCTTAGCTAGGTTGCCAGTTGACCAATCGGACATACGTCAAAGTGCTATGGTGGTAAGAGCCTTTGACGGTACCAGAAGAGAAGTGTTGGGAGATATTGACTTGCCGCTTCAGATTGGCGCATGCACTTTCAACGTCACATTCCAGGTGATGAACATTGAGCCTGCCTATACTATGCTGCTGGGGAGGCCTTGGATCCATTCTGCGAACGCCGTTCCCTCAACTCTGCACCAGAAAATAAAATACATCATGGATGGCAAAATCATCACAGTGAAAGGAGAGGAGGCCTTGCTAGTCACCAAGCCACAATCACTTCCTTATGTGGAGGCAGCTGAGGAGTCATTGGAAAGCTCCTTCCAAGCCCTCGAGTTACAAGAAACCATCTCAGGAAATGGAGGGGCTATGGCTATGGTAGCCAAAATAATGACAAGGAGTGGGTACGAAGAAGGCAAAGGCCTAGGCGCCACATTACAGGGAATCGTTGAACCCATACCAGCTATCCAGAAGGTAGGCCGCTGCGGTTTGGGTTATGAGGAAGATGCCCTTATGGATGGGCATTTCTGGATGAGGAAAATGCTCCGGGATCAAAGGTTCGATCGGAAAATGGGAAAGATGAAAGTAGTCCCGAGAATTACGGAGATCTTCACTAAACCAATCATTCAACATCCGGAAAATACAGAAGAATCACCCGATGATCCATCCATAGATGTCATCCAACTGGATTCCTTGTATGAGGCCCTAGTCTCGTCGATGACTGAGGGGTAAGAGCTGAACAACTGGACAACCGAGGACATCCCTGTACTCAATTTCGAGACCATTCATCAATTAACACCTAATAATCCAATAGATTCAGAGATTCCTCTGGTTAATTTTGAAATCCCCATAACTGTCATTACTTCAAATGATTCTGAGGAAGACCCTACACAAGAAGACAGTGAAAAGGATGAGCCCTCCCTCGTGCCTTGTGGAGACGAAACGCGCACCATAAATTTAGGCACAGAAGAAGTAAAAAGGGAATTCAAGGTAGTGGAGAGTGAAGAATTGGGAGATATGATCAGTCTGCTTAAAGAATTCCTCGACGTATTCTCCTGGAGCTATGATGATATGGTGGGTCTGGACCCCCAGATAGTGACGCACAAAATTCTCCTAATTCCAGGGCGATCCAGAAAGCGTGGTTAAGGAGAATGAATCCCGACACACTGCTCAAAGTTCGGGATGAAGTCAAGAAACAGTATGACGCTAGATTCCTGGAAGTGGTCAAATATCCCCAATGGATAGCTAATGTGGTCCCGGTAATGAAGAAGGACGGGAGAGTTCGGGTGTGCGTCGATTACAGGGATCTCAATAAAGCGAGCTTGAAAGACGATTTCCCTCTCCCTCACATTGATGTGTTAGTTGACAATGCTGCTGGATTGGGCAGGTGTTCATGTATTGATGGGGCATCAGGGTACAATCAGATCTCGATGGATGAGGAAGACAAGGATAAGACTGCTTTCATCACTCAATGGGGAGTGTTTTGCTATCGGGTCATGCCTTTCGGGTTGAAGAATGCTGGTGCCACCTATCAGCGCGCTATGGTCACATTATTCCACGATATGATGCATAAAGAGGTGGAAGTGTATGTGGATGATATGATCATCAAATCCCGGGGAGAAGAAAGTCATGTGCAAGTACTGAGAAAGTATTCGAGAGACTCAGGAAATACCAGTTGAAACTGAACCCTGCCAAATGCATATTCGGAGCTAGATCGGGAAAGTTGTTGGGATTCATAGTAAGCGAGAGGCGAATAGAGGTTGATCCAGACAAGGTTCGAGCTATTCAAGAGATGCCATCCCCAAGAACAGAAAGGGAGGTGCGCAGTTTTCTGGGAAAGTTGAACTACATTTCGAGATTTATTTCTAATCTCACTGCCAAAACTGAGCCAATTTTCAGGCTACTCCGGAAGAACAACTCCACCCAATGGGATTCAGTTTGCTAAGAGGCTTTTGAGAAGATCAAGCAATACTTGTCAAGACCACCAGTATTGGTCCCACCCGTGGCAGGGAGGCCTCTTATCCTGTATATGGCAATCCAGCAGAACTCGATGGGATGTGTTTTGGGACAACATGATGATACCGGGCGAAAGGAGAGGGCTATTTATTACCTAAGTAAGAAGTTCAATGATTGTGAGTCAAGGTACTCTTTTTTAGAAAAGACTTGTTGCGCGTTAACCTGGACAGCAAATCGCCTCAAGCACTACATGTTGAATCACAAGACATGGCTCATCTCCAGGATGGATCCTATCAAATATGTATTCGAAAGCCCATTCGTGCCAGGTAGGATAGCCAAGTGGCAGGTCATACTCTCCCAATACGACATAGTCTACATGACCTGGAAAGCGGTGAAAGGTAGCGTGATTGCTGATCTCCTAGCGGAAAATCCTATCCAGGATTATGAAGCTCTGGATTTTGAGTTCCCTGATGAGCATATTAATGAAGTGGACTGCGAAGAAGAGGGGCCAGCCGATGTATGGGAAATGTATTTCGACGGAGCTGTCAATTTGTCCGGTAATGGAATTGGAGCTGTATTGATATCCCCGGATGGAAAACACTTTCCGATAGCCATTAAGTTGAGATTTGACTGCACCAACAACGTCGCGGAATACGAAGCTTGTGTGATGGGTCTACAGGCCGCCATCGAAATGAAAATCAGGAAGCTGGAGGTATATGGAGACTCAGCCCTGATTATTTATCAAGTCAAGGGAGAATGGCAAACCAAGGATCCCAAGCTAATCCCGTATCAGAAGTACTTATTGGAGCTGATCAAGAAATTCGAAGAAATCTCTTTCACTCACCTTAGTAGGGACAAGAATCAATTTGCTGATGCCTTAGCTACTCTAGCTGTTATGGCTCAAATCGAAGAGGGTCAGATGATTCAGACATTGAAGATTAAAGCAAGAAGTGAGCCAGCATATTGCTTCATAATTGAAGAAGAGTCCGATAGAAAGCCTTGGTATCATGACATCCTGGTCTACTGCAGAACCAAAGAACTCCCTTTGGGGGCAAGCAAAAATGAAAAGAAGATGATTCGGAGATTAGCATTGGGATACTTCCCCAGTGGAGAAACCCTATACAAGAGGAGCTCCAACGGTGAATTATTGAGATGTGTGGATGCAAAGGAGGCGAAGAAAATCCTTTTTGAGACTCATGAAGGAAATTGTGCAACCCATGCCAATGGGCACATTATGGCTAAGCAAATCATGCGACGTGGGTATTTTTGGACCACAATGGAAAAGGATTGCGTCGAGTATTTCCGAAAATGCCATAAGTGTCAAATCTATGCCGATCCAATCAATGTGCCACCTCACAAGTTGTTCAACCTCGTCTCACCATGGCCTTTCGCAATGTGGGGCATCGATGTGATTGGTCCCATAAATCCCAAGGCATCCAATGGGCACAGATTCATCCTTATGGCCATCGACTATTTCTCCAAGTGGGTCGAGGCGACATCCTATGCGCATATCACACAGAATACGTTTCTCAGATTTCTCAGAAACAATATTATCTGCCGACATGGCCTCCCTAATGAAATCGTCACCGATAACGCTAAGAATCTGAATGGTCCGAGGATTCAGAAATTGTGTGATCAATACAAAATCCGACACCTCAATTCCTCCCCATACCGTCCCCAGATGAATGGAGCGGTGGAAGCTGCAAACAAAAACCTCAAGAGGATAATCCGAAAAATGACAGTCACGTATAGGGATTGGCATGATATGCTTCCTTACGCTCTTCACGCATACCGAACTTCCGTGAGAACCTCAACCGGGGCAACTCCATACTCGCTGGTTTACGGCATGGAAGCAGTATTGCCGATTGAAGTTGAAATTCCTTCCCTAAGGATTCTGAAGGAGTCAGGAATTGATGAGTCAGAATGGATCCAGTCAAGGTTGGATCAGTTAAACTTGCTTGATGAGAAAAGGTTAGCAGCAGCATGTCATGGACAGTTATACCAGATGAGAATGGCTAGAGCATTTCACAAAAATGTTCGCCCGCGCGAATTCCAACCCGGGGACTTAGTTCTGAAGAAAGTATTGCCGAATCAAAATGATCCCCGGGGCAAATGGTCACCAACCTACGAGGGACCCTATGTGGTTAAAAAGGCATTTTCTGGAGGAGCCTTGATCTTGACCCACATGGACGGTGAAGAGTTTCCGAGACCTGTGAATGCTGACACCGTCAAGAAATACTATGCCTAAAAAAAAAAAAAGGGGTAGGAGCGAAAACCCGAAAGGGCGCTCTTAGCAAAATGTGTGAAAGAAGGCGAAAACCCCGAAGGGGCACTTTCTGTAAAACGAGTAAAGGATGAAAACCCGAAGGGGCATCCTGAAAAAGTGAGTCATCCAAAAAAAAAAAAAAAAATCTAGGGGTGAAAACCCGAAAGGGCATCCCGAGAACAAAAAGGGAGAAATAAGGAATGGGGGGCATGAAACCAGGATGAAGAGGAAACTGTCACGGCATGAGGCTTCAGAGAACTTGAAATAATGGCAGTTAAGGGATTTCAAGATCAACCGCAAGGAATATATGAGATCTATCCTTGTACCCTTCTTCTTTGAAACTTCTTCTTTGTTTTTATTAAAACCGTAATAAAATCACACTTCATTCCCCATGATTCTATCTTTCCCTTATATTTATCTTTCTGCAATCTCGTTATTTAATGCGCTATTTAAATCAGTTAAAATTTTTTGCCATAAGATTAAGATTTGACAATTGATAACCTCACGTACTTTACTGTGAGATTTGCAGGGAATGACCCAAAAAAAAAAAAAAAAAAAAAAACTAGAGGTGAAAACCTGGAAGGGCGCTTCTGGTCATATAGACGAAGGGGAAGTAAAAACCAGCGAGGGTGCTTTTCGGGAGAAAATCTGAAAAACAGAAATGGGGCATTTGAAGAAACAAGGCCATAGGTCAAGTCTTGCAACTCGTCCTCCATTCGTCATTGGTCTTCGGGATTCTGTTAAGTACACTTCATTGGGGAAGAACTTCTTGTGTCCGGATTAGGCTTGCTTTGTAAGTGCAATTTAAATTTCCTGTTATCAACCTCTGGTTCCTTGATCTAAGTTGATTTTAATTTTCCTGCAATTTACATTTCCTGTCATCAACCTCTGGTTCCTTGATCTAAGTTGATTTTAATTTTCCTGCAATTTACATTTCCTGTTATCAACCTCTGGTTCCTTGATCTAAGTTGATTTTAATTTTCCTGCAATTTACATTTCCTGTTATCAACCTCTGGTTCCTTGATCTAAGTTGATTTTATTTTCCTGCAATTTACATTTCCTGTTATCAACCTCTGGTTCCTTGATCTAAGTTGATTTTAATTTCCTGCAATTTACAATTCCCGTTATCAACCTCTGGTTCCTTGATCTAAGTTGATTTTAATTTCCTGCATTTAAATTTCTTGTTGTCGACCTCTGGTTCCTTGATCTAAGTCGATTTTAATTTCCTGTCGTTGACCTCTGGTTCCTTGATCCAAGTTGATTTTAATTTTCTAGTCTTTTAACTTCTGTTGCCTATCTCTAGGTCACTGATTTAGGTATGCTTTAGTTCCCTAACTTCGAGCACTTAATCGTCCAAAATATAGGTTTGAATCTTTACATAATTCTTACACGGAAAATTCTTTTCCCTTTGATAAAAATTATGTAAAGAGGGGCAGCTGTCGACACCATATTTTGGCCGATCCCCAGAATCAACAAACTTTGAAACCGATCCCTAGCACTAAGTCTCTCCTTGCCATCTAATCACAGTTCCGATCTCTCTTCACAGAGAGTTGAGTCAATGCTAAGCTCTCGTATCCGTTAAGGCCTTACTGGTCTCTCAAATCATTCATCGATCTCTCAAGCCAATTGTCGAATATCTTGACCAGTTAACTATATTCCCGATCTCTCTTGTTAGACAAGTTTGAATTAACGCTAGATCCTTACTGCCAGTATTCATGGTCGACCTCCCTTTTAAAAGTTTAGGAATAATCGAGCTAAGCTTCTAATTCGGTTTAATGAAGATCTCGATCTTAGATGTTCAAGCCAAATTTTCAATTAAGTTCTGTTTAACGTTGGTTCTTTACCAATTTCATGCATATTGTGTTTTCCGATCTCTCATACTTAGGATAATAATCGCTTCAATATACTCAGACAATCAAGTGTTTAGAAATTTTCCGATCACAACCATTCATCGAACAAAAAGGCATTCTATTTCATTTCATTGCAAAATTTGTACAAGTTATTCGGCTGGGGGATCACCCCCAGCCTGATCTACATTTCGCTCATCCTCTCCTTCCTCTTCACTATCCTCACCCTCGCCCCCGGGAGCCAGGTCGACCATCCAAGAGAAGTCCTCTTCTGGGTAACGCTTTTGGAGTTCGGCCAAGAGGTCCTTGTGAGCATTCACATAGGCACCAGCTATCCCTGTCACCATTTCTTCGTCTTTCGCCTTAAGCTCCTCAATAAGTTGAGCGACCTGAGAAGCTTCGTTGGCCCGGAGCACCTGGACTTCCCCGAGAGCACGATCCCTTTCAGCCAAAACATGATTCTGTTCGGCTAGCCTGTCTTCATAGAACTTCGCCCGCCCCTCAACTTGAGATATGTAATCCTGAGCGGATGCGAGTTGGGATCGGAGGGAAGTCACTTCCTGACTCTTCTTCTCGATTTCCTTGCCCAAGCGATGAGCCTTTTCCCGAACTATCGTCTGGTTCACTAGACACTCCACGTTCAGGCTCATGGATCGAGTCAAGATATCGTCAAGGCTGTCCGGGGATAGCCTGTCCCGATCCTCCCGAAGGCAGATGGAAGACCCCAAGACTTTGGCAAAACCGGGGTTCTCCCGAACAGTCCGGTTATTCTTCAGGGACTCGATCAACGTTTGAGCACCACGAGAAGAGGCTCTCAGAGAAGATTGAGAAGGACCCCTTTCTGTGCTTGGAGCAGCTGGAGGAGGTGGAGCCGGCTCTTCTTGTTGAGGAGGAGATCGAACAGCTTCAGTGATCGGTGGCCCCGAAGGTCGGGACGGGCCTCCTTGCGTCTCCCCTGGTTCATGGCCGGGAGTTCGAAGCATTTCCGAACGCTTCATCTCCTTTACTTTCCAGGAGATCTCTCTTTCTTTCTTCCGCTTCCTAGAACCCTCATCACCCGCCATACCTGCACAAAGAAGAGGTCAGTGAGATCGCTAAGGTCCTGAGATCTGAGATGTAGAAAATACCAGTGCCGAGGTCAGAGAGCGGAAGTTCGCGATTTTGGCCGGTGAGCAGCTGTATGGTCCAATGGTGCAGCTCGGCAGTCACCCCATCTAAACAGGAATACTTTTGAGTGGCAGCCTGATTCTTCAGATCCATCACTATCAAGCTTTCCTCCTAGTTTAGGGTAATGCGCTTCGGAAGCAAGGGTCCCTGGTGCCACCAGCTACGGGGGAAGTCCTCAAAGCAGGTCGGATTTTTGCTCCTCAGAATAAAAAAGTGGTTCTTCCAATTTTTAAGGGAGGAGGGCAGATCGGTGAAGAGCCCGCAATGAGGCTTCGCCTGAAAGAACCAGTGCTCGTCGTCCTTTCGGCGAGTTAGCCTGTGCAGTTCGGCGAACACCTTAGCCGTAGGTCTGATTCCCTTAGCTCGGCATAGGCCTCGGAAGGCTACTAAGATCCGCCACGAGTTAGGGTGAACTTGAGCAATGCACACTCGGTGAAGTTTTAGGACCTCCTTGAAGAAGTCATCCAGAGGGAACCGAAGACCGGCCTTTAACTGTTCCTCGTATACCATAACCAGGTCATTCTCTTCAAAGAAGTGATCGGCTCGGTGATCGCCGTGACACCGGATAAGTTCGCATTTAATCAGACGAATATTGTACTCCTGGCTGAACGATTGCAGATCGGACTCTTGCAAGATCGATGGCAGCTCGTCCATAGGGAGATTCTCCCTCCCTGAAGAAGGTACGTGCCTTGATGGTCCGATCCGCCCCCGAGCTGGAACGGAGACCCTAGGAGGTTCTGTTTGCGCGCTTGGCCCGACCACCTCTTCTTCGTCAGACGACCACGAGAACTGAATGGAAGGAGGACTCGCCGCTCTTTGACCCTCGGCACCGCTCATTTTCAAAGAAAACAAAAAACTTAAACTAAAAAGAAGATCAAAGCCCTTACCGGAGTTTGATCGGCGTTGGAAGAACTTGAGTAAACGAGAGAACTTTGAGGTTACGAGCGAGAGATTGAAAATGACATACAGGAGCAAATGGCTAACCCCTCACCCCTATTTATACTCGTCCAAGCATTTAATGCTCACGAGGTTCCAGGCAACGCATCGGTTAGCGGGACTCGCCAGCTGTTCTGACACGTCTCACGAATATTCCCAAGATTCCATAAAGAGATCGGTTAATTATATAGCGGTAGATCCAGGTGTTTCGAATTACAGATCGGATAATCATATTAGAGCTCGGAAAATAATTAATAAGATAATAATTGGCAAAATAAAATCTTTATTTCCAAAAGATCGGATTATATCATTTGGGTGATCTCAAGAGATCGGAGTACATTTCCAAAAATCAGATTACATCATTTGGGCGATCTCAAGATCGGATTACATATGATTACATCAAAAGGCCGACCTCTAAAGATCAGCGGAACATCCTATCTAAAGAAGCCTATGTCAATAGCCAACATTGTGACTGATCCACAGGATGTCGCCGATCGGAGCTTAATCGGCTGTCGGAACACCCAATGTGGAGGGAAACTGCTGTCGGAACACCCAATGTGATGAGAAGCCAAATAAACTCAGTTGAGCGACTCGAGATCGGCAGAGTCGAGGTCCGCAATCCAGATCGGTCAATTGATCCAGTTCCCTCACCATCATCAGACAAGGTTATACGATCACCAGGGTCGTAAATTTTCAGTCGAGGAGTAAGGAAGTCCATCGGAAAAGGATCAAAGCCACAGTTGTAGCCGGAACTTCCGCCGGAGCAGCTAGAACTGGGAAGTAAGAAGGAAGAGAGGAAATGGGATGAAGGGAAGTCTCTTTCGTCTGGGGTATATATAGGGGAAAACGGGCATTTATTATCGAAGCGTAAAACGGCGGACGCCTTGAATCGAGGGAAAATTAATGCTTTGACCGCATTTAGGTCGATTAAGGGATCGGAATAATAGAGATCGGAGGATGGGAGATCAGCATGAGAGATCGGAATAGGAGCGTGTCAAGAAGATCGAGAAGGGGGAGGGATCGGAAGACAAAGAGAATAAGACAAATCCCAAATAACGGTCGTCAGAATCAGAGCCGAGGTAGTTAAAGCGTTACAGACGAGATCTCCACCGCACGCCTAAGAATCGCCCGCAATGCTGACAGGTGCCAGGGTATGTCATGACAGTCCTGTACATCCCAATCCCCACCGTTGATCTCACTGGTAAGGACAAACCCGGAACCCTTGGATCAAGAGAAAAGACGACAATACCAGCATCTTTCGCTCTTAGCCCTCAGATCGTTCCGGACAAGAAGATTTGGGATCGTCAGATTGAAAGAGGAAAAGGACAAATATTCTGAAGAGTGGTCTCAGCCATTTATTTTGATTCTCTTTAATTCCTGAACACCCGATCATGTCCTTCGAAATCTTGACCCTCCATCTCCCTCAAAATAAATCCTGACCCTTCATGGGGAGCACCCGATTCCTATAAATACCTGCATGAAAAACTGTTCAAGGGACGGGCAAAAAAGAAAGGTAGTCATTATAGCGGAAGAACTCTGAAACTTGATTCAGTTTGTTACTCTGCTACTTTGAAGTTTTGATTAGAAAGACTTTTGAAACCAGTTTTACAAGTGTTTTCTTGAAAAGGATTCTGAATACTGAAATTCTACATTTTCAGTTTGTTCATTATCTGGTCACACTCTCACTTTCAGCCCTTTATTATCTCTGTCTTCATTCCCATTATCCAAGCTCAATTTCATTTCACTCGATTTTTATCTTGATCTGATTGCCTTTTAGCTAAGCATCCTTCAGTTCACAACGAACATCAGCCCTCAAGCTAATCAGTCTGCTGTCTTATTACTATTTGTCACCCCGTAGTTATTTCAATAGATTTGGCTTCTTACAGGTAAGAGCTCATATTGCCGTTTTGTTAAGCGTTTACGTTTACTTTTCGCATTTTCTTTGTTCTTTTTAGGCATGTGATTTTCTCCAAGTTCATTTAGTGCCAAAGAACTTTAAAGAATGTTACTCTCGAGTTTACTTCTTTAGTGATCAGTCCGTCATTTTATTAACCTTCGTCATTTCTGAATGCAAATTTTCTAGTTCCTAGTAGCGTGTAAGTGGTTGGGGAAAACGTAGGTAGCTGCAACTTAAGGGTCTCTTTTAAGAGAGAGAGCCTGAATAACACGTCAGGAAAATAGCCACAATATTGGGCTGACGTAAACGGCAATTCGGCAAGATGCCATAAAGTGGAATAAAACCAAAGTAAACGAAACAGAATAGATCGGACATTAATAGGTACTGGTAAAGTGACCTTAGGGGAGGTCGGCAAAATTTAGTCCAGCTTCTCTTATTTAGTCACAAAATATCAATTAGTTAAAAGAAGCCTTATCCCCAGCTCCTTAGAACGCCAGAATCCTTAGCTTTAGGACCTTATGACATGTAGCTGAAATTAAAATTCGGGAGATCGGAAAGATCCCATTCAGGTTCCTGTTAATTTAAAAGAGATCGGAAGAGAGTTCTTATCCGATTCTCAACTCAAAACTTTAATTAAATAGAGATCGGAGGAGAGTTCTTATCCGGTCTCAAATCAAAATTTTAATAAATATTTAATAGAGATTGGAGGAGAGTTCTTATCCGGTCTCAAATCAAAATTTTAATAAATATTAAATAGAGATCGGAGGAGAGTTCTTATCCGGTCTCAACTCAAAATTTTAATAAAACATTAAATAGAGACCGGAGGAGAGTTCTTATCTGGTCTCAACTCAAAATTTTTAATGATTTAAAAGAGATTGGAGGAGAGTTCTTATCTGATCTCAAAAAAAAATATATATTAAAGAGTTCGGAGAAGAGTCCTTATCCAATTCTTAAATTAAATTTGAATAAAATAGTTCTTTTAAATAAAATTAACACGCAAACAGTAACTCACTAAGGTTGTCTTATTTACTTATGTATCTGGGTGAATCGAATTTAGTGAAAAATTAAAATCTCCTTTTGACAAAAGGATTAACATGTCCATTTAAGCCCTTCTAACTAATACAAAGTTAAATCTATTTACACTTATTAAGGGACGAGGTGGGGTGCCTAACACCTTCCCCACCCGTCTACGGACCCCGAACCTAGAATCTCTGTCTTGAAGTGGTTTCGTTTCAATTTATTTTCACAAATGGTTTTCTTTAGTTTCCCTCAAAAACTAAGGTGGCGACTCCTCACTCTTTCCCACTTCGGTGAGTGATTGTCCAGGCGACCGCAAAATCCCTTGCGACACTAGTAAATATATAGTTTGGGAATGGGATTTTGGGTCATTAATGTTGGGTCTTCGATATAAATTTTGTGAGGGCATGAACTAGTCTTATATGTTGACGTTGTATTCCTCTATTATGTAAATAAGAACTCAGAGAGTAATCAATGGATATTACTCCATTGTTATGTTGGTTATGACTTGAATTTTGAATGTCAAGTTTGAGTAATTATAATTATTGACTTTTTGATAATTAATTATAATTATTGACTTGTTATATTGGTTGGTGTTATTCTCAAATTGGCCATCTAAAAACAGTCTCTGTTAATCCTATTTTTCTTTGATTAATACAATCTTTATAAGGTTCCTCTCCGCCTGAGATCAAAAGTTTGATAAGGATGTGAAAGCATTATTGAATTTATGTACACTGTGGTTGAAAGCATATTTATGTCTTTCCAAATACGGATTAATTCCACTCATAGTTCTTAATTTAGATAGTTGTATTAGCATTGTCCTTCAATTTCACTTTATATTATAAAAATCTTAAAATCCTTATGACCCTACTGTTACAGGTTTTCGGGTTAACTTATGGTTAAGTTTTACTTATTGTCCATTGACTTAAATAAATTTATCATAGTCGTCCTTCAACAACTTTATAGTTAATTTTAAATTTTAAATCTTCATTTATTTTTTATTTATTTAAAATAAAATCATACTTTTAGAAATAGTTTAATATTTTATAAATATTTACAACTAATTAATTGTTTAATTTATCATATAAAAATATTATTTTTACGTATATTATTTTTTAATTCAATTTTAGATTAATATCTAAAAGATTTGTATCTAGTTTATCTTAATTTCTTTGGTTTATTTTAATGTAAGAAAAAAAATTAATAGTTTACTTGATTTTGAAAATATTTAATTAAGTAAGAATAACTCAACTCAACTCAACTCAACTCAACTAAGCCTTTATCCCAAAAACTTATTGGGGTTGGCTATATGGATTCTCTTTCTCCACTCTAAACGATTTTGAGTTAAATCATCGGAAATATATAATGCTTTTAGGTCATATTGTACCACTCTCCTCCAAGTCAGTTTAGGTCTACCTTTTCTTTTCTTTCTATCTTCTAACTCAATGTGCTTTACTTGTCTAACTGGAGCCTCCGTATGTCTACGCTTTACATGACCAAACCACATCAATCTCTCTTCTCTCAACTTATCTTTAATTGGCACCACCCCTATCTTTTCTTTAATATTCTCATTTCAGACTTTATCTAGTCTAATATGGCCACTCATTCACCTTAACATTCTCATCTCGGCAACTCTCATCTTAGACACATATGGCTCCTTCATTGCCCAACACTCACTACCATATAACATGGTCGATTGTATGACTATACGGTAAAATTTTCCTTTCAACTTATTAGGAATCTTGTGATCACATAAAACTCTCATGGCACGTATCTACTTCAACCATCCGGCTTTAATCCTATGACTAACATCTTCCTCACATCCCTCATCTGCTTGAAGGATTGAGTCGAGATATTTAAAATGATTACTTTGGGGCAATACCACTTTATCTAAAATAACTCATTCTCTATCACCAGTTTGGCCTTAACTGAACTTGCAATGCATGTATTTTGTCTTCATTCTACTTAACTTAAAGCCTTTTGACTTTAGAGTACTTCTCCAAAGCTCTAACTTTCTATTAACTCATTCTCGCGTCTTATCTATCAAAACTATATCATCCACAAACATCATGCATCAAGGGATACTCTTTTGTATATGTTTTGTCAATTCATCTAAAACTAATGTAAAAAGTTAAGGGCTCACAGCTGAACCTTAGTGTAATCTAACTGAGATAGGAAAATCTCTTGTGCTCTCCCCCACTGTGCGCACAGTAGTAATTGTTCATTTAAACATATCTTTCAACACTTGTATGTACCTAATAGATACCATTTTTTATTCTAACACTCTTCATAAGATATCTCTTGGAACACTATCATAAGCCTTTCCAAATCGATAAAAACCATACGTAAATCTTTCTTCACATCTCTATATTTCTCCATCAAGCTTCTAATGAGAAAGATCGCTTCCATAGTTGAACGACCGTGCACGTAGCCAAATTGATTGGGAGAGATAGAAGTGTCATGATGTAGTCGATGTTTCACAACTCTTTCCTACAACTTTATAGTATAGCTCATGAGTTTAATTTTCCTATAGTTTGAACAACTCTGTATGTCTCCCTTATTTTTAAAAATAAGTACTAAAATACTCTTCCTCCATTCATCAGGCATTTTCTTTGAGTTTAGAATCTTATTAAACAATTTAGTTAACCATGCCACTCACACATCTCCCAAACACTTCCACACTTTAATTGGTATTCCATCGGGTTCACAGGCTTTGCCCACTTTCATTCTCTTAAGTACTTCCTCTACTTCTGAAAATCTAATCCTTCTAATGTAATTCACATTCTTTTGTATTGCTTTGAAGTATATATTCACACTATTACCACTTTGACTATTATAAAAGAGATTATCAAAATAATTTCTCCATCTTTCTTTAATGTCCTCATCTTTCACCAACAATTTTCCTTCTTTATCCTTAATGCACCTAATTTGATTGAGATCTTGACATTTCTTTTCTCTCTTCCTTGTTAATCTATAAATATCTTTCTCCTCTTTTTTAGTTTCAAGTTTCTTATATAACTTTTCAAAGGCATGCACTCTTGCTTGACTAACAGCCTTTTTTGCCTCTTTCTTTGCTATCTTGTATTGTTCATAAGCCTCATTATTATCACACTTAGGTAATTTTTTATACCATTCCCTGTTTCTCTTTACTGCCTTTTGTACTTCCTCATTCCACCACCATCTCTCTTTTGAGGGTGGTCTATATTCTCTAGACTCTTCAAGTACTTTTCTAATCAATGATGCTATCTGTATCCACATACCATTGGCCTTCATATCCAGCTTTCATGCTTCGGACTCAAGAAACTAATTTTTGAATTTCACTCACTTTACTCGTTTGAACTCTCATCACTTTGTTTGAGTTACAATATTTCTTCTAGCCTTACTTGAATTGTTCCTAAACTTGACATTCAAAATCATTAACCAATGTTGACTTTTTAAAGCCTCTCCTGGAGTAACCTCGCAATCCTTGCATAGAGCTCTATTTATCTTCCTGGTTAAGAGGAAGTCAATTTGGTTTCTATGTTGTCCACTTTTAAAAGTCACTGCGACTCCCTTTTTATAAAGTAGGTATTTACTAGTATTAGGTTGTACGCCATGGCAAAATCTATGATACTTTTCCCCTTCTCATTTTGGCTACCAAAACCAAAACCTCCATGAACATTCTCATAACCTTTCCTATCACTTTCTACATGTCCATTCAAATCTCATTTTCTTCATTTGGTATGATTTGTATTAGATCATCCATATCTTCCCAAAACCTTTGTTTACTCTCACTATCTAATCCTATTTGTGAGGCATAAGCACTAACTATATTTATTATTTCTCTTTCTAGTACTAGCTTTACTAGTATAATTCTATCTCCTACTCATTTCACAGTTATTATGGCATCTTTCAATGTCCTGTCTATGATCATGCCCATTCCGTTCTTGTTCCTCTCTTTTTCGGTAAACCACAATTTGTATCATGAATTACCTACTTCCTTGCTTTTCTCTCCTACCCATTTAGTTTCCTGAATGCAAGCAATATTTACCATTCTCCTTTTCAAGGTATCCACAAGCTTCTTTAATTTTCCTGTAAGTAATCTAACATTCTAAGTACCAACCTTGATTCTTCTCCTATCTTGTTCCTTTAGTTGATCTCCTTTTATGATATATTCTATGTGTTCTATTCCACTATCTGTTCTACTATTTGTTCTATGGATAACTTCTTTATCCACACTCGTCCATGATGTGGGAACCCTTATTCATTTAAAACTATACCTAGGCGCCGGCATGGAGCGTCTCTTTCGGTGAATGCCCTACACTCTTGCACATCTCTCATACACTCGGGCTCCGATGTAGCACGTCGTAAGTAGAGGACGCCCCAACGTTTATATTGTAAGAATCCACATAATGAAATGTGATGAAATTTTTACGCTAGTTGTCACCTACCGCAACCATTCTCCTTTATCCGGGCTTTAAGTAAGAATGATTTAATTTTTTTTTATATAGATTGATATTTAATTTTTTTTCCTATATAGATTGATATTGTATATATTTTTTGTCTTTGTTTGTTAAATTAGCAAAATAATATACCGGTCTTTATTATTATTTAGTACATTTTGTATTAAAATTATTTATATATTAAATTAAAGTTTAAAGATTTTTGTGAGATAAATTAAAGTTGAGGGATGTGTGTGGTATATTTATCAAAGTTAAAGGACAATAAATGAAATTTAGCAATAAGTTAACCTGGAAACCTATAATAGTAGGTCATAGGGATTTTAATGATACTCAAATTAAAGCTTAGATATTTTTATGATACAAATTAAAGTTGAAAGATATTATTGATACAAACAACTAAGTTGATGGATTATGAATGAAATTTACCCTTCCAAATACATATTTATATTTTCAAGGCTATTTTTCACAATTTGTAAAATTTTAAGATTTTACCATTCAAGTTTATGGACGCCCATCAATTATTGATTGAAAATGCAAGCTTGATGATCTTAGCAGATAGTGAAGGGCATGAAAAATTCCCATGCTTTAGCTATAGCATATAGGTCTACTGTTATCGAAATTGAAACGGACTTGGTATTGTTATGGAAATTGAAACGGACTTGAATGGCGAACGAAGCTGACGGAAATTGGTATTGTTATGGAAATTGATGCGAACTTAGTGTCTAACAAAGTTGAATGGCGAAAAAGGAATCATATAGTCAATCCCAACTAGTTTGGACTAATTGGGATTAAGGCTTAGTTGTTGTTGTACATAGATCTATATGTTTTATCTTATCTTATGAGGGCTTCTTTAGCTCACTATCCATATTTAGAAAGGTGTAAAAAGTAAATCATTAACTAGTAGCTATTTCAATGTTATTAACTGTGTTTATTTTATGTTTGTTCTTTGTTGTTGCACAATTTTAGTTTCTGCAGAAATGAAGAAGAGGCACAATCTAGTCAATGCACCCAGTCCTGATATTGATCTTAAATATTGCATTAATCAGAATTCTGTGTTCTTTGACGAGTTGATTGAATTGATCCCTGCTAAGTTCTATTTACCAATCGGTGATAAAGAGAGGAAATGGCCAAGGCCTTAGCAAGAATGAAAAGGCTTCAGCAAAGAAGGAATCAAGAGAAAACATCAAGAAAGCACGGTGAGAGAGGCTAGATCCAGATAAGTCTTCTACAACAACCCTTGATAGGCTGATGAAAATCTTGGAAAAGGAAAAATCAAGTGATGAGAGTATTGATGAAGGATTGGAGATTAATCATATGATGTCTGGTTTAGAAGACGATGATCGTAGGGTGACGTACGAAGAACTCCGGCAACGACTTCCTCACAAAATTGATGAGCTTAGACGAGGTCAAAACAATGATGGCTTAGACAAAGTAAAGAAGAAGCATGAGAGAAGAAATTCAGCAAAAGAAACGCAAGAGGGATTCAGAGTCTTAAGAAAAGAAGCCCACAAAAACTTCAGTTGAAAAAGTGGAGAAGGATGTAGAAGAGGCTACAAAAGAACTCAAATTTAGTCATGTTAAACTAGGGAATAACGAAGGGCAAGAAAAGAAGAAGAGGAAACTTTCAAAGTTAAAGGAGCTTCAAAAGGCGAAAGAATTGGAGGAAGCGAAGGACCCAGTGAAAGCAGATATTATCTCAAAGAAGCATTTGTGGAAAGCTGCAACAAGTAGAGCTGCAGGAGTTAAGGTTCATGATGATCAAAAGCGGTTGAAACAGAGCATACAGAAGGACAAGAAGAGGCCTCAAAAGAGTGTTGCGAAATGGAAGGAGAGGATTGTAACCCAACAGAAAATGAAAGCAGAAAAACAGCAGACAAGATCACATAATATAGCTGAGGGTATTCACCAGAAAAAAATGCAGCGGATTGCAAAAAGAGAGAAAAAGCTCATGCGGCCAGGTTCTGAATGGCGAAAAGATGGTTACATTAATGACGCTTCAACTGAAAGTGCCTCTTTCTAAAAGTTTGTGTTGGTATCTTAGTCTCTAAAGAATAGGCGTAAGCCTGATATTCTGTGCCAAAAGAACATTAGGTTTTTGAAACCAGATAAAGATTTCCAGTGTTTTTCAAATATTGTTTTTTGGCTAAAATGCGGGTATGTGATTCCCACAAGCTTAAATGGTTCTCTGCCCCCCCCCCCCTCTCCTTCCCCCCCACCCCAAAAAAAAAAAAAAAAAAAGAAAAACCACCTGAGCCAACCTACATGGTAGCCTATCCGTTCAAGTGGAGCAATAGCAATAGCATTTATAACTGATCAGACCATTAGTAAAAAAATGTGATCACATTCAGAATGAGCAAGTTCACTGCTTTACTTGGCTTCAGTTGATGTGTGTGTGTATATACATATATATACATTTAAAACGGGCACAGATCAAGATTTGCAAGATTATATGGATAAGAAGCCCTAGTTCGCAACCTTGATATATGACCTATAACTTAATGCCACATCTTCAAACACCTTCAGTAAGTAGAAAAACTCATTTCAAATTTGCTAAACCTGTTGCACACAAATAAAGAATCCATAAATATTATAAGTAGACATAAAATATGAAATTAGAACATCATATAGTTTATGAGATAAATAAAGTTAAAAACAAGCAGCAGTAGAACTACAGGCATGTAATTGCAAATGAGAATAACGGTGGCTTTTTTTTTTCTTTCGCTACGAAAGTGCATATGTTTGTAGTTTATTATTTTCCAGGGATAATGAACTAAACAATTAAAAAGTTATGTTGCATTATTATTCCTCTTCCCTTGATGCTTGATGCATTCTAAAAAGACTAAGTGTTAGGCCAGTTATGGACAACCTGAATGCAGAATACAAGGATTTACCATCACAAAGATCCTAAATGTTAACTGCAAATTTTCTTTCCAAGATCACTCAAATCACCATGAACATTGTCCTAGTGTTAAAATTTAGACATTATACATCTTCCTTCTCGGAAATGAATAGAAAATATAGCAGGTTTTTACCCTACCCCAACAGGCTAAACTCCAACAACACTAAGGTTAACATATACCTGACGCAGATGGGCTTTTGCTCAGTTCTTGTACTTCATGGTTTCTTTCTCAAACCCAATAGTTGGGAATTGTTTAGCATACTCTTCAACATCATGGCGCAGTTTTGCAATCTCAGATTGGAAAGTAGGAATTGTAGCCACAAAGTCCTTCAACTTTGTCCCTGATTTACAAAAATTAATACGGCACAAATTGAAGATCCACAATCAACCATAAATATAAAGTCATGAGGTCACACATCACATAACCAGTATGAGCACCAGTAATGACCAGATCTAAGGTAGCAATTAATATATTATCCGAGACTTACTAACCTTTGGTTTGAGCCTTGATCTTCACTGCCAACTGCACAGCAGCGTCAAAGAATTCTGCTACCTTAACAAAATCCTCCTCAGCAAATCCCCGAGATGTAAGAGCGGGGGTTCCTGAAGTCAGTTGGATTCATCATCGAAAGTCACTACAAACAAATCAAGTAACATTTTGTCATGGAAAGGGCTTTACCCATCCTTATGCCACCAGGAACCATGGCAGATACATCTCCTGGAACGGTATTTTTGTTTGCGGCAATGTGAACAGCTTCCAGCACCTTTTCAACTCTGGAGCCATCAATACCCTGATATCATGAAAATTTAACGGAGCAGGGAAAAAAAGGATAGAGAGAGAAGAAATTATACTTTGCATTATTAAAATTTAACAAATTTACAACCATAAAATGGACCACACATATTTTATTCTATTAGCACAAGTAGAATTGTCTTAAAGCAACCTTTTAACACTTCGTCTAATATCCAAGAGAAATTATATGGATGGTCAAAAAGGAGAGAAAAATCTTCCTACCTTGTTCTTCAAATTCACCAAAACTAAATGGTTCTCAGTTCCACCAGAAACAAGTTCATATCCCTTCTCAACTAAAGTCTGCAAAAGTAGTAAAATTTCAAGTTACCAAGATACTGCAAGGAAATGAATCAAGTCCATACTCTAATGAGATGATACATCATCATAAAAAATTCTCATCAATGAGATAAAGTTATGCTTATATAATAATGTTTTAGTAACAAACTTTGCTACATCTAATAAGGTAATACCTGTGCAAATTTTGAGCAATTACTAAGAACTTGCTCTTGATAAGCTTTGTACTCTGTAGTTGTAGCCTACATGATAGAGCATGAATATATGAATAAAATAGAAGAGAAAAATAGTAAAGTGAAATGCTATGCTAATTTTGACTTAACCGGACCAGTCACTTTTGACTTAACCTGCAAATTTTCATACTATATTAGGTTGAGTGCACATTCTGACAGGTTTGGCTGAGATAAAAATTGCCACCTATAGAAATATAAAATCAATGAAAAATATCTTATAAGCAAAATTACCTGTTTCAATGCAACTGCTAACCCGGCTATTGTGTGGTTGTGGGGGCCACCTTGAAGTCCAGGAAAGACAGCTTGATTGATTTTGTCTTCATAGTCATAGAACACCTTCAACAAGAACACAATACAAATGATAGTTCCACTTTAAAAATCAGAATTTCAGCAAAAGAAATAAGTAGCAATGATCCAGACAATACTCAGCTCAACTCAACTAAGCCTTTATCCCAAAAATTTGGGGTTAGCTATATGGATTCTCTTTCTCCACTTTAAACGATTTTGGGTTTCTCCGAAATGTGTAATGCTTCAAGGTCATGTTGTACTACTCTCCTCCAAGTCAGTTTAGGCCTACCCCTTCTTTTCTTTCTATCCTCTAACCTAATATGTTCTACTTGTCTAACTGAAACTTCTGTATGTCTACGTTTCACATGATCAAACCACCTCAATCTCCCTTCTCTCAACTTATCCTCAATTAGCAATGATCCAGACAATGCTAACATAAAATTGGAAAGGAAAAGGGTATATAAAAATGTAATTTTCCTTTAGCAACTCACCTGTTGGCCTTGTTTGTTAACTTCTTTCACACCCTTCCTGAAGAAAATCATGGCTCCACGTGGCCCACGAAGTGACTTGTGAGTTGTGGTGGTCACTATATCTGCATATTCAAAAGGTGATGGGATGACACCACCTGCAACCAATCCACTAATATGTGCCATATCTGCCAACAGTATAGCTTTTTGCTTGTCACAAACCTGCAACACATAAACTTTAGACCCTAAAACCCCCAAATTAAATCAAAACTGCAAGCTCTAATGCATCAATGTCTTAATTGAAAATTGGAAATGCAATAAATTAATCCAAAGGAGGTTACCTTGCGAATACGTGCATAATCATATAGACGAGCATAAGCACTAGCACCGGCAACTATTAACTTTGGTCTGAAAAGAGTGGCACTTTTCTCCAACTGCAATTTATTTCACACATTCCTTTTACTCACATATAGACAAAGATGTCCAAATAACTAAGTGTTTGAAATATGATGTAGTTCTGTTCTGAACTTTCTCCAAAAAAGTAAGTATGTCAATTCTTTGATGCAGCTATTGTAAAAAGATATCACAGTTATATTCATCCAATTTTCATAGTTTTCAACTAAGGGCTTTTGAGAATCTCCACCTAGTTACCTGAAATATTTGCAATAAGGAATATCACAGCTAAATGCATCAAATGATAATAACATTACTGGTTCAGAAGGTTAAGGATTGCCTTCAGACCAGTTCCAAGATTTCATGTTCTTGTGGAAGTGGATGGACAATGGAGGGGAAGACAAAACCTCTCATTTTTTTCAAGTGCTTAAAATGGGGTCAATAGTAGCCAAAAGAGGAAATGGAACACATTTGGAAGCACATTAGAATGAAGATAGTGTGAAAAGTAAAAAAAAAAAAAAAAAAAAAGCTAAATCTTCCCCAGTTAACTCAATTTCAGTACAGATGTTTTCGTAAAACAAGAACATAGTTATAACAAAGAGGGGAACTACCGACCTGGTCATAGTCAATATAGCCAGTGCTCTCATTCAATCTGTATGGCATCGTCTCAAAAAATATTGACACTGCAGATATTTTTTTGGTATCCGTCTGCAGAGTAGGAAAAGAAATGATGATAAACTTGTCCTCAAAAAAACGAGAAAGTATTTCATAATACAATCAATGGACAAGCTAAACCCACTTAAATGTTATTACAATTACCAGTCATGTTATTATACTCCCTGTAGATTTTATGATCTTAAATTAAAAATAAAAATAAAAATAAAAATCAATAGAGCACAAGAAGTACATCACAAAAAGAACTCAAAACTTATAGCAAGACAACTTTTTTTGGGCAATTATAGCAACACAACTTAATGATCAATGATCTTGCATTTTAACTTTTCCTTTTGATTCCCAGAAAATCAAGGAAATGGAGATTTTTATCCTTTTTCCCCCTTCATTGCTAACAAGAAACCAGAAGAAAATAGGAAATGGAATTTGAAATCAGAGTTCCATTTCAATAGCTTAGCAAAATGCATTGTGCTGCTACATTGGACAAGTTGGTTTGCTTTTTTATCATGAAAATTATATACAAAATGGCAAAGGAAAAAAAAGGGTTCTTCGCGAAAAATTGTCATAAAGAAACGAAGTAGCAGGGACAATGCTCTAGTGGTTTCCAATGATCACAAGGCATGATCACGTTAAGCTTTTGAGAGTAAAACAGACAAGCATGAGCCTAGGGGGAAAAGGAGAATATTTCATTCATCCATGATGAACTATTTTTTTCATAAACAACTAGTTACTACTGGTGCAAAAACATCCTGCTGATGTCCCTAGGGGCGTACATCTACTACAATTTAGGTACAGAGATACAGCATATAAATAATGTTAGAAAGTCAAATAAGACAAGTGAAGAAAGAAAATCATGGAAGTTGCAAGCACCTGATAACCATGAGAAAGATGCCCACCATGAGGAAGATCAAGTGCCATGATTCTTTCATGAGGTTTTAACAATGCAGTATAGACTTGAAAATTTGCTGGAGACCCAGATAGAGACTGCACATTCACTGCAACATAAAATTGAGAAATGTTTTCAAAGAACTGGTAAAACATGCTAACAAATCTCAGTCCATTTAAGCTTCTTTCTGAACCATGATGTGTAGATAAACAGTCTCCCTATCATCAAATAGCAAACAACTACTACAAACAGCAGTAAAGTTCCCATCACCAGGACACAAAAGGGAAAGAGTATATGTACCTCCCCATTTTGCAGGATCCAATCGAAACGCTTCCAATGCCCGCTTCTGACATAAGGATTCTGCCATGTCAATATACCTGAAAAGTTGAAGTTCAAAAACAAAAGTTACAATGGTCAATTACAAGAATATGCTAGCTAACCATAAAGACCTCAAATTCAATAAATTATGATAAACAAGAGATAGAGATTGCAGGCCTTACTCGTTTCCTCCATAATATCTTGCACCAGGGTATCCTTCGCTATACTTGTTGGTCATGACTGATCCAACAGCTTGCATCACCGACACAGAAGTGAAGTTCTCTGAGGGTATGAGTTCAAGCCCCTACAAACAAAATCTATTTTTGTTAGATAATCAAACTGTAAACAGTGTGCTAAACTACTTGTCCACATATAATTGGCAAACAACGTCTAATAAAATAAATATATAAATAAATAGATGGGAAAATAAAATTTTGGGAAAGAAGAAAATATGGGTCCTAATCAGTTATGGGAGTGGGAAAATTTTATTGAATTAATTACATGTACTTCCATGGGCACAGAGGAAACCAAGTCCAAGACATGTAAACTGTATCAGTATCACAGCAGAACACAGCAAATAAACATCTAGCCTGTACTTGAAAAAGGTCTAATTCATTATTGAAAAGGTTATAAATGCATATATAGCGTACATACCTTCCATTGGCGCGCTTTCTCGAGCTCAATTATGTCAGCAATCTCAGGGTCCACCGCTTCCAGCGGTGCATTGAGCTGCTTTGGCCACTGTAAAATTGCAAATTTTCATTTAGGATTGAAAAAAAAAATCAGATTTATAGAAGTAGAACAACAAAATAACGAAAGCGAAAAGTGGAATGAGACATGTTAGAGAAAATTTCTTGAGCTTACCCTGACATGAGATTTCTCCTTCTCATACACAGCTTCATCAGGCAACGAAGACTGCAAAGGAACAAATGAAGATGATGAGAACTAGAAAATGAAAACAAAAGGAGAATCAATTGTTGAGGGAGTTAACGGTTTCATCTGTTTGGTTATCGGCAAAATGAGGGAAAACAAAGGAAAAGAACGGAGAGAGATATAGAAGAGAACCATGTAATAGAGGGAGGTGGCATTGAAGAGAGGGCGAATAGGTTTGTCAATAGAAGAGGAGAGCCTGCGAAGCGCCATTGCCATTGCCATTTCTTCTCTTTCTTTCTCTGAATTTGAATATTGTTTTTGTGTTTTGATGGACTTGCGGTGGTTAAAAAAATATTTAATTTAATTTTATTTATATTTATTTATTTATTTATTCCGGTTCTGTTGTTGTCCTGTGTTGGTGGCTGATGATCTCGTTATCCCCTCGAAGGGAAAGGGGTTGCTCTCCCTAAACTCTCATGCTCGCTCTCGCTCTAGCTTCTTCTCTATTTTTTTTTATAAAATGATAAAAGATAAACCGGCTGAATGGAATTAAGATATCCTTGGTATCTTATGTTAGCACAATTAAAATTTATGCTCTCTAATTTAATAATTGAAGTTCACCGATAATTTACTAGTTTAGTAATTAATGATGCGATAAGCTTGAGAGTGATCTCAAGTTGAAGTAGTGATGGTATCAAAATTTTAATTTAAGAGATATAATTAAAATATATTATTTATTAATAAATTATTTATTTAGATATTAATTGAAGAGATTGAATAACTAATGATAATAATCGTTTCATAATTATAAAATAAAATTTATATAAAATTACTATTAAACTTACTTAAAATTTTTAAAACCTTTAAGTTTTTATAATCATCAAAATTTAATATAAAAATAAAAAAAAATTTAAATTATCATTAAATCCTTGAAAATTTTTAAAATTTTAGAGGGGTCTAATTCTAATGCCCCTCTTGGCTCACCCTTGACTTTGCCTCTGGATTCAAACCTGAAAGCTGTAAGTGTATCGTTTAATCTAGGATCTTACAGCTCACTATCTGAATCGCATGATCTTTAGACAATTGTGAAGGCTAAAAAAGTGATTAATCTAATTGGTTAACAGCTGAAATACACTTTTTAACGATTAAAAAAATAAAATAAATTTCACTTTTTAAGAGTTAAAAGATATTTTAATTTTATTTTATAAGATTGAGCTATATTATGTGATATTTTAAAATGATATTAGATTGGATGTAGGGTATATTTAGGGTGGTGAGAGGACGAGAAATAAACAATGTTGCACGAAAACCAGCCATGAAAGCCCTATCCGAACTGCTGCCATTTCTTGGCCACAAAGCGAAGATTTGTGAGTATAACCTGATAGGATACGATGTGCATTTGCGAGAGATATTTCGCCACAAAAGATTTTATCCTTCGTTTCTTACCAAACCCATGTTACGAGCATAAACTCATCCATCATTATCACATACATTGTCGTCTCGTCCGAGACTCCGAGTCAAGCTTCCCTCTAAAACAATTTCTTTTTATTATTTTAAAAATAAAATAAAATAAATTCAATTTTTATCGTAAACACATTAATATCTCTTAAGATAAATTACTGTTTGATCTCTAAATTTATCATTATGAATATTTTTATTCCTGAATTTTTATTATTATTAATATTTTAATTTTTTATTATTTATTTTTTTGTTTTTTTATTAATAATTAATTTAATGAAAATAGGTTTTCTTTGGATTTATAAAGGGCTAGAATTTACAAAGTAGAGGAATTTTAAAAGGCTAACACCATCCTGGGCCAAGAAACAGAAGAGTGGCTCAAATGAGGCTTTGTATAAAGGCCTGCTTTTGAAGCTAAGGATTGGCTGGTGTCTGTCTTCACTCTGCCAACCAAATTTTTATTTGCAATAATGTTAAATTTACTCTGTATTTTTTGACATATTTAGTAACGGCAATTATTTTTGAAATCGTCTCAATTCACTCTAGTGATAATAATTTTATATTATTAATTATTTTTATATAAAAATTATTTCTTATTTCTAATAAAAATTTCTAAATATATTAAATTAAATCATGGAAATGAAAGTTGCATATGAAGCCACGTTAATAAAAGACAGTGTATGATTGATGCATGAATACTGCGAAAGGAATCCACAGAAGAGAGAGCACAGAAGATGATAAAACAATGGATGGAGCGAATCTTAGAGAATTGGAAATGTCCTCTTTTGTCTTTTCATGCTTTGTTCTCTTCTTATCTCTTCACACCGCGACAATCTACCTTTGTCCCCACGATTTTTGGTGGGTACTGCTGTTGCAGGTTTTGTCCTGCCAACATCACATGGTCTACCTAATATATTTTTTTTAATTTTGTTAAATTTTAGATATCGTAATTTTATAATTTTAAAATTAATTTAATTCAATTAATTTTCTCATTTCTCTTTTTATTAAGAATCAGCCTGCCAGGCGTACTTACGCAAAAATTATAGTCATTTTTCTGATTATATTTCATTTCATTCGTTTAGAAATAACGGACAATAATTATGGTAAGTAATAATTTTTAAGATAATATTTAATATTAATTATTAAATATTGATCATTAATAATTAATTATTTATATAATAATTTAAAAAAATATTTAATAGAAATAATTATTGAATTAGATATTAAATATAAAAATAATAATATTATATTATTAATTTTAGTCAAAATATTATAATTTTTTATAAATCATTCTTTTAACTTCTAAATATTAATATAAATATATATAATTAAATAATATAAATAAAAAAGATAATATTTTAAATATGATCGAAATAAACTCTATTTTAAAAGTTATTATTGAATAATATTTTAATCAAACAGTTGATAGCTACTAAAACAGTTAATAGCGATAAAAATCACTAATATTATAGACATGGCCAAAAATTCTTCTTATAATTAAATCTAATTAACCTGTAAATTTAAAATTTTACAGGTTAATTTAAAAATGCACAGTAATATGGAGCACTTGTGAGACACTCTCTTATTAAAAAAGGATTGTTCTATGTAAAATTATTAGCTCAGTAGTTCTTTTTGGATACCTCCATATATTCTCAGCTCAATGAATAAGAATTAATCTTATTTCCGCCAAGTCGGTCCATTAAAAAGGTAAAATATGCATAATGAGTTTTTTTTTTTTATCCACAAAAATAAAACACTTAATTTTATTTAAAAAATAAAAATGTTAAACTATTTATATTAAACAACCATTGATGGCATATTTCTTCTTGCCTGTACACTAAAGATGGTTACCGTTACTTTATCCATGAATGTAGGGGTGAGCAATCGATTTAAATCGAATCGAATCGAATCGAATCGAATTAAATTATAAAAATCAAACCGTCAATTTTAGAAATCGAACCGAACAGAAATTGGTGAAAAATCGAATCGAACCGAACCACTTTATTTCGGTTCGGTTAGGTTTAAACTGATCGGTTTGATTTTTGATTAATTTTTAATTTAGACTTGATTTTTAAGTTATTTGATCTAATTTTAACTTTGGTTTGAACCTAATAACCATTAATCAATGAAATTAAACAATTAATATATATAAAATTAAATATAATTCATAAATTTTTCATAAAAATAAATTAATTCAAAAATCGATTCGGTTTGATTTGACTATATAAATCACTATTCGGTTCGGTTCGTTTTAACCGATTTTTTTTCTTCAAAATCGAACCGAACTGAAATAACCAAAATTTTTATAAATTAAAACCGAACTGAACCGATTAAATTTTAAAATCAAATCAATTGAACTGAATTGACTCGATTCGATTTAATTATTCAATTTGAACCGAATTCTGCTCAGCCCTACATGGATGTGTCTTTCCCAAATTACAGTCAAGCTTTGCATTATGGGATGTCCCCATATACGTGTGTGATGTCATTTTCTCAACGAAAAGCCAAAAATATTCCATTCCATGCATTTTTTTTTTTAATTTTGTTTTTAATTTTCACTTTTTAATGAATTACATTGTATTTGTGCATTATAATTTTCTCGTTAAACTTTATTTTATATATAATCCATAAAAAAAACAACTTACAAGTTTATATGAATTATGAGTTTGATATAAATGTAAGTGAAGGAAAATATGCTTTATCACCGCCTACAGCAAAAGGAAGAACAGTACCACCCATACGCCACCGCTCCCCTGCGCCGCACTCATCTCCTTCTCGCTCTTCTTCAACTTCTCATCACCTCACCCAAAGAACCAGTTGAATTGGTATAGATGAGAGTTCACTGCTTACTCGTCAGATCAAAAGCAACAATCACTCTCTTCAATTGCCATCAACATAAACACAAGGAACAATATTCATTCAGAAGGAAAAGAAAGTATAAGGAACAATCTGCCAATTGCCTAGTTTAGGAAGTTTCTTGTATCCAGTCGGATGCTGGCAGTAGAGAAGTCCATTGAAAGAACACCTACAAAAACTTCAAAAATGAGTTTGAAACCCCATATGAAATTGGGTCAAAGGAATAAATGATGGCAAGGATGAATGAGATTGACAAAAGAACGCAATAGGCAAGGATTTAAAAGCTATTTTATCACAAAATTAATCAAATATCTCTAATTTAATTAAATGATTCTTTCTAACTCTAATCTTACGAGTCGAAATATAATAATAATAATATAATCCAAACTCTTCCCGAAATTAATATTCCTGCTATCAATCAAACATTCATCTCTAGAAAAAGGAAAGAAAATAAAAAGAAATTTTAATTAAAGATGTTGATTTCATGCTAATAACAATACTGTTTTCCAATTTCAAATAATGTGATTATATTTTTTATTACAAATGAATAATAAAAATTATTAACATTTGGCAGTGGTTGCAACAGATGTATCCACTCAACCAAACAAATGATGATTTTTTGATTATAACACAAACAATTAATTATCAACTAATAAGGATTGATGAATTCACACATTCAACTGCAAATATAAGGCAAATTTAGTTGTATTTAATATCAAAACTTAAAAAATAAAAATCATTAATTTTTTTCTTATTTTCATTAAATTAAAAAAATATAAAAAATTTTAAATTATACCCCATTAATTTTTTTATTAAATATGAGAGTCTATTCAAAATATATTCACATTCAACTTATTTCTAATCTCTAGTCTTTGCCTAGACAACAATGGTGGTTGTGACGACATGCATACGACTTGTATCAAAGATAGAAAAACATAGGTAAGACCCACAAAAATTAATGCAGGAAAGCATATAATTTACCAGATGCTTCATACCTATAAAAGGACACACACAACTTGCAAACACCAAAACATTATTGCTTCTGAGGAGAGACAATATATGCAGAGAAAAAGCTTGGCTTCAAAAACAAGCTGGCTACCTATACATCAATTATTTAGTTCAAGATCAATCTTAATCTCTTCATGGAGAGAGATCTCCCTCTCCCTCTCCCTCTCCCTCACCAGCGATCGTCGTGCCTCTCTCGGTGCATGATGTCTCCTTCGTGCTTCCCTGTGCACGAAGAAATGGAATACTCGCGCATCAATTACAGCAGCAGCAGCAGCAGCAGCAACAAGAGAGGGCGCCGGAGATGGCGATACTTGATAAGAAGGCTAGTGAGAGATGGGAAGAACAGCTTGTATGGATCAAAACCTTCGTCTTTCCATTATGATGCTGTTAGTTACTCACAGAACTTTGATGAAGGTTGCCATTATGAAGAATCTTACCCTTCTCGTCCAAAATTCTTGAGAGATGTTAGATGGGATTTGCAAGAATAATGCTTTAATTTTCTTGTACATTTCTCTTTTAGTTCTATTATTGTTGTATTTTATGAATCAATCAACTTGCTGGTTTATAAAGGCTGGATCTGGCTTTATAAATGCTTCTGGTGGGTGCAATATAAATATAGAGTTCCAGAATTTGAAGATGAAATCATCAAATCAAAGAGGGTTTTCTTTTAAAATATCTGATAATTACTTGGCTTTTGATTTTTCAATTGGAGATTGCTGTTTATTTCTCTTGAACTCTGTTTCCGGCTTGCCAGAAAATTCTCATCCCAGTAAAGGGCCAGAGCAGTCCGTACTAGACATGTGCAATTTTTAATATGGTTTAAGTTAATTTATTGGGTAGATTTATCCAAATGCCCATCGAGTCCAGGTAAAAGTTTTTTATTTAAAAAAATTGGCTTGACGTGCCCTCAACCACTCACTAAATTTGGCAATAAGTTAAGCAATTATCATATCACTTCCATCGCCCAACAGTCAAAGAAGATTAATTCAGTTAAAAAAAAGAATTACTTAAATAATTTCAATACACTTAATAATGATTTGGTTATTTCAAACATTTTACGAATCAATCAAAATAAAGTTAGCCCGTTGTAAAGGTCGCGCTATTTGTTTCCGTCCCTTTGTAAATTGGGCTGGGCCTCAAATATGCACAGATGCAATTGGATGAATTAAGTTGGGCCTAATCTGTAAAGGTTTATATTTAGCCTCTGTTTAGAAGCTTTGCTACAGAGAAAAGAAAATAAGGGAGAAAAATAAAAATCATCATTGTTTGGATTAGAAAGGAAAATAAAAGGGAAAAGTAATTTTTTAAGGTCTATTTGGTAATGTTGTTGAAATTATACCATTGAGAAAAATATTTTTTTAAAATACATTAATTAGAAAATATTAAAAAATAAATTAAAATTAAATTTAACAAATTTTAATTATTAAAATATAAAATTAATAAAATAATTATTTTTAAAATTTTTTAATAACATTTAAAATAATGCCTTTCTCTGAAAAGTAGTTTTGGATACCAAACATATGCTTAACTGAGTAAATAGGCAACTAATAATTTTTCCAATTTCAACTAGATATTTTGAGTCAAGCAAATGAGCGTAAACTCTTCCCTCAAATATTTTTTCTCCTGCATTTGCCTTCCGGTTCCCTTAAAGAATCAAATCCTCTCTCTCTCTCTAGTTTCTTTCTTTCCCTTTTGATAATGCTTGCAGTCATAGGTGGCAACTACATTGATTTTGTATTTCATATTCTTTGATTTATTCACTTTTGTTTTTCTACTGGTAGAACTTAACGACATGTTCAAGTTTTGAGTACATTTTCTCATTCGTCGTTCCTGACTATGTTTCTTGTGCTTGAATTTTTGATGTTTTGGTGTTTTTGGATTGGATTCCTTCAAGTTCAGGGGTGTTAAGTCCCTTAGATGTGTTGAGTTCTAAGGAACTGAGACAATAAAGGAATTGTTGAGTTTAAATTGCTAAGGTTTTTGCTATCATGTGTTGGGAGTTTGCTTGAGTATTGCACTGTCACATGTTTAGGTTCAATTTGTACCAAGTTTACTGTTTTATTTGTTAATTGATTTCTTTTTCTTTTTAGAAAATTTTCTGCTATGGGCTATTGTGTTTTGATTTATTTTGTAATTAAATTCATTCACTTATTGACAAATGAAAGTATTGATTGAAGAGATTTGCTATGAGTTTAACTTGTAATGGGATTGCTATGTGGTGTGTTGCTTTTAATTGTAGAATTCTGATTATTTTTTTTCCCATTTGATTTGAACCCCCAGAAATGATTGCAATATATTTGTCTATGTCATGAAAAATGTGAAATTTACTGGGATGAAGTGTTTTAACACTTTCCTATTGTTGGTAATAAATGCCTATTGTAATACATCTATGTATACAATTTCTATGACAAAAATTTTCCTTTCAGTTATCAAATGTCAAAATCCAAATATTTGCTGCAGTTGCTACTTTATTAAAATTAAGGAATAGGATATTCTCTTTTATTATAAACAACTATTTCTTTTCAAAGGCTGCTTAGTGTGATGCGCGTCTTCTAAAAGTCCTACACTAGCATTCATGTCACCATGCAGCTTGCTTGCCCCATAACATTTTATGGCATATGAATCTTAAAATCTACTTCAAATGACATGTTCCTCACTTTTTTGTGTGGGTACTTTATATCCTATTTCTTATAGCAAATGCACAAACAAATGATGAGAATGTTTATCCTTTTGACCTGCAAACACCAATATAAGTCAACATCAAATTATTGGAACCTTGCCCAAACCTAGAACTTGGTCATGCATATGTTGTTTATCCACTGTTTGGGCATTATTGACCCTTTGCAGGCTATAAATTTATTTTGGTTGCTCATATTTATTTGGGACCTGAGAAAAATATTAGTGGTTTCGTTTGAGTAGAATTGTGATCAACATATGGAAATTTCATGTTCTTGATAGTTTTATGTTCTTATTTATTGTTTTTTGTCTTTCTATTTTTTAGGTGAGGGCCAAGGGTGAGAGATGAATAGCACACAGGTAAGCATTATTAGTTTAGTTTCTTTAATAATGATAGATTTTAATCTTTATATGTTGGTCATTTTCCTATCTATTTAACTTGGATTATGTATATAGAACTCTTTAAGCAATGCTTTATCCTTAGTAAGGTAGTTCAAGAGAAGAGACTTTAGCTATGGTTGGGATATTGGCATTTATGGATATAAATAAGGGTTGATACTTCAATTATTCGTATTTGTATTAGAAATGTTGCTTAATATGAGAGAAGTATGTAGATGATTTTGTGCATTTGTAAGCTTATAAAGAAAGATTATTCTTGCAAAGGACTATTACTTCCTATTTATAAGACGTTCAGGGACAAGTAAACCAAATGGCTTATGGACTGTGGCTATCAGAAAAATATTTGTTGTTTTCAACTGAATGTAAAGCCAATACTTCAGCATAGTTGCGAAAAAGAATATTTTAATAGATCTTACTTAGCCTAGACTAGCATACTCTTATTAGAAAAACAAAATGAAAATAAAAGAGAATATAGCTTGGACATTGTATTAGGAAATTAAGCTAGCGCAAGAACTTCTATAGAATACTTTAAATTTGTCTTCGACACCTTTGAAGCTTGTCGCAAACATCTTAATGTTTAAAATAGTCCAAAATTGTACTTTTTGGAATACTTGAGTTCCAATGTCATCATATTTAGTTGTTATCTCAAATTTCTTGAAGCACAATGAAGCTACATGGTGGAGCTTACTTGTTTGTGAATGTGCCGCACCTTCTCTCTGCATAAAAATATTTTTTAGCTATAGAGCCCCTGTACATTATTCTTAAGGTGCGCTTGTGGCGATTATTAATGTGCATACTTGATAAAAGCTCTATACTTGAAAGGAATCCCTAATCCTTATTACTTTTAACATTACTGCACGCCTTGTATACATTTAGCACCTTGAATCCTTTTTGTAGAGAAAAGCCCAAACTTTTATTATCATTCATAGAGAGATGTTTGAACTATTAGTTATTATGATAAAAAGTGATTGCACCAACGTAATTACTAAGTGTCATGGGAATAAGCATCAAAGGTTTCTTTCCTACTGCAAATCAAAACTATTTGTCATTGAACATCTTTTATTTAATCATAATTCACTGTATGGGGATCGCTTTTCTTAATTCTTATTTATTTGTTGCAGGTTTTGGAGGAGGTTTGTTGCAAAAGTCATTTTTTATTTATTTATGGAGAGGCCATTGCTATTGTATGTGGTCTCTATTGGAATTGCTATTAATTCTCTGAATGGTGCCTATTAGTGATTCTGTGTGACTATGTTTGATTTCTTTCCATATGCAACAATAAGACTGACATCCAAATCTCATTGTTTATTTGAAAAAAAGAATAAAAAAAAAGATATTTTGTATAAATAATTGAGTAAAATTATAACCACATAATATTTTATTTTATTTTCCTTAATTTACAACTTTACATGGATATTATGTTGGGTTTCACTATGAATATGGATGAATGTTGATACCATAGACAAGGTCAAATTTATTTCATTGATTGGTTTTATTTAGATATATTCACTCTGACCATCATATTATTTATTGTTTGGTATTTTACCTTATGAGGATAAACATCCGCCTCAATCTCTTCGGTGCTTCAATGCAGTTGTTGTCTGTCATAGTTTCAAACAAAAATAGTTCATATTTATATTGAAATGTGTGGACTCATGGTGCTAACTACTAACCCATTTTCTAAGGATAAAATTCTTTCTTCTTGCCTTTACCTGGTTGCTTTGGGTGGTGCCTCATAGTTTGGCTGCTCAGGCTGGCTTAGTTGTAGATGGGTAGGGATATGGGAACTTTCTTCACTATTGAAACCATACAAGATGAAGGAGTTGCTAGTTGTTGCATTCTTGTCCCTTGTGCCATAAACCTGATAGAAAAAGTCCATGTTTGAACGCAGTAAATGTTTTAGATTCTTGTCGATAGTCTGGAAGAATTTAATGACAGTTTATTAGTTTCCTAAGGATGTCTGAATTGTCTGAGTAATCAAACCACACTACCTTATTGTACAATTCCATGTTTTCTTGACGTATAAGGTTAACCTTCTTCCATAATTCCAAATTTTCCTGATGAATAAGGTTGTCCTGTGATAAAAACACGGGAAATTTGGTATCATAAGTTCACAACTAAAATAGTTCATAGCAAAAACTCGTGAGAAAAGGACATGATTTTTTTTATAGGACCTTTCGATTAAGCTCTTGTATTTCATCTGTTAAGATTTGTTCCTACATAAATTGACATACATTACACATGTCAAAAAGGCATGCCATGAGATTATACACAACATATGTTATGAATAGCAAAATTTCTCACCTTTTTCATGCGAATACCCTGCAAACTCATTTCCAATTGATTCTCTAAACTTTGTAGGTCTTTGACACTTAAACCATAAAGTTGTTCTCCCAATAATTTCCTGCCATATCAGAATGTATATGTAACTTATTCAATGGACTTCACCATTTATTTTTGATATTTCATATCTAAAACATTACATCTTGGTTAAATAGATATCACATCTTGCCATTCAAGTGCAATTTCTTTTTGTCGCTGTGCACATATATAATTTGCAGTATTTGCCTCACATAGTGTAGTTGTGCTTGAATAAGATATGGTTGCTGAAACTTATTTAGGAATGTTTTGGAAAGTGCATGTTTAACTGTATGGTATAATAATTAATAGTAGGTGTTTCATGAAAAATAAGGTTCATATATGTGTTCTCATTTCCCCTATCACCAAGTTTTACCCCTTTTCATCTTGATACTCTTCTTACAGTGTTATGTAATATTAATCTCAAGGAGAAGGATCATACCTATGGCTTTCTTGCAAGTTGTGCAATTGTTGCCTTAATACTGCTGCCTCCCTTTGCCAACACTATAAAGTACAATATCCAATTTCAAGTTTGAGTAAATGAATAAAATGCATATATGAGTATGTGTAATCATGTATATGTGTTTTAATGAAGTCGTTTTTAAAATGTATAAACATGCTATATATGCTAGATGTTAGATTGGCTTCAAGATTTTTTGATTAAGCTGGAATGATTACAAGCTGATATGAATTTACTAAGCAAACAAGCTTAGCCACTAAACTAATTTCTTAGCCTTGTTAATGAAAAGAATTATACAAAGTTTACCAAACAATTACAAGGTAATGCATGTATGTGAGAACTGAGCAATTTTTCAAAGAGAGAGAGAGAGAGAGAGAGAGAGAGAGAGAGAGAGAGAGAGAGAGAAATGGATAATACAAACAATGGGCATTTTCAAAATTCAAAATTTGCCCATATGATGAGAATTTGATATTAAAAATGTAGAAGAATTTGATTTTGATTTGAAGGTTGATTATGTTTTACCATATGATTTATATATATGTGTGGCATTTAGAAATGGTTGAGGTTCCCCTTATTCAATCATACACCAATTAGGAGTTCTAGTCAATATAGAGACATGATATATATATATATATATATATATATGAAAAGTTGAACAATTTTCTAACTTTACACATGCATTTTAGTGTTATTATTTGTTTATATGTTTACTTGTATGCTTAAATGACTACAGTCAATTTCTAGTCCTACAAGTTTTCTATCTCAAGCTATTCATTTCTACTATAGTTGCAAAAAAATGTATAGCTTCAGTGAATTTCAGCCAGACTATTTCCTCATATTGTTTGTGCATAATTATAAAAGAATATAGATATAACTATTCCAGTTTCAATAATTCTAATCATTTATAATGCATTTTCACTGGACTTAGATTGTAGTTTTTTACAGTTTGTCTTGCTTCAACTAATCTGATTGATTTTGACAATTTTCTTTCTCCTCATTTCTCATTTTTGCACAATGTACACATACATACGGTGATGTAAGTTAGAATGTGAACACCCATGTAAAAGCAGAAACTGGATAAAGTTGTAATAAGTTATGATGACATTGTTGTCCTATACATTCATAAATAATTCATGTGAACTTATACTCCATCAATTTTGCATTATGCAAATGACAACTTCTAGCACGTTTAATTAAATATTTCACACTTATTTAATGTATTTTAGCTATTTTCCATGGTGAAGATACAATCTAAAATGGAATCATGCATGATGGTGGAAAAATTGTAGGGAAGAAATGAGAAGGGATTGATAAGAGTATACCTTAACTTCTGATGTTGGATTCATCAATTGTTGATTTTCTTCTTTTGTTTTATTGTATCGTTCAATAACAGATTTCATGCTGCTCAAAATATAAAAATAATTAAACAGGTTTTGCGCAAACTTGAAACATATAATCATAGTATATTAAGACAAATAAGCAGAAGTTAATGGCATCACTACACAAGTATACTGGTTAGAAAAGTATAATTTATTCCATTATGTATGTATCATTCTGATGTATGCTTTATAACCAATAAGTAATCAAGTTAATTAACCCCCTTGTGATGAAATATCTAATAAAGATAAGGAATTTGCATGTGAGTGAATCAGGAGAAATTATAAATGCTAATTCCTAGAAGCCTGTGTATTGTGCAGGTTAAATCAAATTTTATAATTATATATGTAAGTTTACAGTAATTATTAAATTCATGATATTTGAAAGATAATAAAATCTGAAAAAAAGAGAGTTGGTTTTAGACATCATTATTATTTTCATAATCAATTACTAAAATTGAACAAATTTATTTTATAAAATATAAAAAAAAATTTTAAAGTGAATAAAAGCTTAGTTAGTTTTATATCCTATTCATAAATTTTGTCTTGTTACTTCCATCCCTTCAATTTGTTATTAAAAATCTCAAACTTTAATTTTGTTTTACAAAAATTCCTCTAACTTATTATAACAGGTTTCCAAGTTAAAAATCCTTTTACCCCTTTCCTCTCTCTTCTCATTTTCCCTCTCTTCTAGTCTTCTTCTCTTTTCCTTTTACACTAAAAATATTAGTCATTTCAACTATCATAAGGATTTATCACAAAAATGCCAGTGCTACCTAACAACTAGAAAAGGGTGAGAAATAGGTTGTTGGTAGAGTTTTCTCTCCCTTTTCCCTCGATTCATTTTTCTAACAGAGTAGATAGATGGATTTTATTCATCAATAAATAATTTTATTAATAATAAAATTAATAATTTTATTAATTAATAAAATTTAAATTACTAATAAATTGAAAAATATAAATTAATAAATAATAATTTTATTAATAAATGATAATTTTATTAACAAAAGGTTAAAATGGTATTTTTATTTTGCAAAAGAGGGACATAATAGTAATTTTTATTAATTTTAACCTGTATGCAAATGGTAGCTATCCACAAGCTCCAATGCATTATTGGGTTGAAGTTCATCAATTACCCACTTCTACTAGTGCTAAACACTTGCTAAGAATGGAGCCTATTGTGAAGCAATAAGATGGGGCAGCTTATTTATTTATTTTAAAAGGAATAAAAAAAAACTAGTAAATTATTACATTCTATAATCTAATTTCCGTCAAAAGTTACAGAAGTTGCCTTAAAAGCCAAGGGTACAATGTATCCACAATAAGATGCTGAAAATTTTAAAGATTAGGTTATGAATTTAATATTGTTGGATCAAACTTATATATATAAAGACACAATTTGGTAAGTGGGGAACATATATATCATTTCTAGTACCGTAACATATTAGATAACAAGGGTTCTAGTGATAGTTCCTTAAACAAATGGATCAGGAAAGTGCTAAACCTAAATGTTGGATATTATATAAATGCCAACTTGATCATGGATTAATTTTGGTACATTACCTAACTTCTATAATTCAACTAATACAGTTGACAAATTAATATGCTTCTTTCAAGATCAAAGCAATTTAATAATGAATTAATATTGTCTAAATTTCCTGAAAAGGGAAATACTATGATTATCATGATCATCTTTCTAAAATGGGGAAGAAAATAAAAACCAGGGTTCCAGCATGCAATGACTAAAACATCCTTGTGTCCAAACATAACATCAACATCCAGATGTGGTACTTCTAGCTACTGAGGAACAAGAAGAAAACAAAGGGTACTTCAATTCAGCATCGTTTGTAGAATTGACTATATGTTGAGATAAAAGAAAAACTTAATGAAAGTTCATGCTCTAATTTGTGAATGACTAGATGATTCCATTGGAAAGAAGAGATTCATATGGTGAATTTTATTATTTTCCATGCATGTGCCTTTTTGAGTTTTCCTTTTGATAAGCACAAAAATTTTATTAATAGGAAAGAAAAGTGAGTGTTAGAGAAGCCCTCACAGAACACCGGAAACAAAACAAGGGGCAAACAAACAAAAACCAAATAAGAACTACTGCCAAGAGCATACAACCAACTGGAAAAAACAAATTGATTGCGATGAACTATCATTGAAAACAAATTGATTGCGCTGTGTCCAAAGAACCCAGCAGGTGGAACCAAATAGAAGAGCCTATGACACTCCCCAATGTCCCTAATTGGTAAATGCGATATCAAAACTTCTTTGATCTTTATGATTGAAAGTTCAAATATTTAAAGCTCCCATTTCTATTACCTTTGGAAACATGAATCTAAAACTTGATAGCATGAGTTTTCCTTAGTCTCATGGGATTTCCCTATTGCCTTTTCAACAAAGCAACTTGAATCAAATAGCAGCTAACTAGTGGAAAGATTAATTATTGCATTCACTAAATTATTTATCCTTCTTTGTTTGACCATAATTTGGTGCCAAAATGGTAACTCTCCTATCCATATCTTATTCTCTAGATTTCCCTTCTTACTTTCCACTCTAATATCCTTACGACATTCGTTTCTTGGATTTTTTTTTTTATTATTAATAAAAAGGAGTGGCAGAATGAATTCAAGCTTGAATGGGGACTTTATCTAAGTCGAGAAATGCATAAAATGGCCAGGGATCTGAATCTTATGCTATTTTGACTCAAACTCGTGGGGTGAATTTCACAAAATTGAAAGTGGAAGCATAGTTGGCCAAACAATTTGCTTATGCATAATATTTCTTTAAACCTAATGGGATATTATCTATCTTATCTCATCCTGAATGATGTTTAAAGCCAATAAATTACGATAACAAGCATGAACTCTCATTCTGAACCTCCTTTATTATAATTCTTGTTCTACAATTACTAGTTTTAATTTATTCCATAGCAAAGACATTCCCATACTCTCCACCTTCCATTACCAAATTGATTTACCATTGGAGCTAGTAAACAGCTCTAGTCCTTTGACCTTATGGTGTTTTCTATGCTCAGTGTTAAAGTTACACCCAAAAGTTTAACCCCACCTCAAATCAACTACAAGAAAATAAAAAATATCTTCTCTGTAGTGTATTGATCTGAGTTTATCATGCTTAACCTATCCAAAACTCACGAATTATATAACTTAGGAATCATCATTTGTGTAGAAACAAGAAAGAAGAAAGTTAGACATTCAAGAATAGGATCCTGTGTATTTTTACTGGGCAAAGTAGGAATTTGACAGACATTTCCCTGCTCAAATGATGGGTCTTATGATCAGTTACAACATAGTATAAGCCGTGACCGAGCATTTCCTATAGTTTTACCTATGTGCTGCTTTTTCTTTGATTAGTCTGCTATAGGATATTAAAAATGCAAATTAGTATAATCTTTTCAAACGGTAATCTATCTCATAAAGCTCATTTAAATATAATACTGAAATTGGCAAAACCTACTTGCTTGCTACTTCTAGTCTTGTTTCTACACTTGGGCTAGCTCTTCATTATCCTAATTAAGAAGAGATATATATATAGAGCATAATAAAAGTGATTATTTGTTAAACTCATTGTATCATGCTATGGGTGAAAGGCGTATATTGCAACTAGATTGAAACTAGGAGACGCCAAGAACCTTGCTTTTCTCCACTGAAAGCATGCAAAATTTGCTGTACTATTGTACCCAAACCCTACATATATTTATGTGGAAGGTTTTAAAGGTTTATTGAAGGACTAGCCAAGTCACAGGGAAGTGAATATTTTTGAGGTGCAGAACATATTAAGGTCACAAAACTTGCCAATTGTCCCCAAGATAGAGCTAGAGCAGAAAGAACAAAATACTACAGAAATTAATCATTGAAGTTTTGAACTAATATAGAAACTATAGATATTATTATAGAAAAAACAGTCAAACCTGGTGCTTGCAAATTCATACAGCTTGCCAGAGCTAGAAAAGATCGCAAGTCCAACTTCTGCATCACAAAGAATTGCTAGTTCTTTTGCCTTCTTAATCAACCCCTTTCTTCGTTTCGAAAAAGTCACTTGCCTGCTACTAGAGTTATCAATTCTTTGAATCACAATCTTCCCTCTTCCCATCTCTTCAGCTCTATATTAATTCTAGGGTTTCTGCAGCAAACTAATTAAGACAAGTAATTAAATAGAATCTTAATGAATATGTTAGGTTAAGACAAAAGAAGATTTGAAGAGAAGCTTACGGGGTTAAGCCAGAGAAAGTCTTTAGGTTATAATCAGAAAGTTGATTAGATGTTACCAAGAACTTTATAAGCAAAAAGCTGTTTTAGATTTGAAAGTGAAACAGCTTATAATTGGAGTATCACATTGGTATTCAATAATTACACATAAAATGAATTAGTGCCTTGCTACAGTAAAATATATATATATATATATATTGTATTTTTAGGAAATTATTGAATACATTTGATGCGTGTGCATTTTTACTTATAATTATTATGTTGGTTTCATTCTGTTAAATTCAAGGATGACCTTTTTTTTAATATTTGGTGCATTTTTTTTTAATGGATCGAAGGTGTTTTATAATTTCCCTATGCTTTTAATATTTAATTTTAATGACCATTGACTGCAATAGATGAATGACACGTGGGAATTAATTATGATATATATGAAAATTTAAAAGCTTTTAAAAAATAAATTTTAGTCAAAATTAAATTAATAAAAAGAAAAAAAAAGCCAAAAACTACAACACAAGAAAAAAAATTTCAACAATTGATGATAATTAAAAAAAAAAAAATCTTACAGTTTTCAGAAGAAAATGTGGAATGATATAGAACAGTTAGAATTCTTTTTGCCATTAAGCTTTCTTGGAAGGAGAGAATTAATTGGCAGTGATGATAGCAAGGAGATGAATTCTTGCATTTCCTATGTATTGTATTTTGAGTATTGATAATCTAAATAAGGTTGAATTCGCAGTTAAAGAAATTTGAAGTATCACCTTGTATGTTGTGTCTGACATTGCCTTAGAATTAGAGAAATAGGGAATGAGAATTGCTTTATTAAAGTTTCCCAATCTGGCAAAAATTGCAACCCTCTTATTCTTTTGTGCTGTGGCACGTTCCCAGTTGGTATTTATTTCCCTTTTTTTTTTTGTCTTATATTATTAATTAAGAGGTTATTTTTTTTCAATTTTTATAAAACTAATTAAGTGGTTAGCTCTTCCCATACACCCTTTTATCGGGTTTTTTTTTTTTAAATCTAATTTATAATTAAAAAGTTTGCTGTAAAAAAACAGTGATTCCTTTGCTTTGCTTTGTCTATGGAGCTTAGTGCCAGTTTTGTAGTGGGGAAAAAATTTGGGAAAAATAGTAAGAAAAGGAAAAAAAGGCAATTCTTTTATCTTATTGGGTGAGAAAGAGAGAAAAATTATGTTAATTTTTCTATTTTCTCTTTAAGTCTTTTTTTTAATAGTTATTTTTAATATAATTTTATTTATTTAATATGAACATAATAATAAAAATATAATAATTTTCTTTCTTTTTTTTCATCAAATCATAGAAAATAAACAAATTATTTATTTTCCTTTCTTTTCTCTAAAAAAAATAAAAAATAATAATTTTCTTTTTCTTAAAAATTTTACTTTTCATATAATTTTAATTATTTTTCTTTATAATTTCACTCACTTTTCTTTCTTTACCTTTCCTTCCTACAAAATAGATTCTTAATATAATATTTTTGGATGCATTTTAATAAAATAGCAATTGATTTTGTGATCCTATTTATCTGCAGCACCAATTCACAAAGATGCTTTTAATCAAATTTGATTTGATTTGTGATATTACTTACATCAACTGAAAAAAAAAAATTCCATGATCGTGCCAAAAAGAATATTTTCTTTTTTATTTGGCAATTAAAAAATTAAAGAGCATATGTACCCAACAAACTTCAAATGAAATATTGTTTTGTAAATAATTACATTAATTAATTAAGTACTTTTCAAAAAAATTTAATTAAGTAATTTATTATATTGATTAATCCACCAGAGATAAAATATTTAGCAAGTTGACTGACACACATGTGGAAGATTAAAATGGGCATCCGCCAATCGAGGGTATTCTTGGCACGCTTGTATCAATTTTTTTTAAGCTAAATTTTATTAATAAAAAATAAAAAATATACCAAAATCAATAGACCTAACCAGTGTAATTAAGATTATTTTATAGAAATTAATTAGTAGGGGCAGGGTCAAGAGGCCAATAATCATGAAGGTTTGGTGGCAGTCTCAAGATACAAGTTGCTATTGGCTAATGCCCATGTGAAGGGCCAATTAGAATTTATCCTAGCAGAAGGTGTAAGGAAAAGTCCTTAGATTAAGGAACCCTCAATCCAAGATTAGATTTAGTTACTCAGTTCTTATGGCTCCTTCTCCCAGCTTGGCCAGGTGTCAATCATCAACAAATCATAATGCACGAAACCCAATTAGAAAAAAGATGTAGCTATCCATATTTAATATTTTCCATTAAATTATCATCCCAACAATGGAAAAAGTGACTTTAATGACTCATCGCACCATTGAAAATCACTTCTTTTTAGTTGTGATGTTAAGAGAAGATTAAATTAATGGCAGAAGCACATGAAACTTTATCATGACTTGCAATTTCTCCAACCAAGAAAGGAACATATCAGATGTGTTTTGAGGATAGTAATAGGAGAGAGAGGCCATGCATGTCCCTTTTGATGGGCAAAGCCCACCTGATCATGTTTTCAATACAAAATCTTCTCACTACTAGTTTTAGTGCATATATTCATATATTCTTACCTTTTTTGCATTTCCTCCTTTGAACTATTTCTACTTTTTAGGGTTTGTCTCCCTTCACTTTCCTTCGTTCTAAAGATATTATTATTGCACCATTCTTGCTTAACTGTACATCGATGGTAATAATAATAATAAAAAAAAGGACAAGACTTCTCTCTCTGTTTTTTTTTTTTAAGAGAGAATGTTTTTCTTATTTCATTTTTGATCTAGAGTTTCAGACCCTCAGTGCTACCACTCCGTCAGTCTTCTTTGTTCCTCGGTCCTTGTTCGACCTATGGTTTTTCCTCCTTATAGTTGGGTTGGGCTGTAAAATATTTTTAGTTTTATTTGATTAAATAATTGGCGTTGCATTTAGAGAGATTTTTAAAGGCTGCTCTGCGTTTCTAGTGTGCTTTACTCTTTGTGTTATTTGAGTTTTTTTTAGGTGATTATGTCAAATGGAGAAGATTTAGCTGCTCCCTGCATTTGGTTTGATGAATCAAAGGCGTGAGAATATGATCCACTTGTTGGTTAATATAAAGATATAGAGTGAGTGAGAGTCATTATCACCCTATGTGTTCTAGTAGTGTGGATTGCTACTGCTTTGGTTCCCGCGACTTCTGGCTTGTAGGCTTCTTGGTCTTAACTCTCTATTTTTGTTAATGCCCTTGGTGTCAGCGGATCCTTAGTGTGTAGGTCTTGTGCCTAAGGATATAACTGCTTTCTATGTACCTTCCTTGGACCTGCTGTATGAGCCTGTGGGCGGCATTGCCTGTTAGAACAACTTCTTATGATGGAACAAATTTAATAATCGTTAAATAAAAAATTTGCATCTAGATTCGTTAATTTATTATAAATACTTTAATTATTTTTACACAAATCTCAATATAAATATTTTATCTAATAATTGTTAAACTAATTCTCTATGAGGTCAAATTTATATTAGAATACATAAATGTTTGTATATTTTAATAGCGTTCGTAAAAGAAGACGTAAAGTAAAGTCGAAGGAATTAGTATAAAAAAATTTATAATTTTAAATAATAATACAAAATTAATATAAAAAGAGCTAAATTTTAGAAAGTAATTTATATAGCCTATTTCAACTAATTTGATATTAAAACTTAATTATTATTATTATTATTAATTCATTTTGTTCAGCTACACTTCGTTGGCTTTGGGAGATTGAAAGCCTCTACCTAGACCCATTTTGGTTTGCCATATATATATATATATATATATATATATATATATATATATATATATATATATATGCGCAAGTAAAATTGCCCACTCTATAGAGATTTGATGGACGGGATGTGAGAAATGAAATTCTTAAACTTAAACCTTTTACATTATAAAACAAATATTTATTTAGAAGGTTATTAACTACATGAAATATATAAAAATATAATTAAAAATGGGTAATTGAAACTTTTTAATGTCGATCATGAATTGCTTAGATTAATTAGTTGATTTGAATGCAATTATGAAGTATTTCTTTTATTTTTTAAAAAAATGAAATGACAACACTACTTTATAAAAATTAATTATTTTTAAAATTTGTTAAATAAGAAAATTTTGGTATTCTTGACTCATAATTCTCACGCCACTATCGATCAATTATTTAATTTCTGTAGTAGCTCAAATCCGATATCTATTCATTACAACCTCCCACGACACTTCCAACTACTAATTAATCAATCATTTAATTGCATTTTCACCCACACCAATGATGTTTTAAATACTTAATATAATTCAAACTCTATAATGCTGGGTATAATTCAGTGATCATTGTATATATGTTGAAGAATTTGGAAGACTCAAGTTCGACTCCTCTCCTCTACATATGTAATAAAATAAATATATGCAGCAACTAACTCTTGGTGACTAGTATGATTTGTTATCAGATGTGCATTAATTCAAGAAACACAATCACGATACAAAAGAAATAGATAAAAAAAAAATTTATATGATTCAACTGTAAAACTTATACACCTGTTATGCACATTGTTTTGGTATACACTTGTAAGCATCAAAGGGAAAATAATGGGTAAGAACAGTCTGCTTCTAAAATTATACCCTCCCATCTGGCTTCCTTAATTATACTCAAAGAGTAGTAAAGTAACAAGTATTTGTATGTGTGAGGTGCAAAAAGGAATCATTCTGAAACTAATTAAGTATTACTTTGTGAAGGACCTTCAAAGCGAATGTAATCATACATGATTCCACAGAAAGGGCCTTTACTTCTTGATTGTGTTAGATAAATAGTGTTGTTTCTTTCCCTAAGTAGATAGCTTGGCACATTGATGCTGTATAACCAGTATAAACCATGAATTCCATGCCTTGCAATGGCATTGTCCCTGCCTATTAGCCTTGTTGAAAAGTGAGGTCGACGCTTACTTGGATCATTGAACCGAACCTTTCAACCACAATTAACATTTCATTAGCCCATTGAAATTATCCAAAATTACATTGTAGTAACTGAACTTGGCACAAATTTAATACACCTGTAGTTCTGCTGCAGAAGCTGATGCCAAGGCCACTTGGAGCGCGTAGCTTCCGGTTCGATTCACATTTTCCAGGTCATATTTAATCTGCCATGTAGTTGCTTGAAATGTGTTGTTTCCTGTCTTCCTGTTCAACAGAGCGATTTTTGTTGGATCCAACTCAGAAAATCTGTACTATCTGTAGTACTCGACAACTGAATCTAAGCAGTTTTACAGGGAAAAAAAAATAATACCGGAGTTGTTTTCAAAACTGTGAAGTCTCGAATTTGAGTCTTAATAAGTAAAAAAAAAAAAAATGAAATTAATATATACCTAGGAACCTGGGCGAAGAACCAATCTTGACAATAATTGCTAATACCAATAGTGTAGATGAGATCTTGGGTAGGATACATATCAGTGTATCTTTCCCATAGTCCATACTGCCTAAACCTGACAATTGGAAATAATTAATCCAAAGAACTGCTGTTAATGAAGTAAAATTTTAATGAAAATGATGATGAGAGAAAATTACTTGTCTGTTGGGTGATTTGCGTATAATTTATTTTCTAGTGTTGGATATGTGTCTGGCACAAAGAACTCAGCAGCAGTTCTGTCAGGGATGCCTATTTCCCAAAGGGTTGGACCATTTCTTGGTGGCTCATACACAAGGACACCTAATTCCATTTCATATCCTGTATTTCAAGATGTGAATGAAGTTAATTAACCAGACTAGAAAGGGCTGCTGGTTACAAGCATTTTAATTACCTGATTGGACACTGATATTAACATCAAATTTCCAATCCCCAATGATTCCAGGAACCCAAGCATATAAATTATATTCCCCAGCGCGAACATTTTCAATTAAGAAATATCCCTCCTTGTTAGCTCGAGTCCAGAATTGATAGCCCTGAAGAGAAATAACAAAAAATAGTACATAATTCTAAATTAATTACTATTATTACTTCCATCTAATAAGATTAGAAAGTGATTTACTTTCAATTTAATGAAAGTGCTGATTTTATTTTATCTACTCAGCCAACCTTCATTGTTAGTAACCCTTCCCTTTAGATAGCTAGCTATGGTTAAAGAGCTAAAACATTAAATTCTTACACCTCTTTCATATCGTGTAGGATTAGGAAGGTGAATTTCAACACGAAGTAGGCATTAATATTATTAAATTTTTAAATTTAATGGACCACTAGGTTGGTTATATATATATCTAGAGTCAAAATGTTTATTTTTAATGAATATAATTCAAATATAAAGAGATAAATTAGATTATATTTGATTAATTATATTAAAATATTTTTTAAGTAGTTTAATTGGTTATGTTATCTATTAATTAGTTAATTATTACTCAATTTATTAATTTTTTTTTCAAAATTAAAAAACTTTAACTAAATGACTTTTTTTTTGAAAATTTTTTATGTGAAATTAAATAAACTATATTGTATATGTATTGAAATAAAAGAAAAAATATTAAAATATTATTCTATAGAAAGAAATACCTAAATTAACAAAATAAACTGTTGAGTATTAGGTAAAATAATAATAATAATAACCTGAGAATCTCTTTGCCATGAGCCCACGTCTCCTGGTGCAGCCAAACCCACATGGGCGGAGCCAGCCCACATCAACCTTTTATTATTGTACCTAAAAAATATCATTAAATTTTATTATTATATATACATATGCTTAATTTAAATAAAATTAAATTAATATTCAAAGATGACATAATATGCCATTACCGGTCATGTATTAATAATTGACCAGAAACGGAACCTCGTTGACGTGAAGAAGGAAAATCCTCCGACTGAGGAAAATCATATGGCCAACTTTCGACTTCTATCAACATCTAATATTCATCAACAAAATGTTACTTATTAAACATTAAATTTAATTTTTTTAAAAAAATAAAGAAAAAAAATATTTATACCTGTTCTTTAGCGTCTTCCCAAAGTAACATGGGATCCTCATCTGTTGAAATGGAGTTCAGGAAGGCATACACAGGGCCAAATACTTTTTTCCACGGCTTCCCATTTCTGTATTGCGTATTCAAGTCCTTACCAGTGTAATGGGTACTCGTAAACATCTGCATATAATTCCACTTGTGAAAACTCCATGAATTGTAAATGGAGATATAAAATATATACTTGCATTTTGAGAGGATGTTCTTACATTGAGAACGGTAGGGCCTACATGTGAGGTGAGATCTTGCTTGATAGGCCCACCTGCTCGGAACTCATCACTGGGTGTGATCATCCAAAATCCCACTGGTGGGTCCTGTGATATCCACCCATGAACCCTGTTATCTTTATTCTCGCATGAATATTGGTACTTATCATCCACCTGTATCCAACAATTATAATTATAAAAATTTAATAGTGTAATTTTAATATTACTTAACAAGTAGAGAAAATTGCAAATTGGTACCTCTCCTTTGAGTTTGGGGTTAGCTGGGTCGGTTAAGAGAACAGCTTCTGGGTAGGCAAGACGCTGTCCCCTGCGGCAGTCTTTAGGTGCTGGCATGATCCTATGCTTATCATCTGATACTGCCATCAACTGAAACCTGACCATTCACTTCAACCTATTAGTCTTATAAATCAACTCATTCAGAATTTTAATTTTAACATTCAATTCTTGGCGATATGATTAAATTTAGCAACGATAATTACTTGTCACTTCGAAGTTTGCAAACAATCCTAATTTGGTCCATGTCAAAATCAGGCCATCCTTCTAAGCGTTCTAATATAGTATACATGTAGATCCCTGAACTCCCGCGTCTCAATATATACCTGAGCAAAGTCATCAAAATTAATTACTATATATGAGGCTATCTATTATTTATATATACTTGTGTAAATTAGAAATTTACCTCTTGTCTACATTTAGAGGGGCTGTGTAGTTACCAATGGAAGCATTCCAGGTTCTAGTGAATGAAACTTCCACTTGGTTTTCATCTTCCATTATAACTCTAAAGTTTGTTCCTTTTAACCTGCATAATGTTAGTCACCCAGTTTATAAATAACGAAACAAATTCTACAAATTCTTGAAGCAAATTCAATTTATTTACCTATCATATGCTACACGAGTTCCAGGCTTGTTCCAGACAACGTCCCAATACCTAAATTCAGTTTGATATATAATTATTTTTCAGGTAAATTAACCAAATCATGACAGGATTTCATGTTAATTCTTGATTAGCATGAAAAATGTAAACATACCCTCGATTACTTTCACCATTGTGAATTTCAAGCACGTTACCGATTTCATTATACTGTATTTCGGTTATATCACCTTTTGGATTCGACAAGGTAACTTGGACAAGGCCATTATCAATCACCATCTGAAAAGAATTAGAATCGAAGCCTTTTTAATTAGAATATTATAATTGTATTCCTATGGTATTTGTAATTAAAGTTTGTATCATATTCCAAAATATTAAACAAGTAATTACTCTGTGTCTGTGATGATTCTTCCAATATAGCCGAACCCCAGGTGACGAGCAGTACTCATTTGGCAAAATCTCCCTGCTGTGTCAATGAATTGAAAATGTTATCTTATCATAGAATATGAAACTAAAGCCCAAATTTCAATATGAAACTAAAACCCAAATTTCTTCATCAGATTATAATACAAGTTAAAATCACAAGAAAAAGCAGAATATAAAAAAAAAGAGTAAACATACCCAGAAGAAGCAGCAGTAACGGAGAAGAAGAAGATGAACCAAACAACCATTGTCAGCCACCTAGCAAGAGAAAGCTTCTCCATTTTGATGAATATAAGAACACTCCTTGCCTGCCAATATATATGCGTATATATGTCAAAGATTCGGAGGAATTTAGATATGAACCTGATGAATCCAATTTAAAAACATGCAGATAAGAACTCAAGAATGCTGATTCCCACCTTTCAATAGTACCTATATATATAGTTTCAGTACTGTAATGTTGAATCTTTTATAGCAAATTAAATGGGTGATTAATAGAGTCCGTTTGTAGCAGATTTTGACATTGCTGATCCTACCCATGAATTGAAAATGAAATTTTTATAGTTTCTTGGGTTCTGGATGTTAAATCTAGAGGTTGGTACTTGCTACATATTTGTAGGTGCGGTTCCTAAATCTAGATGGTGGTATATGCTCTGCCTTAGGTGCAATTGTTATTATGATAGACAAGGGTGAAAACTATCTTGTGTTTGTGAAACAAGTTTAGGCTCTTCTGCTTGCATTGTTTGTTTATGGTTTTTTGTTTCTCCAAAACCAAAAACTGTTTATTGTTTTGGTTTTTAAATTTTAGAAAACTAATTATTGATTTTCTTTCTTTAAAAAAAAATTCATAAAATTTTCGTGAAAAAAAATATCAAATCATCGTACATCAAACAATAAATTACCCATAATTATAGTCATCAAAATCAAGCATCATTATATTTTAATATTGATAATTATATATATTAATTTTGTAATGTCTTTAAAGAGTTTTTGGAATCACATAAATTTAACAGTTTTTAAATTAAATATTGAGAAATAAAGTCTCAAGAAAAAGTTAAAAATTAAGAAGTGCAATAAAAAAGATAAAATCTATAAATGTCTTTGAGAAATGGAAAATGACAAAAAAAAAAAAGAAAAAAAAAGTTAAATTAAATTGATCTATGGTTTGTCATATTGATTAAATAGGAAATAAGCTCAATGATATTCATCTATTTTATCTTTTTTTTTTCTCTTTAAAATATTAAAAATAATAATTTTGAAATTTTTTTTGACAATTTATAAATCTATCCAAAAATTTAATTTGTACACGAATTTACTGAAAAATCCAATTCACTAATGTAAATGTTATATTTATTACTCATAATTCTAATTTGTAGAGATATTTTCTTAATTTGAGTAAAATAAATATTTTTTAATAAAATTGAAAATTATTTTTTAATAAAGTAGATTTTTTGTTATACTGATATTCTTAAAATTAGTTAGATTTTTAAATTGAGTTGAATTTCAAATTATATTAAAATGAAAGTGACTAACGCTATAAATAAGAGTATTTATGTAAAAATTAATATGCCTTTAGCTCATTGTAAAAAGAGGTTTCAGTCTAAGGTGGAGGATGGATATAGAATTGAATGAGAAAGAATTTTAAGCCAAAGTGGAGATTGCTATATTTATAACTTAAAATCTTAGTACGTGTAACACTCTTAATTTTTAAATTTATTATTTTGTAGGTAAATATTAATATTTTATTTTATTTAAATTTTAGAAAATTATTTAAAATTTTTCAGATTTTAGAAATCGGGTTCAATTTTCTAAAAATATAAAATTTTGATGATTTTTAAAAATTAATTTAAAGACCACGTGGCAAAACTAAAAATATATTTGGACTCTACAAATTTTTCTGAGTTTTCTAGAATTTGTTTTCAGAATTATTGGGCCTCGTTTTCGGTCTCAAGGCAGAGTAAAAATTTAAAATTTTGTATCCTGAATCGGACCGACAGAATCGAACCAGACCGTATTCGACCGATTGAATTGGACCGGCCCCTTTTCTTTTTCTTTTCTCTTCCTCGCGCCCCATCGCTCTTCCTCTCTCTCCCGTTTTCTCTCTCCTCCCTCCTCCCCTCGCTGACCAGCCGCCACCCAGCCCTCTCCAGCTCACCGGCGCACCTCCAGGCCTCTTCCTCGCCACCGGCCGACGCTCCAAGTGGCCGAAAACGTCGTGCGAAGACCCACTTGCGCGCGCGCCTTTTTGATTTTTCGGCCAAAATTCGACCGATCCGGCTACCATTTGGGTCGGGTTTTGTGCCTAAACTCATCTGCACCTCGAGAGCTTTCCATAGACACCAAGAACACAAAAATCCATCTAGCGATTTGACCAATTTTTGTCCGGAAAGTTTTAGCCCATCTCGACTTTTGGGCTAGATTTCTTGCAAACCGTGAACCCCACAAGAAAACCGAGAGTACCAGAGCGCTCCACTCGTCGAGAGTTTCGCAGCAATATAAATTTCAAAATTTTCCGACACCATTTTTTGGTGGGTCCCACGAAACTTCGTAGTATTTTTCCGAGTACTAAATGAGCTTAGAAAATTCTGTAAAAATTATATACTAACCCCCGTGTTGTGGGCTTCGTGTAGGTACCTTTAATTCGCGAAAATTCAACGGTTGCCCAGGTCTGTAAATTTTTAGTTAGACAGACAGACAGACTATCGAAAAAGTCTTGGAATCAGGTCGAGATTTTGGCTACCCCACTATTGTCAGATGTCCGGAGCGCGTTCCCGAGGTCGGAATCGGCATAGGTAAACCCAAACCTTACTTTTTCTTAATTATCTAGTGCTTAAATGGGATTAAAAATCCATAAAATATTCGTGGTAGCTTACAAAATTATAATTCCTTTTGCATTAACTTAGTAATAATGCTAAGGACCACGGGACAAAGTTTTAGAATTTTTAGAACTCATTTGGGTAGTTTTTGTAAAAGGGTTAAATTATAAGGACTAAACTGTAATTTTTCATATTGTGATCATTGACTGTTTGGATGGGCCCAGGAGGGGCTGTTTGATGTGATTGAGTTGTGGGTGTATGGTTTGTGGATATAAAAGTGCGTTTTAAACCCTTTTGCAGGTTGGGTAGGTCTAGGTATAAGGGAGACTCCGTCGAATTTTCGGCACGACTTAGGACATCTTTGATCTTTTTCTTCGTTGTATTGAGTCAAATGTATTAAATAAGTGTAATAAAATTGTCAGGTGGGCCAGGACAACCTTTCTCCTCTGCCCAGCCGCCACAATGACTGCGGTTAAGTTTGTGAGTAGAATATTAATTTTAATTATAATTTCAATATTATTATATGTTCAGATATACTCATGCATCACTTATATGTATATATCTATGTAGTTAAATACTAGGCACGTTTTATATTGCATTCTAAATTGATGAATTGCCATGGGTGTTGTTTGTGGTAATTTGGAGCAGTGTGCGTGCGTTGGCGTACGTGTGATATGATACTAGATATGGACAGGACGGTTAGACACAGCTTGAGGGATACTCGCTGGGACTCGGTCCTTCAGGGTAGACACGGCTTGAGATCTTCGCTGGGACCCCGTATTTGGTTTATTAAGCGAAATTCCAGCTGAGATCTTCGTTGGCAGAGGTTGGATTAAGAGGGCTGTATAGGGGATCAGCTCCCATATATGTATTGTTTGACATTATCGGGTGTGTGAGTGCTCCAAATTGCCTTTTTGATGTGATTTGTATGAAAATTATGACGATGTTGCATTTCACTCCACAGGGTGCATTAGCTTTAGATAGCTATAGAGATTATGGTTAAAATTGATATTTTACTCTCTGAGTCGAACGCTCACTCCTATTCACCTTATTTTTTCAGGATACAGGAAATTTCTTGTTGAGTTCTAACCTGCCTCTCTCCCGCGCAGGTCGTCTATTAATGTCTGTAATGTTTGTATAATTTTTATTTAATCCTAGAATTCCGTATGTGTTAGAAATAGTTATTTGATTGGGTCTGTAATATAATTGTTATGTTGGACCTGTAAACTTATTAAATGCATGTATGGTTGGATTGAATGAGGGAGCCGAACTCTCATTTATTTTTATGGCATCATGATTATGTGGAGGGTGAACTGAGCTCCCTAGATGATTATATATATTGTGTTTACAGGTCGGGTGAGTAAAAAACTCCCTGTTAAATTATTCATTTTATGGCCGGACTCTATCCGGTTGAATTCTTGAAATTGGGCCCAGATGGGCCTTAGAGTTGGGTTGATGAATAATTAGACTTACTACGGTCTCGGGGTCTTTAGGCTGACCCAGGTTCTAGTGCCGGTCCGACTCATAAGTTGGGTCGTGACAGTACGATTTGGGAAAACATTTTTTTTAATTTGAGTAAAAAAAATAGAATGAAAAATTATTTCCTCAATACGTAAGTTTTATATTATAATGTTATTCTTAAATTTATGTATAATGTAATTAACATAATAATCTAATAAATACATTAATATATTTACTATGAAGAGTTTTATTTGTATGATAAAATATATATATTTTTATATAAACTCAATACAACTCAACTAAATTTTTATTTTAAAAATTTAGGGTCAACTATATGGATTCTCTTTCTCCACTCTAAACGATTTTGGGTTAAGTCCTTGAAAATGTGTAATGCTTTTAAGTCATGTTGTACTACTCTCATCCAAGTCAGTTTAGGTCTACTTCTACTTTTCTTTCTATTCTCTAACTTAATGTGCTCTATTTGTCTAACTGGAGCCTTTGTATATCTATATTTCACATAACCAAATTACTTTAATCTCCCTTCTCTCAACTTATCCTCAATTGACACCACTCCTACCTTTGTTTTTAATATACTCGTTACGGACTTTATCTAGTTTAGTATGGCCACTCATCCACCTTAACATTCTCATCTTCGTAACTCTTATCTTAAACATATACGACTTCTTTAGTGCTCAACACTCATTATCATATAACATGGCCGGTCGTATTTTTATATATGGAAGTTAAATTAATTTTGATAGAAATTGATTTGTAATTTGAAATGAACGAATAATCTAGCTCATCTTCCGGGCCGACAAAAGTTAAATTGGATATTTTCTAAGATTTTCAGTCCCAATCTTGTTTTTCCGTCAAAAATAAGATCATAAATAATTTGGTTACTGAGACCCCTTAGTTTAAAGATAATTAATGATCAACTTAAAGTTAATTAAAATTTAAGAATGACGTGTCCGATTGTATTTTCATTATTGTTGCGTTATTATTTTAATTAATTATTTATTTAATTATTTCATGTTATAAAAATGTAGGAAATGGCCAAGAAAATTATCTAGAGGCTTATTTATTTATTTATAATAAGGGTATTTTTGAGTTAAATTTTACACGTTAAAATTCTGTTTGTTTTAAAAAAATAATAAATATATAAAGTATTTTTTATGAAAATATTTTTTGTTAAATTAACGGTGTGTATTTATATTATATAAAAAAGAGAAAATTAATTTCTTTAAAAATGACTTAATTTTTTTTTACCATTAAAAACATTTTCCATTGACTTAACTTCCTAAATACTCAAAACGTTAATAAATGCAGAATATATTTTATGTGAAATAAACAAGGTCTAAAATTATTATTATTATTTTTTTGTATTTTAAGGAGCATACTCTCTTATTTATATTAGTTTGATGTAATTAAAATAAATAATTTTAAAATGCTTTACTAGTAAAGTTAAGAGTTCAAATGGTAGAGTCGTTTACCTCAATACCACGGAGTGCAAGCATGGAAAACTAAATGGGTTGGTCACACATGAGAAAGCCCACTTGATTGATCCACAATTGAGACAATTATAGGCTTCTAGTTCTAGATATGAGCTCTGAGCTGGGTTAGACATGGCCCAGGAATATTTGAAATTGCAGTGGAGAAGCCAACCTGAGAACCCGAAAACTCATGCCTTTCTCTCCTGAAAACATTGTGCGAATCCAAAGTTAAGAATCTAAAACCAGTCCTTTGCAAGATATTAAAAGGCAATACTTAAGATGACAAGTATATTTTTCTTGATTTATTTTCTTCAAAAAACTCAACGAAACCTGATCAGGTAGATCCTGCTAAGTTTTTAGCTTCTTTAATATTACAAATTTTTAGATCGTCTTCAAGCTGAATAGTCTTGCATTTGATATTTCTTTTGGTTATAATTTTGTATTCTTTCTTTGCAGCAAATTTTTATTCGTAGATCTATTTTCTGGGGGTCAAATGGCGATTCCTTCTGAGCAATCCACAACAATCTGCACCAACTGGTATGTCATCATTATCTTTATGTGCATGTATATATATATTTATATATTCAGTCATGTGTTGATCTTAGTGATTGGATTATAAGAGCTTTATTTGGATTCCAAAAAATAGGTTGGTCATGCTTCTAAGAATAACTTTTGTTGTATAGAAGCATATTTCTTGTTTTCTTTTCGGAGTAATAGCTAATAATTTATTGTGTCAACAGTGATAAAACAATCCCAGTCACAAATATCAATTTGCATGTTGCACATTGCACCCGAAACTTAGAAAGATGCAAGTTTTGTGGAGAAATGATTCCTATAAGGCACTCTGAGAGACGCTACTCAAGCATACATGTTCCGGTAATGTTCCGTAGGAGGGATTAACTAATGTACCTTGAGAATTAAATAGGAATTCTGATTAAATTAATGCTGGCAGGTGGCCTGTAAATTATGCGGCGAGACAGTAGAGCGGACAAATTTGGCTCTGCGCAAATGTGAAAGCTGTCCGCTGAGAATTGTTAGCTGCGAATATTGCAATTTCCGGTTGCCTGCAGTAGATCTCTTTGAGCACCAGGCAGGAATTGTGAACTTCTCTACTGCATTTGTCAATTTTCAATCTGTTTAATTACCATCCTGCACTAATTTTTAAGCACTTCTCTTTCAGGAAATTTATCGGAAGCAAAGGCAAAGTTGTCATCGTTGCCGCTGCGGGAGGTATGTCATTGGTCATGAAATAGCAAGCATTAGCACATTAAATCCTGCAAGTCATTTGCAAAATGAAATCTTCCAATTTAATAACATATTAAAGGGTGTTGTATGTGCAATGTGAAGGGACATGCGAGCACAAGGGGCTCAAAGAAGATGGTCGGCGAGTTCTTGGCCGCCGAGGCAATTTCTTGTAACAGTTGCTATAACAGGAGCCGCTATTTTTCTGAACTCGGTTTTCTTCCAAAGAAAGGATGATAAAGGACAATCGATACAGTGCATTTGAGAAGATTATCGTCCTTTCTTTACTGTGAAGGAATTGTAAACAATTATCCCTTATCATCAACCCTCATCTCATCTATAAATCTGAATGTATCTACCCTCGCAATTGTAAACGTGGTATGATAAAATCTGTATTGTAAACTATTTGTTTTTTCAAAATCAAGTAATTTAGCTCTGTTAAGTTATTATTAATTTAGTAAAAATATCAAAATGTACTTATCTTTATTTTTATAATTTTATTTTATTAATAATTTATTACCTATATTTTTAAAATACGGATTTCATTAAATTAAAAAAATATTAAATTTAAATTATTAGAATATAAATTAATTACTTTAAAGTCCTTAAAAATTTTAGTTAATTACAAAATTATCCATATATTTTATAAATGAATCCTTAAATATTATAATTATTTATAAATAAGCTCTTATAATTCTATTTATGTCATTATTATTTTAATAATATATAAATAATTATATATATATATATATATATTTATCAATTTATAATATTTTCATATATTATATTATATTATATTGTTATATAAAAAAAATATGAATATGGACAAATTGTTGTTAAAATAAAAATTCAAGGACTAAATTGTTGTGAGATTGGAAATAGAGTTAAAAATATTTTAATATTTTTACTAAATTTAATAGGGAATTAATTGTGATTCTAATAGTAAGAACTAACTTGTAGGTTTATTAAAATGTTAAGAACTAAATTGTTTAGTTTTAAAATTACATGGACTAGTTTATATGTATAACCAAATCTTAAGGGATTAAATTGTCAATAAGATAAAATCTCAAGGACTAAATTGTTTTTAGATTAAAAATAAAGTTAAGAGCATTTTGATTATTTTCACTAGAATTAACAGTAACTTAATTAAAATTTTAACGATAGAGATTAAGTTGTAGGTTTTATCAAATTTTATGACCTAAAGTGCTTTGTTTTAAAAATATATAGATTAAATTATAGATTTTATCAAAACTCAGAAATTAAATTGTAATTTACCTAAAAAATTACATCTAAATACCAACTCTATTTTCCCATTTTCTTGGAATCATTTTTTTAAAACGGGCCTTGTTTAATTTCCATTGGTTCTTGGGTATGTGCCTTCATGTTTCTGTCACAGAGAGCAGATTAAATATAGTGTTCAATCACCAATAATTTCGGCTTCAATTCCGACTCCAGTTGCGCAAGGTCAACTCCACAAGAAGTGTATATATATATATATATATATATATATATATATATATATATATATATATATATATATATCAAATAATGAATCATTAGAGATTTATATATTTAGATTCAAATGGCTTTGTTTGTTGCAATCATTAATGTGTTCTGAGCAACTTCAGGTGCACATATGTTGATTAATTATAGAAAATTAAAGAAGGTGAGCAGCACCTTAGCATATTAATTTAGAGCCGACAGAATTCCATTGGAGCAAGCCTAGTTATTGAACTCGATCGAGTTAGCTATATATATATATATATATATATATATATATATATATATATATATATATATATATATATATATATATATACATATAATCCATCGTTCAGATAAGTTTGATCTAATTAAAAACAATTAGATATATATTTTCCATAAAGGCCTCACCCAATGATTTGAGGTCAACGTTACGCACGCCAATTTTATATGCAAGTTGACACAATTTTGCCGGAGACAAACCCAGACTTTAAGTATATTTGTTTAACGCATTTCGAAGGTAATGATTCCCCACAGAGAGGAACTTCTTAATTATAAATTAAATTTAAAGTAGCAGGTGGTCGTTGAAACTTGAGCATCAAGGTAGAAGCTAAACGACTAGCACAAGTATATATGTAAGAGCCAATTCTGTACGGTAGTTTCAGCAAGCTGCATGATTACGTTACATTAATTTCTCTCTAGCCATGGCCATCTTCTTTGATTCCCTTAAAATAGCTTTGCTGTTTACCTTTCTTTTACTTCTTGATCCGGCTGGTTGCATTAATTTCAAAATAAATCGCTTTGATAATGATGCAACCAACATATTGTATCAGGGTGATGCAGTGCCTTCTGTTGGTGCTGTTGAATTAATTAACAAGCTTACTTATTTATGTCGGGTGGGTTGGGTCACCTATGCAGAAAGTCTGCAGCTTTGGGACTACCAAACAGGGAAGCTTTCTGATTTCTCAACCCATTTTTCCTTCATTATTGATACCCAAGGTCGCTCGTCTTATGGCCATGGGCTTGTATTCTTTCTTGCTCCTGTAGGATTTCAAATTCCTCCAAATTCTGCTGGGGGGTTCTTAGGCCTATTTAACACTTCAACTAGTGACTCTTCTCAGAATAAAATTGTTACTGTGGAGTTTGATTCCTTTCCAAATCCAGAATGGGATCCTCCAGTTGAGCATGTCGGAATCAACAATAATTCTATTGCTTCTGCTGTATTCACTCCTTGGAATGCTAGCTTTCACAGTGGAGATACTGCTGATGCATGGATTGCCTACAATGCTACAACTAAGAATTTAAGTGTGTTTTGGACTTATCAAACCACCTCAAATCCGCTAGAGAATTCTACTCTATCTTACACAATTGATCTCACGAAGGTTTTGCCAGAGCAGGTCACTATTGGCTTTTCTGCTGCAACAGGTCAAAATGGAGAACGACATACGCTTCAATCTTGGGAGTTCAGTTCAAGTTTGGATATAAAAGGAAAACATGGAAACGGATCAAAGAAGACAAAAATAATAGTTGGTGTATCAGTCTCAGGATGTCTTCTGATAGCTGGGGTTATCCTAGCCCTGTTGATTTCACGGGGGAGAAAGCGAATAATGAGAAGGAGAAAAGCAGAGGCAACAGGCATAGCTTCCATTAATGAAGACCTTGAAAGAGGAGCAGGACCAAGAAGGTTTTCTTATGAGGACCTTGTTTCAGCCACCAACAACTTCTCTGACGACAGAAAGCTGGGCCAAGGAGGCTTTGGTGCTGTTTACAAGGGGTACCTGAATGATATAGACATGGCAATTGCTGTGAAGAAATTTTCAAGAGGCTCTAAACAAGGCAGAAAAGAGTACATTACAGAGGTGAAAACCATTAGCCAACTGAGACACCGGAATCTGGTGCAGCTTATTGGTTGGAGTCATGATAGAGGTGAGTTTCTACTGGTTTACGAGTTCATGCCAAATGGTAGCCTTGATTTTCACCTGTTTGGCAAGAGGAGTCATCTGACATGGGCAGTGAGGTACAAAATATCACTTGGCTTGGCCTCAGCATTGCTCTATCTTCACGAAGAGTGGGAGCAATGTGTGGTGCACCGAGACGTTAAATCAAGCAATGTAATGCTAGACTCTAGTTTCAATGTCAAGCTTGGAGACTTTGGGTTAGCTCGGCTTATGGATCATGAACTTGGTCCCCAGACAACAGGGTTGGCGGGAACTCTGGGGTATTTGGCTCCGGAATACATAAGCACTGGAAGGGCTAGTAAATACTCTGATGTATACAGCTTTGGTGTGGTTGCGCTAGAAATTGCGAGTGGTAGGAAGGCAACTGACTGCATTCAACAGAAATCAGGAGTAAGTTTGGTAGAATGGATTTGGGATCTATATGGATGTGGAAAGCTTCATTTGGGCATTGACAAGAAGATCCTTATAGATTTTAACGAGAAAGAAGTAGAATGTTTGATGATTGTTGGATTATGGTGTGCCCATCCTGATTGCAACGCCAGGCCATCAATAAGACAAGCAATTCAAGTGTTAAATTTTGAGGCTGCGATCCCTAATCTGCCTGCTAAAATGCCTATTCCTACGTTTTGTGTGTCTACACCATCCATTACTTCCACTGAAGCTTCTATCACCAATTCGAGTCTTGCAGTGGGTCGTTAATTAACTGCATATGTCTTCAATCATCTTGGCGTGTGCTGAACATTAAGACAACAAATTTGGGAGTTGAAATCATTAGTTTGTTCTTTTTTTTCTATTTTTCATTATTATGTCTGTCTTATAGTGATCTATCACAGTAATTTGTATAATGACAGCTAATTTTTATGTTGTCTACTGATCTTTTTTTGAAAGGAAAGGGGCGAATAAGAAGAAGTTTGAAAAATAAAAATTTAATGGTGATGCCAATTTAAACTAGAATGGCAGTGATGATACCATTCTAGCTAAATAGTGTATCGAATATGCACCGAATAAATCTATCATCATCAGGACAACACAGGTAATCGAAATCGATTGGCATGGTCTAATGGTTCTGTTTGCTTTGTCTTTTTCTAAGCTTGCTTTTGTTCTGATTCTGGTCAGGATTTATACCTGAATTGCACCCCATATGTGAAGGAGATGAATCAGGAAGAATTAGATTGTGGAGTAATAATGAGATAGGCTTTCGTGATGGGCATCGGGACTGCAATTAAAACTTGAAAAAGAGAAGAGTATTGGCCAAGGGAAGTAGAGGTTGTGATTTTGAAAGTAAAATCTTGGAGAGGAAGACTAGGCTAAGATAATGGCGAAAGATCTGATCAGAAATTCTCGATCTTACTCCAACAAAAAAGAGAGGAAAATCACAAGGTGTCAAATGGGAACTTAGGTGGCATGATGATGATATTGATAATTTAGCATAAAATGCCATCACTGCTTTAAGAAATTTATCAATTTATTTATGAAAAATTATTACTTAGTCTCTATATTTTAACAAAATTAACTATATGGTCTTTTTATTTTGAAAAAACATATTAATTAGTTCATGTAATTTGATTCCATTTACTTTATTGTCCCTTCAATCATTTTATTAGACATTAACGTGAATTTCATTAAGTCCTTGTATTTTGAAAAGTATAACTATATAGTCCATTTATTTTTTAGTCCTAAACTATTTAGTCCCTATAAAGGTTTTTTTTTTTTAATATATTGATTAATAGAAAACTTGATGTACATTGGACGGAAAGACTAGAGAGTAAACAAAACAAAATACAAAATTAATTAATATGTTCTTTTGAAATAAAAAAAACTAAGTAGTTAATTTCATTAAACAAAAGGATGAAATAATAAATTTTCTTTTATTCTTTCTTAGAATGTAAGGGAGGAGGATTATGCAATTAATGGATATATTATTTTTATTTGAAGTTTATATTTGCACAAACATGTGTAGGTGTTAAGCTATTTCACAAATGGCCTCCATGGGTTTATGTATATGATATAGACTATTTACATGTGCTCCAAACATGCTCGATAGTTTATCAAGATACAAGGAAATATTGAGATTCTGGAACTTCTAATGTATAGATGTACTAAAACACACCCCTGAACATTTTCTATCAAATGATCTAAGAAAGGGAGAGAAAAGGACGGAATTGTTATCAACCTTAATCCACACATCACAGGGCACCTTATTAATAGCTCTTCACATGCAAATTTCAGTAGTAACAAATTGTAATAATAGAGCACTTTACAAAGGAATATCTTCTCTGCTAACCTAAATGCTCCATCTTCTCTTTAAAGACTTTTAATAGTGAAGTCCTTGGGGGAGGTTCGTTCGTTTGGCTGTTGAACCTCCTCCTACCCCTTCCTTTAGATAGTAGTTTCTTTAATTTTCTTTGCTGGTTTTCTTTTGTTTCTTTTCCAAGTTTTCTTTAGTCTAGTATGGAGATTTAGTTGAGTGTATGTGGGGTGCTCTGCATATGGTAGTCAATCCCCCTACTGTATGTTGTGAAGTTGTTTGGAGCTTCATCAGCCAGCAATCTTGGAGGTGCGCGTTGTCATGGTCACCTTTTTGCCTAATCTTTTTCGATTCGTCCAACAAGGTCCTAGTCCTTAGTTGCTTTCTGGTTTTGGTGCATTTCCCCCCTTTCATCTGGGTTTGACACTGTTGAGCAGGGAAGGCATATAGTTTGGTTGGGTGCTTATGCACTTCCTCCAATTTTGTTGTTCTTTTCCTGCATACTAGAGTTTCAGGTTGCCTCGTAGATCCCTCGTTGAAGGCCGGTGAAGTTTTGTTGTTGAAGAGGAATCATCGGAGTTCAGTTGCTGAAGAAGATGGATTTCAGGTCATACCCGCTAGTTTAGGGATCCATGTTTCCTTAAGATTTGGGTCTTTTTTCTAGGCTTGGATTGGTTTTATATAGTACTAGTTAAAACCTGGCGCGATGCAGTGGTTCATACTTAAATAAATACACTTCTATATTGATGAACGTTTAAAAATAAAAAATAAAAAAAAATACAATAAATACATATAAAACATAATATGACAAAGTATGACAGCCTCCAATCTTCTCCCAAAAAGTGTAACAACATCTAATTGAAATTAATTAATCTGGCATACATCAACAATTTTCAATAAACAATACCCAGCCACTTCCAAGTTCTGCTACTATTAATGCATCTCCAAATACCTTCCTTTAGGAAATGCTCTTTGCAACCCATGTATTAACTTCTCCGGCATTTATGCCAAAAAATAAGGTGGAGCTCCTAAACAAAAACGGGAATCAAAAGATAATACACAAATCACAAATTTAAAAGCAATAACGGAAAAGGCACCATGCAAAGCAAGTAACACTTAGGTGTGACAATCCAAGTTAAAAAAAAAATATATGAGCAAACAATTTGAAGACAACTAAAGGTAATCGCTATTTGCTAAATCATATATTTAAATAGTTCTTATTTTGAAATGTTATCATACCATAAAATGCCAATTGCTCTCAAAATACAATACTCTACCATTTCTCATTGCCATACCAATTATGAGAATTTGAAGAGTTAAAATTATATGAGAAAATAAAAATTGCTATATTTAAATAATAAAGAAATGAATTAAATTCTCTTCCACTATTGAAAATATCAAAAGTTTGAAGCGTGGCTATTTCTGACATAGTTTGAAGCGTGGCTATTTCTGACATAGTATAAAAAATGCAAATAAGGTCTTGTTTCATTTCACTTGGCTTAGATCTCTCTTCATGACTCCCTTGTTTCATTTCACCCCATTCCCTAAACATGTCCTTGTGTGATTGCACAGAATAGTGTAACTCAATGCACTAAACCCCAGTTAATAATTAAGATTTCTATGTTGTTTTGGAAGGAGGTAGGTATAATTTTATGCTAAAACTTGAGAAAGCTATATATTATTGGCATAATTTGATGAAGTTCATTGAATTTTAACTTTTAGTTAAAGATTGCACAGAAGATATCAAATATTCAACTATTGAAAAAGAAACCTCTAATACTAAATTAAGATGACAGAGAAACCAAAAGAAAATCAACATCCTATGGTTAAACAAACCCTTGAACCTAATGAACAAAAATTTTGAATTTGAGATATGAAGACATGCTTATGAAGTGCCTTTATCGAACATGGACACAAGATCAAATTGTTAACACCTAATACTGCAAAACAAAACATTAAAAATTTTGAGGTCAATCTTTTTGGGAGGGAAGGAGCAACATTTAAACAATAAAAAAGTGGTTTGCAACTCTACTTTTCCTTTTTTTTTGTTTGGAAAAAAAATTGAATTATTGGAGCACAATCATTTTTTTAGAGCCATTGCTATCTAGAACTGAAGTTATGCAGGTGCCTTTAGTTAGACAACATTAGGTTTGGAAAGTTTACTACCTAAAATGTGCAAGGACAACACTCATTACTAAGTTTTAACTACTATAGTATGCGCAAGCTAAAAGCAATAGCCATGGAACAGATTAAAGCAACTTAACCACAGAATGCCAGTCAGCAAACTTAAAATTCTAAAACAAATTAAAAGTAATTGCAACTTCAATGTTTAAGGCACAGATATATTAGAGCTTACTATAATAATGATAATAAATAAATAACAATAACACACCATACCGCATTGAGAATTTAAGGAACCCTCAATTCCGTCATGGCATCAGTTGCATGACATGATAGAGCTTGCAAAAGATTCCATTTTTTATTTAATTAAAACATAATCTCATTCACAATAAAATCATAAACTACTTCAGACCTAAATTAATTTAAAAAGGAAACAGTTAGTAACCATTTTGAAGTTATCTAGAGAGACACACACTGACACACACCCATCCCTATTTGGTTCCAAATGCCAAATATTTTGGAGAAAATTATATAGAAGATAAAATTTAAAAAAAAATGTAAAAAGCTAAAAATATCCAAGTAAACTAAGCTTTCCATTTTGAGGTTTTGATCCAATTTTTTTATGAATGATTAAGCAGAAAGGCCAACATTCAATTCCTGCAGTAATGATAGATTAAACTTGATATTCATATGTAAAAATAAAAAAAGATTGAAAAATCAAAATTACCAAAGATGCAACCCACAAAACACATATTGACAATAGTAAAGCAATGAGTGTAGGCAAGCACGAACTCAGGAGCTCGATGCCAAAGAGTAAAAATCTCGTGGGTGTAGCTTTCAAGGGGAACAGTGAAAGCGCGGCCAAGGTTAAGATCGGTGATCTTGAGATGAAGAGGAAGCTCTAAATGAGATTAGAAGGTAGAGGACCTGGGTTAGAGCTTTGCGATGGGAATCAATAAAATTCTTGAGATCGATGATTCTCTACCATAATAGAGCATAATTTTGGATCCTTAATCTCAACAAATGGAAAAGGATGATTATGTTTCACCTTCCTTCCATTTGCGCTTACAACCAAAGCGAAAAAGTCCCGAAGGCAGCAATAATAAATGAAAGGCCCTATTTCACCTTTCATGACAGGAATTGGAGGAGGAAGAAATGGAGGCATTTAACTGGAAAAACAACAACCTCCCAACCTTCTTCTCCTATCTGCCCTCACTCTCTCTCTCTCTCTCTCTCATGCAAATTTTGCATATCAAGAAGATCTGATCAAATGTCGTATATCTATTAGAGATATGGGGCAGCATCAAATAGGAAGAACACTATTAATCTAGAGCATGGACAATGGATAAACAAGAAAAGGCTAAAAACGTCGTCGTTTTGGATCTGGGCCATGGACAAAACGTTTAAGTAAATAGGGTCAAAACTGTCAAGTTGTCATAGGAAAAGACAACGAAATTGAGTTCGAAAAGACAAAAAAGTCAAGATATTTGAAAGTAAAAACTACGTGGCAATAGGTAATTTTCACTGGCAAAATCAATTTGGTTTTACTGTTCCTAAAGAGTGCAGTTTTATTGTATAGTATACATATAGTTTTGTTGAATGGACTTAGATTTTGTAACCCATATTTCATCGATGAAGTATCCTTATTGTTAAAAGGGAAAAATAGCAAACAGGAGCTACTTGTTGCTTATAAGGTCTTCTGCGAAAATTACAGTTTAAAATCTGGAAAAACAAGAAAAGATAAAAAAAATAAAATGTAATTGTGTGAAAATTGGATGGAAGTCTCATCACTGTCTTTTATGCTTTTTTTTTAAATTATTTTTTATTCTTTACGTTTTCCAAGAGATGAAGAGAGATTTGAGAGAAATCAGCATAACATTAGCAAGTTTTGGGCATCTGTCAAGGTGTTCAGGTTCCAGAACTTGAGCACAAATTGGAATGAAAGTCCAAATATGCACTAATTGAGAGGACAACTCAACATCTTTCATATTATTGGATGCTGTAGGAAATATTTCAACATTGCTTGCGAGCCAACTAGACGGGGCACATTATAAACGACGACAGCATTTTAATAACCTGGAATTTGTTATTCCAACATATATATTAGAGTATAAATAAATCAAATTTAATTTCTTCATTTTAATGAAATTAATTATTTAATTTTTATATTTTAAAAATTATATTATTGAAATTTTTTTTTCTAATTTTTAATCCATTAAATTATTTAATTTTTTCGTTAATTTTATCAATAATCAAAGGATTTTAATATCAGTCAACTTTTTATTTAGTTTCTTTATTTTAATAAAGCTAATCGATTGATTCTTGTATTTTAAAATATATATTAATTAATTTTTGTAATTTGATTTCATTAATTCTTTATTAGCTTCTTCAATTATTTTTTTATACCCAAATTGCCCTAACCTCTCCCTTTATTTCTCTCGTAAACTCCCTTTTTTTCTTTCTCTTTATGTTATTTCTCCTTTGCATCGACATTCTTTTTCTCACGATTCTTTCTATTTTTTATTTTCTTGATATAAAATGGTGTAAGTTATCTGCGAACAAGGTTAAGTAGTTCTCCAAAATCTCATAATAATCAATTCGATAATTCAGAAAAAATTGCTTTCCAATAGAAAAATACAAAAATAATGCTTAAAAAGTTAAATGAAAATACTTAAACAGTTTTTGAAAAAATGTAAATTCAAATTTAGTCTTCACACAATAAAATTTTTATTTTCATCCAAAAATACATTTTTCAAAATATTGTGTTTTCCAAAATATAAGACCAATTAGTTAGTTTCACTAGAATAAAGGACTAAATAATAGTAATTTTTTTAAATACAAGAAAATAAAGGAACTAAATAATAGTTTGACTAGCATTAAAATTTATTGACTAATGAAAAATTTGATGGAAAGACTAAAAAATTTACTATAAGTAAAATACATAAACTAAATAATATATTTTTTTAAAATATAAAAACTAAATGATTAATTTAATTAAAATGCATAGACTAAACAACAATTCCCCTAAATTTTAATATTAGAAATTGAGCTTTAATATTATAATCCAAACTTAGTTTGTTTTAAATATAATATGTTTGAAATAGACTCGAGTTTGGCTCATCTCAATCTCATTTATAATATAAATGAGTTGCGCTAATAAACAAACAACTCAAGCTCAGTTCGTTTACATAAATTTACTATTATTATCATATTAAATTTCATTTAAATGAAAATATAATTTTAATTTAAAATTTTTTTGTAATGACACATGCATTTTGCATGGTTATTTGGTTTAGATTTCATGGCTATTTCATTTATTTGTTAGTTACTTTTAGCTAATTTTATTAGTTATTTAGATAATTTTTTATAATGATCAATTTTTTGGGTTAATTTGTAATTTTTGCCTTGTTTTGTAGGTAAAAATGGTGTTTTTGATAGACTAAAAAGTAATTGTGCTAGTGAGGAGTGATTCTCAGAGCCACAAATATCAAAATAAAGGTTGAAAGTTGAAAAATGTAAAATTGCCAAAGTATACATAATCTGCTGCACAACTTGTGCAGTTTCTGCACAAGGAGAAGAAGCAATTTGTGAGCCTGCCAAAACCTGCATAACTTGCTGCATAATAACTTGTGATGTCTCACGCCTTGTCTATGCAGCTTCAAGGAGGGAACAACTGCTTTGGTCGAAACTTGCATGACTTGCTGCATAACTTATACAGTTTTACTCCTCATTTATGCAGCATCACGAAAAGAGCATCCAAACCTGTCGAAAGTTGCACAACCAGTTACATAATTTATGTAGTCCACTTATGTAGTTTCGCGGAAGACTCCAAAGTATGAAAAATCTGTACAACCAGCCTACATAACTTATGCAACATCACATGAAGCACCTAGAACCATCAAATTGACATAGAATCTATATAGGAAGCTTGCACAACTTGTGCAATTCTTCATAATAAGTTGGCAGAAAGATTTTCACAAGTGAATCTCTACCTCAAACACACCATTTTAGGGTTATTTATCAGAAAGTATAAATAGTGCCCTCACCTCATTTTTTGCGATAAGAAGAAAGAGAGGAAGACAGAGAAAAGGGCAGAAAAAAACAGAGCAGTAGTTGACTTTCATTTTTGGGAGTAGAATCCAACTTCTTCTTCTCTTCTTCACCATTTTCTACATTTCTCCTACTGGGTTTCTTTAGTTTTAGTTTATTTTCATTATTTATTTACTCTTTTACTTAGAATTTCTTGTGTTAAATATAGATTGTGAGTAGCTTTCTTTGATTCTAGAGTAAGAAATATAATATTTGAGTTATTTTTGTGGATTTGAACTGGGTTAGTCCCAATTTAATGAAATTTATGTGGTTTAATTCATTTCTTGGTGCTTATTCACATGCTTAATGAAGGGCTCCATTAAGTTATGTTCTTAATCCTTGGTTGAAGCACCGAAAGGAAAAAACCAAGTGATAGTTAATCAAGAAATTGGACTTAATTAACTTATATCTAAAAATAGACTGAGGGTTAAGAGGGTTTTAATAGATTGATTAAAGAACCTAATTGGTCTTAATTAATTTTAACTCTACGAAAGTATGATTAATTTAATTAAGACACTCTTTGTCTTACTCGAAAGAGTTTTCAAAGGATTTTAGAATTAATCTCCTTTAAACCCTTAAATTTCATAGATTGGGCTAGCTAGAGAAAATCCCAAATTGACTTAAATATGAACCCTCAACTTCATAATCGTCTTTTATCAATTGTTGCTTAGAATTTTTACTTTTGAGTGCATAGTTAAATCTTATTTCATCAACTTTCATTATTAATATTCTTAATTTTTTTAGTTAATTATTAAATTAATCATTGTTCAAATTTAGTCTTGCATTTTCATATCTTAAATTTCAAATTTCTAAATTCGTTTTATTTGTTTAATTAAATTATAATTTTAGTATAGTTTATTTTACATTAAAAATTCAATCATTAATAAAACTCTTCGTGGGAACGATATCTTTTTTTACACTGCTTGAATGACCCGTATACTTGTAGTAGTCCACGTCATGTAACTTAGTGATTTTGGAGGTGGAGAGCCCAATTTCTGAAGCTCAGTTTCAACCCATTATCTGCCATGTTTGTAAGGCCATTTTCTGTGGTGGCCTGATTTGTGGATCCACACTCACCTGGCTTGCGAATTTTAACAGATATCAAACCAAATTATAAATAAATCATTTATATAACAGAAAATGCTTTGAGCCTAACTTTATTCAAAGTTGCCTACACTTTCCAAGAAATGCAACATTTAAAGTGCACGAGCTGAGGAGTTGGAGCTGTTCTGTTCATGCTTTCGAGTGTTCTCGTGGCAATAGAAGACTGACTTGTTGTTTGGTTAAGTGATTATAGTAGTAAATTAGCAAAGGAATGTTATCCATTCTTGAAGGGTCTGATGCAAAAAGGAAACGATTGTTCTTCTGAGCTATTTTGCTTTATTTAGATATTGAATAGTCTTTGACAATCGGATAATAACATGTCAACGAAATCAGATGATTGGATAAATCCTTCCTTCAATTTTCTTTTATTTATATTTAATCATAATTAAAAATATATATTTTTATATTTATACATACTTCAAATACATTATAAAAAATTTTCATTCTAAAAGTTATTAATTTTATCTATTTTATTCATTAATTTTCTTTTTTAAACATTATTAAAGTAAAAATAAAATAAAAATAAACATTTTTATTTAAGAGTAGAATAATCAATAAATAAAAAAATATTTATAATTAAATTAATATTAGATAATAAATAATATTTAATTGTAATTTATACTTATTAATTGAATTTATAATTACTAATAAATAAATTTTATATATTATATGAATATTAATATATTTATTTATAGATGGTGGGGTGGGGCTTTTTGTGGGGAGGCGGGGGTGGTGGGGAATGCCCCTTTAGCCCCTATGCTGCTGCGCCCCTGAATCCTCCTGCTTGTTTTATTTTATTGTATCTGACTGTTTTCTAATTTTCTCTGCTATTGTTCAATCAGTTCAGTGGAAACGGCTAATGCAATGTTTTGGTGAGCAAGTTTAGTTGGCCGAGTGTGAAACTGATCTTGGAAGCAAGAGGAATTCTATAAGCCTAGGGTCATCGTTGGACGATGGTCATTTTATGTTTTTTTTTTTAGATAGTCTCATTTCTTTTATGCTTAAATTCAGCGTTGTCACTGTTGTCCCGGCGATAAATCTGCTTGCTTTTTGTCTCTTTATATTTCAATATCTTTCCCCACAACTTCCTTGCAGTGAATCAGAAATTACCAATTATCATATTAATTTCTCTCTTCCAATACCTATGTGTGAAGAACAGTGCCCATGGTACTGTTCACATGCATGGCCACTATTCTTCAACACCATCGCATGGTTATTTGTCGAGCAAATTTATCGCCACATTTCCTTTATTTAATTTATTTAATTTATTAGCTTCGGTTGCCTATTTTATTGGTTACTGATTCTATAGTTGGTAGGGGTCTGTTTTGCCACGTTCCTGTAGACGTGGGAGAATGTTACACTAACGTTCATCTCTTGTAAGCCTATAAATAGGCAATCATTTCATTGAATAAATATACACCTGTCGAGCAGCAATTTATATCTCTTCTTGTTAGGTTCCTCTGAGTGTTGCCTTCTTTTTATATATATATATATATATATATATATATATATATATATATATATATATATATATATATATATATATATTTTCAACAATCTGGTATTAGAGCAAAGATGGGTGATCTCCAAGTCGTTGGTGGAATCAAGAAGCTTAACAACCAAAACGACAATTCTTGGTCTACATGCATGGTATCTTACTTGCAAGGCCAAGACTTGTGGGAGGTCGTAAATGGAAGTGAGGTGACACAACCAGAAGTAGAGGATCCAAGTGGGACGTTGCGGAAATGGAAGATTAAAGCAGGTAAAGCAATGTTTGCTTTGAAAACAATGGTGGAAGAAGAAGTGCTAGAGCACATTCGTGATGTGAAGACTCCCAAAGAAGCTTGGGATACGTTCGCCAAGCTATTTTCAAAGAAGAATGATACTAGGCTTTAACTTTTTAGAGAGCGAGTTGTTATCATTGGCACAACGTGACATGACAATTGCTCAATACTTCCATAAAGTGAAGTCATTATGCTGAGAGATCTTTGAATTGGATCCACAAGCTCTAATTAGTGAAACTAGGATGAAACAAATAATCATCCATGGTTTGAAGCCTGAGTACAGAGGGTTCATTGCTGCAGTACAAGGATGGCAAAATCAGCCATCACTTATTGAGTTCGAGAATTTATTGGCTGGTCAAGAAGCATTGGTGAAACAAATGGGAGAAGTTTCACAAAAAGGTAAAGAGGAGGCCCTTTACACTAACAGGGGCAGGCGAAACTCCAAGCAGCATGCCATCGATGGGTTAAAAAGAAATCAAGGCAAGGCAAAGAATCATTAAGGCGAAGGGAGCACTAGTTCAAGAGGAGCTTCAAAGAACCAAGGTAACGACAAGAAGTTTGAAGGGAAATGCTACAACTGTGGCAAGAAAGGTTATACAGCGTTTATGTGTTGGTTGAAAAGAAGAACCATGGAAAGCAATGCTGCTACTTCAAAAAGTGAAGAAGAATGGGATGCTAAAGCATTGTTTGCTGCAGAAGAGGATGAGATAGCACTTACGGCAACAACATCTAATCTAATTGATTATGAGAAAGATTGGATCGTTGATTTGGGTTGCTCAAATCACATGACAAGTGACAGGGAAAAAGTACAGAATTTGTCAGAGTATAAGGGAAGTCATGTGGTGGTGATAGCAAACAACTCAAAGTTACCGATAGCTCACATCGATAATACGATGGTTTGTTCCTAATATAATGCTACTGAGGTGCCACTCCAGAATGTCTACCATGTCCCAGGTATGAAGAAAAATCTTCTCTTGGTAGCACAATTAACATCTTCAGGCCATTATGTCCTATTTGGTCCACAAGATGTGAAGGTATACCGCGATCTTGAGATTATAAAGGAGCCAATGATGAAGGGATGGAGATTAGAGTCAGTCTATGTCATGATAGCAGAGACTGCATATGTAGACAAAATAAGGAAGAACGAGACTGCAGACTTATGGCACATGCGACTAGGCCACGTTAGCTATTCTAAGCTAGATGTGATGATGAAGCGGTCGATGCTGAAGGGACTTCCTCAACTTAAAGTAAGAATAGATACGATATGTGCAGGCTGTCAGTATGGAAAAGCGCACCAGTTTCCATATGAGCAGTTGAAATTTCAAGCGAAGGAACCATTAGAGTTAATTCACTATGATGTGTTTGGACCTATTAAGCAAGCTGAAGGAGCGGAAGCATGAAAAACATAAGTTTAGATCATTGAATTCAAAAATTTTTCTTCTAGGGTCACATGCATCATGCAAGATTCATTTTTATCTATTTGATTTCAATGATAAACAACATATTAAAACACTTTTAATATATTTTTGGATCTACATTTGTCATTTAAGATTTTAGAATTATCAGATTAATTCATTAGAACCCTAGATTAGATCAAGAACAAGTGCACTAACTTTTTGATGTACTGCAGTTGTGTTTGGCACCTTTGGGATGCGCTTAGGACACCAGATATTGTCCTTCTAGCTTGTCCACACCAAGATCACCAATGATAGGCCTTGAATAGCTTCTCAAGCCTTTCTAATCAATTAAAAATTAAGGTTTTGCCTTTTGAGAGATTACATATGTATACAGGACACTAGAAACGATTTTTAGTATTTTTAATTCAAGAGAATGTTGGTAATTCTCTTTGAATTGATGAGAGATGAAGAAGAATAGAGGAAGAGGACTCCTTGGGTGGCAGCACAAAAGAAATAAATAGTAGTCTGTATTTTTTTTCTTTTCATCTTTTCCCTTATATAGCTAGGTCACCACTTAAACCCTTGCTACATGTCACTTTCTGATTGGCTCTCAGTTTAATTGACCTAATCACATTGTGCCAAGTGTCAAACTTAAATTTAATCTTGATTTTAATCATCTTACATGATTAAAAGACAATTGGCAAGCTCATGTGTAATGCCACTCATGGTGCCACATGTCATCCTGTGAAATGACCAAAATATCCCTGTGTCTTAATTTTGAGTTCTCAACCCAAAATAATTATTTCTCTTCTTCTTATTAATTTATATCAAATATAAATTAATTAATTAATCTCTATTAATTAATTTCTCATAATTAAATTTATATTTAAACACTTCAAATATAAATTTAACTTATACTATACATCCAATAACATTGATTTAGTTTCAAGTCATGCTAGGGATTTTGTAATCTAATTGCAAACCAAACCTAATTAATTAATTAATTAAACTCTTTAACTAATTAATTAAATCACATTTAATTTGGTGATTACTTGTGTATGTGTGTGACTCACTAGGCTCATCACTAATTGGCAATGAGATATGATATCAACTCTTAATATCATCAGAACTCTTTCTTACCACAAATGATTTCTCTAAATCATTTTAGGCACCTCATAGACTATGGTTAATACCTAGCATAGCATGCCATAGCCACCTAACTAGTAATAATGTAACACCCTCCCGGTAACAACTCCGTACATTCTACTGTTCCGGTGACCGGTGTCGGTCCGGACAGCTAGAACGTCCGGAAAAATAATTAAACTTAAGTGATGGACCATAATTAACTCAAATATTAATAAGAAACACCTAGTAAAAATTTTAGAAATAAAATACAACCAAGTCAAATGAGCCGGTGCCCAAGCGATGGGTAACCGGAGGGAAGTTGCGGTTCTCGCAACGAGGAGCCCTAGACCCGGGGGAAAAATTATAAAATAAATTTTGGGACTCCAGAGAAGGGTCATTGAGGTTCCCATGGCATTAGAATGCCAAGAAAATACCTAGAAAAATTTTTCTATATGTACAGACAATTTTGACCCGTTAAGCCAAACGGAGGGCATTTTGGTCATTTCGCCTTCAGAGGTGATTTTTGGCCGACTTGTCCAGCTAAGTAAATAATTATTATGATCTAAAATGTGAATAAATATTGTTAAAAATGAAATTTGAAATGAGTAGTGAAAGAAAAGAAAAGAAAATGCAAAATAATGCAAATAATGACATAGTATGAGGTCATTAAAAAAACTCCACCCAATTAAAACTTGGCAAGCACTCATGAAAGGATAAAAAGAGATAAATTAAAAAAAAAAAAAAAACCAATTCATCTTCTTCCTTTAGCATGTATGGCTGAATCTCTCTCTACTCTCTCTTCCTCATTTTTCTTCTTCTCCCAAGCTTAAATTTCCCACAATTCTCACCATAAAAACCCTAGCTCCCAACATTAAAAGTTGATTTTAGACCTTGATCAAGTGTTTAGTAGCAAAAAAAAAGGGAGGAGAAGTGAAGGTTAACAAGTTGGGAATTTTATCAAATAAGGTTAGTGCATATTAACTTCCTAATCTTGTTTACTTATTGAAATTTAGTTTGAAAATGAATAAATAATTAAGAAATTGAAGAAAATCATGTGTGGAATTGAGAAGCAAATTTCGGCCAGCACTTATAGGATGAGGAATTGATGAGTTTTATTGGGCTAAAATCTAAATACAAGCTTAGATAATGACATATGAATGATTGATGACCTTAATTGGGATGTGTTGCATGATTCATGGGTTGGAAGCTAGGGTTTTGAGAAGTAAAAATTGACTTGGCTTATCAAACTATTAAAGAACACTCTAATGGTCAATAAGTGACCATTTGAGGTATGTTGACCACAATTTGGACTGAAAAATGGTATGGCAAAGTCAAGGTGTAAGCTGCCCTAGGACAGCAGAAATGGACTGAAATTTCAGTCCAATTACACAGCCATAACCTTGGCTGTGTTAGTCCAATTGATGTTTGGCCAATTGGACATGAAACTAGGCTTATAATGGCACATTTTTGCTGAAGAAACCATGCCCAAAAGACCAAAGCAAGAGGACCAAAACTTGGCCCCAATCCGGACACACTGCAACAGCCCCTGCAGAATTGACCAAATGAACAGTAACTGTTCATTTGGCCATAACTCACTGTAGATTTAGTCAATTGACCTGAAATTTTTATAGCAACAAGTTAAGACATAGACAAACAACTTTCATGAAGGAACCTACCCCAAACTATGGCCAGAACTTAACCCAAATGGCAATGGCAGCCATTGTTCATGTTACTGTAGATGTGGTAATTTCTGCAGAATGGGAATCCTGCCAGCTGTGGTCTTTGGGCCATATCTAGAGCTAAAAAACTCCAAATGGAGTGATTCAAAAAAAGAAATTCAACTAGACAAAATAAGGAACAACTTTCATGTTTGTCATTTCTTCAAATTCTGACTGCAACAGGGCCCAATGGAACAGTAAAGTTGGGTCTCCAAAACTGAAATTTTCTGCCCTCTTGGTTTTAAGTTAGAAATGGTAATGGTGACCAATTCTAACAAGTTTTAAATGTAAAATGTGGTATGTTGGGAGTGCCAAAGTCAATGTATATATTTTCTATCCAAAAGTCAACATTTTTGTTGACCAAAGAGGTGAATAGTGACACCAAAACTTGAAATGCACAAATTTAAGAATTTAAAAGTTTCAAATGCCCTAGTATACCTAACATGATTGGTTTGGATAGTTTGGCATGCCAATAGGGTTCAGTTAGCAATACTGCATATGGCAATATGCCATTTTGTGATTTCATGGCTTTTAGCCATTCTGACTTTGCATTGAGATTTGGCCTTGTGCCTGAGATTATTCTGACTTGGTAGTCATTACATTGCCTGCCGGAGATACATATGTGACCGATGGTGTGACGGCCCGAGGTACTAGATACCCAGTGCCAGTTTACCCGTTATCCAGCCCAGTCGTCTAGTGTAGGTTACTTGGGGCAACCAAATGAATAAAAGTGGACAAAGTAAATGATATACAAATACCAAACAAATAAAGCATATACATTCACTACACATTAAATTTCTTGCTATTTTCTTTTATTATATTATTGCACCACTAAGCATTATTGCTTAGCGCGTTGCTTTTGCCACGCGTAGGTACGGAGAGATCAGATCGTGAGCCCAGTAGACCATGGTAGGTGAGTCCATCTTGCGCTTACGCACGATGTCCGTGTCACCTCATCACCTGCAGTGCATTGGTAGGACATTAGATGTCATTTTGTCATTTTGTAATTAAATATTTGTTTTCTCATATGTATTTGGGATTTATGTAATGTATTTTGAGGTTCATGTAAATAATAAAGATTTATGGTTATGTATGGAAATAATTTGAGTATTTAATTGTTGTTTATATATGAGAACCCTGAGAAATGGATGTTTGAGAAATGAAAAGGTTGTTGAGACCTGAAATTGAAAAATTGTTGAGATCTTGATATTGAGCTTTGTGATGATATTGGAGTTGAGAATGAATGAATTTGTTCATTGGAAGTGTTTTTAACAGTTCAAGAACTGCTTTTCTCCATTTTTAGCCATTACTCTGTGGATTTTCTTTAAAATTTACGGAACCTCAAATAAATTATGATTTTAATAAATGACTTAAATGAGTTATATTTTACAAGTTATATTCAAAAGCATGATATAAATTAATTAAGGAATATTAGAGTGTGCCGGTACACCGTGTGGCATTACTTACTCGGGTATACTGTACACGGGTAAGGGGTGTCACAAATAAGGTTTACCTTAAATGAACCTATAATCATATATTACCATGCACTAGAATCTCTCTGTTACAAAATCCCAATTTGAGCTGGAGTTATGGTTTATGTCAAACCCTATTTGCTATGAATATTATGTTCTCTTTTAATTCTAGTTCTTGATTAAAAAGATTTTCTCATAAGAAACTCTTTTCTGATTGAATCTATATGTCCTGGCCAGGAACTTGAAACATCAAGAACAATTAAATGAACATAGGATTTTATCCCTATTTACTTAGGGTAACAGATTCCATCTTGATCAACACCTACCTCCATATATAACTAGTAGGAGCCAACACATACCCATATACCCATACACAGTACAAGTATGAAAGCAGTATCAAACTTAAACTACCTATATACAAGATAACTGTGCTATCTCAGATCTAAAGATTATATGCACTGATATGATTTATGGCAATGCATTGACAAGAGTAAACTCCATGTGTTTGTCATAAATGTCACCAGTTCGACCTACTTATCATGTATAAGTGCCTATCATGTTTGTTATATGGCATGAGACTCACCATTCCATCTTATTTATATCTCATATAAATACAATGGGAACAAACATGAATACAATATTTCTGGATAAGTCATGTCCTGTGTGAAGTATCCTTGATTATGAACCAATTTATGATACTTTGTGCTAGAAATACTGTCACTCATATTCTTAACAACTTAAGAATAGAATTTCTAACAAAATATCAATGGAACTTTTCTATTACACATAAATATATTGTGTAAACAGAAAAGTGAAAATTCCTTTTATTAATAAAAACATGTGCAAGATACATACTAAATGATATGCTCTAGGGCATACTACTAACACAAGCCTCCTTTGATGGAATGAAGTACATGTTGACATTCATTGATGATTTTTTGAGCTATGTGTGGATTTATTTTATGAAGAAAAAGTCTAAAACTCTTTTAAAGTTCAAAGAGGTTGTAGAAGCAAAAGTCAGTAAAAGGGTTTGTTGTCTACGCACTGACAATGGAAGAGAGTATACCTCAGATGAGTTTTCTGACTTCCTTCGAAAGTGTTGTATATGCCATCAGTTTACATGCTCCAGCACTCCGCAGCAAAATGGCATAGCAAAAAGAAAGAACAGGCATCTGGCAGAAATATGTCGAAGTATGCTTTATGCAAAGAATGTTCCGAGATGTTTTTGGGTGGAAGCAATGAAGACTGCAGCCTTCGTGATCAATAGGCTTCCTCAACAAAGGTTATTTTTCCTTTCACCCTTTGAAAAATTGTGGAACATGAAACCTGCGGTTGGCTATTTTCGGGTTTTTGAATGTGTTTGCTATGTTTTTATGCCTTATCACTTATGCAGTAAGATGGACAAGAAGGATATTTGATGTATTTTTGTAGGATATGACAGTCAAAGAAAAGGGTGGAGATGTTGTGATCCCATAATCGGGAAGTGTTATACATCCTATAATGTGGTGTTTGATGAAGCGTCCTCGTGGTGGTCGTCAAACAAGGAAGTACTGCCAGAATCAGATGTTTTTAAGGATGTGCTAGAATCTCCTCAAATCCAGATCAAGTTAGGCAAAGCTGAAGATGCAGATAATGGTGATATTGAAGAAGGCATAGTCCAAAATCCTTGGCAGACCGGTGTGTATCAACAACCAAATGGAGAAGGTGAGGCTAGTGGAGTAGAAGCATCAACTCTACTCAGAAGATCAACAAGGACCACAAAGCCAAATCCCAAGTATGCTAATGCGGCAATAGTAGAAGAAGCAGACACAAAAGAACCAGAGATGTTTGAGGAAGCAGTTAAGAAGAAGGAGTGGACTTAAGCAACGGAAGAAGAAATCACTGCACTTGAACGAAATCAAACTTGGGAGCTCATGCCAAAGCCAAAAGATGTGAAGCCTATTTCCTACAAATGGGTCTATAAGATAAAGTGCAGCACAGATAGATCAACTGAGAGGCACAAGGTTCGTCTCGTAGCTCGAGGGTTCTCTCAACAATATGGAATAGACTATGATGAAACATTTAGTCCAGTTGTAAAGTTTACAACTATACGAGTCTTACTTGCACTTGCAGCTAGCAAGGATTGGAAGTTGTGGCAGTTGGATGTGAAGAATGCATTTCTTCATGGGGAATTGGATCATGAGATCTACATGAACCAACCGATGGGTTTTTAGAGTCAAGATCATCCTAGGTATGTGTGTAAACTTCGAAAGGCACTCTATGGGTTAAAGCAAGCACCTAGGGCTTAGTATGGTAAGATTGCTGAATTTCTTACCCATAGTGGTTATTTGATGACACCTGCAGATTCTAGCTTGTTTGTTAAAGCTAATGGTGGGAAGTTAGCTATCGTGCTCGTATATGTGGATGATTTAATTATCACAAGAGATTGTGAGGAGGAAGTTCTCCGAAGCAAACAAAATTTATCAGTCCGTTTTCAAATGAAAGAACTGGGACAACTGAAGCACTTTCTTTGTCTAGAGGTCGATCGTACTGAATAAGGATTCTTTTTCCATCGGCAAAAGTATTCCAAAGATTTATTGAAGAAGTTTGGAACGCTTAAGTGCAAGACAATTTTGATGCCTGATGCATACATTTTGCATAATCATTTAGGTTTAATTTCATAGTTATTTTATTTGATTATTAGTCACTTTTAGCTAATTTTATTAGTTATTTAGTTAGTTTTTCATAATTATCAATTTTGGATTAATTTGTAATTTTTACTTTGTTTTGTAGGAAAATGGTGTTTTTGAAGGACTAAAAAGAAATTTTGCCATTGAGGAGTGACTTCTGTAGCCAAAGATGTCAAAAACAAGTTTCAAAGTTGAAATATGCATTGGCCAAATTGCGCATAACTTGCCGCATAAGTTATGCAGATCTGCATAAGGAGAAGAAACACTGTTCCAATACCTGCCGAATTGTGCATAAGGAGTGTGCATAGCTTATGCAGATTCACGCCTCCCTTATGCAATCTCGCGGAATTATGCATAACCTATGCGCTTGGTCATGCAGTTTTGCATAAGTGAGCCAGAAACCAGCCGAAAACTGCATAAGGGACTGCATGACTTATGCAGTCCACTTATGCAGTCCCACAAAGATTTCATTAATGAGCTGGCAGAAGATTCCCTCAGAAAATCTCTCCTCAAACACACCATTTTAGGGCTCCATGTCAGAAAATGTTATAAATAGCCCCATTTCCCATTTTAGAAGAGAGGAAGAAAGAGAAGAAGAAAAGGGAAAGGAGAGGCAGCAGCTGAAGAGTCACAATCACCTCCCACACCATTTCCAACCAGATTTGGAGATTTCTTTCTTTTCTTACATTTTTTCTACATTTCTAGTGTTGAGCTTCTTGTTTCTTAGCTTAGATTAAAGCTTTAATTCCATATTAAATCAGAATATCTTGTAAATATTATGGATAGTGAGTAGTTTTACTTTGATTCTGGAGTAAGGGATGTAATATTTAAGATATTTTATGGATTTTGATTGGGTAATCCATATTTTGTGGTCTTAATGAGTTTTATTCATTTCTTGTGTGCTCAATGACATGCTTAGTGTAGGATCCCATTAAGTGATGTTCTTAATCCATGGTTGAGGCACCGAAAGGAGAAGGCCTTGTGATAGATAATCAAGAAATTGGACTTAATTAACTTAGATCTAGAAATAGACTAAGGATTAAGAGGATTCACAGATTAATTAAAGAACTTAATGGGTCTTAATTAACTCTAACTCCACGAAAGTAGGATTAGATTGATTAAGGCACTCTTTGTCCCACTCGAAAGGGTATTCAAAGGATTTAAGAATTAATCTCCTTAAAACCCGTAAGTTTCGCAAGATTGGATAACCAATTTAAAATCCCAAAATAGCTTGAAAATAAAATCCCGAACTCCGGAATCGCTTTTTCATCATTGTTAATTTCTAATTAAATTTAATCACTTGCCATTTTTAAATCTTGCCATATTTGAATTTGCTTATTTTAATTTGATGCAAATTTAGTTAAATCTCTACATAGTTGAATAGATTATTAATTTTGCACATATAAACTTCATACTCCAATACCCATCAATTTATTGCTTTAATTTCAAAAATAGTTCAATTTAGTCAACTTTTTATATCAAAAATTCAATCATTAACACAACTCCTAGTGGGAACGATATCTTTTCTATATTACTTGTACGACCCGTGCACTTGCGGTTGGGCCACATCAAGTTTTTGGCGCCGTTGCCGGGGAGTTGTTTATTTAAGATTGAATTCTTGATTATTTTAGTTGTTTTTAGTTTTATCTTTGTTATCTTTTCATTTTGTGTGTGTTTGTTCTTTTTCAGGTACTCTTAATCTTTTATGAGAAGAGCTAGAAGCACAAGTGACACATCCTTATTGTTCAATCCTGAAATTAAGAAATTTTGTAGAGCCAACAAGAAAGAAACCAGAAAAAGAAAAGAAGCTTTGAGAGAAACTAAATTAGAAGCAGACATGGCTGATGAAAGAATTAGAATTGGTGGAGGTAATGCTGGAAATGGTCGAAACAATGAAAATGTAGCCCAAGGTGAAGAAGTTGTAAATGCTAATGTGCCTAGGGGAAGTATGATGGATCATGCTTTTTCTCGTTTTGATGATTTGAGAGAGAGCATAGCAAGACCAAGAATTGATGCAAATAGCTACAAGATGGATTTTGGAGTTCTTCAAATGATTCAAAATTCTCAATTTGGAGGACATCCTTCTGAAAATCCACACACACATCTAAAGAAGTTTGCTATGATCTGCGACATGCAAAAACAACCTGGAGTATCTGATGATGCAGCAAGATTGAAGCTATTCCCGTTCTCTTGATTGGCTTGACTCTTTACCTCACAACTCCATCACAAATTGGGAGCAACTCATTGATGCATTTCTTGTTCAATATTTTCCACCTGGAAAAACTCAAGAACTACGGAATCAAATGACAGCTTTTAGACCAAGAGAAGATGAAACTCTCTATGAATCATGGATGAGATGGAAGGAATTAGAGAGACAATGCCCACATCATGCCATTCCGAAATGGATGATAAATCAGAATTTTTACACTAATGTTACTCCTGCAATTAGAGGGATTATTGATGCTCAAACAGGAGGAGAATTTATTATGAAGCATGAAGATGAAGCTTATGAGCTATTGGAGAAAATTGCAAAGAACACTCATCTTTGGAGTAATCCAAGAGGACCAGCTCCAACTCAAAAGAGGCAAGTTGCTGGAATGTATGACCTTGATCCATTCAACATGATTAATGCAAAGTTTGATGCACTTACAAATGTTTTGGCTAAGAAGATGGAAGATTTGAGTATGTTGTTTAGTTCATCATCATCATCTGGAAGTTCACAACAAGTTGCTTATGCAGAAGGAACAACCAGTTGTGGAGTAGATTATGGAGAGCAAGCTGCATATGTTGGTAATTATGGAAACAAACAAATGGGGAATCCTTACTCTCAAACTTATAATCCAACTTGGAGGAATCATCCCAACTTTTCATGGGGAAATCAGCAAAGTCAAGTTCCAAATCAGAATTTTCAATCACAACAGCAACAAGGAATTCCATATCAGCAAAATAGGCAACCATTGCCTAATTTTCAGCAGAAAACTATGAATCCTCCACCAAAACAGCAAGAACAAAGTTCCACCATAGAAGCTTTATTACAACAGATTCTTGCTAACCAAAATAAGCATGATGAGGAGATGAGAGAGATGAAAGCAAGGCTAGAACAGATGCAGACACATAACAGAATGCTGGAAAATCAGATTGCACAACAAGCATCTTCCTCAGGTACCAAGTCTTTTGGAAAACTTCCAAGTCAACCAGAAAACCCAAGAGAGCAGTGTCAAGCTATTACTTTAAGAAGTGGGAAGGTTGTAAATAATGAGAAGAGTGAAAATAATGAGAAGAGAGAAAATGAGAAAGAAATTGATGAGAGTGAAAAACAAGAAAGTGAGAAAGAGTGTGCAGAAAAGTGTAAAGAGAAAATTGAAAAGAAGGAAGAGAAGTATATACCTCCAGAGCCTTACAAGCCACAACTCCCCTTTCCACAAAGATTTCAAAAAGCCAAGCTTGATAAGCAATTTGGGAAGTTTTTAGAGGTTTTGAAGAAGCTATACATAAATGTGCCTTTTATTGATGCTCTTTCACAAATGCCCTCTTATGCAAAATTCTTAAAAGAAATTCTCTCAAACAAGAGGAAACTTGAAGACCATGAAACTGTAGCTTTGACAGAAGAATGTAGTGCTATCCTCCAAAGGAAACTTCCTCCAAAGCTCAAGGATCCAAGAAGTTTTTCAATTCCATGCCACATTGGGGAATCATGTTCTACAAAAGCTTTATGTGATTTAGGGGCTAGTGTTAGCCTTATGCCCCTCTTCATTTATGAGAAGCTCAATATAGGAGATCTTAAGCCAACCCACATTTCTCTTCAGTTAGCTGACAGATCAATTAAGTATCCTGAAGGGATTTTGGAGAATGTGCCTCTGAAGGTTGGGAAGTTCTATATACCTGTTGACTTTGTCATCTTGGACATGGAGGAGGATTCTAATATCCCAATCATCTTGGGAAGACCCTTTCTAGCTACAGCAGGAGCATTGATTGATGTTAAGGGAGAAAAATTGACTCTTAGAGTTGGTGAAGATCAATTGGTTTTCAATATTAATAACACTATGAAGAAGCATCATTCTGAAGCTGATACTTGTTTGAGAATTGATATCATTGATGAGCTGGTTGAAGAACACTTCAGAAAGAGATATCCAGAAGATCCACTTGAAAATTGTTTGGTTCATGGAGGAGGCATAGACTATGACAACCCTCATGTGGCTGCATATGCTCAACATCTAGAGGGTAGTCCACCATTCATTTCTGCTCCAGTTTTTCAACTCACACAAAAGGAAAAAGTCGAATCTAAGCAACCATCATTCAAGGAAGAAAATACACCTAAGGTAGAACTTAAGCAACTTCCTTCTCAGCTCAGGAGGATGCCATTTGGGTTGTGCAATGCACCAGCCACTTTTCAAAGGTGCATGATGGCAATCTTCTCAGATTTCATTGAAGATATAATGGAGCGATGTGTGGATCCTGACCTTGTGTTAAACTGGGAAAAGTGTCACTTCATGGTTCAGGAAGGGATAGTGCTTGGACATTTGGTGTCTAACAGAGGAATAGAGGTTGATAAAGCCAAGGTTGAAGTGATAGAGAAGCTGGCTCCTCCTACCAATGTCAAGGGAATTCGAAGTTTTCTAGGACATGCCGGGTTCTACAGACGCTTTATCAAGGATTTTTTTAAAATAGCCAAACCTTTGTCTAATTTATTAAGTCATGACACACCATTTGTATTTGACCAAGAGTGTTTGGATGCCTTTTGCAGGTTGAAGCAAGCTCTTATCACTGCACCAATCATGCAACCGCCCGATTGGAGCCTACCTTTTGAAATTATGTGTGATGCTAGCAACTATGCAATTAGAGCTGTTCTTGGTCAAAGAAAGGACAAAAAGGCTTATGCTATTTATTATGCTAGTAGAACACTGGATGAGGCTCAAACAAATTATGCAACAACTGAAAAGGAATTCTTAGCAATTGTCTTTGCATTGGAAAAGTTCAGACCTTACATTATTGACTCAAAGGTGGTTATATTTTCAGATCATGCAGCCATCAGGTATTTACTCCGTAAAAAGGAGGCTAAACCTAGGCTCATTAAGTGGATTTTGATGCTACAAGAGTTTGACTTGGAGATTAGAGATAAGAAGGGAGCTGAAAATGTAGTTGCGGATAATCTTAGTAGGTTGAAATTGGATGATGAAGAAATGGATGAAGTCCCTATTGATGAGTTTTTCTTGGATGAATAACTTTTCTCTCTTGTTGCTAAACTACCTTGATATGCATATTTGGTTAATTACCTATCTTGTGGAGTCTTACCTCTAGGAATGACATGGCAACAAAAGAAAAAGTTTTTGCATGAGGCAAAATTTTATAGATGGGATGATCCTTTACTCTTTAGGAGATGCTGTGATGGTTTAATAAGAAGATGTATTCCTGATGAGGAGACACAGAGTGTTATGCATCATTGCCATGCTTCTGATTATGGACGACATTTTGGAATCTCTAAAACACCTAGTAAAATTTTGCAAGCTGGTTTCTTTTGGCCAAATCTTTTTAAGGATGTGAGGAAATTTGTGTTGGAATGTGATAAATGTCAAAGGAGTAGAGATTTGTCAAAAAGAGATCAAATGCCCCTAAATGATATTCTTAAAGTGGAATTAATCGATGTTTGGGGAATAGATTTTATGGGGCCATTTCCTCCTTCATTTGATAATAAATACATTCTAGTTGGAGTTGACTATGTGTCAAAGTGGGTGGAAGCTATTGCAACTCCAACTAATGATGCTAGAGTGGTAGTGAAATTCTTGAAGAAATTTGTCTTGAGTAGATTCGGAGCTCCAAGGGCTGTAATTAGTGATGGGGGTTCACATTTTTGTAATAAGCAATTTGAAAGCTTAATGAGAAAATATGGTGTAGTGCACAAGATAGCTACCCCATACCATCCTCAAACTTCAGGACAAGTTGAAATTTCTAACAGAGAACTCAAACATATCTTGGAGAAAACAGTAAGCAATTCTCGGAAAGATTAGTCTGTCAAACTAGATGATGCTTTATGGGCATATAGGACTGCTTACAAAAACCCTATAGGAACTACTCCCTTTAGGTTGGTGTATGGTAAGTCTTGTCATTTACCTGTGGAGCTAGAACATAGAGCATATTGGGCCATTCAGACCTTGAATTTTGATCTTAAGCAAGCTGGTGAGAAAAGGCTATTGCAACTTAATGAGCTTGAAGAATTGAGGATGGATGCCTATGAAAGTGCCCGTATTTACAAAGAAAGAACTAAAGTTTGGCATGATAAGCATCTTAGGAAAAAGGAATTTAAAGAGGTTGATTCAGTTTTGTTGTTCAACTCAAGATTAAAATTGTTCCCTGGAAAACTTAAATCAAGGTGGACTGGTCCATATAGAGTTTCTAAGGTTTTCCCTTATGGAGCAATTGAAATTTGGAGTGAAAAATCTGGGAATTTTAAGGTCAATGGGCATAGATTGAAACATTACATAACTGGAGACCCAATAAAGGGAGCAAGCTGTTACAAGCTCTCCAATCCCTCACCTCTTTTTAAGTGAAATGCATGAAGAGTCCAGCTAAGGACTATAAATTAGCCCCCTTGGGAGGCATCCCAAGTTATTTTATCTTGCTTTTGTTGATTTACTTTTATTTACATTGCTTTTGTTTTTATCTTAAATCTCCCCAAATTCAATTTTTGACATTGTTGAATCTTGTCCCTTGTAGATGTATTTCAATGGAGGAAGGTTGGTGAACTGCTGGGGAGTAACTCTTAATATGATATTTTGTCCTTCAACTCTCCCAAAATTGATTGATTTTTACTGCATAACTTGTGCAGGTTTGCTACCTGGTTTATGCAGAGAAAAAAATAAAATTTGCAGCAAAGAAGGGTCTGCAGCATATGGCTTATGTTTCTTTGTGAGGTTGGGTGTGTAACTTTTAAGTATTTGTGCTTATAATGTTAATATGATGGTAAGTGGGTCATTTTTGTAGTTTTGAGCTTATTTGGGTTGTGAGATTCAAGGTGGACATACTGCATTTTCTTGGCATAACTTGGGGAGTCCATTCTCATTTGTGGATAGATGCAACTTTATGCAGATTTTATTGAGTTTTAATGTGCTAAATGTTGACTTGCAGAATTTAAGTTGAAATGGCATGATTCACAAATGCCTCTTATGCAGGATTCACTTATACAAGCTTGTGTGATGCAATTTTGATGGATTTTGTATATATTGATGTGTTTTTGGTGACAATTTCTCATGACTTATGCTTCATAGAATTATATTTCTTCATTCTAGGGTATTTTTCACACTTGCAATTCATTTTCAATTGTAATCTCAATCTTGTTGAATTGTGCATAAGTAACTGCATAGCTTATGCAGCTTTTAGATCACAAATTTTGCCATTTTTTCATCTTGCTAAAAACTGCATAAGAATGTGCATAGCTTATGCAATCCTGCATAACCACAATTTTTGCCATTTTTCATCTCTGTTGCAAACTGCATAAGGATGTGCATAGCTTATGCAATTCTGCATAGCCACATTTTTGTCAAATTTCATATCTGCCGAAACTTGCATAAGTGTGTGCATGACTTATGCACGTTTGCATGACTTCAAATCCTGCATTTTCTCTTTCTGCCAAAATCTGCATAAGGAAGTGCATAAGTTATGCACTTCCGCATGACCAATTTCCCTGAAAATCAAAACTTGCCGAGACTTGCATAAGGAGAGTGCATAACTTATGCACTTCCGCATAACCACCAACTCTGAATTCCAAAACTTGCCGAGACCTGCATAAGGAGAGTGCATAACTTATGCACTTTCGCATGACCACACTTTCCAAAAACCAAAACTTGCCGAGACCTGCATAAGGAGAGTGCATAACTTATGCACTTCTGCATGACCACACTCTCTGAAAATCAAAACTTGCCGAGACCTGCATAAGGAGAGTGCACGGCTTATGCACTTCTGCATGACCACACTTTCTGAAAATCAGAACTTGCCAAAACCTGCATAAGGAGAGTGCATAGCTTATGCACTTCCGTATGACCTATTTCTCTTAAATCCCAAAACCGGCCGAAGCTTGCATGAGTCAGCGCATAAGCTATGCACTCTTGCATAATTAGTTTTTCACAGTGTTTATCTTCCACCGAAACCTGCATAAGAGAGTGCATAAGTTATGCACACCCATTTTTCCCCTTATGCAGTTTTACACAAGTCCTGTTCAAATCAAAAAAATTTTCTTCGGCATCCATTTTTCCCACCTCCACTTCCCGTCTTTTCTGTTCACGACTGTCCCTCCACGTCCTTTTATTCTGACATTACCCCTCCCCTTCTTCTCCACTCATCTCTTCTTTATTTTCTCCCTCAACTCCTCCATTCTCACCATCGACACCCAATGGAATCGCCTCCTCATTCCCCTCCAACCTTCCCTCTCCAAGTCTTGCCCTTGGCAATGCGGCCTCCTAACCCCGATTCCCCTCCACAAGAAACCCCTTCACCACCTCCCACAGCCACTTACAAGAGAAAAATCAGGTCGAAATCCACCCGACCCATGGCTTCTGCACCTCCTCTCTCAAAACGCAAAGAACCACCCACCACCCCACTGTCAGAGCCTCCACCCAAAAACATCAAAACTTCAGCCTCCACACAAGCCAAATCACCCTTTTCCAGCAAAAAGCAAATGTTAGCAGCATCACAGGTATCAAAACTACCTTGGCCTCTTCCTGATGCAGCTCACAAGGCAGCCTTTAAGAGACTTAAGGAAAGGAGGGTACAACCCACTAGGTACATTTCTACAGATGCCCTCCAATCAGTTGGTTTATTTGATAATGTGGTTGCATACCTTGATGGTTTAGGTTGGATGGAATTTGTGCATAAGCAAGAAATAGTTTATCCAGCTCTAGTTTTGGAATTTATTTCCTCATTTTCTGCTACCCTGAAATTGCATGACATAGATTACAAGCCAACTATGAAATTTAGATGTTTGGGGCAAAATAGAGAGCTATCATTAGACCAATTTCATAGCATTTTTGGGTTTGCAATTGATGGACTATTTAGGGTACCATATACAGGGGTAGAGGTAGCAAACAAAGGTATTTGGAATGCTGCTCAGTTTTGGAGAATTATCACAAACCAACCTCAGACTTTTTCTGCTGGCAGATCCAAAACCTCTCAAATACTAGACCCTGCACTTAGATTTATCCATAGGCTTATTGCTAGCACTATCTTGGGCAGAGGGACTAGTTCTGGTGCTGTTGGGAAATCTGAATTGTTCATGCTATGGTGTACTTTTCACAAAGTTAAAGTTTCTCCTGGTTACTTCTTTTGTGAATATGTGTTACATATTGCCACCAAATCCATAGGTGACATTGTCTTGGGTGGGCTCATAACTGTTATAGCCAAGCATTTTGGTTTTAATCCGGAAGAGCATCCACTACCAGCACTTTCAGACACCCTATATTTTGATGCTACACACCTATCCAAAACTGGATTCAGCTTGCCACCTTCTGACACTGCACAACCAGCAACAGAAACTGAACCCACTGCACAACCAGAGGGACAATCTGTCCCACCAGCCCAACAGCATTCTACTGAACCTACACCACCCACTCAGCCTGCACAGGACATCCCAGCAGATTCTGCATAGCCTACACCTTCTGCAGCTGGACCCTCTTCATCCACAGCCCCTCCTGCCTTCAACACTAAAGCCTTATTCACCTATCTTGAAAGGCTTAGTGATGATATATATTTTGTGGATAGAAAGCTTGAATCTGGTCTTGATACCCTCAAGGATAGTCATGATCAACTCTTTGATTTTGTCATGGAAACCAGAGATAAGCAGAAAGAATTAAAGGAGATGATGAAGCAGCTCATGGTTTTTCTGGGAATGCCACCTCCACCTCCATCACCTCCTCCAGAACCATCACTTCGACAGCAAACAGCTCCAACCAGTCCTTTAGCAGCATCTTTGGACAAGGGCAAAATAATAGAATTAGATTAGTTTCTGTTTTACTTTTGTTCAAACTTGTAGGAGTTTTTCTTTGTAGATATGTTGAAACAATTTTAGTTTGTTTTGAATTCTGTTTTTCTTGAAGTTCTATTGGATGGCTATTACATTAGTTTTTCGTTGATTTTCATTGATTTTCATTGCCTTTTCTGCCCTTTTGTGCATACTTGTCCATACATTGTATATATTTGCATGCTTCTACTGGTGTTTGCACATTTTTCCTTGCTATATCATCATGCAGCAGCTTTTGAATATACTGCACAGGCTGTGAATCCCCTTATGCAAATATTTTGCATAGCCTGTACAGTCCTTTATGCCACTCATGCAGAACTGCACAAGCTGTAATCCCCTTATGAAAATGTTGTGCATAGCCTGTACAGTCCTTATTGCTACTCATGCAGAACCGCACAGCTTATGCACCCTCCTTATGCACCTGTTCTGGATAGCACTTTATTCTGCATAACCTGTGCAGCTTCTTATGCATCCCCATTATCTCTTGAATTCTCATCTGCTCTATACCAGGTAACTCTTTCTTTTTGCTCTTAAATTTCACAATTCCTGGTAATTACTATTTGCTTTGAGTTTTGATATTGCACTGCTTGAGACATTGAGGACAATGTCCAATTTTGAGTTTGGGGGTGTGCATTTTGATTTTTGCTACATTTTTCACATTTTGAGTATAGGAACATTTCATCCCATTCTATTTACATATATTGTAAATATTTTACATATACATCCACACATACATATACATAACACATTTACACACACATTATACATCACTTAGAAATTGTACTCATTGCACACAAATAGACAAATAGATTTCCTCCATTTAGTTAATGCATTGCCCATTTTTAGGAATCATGCATCATGCATTGAAATCTTTTGTCAAATCCCTTGAGTATTGAAAAGTTACCTATGAGAGTGATTTGACTTACCTTTAGTTGGGTTTGTGGATTAAAAGTTTCCTAAGAGGTGCAAGGTTTTGAAGTGTCTATCCCTTGCTTATATCTTCTTAGCCAAAAAGCCACCCAACTAGTCCTTTAGAGATTGGAGTATTTAGAGGGAGTTATTGGATATAAGGTAGTCAAATGATGTCTCACCAATCATAGAACAAATTTTCTAAACCTTTCAAGGCGAAATACCAGCTTGTACTTGAAAAGAGAGATGATTAGGCATTCTTTGATTTAAATCTTCTCATTTTAAACCTTTGGCCCTTTTCCTAATTAAAATTGACCCTTGCAAACCCCTTTGAGCCTTTTTAATCTTAATTTTTCTTGAATCCCTTATTGCTACCTAGCCAATGAACCAAACACTCCAACCCTTTTCATGAGAATAATTATTTATAATATTAGGTACATAAAAAAAGAAAAGAAAAGAAAAGAAAAAAATATACAATAAAAGGGAGAAGAAATGCTTGTCATCTTGTAAAAGTGCTAGTATATGTGCTTTTCATTATTATCATTCAAATTCAAGGAAATCCACCTAAAGTATTAAAAGAAATGAGTTTGGGGGTGGCAAATTTTTGGGATAATCATCAAAAGAAAATACAAGATACAAGTTTAAAGTATCAAAATGTCCCTCCATTTTTATGTGTTTTGTAAAATATGCTAGCACTTGACAATTCTCATTGCGTATTTCTCCCCTCCATATATATATATATATATATATATATATATATATATATATATATATATATATATATATATATATATATATATGTAAAAAAAATAAAATAAGAAGTGTACCTTATGTTGTCAAGATTGAAAATATTCTTATGCTTTGAATCCTTTTTACCCATTTTTCTTCTTAGCCTCATTTTGAACCCCATAGCGCCATTACATCCCTAAAAAGACCTTTGATCTCTTGATAGTACTTGCTACATTAGTGAAGATAGGAGTAGGGAATTTGCCTATGGGATTGGAAAATTATCCATTCATTCATTTAATTCTATCATTTTATATAGAGACACTTTGACTATTGATTGTTCTAGAATTCCTTTTGAGCATAACTCTCTCTTTTGATTAGTTGGTTTGGGAATTTTGAATGATAATTGACTTGATGGCTAAGCAGTGAAAGCTTGGATAAGCATTAGATTCTTTGCATTTTGAAGGATGGGTATATGGATTGTTGGTATGGCTAAAGGTGTGTTAAGTTACTTTAATAGGTGATTTTTATAGCTCTTTGGATAAGGCACCCCTAAAGAATTTTGCATCACATTTTAAAGTTTGCCTGAGGACAAGGAAAAGCTTGAGTTTGGGGGTATTTGATGCATACATTTTGCATAATCATTTAGGTTTAATTTCATAGCCATTTTATTTGATTATTAGTCACTTTTAGCTAATTTCATTAGTTATTTAGTTAGTTTTTCATAATTGACAATTTTGGATTAATTTGTAATTTTTACTTTGTTTTATAGGAAAAATGGTGTTTTTGAAGGACTTAAAAAGAAATTTTGCCATTAAGGAGTGACTTCTGCAGGCAAAGATGTCAAAAACAATTTTAAAGTTGAAATATGCATTGGCCAAATTGCGCATAACTTGCCGCATAAGTTATGCAGATCTGCATAAGGAGAAGAAACACTGTTCCAATACCTACCGAATTGTGCATAAGGAGAGTGCATAGCTTATGCAGATTCACGCCTCCCTTATGCAATCTCACGGAATTGTGCATAACCTATGCGCTTGGTCATGCAATTTCGCATAAGTGAGCCAGAAACCAGCCGAAAACTGCATAAGGGACTGCATGACTTATGCAGTCCACTTATGCAGTCCCACAAAGATTTCATTAATGAGCTGGCAGAAGATTCCCTCAGAAAATCTCTCCTCAAACACACCATTTTAGGGCTCCATGTCAAAAAATGTTATAAATAGCCCCATTTCCCATTTTAGAAGAAAGGAAGAAAGAGAAGAAGAAAAGGGAAAGGAGAGGCAGCAGCTGAAGAGTCACAATCACCTCCCACACCATTTCCAACCAGATTTGGAGATTTTTTTCTTTTCTTACATTTTTCCTACATTTCTAGTGTTGAGCTTCTTGTTTCTTAGCTTAGATTAAAGCTTTAATTCCATATTAAATCAGAATATCTTGTAAATATTATGGATAGTGAGTAGCTTTACTTTGATTCTGGAGTAAGGGATATAATATTTGAGATATTTTGTAGATTTTGATTGGGTAATCCATATTTTGTGGTCTTAATGAGTTTTATTCATTTCTTGTGTGCTCAATGACATGCTTAGTGTAGGATCCGATTAAGTGATGTTCTTAATCCATGGTTGAGGCACCGAAAGGAGAAGGCCTTGTGATAGATAATCAAGAAATTGGACTTAATTAACTTAGATCTAGAAATAGACTAAGGATTAAGAGGATTCACAGATTAATTAAAGAACTTAATGGGTCTTAATTAACTTTAACTCCATGAAAGTAGGATTAGATTGATTAAGGCACTCTTTGTCCCACTCAAAAGGGTATTCAAAGGATTTAAGAATTAATCTCCTTAAAACTGTAAGTTCCGCAAGATTGGATAACCAATTTAAAATCCCAAAATAGCTTGAATATGAAATCCCGAACTCCGGAATCGCTTTTTCATCATTTTTAATTTCTAATTAAATTTAATCACTTGCCATTTTTAAATCTTGCCATATTTGAATTTGCTTATTTTAATTTGATGCAAATTTAGTTAAATATCTACATAGTTGAATAGATTATTAATTTTGCACATATAAACTTCATACTCCAATACCCATCAATTTATTGCTTTAATTTCAAAAATAGTTCAATTTAGTCAACTTTTTATATAAAAAATTCAATCATGAACACAACTCCTCGTGGGAACGATATCTTTTCTATATTACTTGTACGACCCGTGCACTTGCGGTTGGGCCACATCAATGCCAATAAAGCCAAATGCCAAAATGTGTGTTCATGAAGGAAAAGATTTGGAAGATACAATAATGTATCATCAAGTGGTGGATAGTTTGATCTACTTAACTTTGACAAGACTCAATATTTCTTATGCAGTTGGTGTGATGAGCCGGCATATGTAAAGTCCAAAGAAGCCTCAGTTGGAAGCAATCTAGCGGGTTATGAGATATGTGAAAAGTATGCTTGGCTATGGAATTATGTATAAAAGAGGTGGAGATTGCAAGCTAGTTGGCTACTATGATGCTGACTATGCAGGAGATCATGATACCCATCGTTCAACCACTGGGTATGTTTTTATGCTTGGGTCTGGAGCAAATTCTTGGTGCAGCAAAAAGCAACCAACTGTGTCTTTGTCAACAACAGAGGTGGAGTATTTGGCGGTAGCAATGGCAGCTTAAAAAAGCACTTGGCTTATGCAACTGTTGAAGGAATTGCATCAACCAACAGAGTATACCATTCCTTTGTATTGTGACAATTTGTTAGCAATACGCTTAGTAGAAAATCCAGTCTTTCATGCAAGAACAAAACATGTGGAAGTGCATTATCATTTTGTCAAGGAAAAAGTGTTGCAAGAAGAAATTGGATTAGAGCATGTTAAGATAGAAGACCAAGCTGCAGACTTGTTCACGAAAGGCTGAAGGAACGAAAGTGTGAAAAACACAAGTTTATACCATTAAATTCAAAAATTTTCACCTAGGGTCACATGCATCATGCAAGATTTATTTTTGTCTATTTGATTTCAATGATAAACAACATATTAAAACTCTTTTAATATGTTTTTGGATCTGTATTTGCCATTTAAGATTTTAAAATTAATCAGATTAATTTTAGAACCCTAGATTAAATCAAGAACGATTACACTAACCTCTTTATGCACTGCAGCGTGTCTGCGCCTTTGAGATTCGTCTTTAGGACACCAGATGTTGTCCCTCTAGCTTGTCCACACCAAGAACACTTATGGCAGCCCTTTAACAGCTTCTAAAGCCTTTTCTATTAATTAGAAATTCAAGTTCTGCCTTTTAAGAGATTAGAGGTGTAAACAGGACACTAGAAACAATTTCTAGAGTTCTTAATTCAAGAGATTGATGGCTAATCTCTTTGAATTGATGAGAGATGAAGAAGAATAGATGAAAAGCCTCAAAGTGGCGTGACAAAGGAGAGGAGTGGTTGCTGGTTGCTTTTCTTTTTCATAACAACACTTAAATAGCTGGGTTAACACATTAAACCCTTGCCACATGTCACCCTTTGATTAGCTCTAGGTTTAAGTGACCCAATCACATTGTGCCAAGTGTCAAACCTATATTTAATCTTGATTTTAATCATCTTACATGATTATAAAAAACATTTGGCAAGCTTATGTGTAATCCCATGTGTCACAATCTCATGGTGCCACGTGTCACACTGTGAAATGACTAAAATGCCCCTGTGTCTTAATTTTGAGTTCTTAACCCAAAATAATTATTTTTCTTCTTCTAATTAATTTATATCAAATATAAATTAATTAATTAATCTCTATTAATTAATTTCTCATTAATTAAATTCATATTTAAACACTTTAAATATAAATTTAACTTATATTATACATCCAATAATCTAGATTTGGTTTCAATTCATGCTAGGGACTTTGCAATTTAATTGCAAACCAAACCTATTTAATTAATCAATTAAACTCTTTAATTAATTAATTAAATCATATTTAAATAGGTGATAACTTGTGTATGTGTGTGACTTACTAGGCTCATCACTAATTGGCAATGAGACATGATATCAACTCTTAATATCACCAGAACTCTTTCGTACCATAAATGATTTCTCTAAATCATTTTATGAACCTCATAGACCATGGTTAACACCTAGCATAGCATGCCATGGCCACCCAATTAGTAATAAGGTTTACCTTAAATGAACCTATAATCATATGTTACTATGCACTAGAATCTCTCTGTTACAAAATCCCAACTCAAGCTGGAGTCATGGTTTATGTCAAACTCCATTTGCTATGAATATTATGTTCTCTTTTAATTCCAGTTCTTGATTAAAAAGATTTTCTCATCAGAAACTCTTTTCTAAATAAATCTATCTGTCCTGGCCAGGAACTTGAAACATCAAGAACAATTAAATGAACATAGGATTTTATCTCTATTTACTTAGAGGAACATATTCCATCTTGATCAACACCTACCTCCATATATAACTAGTAGGAGCCAACACATGCCCATATACCCATACATAGTACAAGTATGAAAGCAGTATCAAACTCAAACTACCTATATACAAGATAACTGTGCTATCTTAGGTCTAAAGATTATATGTACTGATATGATTTATGACAAAACATTGACAAGAGTAAACTCCATGTGCTTGTCATAAGTGTCACTGGTTCGGCCTACTTATCATTTATAAGTGCTTATCATGTTTGTTATATGGCATGAGACTCACCATTCCATCTTATTTATATCTCATATAAACAACTTGGGAACAAACATGAATACAATCTTTCTGGATAAGTCATGTCCTTATTATGAAGTATCCTCGATTGTGAACCTATTTATGATACTTTGTGCTAGAAATATTGTCTCTCATATTCTTAACAACTTAAGAGTAATATTTCTAACAAAATATCAATGGACCTTTTCTATTACACATAAATATATTATGTAAACGGAAAAGTGGAAATGCCTTTTATTAATAAAAATATGTACAAGATACATACTAAATGATATGCTCTAGGGCATACTACTAACAATCTCCCACTAGCACTAGAGCCATTCATTACAATATCTTAGACCTATCTTCTCAAGATGTCCGTCTAATTGAGTCTGTGACATAGGCTTAGTGAATGGATCAGCTGGATTTTCAGCTGATGCTATTTTCTGCATGGCTACATCGCCTCGCCCAACTATTTCTCTGATAATGTGGTAGCGCCTTTCTATGTGTTTGGATTTTTGGTGAGACCTTGGTTCCTTAGCCTGTATGACTGCTCCATTATTGTCACAGTGTAGTGGAAATGCTGACACAATGGAAGTAACTCATGAAAGTTCTGTCACGAACTTTTTATCCAAACGACTTCCTTTGCAAGATTCGATGCGAGAATATACTCAGCCTCTGTAGTGGAATCTGCAGTCGTGCTCTGTTTGGAACTCTTCCAACTGACTGCACCTCCATTACAAATAAACACATATCCAGAGGTAGACTTTCTATTATCGATATCTGATTGAAAATCAGAATCAGTATAACCATCCAATTGCAAGTCTCCACCTCCATAAATCAAGAATAAATCCTTAGTTCTTTTCAAGTACTTAAGGATATTCTTGACAGCTATCCAGTGTTCCAAACCTGGATTAGATTGATACCTGCTAGTCAAACTAACAGCATATGCGATATCTGACCTAGTACATAACATTGCATATATTAAACTTCCAACAGCCGAAGCATATGGAATCCTGGCCATCTTATCTCTTTCTTCAGGTGTCTTTGGAGACATCTCTTTAGAAAGGTGGATACCATGTCTCACTGGTAACAATCCTCTCTTAGAATCAAGCATGTTAAACCTCTTTAACACCTTTTCCAAGTATAGACTTTGGGATAAACCAATTATTCTTTTCGCTCTATCTCTATAGATGCGAATCCCAAGAATATAGGTTACCTTCCCTAAGTCTTTCATGGAGAATGTATTTGACAACCATACCTTTATAGTCGTCAACATACCTGTGTCATTACCCATCAACAGTATGTCATCCACATATAAGACAAGGAAAGTGATAGCACTGTCACTAACCTTCTTATATACACATGGCTCATCCTCATTTTTGATAAAACCAAAGGATTTAATGGCTTCATCAAAACGGATGTTCCAACTCCTCGAAGCTTGTTTCAACCCATAAATGGATCACTTTAGCTTGCATAACTTGGAACCATCTTGGGATTCAAAACCCCTAGGTTGTTCCATGAAAATGTTTTCTTCAATGTATCCATTGAGAAAAGCTGTTTTGACATCCATCTGCCAAATCTCATAATCATAGTATGCAGCTATTGCTAATAAAATCCTAATTGATGTAAGCATGGCAACAGGCGAGAAAGTCTCCTCATAGTCGATTCCTTGCTTTTGGCGAAACCCTTTCGCTACTAGCCTTGCCTTATAGGTCTCTACCTTTCCATCAGAACCAATTTCTTTCTTGAAAACCCATTTGTTCCCTATAGGTACAATACCTTCAGGTGGGTCAACAAGATCCCAAACTTGATTCTTATACATGGAATCAATCTCGGATTTCATAGCATCAATCCATTTTGAAGAGTCTATATCTGATATAGCTTCTTCATAAGTAAGTGGATCATCTCCATGATCTACTTCTTCATGAGTAGACAACTCTTGTTCTTCTTCATGAAGAAAACCATATCTCACTGGTGGGTGAGATACCCTAGTTGTTCTACGAGGAACAGCTGTAGATGTTTCATCAACGGGTATAGGTTGACTAGATGGATCTATATCCATCTGATCTGTTGGTTGGTCAGAATTCTCCAATTCTAACTCTATTTGCCTTCCTTTGCCTCCTTCTTGAACAAACTGTTATTCAAGAAATATGACATCTCTACTTATCACAACCTTTTGTGAAGTAGGCAAATAAAATTAATATCCAAAACTATCTTTTGGATATCCAAAAAATCGACCTTTTTCTGATCTGGTCTCCAATTTATCAGTGTTCAGCTTTTTGATATAAGCTGGACAACCCCAAATCTTAACATGCTTAAGACTTGGTTTTCTTCCATGCCATATCTCATAAGGTGTGAAAGAAACTAATTTTGATGGAATCCTATTCAGAATATACAAAGCTGATTCTAATGCAAATCCCCAAAAGAAGATTGGCATATCAGTATAGCTCATCATACTACGTACCATATCCAATAGGGTACGATTTCTCCTTTCAGATACACCATTTAGTTGTATGCGTTCTGGAGAGTCACCGAGAAACAATGCCATGCTCTCTCAAGTATTCATCAAATTCGACTCAAATATTCACCTCCACGATCTGATCGAAGAGCTTTAATACTCTTTCCTGTTTGATTTTCTACTTCAGATTTAAATTCTTTGAACTTTTCAAAAGATTCATGTTTGTATTTCATCAAATACAAATACCCAAACCTTGATTTATCATCAGTAAGGGTAATAAAATAATGAAAACCCCCTCTAGCCATTTCTTTAAATGGACCACATACATCACTATGTATTAGCTCCAAAATATTTTCAGCTCATAGCCCTTGACCAACAAAGGGTGATCTAGTCATTTTGCCCTGAAGGCAAGATTCACAAGTTGGAGTAGGCTCAGAGCCCAATGAGGATAAAATCCCCATTTTCTCCAGTTTTGCAATCCTATCTTCTGCAACATGACATAACCTTAAATGCCAAATATATTTTGAACTTGAGTTGGTTTTCACCATGGCATTGCATTCTTTTAGATCACTTGCATTCAATTTGTGTTTGTCATTATTATCCAAATAATAAAGACCATCATTCATATAACCCGAACCAACATATTTATTTCCAAAATAAATATTGCAAACATCATCTGTGAACTGAAATTCATAGCCATTTCTAGTCAAACTAGATATAGAAATGATGTTCTTAAAAGCATCAGGTACATATAAAATATTATCCAAACACAAAACATGTCCAAACATATAAAAAGATTTAGATCCTATGGCTAAAGCTTCAACAGTTGAGCCATTGCCAATCCGGACTCTAATATCTTGAGAACGCAAGCTGCTACTGTTTGCTAGTTCCTGCATATCATTAGAAATGTGAGAAGCGCACGATATCTAAAACCCAAGCTGTAGATGAACTATGAATATCATCAGAATCTAAATAACAAGATATGGACATACCTTCCAAAGGTGTATCCTTCTTGTCCTTCAGAGAAGCAAGATACTCTGGGCAGTTCCTTTTCCAGTGCCCATCCTTTTGGCAGTGGAAACACTTTCCTTTGCCTCCATCAGCTTTAGTCTTCCTTTTCTATTTAGCTATTTTCTTGGAAGGACCAGGAATCTGAGGTTTCTTTTTCTTATTGCCCTTCTTCTTATTGGACTTTCCAGCAGAAGAAGATGCAACCAAAGCTACCTCTTTTCCTTTATTGCCTGGCATATTCTTTTGGGCAATAACCAGCGTGTTGAGTAAACCAGCTAAGGTGCATTCCTGTTTAGTCATATGGAAATTTGTCACAAAATTCCCAAAAGACTCTGGAAGGGACTGAAGGATCAAATCCGTCTGTAGTTGGAAATCCATGTTAAAGTCAAGATGTTCCAACTGCTCAATCAGCCGAATCATCTTGTGGATATGATCCCCAACATTCTGTCCCTCAGACATCCTCATACGGAATAGCTGTCTAGATATCTCATACCTAGCATTCCTGCTGTGCTCACCATACAACTCTTATAGGTGAAGGAGGATCTCACTCGCACTCTGCATGTTCTCATGTTGCTTCTGTAACTCATTACTCATGGAAACAAGCATGTAACACTTAGCTCTCATATCATGCTCCTTCCACTTGTCCAAAGTTTCATGTTCCTCTTGTGTGGCCTCTGGAGGTAAGGGACCAGGAACATTTGAATATAGAACATATCCTATATGTTCAAGGTTCAGGACAAGTTTCAAATTTCTTAGCCAATCAGACAGATTAGGTCTTGTCAACCTATTGTGATCAAGTATGCTTGCAAGGATATTGGATGGTGGTGGTTGTTTTGTGCTCATTTTTATCAGAAAATTAACTGCAGAAAATAACCAGATTAATTAGTAAATGTATCATGTAATTAACCAAAATGATTATGGTCTTTTAATCAAATTGGTCCTCCCACTAACTTAGCGAATCCTACACTTCCAAAGTAGAAAACAGAAATCCTAGTTGGATGGATTTCTAGTGGGTGATTGAATTCTTATAATTCTATTGATCATCCTCACGTACATCCATTATTGGAATTACAATAAACTATAAGTGAGCAACTCCTTGCTCATCACATCTCATGTGAGGTTCAATCCTTTACCTAGCCCATAATGCTCAAAATCTCAGGTACATCCATTATTGACTTATCTTGCATTAGTTAAGTTGATCCTATTGAGCCAGTAATTATGCAAATAATTTTAATGTCCTCAGGTACATTCAATATTGGCCACTAAATCATTTACATATTTACAACATCTCATGCTTAACAATTATTCTTAAGAAAATCTCTTAAATTAATTGCATCTTATGCAACTATTTAAAATTTCTTAAAATAATTGCCCCAATGGAGGGCCTATGTTATAATTACTTTAATTATAGCATTTCCAACTTAATCATTTGTTTGGAAGATTTTATGGTCATTCTAATTACTATTAAGGTCTCACTTTGCACATTATCCAATTAGCATGCATATATCATATAATAGCATACATTCCCATACATCTCATGCATTCATGGATAAGCAATAAATATGGTATGATCATGGACTTTCTAAGGGATTCAATTCTGAGCCACCAAGAATTGAATCAGGGCATTCCTAGGTGCATTTCATTCATTCATTTATTTTACTAGAGTTGCTGAAGGAGTACATAATCAACACTTGATCTTGAATTCCTCCCACTGGTCCCACCAATGCTCTTGACCTCCTTGAACTTCTTGCAATCCAATATTACATGGTAATCCTTGGCATACCAAGGCGAATTTACAAGAACTTAAATAAATGAAATTACAACCCAAAAATTATTACAAACTTAATAATACATGCCCAAAATAAATTAAAATAAATTAATTAATTTACAATCCCAAAGAAACATAAAAGAAATAAATTCAATCACATTGGTCTTTTATAGTCCATGATCATCCATCATGCATATCACTATTTAACAATTAAATAAAACATACATACTTAAATTAAATTGAATATCTCATATTCAACTTAAAAATCCAGATTTGAATATGATTCAAATAAATTTAAAAATTCAGATTTGAATCTCATTCAAACAAATTTAAAAATTCTGATTTGAATCACATTCAAACAACTTTAAAAATTCAGATTTGAATCACATTCAAACATTTTTTAAAAAATCAGATTTGAATCACATTCAAACATTTTTTAAAAAATCAGATCTGAATTTTATTCAATCAATTTTAAAAAATCAGATTTAAATATGATTCAAACAACTTTAAAAATTCAGATTTGAATCACATTCAAATAACTTTTAAAATTTAGATTTGAATCACATTCAAACAATTTTTAAAATTCTGATTTGAATCATAATTTAATTATGTGATTAAAATTACTAATTAAACACTTTAATTAGTCAAAGAATAGGCCTTAGATCATACAACAATTGCAGAATTAAAAGCCAAACCTTGAACCACCCATGGTAGCCAAACCATGCGCACCATTGATGGTGTTTTTTTAAATATGCCGCCACTTTGCTTTGCAACCAACAATGATCTTTTGATCTCATGATCAAACACACAATTAAATCATATAATCAACAATCTAAATGGCAAATATAGTGGCTCTGATACCAATTGAAGGAACGGAAGCATGAAAAATACAAGTTTATACCATTAAATTCAAAAATTTTTACCTAGGGTCACATGCATCATGCAAGATTTATTTTTATCTATTTGATTTCAATGATAAACAACATATTAAAACTCTTTTAAAATGTTTTTGGATCTGTATTTGCCATTTAAGATTTTAAAATTAATCAGATTAATTTTAGAACCCTAGATTAAATCAAGAACGATTACACTAACCTCTTGATGCACTGCAGCGTGTCTGCGCCTTTGAGATTCATCTTCAGGACACTAGATGTTGTCCCTCTAGCTTGTCCACACCAAGAACATCTATGGCAGCCCTTAAACAGCTTCTAAAGCCTTTTCTATTAATTAGAAATTCAAGTTCTGCCTTTTAAGAGATTAGAGGTGTAAACAGGACACTAGAAACAATTTCTAGAGTTCTTAATTCAAGAGATTGATGGCTAATCTCTTTGAATTGATGAGAGATGAAGAAGAATAGATGAAAAGCCTCAAAGTGGCGTGACAAAGGAGAGGAGTGGTTGCTGGTTGCTTTTCTTTTTCATAACAACACTTAAATAGCTGGGTTAACACATTAAACCCTTGCCACATGTCACCCTTTGATTAGCTCTAGGTTTAAGTGACCCAATCACATTGTGCCAAGTGTCAAACCTATATTTAATCTTGATTTTAATCATCTTACATGATTATAAAAAACATTTGGCAAGCTTATGTGTAATCCCATGTGTCACTATCTCATGGTGCCACGTGTCACACTGTGAAATGACCAAAATGCCCCTGTATCTTAATTTTGAGTTCTTAACCCAAAATAATTATTTTTCTTCTTCTAATTAATTTATATCAAATATAAATTAATTAATTAATCTCTATTAATTAATTTCTCATTAATTAAATTCATATTTAAACACTTTAAATATAAATTTAACTTATATTATACATCCAATAATCTAGATTTGGTTTCAAGTCATGCTAGGGACTTTGCAATTTAATTGCAAACCAAACCTATTTAATTAATCAATTAAACTCTTTAATTAATTAATTAAATCATATTTAAATAGGTGATAACTTGTGTATGTGTGTGACTTACTAGGCTCATCACTAATTGGCAATGAGACATGATATCAACTCTTAATATCATCAGAACTCTTTCTTACCATAAATGATTTCTCTAAATCATTTTATGAACCTCATAGACCATGGTTAACACCTAGCATAGCATGCCATGGCCACCCAATTAGTAATAAGGTTTACCTTAAATGAACCTATAATCATATGTTACCATGCACTAGAATCTCTCTGTTACAAAATCCCAACTCAAGCTGGAGTCATGGTTTATGTCAAACTCCATTTGCTATGAATATTATGTTCTCTTTTAATTCCAGTTCTTGATTAAAAAGATTTTCTCATCAGAAACTCTTTTCTGAATAAATCTATCTGTCCTGGCCAGGAACTTGAAACATCAAGAACAATTAAATGAACATAGGATTTTATCTCTATTTACTTAGAGGAACAGATTCCATCTTGATCAACACCTACCTCCATATATAACTAGTAGGAGCCAACACATGCCCATATACCCATACACAGTACAAGTATGAAAGCAGTATCAAACTCAAACTACCTATATACAAGATAACTGTGCTATCTCAGGTCTAAAGATTATATGTACTGATATGATTTATGACAAAACATTGACAAGAGTAAACTCCATGTGCTTGTCATAAGTGTCACTGGTTCGACCTACTTATCATTTATAAGTGCTTATCATGTTTGTTATATGGCAAGGTTTGATCCCAGCGACACCAACCAAATCTGTGAGGGAGGTACATAATTTTATGTTGGAGCAATTGAACTTAATAGTGCCTCTTATATGTGCTAGGTTGGTCAAGCTACATATGCTCAAACTAAAGGTTAACGAAAGTTGCAAAAATTTTAACGCATAAGATGATGCTAGGTGGTTTGTGTTGTATATGAGTAGACTTTCTTTTTTCCAATTAGATTTTCAATATTTATTTTTAAAATTTATTATTATTATTATTATTATTATTATTATTATTATTATTATTATTATTATTATTATTATTATTATTATAAAGTAGATAATTTTTTTTTAAAAATTCTCATGTAAAATTTATTTTTGATATTGTCACATGACATGATGTTTATCATAAAAAATTAATTATTTTATAATTAATAGTTTTTATATATTTATTTTCTTTTAATTATTATTATCTCGAATTTTGGATATATATTTATTGACTCGAATGTGACTCGATCTGAAAGTTTTGTGCTGCAACCCAATTGGGATAAAAAGTGAGATCTACATGTGGTGGTAGCGGATGGCATGGTCCAATATAGATATTGTAATATTCTACCATTTGCAGTAGAGTTATGAGACATTTTGGAAATATGCTGGGGTTAGGGTTTTAGAGTTCTGAGTGATTGTATCTTTTTCTTTTCATTATAGTGGAACTTTTTCTCTTGTCTTGCCCATGAACGTAGATCTTATGATTAAATCACATTAAATCATGTGTTATTCTTCTTTTCTTTTCTATACTGTGTGATTATGCAATTTGTGATTGTACAATTTGTGTGTGTGCCTTAGATTTGCGTTCATGTTATAACACTTTCTGACTCCAATACCCATTTCACCTTTTTCATTGATGTCCTAGCTAGTCCCTCATATGGATATGGGCTTGCTTTTTTCATTGGTCATTTTCAATTCCTTATACCAAAAAATTCTACCTGTGGTTTTCTAGGCTTATACAACATTACAACCAAGAACTCCAAAAACAACCAAATTGTTCATATTGAATTTGACTCTTTCCCAAACCCTAGATGGGATCCTCCAGTTGAACATGTGGGGATCAACATTAACTCGCTTTCTTCAACTACATACACCAGATGGAATGTAAGCTCGCACAGTGGAGATCCTATTGATGTGTGGATCACTTACAATGCTACTACCAAGAATCTTATTGTGTCCTGGAAATATCAAACAACTTCTACTGCCCAAGAGAATACCAGCATTTCCTACATTATTGATCTCAGGGATGTTCTTCCTATGTGGGTCACAGTTGGGTTTTCTACTGCTTCTAGAGATTTTATAGAGGGGCATGCAATTCAGTCCTGGGAGTTCAATTCAAGTCTGGAGATGGGTGAAACCAATGAAACGAAAAGTAAAAAGACAAAACTAGGGGTAGGTCTAGCAATTTCAGTAGGTGTTCCGATGATTGTGGTGGTTATAACACTTGGTATTTGGTGGAGACAGAAGCTGAAAAAGGGAGAAACATCATGGACAACAAACTTAATGTCAATTAATGAAGACCTTGAAAGAGGGGCTGCTACAAGAAGATTTTCTTATAGTGAGCTTGTTTCAGCTACCAATAACTTCTCAAATGATAGAAAATTGGGGGAAGGAGGGTTTGGTGCTATTTACAGTAGGTACCTAAAAAATTTAAATATGGCAATTGCTGTGAAGAAAATTTTCAGGGGTTAAAAACATGGGAAAAAGGAGTACACAACTGAGGTAAAGATCATTAGCAGATTGAGGCATCAAAATCTGGTGCAACTCATAGGTTGATGCCATGAAAGAGGCAATTTTCTGCTGGTCAATGAGTTTATGCCAAATGGTAGCCTTGCTTCTCACATATTTGGCAACAATACTCCTCTCAATTGGGCTGTGAGAAGCATAATAGCTATTGGATTGGCCTCTGCTACCATCATGAAGAGTGGGAATAATGTGTTGTGCATCACGATGTGAAATCAAGCAATGTAATGCTAGATTCAAGTTTTAATGTCAAGCTGGGTGATTTTGGATTAGCTAGACTCATGGACTATGAGCTTGGTTCACAAACAACAAGGTTGGTTGGAACTCTAGGCTACTTAGCTCTAAAATATGTAATCACAGGCAAGGCTAGTAAAGAATCAGATGTTTATAACTTTGGGGTGGTTGCCTTAGAGATTGCCACTGGAAGAAAGGTGGATGATCCTATTGAACTAGAATTAGAAATGAGTCTAGTGGAATGGGTTTGTGTTAGAATTATGACTTAAAGAGAGACTTTTCCTATATAGAGTAGAACTTTTATTTTAGTATTATTTTTTAATTGAGTGGGACCTCTTATTTTAGTATTATTTTTTAATTGAGTGGGACCTCTTATTTTAGTATTATTTTTTAATTGAGTGGGACTCCTAATCAGATTAGGATTGTAGAAATTAGCACTATAAAAAAAGAATGGTAGAAAAGGTTTTTTGGCTTTCAGCTCATGGAGTGATGCTGTTACCCATTGCAGAGAGGGACTTTGCCAATTACTGAGGATTTGGCTCTACCCATTAATGAGGGGCATTTGCCTATTACAGTGGAGAGAGACTTTGGCCTAAGGTGGAGTAAGAGCATAGAATTCAAAAGGAAGGGATTCTTGTCCATTGGTGAGAGGGCTCTTGCCCATGTAGTTGAAGACACCCTTTGTGGTGTAGTGTTGTAATAGTAAATATATTAGATTATATCTAAAAGAGACTGAGAAGGACTAATTAATATATCTACTATGAACAGTTATGTATTATGGGTTCTCTTGGATGTAATTGGGTTGATGAGCAGTCTAGCTTTGAGCTTATAATGATGATTGATTTATTTATTGATGATAGTGGAAGATGGCATGCCCGTGGATGTAGTCCTATGTGGAAAGGGTGAACCACATAAATATTATTATTTTGTATGTTTGCTTTATTTTTTTTTTGTAGTTTATACGCTTTCGCGATGCACAACAATTGGTATTAGAGAATAGAGATGATCTTGGTAAGTTTGGTTGAAGGTGGAGCTACTGCGACAGGTAGATAGTCGCATATGCAATAATGGTGATGATGTAGAGTTGAAATTGAAGTTGAGCTCTTGATGCAAAATCAAGAAGATTGATGACGCTAAGATTTTTTAAAGAAAGAAGCAAGTTATACCCAAGATGAAGATTAAAGAATAGAGATTTAAAGGGCTTAAGCTCAAGCATAGAGATCTGATGATTTTATGACACCCAAGAATTCGAGGTATGTAATGATTTATGGATTTTGAGTTAAGGTGGAGATTGTTAGAATTTTGACTCAAAATCCTAATGGAATTTGGAGAGAGACATTTTTCTATATAGAGTAGAACTCTTATTTTAGTGTTATTTCTAAATTGAGTGAGACTCCTAATCAAATTAGGATTGAGAAAATTAACACTATAAATAGGAGAATAGTAGAAAAGGTTATTGGGCTATTAGCTCATAAAGTGAGGCTGTCACTCATTATAGAGAGAGACTTTGTCAATTGCTGAGGATTTGGCTCTGCCTGGCATTTGCTCATTGCAGTGGAGAGGGGCTTTAGCCTAAGGTGAAGTAAGGACATAAAATTCAAGAGGAAGGGATTCTTGTCCATTGGTGAGAAGGCACCCTTTGTGGTGTAGTGTTGTAATAATAAATATATTGGGTTATGTTTAGAGGAGACTGAGAGGGACTAACTAATATATTCAGTAAACCACTTAAATATGAGTATTTTGTATATTTACTTTGTTTCTTTACAGTTTACATGCTTCTGTAGTGCACAACAGTTTGAGATCTCTATGGCACTGGGAAACTGAAGTTGGCTATTGATGAGGGTCATGATACAGATTTTGATGAGAAACAAATGGAATGTTTGATGATTATTGGATTATGGCGTGCCCACCCTGATCGAAGTCTGAGGCCCTCCATAAGACAAGCAATTCATGTTCTTGATTTTGAAGCCACACTGCCAAAACTTCCTACCAAAATGCATGTTCCATTATATCAAATCCCACATCTGGGGAGCCCTTGATACCTTATTCAAGCAATGAAAAGAATGCCAGCTCACCCGTAAATATTTGATTTCAGTTTGGTTCATCAGAACAGAATTTATTTTCACTCCCATTTCTTATCATGTCACTCTAGATTTACTTTCAGTTATTTGCAAATAACATTGTGTTCCAGCTCCTGAGGGGCTTCAAGTACCTATTTACAATTATTTTTAAAAGCTCCCATACGATGCATCATGTAAGTCCATCTCTATGAAACTTTGCTCCAAGTTCTAATTTGTATCTCAGCATCCATGCTTGTCTAGAAAATTATTTCTTTTTTTGCATTTGTGTTTTTTTAATTTTTATAAATTGATATAAGAATAACAAGATCTCACAACAATCAACTCTTGTTGGTAACATATATCAAATTATAAGGAAACCTCTTCTAACAAAATTATAAGAAAACCACTACATTTTGCTGTGAAAAATAAAAATGAGGAAAAGAAAAGAAAGAAGAGAGATGACATCAATACGACGAAATGCCTTTAGCAAAGCTTAGTTCTGTTCCTGGGGATTTAGCTATCTGGATGGAGGAAGTTCCCCATTATGGTGCTCACATTGTTCCTTCTGACTCTTTTGTTCCTCCTTAGTCTTGGAATGAAATTTCCTTCTTATTTTCTCCAAAAAAAAAGGAGTTGACCTTCTTGTGGCTTTATTATACAATAATAATAATAAACGATATATAATATTCAGATAAGCTTTTCTTAATTGCTTCTTTCGTTATAGTTTGTTTGTTTTTTTTTTTTTTTTTCAAGATCCCTTTCAATGTTATTGCTTTCAAACATATACTAAAGTAATTGGTAGTTGAAACGTAACGCGAGTATGAAGTTTTTAGACTAATTCTAGCACCCTTATAATTTTTTATTTTATTTTTTATTGAATTTTGATTAGGATTGGAACTTGTAACTTCACAATCCCAGAAATGGTTAATTCTGGCACCATTATATAACAGTTTTGGTGCTTGACCTCTGCTAATTGATCCTGTCTCTTTTGCAGAGATACACTCACCATGGCCTCTTTCGGGAACTTGCAAAGTTTGCTACTCCACCTTCTTTTTATTCTTCTTTTTCTTCTCCTTCTTGTTCTTCCTCATTCTAATTCAATCTCCTTTCAGAAAACACGCCTCGATTCCCTTGACACCAGTATAATCTATGAAGGTGGTGCAACAGCATCTGTTGGAAGTGTTGAATTTAACAGTGACACTTACATGTGTCAAGTTGGTCGAATCACTTATGCTGAGAAGGTGCCTCTCTGGGATCCCCAAACCAGAAAACTCACTGATTTCACTAACCATTTCTCTTTTTATGTTGATGTCCAAGGTCGAACTTCTTATGCAGCTGGGTTTGCTTTCTTCCTCTCTCCCGTTGGATTCCACATACCACCCAATTCAGCTGGTGGATTTTTAGGCCTATTTAATATCACAACTAGTGATTCTCCTCAAAATCAAATTGTTCACATTGAAATTGACTCCTTCCCAAATCCTGAATGGGATCCTCAAGTTCAGCATGTGGGGATTAACAACAACTCAATTCATTCAGCTGTATACACCTATTGGAATACTAGTTTGCACACTGGAGATAATGCTGATGTTTGGATCACTTATAATGCTACAACCAGAAATATGAACGTTTCTTGGAAATATCAAACAACTCATGCTTCTAATGAGAACACCAGCCTTTCCTATGATATTGATCTCAGGGAGATGCTGCCTGAGTGGGTACAGATTGGATTTACAGCTGCTACAAGTGATCTGATAGAACGACATGTTCTACAGTCCTGGGAGTTTAGCTCGAGTTTGGACATGAAGGAAACTGTTACAATTGTTTAATTGGAAAATTTATATTTTTATTGAACTTCAAATTGCAAATATATAGAGTTACAGCAGAACTGAAAATAGCCAAAAATACTACTATCATAGCTAAAAAATCGTGACCTCTACTGCCACTATTTGCTTAACAGAAATATAAAATATCTTGCTGAAAAATAGCTAAAGACTAAGACAAACTAAAGACCAGGACCACTGCAGAACAAGTCATGATCCACTTGTCAACATTCTCCTCCTGGATCAGGAACTGCATACTCCTAGCTTCTCCCTGAGAAATTCAAATCTGCTAACATGAAGTGACTTTGTAAATATGTTTGCGATCTAATTTTCTGTTTTGCAGTACACTAACATCACTTCACCATTCTTCTGGACTTCTCTTAAGTAATAAAACTTAATATTGAAATGCTTAGTCCTTCCATGGAACACTGGATTTTGAGATATAGCTATGGCAGCTTGATTATCAACAAATATCACAGTGCTGTCATCTTGTTTCAGCTGTAAATCCACCATAATCTTCCTGAGCCATAGTGCTTGATTAGCAGCAGCTGTTGCTGCTACAAATTCTGCTTCAGCTGTTGACTGTGCCACTATTTCTTATTTCTTTGAGCACGATGAAAAACACCCTGATCCAAAAGTAAAACAATAACCAGAAGTGCTTTTCATATCATCAAAGGACCCTGCCCAATCACTGTCAGAATATCCATGAAGCTTGAAATTCTGACTTTTGCTGAACTTGATGCCATAGGTTTGAGCTCCTTTGAGATATCTAACAACACGTTTGGCTGCCATCATGTGCAATTTGCTAGCACAATTTAGAAACCTGGATAAGACACTTACAGGATACAAGATGTCAGGTCTTGTTGCTGTAAGATACATTAAGCATCCAATTAGGCTTCTATACACTCCTTCATCAACTCGTTCAGCTCCATCTTCTTTCTGCAACTTCTCCTTTTGATTCATCGGAGTGCTTACACTCTTGCATTCATCCATTCTGAATCTTTTCAGAATTTCCTTCAAGTACTTCTTTTGGCATATAAAAACTTCATTCTGAGCTTGCTTGATCTCCATACCAAGAAAGTAATTCATTTCTCCAAGATCTGTCATGTTAAAGACCTTCATCATCTCCTTCTTGAATTCTTCAATCTTTACAACACTATTTCCTGTGACGAGTAAATCATCTACATAAAGAGAGATAATCACAATGTTAGAGCCAGCTTTCTTGACATACAGAGTTGATTCACTTAAGCTTTTTTCAAAGCCTAGCTTTAGCAAATGATCATCTATCCTGCTGTACCAAGCTCTTGGAGCTTGTTTTAGCCCATAAAGAGCTTTCTTTAACAAGCAAACCTTTTCTTCATGTCCTGGCACACTGAAACCTTCTGGCTGCTCAACAAAAATTTCTTCCTGCAATGAACCATTCAAGAAGGCCGATTTCAAATCCAGCTGAAAAATCTTCCATCCTTGTTGTGCTGCCAATGCCAACAACATTCTGATTGTGTCCAACCTTGCTACTGGAGCAAAGGTTTCGGAGAAATCCACTCCCCACACTTGTGCGTAGCCTTTCACTACTAACCTCGCTTTGTGTTTGTTCACTGAGCCATCAGGATTGAGCTTTGTCCTGAAAACCCATTTCACTCCAATTACTTTTCTGTCTTGAGGTCTTTCTACTAGCTCCCATGTCTGATTCTTTTCAATCATGGCCCGCTCCTCCTTCATTGCCTCTATCCAATTTTGGTCTGTTTTCACTTCCTCATATCCAGCTGGTTCAAAAACAGCAACATTGCATCTTTGATAAATATCTGAGAGTGTCCTCGTTCCCCTGACAGGTTGATCATCTACAGATTCATCAGGAACAAGAGACACAATCTGCTTTTTGGTTTGAGACTCCTCATTCCAGTCCCACTGTTCATGTTCAAGAAATTGAACATCTCTGCTGGTTATAATCTTCCCTGTCTAAGGTTGAAAAATCCTATAGGCTTTCGAAACTGAACTATAACCAATAAAAATTCCTTGCTCAGCCTTCTCATCAAGTTTTTCTCTCTTCACCTGTGGAACATGTGAAAAACATAAACAACCAAAAATTTTAAGATTGTTTAGGTTAGGTTTGACAATGCCAAGCTTCAAATGGATTCTTCTTTCCCACTGCTCTTGTAGGCAGCCTATTCAGCAAGAAAACGGCAGTATTTGCTGCTTCTACCCAAAACCTTTTTTGAAGATTCTTCTCATGTAACAAGCACCTATTCATCTCCATAATGGTTCTGTTCTTCCTCTCACTAACCCCATTTTGCTGTGGAGAGTAAGGGACAGTGAGCTGGTGCTCAATTCCAGCCTCTTCGCAAAATAAATTGAATCTTTCTGATGTATATTCAGTGCCATTATCTGATTTAATGACCTGAATCCTGCAGCCACTTTGGTTTTCAATCCAATTTTTGAACTTCATGAAAATTCCAGCAACTTCCGATTTAAACTTCATAAAGTATATCCAGCACATTCTTGTTAAATCATCAATAAAAACTATGTAATACCTGCTGCCATTTAGTGAAGGAGTTGGATCATGACCACATAGATCAGTATGGATTAGCTGCAATCTCTCTGTAGCTCTCCATGTAGACGTTCTGAATGGAAGTCTAATTTGCTTCCCAAGCATACAAGCCTTGGAGCTTGTGAGATGCTCCTCCAGGTTTGGTAGACCTCTTACAAGATTATTTCTTTGCATGAACAACAAAGCTTGATGATGAAAATGCCCCATCCGTTTGTGCCAAGTGTCTGTGGAAGTGAGTTGACATGAAAATGCCACTTGCTCCTCCTCCAAAGGATTCAGAGAAAAACTTCTTTGCCGCATCTTAATTCTGAATAATTCTTGACCGCTTGGATCAAAGATCAAACACATTTTATCTTCAAACAAAAGTTTGAATCCTTTCTCCAGTAACTGTCCCACACTCAGCAAATTCTGATCAATTTCAGGAACATACAAAACTTCAGAGATTATTTTTATACTTGAAAGACTTTCAATGGCTACCGTCCCCTCTCCTTCTACTGTGATGTATTCTCCATTTCCAATTCTGACCCTTGAACTTGCAGATTTGTCGAGCTCTCTGAATAGCTCCTCATTATTGGTCATATGGTTTGTACAACCACTATCAACAAGCCAGTTTTTGCTTGATGTCTTTGACATGAAACATAAAGCAACAAAAAGTTGTTCTGGCTCTTGTTGAGTTGCAACTTGAGCCTCACCCTGCTGCTGTGTCTCCTTCTCTTTGCAAATTATCTCTGCATGCCCAAGTTTCTTGCATTTTCTACATCTCATGTCAGGTTTTCTCCAACACTTGTAGTGAGGATGATTTTTTCTGCCACAATATTGACAAGGAGAATATTTTCCTCCTTTGCTGCTAGTGTTGGAGTTGCTTTCGATGTCGCATTTTCTGAACCGTCACGCTCCTTTCTTTCCTTTCCACTTCTTGTTTTTGTCTCCGAATTTTGCTGCCATTTGGCTTGCAAGGCTCCTCGAGAGTTCCTTCTTGCCTCATCATTCTTCTTTTGTTCCCGTGCGGTGCACTTACTAATTCTGCCAAACTGATCTTTGACAGATCTTTAGTGTTTTCCAAAGAAGCAATGGTTGCCTCATATCTTTCAGGCAAGGATACAAGTATTTTTTGAACAATTCTATTGTCAGTAAGTTCAGCTCCAAGTATCCTTACCTTATTTGCAATGCCAGATAGCCTTTCTACATACACCTTGATGGTTTCTGATTCCTTCATATGCTGCATTTCAAATTCTCTAACCAGATTCAGCACCTTCATTCCTCTAATTCTTTCATCTCCTTTATACTCATTCTTGAGAAAATCCCAGATAGCTTTAGCTGAGCCAAGCGACATGATCTTGCTGAAGATGGTAGGAGAAACTGCAGCAAAGAGACAATTCTTTGCTTTGGATTTTTTGGTCTTTTTCTCCTTGTGTGTTTTGATCTGAGCCATTGTTGGATTTCCTGGTAAAGGAGGTACCTCATAATCTTCCTCTACAGCTTCCCACAAATCACACGCATCCAAAAAAGCTTCCATTCTCACTGCCCACACTTGGTAGTCTTCTCCATCAAACACTGGTGGAGCCACTACTGAAAAAGAACTCTCACCTTCCATTTTCAAAGGTGTTTTACAGAAGCAGGATTGGTTAATGTTTTGGGTAAACACTCAGTCAAAAAACTCACAAGTCTCTCACAGGTCCCTTAAGAAAATAGGGCTCTGATACCAATGTTACAATTATTTAATTGGAAAAGTTATATTTTTATTGAACTTCAAATTGCAAATATATAGAGTTACAGCAGAACTGAAAATAGCTAAAAATACTGCTATCATAGCTAAAAAATCGTGACCTCTACTGCCACTATTTGCTTAACAGAAATATAAAATATTTTGCTGAAAAACAGCTAAAGACTAGGACAAACTAAAGACCAGGACCACTGCAGAACAGGTCATGATCCACTTGTCAACAACGGGCAAAGTTCTAAGAACGTAGGACTGATAGTTGGTCTATCAGTCCTAACAAGCGTTCTGATAGTTGCTGAGGTTCTTGCATTTGGAATTTTATGGAGAAGGAAACAGAAGAGGAGAGAAATACGAGACAGTGAACCTAACATCAATTAATGAAGACCTTGAAAGGGGAGCAATTCCAAGAAGATGTTCTTATACTGACCTTGTTTCAGCTACCAACAGCTTTTCAAATGAGAGAAAGTTGGGAGAAGGAGGGTTTGGTGCTATTTACAAGGGGTACCTTGCTTATTTAGATGTGGCAGTAGCTGTGAAGAAAATTTCAAGGGGTTCAAAACAGGAGAAAAAGGAGTACATAACCGAGGTAAGGGTCATCAGCCCGTTGAGACATAGAAATCTGGTGCAACTTATAGGTTGGTGCCATGAAGCAGGTGAGTTCCTGCTTGTCTATGAGTTTATGCCAAATGGTAGTCTTGATTCTCACCTTTTTGGGAAGAAGGCTCCACTCATTTGGGCTGTCAGATACAGAATAGCTCTTGGATTGGCCTCTGCTCTGCTCTATCTTCACGAAGAGTGGGAACAATGCGTGGTGCACCGCGATGTCAAATCAAGCAATATAATGCTAGACTCAAGTTTTAGTGTGAAGCTTGGGGATTTTGGGTTAGCTCGACTCATGGACCACGAGCTAGGTCCGCAAACAACAGGTTTGGCTGGAATTCTAGGCTACTTGGCTCCAGAATATATAAGCACAGGCAGGGCAAGTAAAGAGTCAGATATTTATAGCTTTGGGGTAGTTGCATTAGAGATTGCTACTGGAAAGAAGGCAGTTGGTCCTTTGGATGAAAATTCAGGAAAGAAATTGGTAGAGTGGATTTGGGATCTTTATGGAAGCGGCAAACTGAGCATAGCTGTTGATGAAAGACTTCATCAGGATTTTGATAAAAAAGAAGCAGAGTGTTTAATGATGGTTGGACTATGGTGTGCCCATCCTGATTATAATCTGAGGCCCACAATAAGGCAAGCAATTCATGTTCTTAATTTCGAAGCTGAATTACCAAATCTTCCTACAAAAATGCCAGTTCCTTTGAATCATGTGCCCATGCCATTAGTTAGCTCTGGTGAACCCTTAATATCATATTCAAGCATCGAGGCAGGTCGTTAGTTCCTGCTGAACAAACACATACGCACACACCTGGAAAAATCAAAGAATCTGTGTGAGAAATCACTTTCTTTGCAGGAAGGCGTGCATTGAAATCAATGAACTTAAATTGAAATACTTTATTGTAATAATTGACTATATGTTGATTAATAGAGTATTCTAGTTTCTCTCTCTCCAAGGAAACGTTTCTTATGTTATTTTATTTTTGTTAGTACTTATCATGGGCAAGAGATGAGAACATTTTAAATTGTAAAACGATGGAGGATAGCTGGAATCCGTCGACTTTGAAAATGTCCAAGTAAATTTTTTTTTTCTTCACAGATTATTAAGTCTAAAGATATATATATAATTACTTGAAGCAGTCTCTTGTGTTATGATCTCCACGAACTTGCTAGTGATGTTCCTCAAGAAAGTGGTAGTTTATATATATAATTACTTGAAGCAGTCTCTTGTGTTATGATCTCCACGAACTTGCTAGTGATGTTCCTCAAGAAAGTGGTAGTTTTTGGTTTAAAAAAAATGAGGGTTAATTCAAGTGATAGTTAAGTTTATTGTCTAATTTATCATGCTAAGTTTGATTTTTATGATCAGTGTTTAAGATTTTACTTCTCAAAGATACATATAAATAAGAATGGAATTCCACTTATCAATTAGGATTAACTCTATTTTAAAGTAATCTAAAATAATATATTCTGAATGCATTTGACATAAGTGAGTGTGCCCTCAAAATCGTCTGGAGACGAAATTTAATTTTAATATGCAAAAGCTGACTTAATATATATTCTTGATTTTATATATATATATATATATATGTGTGTGTGTGTGTGTGTGTGTAGTCTTGGCATATTTTTAATGATCAGCAGACTCTTTCACCCATTGCTTGGCAACGAAGACTATTCTCAGTTTAATCTTTGGGAATGGTCCTGTCCCTCTTGATTTCCTTTATGATATTATCTTAATAGATCATTCGAAAGTTTCTCTTATTTAAAAAAAAAAAAAAAAAAAAAAAAAAAAACTCAAATGGGAATTAATTTTAACTTTTCATATAAAAAATTGTACAAAATCTTTCTAAAATCAAACTTAAACTGAAATTTAAAAAAAAATAAAGTTTAAATTAAAATATTAAAAATAAATCAAAATTAAACTGAAAGGTTGAGTTTATATATATTGATTAGTTATCTATTTATATAATATATAAATATACGAAAGAGAGCAACGTTGGCATATGAAAGAGAGCAACATTGGCATTACCACCCTTTATAATTTATATTATTTATAAAATATCAATAAAAAAAATCTACAACGACAACCGCATATATTTGCCACTAATAACATAAATTTGTGGTGAAAATTTATTGTTAATTACCTTTAGAGCTTTTGAACCCGTTGCTAATACTTTCAACAAAGTTGTCACTATTTACTTGCAGTGATACAAATTCGTTGTTGATAGTTTTTAATGACAAGTTATTCATTGCTCATACTTTTCGCAATGAGAAGCTATTTAATATAAATTTATCGCTAATAATTTAGTGATGAATAATTTATGAATAATTTTAATTTTTAATATTATTAAGTGATGTAAATTAAAATTTTATTAGTAATTGTACTTGTACTAAAAATCATATTATAATTCTATATTTTTAATTATATAAGTATTATTAATTTATTAAAAATTATTTAATTTATGACAATAAAATTAATAAACAACATTAAACACAAATCTCACTTATATTAATTTATTTTTTTAATTATTCTAAATATTTACAAACTTAAAATATTAAATTATAAAATTGCTATTAAAAAATAGCTATTTAATTAATATAATTATAAATTTATTATTAAAAATTAACTACTTAATTAAATAAAAATTTTGTATTTATATCCATAGATATAAAATTCTAATACTATTCAATGATAAATATTTTATTTGTTATAAATTTGTAACTTTTTTTTTTAACCTATTAGTAACAGCTAGCTTTTATATATATATATATATATATATATATATATATATATATATATTCTATTTTTGTATAATAAGACTTAAACTTAATAAACTTTAACTTATAATATAATTCTTTTTTTCTTCATTGCATTTTTGTGTAATTTTATTTTTTTAGGACGGGCAAAATTTATTTATAAGTCTTTAATTTTTTTAGTTTTTATATATCATAGGTATTATTCTTATGAGAATAGTTGCATATTAATGTAATCAATAAGATTTTGTTATTATTGACAATACTCAACTTAACTCAACTAAGCCTTTATCCCAAAAATTTGGGGTTGGCTATATGGATTCGCTTTCTCCACTCTAAACTATTTTGGGTTAAATCCTCAGAAATTTGTAATGCTTCTAGATCATGTTGTACTACTCTCCTCCAAGTCAATTTAGGTCTACCCCTTTTTTTCTTTCTCTATCATTTAACTTAATGTGCTCTACTTGTCTAACTGAAGCCTCTGTATGTCTACGCTTCACATGACCAAACTACCTCAATCTTCCTTCTCTCAACTTATCCTCAAATGGTACCACTCCTACCTTTTCTCTAATACTCTCATTACGGACTTTATCTAGTCTAGTATAGCCACTCATCCACCTTAACATTCTCATCTCTGCAACTATTATCTTAGACGCATACGACTCCTTCAATGTCCAACACTCACTACCATATAACATAGCCGGTCGTATGGCTGTATGATAAAATTTTCTTTTTAACTTATTGGGAATCTTGCGATCACATAAAACTCCCGTGGCACATCTCCACTTCAACCATCCAGCTTTAATCCTATGACTAACATCCTCCTCACATCCTCCATCTACTTGAAGGACTGAGCCAAGATATTTAAAGTGATTACTTTGGGATAGTACCACTCCATCCAAACTAACTCCTTCCCTATCACCAATTTGGCCTTCACTGAACTTGCAATGCATGTATTCTATCTTCGTTCTACTTGACTTAAAGCCTTTTGACTCTAGAATACTTCTCCAAAGCTCTAGCTTTCTATTGACTCCTTCTCGCGTCTCATCTATCAGAACAATATCATCCGCAAACATCATGCACCAAGGAATACTCTCTTATATATGTTTTGTCAATTCATCTAAAACTAATGTAAAAAGGTAAGGGCTTATAGCTGATCCTTGGTGTAATCCAATTGAGATCGGAAAATCTCTTGTGTCCCCTCCCACTGTGCGCACAATAGTACTTGCTCCTTCATACATATCTTTCAACACTTGTATGTACCTAATAGATACCCTCTTTTGTTCTAACACACTCCATAGGACATCTCTTGGAACCCTATCATAAGCCTTCTCCAAATCAATAAAAACCATGTGTAGATCTTTCGTCACATCTCTATATTTCTCCATCAAGCTTTTAATGAGAGAGATCACTTCCATAATTGAACGGCCGAGCATAAAGCCAAATTGATTGAGAGAGATAGAAGTATCATGACGTAGTCGATGCTCCACAACTCTCTCCCACAAATTCATAGTATGGCTCATGAGTTTAATTGCCCTATAGTTCGAGCAACTCTGTATGTCTCCCTTATTTTTAAATTTTGTTATTATTGACAATATCAAATAAAATCAATATTCTTGTAAATTTAATAATATTTATATAGATTAAAATAGATAGATTTTTCTATTTTTTTCACTATTAATATTGATGTGTTCTATAATATTTGGGATGATAAAATATATCTTTTACATTAAAAAAAAGTGAATTTTACATCTAATTGTATGAGATTTTAATTTTTGGGGCCTATATAGTTTACACGTCAATTACTTATTATCCTCATATTGTTGGCCTATAAGATTATAAGAAAGCCTAATTATATATTTTTGAATATATTTAAGTGAAAAGTTATGCTCCTCTCAATATTAATTTTAAGTTGTTATATTTTATATTTTTAAAATAATAAAAATGAGAAGAAGATATGAAAAGGAAAAGAAAAAATAATTTGACTATTTGAGAGTATTAATTATATATTAATATGAATTAAAAATGTATGATTAAATTTATATTTTAATCTATAATGTATTTATAATATATATAATATAATTTATAATTAAAAAAAAAACTTATTAAATATATTAAATAAGTTTTAAAATTATTTATATTAAACAATATGATAATATAAAATTTTAAGATATCAATATAATGAAAATGAAAATTTTATATTGATAATGCATTAAACTACAAAATACATTTTGTCACGACCCAAATTTTGGGCTAGATCGGCATTAGAACTTGGGTCAGCATAAGGCTTTCAAACCCGTAGTAAGCCTAACTATTCCTAGCCCAACTATAAGGCCCATAATTATATTCCAATTTCAAAATAATAAATGGACAAAGTTCGGCCATAAATTGAACTATCAAATGGGGAGTTTTTTAGCTCACCCGATCTATAAGCACAATTTATCCAAATCTGAAAAGCTCAGCTCACCCTCACAATCCTCAAAACAAATAAATATAATCCAATGGGAGCTCAGCTCGCCCATACAAGCACAATCATGTAATAAATTTTACAACACCCAGCTGAATACGTTATTACAATTCTAGAAAAGTCCAATACACTACTAGTACATACGGAGTTCTAGAATATAAAATAAGGAAATATAAACTCAATAAACTGCTTTTGGTAATCCAATGAGAAAGAAAGCAGGTTAATCTCAAAGAGCCCTTCTGTCACCTAGGGAAAAACAATTGAATATGAGTGAGCATTCGACTCATAGAGTAAGATATTGATTTTAAATACAATTTCTACAACTATCAAAACCTAATATATTCCTATGTATGAAATATAATATACACACATATTTCCAAATAAGTCAAATAATATTTGTACAAAAGATAATTTGAAGCACTCACACACCTGTGTATTACATCAATGTGTATATACATATAGGAGCTGATTCCCTATACAGCTCTCTTAATTCTAATACCTACGAGCGAGATCAACTCAAACTGGACTTTCGTTTAATAATCCAAACGTGAGTGTTAACGAGATCAACTCAAAGCCGTACTCACCCCGACTTATCCACAAAAAGGATCGGATCCCAGCAGATCAAGCTCTAGCTGTGACTACCCATCTTGCTCATATCCATAAACACACTATACGCATGCCGACACATGCACACAACTCCAAATCATTTTAAGGCGACCTCCACAACAATATCATCAATTAAATATGCAATACAAGGCGTGCCTAATGATTAATTATATACATATATTTATAAGTGAATGCACAGGTATGCCTTGAATATATGATAATATTGAAATTATAAATAAAATCAATATCGACTAACAATACACTAAAAATTACTATGGCTGTTGGGCGAAAAAAGAAGGTTGATTCTGATCACCTAAACAATTATATTAATGAATTTATCAGCACTAATACAAAATAAGAATTTAAAGAGTTAAAAGCTATCCTAATATATGCTAGAAATCTGATAGAGTTTTTCCTGTATCTAAGACTTACCCAACCTGCAAAGTAATTCAAACAACACTTCTATAACCAAAGGCCTAAAGCCCATATCTCAACAATATCACATGGCCCCTTCTAGGCTTGCCAAACTAGACAAAACTCAGGTAATCAGACAATTTAGTTATAAAGCTTAAAACTAATATTCTGCAAAAACCATCCAAACTAACTCTGAAAATTTTATAATCATGCCACGCATTCCTTAACTATGCTCTAGTATTACTGCAAAAAGAATTATAATTTTTCTGCTATCCACGAATAATTTTATAAATTTTTATTCTAAACTTAGCATTAGACAAAAATGACAATTTGGAGTTCGGGTTTACCTACGTTAATTCTGACACCTAGAATGCGTCCAGGGAGTCTAAAAATGGTGGAAAGCACTGTAATATTGATCCACTTCTAAAGTGAGTTCGGCAGCTCACCTGTCCGGCTTGGAAATGCGGATCCAGGCAGTAGTGAAATTTCCGTAAAATAAGAACACATACACAAAGCCTAATACCAGGAGTTATAAAATAATTTTTATTTAATTAAACAGACTCATTAAAGGCCCGAAAAATCACTACAAAGTTTGTAGGACCCACCAAAATTTTGGTGTCAAAAAAATTTGAAATTTACGTCATTGCAAAGCTCTCGCCGAGTGGAGCGTGCTGGTGGTTTCAAAATTCCCGAGGGGTTCTCAATTTGGGAGAAATCTAGCCCAAAAATCGAATGGGGTAAAACTTTCTGGGCCTGATTCGCACAAACCACCCAATAAAAATTGGTGTTTTAGGTGTCTATAGAAAGCTCTCGAGGAGTAAAACAAAATGGACACAAGACCTAATCCGATTGATGGCAGGGCCAACCGAAATTAGGCCTAAAAGTTGAAATGGCGCACGGCAAAGGGAGGGAGTTTTGGGTCATTTTTTCAATCACTGGAGGGACACCCGACGACGGGGAAGGCTGCTAGGGGTGCCCCAACGTGTGGGGGAGAGAGGAAAGAGAGGAAAAAGGGAGAGAAGGGGAGGAGAGGGACGGTGATAAGTGCATAATTTATTAATTTTATTTCCATCACATTTAATTTTTATAGGGTATCTTTATACCTAATTTAGTTGATTAAAGTATAATTATCTATTAGACATATGATTAGAGAGTTGTTGAAATAATTGTTTTAAATGGAGAAATTTTCAGCATTTGCATTAATTTGACTCTTGCTGTATTTTTCAGGGTTTTGGTGAAGTCCCTGAACATAGAAGTGTGGAAGGAAACTTGGAAAGGTCAAAGGATTAAGAAGTATTGTTGATACAAAGTACACGGGTCATGTAAGCACAACCACAGACCCATGTAACATTCTGCCAGAAGAAATCCAGAGAAACGAGGAAGAAACAAAGTACACAGGCCGTATAACTTGACCCGTGTAAATCCTGGAGACCCAACCTTCTATGCCAATGCAAGACATACTCATTCAACTCCAGTAAGTAATGATACACGGGCCGTGTATCCATCGACAATCAGTTTCCTGATTTTGCTTCAATTGCAGTTTTTAACAGAGACTCTAAAAAACCTAACCCTAAACCATTTATTATAAATAGAAGAGGCAGCAGCCGACACAAGACACCATTCAGCAGCCTGTCGAAAAGAGAGAATTAGACTTTTGTTCTCCATTCACATTCTAGATTTCTTCAATTTTCTTCTTTAATTTTTCTGTAAGCCATGAACATGAGTGGCTAAGTTTTTAATTTAGTTCAAGGGATTCAAGTTCTTTTACTTGATTTGTGAGACCAAGTTCTTAATTTAATTTATGTCTTTTTGAATATCTATTGTTTTTTGATTTCATTATCTTTGATCTATTTAATAATTTGCTAAAAGGGCCTATTAGTTAATTGTTTGATGTGATCAATTGCTAGTTCATCTTCATAATCCGTAATTGTTGTGTAAGATTGAACATGAGTAGCAATTAGGTTTTATTGATTATGATCCTAGTTTTCGATAATAACCTAAGGAAACAATAGGGTGAATTAAATTATTTATACTTCATAAATTGTTGTTCAGCTTAACTACTTCCTATTCTTAAAGTAGTTATTAATTTGATGAGCATTGTTTAATACCAATTCAGTTAATAATTAGAGTCAACAAGAGTGCTGGGCTCGAATTGATGAGTATAGGAAAGTCAGGGGTTTGCCTAGTTGTTTGGTAAATCTACGTTAAGTATTCAATAAGAGAGAATTGTATTTCTTTTGTCTATGATCAAATCAATGCATTGGAATGCAAATTACCTTGGACTGAAGTTTGTTTAATTCGAGAGTTTCTTATTTAATTTTAGATCTTAATTTTGGATTTTTGATTTCTTCTTTGGATTGCGAATTAACCCTCCCCCCCCCCCAACCTTTGTTTCTTTTTCTATTACACAAGTGCACGAAATTTAATAATTCAGTCTCTAGGGTTCGACCTGAATTTACCACTTACTGCAAAAAATATTTTATAATTGGTGATTTTAGTTAATTTAATTTTTGGTGGATTCGACAGCCATCAGACGGGCGCAGGAGGAGGGGAGGGAAAGAAAATGGGGACCAATCCAATTCGATCGATCCAGTCTAATTCAGTCGGTTCGATTCAAATTACTTGGAAATCGATTTTTACTCTGCCTTGGGATAAAAAACGAGGCCTAAAAATTTCAAAAAAATTATGAAAAGTCTAGAAAAATTTGTGGAGTCCAAATGTAATTTTAAACTTTCCACTGGTTTTTAAATTAATTTTTTTTAAAAATCCATAAAATTAATTATCTCCAAAATCAGAACCCAATTTTGAAAATTCAGAAAATTTCAATTTAATTTTCATAATATTTAATACAATAAAATATTATAATTTACACATAAAATAATTATTTAAAAATTTAGAGTGTTATACATTTTAAAAATTGTCATATTTTCTAATTTTATAAATAATTTTCTTTCACATTAATCTAATTATGTAAACTCATTATGCAAATTAATATTATTTTAAATTATAAAAGAAATATAATATGAGCAAATCAATCTTGCTTTAAAAAAAATGGAATAGCAAAATTTGAATAAATTTAATTCAATGAGGTAACTTACCATTTTTTATTAATCTTTTTAAATTTTTTTAATTTTTAAATATTTTCACTCATTTATATTTTTGAATTTTATTATTATATAATTTTTTTTATTATATTACATTTAAATTTCTAACTATGTTAGCATTAGGGGTGGCAATTCGGGTTGATTGGTCGTGTTTATGTCGTGTCAACATGCGACACGAATATGATTAAGGTCGACAAGAACACGACACGATTAACAAATCGTGTCAAAAATTTAAACACGAACACAACTCTTCTATTATACGGGTTACACGACATGACATAATTAATATTAAATTGTATTAGGTGTATTTAATATGACACGACCTATTTAATACAAAATAACTTATTTAATATGATTTGACACGACTTAACCCATTTAATATGCTATATAAGTGGGTTCATGGGTCATAGTGGGTCAAATAGGTTACTGAGTCACGGGTCAATACGTGACATGAATATTAAATCGTGTCATAAACGTGTCAAGTCGGGTTAGCGGATTAACCCGTGACGCGACACGATTATAACTGTGTCATAAATGGATCGACACGAATTCGACACGAACACGTATAAGCCTAACCCAAACCCTATATTTTTGTGTTGTGTTCATGTCGTGTTCGCGAGTCGTGTTTAAAATTGCCACCCCTAGTTAGTATTATATATAATCCATATTTTTCATAAAAATATAATCCAATAAAAAAATAATAGTTTTAAATTAACAAATATTTTTATTTATATAATTAATTAAAATAATATTAAAATAAATATTTTAATTTAAATAATTAAATATAATATTTATAATACTATGATAATATTATATTATGTATAAAAAAATTTTAAAAAATTATATATAAAAACTTAAATCACATATGTATAATAAGAATAATAACGTGTTAATGTAGGGAAAAAAAAAACTAGTTTTCTGATAAATGAATGATTAAGAATGTATATTGTTGAGCCTTAAGGTCTATTTTCATTGATTTAATAATTAATAATTGAAAAGAAAATCTTTGAGAATCATTATTATTAACTCAACCAAAACTTTTCTCCTTAGAATTCAAGGAAAGTTAAGTCCACCACTTATTTTTGTTCAAATAACATAATTGTCAAGAAAGATGGAAAATTATTCTGCCACCAATTAAGGATCCGTATCTTAACTAGAAGAACTATGAGATCTGGAAATCATTTTCATTTAGAGGAGTTAAACGGATAGATTGTGGGTTCAAAGTTGTTTTTTCATTTTTTTATTTTTAATCTTGGATTGTTCAACTTGTATGTTAATTTTATTTTTTTTAAATACTATGGAGGTTCCATGGACCGGATAATAATTGATGAGCTACATAATAAGAGATAGTTATCTCTCTTTTCACCATAAAGATTAATAATCTTAGGCTATGTAATGCAATGTAATCAATTATATAATAGAATCAAAGTTGTAATGTAATGTAATATAATTATTATTACATTACTATTTTTGTTTGCAAAATAAAAATATAAATAATGCAATATAATGGTAATTTTTAATATTAATTTGCAAAATAAAAGTATAAGTAATGCAATATAATGGTAATTTTTAATATTAATATTTAATTTACTTATGATATTAATAATAAGTGATAATGGTTATAGTGTTTAACGGTCGAGTAGTAGTGTTTAGTGGTAGAGTGTTAGTAGTAGCTAAGTAGTAGTGATGAGGGCGACAACAATGGTTAGATGGACGTGGCAAGGTGAGGTTGGGGGTTGCGATGGCAATAGCAATGACTAAGTTGAGGTGGTGACAGTAATAGTGGTGACAGGATGATGGTGGCAAGATGAGTTATGGAGGTAGTAACAATAGTAGTCGAGCAGTGATGTTGATAGTATTAACAATAAATTAAAAAAATCATTATAATTATATTCATTTTCTATATAATGATAATTATGTTACTTTTTATTTTAAGAGTAATTGATTAAATTATATAATTATCATTCCATTGCATTAATTTTTTTTTATTATTAAATAACGTAATTAAATATATAATGTAATTATGATTATATTATAATTTTAAGTATGTCATACTAAATATGACCTTAGAATAGGTAGATGGGGAATCTCGAATTTGAGGTCCCCCATTTCCTACACTCTAAAGATGTTAAAAAAAAAAATAAATCAGGTTACCCCAAATTTACAACTGTCTATTAAATTGTTGTGTAGAAAATGCTGTAAATTAATTAAAATTAAAATGTTATTTTTTAAAAAAATATTTTGCTTAATTTATTTTTAAGTTAAAATTTAATTTAATTAGATAAATCTAAATTAAATGATCAATCAATATAGAATCAATGAGTCAATATAAAATCATATGAATAGTTAACCCTCAATTTTATGAATTATTTGAGTTTAAATCAATTAAAATTTATATAAATTAAAATGGACTATAAACCACTTTGAATTGAATAAGTTTGAATTAAATTAGCAAATATCATAGTGGGCCTGAAACATCAGAGTCCCGCGCAAGTGGAGTCATGGTGGGCTGGGCCCATCGAGGAAGGAATGATAAAAGAAATTTGGTGCCCTGACCGGACAAAATATCTTTTTCAGTTCAATATAAATAGTCTGTAGACTCTACAAATAATTTAATTAACTTTTTTATAGGGACCCACTAAAACTTTGATTAATAATACAGTGTTTCTTTATTCACACGTGACTGGCATACAAAAATCCTTGTATTCTATAAATTAAACACTGTTTTCTTACTTTTCTTTTGACATCAATGTCCGTTTAATTTTAGTTAAATCAACTATTTATAGTATCACAATGGCTGAAAAATATAAACTGATTTTGACTTCTATGCCACTTGTTCCTCCTGACTAATCCAAAATACTTGCCTTAGCTCAACATGTCCGCATTCTTTACTTGAATACGTTTGGTATAAAATTAAAAAAATTAAGATAAGTATTACGGTTGTAAGTTTTAACCAATCCTTAATTCTCTTGCAAAGACTAAGAGTGGCTCTATAGAAACCAATTTCATATCAAATTTCATTAATTTGACACAATTTATCTAGGAAATTAATCACTCTAATCTCTTTGAAAATTTATCTCTGCAGTGATTCATTGTATTCTTTCTTCGTAAATTAAAACTCTTTAATTTCCGAATACATCAACATAAATATTAAAACTCATAAAATCCTAAAATAAGATGGCATCTGTGAATTTAAAGGTATCTTTACATAAAAATTTAGAAAGTCTAGCCAGTCATTTTGGGTATTCATTCAAATTCTTTTTTTTTTTTAGAAAATTACTATTTAGTTTATATATTTTAACGAAATTAATTATTTGGTACTTGTATTTTAAAAAATATACTATTTAATCTCTATATTTTATTTTCGTAAAATTATTTAGTTTCTTTGTCAAATTTTCTGTTAGTCAATACTAGTCAAACTGCTATTTAGTTTTTTTTTTTTTATTTTAGTGAAATTAATTAGTTGGCTACTATATTTTGAACTACACTACTATTTAGTCTCTCTATTTTAATAAAACCAATTAATTAGTCTCTATATTTTAAAAAATATATTAAAATTTTATTTTGTGTGGAGAATAAATTTGAATTACATTTTTTTTAATTGTTCAAGTATAATTTTATTTAATTTTTAGGTATTATTTTTATATTTTCTCTATTAAAAATTAATTTTTTTAAATTATCGCCTTGATTACTTAGAGATCTAGATTAAATAATATTTAATTAAGTATTATTTATCAATAGAGAAAATACAAAAATAATACCCAACAAATTAAACTAAAATCCTTGAACAATTTACAAAATTATATAAATTCATACTTAGTTTTTCTATTAATATATTTTTTAAAAATATAGGAACTAATTAATTAATTTTATTAAAATAGAAAAATTAAATAGTAAAATTTTTTAAAATATAAAAATTAAGTCATTAATTTTATTAAAATAAAAATTAAATAAGAATTTCACTAAACTAAAAATAAAAAATTGCATAGTCTATTTTTTAAAATAAATAAATTATATAATAAATTTATTAAAATATAAAAATTAAATAATAATTTCCCTTTTTAAAATCACCCAAACACGCAAAGGCAGTATTCCTCCATTATTGGCACTCGAAACCGAGTGACCACCATTGTGTCCAAAGACTTTGCTTTGCACTACAAATGCTCAGTGATAATTTATCGCTTTTCGTACTGATCACTATTCTCTTAGTTGCTTGAAAGAGGTTAAATTAAATTATTAAATTCTAAAAAATGTTTAAATAATTATTAGATTGGTTAACTTGCTAATTTTGAGACTTCAAAATCTAGAAAAATAAAATTGTTGACTTTCTCTCTATATCTATATATTTAAGGTTAAATTAAAATCTTATAATAATAATAATACAGTATTATTTTTTCTAAACAAATAAAGCCATAATGAGATCATTAGACATATTATATAATTTAATTCGATAAATGCTCATAGATTTTTTTTCCTCTCATTGAATTTCACCACTTTAATGTCATAATAAAAATTGGGAGTTTGAATGGATAAAATAATCTTAAGGGTTATAATTAAAATTTATTATTTATAAAACATAAAATAAATAAAATTTGACAAGATAATTTTTTTAAATAAAATTATTTATAAAATTTGACAAGATAATTTTTTTAAATAAAATTATTTAACTTAAAAATTAAATGGAATTCTTATTAATTCAAAATATAATGAATCTTTAATATTATGAGTTTCTAAACTTAAAATATATTGTGGCTTAAAATTAAAAATTTATCTATCAAATTTATTTTTTTAATATAATAATGAAAAATAAGTTCAGTTAAAATTATAGATTAAATAAAATAAATGATATGTTCTAATTTATGAAAAAAAAAATTATAGTCTGAATATATTGAAATTTGAGAGATTTCAACAATTGAGACTGTGAGAAAAAAAAAACCATTAAAATTTCAAATTGATAAAAAAAATGATAAGAGAATTGTGCTGGACTTCTCTTTAATGATTTTTTCCAATAATTTAAAATTCAAAGAATAAAAGTTGGTTTTTGTGAATTTATTTAAAGAGTAAAATGATAAAATATAATTGATAGATAATAAATGATAAGAAACAATGATGTTCGGAATTTAAAAAAAGAAAAAACATATTTGTTTCACCATTGATATTATTCTTTGAATATAGAGAAACAAAGAATTTTGGAGGTTTTTTAATGTAAAATTATTAATATATTATTAAAAAAATTTTAAATAGTGAGATTCAGTGCCATCAAAATTTAATAAATAATAGTAAAAATACTTATTTTTTTATAAATTACCACTACACCTCTCTTTAAAAGGTTTAAAATATATAAAAAAAAAACCTAATGTCTTATCAAAATCTGATAGCCGATAATAATAAAAAAAAATACTAAATTTTCATAATATTCATAATATAAGAGAGGATTTGCAGCATTACGAGCATAAAAATGTCTTTGCCTTGAAGTATAATGGAGAAGAAAAGAATCATCAACATTGATGTCACATTTTTATATAAACAGACAGCACCATTGTTTATGAAAAAAAAAAAAAAAACGGGTGTCTTTATTTTTTTTAATTTTTTACTTTATTATTGAAACAAACACTTTACTTTTATGAAGAAATGCTTGAGTCCTTTAAAATTTTTATTTATATGTTTTATTTTATTAATTAAATTTTTATTTATTTATTTTAATTTTTGAACCAGTATTCATATATGAAATTTAAATTACTTTTTTACTATTTTATTTTTCTGTTAATATCATTTTCATTATTTAATTATTAAATTTGTTATAATGATATATTATTGTTTTTATTAAACAAATTTTAAAATGACTTTATTTAAAGATATTTTTTTTTACTTTATAAATTTGACATTATATTAATGAAATATCATATTTTCATGTCAATACAGGGAAAATATAATAACAATAAATTTATTCATCTATTTTAGCAATATTTTTTGTGCCTTTTTAATTTTTTTTTCCCATAAACACTATTTTAAAATATTAAAATTTTGGTTGGCATTATTATTTTTTTATTTTAATACTAATGTCTGTAGACTATTTTTCTAATATCTATTTAAAGCCAATGATCTGTTAATGTGTAAATTTGGTTTATAAGTATTAAATAATTAAATTTGTTTTGCTCTTAAATTTTTATGCAATTTCCAACATATTTAATTTATTTTTTATAATTAAAAATATTTTTAAAATATGCATATACATTATTTTTATATATAAAAAGAATAGTGTTAGATTTTTTCGTAGATGGGTTGATTAATTTACTTTTTCTAATCATTATCATTGTCATCATCTTTTATAACAAGACTCTATGATTAAATATTTTTGTTATCAAATTATATTATATATATATAAATACCAATTGATCTTAAACTAAACTATATATATATATATATATATAACTATTATGCAATATAATAAATAATTAAAATTTTATTTTAATTACATTAATTGAATGATTTTAATAATTATTGATATATAATAATTTTATTTATGAAATATAAAATATTTTACTAGTATAAAATAGAATATATATATATATATATATATATATATATATATATATATATATATATATATATTACTCACAACATCACTAGCGCAAGAGTTCGTGTTCATTGAGAGAGTATTTGGCTAACTTATTAAAATCAACTTAGTGCTTATAAGTTAATTTGAGCTTATATGCATTTATAATTTTAAGTAATTATGTGTTGGGTTAAATAGTTTATAAGTGCCTAATAAACTATTGATGTATTTAGTAAAAAATAACTTGTAAGTATATTTATTAATAAAATAACTAAAAGGACATCCAATGAAATTTATGATGAAATTTTAAAAATTAAAGGAGAGTAATATAGTAATATACTTGGTTAAACTAACTTATAAGCACATAACTTGTAAGTACTAAAATAAAAAATTGAGTTTTCTCAATTTATTTTTTTCAACTCATTAGCTCAATTTATAAGCCCACAAATTATTATAGATAAATAGGTTAGCTTGTGTTTAAAACTTATAAGTTAACTTAAACTTAACCTATTTATAAGTTAAAGATAAACATCCTTTGAATTTGGGTCATGGAAATTCATATAGTTACGGAAAATTAAGCTATTAATGGACCACTTGGGTCTAGAAATGGCAAACGGTGCCGGTCGAGGGTGGTGATTGCTCCCTCCGTCCTGCCCCACAGGAGTTTAGAGTCAGGGCGGGCATTCCATGCCGGAGTGCGAGGGGCGAGGCGAGTTTCCCTGCAGAAATTTTTTTTTTTATTTTAATTTACTAATATATAATATAAGTTTACTTATTAAAAAAAATATAATTAGAAATGCATGTTTTACACATTATTTTAACAAGATATTTATATATGTTGTTAAAATTATAATATTTAAATATATAAATATATAAAAATAAATTAATTTTTAATAAAAAAAAATAATAATATATTATTATATAGGACGAGTTACAAGGTTTTGAGAGCGGGGAGATGGTTTTTCTGTACTGCCCCCACAAATCACAATAAAGATAAAATCGAGAAAAATTGACCGAGTATGAGGTGGAGCAAGATGAGTTGAGAAAAATTGACCGAGTACGAGTGGAGCAGGATGAGTCGAGTTCAGAAACTTTTGTCATCCCTAGTTGGGTCTCAATAGTCTTGTCCTCTACTTGAAGTGCCACTGCCAAGTCAAGTCTTCAGCCGGCACTTGTTATTTGCTAGATGCCAAAATATTATTATTATTATTATTATTAAATAAAAATTTTATTATGCAATATAATTACGTAAGTTATTTTTATCTCTATCCAAAATATATGTTAATATATTTTCAAACTTAATCATATATTCTAAATTTATAATTATAATTTTTGTGAAACATATAATTTCTCCGTATCTAATAATAATAAATTTATAACTTTTTTATATGTAGATAATAATAGTTTTATTAATATATATGAAATTGTTTTCTGTAATATATTAATAAATATATTATGATGTTTTAAATTTCTTATTACATATTATATACAAATAATTTTATTATTTATGGTAATTAGAATTCTACATAATTTAACATCATTTTAATTCTATATTCAGCGCGTTAAAATTTTTTGAAAATAAAATTTTAAAATCCTAATTATAATTATAAATAATATAAATAAATACAATTAAAATTAATATGTGGATAGGACTAAGTTAAGTTATTTTTAAATAAGAATTATAATAAGATTACGAATTGAATTTTATTTTAATATTATAAATAAATGTAAAAGATTTATAATAAAAATTATATTAAATATATGAGTACATTTTTATCTATTTCATTATTTCTCTTTGGTTTTCATTTTAATTTATACACTAAAGGATATTTGCTCTAAGTAGTTTAGTACTCTTATTTTTTAAATGAGGTAAAGTGTTTAATCATCCACGACCTAATACGAATAGAATTAATCATAATCTATTATGTTGGAATACCTTGCAATATCCAAATACTTGATTATATTGAAAGCATTAAACTTAACCATATTCTTTTTTATCTAGATACAATATTTAAAGTATTATCAGTCATAATTGAAAGATAATTATGAATAAATTATATTTATATTAACATAACATCATCTTATTGGTTTAATTTACTTACGATCATTTCTGGCATCAATATACAAATAGTGGCTCAGCTGAATGTCTCGAGAAATTATTAGGTGCACCCGGTGTACATGCAACATCTCTCATAATTATATGGACCCACCCTCCATATTATAAGGATAATTTACTTTTTTGTGAGAGAGAGAATACTATTTTTTAGTACTGCCTGTGTACCTAATAATTAGCAGAATGCCTCTCTAATTCTTTTTGCCAGGCCATCTCGTTCTGTGGTACTTCCTCGCTATGCGTTTGCTTTTTTTTTTTTTTCCTTTCACTTCTTCCATTAGCTATTTCTGTTCATTTCTAAATACCTCGCTTTGGTCCTGAGGTAAACAATGTTCATTATCACGGTGATGCAGCGCCTTCATCTGGTGGTGTCGTTGAATTAATCAGCAAGTACGACTTTACATGCCGTGTTGGTTGGGCCGCCTATGCTGAAAGGATCATGCTCTGGGACTCCACCACAGGGAAACTTTCTGATTTCATGTCCCATTTTTCTTTCAACATTGACACCCAAGGTGTTTCTAAATATGGCCATAGGCTTGCTTCTTCCTTGGTCCGGTTGGATTTGGAATCCCACCGAATTTTGCCAGTGCCTTTTTAGGCTTATTGATACATGCATTTTGCATAGTCATTTAGGTTTAATTTCATGGCCATTTTATTTAATTGTTAGTCACTTTTAGCCAATTTTATTAGTTATTTAGATAATTTTTCATGATTATCAATTTTTGGATTAATTTGTAATTTTATTTTGTTTTGTAGGAAAAATTGTGTTTTTGAGGGACTAAAAAAGAAATTTTGCTAATGAGGAGTGATTTCTACAGCCAAAGATGTCAAAAACAAGTTTCAAAGTTGAAGTATGCATTAGCCAAATTACGCATAACTTGCCGCATAAGTTGTGCAGTTCTGCACAGGGAGAAGAAGCAATTTTCCAAACCTGCCGAAATCTGCATAAGTTGCCGCATAACTTATGCAGATTCATGCCCTGCTTATGCAACTTCACGAAAAACTGCATAACTTATGCAGTCTCGCACCCTGCTTATGCAGCTTCACATAGAGGGCCCATAAACCTGCCGAAAACTGCATAACTTATGCAGTCCACTTATGCAGTTTTATAGAGCCTTCATAATGAGCTGGCAGAAGATTCCTACATGAAAAACACACCTCAAACACACCATTTTAGGGCTACTTGTCAGAAAAAGATATAAATAGGCCCTTATTCTCATTTAAGAAGGGGAGGAAGACAGAAAAAGGGGCAGAAAAACAGAGGAGTAGTCGACTTCCATTCTTGGGGAGAAGAATCCAGCTTCTTCTTCTCTTCTTCACCATTTTCTACATTTCTCCTATCGGGTTTCTTTAGTTTTAGTTTATTTTCATGATTTGTTTCCTCTTTTACTTAGAATTTCTTGTGTTAAACATGGATTGTGAGTAGTTTTCTTTGATTCTGGAGTAAGGGATGTAATATTTTAGTTATTTTTGTGGATTTGAACTGGGTTAGTCCCAATTTAATGAAATTTATGAGGTTTAATCTATTTCTTATGTGCTTATTCACATGCTTAATGAAGGGCCCCATTAAGTTATGTTCTTAATCCTTGGTTGAAGCACCGAAAAGAGAAAACCAAGTGATAGTTAATCAAGAAATTGGACTTAATTAACTTAGATCTAGAAATAGACTAAGGGTTAAGAGGGTTTTAATAGATTGATTAAAGAGCCTAATGGGTCTTGGTTAATTTTAACTCTACGAAAGTAAGATTAAGTTAATTAAGGTACTCTTTGTCTCACTCGAAAGAGTTTTCAAAGGATTTTCGAATTAATCTCCTTTAAACCCATAAATTTCATGGATTGGGCTAGCTAGGGAAAATCCCAAAATGACTTAAATATGAACCCTTAACTCCAGAATCGTCTTTTATCAATTATTGCTTGGAATTTTACTTTTGAGTATTTAGTTTATTCTCATTTTATTAATTTTCAATATTAATATTATCAATTTCTTTATTTTGTGAATTATTAAATTAGTCATTGTTTGAATTTAGTTTTTTTCATTTTCATACCTTATGCTTCAAATTCCTAAATTTCTTTTATTAATTTGATTAAAATAAAATTTTTACATATTTTATTTTACATCAAAAATTCAATTGAAAACACAACTCTCCGTGAGAACGATATCTTTTTCTATACTACTTGAATGACCTGTGCACTTGCGGTTGGGACACATCAAGTTTTTGGCGCCGTTGCCGGGGAGTTGTTAGTTTAAGATTGAATTCTTGATTATTTTAGTTGTTTATAGTTTTATTTTTGTTATCTTTCATTTTGTGTTTGTTTGTTCTTTTTTAGGTACTCTTAATCTTTTAAGAGAAGAGCTAGAAGCACAAGTGACACATCCTTATTATTTAATCCTGAAATTGAGAAGTTTTGTAGAGCCAACAAGAAAGAAACTAGAAGAAGAAAAGAAGCATTGAGAGCAGCTAAAATTGAACAAGAAATGGGTGAAGAAAGAGTTGGAATCAGTGGTGATAATGCTGAAAATGATCGAAACAATGAAAATGCAGCTCATGGTGAAGAAGTTGTAAATGCTAATGTGCCTAAGGGAAGTATGATGGATCATGCATTTCCTCATTTTGATGACTTAAGAGAGAGTATAGCAAGACCAAGAATTGATGCAAATAGTTATAAGATGGATTTTGAAGTACTACAAATGATTCAGAATTCTCAATTCGGAGGTCATCCTTCAGAAAATCCTCATACTCATCTTAAGAAGTTTGTTATGATCTGTGACATGCAAAAGGAACCAGGAGTGTCTGATGATGTAGCAAGGCTAAAATTGTTTCCATTCTCTTTGAAAGATAGAGCATTGGATTGGCTTGATTTTTTACCTCACAACTCAATTACAAATTGGGAGCAGCTCACTGATGCATTTCTTGCCCAATACTTTCCACCCGGAAAAACTCAAGAGTTGAGGAATCAAATGATTGCTTTTAGATCAAGAGAAGATGAGACTCTTTATGAGTCATGGATGAGATGGAAGGAGTTGGAGAGACAATGTCCACGTCATGCCATTCCTAAATGGATGATAAACCATAATTTTTACACAAATGTCACTCCTGCTATCAGAGGAATCATTGATGCTCAAACTAGAGGGGAATTCATCATTAAGCATGAAGATGAAGCTTATGAGTTATTAGAGAAAATAGCAAAGAACAGTCATCTATGGACTAGTCCAAGAGGGTCAACTCTAACTCAAAAAAGGCAAGTTGCTGGAATGTATGAGCTTGATCCATTCAACATGATCAATGCCAAATTTGATGCACTCACTAATGTCCTTACTAAGAAAATGGAGGATTTAAGTATGCTAGTCAGTTCATCATCATGCTCTGGAAGTTCTCAACAAGTTACTTGTGCAGAAGGAACAATGAGCTGTGGAGTAGATTATCCTTCATATGCTTGGAGGAATCATCCTAATTTTTCATGGGAGAATCAGCAAAATCAAGCTTCAACTCAGAACTTTCCACCACAACAGCAAGGGCATCAATACCAACAACCTAGGCAACCACCACCTAGTTTTCAGCAAAAGAATGCAAATCCTGCACCTCTATCAAAACAGCAAGAACAAAGTTCTACCACAAAGGCTTTATTACAACAAATTCTTACCAATCAAACTAACCATGATGAAGAGATGAGAGAGATGAAAGCAAGACTGGAACAAATGCAAACACACAATAGGATGCTGGAAAATCAGATTGCACAACAAGCAAGCTCTTCAGGTACCAAATCAATGGGAAGACTTTCTAGTCAGATAGAAAATCCAAGGGAGCAATGTCATGCCATCACACTGAGAAGTGGTAAAATAGTGCATACTGAGAAGAGTGAAAAAGTTGAGAAAGAGAGAAAATGAGAAAGATGTTGAGAGAGATGAAAAACAAAAGAGTGAAAAAGGGAGTGCAAGAAAAGGTAAAGAGGAGGTTGGAGAGAAAGAAGAGAAATACATACCTCAAGAGCCTTACAAGCCACAGCTTCCCTTTCCACAGAGATTTCAAAAAGCCAAGCTTGATAAGCAATTTGGAAAGTTCTTAGAGGTTTTGAATAAGCTATATATAAATGTGCCTTTTATTGATGCTCTTTCCCAAATGCCTTCTTATGCTAAGTTTTTGAAAGAAATTCTCTCAAACAAAAGAAGACTTGAAGATTATGAGACTGCAGCCTTAACTGAGGAATGCAGTGCTATCCTTCAAAGGAAACTTCCTCCAAAGCTCAAGGATCCAGGGAGTTTTTAAATTCCATGCCACATTGGGGAATCATGTTCTATAAAAGCTTTATGTGATTTAAGGGCTAGTGTAAGCCTTATGCCCCTCTCCATCTATGAGAAGCTTAACATGGGAGATCTTAAGCCAACCTATATTTCTCTTTAGTTGGCAGACAGATCAATTAAGTATCCAGAAGGGATCTTAGAAAATATACCACTGAAGGTTAGAAAATTTTACATCCCAGTTGACTTTGTCATTTTGGACATGGAAGAGGATTCTCATATGCCAATCATTTTGGGGAGGCCTTTCTTGGCTACAGCTGGTGCTTTGATTGACGTAAAAGGTGAAAAGCTTACTCTTAGAGTCGGAGAGGATCAGTTAGTCTTCAACATTGGCAATGACAAGAAGAAGCAACATGAAGATGTAGACTCTTGTTTGAGAATTGATATAGTTGATGAGTTAGCAAAAGAGCACTTTAGAAAGAGCTATCCAAAGGATTCTCTTGAAAGTTGTCTTGCCCATGAAGGGACTATCAATGATGAAAATCCAAAAGAGGCTGTATTTGCACAATATTTGAAGAGTAATCCACCTTGTTATATGGCACCAATCTTTCAACTTGAGCAAGTGGAGAAAAGTGAGGTCAAGCAATCATCTCTCAAAGAAAAGATGCACCAAAGGTCGTCAAGAAAGAAATGGTTGGATTTTTAGACAAAGCAACAAGGATCTTCTCATGTGATGGAAAGAAAATGAAGTATAGATTCATTGAAGCACCTATTGAAAATAGAGGCAATAAATTCCAATTCCAGCCACCATGAAACATGACAAGGGTCAAGCTAAGGACCATAAATTAGCGCTCTTGGGAGGCACCCAAAGTTTCTTTATTATGTTTTTATTAAGTTTATTCTAGTTGCATTATTTTTGTTTTATTTTAAATATCCCTCAAATTCAATTTTCATTGTTGAATTTTTTCTTTTGTAGATGCATTTTGAAGGACTAGAGGCTATTGCACTATTGGGAAGTTATTCTTACTTGATGTTTTAATTGTTTACTTCCCCAAAACTGATTTGTTTTAGTTGCCTTTGTTGCAAATTCTTTTGGCTTATGCAGAAAAAAATTTTTCAGCAAAAAGGTCTGCAGCATATGCTATCTGCTTCTTTATTGAGGTTGGGTGTATATCTTTTATGTATTTGTGCTTATCATGTTAATATGATGGTAAGTGGGTCATTTTAGTAGTTCTGAACTTAATTGGGTTATGTGATTCAATGTGCACATGCTGCATTTTCTTGGCATAACTTGGACAGTCTATTTTCTTTTATGGATAAGTGCAATTTTGTGCAGATTTTTATTGAGCTTTAATGTGCTAGAATGTTAATTTGCAGGTTTGAGTTGAAATGGCATAACTCACATATGTCTCTTATGCAGAACTTTCTTCTACAAGCTTGCATGGTGCAATTGTGATGGATTCTGCATACATTAATGTGTTTTTGATGATAATTTCTCATGATTTATACTTCACAGGGTTACATTTCTTCATTCTTGTGTATTTTTCAAACTTGCAAAGCATTTTTATTGTAATCTGAATCTTGTTGAAATGTGCATAAGTAACTGCATAACTTATGCAGCTTTCAGGTCTCATTTTTTGCCATTTTTCTTTTCTGCCAAAACCTGCATAAGCTCTTGCATAACTTATGCAATCCTGCATAACCAAATTTTTGCCATTTCATTTCTTACCGAAATCTGCATAAGGGTGTGCATAACTTATGCAATTCTGCACTGCCACTTTTTTGTCAATTTTCAATTTTTGCCGAAACTTGCATAAGTATGTGCATAACTTATGCACTCTTGCATAACTTCAAATCCTGCATTTCATTTCTGCCGAAATCTGCAAGACCAAGTGCACAGCTTATGCACTTTTGCATAACCAAACTTCCTGTTATTTCATTTTTACCGAAACTTGCATAAGGACCTGCATAACTTGTGCACCATCACCTCCATCCTAGTCACCACCTCAACAGTAGCACCCCCATCTAGTTCAACAGCAGACTCTTTAGACAAGGGCAAAGCCATAAAAATAGATTGATTCTTGATCTATTCTTGTTTAGCTTCTAGTAGTTTCCCTTTATATACAGTGTTTACATTTTTATAGTTGCTGGAACACATTTAACTTGCTTTGATTTAGTTTGCTGAACAAATTGAATGGATGGTAACTTTGGCTTTTCATTGTTGCTTTACGATTGTGAGCTCCAATTTTGCATACTAGTGTATATTCCTTCTTGACCCACAATTCTTTTCATTTTTTCTATTATATAATTCTGCTGCAGTTTTTAGTTCGCTGCACAACTTGTGCAGTTGTTTATGCAACTCATTTCAAGGTTTTGTATGCTGCATAACTTGTGCAGCCTACTTATGCACTTATTTTACAGAACACTCTTATTTCATAATTTATGCAATCTGCTTATGCAACATGCATTATGCACTTTAAGCTACTAAATCACTGTCCTGTGCCAGGTAACCTTTCACATTTTCTTTTCATTTCACTAATACCTGGTTATTCATTTTTAACTTGAATTTCACCATGCACTACCTTAGACATTGAGGACAATGTCCAATTTTGAGTTTGGGGGTATGCATTAATGTTTTAATTTTGATTTTTGCAAAAAGTTTTCACATTTTAATATAGGAAATAGTAAAAAAAAAAAAAAACATTTCATTCCATTTCATTAGCATACATATACATTGTAAATAGATTGCATACATTATGTTGTACATATATACATACATTACACATTATCTAGGAATCATACCATATAGATATTACAAATAGATTTGTTTTATTTAGTTAATGTATTGCTCAATTTTTTTTTTTAAGGAATCATGCATTTATAAAATAAAATTTTTGCCAAGTCCTTTGAGTTATAGGAAGTTGCTTATGAGAGTGATTTGACCTATCTTTAGTTGGGTTTGTGGATTGAAAGTTTCCTAAGAGGTACAAAGTTTTGAAGTGTTTGTCGTTTGCCTATATCTTCTTAGCCAAAAAGCTACCCAACTAGTCATTTGGAGATGAAAGTGTTTAGAGAGAGCTATAGGATAAAAGGTAGTCAAGTGATGTCTCACCAATCCTAGAATAAATTTTCTAAACCTTTCGAGGCGAAATACCAGCTTGTACTTGAAAAGAGAGATGATTAGGCATTCTTTGATTTAAACCTTCTCATTTTAAACCTTTGGCCTTTTTCCTAATTAAAATTAACCCTTGCAAACCCTTTTGAGCCTTTATATTCCTAATTTTTCTTGAAACCCTTGTTGCTACCTAGCCAATGAACCAAACACTCCAACCCTTTTCATGAGAATAATTATTTATAATATTAGGTACACTATAAAAAAAAAGAAAAAAAATAATAAAAGGGAGAAGAAATGCTTATCATGATGTAAAAATGCTAGTATGTATGTACTTTTCATTATTATCATTCAAATTAAAAGAAATACACCCAAAGTAATTAAAGGAAATGAGTTTACGGGTGGTATTTTTAGGGAGAATCATCAAGAGAAGATACAAGATACAAGCTTAAAGTATCAAAGTGTCTCTCCATTTTATGTATTTTGTTAAATATGCTAGCAATTGAAAATTCTCATTGTGTATTTCTCTCCTCTTTATATATAAAAAAAGGAAAGAAAGAAAAAAGAAAGAAAAAGAAAAATTATATAAAAAAAAGAGAAAAAAAAGAAAAAAAGAGAGAAAAAAAAGGGTAATAAGACGTGTACCATATGTTTTCAATATTGAAAATATTCTCATGCTTTGAATCCTTTTTACCCTTTTTCTTCTTAGCCTCATTTTGAACCCCATAACCCTATTACATCCCTAAAAAGACCTTTGATCTCTTGATAATACTTGCTACATTGGTGGAGATAGGAGTAGGGAGTTTGCCTATGGGATTGGAAATTCATTCATTAAATTTCATCATTCTATATAGAGACACTTTGGCTATTGATTGATCTAGAATTCTTTTTGAGCATGACTCTCTCTTTTGATTGGTTGGTTTGGGAATTTTGGACGATATTTGACTTGATGGCTAAGCGGTGAAAGCTTGGATAAGCATTAAATTCTTTGCATCTTGAAGGATAGGTATATGGATTGTTGGTATGGCTAAAGGTATGTTAAGTTACTTTAATAGGTGATTTTCATAGCTCTTTGGACAAGGCACCCCTAAAAATTGCATTATATTTTAAATTTTGCTTGAGGACAAGCAAAGACTTGAGTTTGGGGGTATTTGATACATGTATTTTGCATAGTCATTTAGGTTTAATTTCATGGCCATTTTATTTAATTGTTAGTCACTTTTAGCCAATTTTATTAGTTATTTAGATAGTTTTTCATGATTGTCAATTTTTGGATTAATTTGTAATTTTACTTTGTTTTGTAGGAAAAATGGTATTTTTGAGGGACTAAAAAAGAAATTTTACCAATGAGGAGTGATTTCTACAGCCAAAGATGTCAAAAACAAGTTTCAAAGTTGAAGTATGCATTAACCAAATTGCGTATAACTTGCCGCATAAGTTGTGCAGTTTTGCACAGGGAGAAGAAGCAATTTTCCAAACCTGCCGAAATCTGCATAAGTTGCCGCATAACTTATGCAGATTCATGCCCTGCTTATGCAACTTCACGGAAAACTGTATAACTTATGCAGTCTCACACCCTGCTTATGCAGCTTCACACAGAGGGCCCAGAAACCTGCCGAAAACTGCATAACTTATGCAGTCCACTTATGCAGTTTTATAGAGCCTTCATAATGAGCTGGCAGAAGATTCCTACATGAAAAACACACCTCAAACACACCATTTTAGGGCTACTTGTCAGAAAAAGATATAAATAGGCCCTTATTCTCATTTAAGAAGGGGAGAAAGACAGAAAAAGGGACAGAAAAACAGAGGAGCAGTCGACTTCCATTCTTGGGGAGAAGAATCCAGCTTCTTCTTCTCTTCTTCACCATTTTCTACATTTCTCCTATCGGGTTTCTTTAGTTTTAGTTTATTTTTATGATTTATTTCCTCTTTTACTTAGAATTTCTTGTGTTAAACATGGATTGTGAGTAGTTTTCTTTGATTCTGGAATAAGGGATGTAATATTTTAGTTATTTTTGTGGATTTGAACTGGGTTAGTCCCAATTTAATGAAATTTATGAGGTTTAATTCATTTCTTGTGTGCTTATTCACATGCTTAATGAAGGGCCCCATTAAGTTATGTTATTAATCTTTGGTTGAAGCACCGAAAGGAGAAAACCAAGTGATAGTTAATCAAGCAATTGGATTTAATTAACTTAGATATAGAAATAGACTAAGGGTTAAGAGGGTTTTAATATATTGATTAAAGAGCCTAATGAGTCTTGGTTAATTTTAATTACACGAAAGTAGGATTAAGTTAATTAAGACACTCTTTGTCTCACTCGAAAGAGTTTTCAAAGAATTTTAGAATTAATCTCCTTTAAACCCATAAATTTCATAGATTGGGATAGCTAGGGAAAATCCCAAAATGACTTAAATATGAACCCTTAATTCTAGAATTGTCTTTTATCAATTATTGCTTGGAATTTTACTTTTGAGTATTTAGTTTAATCTCATTTTATTAATTTTCATTATTAATATTATCAATTTCTTTATTTTGCAAATTATTAAATTAGTTATTGTTTGAATTTAGTTTTTTTCATTTTCATACCTTATGCTTCAAATTCCTAAATTTCTTTTATTAATTTGATTAAAATACAATTTTTACATATTTTATTTTACATCAAAAATTCAATTGAAAACACAACTCTCCATGGGAACGATATCTTTTTCTATACTACTTGACGACCCTCCTCGTGAACTTGCGGTTGGGACACATCACTTGTTTAACACCTCCACTATGGATTCGTCTCAGAACCAAATCGTTATAGTGGAGCTCGATTCATTTGGAAATGAAGAATAGGATCCCAAGCCTCTGGTTGAGCATGTAGGGATCAACAACAACTCTCTTGCTTCAGCTGTGCATACTGCCTGGAAACGCAAGCTTTCACAGTGGAGATACCGCTGATGTATGGGTTACTTACAATGCAACAACTAAAAATGAGCGTATTTTGGACTTATAAGAAAACCTCCAATCCTCAGGAGAATACTAGTTTGTTTTACATAATTGATCTGAAGGAGGTTTTGCCGGAATGGGTTAATATTGGGTTTTCAGCTGCTACAGGTCAATACGGAGAACACACCAACTTCAATCCTGGGAAATCAATTCTAGTTTGAATTTCCAGGGAAAAAATGGAAACAGTTCAAAGAGGACCAGAATAATAGTTGGTGTTGGAGTTTCAGCATGTGTTCTAGTTGGTGGGACGATCGTAGGAATTTTGATTTCTTTCAGGAGTCGGAGGAAGAAACAGATGATGGCAAGGAAAAAAGGGGAGGAAAGGAACTTGACGTCAATCAATGAAGACCTTGAAAGAAGAGCTGGACCAAGAAGGTTTTCTTATGAAGATCTCGTTTCAGCTACCAATAACTTCTCGGAAGAAAGGATGCTGGGGAAAGGAGGGTGCTGTTTCCAAGGGATACTTAATTGATATGGATTTGGCAATTGCTGTGAAGAAAGTTTCAAGAGAATCTAGACAAGGTAAAAAGGAGCATATTAGTGAGGTGAAAACCATTGGCCAATTGAGACACCGGAATCTGGCTCAACTCTTGGGTTGGTGCCATGATAGAGGTGAGTTTCTACTTGTTTATGAATTCATGACAAATGGTAGTCTAGTTTTTCACCTCTTTGGCAAGAGGACTCCTCTTAAATGGCCTGTGAGATACAAGATATCTCTTGGGTTGGCCTCAACATTGCTCTACCTTCATGAAGAGTGGGAGCAGTGTGTGGTTCACCGAGATGTCAAATCCAGCAATGTAATGCTAGACTCTAATTTTAATGCTAAGCTGGGTGACTTTGGGTTAGCTCGGTTCACAGACCATGAAATTGGTCCCCAAACAACTGGATTAGGAGGAACTCTAGGTTACTTAGCTCCAGAATATAAAAGCACAAGAAGAGCTAGCAAGGAATCTGATGTGTACAGCTTTGGAGTGGTTGCGTTAGAGATTGCCAGTGGAAGAAGGGCAATTGATCATACTGAACAAGAGAACGAAATGAATTCGGTAGAGTGGATTGGGGAACTTTATGGACATGGGAAGCTTCATTTGGCTGCTGACAAGAAACTTCACATGGATTATGAAGAGAAACAGGTGGAGTGTTTGATAATTGTTGGATTATGGTTTGCTCGCCCCGATCAGAATTTAAGGCCATCAATGAGACAAGCAATTCAAGTTTTGAATTTCGAGGCTCCACTCCCAAATCTACCTGCTAAGATGCCTGTGCCTATGTTTCGTGCACCGTCCCCATCTGTGAGCTCAGGTGATCACTTCCTAACTGATTCCAGCCTAGGATTGGATCCCTGAACATTTATGGCTTCTGTAGTCTCTAGCAAACCAACTCAATTAAACATGTTTCAGTTTCTCAGGGTGTCGCTACAACCCCAGTTTGTCTTTCACAGTGTTCCTGTCATGGATAGAAGAGAACAATAGAGCAATTAATGTTTCCAATAATTTCAGATGTCATCATGTGAAGCCTTCAACAACGTAATTGGTCTTTAATATATATATATTCCATTTCAATGTTAAATTAATTATCAATTTGCTGCTGGTGGGGCACATTTTATTGTCTTTCTGAGACGAGTTCCTTTAAAACGGTTGGAGATGTAACTTATTGCTACCAAATCAAAATATAAATCGTTGTCATCATCAATATATTTAGTTGATACTTTAGGTTCAAGATGACTCTACTAATAAAGGACCACAACAAATTGTCTGCCAACAATTGAGGAAATTAGGTCCAACTTACCTATGATCTAAAACGCGTTGAGCATATATAAAGCAATATAAGAAAATTAGTTTAATAATAACTGTACAAAATAGGGTGATTAAATGATTTTTCTATGTGCTTATGGAAGTATGGATTAATAAAATTGTCATGCCAAAATCTTTTGTCAAAGCCTCATTCAACCGTAAATTTAAATGCAAAATATATAGTAAAATATTACAATTCACCTTTATAATATCAATATTATGTAATTTTTGTAAAATTAATTTTTTACACATTGCAGAACTAATGTGCAGTGGATAAATTATTATACGTTGCTTGTACTTATGCATCTTAATTTATAAAGTTATCAATCTTACATTTTTAAATTTAAGGAGCAATTATTTTCTTTCAATAATCAGCATATCAATACATTGTATAATTTGCTGAGTGCTTGTGTCAGTATCAAAGAGGAGTGTTGTGTTACATACGTTATTTACACTTTAAGAGGAGATCATTAGGTGCATATACACCTTTCTCTGAAAAACATGAGTCTCATTTTAAGAATAATTAATTTTTTATAGTTAAAAAAATATTATTTTAATACTTTTGTTGTATTCAATAATTTGCTGATTTTACAAATACGAGTGCAAATCATCTATCTACTGGTCGATTTTCGATTGGGCCCCTTGATATTAAATGGGCTTTGAGGGAAACTTTTACTTCATATATGAACAATTTGAATGGGTTAGACCCACGTTTTAATGGACCAAAAATGCATTTTTTTTATTGGGAAGAATTACAGACGGAAGTAACGGTTAAGGTTGGCCGTTATGTATTTTTCATCTTTTTATTTTTGCCATATGATTTTTGTGTTATTGAACCTAAAAATCTAATTATTGAAATTAACGAACTTAATTATTTATCAAATATTAATTTGAGTTGTCACCTTAGGTTTATTCACTTCTTATTATGGATCTCTTTTTTATTTGATTTATTATTATTTTTTTGAAAAAACAATGATTCAACATAGGAATTTATGTCAATTGCGAAGCAACAACAAAAAAAATTATGGATACTGCAACGAATCCGTTTAAAAATATATATTGTTTATCAAATATTTTTAGGACTACAATTGTCTGTGGCATTGTGAAAGGCTTGTTGTTCCCCAGTTTTGCCCAACTAATGGAAATATATATATATATATAAAATAAGAACTCAGTTGAATATGGGTTTATCAAGTGAGATATATGTAGGTATGGAATTAAACTATTTAAAATAACTACTTATTGCTCAGTCCTAGTTTTCTTCACAAATTATCAAGTCAAGCAAGATGATGGCGTTATATTGTCAAGCCAGATGGGCTATCAATGGATTATTTGTCCTTTTTTTTTGGCAAGTTATTGCTGAAACATAGCACTAGCAGCAATTTGGCGTAGTTTGTAAGGGAACGAATGTATCTTCCATTTCTCATGTGGATGTATTGGTGATAATGACAGATTAGAAACGGTGAATTCTATGGTTAATATCGAGGGATATTGGAATTATATCCTGTTATGCTTCGATAGATTTAAAAAGATGAATGACCAATGTTGCATGATCAACCGCTTCTTCCGCTTCATGCGTCTTTTTTTGTGATTCAATTTCCTCTCAATCTCTGAGTGTCAGTATGATTACTTCTTTCTACCATGTACAGAGACAACGTTTACCTCTCTGCTTCCTCTCCTTCCCTTTTCTACTTCCCTATGCTAATTAAATATCCTTTTTTTAATTTTTATAGCATTTAGATCCCTTTCAATGGTGCTTCTGTCAAACATACACTAGGTAATCGGTAGTTGAAAAGTAAGCGTCAAGTTTTTTTACTAATTCTGGCACCCTTTAATTTTTTATTTTATTTTTTATTGAATTTTGATTAGGATTGGAACTTGTAACTTCACAATCCTGGAAATGATTAATTCTGGCACCATTATATAACATTTTTGGTGCTTTACCTCTGTTAATTGATCCTGTCTCTTTGTAGAGATACACTCACCATGGCCTCTTTCTGGAACTTGCAAAGCTTGTACTCCACCTCCTTGTTATAATTCTTCCTCCTGCTTCTTCAATCTCCTTTCAAAAAACACGCTTCGACACCCGTGACACGAGCATAATCTATGAAGGAGGTGCAACAGCATATGTTGGAAGTGTTGAATTTAATAGCGATTGTCGACACCATATTTTGGCCGACACCCCCCCCCCCCCCCCCGGCGCGAAAATCAATAGACTTTGAAGTCGATCCCCAACACCAAGTCTCCATGTCGTTCAATTCATTTCCAATCTCTCTTTGCCAGTCAATCACATTTTCGATCTCTCTTCAAAAGGAATCGAACCAATGCTAAGTCTCCATATCATTTAAATCCTTACCGATCTCTCAAATCAATTACCAAGTTTCCTAGCTAGTCAATCACATTTCTGATCTCTTGTCAAGTGAAATCGAACCAACATTAGGTCTTCATGCCATCCGATCCCCCTTTCATAAATATTGTAGATAGTTGTTCAATAAAGTTAAGGTTTTAATTCGGCTTAATGGTGCTTCCGATCTTAAGTGTTCAAATCAGGTTTTCAATTTTAATAATCTTAAGTTCCGTTCAGTGTTTGTTCTCGGTTTAGGCCGATCTGATGTTTATAATGTTTTACCGATCTCTCTTACATAGATTAATAATTGCTTTCAAGTTGTTCTAATATGTTCAGATAATCAGGAGCTTATGCAACTTAGATACTTTCCGATCTCATCAAGTCATTGAACAAAAGAAAGAACTTCATTTCAAAGTAAGAATATATACAAGTCATTCGGCTGGAGGATCACCCCCAGCCTGTTCTACATTTTGCTCACCCTCTCTATCACCCTCAGCCTCCTCCTCGCTATCCTCTTCGTCTTGGGGAGCCTGATCCACCATCCAGGAAAAGTCCTCCTTGGGATAACGCTTCTTGAGCTCGGCCAAAAGATCCCTATGGGCGTTCACATAAGCACCGGCCTTCCTCGTCACTGCCTCTTCTTCTTTTACTCTGAGCTCTTCAGTGAGGCGTGCGACATCAGCGGCTCGGAGTGCCCGAGCTTCTTCAAGAACATGAGCTTGCTCGGCCAATTTATCCTCTTAGAACTTCATCCACCCCTCAATTTCAGCTTTGTAGTTTTAGGCGGATGAAAGTTGGGCTCGGGCTGAAGCCACTTCCTGACCCACCTTCTGGATCTCTTGCCTCAAATGGTGAGCCTTTTCCCGGATGATGTGTTGGTTCACCAAGCTCTCCATGCTCAGGCTCATAGTCCGTGTTAGGATATCATCGAGACTGTTCGGGGGCAGCCTATCCCGATCCTCCTGAAGGCAGATGGAGGCCCCCAAAACCTTAGCCAAGCCCGGATTCTCTCGAACAGTGCAGTTCTTCTCCATGGAGTGGATCAGGACTTGAGCGCCGCGGGAAAGGGTCCTCACAAGAGGTTGGGAAGGACCCCCTTCCGCATTTGAAGCAACTGGTGGAGGTGGTGGCGGCTCTTCATGTCGAGGAGGAGACCGAACCACTTCTATTTCAAGAACCGGCTGTCCTGAGGGCCGAGACGAGCCTCCTTGCATCTCCACTGAATCATGCCTGGGCATCTGAGAAGCCTCAGCGCGTTTCATCTCCCGCACCTTTCTGGAGACCTCTCTCTTTCGCTTTCGGCTCTCCTTGGAAGCCTCGCCGCTCTCCATACCTGTACAAAGGAAAAGTTAGTGAGTTTGCTAAGGCCCAGAGATCAGAGATATAGAAAGTACCGAGGCCGAGGTCAGAGAGCTGAAGCCCGCGTTCTTCGCCGGTAATCAGCTACATTGTCCAACGATGCAGTTCAGCCGTCACTGCATCTAAACAGGAGAACTTCTGAGTGGCTGCCTGATCTTTCAGCTCCATCACCATTATGCCCTCTTCCCTATTCAAGGTGATGCGCTTCAGAAGTGAGGGGCCCAGATGCAGCCAGCTACGTGGGAAACCCTCAAAATCATTCGGAATCTTGCTCCTCAGAATAAAGAAGCGATTCTTCCAATTCTTCAGGGAGGAGGGTAGGTCGGTAAAGAGCCCACAATGCGGTTTCGCCTGAAAGAACCAGTACTCATCGTCCTTTCAATGAGTTAGCCTATATAGCTCGGCGAACACCTTCGCTGTAGGACTGAGTCCCTTAGCTCGACAGAGGCCTCTGAAGGCTACTAGGATCCGCCATGAGTTTGGGTGTACTTGGGCTATGCATACTTGGTGGAATTTCAGAACTTCCTTGAAGAAGTCATTAAGAGGTAACCGCAGCCCGACTTTTAATTGCTCTTCGTATACCATGATCATATCATTTTCTTGGAAGAAGTGATCAGCTCGGAGATCGCCATGACACCTGATAAGTTCGTATGAATCAGTCCGAAGGTTATATTCTTGGCTAAACGACTGCAGATCAGTTTCTTGAAGGATTGACGGCAGTTCGTCCATGGAAAGGTTTTCTCTCCCTGAAGTATGCGTTTGCCTTAAGGGTGCCACTTGACCCCTGGCTGAAACAGAGGTCGTAGGAGGTCCAGATCACCTGCTCGGTCCGACCACTTTGACTTCGTCTGACGACCACGAGACATGAAATGAAGGGGGGCTCGCCACTCTCTGACCCTCAGCGCCACTCATTTTCAAAGAAAAGAGAAAATTTAAACTAAAAGAAAGATCAAAACCCTTACCGGAGTATGATCGGTGTCGGAAGAACTTAAAAAATGAGAGAATTTTGGAATCGCTCGCGAGATGCTGAAAATGACATAAGGGAGCAACTGATTGACCCATCCCCTATTTATACCCATCTGAGCATTTAATGCTCACAGTGTCCCAAGCGGCGCATCGGTTAGTGGGATTCGCTAGCTTTTCTAACACGTCCCACAAAATTTCCAGAAGCTCCATAATTAAATAAGGGAAGATCGGCTGGTTAAAGATCGGCGGATTAAGTTAGATGTTTAGAATTACAGATCAGCTAAGGGCTATTCAGTTAGAAATCGGATCGGATGAACACATTAGAGATCGAAAAATAACCAATGCAATAATAATGAAATGATAATTGTCAAAATAAAATTTCATTTCTTAAAGGTCAGATTACATCATTTGGGCGATCTCAAGAGATCGGATTACATTAAAGGTCATATTACATCTTTTGGGCGATCTCTAGAGATCAGCGATACATCCTACCAAGTAAAGACCTATGTCAAAGCCTAGTCTCGTGGCTGAATCAAAAGATGTGTCCGATCGGAAAGCCAGCCATAGACAGCGGATAGATGTACAGCTCAGATGGAGTGACTATGACTCTCATGAGGATGAAGAGTCATCGCCACTGTCATCGACCAGAACTGAGCTGCAGTCGGGACGCCCGATGTGGTGAGGAGCCAAATGAACTTCAAAGGGCACTCACCGATGTTAAAAGGAATATTAGCAGTCTTCTCGCCCGAAATCAGTTCGTCGATTATATCGGTTGAACGACTCGAGATCGACACGATTGATGTCCTCGATCTAGGTTGGTAAATTAGTCCGGTTCTCTCACTGTCATCAGATGAGGTTATCATGGTTCTCCGATCGCTGGGATCGAAAATTTTCAGTCCAGGAATAAAAAGAATAGTCAAAAAAAGATCAAAAGCAGTCACCATGGCCAGAATGTTATCGGAGAAATTAGAACAGCAGAAGTGAGAAAAAAAGAGGAGAAAATGAAATGCGGAAGGATTTCCCGTTGAAGGTATATATAGAGAAGGTCTGAGCATTTATTGCTAGCAGAAAACGAAGCGGACGCTTCAGAAACTGAAGGAATAAATGCCTTGACTGCACAGGCCCGGATAAAGGAGAAGACTCTGGAATGGGAGAGATCGGGAGAGGGGCCAGGCATGAGAGATCGGAAAAAGATTGTTTTGGAAAGGTCGGAAGGGATAGGAGATCGAAAAACAAATAGAGAATAAGACAACTCCCAATAACTATCATAATCATCAGAGCCGAGGTAGTTAAAGCGTTGCAGACGAGATCAAATCTCCACCTCACGCCTCATCTGCAGAATCGCCCACATTGCTGACAGGTGCCAGAGTATGTCATGACAGTCCTGTACATTCCGATCTCCACCGTTGATCTTACTTGTAAGGACAAGCCCAGAGCCCTTGGATCAAAGAGAAGACGACAAGACTGACGCCTTTTATTCCCGGCCCTTAGATCTCCCTTGATAAGAGGATTATGAACCGTCAGATTAGAAAAGAGAAAGGACAAATATTCTGAATAGGATCTCAGCCATTTATTTTGATTCTCTTCAATTCTCAAGCGTCAGATCATGTCCCTTAAAATCCAAACCTTCCATCTCCCCCAAAGAGAATCCTGACCCTTCATTGGAAGCACCCATTCCCTATAAATACCTGCATGACAACTGTAGAAAGAAGGGACGAAAAAGGGTGGTGATTATAGTGGAAAGGCTCTGAAAATTGATTCAGTATTGCGACTCTGCTATTTTTAAGCTTTCAAAAATAGAAAAAACTTCAGAAACTAGTTTTCTAAAGTATTTTCTTTGAAGGGGTATTGAATACTGAAACTCTTTATTTTCAGTTCGTTCACTACTCTGCGATACCCTCTCTTAGTTTCAGTTCTGTCTTCATTATCTTTATTTCCACATTCATTTTCCAAGCTCAACCTCATTCACACCCAGTTGTTGTCATTTCGGTTTGACTGCATTTTAACTTGGTATTCTCCATTTCAAGGCAAACATTAGTCCCCAGGCTATCACCGCGCAGCTCCACTATATTTTGTGACTCCATAGTTAGTTCAATAGATTCAACTCTCTACAGGCGAGTGCCTGAACCGTTGCTTTATCAAGCTTCATTTTTTTCTTTTGTTTTCATGCTCGTAATTTTTTTTTTCATCAAGTTTATGTCGTGTTAAAAAGTTCCACGAGGGTAGTCTTGAGTTTATCTTTTTGTTCATCAGTTCACGTTATTTATTTTTAGCCTTTTATTAACTTCAAATATAGGTGTTTTGGTCACGAGTAATGCATAAGTAGTTTGATAAAATGTTGGTAGCTGTATCTTAACACAAGAGCTTCTTTAAAATAATAAAAGTTCGGATAATAAATCAGAGAAAATTATGAAGTCGAACCACTATACTAGCTCAGAAGATGACTAGGTACGGTGAGGGTCGGAGTAAAACCGAATCTCAGACTAGCAAAACGAAAGAGATCGAATTGTGCCTGCGAAAGGTACGTGTAAGGCGATCACATAGGAGATCAGTAGAAATTCAGTCTGGTATCCCCTACCTAGTTATAAGGTACCAATGAGTTAAAAGAAGCCTTATTCGGGTTCTCAGCATCTTCGGATGCTAGAACCCTTAATTTAAGGACCTTGCGATATACGATCGTAGTTAAATCCCAAGAGGTCAGGGGAGAGTTCTTACCCGATCCTCATCCAAACAAAAAAACAAAACAGGAGATCGGAGGAGAGTTCTTGTCCGCGATCCTTTATTAAAACTCTAAAATTGCATATTAAAAGAGATCGGAGGAGAGTTCTTATCCGATTCTCAATCAAAATTATAAACATTAAAAGAGATCGGAGGAGAGTTCTTATCCGATTCCCAATCATAATTATAAATGTTAAAAGAGATCGGAGGAGAGTTCCTATCCGATTCCCAATCATAATTATAAATATTAAAAGAGATCGGAGGAGAGTTCTTATCTGGTCTTCATTCAAAAATTCTAATAATTATTTAAAGAGATCGGAGGAGAGTTCTTATCCGATTTTCAACCAAAATTTTAATAAATGTGGAGATCGGAGGAGAGTTCTTATCCGAGATCCCTTACCCAAACTTTAAATAGTTCACCCCCAGAGACCGGGGGAGGTTTATACCCGGACTCTCTTGAATTCAAACAACACAATACGCAAAGTAATCCCTTAAACCAAAAAACGCTACACAACACCAACTCACTAAAGGTCGTCTCCTGTACTTATGTATTTAGGATAACCCTAAACAGTGAAAAATTAAATATCCCCTCTTACCAAGGGGATTAACATCTTTATCCTAACTCCCCTAACTATCGATTTCAATTTATAAAGAGCATAATGTTAAATCTGCTTGCCCTCAAAGAGGGACGAGGCAGGGTGCCTAACACCTTCCCCGGCCGTATACGGACCCCGAACCTAGAATCTCTATTTTTGAAGTGGTTTCATTTTAATTTATTTTCACGAATGGTTTTCTTTAATTTCCCTCAAAATTAAAGTGGCGACTCCTCACTCTTTCCCACTTTGGTGAGTGTCCGTCCAGGCGACTGCAAAATACCTTGCAACAGCTTGGCGACTCCACTGGGGACTTTTACCTTTTATCACCTTAACCCCGGTTTAGAGGTCCAAAGGCAGATTTAATTTTATGCTCAGACAGTAGTTAGGTGGGCTAAATTTGCAAAATTCCATATGTTGATTATTGTTACTTTTGCTAACCAGTTTGCTTATCTTGATTATTTTATCCCCCACAGCACTCTTCGTCTAAAAAGGGAAAAGGAAAAAATTCCCCCATACTGGGAAGAGGTAAAGGTGTCCCTTCACACACTGAACACTCACACAATGTCCTCACACACTCCAGCCCTATACCCGGGCTTTCTTGCCCTTTTAAGAAATAGGAGGGAGTCATGTAGCGGTACCCGTGGGTTTTACCCCGTTAGTATCCGTGAAAGCTTCTGCTCATATTGAAACTTGTTCTATTCACTGTGATACCCGTGGAACTCTCCCGTTAGTATCATAAGGATAGAATGGGACTCTACTATTTGCAGTAGGGGCAATCTGGAAACCTGTGGCTTTTAGACAATTAGACCTTGAGCTAAACTATCACATTAGCTGGAAGCCATAGCAAACTACCTCATAAGATAGAACTATCCAATTAGGTAGCACCCATCCGGTACAGGACTCTCCCTATTTTAGGACAAAAGGGGCACACTTGCTCTTACCCTATTTAATTTGTGTTCTTATTTTTGAAGGTAATTTTAGATCATTCTGTTAAGAGGACCTACACACTTCCCTACTTTGATAAATGTGTAGGTGTCCCTCTGCCAACAGTATAATTCGAATTACCTAAATTTATCCTGCTAGCAAGTTTTCCCTACAGGCATCACCGAATTAAAGTCTGTAAAAGAATAAGCATCATTTTTGACATGGCATCCTCGAGTCAGTCGGCAGAAGAAGTTGTTAGACCAGAACAGAACGCTAAACCGTGGTCCGAACTGCCTCATAGTTCAGTGCCCCCACGAAGTGATGTCACCAAGGCACGTACTAGTTTGTTACCTCCATTGGACCTAAGCAAAGTTGAGGTCAGAATGAACGGTTTTGAGGGTCTATCTAATGGTTGGAGGTCGTTTCCCGATCAGGTCAAGGCACGATTTGAGGAAAAATATGGGAGGATTGCGACCTTGATACGAGTCAAGGTCCAAGTCCCAGTATTAAAGGCCATGCTGTCGGTTTGGAATCCCAAGTATGGGGTGTTCTCCTTCAACGATATCGATACTACCCCCACTATGGAAGAATATCAGGCATTGCTAGAAATTCCTTACGTGGTGCAGAATCAAATCTACCTACACCTTGAACATAGGCAGACCTGGAAACGGTTCGCACATATGTTGGGAATTCCCCCAAAAGAAGCAAAGGCGAGAGAAATTGTCAAAGGAAACACGCATGGATGGTATTGGACCTACCTCAAGAAATGGTTGGATCGATATATCCAGGATGAACAATGGGAGCAAGCTTCATTGGCACTTGCTTTGGGGATCTATGGCCTAATCTTGTTCCCTAGGCCTTCAGGAATTATAACCTGCAGTGTAGCAGAAATGTTCTGGGCAGTAGAGAAACAGAAGGTCAACCCAATACCGGCAATTCTAGCAGAGACTTTATTGACTCTTACTTACTGCAGACAACAAGGCAGGGGATCCATCAAGTGCTGCTCTCAATTGTTGCACCTCTGGATTATCAGTCACATGTCAAAGGGTTTAACTTGGTACCTTGACCAGCCCCTTATCGAGAAGATGACCAGATTATCAATCAGCCCAATGGATGAGCTGCAGTGGCAAGAATGGATTCTGAGCTTTAACAGCCATTACTACTGTTGGAAGAAATTGTGGACGTCAGGTCAACCCATTTTGTTCAGCAGAGGGGGTAATCATTCAGTATCCCTAATCGGAGTGACCGGATACACAAGTTACATTCCAGCATTGGTAATGAGACAATTCGGCTCAACCCAGTCCGGAATCAATATTGAAGAATACCACCAAGGTCATTTCTATCATGAGCTCGATAATGAGGAAGAATTGAAAATAGCTCGCAGATCCTGGGAAAATATCACTATGATAGAAAGGTCGCCTAAAAGTCCTAATGCCACGGACGATTACCTTAAATGGAGGGCTGGCAGGGAACAAGGACACCTAACTGTAGATCCGACCAAACTCGAAGGTAGCAACCCCCATCGAGACATCCTTTTAGAAGAACCTAGCACTTGTTTGGCCGACACCCTACAAAAGGCGGATACCGAAAATCGGCAATTACACGAACGAATAAGACAGTTGGAGGACCAACAGCGGATCCTCAGAAGAAAAGTAAGAAGGCTCAGGGAAGAGGCAATGACCGAAAAGACAGAATTTGAGAAGCAAGGAACATGGTGGGAAAAGGAAAAGATCTCTCTCCAAGCTACAATAAAAGAAGCAGAAGTACAGAGTAGCAAGCTCCAAGAGAAAGTAGAATACCAAGAAATACTCATGGAAGAACATAAACGAGAGGGGAAAAAGAAGAAGCTTGAACTAAAGGAGCAGGCACAGCTTATCAATGATATCCTGAGAGAATGTGCTAAAGAAAGGAAGGAGAAAGAAAGACAAGCCACTCTCTATCAAGAGTTAAAAGAAAATGTTAACCAGCTGTGTCGCAAGGTGATTTGCGGTCGCCTGGACGAACACTCACCGAAGTGGGAAAGAGTGAGGAGTCGCCACTTTAATTTTGAGGGAAATTAAAGAAAACCATTTGCAAAAATAAATTAAAATGAAACCACTTCAAAAACAGAGATTCTAGGTTCGGGGTCCGTAAACGGGTGGGGAAGGTGTTAGGCACCCCACCTCGTCCCTCAATGAGGGTAAGCAGATTTAACTTCAAGCTCTTTATAAACTAGAATAGTTAGGAGGTTTGAACGGAGATGTTAATCCTCTTGGTAAAAGGGAATATTTTATTTTTTACCAATTCGAGTTACCCAGATACATAAATAAATGAGTCGACCCTTAGTGAGTTACTGTTGCGTATCAGTTTTGTTTAAGGGGTCATTTTGCATATTTGTTAGAATTCGATTTGAGAATCGGATAAGAACTCTCCTCTGATCTCTTTTAAATTAAAATTTTGATTAGAGATCGGATAAGAACTCTCCTCTAATCTCTTTTAAGTTAAAATTAGAGTTTTTTTTTTTTTTTTTTTTTTTTTTTTTTTTTATTGAGAATCGGATAAGAACTCTCCTCTGATCTCTTTTAAATATTTGTTAAAATTATGGACTGAGGATCGGATAAGAACTCTCCTCCGATCTCTTTTAGGTTAAAATTAGAAATTTTTGGATTGAGAATCGGATAAGAACTCTCTTCCGATCTCTTTTAAATATTTATTAAAATTATGGATAGAGGATCAGATAAGAACTCTCCTCCGATCTCTTTTAAATATTTATTAAAAATTTTAGGTGAGAATCGGATAAGAACTCTCCTCCGATCTCTTTTATTTTAATGGGAGTCGGATAAGGACTGTTCTGACCTCTCAAAATTTGATTACAGCTACACATCACAAGAGCCTAAGACTAAGGGTTCTGGCATTCAAAGATGCCGGGGACCGGAATAAGGCTTCTTTTAACTCATTGATACCTCATGACTAGACAGGGGATACCAGACCGAATTTTACCGACCTCCTATGTAGTCGCCTTAACAGCACCTTTTGGCAAGCAATACCTGACCTGTCCCATGCTCTTATCTAAGGTTTGGTTTTACTTCGCCTTGTGACGCCTTACCCAATCGTCTTTTGTGTTATTCTAGTGATTCGACTCTACTATTTTCCTGACTTATTATTCAGACCCTTTATTATTTTAAAGAGACTCTTAAGATACAGTTTCCTACATTTTATCCAACCACTTATACGCTACTCGAGATTAGGACGCTTACATTTAGAAGTAACAAAGATTAACAAAAGAATGGACTGATTAACAAAGAAGCAAACTCGAGAATAACCTCCTCCGTGTTTTTTAACGCAATATAAACTTGGTGAAAATTATGAACATAAAAATAAAGGAACTACGTAAAATAAAACGAGCACTTGATGAAGCACTCACCTGTAGGGAGCCGAATCTACTGAACTAACTACGGAATCACAAAACGTGACAGGACTGCGGGCTGATAGCCTGAGGACTAAGGTTCACCTTGAAATGAGGGATACTTTGCTAAAATGCAGTCAGGTCAAAATAATAACCGAGTTTGAATGAAGTTGAGCTTGGACAACGGAAGTGAAAATAAAGATAACAAAGACAGAAAGTGAGAATGTCACAGGATAATGAATGAACTGAAAATGGAGAGTTTCAGTATTCAAAAATCCCTTTGCAAGAAAATACTTCAGAAAACTAGTTTCAAAAGTTTTTTCTTATGAAAGCTCAAAAATAGCAGAGTAACGAACTGAATTAAGTTTCAGAGTCCTTCCGCTATAGTCACTACCCTTTTTTTTTCGTCCCCCTTGAACAGTTTTCATACAGGTATTTATAGGAACCGGGTGCTCTCCATGAAGGGTCAGGATTTATTTTGAGGGAGATGGAAGGTTAGGATTTTAAAGAACATGATCTGAGGCTCGGGAATTAAAGAGAATCAGAACAAACGGCTGAGATCCCTTTCAGAATATTTGTCCTTTCTCTCTTCTAATCTGACGGCCCAAAATTTTCTTGTCAAGGGCGATCCAAGGGCTGGGCGTGAAAGGTGCTGGTCTTGTCGTCTTCTTCTTTGATCCAAGGGCTCCGGGCTCGTCCTTACAAGTAAGATCAACGGTAGAGATTGGGATGTACAGCATTGTCATGACATACTCTGGCACATGTCAGTAATGCGGGCGATTTTGGGGCCTGCGGTGGAGATTTCGTCTACGACGCTTTAACTACCTCGGCTCTGATTATGACGACAGTTAGCGGAAGTTGTCTTATTCCCTTTGTTTTCCGACCTCCCCTCCTTTCCGATCTTTCTAACACGATCCTTTTTTCGCTCTCTCATGCCGGGCTCCCCTCTTCCGACCTCTCCAACTCCGATCTTCTCCTTCATCCGGTCCGGTTCAGTCAAAGCATTTATTCCTTCGATTTTCGAGGCATCTGCTTCGTTTTCTGCTCGCAATAAATGCTCAAATTTTCCCTATATATATACCTTCAATGGGAAAGCCCTCCGCATTTGATTTTCTCCTTTTCCTTCTCACATTTCTTGTTCTAACTGCTCCGGTAATAGTCCTGGCCATGATAGTGGCCTTTGATCTTTTTTCGATTGTCCTTTTCATTCCCTGACTGAAAATTTACGATCCCGGTGATCGGGAAATTATGATAACCTCATTTGATGATAGTGGGAGAACCGGACTAATTTGCCGACCTGGATCAAGGACTTCGATCGTGTCGATCTCGAATCGTTCGACCGATATAATCGGCGAATTGATTTCGGGCGAGAAGACTGCTAATATTCCCTTTAACATTGGTGACTACCCCTTGAAGTTCATTCGGCTTCTCACCACATTGGGCGTCCTGACAGCAGCTCGGTTCCGGGCAATAACATTGATGACGACCTCTCTCATCTTCATGAGAGTCATAATCCCCCCATCTGAGCTGTACATCTATCCACATCTTTTGATTCAGCCACGAGACTAGGCTTTGACATAGGTCTTTGTTAGATGGGATGTACTGTCGATATCTAGAGATCGCCCAAATGATGTAATTTGACTTTTAATATAATCCGATCTCTAGAGATCGCCCAAATGATGTAATCCGACCTTTAATGTAATCCGATCCCTAGAGATCGCCCAAATGATATAATCCGACCTTTTCGGAAATAAAATTTTATTTTGACAACTATCATTTTTATTATTACTGCATTGATTATTTTCCGATCTCTGATGTGTTTATCCGATCCGGTTCCTAACTGAACAACCCTTAACCGATCCGCCTTAATTCACCGATCTGTAACTAGCCGATCCCTTTTATTATGGAATTTCTGGAATATTCGTGAGATGTGTCAGAAAAGCTGGGGAATCCCACTAACCGATGCACCGCCTGGAACACTGTGAGCATTAAATGCTTAGACGGGTATAAATAAGGGATGGGTCAGCCAGTTGCTCTCTTATGTCATTTTCAGCATCCCGCGAGTGATTCCAAAATTCTCTCGATTTTTCAAGTTCTTCTGACACCGATCAAGCTCCGGTAAGGGTTTTGATCCTCCTTTTAGTTTAAATTCTCTATTTCCTTCGAAAATGAGCGGCGCCGAGGGTCAGAGAGCGGCAAGCCCCCCTTCCGTTCAGATCTCGTGGTCATCTGATGAAGTGGAGGTGGTCGGACCAAGCGTGCGACCTGAACCTCCTAGGGTCTCCGTTCCAGCTCAGGGGCAAGCAGCACCATCAAGGCATGTACATTCTTCAGGGAGAGAAAATCTTCCCATGGACGAGCTACCATCAATCCTGCAAGAAACCGCCCTGCAGTCGTTCAGCCAGGAGTACAACATCCGGCCTGATTCATACGAGCTGATTATGTGTCACGGCGATCTTCGTGCCGATCATTTCTTCGAGGAGAACGATATGATCATGGTATATGAAGAACAATTGAAGGCCAGGCTACGGTTCCCCCTTGATGACTTCTTCAAGGAAGTTTTAAAATTTCACCAAGTTTGCATCTCCCAAGTTCACCCGAACTCGTGGCGGATCCTAGTAGCCTTTAGAGACCTCTACCGAGCTAAGGGACTCCGTCCTACAGCTAAGGTATTTGCCAGACTACATAAATTAACTCGTCGAAAGGACGACGAGTATTGGTTCTTCCAGGCGAAGCCACATTGTGGGCTTTTTACCGATCTGCCCTCCTCCTTGAAGAATTGGAAGAATCGCTTCTTCATTCTGAAGAGCAAAATTTCGAACGGCTTTGAGGGCTTCCCTCGCAGCTGGCTACACTAGGGCCCCTTACTTCCGAAACGCATCACCCTAAATAGGGAAGAAGGCTTGATGGTGATGGAGCTAAAAGATCAGGCGGCTAGAGAGAAGTTCTCTTGTTTGGATGCAGTGACTGCCGAACTGCATCACTGGACAATGGAGTTGATCACTGGCGAAGATCGCGGGCTTCAGCTCTCTGACCTCGGCATCGGTATTTTCTATATCTCAGATCTTTGGACCTTAGCGATCTCACTGACCTCTTCTTTGTGCAGGTATGGCAAGCGGCGAAGCTTCCAAGGAGAGCCGAAAGCGGAAGAGGGAGGTCTCCCGTAAAGTGCGAGAGATGAAGCGTTCCGAGATGCTTCAAACGCCCAGTCATGATCCTAGGGAGATGCAAGGAGGCTCGTCTCAACCCTCTGGACCGCCGGTCATAGAAGTGGTCCGATCTCCTCCTCGCCAAGAAAAATTGCCTCCACCTGCTCTAGTCGCTTCGAGTGCGGAAGGGGGTCCTTCCCAACCTCTTGTAAGGACTCTTTCCCACGGTGCCCAAATCTTGATCCACTCGCTGGAGAAGAACCGCACGGGTTGAGAGAACCCGGGTTTTGCCAAGGTCTTGGGGTCCTCCATCTGCCTTCGGGAGGATCGGGATAGGCTATCCCCGGACAATCTTGATGACATCCTGACCCGATCTATGAGCCTAAACATGGAGTGCTTGGTGAACCAGCACATTGTCCGGGAGAAGGCTCATCGCCTGGGTAAGGAGGTCGAGAAGATGGGTCATGAAGTGGCTTCCCTCCGATCCCAACTCTCATCTGCTCAGAACTACATATCTGAAATTGAGGGGCGGATGAAGTTCTACGAGGATAAGCTGGCCGAGCGAGCTCATGTTCTAGCCGAGCGAGCTCATGTTCTTGAAGAAGTTCAGGTGCTTCGGGCCGGTGAAGTTGCTCACCTCACTGAGGAGCTCAAAGCGAAAGAAGAAGAAGCGGTGACAAGGGAGGCCAGCGCTTATGTGAATGCTCACAGGGATCTCTTGGCCGAGCTCAAGAAACGTTATCCCTAGGAGGACTTCTCCTGGATGGTCGACCTGGCTCCCCAAGACGAAGAGGAAAGCGAGGAGGAGGCTGAAGGTGAGAGAGGGAGCGAACAAAAATGATCTGTATAAATTTTAATATGAAATAAAATGAAATTCCCTTTTTGTTCAATGATTGGATGTGATCGAAAAGTCTCTAAATTGCATAAGCACTTGATTGTCTGAGCATATTAGAACAACATCTAAAAGTGATTATTAATCTAAGTGTAAGAGGTCGGAAAACACAATAAGCATGAGATCGGCTGGGAACCAACGCTAAACGGGACTCGATTAAAATTGGAAATTTAATTTGGATACTTAAGATCGGAATCATCATTAAACCGGATTAGAACCTTAACTTGATTATTCCTAAACTTTTAAAAGGGAGATCGGCAATAAAACTGGTGACATAAAGATCTAGTGTTGGTTCAATTTCGTTTGACAAGAGGGATCGAGAATGTAATTTACTGGTCAGGGGATTTGACAATTAGTTTGAGAGATCGGTGAGGCTTTAGATGATATGGAGACTTAGTATTGATTAGATTCCTTTTGAGGAGAGATTGGAAATGTGGTTATTTAGCAAAGGGGAGACTGTGTGTTGGGAATCGGCTTCAAAGTTTATTGGTTTCGAGGATCGGCTAAAATATGGTGTCGACAAGCTGGAGAGAATGATAGCGCAGGGGAAACAAGAACTCTTACCTGAATCCGAATATGCCCTGAAGACATTCAACCCCGCCAGACAAGAAGAAAGGCTTTATGAATATCTTAAGAAATGTCATTACATTTTAAAGAACCTCCTTGAGCCTAGGCCAATGTAAAGAATGCCATGTATGGATTATTCGATTAATGGAACAACTTTGGGTCATTGTTTAGCAAAATTGTGAATGAATAGTATGACTCCTGTAGGAACTCCCTCGCTAGGGTTATGCGAAAAGTTGGGTGCACCATATGAACAAGTATCATAGAGGCGCATTCAATCCAGTCATTCATCGTCGGGCTATCGAATGATGCCATGATAAAATTGATGCGATTATTCTTCCGTAGATTTCGTTTTTTGCTCTCAGGTGCCACTGTATCCTTTGTCCAAACCAGGACCTTTATTTTTTTTTTACGAAATTTGAAATTCATTAAAGATCTTTTTTACTCTCTACAGAAAATCAACATTGCTTCAAGCAAGACAAGCCTGACCAGACACGCAATTCAACCAAGAAGAGTGTACTTAACAAGATCACGAACAAGAAGGTTAATGGAGGATCAGGAGCAAGTCCAGAACCTACAAGGACAAGTGTCCGAATTAAAAGACCAGGTCTCAGAACTCATGAGACTAATGAGGGAGATGTTCCAAAATAGGCCTGCCTCAGAGCCCAACTTACCACTACCTCCCCCACCTCCTACAACGGTTGATTCTCATCATGCTTCAACCTCTTTTACCTTCCAGCCACCTATCCCGGATCCGACGATCACTGTCAATCCAACCCCCCTGAATAATGACCCACCCTTCTTCTATTACCCGGCTATCCCAAATGCCGAGCCACACCCTTCAATCTTGATACCCTCGGCTCATTCAGCCCCTCATTTCCCAACTGGGGGAATATCTCATGCAGTAGGAGGAGAAAATAAGACGAGAGAAAATGAGAAGCTGTCCTCTCTAGAAGAGAGATTAAGGGCAATAGAGGGACTGAACATATATGGTTCAGTTGATGTGGCATCACTGAGATTGGTGCCAGATATGGTGGTGCCGCCCAAGTTCAAAGTCCCAGACTTCGACAAATACACCGGGAACTCAGACCCCCGCATTCACCTGGCCACCTATATCACCAAGATGTTCGCCCTGACGGAAGATGATAGACTCTTGGTCCATTTCTTCCACGAAAGTCTCTCTAGGGCAACCCTGAGATGGTGTATTCAGTTGGACAGGAGCAAATTGTGCTCCTGGAAAGATTTGGTCGACGCATTCCTGAAACAATACAAGTTCAACTGCGACGTCGCTCCCACAAGTAGAGACCTCCAAAATCTGGTGCAGAAAGACAGAGAAAATTTCAAAGAATATGCTCAGAGGTGGAGAGAAAAGACGGCGGAGGTGTATCCTCCGATTACTGAAAATGAGCTTTGCTCCCTGTTCATTGAGACATTGAAGGCTCCTTATTTCAATCTAATGATTGGAAATACATCCAACAGCTTCTCAGACATCATCCAAGCCAGCGAGAGGATAGAAGCTAACTTAAGGTTGGGACGGCTGTAGGAGTTGACTGAGAATCCTGCAAAGAAAACTGCCAGTTTTGGCAAAAAGAAAGAGGGTGATGTGCATTCCATCACCCGACAGAATAACCACTCCCCATTTCCTCCGAATAACTACCGGCCATATCCTCCCCCTCATGGCCCAACCATTGCAAACATTCCACCCCTTTTCTCGAATTATCCTCACCCACGCCCACAGTATCCACCACCGATAACTTACCAACCCAGACTGCCCCCTCAACCCATTCAACCCAGACCACCTCAAAATAACCCAAGACCACAAAGAAACCCTGATCCACCTCTTCCCCTCCCACTCAGTGAAATATACTGATACCTTATCGGTATAAATCAAATAGTGCTAATCCCCCTTGACCCAATTCAGCCACCATACCCCAGGTGGTATGATGCTAGTGCCCGGTGTGAGTATCATGGAGGGGCGTAGGGGCACTCGACCGATAATTGTGGGGCACTCAGGGGAAGGGTGCACGCCCTAATCAGAAACGGATGGTTGAAAATCGAAGGGAATGACCCCCTCCCCAATGTCACCTCAAACCCATTGCCCAATCATAGTACGGGCAATGGCGTGAATATGATAGATTCAGAAGGAGAAGGGTCAACCTTGGAGGTAGATCAACTGATTCCTCACTTTGAGGAAATTTTTACAATGGCAGTGAGGGAAGGTTACCTCCACCCTCAAACAACAGAGCCTAAAAATAATGCGGGATGCCCCTATCACGAAAGAACAGCTGACCATGAGCTGCAAGATTATGGGGAGTTTAAACAAGAGGTCCAGAACTTACTGTCCCTCAAGGTTCTAAGATGCCAAGCAAGGTCGAAGATGGAGGGTGGAGTAAATACAGCCCAATTCGGCCAAGATACCTCCATCTCTAATCACAGAATTACCTTCTCACCCCCAGTATAATCACCACTAGTAATAATCATCCGAACCCCGCCCCAGCTCCCAGTCACGAACACTCGCGCTGTCCCTTGGAACTATGATTTCCAAGTCTTCACCCAAGGAGCACCGAGCAGTACACCAGCTCCTAGTCTTGCCTCACCCTCAGCACCTCTTAAACCATGCTTCGCTCCTCATGAGCACTTCAAGATGACTTACGCCGGACCCTCTAGTAATGTTACTCCCCAATTAAACCCCCAGCCGGTTGTTACCACAAAATCCTCCCCACTCGAGTAAGAGGTTGAATTTATAACCCGAAGTGGGAGATGTTATGGGAATGAAGAAAAGGAAAAGAAGAGAGGGAAAGTAAAACTGGGAGAGCCACGAGAGAATACGGAAGAGGAGGTTAAAGAAGTGGAGAGAAAAGAACCTATGGAATCAAAAGAAGAGGAGGAGCTTTTGCTTCAAATAATGAAGCAAAGTGAGCATGACGTCGTTGAGCAGTTAAGGAAGACACCTGCTCGAATTTTACTACTGTCACTGATTTTGAACTCAGAAGTGCATCGCCAAGCTTTGCAGAAGATCCTGGGTCAGGCCTTCGTTAACCCCGACATCACACCGGGGTAATTCGAGAAGATAGTGGGTCAGATACAGGCATCCAGTTTCGTCACTTTCTCAGAAGAAGAGATAGACCCTGCAGGCTTAACGCACACCAAGGCTCTGCATGTGACAGTAAAATGTAAAGGTTGCATAGTGGCTAAGGTCCTCATTGACAATGGATCTGCGCTCAACGTCTTGCCTAATGCCACCTTGGCTAGGCTACCAGTTGACCGGTCAAACATACGTCAAAGTGCTATGGTGGTAAGAGCTTTTGACGGCACAAGGAGAGAGGTACTGGGAGACATTGACTTGCCACTCCAAATCGGCGCATGCACTTTCAACGTCACATTCCAAGTGATGAACATTGAACTTGCATACACTATGTTGCTGGGGAGGCCTTGGATCCATTCAGTAAATGCCGTTCCTTCAACTTTGCACCAGAAGATTAAATACATTATGGACTGTAGAATCATCACTGTGAAAGGGGAGGAAGCCATGTTGGTCACCAAGCTGCAATCACTTCCTTATGTGGAAGCAGCTGACGAGTCGTTGGAAAGCTCTTTCCAGGCTCTTGAATTACAAGAAACCATCTCAAGAAATGAAGAGGCTACGGCTATGGTGGCAAAGATAATGCTGAAGAGTGGTTATGAAAAGGGCAAGGGATTAGGCGCCACATTATAGGGGATCGTTGAACCTATACCTGCCATCCAGAAGGTTGGCCATTGTGGATTGGGTTCTGAGGAAGATGCCCTCATGGATGGACGATTCCGGATGAGAAATATGCTTCGGGATCAGAGATTTGATCAGAGGATCGGGAAAATGAAGGTAGTCCCGAAAATCACAGAAGTCTTCACCAAGTCGATCATTGAAAACCCAGTAAAAGCTGAAGAGTCACCCGACGAACCATCCGTTGATGTCATCCATCTCGATTCCTTGTATGAAGCCCTGATTTTGCCAATAGCTGAAGCGCAAGAACTGGACAACTGGACAGCAGAGGACATCCCTGTACTCAATCTCGAGTAAAGTACCTTTGGTTATCTATACTTGATCACTTTGTCCATGGTGATAAGTGTAATACTGTAAATGGACTCTTTTCTTATGATATAAATATTAATGAATTAATAGCGCATTTTACATTCAATTCTCTTATCCTTTTCTTTTTTGCCATTTTCATAATATATTCCACTTTTGTTTCTTCAGGACCTTTCATCAATTAACACCTAATAATCCAATAGACTCAGAAATTCCTCTGGGTAATTTTGAAATCCCCATAATTGCCATTACTTCAAGTGATTCTGAGGAGCAATTCGCAGAAGAAAGGGATGAAAAAGCTGAACCTTCGCTAGTACCTTGTGGGGACGAAACACACACCATAAATCTAGGCACGGAAAAAGTAAAAAGGGAAGTTAAGGTTGTTGGGGGTGGTGAATTGGAGGATATGGTCAATTTGCTCAAAGAATTCTTGGATGTATTTTCATGGAGCTATAACGATATGATTAGCTTAGACCCCCAGATTGTGACACACAAAATTCTCCTAATTCCCGAGACGACCCCAGTAAAGCAGAAGCTAAGAAGAATGAACCCTGACACACTACTCAAAGTCAGGGATGAAGTCAAAAAGCAGTATGATGCTGGGTTTCTGGAAGTAGTCAAATATACCCAATGGATAGCTAACGTTGTCCCTATAATAAAGAAGGATGGGAGAGTCAGGGTGTGCGTTGATTACAGGGATCTTAATAAAGCTAGCTTAAAAGATGATTTCTCTCTCCCACACATAGACGTGTTAGTAGACAATGCTGCAGGATTAGGCAGATGTTCCTGTATCGATGGGGCATCTGGGTACAATCAAATCCCTATGGATGAATAAGATAAGGAGAAAACTGCTTTTATCATTCAGTGGGGGGTATTCTGTTATCGGGTCATGCCATTTGGCTTAAAGAATGCTGGCACTACCTACCAATGCGCTATGGTCACATTATTCCATGATATGATGCACAAGGAAGTGGAGGTGTAAGTGGATGATATGATCATCAAATCCAGGGAAAGAGAAAGCCATGTGCAGGTGCTGAGAAAAGTATTCGAGAGACTCAGGAAGTACAAACTGAAGTTGAACCCTGCCAAATGTGTGTTCGGAGCTAGATCTGGGAAGTTGTTGGGATTCATAATAAGTGAGAAGGGAATAGAAGTAGATCCAGACAAAGTTCGAGCTATTTAGGAGATGCCATCCCCAAAAACAGAAAGGGAGGTACGCAGTTTCCTGGGAAAGTTGAACTACATCTCAAGATTTATCTCCAACCTCACTGCAAAGGCTGAACCTATCTTTAGGCTACTTTGAAAGAACAACACCTCTCAATGGAATTCAGTTTGTCAAGAGGCTTTCGAGAAAATTAAGTAGTATCTGTCAAACCCGCCGATATTGGTTCCTCCGGTGACAGGAAGACCGCTGATTTTGTATATGGCAGTCCAACAAAGCTCAATGGGATGTGTTTTGGGACAGCATGATGATACCGGTCAAAAGGAGAGGGCTATTTATTACCTAAGCAAGAAGTTCAATGATTGCGAGTCAAGGTACTCTTTCCTAGAAAAGACTTGTTACGCATTAGCCTGGACGGCGAATCGACTTAAATATTACATGTTAAATCATAAGACATGGCTCATCTCTAGGATGGATCCTATTAAGTATGTATTCGAAAGCCCATTCGTGCCAGGGAGGATAGCCAAATGGCAGGTCATGCTTTCTCAATATGAAATTGTCTATATGACCTGGAAGGCAGTAAAGGGTAGCGTAATCGCTGATCTCCTAGCAGAGAACCCTATCCAAGATTATGAAGCCTTGGATTTTGAGTTCCCTGATGAGCATGTTAATGCAGTCGACGGCTAGGAAAAAGGGCCAGCTGATGTATGGGAAATGTATTTTGATGGAGCTGTCAATCTGTCCGGTAATGGAATTGGAGCAGTGCTAGTCTCCCCTGACGGGAAACATTTCTCGATAGCTATCAAATTAAGGTTCGACTGCACCAACAACGTTGCAGAATACGAAGCCTGTGTGATGGGTCTACAGGCTGCCATCGAAATGAAAGTCAAAAAGTTAGAGGTGTATGGTGATTCAGCCTTGATCATTTATCAAGTCAAGGGAGAATGGCAAACTAAGGACCCGAAGTTAATCCCATATCAGAAGTACTTGCTGGAGTTGATTAAGAAATTTGAAGAAATCTCTTTCACTCACCTCAGTTGAGACAAGAATCAATTTGCAGATGCCTTAGCCACCCTGGTTGTCATGGCTCAAATGGAAGAAGGGCAGTCGACTCAGGTATTACGGATCAAAGCAAGAAGTGAGTCGGCATACTGCTTCATGATCGAGGAAGAAATTGATGGTAAACCCTGGTATCATGACATCCAGGTCTATATCAAAACCAGAGAATTCGCTCCAGGGGCGAGCAGAAACGAAAGAAGAATGATCTGGAGATTAGCTTTGGGATACTTCCCCAGTGGAGAAATTCTATACAAAAGGAGCTCCAACGGTGAATTGTTGAGATGCGTAGATGCGAAAGAAGCAAAGAGGATCCTTTTCGAGACTCATGAGGGGAATTGTGCAACCCATGCCAATGGACATATGATAGCTAAGCAAATCATAAAACGGGGATATTTTTGGACTACTATAGAGAAGGATTACAACGAGTACTTTCGGAAGTGTCATAAATGTTAGATCTACGCGGACCCGATAAATGTTCCCCCTCACCAATTGTTCAACCTTGTCTCACCATAGCCTTTCGCAATGTGGGGCATCGATGTGATTGGTCCCATCAACCCTAAGGCATCCAATGGGCATAGATTTATCCTGGTAGCTATCGACTATTTCTCTAAATGGGTCGAAGCGACATCATATGCTCACATCACGCAGAACACATTTCTCAAATTCCTCAAAAATAATGTTATCTGCTGACATGGTCTCCCCAGCGAGATCGTCATTGACAATGCTAAGAATTTGAATGATCCAAAGATCTAGAGGTTATGTGATCAATACAGGATTCGACATCTCAATTCCTCCGCATACCGTCCCCAAATGAATGATGCAGTGGAAGCTGCAAACAAAAATCTCAAGAGAATAATTCGGAAAATGATAGTCACTTATAGGGATTGGCATGATATACTTCCCTACGCCCTTCACGCATACCGGACTTCTGTAAGAACATCAACTGGGGCAACCCCATATTCGCTGGTTTATGAGATGGAAGCGGTTCTACCTGTTGAAGTAGAAATTCCTTCCCTAAGGATTCTGAAGGAATTAGGGATTGATGAGTCGGAGTGGATCTAGTCAAGGTTGGACCAATTGAACTTGCTAGATGAGAAAAGGCTAGCGGCAGCATGTCATGGGCAGTTATATCAGAGAAGAATGGCTAGGGCATTTAACAAAGGCGTTCGCCCACGTGAATTTCAACCAAGTGATCTCGTCCTGAAAAAGATGCTCCCGAATCAAAACGATCCCCGGGGTAAATGGTCGCCAACCTATGAGGAACGTTACGCGGTTAAAAAGGTATTTTCTGGCAGGGCCCTAATCTTGACCCATATGGATGGTGAAGAATTTCCGAGACCCGTGAATGCTGACACTATCAAAAGGTATTATGCTTAAAAAAAAAACAAAAAGGGGGGGGGGGTTGAAAATCTGAAAGGACGCCCCTAACAAAAGCGCCGAAGAAGGAGAAAACCTGGAAGGGTGCTTTCTGTAAAATGAGTGATGGATGAAAACCCAAAAAGGGCACCCTGAAAAAGAAAAGAAAAGAAGACAAATGAAATCTGGGGGACGAAAACCCAAAAAGGCGCCCTTAGAGCCAGAAAACGGAGAAATAAGAAAGAGAACATGGAGCTAAGGATGGAAATAAACCGCCACTGCAGGGTCTTTGTTACCAGAGTATTTGAAATAATGGCAGTTAGGAGACTTCGAAGTTAACTACAAGGAATCTGTGAGGTCTACCCTTGTATTCTTTTCTTTGAAACTGTACCTTTATCTGTCAAGCCATAATAAAATCATCCTTTCATTTTGACATATTTTCTTCGCATTTATCTTTTTCACTTTATCTTTCCCATATACTCACACTCTAATACTATCTTTTTCAATGCACTATTAATCTGTTAGAATTTTGTCATAAGATTAAGATTTGAATATTGATAACCTCGCGTACTTTGCTATGAGATTTGCAGGGATTGGTTGAAAAAAAAAAAAAAAAACTAGAGGTGAAAACCTGAAAGGGCGCTTCTAGTCAGATAGGCAGAAGGGAAAGTGAAAACCCGCAAGGGCATTTTTTAAATAAGGAAGTCAAGAGCAGAAAGGGAGTCTCGGGGGAAAGTAAAAAATGGAGAATGAGGGGTTAAGTCTTGCAACTCGTTCTCCATTAATCGCCTATCTTTATGATCCTGTTAAATACACTTCGCCGCGGAAGAACTTCTCGTGTCAGGTTAGACTTGCTTTGTAAGTTGATTTTAATTTTTCAGCATTTAATTTTCTGTTATCAACCTCTGGTTCCTTGATTTAAGTTGATTTTAATTTTCAGCATTTAATTTCTTATTATCAATCTCTGGTTCCTTGATCTAAGTTGATTTTAATTTTTCAGCATTTAATTTCTTGTTATCAACCTTTGGTTTCTTGATCTAAGTTTATTTTAATTTTTCAGCATTTAAATTTCCTGTTAATCAACCTCTGGTTCATTGATCTAAGTTGATTTTAATTTTCAGCATTTAATTTCCTGTTATCAACCTCTGGTTCCTTGATCTAAGTTGATTTTAATTTTTCAGAATTTAATTTCCTGTTATCAACCTCTGGTTCCTTGATCTAAGTTGATTTTAATTTCCAATATTTAATTTCCTGTTATCAACCTCTGGTTCCTTGATTTAAGTTGATTTTAATTTTTTAGCATTTAATTTCCTGTTATCAAACTCTAGTTCCTTGATCTAAGTTGATTTTAATTTTTTAGCATTTAATTTCCTGTTATCAACCTCTGGTTCCTTGATCTAAGTTGATTTTAATTTCCAGCATTTAATTTCCTGTTATCAACTTCTGATTCCTTGATCTAAGTTGATTTTAATTTCCAGCATTTAATTTCTTGTTATCAACCTCTGGTCCCTTGATCTAAGTTGATTTTAATTTTTCAGCATTTAATTTCCTGTTATCAACCTCTGGTTCCTTAATCTAAGTTGATTTTAATTTTTCAGCATTTAAATCCCTGTTATTAACCTCTGGTTCCTTGATCTAAGTTGGTTTTTCTAGCATTTGAGTTCCTGTTACCAACCTTTAGGTTGCTGACCTAAGAAGGTTTTAGTTTCCTAAATTTAATTTCGAAGTTCAAAATTTTAATCGTCCAAAATATGGGTCTGAATCTTTACATAATCTCTACATGGGAAAATTTTTCCCTTCAATAGGAATTATGTAAAGAGGGGCAGCTATCGACACCATATTTTGGCCGACCAGAAAATCAATAGACTTTGAAGTCGATCCCCAACACCAAGTCTCCATGTCGTTCATTTCATTTCCGATCTCTCTTTGCCAGTCAATCACATTTTCGATCTCTTTTCAAAAGGAATCGAACCAATACTAAGTCTTCATATCATTTAAATCCTTACCGATCTCTCAAATCAATTACCAAGTTTCCTGGCCAGTCAATCACATTTCTGATCTCTTGTTAAACGAAATCGAACCAACATTAGGTCTTCATGCCATCCGATCCCCCTTTCATAAATATTGTAGATAGTTGTTCAATAAAGTTAAGGTTTTAATTCGGCTTAATGGTGCTTCCGATCTTAAGTGTTCAAATCAGGTTTCCAATTTTAATAATCTTAAGTTCCGTTCAGTGTTTGTTCTCGGTTTAGGCCGATCTCATGTTTACAATATTTTACCGATCTCTCTTACATAGATTAATAATTGCTTTCAAGTTGTTCTAATATGTTCAGATAATCAGGCACTTATGCAACTTAGATACTTTCTGATCTCATCAAGTCATCGAACAAAAGAAAGAACTTTATTTCAAAGTAAGAATATATACAAGTCATTCGGCTGGAGGATTACCCCCAGCCTGTTCTACATTTTGCTCACCCTATCACCCTTAGCCTCCTCCTCGCTATCCTCTTCGTCTTGGGGAGCCAGATCCACCATCCAGGAAAAGTCCTCCTCGGGATAACGCTTCTTGAGCTCGGCCAAAAGATCCCCATGGGCGTTCACATAAGCACCGGCCTCCCTCGTCACTGCCTCTTCTTCTTTTGCTCTGAGCTCTTCAGTGAGGCGTGCGACATCAGCGGCTCGGAGCGCCCAAGCTTCTTCAAGAACATGAGCCTGCTCGGCCAATTTATCCTCGTAGAACTTCATCCGCCCCTCAATTTCAGCTATGTAGTTTTGGGCAGATGAAAGTTGGGCTCGGGCTGAAGCCGCTTCCTGACCCACCTTCTGAATCTCCTGCCTCAAATGGTGAGCCTTTTCCAGGACGATGTGTTGGTTCACCAAGCTCTCTACGCTCAGGCTCATAGTCCGGGTCAGGATATCATCGAGACTGTTCGGGGTCAGCCTATCCTGATTCTCCTGAAGGCAGATGGAGGCCCCCAAAACCTTAGCCAAGCCCGGATTCTCTCGAACAGTGCGGTTCTTCTCCAGGGAGTGGATCAGGACTTGAGTTCTGCGGGAAAGGGTCCTCACAAGAGGTTGGGAAGGACCCCCTTCCGCACTCAAAGCAACTGATGGAGGTGGTAGCGGCTCTTCATGTCGAGGACGAGACCGAACCACTTCTATTTTAGGAACCGGCTGTCCTGAGGGCAGGGACGAGCCTCCTTGCATCTCCACTGAATCATGCCTAGGCGTCTGAGAAGCCTCGGCGCATTTCATCTCCCGTACCTTTCTGGAGACCTCTCTCTTCCACTTTCGGCTCTCCTTGGAAGCCTTGCCACTTGCCATACCTGCACAAAGGAAAAGTCAGTGAGTTCGCTAAGGCCCAGAGATCAGAGATATAGAAAGTACCGAGGCCAAGGTCAGAGAGCTGAAGCCCGCATTCTTCACCGGTAATCAGCTGCATTGTCCAATGATGCAGTTCGGCCGTCACCGCATCTAAACAGGAGAACTTCTGAGTGGCCGCCTGATCTTTCAGCTCCATCACCATTATGCCCTCTTCCCCATTCAGGGTGATGCGCTTCGGAAGTGAGGGGCCCAGATGCAGCCAGCTACGTGGGAAACCCTCAAAACCGTTCGGAATCTTGCTCCTCAGAATAAAGAAGCGATTCTTCCAATTCTTCAGGGAGGAGGGCAGGTCGGTAAAGAGCCCACAATGCGGTTTCGCCTAAAAGAACCAGTACTCATCGTCCTTTCGACGAGTTAGCCTATGTAGCTCGGCGAACACCTTCGCTGTAGGACTGAGTCCCTTAGCTCGGCAGAGGCCTCTGAAGGCTACCAGGATTCGCCATGAGTTTGGGTGTACTTGGGCTATGCATACTTGGTGAAATTTCAGAACTTCCTTGAAGAAGTCATCAAAAGGGAACCGCAGCCCTGCTTTTAATTGCTCTTCGTATACCATGATCATATCATTTTCTTGGAAGAAGTGATCGGCTCGGAGATCGCCATGACACCTGATAAGTTCGTATGAATCGGTCCAAAGGTTATATTCTTGGCTAAACGACTGCAGATCGGTTTCTTGAAGGATTGACGGCAGCTCGTCCATGGGAAGGTTTTCTCTCCCTGAAGAATGCGTTTGTCTCGAGGGTGCCACTTGACCCCGGGCTGAAATAGAGGTCGTAGGAGGTCCAGATCGCCGGCTCGGTCTGACCACTTCGACTTCATCTGATGACCATGAGACATGAACGGAAGGGGGGCTCGCCGCTCTCTGACCCTCGGCGCCGCTCATTTTCAAAGAAAAGAGAAAATTCAAACTAAAAGAAATATCAAAACCCTTACCGGAATATGATCGGTGTCGAAAGAACTTGAAAAACGAGAGAATTTTGGAATCGCTCTTGAGATGCTGAAAATGATATAAGGGAGCAACTGGCTGACCCATCCCCTATTTATACCCGTCTGAGCATTTAATGCTCACAGTGTCCTAAGCGGCGCATCGGTTAACGGGATTCGCCAGCTTTTCTGACATGTCCCATGAAATTTCCAGAAGCTCCATAATTAAATAAGGGAAGATCGGCTGGTTAAAGATCGGCGAATTAAGTTAGATGTTTAGAATTATAGATCGGCTAAGGGCTATTTAGTTAGGAATTGGATCGAATGAACACATTAGAGATCGGAAAATAACCAATGCAATAATAATGAAATGGTAATTGTCAAAATAAAATTTCATTTCTTAAAGGTCAGATTACATCATTTGGGTGATCTCAAGAGATCGGATTACATTAAAGGTCAGATTACATCTTCTGGGCGATCTCTAGAGATCGGCGGTACATCCTACCAAGTAAAGACCTATGTCAAAGCCTAGTCTCGTGGCTGAATCAAAAGATGTGTCCGATCGGAAAGCCAGCCATAGACAGTGGATAGATGTACAGCTCAGATGGAGTGACTATGACTCTCATGAGGATGAAGAGTCATCGCCACTGTCATCGACCAGAACCGAGCTGCAGTCGGGACGCCCGATGTGGTGAGGAGCCAAATGAACTTCAAAGGGCAGTCACTATTGTTAAGAGGAATATTAGCAGTCTTCTCACCTGAAATCAGTTCGCCGATTATATCGGTTGAACGACTCGAGATCGACACAATCGATGTCCTCGATCTAGGTCGGTAAATTAGTCCGGTTCTCTCACTGTCATCAGATGAGGTTATCATGGTTCTCCGATCGCTGGGATCAAAAATTTTTAGTCTAGGAATAAAAAGAATAGTTGAAAAAAGATCAAAAGCAGTCACCATGGCCAGAATATTATCAGAGAAATTAGAACAGCAGAAGTGAGAAAAAAAGAGGAGAAAATGAAATGCGGAAGGATTTCCCGTTGAAGGTATATATAGAGAATGTCTGAGCATTTATTGCTAGCAGAAAACGAAGCGGACGCCTCAAAAACTGAAGGAATAAATGCCTTGACTGAACAGGCCCGGATAAAGGAGAAGACTCTGGAATGGGAGAGATTGGGAGAGGGGCCCGGCATGAGAGATAGGAAAAAGATCGTATTGGAAAGGTCGGAAGGGATAGGAGATCGGAAAACAAAGAGAGAATAAGACAACTCCCAATAACTGTTGTCATAATCAGAGCCGAGGTAGTTAAAGCATTGCAGACGAGATCAAATCTCCACTGCACGCCTCATCTACAGAATCGCCCACATTGCTGACAGGTGCCAGAGTATGTCATGACAGTCCTGTACATTTCGATCTCTACCGTTGATCTTACTTGTAAGGACAAGCCCAGAGCCCTTGGATCAAAGAGAAGATGACAAGACCGGCGCCTTTTATTCTCGGCCCTTAGATCTCCCTTGATAAGAGGATTATGAACCGTCAGATTAGAAAAGAGAAAGGACAAATATTCTGAATAGGATCTCAGCCATTTATTTTGATTCTCTTCAATTCTCAAGCGTCAGATCATGTCCTTTAAAATCCAAACCTTCCATCTCCCCCAAAGAGAATCCTGACCCTCCATTGGAAGCACCCGTTCCCTATAAATACCTGCATGAAAACTGTAGAAAGAAGAGATGAAAATGGGTGGTGATTATAGTGGAAAGGCTCTGAAAATTGATTCAGTATTGCGACTCTGCTATTTTTAAGCTTTCAAAAATAGAAAAAAAACTTCAGAAACCAGTTTTCTAAAGTATTTTCTTTGAAGGGGTATTGAATACTGAAACTCTTTATTTTCAGTTTGTTCACTACTCTACGATAACCTCTCTTAGTTTCAGTTCTGTCTTCATTATCTTTATTTCCACTTTCATTTTCCAAGCTCAACCTCATTCACACCCAGTTGTTGTCATTTCGGTTTGACTGCATTTTAACTTGGTATTCTCCATTTCAAGGCGAACATTAGTCCCCAGGCTATTAGCGCACAGCTCTACTATATTTTGCGACTCCTTAGTTAGTTCAATAGATTCAACTCCCTATAGGTGAGCGCCTGAACTGTTGCTTTATCAAGGTTCATTATTTTCTTTTGTTTTCATGCTCGTAATTTTTTTTTTCATCAAGTTTATGTCGTGTTAAAAAGTTCCACGAGGGTAGTTATTCTATTGAGTTTATCTTTTTGTTCATCAGTTCACATTATTTATTTTTAGCCTTTTATTAACTTCAAATATAGGTGTTTTGGTCACGAGTAATGTATAAGTAGTTTGATAAAATGTTGGTAGCTGTGTCTTAACACAAGAGCTTCTTTAAAATAATAAAAGTTCGGATAATAAATCAGAGAAAATTATGAAGTCGAACCACTAGACTAGCTCAGAAGATGACTAGGTACGGTGAGGGTCGGAGTAAAACCGAATCTCAGACTAGCAAAACGAAAGAGATCGAATTGTGCCTGTCGAAAGGTACGTGTAAGGCGATCACATAGGAGATCACTAGAAATTCAGTCTGGTATCCCCTACCTAGTTATAAGGTACCAATGAGTTAAAAGAAGCCTTATTCGGGTTCTCAGCATCTTCGGATGCCAGAACCCCTAATCTAAGGACCTTGCGATATACGATCGTACTTAAATCCCAAGAGGTCGGGGGAGAGTTCTTACCCAATCCTCATCCAAAAAAAAAAAAACAAAACAGGAGATCGGAGGAGAGTTCTTGTCCGCGATCCTTTATTAAAACTCTAAAATTGCATATTAAAAGAGATCGGAGGAGAGTTCTTATCCGATTCTTAATCAAAATTATAAACATTAAAAGAGATAGGAGGAGAGTTCTTATCCGATTCTCAATCAAAATTATAAACATTAAAAGAGATCGGAGGAGAGCTCTTATCCGATCTCAATCAAAATTATAAATATTAAAAAAGGTCGGAGGAGAGTTCTTATCCGATTCCCAATCATAATTATAAATCTTAAAAGAGATCGGAGGAGAGTTCTTATCCGGTCTTCATTCAAAAATTCTAATAATTATTTAAAGAGATCGGAGGAGAGTTCTTATCCGATTTTCAACCAAAATTTTAATAAATGTGGAGATCGGAGGAGAGTTCTTATCCGAGATCTCTTACCCAAACTTTAAACAGTTCACCCCCAGAGATCGGGGGAGGTTTATACCCGGACTCTCTTGAATTCAAACAACACAATAAGCAAAGTAATCCCTTAAACCAAAAAATGCTGCACAATACCAACTCAATAAGGGTCGTCTCCTGTACTTATATATTTTGGATAACCCTAAACAGTGAAAAATTAAATATCCCCTCTTACCAATGGGATTAACATCTTTATCCTAACTCCCCTAACTATTGATTTCAATTTATAAAGAGCATAATGTTAAATCTGCTTGCCCTCAAAGAGGGACGAGTCAGGGTGCCTAACATCTTCCCCGCCCGTATACGGACCCCGAACCTAGAATCTCTGTTTTCGAAGTGGTTTCATTTTAATTTATTTTCACGAATGGTTTTCTTTAATTTCCCTCAAAATTAAAGTGACGACTCCTCACTATTTCCCACTTCGGTGAGTGTCCGTCCAGACAACCGCAAAATACCTTGCGACTGTGACAGTTACATGAATCCAGTTGGTCGAATCACATACGCTGAGAAGGTGCCTATCTGGGACCCTAAAACCAGAAGACTCACTGATTTCACTAACCATTTCTCATTTTTTGTTGATGTCGAAGGTCGAACTTCTTTTGCATCTGGATTTGCTTTCTTCCTTTCTCCTGTTGGATTCCACATACCACTCAATTCAGCCGGTGGATTTTTAGGCCTATATAACGTCACAACATTGTACTCCCCTCAAAACCAAATTGTTCACATTGAATTTGACTCCTTCCCAAATCCTGAATGGGATCCTCTAGTTCAGCATGTGGGGATTAATAACAATTCAGTTCTTTCGGCTACATACACCTATTGGGATACTAGTTTGCACTCTGGAGATACTGCTGATGTGTTCACTTATAATGCTACAACCAGAAATTTGAACGCGTCTTGGAAATATCAAACAACTCATGCTTCCAATGAGAAAACCAGCCTTTCCTATAATATTGATCTGAGGGAGATTCTGCCTGAGTGGGGACAGATTGGTTTTACAGCTGCTACAAGTTATCTGATGGAACGACATGTTCTTCAGTCCTGGGAGTTTAGTTCGAGTTTAGAGATGAAGGAAACAAACGGGGGAAGTTCTAAGAAGGTAGGACTGATAGTTGGTCTACCAGTTCCAATATTTGTTCTGATAGCTTCGGTGGTTCTTGCATTTGGAATTTTTTGGAGAAGGAAGCACAATAGAAGAGAAATGCCAGGGACAGTGAACTTAACATCAATTATTGAAGAACTTGGAAGAGGATCAATTCCAAGAAGATTTTCTTATAGTGACCTTGTTGCAGCTACCAACAAATTTTCAAATGAGAGGAAGCTGGGAGAGGGAGGGTTTGGTGCTGTTTACAAGGGGTACCTTGCTGATTTAGATATCGCAGTTGCTGTGAAGAAAATTTCAAGGGGTTCTAAACAGGGGAAAAAGGAGTACATATCCGAGGTGAAGGTCATTAGCCGGCTGAGACATCGGAATGTGGTTCAACTTATAGGTTGGTGCCATGAAGGAGGTGAGTTCCTGCTGGTCTACGAGTTTATGCCACATGGTAGTCTTGATTCTCACCTTCTTTGGGAAGAAGACTCCGCTCATTTGGACTGTCAGATACCGAATAGATCTTGGATTGGCCTCGGCTATGCTGTACCTTCAAGAAGAGTGGGAACAATGCGTGGCACACCGCGATGTCAAATCAAGCAATATAATGCTAGACTCAAGTTTTAATGTGAAGCTTGGGGATTTTGGGTTAGCTCGACTAATGGACCATGAGGTAAGTCAACAAACAGCAGGGCTGGCTGGAACCTAGGCTACATGGCTCCAGAATATATAAGCACAGGCAGGGCACGTAAAGAGTCTGATATTTATAGCTTTGGCGTAGTTGCATTAGAGATTGCTACTGGAAAGAAGGCAGCTGGTCCTTTGGATGAAAATTCAGGAAAGAAATTGGTAGAGTGGATTTGGGATCTTTATGGAAGCGGCAAACTGAGCATAGCTGTTGATGAAAGACTTCATCAGGATTTTGACAAAAAAGAAGCAGAGTGTTTAATGATGGTTGGACTATGGTGTGCCCATCCTGATTATAATTTGAGGCCCACAATAAGGTAAGCAATTCATGTTCTTAATTTCGAAGCTGAATTGCCAAATCTTCCTACAAAAATGCCAGTTCCTTTGTATCATGTGCCCATACCATCAGTTAGCTCTGGTGAACCCTTAATATTATATTCAAGCATCGAGGCAGCTCGTTAGTTCCTACTGAACACACACATGAGCACACACCTGGAAAAATCAAAGAAGCTGTGTGAGAAATCACTTTCTTTGCAGGAAGGCCTGCATTGAAATCAATGAACTTAAATTGAAATACTTTATTGTAATAATTGACTATATGTTGATTAATAGAGTATTCTAGTTTTTCTGTGTCTCCAAGGAAACGTTTCTTTTGTTATTTTATTTTTGTTAGTACTTATCATGGGCAAGAGATGAGAACATTTTAAATTGTAAAACGATGGAGGATAGCTGGAATCCGTCGACTTTGAAAATGTCTAAGTAAATGATTTTATTAATTTTTTTTTTCTTCACAGATTGTTAAGTCTAAACATATATATATAATTACTTGAAGCAGTCTCTGTGTTATGATCTCCACGAACTTGCTAGTGATGTTCCTTAAGAAAGTGGTAGTTATTGGTTTAAAAAAAGAGGGTTAATTCAAGTGATAGTTAAGTTTATTCTCTAATTTATCATGCTAAGTTTGGTTTTTATGATCAGTATTTAAGACTTTACTTCTCAAAGATGCATATCAATGAGAATGGAATTCTACTTCCCTATCAATTAGGATTAACTCTATTTTAAAGTAATCGAAAATAATATATTCTGAATGGATTTGACATAAGTGAGTGTGCCCTCATAATCGTCTGGAGATGAAATTTAATTTTAATATGCAAAAACAGACTTAATATATATTCTTGATTATATATATATATATATATATATATATATATATATATATATATATATATATGTGTGTGTGTGTAGTCTTGGTATATTTTTAATGATCAGCAAACTCTCTCACCCACTGCTTGGCAACGAAAACTATTCTCAGTTTAATCTTTAGGAATGGTCATGTCCCTCTTGATTTCCTTTAGGATATTATCTTAATAGATCATTCTAAAGTTAAAAAAATAAAATAAAATAAAATAAAAACTAAAATGGGAATTAAGTTCAACTTTTCATATAAAAAATTGTATAAAATCTTTCTAAAATCAAACTTAAACTGAAATTAAAAGAAAAACCAAAAATTAAATAAAATTAAAATTAAAATATTAAAAATAAATCAAAATTAAACTGAAAGGTTGAGTTTATGTATATTGATTGGTTATCTGTATAAATATATGAAAGAGGGCGACATTGGCATTACAAATATCCTTTATAATTTATATTATTTGTAAATATCAATAAAAAAAATATCTACAGTGACAGTTACATATGTTTGCCGCTAATAACATAAATTCATGATGAAAATTTATTGTTAATTACCTTTAGAGACTATGAACCCATTGCTAATACTTTCAGTAAAGTTGTCACTTTTTACTTGCAGTGACACAAATTTGCAATTGATAATTTTTAACGATAAGTTATTCATTATTAATATTTTTAGTAATGAGAAGCTCTTTAATATAAATTCATCATTAATAATTTAGTAATGAATAATTTATAAATAATTTTAATTTTTAATATTACTAGGTGATATAAATTAAAATTTTAATATTATTTTAATAATAATTATACTTGCACTAAAAAATCATATTATAATTCTATATTCTTAATTATATAAGTATTACTAATTTATTAAAAATTATTTAATTCATGACAATAAAATTAATAAACAACATTAAAAACCAAATCTCACTTATATTAATTTAATTTTTTAATTATTCTAAATATTTACGAACTTATAATATTAAATTATAAAATTACTATTAAAATATAACTATTTAATTAATATAATTATAAAATTATTATTAAAAATTAACTACTTAATTAAATGAAAATTTTGTATTTATATCAACATATATAAAATTTTAATACTATTCAATGATAAATATTTTATTTCTTATAAATTTGTAGTTATTTTTTTAAGCAATTAGTAACGGTACCTTTTACATATACACACTCTATTTTCATGTAATAAGACTTAAACTTAATTAATTTTAACTTATAATACAAATTTTTTTCCGTCATTACATGTTTGTGTGTCTTTAATTTTTTAGAATGAGCAAAATCTATTTATAAACATTTAATTTTTTTTTAATTTTTATATGTTACAGGTATCATTCTTATGAGAATAGTTACATGTGAATGTAATCAATAGGATTTTGTTATTATTGACCACATCAAATGAAATCAATATTCTTGTAAATTTAATAATATTTATATAGATTAGAATAGATATATTTTCCTATTTTTTTCACATTTAATATTGATGCATTCTATAATATTTGAGATAATAAAATATCGTTTTTACATAAAAAAAAGTGAATTTTACATATGACTGTATGAGATTTTAATTTCTTGGGCCTATATAGTTTACATGTCAATTACTTATTATCGTTATATTTTTGGCCTGTAAGATTATAAGATATCCTAATTATATATTTTTGAATATATTTATGTGAAAAGTTATGCTCCTCTTAATATTAATTTTAAGTTGTTAAATTTTATATTTTTAAAATAATAAAAATGAGAAGAAGATATGAAAAGGAAAAGAAAAAAAAATAATTTGACTATTTGAGAGTATTAATTATTTATTAATATGAATGAAAATGCATGATTAAATTTATACTTTAATCTATATGTATTTATTAGATAAGAATTTATATTTTTAAAAAAAATACTTATTACATATATTAAATAGGTTTTAAAATTATTTGTATTAAACAATATAATAATATAAAATTTTAAGATATCAATAGAATGAAAATAAAAATTTTATATTGACAATGCATTAAACTACAAAGTACATTTTGTCACGACTCAAATTTTGGGTCGGACCAACACCAGGACTTGGCTCAATATAAAGCCTCCAAAGCCTGTAGTGAGCCTAACTATTCCTAGTCCAACTATAAGGTGTATAATTATAGTCTAATTTTAAGAAAATAAATGGATAGAGTCTGACCATAAATAGGATTAACCAACAGAGAGTTTTTTAACTCATCGGGCCTGTAAGCATAATATATACAAATTTGGGGAGCTCAGCTAACTCTCATAATCCTCAAACAAATAAATATAGTCCAATGGGAGCTTAACTCCCCCATACAAGCACAAACATATGATAAATTTTACAATACCCAGCTAAATAAGTTATTACAATTCCAGAGAAGTCTAATACACTACTGGTACATGCAGAGTTCTAGAATATAAAATAAGGAAATAAAAAAGCAATGAAATGCTTATGGTAAACCTGAGAGAAAGAAAGCAAGTTAATATCAAAGAGCCCTTCTGTCATCTAGGGAAAAATAATTGAACAAGAGTGAGTGTTTAACTCATAGAGTAAGTTATTGATTTTAAATACAATTTCTATAACTATCTAAGCCTAATGTATTACTATGTATGAAATATAACATACATATGTATTTCCAAACAAGTCAAATAATATTCTCATAAAAGATAATTTGAAGTACTCAAATACTCGTGTATCACATCAATGTGTATATACATATAGAAGTTGATGCCCTATATAGCTCTCTTAATTCTAATACCTGCCAACGAGATCAATTCGAATTAGACTTTCGCTTCATAATCCAAATGCGGAAGTCAGCGAGATCAACTCAAAGCCATACTCACCCCGACTTATCCACAAAAAGAATTGAGTCCCAACAAGTCAAGCTCTAGTTGTGACTACCTATCCTACCCATAACCATAAACACACTACACGCAAGCTGACACATGAACACAACTCCAAATCATCTTAAGGTGACCTCCACAACAATATCATCAATTAAATATATAATACAAAGCGTGCCTAATAATTAACTATATACATATATTTATAAGTGAATATATGAGCATACCTTGAATATATAATAATATTGAAATTATAAATAAAATTAATATCTACTCACAAAATACCAGAAATTACTATAGCGGTTGGGCAAAACAAGAAGGTTGACTTTGATCACCTAAATAATTATATTAATGAATTTATCAGTACTAACACAAAATAAGAATTTAAAGAGTCAAAAGATACCCTAATTTATACCGGAAATTCGGTAGAGTTTTCCCTGCACCTAATACATACCCAACCTGCAAAGTAACTTAAACAACACTTCTATAACCAAAGGCCTCAAGCCCACATTTCAACAATATCACATGGCCCCGCCTGGGCTTGCCAAATCAAACAAAACTCAGGTAATAAGCCAATTCAACTATAAGGTTTAAAACTAACATTCTGCAAAAACTATCTAAACTAACTCTAAAAATTCTATAATCATGCTCCGCAGTCCTTAACAATGCTATAGTACTATTACAAAAGGAATTATAATTTTTTAGCTATCTACGAATATTTCATTAATTTTTATTCTAAACCTAGCATTAGACTAAAATGACAACTTGGAATTTGGGTTTACCCATGCTAAATTTGACACCTGAAATGTGTCTGGGGAATCTGAATATGGTGGGAAGCACTGTAATATTGACCCACTTCTGAAGTGGGTTTAACAACTCACTTGTCTGGCCTGAAAATGCAGATTTGAGCGTCAATGGAATTTCTGTGAAACAAGAACATCTACACGAAGCTCACAACACCAGGAGTTAGAATATAATTTTTATTTAATTAAACAGACTTATTAAAGGCCAAAAAAATAACTGCAAAATTTGTGAGACCTAACGAAATTTTGGTGTCGAAAAAATTTGAAATTTATGTCGTTGCGAAGCTCTTGCCAAGTGGAGCGTGCTGGTGGTCTTGAAATTCCCGTGGAGTTCCCTGTTTGGAAGAAATCTAGTCTAAAAGTTGAATAGGCTAAAACTTTTTGAGCTTAATTCGCACAAACCGCCTGATGAAAATTAGTGTTCTAAGTATCTATGGAAAACTCTCAAGGAGTAGAATAAAATAGACATAAGACTTGGTCCGATTAGTGGCTGAATCGGCTGAAATCGGGCTTGGAAGTCTAAATGGCGAGCAGCAAAGGGAGGGAGTTTTGGGGCATTTTTTCAGTCACTAGAGGGGCAGCCCTCAACGAGGAAGGCGGATGGGGGTGCGCCTACGTGTGAGGGAGGAAGGGGGATGGCCAGCCAGCGGTGGAGGAGGGAGGAGAGAGAGGAAAAAGGGAGAGAAGGGGAGGAGAGGGACGTGCGCGGGAGGAGGGGAGGAAAAGAAAAAGGAAATCGGTCCAATTCAATAGGTTTGATTCAGTCTGATTCGATTCAATCGGTTCTATTCAAGTTACTCGAAAATCGATTTTTACTTTGCCCTGGAATTCAAAACAAGGCCCAGAAATTTCAAAAAAAATTACAGAAAGTCCAGAAAAACTTTTAGAGTCTAAAGGTAGCTTTAAACTTACTACATGGTCTTTAAATTAATTTTTTTTAAAAATCAATAAAATTAATTTTCTCAAAAAATCAAAACCTGATTTTGAAAATTCAAAAAATTTTAATTTAACTTCTATAATATTTAACACAATAAAATATTATAATTTATAAATAAAATAATTATTTAAAAATTCGAGGTGGTATACATTTTAAAAATTATCATATTTTCTAATTTTATAAATAATTTTCTTTCACATTAATCTAATTATGTAAACTTATTATGTAAATTAATATTATTTTAAATTATAAAAGAAATATAATATAGGCAAATCAATCTTACTTTTTAAAAAAAAATGGAAGAGCGAAATTTGAATAAATTTAATTCAATGAGGTAATTTATATTTTTTATTAATTTATTTTAATTTTTAAATATTTTCACTCATTTATATTTTTGAATTTTATTATTATATCAATTTTTATTATATTACATTTTAATTTTATAACTGTGTTAGTACTATATATAATCCATATTTTTCATAAAAATATAATCCAATAAAAAATAATAATTTTAAACTAACAAATATTTTTATTTATCTAATTAATTAAAATAATATTAAAATAAGTATTTTAATTTAAATAATTAAATATAATATTTATATCACTATGATAATATTATATTATGTATAAAATAATTTAAAAAATATATATATAAAAACTTAAATCACATATGTATAATGAGAGTAATAACGTGTTAATGTAGGAAAAAAAACTAGTTTTCTAATAAATGAATGCTTGACAATGAGCCTTTAACTGGTCTATTTTCATTGATTTAATAATTAATAATTGAAAAGAAAATCTCTGAGAATCATTATTAACTCAACCAAAACGTTTCTCCTTAGAATTCAAGGAAAGTCAAGCCTGCCACTTATTTTTGTTCAAATAAAATAATTGTCAAGAAAGATGGAAAATTGTTCTGCCACCAATTAAGGATCCATATCTCAATTAGAAGAACTATAGGTTCTGGAAATCATTTTCATTTAGAGGGGTACAACTATGAAAATAAGTTTGAACTATGAGAACAACTTTGAACCCACAATCGATCCGTTTAACTAGTTAAACGGATCGATTGTGGGTTCAAAGTTTTTTTTTTTTTTTTTTTTTTTTTTTTAAATCTTGAACTGTTCAATTTGTCTGTTAATTTTATTTTTTTAAATACTATGGAGATTTCATCGATCGGATAATAATTGATAAACTACATAATATGAGGTAATTATCTCTTTTTCACTATAAAAATTAATAATCTTAGGCTGCGTAATGCAATATAATCAATTATATAATAGAATTAAAATTATAAAATATAATGTAATCAATTATATAATAGAATCAAAGTTGTAATGTAATGTAATATAATTATCATTATATTATTATTTTTGTTTGTAAAATAAAAATATAAATAATATAATATAATGATAATTTTTAATATTAATATTTAATTTATTTATTGTAACATCCCGTGCGAAAATGGAAGGTTTCGACTGGAGCGGTCCTCTGAAAGAGAAAGGCTTACTAGTACCCTTGTCCAAATAGGGGGTAAGAATGAATCGAATCATACATTGAAATGGAGGAAACTAATCATTAGAGGCGCTTTTTGGTGGAATAGTCTAGAGAGTTGGAAGAACTTCGAGTTAAGCGTGCTCGCTTGAGAGAAATCCTAGGATGGGTGACCTCCTGAGAAGTTCTCCATTCCACCTATGGGAAAAATCCGTGAGGCTCAGGATGGAATGGGCAAAAGCAGATAAATTTTCTAGTTGTTGGAGCAGGAGCATTACATTTATGATATTAATAATAAGTGATAATAGTTGTAGTGTTTGACGGTCGAGTAGTAGTTTTTAGTGGTGGAATGTGAGTGGTAGCTAAGTAGTGGTGATGGTGGCGACAATAATAATTAGATGAATGTGAGAATTAAATGAGTCAATATAGAATCAATTAGATAAATTTAAATTAAATGATCAATCAATATAGAATCAATGAGTCAATATAAAATCATATGAATAGTTAACCCTCAATTTTATGAATTATTTGAGTTTGAATCAATTAAAATTTTATATAAATTAAAATGCACTGTAAACCACTTTGAATTGAATAAATTTGAATTAAATTAACAAATATATTTGCCACCTCTATTTTTTTTTTTTTAGAAATCATAGTTCATTAATTAAAAAGCCTTAGACTAAGTACAAGCTGAAATCCAAGGATGCAATTGAAATAGAAAAAAACTCCACTAAACTTAGCTAAAAAACAAAGATTAAATATCAAACCCATAGCTAGAGACCCAAAAACAAAAATAAGGATCCAAAAAAAAAAAAAAAATCCCAAATCCAAGTCATAGAAACTGATTCTCAAGCAAACAACCCTAAAAACTTGATCCACAGTTACAAAACCCGAGAGACATGAAGTGCAGCGCCGCCTCACTATGCAAACCTCTGTTCGCACTTGTTTCCAAGGCAAGCCTCCTTTTATTTTATTTTTTTTATTTATATTTTTTTCAATAAACACCGAATAATTGCGTGACTCACTAAAACTTTATATTACGCAATGAAAATAGTCTGTTGACTCTAGAAATAATTTAATTAATTTTTTTACAGGGTCCCACTAAAACTTTGATTAATAAATACAGTATGTCTTTGTTCATATGTGACTGGCATACAAAATTTCCTGTCATCTATAAATTAAACACTGTTTTCTTACTTTTCTTGTCACGTCAATGTCGATTTAATTGAGTTAAATCAACCATAAAAAAAACTTTAATAAAAGTAAAAATATATGTCGGTTGGCACATCAACCTGATTTACAAAATAAATAATTTTTTTATAATTAATTATGATTAATCTCAAATTTAAGATTTTATATTTTTAAAAATTATTTCAATATCATTAAGTTAAATTCATTAATAAATAAATTAATTATTTTACATACTGAGAGATTATTAAAAAATAACATTTATTGGTTTTTTACCACACTAAAGTGTTTTTAAAAAGTTGTGGCTTTTCCTCAAGTGTGAATGGATTTTGAGCAAGCTAAACTCTAATGTGAATGCATCTTTATGATTTCTAATGGATTGATTGAATAGTGTGAAATAAATAACTTAGTTTTTTAAAAATTTCTTGATTTTATGAAGCATTTCAACAAGACCATTTATAGTATCACCATGGCTGAAAAACATAAACAGATTGCTGATAAGAAATGTAAATTGGGTGTGCTTTAAAAGTAAATTGTTGTATTAGAAAATAAATTTAGAACTTTATAGGAAATGTAAATTATTACTCTGAAAAGTAAATCAATCGCTTGATTATATGAAAGTAAATATATACAATTGAAAAAGTATATGATTATTTGAAATTGTAAAAATAGTTGACAAGATAATTTTTTTTTGTATTTTATAAAATATTTTATATTTTATAAAATATAAAAACATAAAAGTTGACAAGATAATTTTTTTAATAAAATTAGTTAATTTAAAAATTAAATAAAACTATTGTTAATTAAAAATATAATGAATCTTTAATATTATAAATTTCTAAACTTAAAATATACCGATGGTTTAAAATTAAAAATTTATCCAATTTATATCAAATTTATTTTTTTTAATATAATTATGAAAAATAAATTTAATTAAAATTATATATTAAATAAAATAAATGACATATTCTAACTCATGAAAGAAAAAAAAAATTATAGTCTGAATATATTGAAATTTGAGAGATTTCAACAATTGAGATTATGATAAAAAAAAATGATAAGAGAATTATACTAGACTTCTCTTTGATGATCTTGTCCAATAATTTAAAATTTAAAGAATAAAAGTTAGCATTTGTTAATTTATTGAAAACGTAAAATGATAAAATATAATTAATAGATAATAAAGGATCAAGAAACAATGATGGTTCGGAATTTAAAAAAATATATATTTATTTCACCATTGATATTATTCTTTGAATGTAGAGCAACAAAGAATTTGGAGGGTCTTTTAATGTAAAATTATTAATATATTATTAAAAAATTTTTAAACATTGAGGCTCAGTGCCCATCAAAATTTAGTAAATAATAGTAAAACTGTTTTTTTTTTTCTATTTTACCACTACACCCTTCTTTAAAAATTTTAAAATATAAAAAAAAAATCTAATGTCTTATTAAAATTTGATAGACGATAACAAAAAAAAAAAAAACTAAATTTTCATAATATTCATAATATAAGAGAGGATTTGCAGCATTACGAGTATGAAAATATCTTTGCCTTGAAGTATAATGGAGAAGAAAAGAATCATAACATTGATGTCATATTTTTATATAAAGAGACAGCACCATTATTTATAAAAAAAGAAAAAAATGGGTGTCTTTATTTATTTTAATTTTTTACTTTGTTATTGAAAACGAACACTTTACTTTTATGAAGAAATGCTCGAGTCCTTTAAAATTTTTATTTATATATTTTATTTTATTAATTAAATTTTTATTTATTTATTTTAATTTTTGGACCAGTATTCATATGTGAAATTTAAATTATTTTTTTATTATTTTATTTTTCTCTTAATGTTATTTTAATTATTTGACTATTAGATTTGTTACAATGATATATTATTATTTTTATTAAACAAATTTTAAAATGACTTTATTTAATGATATATTTTTTTTTTACTTTATAAATCTAACATTATATTAATGAAATATCATACTTTTATATCAATACAAGGAAAATATAAAAATAATAAATTTATTGATCTATTTTAACAATATTTCTTATGCCTTTTTAATTTTTTTTTGCCATAAATACGACTTTAAAATATTAAAATTTTAGTTGGCATTTTTTTTTATTTTAGTATTAATATCTATAGGCTTTTTCCTAATATCTATTTAAAGCCAATGATCTATTAATATGTAAATTTGATTTATAAGTAACAAATAATTAAATATATTTTACTCTTAAATTCTTATGCAATTTAAATTATATTTAATTTATTTTTTATGATTAAAAATATTTGAAATATATATATATATATATATATATATATATATATATATATATATATATATATATATATATATATATATATATACATTATTTTTATGTACACTATTACTTTTATATAAACTAAACCTATTGAGAAAAGAATAGTTTTATATTTTTTCTTAGATGGGTTGAATAATTTACTTTTTCTATTCATTATCATTATCATCATCTTTTATAACAAGACTATGATTAAATATTTTTATTATCAAATTATATTTTATATATAAATATCAATGGGTCTTTAACTAAACTATATACATATAACTATTATTTATTATAGTGGATAATTAAAATTTTATTTCAATTATATTAATTAAATGATTTTTATAATTATTAATATATAATAATTTTATTTATGAAATATAAATTTCATATTTTACTTAATATAAAATAAAATAAATATTTTTTTAACTATATATATATATATATATATATATATATATATATATATATATATATATATATATATATATATATATTACCTGCAACATCATTAACGTAAGAGCTCATATTCATTAAGATAGTATTTGATTTTAATTTGAGCTTATAAATATTTAAAATTTTAAGTAATTACATATTTAATTAATGTGCTTGTAAGTGACTAATAAATTTTTGATGTATTTAATAAAATAAGTTTATAAGCATATTTATTATTAAAATGATTAAAAATGATATTAAAAATGAGATTTATGATGAAATTTTAAAAATTAAATAAGAATAATATAATAAAATAATCAATATATTTTCAAATTTAATAATATATTCCATACTTATGATTACAATTTTTGTGAAACATATATAATTTCTCCATATCTAAATAATAATAAACATATAACTTTTTTATATTTAGATAATAATAGTTTTTATTAATATGTTTTTTGGTTATCCCTTCATCAATTTTTTCTGTGTCAACTATAATATATGAAATTGTTTTCTGTAATATATTAATAAATATATTATAATGTTTTAAATTTCTTATTACATATTATATACAAATAATTTTATTGTTTATAGTAATTAGAATTCTTCCTAATTTAACTTCATTATAATTCTATATTCAGCTTGTTAAAATTTTTTTTCTAAATAAAATTTTAAAATCTTAATTGTAATTATAAATAATATAAAGAATACAATTAAAATTAATATGTGGACAGGATTAAATTAAGTTAATTTTGAATAAGAATTATAACAAGATTACGAATTGAAATTTACTTTAATATTATAAATAAATGCAAAAGAATTATAATAAAAATTATATTAAATATATAAGTATATTTTTATCTATTTCAATTTTTTCTCTTTCATTAGTTCAGCACTTATTTTTTAAATGAGATTAAGTATTCAACGTCCACGACCTGACACAAATAAAATTAATCCTAATTCATTGGATTGAAATACATGTGCAATATCCAAATACTCAATTATATTGAAATTATTAAACTTGAAAGTATTATTACCAGTCATAATTGAAAGATAATTGTAAATAAATTATATTTATATTAACATCACATCATCTTATTGGTTTAATTTTCTTACGACCTAAGAATTTCTGGCATCAATATACAAGTAGTGGCTCAGCTGAATGCCTCTCTAATTCTTTTTGCCAGGCCATCTCGTTCTGTGGTACTTCCTCACTATGCGTTTGCTTTTTTTCTTCCTTCCACTTCTTCCATTAGCTATTTCTGTTCATTTCAATATACCTCGCTTTGGTCCTGAGGTAAACATCGTTCTTTATCACGGTGATGCTGCGCCTTCATCTGGTGGCGTCGTTGAATTAATCAGCAAGTACGACTATACATGCCGTGTTGGTTGGGCCGTCTATGCTGAAAGGATCATGCTATGGGACTCAACCACAGGGAAACTTTCTGATTTCACGTCCCATTTCTCTTTCAACATTGACACCCGAGGAGCTTCTAAATATGGCCATGGGCTTGCATTCTTCCTTGGTCCGGTTGGATTTGAAATCCCACCGAATTCTGCCAGTGGCTTTTTGGGCTTGTTTAACACCTCAACTATGGATTCGTCTCAGAACCAAATCATTATGGTGGAGTTCGATTCATTTCCAAATGAAGAATGGGATCCCAAGCCTCTGGTTGAGCATGTAGGGATCAACAACAACTCTCTTGCTTCAGCAGTGCATACTGCCTGGAACGCAAGCTTTCACAGTGGAGATACCGCTGATGTATGGGTTACTTACAATGCAAAAACTAAAAATTTGAGCGTATTTTGGACTTATAAGAAAACCTCCAATCCTCAAGAGAATACTAGTTTGTTTTACATAATTGATCTGAAGGAGGTTTTGCCGGAATGGGTTACTATTGGGTTTTCAGCTGCTACAGGTCAATACGGAGAACGACTCCAACTTCAATCCTGGGAATTCAATTCTAGTTTGAATTTCCAGGGAAAAAATGGAAACAGTTCAAAGAGGACCAGAATAATAGTTGGTGTTGGAGTTTCAGTATGTGTTCTAGCAGGTGGGACGATCGTAGGAATTTTGATTTCTTTCAGGAGGAGGAAGAAACAGATGATGGCAAGGAAAAAGGGGGAGGAAAGGAACTTGACGTCAGTCAATGAAGACCTTGAAAGAAGAGCTGGACCTAGAAGGTTTTCTTATGAAGATCTCGTTTCAGCTACCAATAACTTCTCGGAAGAAAGGATGCTGGGGAAAGGAGGGTTTGGTGCTGTTTACAAGGGATACTTAATTGATATGGACTTGGCAATTGCTGTGAAGAAAATTTCAAGAGGATCTAGACAAGGTAAAAAGGAGTATATTACTGAGGTGAAAACCATTGGCCAATTGAGACACCGGAATCTGGTTCAACTCTTGGGTTGGTGCCATGATAAAGGTGAGTTTCTACTTGTTTATGAATTCATGCCAAATGGTAGTCTAGATGCTCATCTCTTTGGCAAGAGGGCTCCTCTTAAATGGCCTGTGAGATACAAGATATCTCTTGGCTTGGCCTCAGCATTGCTCTATCTTCATGAAGAGTGGGAGCAGTGTGTGGTACACCGAGATGTCAAATCCAGCAATGTAATGCTAGACTCTAATTTTAATGCCAAGCTGGGTGACTTTGGGTTAGCTCGGCTCACAGACCATGAAATTGGTCCCCAAACAACAGGATTAGCAGGAACTCTAGGTTACTTAGCTCCAGAATATATAAGCACAAGAAGAGCTAGCAAGGAATCTGATGTGTACAGCTTTGGAGTGGTTGCGTTAGAGATTGCCAGTGGAAGAAGGGCAATTGATCATATTGAACAAGAGAACGAAATGAATTTGGTAGAGTGGATTTGGGAACTTTATGGACATGGGAAGCTTCATTTGGCTGCTGACAAGAAACTTCACATGGATTATGAAGAGAAACAGGTGGAGTGTTTGATAATTGTTGGATTATGGTGTGCTCACCCTGATCACAATTTAAGGCCATCAATGAGACAAGCAATTCAAGTTTTAAATTTCGAGGCTCCACTCCCAAATCTACCTGCTAAAATGCCTGTGCCCATGTTTCGTGCACCGTCCCCATCTGTGAGCTCAGGTGAACCCTTCCTAACTAATTCCAGCCTAGGATTGGGTCGTTGAACATTCATGGCTTCTGTAGTGTCTCTAGTAAACCAAATCAATTAAACATGTTTCAGTTTCTCAGGTTGTTGCTACAACCCCAGTTTGTCCTTCGCAGCGTTCCTGTCATAGATAGAAGAGAATAATAGAGCAATTAATGTTTCCAATAATTTCAGATGTCATCATGTAAAGCCTTCAACAGCGTAATTGGTCTTTTAAAAAAAAAAAAAAAAAAAAAAATTATATATATATATATATATATATTTCATTTCAATGTTAAATTAATTATTAATTTGCTGCTGGTGGCACATTGTATTGTCTCTATGAGACGAGTTCCTTTCAAACGTGTTGGAGATGTAAATTAGTGCTACTAATCAAAAGATAAATCATTGTCATCATCAATATATGTAGATGACACTTTAGGTTTAAGATGACTCTACTAATAAAGGACCACAACAAATTGTCTGCCAACAATTGAGGAAATTAGGTCCAACTTACCTATGATCTAAAACGCAGCGTATAAAAAGTGATACATGCATTTTGCATAGTCATTTAGGTTAAATTTCATGGCCATTTCATTAACTTTTTAGTCATTTTTAGCCAATTTTATTAGTTATATAGGTAGTTTTCCATAATTGTCAATTTTTGAGTTAATTTGTAATTTTGTTTTGTTTTGTAGGAAAAATGGTATTTTTGAGAGACTAAAAAGAAATTATGCCAATGAGGAGTGATTCCTACAGCAAAAAATATCAAAAACAAAGCTTGAAAGTTGAAAAATGCAAAGTGGTAGAAATGTGCATAACTTACTGCATAAGTTGTGCAGTTCTGCACAGGCAGAAGAAGCAATTTTCCAAACCTGTCAAAACATGCATAAGTTACTGTATGACTTATGCAGATTTACTCATTGCTTATGCAGCTTCGCGGAAAACTGCATAACTTACGTAGTCTCGGACTCTGCTTATACAGCTTCACGGAGGAGACAATCAAAATGGTCAAAACTTGCATAAGCTACTGCATAACTTATGCAGATCCATTCTTTGCTTATGCAGCTTCACGCAGAGAGCCCTAAACCCGCCGAAAACTGCATAAGGGCCTGCTTAACTTATGCAGTCTACTTATGCAGTTTCATAGAAGACTCCAAAGCTTGAAAAACACTGCACAACCAACCTGCATAGCTTATGTAACATCACGGGAAGCAATTGGAACCACCAATTTTGCATAGAATCTGCATAAAATATTAGTAGTATGCCCTAGAGCATATCATTTTGTATGTATCTTGTACATATTTTATTAATAAAAGGCAATTTCACTTTTCCGTTTACAAAATATATTTATGTGTAATAGAAAAGGTCCATTGATATTTTGATAGAAATTCTATTCTTAAGTTGTTAAGAATATGAGTGACAGTATTTCTAGCATAAAGTATCATAAATTGGTTCACAATCAATGATACTTCACAATAAGGACATGACTTATCCAGAAAGATTATATTCATATTTGTTCCCAAGGTATTTATATGAGATATAAATAAGATGGAATGGTGAGTCTCATGCCATATAATAAACATGATAGACACTTATGCATGATAAGTAGGCCGAACCAGTGACATTTATGACAAGCACATGGAGTTTACTCTTGTCAATGCATTGTCATAAATCATATCAGTGCATATAATCTTTAGACCTGAGATAACATAGTTATCTTATATATAGGTGGTTTGAGTTTGATACTGCTTTCATACTTGTACTGTGTATGGGTATATGAGCATGTGTTGGCTCCTACTAGTTATATATGAAGGTAGGTGTTGATCAAGATAGAATCTGTTACCCTAAGTAAATAGGGATAAAATCCTATGTTCATTTAATTGTTCTTGATGCTTCAAGTTCCTGGCCAGGATAGATAGATTTAATCAGAAAAAAGTTTCTGATGAGAAAATCTTTTTAATGAAGAAATAGAATTAAAAGAGAACATAATATTCATAGCAAATGGGGTTTTACATAATCCATGACTCCAGCTCGAATTGGGATTATGTAACAGAGAGATTCTAGTGCATGGTAACATATAATTATAGGTTCATTTAAGGTAAACTTTATTATTAATTGGGTGGCTATGGCATGCTATGCTAGGTGTTAACCATAGTCTATGAGGGGCCTAAAATGATTTAGAGAAATCATTTATGGTAAGAAAGAGTTCTAATGATATTAAGAGTTAATATCATATTTCATTGCCAATTAGTGATGAGCCTAGTGAGTCACACACATACACAAGTAATAACCAAGTTAAATATAATTTAATTAATTAGTTAAAGAGTTTAATTAATTAATTAAATAGGCTTGGTTTGCAATTAGATTGCAAAGTCTCTAGCATGGCTTGAAACCAAATCTAGGTTATTGGATGTATAGTATAAGTTAAATTTATATTTAAAGTGTTTAAATATGAATTTAATTATGAGAAATTAATTAATAGAGATTAATTGATTAATTTATATTTGATATAAATTGATTAGAAGAAGAGAAATAATTATTTTGGGTTGAGAACTCAAAATTAAGACACAAGGGTAATTTGGTCATTTCACAAGGTGACATGTGACACCATGAGATGGTGACACATGGCACTACATATAAGCTTGCCATTTGTCTTTTAATCATGTAAGATGATCAAAGTCAAGATTAAATTTAGGTTGGACACTTGGCACAATGTGATTGGGTCAATTAAACTAAGAGCCAATCAGAAGATGACATGTGGCAAGGGTTTTAAGTGATGACCTAGCTATATAAGGGAAATGATGAAAGAACAAAATGTAATATGCTATTCTTTCATATGTGTCACCACCCAAAGAAGCTCTCCCCTCTCTTCTTCTTCATCTCTCATCAATTCAAAGAGAATTGCCAACATTCTCTTGAATTAAAATTGCTAGAAATCGTTTATAGTGTCCTGTATACATCTATAACATCTCTAAAGGCAAAACCTTAATTTCTAATTGATTGGAAAGGCTTGAGAAGCTGTTCAAGGGGCTGCCATTGGTGATCTTAGTGTGGACAAGCTAGAGGGACAACATCTGGGGTCCTAGGTGCATCCCAAAGATACCAAACACAACTACAGTGCATCAAAAGGTTAGTGCACTTGTTCTTGATTTAATCTAGGGTTTTAATGAATTAATCTGTTAATTCTAAAATCTTAAATGGCAAATGTAGATCCAAAAACATATTAAAAGTGTTTTAATATGCTGTTTAACATTGAAATCAAATAGATAAATAATGAATCTTGCATGATGCATGAGACCCTAGAAGAAAAATTTTGAATTCAATGATTTAAACTTATGTTTTTCATGCTTCCGCTCCTTCAATTGGTATCAGAGCCACTATATTTGCCATTTAGATTGTTGTTTATACGATTTAATTGTGTGATTTGATCATGAGATGATTGATTCATTGCTGGTTGCAAAGAATAGGTGGCGGTATGATGATGAACACCATTGATGCGCATGGTTTGGTGCATTCAACCATGCGCATGGCTTTTGGGCTTGAATGTGGGCTTGGTTTCAAGGCCCATAATTAGGCCCATGACTAATTAAAGTGTTTAATTAGGAGTTTTAATTACACAATTAAATTTTGATTCAAATCTAAATTTTTAAATTTGGTTGAATGAGATTCAAATCTGAATTTTTAAATTTGTTTGAATGAGATTCAAATCTGAATTTTTAAATTTGGTTGAATGAGATTCAAATGTAAATTTTTAAATTTGTTTGAATGTGATTCAAATCTGAATTTTTAAATTTGATTGAATGTGATTCAAATTTGAATTTTTAAATTTGTTTGAATGTGATTCAAATCTAAATTTTTAAATTTATTTGAATCATATTCAAATATGGATTTTTAAGTTAAATATGAGATATTTAATTTAATTTAAGTATGTATGTTTTATTTAATTGTTAAATAGTGATATGCATGATGGATGATCATGGAAAATAAAAGACCAATGTGATTGGATTTATTTCTTTTATATTTCTTTGGGTTGTAAATTAATTAATTAATTTTAATTTATTTTGGTGGCATGTATTATAAAGGTTGTAATATTTTTTTGGTTGTAATTTCATTTATTTGGTTCTTGTAAATTCGCCTTGATGCCAAGGATTACTATGTAATTGGATTGCAAGAAGATCAAAGAGGTTAAGAGTATTGGTGGGACCAGTGGGAGGAATTCAAGATCAAGTGTTGATTATGTACTCTTTCAGCAACTCTTGTAATATGAATGAATGAAATGCACCTAGGAATGCCCTGATTCAATTCAATTCTTGGTGGCTCAGAATTGAATCCCTTAGAAAGTCCATGATCATATCATATTTATTGTTTATCCATGAATGCATGAGATGTATGGGATTATATGCAAGTATATGATATATGCATGCTAAATGGATAATGTCCAAAGTGAGACCATAATAGTAATTAGGACGACCACAAAATCTTCCAAACAAATGATTAAGTTAGAAATGGTATAATTAAAGTAATTATAACATGGGCCCTCCATTAAGACAATTATTTTAAGAAATTTTAAATACTTGCATATGATGCAATTAATTTAAGAGATTTTCTTAAGAATAATTGTTAAGCGTGAGATGTTGTAAATATGTAAATGATTTGGTGCCCAATAATGGATGTGCCTGAGGACATTAAAATTATTTGCATGTTTACTGGCTCAATGGGATCAACTTAACTAATTCAAGATAAGTCAATAATGGATGTGCCTGAGATTTTGAGCATTAGGGGCTAGGTAAAGGATTGAACCTCACATGAGATGTGATGGGCAAGGAGTTGCTCACTTATATTTTATTGTAATTCCAATAATGGATGTGCCTGAGGATGATCAATAGGATTATAAGAATTCAATCACCCACTAGAAATCTATCCAACTAAGATTTCTGTTTTCTACTTTGGAAGTGTAGGATTCGCTAAGTTAGTGGGAGGATCAATTTAATTAAAAGACCATAATCATTTTAGTTAAATACATGATATATTTACTAATTAATTTAATTATTTTCTACAGTTAATTTTCTGATAATAATGAGCACACCACAACCACCACCATCCAATATCCTTGCAAGCATACTTGATCACAATAGGTTGACAGGACCTAATCTCTCTAATTGGCTAAGAAATTTTAAACTTGTCCTGAACCTTAAACATATAGGATATGTTCTAGACTCAAATGTTCCTGGTCCCTTACCTCCAGAGGCCACTCAAGAGGAACATAAAACTTTGGACAAGTGGAAGGAGCATGATATGAGAGACAAGTGTTACATGCTTGCTTCTATGAGTAATGAGTTACAGAAGCAGCATGAGAACATGCAGAGTGCGAGTGAGATCCTCCTTCACCTACAAGAGTTGTATGGTGAGCACAGCAGGAATGCTAGGTATGAGATATCTAGACAGCTATTTCGCATGAGGATGTCTGAGAGACAGAATGTTGGGGATGATGTCCACAAGATGATTCGGCTGATTGAGCAGCTGGAACACCTTGACTTTAACATGGATTTCCAACTGCAAATGGATTTGATCCTTCAGTCCCTTCCTGAGTCATTTGGGAATTTTGTGACAAATTTCCATATGACTAAATAGGAATGCACCTTGGCTGATTTACTCAACATGTTGGTTATTGCCCAAAAGAATATGTCGGGCAATAAAGGAAAAGAGGTAGCTTTGATTGCATCTTCTTCTACTGGAAAGTCCAACAAGAAGAAGGGTAATAAGAAAAAAAAACATCAAATTCTGGTCCTTCCAAGAAAATAGTTAAACAGAAAGGGAAGACTAAAGCTGATGGAGGCAAAGGAAAGTGTTTTCACTGCCAGCAGGATGGGTTTTGGAAAAGGAACTGCCCAGAGTATCTTACTTCTCTGAAGGACAAGAAGGATACACCTTCGAAAGGTATGTCCATATCTTGTTATTTAGATTTTGATGATACTCATAGTTTATCTACAACTTAGGTTTTAGATACTAGTGCTAGTTCTCACATTTCTTATGATATGCAGGAACTAGCAAACAGTAGTAGCTTGCGTTCTCGAGATGTTAGACTCTGGATTGGCGATGGCTCAACTGTTGAAGCTTTAGCCATAGGATCTAAATCTTTTTACATGTCTAGATATGTTTTGTGTTTGGATAATATTTTATATGTACCTGATGCTTTTAAGAACATCATTTCTATATCTAGTTTGACTAGAAATGGCTATGAATTTCAGTTCACAGATGATGTTTGCAATATATATTTTGGAAATAAATATGTTGGTTCAGGTTATATGAATGATGGTCTTTATTATTTGGATAATAATGACAAACACAAATTGAATGCAAGTGATCTAAATGAATGCAATGCCATGATGAAAATCAACTCAAGTTCAAAATATATTTGGCACTTAAGGTTAGGTCATGTTGCAGAAGATAGAATTGCAAAACTGGAGAAAATGGGGATTCTATCCTCATTGGGTTCTGAACCTACTCCAACTTGTGAATCCTGCCTTCAAGGCAAAATGACCAAATCACCCTTTGTTGGACAAGGGCTAAGAGCTGAAAATATTTTGAAGCTAATACATAGTGATGTATGTGGTCCATTTAAAGAAATGGCTAGAGGTGGTTTTCATTATTTTATTACCTTTACTGATGACAAATCAAGGTTTGGGTATTTATATTTGATGAAATACAAACATGAATCCTTTGAAAAGTTCAAAGAATTTAAATTTGAAGTAGAAAATCAAACAGGAAAGAGTATTAAAGTTATTCGATCAGATCGTAGAGGTGAATACTTGAATACTGAATTTGATGAATACTTGAAAGAGCATGGCATTATTTTCTAGCTGACTCCTCCAGGAACACCACAGTTGAATGGTGTATCTGAAAGGAAAAATCATACCCTACTGGATATGATACGTAATATGATGAGCTATACTGATATGCAAATCCCCAAATCTCCTTTAGGGGATTTGCATTAGAATCAGCTTTGCATATTCTGAATAGGATTTCATCAAATTCAGTATCTTTCACACCTTATGAGATATGGCATGGAAGAAAACTAAGTCTTAAGCATGTTAAGATTTAGGGTTGTCCAGCTTATATCAAAAAGCTGAACACTGATAAATTGGAAACCAGATCAGAAAAGGGTCGATTTGTTGGATATCCAAAAGAGAGTTTTGGATATTATTTTTATTTGCCTACATCACAAAAGGTTGTGGTAAGTAGAGATGCCACATTTCTTGAACAATAGTTTGTTCAAGAAGGAGGCAAAGGAAGGCAAATAGAGTTTGAATTGGAGAATTCTGACCAACCAATAGATCAGATGGATATAGATCCATCTAGTCAACCTACACCTATTGATGAAACATCTACAGCTGTTCCTTGTAGAACAACTAGGGTATCTCACCCACCAGTGAGATATGGTTTCCTTCATGAAGAAGAACAAGAGTTGTCTACTCATGAAGAAGTAGATCATGGAGATGATCCACTTACCTATGAAGAAGCTATATCAGATATAGACTCTTCAAAATGGATTGATGCTATGAAATCCGAGATTGATTCCATGTATAAGAATCAAGTTTGGGATCTTGTTGACCCACCTGAAGGTATTGTACCTATAGGAAACAAATGGGTTTTCAAGAAGAAAATTGGTTCTGATGAAAAGGTAGAGACCTACAAAGCAAGGCTAGTAGCGAAAGGGTTTCGCCAAAGGTAAGGAATCGATTATGAGGAGACTTTCTCGCCTGTTGCCATGCTTAAATCAATTAGGATTCTATTAGCAATAGCTACATACTATGATTATGAGATTTGGCAGATGGATGTCAAAACTGCTTTTCTCAATGGATACATTGAAGAAAACATTTTCATGGAACAACCTAGGGGTTTTGAATTTCAAGATGGTTCTAAGGTATGCAAGCTAAAGCGATCCATTTATGGATTGAAACAAGCTTCGAGGAGTTGGAACATCTGTTTTGATGAAGCCATTAAGTCATTTGGTTTTATCAAAAATGAGGATGAGCCATGTGTATATAATAAGGTTAGTGATAGTGCTATCACTTTCCTTGTCTTATACGTGGATGATATTCTGTTGATAGGTAATGACACAAGTATGTTGACAACTGTAAAGGTATGGTTGTCAAATACATTCTCCATGAAAGACTTAGGGGAGGCAACCTATATTCTTGGGATTCGCATCTATAGAGATAGAGCGAAATGAATAATTGGTTTATCCCAAAGTCTATACTTGGAAAAGGTATTAAAGAGGTTTAACATGCTTGATTTCAAGAGAGGATTGTTATCAGTGAGACATGGTATCCACTTTTCTAAAGAGATGTCTCCAAAGACACCTGAAGAAAGAGATAAAATGGCCAAGATTCCATATGTTTCGTCTATTGGAAGTTTGATGTATGCAATGTTGTGTACTAGGCCGGATATCGCATATGCTGTTAGTTTGACCAGCAGGTATCAATCCAATCCAGGTTTGGAACACTGGATAGCTGTCAAGAATATCCTTAAGTACTTGAGAAGAACTAAGGATTTATTCTTGACATATGGAGGTGGTGACTTGCAATTGGATGGTTATACTGATTCTGATTTCCAATCAGATATCGATAATAGAAAGTCTACCTCTGGATAAGTGTTCATTTGTAATGGAGGTGCAATCAGTTGGAAGAGTTCCAAACAGAGCATGATTATAGATTCCACTATCGAGGCTAAGTATATTGCTGCATCAGATGCTGCAAAGGAAGCTGTTTAGATAAAGAAGTTCGTGATAGAACTTGCAGTAGTTCCTTCAATTGAGTCAGCAGTTCCACTCTACTGTGACAACAATGGAGCAGTCATACAGGCTAAGGAACCCCGGTCTCACCAGAAGTCCAAACACATAGAAAGGTACTACCACATTATCAGAGTTATAGTTGGGTAAGGCGATGTAGCCATGCAGAAAAAAGGATCAGCTGAAAATCCAGCTGATCCATTCACTAAGCCTATGTCACAAATTCAGCTAGACCGACATCTTGAGAAGATGGGTCTAAGATATTGTAATGAATGGCTCTAGTGCTAGTGGGAGATTGTTAGTAGTATACCCTAGAGCATATCATTTTGTATGTATCTTATACATATTTTATTAATAAAAGGCAATTTCACTTTTCAGTTTACATAATATATTTATGTGTAATAGAAAAGGTCCATTGATATTTTATTAGAAATTCTATTCTTAAGTTGTTAAGAATATGAGTGACAGTATTTCTAGTATAAAGTATCATAAATTGGTTTACAATCGAGGATACTTCACAATAAGGACATGACTTATCCAGAAAGATTGTATTCATGTTTGTTCCCAAGGTATTTATATGAGATATAAATAAGATGGAATGGTGAGTCTCATGCCATATAATAAACATGATAGGCACTTATGCATGATAAGTAGGGCGAACCAGTGACATTTATGACAAGCACATGGAGTTTACTCTTGTCAATGTATTGTCATAAATCATATCAATGCATATAATTTTTAAACCTGAGATAGCACAATTATCTTGTATATAGGTGGTTTGAGTTTGATACTGCTTTCATGCTTGTACAGTGTATGGGTATATGGGCATTTATTGGCTCCTACTAGTTATATATGGAGGTAGGTGTTGATCAAGATGGAATCTGTTACCCTAAGTAAATAGGGATAAAATCCTATGTTCATTTAATTGTTCTTGATGTTTCAAGTTCCTAGCCAGGACAGATAGATTTAATCATAAAAAAGTTTCTGATGAGAAAATCTTTTTAATTAAGAACTAGAATTAAAAGAGAACATAATATTCATAGCAATGGGGTTTGACATAATCCATGACTCCAGCTCGAATTGGGATTTTGTAACAAAGAGATTCTAGTGCATGGTAACATATGATTATAGGTTCATTTAAGGTAAACTTTATTACTAATTGGGTGGCTATGGCATGCTATGCTAGGTGTTAACCATAGTTTATGAGGGGCCTAAAATGATTTAGAGAAATCATTTATGATAAGAAAGAGTTCTGATGATATTAAGACTTAATATCATATTTCATTGCCAATTAGTGATGAGCCTAGTGAGTCACACACATACACAAGTAATCACTAAGTTAAATGTGATTTAATTAATTAGTTAAAGAGTTTAATTGATTAATTAAATAGGTTTGGTTTGCAATTAGATTGCAAAGTCCCTAGCATGGCTTGAAACCAAATCTAGGTTATTGGATGTATAGTATAAGTTAAATTTATACTTAAAGTGTTTAAATATGAATTTAATTATGAGAAATTAATTAATAGAGATTAATTAATTAATTTATATTTGATATAAATTGATTAGAAGAAGAGAAATAATTATTTTGGATTGAGAACTCAAAATTAAGATACAAGGGTAATTTGGTCATTTAACAGGGTGACATGTGGCGCCATGAGATGGTGACACATGACAGTACACATAAGCTTGCCATTTGTCTTTTAATCATGTAAGATGATTAAAGTCAAGATTAAATCTAGGTTTGACACTTGGCACAATGTGATTGGGTCAATTAAACTAAGAGCCAATCAGAAGATGACATGTGGCAAGGGTTTTAAGTGATGACCTAGCTATATAAGGGAAAGGATGAAAGAACAAAGTGTAATCCGCTATTCTTTCATATGTGCCGCCACCCAAAGAAGCTCTCCCCTCTCTTCTTCTTCATCTCTCATCAATTCAAAGAGAATTGCCAACATGCTCTTGAGTTAAAATTGCTAGAAATCGTTTCTAGTGTCTTGTATACATTTATAACATCTCTAAAGGCAAAACCTTAATTTCTAATTGATTGGAAAGGCTTGAGAAGCTATTCAAGGGGCTGCCATTAGTGATCTTTGTGTGGACAAGCTAGAGGGACAACATCTGGGGTCCTAGGTGCATCCCAAAGGTACCAAACAAAACTATAGTGCATCAAAAGGTTAGTGCACTTGTTCTTGATTTAATCTAGGATTCTAATAAATTAATATGTTAATTCTAAAATCTTAAATGGCAAATGTAAATCCAAAAACATATTAAAAGTGTTTTAATATGCTGTTTAACATTGAAATCAAATAGATAAATAAGAATCTTGCATGATGTATGAGACCCTAGAAGAAAAATTTTAAATTCAATGATCTAAACTTATGTTTTTCATGCTTCCGCTCCTTCATAAGAAACTTACACAACTTATGCAACTCTTCATAATGAGCTGACAGAAGATTCTCTCACGTGAACTTCACCTCAAATACACCATTTTGGGGCTACTTGTTAGAAAGATATAAATATGTCCTTATCTCATTTCAGAAGGGAGAAAAAAAGAAAAAAAAAAAAAAAAGAAAAGAAAGAGCAGCATCAGAGGAGGAGTCAGGAAACAGAGCATAAACGTCACTTCTCCATTTCTGAACAAGATTTGGAGTTTTCCTCTTTTCTTCCCTACTTTCTATCTTTCTTGCAATGGGTTTCCTAGTTCTTAGCATAGATTTAATTTTTATTTTCATATTTACTCAGAATTTCTTGTAATCATTATGGATAGTGAGTAGTTTTTCAATAGATTCTGGAGTTGGGATGTAATATTTGAGATATTTTGTGGATTTTGATTGGATAATCCATATTTTATGGTTTTAATGAGGTTTTATCCATTTTTTGTATGCTTAATGACATGCTTAGTATAGGATTCCATTAAGTATTATTTTTTAATCCATGATTGAAGCACCAAAAGGAGAAAACCTTGTGATAGATAATTAAGAAATTATACTTAATTAACTTAAATCTAGAAATAGACTAGGGATTAAGAGGATTTACAGATTAATTAAGAAACTTAATGGGTCTTGATTAATTTTAACTCCACGAAAGTAGGATTATATTGATTAAGGCACAAGAGATTTTCCGATCACAATTGGATTACACCAAGGATCAGCTATAAGCCCTTACCTTTTTACATTAGTTTTAGATGAATTGACGAAACATATACAAGATAGTATTCCTTGGTGCATGATGTTTGTGGATGATGTTGTTCTAATAGATGAGACGCGAGAAGGAGTCAATAGAAAGCTAGAGCTTTGGAGAAGTACTCTAGAGTCAAAGGACTTTAAGTTAAGTAGAACGAGGACATAATACATGAATTGCAAGTTCAGTGAAGGCTAAACTGGTGATAGGGAAGGAGTTAGTTTGGATGGAGTGGTACTGTCCCAAAGTAATCACTTTAAATATCTCGGCTCAGTCCTTCAAGTAGATGGGGGATGTAAAGAGGATGTTAGTCATAGGATTAAAGCAGGATGGTTGAAGTGGAGACGTGCCACGGGAGTTTTATGTGATCGCAAGATTCCTATTAAGTTGAAAGGAAAATTTTACCGTACAGCCATACGACCGGCTATGTTACCATACGACCGGCTATGTTATATGATAGTGAGTATTGGGCACTGAAGGAGTCATATGCGTCTAAGATAATAGTTGCAGAGATGAGAATGTTAAGGTGGATGAGTGGCCATACTAGACTAGATAAAGTCCGTAATGAGAGTATTAGAGAAAAGGTAGGAGTGGTGTCAATTAAAGATAAGTTGAGAGAAGGGAGATTGAGGTGGTTTGGTCATGTGAAGCATAGACATACGGAGGCTCCAGTTAGACAAATTGAGCACATTATGTTAGAGGATAGAAAGAAAAAAAGAGGTAGACCTAAATTAACTTGGAGGAGAGTAGTACAACATGACCTAAAAGTATTATATATTTCTGAGGCTTTAACCCAAAATCGTTTAGAGTGGAGAAAGCGAATCCATATAGTCAACCCCAAATTTTTGGGATAAAGGCTTAGTTGAGTTGAGCTGAGTTGAGTTAGTTGAATTTTCACATTATTAATTAGATTATTAATTTTGCATATATAGATTTCACACTTCAATACCTATCAATCTATTGCTTGAATTTCAAAAATAGTTCAAATTAGTCAATTTTTATATCAAAAATTCAATCATTAATACAACTCTTGGAGGGAACGATATCTTTTCTATACTACTTGTACGACCCGTGCACTTACGGTTGGGCCACATCAAGTTTTTGGTGCCGTTGTCGAAGAGTTATTTGTTTAAGATTGAATTCTTGATTATTTTAGTTGTTTATAGTTTTTATCTTTGTTATCTTTTCATTTTGTGTTTGTTTGTTCTTTTTAGGTACTCTTGATCTTTTATGAGAAGAGCTAGAAGCACAAGTGACACATCCTTATTATTTAATCCTGAAATTGAGAAGTTTTATAGAGCCAACAAGAAAGAAACCAGAAAAAGGAAAGAAGCCTTGAGAGCAACTAAAATTGAAGCAGAAATGGCTGATGAAAGAATTAGAATTGGTGGTGGTAATGCTGGAAATGATCGAAATAATGAAAATGCAGCCCATGGTGAAGAAGTTATAAATGTTATTGTGCTAGGGGAAGTATGATGGATCATGCATTCCCTCGTTTTGATGATTTGAGAGAGAATATAGCAAGACTAAGAATTGATGCAAATAGTTACAAGATGGATTTTGGAGCACTTCAAATGATTCAAAATTCCTAATTTGGTGGACATCCTTCAGAAAATCCACACACACTTCTAAAGAAGTTTGCTATGATTTGTGATATGCAAAAACAACCTAGAGTATCTGATGATGCAGCAAGATTGAAGCTATTCCCATTCTCTTTCAAGGATAGAGCATTAGATTGGCTTGATTCTCTACCTCACAACTCTATTACAAATTGGGAGCAACTTACTGATGCATTTCTTGCACAATATTTTCCACCTGGAAAAACTCAAGAATTGAGGAATCAAATGACAGGTTTCAAACCAAGAGAAGATGAAACTCTCTATGAATCATGGATGAGATGGAAGGAATTAGAGAGACAATGCCCACATCATGCCATTCCAAAATGGATGATAAACCAAAATTTTTACACCAATGTTACTCCTGCAATTAGAGGGATTATTGATGCTCAGACAGGAGGAGAATTTATTATGAAGCAAGAAGATGAAGCTTATGAGCTAGTGGAGAAAATTGCAAAGAATACTCATCTTTGGAGTAGTCTAAGAGGACCAGCTCCAACTCAAAAGAGGCAAGCTGCTGGAATGTATGACCTTGATCCATTCAAAATGATTAATACAAAGTTTGATGCACTTACAAATGTTTTAGCAAAGAAGATGGAAGATTTAAGTATGTTGGTTAGTTCATCATCATCATTTGGAAGTTCACAACAAGTTGCTTGTGCAGAAGGCTGTGGAGTAGACTATGGAGAGCAAGCTGCATACGTTGGTAATTATGGAAACAAACAGATGGGGAATCCTTACTCTCAAACTTATAATCCAGCTTGGAGGAATCATCCCAATTTTTTATGGGGAAATCAGCAAAATCAAGTCCCAAATCAGAATCTTCAACCACAACAGCAACAAGAAATTCCATATCAGCAAAATAGGCAATCTGTAGACCCTTATTTTGTGATGAGTATGTGCATTGAGGCCGTGGGAAACCCGATGATGAAAAATTATATGACTGTAAGATGTAATTGGAGGCATTGAGCTGAATTATTAATTTCGTGGCATGATCTTGAAAAAATTATATGACAAATTCTATGCTATTTGTCTTCAATTTATTTTATATGTTCATATAGATCATGTAATCATGTTTAATTTGAGGGGATACACAACTCTGCACATGTTTAGTTTCTGTCTCTCGTATTTTTATTATTTTTCTTTATTTTCTAAATCTGTAAAAAATTTGTAAAAATTATATTCATATTCTACACGAAATTCCATTAATTTTAGGCTCAAGAATCACTAAAAAAGCTTTAATATTTTGTAAGTTATGGCTGTTTGAAGTTAGGGTTCCTGTAAAATCTGATTTGCAGGATATCCGACTTGTGGAGCCCATATCTCCCTTGTTCCTTAATATTTTTGTGCAAATCTAGTGTCTAAAATTAACTTCAGAATCTTATGAATATTTTCCAATTGGTTTTGCATTCATATCTTTTGTGGTTAATGAGTTATGAATTTTACAAAAAAGTAGTACGATTCTGTCACTTAGAAGAGTTACGATTTATGTAGATCATTCGGCTAGGGTTTTGTTTGATTTATAAATTTTATGTTATTGTATGATATGTAGGCTATCTTCTGTAATTTTTTTATGATTTTTAGGCATGTTTAACTATTTTTAAAAAATCGAATTTCTTGCTACTGTTAATCTGTCAGAATTTGAAAATTGTATATTTATGCATGTTCTTGTATTTTCTTAGGTTTTAATTGATATTTGATCTATTTTCTGTATTCTTTTAATTCAAGAAGTGTTATAAAGTGTTTGGATCATGTTAGAAGACTTAGACCATTAGGTAGTTGTAACTAATTAGGAATCTTAACCCTTTAGGAGACTAGAGTTAGAATCCAATGTAAATTGTTATTAATATTTTCTTTATTTCTTTTATTTTCTTTAGTTTCTTTATTTTTTATTACAAACAAAATTGGTAAGTAGCCCTAAGGTAAGTACCAAAGAGGGCATTTGCGTGGAGCTTATATGGAGCTAAACGGGAGTAAGCCAGGGATATCATTGCCATACTAGAAGAGAAGACCCTTTTTTAAGGGTAGCTTGCCCCAATGGCAACTGCATTTACCAACAGGTAAGTAGCTCTAAATTTCTTGAATAACCATTGGCATGAAATTGTAGTAATAATAGAACTTTTATTTGGTAAATTAAAATTAACAATATTTTTAATTTAACTGACTTTTGCATGTAATTAATGTAAATAAATACTTTGTAAATTAAAATTAATCTTGTTTGTAAATTAAACTAACATTGGCATGTAAATAAATTTAATTTAATACTTGATAATTGTAAAATAAATTTGCATGTTAGAAATCTTTATTAGGTTGTGATTGTTTGGGCCTTATGTGATATTAGAATAAATTACACATGTACATAATTAACTTAGTTCAATTATCCTTAGGGTAACTTGGTGAAAATTAATTAATTAGGTTAAATAGAAACGTAGGGTTATTTGAAATTGAATTTGTTTGTAAATTAAATTCCCAATAATAAATTAATTTTAGTCATCTGGTAAATATCATTTAAATAATTAGCAACCCCATAGATAGGAATTACTTGTGCATGAAAATTGTGTGTAAACAACAACCCTTTTTGTGAATTACTTGCGTGTGTAGGATTAGAATTGCATTTTTTAGGATAAAGTTTAATAAAGGAATAATAAACAAGACTTCTAGAAACATTAGTAGAGGACTGGCACTCGAATTAACGAGGTTAGACCAAGCGTAAGGGGTGCCTAACACCTTCCCTTACGTACCCACTATCCGAACCTAGACATTGGGCTATGGTAATGACGGTTGTGGAAACTCGCAAGGAGTAAGTTGCCATCCATGACCCTCGGAAGAAACATCGAATATGTCCGGTTATTACCGGGTGGCGACTCCTGTCTATCTATGCCTTCGTGGCATAAATCCTTAGTACCGTGGTAGTGTTATGGGAAGACGGTACTTACCAGTGGTTTGATTCTATTAGGATTGTATGAAGTGCATGTCTAGGAAATGCTGTCTAAGGAGGTGGTACTTAAGTGAGACCATTGTGACTCCACCATCTTTCCTGGGCATTACCTGGTGCATTTTATATAATTCTAATGGATGATATTTCGCCTCACGCCCCACCTCCCACAGTTTGGCGACTCCACTGGGGACTAAATGGATAGTTACTCCAACATGTTTCTATTAGTCTAATATTATTCCTTTGTTAAACTTTTTGCATTGCACTACACTATCACACGGATCACCCTTACCCTTTCAGCCTCGTTAGTACTAGCCAAGGAGACCATGGTTCTACTCGAGCTATGACGAATTGGTGAATGCTAGCACCTCATGCCCGTACCTTCGAGTATATAAAAGAGCCACAGCTCCGGCCGTTGTGCTTAATGGACAAGCTCTCGCATGGGTGATCCTTTTCCTACCCAATAAAGCCCATGAGCCATAGATTTCAACCCTAGGTACCCCGTAGATTTTTGTTGTCTTTGGATTCGTATCCTTCTTGCTCAAACCATAAGTTCTAGTGGTAGTTAAGATGAACCTAGGCCTATACATAAACCCAATGTGTGTATAGGCCCAAGTCCATTTTAAAACCCATGGTAAGCAAGATGATGCTTACTTATGGTTAAACTTTAAGGATATAAATCCTTTGTTTGTAAGGGAAGGATCGTCCTGGACCACCCCCTGTTGGTGTGTCCAGTGTACCATAGCCTAGGATAGAATTTTTTCTTACCACATGCGTGAGAGTTGAAGGTATAAGGGCGAAGATTCAGTTCTGAGACATTCTTTTCGGTTTATCATTTAGTCTTTGGTCCGATTTTAGTTCGGTTTATACTGATTCGGTTTTGGTTGATTTTGGTCGTATTAGTAGTTCGGTTTTGGCTTTGTAAAGGCAAAGGTAAAAATGAAAGTGCATATTCATGCATTCATGCATTGCATTTGTACATAGCATAAGATGTTAAAACCTTGTATTTTTTTTTTCTCTTGTAGTAAACATAGCTTTAGAACACATCAAGAAGACTTCTAATCAGGTCACTTGGGTTAGGGAGGGAAAGAGATTAGTAAGAGTTACACCTGCACAAGCTAAAATGGAAGACACTAAGGTCATGTTTAGACAGATGCTTGAAGAAGCTTTGAATGCCAAGATGGTGAGCTTGAAGGAAAAATCATGGCCAACTTTGAGAAGAAGTTAGAGATGGGTGGGCCTAGTGATGTTCAGTGAAAAGGCTCAAGAAGAGACTAATAAAAAGAAAGCCTTTGATGATGTGTGGGATGAAGAAGATTATCTCCAAGACAAGGCCAAAAAGAAAGAAAAGGGGACAAGTGAGGAGATTAGAGTTGTTACTGAGATGATGGAAAAACTTGTGCCGGTGTGAAAAAGCAAAGTGAATTCTTTGGAATGGGGTTAGATGCAGATGACTTTGACATCAGTTGGATGGAAATCTACTGAAAAATTCAAGATGCCCGATTTGGCTAAATTCGATGATGGTACCGTGATCCAAAAACCCACCTCGTGTCTTATCTTATAGTCATGAAAACAACTGGTTTGACTAAGAACCAAGTCACTCGTTCTTTTCTATGTCACTAGAAGGGTTGCATCTTCATGGTATCATGGGCTAGAAGCCACTGTGAGAAAAGATTGGGAAGAGCTAGTTAGGAGATTTGTGCAACAATACTCCTATAATACAGCTTTAGATGTTACCCTGAGAGACTTAGAGACCACTAGGCAAAAACCAAATGAAACCTTTTCAGAGTATCTATTGAGATGGAGGAAAAGGCCATGAAGATGACCAATAGGCTGTGAAAAGGATCAAGTGCGATTGGTAGTGAAAAGTCTGCAGCCTAGTTATTATGAGAAACTTTGTTATTATCCTTGGCTACCTTTGAGCTATATGATCTTTGGGGTATTAGTGGAGGATGTATTGAACAATGAAAAGAAGAGTTATCAGCCCAAGAGGGGAGGATACCAATCAGCTGGCAACATTACTGGGGAAAACAAAGTCATTGAGGGTCAAACCGTGTCCCGCACCCCTAGAAAGTTCTCTCAATTCAACCAACCTCTATCTAAAGTCTTCGAGCGACTCAAAGCTCGAGGTCTCCTCCAACCCTTGGCACCTAGACCACCACCAAACCCACTGCCACCCAATTACAATGCTAACCTATATTGCCAATTCCATCAAACTCATGGCCATGACACTGATAGATGTTTTCGGCTAAAACATGAAGTTCAAGACCTGATCGATGCTAAGAAAATAGCTGACCCAGAAAATCGACCCAACACACGCACCAACCCAATGCCCAACCATAATGTTCCACCTCCACCAGGACTTTACATGATTTCCACCACCTCAATTGATCCTGACCAAATTCTCAATCTTATCCAACCTATCCAAAAGCTTGATGAACCTCGATCCAGAATGGCAATTGATATTTGGGATAGTTCCTGTGATGAGGAAGGTTTGTTAGATGTTTGGGTTGACTCTGACGCAGAGGAAAATAGTAGAGTGAGCCACATGACCAAGAGTGGTAGATATTATCCTGATCCACCCATGGAGAAGGACAACGTGAGAGGGAAAGCCAAGGTGTTGGCTGAAGAGGACACAGATGAAGAGGATGATCAGTTCCTTAGGCAATTGAAGAGGACTCGAAGCTAGTGTAACGATGCAGGAATTGCTATTGGCATCGAGAAAAACAGAACCAAGATCGACCAAGGCCCTGAGTGTACTCAAGGTCTCCACAGAGATAACTCCAGAAGAGATTGCCAAAGTTGTGCTTATAGAAGATGGGGGTCATATTACTTTCTCTGATCATGATCTCCCAGCTGAGGGGAGAAACCATAGTAGGGCTCTGTTCGTGACCGCCGAGGTTGGAGGGTGGAAAGTGCCTTGTGTGATGATAGATGATGGGTCAGCCATCAATGTATGCCCTCTGAAGATTTTGCCAAAGTTAGGAATTTCTATGTCTGAACTAACTGGTTCTGATCTAGTTATCAGGGCCTATGATGATTCAAAGAGAAACGTGATAGGGGTATTCAAGACTATGGTTAAGGTGGGGCCTATAGAGACTGAAGTTGAGTTCACTGTGCTAGACATCCCCATGACATTCTCCTTACTGTTGGGTAGAATCTGGTTCCATCCCTTAGGTGGAGTCCCCTCTACACTCCACCAAAAGATCAAGATCCCACACCAAGATGGTGTAATCACTGTCAATGCCGAAAGAGATGGGGAAGTAGCTATGCTGCTAGTGGATGGTTCGGTACCACTATTGTCTGGTTTCCAAGTTGCTGGGATCTATGGAGACTGGATGGACCCTAGGGTGGCCACTATGATGAAAGAGATGAAGTTTTTTCCTGGCATGGGTTTGGGAAAAAGGGCTAATGGCTTAGTGACTTTTCGTAAATAAAGGCGGATCACTAGATATGGGCTGGGCTATCAGCCAACTGAAGATGAAGAGGGACTCAAGCCCACCAAGTTTATCAGGGAGGGTGCAATTGCATGGACTGATGACCAGGAGCTGCCGCATGTTGAGGAATTAGAACAAGAGGTCAATGCCATCAAGTTAAGGTCTACATGGAAGCCAAGCACTTGGACCTACACCCCTAAGTTTGAGTCTGACTTTTGTAATGCTCACGATGGTAATCGATATTGTTATTTCTGATGTACTTGATGACAATTTTGAGGCAAAAATAAATAATATGACTAGTACTTTTGATTACTTGTTTGATGTTCATCCTAATGGCTACACGCATGGCATTCATAATCATTTAGAATCTGTTTCTGTTAATGCATTAAAATCAATCTCTATTAATTTGGGTACACGGATGATCCTAAAGACATTAAGTTAGTGAAGATTTAACTCAAAAGAAAGAGATAAATTTATAGCCTTATTAATAAAGTACCAAGAAGCATTTGCACAGTCTTATAAAGATATGCCGAATTGATCGAGACATAGTGCAACACAAGATCCCCACAGACCTAACATGAGGCCAGAAAACAAAAGAAAGCGTCGCCTTAGGCGGAATGGGAAGAAAAGATAGCTCAAGAGGTGAAAAAGCTCATTGAGGCTGATTTCATTGAAGTAATTGAGTATCCCGAGTGGTTAGCCAACATTGTGCAGTCCCAAGAAGGATGGGTGAGTTCGGATGTGTGTAGATTATAGGGACTGAATAAGGCTACTCCTAAGGATGATTTCCCATTGCCTCACATCGATGTGCTTATTGACAGTGCTGCTTGCATGGCCATGTACTCCTTCATGGATGGTTTTTCGGGATATAATCAGATCCTTATGGATTTGATAGATAAAGCAAAGCGACTTTTATCACGAATGGGAACTTATTGTTATAAGGTCATGCCATTTGGGCTAAAAATATTGGTGCGACTTATCAGAGAATGGCTACTATGTTATTTCATGACATGATGCACAAAGAAGTTGAAGTATATGTGGATGACATGGTAGTAAAATCCCCAACTAGGGAGAGACATTTTGAGGCATTAGAGAAGTTCTTTCAGAGGGTCATCAAGTATAAATTGAGACTGAACCCTAGCAAGTGTGTGTTTGGGGTCACTTCAGGCAAGCTGTTAGGGCATATGATCAGTAGAAAAGGGATTGAGGTTGACCCAGATAAGGTGAAGGCAATCCAGGAGATGCCAGCCCCGAGAACAGAAAAAGAGATTAGAGGTTTCTTAGGAAAATTACAGTACATCAGTAGGTTCATAGCTAGGCTCACAACTACCTGTGAACCAATTTTTAAGCTACTAAGAAAGAATCAGCCAGTGGTGTGGAATGAGCAATGTCAAGAGGCATTTGAAAAGATAAAGCAGTACCTGAGCAATCCACCAATTTTGTCACCACCCATCCCTAACATCCCTCTAATCCTCTACCTATCAGTGGAAAACATGGCCCTGGGGGCAATGTTGGCACAAGAAGTAGAGAATCTGGAGAGAGCCATCTATTACATCAGTAAGAAACTCCTTGTTTATGAGGAGAATTATTCACTAATAGAAAAAACCTGTCTGGCTGTAGTATGGGCAACTAAGAAGTTAAGGCACTACTTTCAGACCCATCGATTTTTTGTATTATCCCTGATGGATCCTTTAAAGTACCTATTTGAAGTACACGCTAGTTGGAAAATTGGCCAAATGGTTGGTCCCTCATGCGAATTTGATATTGTGTATGAGACTCGAAAAACCATCAAAGGACGTGTAGTGGCCGAATTTCTTTCCGAAAATCCAGTTAATGAAGAGGAAGAAGTCGAAACAGCCTTCCCGGATGAGAGTCTCAAGCTAGTAGAGGTCCAGCCATGGAAAATGTACTTTGATGGGGCTATGAATAAGAGCGGAGCCGGTATAGGGGTAGTTTTGGAAGCACCGAATGGAGAACAATTGTTAATGTCAAAAAGGCTATGTTTCCCAACCACTAATAATATTGCAGAATATGAGGCTTGCATTTGTGGCCTAGAGGCATTAATAGCTGTTGGGGCTAAAAAAGTTGAGGTGTTTGGAGATTCAATGCTAGTAGTTTCCCATATTAAAGGTGAATGGGAATTGAAAGAAGAAAAGTTGAGGCCATACCTGGAGTATGCTAAGAAACTATTATTTAGCTTTGAGGAAGTGACAATGAAGCACATGCCTAGAGCTCAGAACCAGATGGCTGATGCTCTAGCCACGTTGGCATCCTTATGGGAGAAGGGTGATCAGAAGTTGACCCAGCCAGTTATCCTGATGAGGAGTAGAATCCCATGCTATGAAGGGTTAATAATAGCACATTTAGATCTAGAAGATGAGATGAAATGGTATGAGGACATAAGAAGATATTTAGAGGTAAGAGAATACCCACAATCGGTAATAGTAGGGATAGAGCTACAATTCGTAGATTAGCCACTCGATTCACTTTGGTGAGGGCAACTCTACAAAAGGTTCTTCAAGGACTATTGCTCTTGTGTGTGACAAAAAGCGATGCAGCAGATAATGGAGGAAGTACATGCAGGAGTGTGTGGTCCTCACATGAACGGAAGGGTATTAGCGGGCAAAATTTTAAGATTGGGCTATTACTGGTCTACCATGGATACTGACTGCGCTAAATTTGTGAAAAGATGTCATGAGTGCCAAATCCATGGGAATTTGAATCACCTACCGTCCAGTGAACTCTACAGTATGACTTCACCGTGGCCATTCTCAATATGGGGCATAGACATTATTGGGAAGATTTCTCCCACGGCTTCTAATGGCCATAGATTTATCATTGTGGCAATTGACTATTTCACCAAGTGGGTTGAAGTTGAATCTTATAAAGTAGTAGGGGCCAGCGGATAAGTAAGTTTGTTCAAAAGAACTTGATTTGCAGGTTTGGGGTACCCCATGAGATAGTATCAGATAACGGCAGCCAGTTCAAAGGTGATTTCTTAGAATTAATTACCGAATTCAAGATTAAGCATCACAAGTCCTCCCCATACAGGCCGCAGACTAATGGAGCAGTAGAAGCAGCAAATAAGAATGTGAAAACCATTCTGAGAAAAATGGTTGAAACCTATAAGGATTGGCCTGAGAAACTCCCTTATGCTCTTTGGGGTTATCGCACTACTACAAGAACATCCACAGGGGCAACTCCATTCTCTTTAGTGTATGGGATCAAGCAAAGTGCTACCCATTGAGCTAGAGGTCAAATCCTTGAGAGTGATATTAGAAGCTAAGATTCCGAAAATGAGTGGGCCTAAAAGATATGAAGAACTAGCTTTGATTGATGAGAAGAGGATGCGAGCCTTGTATCATATGCAGGCTTATCAAAGGAAGATAGCAAGAGCCTTTAATAAGAAGGTGAAGCCAAGAAAGATCAAAGAGGGAGACATGGTCTTGAAACAAGCTCGGCCCATCCCTTTTGATCCAAGAGGAAAGTTTAAGCCAAACTGGGATGGTCCATACATAGTCAAAAAGATCTTGTCAGGAGGTGCTGTAAGAATATCAGACCTGGATGGGAATGAATTTCAAGAACCAGTCAACTTAGACAAGCTCAAACGGTACTTTGTGTGAGATAGGCCCGCTAGGCTGTAAACTTACAAAAGACGGTCTAGGCAAAAGTAAGGGTCAAAGAAAAAAAAAGAAAAGAAAAAAAAATGCTAGATTGAAGACCTGCAAAAGTCAGTCTAGGCAAAAGGAGAGATGAGAGAAGATTTGGATGGAAAACCTAAAAAGGCCATTCGACAGGTTATAAAGCTTATTTCTAACTTTGAAAGGTTAGAAATTTAGCAAAACTAAATGTAAGAGGGAGTAATGGTGTACCTGAATAAATAAAGAAATTTTTATTGCATTGACTAGGAATGGGTTTTATTTAATTATGATCGTGAATGTTTGTGTCTTGAGGGATACATCAAATGATTAAGTAATTGAACTGCGTTGTTTTGATTTAATCTATGTCTTCTGAGCATGACAAGATAGATGCTTGATATGAATGTCCTGGTAATTGTCTAATTTCAAAAAAAGAAAAAAAGAAAAAAAAGGGAGCTTGCTAGGTGGAAAACCCGGAAGGGCCACTTAGGCAAAAGTTAGAGCAAGCCCGCTGAGATGAAAATCCGAAAGGACATTTCAGGCAAAAGTTAGGGCACAAAGAATGGAGTTCATGGAAGAGAAATGAGTCAAGGCAGAAACCATGGGGGGAGAGAAGAAAAAGAAAAATCAGAGAGAAATTGTATTGTGACCTTAAGGAAGTCTTTTTTGGTGAACAATTCTTCTAAAAAACTTAGAGGCTAAAAGAAAGTTTTTGTAAAAAGAAGTCCCTCAGAGGACTCAGTTTTTTTAGAATCTCTAGCAAAATTAGCATGCCCATGATAGGAAGTAGCATACAAGAAGCACAAAAATCAAAAAAAAGTTATGAGACCTAGTCATCCTAATTTTTACAAATCATGAATTAGATATTTTTTGGTAAGTCCTTAGACGTTGTTTAGGGCGCATGACATAGTTGTGTAAGGCATAGAAGAACATGCATCAACATGTCACATGTGGGTGTGTAAGGCGTAGAATAACATGCATCACCACAGTTTTAATTGTCGAACTACGAGGGGGTCTGATTCTTCCTTAGGATAGCGAGGGGGATACGTAGGTATTTTAGGACCGCGGTCCTAAATACGAACCCACAACATTTCATGACAGATATTTTTTTTGGTAAGTCCTTAGACGTTGTTTAGGGCATATGGCATAGTCGTGTAAGGCGTAGAAGAACACGCATCAACATGTCACCTATAGGTGTGTAAGGCGTAGAATAACATGCATCACCACAGTTTCAAGTGTCGAACTACGAGTGGGTCTGATTCTTCCTCAGATAATGAGGGGATACGAGGTAGTTTAGGATCATGTCCTAAATACGAATCCACAACATTTCAAATCACACAATTGCCATTGTCATGAGACCATAGCTAGTCTCATGACACAGAGTGTATCGACAGAGCAAGATGCACTCAATTTTCACATGACACAGTTATCACTGTTATGAGACCGTAGCTAGTCTCATGACGCAGAGTGTATCGACAGAGCAAGATACACTCATTTTTCACATGACACGCTTATTATCATATGAGACCGTAGCTAGTCTCATAATGTAGAGTATGTCGACCGAGCAAGATATACTTGATCCTCATAGCCAATGTTTCATAGTTATTAAAAATTCGAGTTTCACTTTGACGAAACTTGAGCAATGCTTTCGCATTGATTTCAACTGTCGGCAAAGTGGGGGCAAATCAGACCCTTATTTTGTGATGAGTATGTGCATTGAGGCCGTGGGAAACCCGATGATGAAAAATTATATGACTGTAAGATGTAATTGGAGGCATTGAGCTGAATTATTAATTTCGTGGCATGATCTTGAAAAAATAAAAATAATAATAAAGTTTTGGGAAAATTAATTTAATTAAATTTAAATAAAATTTTATTTTGTTTAAATTTAATATGGGTAGTTTTTTAAATGGATCTAATTAAGTTTAATTGGGCTCCATGGGCCTAAGAAAGCCTAGTTAGAAATTTTAAATGGGACCCATTTAATTATTTTCTAAAAATAAAAATAACAAAATATCTCTCTCCTCCTTGGCCCCACTCTCTTCCTCACTCCCTATTGGTGCTTTCCATTTTTTCCTGTCTTCCTATTGGTTGAAACACCTCACCCATATCCCAGTGTTATTCGAATTCTGCAATCGCAGTTGTTTAAGTCATCTAAACTTTATCACCCTAAGACTCCAAATCCTACCACACCTCTTCCTCATTCCCTATTGGTGCCTTCCATTTTTTCCTGTTTTCCTATTGGTTGAAACACTTCACCCATATCCCAGTCTTATTCGAACTCTGCAATTGTAGTTGTTTAAGTCATCTAAACTTTATCATCCTAAGACTCCAAATCCTATCACACCTCTCTCCCAAAACCCTATAAATACCCTACTAGAGAAGAGAAGAAGGGAGGATGAAAGGAGGAGAGAGATAGAGAAAATTCAGATTTATAAGAAATTTAGAGATATTTAAGACTCTTTGAGTTCTTCCTTATTATTTTTTTTCTTCAAGAAGATTTTCATACAAGATTTCTAGAAGGTCAGTTTTTATTGTTTTCTTTTCAAGATCTATGCCACGCAATATTTTAATTCTATGCTATTTGTCTTCAATTTATTTTATATGTTCATATAGATCATGTAATCATGTTTAATTTGAGGGGATACACAACTCTGCACATGTTTAGTTTCTGTCTCTCGTATTTTTATTATTTTTCTTTATTTTCTAAATCTGTAAAAAATTTGTAAAAATTATATTCATATTCTACACGAAATTCCATTAATTTTAGGCTCAAGAATCACTAAAAAAGCTTTAATATTTTGTAAGTTATGGCTGTTTGAAGTTAGGGTTCCTGTAAAATCTGATTTGCAGGATATCCGACTTGTGGAGCCCATATCTCCCTTGTTCCTTAATATTTTTGTGCAAATCTAGTGTCTAAAATTAACTTCAGAATCTTATGAATATTTTCCAATTGGTTTTGCATTCATATCTTTTGTGGTTAATGAGTTATGAATTTTACAAAAAAGTAGTACGATTCTGTCACTTAGAAGAGTTACGATTTATGTAGATCATTCGGCTGGGGTTTTGTTTGATTTATAAATTTTATGTTATTGTATGATATGTAGGCTATCTTCTGTAATTTTTTTATGATTTTTAGGCATGTTTAACTATTTTTAAAAAATCGAATTTCTTGCTACTGTTAATCTGCCAGAATTTAAAAATTGTATATTTATGCATGTTCTTGTATTTTCTTAGGTTTTAATTGATATTTGATCTATTTTCTGTATTCTTTTAATTCAAGAAGTGTTATAAAGTGTTTGGATCATGTTAGAAGACTTAGACCATTAGGTAGTTGTAACTAATTAGGAATCTTAACCCTTTAGGAGACTAGAGTTAGAATCCAATGTAAATTGTTATTAATATTTTCTTTATTTCTTTTATTTTCTTTAGTTTCTTTATTTTTTATTACAAACAAAATTGGTAAGTAGCCCTAAGGTAAGTACCAAAGAGGGCATTTGCGTGGAGCTTATATGGAGCTAAACGAGTAAGCCAGGATATCATTGCCATACTAGAAGAGAAGACCCTTTTTTAAGGGTAGCTTGCCCCAATGGCAACCGCATTTACCAACAGTTAAGTATCTCTAAAGTTGTTTATTAACCAGTGGCATGAAATTGTAGTAATAATAGAACTTTTATTTGGTAAATTAAAATTAACAATATTTTTAATTTAACTGACTTTTGCATGTAATTAATGTAAATAAATACTTTGTAAATTAAAATTAATCTTGTTTGTAAATTAAACTAACATTGGCATGTAAATAAATTTAATTTAATACTTGATAATTGTAAAATAAATTTGCATGTTAGAAATCTTTATTAGGTTGTGATTGTTTGGGCCTTATGTGATATTAGAATAAATTACACATGTACATAATTAACTTAGTTCAATTATCCTTAGGGTAACTTGGTGAAAATTAATTAATTAGGTTAAATAGAAACGTAGGGTTATTTGAAATTGAATTTGTTTGTAAATTAAATTCCCAATAATAAATTAATTTTAGTCATCTGGTAAATATCATTTAAATAATTAGCAACCCCATAGATAGGAATTACTTGTGCATGAAAATTGTGTGTAAACAACAACCCTTTTTGTGAATTACTTGCGTGTGTAGGATTAGAATTGCATTTTTTAGGATAAAGTTTAATAAAGGAATAATAAACAAGACTTCTAGAAACATTAGTAGAGGACTGCACTCAATTAACGAGGTTAGACCAGCGTAAGGGGTGCCTAACACCTTCCCTTACGCACCCACTATCCCGAACCTAGACATTGGGCTATGGTAATGACGGTTGTGGAAACTCGCAAGGAGTAAGTTGCCATCCATGACCCTCGGAAGAAACATCGAATATGTCCCTTATTACCCGGTGGCGACTGTCTATCTATGCCTTCGTGGCATAAATCCTTAGTACCGTGGTAGTGTTATGGGAAGACGGTACTTACCAGTGGTTTGATTCTATTAGGATTGTATGAAGTGCATGTCTAGGAAATGCTGTCTAAGGAAGTGGTACTTAAGTGAGACCATTGTGACTCCACCATCTTTCCTGGGCATTACCTGGTGCATTTTATATAATTCTAATGGATGATATTTCGCCTCACGCCCCACCTCCCACACAATCATTGCCTAATTTTTAGCAGAGAAACATGAATCCTCCACCAAAACAGCAAGAACAAAGTTTCACCATAGAAGCTTTGTTACAACAGATTCTTGCTAACCAAACTAAGCATGATGAAGAGATGAGAGAGATGAAGGTAAGGCTAGAACAGATGCAAACACATAATAGAATGCTGGAAAACCATATTGCACAACAATCATCTTCCTCAGGTACCAAGTCTTTTGGAAAACTTTCAAGTCAGCCGGAAAACCCAAGAGAGTAGTGTCGAGCTATTACTTTAAGAAGTGGGAAGGTTGTAAACAATGAGAAGAGTGAAAAAAGTGAGAAGAGAGAAAATGAGAAAAAAATTAATGAGAGTGAAAAACAAGAAATTGAGAAAGAAAGTGCGAAAAAAAGTAAATAGAAAGTTGAAGAGAAGGAAGAGAAGTATATACCTCCAAAGCCTTACAAGCCACAACTTCCCTTTCCACAAAGATTTCAAAAAGCTAAGCTTGATAAGTAATTTAGAAAGTTCTTAGAGGTTTTGAAGAAGCTATACATAAATGTGCCTTTTATTGATGCTCTTTCACAAATGCCCTCTTATGCAAAATTCTTGAAAGAAATTCTCTCAAACAAGAGGAGACTTGAAGACCATGAAACTATAGCTTTGACAGAAGAATATAGTGCCATACTCCAGAAAAAACTTCCTCCTAAGCTTAAAGACCCCAGAAGTTTTTCAATTCTATGTCATATTGGAGAGTCGTGTTCTACAAAAACTTTATGTGATCTAAGGGCTAGTGTTAGCCTTATGCCCCTCTCCATTTATGAGAAGCTCAATATGGGAGATCTTAAGCCAACCCACATTTCTCTTCAGTTGGCAGACAGATCAATTAAGTATCCTGAAGGAATTTTGGAGAATGTGCCTCTGAAGGTTGGGAAGTTCTATATTCTTGTTGAATTTGTCATCTTGGACATGGAAGATGATTCTAATATCCCAATTATCTTGGGAATGCCCTTTCTAATTACTGCAGGAGCATTGATTGATGTTAAGGGAGAAAAATTAACTCTTAGAGTTGTGAAGATCAATTGGTTTTTAATATTAATAACACCATGAAGAAGCATCATTCTGAAGCTGATATTTGTTTGAGAATTGATATCATTGATGAGCTCATTGAAGAACACTTCAGAAAGAGATATCCAGAAGATCCACTTGAAAATTGCTTGGTTCATGGAGGAAGCATAGACAATGGTAACCCTCATGTGGCTACATATGCTCAACATTTAGAGGGTAGTCCACAATTCATTTCTGCTCCAGTTTTTCAACTCACACAGAAGGAAAAAGTTGAATCTAAGCAACCATCATTCAAAGAAGAAGATGCACATAAGGTAGAACTTAAGCAATTTCCTTATCAGCTCAGGTATGAATTTCTTGGCCCCAATGACACTTATCCAGTAATTGTAAATGCAAATTTGAGCACTTTAGAGGTTGATAAGTTGTTAAGAGTGTTGAGGCAATTTAGGAAGGTTTTAGGATACACCATAGATGGCATTAAGGGAATAAGTCCACACTTTTGCATGCACAGAATTATTTTGGAAGAAAATTGTAAGCCATCTATTGAACAACAGAGGAGGTTGAACCCAAATATGAAAGAAGTTGTTAAAAAGGAAATTTTGAAGTTGCTTGATGCAGGGATCATATATCCTATCTCGGATTGTACTTGGGTGAGTTCAGTACATGTTGTCCCTAAAAAAGGTGGAATGACAGTGGTGAAAAATGAAAATAATGAATTAATTCCCACCAGAATAGTGACTAGTTGGCGAATGTGCATAGATTATAGAAAATTAAATATTGCCACTAGAAAAGATCATTTTCCACTTCCCTTCATTGATCAAATGTTAGAAAGACTGGCTAGACATTTTTATTTTTGCTATTTAAATGGGTATTCGAGATTTTTCCAAATCTTTATCCATCCAAATGATCAAGAGAAAATCACTTTTACTTGTCCATATGGAACCTTTGCCTATAGGAGGATGCCATTTGGGTTATGTAATGCACCAGCCACTTTTCAAAGGTGCATGATGGCAATCTTCTCAGATTTCATTGAAGATATAATGGAGGTTTTTATGGATGACTTTTCTGTTTATGGATCTTCATTTGACATATGCTTGGCTAATCTTTCTAAAGTTTTACAGCGATGTGCAGACACTGACCTTGTGTTAAACTGGGAAAAGTGTCATTTCATGGTTCAAGAAGGGATAGTGCTTGGACATTTGGTGTCTAACAGAGGAATAGAGGTTGATAAAGCCAAGGTTGAAGTGATAGAAAAGATGGCCCCTCCTACCAATGTCAAAGGAATTCGAAGTTTTTTAGGGCATGTCGGGTTCTACAGATGCTTTATTAAGGATTTTTCTAAAATAGCTAAACCTTTGTCTAATTTGTTAAGTCATGACACACCATTTGTATTTGACTAAGAGTGTTTGGATGCCTTTTGTAGGTTGAAGCAAGCAAGCTCTTATTACTGCACCAATCATGCAATCGCCTGATTGGAGTCTACCTTTTGAAATTATGTATGATGCTAGCAACTATGCAATTGGAGCTGTTCTTGGTCAAAGGAAAGACAAAAGGGCTTATGCCATTTATTATGCTAGTAGAACACTGGATGAGGCTCAGACAAATTATGCAACAATCGAAAAGGAATTCTTAGCAATTGTCTTTGCATTGAAAAAGTTCTGACCTTACATTGTTGATTCAAAGGTGATTGTATTTTTAGATCATGCTGCTATTAGGTATTTGCTCCGTAAAAAGGAGGCTAAACCTAGGCTCATTAGATGGATTCTAATGTTACAAGAGTTTGATTTGGAAATTAAAGATAAGAAGGGAGCTGAAAATGTAGTTGCAAATAATCTTGTAGGTTGAAATTGGATGATGAAGAAATGGATGCAGTCCCTATTGATGAGTTTTTCTTGGACGAATAACTTTTCTCTCTTGTTACTAAATTGCCTTGGTATGCAAACTTGGTGAATTATCTATCTTATGGAGTTTTACCTCTAGGAATGACATGGCAACAAAAGAAAAAGTTTTTGCATGAGGCAAAATTTTATAGATGGGATGATCCTTTACTCTTTAGGAGATGTTGTGATGATTTAATAAGAAGATGTATTCCTAATGAGGTGATAGAGAGTGTTATGCATAATTGTCATGCTTCTAATTATGGAGGACACTTTGGAATCTCTAAAACAGCTAGTAAAATTCTTCAGGCTGGTTTCTTTTAGCCAAACCTTTTCAAGGATGTGAGGAAATTTGTGTTAGGATGTGATAAATGTCAAAGGGGTGGAAATCTGTCAAAAAGAGATGAAATGCCCCTAAATGGTATTCTTGAGGTGGAATTATTTGATGTATGGGGGAATAGATTTTATGGGCTCATTTCCTCTTTCATACGGTAATAAATACATTCTAGTTAGAGTTGACTATGTGTCAAAGTGAGTAGAAGTTGTTGCAACTCCAACTAATGATGTTAAAGTGGTAATGAAATTCTTGAATAAATTTGTCTTGAGTAGATTTGGAGCTCCAAGGGCTGTAATTAGTGATGGGGGTTCACATTTTTGTAATAAGCAATTTGAGAGCTTAATGAGGAAGTATGGTGTAGTGCACAAGATAGCTACCCCATACCATCCTCAAACTTCAGGGCAAGTTGAAATTTCTAACAGGGAACTTAAACATATCTTAGAGAAAACTGTAACACCCCTATATTCGATAGTGCGTTCTACTGTTCCGGCGACCGGTGCCTGTCTAGACAGCTAGAATGCTTGAAACTACATTTAAATGTTAGTGAGAAGACATGAAATAATGAAATACACTAGAGAAAAATACAAGAAAATAAAGAAAAAATAGGAGCAATGAAATGTAACTAAGTTAAATGAGCCAAAAACCGTAGCGATGGATGACCGCACCGGAAAGTTGCAGCGTGGACCGTTGACTAGCCCTGGACTACAGGGAACCCTGAAAAATATTTTTAAGACTTAAATAAACATCTATTGAAGTATAAATACCATCAGAAATGTCAAAGAAAAATTAATTAATTAGTACAAAGAAAAACGAGAAATCGAGAAACTGACAAAAATCGGTGTTACTGAAAAATTCGAAATGCAACCTGAAAAGGGGCATTTTGGTCATTTGACACATAGAGTTGACTTTTGACCTAAATGTCCATGAAAAATTAGTAGTGTTAAAATTTAATAATGCCATAAAAATTTAAAGTCATATGTGTGAGTAATTAAGAGGAATTAAGGGTAAAATGTGGAATAATTAAAAAAATTAGATTATTTAAATGTTAATTATGTTAGTGGAGCACTATGGGCATATAATATCATTAAGTGGACATGTGTAAAACCACTTTCATCTTCTTCCTTATCAAATCTTCATCTTGGCCGAATTCTAAGTTTCTCCCAAACCACCATTGACATCCTATGTTCAAGCTTCATCTATCCCTCACCAAGCTAGTTTCTTCCTAAGTACCTTCACAAATTCTTGTCTACACACCTTGGGTAGCATTTTAGGAGTAGAAAGAAGGAAGTTTGGTAAAGATTTAACAAGCTCCAAAAAGAGGTAAGCGTGCAAACTTCTTACTTTCTTAATTAAAGTTGGTATTAAGCTTGGGATGAGTATTTTGATGAAGAAATTTTAAAGTTTTGATGAAGAAATTTTAAAGTTTTGATGAGTTATTGAAGTGTACCATTTTGGGCAGCCATGGAAGTGAAAGGTAAGTGGTTTGTTCTTATATGAATTTGATGGGTAATGAAGTTAATTAGAGTGCTTAAATGTATAAGAGTTTGATTTTTATGTATATGTGTGAATTATGAATGTAAAGTGAGATTATGTATTGAAATTAGGAAGCTTGATGTATATGAGCAATTGGGTAGCCTTGTGATGCATGGTAGAGTGTTTAAATTCATGAAATAATTACTGAATTATGGTACTAAGGATGGCAGCATGTGTATGTAATTATTGGTGGGAAATTAGATGTGTTAATGAGAGGTATTCATGTGTATGTATTGTTGAAATTGGATATTGTGAAATGGAAGTGTAAATGGTGCATTGCCAATTGGTTATATTCTACCCAAAGTTACTATAATGTAAACTAATGAATGGTTATGGTTAGTACCAAATGCAGAATTAGGTTTGAGAAGTGAAGTATAGTTAGTTGAATGTGTGATTGGTTGATGCCTCAAAAATGAGTTAAGGGCAGTATGCAAATAAGCCTATAACCCTAAGTGTGTGACTCCAATTGGTATCAGGCCAATTGGAGGTGAAACTAGGCACAAAATGTGCCAACTTTTATGTTGAAAGCCTACCTAAATTCTATCCAGAAAGTGACATGAAAATTGACCAAATTCGGATTAGTGACTTTGCAAACCTGAAAACTGACCATTTGAACAACAGTCAGTGTTTTGGCCATAACTCAATCAAAACAGGTCCAAATGACCTAAAATTTATACCATGGAAAGCTTAGACATAGAGCTACAACTCTTATGAAGGTACCAAAGCCCAAAAATGACCATAAGCAAGTCAAAATGCTTGCACAAGTTCGGGTATAAAAACTGCCAGAATCAGAAATGACCTATAAATGACCCAAGTTTGCCATTTTAGTGCAATCTATCCAGCAATAGTAAAATGACCATAAGTTGGTCTAGTAAACTCCAAATGACCTAAAATTTGTAGCAAAAGTTCACTAAGACATAGAGCTACAAGTTTATAATTCTGACCAGAACCTAAAAACCAAGGGAACTAGGTCATCCGGCTAGGTCAAAACAGCATACCAAAATCTGATGAATTGCAATAAAATGCAATACACTTGAAAATTAAATTGGTAACATATACCAACACTAAAGGACTATAAAATGTGACATATTGGTAATATTAAAATTTATTCCCCTAGAATGCATCAAAGGTCAATATTATAGGTTGACTAATGAAAGCAATAGTATTAAATAAATTTAATTATTGAACCTTATTGTTAGAGACAATTTAACTGAATACTGAAACACTTTAAATTGTGTGTTTCAGTTAGCAAAGACTCAGAGAAGGGGAAAGAACCATTGAGTCAAGGCCAAGAGGCTACTCATCAGAGGTTTGTGCACAGCAGTTATTTCTTTTTAATTTTCAATTGAAATAAATTATGACAATTTGTATGTTATTGTTTAAATTGTGGAAAATTTATTTGAATGTTATTTGATGGATACTTATCGCTTGAAAAATATTGCAAATGGTTTGAAACCACAGCTATCATGTATATTTGATTGAATTCCTCGCTAGCTTGTCTAGTGGGATGAATTGGCTTTGAATTCCCTCTCTGACTGAAGTGTTGAGGTGTGTGTCAGTTGAGGACGAATAGGATGAGTACTTATATAATTGCTAGCTAGCTATGTTATTCGTCACTAGCCATCGGCTTTTGGGATGAATTGGACTATGGAATCATGATTAAGCTGTGTGTGTGATTTATTGATATTCATTGATACATTGTGAAATGGAGTTTAAATTCTTTATGACATTCTCTGTCTTTTGAATTTAACTATGATTTTAAGTATCCACAGTTTATATGATTTATGGTTTTAAATTGTATTTTCTTAAATGTTGTGCACCACTGAGACATTGGCTCAGCGATAGCTTTTTCATTGCTGTCGCAGGTAGACAGACAGACAGAGCAGTAGAGTAGGCTGCTTGTGCTACACTTTTGGGATTCTGCCGTGTATATTGAGTATATCATATTTTTGTAATTTTTGTTGAAATGTATGTAAACTGTATGTATATATTGTACTTGGTCTTGAGCAGTTGTAAACTAAAGTTGTAATATATTTATTTCTTATCTCAGCTTTTGAATTACTCAGTTATTTTGTAGTCTATCTTTGGAAATATTGAAAATTGATGTTGAATTGAGTTTGACAAATGTTGAGAAAATTGATTTGTGTTGAGCCATACTGGAGTTTGAGATTGAACAAATATATTGGAAGTGCTTTTTACAGGTTTTTGAAGAACTGTTTTATTCAAAATACAGATGCCACTCTGCCAAAATTTTTACAGAAATTACTGATACTTCATATTTGTTATTTGGGTTCACTTCAGTTAAAAAAAAAATTAATACCTGTCAAAAGTGCTCACCATTGTAAAAAGAAATAAGAAAAGGTTTAAAATCCCTTGTAGTGTATTTAATGGGTTATCAGTAGATGAATTTTGGTAATTCATTAGGTATACTACGGGATCATCTTATGCCTTACGGAGGGGTAGGGTGTAACAAAAACAGTGAGCAATTCTAGGAAAGATTGGTCTGTCAAACTAGATGATGCTTTATGGGCATATAGGACTACTTACAAAACCTCTATAGGAATTACTCCCTTTAGGTTGGTGTATGGTAAGTCTTGTCATTTACCTGTGGAGCTAGAGCATAGAGCATGTTGGGCCATTTAGACCTTGAATTTTCATCTCAAGCGAGCTGGTGAGAAAAGGCTATTACAACTTAAAGAGCTTGAAGAATTGAGGATGGATGCCTATGAAAATGCCCGTATTTATAAACAAAGAACTAAAGTTTGGCATGATAAGCATCTCAAGAAAAAGGAATTTAAAGAAGGTGATTCAATTTTGTTGTTCAACTCAAGATTGAAATTGTTCCCAGGGAAACTTAAATCAAGGTGAACTGGTCCATATAGAGTTTCTAAAGTTTTCCCTTATGGAGCAATTGAAATTTGGAGTGAAAAATCTGGGAATTTTAAGGTCTATGGGTATAGATTGAAGCATTACATAAATGGAGACCTAATAAAGGGAGCAAGTTGTTACAAGCTCTATGATCCCACACCTTCTTTTTAGTAAAATGCATCAAGAGTCCAGCTAAGGACTATAAATTAGCGCTCTTAGGAGGCACTCCAAGTTCCTTTATTTTGCTTTTGTTGATTTACTTTTATTTGCATTACTTTTGTTTTTGTCTTAAATCTCCCCAAATTCAATTTTTGACATTGTTGAATTTTGTCTTTTGTAGATGTATTTCAATTGATGAAGGTTGTTGCACTACTGGAGAGTTACTCTTAATCTAATATTTTATCCATTAACTCTTCCAAGACTGATTTATTTTCATTGCTTTCAGTGCAGTATCCCTTCTTGGCTTATGCAGAAAAATCCTTCAGCAAAAAAGGGTCTACAGTGTAGGCTATTTGCTTCTTTGATGAGGTTGGGTGTATATATTTTATATATTTGTGCTTATCATGTTGATATTATGGTGAGTGGGTCATTTTTGTGGTTTTGAACATAATTGGGTTATGTGATTCAATGTGGACATGCTGCATTTAATTGGCATAACTTGGAGAGCCTATTTTCTTTGGTGGATAAGTGCAACATTGTGCAGATTTTTATTAAGCTTTAATGTGGTAGAATGTTAATTTGCAGGTTTTGAGTTGAAATGGCATTTTTCACAAATGTCTCTTATGCAGAACTTGCTTTTACAAACTTGTATGGTGCAATTGTGATGGATTCTGCATATATTGATGTATTTTTTATGATAATTTTTCATGATTTATGCTTCACAGGGTTACACTTCTTCATTCTCATGTATTTTTCAAACTTGCAAAGCATTTTTATTGTAACCTGAATCTTGTTGAATTGTTCATAAGTAACTGCATAACTTGTGCAGTTTTCGGGTCTCACTTTGCCTTAATTTTCATTCTTGCCGAAACCTGCATAAGTTCTTGCATAACTTATGCAATCCTGCATAACTAAATTTTTGCCATTTCATTTCTTGCGGAAATCTACATAAAGGCATGCATAACTTATGCACTCTTGCACCGCCACAATTTTTGCCATTCCCATTTTTGCCGAAATCTGCATAAGTGTGTACATAACTTATACACTCTTGCATAACTTCAAATCCTGAAATCCTCATTTCTGCCGAATTCTGCATAACCAAGTGCATAACTTATGCACTATTGCATAACTAAATTTACTAGGATTTCTTTTCTATCGAAACATGCATAAGCGCTTGCATAAGTTATGCACACCCATTTTCCCCTTATGCATAAATTCGCACGTCCTCGCAAATCAAAATTTTCACACACCCACTTTCCCACCTCCCACTTCCCGTCATTACTATTCATAACCACCCTCTTTTTCACTTTTCTCGGCATCAATTCTTCACTCTCCTACCTTTTCGCCGACCGATACCCTAACTTTCCCTCTATTTCTTTTATTTTCTTCTTCCCTCCTCCATATCTATCATCATCGACACTGCCATGGAAACGCCTCTCCCTTCCCTTCAAGGCTCTCCTCTCCAAATCACTCCTCTAGCTTTGCAAGCCCTCAATCCTGATTCCCCCCCACTACAAACCCCTCCACCTCCTTAACCATCCACCTACAAAAGAAGAATCTGGTCCAAATCAACCCGACCCATGGCATCTGCGCCACCTCCAGCAAAACGCAAGGACCCACCTGCTACTCCCCCTTCTGAACCTACACCCAAACACCCCAAGACTACGACTTACAAACGACAAGGGGCCAATGCTTTTGCCTCTACCCCATAAGCCAAATCTCCCTCCTCTAGCAAGAAGCAATCCTCATCCACTGTAACACAGGTATCCAAATTACCTAGGCCTCCTCTTGATGCAACTCATAAGGGAACTTTTAAGCTGTTAAAGGACAGAAAGTGCAACCCACTAGGTACATTTCTGTAGATGCCTTCCAATCTGTTGGTTTATTTGATAGTGTTGTTGCCTACCATGATGGTCTATGTTGGATGGAATTTGTGCATAGATAAGAGTTAGTTTATCCAGCCCTAGTTTTGGAATTTATTTCCTCATTTTCTACTACCTTGAAACTACATGAGATGGATTACAAGTCAATTATGAAATTTAGGTGCTTAGGGTAGGATAGGTAGTTATCATTGGACCAATTTAATACTATCTTTGGGTTTACTATTGATGGATTATTTAGGGTCCCATATACAGGCACAGAGGTAGCAAATAAAGGTGTTTAGAATGCTGTTTAGTTTTGGAGAAATATTACAAATCAATCTCAGGATTTTTATGCAGACAGATCCAAAACCTCCTAAATAATAGACCCAGCACTTAGATTTATCCATAGGCTTATTACTAGCATTATCTTGGGCCGAGGGACTAGTTCTAGTGCTGTTGGAAAATTTGACCTATTCATGCTTTGGTGTGCTTTTCACAAAGTCAAAATATCTCCTGGTTACTTCTTTTGTGAACATGTGTTGCACATTGCGAGCAAATTTATAGGTGATATAGTCATAGGTGGGCTCATAACTGTTATAGCTAAACATTTTGGCTTTGATCCAGAAGAGCATCCTTTACCAGCACTTTCAAACGCTCTATATTTTGATGCTTCTCACTTATATAAGACTGGATTCAGTTTGCCACCATCTAACACTGCACAACCAGTAGCAGATACAGGACCACCTGCACAACCAAAGGCACAATCTGCACCAGCAGTCCAACAGTCTTCTGCTGAACCAGCACAACCTGCTCAATCTGCACAGGATACCCTAGCAGAATTTGCACAGCCAACACCATCTGTAATTGGACCCTCTTCCTCCACAGCACCTCCTCCCTTTAACACTAAAGCTTTATTCACTTATCTTGGGAGGCTTAGCAATGATGTATATTTTGTGGATAGGAAGCTTTAATCTGGTCATGATACCCTTAAGGATCGTCATGATCATCTCTTCGATCTTGTTATGGAGACCAGAGACAAACAGAAAGAGTTGAAAAAATGATGAAGCAGCTCATGGCTTTTCTGGGTATGCCCCCTCCACCTCCATCACCTCCTCCAGAGCCACCCCTTCAGCAGTAGCCAGCTCTATCCAGTCCTCTAGCAGCACCTTTGGACAAGGGCAAAACCACAGAAATAGATTAATTTTTATTTTACTCTTGTTCAATTTCTAGGAGCTTGTATTTTTAGATGTGCTGGAACAATTTTAGTTTGTTTTGAATTCTATTTTCTTGAAATACAATTGATGGCTATTCCATTGGGTTTTCATTGCTTCTCTTTACCTTTGCTGCACCTTTATGCATACTTGTCAATAGATTGAATATATTTACATACCTATGCAGGTGTCTTCCAGTTTTTCCTTAATATAACATTATGCTGCAGCTATTCAATATACTGTACAGCTATGAAACTAGTTATGCAGCTGCTTTTCAACTTATGTTTCTCCTTATGCAACTATTCTGCATAGCCTGTGCAGTCCCTTATGCAACTCATGCTATACTACACAGCTTGTGCAGTCTCCTTATGCACTTGTTCTGTAAAGCATTTATTCTGCATAACCTGTGCAGCTTCTTTATGCATTACCATCATCTTTTAAATTCACATTTTAGATGCTAAAACACTTCTCTATACTAGGTAACTCTTTCTTTTTACTTTTAAATTTAACTATTCCTGGTTATTCTTCTTTGCTTTGAGTTTTCATGCTGCATTGCCTTAAACATTGAGGACAATGTCCAATTTTGAGTTTGGGGGTGTATATAAGATTATTTTTTTTTGCTTAATTTTTTTTTTTTTTTGCATTTTTAGTCTAAGTGCATTTCATTTCATTCCATACTATACATACATCATACATTCATATTGTAAATATTTTATACACACACGCATACATACATACTTCATATAGCAACCATATAGAAAATTTGCATATAAATTTTTTACATTTAGTTAATGCATTCATTTTTAGGAACCATGCACATGCATTCATTAAATAAAATTTTTGCCAAATCCTTTGAGTTATGAGAAGTTGCTTATGAGAGTGATTTGATTTACCTTAAGTTGGGTTTGTGGATTGAAAGTTTCCTAAGAGGTGCAAAGTTTTGAAGTGTTTATCCTTTATCTATATCTTCTTAGCCAAAAAGCCACCCAACTAGTCCTTTAGAGATTGGAGTGTTTAGAGAGAGTTATGGGATAAAAGGTAGTCAAGTGATGTCTCACCAATCCTAAAACAAATTTTCTAAACATTTTAAGGTGAAATACCAGCTTGTACTTGAAAAGGGAGATGATTAGGCATTCTTTAATTGCAAACCTCTTATTTTAAACCTTTAACCTTCTCTTTATTACAACTAATTCTTGTAAACCCCTTTGAGCCTCTTGAAACCCTTATTGCTACCTAGCCAATGAACCAAACACTCCAACCCTTTTCATGAGAATAATTATTTATAATATTAGGTACACTATTTATATATATATATATATATATATAGAAAAATATATAATAATGAAAGGGAGAAGAAATACTTGTCATCTTGTAAAAGTGCTAGTATATGTGCTTTTCACTATTGTCATTCAAATTGAAAGAAATCCACCCAAAGTAATTAAAGGAAATGAGTTTGGGGATGGCATTTTTAGGGACAATCATCAAGAGAAAATACAAGATACAAGTTTAAAGTATCAAAGTGTCCCTCCATTTTATGTATTTTGTAAAATATGCTAGCACTTGAAAAAAATTCTCATTGTGTATCTCTCTCCTCTTTATATATATATAAGAAGTGTACCTTATGTCTTCAAGATTGAAAATATTCTCATGCTTTGAATCCCTTTTACCCTTTTCCTTCTTAATCTCAATTTGAACCCCATAGCCCCATTACATCCCTAAAAGACCTTTGATCTCTTAATAGTACTTGCTACATTAGTGGAGATAGGAGTAGGGAGTTTGCCTATGGGATTGGAAATTCATTCATTTGCTCATTAAATTCCATCATTCTATATAGAGACACTTTGGCTATTGATTGTTTTAGAATTCCTTTTAAGCATGACTTTCTCTTTTGATTGGTTGGTTTGGGAATTTTGGATGATAATTGACTTGATGGCTAAGCGGTAAAAGCTTGGATAAGCATTAGATTCTTTGCATCTTAAAGGATGGGTATATGGATTGTTGGTATGGCTAAAGGTATGTTAAGTTACTTTAATAGGTGATTTTCAAAGCTCTTTGGACAAGGCACCCCAAAAAAAAAAATTGCATTATATTTTAAAGTTTGCTTGAGGACAAGCAAATATTTGAGTTTGGGGGTATTTGATACATGCATTTTGCATAGTCATTTAGGTTAAATTTCATGGCCATTTCATTCACTTGTTAGTCACTTTTAGCCAATTTTATTAGTTATTTAGATAGTTTTTCATAATTGTCAATTTTTGGGTTAATTTGTAATTTTGCTTTGTTTTGTAGGAAAAATGGTGTTTTTGAGAGACTAAAAAGAAATTATGCCAATGAGGAGTGATTTCTACAGCCAAAGATATCAAAAACAAAGCTTGAAAGTTGAAGAATGCAAAGTGATAGAAATGTGTATAACTTACAACATAAGTTGTGCAATTCTGCACAGGGAGAAGAAGCAATTTTCCAAACTTGCCGAAACCTGCATAAGTTACTGCATGACTTATGCAGATTTCCTCCTTACTTATGTAGCTTCACGGAAAACTGCATAACTTATGCAGTCTCGCACTCTGCTTATGCAGCTTCACGGAGGAGACAATCAAAATGGCCGAAACTTGCATAAGCTACTGCATAACTTATGCAGATCCATTCTTTGCTTATGCAGCTTCACGCAGAGAGCCCTAAACCTGCTGAAAACTGCATAAGGGCCTGCATAACTTATGCAGTCCACTTATGTAGTTTCATAGAGAAGACTCCAAAGCTTGAAAACAACTGCACAACCAACCTGCATAGCTTATGCAACATCACGGGAAGCACCTGGAACCACCAATTTTGCATGGAATCTGCATAAGAAACTTGCACAACTTGTGCAACTCTTCATAATGAGCTGGCAGAAGATTCCCTCATGTGAACTTCACCTCAAACACACCATTTTAGGGCTACTTGTCAGAAAGATATAAACATGTCCTTATCTCATTTCAGAAGGGAGAAAAAAAGAAAAAAAAAAAAAAGAAAAGAAAGAGCAGCAGCAGAGGAGGAGTCAGGAAACAGAGCATAAACGTCACTTCTCCATTTCTGAATAAGATTTGGAGTTTTCCCCTTTTCTTCCCTACTTTCTATCTTTCTTGCATCGGGTTTCCTAGTTCTTAGCATAGATTTAAGTTTTATTTCCATATTTACTCAGAATTTCTTGTAATCATTATGGATAGTGAGTAGTTTTTCAATAGATTCTGGAGTTGGTATATAATATTTGAGATATTTTGTAGATTTGGATTGGGTAATTCATATTTTGTGATTTTAATGAGATTTTATCCATTTCTTGTGTGCTTAATGACATGCTTAGTGTAGGATCCCATTAAGTATTAGTTTTTAATCCATGGTTGAAGCACCGAAAGGAGAAAACTTTATGATAGATAATCAAGAAATTAGACTTAATTAACTTAGATATAGAAATAGACTAGGGATTAAGAGAATTTACAGATTAATTAAAAAACTTAATGTATCTTGATTAATTTTAACTTCATGAAAGTAAGATTAGATTGATTAAGGCATTTTTTGTCTCACTCGAAAGAGTATTCAAATGATTTAAGAATTAATCTCCTTAAAAACCATAATTTCCATAAGATTGGATAACCAATTTAAAAATCACAAAATAGCTTGAATATGAACTCCCAAACTCCAGAATCACCTTTTTATCATTGTTAATTTCTAATCGAATTTAATTGCTTGCCATTTTAAAGCTTGCCATATTTCAATTTGCTTATTTTAATTTAGTGCAAATTTAGTTGAATCTTCACATTATTAATTAGATTATTAATTTTGCATATATAGATTTCACACTTCAATACCTATTAATCTATTGCTTGAATTTCAAAAATAGTTCAAATTAGTCAATTTTTATATAAAAAATTCAATCATTAACACAACTCTTCGAAGGAACGATATCTTTTCTATACTACTTGGACGACCCATGCCCTTACAGTTGGGCCACATCAAAAAGCAATATAAGAAAATTAGTCTAATAATACCTGTACAAAATAGGGTGATTAAATGATTTCTCTATGTGCTTATGGAAGTATGGATTAATAAAATTGTCATGCCAAAATCTTTTGTCTAAGCCTCATTCAACCGTAAATTTAAATACAAAATATATAGTAAAATATTACAATTCACCTATATAATATCAATCTTACGTAATTTTTTTAAAATTAATTTTTACACACTGCAGAACTATGTGCAGTGAATAAATGATTATACGTTGCCTGTACTTATGCATCCTCATTCACAAAATTATGAATCTTACATTCCTAAATTTAAGGAGCAAGTGTTTTCTTTCAATAATCAGCATATCAATACACTATAATTTGTGGTTTGCTTGTGTCAATATCAAAGAGGAGTGTTGTGTTACGTAACGTTATTTACACTTTACAAAGAGATTATTAGGTGTACATAAACTTTTCTCTGAAAAACATGAGTCTCACTTTAAGAATAATTGATTTGTTATATTTAAGGGAATATTATTTTGACACTCTTGGTGTATTCAATAATTAGTCGAATTCACAAACACGAGTGCGAGTTATCTATCTACCGGTCAATTTTCAATTGGGCCCCTTTATATTAAATGGGCCTTGGAGGAAACTTTTACTTCATTTATGAACAATTTGAATGGGTTAATTAGACCCACGTTTTAATGGACCAAAAATGCTTTTTTTTTTTTATTGGGAAGAATTATTGGCCGTTATGTATTTTTCATCTTTTTATTTTTGCCATATGGTTTTTATGTTATTGAAACTAAAAATCTAATTATTGAAATTAACGAACTTAATTATTTATCAAATATTGATGTGAGTTGTCACCTTAGGTTTATTCACTTCTTAACTACTTATTGCTCAGTCCTAGTTTTCTTCACAAATTATCTAGTATGACATTATAATGTTAAGCAAGATGATGGCGTTATGTTGTCAAGCCAGATGGGCTACCAATGGATTATTTGTCCTTTTTTTTGGCAAGTTATCGCTAAAACATAGCACTAGCAGCAATTTGGCGTAGTTTGTGAGGGAACAAATGTATCTTCCATTTCCCATGCAGATGTATTGGTGATAATGACAGATTAGAAAGTAGAAACGGTGGATTCTATCGAGGGATATTGGAATTATATCCTGTTGTGCTTCGACAGATTTAAAAAGATGAATGACCAATGTGGCATCATCGACCTCTTCTTCTGCTTCATGCGTCTATTTTTGTAATTCAATTTCTTCTCAATCTGAGTATCAGTATGATTTCTTCTTTCTACCATGTACGGAGGCAGAGTTTACCTCTCTGCTTCCTCTCCTTCCTTCTTCTACTTCTTCTTGCCTCTGCTAATTCAATATCTTTCCGGAAAACAAGGTTTGAACCAACTGACACTAGCTTGATCTATGAAGGTGGTGCGGCTCCTTCCGTTGGAGCCATTGAACTTAACAGTGATACTTACCAATGTCAAGTTGGTCGAGCAACTTATGAAGAGAAGGTCAAAATCTGGGATTCCAAGACACAAAAGCTCTCAGACTTCACCACCCGTTTCACTTCTACTGTAGACATCCAGCGCCGTCTTTTTTATACTTCTGGGTTCACTTTCTTCCTTGCTCCAGTGGGATTTCAAGTACCAATGAATTCAGCTGGTGGTTTTCTTGGCTTATATAATATCACAACCATGAACTCTACAAACCAAGTACTTCACGTTGAATTTGACACAAATTCAGATCCGCAATGGGATCCTCTGTTTGAGCATGTTGGTATTAACATCAATTCACTTTCTTCATCTACATATACCCGTTGGAATGTTACTTTGCACACCGGAGATAATGCTGATGTCTGGATTAATTATAATGGTAGCACCAAGAATCTGAGTGTGTCTTGGAAATATGCTCTTACCGATACTTCTCAAGAGACTACCAGTCTTTCCTTCATTGTCGATCTCAGGGAGGTTCTTCCTGAGTGGGTCACAATTGGCTTTTCAGCTGCTACAAGAGATTATGTAGAACGCCACGCAATTCTGTCGTGGGAGTTCAGTTCAAGCTTGGAGACAGATGAAACAGACCAGGAAAACGCTAGAAAGATTAAACTGGTAATACTTGTAGTCTTAGCAGCTTGTGTCCTGATAGGTGCGGTGATTATAGCATTTGGTGTTCGGTGGACAAAGAAGATGATGGGGGGAATAATAGAGACAATTAACTTGATGTCAATTAACGATGACCTCGAAAGGGGAAGAGGTCTGCAAAGATTTTCTTATAATAAGCTTGCTTCAGCCACCAGCAATTTCTCAAGTGATACCGCGTTGGTTGAAGGAGGGTTTCTTTCTGTTCACAAGGGGCACCTAACTCATTTACATATGTCGGTTGCTGTGACGAAATATATTTGGGGTTCAAAACTGACGAAAAAGGAGTACATAACAGGGATGAAAATCATAAGCCGGTTGAGGCATCGAAATCTGTTACAACTCATAGGTTGGTGCCATGAAGAGGGGAAATTCCTGCTTGTCTATGAGTTTCTGCCAAATGGTAGTCTTGATTCTCACCTTTTTGGGAATAGGACTCGTCTCACTTGTGATGTGAGATACAGAATAACTCTTGGATTGGCCTTTGCTTTGGTCTACCTTCATGAAGGGTTGGAACAATGTGTGGTGCACAGTGATGTGAAATCAAGCAATATAATGCTAGATTCAAATTTTAATGCCAAGCTTTGTGACTTTGGATTAGCTCGACTCATGAACCATGAGCTTGTTCCACAAAATACTGGGTTGTATGGAGCTCAAGGGTACATGGCTCCGGAATATATAAGCACGGGTGAGGCTAGTAAAGAATCAGATGTATATGGGTTTGGGGTGGTTGCCTTGGAGATTGCGACTGGAAGAAGAGTACTTGATTCCCTTGAAGACAGACCTGAAATGAATTTGGTAGAGTGGGTCTGGGATCATTATAGAAACAGGACGCTTAGATTGGCCGTTGATAGGAGACTTAATATGGGTTTTGATGAGAGACAAATGGAATGTTTAATGATCGTTGGACTATGGTGTGCGCAGCCAAATCAGAGATCAAGGCCTTCAATAAGGCAAGCGATTCATGTTCTTAATTTCGACTCAGTGTTGCCCAATCTTCATAGAAATTAGATGTCTTCTTTGAATATTTACTTGTATCCCGACCCTAATTAGCATTAAAAGTTAATGATTAACTTTCGTATTTTTGTTCTCAACTAGTAAGAATCGAAATCAATCTTATTATCTCATTGGTTATTTAGATTCTTATTTTTATCCGGCTCTTTTAATTGCTTTAGTTATTAGTTTTAGTTTTCAATTTCTAGTAGTGTCTGAATTGGGGTTCTTCCTTGGAAATTATTTGATCTTATGACCAGCAGATGGATTCTTATAACTATTAAACAGTTTTTTTTTAAATAATAATTATTATTGTATATGTGTCAATCTATAGTTAGTTTGTTATTCTATGTAATCTCCTTATATGAAAGCATGATATTATTATAAAATTACTCCAGCATCACCCATTGCCAGTTCCTAGAAAAAAAAAAAAAAAATTCTACCATCTTCAACGCGAAAAATTCCCATCCCTCATTGTTTTAGCTTTTCGTTTTGTTGGCAAATTACATGGATTTCTTAACACTATGTTTAAAAGGAAGGAAACAAAATAATAAAAATAAATAAAAAAAAATAAAAGAAGACAATTAAAAGGATAATTCAGGAAATTGAGTGGAGTAAAAATATTTTGTTTTGTTCAATTTGACAATAAAAAATATTATATATAATAATAAATTTTTTATAAAGAGAAAAATATAATAATGCATGTAAAGTTTTAATATATAAAAATTAATGAGTAGAAAAATTTTTAATATATAAAAATAATTAAGTAGCAAAAGAAAATAACTTCATAAAATAATAAATTCTCATTATAATATTGAATTTACAATTGTCCTACACAAGTTTTTATTTTCCAAAAGTTTTTTATGATCGTTTAGTTATTAATGTTATTAAAGATATATTTCTTATTTTTTTTACCGCATTGATGACTTTTCTCGAATAAATATCTTATCTTTAAAAAAGGAAAAAAAAAATACATCTTTCTCAATATATATATATAATCAAAGAATTATTCAGCAATTGATTTTTCATTAATTTTGTTATTAAGTTTTCCTTCATCCTAGAGAATGTCTTTTCAATACTTGCAGTTGCAATGGGTACAAACATGTATTGCCAGTCGATCCTTTATGGGTATTTGAAATTCTTTTATCTTTTAAGAATTCTAAGATTTTTAAGGTAACAATTGATGCCTTATAAAACTCTGTCTTTATGTTATATATGTCAAAAAAATATTTTTTAATTAAATTTTCTTTTGAGTTAGAAAAGGGTGAATTATATATCATCAACTTCCGACAATAGCTTTGGGATAGTTGCATTAGAGATTGCTAATGGAAAGAAGGCATTTGATCCTTTGGAGCAAAATTCAGGAAAGAAATTGGTAGAGTGGATTTGGGATCTTTATGGAAGCGGCAAACTGAGCGTAGCCATTGGTGAAAGATTTCATCAGGACTTTGATGAGAAAGAAGAAGAGTGTTTAATGGTGATTGGACTATGGTGTGCCTTTCCTGATTATAATCTGAGGCTCACAATAAGGCAAGCAGTGCATGTTCTTAATTTTATAGTTGAATTGCCAAATCTTCCGACAAAATTGCCAGTTCCTATGTATCATGTGCCCCCGCCATCAGTTAGCTTTGGTGAACCTTTGATATCGTATTCAAGCATCGGGGCATGTCGTTAGCTCCTGCAAAACGCACCCGGTTTCTGTTTTGAATTAGCTGAAGGTTTTTTCGACGTCAATCTATAGAATTAATTTATTTTACTTTTGTTTCCTTCCATCACAGTTAAATCAGATTTCAGGTTAATTAAATTAATTTTGTTACTCATATATATGCACAGTCGCACACTCTTGCTTGGAAGACAAGCTGTGTGAGAAATCACTTTCCTTGCAGGAAGGACTGCAATGAAACCATTGGACTTAAATTGAAATGTTTTATTATGATAATTGGCTATATGTTGTTTGAAGGTGCCACATATCAAATTGCAACTAGCTTTTTGCATATAGACTTGGCACAACCGATCCTCTGTACAATTTCTCGTATTTAGTCTCTTTTGTCTCTATATATGGAGTGCCTCTCAAGTTATTTTGTTAGTTCTTATTTTGGGATGCAAACAATTTTCAAAATATAAAAATTTCTGATTTCGCCCAATGCAAGATGGACTAACAATGGATCTATTGTCTTGTCTTTTTTGGCAGGTTATTGCTAAAACAGAGCAGCAAATTGGCGTAGTTTTTGGGGAATGAAAGTATCTTGCATTTCCATTGTGACAATGACAGATTAGAAAGAGAAAAGGTGGATATTCTTATGGTATATTGAGGGATATTGGAATTATATCCTGTTGTGTTTCTATAGATTTATAAAGATAAAGGACCAATGTGGCATCATCGACCTCTTCTTCTGCTTCATGCGTCTATTTTTGTGATTCAGTTTCCTCTCAATTTCTGTGTATCAGTATGATTACTTCTTTCTACCATGTACGGAGGCAGAGTTTACCTCTCTGCTTCCTCTCCTTCCTTCTTCTACTTCTTCTTGCCTCTGCTAATTCAATATCTTTCCGGAAAACAAGGTTTGAACCAACTGACACTAGCTTGATCTATGAAGGTGGTGCGGCTCCTTCTGTTGGAGCCATTGAACTTAACAGTGATACTTACCAATGTCAAGTTGGTCGAGCAACTTATGCAGAGAAGGTACAAGTCTGGGATTCCAAGACACAAAAGCTCTCAGACTTCACCACCCGTTTTACTTCTACTGTAGACATCCAGCGACGTTTTATTTATACTTCTGGGTTCGCTTTTTTCCTCGCTCCTGTGGGATTTCAAGTACCAGTGAATTCAGTCGGTGGTTTTCTTGGCTTATATAATATCACAACCATGAACTCTACAAACCAAGTACTTCACATTGAATTTGACACAAACCCAGACCCGCAATGGGATCCTCTGTTTGAGCATGTGGGTATTAACATCAATTCACTTTCTTCATCTACATATACCCGTTGGAATGTTGCTTTGCACAGCGGAGATAATGCTGATGTCTGGATTAATTATAATGGTAGTACCAAGAATCTGAGTGTGTCCTGGAAGTATGCTCTTACCGATAATTCTCAAGAGATTACCAGTCTTTCCTCCGTTGTTGATCTCAGGGAGGTTCTTCCTCAGTGGGTCACAATTGGCTTTTCAGCTGCTACAAGAGATTATGTAGAACGCCACGCAATTCTGTCGTGGGAGTTCAGTTCAAGCTTGGAGACAGATGAAACAGACCAGGAAAACGCTAGAAAGATTAAACTGGTAATACTTGTAGTCGTAGCAGCTTGTGTCCTGATAGGTGCGGTGATTATAGCATTTGGTGCTCGGTGGACAAAGAAGATGATGAGGGGAATAATAGAGACAATTAACTTAATGTCAATTAACGATGACCTCGAAAGGGTAAGAGGTCTGCAAAGATTTTCTTACAATAAGCTTGCTTCAGCCACTAGCAATTTCTCAAATGACACTAAGTTTGTTGAAGGAGGGTTTCATTCTGTTCACAAGGGGCACCTTACTCATTCAAATATGTCAGTTGCTGTTACGAAATACCTTTGGGGTTCAAAACTGACAAAAAAGGAGTACGTAACAGGGATGAAGATCATAAGCCGGTTGAAGCATCGAAATCTATTACAACTCGTAGGTTGGTGCTATGAAAAGGGTAAATTCCTGCTTGTCTATGAGCTTCTGCCAAACGGCAGTCTTGATTCTCACCTTTTTGGGAATAGGACTCGTCTTACTTGTGATATGAGATACAGAATAACGCATGGATTGGCCTCTGCTTTGGTCTACCTTCATGAAGGGTTGGAACAACGTCTGGTGCACGGAGATGTGAAATCAAGCAATATAATGCTAGATTCAAATTTTAATGCCAAGCTTTGTGATTTTGGATTAGCTCGGTTCATGAACCAAGAGCTTGTTCGACAAAATGCAGGGTTGGCTGAAGCTGAAGGGTACATGGCTCCGGAGTATATAAGCACAGGTGAGGCTAGTAAAGAATCAGACGTATATGGGTTTGGGCTGGTAGCCTTGGAGATTGCGACTGGAAGAAGAGTGCTAGATCCCATTGAAGACAGACCTGAAATGAGTCTGGTAGAGTGGGTCTGGGATCATTATAGAAACAGGACGCTTGGATTGGCTGTTGATAGGAGACTTAATATGGATTTTTATGAGAAACAAATGGAATGTTTAATGATCGTTGGACTATGGTGCGCTCAACCAGATCACGGGTCAAGGCCTTCAATCAGGCAAGCGATTCATGTTCTTAATTTCGACGCATTATTGCCCAATCTTCCAATAAATTAGATGTCTGCTTCTTTGCATATGTACCGTAGAAATAATAGACTCACTTGCTTTCGTAAAGATACATTTACTTTACTTTCATATGGACTAAGAAGAAAATGTAGTTATTGTCACAATCTAACCTATGGGTCGGACCGGCACTAGGATCTGGGCCAGTTTAAAGCCCCCGAGGGCCGTAGTAAGCCTAATTATTTCTCAACCTAACTCTAAGGCCTATTTGGGCCCAATTTCAAGAATTCAAACGAACAGAATCCGACCATAAATACCATTTAATGGGGAGTTTTTGACTCGTCCGACCTGTAAACACAATATATAATAAATTGGGGAGCTCAGCTCACCCTCCACATAATCAAAATGTCATAACTCAAATAGAAGCTCAGCTCCCTCATCCAATCCCATCATGCATACAATTAATAATTTTACAGGTCCAACATAACTTTTATAATACATGCCCAAAATAAAAATAAGTGCTTCTAACACATGTGGAATCTAAAATTTAACTTAATTGTACAAAATACATTAAATACTATTAATGGACCTGTGAAGAAGAAGAGCAGGTTAGTCACAACAAATAATCCTCCTGTAGCTTAGAAAAATAGATAAACAGGAGTGAGCGTTCAACTCAGAGAGTAAAATACTAATTTTAATCATAATCTCTATAACTATTTAAAACTAATGTACCCTGTGGTGTGAAATACAATATCGTCATAATTTTTATGTCATAATAGCAAAAAGTCAATTTGGAGCACTCACACACTCAACACTGTCAAGCAATACATATATGGGAGTTGATCCCCTATACAGCCCTCTTAATCCAACCTCTGCCAGCGAGTGTCTCTCAAGCAGGAATTTTAGCTTAATAAACCAAATGCGGGGTCCCAGTGAGTGTCTCTCAAGCCGTGTCTACCCCGACTTATCCATAAATGATCAGGTCCCAGCGAGTGTCTCTCAAGCCGTGTTTACCCGTCCTGTCCATATCCAATATCATGCCACACGCACGCACACTGCTCTAAATTACCACAAACAACATCCATGGCAATTCATCAATTAAGAATGCAATATAAAACGTGTCTAGTGTTTAACTAGATATATACATATTTATAAGTGATGCATGGGCATGCCTGAACATATAATAATATTGAAATTATAATTAAAATTAATATTTTACTCACAAACTTGAACAGAGGTCACTGCGGCGGCTGAGCAGAGGAGGAAGGCTGTCCCAGCTCACATGACAATTTCATTGTAATTATTTAATATATTTGACTCAATACAAGTTTAGAAAAGACCAAAGACACCCTAAATTGTGCTAAAAATTTGGCAGAGTCTCCCCTATACTTATGACCTACCCAACCTGCAAAATAGTTCAAATAACACTTCTAAACTCAACCCATATCTCATCATCATTATATGGCCCCTCCTGGATCCTCCAAACCAAGCAATAATCACAACATCAGACAACTCAATTATAAGACTTCAAAATTAATATTTTTCAAAAACTATCCAAACTAACTTTAAAAATTCTATAAATCTGCCCCGCGGTCCTTAACAATATTATAAGGCTATTGCAATAGGAATCGTAATTTTCTTATCATCCACAAATATTTTATAAATTTTATTCTAACCCAGTACAAGGCAAAAATTGAGTAATGTAGAGTTCGAGTTTACCTATGCCAAATTTGACAACTGGAACGCGTCTAGAACGTTTGAAAATGGTGGGGTAGCCTATAATCTTGACCCGGTTCTGAAATAATTCCAGCAGCTTATCTGCTCGGCCCAAAATTGCCAATCCGGGCGACGATCGAATTTCCACGAAATAAAAGTATATACGCGAAGTCCAAAATACCAAGGTTAGAATAAAATATATATATATAATAATAATAATAATAATAATAATAATAATTATTATTATTATTATTATTATTATTATTATTATTATTATTATTATTATTATTATTATTATTATTATTATTATTATTATTATTATTATTATTTGAAAATTAGGGATGTTACATTCTTCTCCCCTTATAGAAAATTCGTCCTCGAATTTTACACAAGGCAGAACAATGACACAATATCAAACTTATAAGTACTTGCTGTGCATATCCCACTCTAACTTCCAAGTGCATTCCTCCATAGATTAACTCCTCCACAGGACTAACTATAGGGATTTGTCTTGACCAAAGTTGTCTCATCTAATAGTCTACTATGGCTACTAGTTGCTCCTCAAAGATCAAATTCTCATTTAACTCCACTGTGTCTGGTTGCAGCACATGAGAAGGATCGGAAACATACTTTCTAAGCAGGAAAATGTGGAATACTGGGTGGAAATGAGAAAGGTTTGGTGGCAACTTTAACTGATAGGCAACTGCTCCCACTCTGTCCATGATCTTAAAAGGTCCTATATAACGGAGTACCAATTTGCCTTTTCTTTCCAAATCTCATAACCCTTTTCATAGGAGAAACCTTCAAGAACACGGTCACCCATTGTAAATTTTACATCTTTCCACCTTGGATCTGCATGGATGGCTAAAAATTTTTATGTCTATCTGCCCCTGTCATAGTATGCCAGCTACCATCCTCCTTCTGAGTCTAAACCATCACATCTGACTACTCGTTTATCCCTCTTTTTTTTTTTTTCGTCATCTCTAGTACTCATTATAACTCCACTACGCTCGACTTGATATCTGATAACTCTAATCAACTTTGGTGCTTACCTCACTTTTATTATGCCCTAACATGTCTCTTGGTGACTTCAGTCCTCATTTCTTTGTTTCAATAATCTATGTTCCCCAAAAACATGACTTATGTTCCTTACCCTATAGTATCCTATGAAATGCTTTCCTGTAGCACCTATCATATACATCTCGTTCGAAACCTTTACTTGTCCTATGACCTCAATGGTCAATACTTATAAATCTTCTCACTCCCATGATACTTCAAATTTTCAATCTCTTTTGTGTCATTACTAAGGTCCTTAGACCAGCTCCTGTCCATCTTATGTAACTAGTTATGTAGAGCTCCATCCAAGTGTCAAGCGTACCCTACACCACTTATCAATATTGGAAAGTGAACAGGGTCTCTTCTCTTATAGGACAAATGTATTTGTATTCCCTGATAACCCAGTTAATGCAACTTTATCGTTTCCCACTCCTTCTCTGAAATGGAAATATCTAGACTTCTTCATAAAGCTTCTTAGCATGTGGCCTACTTTTGACACATTGCCACTTAGATCGAGGCTCTACTACTCCTTTAATCTATCATCTCATAATAATTTGTTTCAAACATCTCTTAGTGTGTTCCTAGCATACCTATTCCTTCTTACCCTCATCATTATAACTAGCTCTACCGAGCTTTCTTCCTGTCCTTTGGATCTTATCCGCTTTCTTTTTCTATTTTTGCTATCGTTGATATCTTTTCAAAATGTTGTACTTATTCCTTAATCTTAGTCCTATATCACCCTCACACCTTTTCCTTCAAAGGATGTCCATCCCATCATCAACTTTAACTTTCTTTCTTTTTTCTTTATTTCTTAGTCTTATCTTGATTACTAGTTCTATTACTTCGAGAATTCTAACTTTACGATTGACTCCTACCAGCACATTCTTCACATTATGTAACATTTATAATTAACCATAGAAAATTCTTTTTAATCCCCTTTCCCAACTTACCTATCAGAACATTATCATTTCCTGCTAGCCTTAGTAGGAAATTGCTCATCCTAGATGGATAGGAGCCCCAGAAATTATAAGTTCTATCTGAACTAACACGACTATGGGAAATATGTGCCATGCCTTAATTCTGAATAAGATACTTCACGTGTTCATTCTCCTTAATATAATCACATATACTGCCCATAGCTTTCCAAACTTCAGCCTCAACTTTTTCCATTAGCAACAATTTCATTCGCTGTAACTCATTAGCAAATAGAATTTCCTCTAGCTTATAGTTCAAAAGGGTAGTAAGCCCTAGTAACTAGCTCGATTTAACTCCTGTCACCTCTCTAATCATTCTTTCATACTTAACATTAGGTACACCATTATCGTCATTTTCACCTCAAAAAATTGGATATGTACTAATGCCCATCAAATTTTCAATTAATTGGATCACTTTAACACGACCTCTCTTCTTAACATAATCTCCTAAAATCGAAACACGAGCCAATTTGAAAAGAAGGAGAAATTTTCTCCCACCATTTATGGTATACCATTGTTTGATAAACAAGATTTAGCTCATACCCCTTAGTCTCCCTTTTTAGTTTATTATTTCTTTGTAATTATTGTGCTCTATTACAAGATATTAGTTGTATCTACCATTTGTTATACTGTTGTCCTGCCTGATATATCATCTTAGAATTTACTATTTCTCTTTTACTCTCCATTTATCTTCCATAATTATAATTATTTGTCCAATGTTTTTTATACTTAGTTATATTCTAGAAGATAAAAGTACTCACAGATTCTTTCAGATTTACTCCAATCTTACCAACAATCACTCCTCTAATCCATGTACTTCTCAATATCTTATAATTAAACCTATACCTATCTTGTCCTATTCTAACCGTTATTAGCATTCTACTTCATATTATCATACTATTATTTATTTATTTATTATTACTCTTTTTCTTTTTACATAATTATTCTATAGATCACACTAAAAATATGTCTAACTCCAATTTTTGACTCTAGGTCTCACCACTCTAAATTTTAATATCAAGCCTCTGTGACATTATCCCTCATCTTGCATATTTATATCCCTTATGTTGACTTTTATCCAACTTACTCCTACTGATCTTGCTTCTTTATCTGACAATACAATTCAAGTTACCACAAAGACGCTCAAGCCATTACCTACTTTGGTCGCACACCTCACCTAATTTCCATTATACTGTCAACAACCAAAAGGGTTCTTATGTCATTGTCCCATTATCCTACCTTGGGGGTAGAAAACAGATAAGGTCTAATCTAGATCCTATAACTCTAAGCTCTAGGCTTAGGCTCCTAACACTACATCAATTATGACCTGCTCTAAGTCCTGTACTTTTGGGTTCTATAACTTAACAATGTTCTTTCTAATGCCATCCTTTTCTACGCTCTCTATCCTTTTTTTTTTTTGTTTATCTCGTTTACCCTTCCTATATTCTTCCTAATCTTATCCTAATCTATTTTTCCAGTTTATTCTTTAGCCAACTCTTTTTATCTTACCCAAATCAGAACTTTCACTCTTCCATCCTTTAACTCTATTTTCTTCTTGAATTTGATTGTCATATCAGAAACTTATACCTTTCCACTATCCCTACCATGTCATCTATATCTCAATGTTACTGCGTTGAGGCTAACTACCCTAGCTAGACTTCTACTGGCATTCAGGCTATCTCTCCTACTGCATTTGAACCGCACTCCATCTATATATATATATATATATATATATATATATATATATTCTATGATTTATCGATGCTAACTTTTGTCCTTTTTCTTTTACTTTATTTGGAGTATACTTTAGTCTTAAGCATTAAGAAGCTAAGGATAAACTTAGGGAATAGCAGTCATACTTCTCCTGCGTGATCTCTATTCTTACCCTTTTGGACTACATACTACCCCCTACTACCTTAGGGAGGGGATCTGTAGCAACTCTAATTTTTCATATCCATTTAATTAGCTGAAACTTAAAATACTAGGTATCCAAACCCGTCATTCAATTTAAGGCTTACATACATCTTGATCTTACATCTTATAATTCCTACATGGAACTTATACCCTCTCCAGAACACATGAGCTAACAACTCTCTATCTCACGCTACAATCCCATCTGGGACACTACTCCATAAGTCATCATTATCAATAATAACCTTCGATCCCTTCCAAAAAGATAGGACTATACCCTAACTTACTACAACAAAGGTACTAAATTTACCAACTTGCCAAAACCATGTCAAATTAATGACTCTCTTATCATATCATAGCTCTGTAAATCATTAATTCATAGTTCCGACCTTCCATAGGTAGTAGGGTTGTACTTTACACCTTGCTGATACACATAAGGTATACTATTCTCACTAAGCTCTAAGCAAAACATTTGTCGTACTGCAAAAACCATCCGAAATTCCATACCGAAGACCAGATGGTCTCACTCTATAGATGTCACCTTTACTTTGCAACTAATCCGCAACCTCTGGTTTGATGGCAACTCTTGATGTAACTCGAGCTCATGTTAGGGTAACCGAGTTACTGACTCTAGTTACCACCCAACTGTGACCTTTCGATATTCTAGCTCTAGATCCCTAACCAGGAGTTCCCAACTCCTTTGCAGATATAGAACTCTGTTCTGGCATAATTGTACCAAAACAGAGGCCATCCGCAAACACTCTCATTATAAAGCACCACGGGGATGCACGCAGCTCTACACAATAATCTCATGTCAATACTGTAATCTGCAGCTTACATAGCAAATATCGAGAACATTGTATAGTTACTACAATATGTCCTGATAGAGTAGGTCTCCTAATCTCTTATCTCTCTTCAATCTACTATTATCGTAAACTTACTCTGACTGGGTCATCTACTGACGACTACCAGCAGTAATATCCTCACCCTTATCATAGGCACAACACTTGAACCCATACTGATAGGAATATAGTGTTTCTTGAAAAACGTATTCCCATGGCAGATCTCAACATGTCTGCTAACTCTATTTCACATTTCTATGTACTCCACGAAAATTAAGACACTAACTAAGGCACTCTTATATTTTATATGAGATATAACGCAGAATCTAAAAAGAAAGAATTACAGAAAAAGACGAAATAGAATCCTATACTCCGCATGTAACATTTTAACAAGACTCCTTTTACACTCCCAAGTATATTATTTCCCATGAATCTAGAGCCTAAGCTCTTATACCACTTTTGTCATGACCCAACCTATGGGCCGGACCGGCACTAGGACCTGGGCCAGCCTAAAGCCTTCGAGACCCATAATAAGCCTAACTATTCCTTAACCCAACTCTAAGGCCCATTTGGGCCCAATTTCAAGAATTCAACCGGACAGAGTCCGGCCATAAAATGGACCATTTAATGGAGAGTTTTTGATTCGTCTGACCTGTAAACACAATATATAATAAATTGGGGAGCTCAGCTCACCCTCCATATAATCAAAATGTCATAACTCAAATAGGAGCTCAGCTCCCTCATCCAATCTCATGATGCATACAGTTAATAATTTTACAGGTCCAACATAACTTTTATAATACAGGCCCAAAATAAAAATAAGTACTTCTAACACATACGGAGTCTAAAATTTAACTCAATTGTACAAAATACATTAAATACTATTAATGGACCTGCGAAGAAGAACAGCAGGTTAGCCACAACAAATAATCCTCCTGTAGCCTGGAAAAATAGATGAACAGGAGTGAACGTTCAACTCAGAGAGTAAAATGCCAATTTTAATCATAATCTCTATAACTATCTAAAGCTAATGCATCCTGTGGAGTGAAATGCAATATCGTCATAATTTTCATATCATAACAGCAAAAAGGCAATTTGGAGCGCTCATACATTCAACACTGTCAAGCAATACATATATGGGAGCTAATCCCCTATACAGCCCTCTTAATCCAACCTCTGTCACCGAGTGTCTCTCAAGCCGGACTTTCACTTAATAAACCAAATGTAGGGTCCCAGCGAGTGTCTCTCAAGCCGTGTTTACCCTAACTTATCCATATCGAATACCATAGCACACGCACGCCAACGCACGCACACTGCTCCAAATTACCACAAACAACATCTATGGCAATTCATTAATTAAGAATGCAATATAAAATGTGCCTAATATTTAACTACATAGATACATATTTATAAGTGATGCATGGGCATTCCTGAACATATAATAATATTGAAATTATAATTAAAATTAATATTTTACTCGCAAACTTGAACTGAGGTCACTACGGCGGCTGGGCGGAGGAGGAAGGCTGTCCCAGCTCATCTGACAATTTCATTGCAATTATTTAATATATTTGACTCAATACAAGTTTAGAAAAGACCAAAGACACCCTAAGTTGTACTGAAAATTCGGCAAAGTCTCTCCTATACCTATGACCTACCCAACTTGCAAAATGGTTCAAATAACACTTCTAAACTCAACCCATATCTCATCTTCATTATATGGCCCCTCCTGGGCCCTCCAAACTAAGTAATAATCACAACATCAGACAACTTAATTATAAGACTTCAAAACTAATATTTTTCAAAAACTATCCAAACTAACTTTAAAAATTCTATAAACCTGCCCCGCGGTCCTTAACAATATTATAAGGACATTGCAATAGGAATCGTAATTTTTTTATCATCCACGAATATTTTATAAATTTTATTCTAACCTAGTACAAGGCAAAAATTGAGTAATGTAGAGTTCGAGTTTACCTATGCCAAATCTGACAACTGAAACGCGTCCAGAATGTCTGAAAACGGTGGGGTAGCCTATAATCTTGACCCAGTTATGAAATAGTTCCAACAGCTTATCTGCTCGGCCCGAAATTACAGATCCGGACGACGATCGAATTTCCACAAAATAAAAGTACATACGCAAAGTTCACAATACTAGGGTTAGAATAATATATATATATATGTAAAATAATTATTTGAAAATTAGGAATGTTACAATTATAATTAAAGTAATAAATTTTATTTAGTCTTTTTTTTTAATATAATTTCTACTTATATTATTACATTAAAAATTAAATACTCATATATTATTAAATTATGCTTAAAATTAATAAATCTTACTTTATGAAATGGAGAGTATTGTTTTTTCCTGTTAAGTGAATAGTGTTGCTAGAAATTGCTACACCATTAGTGATTTGGGTTCTAGACACTACATTAAACCCAGACCAATTTGGTGGGTCAATGATCCGAACATAAAATTAGACTAGTTCTCTCATTGAATCATGTAAGAATTTGACTTAGAAAAAAATTAAATGATTTAGTAGTTAAACTAGTGATCTATTGACTTAATGACCTAACAAATTTAAATTTTTTAATTTAAAAATTTTTAAAAATATCAATTATATTAATATTTCAATATTTAAAATTTGAGTTTATATTTAGTCATTGAATAAGATATTAATTAATTATTATTCTTTTATTTATATTAATACAAGAAATTTGTTAAAATGATATATATTTTTAAAATTTTTAAGATATAATTAATATTTTATAAATATTAAAGAGATCATTATTAATTATAATAATATTTTTATTTTATATATTAACTATAAATGCTGAGAATAGAAATATTTAAAATTTAAATATTTTTAATATTTTCATATAAATTTTAATAACGCTATTAATATAATTTAATAAATATTAAATATTAAATATTAATTTAAAAATGAAATTTAATTAATTAAAATTATTTAATTTATATTAATAAATGTAATATTTAATTAATATATATTTAATTAATCTTTTAATGATTCATTTCTTGGATCGATTTTTTTAATCGGATATCGGGTTAATGACTATGGTTTAAATCATTAGTGATTTTTTTTTTCTTTGCTTCTTATTTTTATTAGAAATCGATCATTCGACATTAGCGATTTGCAATGAAACCATCCATTTTTAAACCTTCCAACTTCTTGAATTTTTGCTACTTAACCTTTTAAAAATTATTGTTTTTAATTAAGTCTCTAAACTTTTATTTTTAACAGATTAACAATTTTTTTTAACTATTATATTAAAAAATTATTAAATTGAGAGCGTTAACTTTATTAATAAAAATTCATTTTTAAGCGACTGAACTTTCTAATTTTGTTGTTGAGCTCTTCAACTTTGATTTCTTAGTACATTAAATCCTTTTTAACAAACATAAATAAACTAATAATGAATTCATTAAATTAATTATAAAAAAAATAAATTCATTAAAAAATAAATATTGATTTGAGTATCACGGTCTAGACATAACCGTAGGCTATTTTCTGAGTCAAAGTCGCATATTGCAATTCGGACAACTGACTCAGTAGTGGTTCGGTCTGAGTTGAGCTAGTGAAGTAGGGGTGGCCACGGTTCGGTTTTGAACGGGAACCGATTCGGTCAAAACCGAAACCGGTTTTGAACCGGATCGAAACCGCCCTTCTACGGTTTGGTTCAGGTTCATATTTTTTAGAAACCGTGAACCGGCGGTTCCAAATCGGATTGAACCGACAGTTCTAAACCGGACCAAACTAGTGATTTAAATACAAAAAAAATTCAATAAATACCTCACTCCACTCCTAATTCATTTATATATATATATATATATATATATATATATCATTAATTCTCTACACAATTATTTTCTACACTCTCTTTAATTCTCAATACTCTTTTAATTTCTCTCAAATTTTCTAAATAATTATTTTCTACACTCTTTTTAATTATCAATACTTTTATAATTCTCCTACTTTATTATTTTATATGCTCACTAAAATTTTTAATGCTATATCAATTGCTCTGTTATTATTTTATATATTCAATAAAATTTTCAATACCCTCTATTTTGATTTTTTTTCTTTTATATTTTTTTAATTATCAATTATCATATAATTTTTTTAAAAAATGGCAAGTAATACTCAACTCAACTCAATTCAACTAAGCTTTTATCTCAAAAATTTATTGGGGTCAGCTATATGGATTCTCTTTCTCCACTCTAAACGATTTTGGGTTAAATCATCGGAAATGTGTAATACTTTTAGGTCATGTTGTACTATTGTCCTTTAAGTTAGTTTAGGTCTACCTATTCTTTTCTTTCTATTCTCTAACCCAATGTACTCTACATGTCTAACTAGAGTTTTCCTATGTCTATGCTTTACATTACCAAACCACTTCAATCTCTCTTCTCTCAACCTATAACTGAAAATTTTGATTCATCTAAATCCTAAAGGGATATATAGGCAAAATTAAGTTCATGCACCTTTTTCTAATTTTTTTTTAAATTAATTTCATCTCTAGTTTTTAATAAGTTCAAGTCTTTACTTATTAAATTTTTCTTAAAAATAAGTTAATTTTATTCTTTTTATTCTTATTTTGTTTTGATTAAAAGATTTCTAAGAAAAATTAAAATATTTTTACAAATATAACTTAAATTATAAATCAATAAAATTTTTCTCTAATTTTTTCCTTTAAGTCGCTCTTAAACCGCTCCAAAATTGCTTCTAAACCGTCATTCAAACCGTTTTGAATTGTCATTTTTTGAACCGTCTCTTAAACCGTTTTAAACTGAGGCTCAAACCGGAACCGGCGGTTCAAGAACCGTCTTCCAAACCGTCCCATGACGGTTTGGTTCAGGTTCATGATTTTATTGAATTTGAACATGCGGTTCAGGAACCGCAACCGGCGGTTCCTGAACCGTGGCCACCCCTACAGTGAAGTGTTGACTCATTTTAATATGATTCCAACCCAGCCTGTCCATCACAACCCATCTTCATAGATATCTCAGTCAATCCTAATTTGCCTTCTGTACTTTTTAGATATGTCTAAGTTGAATTTCTATTTTATTAAAATTTGTTAAAATTGTCTAAATCATTGAATTGAAAAGTTTTTACAAGATTGAGATATTGAGATTGAAATTGTAATGATTTTTAGTAATATAATAAATTTTTAAAGTTAGGGTGTACACTGAAATATTTTTAGTTAACTCTTTTAAATATAAGAAATAAATCATTTAAATTTAATCAGATAATAAAATCTTTTTAAATTCATGGTCCTGAATAATTTTATTATAATATATCTTTATTGAAATGATAAATATTTTTTAATTAACTCTTTTTAAGATGCATAATCACATAACTAGTGCATTCTTATATAATCCAAATAAAAATATTTTTTATTAATAATTTATATTTTAAAATTTTAATAACTATATAAAATATTTAAATTATATATATATATATATATATGATAAAAAAATATATCTTTTATATTTAATTAATTATTTACATAAATTAATTGGAATAATGGTTACTCCATATGTAAAATCTTATTATTTTTTAAATTTAAATTCATCTCAAATAAGATTTTGCTATTTCTATAGAGTACATATAATAATAATAATAATAATAATAATAATAATAATAATAATAATAATAATAATAAAGAAGGAGAAGGAGGTCAAATATAAATAAAGGAAAATGTTATTTGCTCTCCTTTTAATTTTTATTTAAATTTCTTATTTTATATGAAAGACTAATTCAAATATTATTTCAGGCTTAATTAGGGATGACAACGGATTAGATTTTTGTGGGTATCCGATTCTATCGAACCCTAATAAAACGGATTTGGGTAGTATATAATCGGGTTTGGGACGAGTTCGGGTTTAAAATTTAATATTCGTGACGGGTTCAGTTCAGGTTGGATTTGGATTTTATATATTGAGTATTAATTACCTGAACTCATTTATATAAATATTTAATTAAATATAAAAAATATATTTTTTTAATAATATTTATAAATTTTTATATATTTTATTTTATATAAAATAAAATTGAAATATTTTTTGAAATTATTAAATTTTTAAAATATAAATTATTAATAAAAATAATTTTTTATATAAATTATTAATTAAATATATAAAATTAAATGAATTTAGATATTTTTCGAGTAATAATAATCAGGTTTGAGATGAATTCAATAGGTAAGAATAAACTTTAATTAGATTTAAGATGAGTTCAAATTTTAAAAATATTAATCGAATTTAAATTTAAATAAGATAATTTTTACAGGTACCCTACCCGTTACCATCTTAGACTTATTTGGACATTGAGCAAAAGTTCACGGGTCTATTTGAGCTTCATTTCAATAATAATAATAATAATAATAATAAAATATTATTATTATTTTTTTTGTTCTTTTCCTGCCATGTGTGATTTTCACCTGCAAATCACTGACAATTGCAGGACAATTTTGACCTTAAACAGAAAAATCCATGCAAATCAGGTCGGAAAGTAGAAATTGGGCTGAATTGGAGTACAGGGCCAAATTGAATATTATTCCAAAATCATATATATCATTTATTGCTTAATGGTGTTTTTTTTTTACTTAAATATTAAGAATGTAATTTATGATTATAATATAGTTTTTGAATAAATAATTGAGAATGATATTATTTTTAATAATTTATAAAATTATAAAAATTAAAATGAGATAATAGGACTCCTCTTGTCCCTTCCTGCAAAACCTATTTTTATCCGTCCTGATTCTCAATGGAGCAAGGATCGGATTAGAATTTCCCAGAGAAGCACCAAAAATTCTTTTGCTCTTTCCAAGGTGAGTTTCCAAGGAAACGAAAAATTCCCATAGCATATTCTTAAAGGTTTTGTTTGGTTCTTGGAAATAGAATAATTATTTTTTCTTCAGATAAGACCACAGAGCTACCATGTAAAATTGTGGCATTATGTATTTGTTATCAGCGATTTGCTAATCGATAAATACAAATGGGATGCGACGGAGACTGCAATGGCCGTCCGCCTTGTACAACAATTTCTATGCTTTTTCCTAAACATTAAAGAAATGCTAAAGTGGACAACTGTTTGTTTCCAGGGAAAAAATATTAAAGAAATGGAAACAATAGAAACGTTCAAACAAAAATAAATGATATTCCGTGACATCAATGTTAGCTAACAATATGTTCATATATCATTTATGACTAAGTTTCTAAAATTTTTGAGATGTTACAATTTCATTTTTCTTCTTTCCTGTGTAATTAGAAACGGATTGGAATTAAAATTTTTAAAAATGAAGATTTTAATTTATGGATTTTGATCTGGTTTGATCCGAATTATATGTATTTTGTTTATGTTTTTGTTATGATTTTTATTTTGGAAAGATGAAAATTATCGATTGTTTGATTTTTGATTGGCTGTTTGTGAGTGTTGAGTTTGTTTATGGAAGCTGACAGAAATTAAAAGAAGAATTGATTCTTTGTGATGTTTGTGAGAGATGGAAAGAGCGAATGGGGGAGAGAGGTATTATATAAATAAAAATTTGGATAAACTAAAATTTAATTTTTGAAATTTAATTAAATTTATAATTTAATTTTTTATATTTTTAAAATTAAGTAATTTAATTTTTAAAATTTAATAAAATCTACAATTTAATCTCTATCATTAGAATTCTGTTACGTTACCATTAATTTTAGGAAAAATGATTAAAATGTCGTTATTTTTTTTAATCTGAAAATAATTTAGTCCATAAAGTTTTATTTTTTAATAATTTAATCTTAACATTTTTTTATTAATAATTTAGTTTTTATATTTTCAAAATGAGTCCTATTAAATAAAAAATTTTAAATTTAAATTATTAAAATATAAGTTAATTAATTTAAGGTCCTTTAAAATTTTAATTAATTACAAAATCATCTATATATTTTATAAATTGATGCTTAAATATTATAACTATTTTTAAATAAACCCTTATAATTTTATAAAATTTTACTTACATCATTATTATTTTGATATTTTTGTTAAATTTAATAGGAAATTGTCGTAATTCTAAATGTAGGGATTAACTTATAAGTTTATTAAAATGTCAAAAATTAAATTGCTTAGTTTTAAAATTACAAGGATTGGTTTATAGATTTAACCAAATATCATATATTAAATTGCCAATAAAAAAAAAATTTAGGAACTAAATTATTTTTAGATTGAAAATAAAGTTAAAGATATTTTAGTCATTTTTGCTAGAAATAAATGTAACTTAATTGAAATTCTAACGGTAGAAATTAAGTTATAGATTTTATCAAATTTCAAAAACTAAATTGCTTGATTTTGAAAATATGAGAACTATATTATAAGTCTTGTTAATCTAAAGGACTAAATTATAATTTATCCTTAAAATTTATATTTATCATTAGACCACCATTTCCACCTTTATTTATCAAATTAGAAACTTACCTGCGCATTATGCGAATATATTTTACTTTTAATATTATTAAAATAATAAAAATATAATATTTAAATTTATAAAAATATAAGAAATTAAAAAATCTTAAATTTTAATGACATGCCTTATAAATATTTATAAAAACTCTTATTTACCTATTCATTTACTTTTTTTTATACGATAACTTTCAAAATGTAAGAATAACTTTCAAGATGTAATAATAGATATTCATAATGATTTTAAATTTATGTTGACATTTTTGTCATTAAAATTTAATATAATTATATTTTTAATAGTAATTTTATATGATATTCATTAATGAATATATACTTGTGATAATGGTTTTTTATATGTCATTGTTATGTTTATTAATTATCTTTCATTTTACTTGTCATTAGCTTATTTACCTTCTTATCATAATTCAGTTTTATGATAAAATCTTATTATAAGTGTTATGTTAAAAATTATGAAGCAATTGAAATGTCACATTAATAATTAATTAGTGATAATTATATGACCAGAAATTTAGAGAGACCAATATTATTTTTAATATATACATAATAATTATTAACAATTAATTTTAAAATATAACTATAGCAAATGGAAATAAGATGTATTAAAATTAAAAATAGATATATTAATTTTATTTAAACTTTTATATTAAGTACTAAAAAATTAAAAAGCTCATATTAAGTAGTGGTAATAATAAGACTAATAAATTTTATTTAGTATATATATATTAATTTTATTTAAATTTTATAATAATCATTAAGGAACTAAAAAATCACATATTAATTAATAATAGTCAAAAGACAATTAAATTTTATTTAATATATAAATATTAATTATTAATAATAATAAAAATGAAAAAATTCATCATTAAGAAATTGAAAATTCATATATTAAATAATAGTCATAATAAAATAAGGATAAAATTAGCAAATAAAAAAAATCAAATAAAGTACCACTTATCACCTTTAAATCAACCTATCTTAAAAATCAAATTCATTATATTTATATAGATATATAAATATAGTTATATAATATAATTATCAAAATATAAAAATAAAGTCATAAATATTGCTAATATTTAAAGGCACGTCTCTCTAATCTCTATTAAAAAAAAAATCTATATCAAAATGAGAGATGCACAATTGATTGGAATTTGTGATTTTAATTTTTACAAGTTGAGGATGCAATAGGTGCTCTTTAAAATCCATTTTGATGAAGCGATTATGCCTATGGGTGTCGTTCCTTTCCTTCTTGCTTTGACCTGTTCCCTATTATTCCATTTTCCCTCCTCCTCTTTCTCTCTCTTCTCATCGGTCTCATTCTCACCATGGTCACCTCTTGCCACAAAATGATAACGTCACCTCTCTACTTCTCCTGCCTGCTGCTCCTCCTCCTTCTCCCCTTTACTAGTCCAATATCCTTTGAAATAACACACTTTGATCCCAATGACACCAGCATAATTTACGAAGGAAACGCGGCACCTATTGCTGGAAATGTTGAATTTAGCAATGTCGATTACATGTGCCAAATTGGTCGAGCCACTTATGTTGAGAAGATACCCATCTGGAATTCCAGAACTAAGCAGCTCTCCGATTTCAATACCCATTTCTCATTTTTCATTGACACCCAAGGTCGTAACCAGCATGGAGCTGGGCTCGCTTTCTTCCTTGCTCCTGTTGGATCTCACAGTCCAATCAATTCAGCTGGAGGTTTTATGGGCCTGTACAATATCACCAACATTTTTTCCCATGAGAGTCAAATGGTTCACATTGAATTCGACTCTTACGGGAACCGTGAATGGGAGGTTCCTTATCCGCACGTCTCGATTAACAACAACTCACTTCAGTCTGCCACGTTTACCCGTTGGAATACTAGCTTGCACAGCGGAGATCCTGCGGATGTGTGGATCACTTACAATGCTACGACCAAGAATCTCAGCTTGTCATGGAAATATCAAACGACTTCTCTTCCTCAAGAGAATACCAGCCTTTCCCTTATTATTGATCTCACTACGGTTCTTCCTGAGTGGATCGTGATTGGGTTTTCCGCTAGCACAAGTAATCGAGTAGAGCGGCATGTACTTCAGTCCTGGAAGTTTAATTCAACTTTGGAGATGCATGCGGAAAAGGAAAATAATAGTAACAAGATTAAACTGACAGCGGCTTTAGCGGTTTCAGGAGGTTTTCTGTTAACTGCGATGGTAGCATTTCTTATTTTCTGGATAAGGAAGAAGAAGAAGGAAGTGATAACAGAGAATATGAATTTAATATCAATGAACGATGAGATTGAAAGCGTAGCAGGTCCAAGAAGTTATTCTTATCAGGATCTTGTTTTAGCTACCAGAAACTTTTCAAACGAGAGGAAGTTGGGTCAGGGAGGATTTGGAGCTGTTTACAAGGGATACCTTACCCATTTTGGAATGACTGTTGCAGTGAAGAAAATTACAAAGCGTTCAAATAAAGACGTGAAAAAGGAGTATATGACAGAAGTGAAGATCATTAGTCAGTTGAGGCATCGGAATCTGGTACCAATCCTAGGTTGGTGTCATGATAAAGGTGAATTCCTTCTTGTCTATGAGTTCATGCCGAACGGTAGCCTTGATTCTCACCTCTTCAAGAAGAAGATTCCTCTCACTTGGACAGCGAGATATAGAATAGCTCTTGGATTGGCCTCTGCTTTGCTCTACCTTCATGAAGGGTCTGAAAAATGTGTTCTGCACCGCGATATCAAGTCAAGCAACATAATGCTGGATTCAAGTATGAACGCGAAGCTTGGTGATTTTGGACTAGCTCTATTCATCGAGCCTGATTTAGGTCCAGAGTCAACAGGGTTGGCAGGCACTAATGGCTACATGGCTCCAGAATATATAAGCACACGCAGGGCTACTATGGACTCGGATGTTTACAGTTTTGGGTTGGTTGCCTTAGAGATTGTTACTGGACGAATGGCGGTTGATCCCATTGGAGAGGAAGACGAAGCGATCACTTTAGTAAAATGGATTTGGGATCTCTATGAAAAAGAAGAACTAAGCACTGCAGTTGATGAGATACTTGCGGATAATTTTGATGAGACACAAGTTAAGTGTTTGTTGATTGTTGGGCTGTGGTGTGCGCATCCTGCCAGTAATAACAGGCCTTCCATAAGGCAAGCAATTCAAGTGCTTAATTTTGAAGCTGAGTTACCAAAACTTCCAACAAGGATGGCTGTTCCTGAATCTAATGCAGCGAGGCCATCATTTAGCTTTGGAGAGCCTGTTATGTCCCATTCAAGCTTTGGAGTGGGTCGTTAAGCAGGCAATCTTTCTTTCTTACACTTCATTATTATTGAGAGGATGTTTGTACACTTAACTAATAAAAAAACTATTTTATCGATTTTAACTAAAATTATATCCCTCTATTTTTATTTGTGACATTTAAGTTTTTTTATTCAAAATTATTTTTCGCATTTACAAAATTAAGGAGCATTAATTTTATCATTTATCTCTGTTAAATACAATAAATATTTATACAAGAAATAGAGGGCAATTTAGTAAATAATTAGTATGTTTTTATAAAAATGAGCTATCCATACATTTTCTTAATCACTCTACAAAATCTAAATGAGACAGATAAAAATAGACGAAAGTAATATATTATTTATTTTTTGGTTGAGTGCATACACCAAGTGAATGCTTAGCCCTACAATTAATGATGCATGCATTTTAGATCATCATTTAGGTGTAATTTTTGCACATAATTTACCCTTGTTCATAGCTATTATTATAGATATTAGCCTATATTTAGTCAATTTTATAATTTTCACACTTCTTAGTTTAATTTTTGAAATTTATTTATTTTGTAGGTTAAATTTGGAGAAATTTGATGTATTTTGATCAGAGTAGCCATTTGGAGGAGATTAGAGTTGAATTGTAAAAATTTTTGAAGTTGAGTAAAAAATGGCCGAGAGTTACACAACCTGCAGCACAACCAATTTAGCTTATGTCGCAGGTTGTGTCGAACGTCAGATATTCAGACAGATTGTTACACAACCTGCAGCACAACCAATTTAGCTTATGTCGCAGGTTGTGTCGAGCGTCAGATATTCAGGCAGATTGTTACACAACCCGCGACACAACCCGTGACATAACCGATTCAGCTTATGTCATTTTTACTGGAAATGGATGACGTGGCATTTCCGTTACTCTAATTTTATACCTCACTTTCTCTGGAATCTTCCACCTTTTTACCCATTATAGGGTAGTCCCCTCACCTATATAAAATCTCCTTTATCATTTTCTTTCGATAAGGAGGAAGGGAGGCATTTTTGGCAAGAAAAGAAAGAGAGAAAGAGGGAGCACGTGAAGGGAGCAGCAGCAGCAGCAGGGAGCTCGTTCTGCACTCATCCAACAGCAGATTCTTCTGCAATTTTCTGGGTTTTTCTATTCCTTAACTTAGATTTCCATTATTTCTTCATTTATACATTTGGGTTTGTCTTGAAACTATGATTAGTGAGTAGTTGTTTGAGATTCTAGAGATGGGTTTGTAAATATTGCTTTGTATTGTGGTTTTGAACTGATTTAGTCATTTAAATGAGGTTTGTTACATTTTGATTTATTGCTTGTGAGCTTGTTGCCTTGCTTGATGAATGGGCCCTCATTAAGTTAAGCTTTAATCCTTAATAGATGGACTGAAAAGTGAATATTAGGGATAGATAATCTTGCAATAAACTTTGTTTTCTTAGTGTTAGAGATAAGCTAAGAGGATTAAGGGGAACTTTCCAAAATCAATTAGAGCTTCAATTGGGTTTTTGTTAGGTTTGAAATACCGTGAAAACATGGTTTGATTTAATAAAAACCAACTTTGAAATGCTTGAAAAAGGTTTCAAAAATTTAAGAATTGATTTCCCTCAAAATTGCAATTCTCATGTGTTTGGCTAAATTAGGGATAAATCACATGCAAACAATATTGAAAATCCAATCTCTAGAATCACTTTAATTTTTATTGAATTTAGATTTAATTCCTCTTTATTTCATAAATAGAAATTTCAAATTAAATTTTGGTAATCTAGCTTAATTAATTTTAGTTAATTGTTTGATTTAGCTTTAATTCCTCAAATACCAATTTTAATTCCAAATTTTATTTTACATCTTTAAATTTTGTCATTCTAATTAGCTTATACTTTTATTTCTAATATAAGCACAATTCCCTGTGGGATCGATATCATTTTTTAAAACTATACTACTGTGACCAGTGCACTTGCGGACACACGTATCAAGTTTTTGGCACCGTTGCCGGGGAATTATTTGTTTTTAAGTTGGATTTTAATCGTTTTAAGCTGATTAGAATTTTTTATTTTCTTTTATTTTCACTACTACTCCTTGTATTTTTCAGGTACTTTTCTTGTTTATGAGACGATCGAAAAGCACAAGTGATACTGAATTGTTGTTCAACCCAGAAATTGAAAAATTCTGTCGAGCCAACAAAAAGGAATACAAGAGAAGAAAGGAAGCAGAAAAAGAAGAACAACAAAGATTTGAGCAAGAGGAGACAATTGAAAATATGGAGAATCAAAATAGAGCTATTGGTGGAGATAATGGAGGAAATGAGCAAAATAGGCAAAATGAAGTGGTTAATCAAAATGATCCTCAAAGAAGATCCATGTTGGATTATGCTTTTCCTAGATGTGCTTATGTAAGAGATAACAGACCTATTATTGGAGCTAATCAATTTGAGTTAAAGACTGGTCTCATTCAAATGGTTCAGAATTCACAATTTGGAGGTAGTCCACTTGAAAATCCTCATTCTCATTTGAAGAAATTTTTGATGATATGTGGTACACAAAGGCAGCCTGGAGTTTCAGATGAAGTGATTCGGCTCACCTTATTTCCATTTTCTCTTTGGGATTCAGCATTAGAGTGGTATGACTCACTTCCACAAGCTATTATAGCTACTTGGGAGCAGTTATCTCAAGCTTTTCTATCTCAGTTTTTCCCACCTGGGAAGACCACTCATTTGAGAAATTTGATGGTAGCTTTTAAGCCAAGAGATGATGAAACTTTGTATGAATCTTGGATGAGATTTAAGGACCTTGAAAGGCAATGTCCTCATCATGAAATACCAAAATGGATGATTGTTCAGAATTTCTACACCAGAGTTACTCCAGCCATAAGAAACACAATTGATTCACAAGCAGGAGGAGATTTCATGAGAATGACAAGTGAAGAATGCTATGATCTATTAGAGAAGATTGCTCATAATACCCACTTATGGGGAAATCCAAGAGCACTTGAGCCAAAGAAGGCTGGGATTTATGAACTTGACTCAGTTAGCTACATGAATGCGAGATTTGATCAGTTAACTCAGCTTCTTAGTGATTTTTGCACAAAGGCAATAACCTCAACTCCTACAACTATGCAACAAGTTGCCTTCACAGATGGAACTCAAAGTTGTGGAGTTGATTACTCTTCTTATGGTGATGATTATTTGCAAGAACAAGGTGCTTATGCAGGAGGTTATCAACAGAAACCTATGGGAAATTCTTATTCTAATGTGAACAACTCAACATGGAGACCACAAGCAAATTTTGCTCAACAAGGTCAAAGCTCAAATTATCCTCATAACCAGCAGTATATGCAGCAGAATAGGCCTCAATTTCAGCCCACAAGGCAGCCACAACCTGGATATCAAGCAAGAGCACAACAATCCCTTCCACCTCATGAGCCGAAGCCAACCTTGGAAAGCATGATGGAGAAATTTTTTGCTGAACAAAGTAAGATGAATAGCAAATTGGAGGAAGAAATGCAACACATAAGACAAACCATGGATCAATTACAAGTCCACAACCGCATGTTGGAGACTCAATTGGCTCAACAAGCAAGCTCATCAGGAAGCAAATCCTTTGGGAAATTACCTAGCCAACCAAAAAACCCTCATGAACAATGTAAGGTTGTAACCTTGAGAAGTGGTAAGAAAGTTGGTCTAGAGAGTGAAAACAAGAGAGAAGAAAAAGAGAGCACAAAAGAAGAAAATTCAATTAAGAGCAAGAAAAATGAAAAGAATAAGAAAGTAAAAGTGAGCAAGATAAAGGAGAGAAACCATACATCCCACCTGAACCTTACAAGCCCACCCTTCCCTACCCTCAAAGATTCATTAAGCATAAGCTAGACAAACAATTTGGCAAATTCCTTGAAGTGCTAAAGAAGTTATATATCAATGTGCCATTCACTGAGGCACTATCTCAAATGCCAAGTTATGCCAAGTTTTTGAAGGAGATTCTTTCCAACAAGAGAAGGCTAGAAGATTATGACACCATCAACTTGGGGGAGCAATGCGGCTATAATCGTAAGAAGTTACCTCCCAAACTCAAAGATCCGGGTGTGTTTTCCATCCCTTGTCATATAGGTGATAATTGTGTGGCAAATGCCTTATGTGACCTTGGAGCTAGTGTCAGCCTAATGCCTCTTTCAATAGATGAAAAGTTGAATATGGGAGAGTTGAAGCCCACAAACATGTATCTTTCATTGGCTGACCGTTCAATTAAGTATCCAGAAGGCATTCTAGAAAATGTGCCTATCAAGGTTGGGAAATTCTACATTCCGGTGGACTTTGTCATTCTAGATATGGAAGAAGATACAAAAGTTCCTATCTTATTGGGAAGACCCTTTTTGGCAACAGCTGGTGCATTAATTGATGTAAAGGGTGAGAAATTGACACTTAGAGTGGGAGATGATCAAATGATATTCAACATCAATCCAGCCATGAAAAGGAAACATGAAGAAGTTGAGTCTTGTTTGCGGGTAGACATCATTGATGAGATTGTTCAAGAGCATTTCAGAAAAAGCTATCCACAAGACCCACTTGAAAATTGCTTACTCCATGGTGGCAGCATTGATGATGATAATCACAACATAGCTGCTTTTGCACAACACTTGGAGAGCTCTCCACCACATCCTGAAGCCACAATTTTTCAACTTGAAGAAGTGCAAAATTTGGAAATCAAACAACCATCATTAAAGGTAGAGGATGCCCCAAAGGTAGATCTTAAACCTCTTCCTTCCAACCTCAGGTATGCTTTTCTTGGACCCAATGGAACATATCCTGTTATAATTAATGCATCTTTGACTAATATTGAGAATGAAAAATTATTGAGAGTTTTGGGTTATGCAATTGATGATATAAAGGGAATTAGTCCAACAGTTTGTATGCATAGGATTTTCCTATAGCCAAATAGTAAACCTTCCATTGAACATCAAAGAAGATTGAATCCTACAATGAAGGATGTTGTGAAAAAGGAAATCCTAAAATTACTAGCTGCTGGAATTATTTACCCCATTTCTGACAGTGAGTGGGTTAGTCCTGTGCATGTTGTACCAAAAAAAGGTGGGGTGACAGTTGTTAAAAATGAGAATAATGAATTGATACCCACTAGAACTGTCACAGGTTGGAGAATGTGCATAGACTATAGGAAGTTGAACAATGCTACAAGAAAAGACCATTTTTCCCTTCCTTTTATGGATCAAATGTTAGAGAGATTAGCCAAGCATTCATTCTTTTGTTACTTAGATGGATATTCTGGTTTCTTTCAAATTCCAATCCATCCTGATGACCAAGAAAAAAATACCTTTACTTGTCCCTATGGCACCTTTGCCTATCGAAGGATGCCATTCGGATTGTGTAATGCGCCTGGCACATTTCAAAGGTGCATGATGGCCATTTTTTCTGATTTTATTGAAGAAATTATGGAGGTCTTCATGGATGACTTTTCAGTATATGGCACTAATTTTGATTCATGCTTGACTAATTTGTCTAAAATCTTGCAGAGATGTGCTGAAAATGATCTAGTGTTGAATTGGGAGAAATGCCACTTTATGGTCCAAGAGGGGATCGTTTTAGGGCATTTGATCTGAAATAGGGGAATTGAAGTGGATATAGCTAAAATAGAAATTATTGAAAAAATGCCCCCTCCAACCACTGTCAAAGGAGTGCGGAGTTTTCTTGGACATGCTGGGTTTTACCGGCGATTTATTCAGGATTTTTCTAAACTTGCTAAACCCTTAACAAATCTCTTGAATCATGATGTTAAATTTGATTTTAATCAAGATTGTATGGTTGCTTTTTGCAGGTTGAAGACGGCCTTAACAACAGCTCCTATCATGCAACCCCCGGATTGGACTTTGCCATTCGAAATCATGTGTGATGCAAGCGAGTTTGCTGTTGGAGCTGTCCTTGGCTAGCGAAAAGATAGAAAACCTTATGCCATTTACTATGCAAGCCGAACCCTTGATGAAGCTCAAGTTAATTATGCTACAACTGAAAAGGAGTTCCTTGCGGTAGTATTTGTACTCAATAAATTTCGTTCTTATTTGGTCAACTCAAAGGTAATAGTTTTCACTGATCATGCAACAATAAGGTATTTAATGAGCAATAAAGAAGCTAAATCTAGGTTGATTAGATGGATTTTGTTACTTCAAGAATTTGATTTGGAAATAAGAGATAAAAAAGGTGTTGAGAATGTGGTGGCTGATCACCTTTGTAGGATAAAAACTGAAAATAAAGATGATGATATTGTGCCAATTGATGAGTTTTTCATGAATGAGCAGTTGTATGTGTTGAAATCTGCACTTCCATGGTTTGCTGATATTGTGAATTTCTTATCTTGTGGTGTCTTGCCACCTGATTTATCTTGGCAGCAAAAGAAAAGATTCTTGCATGATGTTAAATTTTATTCTTGGGAAGAACCTCTTTTGTTTAGGAGATGTAATGATGGAATAATTAGGAGATGTATACCAGAGGAAGAAATAAATGATGTTATTTACCATTGTCATTCCTCTGAATATGGTGGTCATTTTAGTGTCTCAAAAACTATTGAAAAAGTCTTGACATCAGGTTTCTATTGGCCAAATATGTTTAAACACGTGAGAGACTTTGTAAGCAAGTGTGATAGGTGCCAAAGGGTAGGTAACATTTCCAAGAGGGATGAGATGCCCCAACAGTCCATATTAGAAGTTGAATTGTTTGATGTGTGGGGAATTGATTTCATGGGGCCATTTCCATCTTCTTATGGAAATAAATATATCTTGGTAGGGGTGGACTATGTATCTAAATGGGTAGAAGCTATTGCTAAACCTACCAATGATGCAAAAGTTGTGGTGAAATTTCTGAAAAAATTTATTTTGACCAGATTTGGTGCCCCACGTGCCATAATCAGTGATGGTGGTAGCCATTTTTGCAACCACTAATTTGAAAAATTAATGAGAAAGTATGAGGTAAAGCATAGGATTGCCACGCCATATCACCCTCAAACAAATGGCCATGTAGAAATCACAAATAAAGAAATCAAGCAAATCCTGGAGAAAACTGTCAACAAGTCCAGAAAAGATTAGTCCCTTAAATTAGATGACACTCTTTGGGCATATAGAACAACATTTAAAACCCCCATAGGAACTACACCTTATAGGTTAGTTTTTGGGAAATCATGCCATTTGCCCGTAGAGTTAGAACATAAAGCTTATTGGGCCATTAGTGCAATCAATTTTGATTTACAAGCTGCTGGACATAAAAGATTTTTGCAACTTGATGAATTAGAAGAATTGAGACTTGATGCTTATGAAAATGCTAGGATCTATAAAGAAAGAACTAAAAAATGGCATGATAAGCATATCAAGAAAAAGGACTTTAAAGAAGGAGATTTGGTTCTCTTATTCAATTCAAGGTTAAAATTTTTTCCAGGAAAATTAAAATCAAGGTGGTCCGGTCCATTTAAAATTGTGAAAGTTTTACCTCATGGTGCTGTGGAAATTTTTGGTGAAAAATCTGGTAATTTCAAGGTAAATGGACAAAGGTTGAGGCACTATTCAGTTGGTGAGCCAATTGAGAAGATAGCAACCTGCTATCTCTCCATAAAATCTTGAGTGAGTATGGTCAAGCTAAAGACCTAAACTTAGCATTTTTGTGCATAACTCACAATTTTTCATTGATTCTTTATTTTTTTTCATATATGTATTTGTTTTAAGTTTTTTCATACTCCTTATTTAGAGTTTAACATTGTTCTAATTTCCTTATGCAGATGGGATGCAATGCATTACAAGCAAATGAGCATAAAAAAAATTTTATTTTAGTTTTAGCTTTAAATTTTAGCTTTTGATTCTTGCTGGATTCATTGCCCTTTTTGTTAATTTTAAGAGAAAATTTTTCCAAACCTTGTCATCTTGGTTTAACAAGAAAATTATTTGAATGTGGATGTGTGAATTGGTGCTTTGAAAAATTATTTTTTATGAGTGTTTGATGAACATAACAAGTTGAACAATTAGAATTCATGTTATGAAGGTTTAATCATTTGAAATCTAATTTGTTTTACTTTTTTAGGCACTCTCTAAATCTGTCAAATTTGGGCAGCAGATTGCACAACCTGCGACATAATCGGGTTCGCTTGTGTCGTCGCTTGTGTTCGCTGGGCACATTTTGGGCAGATTGTTGCACAACTTGCGACATAACCGGGTTCGCTTGTGTCGTTGCTTGTGTTCGCTGGGCACACTTTGGGCAGATTGTTGCATAACTTCCGACACAACCCCCCTATCCTTATGTTCTAACTTGTGTCGCCTGTTTGTTTTGCAGGATAAGGACTCACTTCACCAGAATGGGCCAGCAGCTACCCCAAGCCCAAAAGCCCACTAACCCATTTTGATATAAAATAATAATAATAATAATAATAATAATAATAAACCAAATCCAAAGCCCAAAACCCATACCCCATAAGCCCAAGCCCGAAACCCGAAACCCAAAACCTAAAAAAAAAACCCAAACCCATAGCCCAAACGCATAGCCCATGCCTTCTCCTTCTTCCTCTCGGCATCGCCCCCGACACGACCCCCCTTTTTCACCGTCACCTTCGTCCTCACAGTCATCTCCACCACAGACATTTTTCTTCGACTTCTTCCCATTCTTCTTCTTTCTCAGTCCCTTCCCTCCATTTCGCCATGCCCGACTCCCCACTCTCTTTCGAAAACTCCCCTCCCCATTCCTCACAGCCGCCGCAGCCCCAAACCACTCCACCCATGAATGCCGATTCACCGGCAACCCATTCTGGTGACGCCCCCATCGCTTCATACAAGAAGAAAAAGGCCAAAAGCATTAAGCCGCACAAATCAACAAGCGGCGTCAAGAGGAAGTGACCCGAACCGGCCACACAACAACTCCCAGTCCCGCCCCCAATGCCTGCTGAACCTGCTGTCCGACGTGGCATCCCAAAATCGGCGGTCAAGCGCCCCGGTACATCTAAAGGTAACTTTGTAATTACCTCCTCTTTGTCTGCTGCTAGACATTGGGTATTACCTACTGCTGAAATGAAAAGAAATAAGGCAAGAGTCGAAGCTCGAAAAATGGTTCAAACTCGGTATTTAGATGTGTCTACACTTAAATCCTTAGAGATATATGATGAAATGCAGACTCTGTTAGATGCTTTAGGTTAGGTGCGATTTGCACATAAACAGGAACTGGTTTATCCCATTCTGGTGCAAGAATTTATGGCCTCCCTGTCCACTAATAAGCATAAAAATGCCTTGGATAATGACTTGACAATCAATTTTAGATGCCTTGGTCAAGATAGGGTGCTGTCTATGGATAATTTTCACCATATATTCAGCTTTCCACCTGATGGTTTGTTCAAAATACCTACTAGCCAAAGGGACTATAATGGGTATGAATTTTGGCAGCAAATTGCACCTTCAGCAGGTACTTTCAAACCGGGGCACAGTAAGGCCTCTAAGATTGAGAGTCATGCCTTGAGATTGCTTGAGAGATTAATTGCAAATACAATTTTGGGAAGAGGAACTAGTGTTGGCACAATGTCTCAGTATGATTTATTCTTTTTATGGTGTGTAAAAACTGGTAAAAAAGCTTCACCTGGTTATTATTTTTACCGTCATGTGATCCGCCAGACTACTAGGGGTACTGGTAACATTGTGTTTGGAGGTTTGGTCACACCCATTGCACATTATTTTGGCTTTAATCCTCAAGTTCACAAGTGTGCTGCTGTTCCAACTGGTTTGCTATTTTTGGATGGACCTCATTTGGCCAACCAAAAATTTTGTATCAAAAATGAGGCTACCAAGCTGTATGAGATTCCTGCATCCACCGCACCACCACCTGGCTCTCCCACTGCAATTAGCTCTTCCTCAGCATCTGAGAAACCATCCGAGCAGCCTTTTACACACCCTCCACGCCAGGCTCCACCAGCTGCCCAACCTGCTTCATCAACAGCTTCTGGACCATCCATGGCAACCCTTCTGACATTCATGGAGAATCTCAGTGATGAGATCTATTCTTTTCGATAAATGACGGATGTCTCTTTTCAAACATTGCGGGATTTAGCTGATATATATTTGGATAGAAGTGCTGAAATGCAAGACGAGTTGAAAGTCCTGCGAGCTAAGCTGGAGCAGATCGAAACGAACCAGGCACTGATTTTGAGCATCATCTCTCCACAGCAACCACCAAAAGCACCACCACCTCCACAAGATGGCAAGGGCAAAGAAATTCTCATACCAGATTGACCAGCTTTTATTCTCAATTTACATTTCATGTTTTTATTTTTAGTTGCTTAATTAATTAGTGTTTTGAACTTGTTTAGTTAATATTTTGCTTGTGTTGTTTTTATTTTACTTGAACCATTTACTTCTTCAGTATTTTTTTTAGTTCCTCATAAAGTACATTTTTCTTTTATATCTTTAGTACATTGCTCACTTGCTTTGATTTGCTACTTTGGATTTACACTTGATAGTTATATTTTTGAGCTTAACTTCCTTAATTCAACTTTTTGAGTTTAATTGATTTAATGAATTCCATTGCACTGTTTCTTTTGCAATGAGTGCAGCAGCTGTCCAAATTTTATTTAATTAAATTGGCTGCACTTCAATGAGGTAACAATTCTCATCTCCGCTTGTGTCACTTTCAACACAAGTTGTGCTATCGCTTATGCAACAGGGTAATAATTCTTTATGCACATATGAGCCACCCATTTTCTGCACATATAGCCAAATTATCCCATTCCTTGCAATCTTTTAACATTGAGGACAATGTTCATTCTGAGTATGGGGGAGAGGGTAAATTTTTTGCAAAAATTATTTTTCTTTTTCACTTGCATATAGTGACATATTCATTACTTCATACTTGTACATATTCACATGCATACACTTGCATATAGCTTCATACACTTAGTTATGCATACTTAGTTACATATAGGTTGACTATACATTTATACATTCATGCATTTCATTAATTCATTTAAAATTTTTGAATTTTTAAACCAGTCTTTGAATTCCATAAGCCACTTATTCAAGCAATCCAACTTGCCTTTAGATGGTTAGTGGAATGAAAGTTCCAGCTGGGTACAAAGTCTTAAGCATTATTCTTTCTCTTACTTAATAGCTGAAAATTAATATATTTATCTAGGTATGCAGATTCTGATTAGCTATTTTGAGTTTTGAGTGTCTGAATAAGCCTTTAAGAAAGAAAATGGTCCTTGTCGTCTCACCATTCCTAGAACAAGCATCTTAGATCTTTCAAAGCGAAATTTTTAACTTGCATTTGATAAGAATATGATGTAGGCATTCCTTCATATTTTAAATCTCACATTTAGCCTTAACCTACCTTAATCTCATTTCAACCCTTGCAAACCCCCTTGAACCTTAATTCCCTAATTTCTTTGGAACCAAAATCATTTACCTAGCCATTAAACCTAAACACTACCACCTATTTATGAGAATAATATTTTAGCAATTAAGTGCATAAAATAAAAAATAAAAAAAAATAATGGAAAAAAAAGTTTGGAGGATTGAAACATCTTGAAAAGTGCTAGAGTAATTGTGAAAAGTTGATAAAAAAAAAGAGGTCACTAAAATATCCCAAAGGTAATTTTGGGTGTGACGTAAAATAGGGACGCATACAAAATAAAAAAATATATTATAAAAGTAGTCCCTTTATTTTGATAGCACTTGAGATTCATTGTGAATTTCTTTCCTCTTGATAAAAAAAAAAGGGTCACCAAAATATCCCAAAGGTAATTTTGGGTGTGACATGAAATAGGGACACATACAAAATCAAATAAAAAAAAAGTATAAAAGTAGTCCCTTTATATAATCATTGTGATAGCACTTGAGATTCATTGTGAATTTCTTTCCTCTTGATAAAAAAAAAAAGAAAAAAAAATTTCTATTATAAAAAAAAATATATTCTATTAAAAAAAAAAGGATGCACTTTGAGTTTCATGATTAATATTATTCTCATATTTTGTTTTCCTTATTCCCTTTCTTTGTTAACACAATTTTACCCCTATTTTGACCCCATTACAACCCTTAAAAAGAACTAATGATTCTTTGAAAAATGCTTGTTACATTAGTAGAGTTAGATCTTTTATGCTTGCATATGGGTTTGGCAATATAATCTTTCATACATTACTCACCATCTATTTGAGACACATTGGCTATCTATTTCATTTAGGTTTGTTTTGGCACAATTGACTCTTGTAGCTGGTTGGTATTTGTTGCTTGGGTTGATTGGTTAATTCTTAGCTATTTTGTAATTATTGAGAGTGATTACTTCATTCTTTGTGCTTCGCTGGTGGGAATTTGGAATGTTGGTGGCTAGGGGTAAGTTGGTGGTTTGGATTAGTGATTTTTGTGTTTTCAAACACTGATTCTATTCCCTTCCAAATGAGTTTTAATGAAATTTTTCTTGGGGACAAGCAAGAGTTTGAGTATGGGGGAATTTGATGCATGCATTTTAGATCATCATTTAGGTGTAATTTTTGCACATAATTTACCCTTGTTCATAGCTATTATTATAGATATTAGCATATATTTAGTCAATTTTATAATTTTCACACTTCTTAGTTTAATTTTTGGAATTTATTTGTTTTGTAGGTTAAATTTGGAGAAATTTGATGTATTTTGATCAGAGTAGCCATTTGGAGGAGATTAGAGTTGAATTGTAAAAATTTTTGAAGTTGAGTAAAAAATGGCCGAGAGTTACACAACCTGCAGCACAACCAATTTAGCTTATGTCGCAGGTTGTGTCGAGCGTCAGATATTCAGGCAGATTGTTACACAACCTGCAGCACAACCAATTTAGCTTATGTCGCAGGTTGTGTCGAGCGTCAGATATTCAGGCAGATTGTTACACAACCCGCGACACAACCGATTCAGCTTATGTCATTTTACTGGAAATGGATGACGTGGCATTTCCGTTACTCTGATTTTATACCTCACTTTCTCTGGAATCTTCCACCTTTTTACCCATTCTAGGGCAGTCCCCTCACCTATATAAAGTCTCCTTTATCATTTTCTTTCGATAAGGAGGAAGGGAGGCATTTTTGGTAAGAAAAGAAAGAGAGAAAGAGGGAGCACGTGAAGGGAGCAGCAGCAGCAGCAGGGAGCTCGTTCTGCACTCATCCAGCAGCAGATTCTTCTGCAATTTTCTGGGTTTTTCTATTCCTTAACTTAGATTTCCATTATTTCTTCATTTATACATTTGGGTTTGTCTTGAAACTATGATTAGTGAGTAGTTGTTTGAGATTCTAGAGATGGGTTTGTAAATATTGCTTTGTATTGTGGTTTTGAACTGATTTAGTCATTTAAATAAGGTTTGTTACATTTTGATTTATTGCTTGTGAGCTTGTTGCCTTGCTTGATGAATGGGCCCTCATTAAGTTAAGCTTTAATCCTTAATAGATGGACTGAAAAGTGAATATTAGGGATAGATAATCTTGCAATAAACTTTGTTTTCTTAGTGTTAGAGATAAGCTAAGAGGATTAAGGGGAACTTTCCAAAATCAATTAGAGCTTTAATTGGGTTTTTGTTAGGTTTGAAATACCGTGAAAACAGGGTTTGATTTAATGAAAACCAACTTTGAAATGCTTGAAAAAGGTTTCAAAAATTTAAGAATTGATTTCCCTCAAAATTGCAATTCTCATGTGTTTGGCTAAATTAGGGATAAATCACATGCAAACAATATTGAAAATCCAATCTCTAGAATCACTTTAATTTTTATTGAATTTAGATTTAATTCCTCTTTATTTCATAAATAGAAATTTCAAATTAAATTTTGGTAATCTAGCTTAATTAATTTTAGTTAATTGTTTGATTTAGCTTTAATTCCTCAAATACCAATTTTAATTCCAAATTTTATTTTACATCTTTAAATTTTGTCATTCTAATTAGCTTATACTTTTATTTCCAATTTAAGCACAATTCCCTGTGGGATCGATATCATTTTTTAAAACTATACTACTGTGACCCGTGCACTTGTAGACACACGTATCAATTAACCAGAAAACTTGAATAAGTAAAAATAATAAAAGTACCCAACTAACAAAAAAGATCCTACATAGATAACTATCCCTACATGGAACATTCACATGCATTAGGGAAATAAATCAAATCAATATATGTTCCTTGAAGACACTCCCTTAAAGCATAAAGATAATTTTCTATGGTGAGTTAGAGGCTCTTGTAACTGTTGTTTCATTCCCCGTGGTATGAATTTCTTGATCTCTAACAGCTTTCTCAGTTCCTTGGAAAGAAGTCCAGGAATGGTTTTGTGTATTGGCATCAATATTATTATTAGGTGAAGCTCCAATACTTGTAGCTGCAGGACTTGTTGTAGGACGAACTCCAAAATCATGATGATAGACCGAGAGATCTTTCTGTTCAAAATGCTTTGCCAACTCAAGAATTCTTAACCAAAATGATATTCCTTCTGAGTGTGTGGTGTTTGAGGTAGGCCAATGAAACCAAAGGAACTTCAAGATATGAATCAGTAGAGAAAACATGGAAGTAAGTCCTGTGATGATGAAAAAACCTCCAAAGCTGGACAGACTAAGACTATCTGACAAGGTTCGTGCAGTTTGATAATCACATGTGTTTTTGTCGAAAAAGTTATTCTGCTCAATTCTGTCCATTTTAGCTTTATCTTCAGTCACATTCAAGATTGCTCTTGAAATATTTGTAACTAATGGCGACCCAATTGGAAAGGCCTAACACAGAAAAACAATAATTTAATTATTATAATGATATGATGATTTTTTTTTTGAAGATTTTGAATGCAAATATAACACAGAAAAATATAACATGATTTATATGCTGGACAATATAACAGCAAGCTATTAGCAACTTCAAAGGACAATTCAAATCATAATAGTTTATATCATATAAGTGTATGAACATTTATTTATAGGTGGAGTGAGACTTACAAAGCCAAATTCATCTGTTTTGTAGGTTGGCCCAACCATTTGGAATTTAGATCAATATTTGGCCAAAAAGCGTTTGATGTAAGGAATTTCATTAAAAATAGCAGCAACACCACCATTTTGGATTCTCTTAGACAATGCTTCATCATACTTTTCTGGGACGATGCTACAACTCTTCAACTTGGACTAAGTGAAGTTGAGTTGTTTTATAAGGAAATCTTTCACAAAATAATGCGATTGGCATCCGACAAAGAGACCATTCCTTTGAATCTCTTCGATGTCAGCGAAGGCAGGCTGCAACCTCTTCAGTGTTAAAATTAAGGCTAAACTAGCAGCATAACTTTGGGATATGATAAGTACCACAAAAAACCATATGATCACAACAAATCTTGCCCAGCTGTTCAACAACTTCTCCCCTATCACCATTATCAAATATTTTTATAATTAATTTGATGAAGTTGGGATGAACTATTGCATTTAATTGTTATAATAACAACTTGAATTTTCATCATTGATTAATTGAATTTAGTACAATTATTGACCTTTAATTTCTTTCATGAGTAAAATTCGCTTAAACTTTGATTTTGTTTTCTATAATAAGTTTAATGGCAAAGTAAATTCAAATGTTTCTATTCGTTGATCATTTTATTAAAATATTTTAATTTTAAAACAAATATTTCAAAATTATAGAAACTTTAGCCAATACCAAAGTTTAATTCTCAAATTCTAATAGGTAAATTACAACTTAGTTCATATATTTTTAAAATTAGGCAATTTAGTTTCTGAGATTTACAAAATTTATAACTTAGTTCCTCTGACCAATTCAATATTAATTATAGCAAAAAAAAAAAAAAACTAAAATGTCCTTAACTATAAATATTTTCTATAACTGAGCTACGAGCTTCCTTGACTCTACCTATTAGTCATATATAGATTGTGATCGAGTATAGACTCGTCTCTGTCCGCCATCTCATTCCTAAACAAACCATAGTTAATGAAAATAAAATTTCACGGGACGAGTCGTGACTCATAAACCTAACTCGACCGGATCTTCATATTTTCAGCTCAAGAATTTTTATTTTATTTTATTTCTAGAAATTAAAATTTTACTGATTAAAATTAAAAAAAAAATATATTGAGAACTTAAGAATAATTTCACAATAATTCTTGACAGAAAGAAAAATTAATTTTGGAAAGAATAATACATTTATTATACTATTTAAATATAAAATTTAAATTAAGAGATTAAGTTGTAAATTTTACTAAATTTAGAAGACTAAATTACTTTTTTTTAAAATATAGGAACCATATTATAGGTTTTGCTAAACTTCAATGTCTAAATTATAATTTACCTAATTCTAATTTGAGTGTTTAATAAAATTCTCATAATTTTGAAAAATTAATTTAATTATTTAAAATTAAAAAATTTAAATAAAATAAATAACATACACAAATGTTTAAATTTATTCTGCCATTAAACCTTTATAATATAGTTATCATTGCCATAATTTTAGCTAGAAAATATATTAACCGAATAATTGTTTTTAAAAATATAGTTTTACCATTAAAGATAAACTATAGTTTTTTGAAGTTGGCTCAAAAAATAGGTTGTTTAAATTTCCACAAAAATTTGACAATAATAATGATATTCATGAAACCAAATCAAAGTTTAGCGATTATGTGAATTATTTTAAGGCCTAATTAAAAAAAAATTCAAAATTTTTTTATAAAATCTTATTGTTTCAATTTTATTTAATAATGTTTCACTTTTATTTAATAAATAAAATTTAATTAAAATTGAATAAAATAATAATAATTTATTTATTAAAGAATAAAAAATTAACCTGTGTCTCTATCTAACCACTGTCTTTGCAACTCCATCCACCGTAAATCTATTATAAAGCCCACTGACACTGTCCCAGAGATTGACATTGGACAGCTGCCCACACGGGCTCCAGTGAATCGCAATACTTGCTTCGCCTTCTTTTCTACTCTCATTTGAGGTGGGTGGACAGAGGAGGGAGAAGGGGAGAAAAAAATAAAAAAAAAAGAATTATGTAACTTTTTTTTTCTTTAATTAATAATTTTTAATTAATTTTGACCAAATTAATTGATCGGATAAAATTGCAATAAATTGATTTAATTCGCTAAAATGCCATTAAATTAAATTGCAAATTGGTGAAAATGCTTAAGGTTTTTTTGGTAATTAGGCCTCATAAATTCAATAACCATTGATGAAATTACAGAAGAAGGAAAAAAAACAAGAGAAAAGTTTGGAGAAATTACTCTGTGCAAAGGCTATTGTTGAAAAGTAGAACCAGAAAATTGTCCTAAACTGTTGATCTGGAGGCCCCCTGAAATCTGTATTTATACCATGTTCGAGCACCCATACCACTAAACCTGTGAAGATGAAAGCTGCAGCAGTTGTTAACTAAAGGTCCAAGCTCAGTGGCTTTAAGAAAATCCACTTGTTGTCCCTTTTATCATGTTTCATTAGAACTACCATGGAAACTCCGGATTCTGTGTAAGGCAATGTAAAGTCTACATATAGTGAACGATTAGCCACTATTGTTATATCTCCAACAACAGCATCCACTTCCTGCCAAACAATTATAAAGAGCATTCTTTAATCAATTTTCTATTCTACTTGTTAATCAAATTTTCTGCTGCACATTAGGCGGGGCTGCCCTAATTCATATCCTACTTACTATATATTTGAATGGGATGCCATACTAATTCTAACTCTAAAAATCATATCATTGGGTAAACCTACATGAAGAATGAAATCTTTTGCCTTGTTTTAGGGCTGCTTCTAGTATGGGAGACAACCAATGAAAGAGAACAGAAAGCAACCTGTTGTTTGATTTGATAAAGAAGTTGGTCATAAGTTCCTTTACTCTTCCTCTCTTTATCAGCGAAGGGAATGAACTCATATGGCAAGGGAAATGGTAACATCTTGAGTGCTTCGGGGAAAACATCTGCACAGAAGCCTGAAACAATAGGCTTACCGGTTTCAGGATGCCATTCTACTTTTAAAAATTCTCTAAAACCAGTTGTAACTGGAAACCCAATTCTTAACTTCCTTGGTTGCTCATCTGTGTCTCCTGGCCATATTGGTTTTCCGAGTTTTTCTTTGGAAGTCAAGCTTTTTGAAAGCGCTCCATTTAGACTATAATATCCAAGAATTCTTTCTTTGTTTCCAATCACATTGAATATTTCCAAGGCTTTAGGTATCAGCTCTCCCTTAGCCAAATGGAACTCCCCACTTAGTCCTTGAAAACGTGTGTTCAGTATAGAGTTCAAGAGTATTGGCCCCATTGTAGAAATTCCTATGGTAGCTTCAAGATTATTTGTTGTGCTTTGGCTAGTGTAATTATGCTTTAAGATGCTAGGTTTTACATTATCAACAGTCTTCTCCACTGCCATTGCTATTGCCCAAATTGTATCATATGCCCATAAACCAAAGAGATTTAATTCATCTAACTTCCTATGTGGTTTTCTTGAAGAGAAATTCTTTTCCCATCTTGATTTGAAGTTTTCAAGCATTGTTGATGTGGGTATGTTGTAAACTCAGTTTATATAAGTATTTTAGGGTAGTTTTGCATCCATTTTGCCTTTTTAGTTTAGTAATTTTATGCTTTTAATGCTTATTTTAGTTAATTTGTTAATTTTAGTTTCATTTTATTTGATTTTCGGAATATTAATGTTTTTGATAGGTTTTAATAAGGTTTAAAGGAAAAAAAAGTCCATATAGAAAAAATTCAAAGTGATTTGGAAGCTTAAGGTAGTGTGCAAAATGAAGAAAATTAGCTTAAAGAAGAAGATCAGCCGAGACTTTCAAGGGTCTCAACATGCTCCGTGTTGAGGGTCATGTGAAGATAAGAGTTAACCAGCAGGAATCCACATGAGGCATGTAAATTCACACTGAAAGTTTCATGGACTTTAACATGCCCCATGTGGCGGGTCGTGTAAATAGAGATTTTGGAGCAAAACACGCCGAAAGTTTCAGGGACTCCCACATGCCCCGTGTAGATGGTCATGTAGAATCTAAAGACTCCTCCTCCGAATCAACATGAGGCATGTGGAAAACAACTTAAATCAACATGAGGCATGTGGGATGGCGCTGATAGATTTGCTGACATGGAAAAATTTTCTCTTTTCACATCTTTTACACCTTTTGTCTTTATCCCTTTAGATACTATTTTTAGGGCAAACCTTAAGGGGATATATAAGCATCATATTCTCATTTTTACCATAAAGGAGAAAGAGAGAAAAATTAAAAGAGAAAGGAAAGAGGGAATCACGCCATTTTTGGAGGAAGAACACCTACAGAGTAACGTTTTCCAGCTTCCATTTTCAGAGATTTAGATTCTCTTCTTCTGGGTTCTTTTATTTTTTAGTTTTATTTTCATGTTTTCTTACTCTATTTCATATTTTCTACTTGTAAATATAAGCATGAGTGAGTAGATACTTAAGATTTCAGAGCTGGGTGTAATGATTTAAGTTTTATTTGTGGATTTGGACTGGTTTTAACCAGATTTTAGTATATATAAGTTTTGATTCTTATATTGTGTGCTTATTTACATACCCATTATTGGTACTCTTTGGGTTTTATTCTTAATCTTAGATTGAAGGACCGAGAGCTAAAAATCTATGATAGATAATCAAGATAATGAACTTAATCACCTAGTGTTAGAAATAAACCAGTGGGTTAAGAGGAATTTCAAGTTGATTAAAATGTTTAAAGGGTTTTGGGTAATTAAAAATCGCATAAGAATGGGGTTTAGTTTTCTTTAAAACACTATTTAGTTTTCTTGAAAGAGAAATTAAAGGAAATCAGAATCAACTTCCTTCAAACTTGTATTTCCCTTAATCTTGGCTTTGCCTATCTAAATCCCAATGAATTTTACTCCATGAACCTCAACTCTGGAATTAATTTTTACCATTAATTAATTAAATCTTTTATTACTTGCTGAAATTTTAGTAAATTAGTATAGTGCTTAGAATTTTAATTGCTTAATTCATTATAATTTCCTTATTTTCCTAATTTATTTTGTTGCATCTCTTACTCTATTTTTGGCATAAATTATTGATAGCCCAAATAATCATGACTTTTATAGTTTGATACTCAAACAACAAATCTCTGTAGGACGATATCTTTTCTTTACTACTTGAACGACTCGTACACTTGCGGAGTACGCAATCAAGTTTTTAGCACCGTTGTCGGGGATTTGTTTTGTTTGATATTATACGATTGATTGTTTGGTTAATTTGGGCATTTTATTTTTGATTTTAATTTCTTTCATTTATCATTTTACTTTGAGATTTTCTTATTTTGGTTTTTTAGGTACATATCTTTTATATGAGAAGAACAAAAAGTACAGAAATTGATTTAATTTTTGATCCTGTTATTGAAAAGATAGCTAAAGCTTTAAGAGTAGAGTCTAAAAGAAGAAAAGCTGAACTTAGAATTCAAAGACAGCAAGAGAAACATCAAGAGCAACAAGTGATAGAAGCTATGGCAAACGACAACAACAGATCAATTAAGGATCATGCTTTTCCTGATTTTGGAGATTTTAGACCGAGTATTACAAGGCTTAGAGTGGAAGCAAACAACTTTGAGTTGAAGCCCTCACTTTGTCAAATGGTTCAACAATCACAGTTCAGGGGAGGTCCTACTGAGAGTCCACATGTGCACCTTGCACATTTTCTTGAGATTAGTGACATGCTAAAGATAAATAGTGTGTTAGATGATGCCATTCGATTGAGATTATTTCCTTTTTCTTTGAAGGATCGTGCTAGGGAGTGGTTGCATTCATTACCTCTGGGTTCAATAACTACTTGGGATGAGTTGTCATAAGCTTTTTTGGCTCAATACTTTCCTCCTAGCAAGACTGCAAAACTGAAAAATGAATTAACTTCTTTCAGACCAAGGGATGATGAGAGTCTCTATGAAGCTTGGGAGAGATATAAGGATCTTCAAAGAAGATGTCCACATCATGGAATCCCTAAATGGATGCTAGTTTAACATTTCTACAATGGTGTTTCTCCAGCAATTAGAAGTATAATTGATGCATCTTCAGGAGGTGATCTTATGGAAAAGTCAGAAGATGAAGCTTATGCAGCATTGGATAAAATTGCTTACAACAATTATCAATGGAGCTGTGAAAGAAATGAAATGAAGAAGCCACCAGCTAGTGTATATGAATTAGATGCCATGAGTATGTTCAATGCCAAATTTGATGCTTTGACGAGAAAAATGGATAAGTTAAGCATGAAGGTTGACTCATCAATTGGAGGATCTAGTCATACAGAAGATGTTAGTGTGGGAAATATGCATTGTATCAATGATTTTCCTTCCTATGGGTAAGAGTTTGGAAATGAGCAAGTTGATTTTGTTGGGAATTACAATAAGAAACCAGTTGGTAATCCTTTTTCTGCTACATATAATCTAGCATGGAGGAACCACTCTAACTTTTATTGGGGAGGTCGACAAGGGCAGCAACATAATTATCAACAACCTCCTAATTTCCAGCAACAACAGTAGAATTTTCAACAAAACAGAGTACCACCTGGATTTCCACCACAAAGGAATCAAAATGCACCTATTCCACAACAATCAGTTCAGTCTTCAGACCAAGATTCAATTTTGAAGTCTATGATGGAGAATTTCTTAACTGCTCAATAAAAACAAGGAGAAATGATTCAACAATTAACTTCAAGGATGGACCAGCTTGCCACTCATAACAGGACGTTGGAAAACCAAATAACTCAACAATCAAGCTCTTCCAGCAAAGCACAAGGAAAACCTCCAAGTCAACCAGAGAATCCTAAAGAACATTGCAAGGCAATGATCCTAAGAAGTGGGAAAATTTTGGGAAATAAAAAGGAAGATGAGATAAAAGAGGAAAAAAATGAAAGAAGATGAAGACAAAAATGAATCTATTTCGAATCATGATTAAGTTAATGAGGAAGCAAACAAGAAAAAGGAAATTGAAAAAGAAAAAGAGGAAAAGTATGTGCCTCCACCACCATACAAGCCACCATTGCCATATCCTCAGAGGTTTCAGAAAGCAAAGCTAGATAAGCAGTTCGGGAAATTTTTGGAAGTTTTAAAGAAATTACACATCAACATTCCATTTAGAGATGCAATTTCTCAAATGCCCTCATATGCTAAATTCCTGAAAGAAATTTTATCAAACAAGAGGAGATTAGAAGATTATGAAACTGTGGCATTAGCAAAGGAGTGTAGTGCTCTCTTATAGAATAAACTTCCACCAAAATTGAAGGATCCAGGAAGTTTCTCTATTCCTTGTCACATTGGGGATACTAGTATTGAAAAGGCATTGTGTGATCTTGGAGCTAGTATAAGTTTGATGCCACTCTCCATTTGTGAAAAGTTGAAGGTAGGAGATTTGAAGCCCACTACCATTTCTTTGTAACTAGCTGATAGATTTATCAAATATCTAGTGGGAATTTTGGAGAATGTGCCATTGAAGGTTGGAAAATTTTTTATTCCTGTGGATTTTGTGGTTCTAGAGATGGAGGAGGATGTAAGAACACCCATTATACTTGGAAGATCATTTTTAGCTACTGCAGGAGCTAATATAGATGTGAAGAATGGGAAATTGAAGTTGAAGGTAGGAGAAGAGGAAATAGAATTCAATCTATTCCAAGATTCCAAGAAATCAGCTGTGGTAAATTCTTGCTATAGGGTGGATGTTATAGAAAATGATACTGGAATGAATGATATTAAGTTGGATGAAAGTCAAATTACTCTTCATTCTCAGTGTAATCAGCATACAGTGTAAAAGAAAAAGTCTCCTTTGCCACTTCCTTTTTATAAGAATGAAACTCCAAGAGTAAAACTTAAGGCTCCATCTAAACAACTCAAAGTAGAAAGTTCATCTCAAGTTTGTAAGAGTAATTTGCAAGGTGTGATTAAGATTCTAAACAAAGCAACAGGTACTTTCATAGTCAATGGGAAAAAGTTGAAGTACAAATTTGTTGCATAACCTGTTGAGAAGGGAGACAACACTTTCCAATTCCAACCACCATGAACTGAAAAGGTGTCAAGCTAATGACCTTAAATTAGCACTTCTTGGGTTTTACATGTTGGGTAACCATTACCTGAGCCTGTTTATATATATATATATATATATATTTTTTTATAATAATATTTATAAATTTTTATATATTTTATTTTATATAAAATAAGATTGAAATATTTTATGGAATTTTTCAATTTGTAAAATAAAAATTATTAATAAAATTATTGTTTTGTGAATTTTTAATTAAAATATATAAAATTAAACGGATTCGGATATTTTTCGAATAATAATAATCGGGTTTGAGACGGATTTAAGTAGTTGAGAATAAATTTTAATCAGGTTTGAGACAGGTTTGAGTTTTGAAAATATTAATTGAATTTTGATAGAATGATTTCTGTGGGTACCCTAATCATTACCATCACTAACCTTATAGATGTGTTAGTCTGTAAACTCCACACATCAAATATTCATGTTTGAGCATGAAAGAGCGTTGTCGTAAATGGGATAAAGATATTTATGCTAGCCTCTAGGTGTTTATTATTGGACAATATATTTCACCAAAAATAAATAATGACGTACTCTTATTGAGTATGAAAATATTACCAGCAGTTCAATATATATATATATATATATATATATATATATATATATATAACCAGCAGAAGCCGCAGAAACAACATCATCTCTGGAATCTCTGTTGAGTAGGGAGAGTCTTGTTTGATAATTGTCATTTGCAGCATAGAAATCAGAGATTGCCATGGATATGAAGCTTTCTGCCATTTCTCCTACTGTTGAGTTCAGATCAAGAACTACTCCTACTTGCACAATCTCCTTCCCCATCAAGCACTCGCACCTGAGACTAAAGAATAGAATGGAGAGAAGAGAGAATATCCATTTCTGCATAGCCATTTTCAAGAATCAAGATAGTAAACTAGCTAGCAAGCCTTTCGGACTTATAAATTGGAACAAGTTAAGAGTCAGTGTGTTGTTACTAGTCTAATAATAGCTATATTTTAACTAGCTAGCTAGCGTTAAACTTTTGTACTTATTCGGAATATAATATATCCTAAACTTTTTATGGTCTAATTTTCTGTATTTTCTAGTTATATGTTTTTAATTTTATCAAATATGGTTCATATGTAAGTTATTGATTTTATTTGATTAATTTTATCAATAAGAATTTTTTGGCTTCATATCCATACTTTTTAATAAAAAAATAATTCTTAAGACTCTAAAACATTATAGAATTAAAAGAGATTTAGTGCTTATTTCAAATTATATTTAAAGGGACAAAATTACTGTTAAAAAAATAATTTAAAAAAATTTATTTTATTATTTTAATATTTTTATAATAAATTTATTAAATTAAATTTTAAATTATTTTTCAATATTTGTTAATTAATATATTTTAAAAAATAATTTTTTAATAACAATTTTAAGACTAGTATCTAAATTGAATGTGAATACAATTAAAATAAATGTAAATTAAAATAAAAATATATGAAATAATTGAAATTCATAGATTTTCCGTAAATAATTTGTAAAAAGTTGAAAGTACAAGTAAAACGCGCAAGGATTTGAGACTAAACGTAAAATGAGGTACTGTCATATTTAATAATGCATTGTAAATATCACTATGAAACATTTTGTGAGCAATAGAATGAACTACTTTACTACATTTTTTATGCACAAAATAAAAATTACATATATCAAAACAGTGCGGTGCTACGGTGTGGCCAAGGGGGCATTAAAATTTTTAAGGATCTAATAGTAATTTTCATTTTTTAAAATTCTACTCTTATATCAAATTTTGGTGGGTATGGAATATTCAGGTTTTTAAAAGTTTTAAGGGTTTTAATTGTATTTTTATAAAAAAACTCTAAATTCTTTATTAAAAGAATGATACTAATAATGAAATATAAATCCTCTTACCAAAAAAATAAAATCTAAATCGTTATTGTCTTTTGATTCTATATTTTTCATTAATTTTATTTTATCATTTTTTTCATATAACAAATCAACAATCACCAATTTGTATTTTTTAAAATTTAAAATTATCGGGCATTATTATTAAAGGAGAGTTGAACATAATTTTCTCATAATTTTTTATCAATTTAAAATATTATTAGTTTTCCTGATTTTTTTTTTCTTGTTGAAATATTTCTGTGCTCAAGTTAGAAATTTTTTTTTCTAATATTAGAAGTTAAACCATGTCATTTATTTTATTTCATCTATAATTTTAATTGAATTTACTTTTCATAATTTCTTTGAAAAAAAATAGATTTGGGATAATTTGGATAAATTTTTTAATATTAGGCCATCAATATTTTTAGGTTTAGCAATTCACAATATTAATTATTCATTATATTTTTGAACTAATAGCAATTCTATTTATTAAATTTTTTATTTTTGTCATTATATTTATTAAATATTTTTATTTTATAGTTATGAAACGATCATATCAGTTAACTATACAGAATTATCATTATTAGTTAATCAATCTCTTCAATCAATATCTAAGCAAGTAATTTATTAATAAATTATACATTTTAATTATTCCCTCCTAAGCTAAATTCTGGCTCCGTCACTGCATCAAGATCATGGGTTAAATTTGATATATCATTCAAGATACCCAAAAAATCACTAGAAATTGAGCCTCCTTTAATCATAAAAATTACTAATTGTGGATCTCCTTCAAATATAATGGAAGTGAAACATTTATTCTTAGTAAGTAAAACCACTTCTCAATAAGCTAGAGCCTCCAAAGTGAAAGGATGAGTAATACCTGTATATCATCTAGTAGATTGTCACGACCCGATTTCTAGGCTGAACCAACGCTAGGACTTAAGTCAGCGTGAGACCCCCAAAGCTCGTAGTAAGCCTAATTATTTCTAGCTCAATCATAAAGCCCATAAGTATAGTCCAAATTCAAGAAAATAAATGGACAGAGTCAAACCATAAATTAGACTATCTAACGAGGAATTTTAGCTCACCCGAAAATCAATTATATAGGGAGCTTAGCTCACCTTCACAATTCTCAAAATAGATGAATAAATAACTGGAAGCTCAACTCCCTCCATTCAAAGAAATAATTATCACATACATCCAAGAAATCTCCCATAATTAATTTTACAACTCCAAAAAGTTAAGTTATTACAAACCCAATTAAAATAATATGCTACTTATACATGCAGAATTCTAGAATTGAAAAAAAGATAATAAAATCACAAACTAAACTTTTATGGTTGAACCTATAAGAAAAGAAAGCAGATGATTCTCAATAAGTCCATCTATCACCTAAGAAAAAAATAGTTGAATAGGGGTGAGTGTTCGACTTATAAGATAAGATATTGATTTTAAATATAATTTCTATAACTAACTAAACCTAATGCATGCCTATGTATGAAGCACAACATATTCACACAGTTACAAACAATTAAAATAATATTCACATAAAAGATAATTTGGAGCTCTCACACATTAATGTGTCACATCAATATATATATATATATGAAAGCTAATCTCTTATAAAACTCTCTTAATTCTAATACCTGCCAACGAGGTCAACTCAAGTCAGATTTTCTCTTAATAATCTATGTGAGGGGTTAGCGAGATCAACTCAAAACCGTACTCACCCCAACCTATTTATATATATAACAATCGAGTCCCAGCGAGTCAAGCTTTAACCATGACTATCCGTCCTACGATATCCATACCCACACCATACTCACACCAATACAAGCATAGACTCCAAATTATCTTAAGGCGACATCCACAAACAAGATCAATAAAATATAAAACAAAAGAGCGTGCTTAACATTTAATTTAATAATATTAAAATTATAAATAAAATCAATATCTATTTACAGATTAATCGAAGATCACTGAGGCGGCTAAGAAGAGGAGGATTAACTCGGATCACCTAAACAATTATATTTATGAATTTATCAATGTTAAAAAAAAAAGAATTTAAAGAGTCAAAGACATTCTAAATTTATACTGAAAATCCGACAAAGTTTCTCATGTACCTAAGACCTACCCAACCTACAAGGTAACTCAAATAACACTTCCTAATCCAATGGTTTTAGGCCCACTACACAACAACAACATACTGCCCTACTTAGAACTGTCAAACCAATCAAAACTCATATAACTACACAATTAAGCTATTAAGCTTAAAATTTATATTTTGCAAAAACTATCCAAACTAACTCCCAAAATTCTATAATCATGCTCCGCAATTCTTAGCAATACTATTTTACTATTGCAAACAGAATTATAATTTTTTTGGCTACCCACAAATATTTTAGGAATTTTATTCTAAACCTAGCATTAGGCAAAAAGGGCAAATTAGAGTTTGGGTTTACCTACGCCAATTGTGACACCCCTTACCTGTCTACAGTATAGCCGAGCGAGGAGTGTCATATTTGGTGCCGGAGCACCTTATCTTATGCTGTCCTGTTCATTGTTAATTTTAAACTTATAGAAAATATGTGAAATTTTTTTTTATATCACAATTTATTTCTGTGGATACCTGGGCAGAGTCCTCTCTGTTTAATTGACATCTGGCAGTTTCCACAAGTTATCTGTTAAAATAATACCATGTCTCATATTTCTACATGTCATATTATCTCATTTCTGCTTATACAATCTCAAGTTCATTCATTTATTTCATTCATTCATATAGACATTCATATGCAGAAATTCATAACTTTAATTACAATCCAAAATACAAACTTATAATTTTTATTACATCACAAACTAGTAATTACATCATGTTTATACACAATGAACCAAAATAATAGTCTATACATGGGCCCTACTAAAATACAAAATGACCGGTGAGGTGATTATGGACGATGGTAGATCTGGTCAGAGCTCTGTTAGACGCTACTGTGGCGGCTGTGTCAGGTGAGCCTAGTCTCCAGTACCTATGCGATGGAACGCGCTAAGCTGATAGCTTAGTTGTGCATAATTTAAAAGAAATGTAATTAAACAATTAAAATAATCGTTCTATGCTAAGTTCCGCAGTTTCTAAGTTATTTATGAATTTTCTGCACATTGGAAGCAATTTAACTTAATTGTATCTTTTTTGGTCGTTTCTTATATTTTCAGTCTTGATTTATTTATAACAGTACCCAAGTAACCTATAACAGACTATAAGTGCTGGATACGTGGGAGTATCCTGGTTAGACAACCATATGTCTAGCCTGTATACACATGTCATGTCAGGCACTAGGCCAGCGGATAGGCTTTCTAAGCCACAAATATCATTAGGCACAATGGCCAACGGTCAGGCATATAGCCTATAGAACAATCATGTCAGACATACTTTGTCGATAAGTGATTATTCCTGTAAGCAGTATTGCTATCTGTAGTCCCTAATTGGTATACCAATGAGGAGTGATTCCTACAACCAAAGATATCAAAAATAAAGCTTGAATGTTGAAGAATCTAAAGTGGCCCAAATGTGTATAACTTACTGCATAAGTTGCGCAGTTCTGCACAGGGAGAAGAAGCAATTTTTCAAACCTGCCAAAACCTGCATAAGTTACTATATGACTTATGCAGATTTACTCCTTACTTATGCAGCTTCACGGAAAACTGCATAACTTATATAGTCTCGCACTCTGCTTATGCAGCTTCACAGAGGAGATAATCAAAATGGCCGAAAGTTGCATAAGCTACTGCATAACTTATGCAGATCCATTCTTTGCTTATGCAGCTTCATGCAGAGAGCCCTAAACCTGCCGAAAACTGCATAAGGGCTTGCATAGCTTATGCAGTCCACTTATGTAGTTTCATAGAAGACTCCAAGGCTTGAAAAAAACTGCACAACCAACCTGCATAGCTTATGCAACATCACGAGAAGCAACTAGAACCACCAATTTTGCATGGAATCTGCATAAGAAACTTGCACAATTTGTGCAACTCTTCATATTGAGCTGGCAAAAGATTCCCTCACATGAACTTCACCTCAAACACACAAATTTAGGTCTACTTGTCAGAAAGATATCAATATGTCCTTATCTCATTTCAGAAGGGAGAAAAAAAGAAAAAAAAGAAAAAAAAAAAAGAAAGAGCAGCAACAGAGGAGGAGTCAGGAAACAGAGCATAAACGCCACTTCTTCATTTCTGAACAAGATTTGGAGTTTTCCTCTTTTCTTCCCTACTTTCTATCTTTCTTGCATCGGGTTTCCTAGTTCTTAGCATAGATTTAAGTTTTATTTCCATATTTACTCAAAATTTCTTGTAATCATTATGGATAGTGAGTAGTTTTTCAATAGATTCTGGAGTTGGGATGTAATATTTGAGATATTTTGTGAATTTTGATTGAGTAATCCATATTTTGTGATTTTAATGAGGTTTTATCCATTTCTTGTGTGCTTAATGACTTGCTTAGTGTAGAATCCCATTAAGTATTATTTTTTAATCCATGGTTGAAGCACCGAAAGGAGAAAACCTTGTGATAGATAATCAAGAAATTGGACTTAATTAACTTAGATCTAGAAATAGACTAGAGATTAAGAGGATTTACAGATTAATTAAGAAACTTAATGGGTCTTGATTAATTTTAACTTCACGAAAGTAGGATTAGATTGATTAAAGCACTCTTTGTCTCACTCCAAAGAGTATTCAAATGATTTAAGAATTAATCTCCTTAAAACCTATAATTTCTATAAGATTGGATAACCAATTTAAAAATCCCAAAATAGCTTGAATATGAACTCCCAAACTCCGAAATCACCATTTTATTATTGTTAATTTCTAATCGAATTTAATTGTTTGCCATTTTAAATCTTGCCATATTTCAATTTGCTTATTTTAATTTAGTGCAAATTTAGTTCAATCTTCACATTGTTAATTAGATTATTAATTTTGCACATATAGATTTCATACTTCAATACCTATCAATCTATTGCTTGAATTTCAAAAATAGTTAAAATTAGTCAATATTTATATAAAAAATTAAATCATTAACACAACTCTTCGAGGGAACGATATCTTTTCTATATTATTTGTACAACTCGTACACTTGCAGTTGAGCCACATAAAAAAAGCAATATAAGAAAATTAGTCTAATAATACCAGTACAAAATAGGGTGATTAAATGATTTCTCTATGTGCTTATGGAAGTATGGATTAATAAAATTGTCATGCCAAAATCTTTTGTCTAAGCCTCATTCAACCGTAAATTTAAATACAAAATATATAGTAAAATATTACAATTCACCTATATAATATCAATCTTACGTAATTTTTTAAAAATTAAATTTTACACACTGCAGAACTGTCTGCAGTGAATAAATGATTATACGTTGCTTGTACTTATGCATCCTTATTCACAAAATTATGAATCTTACATTCCTAAATTTATGGAGTAAGTGTTTTCTTTCAATAATCAGCATATCAATACACTGTATAATTTGTTGTTTGCTTGTGTCAATATCAAAGAGGAGTGTTGTGTTACGTTACGTTATTTTCAATTTACAAAGAGATTATTAGGTGTACAAAAACCTTTCTCTGAAAAACATGAGTTTCATTTTAAGAATAATTAATTTGTTATATTTAAGGGAATATTATTTTAGTACTCTTAGTGTATTCAATAATTAGTCGAATTCACATACAAGAGTGCGAGTTATCTATCTACCGGTCGATTTTCAATTAGGCCCTTTATATTAAATGGGCCTTGCAGGAAACTTTTACTTCATTTATGAACAATTTGAATGGGTTAATTAGACCCACGTTTTAATGGACCAAAAATGCTTTTTTTTTTTTTTTTTATTGGGAAGAATTATCGGCGGAAATAACACGGTTAAAGTTGGCCGTTATGTATTTTTCATCTTTTTATCTTTGCCATATGGTTTTTATGTTATTGAAACTAAAAATCTAATTATTGAAATTAACGAACTTAATTATTTATCAAATATTGATTTGAGTTGTCACCTTAGGTTTGTTCACTTCTTAACTACTTATTGGTCAGTCCTAGTTTTCTTCACAAATTATCAAGTATGACATTATAATGTCAAGCAAGATGATGGCGTTATGTTGTCAAGCCAGATGGGCTACCAATGGATTATTTGTCCTTTTTTTTGGCAAGTTATCGCTAAAACATAGCACTAGCAGCAATTTGGCGTAGTTTGTGAGGGAACAAATGTATCTTCCATTTCCCATGCAGATGTATTGGTGATAATGACAGATTAGAAAGTAGAAACGGTGGATTCTATCGAGGGATATTGGAATTATATCCTGTTGTGCTTCCACAGATTTAAAAAGATGAATGACCAATGTGGCATCATCGACCTCTTCTTCTGCTTCATGCGTCTATTTTTGTAATTCAGTTTCCTCTCAATCTCTGAGTATCAGTATGATTACTTCTTTCTACCATGTACGGAGGCAGAGTTTACCTCTCTGCTTCCTCTCCTTCCTTCTTCTACTTCTTCTTGCCTCTGCTAATTCAATATCTTTCCGGAAAACAAGGTTTGAACCAACTGACACTAGCTTGATCTATGAAGGTGGTGCGGCTCCTTACGTTGGAGCCATTGAACTTAACAGTGATACTTACCAATGTCAAGTTGGTAGAGCAACTTATGCAGAGAAGGTCAAAATCTGGGATTCCAAGACACAAAAGCTCTCAGACTTCACCACCCGTTTCACTTCTACTGTAGACATCCAGCGCCGTCTTATTTATACTTCTGGGTTCACTTTCTTCCTTGCTTCAGTGGGATTTCAAGTACCAATGAATTCAGCTGGTGGTTTTCTTGGCTTATATAATATCACAACCATGAACTCTACAAACCAAGTACTTCACGTTGAATTTGACACAAATTCAGATCCGCAATGGGATCCTCTGTTTGAGCATGTTGGTATTAACATCAATTCACTTTCTTCATCTACATATACCCGTTGGAATGTTACTTTGCACACCGGAGATAATGCTGATGTCTGGATTAATTATAATGGTAGTACCAAGAATCTGAGTGTGTCTTGGAAATATGCTCTTACCGATACTTCTCAAGAGACTACCAGTCTTTCCTTCATTGTCGATCTCAGGGAGGTTCTTCCTGAGTGGGTCACAATTGGCTTTTCAGCTGCTACAAGAGATTATGTAGAACGCCACGCAATTCTGTCGTGGGAGTTCAGTTCAAGCTTGGAGACGGATGAAACAGACCAGGAAAACGCTAGAAAGATTAAACTGGTAATACTTGTAGTCTTAGCAGCTTGTGTCCTGATAGGTGCGGTGATTATAGCATTTGGTGTTCGGTGGACAAAGAAGATGATGAGGGGAATAATACAGACAATTAACTTGATGTCAATTAACGATGACCTCGAAAGGGGAAGAGGTCTGCAAAGATTTTCTTATAATAAGCTTGCTTCAGCCACCAGCAATTTCTCAAGTGATACCGCGTTGGTTGAAGGAGGGTTTCTTTCTGTTCACAAGGGGCACCTAACTCATTTAAATATGTCGGTTGCCGTGACGAAATACATTTGGGGTTCAAAACTGACGAAAAAGGAGTACATAACAGGGATGAAAATCATAAGCCGGTTGAGGCATCGAAATCTGTTACAACTCATAGGTTGGTGCCATGAAGAGGGGAAATTCCTGCTTGTCTATGAGTTTCTGTCAAGTGGTAGTCTTGATTCTCACCTTTTTGGGAATAGGACTCGTCTCACTTGTGATGTGAGATACAGAATAACTCTTGGATTGGCCTTTGCTTTGGTCTACCTTCATGAAGGGTTGGAACAATGTGTGGTGCACAGTGATGTGAAATCAAGCAATATAATGCTAGATTCAAATTTTAATGCCAAGCTTTGTGATTTTGGATTAGCTCGGTTCATGAACCAAGAGCTTGTTCCACAAAATGCAGGGTTGGCTGAAGCTGAAGGGTACATGGCTCCGGAGTATATAAGCACAGGTGAGGCTAGTAAAGAATCAGACGTATATGGGTTTGGGCTGGTAGCCTTGGAGATTGCGACTGGAAGAAGAGTGCTAGATCCCATTGAAGACAGACCTGAAATGAGTCTGGTAGAGTGGATCTGGGATCATTATAGAAACAGGACGCTTGGATTGGCTGTTGATAGGAGACTTAATATGGATTTTGATGAGAAACAAATGGAATGTTTAATGATCGTTGGACTATGGTGCGCTCAACCAGATCACGGGTCAAGGCCTTCAATCAGGCAAGCGATTCATGTTCTTAATTTCGACGCATTATTGCCCAATCTTCCAATAAATTAGATGTCTGCTTCTTTGCATATTTACCGTAGAAATAATAGACTCACTTGCTTTCGTAAAGATACATTTACTTTACTTTCATATGGATTAAGAAGAAAATGTAGTTATAGTTAAAATAATAAATTTTATTTAGTCTTTTTTTTAATATAATTTCTACTTATATTATTACATTGAAAATTAAATACTCATATATTATTAAATTATTCTTAAAATTAATAGATTTTACTTTATGAGATGGAGAGTATTGTTTTTTCCTGTTAAGTGAATAGTGTTGCTAGAAATTGCTACACCATTAGTGATTTGGGTTCTAGACAATGATGTTAAACCCCGACCAATTTGGTGGGTCGACGATCCGAACATAAAATTAGACTAATTCTCTCATTGAATCACGTAAAAATTTGACTCAGAAAAAATTAAATGATTTGATAGTTAAACTAGTGATCTATTGACTTAATGACCTAACAAATTTAAATTTTTTAATTTCAATTTTTTTAAAATATCAATTATATTAATATTTCAATATTTAAAATTTGAGTTTATATTTAGTCATTGAATAAGATATTAATTAATTATTATTCTTTTATTTATATTGATATAAGAAATTTGTTAAAATGATATATATTTTTAAAATTTTTAAGATATAATTAATATTTTATAAATATTAAAGAGATCATTATTAATTATAATAATATTTTTATTTTATATATTAACTATAAATGTTGAGAATAGAAATATTTAAAATTTAAATATTTTTAATATTTTCATATAAATTTTAATAACGCTATTAATATAATTTAATAAAAGTTAAATGTTAAATATTAATTTAAAAATAAAATTTAATTAACTAAAATTATTTAATTTATATTAATAATTTTTTTTCTTTGTTTCTTATTTTTATTAGAAATCAATCATTTGACATTAGCGATTTGCAATGAAACCATCCATTTTTAAGCCTTCCAACTAATAATGAATTCATTAAATTAATTATAAAAAAAATTAATTCATTAAAAAATAAATATTGATTTGAGTATCACAATCTAGACATAACCGTAGGCTAGTTTCTGAGTCAAAGTCGCATATTGCAATTCGGACAACTGACTCAGTATTGGTTCTGTTTGAGTTGTGCCCGTGAACTGTTGACTCATTTTAATATGATTCCGACCCAACCCAGCCTGTTAGCCTGTCCATCACAACCCATCTTCACAGATATCTCAGTCAATCCTAATTTGCCTTCTGTACTTTTTAGATATGTCTAAGTTGAATTTCTATTTTATTAAAATTTATTAAAATTGTCTAAATCATTGAATTGAAAAGTTTTTACAAGATTGAGATATTGAGATTGAAATTGTAATGATTTTTAACGATATAATAAATTTTTAAAGTTAGGGTGTATACTGAAATATTTTTAGTTAACTCTTTTAAATATAAGAAATAAATTATTTAAATTTAATCAGATAATAAAATCTTTTTAAATTCATGGTCCTGAATAATTTTATTATAATATATTTTTATTGAAATGATAAATATTTTTTAATTAACTCTTTTTAAGATGCATAATCACATAACTAGTGCATTCTTATATAATTCAAATAAAAATATTTTTGATTAATAACTTATATTTTAAAATTTTAATAACTATATAAAATATTTAAATTATATATATATATATATGATAAAAAATATATCTTTTATATTTAATTAATTATTTACATAAATTAATTAGGATAATGGTTATTCCTTATGTAAAATCTTATTATTTTTTAAATTTAAATTCATCTCAAATTAGATTTTGCTATTTCTATAGAGTACATATAATAATAATAGTAATAATAATAATAATAATAATAATAATAATAAGAAAGAAGAAGGAGAAGGAGGTCAAATATAAATAAAATGGCAACGGATTGAATTTTTATGAGTATCCGATTCGATCGAACCCTAATAAAATGGATTTGGGTAGCATATAATCAGGTTTGGGACGGGTTCAGGTTTAAAATTTAATAGTCATGACGGGTTCAGTTCGGGTCGGATTCGGATTTTATATATTGAGTATCTATTATCCGAACTCATTTATATAAATATTTAATTAAATATAAGATATATATATTTTTAATAATATTTATAAATTTTTATATATTTTATTTTATATAAAATAAAATTAAAATATTTTTTAAAATTATTAAATTTTTAAAATATAAATTATTAATAAAAATAATTTTTTATATAAATTATTAATTAAATATATAAAATTAAATAAATTTAAATATTTTTTAGATAATAATAATCAAATTTGAGATAAATTTAATAGATAAAAATAAATTTTAATTAAATTTAAGATAAATTTAAAATTTAAAAATATTAATTAAATTTAAATTCAAATAAAATAATTTTTTCGGTTACTTACATCCGACATTGAGCAAAAGTTCACAGGTCTATTTGAGCTTCATTCCATTTATTATTATTATTGGTTCTTTTCCTGCCATGTGTGATTTTCACCTGCAAATCACTGACAATTGCAGGACAATTTTGACCTTAATCAGAAAAATCCATGCAAATCAGGTCGGAAAGTAGAAATTGGGCTGAATTGGAGTACAGGGCCAAATTGAATATTATTCCAAAATCATATATATCATTTATTGCTTAATGGTAATTTTTTTTACTTAAATATTAACAATGTAATTTATGATGATAATATAGTTTTTGAATAAATAATTGAAAATGATATTATTTTTAATAATTTATAAAATTATAAAAATTAAAATGAGATAATAGGACTCCTCTTGTCCCTTCCTGCAAAACCTATTTTTATCCTTCCTGATTCTGAATGGAGCAAGGATCGGATTAGAATTTCCGAGAAAAGCACCAAAAATTCTTTGCTCTTTCCAAGGTGAGTTTCCAAGGAAACGAAAAATTCCCATAGCATATTCTTTAAGGTTTTGTTTGGTTCTTGGAAATAGAATAATAATAATTATTTTTTTTTTCAGATAAGACCAGAGAGCTACCATGTAAAATTGAGGCATTATGTATTTGTTATCAGCGATTTGCTAATCGGTAAATACAAATGGGATGCGACGGAGACTGCAATGGCCGTCCGCCTTGTACAAAAATTTCTGTGCTTTTTCCTAAACATTAAAGAAATGCTAAAGTGGACAACTGTTTGTTTCCAGGGAAAAAATATTAAAGAAATGGGAACAATAGAAACGTTCAAACTATATTAAATGATATTCCATGACATCAATGTTAGCTAACGATATGTTCATATATCATTTATGACTAAGTTTCTAAAATTTTTGAGATGTTGTTATAATTTTATTTTTCTTCTTTCCTGTGTAATTAGAAACGGATTGGAATTAAAATTTTTGAAAATGAAGATTTTAATTTATGGATTTTGATCTTGTTTGATCCGAATTATATGTATTTTGTTATGACTTTTATTTTGGAAAGATGAAAATTATAAATTGTTTGATTTTTGATTGCCTGTTTGTTTGTGAGTGTTGAGTTTGTTTATGGAAGCTAATAGAAATTAAAAGATGAATTGATTCTTTGTGATGTTTGTAAGAGATGGAAATAGCGAACGAGGGAAAGAGGTATTATATAAATAAAAATTTGGATAAACTAAAATTTAATTTCTGAAATTTAATTAAATTTATAATTTAATTTTTTATATTTTTAAAATTAAGTAATTTAATTTTTAAAATTTAATAAAATCTACAAATTAATCCCTATCATTAGAATTTTGTTAAGTTACCATTAATTTTAGAAAAAATGATTAAAATGCCGTTATTTTTTTTTAATCTGAAAATAATTTGATCCATAAAGTTTTATTTTTTTAATAATTTAATCTTAATATTTTTTTAATAATAATTTAGTCTTTATATTTTCAAAATGAGTCCTATTAAATAAAAAATTTTAAATTTAAATTATTAAAATATAAATTAATTACTTTAAGTCCTTTAAAATTTTAATTAATTACAAAATCATCTATATATTTTATAAATTGATCCTTAAATATTATAACTATTTTTAAATAAACCCTTATAATTTTATCAAATTTTGCTTATGTCATTATTATTTTGATATTTTTGCTAAATTTAATTGGAAGTTGTCGTAATTCTAAATGTAGGAATTAACTTATAAGTTTATTAAAATGTCAAAAATTAAATTGTTTAGTTTTAAAATTACAATGATTAGTTTATAGATTTAACCAAATATCATATATTAAATTGTCAATAAAAAAAATCTTAGGAACTAAATTATTTTCAGATTGAAAATAGAGTTAAAGATATTTTAGTCATTTTTGTTAGAAATAATAGTAACTTAATTGAAATTCTAACGATAGAAATTAAGTTATAGATTTTATCAAATCTCAAAAACTAAATTGCTTGATTTTGAAAATATGAGAAGTATATTATAAGTCTTATTAAATCTAAAGGACTAAATTATAGTTTATCCTTAAAATTTGTATTTATCATTAGGCCACCTTTTCTACCTTTATTTATCAAATTAGAAACTTATCTGCGCATTATACGAATATATTTTACTTTTACTATTATTAAAAAAAATAAGTAATAAAAATATAATGTTTAAATTTATAAAAATATAAGAAATTAAAAAATCTTAAATTTTAACGATATGCCTTATAAATATTTATAAAAACTCTTATTTACATATTCATTTACTTTTTTTCATACGATAACTTTCAAAATATAATAATAACTTTCAAGATGTAATAATAGATATTCATAATGATTTTAAATTTATGTTGACATTTTTGTCATTAAAATTTAATAGAATTATATTTTTAATAGTAATTTTATATGATATTCATTAATGAATATATACTTGTGATAATGGTTTTTTATGTCATTGTTATATTTATTAATTTTCCCGATTATATATATATATATATATATATATATATATATATATATATATATATATATATATATATATATATATATAAATTTTATTTAAATTTTATACTAATCATTAAGGAACTAAAAAATCACATATTAATTAATAATAGTAAAAAGACAATTAAATTTTATTTAATATATAAATATTAATTATTAATAATAATAAAAATGAAAAAATTTTATCATCAAGAAATTGAAAATTCATATGTTAAATAATAGTCATAATAAAATAAGGATAAAATTAGCAAATAAAAAAAATCAAATAAAGTACCACTTATCACCTTTAAATCAACCTATCTTAAAAATCAACTTCATTATATTTATATAGATATAGGTATATAAATATAGTTATATAATATAATTATCAAAATATAAAAATAAAGTCATAAATAATGTCAATATTTAAAGGCACATCATTTATCTGACAGATTTCATGTTTAATTCTCCGTATCTCTAATCTCTATTAAAAAAAAATCTATATCAAAATGAGAGATGCACAATTGATTGGAATTTGTGATTTTAATTTTTACAAGTTGAGGATGCAATAGGTGCTCTTTAAAATCCATTTTGATGAAGCGATTATGCCTATGGGTGTCGTTCCCTTCCTTCTTGCTTTGACCTGTTCCCTATTAATTCCATTTTCCCTCCTCCTCTTTCTCTCTCTTCTCATCGGTCTCATTCCTACCATGGTCACCTCTTGCCACAAAATGATAACGTCACCTCTCTACTTCTCCTGCCTGCTGCTCCTCCTTCTTCTCCCCTTTACTAGTTCAATATCCTTTGAAATAACACACTTTGATCCCAATGACACCAGCATAATTTACGAGGGAAACGCGGCACCTATTGCTGGAAATGTTGAATTTAGCAATGTCGATTACATGTGCCAAATTGGTCGAGCCACTTATGTTGAGAAGGTACCCATCTGGAATTCCAGAACTAAACAGCTCTCCGATTTCAATACCCATTTCTCATTTTTCATTGACATCCAAGGTCGTAACCAGCATGGATCTGGGCTCTCTTTCGTCCTTGCTCCTGTTGGATCTCACAGTCCACTCAATTCAGCTGGAGGTTTTATGGGCCTGTACAATATCACCAACATTTTTTCCCATGAGAGTCAAATGGTTCACATTGAATTCGACTCTTACGGGAACCGTGAATGGGAGGTTCGTTATCCGCACGTCTCGATTAACAACAACTCACTTCAGTCTGCCACGTTTACCCGTTGGAATACTAGCTCGCACAGCGGAGATCCTGCGGATGTGTGGATCACTTACAATGCTACGACCAAGAATCTCAGCTTGTCATGGAAATATCAAACGACTTCTCTTCCTCGAGAGAATACCAGCCTTTCCCTTATTATTGATCTCACTACGGTTCTTCCTGAGTGGATCGTGATTGGGTTTTCCGCTAGCACAAGTAATCGAGTAGAGCGGCATGTACTTCAGTCCTGGTAGTTTAATTCAACTTTGGAGATGCATGCGGAAAAGGAAAGTAATAGTAACGAGATTAAACTGACAGCGGCTTTAGCGGTTTCAGGAGGTTTTCTGTTAACTGCGATGGTAGCATTTCTTATTTTCTGGATAAGGAAGAAGAAGAAGGAAGAGATAACAGAGAAAATGAATTTAATATCAATGAACGATGAGATTGAAAGCGTAGCAGGTCCAAGAAGTTATTCTTATCAGGATCTTGTTTTAGCTACCAGAAACTTTTCAAAAGAGAGGAAGTTGGGTCAGGGAGGATTTGGAGCTGTTTACAAGGGATACCTTACCCATTTTGGAATGACTGTTGCAGTGAAGAAAATTACAAAGCGTTCAAATAAAGACGTGAAAAAGGAGTATATGACAGAAGTGAAGATCATTAGTCAGTTGAGGCATCGGAATCTGGTACCAATCCTAGGTTGGTGTCATGATAAAGGTGAATTCCTTCTTGTCTATGAGTTCATGCCGAACGGTAGCCTTGATTCTCACCTCTTCAAGAAGAAGATTCCTCTCACTTGGACAGCGAGATATAGAATAGCTCTTGGATTGGCCTCTGCTTTGCTCTACCTTCATGAAGGTTCTGAAAAGTGTGTTCTGCACCGCGATATCAAGTCAAGCAACATAATGCTGGATTCATGTATGAACGCGAAGCTTGGTGATTTTGGACTAGCTCTATTCATGGAGCCTGATTTAGGTCCAGAGTCAACAGGGTTGGCAGGCACTAATGGCTACATGGCTCCAGAATATATAAGCACACGCAGGGCTACTATGGAGTCGGATGTTTACAGTTTTGGGTTGGTTGCCTTAGAGATTGTTACTGGACGAATGGCGGTTGATCCCATTGGCGAGGAAGACGAAGCGATCACTTTAGTAAAATGGATTTGGGATCTCTATGAAAAAGAAGAACTAAGCACTGCAGTTGATGAGATACTTGCGGATAATTTTGATGAGACACAAGTTAAGTGTTTGTTGATTGTTGGGCTGTGGTGTGCTCATCCTGCCAGTGATAGGAGGCCTTCCATAAGGCAAGCAATTCAAGTGCTTAATTTTGAAGCTGAGCTACCAAAACTTCCAACAAGGATGGCTGTTCCTGAATCTAATGCAGCGAGGCCATCATTTAGCTTTGGAGAGCCTGTTATGTCCCATTCAAGCTTTGGAGTGGGTCGTTAAGCAGGCAATCTTTCTGTCATGACCCAAAATTCTGAACGTGACCGACGCATAATTTAAGTATTCTTAAATCATGCAAGCCTTATCAGAGTATCTTGAATGAATATATTGCCACTTACTAATCCCAAAAATAGACAAAATCCAAATAAACAAAATACTGAATAAACATCATAAATATCCCATAGGTAAACTGCGGAGTCCCTACAGATTTCAATAAAAACTTAAACTGTTCAATAAACCAAACTAATTATTAGCCCGAGAAACACAAATTCGGGCATACCATGATAACAAATCAAAGTTGACCCTCTCCAGAAAATGGACTGAATATTTGGATCAGCTGCAGAATTCTACTGATCTGAAACAGATAACAGACAGAGAAAACGTGGTTTGAGCTAGATGCTCAGTGAATGATAATTATAGCACACAACGGAATAGGAGCAGGAAGACGCTTGATTAATTTTCACAATAAACTTTCTATTCAATAAAATCATGCTCATGCTGTCAAAATCATTAATAAAATAACTTCATAAAACATATATATAAAAGAAATTCATTCAATAAAAATTTTATGGTACAGTGCACCAGGGTGATGATACCCCACATCACCAAAGGCCAGATGGTAAGCGCGCTACCAGATATTAGATACCTTCCTTCTCCTTCACAGATATCAATGCATATGATATTAATGTAAACCATAAACTGCAATGATGCATGACTCGACAATGTAACTTAATACCGTGATAGTCCACATGGCGGGGCCAGATAACAGAAACAAATACTAGGCACAGGTACCAATTCAAAATAGTAAATCAATTTGTACAAATCAATCAAAATCAATAAAAAATTTAAGATAGCAAATAAAAACTGATAGTGCAATTCCAATAGTGTATTTCAATAGTTTCAGAGAGTTAATAAAATCAAATCAATCTCAAATCAATTCAGTAGCACATCGGTAAATTTTATAGTCAAATATCAATCAATATAAATACATTAAAGGCCTGTTCCCGGAATCCTAATGAGTCTAATGTAGAGATAGTTGACAAAATCAATTATTTAATCAAAATCGAAATAAAATTCAATAATAAAATAAAACTCTAGAAAATCACATATAAAATATTTGTTAAAATATTGATTTAAAATTTCATTTAATAACAAACTTAATGCTAAGAAATTTTAAAAGGGACTAAAACGGTGCCATGTACTATAATTACCACTCACCTGGAACCTCCAAGATAATAGTTATTTCAATGGAAGAGAGATAATTTCAACTGACTGATTGAATATTCAAATCTCCTACATACCCAAAATATTGAAGAAAAATATCAAATAATAATAAAATATAATAACTTATATATATATATATAATCTAAATTTAAAGATATTGTCTCACAGTAATTATGATCAACCCAATTCAATACTAATGATCAAAGAAAAAAAAAATTCTAGGGTAGTTGTAACAAATTAATGAAAGAAAATAAAATCAAATTCACCCATTATTGAATAAAGAATGTGAATTTTTACCTTGAAAACAGAATCGAATGTGATGAATTGAGAAGTAAAAATTTAAGAATTCTCTGTTGAGAGTATTTGATAGAAAAAGGAGGTGACAAACAGGTTTTGAGGGCAAAGTTTAGCAGAAGAGATGATTAGGGTATATATATATTTCAAGAGTTCTATTAGGCGTAGAATGGGATAAGAGTTATTATTGAACTGGGTTGTTCAGATTGCAGATATATATTTAATTTCAAAAATAATATATATATATATATCTAAAAATAAATAAGCAGACTATTCAATAAAATATGTATATTTTTTTATAAATATATTAAATTATTATTAGCTAATTAAAATAAAATAATAATAAATAATAAATGTATATGGGTTTCCACATACTTCCTCCCTAAAAAAAAATTCGATCACCGAATTTGAATAGACAAAATTCTAACGTAAAGAATAAAATAAGTGAGGATATTTGGCTCGCATTTCAGATTCTGCCTTCCTTGTGGCCTCACTACTTGAGTGATTATGCCACAAGACTTTGATCAAAGCCACTTCCTTAGACCGGAGTTTCCTAATTTGTCGATCTAAAATCTGTACTGGTTGTTCCTCATATGACATATCATCCCTAACTTGCATGGTTTGAGGTTGTAAAACATGGGATGGATCTAGTACATACTTCCTAAGCATAGAAATATGGAAAACTGGATGTACATGTGCAAAACCAGGTGGAAGGGCTAAACGGTAAGCAACTGCTCCAATTCTCTCCAAAATTTCAAATGGACCAACAAAACGAGGGCTAAGCTTCCCTTTCTTCCCAAACCTCATGATTCCTTTCATAGGGGAAACTCTCAGAAATACATGATCACCAATCATAAATTCTACATCTTTACGCTTAGGGTCAGCATAACTTCTCTATCGGCTTTGAGCAGTCAAAAGTCGATCACGAATTAGTCGAACCTTCTCTGAAGTTAATTGTATCAACTCTGGTCTAGTAAGCCTTCTTTCTCCAACTTCGTCCCAACAAACCGGTGACCTACACTTTTGACCATATAATGCCTCATATGGAGCCATCTCTATACTTGCCTGATAACTGTTATTATAAGCAAACTCCACTAAAGGCAAATGATAATCCCAACGGCCACCAAAATCCATAACGCATGCATGAAGCATGTCCTCTAATATCTGTATGGTCCTTTCTGACTGTCCATCCGTCTGAGGGTGAAAAGCAGTACTAAAGTCTACTCGTGTTCCTAAAGCTTCTTGGAATTTCTTCCAAAATCGAGAAGTAAACTGAGTACCACGATCAGAGACAATGGAAAGTGGAACTCCATGAAGACTAACAATCTTGTTTATATACAACTGTGCAAGTTTAGCAAAGTCATATGTAGTCTTCACAGGAAGGAAATGAGCAGATTTTGTCAATCTGTCCACTATCACCTAGATTGCATTGTAACCACCTCGTGTATTAGGTAAACCCACAACAAAGTCCATGGCAATATGCTCCCACTTCCACTCAGGGATAGGCAATGGCTGAAGTAACCCAGATGGTCTCTGATGTTCTGCCTTAACCTGCTGACAAGTCAAACATTTAGCAATAAAGTCTGCAATATCCCTCTTCATGCCACCCCACCAATAATGCTCACTTAAATCACGGTACATCTTAGTTGAACCTAGGTGTACTGTGTAAGCAGAATGGTGTGCCTCCTCCATGATTTCTCTTCTCAACTCATCAACATTGGGGACACAAAGTCTAGTGCCATAACGAAGAACTCCATCATCATTCAACATGAATCCTTGAGCTTGGTCCTGATGAATACTATCTATAATCTCACACAGTTGAGAATCCCTCTTTTGAGCAGCCTTAATTCGATCAATCGAGATAGGCCTAACTCAAAAATGTGCTAAGAATGATCCAGCTATGATTTCAAACTCTACTCCCTGATCTAGCAACTCATGTAATTCACCAATTAAAGGCCTCATCTTGGTAGATATATGGGCTAAACTACCAGAAGACTTCCTGCTTAGAGCATCAGCCACCACATTAGCTTTTCCAGGGTGATACTGTATGGTGCAATCATAATCCTTCAGCAATTCTACTCATCTTCTTTGCCTAAGATTAAGATCACATTGGTCAAAGATGTATTTGAGACTTTTGTGGTCAGTGAAGATTTCACAAGTCTCACCATACAGATAGTGCCTCCAGATTTTCAAAGCAAAAATTACTACAGCCATTTCCAAATCATGAGTTGGATAATTCTGCTCATGCTTTTTCAACTGACGAGAAGCATATGCAATAACCCATCCATGCTACATCAAAACACATCACAAACTAATCCTAGAAGCATCACAATACACTGCATAAGCCCCTGATCCAGACATAAGGGCTAACACTGGTGCAGTAGTTAAACGAGTCTTAAGCTCCTGAAAACTTTTTTTCACAAACCTCAGTCCACTGAAATTTTACATTCTTCTGTGTCAATTTAGTTAAAGGTGTTGCAATACGAGAGAAGTCTTGAACAAGCCGTCTATAATACCTTGCTAAACCCAAGAAACTACGAATCTCTGACACAGTTATGAGTCTAGGCCAATGAAGCACTACCTCAACTTTCTTCTTATCAACACACACCCCATCCTTAGATACTGTATGACCTAGGAAAGCCACACTATCTAACAATAACTCAAATTTTGAGAACTTGGCATATAGCTTGTGTTCCTGTAAGGTCTGAAGGACAATTCTCAAATGTCCCTCATGCTCCTCTTCACTCTTTGAGCACACTAGAATGTCATTGATGAAGACTATAACAAATTGATCTAAGAAAGGCTTGAAAACTCTATTCATGAGATCCATAAAAGCGGCTGGAGCATTGGTAAGATCAAAAGACATTACAAGAAATTCATAGTGTCCATACCTAGTCCTAAAGGCCGTCTTGAGTATGTCTTCTTTCTTAACCCTCAATTGATGATACCCAGATCGAAGATCAATCTTGGAAAAATACTTTGCACCTTGAAGTTGGTCAAACAGGTCATCTATGCGTGGAAGATGATACTTATTACGCACAGTTACCTTATTCAATTGCCTATAATCAATGCACATTCTCAAAGACCCATCCTTCTTCCGTACAAATAACACAGGAGCACCCCATAGAGAAACACTAGGGCGAATAAACCCCTTATCTAGTAGGTCCTGTAGTTGCTCCTTTAACTCCTTAAGTTCTGCTGGTGCCATACAATAAGGTGGCATAGATATGGGCTCAGTTCCAGGAACTAAGTCTATACCAAACTCTACCTTTCGCTCCGGGGGTAAACCTGATAAATCTTCTGGAAACACATCAGGAAACTCCTTAACCACTGCAACATTCTCCAAACCTGCACCTTCTACCTGAACATCTCTAACATAAGCTAGATACCCTTTACACCTCTTTCGCAATAATCAGCTAGCACTCACTACAGAGATAAGATTACTAGAGGCTACACTGCGATCTCCCTGAAATTGAAATTCTGCCTCCCCAGGAATTTTAAAGAGTACAGCTTTATTATGATAATTCAATGAAACGTGATAAGTAGCTAACTAATCTATGCCTAAAATCACATTAAACTCAAACATATCCAAAGAAACAAGATCTATAGCTAATTCCCTATCTCCAATGTGAACTATACATCCCCTATACACAATATCAATGTTTATTGCGTTCCCCTTAGGTGTTGATACAAATAAAGGATACTCTAACAAAGTATGTGGTGTACTAAATATCATGGAAAAGTATGGAGAAACAAAGGAATGGTTGTGCCCCAGTCTTAGCCATAGGCGTCTGTTTAGATGTCTGATTAATAGTTTAAGGTGGTACCTCCCTTGTTGGATCAAGGTTTGCACCATTAAGACCCTTAGCCCTAGCTCTCCTCTTACGTTTAATAGACTCAGGCACCTATTCATTTTAATAAATAAGTATTAAATTTGAAAATATGAGCCAAATTAAGATAGGTGAGAAGGTATGAAGGACGCAGACATCTAAAGCAATGATAAACTGAAAAGACGTTAAGGATCCTATGCTCCGCAAGTTTACTAAACCTCAATCGAGCTCTGATACCAACTTTATCACGACCCAAAATTCTGAACTGTGACCGGCGCATAATTTAAGTATTCTTAAATCATGCAAGCCTTATCAGAGTATCTTGAATGAATATATTGCCACTTACTAATCCCAAAAATAGACAAAATCAAAATAAACAAAATGCTGAATAAACATCATAAATATCCTATAGGTAAACTGCGAAGTCTCTACAGATTTTAATAAAAACTTAAACTGTTCAATAAACCAAACTAATTATTAGCCCGAGAAAACATGAATTCGGGCATAGCATGAGAACAAATCAAAGTTGTCCCTCTCCAGAAAATGGACTGAATATTTGGATCACCGCAATTCTCTTGATTCAAAATGGATAGCAGACAGAGAAAACGTGGTTTGAGCTAGATGCTCAATGAATGATAATTATAGGACACAACGGAATAGGAACAGGCAGACGCTTGATTAATTTTCACAATAAATTTTCTATTCAATAAAATCATGCTCATGCTGTCAAAATCATTAATAAAATAACTTCATAAAACATATATATAAAAGAAATTCATTCAATAAAAATTTTATTGTATAGTGCACCAGGGTAATGATACCCCACATCATCAAAGGCCAGATGGTAAGCGCGCTACCAGATATTAGATACCTTCCTCCTCCTTCACAGATATCAATGCATATGATACTAATGCAAACCATCAACTGCAATGATGCATGACTCGACAATGCTACCTAATACCGTGATAGTCCACACGGCGGGGCCAGATAACAGAAATAAATACTGGGCACAGGTACCAATTCAAAATAGAAAATCAATTTGTACAAATCAATCAAAATCAATACAAAATTTAAGATAGCAAATAATAACTGATAGTGCAATTCCAATAGTATATTTCAATAGTTTCAGAGAGTCAATAAAATCAAATCAATCTCAAATCAATTCAGTAACACATCGGTAAATTTTATAGTCAAATATCAATAAATACATTAAAGGCCTGTTCCTGGAATCCTAATGGGACTAATGCAGAGATAGTTGACAAAATCAATTATTTAATCAAAATCGAAATAAAATTCAATAATAAAATAAAACTCTAGAAAATCACATATAAAATATTTGTTAAAATATTGATTTAAAATTTCATTTAATAACAAACTTAATGCTAAGAAATTTTAAAAGGGACTAAAACGGTGCCATGTACTATAATTACCACTCACCTGGAACCTCCAAGACAATAGTTATTTCAATGGAAGAGAGACAATTTCAACTGACTGATTGAATATTCAAATCTCCTACACACCCAAAATATTAAAGAAAAATATCAAATAATAATAAAATATAATAACTTATATATATATATATATATATATATATATATATATATATATATATATATATATATAAACAGTGAAGCACCAACGAACAACAGGAACGCGCACCGAAGACAACAGGGACGCGCGCCAATATATATATATATATATAATCTAAATTTAAAGATATTGTCTCACAGTAATTATGATCAACCCAATTCAATACTAATGATCAAAGAAAAAAAAATTTCTAGGGTAGTTGTAACAAATTAATGAAAGAAAATAAAATCAAATTCACCCATTATTGAATAAAGAATGAGAATTTTTACCTTGAAAATAGAATCAAATGTGATAAATAGAGAAGTAAAAATTTAAGGATTCTCTATTGAGAGTATTTGATAGAAAAAGGAGGTGACAAACAGGTTTTGAGAGCAAAGTTTAGCAGAAGGGATGATTAGGGTATATATATATTTCAAGAGTTCTATTAGGTGTAGAATGTGATAAGAGTTATTATTGAACTGGGTTGTTCAGATTGCAGATATATATTTAATTTCCAAAATAATATATATATATATATATATATATATCTAAAAATAAATAAGCAGACCATTCAATAAAATATATATATTTTTATAAATATATTAAATTATTATTGGCTAATTAAAATAAAATAATAATAAATAATAAATGTATATGGGTTTCACACTTTCTTTCTTACACTTCATTATTATTGAGACGATGTTTGTACACTTAACTAATAAAAATACTATTTTATCAATTTTAACTAAAACTATATCCGTCTATTTTTATTCGTGATGTTTCAGTTTTTTTATTCAAAATTATTTTTTGGATTTACAAAATTAAGGAAAATTAATTATTTTTTTTTCTAATTTCACTATTAATCTTTATTAAATACAATAAATATTTATACAAGAGATAGAGGGCAATTTGGTAAATAATTAATATGTTTTTATAAAAATGAGCTATGTAGACATTTTCTTAATCACTCTATAAAATTCAAATGCGACAGATAAAAATAGACGAAAGTAATATATCATTTATTTTTTGGCTGAGTGCATACACCAAGTGAATGCTTAGCCCTACAATTAACCAGAAAACTTGAATAAGTAAAAATAATAAAAGTACCCAACTAACAATAAAGATCCTACATAGATAACTATCCCTACCTGGAACATTCACATGCATTAGGGAAATAAATCAAATCAATATATGTTCCTTGAAGACACTCCCTTAAAGCATAAAGATAATTTTCTATGGTGAGTTAGAGGCTCTTGTAGCTGTTGTTTCATTCCCCGTGGTATGATTTTCTTGATCTCTAACAGCATTCTCAGTTCCTTGGAAAGAAGTCCAGGAATGGTTTTGTGTATGGGCATCAATATTATTATTAGGTGAAGCTCCAATACTTGTAGCTGCAGGACTTGTTGTAGGACGAACTCCAAAATCATGATGATAGACCGAGAGATCTTTCTGTTCAAAATGCTTTGCCAACTCAAGAATTCTTAACCAAAATGATATTCCTTCTGAGTGGGTGGTGTTTGAGGTAGGCCAATGAAACCAAAGGAACTTCAAGATATGAATCAGTAGAGAAAACATGGAAGCAAGTCCTGTGATGATGAACAAACCTCCAAAGCTGGACAGACTAAGACTATCTGACAAGGTTCGTGCAGTTTGATCATCACATGTTTTGTTGTCCAAAAAGTTATTCTGCTCAATTCTGTCCATTTTAGCTTTATCTTCAGTCACATTTCAAGATTGCTCTTGAAATATTTGTAACTAATGGCGACCCAAGTGGAAAGGCCTAACACAGAAAAACAATAATTTAATTATTATAATGATATGATGATTTTTTTTTTTGAAGATTTTGAATGCAAATATAACATGATTTGTATGCTGGACAATATAACAGCAAGCTATTAGCAACTTCAAAGGACAATTCATATCATAATAGTTTATCATCATATAAGTGTATGAACATTTATTTATAGGTGGAGTGAGACTTACAAAGCCAAATCCATCTGTTTTGTAGGTTGGCCCAACCATTAGAAATTTAGATCAATATTTGGCCAAAAAGCGTTTGATGTAAGGAATTTCATTAAAAATAGCAGCAACACCACCATTTTGGATTCTCTTAGACAATGCTTCATCATACTTTTCTGGGACGATGCTATAACTCTTCAACTTGGACTCAGTGAAGTTGAGTTGTTTTATAAGGAAATCTTTCACAAAAGAATGCGATTGGTATCCGACAAAGAGACCATTCCTTTGAATCTATTTGATGTCAGCGAAGGCAGGCTGCAACCTCTTCACTGTTAAAATTAAGGCTAAACTAGCAGCATAACTTTGGGATATGATAAGTACCACAAAAAACCATAAGATCACAACAAATCTTGCCCAGCTGTTCAACAACTTCTCCCCTATCACCATTATCAAATATTTTTATAATTAATTTGATGAAGTTGGGATGAACTATTGCATTTAATTGTTATAATAACAACTTGAATTTTCATCATTGATTAATTGAATTTAGTACAATTATTGACCTTTAATTTCTTTCATGAGTAAAATTCGCTTAAACTTTGATTTTGTTTTCTATAATAAGTTTAATGGCAAAGCAAATTCAAATGTTTCTATTCGTTGATAATTTTATTAAAATCTTTTAATTTTAAAACAAATATTTCAAAATTATAGAAACTTTATCCAATACCAAAGTTTAATTCTCAAATTCTAATAGGTAAATTACAACTTAGTTCATGTATTTTTAAAATTAGGCAATTTAGTTTATGAGATTTGCAAAATTTATAACTTAGTTCCTCTGACCAATTCAATATTAATTATAGCAAAAAAAGCTAAAATGTCCTTAAGTATAAATATTTTCTATAACTTAGCTACGAGCTTCCTTGACTCTACCTATTAGTCATATATAGATTGTGAACGAGTATAGACACGTCTCTGTCCGCCATCTCATTCCAAAACAAATCATAGTTAATGGAAATGCAATTTCACGGGACGAGTCGCGACTCAAAAATCTAACTCGACCGGATCTTTATATTTTCAGCTCAATAATTTTTACTTTATTTTATTTCTAGAAATTAAAATTTTACTGATTAAAATTTAAAAAATATATATTGAGAACTTAAGAATAATTTCACAATAATTCTTTACAGAAAGAAAAATTAATTTTGGAAAGAATAATACATTTATTATACTATTTAAATATAAAATTTAAATTAAGAGACTAAGTTGTAAATTTTACTAAATTTAAAAGACCAAATTACTTATTTTTTAAAATATAGGGACTATATTATAGGTTTTGCTAAACTTCAATGTCTAAATTATAATTTACCTAATTCTAATTTGAGTGTTTAATAAAATTCTCATAATTTTGAAAAATTAATTTAATTATTTAAAATTAAAAAATTTAAATAAAATAAATAACATACACAAATGTTTAAATTTATTCTGCCATTAAACCTTTCTAATATAGTTATCATTGCCATAATTTTAGCTAGAAAATATATTAACCAAATAATTGTTTTTAAAAATATAGTTTTACCATTAAAGATAAACTATAGTTTTTTGAAGTTGGCTCAAAAAAATAGGTTGTTTAAATTTCCACAAAAAGTTGACAATAATAATGATATTCATGAAACCAAATCAAAGTTTAGTGATTATGTGAATTATTTTAAGGCCTAATTAAAAAAAAATTCAAAATTTTTTATAAAATCTTATTGTTTCAATTTTATTTAATAATGTTTCACTTTTATTTAATAAATAAAATTTAATTAAAATTGAATAAAATAATATTATTTTATTTATTAAAGAATAAAAAATTAACCAGTGTCTATATCTAACCACTGTCTTTGCAACTCCATCCACCGTAAATCTATTATAAAGCCCACCGATATTGTCCCAGAGATTGACATTGGACAGCTGCCCACACGGGCTCCAGTGAATCGCAATACTTGCTTCGCCTTCTTTTCTACTCTCATTTTGTAACACCCTAGGCAAATCCCACATCGATAAAACACGGGAGAGATGCTGGGTTTATAAGTTGATGGTTCGTAACCTCTAGTGACGCGTTTTAAAACCGTGAGGGCTTCAGTCCAGAGCGGACAATATCACTAGTAGGCCAGGCCATTACATTTGTGGTATCAGAGTCGCTCCGCGCGCAACCTTGAACGATGGTGGGGCAAACCTTAGCGAGGACGCTGAGTCCCATAAGGGGGGTGGATTGTAACACCCTAGGCAAATCCCACATCGGCAAAACACGGGAGAGATGCTGGATTTATAAGTTGGCGGTTTGTAACCCCTATTGACGCTTTATAAAACCGTGAGGGCTTCAGCCCTGAGCGGACAATATCACTAGTGGGCCGGGCCATTACATTTGTGGTATCAGAGCCACTCCGCGTGCAACCTTGAACGATGGTGGGGCAAACCTCAGCGAGGACGCTGAGTCCCATAAGGGGGGTGGATTGTAACACCCTAGGCAAATCCCACATCGACAAAACACTGGAGAGATGCTGGGTTTATAAGTTGATGGTTCATAACCTCTAGTGACGCGTTTTAAAACCGTGAGGGCTTCAGTCCAGAGCGGACAATATCACTAGTGGGCCGGGCCGTTACATTTATGGTATCAGAGCCGCTCCGCGTGCAACCTTGAGCGATGGTGGGGCAAACCTCAGCGAGGACGCTGAGTCCCATAAGGGGGGTGGATTGTAACACCCTAGGCAAATCCCACATCGGCAAAACACGGGAGAGATGCTGGGTTTATAAGTTGATGGTTTTTAACCCCTAGCGACTCGTTTTAAAACCGTGAGGGCTTCTGCCCAGAGCAGATAATATCACTAGTGGGCCGGGCCATTACATTTGTGGTATCAGAGCCGCTCCGCGTGCAACCTTGAGCGATGGTGGGGCAAACCTCAGCGAGGACGCTGAGTCTCATAAGGGGGGGTGGATTGTAACACCCTAGGCAAATCCCACATCGGCAAAACGCGGGAGAGATGCTGGATTTATAAGTTGGCGGTTTGTAACCCCTATTGACGCGTTATAAAACTGTGAGGGCTTCAGCCCAGAGCGGACAATATCACTAGTGGTCCGGGCAGTTACATTTGTGGTATTAGAGCCGCTTCGCGTGCAACCTTGAATGATGGTGGGGCAAACCTCAGCGAGAACGCTTAGTCCCATAAGGGGGGTGGATTGTAACACCCTAGGCAAATCCCACATCGACAAAACACGGGAGAGATGCTGGGTTTATAAGTTGGCGATTTGTAACCCCTAGCGACGCGTTTTAAAAATTGTGAGGGCTTCGGCCCAAAGCGGACAATATCACTAGTGGATCGGGCCATTACATTTGTGATATCAGAGCCGCTCCGCGTGCAACCTTAAGCGATGGTGGGGCAAACCTCAGCGAGGACGCTGAGTCCCATAAGGGGGGTGGATTGTAACACCCTAGGCAAATCCCACATCGGCAAAACACGGGAGAGATGCTGGGTTTATAAGTTGGTGGTTTGTAACCCCTAGCGACGCGTTTTAAAACCGTGAGAGCTTCTGCCTAGAGCGGATAATATCACTAGTGGGCCGAGCCATTACATTTGTGGTATCAGAGCCGCTCCGCGTGCAACCTTAAGCGATGGTGGGGCAAACCTCAGCGAGGACGCTGAGTCCCATAAGGGGGGTGGATTGTAACACCCTAGGCAAATCCCACATCGGCAAAACACGGGAGAGATGCTGGATTTATAAGTTGGCGGTTTGTAACTTCTATTGACGCGTTATAAAACCGTGAGGGCTTCAGCCCAGAGCGGACAATATCACTAGTGGTCTGGGTAACGGCCCGGCCCACTAGTGATATTGTCCGCTCTGGACTGAAGCCCTCACGGTTTTAAAACGCGTCACTAGAGGTTACGAACCATCAACTTATAAACCCAGCATCTCTCCCGTGTTTTGTCGATGTGGGATTTGCCTAGGGTGTTACAATCCATCCCCCTTATAGGACTCAGCGTTCTCGCTGAGGTTTGCCCCACCATCGTTCAAGGTTGCACGCGGAGTGGCTCTGATACCACAAATGTAATGGCCCGGCCCACTAGTGATATTGTCCGCTCTGGGCTGAAGCCCTTACGGTTTTATAACGCGTCAATAGGGGTTACAAACCGCCAACTTATAAATCCAGCATCTCTCCCGTGTTTTGCCGATGTGGGATTTGCCTAGGGTGTTACACATTTGAGGTGGGTGGACAGAGGAGGGAGAAGGGGAGAAAAAAATTAAAAAAAAGAACTATGTAATTTTTTATTCTTTAATTAATAATTTTTAATTAATTTTGACCAAATTAATTGATCGGATAAAATTGCAATAAAATGATTTAATTTGCTAAAATTAAAACCATTAAATTAAATTGCAATTTGGTGAAAATGCTTAAGTTTTTTTTTTGGTTATTAGGCCTCATAAATTCAATAACCATTGATGAAATTACAGAAGAAGGAAAAAAACAAGAGAAAAGTTTGAAGAAATTACTCTGTGCAAAGGCTATTGTTGAAAAGTAGAACCAGAAAATTGTCCTAAACAGTTGATCTGGAGGCCCCCTGAAATCTGTATTTATACCATGTTCCAGCACCCATGCCACTAAACCTGTGAAGATGAAAGCTGCAGCAGTTGTTAACTAAAGGTCCAAGCTCAGTGGCTTTAAGAAAATCCACTTGTTGTCCCTTTCATCATGTTTCATTAGAACTACCATGGAAACTCCGGATTCTGTGTAAGGCAATGTAAAGTCTACATATAGTGAACGATTTGCCACTATTGTTTTATCTCCAACAACAGCATCAACTTCCTGCCAAACAATTATAAAGAGCATTCTTTAATCAATTTTCTATTCTACTTGTTAATCAAATTTTCTGCTGTACATTAGGCGAGGCTGCCCTAATTCATATCCTACTTACTATATATTTGAATGGGATGCCATACTAATTCTAACTCTAAAAATCATATCATTGGGTAAACCTCCATGAAGAATGAAATCTTTTGCCTTGTTTTAGGGCTGCTTCTAGTATGGGAGACTTTGCACAATAACCCATTGAACAATCAATTGATTTGGAGATGATATAGCCTGGAAAGAATAGAACAACCAATGAAAGAGAACAGAAAGCAACCTATTGTTTGATTTGATAAAGAAGTTGGTCATAAGTTCCCTTACTCTTCCTCTCTTTATCAGCGAAGGGAATGAACTCATATGGCAGGAACTTATGGCATCTTGAGTGCTTCGCAGAAAACATCTGCACAGAAGCCTGAAACAATAGGCTTACCGGTTTCAGGATGCCATTCTACTTTTAAAAATTCCCTAAAACCAGTTGTAACTGGAACCCCAACTCTTAACTTCCTTGGTTGCTCATCTGTGTCTCCTGGCCATATTGGTTTTCCGAGTTTTTCTTTGGAAGTCAAGCTTTTTGAAAGCGCTCCATTTAGACTATAATATCCAAGAATTCTTTCTTTGTTTCCAATCACATTGAATATTTCCAAGGCTTTAGGTATCAGCTCTCCCTTAGCCAAATGGAACTCCCCACTTAGTCCTTGAAAACGTGTGTTCAATATAGAGTTCAAGAGTATTGGCCCCATTGTAGAAATTCCTATTGTAGCTTCAAGATTATTTGTTGTGCTTTGGCTAGTGTAATTATGCTTTAAGATGCTAGGTTTTACATTATCAACAGTCTTCTTCACTGCCATTGCTGTTGCCCAAATTGTATCATATGCCCATAAACCAAAGAGATTTAATTCATATGTGGTTTTCTTGAAGAGATTCTATTCCCATCTTGATTTGAAGTTTTCAAGCATTTTTTATGTGGGTATGTATGGCCTTACCCCCAATACACCTTGCATTGAATCCATCATGACCTTTTCATCTACAGGATCTAGCAAGGTGGATAATCGTTGTGTCACTAGCCATGCATAGCCTTCTCCCATCATTCCCACATTCTTGGCGAGTAAGAAAAGCCTAGACCCAAGGGTGGCTGTCATGTGCCCTATAAAAATACTTCTGCGCTTACGCTTCAAATAGTTGACTTCCCCTGTGATTTCATTGTCTTTATAAGTCACACGAATGCTGATTCTACAGAAGATCCGAGTGCCAATTTCTTGGAAAGAATCTAACAAATATGGAATCAAACCATTTCCGTAATCTGTGTCTTCATAGATGATAACAATTTCCTACCAACCATAAGCATGCACAATGCTGGCTATGGCTTTCACTTGAAAGGAATCATTATGAGCTGTTCGGACAAAGCATTGGCTTTGACCTGTTGAAAGAGAGGGACTAGTGTCTGAGAAGGAAATGATGGGAACTTGAGCTTTTCCTCCTAGTTCTATTACAAACTTAGCTTGTGATGACCATTGAGGTCCTATAATGGCTTGCATTTCTTCATTCTCCATTAAATCCAATACTGCATTTCCATATAATTAGGATGAAATTAGCCTCGTTTAATTGAATGATTTCTGTGGATACCCTAATCATTACCATCACTAACCTTACAGATGTGTTAGTCTGTAAACTCCACACATCAAATATTCATGTTTGAACATGAAAGTGTGTTGTCGTAGATGGGATAAAGATATTTATGTTAGCCTTTAGGTGTTTATTATTGGACAATATATTTCACCAAAAATAAATAATGACGTACTCTTATTGAGTATGAAAATATTACCAGCAGTTCAAATTAAAATAGGCTAAACAAATCACTTTAAAGAAGTAAGTCTAAATTAGCTGACATTAACTTTTTGTCATTTTTGAACCCGTACAAATTTCATTTATAAGTTCAAATATATATATATATATATATATATATATATATATATATATATATATATATAATGCAAATCTATTAAACTTAAGACAGATTAAAGAAAAAAAGTACAAAATTAAATTGCTCTAAAGGATTATAAGTAAAAATATCACCATGAAACATTTTGTGGGCAATAGAATGAACTACTTTACTACATTTTTTATGCACAAAATAAAAATTACATAAAACAAGACAGTGACGGTGCTACGTTGTGGCGAAGGGACATTAAAATTTTTAAGGATCTAATAGTAATTTTTTTTTTTTTTAAATTCTACTCTTATATCAAATTTTGGTGAGTATGGAATAGTGAAATATAAATCCTCTTACAAAAAAAATAAAATCTAAATTGTTATTGTCTTTTGATTCTATATTTTTCGTCAATTTTATTTTATCATTTTTTTTTTCATATAACAAATCCACAATCACCAATTTGTATTCTTTAAAATTTAAATTATTGGGCATTATTATTAAAGGACAGTTTAACATAATTTTCTCATAATTTTTTTTTATCAATTTAAAACATTATTAGTTTTCCTGATTTTTTTTTCTTGTTGAAATATCTTCGTGCTCAAGTTAGAATTTTTTTTTCTTTCTAATATTAGAAGTTAAACCATGTCATTTATTTTATTTCATCTATAATTTTAATTGAATTTATTTTTCATAATTTTTTTAAAAAAAATAGATTTGAGATAATTTGGATAAATTTTTTAATATTAGGCCATCAATATATTTTAGGTTTAGCAATTCACGTTATTAATAATTCATTATATTTTTGAACTAATGGCAATTCTATTTATTAAAGTTTTTATTTTTGTCATTATATTTATTAAATATTTTTATTTTATAGTTATGAAACGATCATATCAGTTAACTATACAAAATTATCATTATTAGTTAATCAATCTCTTTAATCAATATCTAAGCAAGTAATTTATTAATAAATTATACATTTTAATTGTTCCCTCCTAAGCTAAATTCTGGCTCCGTCACTGCATCAAGATCATGGTTTAAATTTGATATATCATTCAAGATACCCAAAAAATCACTAGAAATTGAGCCTCATTTAATCATAGAAATTACTAATTGTGGATCTCCTTCAAACAGAATGGAAGTGAAACCTTTATTCTTAGTAAGTAAAACCACTTCTCAATAAGCTAGAGCCTCCAAAGTGAAAGGATGAGTAATACCTGTATATCATCTAGTAGATTGTCACGACCCAATTTTTAGGCTGAACCAACGCTAGGATTTAAGTCAGCATGAGACCCCCGAAACTTGTAGTAAGCCTAACTATTTCTAGCTCAATCATAAAGCCCATAAGTGTAGTCCAAATTCAAGAAAATAAATGGACAGAGTCATACCATAAATTAGACTATCCAACGAGGAACTTTAGCTCACCCGAAAAATAATAATATACGGAGCTTAGCTCACTTTCACAATTCTCAAAATAGATGAATAAATAACTGGAAGCTCAACTCCCTCCATTCAAAGAAATAATTATCACATACATCCAAGAAATCTCCTATAATTAATTTTACAACTCCAGAAAGTTAAGTTATTACAATTAAAAATAATATGCTACTTATACATGCAGAGTTTTAGAATTGAAAAAAAGATCATAAAATCACAACTAAACTTTTATGGTTAAACCTATAAGAAAAGAAAGTAGATTATTCTTAATAAGTCCACCTATCACCTAAGGAAAAATAGTTGAACATGGATGAGTGTTCGACTTATAAAGTAAGATATTGATTTTAAATATAATTTTTATAACTAACTAAACCTAATGCATGCCTATGTATGAAGCACAACATATTCACATAGTTTCAAACAATTAAAATAATATTCGCATAAAAGATAATTTGGAGCACTCACACATTTATAATGTCATTTGTATGATGCAATAAACTTTTTCTTTTCTTTTTCAATTTTCCTTAATTTTTCATTAGTTCTTTAATTTAATTCTCGATCCCGAAATTTTTATTTCTTCAATTTTATCGGACAATTAGGTAAGGAGTCAACTCTAGGGGTGAATTGACCAAATTGCCCATCGCCAGTCTGATCCGGTTTGCTAGTTATTCAATATTTCTTTCGGATCCCTGACCTAATTATTTGACCTGCTTAACAATTCTTTTCTGTGATTTTGCTTTTTCCACTGTGTCCATAATAGTCTTTAGGATCGCGGAGTCAAATTTTTCCGTTCAAAATTTGGGTAAGGACTGACTTCACTGTCACTTCCCGGTAAAGTCACCCATCGTTGTGACCCTAGGCTCATTTAACTTTTTATGCTTTGTTTTTCTTATTTTTACTTTTCCATCTGGTAATCACTATTTATTTTCTATTAGGGCTTTTCTATATGTCTTAAACATAGTTCTAGTCCTCTTAATTGTCCGAACCGACATCGATTACCGAAACAATATACTTTACCAGGCTATGCAAATAGGGGTGTTACATATTTGGAGTGAAAATTCTAAACTTTTTAAAGTTAATGGTCAAAGGCTCAAGATTTATGTCACAGGGCAGCCAATTGAGAATGGAATAAGTTGTTTCCTTAATAAAAAAGAACTCTGACTATTTTATTCCTAGCTCCCTTCTTCTCTTGGACCTCACAGCTATACTAGCTAGCTGTATCTTTTAGAGTCTCTGCCAGGTCATCTCACCTCTGTGTTACTCGGATTTTATTTTTTGACCATTCTGCCTAGCACTTTCACTGGCATTCGAGTTGTGCTGCATCTACAAACAACCATCCTAAATTTCATTTTTGCACTTCCTCTATCTACCAGCATTCTGATATTTATCTCCACTAACTTACTACCCTTAACATTATTCTGTTTAGAATATACTCTTATTTTGAGTAGTAAGAACCTGAGAAGGAACTCAGGAAACAGCAGTCACGCATACATTGTGCGATCCCTATTCCTATTTGCTAGACTACAAACCACCCTCTACAACTTCAAAGAGGGGAATCTATAGAGTTCCCTTCTTCCATTGCTACTTATTCAGTTGAACTTAAGGTACTGAGTACCCAATTCCCATCACTAAGCTTAAAAGAACTACATCTGTCCTGATTTGATCACTTATGATTCCTATAATGGATCTTGTACCCTCCTTAGGGTACTTGAACCAACAACTCTCTATCACACTATAATCCCATCTAGGATGTCATTCAGTAGGTCACCAGCATTGGTAGTACTCTTTTGTCTCTCCTAAAAAGACATTACCATACTCTGTAGCACAACTGGCTGTAAAAGAGGTACTATATCTACCACATTATCACAACTATGTAAGACTATCTACTCTCTTATCATATTACAAGTGTTCCATAAACGTCATTTCATAGGCTATGAATATTATTCATAACCTCTGGTCTCTTTTAGGGAGTAAAGTCGTACTCTATACCTCGTTGTCACACAAAAGGGATTCTATTCTTGCTAAACTTTAAGCAAAATATTTATCGTAATGCCAAAACTGTTCAAAATCCCATATCAAAAACCAAATGATCTCACTTCATACGTGCCGTCCTTACATTGCAACCATACTAAACCTCTAATCCTATGATAACTCCTACTATAACTCTGTGCTCAAGATAGGATAATTGAATCACCAACTCTAGTTGTCACCTAAAAGCAACATCTGATACTTTATCCTAAGGGTTCTAAACCGTAACTAGGAGTTCCTAACTCTTTTGCAAAAACATAATTCTGTTATAATGCAACTATACTAAAATAGAGGATGTCTACAAAACCTCATCATGAAACACCATGGGGATGCACATAGCTTTATACAATAATCTCATATCCGTACTGTAATCTGCAGCTTATAGCACAAATAACAAGAGCATTGCATATGTTACTATGGTACATCCCAAAAGACTATTATCTTTAGCCCCTTGCATCTCAATAAAAAAAAAAAAAACATATGGAAAGCTATCATGATAGAAAACTCAATTAATACCATAAACTTGCCTAACTAGGCAGCTCATTAACAGCAGTCACATTAGTACTCACACATTCTCTTAAGGCAGCCACACTATCATGAATCCTTTTATGCATTCATTCCTTGCACTAATTAGGCATGTCACATGGACTTGTGCTGACTAATCACATTATCTCTTGGGATACTTATCACTATGGCAGATATCAGCACATCTGTTAACTCAAATTATATCACTTATACTCCCATGAGAATCGATACATTGGACACACACCAAGGAATGCTACTGAGGGGAAATGCTGAAACTAGAAGCAAGGAATTACAGAAAAGACAAAACAAGATCCTATACTTCGCATGTGACAAACCCAATATAACAATTCCCATGAATCTAAAGCTTAAGCTCTAATACCAACTTTGTCACGACCTGATTTCTAAGCTGGATTGGCACTAGGACTTGGGTCAGCATAAGGCCCTCGAAGCCCATAGTAAGCCTAACTATTTCTAGCCCAATCATAAAGCTCATAAGTGTAGTCCAAATTCAGAAAAACAAATGGATAGAGTCTGGTCATAAATTGAACTATCCAACAGGGAGCTTTAACTCACTTGACCTGTAAACATATAAAACAATAATATGGGGAGCTCAGCTCACCCTTATAATCCTCAAAACAGATAAATAAATAATTAAGAGCTTAACTCTCTCCATTCATAGAAATAATTATCACATACATCCAAGAAATCTCCCATAAGTAAGTTTACAACTCCAAAAAGTTAAGTTATTACAAACTCAATTAAAAATAATATGCTACTTGTACATGCAGAGTTCTAGAATTGAAACAAAGACAATAAAATCACAACTAAACTTTTATTGTTAAACCTACGAGAAAAGAAAGCTGGTTATTTTTAATAAGTTCACCTATCACCTGAGAAAAAATAATTGAACAGGGGTGAGTGTTCGACTCATAGAGTAAGATATTAATTTTAAATATATTTTCTATAACTAACTAAACCTAATGCATCTCTATGCATGAAGTGCAACATATTCATATAGTTTCAAACAATTAAAACAATATTCACACAAAAGATAATTTGGGGCACTCACAAATTCGTGTGTCACATTAATATATGTATGTGGGAGCTGATCTCCTATATAGTTCTCTTAATTCTAATACCTGCCAGCGAAGTTAACTCAGGCTAGACTTTCTCGTGATAATCTAAGTGTGGGGGTCAGTAAGATCAACTCAAAGCCATACTCACCCTGACTTATCCATACATATAAAGATCGAGTCCTAGCGAGTCAAGCTCCAGCCGTGACTATCCATCCTACCATATCCATACCCATACCATACTAATGCCAATACATGCACACAGCTCCAAATTGCCTTAAGGCAATATCCACAAACAAGACCAATAAAATATACAACAAAAGAGTGTGCCTAACATTTAACTATATATATGTATTGAATATCATTTAATAATACTAAAATTATAAATAAAATCAATATCTACTCACAGATTAATCGAAGATCACTGGCACGGCTAAGAAGAGGAGGAGGGTTGACTCGGATCATCTAAACAATTATATTTATAAATTTATCAATATTAAAACTAAACAAGAATTTAAAGAGTCAAAGATATCCTAAATTTATACTGAAAATCTGGTAGAGTTTTGCCTATGCCTAAGAACTACCTAATGTCGCAAGGGATTTTGCGGTCGCCTGGACGATCACTCACCGAAGTGGGAAAGAGTGAGGAGTCGCCACCTTAGTTTTGAGGGAAACTAAAGAAAACCATTTGAGAAGATAAATTAAAATGAAACCACTTCAAGACAGAGATTCTAAGTTCGGGGTCCGTAAACGGGTGGGGAAGGTGTTAGGCACCCCACCTCGTCCCTTAATAAGGGTAAGTAGATTTAATTTTGCGTTCTTTATAAATTAGTTAGGAGGGCTTGAATGGCAATGTTAATCCTCTTGGTAAAAGGAATATTCGATTTTTCACTAATTCGGATTACCCAGATACATAAGTAAATGAGACAACCTTAGTGAGGTGACGTCGTGAATCATTTTTGGTTTTGGGATTATTTTGCGTACAGGTTAAGATTTGGTGTGAGGATCGGATAAGAACTCTCCTCCGATCTCCTTTAAATATTTATTAAAATTTTGAATGGAGACCGGATAAGAACTCTCCTCCGATCTCCTTTGAATATTTATTTAAAATTTTGTGTGGAGACCGGATAAGAACCCTCCTCCGATCTCTTTTAATAGTTGTTGAGATTTAGCTTGAGGATCGGATAAGAACTCTCCTCCGATCTCTTTTAAATGTTTATGGAAATTTTAAGTTGAGAATCGGATAAGAACTCTCCTCCGATCTCTTTTAAATGTTCATGGAAATTTTAAGTTGAGAATCGGATAAGAACTCTCCTCCGATCTCTTTTAAATGTTCATGGAAATTTTAAGTTGAGAATCGGATAAGAACTCTCCTCCGATCTCTTTTAAATTAAAAAGGAGCCTGAAAGGGACCTTTCCGATCTCCCGAATTTTGATTTCAGCTACACGTCATAAGGACCTAAAGCTAAGGATTTTGGCGTTCAAAGGTGCTGGGGATAAGGCTTCTATTAACTAATTGGTATCTTATGACTAGACGGGGGATACTAGACCGACCTCCCAAGTGGTCACTTTACCGATACCTATAAATATCCGATTTTTTCTATTTAGTTATCCAAAATTTGGTCTCATTTTGTCTTATGACGTCTTGCCTAATGACCTATTGAATTTTCCTAGTGATTCGGCTTCACCATTTCCCTGGCTTATTATTTAGACCTTTTATCATTATAAAAGGACTTTTAGGTTGCCGTTACCTACATTTTGTTTAGTTACTTCTACACTATTCGGGACAAAAACTCCTGTGCTAAGAAGCTATAAAGATTAATCAGAGAATGGACTGATAAACAAAGAAGTGAACTCGAAAATGACTGTCTTCGTGCTTAAAATACAGTATAAACTTGGTGAAAATTACAAACAGAAAAAGAATAAACGAAATACGTGAATAAAGAAGAACACTCGATAAAATAACGATATAGCACTCACCTGTAGGAAGCCGAGTCCACTAAACTAATTATGGAATCACAGAGAATAATAGGGCTGTAGGTTGGTAGTTGGAGGACTAAGGTTCGCCTCGAAATGAAGGATTCTTTGTTAAAATGTAAACGAGTCAGAATAACCGAGCTTGAATGGAGTTGAGCTTGGACAATATGAATGGAAATAGGAGATAACAAAGACAGAAAGTGAGAATGCCACCGGATAATGAACGGACTGAAAATGAAGAATTTCAGTATTCAAGAATCCTTTTTGCAAGAAAACACTTCAGAAAACTAGTTTCAAAAGTTTTTTCTTATGAAAACTAAAAAAAAAAAATAGCAGAGTAACAAACTGAATTAAGTTTCAGAGTTATCCCACTATAATCACTGCCTCTTGTCTATATTTTTTCGTCTTTTTTCGTCCCTTGAACATTTTTTCTTGCAGGTATTTATAGGGACCGGGTGCTTCCCCTGAAGGGTCAGGATCTGTCTTGAGGGAGATGGAGGGTCAGGATTTCAAAGGACATGATCTGAGGCTCAGGAATTAAAGAGAATTAAGACGGATGGTCGAGATCATTCTCAAGATACTCGTCCTTTTCTTCTTCTAATCTGGCGGTCCAAAACTTCGTTGACCTGGGTGATCCGAGGGCTGGGCATAAAAGGGGCCGGTCTTGTCGTCTTCCTCTTTGATCCAAGGGCCCCGGGCTCGTACTTACAAGTGAGATCAACGGTGGAGATTGAGATGTACAGGATCACATGACATACCCCGCACTGCCAAGATTAAGTGCGATTCTTAGGCGTTCGGTGGAGATCTCGTCTGCAACGCTATAACTACCTCGGCTCTGATTCTGACGACGGTTATTTGGGATTTGTCTTATTCCTTTTGTCTTCCAATCCCTTCCCCTTTTCGATCTTCTTGACACGCTCCTATTCCGATCTCTCATGCTGATCTCCCATCCTCCGATCTCTATTATTCCGATCCCTTAATCAGCCTTGGTCCGGTCAAAGCATTAATTCCTTTCGATTCCCGAAGCGTCCGCCGCTTTGCCGCTAGCAATAAATGCCCGTTTTCCCCCTATATATACCCCTGACGACAGAGACATTTCCTTCATCTGATTTTCCTCTCTTCCTTCTTACTTGTTTTAACTGCTCCTAGCAATTCCGCCACTACCGTGGCTTTTGATCTCTTTCCGATGGACTTTTTTACTCACCGACTGAAAATTTACGATCCCGGTGATCGAATAATCGTGATAACCTTAACTGATGATGGTGAGAGAACTGAATCAATTGACCGATCTGGATTGTGGACCTCGATCGTGCCGATCTCGAGTCGTTCGACCGGCATAATAGGCGAACCGATTTTGGCCGAGCAAATTGCTGATGTTCCGCCGACCCTTGGCGGTTGCTCTTCCGAGTTTATTCGGCTTCTCACCACATTGGGTGTTCCGACAGCGTCTTTCCTCCACATTGGGTGTTCCGACAGCGGGTTAAGCTCCGGTCGGCGACACCCTTTGGATCAGTCACAATGTTGACTATTGACATAGATCTCTTTAGATAGGATGTTCCGCTGGTCTTTAGAGATCGGCCTTTTAATGTAATCAGATCTTTAATGTATTTCGATCTTGAGATCGCCCAGATGATGTAATTTGACTTTTGGAAATGTATTCCGATCTCTTGAGATCGCCCAAATGATGTAAACTTGACTTTTGGAAATGTATCCCGATCTCTTAAGATCGCCCAAATGATGTAAACTTGACTTTTGGAAATGAAAATCTTATTTCGCCAATTATCATCTTATTGATTATTTTCCGATCTCTGATATATTTGTCCGATCTGGTTCCTAACGAAACGACTCTTAACTGATCCTTTATTCAAAATATTCAACTCATTATGCCGATCTGCAGTTAACCGATCTCTTCATGTAATTTAGAATGTTTGAGAGACGTGTTAGAACAGCTGGCGAATCCCACTAACCGATGCACTGCTTGGAACCTCGTGAGCATTGAATGCTCGGACGAGTATAAATAGAGGGCGGGGTTAGCCAGTTGTTCTCTCATTCCATTTTTAGTCTCCTGCTCACAACTTCGAAGTTCTCTCGTTTTCTCAAGTTCTTCCGACGCCGATCAGACTCCGGTAAGGGCTTTGATCTTCTTTTTAGTTTAAGTTCTTTATTTCCCTTGAAAATGAGCGGCGCCGACGGTCAGAGAGCGACGAGCCCTCCTTCCATTCAGTTCTCGTGGTCGTCTGATGAAGAAGAGGTGGTCGGGCCGAGCGCACAACCAGAACCTCCTAGGGTCTTCGTTCCAGCTCGGGGGTGGATCGTACCATCAAGGCATGTTCGTTCTTCAGGGAGGGAAAATATTCCTATAGACGAGCTACCGTCGATCCTTCAAGAGACTGACCTATAATCGTTTAGCCAAGAATACAACATTTGGCCTGATTCGTACGAGCTAATTAAGTGCCACGGCGATCTTCGTGTCGATCACTTCTTCGAAGAGAATGATATGATCATGGTCTACGAAGAACAATTAAAAGCCGGTCTGCGGTTCCCTCTAGATGATTTCTTCAAGGAGGTCTTAAAATTTTACCGAGTAAGCATTGCTCAAGTTCACCCCAACTCGTGGCGGATCTTAGTAGCCTTCCGAGGCCTGTGCCGAGCTAAGGGAATCAGTCCTACGGCTAAGGTATTCACGAATCAGCAGGCTAACTTCGCCAAAGGACGATTTAACACTGGTTCTTTCAGGCGAAGCCTCATTGTGGGCTCTTTACCGATCTGCCCTCTTCCCTTAAGAACTGGAAAAACCGCTTCTTCATTTTGAGGAGAAAAAATCCGAGCTGTTTTGAGGACTTCCCCCGTAGCTGGTGGTACCAGGGGCCCTTGCTTCCAAAGCGTATTACCCTGAACAAGGAGGAAGGCCTAATAGTGATGGAACTGAAGAGTCAGGCGGCCACTCAAAAGTTCTCCTGTTTAAATGTGGTGACTGCCGAGCTGCATCATTGGACCATACAACTGATCACCGGCCAAGATCGCGAACTTCCGCTCTCTGACCTCGGCATTGGTACTTTCTACATCTCAGATCTCAGGACCTTAGCGATCTCACTGACCTCTTCTTTGTGCAGGTATGGCGGGTGGTGAGAGTTCCAGGAAGCGGAAGAAAGAAAGAGAGATTTCCCGGAAGATAAAAGAGATGAAGCGTTCGGAATGGCTTCAAACACCCGGCCATGAACCTGAGGAGATACAAAGAGGTCTGCCTCAACCTTCGGGTCCGCCGATCGCAGAAGCTGTCCGATCTCCTCCTCGACGAGAAGAGCAGCCTCCACCTTCTTCAGTCGCTCCAAGCACAGAAAGGGGCCCTTCTCGCTCTTCTGCGAGGCCCCCCTCTCGCGGCGCTCAAACGCTGACCGCTTCCCTGGAGAATAACCGGACTGTTCGGGAGAACCCCGATTTTGCCAAAGTCTTGGGATCTTCCATTTGCCTTCGAGAGGATTGGGACAGGCTATCCCCGGACAGCCTTGACGATATCTTGACTCGATCCATGAGCCTGAACGTGGAGTGTTTGGTGAACCAGACCATAGCTCAGGAAAAGGCTCATCGCCTGGGTAAGGAGGTCGAGAAGAAGAATCAGGAAGTGGCTTCCCTCCGATCCCAACTCGCATCCACTCAGGATTACATATCTCGAGTTGAGGGGCGGGCGAAGTTCTATGAAGACAAGCTGGCCGAACAGTCTCATGTCCTGGCTGAAAGGGATCGTGCTCTCGGGGAAGTCCATGCGCTTCGGGCCAACGAAGCTTCTCAGGTCGCTCAACTTATCGAGGAGCTTAAGGCGAAAGACGGAGAAATGGTGACGGGAATAGCCGGTGCCTATGTGAATGCTCACAAGGACCTCTTGGCCGAACTCCAGAAGCGTTACCCAGAAGAGGACTTCTCTTAGATGGCCGACTGCTCCGGGCGAGGTGAGGATAGTGAAGAGGAGGGAGAGGATGAGCGAAATGTAGATCAGGCTGGGGGTGATCCCCCAGCCGAATAACTTGTACAAATTCTGTAATGAAATGAAATGAAATGACTCTTTTGTTCGATGAATGGTTGTGATCGGAAAATTTCTAAACACTTGATTGTCTGAGTATATTGAAATAACTGAAAACTATGATTATCCTAAGTGTGAGAGATCGGAAAATACAACATGCATGAGATTGCTAAACGGAACTTAATTGAAAATTTTGGCTTGAACATCTAAGATCGGGATCTTCATTAAACCGGATTAGAACCTTAGCTTGATTATTCCTAAACTTTTAAAAGAGAGGTCGACCATAAATACTGGCAGCAAGGTTCTAGTGTTAGTTCAATTTCGTCTGACAAGAGAGATCGGGAATGTAGTTAACTGGTCAGGATATTTGACAATTGGCTTGAGAGATCGGTGAATGATTGAGAGATCGGTAAGGCTTTAACGGATACGAGAGCTTAGCATTGACTCAATTCTCTGTGAAGAGAGATCGGAACTGTGGTTAAATGGCAAGGAGAGACTTAGTGCTAGGGATCGGTTTCGAAGTTCATAGATTCTGGGGATCGGCCAAAATATGGTGTCGACAGCTGCCCCTCTTTACATAATTTCTATTAAAGGGAAAGATTTTCCTGTGTAGGAATTATGTAAAGATTCAGACTCATATTTTGGACGATTAGGTGTTCGAAGTTAGGGAATCAAAGCACACCTAAGTTAGTGACCTAGAAACTGGCAATGGAAGTTAAATTAAAATCAACTTGGATCTAGGAACCAGAGGTTGATAGCAGGAAATGTAAATTGCATTAAAATCAACTTAGATCAAGGAACCAGAGGTTGATAACAGGAAATCAACTTAGATCAAGGAACCAGAGGTTGATAGCAGGAAATGTAAATTGCAGGAAATTAAAATCAACTTATATCAAGGAACCACAGGTTGATAACAGGAAATTTAAATGCAGGAAAATTAAAATCAACTTAGATCAAGGAACCAGAGGTTGATAACAGGAAATTTAAATTGCAGGAAATTAAAATCAACTTAGATCAAGGAACCAGAGGTTGACAACAGGAAATTTAAATTGCAGGAAATTAAAATCAACTTAGATCAAGGAACCAGAGGTTGATAACAGGAAATTTTAATTGCAGGAAAATTAAAATCAACTTAGATCAAGGAACCAGGTTGATAACAGAAATGTAAATTGCATGAAATTAAAATCAACTTAGATCAAGGAACCACAGGTTGGTAGCAGAAATGTAAATTGCAGGAAATTAAAATCAACTTAGATCAAGGAACCAGAGGTTGACAACAGGAAATTTAAATTGCAGGAAATTAAAATCAACTTAGATCAAGGAACCAGAGGTTGATAACAGGAAATTTAAATTGCAGGAAAATTAAAATCAACTTAGATCAAGGAACCAGAGGTTGATAACAGGAAATTTAAATTGCAGGAAATTAAAATCAACTTAGATCAAGGAACCAGAGGTTGATAACAGGAAATGTAAATTGCAGAAAATTAAAATCAACTTAGATCAAGGAACCAGAGGTTGATAATAGGAAATGTAAATTGCAGGAAATTAAAATCAACTTAGATCAAGGAACCAGATGTTGATAACAGGAAATTTAAATTGCAGGAAATTAAAATCAACTTAGATCAAGGAACCAGAGGTTGATAACAGGAAATTTAAATTGCAGGAAATTAAAATCAACTTAGATCAAGGAACCAGAGGTTGATAACAGGAAATTTAAATTGCAGGAAATTAAAATCAACTTAGATCAAGGAACCAGAGATTGATAACAGGAAATGTAAATTGCAGGAAATTAAAATCAACTTAGATCAAGGAACCAGAGGTTGATAACAGGAAATTTAAATTGCAGGAAATTAAAATCAACTTATATCAAGGAACCAGAGGTTGATAACAGGAAATGTAAATTGCAGGAAATTAAAATCAACTTAGATCAAGGAACCAGAGGTTGATAACAGGAAATTTAAATTGTAGGAAATTAAAATCAACTTAGATCAAGGAACTAGAGGTTGATAACAGGAAATTTAAATTGCAGGAAATTAAAATCAACTTAGATCAAGGAACCAGAGGTTGATAATAGGAAATTTAAATTGCAGGAAATTAAAATCAACTTACAAAGCAAGTCTATCCCTGACACATGAAGTTCTTCCCTGATGAAGTGTACTTAACAAGATACCGAAGGCCGATGATTAATGGAGGAGGAGTTGCAAGACTTGACCTATGACCCCATTCCTTCGGATGCCCCTTTTCCGTTCCCGACCTCTTTCTTACTTTTCGAAAAGTTCCCTTGCAGGCTTTCACTTTCCTTTTCCTCCATTTGACTAGATGCGCCCTTCTGGGTTTTCACCTCTAGTTCTTTTTTTTTTTTTTTTTTTTTTTTTTTTTTTGCTCGCTCTTTTAAGGATGCCCTTTCGGGTTTTCATCATTCGCTCATTTTACAGAAAGCGCCCCTTCGGGGTTTTCACCTTCTTTCACACATTTTGCTAGGAGCGCCCTTTCGGGTTTTCACTCCTACCCTTCTTTTTCGGTCATTCCCTGCAAATCTCATAGTAAAGTACGTAAGGTTATCAATTGTCAAATCTTAATCTTATGGCAAAATTTTAACTAATCAATAGCGCATTAAACAAAGAGAAAGGATAGTATTAAAAGGTGAGTAAACAGGAAAATAAAAGCAGAGGGAATAACGTATAACTTTATTATGATTTTAGGAAAAGCAAGGATAGACTTCCAAAGAAAAAGGGTACAAGGATAGATCTCACATATCCCTTATGGTTGGTTTTGAATTCTTTTAACTGCCATTATTTCAAGTTCTCAAGCCTCATGCCGTGATGCTTCCTCTCCATCCTCGGTTTCATGCCCCCTTCCTTATTTCTCCATTTTGGTTCTTGGGACGCCTTCTGGTTTTCACCCCAAGCCTTTCCCCTTTTTTTTTTTTTTTTTTTAGGACGCCCTTTCGGTTTTCATCCTCACTCTTTTATGCATAGTATCTTTTAACAAAGGTTTGCGTTCATGTGTCTTGGAAATTCTTCACCGTCCATGTGGGTTAAGATCAAGGCTCCTCCAGAGAATGCCTTTTAACCACATAGGGTCCTCATAGGTCGGTGACCATTTGCCCGAGGATCGCTTTTGATTTGGAAGCACTTTCTTCGTAACTAGGTCCCTGTGTTGGAATTCGCGTGACGTTCTTATCAAATGCCCTAGCCATTCTCTTTTGGTATAATTGCCCATGACATGTCATTGTTAATCTTTTCTCATCCAAAGAGTTTAATCGATCCAACCAAGACTGGATCCATTCTGATTCATCAATCCCTGATTCCTTTAGAATCCTTAGGGAAGGAATTTCAACTTCAATAGGTAATACTGCTTCCATCCCGTAGACTAGTGAGTATGGAGTTGCCCCAGTTGAGGTTCTTACGGAAGTCCGGTATGCGTGAAGAGCGTAGGGAAGCATATCGTGCCAATCCCTATATGTGACTGTCATTTTCCGGATTATCCTCTTGAGATTTTTGTTTGCAGCTTCCACCGCTCCATTCATCTGGGGACGGTATGGGGAGGAATTGAGATGTCGGATTTTGTATTGATCACACAATTTCTGAATCCTTGGACCATTCAGATTTTTAGCGTTATCAGTGACAATTTCATTCGGGAGACCATGCCGGCAGATGATGTTGTTCTTAAGGAATTTAAGAAACGTGTTCTGCGTAATATGGGCGTATGACGCTGCTTCGACCCATTTGGAGAAATAGTCGATGGCTACTAGGATAAATCTGTGCCCATTAGATGCTTTGGGGTTGATGGGACCAATCACATCGATGCCCCACATTGCGAAAGGCCACGGTGAGACGAGGTTGAACAGCTTATGAGGTGGCACATTTATCGGATCGGCATAGATCTGACACTTATGGCACTTCCGGAAATACTCGATGCTATCCTTTTCCATTGTGGTCCAAAAATACCCACGTCGCATGATTTGCTTAGCCATCATGTGTCCATTGGCATGGGTTGCGCAATTTCCCTCATGAGTCTCAAAAAGGATTCTCTTTGCCTCTTTTGCATCTACACATCTCAATAATTCGCCGTTGGAGCTCCTCTTGTATAGGGTTTCTCCACTGGGGAAGTATCCCAATGCTAATCTCCGAATCATCTTCTTTTCATTTTTGCTTGCCCCCAAAGGGAATTCTCTGGTTCTACAGTAGACCAGGATGTCATGATACCAAGGCTTTCTATCGGGCTCTTCTTCAATCATGAAGCAATAAGCTGGCTCACTTCTTGCCCTAATCTTCAACATCTGAATCATCTGCCCTTCTTCGATTTGGGCCATAACGGCTAGAGTAGCTAAAGCATCAGCAAATTGATTCTTGTCTCTGCTAAGATGGGTGAAAGAGATTTCTTTGAATTTCTTAATCAGCTCCAGTAAGTACTTCTGATATGGGATTAGCTTGGGATCCTTGGTTTGCCATTCTCCTTTGACTTGATAAATAATCAGGGCTGAGTCTCCATATACCTCCAACTTCCTGATTTTCATTTCGATGGCAGCCTGTAGACCCATCACACAAGCTTCGTATTCCGCAACGTTGTTGGTGCAGTCAAATCTCAACTTGACAGCTATCGGAAAGTGTTTCCCCTCCAGGGATATCAACACAGCTCCAATCCCATTACCGGACAAATTGACAGCTCCGTCGAAATACATTTCCCATACATCGGCTCACCCCTCTTCTTCACAGTCTACTTCATTAATATGCTCATCAGGGAACTCAAAATCCAGAGCTTCATAATCCTGGATAGGATTTTCTGCTAGGAGGTCAGCGATCACGCTGCCTTTCACCGCTTTCCGGGTCATATAGACTATGTCATATTGGGAGAGTATAACCTGCCACTTGGCTATCCTACCCGGCACGAATGGGCTTTCGAATACTTATTTGATAGGATCCATCCTGGAGATGAGCCATGTCTTGTGATTCAACATATAGTGCTTGAGGCGATTCGCTGTCCAGGCTAACGCGCAGCAAGTCTTTTCTAAGAAAGAGTACCTTGACTCACATTCGTTGAATTTCTTGCTCAGGTAATAAATGGCCCTCTCTTTTCGGCCGGTATCATCATGTTGTCCCAAAACACATCCCATCGAATTCTGCTAGACTGCCATAAACAGGATCAGAGGCTTGCCCGCCACAGGTGGAACCAATACTGGTGGGTTTGACATATACTGCTTGATTTTCTCAAAAGCCTCTTGACAAACTGAATCCCATTGGGTAGAGTTGTTCTTCCGGAGTAGTCTGAAAATAGGCTCAGCTTTGGCAGTGAGATTAGAAATAAATCTCGAAATGTAGTTCAACTTTCCCAGAAAACTACGCACCTCCCTTTCTGTTCTTGGGGATGGCATTTCTTGAATAGCTCGAACTTTGTCTGGATCTACTTCTATCCCTTTCTCGCTTACTATGAATCCCAACAACTTTCCCGATCTCGCTCCGAATATGCATTTGGCAGGGTTCAGTTTCAGCTGGTATTTCCTGAGCCTTTCGAATACTTTTCTCATTACCTGTACGTGGCTTTCTTCTCCCCTGGATTTAATGATCATATCATCCACATACACCTCCACTTCTTTATGCATCATATCGTGGAATAATGTGACCATTGCGCGCTGGTAAGTAGCACCAGCATTCTTTAACCCGAAAGGCATGACCCGATAGCAAAATACTCCCCATTGAGTGATGAAAGCAGTTTTCTCTTTGTCTTCTTCGTCCATTGGGATCTGATTGTACCCTGATGCCCCGTCAATACATGAACACCTGCCCAATCCCGCAGCATTGTCAACTAACACATCAATGTGAGGGAGAGGGAAATCGTCTTTCAGGCTTGCTTTATTAAGGTCCCTGTAGTCAACACACACCCTGACTCTCCCGTCCTTCTTCGTTACCGGGATGACGTTAGCCACCCATTGGGGGTACTTGACCACTTCCAGGAACCCAGCGTCATACTGTTTCTTAACTTCATCCCGAACCTTGAGTAGTGTGTCGAGATTCATTCTCCTTAATTTCTGCTTTACCGGGATTGTCCCCGGGATTAGGGGAATTTTGTGCGTCACTATCTGGGGGTCTAAACCAACCATATCGTCATAGCTCCAGGAAAACACGTCGAGGAATTCTTTAAGCAGACTGATCATATCTCCCAATTCTTCACTCTCTACTACCTTAAGTTCCCTTTTTACTTCTTCTGTGCCTAAGTTTATGGTGTGCATTTTGTCTCCACAAGGCACTAGGGAGGGCTCATCCTTTTCATTGCTTTCTTCTGTAAGGTCTTCCTCAGAATCACTTGAAGTAATGGCAGTTATGGGGATTTCAAAATTAACCAGAGGAATTTCTGAGTCTATTGGATTATTAGATGTTATTTGATGAATGGTCCTGAATGATTAAAAATAGAACGTATTATAAGGATGGAATTTAAAAAGAAAGAGAGAATTGGATTTAAAATGCGCTATCAATCCATTAATATTTACGCCATAAGAAAAGGTCCATTTACAGTATTATACTTGTCACCATGGACAAAATGATCAAGTGTAGATAACCAAAGGTACTTTACTCGAAATTGAGTACAGGGATGTCCTCTGTTGTCCAGTTGTTCAGCTCTTGCCCCTCAGCTATTGGTGAGACCAGGGCCTCATACAAGGAATCCAGTTGGATGACATCTATGGATGGTCATCGGGTGATTCTTCTGTATTTGCCGGATGTTGAATGACCGGTTTAGTGAAGATCTCCGTAATTCTCGGGACTACTTTCATCTTTCCCATTTTCCGATCGAACCTTTGATCCCGGAGCATTTTCCTCATCCAGAAATGCCCATCTATAAGGGCATCTTCCTCATAACCCAAACCGCAGCGGCCTACCTTCTGGATAGCTGGTATGGGTTCAACGATTCCCTGTAATGTGGCGCCTAGGCCTTTTCCTTCTTCGTACCCACTCCTTGTCATTATTTTGGCTACCATAGCCATAGCCCCTCCATTTCCTGAGATGGTTTCTTGTAACTCGAGGGCTTGGAAGGAGCTTTCCAATGACTCCTCAGCTGCCTCCACATAAGGAAGTGATTGTGGCTTGGTGACTAGCAAGGCCTCCTCTCCTTTCACTGTGATGATTTTGCCGTCCATAATATATTTGATCTTTTGGTGCAAAGTTGAAGGGACAGCATTTGCCGAATGAATCCAAGGTCTTCCCAACAGCATAGTGTAGGCCGGCTCAATGTTCATCACCTGAAACGTGACGTTGAAAGTACATGCACTGACTTGGATTGGCAAGTCAATGTCTCCCAGTACTTCTCTCCTTGTACCATCGAAGGCTCTCACCACCATAGCACTCTGACGTATATCAGATTGGTCAACCGGCAGCCTGGCCAAGGTAGCACTAGGGAGTACATTAAGAGCTGACCCGTTATCAATAAGTACCTTGGCTACTATACAACCCTTACACTTCACTGTTACATGTAGAGCCTTAGTGTGCCTTAAACCCGCAGGGTCTATCTCGTCCTCCGAGAAAGTAACAAAACTGGATGCCTGGATTTGTCCCACTATCTTCTCAAACTGCCCCGGAGTAATGTCGGGGTTTACAAAGGCCTGATCCAGGATTCTCTGCAAGGTTTGTCGGTGCACTTCCGAACTCAAGATCAGCGATAACAGTGAAATTCGGGCAGGTGTTTTCCTTAACTGCTCCACCACATCATACTCACTCTGTTTCATTATTTGGAGCAGCAGTTCCTCCTCTTCTTTATGCTCAGCAGGCTCTACTTTCTGTCTTTTCAACCTCCTCTTCGGTGTTCTTCAGTGACTCTCCCATTTTTACTTTCCCTTTTCTCTTTTCTTTTTCTTCTTCTTCGTTACTGTAACACCTCCCACTTCGAGTTATGAACTCGACCTCTTGCTCAAGGGAGGAGGGCTTTGTGGCAGTGACGGGTTGGGGATCGATCTGGGGAGTAGCACTGGTGGTAGGTCCAGCATAAGTCATCTGAAAGTGTGCATGAGGAGTGAAACATGGCTTAGGAGGTGCCGGAGGTGAAGCAAGGCTAGGAGCCAGTGTACTGCTTAACGCTCCTTGAGTGAAGACTTGGAAATTGTAGTTCCAAGGTATGGCGTGGGTGTTGGTAACAGGGAGCTGAGATGGGGCTCGGATAACCGTTACTGGTGGTGAGGCTACCGGGGGTGAGAAAGTGATTCTGGGTTTAGGGGTGGGAGCATTTTGGCTATATCTAGTGGTATTCACTCCCTCTTCCATCTTTGACCTTGTCTGGCATCTCATAACCTTGAGAGACAATAAGTTCCGAACCTCTTGCTCAATCCTCACACTGCACTCGTGATCACCGCCTCCATGATAAGGACACTCCGTACCTTCTTCTAATCCTGTTACCGGAGGGCAAAGGTAGCCTTCCCTCTTTGCCACAGCAAAAATTTCCTTAAAGTAAGGAACCAGCTTGTCTACTTCCAGTGTTGATCCTTCTTCATCAGGCTCTATTATATTTACACCACTGCCTGCATTATGGTTAGGCAGTGGGTTTTAGGTAACATTGGGGAGGGAACCATTTCCCTCAATCTTCAACCACCCGCTCGACAAAGCGCACTCTCCCTCTGAGTGCCCCGCAGTTATCGGTTGAGTGCCCTTGTGCTCCTCCATGATACTCACAACGGGTAGTGGTATCATACCACCTGGAGTATGGAGGCTGAATTGGATCTGAGGGAATTGGTACGATTTGGTTTATACCGACAAGGTATCGGTATATTTCACTGAGTGGGAGGGGAAGAGGTGGATCAGGGTTTCTTGGGGGTCTTGGGTTGTTTTGTGGTGGTCTTGGTTGAGCAGGAGGAGGAGGTGGTCTCGGTTGGTAATTTGTAGGTGGGGGATATTGTGGGCGCGGGTGTGGATAATTAGGGAAAGGAGGTGGAATGTTTGCGACTGTTTGGCCATGAGGGGGAGGATATGGCCGATAATTGTTTTGAGGTAGTGGAGAGTAATTATTCTGCCGGGTAACTGAATGGACATCACCCTCCTTTTTCTTGCCAAAATTGGCAGTTTTCTTTGTAGGGTTCTCAGCCAACTCCTGCAATCGTCCCATTCTTAGGTTGGCCTCTATTCTTTCACCAGCCTGTATGATGTCAGAGAAGCTGTTGGAAGTGTTCCCAATCATCAAGTTGAAGTAAGGGGCCTTCAAAGTTTCGATGAACAGAGAGCATAGCTCATTGTCGGTCACCGGGGGATGCACTTCTGCCGCCTTTTCTCTCCATCTCTGGGCATATTCCTTGAAGCTTTCTCTGTCTCGCACTGTGTTCGAGGTCCCTCCTTGTGGGGGCCACATCGCAGTTAAATTTGTACTGCTTTAAGAAGGTATCAGCTAAATCCTTCCAGAAGCGCAGTTTGCTCCTGTCCAACTGAATACACCACCTCAAAGCTGCCCCGGAGAGGCTCTCATGAAAGAAGTGGACTAACAGCCTATCATCATCCGTCAGGGCGGACATCTTGGCGATATAGGTGGCCAAGTGAATGCGAGGGTCTGAATTCCCTGTGTACTTGTCGAAATCAGGGACCTTGAACTTGGGTGGCACCACCGCATCAGGAACCAATCTAAGTGATGCCACATCAACTGAGCCATACATATTCAGCCCTTCAATCGCTCTCAATCTCTCCTCTAGAGTAGATAGTTTCTCACTTTATTTTGTTTTATTTTCCCCTCCCACTGCATGGAATACTCCCCCAGTTGGGAGATGAGGGGTGGAGTGGACTGGAGGGATTAAAATTGACGGATATGGGTCGGTGTTTGGAACGGTTGGGTAATGAGAGTAAGGTAGGTCATTATTCGTGGTAACCGGATTGACAGTGATTGTCGGGTCCGGGATGGGAGACTGAAAGGTAAAAGAAGTTGAAGCTTGGTGAGGATCCATTGTTGTAGGTGGTGGAGGAGGTAGTGGTAGGCTAGGCTCTGAAGTGGGTTTATTCTGGGACATTTCCCTCATTAGTCTCATAAGTTCTGAGACCTGATCCTTCAATTCGGAAACCTGCCCCTGTAGGTTCTGTACTTGTTCCTGATCTTCCATTATCTTCCTTGTTCGAGATCTTGTTAAGTACACTCGCTTGGGTTGAACCGTGTGCTTGGTCAGACTTGCCTTGTTTGAAGCAATATTGATTTCCTGTAGGAGGTAAAAAAAGAAAATTTTAAATGAACTTTGAATTTTGCAAAGAAACTAAAAGTCCTGGTCTGGACGAAGGATACAGTGGCATTTGAGAGCCAGGTTGAAATCTGTAAAAGGATAATCGCATCAATTTTATCATGGCATCGTTCGATAGTCTGACTGTGAATGACTGGATTGAATGCGCATTTATGATACCTGTCCATATAGCGTATTCAATTTTTCACATAACCCTAGCGAGGGAGTTCCTACGGGAGTCATATTATTCATTCACAAATTTACTAAACAATGGTCCAGAAATCATTTCATTAACTGAATAATTTGTACATCGTATCCTCTACATTGGCCTAGGCTCTGGAAGGTTCTTTATAATAAGATGACATCTTCTGAGATACTCATATAACCTTTCTTCTTGCTTTGCAGGGTCGAATGCTTTGAGAGCATATTCCGATTCAGGTAATAGTTCTTGTTTTCCCTGTGCTATCGTTCTTTCCAGCTGGTCAACATTCTCTTTCAGTCCTTGATAGAGAGCAGCTTATTTTTCTTTCTCTTTCCTTTCCTTAGCACACTCTTTCAAGATATCATTGATGAGTAGTGCCTGTTCTTTTAATTCGAGCTTTTTCTTTTTGTTTTCCTGTTTATACTCTTCAAAGAGCACCTCTTGGTATTTCATCTTTTCCTGAAGTTTACTATTCTGCACTTTTACTTCTTTTACCTCAGCTTGGAGAGAGTCTTTTTCCTTTTCCCACTGTTCCTCTTGCTCTTCGAACCCCATCCTTTCGGCCCTTGCCTCTTCCTTGAGCCTTCTCACTTTTCTTTTAAGTTTCTGCTGTTGGTCCTCCAACTGTTTTATTTGTTCTTGCAGTTGTGAGTTCTCGGTGTTTGCTTTTTGTAGTGAGTCAAGCAGACGATTATTAGCTTCTTCTAATAGGACGTTTTGGCGAGGGTTACTGTCCTCGAATTCTGTAGTTGAGTGTTCTCGGTCCCTGTCAGCTCTCCATTTAAGATAATCGCCCGAGGCACTTGGGCCTTTAGGCGATCTCTCCATCAGAGTAATGTTTTCCCAAGACTTGCGAGCCAGTTTCAATCCTTCCTCTTCCTTGAGCTCATGGTAGAAGTGACCTTGGTGGTATTCTTCAATGTTGATCATGGACTGCGTTGAGCCAAACTGCCTCATTACCAATGCCGGAGTGTAACTTGTATATCCGGTTACTCCGATTAGGGATACCGACTGATTACCTCCCGTACCGATCAAAACGGGTTGGCCTGACGTCCACAGCTTCCTCCAACAGTAATCATGGCTATTGAAACTCAAAATCCGTTCCCACCACTGCTGTTCATTCTTCGGACCGACATTAACCGAGTCTTCTTTTCGATGGGAGGTTGGTCAAGGTACCAAGTTAATCCCTTTGTCTCCACAGGACACATGTGACTGATAATCCAGAGGTATAGCAACTGAGAACAACACTTAATGGACCCTTTCCCCTGTTGTCTGCAGTAGGTTAGGGTTAACAAGGTTTCCGCAAGAATTGCCGGTATCGGATTGATCTCCTGCCTTTCTACCGTCCAGAATACTTCCACCGCGCTGCAAGTTACGATTCCCAATGGTCCCTGGAACAAAATCAGACCATAGATTCCCAAGGCGAGTGCCACTGAAGCTTGATCCCACTGTTTCTCTTGGAGGTACTGATCTAACCACTTCTGGAGATATGTCCAATACCAACCATGTGTGTTTCCTTTGACAGTTTCTTTTGACTTTGCCTCCTCCGAAGGGATGCCCAACAAATGTGTTAATCGTTTCCAGGTCTGCCTATGCTCAAGGTGTAGGTAGATCCGATTCTGTGTTGAGTAAGGAATTTCTAGTAATGCCTGATATTCTTCCATAGTGGGAACCGTATCAATGTCATTGAAAGAGAATACCCCGTACTTAGGGTTCCAAACCGACAACATGGCCTTTAGTGCCGGGATTTGGACCTTGACTCGCATTAAGGTTGCAATCCTCCCATACTTCTCTTCAAATCGTGCCTTGACCTGATCAGGAAGCGACCTCCATCCATTAGACAGCACTTCGAGGTCGTTTCATTCTGACTTCAATTTTATTCAGATCTAATGAAGGTAGTAAGCTAGCATGTGCCTTGGAAACATCATTTTGCGAGAATACATGACTATGAGCGGACTTGGACCAAAGTTTAGCATTCCGAACCTCTTCTGCCGACTGACTCGAGGATGCCATGATAAAAATGATGCCTATCCTTTTCACAGACTCTTGGTTTGGTGATGCCTGCGGAAAAACTCGTTAGCTAGACAAATTTGGGTAATTTTGAATTATACTGTTGACAGGGTGACACATACACATTTATCAAAGTAGGAAAATATGTAGGTGTTTCAGTAGAATTCAAGATTACCCTCACAAAAATGAACAAAAGGAAATTAAAGCAGAGCAGGGTAAGAGTAAGTATGCCCCTTCTGTCCTATAATAGGGAGACTCCTGATACCGGATAAGCACTACCTATTTGGATAGTTCTACCTTACAAGGTAGCTTACTACGGCTTTCAGCTATCGTGATAGTTTAGCTCAGGATCTAATTTTCTAAAAGCCACAGGTTCCCAAATTGCCCTCATCAGAAATGAGGGCCCCATTCTATAACCATGATATTATCGGGAAAATTCCACGAGTACCACAGTAGATAGAACGAGTTTCAATCTGAGCAGAAGCCTTCACGGATACTAACGGGGTAGAACCCACGGGTACCGCTACATGACTCCCTCCTACTTTCCTAAAAGGGTAAGAAAGCCCAGGTATAGGACCGAAGTGTGTGAGGACTTCGTGTGAGTGTTCAGTGTGTGAAGGGACACCTTTACCTCTTCCCAATTCAGGGGGATTTTATTTTTCCATTTTTCTTTTCTCTTTTTTTTGTTTGAACGAAGAGCACTGTAAGGAGTAAAACAAGCAAAACAAGCGAAATAGTTATTAGAAATAATCAATAATTATTGCATAAAATATTGCCGGGTGAGCCCACCTAACTATAATTTGATCGAAAAATTAGATCTACTTTTAGACCTCTAGACCGGGGTTAAGTCAAAGACTACTCCCCAGCGGAGTCGCCAAGCTGTCGCAAGGGATTTTGCGGTCGCCTGGACGATCACTCACCGAAGTGGGAAAGAGTGAGGAGTCGCCACCTTAGTTTTGAGGGAAACTAAAGAAAACCATTTGAGAAGATAAATTAAAATGAAACCACTTCAAGACAGAGATTCTAAGTTCGGGGTCCGTAAACGGGTGGGGAAGGTGTTAGGCACCCCACCTCGTCCCTTAATAAGGGTAAGTAGATTTAATTTTGCGTTCTTTATAAATTAGTTAGGAGGGCTTGAATGGCAATGTTAATCCTCTTGGTAAAAGGAATATTCGATTTTTCACTAATTCAGATTACCCAGATACATAAGTAAATGAGACAACCTTAGTGAGGTGACGTCGTGAATCATTTTTGGTTTTGGGATTATTTTGCGTACAGGTTAAGATTTGGTGTGAGGATCGGATAAGAACTCTCCTCCGATCTCCTTTAAATATTTATTAAAATTTTGAATGGAGACCGGATAAGAACTCTCCTCCGATCTCCTTTGAATATTTATTTAAAATTTTGTGTGGAGACCGGGTAAGAACCCTCCTCCGATCTCTTTTAATAGTTGTTGAGATTTAGCTTGAGGATCGGATAAGAACTCTCCTCCGATCTCTTTTAAATGTTTATGGAAATTTTAAGTTGAGAATCGGATAAGAACTCTCCTCCGATCTCTTTTAAATGTTCATGGAAATTTTAAGTTGAGAATCGGATAAGAACTCTCCTCCGATCTCTTTTAAATTAAAAACGAGCCTGAAACGGACCTTTCCGATCTCCCGAATTTTGATTTCAGCTACACGTCATAAGGACCTAAAGCTAAGGATTTTGGAGTTCAAAGGTGCTGGGGATAAGGCTTCTATTAACTAATTGGTATCTTATGACTAGACGGGGGATACTAGACTGACCTCCCAAGTGGTCACTTTACCGATACCTATAAATACCCGATTTATTCTATTTAGTTATCCAAAATTTGGTCTCATTTTGTCTTATGATGTCTTGCCTAATGACCTATTGAATTTTCCTAGTGATTCGGCTTCACCATTTCCCTGGCTTATTATTTAGACCTTTTATCATTATAAAAGGACTTTTAGGTTGCCGTTACCTACATTTTGTTTAGTTACTTCTACACTATTCGGGATAAAAACTCCTGTGCTAAGGAGCGATAAAGATTAATCAGAGAATGGACTGATAAACAAAGAAGTGAACTCGGAAATGACTGTCTTCGTGCTTAAAATATAGTATAAACTTGGTGAAAATTACAAACAGAAAAAGAATAAACAAAATACGTGAATAAAGAAGAACACTCGATAAAATAACGATATAGCACTCACCTGTAGGAAGCCGAGTCCATTAAACTAATTATGGAATCACAGAGAATAATAAGGCTGTAGGTTGGTAGTTGGAGGACTAAGGTTCGCCTCGAAATGAAGGATTCTTTGTTAAAATGTAAACGAGTCAGAATAACCGAGCTTGAATGGAGTTGAGCTTGGACAATATGAATGGAAATAGGAGATAACAAAGACAGAAAGTGAGAATGCCACCGGATAATGAACGGACAGAAAATGAAGAATTTCAGTATTCAAGAATCCTTTTTGCAAGAAAACACTTCAGAAAACTAGTTTCAAAAGTTTTTTCTTATGAAAACTAAAAAAAAAAATAGCAGAGTAACAAACTGAATTAAGTTTCAGAGTTATCCCACTATAATCACTGCCTCTTGTCTATATTTTTCCGTCTTTTTTCGTCCCTTGAACAGTTTTTCTTGCAGGTATTTATAGGGACCGGGTGCTTCCCCTGAAGGGTCAGGATCTGTCTTGAGGGAGATGGAGGGTCAGGATTTCAAAGGACATGATCTGAGGCTCAGGAATTAAAGAGAATTAAGACGGATGGTCGAGATCATTCTCAAGATACTCGTCCTTTTCTTCTTCTAATCTGACGGTCCAAAACTTCGTTGACCTGGGTGATCCGAGGGCTGGGCATAAAAGGGGCCTGTCTTGTCGTCTTCCTCTTTGATCCAAGGGCCCCGGGCTCGTCCTTACAAGTGAGATCAACGGTGGAGATTGAGATGTACAGGACTGTCATGACATACCACCGCACTGTCGCATTAAGTGCGATTCTTAGGCGTGCGGTGGAGATCTCGTCTGCAACGCTTTAACTACCTCGGCTCTGATTCTGACGACGGTTATTTGGGATTTGTCTTATTCCTTTTGTCTTCCGATCCCTCCCCCTTTTCGATCTTCTTGACACGCTCCTATTCCGATCTCTCATGCTGATCTCCCATCCTCCGATCTCTATTATTCCGATCCCTTAATCAGCCTTGGTCCGGTCAAAGCATTAATTCCTTTCGATTCCCGAAGCGTCCGCTTCGTTTTCTGCTTAGCAATAAATGCCCGTTTTCCCCCTATATATACCCCTGACGACAGAGACATTTCCTTCATCTGATTTTCCTCTCTTCCTTCTTACTTGTTTTAACTGTTCCGGCAGTAATTCCGGCTACGGCTGTGGCTTTTGATCTCTTTCCGATGGACTTTTTTACTCACCGACTGAAAATTTACGATCCCGGTGATCGAATAATCGTGATAACCTTAACTGATGATGGTGAGAGAACTGAATCAATTGACCGATCTGGATTGTGGACCTCGATCGTGCCGATCTCGAGTCGTTCGACCGGCATAATCAGCGAACCGATTTTGGCTGAGCAAATTGCTGATGTTCCGCCGACCCTTGGCGGTTGCTCTTCCGAGTTTATTCGGCTTCTCACCACATTGGGTGTTCCGACAGCGTCTTTCCTCCACATTGGGTGTTCCGACAGCGGGTTAAGCTCCGGTCGGCGACACCCTTTGGATCAGTCACAATGTTGACTATTGACATAGATCTCTTTAGATAGGATGTTCCGCTGGTCTTTAGAGATCGGCCTTTTAATGTAATCAGATCTTTAATGTATTTCGATCTTGAGATCGCCCAGATGATGTAATTTGACTTTTGGAAATGTATTCCGATCTCTTGAGATCGCCCAAATGATGTAAACTTGACTTTTGGAAATGTATCCCGATCTCTTAAGATCACCCAAATGATGTAAACTTGACTTTTGGAAATGAAAATCTTATTTCGCCAATTATCATCTTATTGATTATTTTCCGATCTCTGATATATTTGTCCGATCTGGTTCCTAACGAAACGACTCTTAACTGATCGTTTATTCAAAATATTCAACTTATTATGCCGATCTGCAGTTAACCGATCTCTTCATGTAATTTAGAATGTTCGAGAGACGTGTCAGAATAGCTGGCGAATCCCGTTAACCGATGCACTGCCTGGAACCTCGTGAGCATTAAATGCTCGGACGAGTATAAATAGGGGGCGAGGTTAGCCAGTTGTTCTCTCATTCCATTTTTAGTCTCCTGCTCACAACTTCGAAGTTCTCTCGTTTTCTCAAGTTCTTCCGACGCCGATCAGACTCCGGTAAGGGCTTTGATCTTCTTTTTAGTTTAAGTTCTTTATTTCCCTTGAAAATGAGCGGCGCCGACGGTCAGAGAGCGACGAGCCCTCCTTCCATTCAGTTCTCGTGGTCGTCTAATGAAGAAGAGGTGGTCGGGCTGAGCGCACAACCAGAACCTCCTAAGGTCTCTGTTCCAGCTCGGGGGCGGATCGTACCATCAAGGCATGTTCGTTCTTCAGGGAGGGAAAATCTTCCTATAGACGAGCTACCGTCGATCCTTCAAGAGACCGACCTACAATCGTTTAGCCAAGAATACAACATTCGGCCTGATTCGTACGAGCTAATTAAGTGCCACGGCGATCTTCGTGTCGATCACTTCTTCGAAGAGAATGATATGATCATGGTCTACGAAGAACAATTAAAAGCCGGTCTGCGGTTCCCTCTAGACGATTTCTTCAAGGAGGTCTTAAAATTTCACCGAGTAAGCATTGCTCAAGTTCACCCCAACTCGTGGCGGATCTTAGTAGCCTTCCGAGGCCTGTGCCGAGCTAAGGGAATCAGTCCTACGGCTAAGGTATTCGCTGAACTGCACAGGCTAACTCGCCGAAAGGACGACGAACACTGGTTCTTTCAGGCGAAGCCTCATTGTGGGCTCTTTACCGATCTGCCCTCTTCCCTTAAGAACTGGAAGAACCGCTTCTTCATTCTGAGGAGCAAAAATCCGAGCTGTTTTGAGGACTTCCCCCGTAGCTGGTGGTACCAGGGGCCCTTGCTTCCGAAGCGTATTACCCTGAACAAGGAGGAAGGCCTAATAGTGATGGAACTGAAGAGTCAGGCGGCCACTCAAAAGTTCTCCTGTTTAAATGCGGTGACTGCCGAGCTGCATCATTGGACCATACAACTGATCACCGGCCAAGATCGCGAACTTCCGCTCTCTGACCTCGGTATTGGTACTTTCTACATCTCAGATCTCAGGACCTTAGCGATCTCACTAACCTCTTCTTTGTGCAGGTATGGCGGGTGGTGAGGGTTCCAGGAAGCGGAAGAAAGAAAGAGAGATTTCCTGGAAGATAAAAGAGATGAAGCGTTCGGAACGGCTTCAAACACCCGGCCATGAACCTGGGGAGATACAAAGAGGTCTGCCTCAACCTTCGGGTCCGCCGATCGCAGAAGCTGTCCGATCTCCTCCTCGACGAGAAGAGCAGCCTCCACCTTCTTCAGTCGCTCCAAGCACAGAAAGGGGCCCTTCTCGCTCTTCTGCGAGGCCCCCCTCTCGCAGCGCTCAAACGCTGATCGCTTCCCTGGAGAATAACCGGACTGTTCGGGAGAACCCCGATTTTGCCAAAGTCTTGGGATCTTCCATTTGCCTTCGAGAGGATTGGGACAGGCTATCCCCAGACAGCCTTGACGATATCTTAACTCGATCCATGAGCCTGAACGTGGAGTGTCTGGTGAACCAGACCATAGTTAGGGAAAAGGCTCATCGCCTGGGTAAGGAGGTCGAGAAGAAGAATCAGGAAGTGGCTTCCCTCCGATCCCAACTCGCATCCACTCAGGATTACATATCTCGAGTTGAGGGGCGGGCGAAGTTCTATGAAGACAAGCTGGCCGAACAGTCTCATGTCCTGGCTGAAAGGGATCGTGCTCTCGGGGAAGTCCAGGCGCTTCGGGCCAACAAAGCTTCTCAGGTCGCTCAACTTATCGAGGAGCTTAAGGCGAAAGACGAAGAAATGGTGACGGGAATAGCCGGTGCCTATGTGAATGCTCACAAGGACCTCTTGGCCGAACTCCAGAAACGTTACCCAGAAGAGGACTTCTCTTAGATGGCCGACCTGGCTCCCGGGGGCGAGGGTGAGGATAGTGAAGAGGTGGGAGAGGATGAGCGAAATGTAGATCAGGCTGGGGGTGATCCCCCAGCCGAATAACTTGTACAAATTCTGTAATGAAATGAAATGAAATGACTCTTTTGTTCGATGAATGGTTGTGATCGGAAAATTTCTAAACACTTGATTGTCTGAGTATATTGAAATAACTGAAAACTATTATTATCCTAAGTGTGAGAGATCGGAAAATACAACATGCATGAGATTGCTAAACGGAACTTAATTGAAAATTTTGGCTTGAACATCTAAGATCGGGATCTTCATTAAACCGGATTAGAACCTTAGCTTGATTATTCCTAAACTTTTAAAAGAGAGGTCGACCATAAATACTGGCAGCAAGGTTCTAGTGTTAGTTCAATTTCGTATGACAAGAGAGATCGGGAATGTAGTTAACTGGTCAGGATATTTGACAATTGGCTTGAGAGATCGGTGAATGATTGAGAGACCGGTAAGGCTTTAACGGATACGAGAGCTTAGCATTGACTCAATTCTCTATGAAGAGAGATCGGAACTGTGGTTAAATGGCAAGGAGAGACTTAGTGCTAGGGATCGGTTTCGAAGTTCATAGATTCTGGGGATCGGCCAAAATATGGTGTCGACACCTAACCTACAAGGTAACTCAAACAACACTTCCTATTCTAATAGCCTTAGGCCCACAACATAATAATAACATACTACCCCGCCTGGGCCTGCCAAATCAGTCAAAACTCATATAATTATACAATTCAACTATTAAGTTTAAAATTTACATTTTGCAAAAACTATCCAACCTAACCCCAAAAATTCTGTAATCATGCCCCGCAGTCCTTATTAATGCTATTTTACTATTGCAAAAGGAATTATAATTTTTTGGTTATCCACAAATATTTTATGAATTTTATTCTAAACCTAGCATTAGACAAAAAGGGCAAATTGGAGTTTGGGTTTACCTACACTAATTCTGACCCCTGGAATGCATCCAAAGAGTCTGAAAATGGTGGGAAGCACTGTAATATTAACCCACTTTCAAAGTGAGTCCAACAGCCTGTTTGTCTGGCCTGAAATGCAATCCCAATCGCCGATGGAATTTCCTCCAAACGAAAATACCTACGCAAAGCTCACAATCTAGGAGTTAGAATATAATTTTTATTTAATTAAAAAGACTCATTAAAGATCGGAAAAAGTACTAGAAAGCTCATGGGACCTAGTAAATTTTTGGTATCAAAAAAATTCCAAATTGGTGTCATTGCGAAGCTCTTGACGTATAGGACGCCTGGTGGCCTAAGATTTTTTTTTTTTTTTGTAGAATTTACGGTTTGAGAGAGATCTAGCCCATAAATCAAAATGAGCTAAAATTTCTGAAGCTTGATTCACACAAACTGAGAAAAGATACCATGCAAACTTGGTATCTACATGATGCCCATGAAGAGATGAGCATTTCGATACCAAGAACGCCAGAAACGATGATCGAAGAAGGAAGTTATGAATGGAAAAAGAAAAAGGTAAAGAAGGAAGAGAGAGAGAGAGAGAGAGAGGGGGAGAGAGAGAGAGAGAGAGAAATTTTGGTTAGGGGGGGGGTGTTGCTGGAAGTCACTTTTTAACTTTAACTTTTTATTTTATTTTCTTTTCTTTTTTAATTTTAAATCCTTAAACTTTTTATTTTCTTTCAATGGGGTCCAAAATTCTTTCAATGTAGTCCAAAATACCATACCATAATCAAATCAAGTTTAATAATAATAATAATACACATAATTTATTAAACAACAATTTAAAATATATTTAATATACCAATAGTAAAACTTAAATTAAAATCAATTTCATGTAGTTAAGATGCTATTTATTTTTGGAGTACAATAATATATTTATCATTTTTACTATTAGTATAAAATAATATTATAATAAAATTCTAAGTTAAATGCATTTCAAATTAAAATTCAAAACTTAACTTTAGAGCTTCAAAATAATTTCATAAGAAAATTTTTTAAATATTAAAATAAATCTCAAAATAATGCAAATAATTAATTTTTTTGGGGCATTTTAAAGTTTTTATTTTTTATTATATTTATTAAATATTTTTTTTATAGTTATGAAACGATTCTATTAGTTAACTATACAAAATTATCATTATTAGTTAATTAATCTCTTCAATCAATATCTAAGCAAGTGATTAATTATTAATAAATTATACATTTTAATTAGGCCCTCATAAGCTAAATTCCTGACTTCGTCACTGCATCAAGATAATGGGTTAAATTTAATATATCATTGAAGATACCTAAAAATCACTAGAAATTGAGCCTCCTTTAATCATAGAAATTACTAATTGTGGATCTCCTTCAAACAGAATGGAAGTGAAACCTTTATTTTTAGTAATTAAAACCACTTCTCAATAAGCTAGAGCCTTCAAAGTGAAAGGATCAGTAATACCTATATATCGTCTAGTAGACCAACTTAGAAGATGTCCCGATGCATTCCTTACTATGGTAGCAATGCTACCCAAATCCTTTTTTCAATTCACCGCTGCATCAAAATTAATTTTAATGCTATGAGAAATCGAAGGAATCCAAACAACATTTGTGAGGATGAGAACTTGACTAAGGTGGTAGTTCAAAGGGGTGGAAGCAAATTCTTCAACTGCTTTAATGACCTTAGCAATCACCTCTTGGAAAGACCATTGCTCATTATAAAAAATAAAGACATTCCTACCTTTCAAGATATACCAGAGTATAAAAACTAGTAATTGAGATAAAGACTTGCAATCATCATATTGGGATAAAGCGACTACTAGTTTTTCCAAATAATCAACTAGATTGGAACTAGTGAGAAGCAAGGATCTCACTCTAAATGGTGAATGAAACAAAATTTCCACAACTTTAGGAAAATGAATGAAGATATGTTGAAGAGATTCAACTATTCCATAAAAATTACATTCCAGAGGAATAGAAGGAATTTTGCAATTGAGAAGTTCACCACAAGGCAAGCACTTTTTAGCCAACTTCCATAGAAAGATAGATAATTTACTAAGCACATTAATATTCCATATTGTTCTCTAAAACTTGGAATTCATTGTCAAAGAAGTAGGCCCTGGACGTATAGGGATAATGGAAAAAGATAAAGAATGACTTTCTATTGCCATTTGATCACTCGGTTTGACCAAATAAGCATCATATTTGATAGAATGCCAAATAAGCTGATCTTCCTTTTTGAATAAAGAAGAGGAATAGATAGAATATGAGCTACTTCCTCATCATGGAAATTTTCCTATGAGGCTTGAATGTTCCATTCATCATCGATAGGGTGCATAAGTTGTGAAATCCAATGAAAAGAAGGATTGTGAGAAGTTTTCACCTTAGGCAAGGAAGGAAAAGATTGAGGAATCCATTCGTCCCCTTTACAAAGAGTTGAAATCCCATCACTTATGTTCCAGCAAGGACCTTTTTCCAAAATAGATCGCCCCCATATAATACTATGCCAACCAAAGCATTAGATTTAAGAGTAGCATTCATAAAAGAATATTGAGGAAAGTACTTACTTTTGATGACCCTCATAAATAATGAATTTGGATGGAAAATAAATCGCCACCTCTGCTTAGCCAAAAGAGCTTGATTGAAATCCTGCAAATCTTTGAATCCCATGCCACCCTTAACTTTAGGTTCACACATAGTTTTCCAAGAAATCTAGTGCAATTTTTTTTAAATCTTATTTTTGACCCAACAAAATCTAGCCACCATTCGATTCATTTCCTGACAAATTGTAGTATGGAGGCAAAAACAACTCATAGCATATACTAGGTTGGCATGAGTAACTACTTTAATAAGAATTTCTTTGCCCCCTTGAGATAGCATTTTTTCTTTCCATCCTGCTGTCTTATTATATATCTTGTCTTTGATTAAAGAGAAAGCTTGTTTCCTGGAGCGAGGGATATGTGAAGGAAGACCAAGAAATTAATCATAACCTGAAGTGTTCTGTATATGAAGAATATATGTTATTTCCTGAATAAAATGTGAACGGGTATTAGGGTTGAAAGCAAGAGCTGATTTTAGAAGGTTAATAGATTGGCCACTAAGATTAGCATATTAATGCAGCATGTAACGACCCGGCCCACTAGTGATATTGTCCGCTCTAGGCCGAAGCCCTCACAGTTTTAAAACGCGTCACTAGGGGTTACGAACCGCCAACTTATAAACTCAGCATCTCTCCTGTGTTTTGCCGATGTGGGATTTACCTAGGGTGTTACAATCCACCCCCCATATGGGACTCAGCGTCCTCGCTGAGGTTTGCCCCATCATCGCTCAGGGTTGCACACGGAGCGGTTCTAATACCACAAATGTAACAGCCCGGCCCACTAGTGATATTGTCCGCTCTAGGCTGAAGCCCTCACGGTTTTAAAACGCGGCACTAGGGGTTACAAACCGTTAACTTATATTATAAACTCAGCATCTCTCCCGTGTTTTGCCGATGTGGGATTTGCCTAGGGTGTTATACAACACATTAGTAATGAGACGGACTTCAAAAGGGTAGCTTTAGAAAAATTGATAGAATCATTAGCAAAGAATATATGAGTGAGAATATTGACTTTGTAAAAAATACCTTTCATTAGTTATATTATTCATGAAAATACAAATAAAAACATATCTATGTATGTATTTAATACTAATAATATATATTAGCAAAAACTTCTATCGCTGACTCAAATCAATTCATCACTAATTACCTTTAATAACAATATATTAGTAACAATATATCTGTCATTAATACTTTTAGCAATGAGAAATGATAAATTCATTGCTAATAATATTTTGCGATGACCTATCTGTCGCTAATGCTTTAGCAATGAAAAGTTATTTAATGGAAATTTCTCATTAATAATTTTTAGTGAGAACTTATTTATTGCTAAATTTGTAAATAATTTCAATTTCTAATATTATTATAATTAAAATAAATTAAAATTTTAATATTATTTTAATAATAATTCTACTTACACAAAAAAATCCTTTATAAATCTATATTTGTGATTCTATAAGTATTTTTAATTCATTAAATATCATTAAATTTATTGTAATAAAATTATTAAACAAACTTAAACACAAAATCTTACTTCCACTAGTGTATTTTTTTTAATTATTCTAAATATTTACAAATATATAATATTTAATTATAATAGAAAAATTAACTATTTAATTAGCATAATTATAAAATTATTCTTAACTTTTTAGCGATAACTTTCGAAAAAAACCCTGTACTTTCAAATTTTTGTAATTCTACCCTATAATATAAAAATTGCCAATTAAATCCTGAGCATTTTAATCCTTATTAATTCTACTTGACCATTAACAAAATCGTTATCTCACTAATGGAGATGCCACGTGGTGTCAATGATAAGGTATAATTGGTAAAAGTTAAAAAGTATGGGGTAATGTTAATTTTAATATATTTTATGTATATTATTAATTAAAATATATAAATTTAAATGAGTTGGAATATTATTAAGGTAATATAATCAGGTTTGAAATTAATCATTCGAGTATATAAAATACTAATTGCATTTAAAAAGGATAAATTTTCACTAGTATTTTATATGTTACTATCCCTAGCATAATTTAAAGGCTATAAAAATAAAATTTCCATAAATATTTAATATACAAGTTATATATAATTAATTAAAATTGATACAATAATAATAACACTTAGGTCTCCAAAACTATTTAAAGCTAATTATATGAATCATTTTTTCCTTATATGTATATATACATGCTTAAAGGTTATAATTTTTTTTTTATATTACTTCTTTTCATGTTATTTTAGGTACCTCCCTTTCCATTCTCATTTCTTTTACCACTACTTTATCATATTTTTGTGTTGAATCATTTTTAAGTCAATGAAATTAATCCAAATCAAATTGTTAATTATCTGTCAATTTTAAAAATAATTTGAAATTTTGTATTAATTAAAATAGATCGGGAAAATTGCCAAAAAAACCTGTACATTTCAAAGTTTTGCAATTCTACCTCATATTATAAAAATTACTAATTAAACACTAAACTTTTTTGCACCTATCAATTTTATTTCACCATGGCGATGTGGCGTCTCTATGGCATTGAATGTGGCATCTCCGTTATGTTTTGTTAACGATAAAGTAGAATTGATAAGAGTTAAAAAGTTAAGAGTTTAATTGGTAATTTTTATAGTATGAATAAAATTATAAAATTTTGAAAAGTACATAATTTTTTTAACGGTTATCTCAACTTCTTAATGATTTGTTTATTTATTTTTTTAATTTGATTCTATTTAAAATGAAATGGATTGATTGCACATCCTAATATCGTGCAAGTATTTATCCTTGACTTTCCATCATTCAAAGGAGAGAGTAGGCTGTTAGATGAGTTTTAGCATTCTCTAACAAGGAGGAGAAAATTTTGAATAAATAATTGATTATATCAGTGCTAGAGATTTTCAAGAGAAGTTATATTTCATGTATATGATTTGATTGATTGTTTATTTATTTTTGCATTAGCAGAGATATTATGATTTTGATCGGTTCGTAATAACAAATCTTCAACTTTTACCTTTAGTTTAGAAAAAAACAAATAGTGTTTGGCACTAAGGAAAGTGAACAAAAGACATTGATTTAGCACAACAAATACATAAATTACGCCTAGGATTTATTCTCAACACAACCGTTATCAATAGGTCTATTAAGCATAACGGCTATGTGAATAAACTTTTGACCAAAACAACAAACTTCTACTTACAAAAGGGAAATTCTTACTTAAACTCTATTTATCATGGGCTCAATACATATATGAGATTCCTGTATTTAATTTGTGAGTCCCAACATATTTCTTATGTTTTGAATCCATGACGGACCGGATATAGATAAAAAAATCCTACAAAACAACCTTCTAATTGTGGACAATATAAAGGGAACAGTGATCAAACACCACCCAAAATTACAAATTGTGCTTTGCAACCGATGTTGCAAAAAAATGCAGAAAATCAATAAAAATTAAGAATATCACGCTAACACAACTTTATGTAGTTATTCACTCATACATATATATATATAGGATTAAAAAAATATTAGTTTACTACTGCACACTGTTTCCTGATTTCACCTTGGTTGCCGGTGAGGACTCCAATGTTGCCTAGTTTCACCATTGACTGAGCAAAATCTTGTGCGAAAGTGATTCCATTTGTTGAAGACTGAAGTGTGACATAAACTCTTGTTTGGATATCATTGAGCAGAGCTGCATCAGATTGGAACAGCCCTCTTCTTGTAGCTACAACATTGTAGTAATCGGCATCGAATAACGTGGAGCTTCCAGGGTCCATCTCCACAACAGTGGTGTTGTCTCCAGGCTTACATATAGTCTTCAACTGAGCTGCGTATGCTGGGTCCAACGAGGGGTCTGTGTCGCCTTTCCCAGTGAAATTGTACAGGCGGTTAATGATTACAAAGCAATGTCCAATTCCAATGGTGTGTGCTCCTGCAAATAAAAAGGAGTTGGGATTATATATAATAAAATTATATTTGTTTATACCTTTTTTCATAATTACAATAATAAAAAAATATTTTATTAAAACATAAGATTTCTACTTTTTCTAGTTACCTGATAGAACCACTAGGTCCTTCACGCTTAAGCCCTTTGCACTAAAGTTTTGCTTTAGTTGGTTTATATTGGCGAAAGGAGACGGTAACTGTGCTAAAGCCTCTGAAGCACGAGAGACCGTTCCATCTCTACGTCCAGTGGCAACAACCCAAGATGGTCCACCAACCTGAAAGGAAAATGATTGATCAATCATTAGGCATGTATATATTAATTATATGATGATGGGCATAAGTTTTTGATGAATTTATATATACCATCGCAACTGAATCTCGAGCTGCCAAGGCCACAATATCAGCACAAGAAACCACACCAGGACATTCCTTTTCCACTGCAGATTTTATAGCGTCAATCACATTGAAACCTCTCAAGGTCTGGTTGGGGACCGCATCTTTCTCAGCTTGATTGGTGCTTGTAGAATTTAATAGCACAGAACCATCACATCCCTGTGACATGCATGCAATAATCAGTGTTATTCTCAGACTAAGAATCTGCATTAACCATGGCTTAATTTAACAAATGATTAATGAACTTATCAATACATTTATAATTAAGGAACAAGGAACGTACCCTAACGAAACAATCATGAAAATGCAGTCTTAGTAAAGGAGCAGCAAGTGTTCGATCACTGGAAATGAATTGTTGAACCATATCATGGATAGTACTCTCTGCATTTGGGCATGTCTGGCTATAGAAACCGAGTTGTAACCCTTGAGAAGTAGTTAAGCCTAACCCAACCTGTACCCCAACTTGTAATCCTTGCGAATTAGTTAGGTCTAGAAACAGGAGGAAGAGAACCAGTTGAGAAAAGAGAAGTGAAAGAAGCTTTTGAATAGCCATTGTTTAATAGAGAGTATGAAGATAACTTTAGAAGTATTGATGATGTGCTCAAGCTGTGTTTAGGCCTGAAGTATGGGAGCACGAATAACCAGCATTTATATAACTGATGCTAAGCTTCTGATAATGCCATTGATAAAAAACTATGATTGTTTTATTAAATTTTAATTAGTTGGCTAATCCATTAGGTCAAAATTAATTAAAGAGCTGACTAATGGCCAGTTCTCTGAGTTTTATATACGTGCCTACCACGTATAGATAAAAACAATTCCAAATTAAATATATAAGTTTAAAAGGCCAGCCTGTTCTAGACCATTTTTATTCAATGATGGTCATATATATATATAATTTGAAATAGAATTATTGAAAAATATTTATTTATATTCGATTTATTATTATTTTATACATATTTTAAAAAATATGTAATAATAATAAATCCCACATAAAATGAAGACTAATGTATTATTTATATAGTAATTGAACGCAAATGATAAAATGCTTAATTTTAAAGGTTTCATTTGAAAAAAAAAATATTTATAAGAAAAAAATTTAATTGAACAAATTATCATACAATTATATTTAATTTTTTTAATAATTTTCTTTTAATTAAAAAAAATTAAATTTATTCATTTCAATTATAAAAATTAAAATTCCAATTTTTAAAAGGATATGATTTCATTTCTTAAATTTCTATTTCATTTCTTAATTTATGTGTCTGTGGGATTGGTTCGTATCCATCAAGCTTTAATTTCTAATAAATTTTTTTGCGTAAAAAACTCGTCACCCACCACATAAATTATATATGCAAACTAGGGTGATAATTTTAGACACGACTTATGAACATGATATGAACACGGTACTAAATTTAGAGCTTGGGTTAGATTTATTCGTATTGAATTCGTGTCGAATTTGTGTCGATTCATTTATGACACGGATATAATCGTGTTGTGTCAAGGGTTAACCGCTAACCCGACTTGACACGTTTACAACATTGTTTAATAGTCATGTTATGTGTTGACCTGTGACCCACTATGACTTATAACTTATATAGCGTATTAAATGGGTTAAGTCGTATCAAATCATATTAAATAGTTCATTTTGTGTTAAATGAATCGTGTCATGTTAAATACACCTAATACAATTTAATATGAATCGTGTTGTGTCGTATAACCCTTATAATAGAAGAGTCGTATTCGTATTTAAATTTTTGATGCGATTTATTATTCATGTCGTGTTCGTGTCGATCTTAATCGTATTCATATCGTGTGTTGACATGATACAAATATGATCTATCAACCCGAATTGCCACCCCTAATGCAAACCAAGGTATTGCCTGTAAACATGATATGCAGAGGTCAACATCAGCTGTATTCTTGTGTTGCAATTCAATATATTCAAGGTTATACAAGAGTTGCGATAGACGTTGGCAACCTATCTATATATATCACTTAGTTACAGCAAGATATACATAAAATATATCATAGAGGATAGAGTTATTATCAAACTTCAGTTGAAAGCAAACATGTGTTTGAGCTTAAAGAAAGAACTAGCTAGGTAGTCATGGTTTGCAAGGTACAGAGAACACACACATATATAAAATAGTCATTGAAAGAATAGTTAATGCAAGATTATTATGTAGTGGACAGTTCATGCAGCATAAACTCAAAACAAACTTGGATTTATCTGGGTTAGGAAATGCTTGTTAAAAAAATATAAAATAAGAGATTAAATTTCTGTTTTCTTCATAGACCAGTTCATCATCAGACCTGGAAATTGTATTTTTCAATATAAATTTCTCAAAATTCTTGCGTTGGCCTCTACACTTGTAATTTTAAATAAAATTAATTTCATGTCACATAAATGAAGAAGTAATTCAGGATATACATGATGAGCACTACTAATCCCAAATTTTAAGTTAATACAGAGTTCAATGCAAGCATGTGTCAGTGTCTTAATTGGGAATGAAAACTTATAATAGAAGTATTGGAATAGAATATACTCTGAGAACTTTGCGGAATTAATTTTGGTTTCAATTAATTTAATACAAATGCTATACATATATTAAAGAAAGGACTCCATCATTGTTAGTTTGGAATGGAACAAAACAATTAACTGGTTGATTTTCACATTTACTGTCCGTTGAACTTTTGTCTACCGGTTTGGGATCTGCCACTCTTTTATTAATTTTATCCATTTTTATTTTTTACATAATAATTTAAAATTTTAAATATTTTAATTTTTATAAAAATATATTAATAATCAACTAAATTACCTTTATTTCACTAATTACTTATATATAAATATTTATTATATTTTAATAAAAATAAAAGATAAAATAAGGAAAAAAATAATTAATACTTTTTTATTTTCTAAATATAATAGATAATTTTAGATTAAAAAAAATTTAAATACAACAAATAAAAATAGATTAAAGGTAATGCTTCTTATCTTCATTAGAATATATATATATATATATATATATATATATATATATATATATATATATATATATATATATATATATATATATATATATATTCCTAAAAGTATGTTGTTAATATTAGAGCAGTAACAGGGTATTTACTGGCTATTGTTTAGGCTAAATATTAATCAATTATTCTTTGTAAATCTTTTGTTTTAGAATGCCAGATGTAGAGGATTTGTAGCCACTGAATAGGGATGTTTTGTAACGGTATTTTGTTTTTATATTGCTCTTTTCGTGTACCTAACAGATATACAAAAGACTTTACATTTAAATTGCAATTTTTCAATTACTTTTTATTTTTAAATCGTTTGCTGCCAATTATATTCGTTAATGTTATAAAAATACATTAAAAATTTATATTCCCGTGATAACTGATAAGCGTTTTTTTTTTTCAATTTAATTAGATAAAATTTCAAGTTTAAATCTCTAATAATAATAATAATAATAATAATAATAATAATAATAATAATAATAATAATAATAATAATAATAATAATAATAATAATGCAAGATTAATTCCATTAATTTTTCTAATAGAAAGAAGTGTTATTTAGTTAATAAAATAATTAATGACATTAATATTAAAAAATTATTATCTAACCTTACATAATATACAAAGGTCTCACATATTTATAAACAAGATATATCGAGTCTAAGTAAGAACAATTCATTTAGGTAAATCTCTAAAATCAGTATTTGAAATTCTTTCTACACTACTCCTAAACTATCTCCATATCTTAACCACTTTTTGAGTAGGGTTCTTTCATTGTAATTGTCATCCCTTCTTCTCTGCCATAGAACAATCAATTTATTCTCCTTCGGGGATGTTTGTTTATTTTAATTTAATTTTTGTTGATATAAAAATATAAATATTGCAATATTTTGAATTTTTGTATATTAAAAATTTTAATTAGATTTTTTTTTACCTATTCTAGAATATAAATTTTCAATTTTATTTCCCTTGCACCCTTTTCCTTCTACTTCTTCTTCTCCTCAATGCAGTCACAATCTTCGAAGCCACCATGACTCATTGCCTACACCTCCTCTCTCTGTCAAGCTCGTAAGCACCGGAATCATGCCAAACGAACTTCAAACCTGCAAACCTGACTAGAGTTGGCAATTGACACAAATCAATTACACAATACGACTCGATACATAGTTAAACGAGTTTAGATTTAACATTGTTAGCATAATTACAGCAATTAGCATGATTATAGGAAATTTGTGTAGCATAATTACAGTAATTATTATTCTTGTCTAAATTAGCTCATATTCTCATGTATAAATAGATGTAATATCTCTGTAAATAAGACAGACAAATATACAATCATTTCCTTCATTACTCGTATTCTTTCTTTTAACATAGTATCAGAACCGTAAAGCTTTTATTTCTAGTTTCTGGGGTCTCTCTTCTCTCTCTACAACCTGTTCTGGTTCATTCTTTCATTCCTGTTATTATACCATTTTTTTTTCTCCTCATCTTGTTATCAATGGAGAAATCTGATATTTCAAAACCTATTGCAACAGTTCTGACTGGTTCCAACTATAATCTTTGGGTTCAAGGAATGAAAAATTTTTTGATAGGTCACAAGCTTTGGCGTATTATTACCGAAGATATCACTACACCGACAAGAGAGAACGATAAAACTGATGCAAAATTTGCTGACCGTCTTGAGGATTGGGATAGTAAAAATCATCAGATCATCACCTGGTTTTGCAATACCTCTGTCTTGTCCATCCACATCCAATTTACTAATTATGACTCTGCAAAAGAAATCTGAGATTTTTTGGCAAATCAATATTAGACCATTGGACTTGCCCACTATTATCAGTTGTGGACTACTCTTCATAATCTGAAACAAGAAGCAGGTCAATCTGTGAATGATTTTCTTGCCCAGGTCCAACCCATTTGGAATCAAATATCTCAGGCCAAAATCAGTGAAGATCATCTTCATCTCATTCAAGTTCTAATGGCTCTTTGATCAGAATATGAGGCCATTCAAGCATCCCTGCTACATCGAAATCCACTCCCATCATTGGATACTGCTATTCAAGAGATTATTTTTGAAGATACTCGTCTCAGTTTGGATAAAACTTCTCAATTTGAAACTGCTCTTGCAACTACTCGATCCTCACATCAGAAATCTGGTAATCAACTCTGTAAGAATTGTAATTAAATTGGTCATGCTTTTGCATATTGTCCTACTATAGAATGCAGATATTGTCATGGTTACGATCATATTCTTGAACATTATCCCACACGCCCTCTAAGACCAAAAGGAGGGCATTCTAAATTCAAGAATGTCTCAAAGCCTGGATCTTCCTCTGTCACTGCTATTGTTGCTACTGAGGGTTCTACTGCCATCACCATGAGTGATCTTGAGGCACTATTCAAATAGGTTATCTCTTCTAATTCTCCTGCTGCCATGTCTGCCACTTCGGGTAATTCTTATTGGCTTTTTGACTCTGCATGTTGTAATCATATGACCACTAATCTTAAATTCTTATCTTTTGCAAAACCTGTATCTTTCTTACTACCAATACATACTGCAAATGGTACTAAAATGAACATCACACATACTGGTCATGTGTCTACCTCAAATCTTCATCTCCCTGACACCTATTATATCCCTAATTTGGCACTCAATCTTATTTCTTTGGTCAGTTGTGTGAAAAAGGACTAAATGTTATTTTTTCTCCTCATGGTGTCTAGGTACAGGATCCACAAACGGGACAGATTCTTGGGGAGGGTCGCAGATCGGGTCGATTATTTGAGCTTGCATCTTCACATCTTCCTCAGAGATTTGTGTTTGCAGCTATAATCCCTAATTTCTCCATTCACCAATGGCATCTTCGTCTTGGTCATGCTTCTGCCAGTAAAATTCAACCTTTAATTTCTCGTGGATTATTAGGATCTACTAAGTTTGAGTCATTTAATTGTTTAAATTGTCAGCTTGCAAAACAACCTGCATTATCTTTTTCTCATAATAATACTACTTTAGACACTCCTTTTGGTTTAATTCATTCTGACATTTGGGGTCCTTCTCCTATTTCTTCAATAAATGGTTTTCGTTATTTTGTGATATTTATTGATGATTATTCTCGGTTTACTTGGATATATTTTTTGAAACATCAATCTGAGTTATCATAAATTTACATCACATTTGCAAAAATGATTAAAACTCAGTTCTCTTGTGACATTAAAATTCTCCGAACAGACAATGCCATGGAATATCGAAATTCTTCTTTACTTCAGTTTCTTAGTCAACAAGGCACAGTTGTTCAACTTTCTTGTCCTCACACCTCTCAACAGAATGGGCGAGTCGAACGCAAGCATCGTCATATTCTTGATTCTGTACGTACTCTTCTTCTTTCTGCCTCATATCCAGAAAAATTTTGGGGAGAAACATCTCTTCATGCTGTTTATATTATTAACCGTCTTCCTACCTTGGTTCTTCATAATTTATCTCCTTTTGAAAAGTTGTTTGGATAACCTCCTGATTATTCCATCCTTAAACCTTTTGGATGTGTTTTTTTATTCTTTTACAACCTCATGAACATACCAAATTAGAACTCCGTGCTCGTCTATGTTGTTTTCTTGGTTATGGCATTGAACACAAAGGGTATTGTTGTTGGGATCCTATTTCTAATAAGTTACGCATCTTTCATCATGTTACCTTTTGGGACAATACTATGTTCTATTCTCTTTCCAAATTTCATCACTCTGTCAATACTGACTCTCTATTTTTCACTGACTCCTCCAAAGAGCTGTTTTCAAGTCCTGATCCAGGTGATTGTGATGTGCTCAATATTAGCCCAACTACACCTGCCCCTGTTGAATCTGCACCAGTTGTTGATCCAGTACCTACGTTTGCATCTCCTCCTAGTACTACTCTTCGTCGTTCTACCCGTGTAAGAGAAACTCCTCATTATCTTTTTGATTTTCACTGTTACTCTACTATTGCAACCCTTCATGAGCCTTGTTCTTATCGTGAGGCAAGTACTGACCCTCTTTGGCACCAAGCTATGACTGACGAACTTCAGGCTTTAGAGAAAACTCATACTTGGGATTTCGTTGATCTTCTACCAAACAAGATCCCTATTAGTTGCAAATGGATCTACAAAATCAAGACCCGTTCTGATGGAACTATTGAACACTATGAAGCTCGCTTAGTAGCTAAAGGGTACACTCAAGAGTATAGTATCGACTATGAAGAAACTTTTGCTCCAGTGGCCTGATTTCACAGTCTCTTAGCTATTGCTAGAGTTCATAAATGGAAACTTTTCTAGATGGATATCAAAAATGCTTTTATTCATGGTGATTTAACAGAAGAGATTTATATGCATCCTCCTCCTGGTTATCATTCTCCTCATAAGGTTTGCAAACTTTGGCGAGCCTTATATAAATTAAAACAAGCTCCCAGGGCCTAGTTTGCCAAATTTAGTTCCATTCTTGCTCAACTTAGTTTTCTCTCTAGTCCACATGATTCTACATTATTCACTCGCTGAACTGACAGTGGTATTGTTCTTCTATTGCTTTATGTTGATGATATGATAATAACAGGAGACGATTCATCTGGTATTTCAGAGTTACAACATTATCTCTATCAGCATTTTGCAATGAAAGACCTGGGTTCTCTCAGCTATTTTTTGGGTCTTAAAGTTTCTTAAAATTCTAATGGCTATTATCTATCTCAAGCCAAGTATGCATCCGACTTACTTTCTCAAGAAGGCATTACTGATAGCAAAACAGTATCAACCCCATTGGAGCTCAATTGCAAACTTACACCTCTTGATGGCACTCCTCTTGATGATCCTACTTTGTATCGACAGCTTGTCGGGAGTCTTGTTTATCTCACATTACTCGACCTGATATTTCATATGCTGTTCATCTGGTCAGCCAGTTTATGTCTGCTCCTCACTCAACTCATTTTTCTGCAGTACTTCGAATCCTTCATTATATCAAAGGCACTCTTTTTCATAGTTTGAATTTTTTCGCTACCTCCTCCCTAGTATCATCTGGCTACTCTGATGTTGATTGGGCTGGTGATCTGACAGATCGTCGCTCTACAACTGATTATTGTTTCTTCTTGGGTAATTCTCTTATCTCTTGGCGTAGCAAAAAGCAAACTGTTATTGCACGTTCTAGCATAGAATCTGAATATCGTGCTCTCGCTAATGCTACATTTGAATTACTTTGGTTACAGTAGTTATTAACTGATTTGGGTGCCACTCATTCTTCTGCCACAATGCTTCATTGCGATAATAGAAGTGCCATACAGATTTCTCATAATGATGTATTTCATGAGCGTACCAAACACATCGAAATTGATTGTCATTTTGTACGTTATCATGTTGCTCATGGCACCAAATGTTTGATTCCTGTCTCCTTTATTAGCCAAACCACTAATATATTCACCAAAACCCATCCTCCACCTCGCTTTCAGGATCTCTTAAGCAAACTTAAGTTGGCACCTGTGCTACCACCTTGAGTTTGAGGGGGGGGGGTCTTAGCATAATTACAGCAATTAACATGATTATAGGAGATTTGTGTAGCATAATTACAGCAATTAGCATGATTATAGGAGATTTGTGTAGTATAATTACAGCAATTATTATTCTTGTCTAAATTAGCTCATATTCTCATGTATAAATAGATGTAATATCTCTGTAAATAAGACACAGACAAATACATTGTGATGCCCTTCACTCGTCTATAGTGTAGCCGAGCAATGAGTGCCACATTCGGTGCCAGAGTGCCCTATCTTGTCTTGTCATGTCTATTGTAAATTTTAATGTCATTTAAATCAGGTAATTTATGTGTAGAAATTTTTTTTTATATCTTATTTCTGTGGAGACCCGGACAGATCCTCCTCTGTTTTATTAGCATTTGGCGGGTTTCACTATCACCTGTTCACATATTCATAGTCATCTCACATATTTCCATATCATATTCTCTTTTATCATATCATTCACAACTATTTATGAGATCTCAAAATGAAGTATCATCTATTGTATTCATATGGAAATTCATAGATAATAAATTACAAGTTTTCATTTCAATCTCAAAGTTTAATTATAAGTCCAAAATGAAATATATCATGACTAGACATAATGAACCAAAATACTAGTCTATACATGGGCCCTACCAATATACAAAAGACTAGTGAAGTGACTCTGGACAGTGGCAGATCTGGTCGGAACTCTGTCCAAATACTACTGTGGTGGCTGCTGATCTTCTGTACCTAAGCGATGGAAAACCAACGCGCTAAGCATAACGCTTAGTGGTGCATAATTTATAATAACAATAATTAAATAATTGAATTAATATTTGCGAATCATAATTTCTGGGTCTTTTACATTTTTATTGCTCTTTGGAAACAATTAACATTATCGGGATCTTTTATGATTACTTATTATATTTTAAGTCTTAATTAATTTTTATCAGTGCCCAAGAAACCTATAACAAATTATAAAAGCTGGATGCACAGGTGTATATTGGTTAGACAGCCGTATGTCTATCTAGTATACATCTGTCAAGCATGAGGCCAGCTGTCGGGCACGAGACCTGCTGTCCGGCTTGTAAAGCCAGAAATAAAGTAGGCACAATGGCTAGTAAGTAGGCATATAGCCTGTAGAACAATCATACCATACATATATTGTCAGTTCATGATTTTCTCGGTAGGCAGTACTGCTATCTGTAGTCCCTAATTAGTATACCAATTTATCCAAACTAAATAAATAAGTCTAGGTATACTATGGGCAATTAAACATTTTTAATTATTTTAGCACTATTCACTGTTACTATTTTCTGGTACTGTTCATTGGTACCATTAATTTCATATTAATAGGACATTAGTCCCAATTTACATATCATATCATTTTTAATATTTAATTATCCTTATGAGTATTTTAATTATCATATATAGCATTTTTCCCATGAACCTTTCTTTAGGTTCGTGTTGATGTGTTATCTTTATCTAGGAATTTGACTAGGTTAGGATGTCTATTTAGTCACACTTCCTTCATAATAATTGCTCCTCTATGTTTAAACTTGAATTTCAGTTTTTGAATCACTGAATTTGGAGTTATAGAACTCATGTTATGGTCAAAATACCATAACTAGTCTCTTTGCCTCTAAGCTGTCCAGAATTTACAATTCCTAGTCAATAAACTTTGACCAGTCATTTTATCATTTTATGGTCATTTTTAGACTTAGGTTCCTTCACAAGATATGTTCCTCTATGTCTTAGGGACTACCAGGTACAATTTCATCATTTTTCAAGCTTGGTATAGTGAGTTATAGCCAGTGTATTAACCTGGACTCTCTCTTATAGGGCAATAACCAACTTCAGGGCAATATGTTTGACCCTCTTTTTAGGGTCTTTACACTTAGAATTTGGCAAAAGTGTCTAAATCAATGTTGTAGCCCTAAGTATCATGTTTCCAGATCATATTGGCACATCTCAAATGGAATTGCCTAGTGGGAGTTATGGCCAAATGAATACACGGGTATCAAATGGCATTCAGGGTTCAACATAACATTTTCCAGATTTCAATTCCTAACTTTGGCTAATATTTTCCCTATGATGCAATAGTTTCTAGAGCTTGGTCAAAATATAAAAATTGTTGTGCTATGTCTTATAAAACTTTTGGCACTAGTTTCACTCAATTTGCAGCTTTGGAGACCAAGTTATGGCATTTTTGCCAAAACTGGTTAAGCATACCAAAGGAACAGTATTTTGGACAATTTCTGGGTTGGCAGTTTTAGTGACTCAACTTGTACTAACAATTTGATTTGGTTAAAAGGAAAACTGGATCAAGCAGTCTTCATGAAAAGTGTGGCCCTATGTCTAAGCTTTCCATTGATGAAATTTTAGGTCATTTGGACTAGTATAGAGAGAGTTATGACCAAATGAACAATGGTATCAGAGCTGGACTCCCTCTAGTACGGTGTGTGGTGCGAGGACGCACCAGGCGGAAGCTGGTGGGCTTGTCACGACCCAGGGATGGGGTTGGGATGTGCTTGTTCAACCAGCTACGCACTAAGGTGGAAACTTCATGTCCCACATCATAAACGGGAAGAAAAGATTTGGGCCATATATGTGGGAGTCTTCCTCACCTGGTCAGTTCGCTTTTGGGAATGAAACCTCCTAAGAGATAAATTCGTGAGGCCCATGGGCCAAAGCGGACAATACTAACTAGAGAAGGATCGGGCTGTTACATACACAATCCTTTTCTTCATTACTTGTATTCTTTCTTCTAACAAACATAAATAGGTTTGTATCATAAACGAGTCAATTTATTTATGACATGCTAAAAATAAAGGTTTAATCGGATTGACCCACTTAATTCACTAAGACACATAACAACCAGTTTATTTAATCGAGATTTTATTTTGATCTATTAAAATCTGTTATGACCCCTTTTATTTATAATTAAAAATAGAATTTAACTTTCAATATCTTATAATTTATATTTTCTTGTTATTTTTATGAAATACTTAATATTAAAAGAAATTGATATATATATTGAACTACAAGGAAAAAATTAGACTCAAAACATTATAATTAATTTCATTATAACTACTCAATTTATATGAATAGATTATATGAGATTAAGAAAATAAAATAAAATAACATAATGATTCTAAATTTCTTTTGAAGATTGTTAATATTTGAATACAAAATTTTATTTGTTTTAAGAATAAAATAAAGGAAAAAAATTTAATAAAAATTTAGTATTGATTAAAAATAATATTTACGTATGAATATACTAATAAAATAAATTATTGACATCATTAATTATTATTTCTTTTTATTTAATTTATACAGTAATATATATATATATATATATATATATAGAAGATCACATATAAAGTTGAAGTGTAGTGCAGTTGATTATTAATTATATGAGCATTAGATAGACTTAGGTTCAAGTCCTATCCCCTCCCTTACAACCTTCTCAATTTTTTTAAGTAAACAGGTCATATGGGTCATTAAACAGCCTATTTAAATGACTTGTTTGATAAATGGGTCATTAAATAAGTTATATGAGTCATATCATTTGACTTGTTTAAGTGACTTATTTATTAAATGAGTTACATGGATTGTGTTGTGTGAATTTGTTAATAAATGGATTGTATTCGGATTGAGAGTTTATGACACTATTAATAATAATGTCATGTTCTGATTGAGTATAATAGTCCCGTGTCAAAATAAGACACGATCTGTTTAAATATACACAACACAAATTGCCACCTTTAAACTTGACCCAACCAAATCTCGACTTCTTAATGTCAAATGGCCACTGGTGTAACGCCCTCACCATAGGTAGTCCGTATATTTTACTATTCCGACAACTCATGTCTGTTCGAACAGTTAAAAATGTCTGGAACTACACCTAAACTATAGTGAGGAGGCATAAATTAAAGAAATAAATGTTAAGAAAATACAGGAAAAATTTAGAGATTTTATTAATTGGTATAAAATAATAAAAAAAAACCCGATGAGTACTATGAAGGGCATTTTGGTCATTTCACCTCTAGAGGTGAATTTTGACCTAAATGTCAAATTAAAAATTAGGAAATAAAATAATTAACATAAATTAAATTTATGAATTTGAATTTGAAAAATGAGAAGAGAAAGAAGAAGAAAAGAAAAGAAAAGAAAAGGAAAGAAAAGAAAAGAAAGGAAATAGATTTATGAAATTTAAAAACAATAAAGTACACATAAATATATATATATATATATATATATATATATATATATATATATATATATATATATATATATATATATATAAATACCCACAAGAGACAAAACCCCACCAACCATCTTTTTCTTCCTCTTCTCTCTCTCTCCTTGCCGTTTCCCTTGGTCTCTCCTTCCACACCATTGTTATCAAGCTTAAAGCTTGATTTCCTCTTCATTTACCCATCAAAACCCATAGCTCTCTTCACAAATAATTCTCCCCACTCCATAAGGAAGCTTTAGATACCCATTTGAAGAAGAGAAATTGAAGTTTGCAAGTTGGGTCACAAGGTAAGTGCAAAAATACCACTCCCTCTCTTCTTTAAATCTTGTAAGAATGATGAGATGAGTGAGTATTCCATGAAAATGAAAACAAATAAAAAGAAATTGAAGAACCCTAATTTTAGCAGCCATGAATCTTGTGAGGTTTGCTATTTTTAAATGATGAAAAATGGTTCCATAAGGATGTTTGAATAGTTTATATGATAAGAAGTGTACAAGAGTTGAGTTTGTGTAAATTGGGTGATTGGAATTAGGGTTTATATATATGATGTGGGGACTTTATGTAAATACTTGAAATTGAATTAGTTGAGTTGAGATTGATGCTTATAGAAGTACCATATATGCTTATTTGGAGTTTGGAAGAAGGAGGAGATTGAAATTGGGAGTGTGAATTTTCTGCAGGTTGTGTTGTTATTGAATCCAGTAGCTTTTTATTGTCATATCTCCCTTTGTGTTGCCCCAATTGGTATGAGGCCAATTGGAAGTGTTTTGGGACATCCAAACCTTCATTTTTCAAGAAGGAACTCTGCCCAAATTCTGTCAAAATCATGACCAATTCTCTACCCAAACCCGGATGACCAAACACTGCCAACCTAGAAAATGACCAAATGAACAGTACGTATTCATTTGGTCATAACTCTCTCTATATTCATCCAAATGACATAAACTTTCATCAATGGAAAGCTTAGATATAGGGATACACTTTTCATGAAGACCACTTGACCCAGTTTTGCTTTTAACCAAACCAAATTGTTAGCACAAGTTGAATCACTAAAACTGCCAACCCAGAAATTGTCCAAAATACCGTTCCTTTGGAATGCTTGACCAGTTTTAGAAAAAATGCCATAACTATGTCTCCTAAGTTGAAAATTGAGTGAAACTAGTGCCAAAAGTTTTATAAGACATAGCATAACAATTTTTATGTTTTGACCAAGTTCTAGAAACTATTGCATCCTAGGGAAAATATTAGCCAAAGTTAGGAATTAAAATCTGGAAAATTTTAAATTAAACCCAGAATGCCATTTGATACCCATGTGTTCATTTGGCCATAACTCCCACTAGGAAATTCCATTTGAGATGTGCCAATATGATCTAGAAACATGATACTTAGGGCTACAACACTGATTTCGACACCTTTGCAAAATTCTAAGTGTAAAGACCCTAAAAAGAGGGTCAAACATACTGCCCTGAAGTTGGTTATTGCCCTTATAGGACTGAGAGTCCAGGTTAATACATTGACCATAACTCACTACACCAAGCTTGAAAATTTTGAAATTGTACCTGGGAGTCCTTAAGACATAGAGGAACATATCTTGTGAAGGAACCTAAGTCTAAAAATGACAATAAAATGATCAAATGACTGGTCAAAGTTTATTGACCAGAAATTATAAATTCTGGACAGCTTAGAGGCAAAGGGACCAGTTGTGGTATTTTGACCATAACTTGAGTTCTATAACCCCAAATTTAGTGATTCAAAACTGAAATTCAAGTTTAAACATAGAGGAGCAATTGTTATGAAGGAAGTGTGACTAAATAGACATTCTAACCTAGTCAAATTCCTAGATAAATATAATACATCAACATGAACCTAAAGAAAGGTTCATGGGAAAAATGCTATACATAATAATTAAAATACTCATAAGGATAATTAAATATTAAAAATGATATGAATATGTAAATTGAGGCTAATGTCCTATTAATATGAAATTAATGGTACCAATGAACAGTACTAGAAAATAGTAACAGTGAATAGTGCTAAATTAATAAAAAATGTTTAATTGCCCATAGTATTTCTAGACTTATTTATTTAGTTTGGATAAATTGGTATACCAATTAGGGACTACAGATAACAGTACTGCCTACCGAGAAAATCATGAACTGACAATATATGTCTGGTATGATTATTCTACAGGCTATATGCCTACTTACTGGCCATTGTGCCTACTTTATTTCTGGCTTTACAAGCCTGACAGCCAGTCTCGTGCCCGATAGTTTGTCTCGTGCCTGACAGACGTATACTGGATAGACATATGGCTGTCTAACCAGTATACACCCGTGCATCCAGCTTTTATAATTTGTTATAGGTTTCTTGGGCACTGATAAAAAATTAATTAAGACTTAAAATACAATACGTAATCACAAAAGATCCCGATAATGTTAATTATTTTCAAAAAGCAATAAAAATATAAAATACCAGAAATTATGAGTTGCAGATATTATTTCAAATGTTAAATTATTGTTATTATAAATTATGCACCACTAAGCGTTATGCTTAGCGTGTTGGTTTTCCATCGCGTAGGTACTGGAGATCAGTCCCAGCAGCCGTAGCAGCAGCACCAATAGTGCACTGACAGAGCTCTGACCAGATCTGCCATTGTCTAGAGTCACCTCACCGGTCTTTTTTATTTTGGTAGGGCCCATGTATAGACTAGTATTTTGGTTCCTTATGTCTAGTCATGATGTATTTCATTTTGGACTTGTAATTAAACTTTAAGATTGAAATGAAAACTTGTAATTTATTATCTATGAATTTCTATATGAATGTAATAGATGATACTTCATTTTTAGATCTCATAAATAATTATAAATGATATGATGCAAGAGAATATGATATGAAAGTATGTGAGATGACTATGAATATGTTAACAGGTGATAGTGGAACCCGCCAGATGCTAATAAAACAGGGGAGGCTCTGTCCGGGTCTCCATAGAAATAAGATATAAAAAAAAAAAAAATTTCTACACATAGTGATGCATACATTTTGCATAGTCATTTAGGTTTAATTTCATAGCCATTTTATTTGATTATTAGTCACTTTTAGCTAATTTCATTAGTTATTTAGTTAGTTTTTCATAATTGCCAATTTTGGATTAATTTATAATTTTTACTTTGTTTTGTAGGAAAAATGGTGCTTTTGGAGGACTAAAAAGAAATTTTACTTTTGAGGAGTGATTTCTACAGCCAAAGATGTCAAAAACAAGTTTCAAAGTTGAAGTATGCATTGGCCAAATTGCGCATAACTTGCCGCATAAGTTATACAGTTCTGCATAAGGAGAAGAAACTGTCCCAAGCACCTGCCGAAATCTATATAAGTTGCCGCATAACTTATGCAGATTCGTGCCTACCTTATGCAACCTCACAGAATTGTGCATAACTTATGCAGTCTTGCACCTTGCTCATGCAAGCCAAGCAGAGAGCTGAAACTGAAAACTGCATAAGGGACTACATAACTTATGCAGTCCACTTATGCAGTCCCACAAAGACTTCATAATGAGCTGGCAGAAGATTCCCTCAGAAAATGACACCTCAAACACACCATTTTAGGGCTCCTTGTCAGAAGAAGTTATAAATAGACCCTTATCCCATTTTAGGAAAGGGAGGAAAAGAGAGGAAAAAAAGGAAAAGGAAGAGGACAGCAGCTAAAGAGTAAAAAATGTCTCCCACACCATTTCTAACCAGATTTGGAGATTTCTTTCTTTTCTTGCATTTTTCCTACCTTTCTAGTATTGGGTTTCTTAGTTCTTAGCTTAGATTAAAGTTTTATTTCCATATTAACTCAGAATATCTTGTAAATATTATGGATAGTGAGTAGTTTTTATTAGATTCTGGAGTTGGGATGTAATATTTGAGATATTTTATGGATTTTGATTGGATAATCTATATTTTTTGATCTTAATGAGTTTTATTCATTTCTTGTATGCTTAATGACATGCTTAGTGTAGGATCCCATTAAGTGATGTTCTTAATCCATGGTTGAGGCACCGAAAGGAGAAAACCTTGTGATAGATAATCAAGAAATTGGACTTAATTAACTTAGATCTAGAAATAGACTAAGGATTAAGAGGATTTATAGATTAATTAAAGAACTTAATGGGTCTTAATTAACTCTAACTCCACGAAAGTAGGATTCGATTAATTAAGGCACTCTTTGTCCCACTCGAAAGGGTATTCAAAGGATTTAAGAATTAATCTCCTTAAAACCCGTAAGTTCCACAAGATTGGATAACCAATTTAAAATCCCAAAATAGCTTGAATATGAACTCCCGAACTCCGGAATCGCCTTTTTATCATTGTTAATTTCTAATTGAATTTAATTACTTGCCATTTTAAATCTTGCTATATTTGAATTTGCTTATTTTAATTTGATGCAAATTTAGTTAAATAATTACATAGTTGAATAGATTATTAATTTTGCACATATAGATTTCATACTCCAATACCCATCAATTTATTTCTTTAATTCAAAAATAGTTCAAATTAGTCAACTTTTTATATCAAAAATTCAATCATTAACACAACTCCTCGTGGAAACGATATCTTTTCTATATTACTTGTATGACCCGTGCACTTGCGATTGGGCCACATCAAGTTTTTGGCTCCGTTGCTGGGGAGTTGTTTGTTTAAGATTGAATTCTTGATTATTTTAGTTGTTTATAGTTTTATCTTTGTTATCTTTTCATTTTGTGTTTGTTTATTCTTTTTCAGGTACTTTTAATCTTTTATGAGAAGAGCTAGAAGCACAAGTGACACATCCTTATTGTTTAATCCTGAAATTGACAAAATTTTGTAAAGCCAACAAGAAAGAAACCAAAAAAAGAAAAGAAGCATTGAGAGCAGCTGAAATTGAAGCAGACATGGCTGATGAAAGAATTAGAATTGGTGGTGGTAATGCTGGAAATGATCGAAACAATGAAAATGCAGCCAAGGTGAAGAGGTTGTAAATGCTAATGTGCCTAGGGGAACTATGATGGATCATGCTTTTTCTCATTTTGATAACTTGAGAGAAAGTATAGCAAGACCAATAATTGATGCAAATAGTTACAAGATGGATTTTGGGGTTCTCCAAATGATTCAGAATTCTCAATTTGGAGGACATCCTTTTGAAAATCCACATGCACATCTAAAGAAGTTTGCTATGATTTGTGATATGCAAAAACAACCTGGAGTATCTGATGATGCAGCAAGATTGAAGCTATTCCCATTTTCTTTGAAAGATAGAGCATTGGATTGTCTTGATTCTTTACCTCACAACTCCATTACAAATTGGGAGCAACTCACTGATGCATTTCTTGCACAATATTTTCCACCTGGAAAAACTCAAGAATTGAGGAATCAAATGACAGCTTTTAGACCAAGAGAAGATGAAACTCTCTATGAATCATGGATGAGATGGAAAGAATTAGAGAGACAATGCCCACATCATGCCATTCCAAAATGGATGATAAACAAGAATTTTTACACCAATATTACTCCTACAATTAGAGGGATTATTGATGCTCAAACAGGAGGAGAATTTATTATGAAGCATGAAGATGAAGCTTATGAGCTATTGTTGAAAATTGCAAAGAATACTCATCTTTGGAGTAGTCCAAGAGGACTAGCTCCAACTCAAAAGAGGCAAGCTACTGGAATGTATGACCTTGATCCATTCAACATGATTAATGCAAAGTTTGATGCACTTACAAATGTTTTGGCTAAGAAGATGGAAGATTTAAGTATGTTGGTTAGTTCATCATCATCATCTGGAAGTTCACAACAAGTGGCTTATGCAGAAGGAACTACCAGCTGTGCAGTAGACTATGGAGAGCAAGCTGCATATGTTGGTAATTATGGAAACAAACAAATGGGGAATCCTTACTCTCAAACTTATAATCCAACTTGGAGGAATCATCCCAACTTTTCATGGGGAAATCAACAAAGTCAAGTTCCAAATCAGAATTTTCAACCACAACAACAACAAGGAATTCCATATCAGCAAAATAGGCAACCATTGCCTAATTTTTAGCAGAGAAACATGAATCCTGCACCTCTACCAAAATAGCAAGAACAAAGTTCCACCACAGAAGCTTTATTACAACAGATTCTTGCTAACCAAACTAAGCATGATGAAGAGATGAGAGAGATGAAAGCAAGGCTAGAACAAATGCAAACAAATAACAGAATGTTGGAAAATCATATTGCATAACAAGCATCTTCCTCAAGTGCCAAGTCTTTTGGAAAACTTCCAAGTCAACCGGAAAACCCAAGAGAGCAGTGTCAAACTATTACTTTAAGAAGTGGGAAGGTTGTAAATAACGAGAAGAGTGAAAAAATGAAAAAAGTGAAAATAGTGAGAAGAGAGAAAATGAGAAAGAAACTGATGAGAGTGAAAAACAAGAAAGTGAGAAAGAAAGTGCAGAAAAAAGTAAAGAGAAAATTGAAGAGAAGGAAGAAAAGTATATACCTCCAGAGCCTTACAAACCTCAACTTCCCTTTCCACAAAGATTTCAAAAAGCCAAGCTTGACAAGCAATTTGGAAAGTTCTTAGAGGTTTTGAAGAAGCTATATATAAATGTGCCTTTTATTGATGCTCTTTCACAAATGCCTTCTTATGCAAAATTCTTAAAAGAAATTCTCTCAAACAAGAGGAAGCTTGAAAACCATGAAACTGTAGCTTTGACAGAAGAATGCAGTACTATCCTCCAAAGGAAACTTCCTCCAAAGCTCAAGGATCCAGGGAGTTTTTCAATTCCATGCCATATTTGGGAATCATGTTCTACAAAAGCTTTATGTGATTTAGGGGCTAGTGTTAGCCTTATGCCCCTCTCCATTTATGAGAAGCTCAATATGGGAGATCTTAAGCCAATCCATATTTCTCTTCAGTTAGCTGACAGATCAATTAAGTATCCTGAAGGGATTTTGGAGAATATGCCTCTGAAGGTTGGGAAGTTCTATATACTTGTTGACTTTGTCATCTTGGACATGGAAGAGGATTCTAATATTCCAATTATCTTGGGAAGACCCTTTCTAGCTACAGCAGGAGCATTGATTGATGGTAAGGGAGAAAAATGGACTCTTAGAGTTGGTGAAGATCAATTGGTTTTCAATATTAATAACACTATGAGGAAGCATCATTCTGAAGCTGATACTTGTTTGAGAATTGATATCATTGATGAGCTGGTTGAAGAACACTTCAGAAAGAGATATCCGGAAGATCCACTTGAAAATTGCTTGGTTCATGGAGGAAGCATAGACTATGACAACCCTCATGTGGCTGCGTATGCTCAACATTTAGAAGGTAGTCCATCATTCATTTCTACTCCAGTTTTTCAACTCACACAAAAGGAAATAGTCGAATCTAAGCAACCATCATTCAAGGAAGAAGATGCACCTAAGGTAGAACTTAAGCAACTTCCTTCTCAGCTCAGGTATGAATTTCTTGGCACCAATAACACTTATCCAGTAATTGTAAATGCAAACTTGAGTACCTTAGAGGTTGATAATTTGTTAACAGTGTTGAGGCAATTTAGGAAAGTTTTAGGAGATACCATAGATGACATTAAGGGAATAAGCCCACACTTTTGCATGCACAGAATTATTTTGGAAGAAAATTGTAAGCCATCTATTGAACATCAGAGGAGGTTGAACCCAAATATGAAAGAAGTTGTTAAAAAGGAAATTTTGAAGTTGCTTGATGCAGGGATCATATATCCTATTTCAGACAGTACTTGGGTGAGTCCAGTACATGTTGTCCCAAAAAAGGGTGGAATGACAGTGGTAAAAAATGAAAATAATGAATTAATTCCCACCAGAACAGTGATTAGTTGGCGAATGTGCATAGATTACAGAAAATTAAATATTGCCACTAGAAAAGATCATTTTCCACTTCCCTTCATTGATCAAATGTTAGAAAGACTAGCTAGGCATTCTTATTTTTGCTATTTAGATGGGTATTCAGGATTTTTTCAAATCCCTATCCATCCAAATGATCAAGAGAAAACCACTTTTACTTGTCCATATGGAACCTTTGCTTATAGGAGGATGTCATTTGGGTTGTGTAATGCACCAGCTACTTTTCAAAGGTATATGATGGCAATCTTCTCAGATTTCATTGAAGATATAATGGAGGTTTTTATGGATGACTTTTCTGTTTATGGATCTTCATTTGACTTATGCTTGGCTAACCTTTCTAAAGTTTTGCAGCGATGTGCAGATACTGACCTTGTGTTAAACTAGGAAAAGTGTCATTTCATGGTTCAGGAAGGGATAGTGCTTGGACATTTGGTGTCTAACAGAGGAATAGAGGTTGATAAAGCCAAGGTTGAAGTGATAGAGAAGATGGCTCCTCCTACCAATGTCAAAGGAATTCGAAGTTTTCTAGGACATGCCGGGTTCTACAGACGCTTTATTAAGGATTTTTCTAAAATAGCCAAACCTTTGTCTAATTTGTTAAGTCATGACATACCATTTGTATTTGACCAAGAGTGTTTGGATGCCTTTTGCAGGTTGAAGCAAGCTCTTATCACTGCACCAATCATGCAATCGCCCGATTGGAGCTTACCTTTTGAAATTATGTGTGATGCTAGCAACTATGCAATTGGAGCTGTTCTTGATCAAAGAAAAGACAAAAGGGCTTATGCTATTTATTATGCTAGTAGAACACTGGATGAGGCTCAAACAAATTATGCAACAACTGAAAAGGAATTCTTAGCAATTGTCTTTGCACTGGAAAAGTTCAGACCTTACATTATTGACTCAAAGGTGATTATATTTTCAGATCATGCTGCTATCAGGTATTTACTCCGTAAAAAGGAGGCTAAACCTAAGCTCATTAGGTGGATTCTGATGTTACAAGAGTTTGATTTGGAGATTAGAGATAAGAAGGGAGCTGAAAATGTAGTTGCGGATAATCTTAGTAGGTTGAAGTTAGATGATGAAGAATTGGATGAAGTACTTATTGATGAGTTTTTCGTGGATGAACAACTTTTCTCTCTTGTTGCTAAACTACCTTGGTATGCAGACTTGGTGAATTATCTATCTTGTGGAGTCTTACCTCTAGGAATGACATGGCAACAAAAGAAAAAGTTTTTGCATGAGGAAAAATTTTATAGATGGGATGATCCTTTACTCTTTAGGAGATGTTATGATGGTTTAATAAGAAGATGTATTCCTGATGAGGAGACACAGAGTGTTATGCATCATTGCCATGCTTCTGATTATGGAGGACATTTTGGAATCTCTAAAACAACTAGTAAAATTTTGTAAGCTGGTTTCTTTTGGCCAAATCTTTTTAAGGATGTGAGAAAATTTGTGTTAGAATGTGATAAATGTCAAAGGAGTGGAAATTTGTCAAAAAGAGATCAAATGCCCCTAAATGATATTCTTGAAGTAGAATTATTTGATGTCTGGGGAATAGATTTTATGGGGCCATTTCCTCCTTCATATGGTAATAAATACATTCTAGTTGGAGTTGACTATGTGTCAAAGTGGGTGGAAGCTATTGCAACTCCAACTAATGATGCTAAAGTAGTAGTGAAATTCTTGAAGAAATTTGTCTTGAGTAGATTTGGAGCTCCAAGGGCTATAATTAGTGATGGGGGCTCACATTTTTATAATAAGCAATTTGAGAGCTTAATAAGGAAGTATGGTGTAGTGCACAAGATAGCTACCCCATACCACCCTTAAACTTCAGGACAAGTTGAAATTTCTAACAGAGAACTCAAACATATCTTGGAGAAAACAGTGAGCAATTCTCGGAAAGACTGGTCTATCAAACTACATGATGCTTTATGGGCATATAGGACTGCTTACAAAACCCCTATAGGAACTGCTCCCTTTAGGTTGGTGTATGGCAAGTCTTGTCATTTACCTGTGGAGCTAGAGCATAGAGCATATTGGGCCATTCAGACCTTGAATTTTGATCTCAAGCAAGCTGGTGAAAAGAGGCTATTGCAACTTAATGAGCTTGAAGAATTGAGGATGGATGCCAATGAAAGTGCCCGTATTTATAAAGAAAGAACTAAAGTTTGGCATGATAAGCATCTTAAGAAAAAGGAATTTGAAGAGGGTGATTTAGTTTTGTTGTTCAACTCAAGATTGAAATTGTTCCCTGGAAAACTTAAATCAAGATGGACTGGTCCATATAGAGTTTCTAAGGTTTTCCCTTATGGAGCAATTGAAATTTGGAGTGAAAAATCTGGGAATTTTAAGGTCAATGGGCATAGATTGAAACATTACATAACTGGAGACCCAATAAAGGGAGCAAGCTGTTACAAGCTCTCTAATCCCTCACCTCTTTTTAGTAAAATGCATGAAGAGTCCAGCTAAGGACTATAAATTAGCCCTCTTGGGAGGCATCCCAAAGTTCTATTATTTTGCTTTTGTTGATTTACTTTTATTTACATTGCTTTTGTTTTTATCTTAAATCTCCCCAAATTCAATTTTTGACATTGTTCAATCTTGTCCCTTGTAGATGTATTTCAATAGAGGAAGGTTGGTGAACTGCTGGGGAGTGACTCTTAATCTGATATTTTGTCCTTCAACTCTCCCAAGATTGATTTATTTTTACTGCATAACCTGTGCAGGTTTGCTTCTTGGTTTATGCAAAGAAATGAAACTTTTAGCAAAGAGGGGTCTGCAGCACATGGCATATGTTTCTTTGTTGAGGTTGGGTGTGTAACTTTTAAGTATTTGTGCTTATCATGTTAATGTGATGGTAAGTGGGTCATTTTTGTAGTTTTGAGCTTATTTGGGTTGTGTGATTCAATGTGGACATATTGCATTTTCTTGGCATAACTTGGAGAGTCCATTTTCTTTTGTGGATAGATACAACTTTATGCAAATTTTATTGAGCTTTAATTTGCTAAATGTTAATTTGCAGAATTTGAGTTGAAATGGCATAATTCACAAATGCCTCTTATGCAGAACTCACTTCTACAAGCTTATATGATGCAATTGTGATGGATTTTGTATATATTGATGTGTTTTTGGTTATAATTTCTCATGATTTATGCTTCATAGAATTATATTTCTTCATTCTAGTGTATTTTTCAAACTTGCAAATCATTGTCAATCATAATCTCAATCTTGTTGAATTGTGCATAAGTAACTGCATAGCTTATGCAGCTTTTAGACCACAAATTTTACCATTTTTCATCTCTGCTAAAACCTGCATAACCCATTGCATAACTTATGCAATCCTGCATAACCACAATTTTTGTCATTTTTCATCTCTGCTGTAATCTGCATAAGGATGTGCATAGCTTATGCAATTCTGCACAGCCACATTTTTGCCAAATTTCATTTCTGCCGAAACTTGCATAAGTGTGTGCATAACTTATGCACTCTTGCATGACTTCAAATTTTGCATTTCCACTTTCTGCGGAGATCTGCATAAGGGAGTGCATAAGTTACGCACTTCTGCATAACCACATCTTCTGGAATTCCAAAATCTACCAAAACTTGCATAGGGGAGCGCACGGCTTATGCACTTCCGCATGACCGCACTTCCGCATGACCACACTTCCTGCACTTCCACTATCTGCCGAAACTTGCATAAGGCAGCGCATAAGTCATGCACTTCTGCATAACTGACTTTTTCCACTACAAATTTCAGCCGAAACCTGCATGACCAAGCGCATAAGTTATGCACTTTTGCATAACAATTTTTCACACTCTTTATCTTCTACTGAAACCTGCATAAGAGAGTGCATAACTTATGCACACTCATTCTCCCCTTATGCAGTTTTACACATGTCCTGTTCAAATTAAACAAATTTTCGGCACCCACTTTCTCACCTCCCACTTCCCGTCGTTCCTATTCACACTCCCCCCCCACGTCCATTTTTCTCGGCATCACTTTTCCTTCCCACTCCTCTTCTCACCGCCCTATGCCCTAACATCCCCTTACCTCTTTTACTTTCTTCTTTCCTCCTCCATTCTCACCATCGACAACACCATGGCATCACCTCCCCATTCCTCTCAAGGCTCCCCTCTCCAAGTCACGCCCTTGGCAATGCAGTCCCCTAATCTCGATTCCCCTCCACAACAAACCCCTCCATCACCTCCTCCAGAACCACCCCTTCGACAGCAGCTAGCTCCAACCAGTCCTTTAGCAGCATCTTTGGACAAGGGAAAAACCATAGAATTAGATTAGTCTTTATTTTGATTTTGTTCAAACTTCTAGGAGTTTTTCTTTTTGGATGTGTTGAAACAATTTTAGTTTGTCTTGAATTCTGTTTTCTTGAAGTTCTATTGGATGGCTATTCCATTAGTTTTTCATTGATTTTCATTGCCTTTACTGCCCTTTTGTGCATACTTGTCCATACACTGTCCATACACTGTATATATTTCCATGCTTCTGCTGGTGTTTGCACATTTTTCCTTGCAATATCATTATGCAGCAGCTTTTGAATATACTGCATAGGCTGTGACACTCCTTATGCAAATGTTCTGCATAGCCTGTGCAGTCCCTTATGTAACTCATGCAGAACTGCACAGCTTATGTACCCTCCTTATGCACCTGTTCTGTACAGCATTTTATTCTGCATAACCTGTGCAGCTTCTTATGCATCACCATTATCTCTTGAATTCTCATCTGCTCTATACTAAGTAACTCTTTCTTTTTGCTCTTAAATTTCACTATTCCTGGTTATTCCCTTTGCTTTGAGTTTTGATAATGCACTGCTTGAGACATTGAGGACAATGTCTAATTTTGAGTTTGGGGGTGCACATTTTGATTTTTGCTACATTTTTCACATATTGAGTATAGGAACATCTCATCCCATTCCATTTACATATATTGTAAATATTTTACATATACATCCATACATACATATACATAACACATTTACACACATATTATACATCACTTAGAAATTGTACACATTGCACACAAATAGATTTCATTTCCTCCATTTAGTTAAGGCATTGCTCATTTTTAGGAATCATGTATCATGCATTAAAATCTTTTGCCAAATCCCTTGAGTATTGAAAAATTGCCTATGAGAGTGATTTGACTTACCTTTAGTTGGGTTTGTGGATTGAAAGTTTCCTAAGAGGTGCAAAGTTTTGAAGTGTTTATCCCTTGCCTATATCTTCTTAGCCAAAAAGCCACCCAACTAGTCCTTTAGAGATTGGAGTGTTTAGAGGGAGTTATTGAATATAAGGTAGTCAAATGATGTCTCACCAATCCTAGAACAAATTTTCTAAACCTTTCAAGGTGAAATACCAGCTTGTACTTGAAAAAAGAGATGATTTGGCATTCTTTGATTTAAACCTTCTCATTTTAAACCATTGGCCCTTTTTCCTAATTAAAATTAACCCTTGCAAACCCCTTTGAGCCTTTTTATTTCTAATTTTTCTTGAAAACCTTATTGCTACCTAGCCAATGAACCAAACACTCTAACCCTTTTTATGAGGAAAATTGAATATTAGGTACACTTTATACTCTGATATTAAAAAAAAAAAAAAAGAGAAAGAAAAACATACAATAAAAGGGAGAAGAAATGCTTGTCATCTTGTAAAAGTGCTAGTATATGTGCTTTTCATTATTGTCATTCAAATTGAAAGAAATCCACCCAAAGTAATTAAAGGAAATGAGTTTGGGGGTGGCATTTTTAGGGACAATCATCAAAAGAAAATGCAAGATTGAAAAAATGTCCCTCCATTTTTATGTGTTTTGTAAATTATGCTAGCACTTGACAATTCTCATTGCGTATTTCTCTCCTTCATATATATATAAAAAAAAAGAGAAAAAGAAAAAAAATATAATAAAATAAGAAGTGTACCTTATGCTGTCAAGATTGAAAATATTCTCATACTTTGAATCCTTTTTACCCATTTTTCTTCTTAGCCTCATTTTGAACCCCATGGCCCCATTACATCCCTAAAAAGGCCTTTGATCTCTTGATAAGCACTTGCTACATTAGTGGAGATAGGAGTAGGGAATTTGCCTATGGGATTGGAAAATTATCCATTCATTCATTTAATTCCATCATTCTATATAGAGACACTTTGACTATTGATTGTTCTAGAATTCCTTTTGAGCATGACTCTCTCTTTTGATTGGTTGGTTTGGAAATTTTGAATGATAATTGACTTGATGGCTAAGCGGTGAAAGCTTGGATAAGCATTAGATTCTTTGCATTTTAAAGGATGGGTATATGGATTGTTGGTATGGCTAAAGGTGTGTTAAGTTACTTTAATAGGTGATTTTTATAGCTCTTTGGATAAGGCACCCCTAAAAATTGCATTATATTTTAAAGTTTGCTTGAGGACAAGCAAAAGCTTGAGTTGGGGGTATTTGATGCATACATTTTGCATAGTCATTTAGGTTTAATTTCATAGCCATTTTATTTGATTATTAGTTACTTTTAGCTAATTTCATTAGTTATTTAGTTAGTTTTTCATAATTACCAATTTTGGATTAATGTGTAATTTTTACTTTGTTTTGTAGGAAAAATGGTGCTTTTAAAGGACTAAAAAGAAATTTTACTTTTGAGAAGTGATTTCTACAGCCAAAGATGTCAAAAACAAGTTTCAAAGTTGAAGTATGCATTGGCCAAATTGCGCATAACTTACCGCATAAGTTATGCAGTTCTGCATAAGGAGAAGAAACTGTCCCAAGCACCTGTCGAAATCTGCATAAGTTGCCGCATAACTTATGCAGATTCGTGCCTACCTTATGCAACCTCACAGAATTGTGCATAACTTATGCAGTCTTGCACCTTGCTCATGCAGTTTCGCACAGAGAGCCAGAAACCAGCCGAAAACTGCATAAGGGACTACATAACTTATGCAGTCCACTTATGTAGTCCCACAAAGACTTCATAATGAGCTGACAGAAGATTCTCTCATAAAATGACACCTCAAACACACCATTTTAGGGTTCCTTGTCAGAAAAAGTTATAAATAAACCCTTATCCCATTTTAGGAAAGGGAGGAAAAGAGAGGAAAAAAAAGGAAAAGGAAGAGGGCAGCAGCTGAAGAGTCAAAAACATCTCCCACACCATTTCCAACCAGATTTGGAGATTTCTTTCTTTTCTTGCATTTTTCCTACCTTTCTAGTATTGGGTTTCTTAGTTCTTAGCTTAGATTAAAGTTTTATTTCCATATTAACTCAGAATATCTTGTAAATATTATGGATAGTGAGTAGTTTTCATTAGATTCTGGAGTTGGGATGTAATATTTGAGATATTTTGTGGATTTTGATTGGGTAATCCATATTTTGTGGTCTTAATGAGTTTTATTCATTTCTTGTGTGCTTAATGACATGCTTAGTGTAAGATCCCATTAAGTGATGTTCTTAATCCATGGTTGAGGCACCGAAAGGAGAAAACCTTGTGATAGATAATCAAGAAATTGGACTTAATTAACTTAGATCTAGAAATAGACTAAGGATTAAGAGGATTTACAGATTAATTAAAGAACTTAATGGGTCTTAATTAACTCTAACTCCACGAAAGTAGGATTAGATTGATTAAGGCACTCTTTGTCCCACTCGAAAGGGTATTCAAAGGATTTAAGAATTAATCTCCTTAAAACCCGTAAGTTCCACAAGATTGGATAACCAATTTAAAATTCCAAAATAGCTTGAATATGAACTCCCGAACTCCGGAATCGCTTTTTTATCATTGTTAATTTCTAATTGAATTTAATTACTTGCCATTTTAAATCTTACCATATTTGAATTTGCTTATTTTAATTTGATGCAAATTTAGTTAAATAATTACATAGTTGAATAGATTATTAATTTTGTACATATAGATTTCATACTCCAATACCCATCAATTTATTGCTTTAATTTCAAAAATAGTTCAAATTAGTCAACTTTTTATATCAAAAATTCAATCATTAACACAACTCCTCGTGGGAACGATATCTTTTCTATATTACTTGTACGACCCGTGCACTTGCGGTTGGGCCACATCGCATAGAATACATGTTTTAAATGACATCACAAGTTTACAATAGATATGATGAAACAAGATAGGGTGCTCCGGCACTGAATGTGGCACTTCTTGCTCGGCTATATAGTAGACGGGTAAGAGGCATCACATTTAGTGGTATCAGAGCCTGGTTTAGGCGGTCCTAGACCTAGATAGATAGAAAGAAATAGTTGCATCACATGCATGGGCCTGTAGATAGAGTCGAGGTGACACTAATGCAGATCTGTTCTTTGTCTATTTTATAGGATCGATGGCATCTGATCCTTCAGAGCACGAACCTCCAGGACCGATAGAGGAGGAAGTAGAGAGTCACACACCTGTTCCTAGTCGGGGGAGAAGTGGTAGTAGAGTAGAGTCATCTCGAGGTACTGTGAGTAGGGCACAACAGGCCTTCTATGAATAGATGACACAGCTATTCTGTCAAGTCACCGGAGCCATTCCTCAGCCACAGCCACCTCCACAGCCACAGCCACCACCACCTGTACAGCCACCTCCACCCCTACAGTCGCAACCTGTACACAGATCTCCACTAGAGAGACTGTGGAAGTATGGGGCAGTTGACTTCAGAGGTAAGAGGGATGATGATCCAGCCGTAGCAGAGTATTGGCTGGAGAGGACAGAGAGGGTATTACAGTAGTTGCACTGCACCCCAGAGCAGCAGTTGGAATATGCTCTGTCATTGCTACAGGAGGATGCATATAGATGGTGGGTGATAGTATCTAGAGTAGTACAGCCTGCACAGATTACCTGGGAGTTCTTTCTGGCTGAATTCAGAAAGAAATATATCAGCCATGTGTACTTGGAGGCCAGAAGGAGAGAATTCCTGGCACTGAGGCAGAGGTAACTTACAGTCTCCGAATATGAGCTGGAATTCGTGAGACTTAGTGAATATGCATTAAAGCTAATGCCTACAGAGGTTGATAAGTGCAGAAGGTTTGAGAATGGACTGAATGACAATATCCGACTGATAGTTACATCTCACCGCTTCACAGATCTCTCCCTATTAGTAGCGTCAGCTCTGGATGTGGAGAGAGTCAGAATAAGGAGTAGTCCAGGAGGGACAGACAGTGAAAGAGAGGTCCTGGACAGGAACAGTTTAGTGCACTAGCTACTATTAGTAAGAAGCATAAGGGTTCACAGAGCCAGACACAAGGCCAGAAGGGCCAGTCTAGAGTATCTATAGCTAGTTCCCTGGGTACAGCAACAAGAGAATCAATTTCAGTGCTAGAATGTACCCATTGTGGCAGGATACACAGAGGGGAGTGTCGACTATTGACTGGTGGATGTTTCAGATGTGGGTCTACAGATCATTTCATAAGAAGTTGTTCATAGGGGAGTGCTCCCACTGCACTACCACAGACAGAGAGGACTACCCCGGCAACACAAAGGGGTAGAAGACCTGTGAGGCCTAAGATAGCTGGTACATCACAGAGGGCTTCTGAGACTACAGAACGGCCCCAGGCTAGAGTAGCACCCCGTGTGTACGCTATGGCTCGAGAGGAGCCAAATTCGGTAGACGTTATCAGAGGTGCATTTCCTAATTATAATACCTTTAAGTATGTATTGATAGACCCTAATTATATTCACCCCTATATATACATTGTATCTCCTATTAAAAAGAGGATACCGAGAGATGAGTTAGAAGATGACATGCTTGTCACCAACCCTTTGAACCATAAGGTTATGGTAGATTATCAACCGAAAAGGATCGTATCAAAGATAATAGATGGAAATGAGAAGGAGGCTATATATGAGATGAAAGAAGACGAGTACAGAACTGGTTGAAAAAAAAAAAGAGTTAGTCTATTTGGATATACCGTGGTAACTATGCAATGCTCTTGATGTTTGTGCTGTAAGCTGTAGATTACAGTACCGACTTAGGACTATTGTGTAGAGCTACGCATTTCCAATAGTATATCAAGATAAGGATAAGATTGTAGAACTAGGATTAATAAGATAGGCTAAAGAAAAAGTAAAGTATTATAACACAAAAAGGCGAAAAGACAAGGAGATAGCGACGCCTCGATTATTTACACTGTGTAAATTTCGAGGATGAAATTTTATTTAGAGGCGAAGAATTGTAACGCCCTCACCATAGGTAGTCCGTATATTTTACTGTTCCGATGACTCATGTCTGTTCGGATAGTTAAAAATGTCTGGAACTACGCCTAAACTATAGTGAGGAGGCATAAATTGAAGAAATAAAGGTTAAAAAAATATAGGAAAAATTTAGAGATTTTATTAATTGGTATAAAATAATAAAAATAACCCGATGAGTACCATGAAGGGCATTTTGGTCATTTCACCTCTAGAGGTGAATTTTGACCTAAATGTTCAATTAAAAATTAGGAAATAAAATAACTAACATAAATTAAATTTATGAATTTGAATTTGAAAAATGAGAAGAGAAAGAAGAAGAAAAGAAAAGAAAAGAAAAGGAAAGAAAAGAAAAGAAAAGGAAAGAAAAGAAAAGAAAGGAAAGGAAATAGATTTATGAAATTTAAAATGTAACACCCTTCACCCGATTGCAGTGTAGCCGAGCAAAGTGTGCTACATTCGGTGCCGGAGCACCCTATCTTATCTTACTTTATTCCTTTCATATTTTGATCTCAATATATTTTAATATTAATTATTTTTCGACGGAGAAACCAGCGGAGTTTCCCCTATTTTATTACCAGTTGACGTATTTTACTATTTACCTGTTTGAAAGTTTCAATAATATTTTACAAATAAAATCTCATTAATTATTTTCATAACCATCTCATAATTCACATCTCATTCATATATCTTAATTTCATATTCATTTCCATGCATTATCTATATATTTCAAATCTGTCTTCGAATCCATACAATCTCATTCATGCTCAAATCACATAAGTAAAATTTTCAAATTTCTTTAATTTACATAATTTCATAATTTACATGATATATAAATTAATTACATATGAAAAAGCTAATTTATTAAATTACATTACATTTCTATTAATTACCTGCTCATAATCTACATTATAATACAATATCTAGCATTTTGTACTAAATACAAAATATGATCTATATGGGCCCTATCTACATGCATTGCTGAGGAGGTGACAACCTTGAATACTTCAGCCACTTCTGCAGATCTGGACTCCAAAAATCTTAGTCAAAGTACCTGCGCGAGGAAACAAATCCATCGCGCTAAGCATTGCTGCTTAGTGGTGCAATAATAGAACAAGAAAATAAAATATACAAATAAAGAAAGAAAGAAGCATAATTTGAATATTTAAGAATCAATTTAATTTAATACAATGTGTCTAATATTAATTATCTTTTGTTCTCATTTGTTTCGCTTTGGAAGCGTTTAATTCCGAAATTCTCAGTGATAATGTACAACATACAGAATTAATAAAAATACTCAGTTTATATTTATATGGCAATAGAAGGTAAATTTAAAATATTTAGTTAAGTTATACCTATTTTTTTTTTGCAACTCTTTTATCATTTTAATTAACAATTTTTATGTGGTTTGGATCATTTCATAATTGTAACTAATTCTTTTTAAGTCTTATTAACTCATTTATTTGATTTCTAATATTTTTAATTACTAATAGTCTTAATTTGTTTCAATAAATTACACTGCCCAAGTAACCTATGACAGGCTGACTAAACTGGATAACAGGTCGTTGGCACAGGACACCGCGGTGCCTCGGGCCGTCATACCATGGGACGCAGAACGTCAACCACGTATGCAGTCAGTATGGCTAAAAAGCCATGATAACACATAATCGGGCATAAAAGCCATGAATGTTGGCATAAAGCCATGAATGCGGGTGCATAGCCATGAATACGGGCACAAAGCCATGAATACAGACATAAAGCCTTTCGCAGTACTGCTAAAATAATACCCTATTGGCATGCCAATCTATCCAATCTGACACACGTGTCTAGGCAATATAAGGGCACATAATATCATTAAATATTAATATATTGTGTTTTATGAATCCATTATTTCATGATGAATTTCAATTATAATTCATACATTCATTTGATCATTTATATGATCACAATTCACATCAATTATCCTTTTATACCATTGTACTCAAAATACTTCTCCTTTCTATAATAATGAGAACTAATGTCTCATTCATACATTAATATAGTTCATTTATTCATTCATTATGTTATTCATATTGATTACAATTCTAAACAATGGTTCACATGTACCATTGTATTCAAAACATTTTTCCTTTCTCATTTATACATTCAAGAATCTACTTATGTAATTACAATTTTTATATTTCAAGTTGAGTTACTAATATTTTATGAATTCCATTTGTGATGGGCATATAAGCCCTAACTATCTATTCACATCAATTAGGTGACTTATTTTTCATATTTCAAGTAATCCCTGAATATTTCATGGATTTCAAATTTATGGCCTTAATTTCTTTTTAACAATTTTGACTAGGATGCATAGTCCACATTTGTCATACAATTCTAAGCATTTAAGCTTAGAATTGGTTCTAGGTCTTTATCTTAATTTACTAGTTATTTTGATTACTATTCACCTTACTAGTCAACCAAAATGTTGATTTTTTTTTTTTTATACTTAATGGATATATTAATTCTAATTACACCAAGATCTCACTTTTTGAGTTTTACATTTGCTAGTATTAATTACCAATTGCAATTTAAAGTCCCCTAGATGCATTTCTAAATTTAGTTATTATACTTTGTGTCTATGTATTACTATTCATATTACTATTCACTCAAATTGTTGACTTTTTAATACATAATAAATTTATTGAACCTAAGTTCTCAAAGATACCACATTTTGCATTCAAAATTTGTTGGTATTGGTTGCCAATACCATTTCCAAGCTTAGCACTAAGAGGGCAGAAATTTCAGATTTGGTACCATAATTTACTGTTCCATTAGGAACTGTTACAATGGGAATTTGAGGAAATGGTAAACATGAAAGTTGTTCCTTATTTTGTCTAGTTGAATTTCTTTTTTTGAATCACTCCATTTGGAGTTTTGTAGCTCCAGATATGGTCCAAAAACCACAGCTGGCCGGATTTCAAATCTGCAGAATTTACCAAATCTACAGTACCATGAACAGTGACTGTGACTGCCATTTGGGTTAGGTTCTGGTCATAATTTGGGGTAGGTTTCTTCATGAAAGTTGTTTGTCTAGGTCTTAACTTGTTGCTGTAAAAATTTCAGGTCAATTGACCATTTCTACAGTGAGTTATGGCCAAATGAACAGTTACTGTTCATTTGGTCATTCTGCAGAATTGGCTTGCAGGGTACCCGGATTGGGGCCAACTTTTGGTCCACTTGCTTTGGTCTTTTGGGCATGGTTTCTTCAGCAAAAATGTGCCATTATAAGTCTAGTTTCATGTCCAATTGGTCAAACACAAATTGGACCTACACAGCCAAAGTTATGGCTATCTAAGTGGGCTGGAATCACAGCCTCATTGCTGCTGTCACTAGGCAGCCTACCAACTTGGTTTGTGACACTTTAGTTCACTTCAAATTATGATTAACTTGCCTCAAATGGTCACTAATTGACCATTAGAATGTTCATTAATCACTTCATAAGCCAAGTCCAATTCTTCACTCCCAAAACCCTAATTTCCATTTCAATTCACCCATACACCTAGTTAAACACTTTCATTCATTATATATGTGTATATACACCTTAAACATAATCTCTAATTCATTCTAAGTCCATTAAAACCATCAAAAACACTCCATCATTGTTCCTTCCTTAGGGCTGCCGAAATTCATGGTGGACATACACATATATTTGGTTCATTTAATTCACAAATTTTTACCTATTTCAAGTCTCTAACATGGAAAATAAAGAGCTTAAGTTATATATGTGCACTAAACTCTTGTAGGGCAGATTTTTCCAAGCTCAAACTTCACTTTCTTTCCTTTTCTTGGCTGCCAAAAGCTTCCTTAGAGTGTGTGGATTAATTTTAGTGAAGGTGACTTAGCGTTTTGGGGTGAGGAAAGCATGGAAATTGAAGCTTTAGAAAGTTTGTTAATGGAGGAGTGAGGGAGGAGGTGTAAAACGTTTTGAAGAAGAAGGAAAAGGGCTGCTGTTTTTTTCACTTCAATTTTCTGCCCATTTGACTCATTTTAATTGGTTTATGGAAATGTGTCACAAGGTGATTTGGTGAGAGTGCTTAGTGACATAAGCATGAGGTCAAAATTGCAATTTTAATTCATTTTCTTTTCTTTTCTTTGCTACTCATTTTCAATTCAATTTTTAGCAATATTTATTCACATTTTATGTCATAATAATTATTTACTCAACTGGACAAGTCGGCCAAAAATCGTCTCTGAAGGCGAAATGACCAAAATGCCCTCCGTTTGGCTTAACAGGTCAAAATTATGCATCTGGAGATTGAAAAATTTTTCTAAATATTTTCTTGGCATTCTAATGCCATAGGAACCTCAATGACCCTTCTCTGGAGTCCCAAAAATTATTTTATGAATTTTTCCCCGGGTCTAGGGCTCCTCGTTGCGAGAACCGCAACTTCCCTCTGGGTTACCCATCGCTTGGGCACCGGCTTACTTGACTTAGTTGTATTTTATTTCTAAAATTTTTACTAAATTTTTCTTATTAATATTTGAGTTAATTATGGTTCCTGACTTTAGTTTAAATATTTTTCCGGACGTTCTAGCTGTCCGGACCGACACCGGTTACCGGAATAGTAGAATGTACGGAGTTGCTACCGGGAGGGTGTTACATAAAAACAATAAAGTACACATAAATGTATATATATAAATACTTACAAGAGATAAAGCCCCACTAATCATCTTCTTCTTCCTCTTCTCTCTCTCTCTCTCCTTGCCGTCTCCCTTGGTCTCTCCCTCCCCACCATTGTTATCAAGCTTAAAGCTTGATTTCCTCTTCATTTACCCATCAAAACCCATAGCTCTCTTCACAAATAATTCTCCCCACTCCATAAGGAAGCTTTAGATACCCATTTGAAGAAGAGAAATTGAAGTTTGCAAGTTGGATCACAAGGTAAGTGCAAAAATACCACTCCCTCTCTTCTTTAAATCTTGTAAGAATGATGAGATGAGTGAGTATTCCATGAAAATGAAAACAAATAAAAAGAAATTGAAGAATACTAATTTTGGCAGCCATGAATCTTATGAGGTTTGCTATTTTTAAATGATGAAAAATGGTTCCATAAGGATGTTTGAATAGTTGAGATGATAAGACGTGTAAAAGAGTTGAGTTTGTGTAAATTGGGTGATTGGAATTAGGGTTTATGTATATGATGTGGGGACTTTATGTAAATACTTGAAATTGACTTGGTTGAGTTGAGATTGATGCTTATAGAAGTGCCATATATGCTTATTTGGAGTTTGGAAGAAGGAGGAGATTGAAATTGTGAGTGTGAATTTTTTGCAGGTTGTGTTGTTATTGAATCCAGTAGCTTTTTATTGTCATATCTCCCTTTGTGTTGCCCCAATTGCTATGAGGCCAATTGGAGGTGTTTTGGGACATCCAAACCTTCATTTTTCAAGAAGGAACCGTGCCCAAATTCTGTCAAAATCATGACCAATTCTCTACCCAAACCCGAATGACCAAACACTGCCAACCTAGAAAATGACCAAATAAACAGTACGTATTCATTTGGTCATAACTCTCTCTATACTGATCCAAATGACCTAAAATTTCATCAATGGAAAGCTTAGATATAGGGCTACACTTTTCATTAAGACCACTTGACTCAGTTTTGCTTTTAACCAAATCAAATTGTTAGCAAAATTTGAGTCACTAAAACTGCCAACCCAGAAATTGTCCAAAATACTGTTCCTTTGGAATGCTTGACCAGTTTTGGAAAAAATGCCATAACTTGGTCTCCAAAGCTGAAAATTGAGTGAAACTAGTGCCAAAAGTTTTATAAGATATAGCACAATAATTTTTATGTTTTGACCAAGCTCTAGAAACCATTGCATCCTAGGGAAAATATTAGCCAAAGTTAGGAATTGAAATATGGAAAATGTTAAGTTGAACCAGAATGCCTTTTGATACCCATGTGTTCATTTGGCCATAACTCCCACTAGAAATTCCATTTGAGATGTGCCAATATGATCTGGAAACATGATACTTAGGGCTGCAATATTGATTTAGACACCTTTGCCAAATTCTAAGTGTAAAGGCCCTAAAAAGAGGGTCAAACATACTGCCTGAAGTTGGTTATTGCCCTTATAGGACTGAGAGTCCAGGTTAATACATTGACCATAACTCACTACACCAAGCTTGAAAAATTTGAAATTGTACCTGGGAGTCCCTAAGACATAGAGGAACATATCTTGTGAAGGAACCTAAGTCTAAAAATGACAATAAAATGATCAAATGACTGGTCAAATTTTATTGACCAGAAATTGTAAATTCTGGACAGCTTAGAGGCAAAGAGACCAGTTATGGTATTTTGACCATAACTTGAGTTCTATAACCCCAAATTCAGTGATTCAAAACTGACATTCAAGTTTAAACATAGAGGAGCAATTGTTATGAAGGAAATGTGACTAAATTGACATCCTAACTTAGTCAAATTCCTAGATAAAAATAACACATCGACATGAACCTAAAGAAATGTTCATGGGAAAAATGCTATACATGATAATTAAAATACTCATAAGGATAATTAAATATTAAAAATGATATGAATATGTAAATTGGGACTAATGTTCTATTAATATGAAATTAATGGTACTAATGAATAGTACTAGAAAATAGTAACAGTGAATAGTGCTAAATTAATTAAAAATGTTTAATTGCCCATAGTATACCTAGACTTATTTATTTAGTTTGGATAAATTGGTATACCAATTAGGGACTAAAGATAGCGATCGCCTCTGAGAAAATCATGAACTGATAATATATGTCCGTATGATTGTTCTACATCTTTGTATGCCTACTTCATCGCCATTGTGCCTACTTTATTTCGCTTTACAAGCCCGATACCGGTCTCGTGCGACCGGTGGCCTCGTGCACAGGATGTATCTTTGGATAGACATATGGCTGTCTAAGCAGTATACACCTGTGCATCCAGCTTTTATAATTTGTTATAGGTTTCTTGGGCACTGATAAAAAATTAATTAAGACTTAAAATGCAATAAGTAATCACAAAAGATCCCGATAATGTTAATTATTTCCAAAGAGCAATAAAAATATAAAATACCAGAAATTATGAGTTGCAGATATTATTTTAAATGTTAAATTATTGTTATTATAAATTATGTACCACTAAGCGTTATGCCTAGCACGTTTGTTTTCCATCGCATAGGTATTGGAGATCAGTCCCAGCAGCTGTAGCAGCAGCACCAATAGTGCACTGACAGAGCTCTGACTAGATTTACCATTGTCCAGAGTCACCTTGTGACACCCCTTACCCGTCTACAGTGTAGCCGAGTAAGATATGCCACTTAGTGTGCCGGAACACCAATTCATATTTCAATTACAATTTATCCCTTTTTATTCATTTATTTTCAATTTTTGATAAATCTGAATTTTTTCACAAATTTTATAAAAAATCCGGCAGAGTGCCGGTTGTAAATTGGAAAAACAATTCTTCTGAATCTGTTTAAAAACACTTCCAATATAATTTCCAAATCTAAACTCCATTATACACATTCAAGTCAATCTCAAAATCTCAATCTCAAATCACAACACTATTTTCAGAAATTTTTCTTTTCACTTTATTACTGGAAGCACATTCATAAGTATTTCTCAACATAATATACAGAAAATTTCAATAATATGAAATTTCATGTATTTACATCATCAAATAATTTCAAGAGTTTATAGTTACAATCCCAAAATTAATACAAAATACAAAATGCTACCCAAAATCCTAATGTCCTACCATATGCAGTGCAGATGTGAGGTGACTCTGGACCCCGGATGTAGCACTGAAGGCTTACCCTGTCTGATGTCTGCTGGGCTCCCCAGCTAGGTCTCCAGTACCTGCGCATGGCAAAAGCGACGAGCTAAGCAATTCTGCTTAATGGTGACAATATAAAATAAAATAAAATAAAATATAATAAAAATAAGTATGCAGAATGTATATTTACATTTTTTAGTAGACTTAATTTCTGATATTATTTGCAGTGTTATTCAAATAAAATTTGGTAAAGTTTATTATCATTGCCCAAGTAACCCATACTAGTTGACTGGACTGGATAAACAGGTAAACTGGCACTGGCTACTAAGTACCTCGGACCATCACACCATTGGTCACATTGTGTCTCCCGGTGTGCAACAGAACAGCTAATAAGCTGTAATAATTATTAGGGTTAAAACTCGAGTGTAACAACTCAAACAACATAGCCAAAGGCTATTATGTCACAAAATGGCATGGAAAGCCATGAAACACAGAATGGCATGAAGCCATATGCAGTACTGCTAACAGAACCCTATTGGCATGCCAAGCTATCCAAACTAATCTTGTTAGGTATACTAGGGTATATTACACTTTTAAATTTCACAATTTTTGAATTTCAAGTTTGAATGTTACTATTCATTTCATTAGTCAACTAAAATGTTGACTTTTGCATAGACAATAGGTACATTAGTTTTAATATCATAAACATACCACATTTTGCATTTTAAACTTGTTGGTATTGGTTGCCAATACCATTTTTAAGCTTAATGCTAATTGGACAGAATTTTCAGTTTTCATGCTTTGTCTTTACTGTTCCATTAGTCATTTTTGCAGTGGGAATTTGGCAAACTGATCAACATGAAAGTTGTTCCTTATTTTGTCTAGTTGCATTTATTTTTTTGAATCACTCCATTTAGAGTTTTGTAACTCTAGTTATGGCCCAAAAACCACAACTGGCCGGATTGAAATTTTGTCGAGAATTTCTGGACTGACCAAATCTATAGTGTTAGGAACAGTGACTGCAACTCACCTTTTAAATATGTTCTGGTCATAATTTGAGTTAGATTTTTTCATGAAAGTTGTTGGTCTATATCTCAGCTTGTTGCTGGTAAAATTTCAAGTCAATTGGACCTTTTTACGCTGAGTTATGGCCAAATGACCAAACACTGTTCATTTGGTCATTTTGCCTGTGCAGCATCGCAGTCACCCGGATTAGGGCAAACTTTTGGTCAACTTGGTTTGGTTTTCTGGGCATGGTTTCTTCACCAAAGTTGTGCCATTATGTGTCTAGTTTCATGTCCAATTTGCCTTGCACCAATTGAACCTCTACAATTCAAGTTATTACTGCCCAAACCTGCTGGACTTATGTCCAATTTTGCCGGTCACCAAGGGCAGCCACACCAAACCCAAATCCCACTACTCAACACACTTCATTTTTTATTTAAACAGAACCAAATGGTCACTAATTGACCATTAAAGCTTACTTCCACCATTAAATGATCAAGGTCTCAAATTTATGCCCAAACCTAACCCTAAGTCATGCATTTCCATACCTTCCATTGTCTTAAGCAATGTATTGATGTTAAAGGTAGCCAAATTTTCAATTTAACTCTAAGAAATCTTCAAAACTCTACTAGGTTCAAGGCTGCCCAAAATTTTGGGATGGGCATACACAAGATTTTTATCAAATTCTTTTCAATTTTTGCACTCAATCATTCTTATTCAATATGAATTTGAAGAGAAACATAAGTTTAAGTCACTAACCTCTTAGGGAGCTAATCCAAAGCTTGCAAGAACTCTTTCTTTTTAATTCTTTTTGCTCCCAAAAGCTTCACCAAGATGAAAGAGCAAGTTTTTGGGTTGACAATTAGGGTTTTTGGTGGAAGAAAGCTAGGGAAATGGAGGTTTAGAAGTTTGTTAATGATGGAGTAAGGGAGGGTATGTGGGACGGCTTGAAGAAGAAGAGAGGGCTGCTATTTTGTTTTCTAGAATTCTACCTCCTTTCTCTATTTTTAATGTATTATCATTAGGTTGCTTCAATTTGATTGGCCATTGCATTTTTAATTACCTCATGCTTACATAAGCATGAGGTAATAACTTCCATAATTTTCATTTTTTTTTTTTTTAATTTCCTATTCATTTTTAAATAATTTTTCATCAATATTTATTCATATTTTATGTCATATAATTCAATTAAATAAATGGACAAGTTGGTCAAAAATCATCTCTGAAGATGAAATGTCACACCTTACTCCTCTATAAGGCATAACATGATCCCATAGAATACCTAATGAACTACCGAACTTCACCTACCGATAACTCATTAAGTACCCTACAAGGGATTTTAAAACAATTTATTTACTTTTAACAAGTGGTGAGCATTTTCTAATAGGTATTTAAAACATTTGATTAAAAATAAATCTAGTTAATATTTTTTGTCCATTTTAGTTTTTCGCAAATTTTATAAAAATTTTGACAGAGTTCTGTCTATATTTTGAGAAATCAGTTCTTCAAATACCTGTAAAAAGCACTTCTAAAATTTTTTTCCAACAACTACTTGAATTTCACAATCAAACTCAATCCATTTCAATAACTCCACAATCATTTCAATCAATTTCTCAAGTTCAAAATTCAATAATCCTCAAAATACTAGCAATACATTTTATTCAGATTAAATAAAATAGTTCCACTCATATTTCATTAGAGACAAAACAATTTATATTCATCATACTAGAAATTTACATTAAGAAAATCCAAACTAAATTTATTACAACTTTATATAAACTTTGTACAAACTGCTCAAGACCGATTTTGCAAGTCCATACAATTACGTGCAATACATACATCAAAATGAATATTTACAGTCAGGGTATAAATTATACCCGATAACTTCTAGCAGGTAGCTCTCTTGTCCTCACCAGCTCAATCTGCTGCTCCTCTAGTCTCTATATTTGAGACAACATACAAAGCTATCGCTGAGTGGTGAACTCAGTGGTGCACAAACTAATAATTTAAAACTTAATACAAATTATGCTTGACAATTCATAACAAATAGAATTTTAAAATTTCTAAATTCTTCAAAATTCATGACCTTCAGAAATCAACGTTATCATTCATATAAATTATTCATTTGAATAACATTTTGCTCAAATAGTAACTATTTATTTACATTTCTTTTAAATTTTGAAACAATACAAAAATTTTTGAATCACTGAAAAATTATTTATTTCAATCACAATTTATCAAATCATGCATAATTTAAAGGGCGTTGCCAACAATATACACAGTCGAATCCATGACCCAAAATTCAAATAGATGCCGTGTTGTACACCACAACATTTCACATTCTCCCAATAACCGAGGCTAAAAGGGAGAAACAAAGACTAGCTAGTATATATGAGTACTCATTCACATCATTTCCCAACTGGCAAGCCAGAGAGGAAGAAACTCGCCCCATCAAGTGGAGGAGTTATCTCACTAGACAGGCTAATGAGAATTCACAACATATTTTGTCATGTCAACTGTGGTTTCAAATCATATTCAAAACAATTTCTATTTACAAAGTGTTTACAAATCATTAACATATGTAATCATCATAAATTCATGCTCAAGGTTGGCAATACATCAAACTTAAAATTTACAATCCTCAAAACAATGCAATAAATCCTTAAATGCATAAGAAAATTTATATTCAAATTATACAATTTCATTCAATAAGTTCAAATTCTCAACACAATAAAAATCATAAATTATACAATAAATTTATTTCAAATCAATTTGGAATTGAAAAATAACAAAAGAGTTAGTTGTGTACAAACCTCAAGCGAGTCGCCTCTTGGCCTTGACTCGGTTCCTCGGATTCTTTCTCGATATTCTTTTCAACAGAAATACACAATTTTACAGTGTTTCAGTACTAGAACTTAAAATAAATCCAAAATAAATTTAGCTTCACTTTTACCTAGCTCTAACGCGCTTAACTCGACGTTCTTGAAATTTTGTGTTTCGAGTTACTATTCACTATACTATTCAAGTCAAGTTATTGAGTTTCTAAGGCTTAATAGGTATGGGAACTCCAACTTCACCCACATACCACATTTTGGTCACTAAATTTGTTGGTTTTGGTCATTTTCTCAAAACTTAGGTCTTTTAGGCAAAATTGCCAATTTTCAGTTTTGGAGTCATAGGTTGTACTGTTTCATTGGTCCTTTTACTGTTGGAATTTGGCAAAACTTTCTTCATAAAAAATGTTTCCTATTATCTTAAGTTTATTCTCCTTTTTGAATCACTCTAATTGGAGTTTTGTAGCTCAAGTTATAGCCAAAATACAGTTACTGTTCATGCTACAGAATTTATTTCTGGCAGATTTATTGATCCAAATTCGTTCAGCAATTTGATCAAGTTAAGTCCATAATTTGGTCTAATTTTCTTCATATGAAATGTTCTAATATGTCTTATGTTTCCATCGGTTCAAGAATCACCTAAATCGGAGTTTTCTAGAGAGAGTTATAGCCATTGAAACTTTACTATTCATGTGGTAAATCTGCAGTTTTGCAGATTCAGTGAGTCAACTTTGCTCACTAATTTGATTGGGTTAATGGCATAATTTGGGTTGGTGTTCTTCATTAAAGTTTTAGGTCTATATCTCATTTAACCACTGGTAAAATTTCAGGTCATTTTGACCTGCCTAGCTCGAGTTATGACCCAAACACAATTATTGTTCATGTGCACTGTTCATACTGCAGATTTTTAAGTTTGGTCATTTTGTTCACTAGGTTTTGATCACTTTTTGGGCATGCTTCCTAAATGAAAATTGTGTCATTTAGTGCCTATTTTCAGTCCCAATTGGTCCCATACCAATTGGACTTGTAAAATTTCATTTTTGGTCCTTCAAAGTTGATTTTTGGTTATGCTGCATACCCAATCCGAATTTGGCTTTGATTTAAACACTTTTAACACACTTAATTGGGTCACAAATGACTATTTCTCATTTCACATTAGGTCAAAAACACCATTTACAAGTTTTTCACATTTTTAGTCTCTAAACCCTAATGTTCAAAGCCCTAATTCACATATTTGTTCCATTCATGCAATTTAAAGTGTAGCACTAACACCTACTCACTTAGATTGACTTGCATGCATGATTTATTGAAGTGAAACATATCACTTTCCCCAAACCCTCATGGCTGCTGAATTGTTTGTCCCTTCATAACTTATCATTTTCTTTAAATTTTCATTCAATTTACACTCATCTCAACTTAATTTCAAAGCTTTAAAGAAGGAAAGAAAGGGAAACAAGTACTAACCTCACTTGTCAAATTTTCTTGAATTGCCAAGCTTGATTTTCCTTCACTTTTCCTCTTTCTTTTATCCTCCAATCTTCTTTTCTACTTGAGTTAACAAGGTTTAATTATGGTAAATAAATTTTTTATGGTGGGATTTTAATTTCTTCAAGCTCAAAAATAAGCTTCCATGGAGGTAAAGTGAGAGTAAGGGAGAGAGTGAGAGAGAGATGAAAATGGTGAGGAAGATGAGGCTTTTCATTTTCTTTTTTTTTTATTTACTTTTCTATTAGTTCTTTAATTTAATTCTCGATTCTGAAATTTTCTTTTCTCCAATTTTATTTGACAGTTAAGTCAGGAGTCAGCTCTCGGGGTCAATTGACCAAATTGCCCCCCACCGGTTCATCTCGGTTTGCAAATAATTCAATATTTCTTCTGGCTCCATGACCTAATTATTTGACTGACTTAACAGTTCTTTTTTGTGATTTTCTCTTTTCCACCGTGTTCATAAGGGTCCTAAGGACAGCGGTATCATATTTTACGGTTCGAAATTTGAGTTTAAAATGACTTCGCAGTTGTTCCCGAGAAGGTCACCCATCGCTGTGACTCTTGGCTCGTTTAACTTCTTATGTTCTGTTTTTCTTATTTATACTTAACTAATTGGCAATTACTAATTATTTGTGTTTATGGCTTATTTAGTTGTCTTAAGTATGGTTCTAATCCCCTTAATTGTCCAGACTGACACCGGTCACCGGAACAGTGAAATATACCAGGCTATACAAATAGGGGTGTTACAATTCTCCCCCCCCCTTAAAATAATTTCGTGCTTGAAATTATGTTCACTATCTGTCCTCAAATAGTCATACATATTGTTTTCTCGTGTTTTTCTCACATTTCTGTGTAGCTTCAGAATCAGAATAATGGTCTGTAGCACTTTAACCAACACTATTTACTCATCAATTGCTTACCTCGTGTGCCAAGTTTCTTATGAGCTTCTGTCATAAGTTAGATTCAATTTCATTTCAATTTTAGAGGAAAGCAAATCTGTGTGCTAGTGGATCCACTCTTTCTAGGACCTTGTATGATCCTATGGGTGAGAACTTAGTTTTACTCTTTTCTTATCAAATCTCTTGATCATTTGATGCAACCTTCAGTTTAGTTTAGAATATTTTAGTCTTTTCTTGTTGTTGTTTTAATAATTATTTTCCTTTATAGTCTTTTTTCTTAAATGACCTTGTTGGTCGTATATGAACTGCTTATCTCTTTCTTGGCCATTGGTCCATAACCATTATCTTACTATCTCCATTTATGACCAAGGCCTATGTGCCAATTTGCACTATCTTGTTTGCTTTTGTTTAACTTATTTCCTCCTTGATAAAATAGTTCGGGATATCATTACACATCTTAAGTAAGTTGTTTGCCCTGGTGGCAAATTCTCATCTAGTGTTTTTCTTATTTCTTACTGTTCTATTTGTTTCTTTTCATTCCACAACTTAACTTTAATTATTTTATTCCTCAATCTTATCTTCTTCCTTAACTTGGCTGTCGAGTCATAATTTAGTACCTCTTATCGTCCCTAATAAATCCACTATACTTCAATATTACTTGATTTGGTCCTCTGACCATTCTAATCAACACTTTAACTAATATTCATAATGTTTCTTTATTACATTCGCACTAACTATTCAAATTTTTTACTTCCACAACTCTTTTATCTATCAATATTCTATAGCTTATTTTCCGCTGGTCTGTGATCATTACCTTTTTTTTTTAACCATAAACAATTCTTTAATCTTAAGAAGGGAGTCTACCGAACTCTCCTGTTTCCCATGCTATTCAAAAGTTTCGCTTGAATTCTAATCTAATCCTTATGATCCGCACAATAAAATTGTGCTCTTCCTAAAGAATACCTGGCCAACTAGTTCCTATCGAATTACTGTTATCAGTAGAATATCATTTCTTAACTGTTTTATAAGTTATAATTGTCATCCATAGCATCCTGTCTCTTCTAGGGAAACAAAATTATATTTTGTGTCTTACCGTTACACAAATAGAATACTGTTCCTTACTAAACTTTGAGCAAAAGATCCATTGCAATACCAAAACAACTATAAAACCCATATTGGAGACTGGATGACTTAGCCCTATAGGTGTTATTTTTAAATTTTTACCATGCTAAAATCTCTAGTCCCATAACAATTCCTGATGTACTGTAATTCATGCTAGGGTAACGGAGTCTTTAACTCTCACTACCTTACAACCATGATATTTTGATATTCTAATCATAGAGTTTTAAATCCTGAATTAGGATTTTCAAACTCAGTTCTAGTAATAAAACTCTATTCTGGTATATTTATACCAGAGCGAAAATCATTTATAACTATTCTTATCCTTATGTACTATTGGGCAGTACGTAGCTCTACACAATAAATCTCAAGTCAATATTGTAATCTGCAGCTTACAGCACAAACATCAAGTATATTGCATAGTTACTATGATACATCCCAACAGATCAAACTTCCCTATGTCTTATTTCTTTCAAATCCACTAATATCTTAAACTTATTTTGATTATGGTACTTACTGACATCTATCAACAGTAATACCTTTACTTCCATCTAGGGCAGATATATTACTACAACTTTGTAACACCCCCGTTTGCATAGCCTGGTAGATTTCACTATTTCGGTGACCAGTGTCGGTCCGGATAATTAAGGAGATTAGAACCACACTTAAGACAACTAGAGAAGCCATAAATACAAATAATTAGTAATTGCCAATTAGTTAAGTATAAATAAGAAAAACGGAATATAAGAAGTTAAACGAGCTGAGAGTCACAACGATGGGTGACCTTCTCAGGAACGACTGCGAAGTCATTTATACTCAAATTTCGAACCGTAAAATGTGACACTGCGATCCTTAGGACCCTTATGAACATAGTGGAAAAGAGAAAATCATGAAAAAGAACTGTTAAGTCAGTCAAATAATTAGATCAGGGAGCCAGAAGAAATATTGAATTATTTGCAAACCGGGATGAACCGGCAAGGGGCAATTTGGTCAATTGACCCCGAGAGTTGACTCCTGACCTAACTGTCAAATAAAATCGGAGAAAAGAAAATTTCGGAATTGAGAATTAAATTAAAGAACTAATTAAAAAAAAAAGAAAGAAAATGAAAAAGGTGTAGGGAGATGACATCATGCACGATGCCATAAATGTTATAATTAATATTTAATTAATTAGATTTTTTTTTTGGATCTTCCATAAGCTAAAATAGATAAAAGAAAAGAAAAGGAAAAAAAAAATTAAATCCATCTTCCTTACCCAAACTTGCCGCCTCACTCTCTCCCTTATTCTCCATGGAAATTCTTCCATCAAAGCTTGTCTTCAAGCTTTGAAACCCTTACCAAATCCCAACTTTTTGTATAATCACTTCATAAAACCTTATTCTCTTCCCTTGAGAAAGAAATTTAACAAGAAAGAAAGAAGAAAGGAGGAGAAAAATTGAAGATTTGGTATTAAAGTTGAGGTAAGTATATCAATTTAAAAGTTTGAGATTTGATTGTTATGTTTTTAGTTTGAATTAGCTTGTAATATGCTTAAAATGAAAACAAAAAAATTGTGAGGGACCATTACTGAAATTTTGGCCAGCTTGAAGGGGAGTATGATTTACATAGTTTGATGGATTTGAATGAGTATATAAACCCCAATTAACTTAGTGATTATAGTTAAAAGCGTTAAATGTAGTTAAATACAACAATTTAGTAAGTTAGGATTTTAGGACTTAGGGTTTATGAACCAAAAATGTAAGAAATGAGTAAATGGTGTCTTTGACCTATTGTGAAGTGAAAAATAGTCATTTATGACCAAATGAGTTGTGTTGGAATGATTGGAATTAAAGCTAAATTCGGAGGGAGTGTGGTCATGCTGCTGGCAGCATAACCAAGTCAACTTTGAAGAACCAAAAATGAAATTTTATAAGTCCAATTGATATGGGACCAATTGGGGATGAAAATAGACATAAAATGACACAATTTTCATTTAGGAACCATGCCCAAAAAGTGACCAAAACCTAGTGAACAAATTGACCAAAGTTGGATAAGTGCAGGCTGCCCTGTACAAACTGACTAAATGAACAGTGTTTGCTCATTTGGTCATAACTCGAGCTAGGCAGGTCCAAATGACCTGAACTTTTACCAGTGGTTAGATGAGATATAGACCTAAAACTTTCATGAAGAACACAAACCCAAATTCTGCCAGCAACCAAGTCTTTTAGCCACCCCAAGTTAGTGACCCAAAACTGCCAGCACCAAAATTGCCCAGAAAATCTGGGTTGTGTCCAATCCGGCAGCCATGGTTCAAATGGCCATAACTTGAGTTACAAAACTCCAATTGGGGTGATCCAAAAATGAGAATAAACTTAAGACAATAAGGAACATTTTCTATGAAGGAAGTTTTGCCAAATTCCAACAGTAGAATGACCAATGGAACAGTGCAATTAGGGACACCAAAACTGAAAATTTGACAATTTTGCCTAAAGGACTTAAGCTTTGAGAAAATGACCAAAACCAATAAATTTAATGACCAAAATGTGGTATGTGGGTGAAGTTGGAGTTCCCATACCTATTAAGCTTTAGAAAGTCAACAAATTGACTTGAATAGTGAAGTGAATAGTAACCCGAAACACAAAAATTTCAAGAACGTCGAGTTTAGCACAATAAAGCTAGGTAAAAGTGAAGTTAAATTTATTTTTGGATTTATGCTAAGATATGGTAATGAAACACTATGAAACTGTGTGTTTCAGCTGAAAAAGACTTGGAAGCTCGGAGAGACTGAGTCAAGGCCTAGAGGCGACTCACGTCAGGTCTGTGCACAATAATTTTTGTTTAAATATATGATTCTTGAAAATTTGATTTTTTTTTTAGTTAAATATGAATTGTGTTGCCATTTATGATTGTGGATATGACTTTGAAAATTTATCAGATTTCTAATAAATTATTTGAATAAATTGTTTTGAATAGATTTTGTGTTCACACTTAGCATGACAGTATCACATTATTCCTCCTCCATTTATGGGGTTGAGATCATTTATTTTCCTCCCTCTCTGGCTTGCCAGTTGAGGTTGAGATCGGATGAGTACTCATTAGCTAGCTAGCCACCTCCCTCATTGATTTCGATTAATGGTTTTGTAGATTGCTTTGTCGTGGTGTACAACACGGCATTGATCAGAAATTTTGTGTCATGGCTTAAGTTGTGTATGAATTGGCAACACTGTGTTTCTTAAATTATTTGACTAAATTGTGTTATTATGAGCTCTGATAGTTTGCGAAATGTGATTGAGAAATATTTAAACTGTGTTTTTATAATGAATGATTTATGCATTACATTTCAAATTTTTATTGTGCACCACTGAGTATTTTTATACTCAGCGATAGCTTATTTTGTCATGAGATAAGAGCAAGGAGAAAGCAGTGAGTGAGTCGCTATTGAATTGAGAACTACACCGGTCTTTTTGTACGGGTATTATTTTATACCCTTGTATTTAATTTTAATGTAAATATAGAAATGTTGTATGTATCAATGTAAAGTTGAGCAGTTGTAAAACAAATTGTAATAATATTATATTTGGATTTCCTTCTGTAAATTAATATTTGTACTTGTGAATTTCATACTTTATGCCTTGTGAATGAAGTTATTAAATATTTTGTGATGATAAATTTTGATTGGATTGTGGAATTATTTTGAAGTGAATTGAATTGAGTTAATTTGAGGTTTATTGGAGGTTGGGAGTTGTGAAAAATTTTTGGAAGTGTTTTTCTCAGGTATTTGAAGAACTGTTTTCTCCAATTACAAACGGAACTCTGTCAAAATTTTTATAAAATTTGCGGTAAAATTAAAATGGACAAAAATTTTTACTAGTATTTAAACTTTGAATAAATGGTTTTTAATTCCTACCAAAATGCTCACCACTTCCAAAATGTAAGAAAATTGTTTTAAAATCCCTTGTAGGGTACTTAATGAGTTATCGGTAAGTGAAGTTCGGTAGTTCATTAAGTATTCTATGGGATCATGTTATGCCTTACAGAGGGGTAAGGTGTGACATGTTTTAGTGGTATCAGAGCATGGTTTTGCAATAAATTTTGACTATGCATGTGAATATTTCTTTGATAAGTGCAACTGCTCAAGTGTCTTTAATTGACACATATGACGTATTTACATCATGAATATGCACTAATGGAGGTTAACCTCTTTGTGTTTGATCTCAGGAAGTAGAAAATTTGTGAAAATGGAATGGAAGGAGGAGATCATTCCGAAGAACAATCTGTTGAGGCTGAGGTTCAAGGGGAAGCCCCAGCACTCCAGAATGTGAGTGGGTCAGCCACTCCAGCTCCTACTCCAAAGATTCCACCTTTCGGTTTATGCGTGAGATGGCTGCGTTTTTCCAGCAAATGGTGGGTAATGTGCCACCCCAAGCTCAAATGCAAGTACCTGTAGCACAACCACAGCCCTCAGCTCGACAATATGAAAAGTTGATAAAATTTGGGGCCACCGAGTTCAAAGGCACTGTGGATCCACTGGAGGCAGAACAGTGGTTGGAAAGAATTGAACGGGTTTTCAGAAAGCTGCAGTGTACTGAAGAATTAAAATTTGAGTATTCAGTATCTCTTCTCCAAGGGGATGCATATGAATGGTGGAAGACCATCCCCCACAGCTTGGTTGAGCCACCTGTGCTGACATGGACAAACTTCCTGAGGGAATTCAGGCAGAAATGGGTTCCTGATGCGTATGTAGATATGAAATTACAAGAATTCTTGAGTTTGAAACAAGGAGACAGAACCATAGCAGAGTATGAGAGAGACTTCTCTAGGCTAAGCCACTATGCTGGAAGCTTAGTCTCCACCCCCAGAGATAGATGTAAAAGGTTTGAGTCCGGGTTAAGGCCGAATTTGAGGATGCAAGTTATGGGTTTCCGACATCAGAATTTTGCTGAGTTGATCTCACAGGCCCTAGAACTGGAAAGGATAGAATCAGAAGGGGCAGTAAAGAAGGGTATACAAGAGAAAGAGAAGACTGAAAAGACTATTGGACAAGCACCTGAGAATGGTTCTAAGAAGAGGAAACAGTTTGGGGGATCCAGCTCCCGTAGATCTGGCAGAGGCAGATTTTCTAGCCAAAGACCACCCCGGTGCAGTCGTGAGACCAGAAGCACCCCGAGGAGCTCTATCAGTACGGCAGTGTGAAACTTGTGGTAGAACTCATGGTGGGGTTTGTTTCAAGGCCACCGGTGCATGTTTTAACTGTGGAGGAAGCAGACATTTCACTAAGGATTGCACTAGTCCGCGCCGGTCTGGACCTTCTGCTACATCTGAAGGATCAGCCCAAGTCTCTGCACCTAGAGGGTCACAGTCAGCTGCTAGAGGTAGAGGCAGAGGTAGGGGTCCTGGTAACACTCCTGGAAGTCAAAGCACTATTAATCAGCCAGTATCCAGTGGCGCTCCAGTTAGAGTGTATACCATGCGTCAGAAGGAGGAGGCTGAAACATCAGACGTTGTAGCTGGTAATTTTTCCATCCTTAACCAAGATGTACATGTGTTATTTGATCCTGGCTCCACATATTCGTATGTTAGTGCTAGTGTGATGTGTTCTACTGCTATTCAGTGTGTACCAATGGATTATGATGTGCTAGTAACTAGTCTATTAGGCCAGGAGGTCAGGGTAAATAGGCTATATAGGGATTGTCCTTTGGTGATCCAAGGATACACTTTTTCTGTCTGATTTGATTGAAATGCCCTTCAGAGATTATGACATTATCTTGGGCATAGATTGGTTAGCCAGGCATCATGCAATGATTGACTGTAGATTGAAGACAGTCACTTTTCGTCTCCCTCAGTATGGTGATGTAGTAATACATGGGGAGAGGCAGTTATTGCCTTCAAACATCATTTCAGCTGCACTGGCCAGAAAAATAATTAGAAAAGGGTATGAGGCGTACTTGGCACATGTGATAGACACCCAAGTGGGGAGTCTAGCACTGAAGGACATTCCTACTGTATGTGACTTTCCAGATGTGTTTCCTGATGAATTTTCAGGATTACCTCCAGAAAGAGAAGTGCAGTTTGAAATTGATGTTATGCCTGGTGTGGACCCAATCTCCATAACGCCATACAGAATGGCACCAGCAGAACTAAAAGAATTGAAAGTACAGTTGCAAGAGTTGCTTGACAAGGGCTTCATCCGCCCTAGTGTGTCACCTTGGGAAGCGCCAGTATTGTTTGTTAAGAAGAAAGATGGCACTCTCCAGTTATGCATTGACTATCGGCAGTTGAATAAGGTGATAATAAAGAACAGATACCCATTGCCCCGCATTGATGACTTATTTGATCAGTTGAGGGGTGCAGCTGTGTTCTCCAAAATTGACCTGAGATCAGGTTATTATCAGCTGAAAGTACAATAGCAGAGTATTCCTAAAACTGCCTTCAGAACCCGCTATGGCTATTATGAGTTCTTGGTCATGCCATTCGGGTTAACTAATGCTCCGGCTGCTTTTATGGATCTGATGAACACTATCTTCAGACCGTACCTCGACCAGTTTGTTGTGGTATTTATCGATGATATATTGGTCTATTCGAGGAATGCAGAAGAGCATGATAGACATCTGCGGATTGTACTGCAGATTTTGAGGGAGAAATAGCTATACGCCAAATTATCGAAATGTGAATTTTGGCTGAAGGAGATATCCTTTTTGGGGCACATAGTATCAGCAGAGGGTATTAAGGTAGATCCTAGCAAGATTGAAGTTGTCCTTAATTGGAAGGCACCCAGAAATGTCATAGAGATTCGGAGTTTTCTGGGGTTAGCTGGATACTACCGTCGATTTGTGAAGGGATTCTCCATGTTGGCATCTCCATTGACCAAGCTACTTAGAAAAGATGTGAAATTTCAGTGGACAGACAAATGCCAGTAAAGTTTTGATGAATTGAAAAGATGTTTGACTGAGGCTCCAGTTTTGACTTTACCTATAACGGGTAAAGAATATATAATTTACAGCGATGCTTCTCACAATTGGTTCGGTTGTGTGTTGATGCAAGATCGAAATGTCATTGCCTATGCATCACGCCAGCTAAAACTGCATGAGAGGAATTATCCGACACATGACTTAGAGCTTGCAGCTATTGTGTTTGCTCTTAAGATCTGGAGACATTATTTGTATGGGGGGAAGTGCTACATCTACATAGATCATAAGAGTTTGAAGTATTTGGGCACCCAGAAAGAGTTGAATTTGAGATAGAGGAGATGGTTAGAGTTGATAAAAGACTATGATTGCCTGATAGACTATCAGCCAGGGAAAGCTAATGTTGTAGCTGACGCCCTAAGTCGCAAGACTATGGCAAGTCAACTGGTTACTCCTTTGTCTTTGGTACATGAGTTGAGATCATTACATGCCAGTTTAGAGATTAATGATGAGGAGCAGACAGCAGTTGCATGGCATATACAGCCAGTGTTGATTGATCAGATCAGAATGGCTGCTCAGAATGATGAAAGGTATCAGAAGTTATTAGAAGAAGTTCAGCAGGGCAAGAAACCCGAATTCTCAATTAGAAATGACGGTCTATTGCTACACCATGGCAGAATTTGTGTTCCTAATAATGTTGATTTGAGGTAGATCATTTTGAAGGAAGCACATGAGTCTCCTTTTGCAATGCACCCTGGTGGTACAAAAATGTATAAAGGGCTAAAGGAGCATTACTGGTGGATGGGTATGAAGAGAGATGTGGCAGAGTTTGTATCCAAATGCCTAACTTGTCAGCAAGTAAAGACAGAGCATCAAGTAACCACTGGGTTATTACATCCACTGCCAGTGCTAGAATGGAAATGGGAAAGAATAACTATGGACTTTGTGATGGGACTTCCAAAGACACAGAAGAGTCATGATGCAGTATGGGTCATTGTCGATAGACTGACTAAGTCTGCTCATTTTCTGCCAGTCCAAATGGATTACAGTCTAGACAGATTGCCCAGGTTGTACATCGATGAGATTGTGAGACTGCATGGAGTGCCAGTATCCATTATATCAGACAGAGATCCTAGGTTCACTTCTACATTCTGAGGTAGTCTTCAGAAAGCCCTAGGAACTAGATTGAACTTCAGTACGGCATTCCACCCACAGACAGATGGCCAGTCTGAGAGGGTAATTCAGATCTTGGAGGATATGCTACGGGCTTGTGTGATTGAGTTTGAGGGCAGTTGGGATACACACTTGCCTTTGATTGAGTTTGCTTATAACAACAGCTACCAATCAAGTGTTGGGATGCCTCCATATGAAGCTTTGTATGGCAGAAAATGTAGAACCCCATTGTGTTGGGATGACGTGGGTGAAAGAAAAATGATTGGACCCAAAATTATTCAACAGACTGAAGAGAAAATCAGGGTGATCAGAGATCGACTTAAAACTGCATTAAACCGTCATAAGTCCTATATTGATTTGAAAAGAAGAGATATTGAGTATGCAGTGGGTGAGAAAGTTTTCCTCAAGGTTTCTCCTTGGAAGAGAATTATGAGATTTGGCAGAAAGGGGAAACTAAGTCCTCGTTTTATCGGGCCATATGAGGTTCTGGAAAGAGTGGGTCCTTTGGCATATCGGTTGGCACTACCTCTAGAGTTGGAAAAGATACATAATGTCTTCCATGTGTCTATGTTGAGGAGGTATCGATCAGGCCTATCTCATGTACTACCAGTAGAAGAAATTGAAGTAAATCCAGACCTCACATATGAGGAAGAACCTATAAAGATTCTGGCTTAAGAGGTGAAGCAGTTACGAAACAAGCAGATACCATTGGTAAAAGTGCTGTGGAACCATCATTCGGGCCAAGAAGCTACTTGGGAATGGGAGGAGGACATGAGGAGACAGCACCCACAGCTATTCAGAGATTGATACCAGGTAAAATTTCGAGACGAAATTTATTTTAAGGGGGGGAGAATTGTAACACCCCCGTTTGCATAGCCTAGTAGATTTCACTGTTCCAGTGACCGGTGTCGGTCCGGATAATTAAGGGGATTAGAACCACACTTAAGACAACTAGAGAAGCCATAAATACAAATAATTAGTAATTTCCAATTAGTTAAGTATAAATAAGAAAAACGGAATATAAGAAGTTAAACGAGCCGAGAGTCACAGCAATGGGTGACCTTCTCGGGAACGACTGCGAAGTTATTTTAAACTCAAATTTCGAATGATAAAATGTGACGCTGCGATCCTTAGGACCCTTATGAACACAGTGGAAAAGAGAAAATCACGAAAAAGAACTGTTAAGTCAGTCAAATAATTAGGTCAGGGAGCCAGAAGAAATATTGAATTATTTGCAAACCGGGATGAACCGGCAAGGGACAATTTGGTCAATTGACCCCGAGAGCTGACTCCTGACCTAACTGTCAAATAAAATCGGAGAAAAGAAAATTTCGAAATCGAGAATTAAATTAAAGAACGAATAAAAAAAAAAGAAAGAAAATGAAAAAGGTATAGGGAGATGACATCATGCATGATGCCATAAATGTTATAATTAATATTTAATTAATTAGATTTTTTTTTGGAGTCTTCCATAAGCTAAAATAGATAAAAGAAAAGAAAAGAAAAAAAAAAATTAAATCCATCTTCCTTACCCAAACTTGCCGCCTCACTCTCTCCCTTATTCTCCATGGAAATTCTTCCATCAAAGCTTGTCTTCAAGCTTTGAAACCCTTGCCAAATCCCAACTTTTTCCATAATCACTTCATAAAACCTTATTCTCTTCCCTTGAGAAAGAACGAAGAAAGGAGTAGAAAAATTGAAGATTTGGTATTAAAGTTGAGGTAAGTATATCAATTTGAAAGTTTGAGATTTGATTGTTGTGTTTTTAGTTTGAATTAGCTTGTAATATGCTTAAAATGAAAAGAAAAAATTGTGAGGAACCATTACTGAAATTTTGGCCAGCTTGAAGGGGAGTATGATTTGCATAGTTTGATGGATTTGAATGAGTATATAAACCCCAATTAACTTAGTGATTATAGTTAAAAGCATTAAATGTAGTTAAATACAATAATTTAGTAAGTTAGGGTTTTGGGACTTAGGGTTTATGAACCAAAAATGTAAGAAATGAGTAAATGGTGTCTTTGACCTATTGTGAAGTGAAAAATGGTCATTTATGACCAAATGAGTTGTGTTGGAATGATTGGAATTAAAGCTAAATTCGGAGGGAGTGTGGTCATGCTGTTGGCAGCATGACCAAGTCAACTTTGAAGAACCAAAAATGAAATTTTACAAGTCCAATTGATATGGGACCAATTGGGGATGAAAATAGACATAAAATGACACAATTTTCATTTAGGAACCATGCCTAAAAAGTAACCAAAACCTATTGAACAAATTGACCAAAGTTGGATAAGTGCAGGCTGCATTGTACAAACTGACTAAATAAACAGTGTTTACTCATTTGGTCATAAATCGAGCTAGGCAGGTCCAAATGACCTGAACTTTTACCAGTGGTTAGATGAGATATAGACCTAAAACTTTTATGAAGAACACAAACCCAAATTCTGCCAGCAACCAAGTCGTTTGGCCACCCCAAGTTGGTGACCCAAAACTGCTAGCACCAAAATTGCCCAGAAAATCTGTGTTGTGTCTAATCCGGCAGCCATGGTTCAAATGGCCATAACTTGAGTTACAAAACTCCAATTGGGGTGATCCAAAAATGACAATAAACTTAAGACAATAAGGAACATTTTCTATGAAGGAAGTTTTGCCAAATTCTAACAGTAGAATGACCAATGGAATAGTGCAATTAGGGACACCAAAACTGAAAATTTGACAATTTTGCCTAAAGGACTTAAGCTTTGAGAAAATGACCAAAACCAACAAATTTAATGACCAAAATGTGGTATGTGGGTGAAGTTGGAGTTCCCATACCTATTAAGCTTTAGAAAGTCAACAAATTGACTTGAATAGTGAAGTGAATAGTAACCCAAAACACAAAAATTTCAAGAACGTCGAGTTTAGCATAATAAAGCTAGGTAAAAGTGAAGTTAAATTTATTTTTGGATATATGCTAAGATATGGTATTGAAACACTATGAAACTGTGTGTTTCAGCTGAAAAAGACTTGAAAGCTCGGAGAGACTGAGTCAAGGCCTAGAGGCGACTCACATCAGGTCTGTGCACAGTAATTTATGTTTAAATATATGATTCTTGAAAATTTGATTTTTTTTTTTAGTTAAATATGAATTGTGTTGCCATTTATGATTGTGGATATGACTTTGAAAATTTACCAGATTTCCAATAAATTATTTGAATAAATTGTTTTGAATAGATTTTGTGTTCACACTTAGCATGACAGTATCACATTATTCCTTCTCCATTTATGGGGTTGAGATCATTTATTTTTCTCCCTCTCTGGCTTGCCAGTTGAGGTTGAGATCGGATGAGTACTCATTAGCTAGCTAGCCACCTCCCTCATTGATTTCGATTAATGGGGTTGTAGATTGCTTTGTCATGGTGTACAATACGGCATTGATCGAAAATTTTGTGTCATGGCTTAAGTTGTGTATGAATTGGCAGCACTGTGTTTCTTAAATTATTTGACTAAATTGTGTTATTATGAGCTCTGATAGTTTGCGAAATGTGATTGAGAAATATTTAAACTGTGTTTTGATAATGAATGATTTATGTATTGCATTTCAAATTTTTATTGTGCACCACTGAGTATTTTTATACTCAGTGATAGCTTATTTTGCTGTCGCAGATAAGAGCAAGGAGAAAGCAGCAGAGTGAGCTTGCTATTGAATTGAGAACTACACCGGTCTTTTTGTACGGGTATTATTTTATACCCTTATATTTAATTTTGATGTAAATATAGAAATATTGTATGTATCAATGTAAGGTTGAGCAGTTGTAAAATAAATTGTAATAATATTATTTTTGGATTTCCTTCTGTAAATTAATATTTGTACTTATGAATTTCATACTTTATGCCTTGTGAATGAAGTTATTAAATATTTCCTGATGATAAATTTTGATTGGATTGTGGAATTATTTTGAAGTGAATTGAATTGAGTTGATTTGAGGTTTATTGGAAGTTGGGAGTTGTGAAAAATTTTTGGAAGTGTTTTTCTCAGGTATTTGAAGAACTGTTTTCTCCAATTACAAACGGAACTCTATTAAAATTTTTATAAAATTTGCTGCAAAATTAAAATGGACAAAAATTTTTACTAGTATTTAAACTTTGAATAAATGGTTTTTAATTCCTACCAAAATGCTCACCACTTCCAAAATGTAAAAAAATTGTTTTAAAATCCCTTGTAGGGTACTTAATGCATTATCGGTAGGTGAAGTTCGGTAGTTCATTAAGTATTCTACGGGATCATGTTATGCCTTACAGAGGGGTAAGGTGTGACAAATTTACTTTTAGGTCCTCTCGCCTTACCTAATTAGGCTTACTAATTAACTTTATAATTTATCATAGTCTAAGAGATGTCTCTCACTAGAAACTTTTCCAAAATTAATTCCAATTATGCTTATTATCGCAATTCTTATCCTAAAAGACTAATTACTAACACATTAAAATTTATCTCCATGCAAGGGAATAGCAGTAGAATATATAATTTTAGCATTAGCATATAAACAAGTAGAGCCAGAATCAAATAGTACATAATTATTCCTTTCACAAGTTAAGGACATACCGACAACTACATCTAAAGTCTCTGCTTCTCCTCGATGCACGGCGTTCCCTCTTTCTAGTGTATTCCTCTGCCCGGGTTGGTCCATTATACGAGGATTACCTGAAGTGTTGTCTCTACTTCTACCTCTGCCCCTACTAACTATTAATGAGTCTCTAAAATCAGAATCTCGGACTGATTCCTTTGGTGTAGTATGTGGCATAACTCGACGTGCGCTAGTACAATCTCAGGCGAAATGTCTAATTCCACCACAATTGAAGCAGGCTCCAGTGACCCTATGGCATATACCTCCGTGTAATTTTCTCACAAACGTCACAGAGACGGGTAGGGTAGGAACTTCTTATTCTTTGACTAATGGTTCTTGATTGCTTTTGCCCTGAAGAACTGCCTCTGTCATACTTGAGAGCTCGGGGTCCCTCAAAATCTTTTCTCTTTCCCAAATTACTACTCGAACTTTGACCAATAGATTTCCCACTTTTCTCTTTTTCATGCTGTTCTTGAGGGGGTTGGGCTTGTACTTGGGCCTGGGCTGACAGATTATCAGCCATTTGCTGAAAGAACATGGCCATCTACTAGGCCGTTTGTGCAGTAATTTGTATAGGAGGGATTGGTGTAGTTGGACCCCCAACGCTCTGTGAAACTGGGGCCTCTCTTTGTACGTTAGCTGCATCAGACTGCTTTACAATTTTACCCCTCTTGTCCATATCTATTCGTAGGAATTTTTTCTATTTCCTGTACACCCAACACAAGGAGATTTCTCCCCGTTAGTTCATATTCATGATGTAATGCACGGTATGTAACAATTATGGACATTGAGCAGTTGTACTTAACAAGGAAAGACACAAATTCACAATTTAAAACGTACTTCAAAAACTTGCTCTGATACCACTAAAATATGTCACACCTTACTCCTCTATAAGGCATAACATGATCCCATAAAATACCTAATGAACTACCAAACTTCACCTACCGATAACTCATTAAGTACCTTACAAGGGATTTTAAAACAATTTATTTACTTTTGAGAAGTGGTGAGCATTTTCTAATAGGTATTTAAAACATTTGATTAAAAATAAATCTAGTTAATATTTTTTGTTCATTTTAGTTTTTCGCAAATTTTATAAAAATTTTGACAGAGTTCTGTCTGTATTTTGAGAAACCAGTTCTTCAAATACCTGTAAAAAGCACTTCTAAATTTTTTTTTCAACAACTACTTGAATTTCACAATCAAACTCAATCCATTTCAATAACTCCACAATCATTTCAATCAATTTCTCAAGTTCAAAATTCAATAATCCTCAAAATACTAGCAATACATTTCATTCAGATTAAATAAAATAGTTCCACTCATATTTCATTAGAGACAAAACAATTTATATACATCATACTAGAAATTTACATTAAGAAAATCCAAACTAAATTTATTACAATTTTATACAAACTTTGTACAAACTGCTCAAGACTGATTTTACAAGTCCATACAATTACGTGCAATGCATACATCAAAATGAATATTTACAGTCATGGTATAAATTATACCCGATAACTTCTAGCAGGTAGCTCTCTTGTCCTCAGCAGCTCAATCTGCTGCTCCTCTAGTCTCTATATTTGTGACAGCATACAAAGCTATCGCTGAGTGGTGAACTCAGTGGTGCACGAACTAATAATTTAAAACATAATACAAATTGTGTTTGACAATTCATAACAAATAGAATTTTAAAATTTCTAAATTCTTCAAAATCCATGACCTTCAGAAATCAACATTATCATTTATGCAAATTATTCATTTGAATAACATTTTGATCAAATAGTAACTATTTATTTACATTTCTTTTAAATTTCGAAACAATACAAAAATTTTTGAATCACTGACAAATTATTTATTTCAATCACAATTTATCAAATCATGCATAATTTAAAGGGCGTTGCCCACAATACACACAGTCGAACCCATGACCCAAAATTCAAATAGATGCCGTGTTGTACACTACGACATTTCACAATCTCCCAATAACCGAGCCTAAAAGGGAGAAAAAAAGACTAGCTAGTATATATGAGTACTCATTCACATCATTCCCCAACTGGCAAGCCAGAGAGGAAGAAACTCGCCCCATCAAGTGGAGGAGTTATCTCACTAGACAGGCTAATGAGAATTCACAATATATTTTGTCATGTCAACTGTGGTTTCAAATCATATTCAAAACAATTTCTATTTACAAAGTGTTTATAAATCATTAACATATTTAATCATCATAAATTCATGCTCAAGGTTGGTAACACATCAAACTTAAAATTTACAATCCTCAAAACAATACAATAAATCCTTAAATGCATAAGAAAATTTATATTCAAATTATACAATTTCATTCAATAAGTTAAAATTCTCAACACAAAAAAAATCATAAATTATACAATAAATTTATTTCAAATCAATTTGGAATTGAAAAATAACAAAAGAGTTAGTTGTGCACAAACCTCAAGCGAGTCGCCTCTTGGCCTTGACTCGGTTCCTCGTGTTCTTTCCCGGTATTTTTTCCAACTGAAACACACAATTTTACAGTGTTTCAGTACTAGAACTTAAAATAAATCCAAAATAAATTTAGCTTCACTTTTACCTAGCTCTAACGCACTTAACTCGACGTTCTTGAAATTTTGTGTTTTGGGTTACTATTCATTACACTATTCAAGTCAAATTATTAACTTTCTAAGGCTTAATAGGTATGGGAACTCCAACTTCACCCACATACCACATTTTGGTCACTAAATTTATTGGTTTTGGTCATTTTCTCAAAACTTAGGTCTTTTAGGCAAAATTGCCAATTTTCAGTTTTGGAGTCCTAAGTTTTATTGTTTCATTGGTCCTCTTACTGTTGGAATTTGCAAAACTTTCTTCATAGAAAATGTTCCCTATTGTCTTAAGTTTATTCTCCTTTTTGAATCACTCCAATTGGAGTTTTGTAGCTCAAGTTATAGCCAAAATACAGTTACTATTCATGTTGCAAAATTTATTTCTGGCAGATTTATTGATCCAAATTCGTTCAGCAATTTGACCAAGTTAAGTCCATAATTTGGTCTAATTTTCTTCATATGAAATGTTCTACTATGTCTTAGGTTTCCATCGGTTCAAGAATCACCTAAATAGGAGTTTTCTAGAGAGAGTTATAGCCATTGAAACTTTACTGTTCATGTGGTAAATCTGCAGTTTTGCAGATTCAGTAAGTCAACTTTGCTCACTAATTTGATTGGGTTAATGGCATAATTTGGGTTGGTGTTCTTCATTAAAGTTTTATGTCTATATCTCATCTAACCACTGGTAAAATTTCAGGTCATTTTGACCTGCCTAGCTCGAGTTATGACCCAAACACGATTACTATTCATGTGTACTGTTCATACTGCAGATTTTCAAGTTTGGTGAGTTTGTTCACTAGTTTGGTCACTTTTTGGGCATGCTTCCTAAATGAAAATTGTGTCATTTAGTGCCTATTTTCAGTCCCAATTGGTCCCATACCAATTGGACTTGTAAAATTTCATTTTTGGTCCTTCAAAGTTGATTTTTGGTCATGCTGCATACCCAATCCGAATTTGGCTTTGATTTAAACACTTCTAACACATTTAATTAGGTCACAAATGACTATTTCTCACTTCACATTAGGTCAAAAACACCATTTACAAGTTTTTCACATTTTTAGTCTCTAAACCCTAATGTTTAAAGCCCTAATTCACATATTTGTTCCATTCATGCAATTTAAAGTGTAGCACTAACACCTACTCACTTAGATTGACTTGCATGCATGATTTATTGAAGTGAAACATATCACTTTCCCCAAACCCTCATGGCTGCTGAATTGTTTGTCCCTTCATAACTTATCATTTTCTTTAAATTTTCATACAATTTACACTCATCTCAACTTAATTTCAAAGCTTAAAGAAGGAAAGAAAGGGAAACAAGTACTAACCTCACTTGTCAAATTTTCTTGAATTGCTAAGCTTGATTTTCCTTCACTTTTCCTCTTTCTTTTATCCTCCAATCTTCTTTTCTACTTGAGTTAGCAAGGTTTAATTATGGTAAATAAATTTTCTATGGTGGGATTTTAATTTCTTCAAGCTCAAAAATAAGCTTCCATGGAGGTAAAGTGAGAGTAAGGGAGAGAGTGAGAGAGAGACGAAAATGGTGAGGAAGATGAGGCTTTTTACTTTTTTTTTTCTTTCCTTTTGTTTTGTTTTTATCCTTATGGAAGACCCAAAAATCCCAATTAAATAAATATAAACTGTAGACCCTTATTTTGTGATGAGTATGTGCATTGAGGCCGTGGGAAACCCGATGATGAAAAATTATATGACTGTAAGATGTAATTGGAGGCATGGAGCTGAATTATTAATTCCGTGGTATGATCTTGAAAAAAATAAAAATAATAATAAAATTTTGGGGAAATTAATTTAATTAAATTTAAATAAAATTTTATTTTGTTTAAATTTAATATGGGTAGTTCTTAAATGGATCTAATTAAGTTTAATTGGGCTCTATGGGCCTAAGAAAGCCTAGTTAGGAATTTTAAATGGGACCCATTTAATTATTTTCTAAAAATTAAAATAACAAAATATCTCTCTCCTCCTTGACCCCACTCTCTTCCTCACTCCCTATTAGTGCCTTCCATTTTTTCCTGTCTTCCTATTGGTTGAAACACCTCACCCATATCCTAGTCTTATTCGAATTCTGCAATCGCAGTTGTTTAAGTCATCTAAACTTTATCACCCTAAGACTCCAAATCCTACCACACCTCTTCCTCATTCCCTATTGGTGCCTTCCGTTTTTTTCTGTCTTCCTATTGGTTGAAACACCTCACCCATATCCCAGTCTTATTCGAATTCTGCAATTGTAGTTGTTTAAGTCATCTAAACTTTATCATCCTAAGACTCCAAATCCTATCACACCTCTCTCCCAAAACCCTATAAATACCCTACTAGAGAAGAGAAGAAGATGATGATGGGAGGAAAGAGGAAGAGAAAATTCAGAGCTATAAGAAATTTAGAGATATTCAAGACTCTTTGAGTTCTTCCTTATTTTTTCTTTTCTTCAAGAAGATTTTCATACAAGATTTCTAGAAGGTCAGTTTTTATTGTTTTCTTTTCAGGATCTATGCCACACAATATTTTAATTCTATGCTCTTTGTCTTCAATTTATTTTATATGTTCATATTGATCATGTAATCATGTTTAATTTGAGGGGATACACAACTCTGCACATATTTAGTTTCTGTCTCTCGTATTTTTATTATTTTTCTTTATTTTCTGAATCTGTAAAAAATTTGTAAAAATTATATTCATATCCTACACAAAATTCCATTAATTTTAGGCTTAAGAATCACTAAAAAAGCTTTAATATTTTGTAAGTTATGGCTGTTTGAAGTTAGGGTTCCTGTAAAATCTGATTTGCAGGATATCCGATTTGTGGAGCCCATATCTCCCTTGTTCCTTAATATTTTTGTACAAATCTAGTGTCTAAAATTAACTTTAGAATCTTATGAATCTTTTTCTATTGGCTTTGCATTCATATCTGTTGTGGTTAATGAGTTATGAATTTTACAAAAAAGTAGTACGATTCTGTCACTTAGAAAAGTTACGATTTATGTAGACCATTCGGCTAGGGTTTTATTTGATTTATAAATTTTATGATCACTTATGATATGTAGGCTATCTTCTGTAATTTTTTTATGATTTTTAGACATGTGCAACTATTTTTAAAAAATCGGATTTCTTGCTACCATTAATCTGCCAGAATTTAGAAATTGTATATTTATGCATGTTCTTGTATTTTCTTAGGTTTTAATTGATATTTGATCTATTTTTCTGTGTTCTTTTAATTCAAGAAGTGTTATGAAGTGTTTGGATCATGTTAGAAGACTTAGACTATTAGATAGTTGTAACTAATTAGGAGTCTTAACCCTTTAGGAGACCAGAGTTAGAATCCAATGTAAATTGTTATTAATATTTTCTTTATTTCTTTTATTTTCTTTAGTTTCTTTATTTTTTTATTACAAACAAAATTGGTAAGTAACCCTAAGGTAAGTACCAAAGAGGGCATTTGCGTGGAGCTTATATGGAGCTAAACGGGAGTAAGCCAGGGATATCATTGCCATACTAGAAGAGAAGACCCTTTTTTAAGGGTAGCTTGCCCCAATGGCAACTGCATTTACCAACAGGTAAGTAGCTCTAAACTTCTCGAATAACCATTGGCATGAAATTGTAGTAATAATAGAACTTTTATTTGGTAAATTAAAATTAACTTTATTTTTAATTTAACTGACTTTTGCATGTAATTAATTTAAATAAATATTTTGTAAATTAAAATTAATCTTGTTTGTAAATTAAACTAACATTGGCATGTAAATAAATTTAATTTAATACTTGGTAATTGTAAAATAAATTTGCATGTTAGAAATCTTTATTAGGTTGTGATTGTTTGGGCCTTATGTGATATTAGAATAAATTACACATGTACATAATTAACTTAGTTTAATTATCCTTAGGGTAACTTGGTGAAAATTAATTAATTATGTTAAATAGAAACGTAGGGTTATTTGAAATTGAATTTGTTTGTGAATTAAATTCTCAATAATAAATTAATTTTAGTCATCTGGTAAATATCATTTAAATAATTAACAACCCCATAGATAGGAATTACTTGTGCATGAAAATTGTGTGTAAACAACAATCCTTTTGTGAATTACTTGCGTGTGTAGGATTAGAATTGCATTTTTAGGATAATGTTTAATAAAGGAATAATAAACAAGACTTCTAGAATCATTAGTAGATGACTGGCACTCGAATTAATGAGGTTAGACCAGGCGTAAGAGGTGCCTAACACCTTCCCCTTATGAACCTACTATCCCGAAGCTAGACATTGGGCTATGGTAGCACGGTTGTGGAAACTCGCAGGAGTAAGTTGCCATCCATGACCCTCAGAAGAAACACTGAATATGTCCCGGTTATTACCCGGGTGGCGACTCCTGTCTATCTATGCCTTTGTGGCATAAATCCTTAGTACCGTGGTAGTGTTATGGGAAGATGGTACTTACCAGTGGTTTGATTCTATTAGGATTGTATGAAGTGCATGTCTAGGAAATGCTGTCTAAGGAGGTGGTACTTAAGTGAGACCATTGTGACTCCACCATCTTTCCTGGGCATTACCTGGTGCATTTTATATAATTCTAATGGATGATATTTCACCTCACGCCCCACCCCTACAGTTTGGCGACTCCACTGGGACTAAATGGATAGTTACTCCAACATGTTTCTATTAGTCTAATATTATTCCTCTGTTAAACTTTTTGCATTGCACTACACTATCACACGGATCACCCTTACCCTTTTAGCCCCGTTAGTACTAGCCAAGGAGACCATGGTTCTACTCGAGCTATGACGAATTGGTGAATGCTAGCACCCCATGCCTATACCTTTGAGTATATAAAAGAGCCACAGCTCCGGCCGTTGTGCTTAATGGACAAGCTCTCGCATGGGTGACCCTTTTCCTACCCGATGAAGCCCATGAGCCATAGATTTTAACCCTAAGTACCTTGTAGAGTTTTGGTGTGAAAGATTTATAACCTTCTTGCTCAAACCATAAGGTCTAGTGGTAGTTGAGATGAACCTAGGCCTATGCATAAACCCAATGTGCGTATAGGCCCAAGTCCATTTCAAAACCCATGTTAAGCAAGAGGATGCTTACTTATGGTTAAATTTTAAGGATATAAATCCTTTGTTTGTGAGGGTTTGTTTGTGAGGGAAGGATCGTCCTGGACCACCCCCTGTTGGTGTGTCCAGTGTACCATAGCCTAGGATAGAATTTTTTGTTACCCTACACGTGAGAGTTGAAGGTATAAGGGGGCGAAGATTTAGTTCTGGAGATTTTTTTTCGATTTTGATTCAGTCTTTGGTCCGATTTTAGTTCAGTTTATATGGTCTGGTTTTGATTCAGTTTTGGTTCTAGTGTTATGGTTCGATTTTGGTTTTGTAAAAGTAAAGGCAAAAAAAAAAAAAAAAGAAAAAATGGTCCATTCATGCATTGCATTCATGTACATAGCATGCTTAGGTTAACCCTTAAATCCTATTTTTTTTAGCAAACATAGCCTCAAAATACACTAAAGAGACTTCCAATCAAGTCACTTGGGTTAGGAAAGGGAAGAGACTAGTAAGGATTTCACCTGCACTACTTAGGATGGAAGAAATTATGGCCGTGCTTGATGAAATATTGAATGCCAAGATGTTTGAGCTAGAAGAGACAATTGTGGTCAACTTTAGAAAGAGGCCCCAAAGTAGGCCAATTAAGTGGCATTAAAGTTATTGAGGTTCAAATTGTGTCTCAAACCCCAAGAAGATTTTTTCAATTTAGCCAACCCTTATTCGAAGTTTTGGAGCGTCTCAAAGCTGAAGACCTCCTCTGACTCTTAGCACCCGGACCACTACCAAATCCACTCCCACCTAGCTATGATATCAACCAATGTTATCGGTCCTACCAAGCCCACAGTCATGACACCGATTGATGCTTTTAACTTAAGCATGATATCTAAGACCTAATTGATGCCAAAAGGATGATTGACCCAGAAAATCAACCCAAAAGCCCCATGCCTAGCCAAAATTTCTACCTACGCCAAGTCTCTACATGATCTCCATCACCCCAAATAACCCTAACAGAATTATTGACTTTATCCAACACATCCAAAAGCCCAATGAACTTATCCAACCCATCCAAAAGCCCAGTGAACCTATCCAACCAATCCAAAAGCCCAATGAACCTCAGTCTATAATGGTTGTTGACATTTGTGATAATTCTAGCTATGATGAGGGTCCTTTGGATGTCTGGACTGATTCTGATGAGGAGATAGTTGCATTACAACTAGATGGTTCAATTCTACTAGTGTCTGATTTTCAAGTTGTTGGGATCTATAAAAACTAGATGGATCTAAAAGTGGCTACTATGAAGAAAAGGTGAGTTTTTCTTATACAGGCTTAGAAGAAAGTATAGATGGTCTGGTGACTTTTCTTGAGATGATGGGGCAGATCACGAGTCATGGTTTAGGCTATGAGCTAACAGAAGAGGAAGAAGAGCTAAAGCCTCCTAAGTTCTTGAAAGAGGAGGCAATTACCTTGACATATGATTAGGGGTTACCACATGTGAAATAGCTAAAGCAGAAAATCAGCACCATTGATCTGAGGACTGCATGAAAAGCCAAACACCTAAAGCTACACCCCTATGTTTGAGTCTATCTTTTGTAATGCTCACAGTAGTGATATTGATGTTTCCAATTACGCGTACTTGATAAAGATTTGAGGCCAAGATCAATAACATTCCCAGTCCTTACCTTACTTGTATGATGTTAATTCTAATGGGCATATGCATGGCATTCATAATCATTTAGAATCTATTTTTGTTAATGCATCAAAATTGATCTCTATTAATTTGGGTACACCAAATAATCCTAAAGACATTAAGTTAGCTGAAGATTTAATCTAAGAAGAAAGAGATAAATTTATAGCCTTGTTAACAAAGTACCAAGAAGCACATGCCTCGAGCTTAAAATCAGATGGCCGATTCCCAAGCCACGCTGGTGTCGCTATAGGAAAAGAGTGATCAAAAGTTGACTTTGCCAGTTATCCTAATGAGGAGTAAAATTTTATGCTATGAAGGATTAGTAGTAGCACATGTGGACCTAGAGGGAGAAGGAAAATGATATGAAGACATAAGGAGGTCTCTGGAAGTGAGAGAATACTCACAATAAGCCTACAAAAGAGATAGAACAACAATTCATGGATTAGCCACTCAACTTACTTTAGCTGGGGGGCAATTCTACAAACTCTTATGTGTGATAGAAAAACAGGCTGAGCAAATAATGAAAGAAATACTTGCAGGAAATTTGTGGTCCCCATATGAATGGAAATGTTCTAGTTGGGAAAAAATGTTCAAAACATATAAGGATTGGCCTGAAAAACTCCCTTATGTTCTTTAAGATTATCGTAGTATTACAAGGACATCCACGAGGGCAACCCCATTCTCTTTAGTGTATGGGATTAAAGTAGTGCTATCCATTAAGCAAGAGGTCAAATCCTTAAGAGTGATGCTAGAAGCTAAGATCCTAGAAAATGAGTGGGCCTATAAGAAGAACTAGCTTTGATTGATGAAAAGAGGATGCAAGCCTTGTATCATATGCAGGCTTATCAAAGGAAGATAACTAGAGCCTTTAATAAGAAGGTGAAGCCGAGAAAGATCAAAGAGGGAGATATGGTTGTGAAACAAACTCGGCCCATCCCTTTTGATCCGAGAGAAAAGTTTAAGCCAAACTGGGATGGTCCACACATAGTCAAAAAGATCTTGCTACTGTAAGAATATCAGACCTGGATGGGAATGAATTTCAAGAACCAGTCAATTTAGATAGGCTTAAATGGTACTTTGTGTGAGACAGGCCCGCTAAGCTGAAAACCTGCAAAAGGCGGTCTAGGCAAAAGTAAGGGTCAAAGAAAAAAGAACGAAAAAAAAAAAGAAAAAGAAAAAAGAAAAGAAAAGAAAAAATGCTAGATTGAAAACCTAAAAGGCCTTCTAGCAAAAGGAGAGATGAGAGAAGATCTGGATGGAAAACCTGAAAAGGCCATTCGGCAGGTTATAAAGCTTATTTCTAACTTTGGAAGGTTAGAAATTTAGCAAAACTAAATGTAAGAGGGAGTAATGGTGTACCTGAATAAATAAAGAAGTTTTTATTACATTAACCAGGAATAGGTTTTATTGAATTATGATTGTGAATGTTTTGTGTCTTGAGGGATATATCAAAAGATTAAGTAATTGAACTGCATTGTTTTGATTTAACCTATTGTCTTGTGAGCATGATAGAATAGGTGCTTGATATGAATATCTTGGTGATTGTCTAATTTCAAAAAAAGAGAAAAAGAACAAGAAAAAGAAAAGAAAAAAAAAGAGCTCGCTAAGTGGAAAACCTGAAAGGTAGGCAAAAGTTAGAGTAAGCCCGCTGAGATGAAAACCCAAAAGGGCATTTCAGGCAAAACTTAGGCACAGAGAATGAAGTTCATGGAAGAGAAATGAGTCAAGCGAAATCATGGGAGAGAGAAGAAAAGAAAAATCGAGAGAAATTATATTGTGACCTTAAGGAAGTCTTTTTTGGTGAATAATTTTTCTCAAAAAAATTTGAGGTTATAAGAAAGTTTTTGCAAAAAGAGGTCCCCCAGAGGACTAAGTTTTTTTTAGAATCTCTAGCAAAATCAGCATGCCCATGATAGGAAGTAGCATACAGGAAGCATAAAAATTAGAGAGAATTTTGAGACCCAGTCATCCTAATTTTTTTCAAATCATGAATTAGATATTTTTTGGTAAGTCCTTAGACATTGTTTAGGCGCATGACATAGTTATGTAAGGCATAGAAGAACATGCATCAACATGTCACTGTGGGTGTGTAAGGCGTGAAGAACATGCATCACCACGTTTCAAGTGTCGAACTACGAGGGGTCGATTCTTCCTCAGGATAGCGAGGGGGATACGTAGGTAGTTTAGGATCATGGTCCTAAATACGAACCCACAACATTTCATGATAGATGTTTTTTGGTAAGTCCTTAGACGTTGTTTAGGGCACATGGCATAGTTGTGTAAGGCGTAGAAGAACACGCATCAACATGTCACCTGTAGGTGTGTAAGGCGTAGAAGAACATGCATCACCACAGTTTCAAGTGTCGAACTACGAGTGGGTCTGATTCTTCCTCAGGATAGCGAGGGAGATACGTAGGTAGTTTAGGATCGTGGTCCTAAATACGAACCCACAACATTTCATGATAGATGTTTTTTGGTAAGTCCTTAGACGTTGTTTAGGGCACATGGCATAGTTGTGTAAGGCGTAGAAGAACAAGCATCAACATGTCACCTGTAGGTGTGTAAGGCGTAGAAGAACATGCATCACCACAGTTTCAAGTGTCGAACTACGAGTGGGTCTGATTCTTCCTCAGGATAGCGAGGGAGATACGTAGGTAGTTTAGGACTACGGTCCTAAATACGAATCCACAACATTTCAAAACACAGAGTTTCCATTATCATGAGACCGTAGCTAGTCTCATGATGCAAAGTGTATCGACAGAGTAAGATGCATTCGATTTTCACATTACAAAGTTATCACTGTTATGAGACCGTAGCTAGTCTCATAACACAGAGTGTATCGACAGAGCAAGATGCACTCAATTTTTACATGACATAGTTATCACTGTTATGAGACCGTAGCTAGTCTCATGACGCAGAGTGTATCGACAGAGCAAGATACACTCGTTTTTCACATGACACAATTATTACTATTATGAGACCGTAGCTAGTCTCATAACATAGAGTATGTCGACCGGGCAAGATATACTTGATCCTCATAGCCAATGTTTCATAGTTATTAGAAATTTGAGTTTCACTTTGACGAAACTTGAGCAATGCTTTCGCATTGATTTCAACTTTGGCCAAAGTGGGGGGCAAACTGTAGACCCTTATTTTGTGATGAGTATGTCCATTGAGGCCGTGGGAAACCCGATGATGAAAAATTATATGACTGTAAGATGTAATTGGAGGCATGGAGCTGAATTATTAATTCCGTGGCATGATCTTGAAAAAAATAAAAATAAAAAAAAAATTTGGGGAAATTAATTTAATTAAATTTAAATAAAATTTTATTTTGTTTAAATTTAATATGGGTAGTTCTTAAATGGATCTAATTAAGTTTAATTGGGCTCTATGGGCCTAAGAAAGCCTAGTTAGGAATTTTAAATGGGACCCATTTAATTATTTTCTAAAAATTAAAATAACAAAATATCTCTCTTCTCCTTGACCCCACTCTCTTCCTCACTCCCTATTGGTGCCTTCCATTTTTTCCTGTCTTCCTATTGGTTGAAACACCTCACCCATATCCCAGTCTTATTCGAATTCTGCAATCGCAGTTGTTTAAGTCATCTAAACTTTATCACCCTAAGACTCTAAATCCTACCACACCTCTTCCTCATTCCCTATTGGTGCCTTCCGTTTTTTTCTGTCTTCCTATTGGTTGAAACACCTCACCCATATCCCAGTCTTATTCGAATTCTGCAATTGTAGTTGTTTAAGTCATCTAAACTTTATCATCCTAAGACTCCAAATCCTATCACACCTCTCTCCCAAAACCCTATAAATACCCTACTAGAGAAGAGAAGAAGATGATGATGGGAGGAAAGAGGAAGAGAAAATTCAGAGCTATAAGAAATTTAGAGATATTCAAGACTCTTTGAGTTCTTCCTTATTTTTTCTTTTCTTCAAGAAGATTTTCATACAAGATTTCTAGAAGGTCAGTTTTTATTGTTTTCTTTTCAAGATCTATGCCACACAATATTTTAATTCTATGCTCTTTGTCTTCAATTTATTTTATATGTTCATATTGATCATGTAATCATGTTTAATTTGAGGGGATACACAACTCTGCACATGTTTAGTTTCTGTCTCTCGTATTTTTATTATTTTTCTTTATTTTCTGAATCTGTAAAAAATTTGTAAAAATTATATTCATATCCTACACAAAATTCCATTAATTTTAGGCTTAAGAATCACTAAAAAAGCTTTAATATTTTGTAAGTTATGGCTGTTTGAAGTTAGGGTTCCTGTAAAATCTGATTTGCAGGATATCCGATTTGTGGAGCCCATATCTCCCTTGTTCCTTAATATTTTTGTACAAATCTAGTGTCTAAAATTAACTTTAGAATCTTATGAATCTTTTTCAATTGGCTTTGCATTCATATCTGTTGTGGTTAATGAGTTATGAATTTTACAAAAAAGTAGTACGATTCTGTCACTTAGAAAAGTTACGATTTATGTAGACCATTCGGCTAGGGTTTTATTTGATTTATAAATTTTATGATCACTTATGATATGTAGGCTATCTTCTGTAATTTTTTTATGATTTTTAGACATGTGTAACTATTTTTAAAAAATCGGATTTCTTGCTACCGTTAATCTGCCAGAATTTAGAAATTGTATATTTATGCATGTTCTTGTATTTTCTTAGGTTTTAATTGATATTTGATCTATTTTTCTGTGTTCTTTTAATTCAAGAAGTGTTATGAAGTGTTTGGATCATGTTAGAAGACTTAGACTATTAGATAGTTGTAACTAATTAGGAGTCTTAACCCTTTAGGAGACTAGAGTTATAATCCAATGTAAATTGTTGTTAATATTTTCTTTATTTCTTTTATTTTCTTTAGTATCTTTATTTTTATTACAAACAAAATTGGTAAGTAACCCTAAGGTAAATACCAAAGAGGGCATTTGCGTGGAGCTTATATGGAGCTAAACGGGAGTAAGCCGAGGATATCATTGCCATACTAGAAGAAGACCCTTTTTTAAGGGTAGCTTGCCCCAATGGCAACTGCATTTACCAACAGGTAAGTAGCTCTAAACTTCTCGAATAACCATTGGCATGAAATTGTAGTAATAATAGAACTTTTATTTGGTAAATTAAAATTAACTTTATTTTTAATTTAACTGACTTTTATGTAATTAATTTAAATAAATATTTTGTAAATTAAAATTAATCTTGTTTGTAAATTAAACTAACATTGGCATGTAAATAAATTTAATTTAATACTTGGTAATTGTAAAATAAATTTGCATGTTAGAAATCTTTATTAGGTTGTGATTGTTTGGGCCTTATGTGATATTAGAATAAATTACACATGTACATAATTAACTTAGTTTAATTATCCTTAGGGTAACTTGGTGAAAATTAATTAATTATGTTAAATAGAAACGTAGGGTTATTTGAAATTGAATTTGTTTGTGAATTAAATTCTCAATAATAAATTAATTTTAGTCATCTGGTAAATATCATTTAAATAATTAGCAACCCCATAGATAGGAATTACTTGTGCATGAAAATTGTGTGTAAACAACAATCCTTTTGTGAATTACTTGCGTGTGTAGGATTAGAATTGCATTTTTAGGATAAAGTTTAATAAAGGAATAATAAACAAGACTTCTAGAAACATTAGTAGAGGACTGGCACTCGAATTAACGAGGTTAGACCAGGCGTAAGAGGTGCCTAACACCTTCCCCTTACGTACCCACTATCCCGAACCTAGACATTGGGCTATGGTAACGACGGTTGTGGAAACTCTGCAAGGAGTAAGTTGCCATCCATGACCCTCAGAAGAAACACTGAATATGTCCCGGTTATTACCCGGGTGGCGACTCCTGTCTATCTATGCCTTTGTGGCATAAATCCTTAGTACCGTGGTAGTGTTATGGGAAGACGGTACTTACCAGTGGTTTGATTCTATTAGGATTGTATGAAGTGCATGTCTAGGAAATGCTGTCTAAGGAGGTGGTACTTAAGTGAGACCATTGTGACTCCACCATCTTTCCTGGGCATTACCTGGTGCATTTTATATAATTCTAATGGATGATATTTCGCCTCACGCCCCACCCCTACAATTAAGTATTGTTTTTATGGCATCATGCATGAGGTCATGCATGATATCATCACCTTTTGACTTTTCCATTTTCTTTGTTTTTTAATTTATTTTTCTTTTAGTTCTTTAATTTAATTCTCGATTCTGAAATTTTCTTTTCTCCGATTTTATTTGACAGTTAGGTCAGGAGTCAGCTCTCGGAGTCAATTGACCAAATTGCCCCTTGCCGGTTCATCCCGGTTTGTAAATAATTCAATATTTCTTCTGGCTCCCTGACCTAATTATTTGACTGACTTAACAGTTCTTTTTTATGATTTTCTCTTTTCCACCGTGTTCATAATGGTCCTAAGGACTGCGGCATCACATTTTACGGTTCGAAATTTGAGTTTAAAATGACTTCGCAGTCGTTCCCGAGAAGGTCACCCATCGCTGTGACTCTCGGCTCGTTTAACTTCTTATGTTCTGTTTTTCTTATTTATACTTAACTAATTGTAATTACTAATTATTTGTGTTTATGGCTTATTTAGTTGTCTTAAGTATGGTTCTAATTCCCTTAATTGTCCGGACCGACACCGGTTACCGGAACAGTGAAATATACCAGGCTATACAAATAGGGGTGTTACACGAAATGACCAAAATGCCCTCCGTTTGGCTTAACGAGCCAAAATAGTGTGTACTGATAGAAAATTTTTCCTATGTATTTTCTTGGCATTCTAATGCCATAAGAACCTCAATGACCCTTCTTTAGAGTCCCAAAAATTATTTTATAATTTTTTCCTCGGGTCTAGGGTTGCTAACGGCCTTCACCGTCACTTCCCCTACGGGTTACTCATCCCTGGGGTTTCAGCTCGTTTAACCTTAGTGTATTTGGTTTCTAAAATTTTTTCTTGATTTTTATGAGCATTATTTAGTTTCTTTATAACTCCTCACTCTAGTCTATTTAAAATTTCAAACATTCTAGCTGCTCGGACTGACAATGGTCATCGGAACAATAGATTGTGCGGACTAGCTAAAGTGAGGATGTTACAACTCTTTCCCTCTAATAAAAATTTCGCCCTCGAAATTTACCTGATACAAACAGTTGAGGGAACTGTTGCCTAATCATCTCTTCACTTTCCCAAGTTGCTTCTTCAGTGTTGTGGTGCCTCCAAAGCACTTTCACCAGTGGAATTTGTTTATTTCTCAGTTCCTTCACTTCCCGAGCTAGGATCTTTATAGGTTCTTCTGTATATGTCAAGTCCGGTTAGATTTCAATCTCTTCCATGGAAATGACATGTGAAGGGTCTGGGCGATATCTCCTTAGCATAGAAATATGAAATACATTGTGAATTTTATCCAATTTTGGTGGTAAAGCCAGCCGATAGGCCACTGGTCCCACATGTTCAATGACTTCATATGGGCCAATGAACCTAGGGCTTAACTTACCCTTCCTTCCAAACCTCAGTACTTTCTTCCACGGTAAGACTTTAAGAAATACTTTATCGCCAACTGCATACTCTATCTCTTTTCTCTTCAAGTCAGCATATGATTTCTGTCTATCTGAGGCAACCCTCAAGTTAGCTCTGATTATCTTCACTTTCTCCTCAGTCTGTTTCACCAGGTCTGGTCCTACCAGCTTATCTTCCCCCAATTCAGTCCAATACACTGGGGTTCTACATTTCCTCCCATACAGTGCTTCATATGGAGCCATTTGAATGCTAGCTTGGTAGCTATTGTTATATGCGAATTCTGCCAGTGGGAGGTATCTATCCCAACTCCCCTCAAACTCAATGACACAACTCCTTAACATATCCTCCAGGATCTATCACATAATTCACATTGTTACTATCATTTCAATTTATTAATTGCGAAAATTTAATTAGTTCTTAGGTTTACCTGGATTACTCGTTCTAACTGTCCATCCGTCTAGGGATGAAAAGCCGTGCTAAAGCGGAGTTGTGTGCCCAAGGCTTCTTGCAACTTTTTCCAGAATCTTGATGTAAACCTTGGGTCTCAATCAGATATGATGGAAAGTGGGATTCCATGCAGTCTAACTATCTCACTGATATACAATTCTGCTAGCTTCTCCAGTGAGTAGTTAGTCCTAATTGGCAGAAAATATGCTGACTTCGTTAATCTATCTACTATCACCCATACTGCATCATGCTTCTTCTGGGTGAGAGGTAGACTTCTAACAAAATCCATAGTGAACCGGTCCCATTTCCATTCAGGTATGCTTATAGGCCGTAGCAATCCTGATGGAACTTGATGTTCTGCTTTAACTTGCTGACATCTCAAACACTTTGTCACATAGTCAGCTATATCCCTCTTCATACCAGGCCACCAATAATGAGGCTTCAAATCATTATACATTTTCGTGCTTCCCAGGTGCATAGCATAAACACTAGTGTGTGCTTCTTTCAGAATACTAGTCTTCAATTCCCCATCATCTAGTACACACACTCTTCCTCTGTAATACAGACACCCATCTGCTTTCACCTCATACTCAGTTTCCTTTCCTTCTGGAATTTTACCCACAATGGCCATTAATTTTTCATTTGCTCTCTGTCCATCTTGTATCTGCTGTAGCAGGGTTGGTCTCACTTGCAACTCAGCCAAAATAGCTCCATCTCGAGTTAAGGACAGACAGGCATTTAGTGATCTTAAAGCTGTGATGGATTTTCTGCATAAAGCATCGGCAACTACATTTGCCTTCCCAGGATGATAATCTATCACACAGTCATAGTCCTTTAGGAACTCAATCCATCGCCTCTGTCTAAGATTGAGCTCCTTCTGGGTTGGCAAATATTTTAGACTTTTGTGGTCTGTATATACGTAGCATTTTTCACCATATAAATAATGCCTCCATATCTTCAGTGCAAAGGTAATTGCTGCTAACTCCAAATCATGACTAGGGTAGTTCTGTTCATGTGGCCTTAACTACCTAGAAGTATAGGCGACCACTTTCCCCTCTTGTATCAATACACACCCTAGCCCATTATGCAAGACATCACTGTAGACCACAAAGTCTTTTCCTGACACTGGCTGTATTAACACTGGTGCTTCTGTTAACATAGCCTTCAGCCTCTCAAAACTGGCTTGGCACTTGTCGTTCCAGCCAAATTTCACATTCTTGTGCAACAACTTGGTCATTGGAGCAGCTATAAGAGAGAACCCCTTCACAAATCTTCTGTAATACCCAGCTAGCTCTAAGAAGCTTATGACCTCAGTTGTATTTCTAGGAGGCTTCCATTCCATCACTGCTTCTATCTTTTTGGGATCCACTCTAATCCCCTCTGCTGATACTATGTGTCCAAGAAAGGAGATTTCACTCATCCAGAAGTCACACTTGGGCAGCTTAGCATACAGCTTCTTTTCTCGCAGGGTTTGCAGAACAATCCTCAAATGTTCATCATTTTCTTCCCTGGTCTTGGAATACACCAGAATATAATCAATAAAGATCACTACAAACCGATCTAAGTATAGATGGAAGATACGGTTCATAAGATCCATAAATGCTGCTGGTGCATTTGTTAACCCAAACGGCATCACTAGAAATTCATAATGCCCATACTGGGTTCTGAATGCAGTTTTTGATACATCTGCATCTTTACCCTCAACTGATGATACCCTAATCTGAGATCAATTTTTGAAAATACACCGGCTCCTTCAACTTATCAAACATATCGTCAATTCTGGGCAATGGATATTTATTCTTCACAGTTACTTTATTCAACTGCCGGTAATCAATACACAATCTCAAAGTTCCATCCTTCTTCTTCACAAACAGCACCGGAGCTCCCCATGGTGACACACTGGGGCGTATGAACCCCTTATCAAGTAACTCCTGCAACTGAATTTTCAACTCCTTCAATTCAGTGGGTACCATCCTATAAGGAGCAATTGAAATGGATGCTGTACCCGGCATTACCTCAATAGCAAACTCGAATTCCCTTTCTGGTGGTAAACCAGGCAACTCTTCAGGAAATACATATGGGAAGTCTCTTACTGTGGGTATATCACACAGGTTTGGCTTAGCCTGCCTAGTATCAACCACGTGTGCTAGGTAAGCTTCACAGCCTTTTCTCATCAATCTTCTTGCAACTGTGGTTGAGATAACATTGGACAGGAAATCTGTCCTTTCACCTACAACAGTAATCTCATTACCCTCAGAAGTTTTTAGAGAAATCCTTTTCAATTTGCAATCAACTATTGCCTGATGACGTGACAACCAATCCATTCCTAAAATCACGTCAAACTCGTGGAAGGGCAATTCAATTAGGTCTGCCGAGAATTCATACCCCTGAATCCTCAACGGGCAACCTTTATACACCTCATTCACTACCACACTGTGGCCTAGTGGATTTGTGACCAGAATGTCTTGATCACTCTCCTTTACTGGAACTCCCCTCTCTATGGGTAGTTTGATGCAAATGTAGGAATGAATGGATCCTGGATCCACCCATGCATGCACAGAAGTGTTGTAGAGGGAAAACGTACCCTTGATGACATTTGGGGCATCTTGCTCCTCCTGAGCTCTGATGGCATAGGCCCTGGCAGGTACTTTAGTATCTGGCCTTTCAGTTGACTCGGATGCAGGCCTCAGTGATGCACCAGCTGCCTCAGGTTTACCGGGCTTCCTACCCCTTTGTGGTGCAGGAGCAGGTCTGTCGGTTTGTGTTGGAGCAACTGTAGTAGTCCTCTTCGGACAATTCTTGATCTGATGTTCTGTCGATCCACACCGTAAGCATGCACCGGTCACTCGCCAACATTCTCCCTTATGCCACTTCTGACAATACTGACAAGCAGAAGATGCAGGGGCTGGTCCCCTAAACACCGCCCCCGAGAGCTGCCACCGATGGTGTGGACTGGCCTCTCCTAGGTGTGAATCGTGGTCCAGGCCCCGAGATCGACCACGACCTGTAGTGGTCCTGAACTCTGAGCAGAAGGACCCTTACTCTTCTTACTGGGAGCAGAAAATGCACTGGACTGACCCAGACCCCTCTTCTGCTGTCTTTCCCTTCTATTTTGTTCATTGATTCTAACCCTTTCCACTTTTGATGCAGCATCTACTAGCATAGCAAAATCTGTGATTTCCAATGCTGTGATTATGACTTTGATATTGTCATTGAGCCCTTCTTCAAACTGTCTGCACCTCTCTGCCTCAGTAGGGACTATCTCCCTCCCATATTGGCTCAATCTGACAAACTCATGTTCATACTCAACCACTGACAATTGTCTCTGTCTCAGACTGATAAGTTCTCTTCTTCACTCTTCTAAATACACTTTGCTCACATATTTCTTTCTGAACTCTGTGAGGAAGAATTCCCAGGTAATCCGTTCCGGTTGCACCTCACTGGTTACTGTGTCCCACTACTAATATGCATCATCCTGAAGTAGGGACACAGCACCCACCAGGTTCTGCTCGGGGGTGCAGTTTAGCTGTTTCAACACTCTGATGGTTCTATCCAATTAATTTTCTGCTATCATGGGATCATCCCCCCTCTTCCCAAAGAAGTCTACAGCCCCATGTTTACGCAGTTTCTCCAGATGGGACTTCTGTGGTACTAGTGGAGGTTGTGGTGGTGGAATTGCCCCCATCATTTATAGGTAGAATTCAGTCATTTGCTAAAATAGAGCAAACTGAGGTTGGGCAGGTGCCTCAGCTGCTGGTGGAGCAGATTCTCCCCTGCCCCCAGATTCAACCCTTGGTGGAGCACGACTCTCTACCTCTTCATCAATTGCTCTTTGAGAAGCAGGATCCATATCCTATTCAAAATAAGAAAACAAACAGATCTGCGTCAGTGTCACCTCAACACTTACAAATGCAATGCAATGGTATGCACTCTATCTAGGCCCAGAAACGCCTAAACCTGGCTCTGATACCACTAAATGTGACACCCCTTACCCGTCTACAGTATAGCCGAGCAAGATATGCCACTCAGTGTGCCAGAGCACCAATTCATATTTCAATTACAATTTATCCCTTTTTATTCATTTATTTTCAATTTTTGATAAATCTGAATTTTTCTGCAAATTTTATAGAAAATCCGGCAGAGTGCCGGCTGTAAATTGGTATAATAGTTCTTCTGAACCTGTTTAAAAACACTTCCAATATAATTTCCAAATCCAAACTCCATTATACACATTCAAGTCAATCTCAAAATCTCAATCTCAAATCACAATACTATTTTCAGAAAATTTTCTTTTCACTTTATTACTGGAAGCACATTCATAAATATTTCTTAACATAATATATAGAAAATTTCAATAATATGAAATTTCATATATTTACATCATCAAATAATTTCAAGAGTTTATAGTTACAATCCCAAAACTAATAAAAAATAGAAAATACAAAATACAAAATACAAAATGCTACCCAAAATCCTAATGTCCTACCATATGCAGTGTAGATGTGAGGTGACTCTGGACCCTGGATGCAGCTTTGAAGGCTCACCCTGTCTGATGTCTGCTAGGCTCCCTAGCTAGGTCTCCAGTACTTGCGCGTGGCAAAAGCGATGCGCTAAGCAATTTTGCTTAGTGGTGATAATATAAAATAAAATAAAATAAAATATAATAAAAATAAGTATGCAGAATGTACGTTTACATTTTTTAGTAGACTTAATTTCTGATATTATTTGCAGTGTTATTCAAATAAAATTTGGTAAAGTTTATTATCATTGCCCGAGTAACCCATACTAGTTGACTGGACTGGATAAATGGGTAAACTGGCATTGGGTACTAAGTACCTCAGACCATCACACCATCGGTCACATTGTGTCTCCCGGTGTGCAACAGAACAGCTAATAAGCTGTAATAATTATTAGGGTTAAAACCCGAGGGTAACAACTCAAATAATATAGCCAAAGGCTATTATGTCACAGAATGGCATGGAAAGCCATGAAACACAGAATGGCATGAAGCCATATGCAGTACTGCTAACAGAATCCTATTGGCATGCCAAGCTATCCAAACCAATCTTGTTAGGTATACTAGTTCATATTACACTTTTAAATTTCACAATTTTTGAATTTCAAGTTTGAATGTTACTATTCATTTCATTAGTCAAATAAAATATTGACTTTTGCATAGACAATAGGTACATTGGTTTTAATATCATCAACATACCACATTTTGCATTTTAAACTTGTTGGTATTGGTTGCCAATACCGTTTCTAAGCTTAATGCTAATTGGACAGAATTTTCAGTTTTCATGCTTTGTTTTTACTATTCCATTAGTCATTTTTGCAGTGGGAATTTGGCAAATTGATCAACATGAAAGTTGTTCCTTATTTTGTCTAGTTGCATTTTTTTTTTGAATCACTCCATTTGGAGTTTTGTAGCTCTAGTTATGGCCCAAAAACCACAACTGGCCGGATTGAAATTTTGTCGAATTTACGGGTGACCAAATCTCTGATGTTAGGAACAGTGACTGCAACTCACCTTTTGAATATGTTCTGGTCATAATTTGGGTTAGGTTTCTTCATGAAAGTTGTTGGTCTATATCTCAGCTTATTGCTGGTAAAATTTCAGGTCAATGGACCTTTCTACACTGAGTTATGGCCAAATGACCAAACACTGTTCATTTGGTCATTTTGCCCAGCATGCAGTCACCGGATTAGGGCAAACTTTTGGTCAACTTGGTTTGGTTTTCTGGGCATGGTTTCTTCACCAAAGTTGTGCCATTATGTGTCTAGTTTCATGTCCAATTGGCCTTGCACCAATTGAACCTCTACAATTTAAGTTATTTCTGCCCAAACCTGCTGGACTTATGTCCAATTCTGCAGGTCACCAAGGGCAGCCACACCAAACTCAAATCCCACTACTCAACACACTTCATTTTTTATTTAAACAGAACCAAATGGTCACTAATTGACCATTAAAGCTTACTTCCACCATTAAATGATCAAGGTCTCAAATTTATGCTCAAACCCTAACCCTAAGTCATGCATTTCCATACCTTCCATTGTCCTAAGCAATGTATTGATGTTAAAGGTAGCCAAATTTTCAATTTAACTCTAAGAAATCTTCAAAACTCTACTAGGTTCAAAGCTACCCAAAATTTTAGGGATGGGCGTACACAAGATATTTATCAAATTCTTTGCAATTTTGCACTCAATCATCCTTATTCAACATAAATTTGAAGAGAAACATAAGTTTAAGTCACTAACCTCTTAGGGAGCTAATCCAAAGCTTGCAAGAACTCTTTCTTTTTAATTCTTTTTGCTCCCAAAAGCTTCACTAAGATAAAAGAGCAAGTTTTTGTGTGGACAATTAGGGTTTTTGGTGGAAGAAAGCTAGGGAAATGGAGGTTTAGAAGTTTGTTAATGGTGGAGTAAGGGAGGGTATGTGGGATGGCTTGAAGAAGAAGAGAGGGCTGCTGTTTTGTTTTCTAGAATTCTGCCTCCTTTCTCTATTTTTAATGTATTATCATTAGCTTGCTTTAATTTGATTGGCCATTGCATTTTTAATTACCTCATGCTTACATAAGCATGAGGTAATAACTTCCATAATTTTCATTTTTCTTTCTTTCATTTCCTATTCATTTTTAAATAATTTTTCATTAATATTTGTTCATATTTTATGTCATATAATTCAATTACATAAATGGACAAGTTGATAAAAAATCATCTCTAAAGACGAAATGACCAAAATGCCCTTCGTTTGGCTTAACGAGCCAAAATTATGTGTACTGATAGAAAAATTTTCCTATGTATTTCCTTGGCATTCTAATGCCATAAGAACCTCAATGACCCTTCTCTGGAGTCCCAAAAATTATTTTATAATTTTTCCCCTGGGTCTAGGGTTGCTAAAGGCCTTCACCGTCACTTCCCCTATGGGTTACTCATCCCTGGGGTTTCGGCTCGTTTAACCTTAGTGTATTTGGTTTCTAAAATTTTTTCTTGATTTTTATGAGCATTATTTAGTTTCTTTATAACTCCTCACTATAGTCTATTTAAAATTTCAAAAATTCCAGCTGCTCGGACCGACATTGGTCACCGGAATAGTAGATTGTACGGACTAGCAAAAGTGAGGATGTTACACACTTCACCGGTCTTTTGTATTTTGGTAGGGCCCATGTATAGACTAGTGTTTTGGTTCATTATGTCTAGTCATGATGTATTTCATTTTGGACTTGTAATTAAACTTTGAGATTGAAATGAAAACTTATAATTTCTTATCTATGAATTTCTATATGAATGCAATAGATGATACTTCATTTTTAGACCTCAAAAATAATTGTAAATGATATGATACAAGAGAATATGATATGGAAATATGTGAGATGACTATGAATATGTTAACAGGTGATAGTGGAACCCGCCAGATGCTAATAAAACATGGGAGGCTCTGTCCGGGTCTTCACAGAAATAAGATATAAAAAAAAAATTTCTACACATAGAATACATGTTTTAAATGACATCAAAAGTTTACAATAAATATGATAAAACAAGTTAGGGTGCTCCGGCACCGAATGTGGCACTTCTTGCTCGGCTATATAGTAGACGGGTAAGGGGCATCACAACTGGACCACCAGATATATGAACATAGAGGAATATCATGACAAAGGCAATAACACAAGTAACATCAGATATATGAAGTTGAGTACACTATAATTGTATATTAAGGAATGCGAGGATTATCAATTGGAGTTATTTGGTTGGGATTGAATATTTTGGGATAGTAAAGAAATTTAGGCACCTTGATTGGTAATTTCTGCAAGTATATAGATTGTTCAAGTAGTAAAAAAAGATATCGTTCCAACAGGGAATTGATGTTTGATTACCAAACTATAATTGTTACGATTATTTGAGCTATCAATAAAGTGCAACTAAATTAAAGGAGGTAAAAATAGCAATTTAATGGAAATATAAAGAAATAAGAGATGAGACAAGCTACAAAGTTACTAAATTAACAATGAGTAAGTAAAATTTTAATTAATTGATGGCAAAGGTGATTCCAGAGTTGGGGTTTATGAAGAGAATTTTACCAAAATTTGGATAGGTAAAATCAATTATAGGGGAAATACAAGTTAAAGGAAGTTGTTTCTAATTTTCTTTAATTTCACTTTCAAGCAAACTAAAGAGTGTTTTAAAGAAAATTAACCCCATTTTTCATGCGATGTTTAATTACCCAAAACCCTTTAAGTACTTTAATATACTATAAAATTCCTCTTAACCCACTTGTTTATCTCTACCACTAGGTGATTGAGTTCATTATCTTAATTATCTATTAAAGATTTTCACCTCTAGGTGCTTCAATCCAAGATTATGAACAAAATCCAAAGGGTATCAATAATGGGCATGTAAAAAAAGCACAAAATATATGAATCAAAACTTATATATTTCAAAATCTGATTAAAACCAGTCCAAATCCACAAAATAAAACTCAAATCATTACACCCAACTATAAAATCTAAGAAATCTACTCACTCCTAGTTGTCTTTACAAGAATAAAAGATGAAATAAAGTAAATGGACATGAAAATAGACTGAAAATAAAATAAAAGAAAAAAATGAGAAGGGGATCCAAATCTCTGAGAAATAGCAGTTGGGACATCACTGGAAAAGGTGGATCCTTCTCCAAAATGGCATTTTTTCTGTTTGTCTTTTTAAGGGGACTTTCTTTCTCTTCTTATGGAAAAAAGAGAAAATCATGAATTTATTTGTGTTAGAATTTTGCCCTAAAAATCTAATAGTGAGAAAAGACAAAAAGGTACAATGGGTACTAAGGTTTAAAAAGTGGTCCAATACAGCTTAAAAATGCGTCAAATATGAATTCCAGCATTGGTGTTCAACATACTCGGTGATGGTTGAGAGATGTAGAAAACTTAGGCGACTTAAAAAGTCACACGAAGCATGGGACTTCTTAAGAAGATTACTGTCCAAATTAACATTTTTGCTTTTGGTGCTCAGCGAAATAACATGCTCAGTGAGACTTCTCAAGGAAATTGCTATCTGCTTAAATTATTCCCTTTGTTGAACTTGAGAAACAATATGCCCCATGGGACTTCTCAAGAAAATTTCGGCCCAACTCCAAACAATTTTTCTTCACTTCCTTCACCACTCCAAGTCTTCAAATAATATTAAATCATGTCCAATTGCACCTTTTCATTTTCAAATCACCTCAAAACCTATAAAAAACATGAAAATTCTAAAACTCAAATATAGAAATACTAAAATTAAAAATTTAACTAAATTAAGTAATAAAATATCATAAAATACTAAATTTAATGGGCAAAATAGATGCAAAATGATCCTACAATTCCTATATAAAATATGTACATCACACCTAAATTTGAGTTAATGAATTGGTGCTAATAAAATAAATTGGTAGACTCCAGTTGAATGTTGTGATGTGTATTGTTGGCTTGAGACCATATGAAAAGGTTGCTCAAATATATATTCTATTTTCTTATAGCATTTTCGTATAAGGAAAACTCTGGTAGATTTTCTATATGCTCTTAGGGATTCCTCTTGCTTTTGTTATTTTCATTATGTGTTATCCTTAATATAGGTGATCCCAATCCATTGTCTATGGAATTTTTATTCAGTACAACCATTGTACATACAACGGTTTAATTATGGTGAGATTATATGAGACCTTCTACAATCAATGGTTACAATAAAACCGTTGTAGTTTTATTGTCTACGAGTTGATATTGAATATGTTTGCAGTTTCAATATTAGTATATATTGTCATCCCATGCATATTTTATTGAATCTTTTAAAAAAGACAAAGGACACCATTCTTAATATACAATAATAAAATCTTCTTCATTGTTTTTCTTGTGTATGCAATTGTCGAATATGAATATTCTTGTAACGCCCTCACCATAGGTAGTCCTTACATTTTACTGTTCCGATGACTAATGTCTATTCGGACAGTCAAAATGTCTGGAACTAAACCTAGACTATAGTGAGGAGGCATAAATTGAAGAAATAAATGCTAAGAAAATATAGAAAAAATGTAGAGAAAGATAAATTAAAATTTAGAGAATTTATAAATTGGTACAAAAATAATAAAAATAGCCCAATATGCACTACTAAGGGCATTTTGGTCATTTCACCTCCAAAGGTGAATTTTGACCAAAATGTCAAATTTAAAAATTTAGAGAATTAAAATAATTAGTATGAATTAAAACCTTATAAATTGAATTAGAAAAGAAAGAAGAAGAAAAGAAAAGAAAAGAAAAGAAAGGAAAAGAAAAGAAAAGAAAAGAAAAGCTTATGAAAATTTAAAACAAATTAAGTACACACACATATATATAAATATATAGCCATAAGAGACAAATCCCCACCAACCCACTTTCTTCTCCACTCTTTCTCTCTCTCTCCCTCTACATTGCTAGCTGCCCATGCTTCCATTTCCCTCCATTATTATCAAGCTTCCAAACTTGATTTCTCAAGCTTAATCAACCCAAAACCCATAGCCCACTTCACAAAAAATACTCCCCACACCCTAAGGAGGCTATAGATACCAAAAAGAAGCAAGGAAAGTGAAGTTTAACAAGTTACAAAAAAAGGTTAGTGCTCAAAACTCTTAATGTCTTCTTTAAGCATGAAAATCATGATAAACCAAGTGAAGATTTACATGAAATTAAAAAGAAAAATTTGGGAAAGAAACCCTTGAATTCGGCAGCCCTAGAGGAACCATGAAAATGATGGATTTTGTTGGTTTTAGTTTAGTTAGGAAAGTTAATTAACAAGGTATTATATGTGGGAATTGATTTCATGGTTATATATGTGAATTTGATGTTTGAAATTAGGGTTGTGCACTTGAAATTGGAGATTTTGTGACATTTTTGAATTTGAACTAATTGTGTTGAGATTGATGCTAATAGAAGTGTCATGTATTCTTATTTGGAGTTTGGAGAAGGAGGAGATTGAATTTTGGGAGTGTCAAATTTTCTGCAAGTTGGGACTCAATGAGTCCAGTGTGTTTGTTAAATCTTAACTGACAATGTGTGACTCCAATTGGTATGAGGCCAACTAGAGGTGTTTAAGACATCCAAACCTTCATTTTTCAAGAAGAAACCGTGCCCAAATTTGATGTGGTGAATCCGCAAGTATACGGGTTGTCTCAAGTAATAAAGTGATGAATCAAGTATCGTTCCCACGAGGATTTGCTATTTGATTACTAAACTATGAATGAAGCGATTATTTGGGCTAATGATTAATGAATAAATGGTAAATGTAAATGAGCAAGGTAAATTGATTAATCTAATTGGAATGGGTAAAGAGCAAATAAATAAATTCTAGATCTAGTTTGCAATCAAACTAAATTAACAATGGGTAATTCAAATCAAAGTCTAATTATGTTAAAAGTGATTCCAAAGTTGGGGTTTTATGCATAAATTAATTTGGATTTTTCTTGTGCATTCCAATTTTTAGGGAAAAATAGAGTTTGAAAGTGATTAATTCTAAATTCCTTTGATATCTTTTTCAAGCAAACCAAAGTGTGTTCTAAAATAACCAAATATACTTTTGTACGATATTTGATTAATTTAAAACCCATTAAGTTTTATAACCAATCATTAATTCCTCTTAAATCCCAAGTTTATTTCTAAATCTAGGGAATTTTAAGTTCCAATCCTTGATTATCTATCAATGACTTTCACCTTTCGGTCCTTCAATCAAAGATTAACACAATACCCAATGGGTACCAACATTAGGCAAGTAAATCAAGCACACAAGGAAGGAATCAAAACTCATATTTATGTAAAATAAGAAAATACCCAATCCAAATCCACAAATTAATCTAAAACATATTTCCCAACTCTAAAATCTAAAGAGTTTACTCACTCATGATGGTATTTACAAGAAAGATTGAATGAAAAGTAAAGAAAAACATGATAAGAGGACTAAAATAGAAAAACCCAGGTAGAAGAACCTAAAACTCTGGTTTCTAGAGTTCCAAAACTGGGTGCAGCAGCTCCTCCCCAAGAGAAATGGCGTTTCCTTCTCTCTCTCTATTAAATTTTCTTTCCTTTTTGTTTTTCCTCTCTTTCCTCTTGTCCTCTTTTCCTCTTGTGGCAAAAACTAGGAAATGATGAATTTATATAGTCCCAAAAAGTTGCCCTAAAAGTAAATAAGAGCCAAGGAGTGGATAGGAAATGAGGTGTAAAATTATCCAAGTCAGTAGCACTATTCAAGATCTGGGCAGTCTGCTTAGGGTTCGGCTTAACCCTAAGCAGCTTCTTAACAAATTCAGCTTCTAGTCACCTTCGTATGCTTAAGGTTGCGGACCTTCAAAGAAATCTCGCGGACTTAGAGTAAAATAGACTTTTCTGCTCATGCTTGACTTGTCCGCACCTTAAGCACCGCGCTTTACCAGCGAGGATCTTAAGCAAAGTGTCAAGCAAATTTCGGCTAACTTGCTCTTTCAAAGCTTGATTTCTTCAACTTTCCTCCATGCTTAAAGAATTCCAAATTTCTTCAAATCACTTCCTAATGCACTCATTGATTCTCGATTTGCTACAAAATCCTATCAAAAATAACAAAATTACAAAAATCAAATATAAAATATCTAAAGTTAACAAATAAGCTAAAATAAAGCTAAAAACATAAAATATACTAAAATATAAGGGTAAAATGGATGCAAAACTACCCTAAAATGCCTATATGAAATGAGTGTAACAAATTCCCCCAAACTCAAACCTTTGCTTATCCTCAAGCAAATTAAAAACAATTAATGCAATTTGGGGTACCTTACCTTAAATTTATGAAAATTACTTATCCAAACTCTCAAGCTTACCTTTGGCCACCAACAAACCATATACCCACTTTCAAGATGCAAAGAATTCAATCCTTACCAAAGTTATCACCACTTAGCCTTGGGTCAATTATCCATATCATCAAGCCCAAACCAATCAATCACAAAGAATAATCATGCCTAAGTAGACTATAGGGTAATCCATAAACTAAAGTGTCTCAAATAATGATGGAAGTAAATAAATGGATTAATGATATCCCAATCCCATAGGCAATTCTCCTATTCCAATCTCCACTAATGTAACAAAACACCATCAAAAGATCAAAAGGACTTTCAACGGTTGTAATGGGGCTAAGGGGGTGATAATGTGGCTAACAAGAAAAGGATAAAGGTAACAAAATATGAGAATAATCAAATTATTAAAAGATCAAGATACACAAAAATTTTTTATTTTTATTTTTTTTATTTTATTTTATTATTTTTTTTTTTTTTTGGGAATCAATTGGGAGAAGGAACTTTACAACTTTTCACCAATGCTAGCTTATAATTTTGAAGCTTTTAGAGGGACTACATAAATAACATTGACTTGAATTATAATTGTCCCTTTCAATTCACCCCCAAACTCATTTCTTTGTGTACTTGGGTTGTGAATTTCTTTACATGCCATAATTGAATTTGCTAGCTTTTTTTTTTTAGTCACTTCTCCCAACTAATTATTATCATTATTATTATTATTATTATTATTATTTTTTAAGTGTATATATCACTCAAAGAATTATTCTCATGGAGGGTAGATAAGTGTTTGGGTTTATGGCTAGGCATTAATGTGGGTTCCAAAGGAGTAAGAGAGATAAATGTAGGTTCAAATTGGTTCCAAAGGGAAATTTTGAAGTGAGGTTGGCTAAGGCTAAAATATGGGTTTAAAATTCAAAGAATGCCTAGATCATTTCTTTTTCAAGTGTATGCTATGATTTCGCCTTGAAAGGTTTAGAAAGATTGTTCTAGGATTGGTGAGACATCAATTAGCTACTTCTCACCCTAGAGTTTTCTCTAGGCACTCAAAGTCAACGCAATTGATTGGGTGGCCCTTGGCTAAGAAAATATAAACTAAAGCAAGAATCTAATAACCTTGCACCTATCTAGAACTTTCAATCCATCAAACCCTTCTAAAAGTAAGCTTAATTGCTCTTCAAAGCAATTCTCAATCCTCTAAGGACAAGGTAAAAAATTATTTTTATGATATGCATGATCCTAAAATGAATGCATAAATCAAATTAAAATTAAGTGTAATCTATATGAAAACTATATGCAAATGTATGTATATGGGTATAGACATGTGTGTGGTATATGTATAAGTGTATGGATTATCTATATATGAATGAATGAAATGCAATAAATGAATGAAAGAAAATTTTTAAAAATTTTGCAAAAATTTTTCCCTCACCCCCAAACTCAAATGAAACATTGTCCTCAATGTCTAAAATGAATGCAAAGATGGGCAAAATTGTGTAAACTAATCAATTAATGAAATATATACAATTGGGGATTAAATCAATGTAAGTTCAAGTATTTCAAAATTAGCTCAAAATGATATTAACAATGAAGCTTTAGAGAGAAAAATGTGAAAAGGTATCCCAAATGTATGAATTTACACTGCTTAAGATGTTGCTTAACCTGTTGCGTAGGGTAAAGCAAAAGCATAAGCATTGGCATAAGCACTGGCAACTTACCGTAAGCATAAATAGTAAAAGGGTAAACTGTTACCTCCAAATGATGTGAAACATATGCGGTTCAAAGAAAATTGCGTAGCTCATCAATGTCAGCAAAGTTAGGATTGAAGAAAAGATGAAGTTCAAAAATAATGTGCAAGAAGATGAAAAAAAAAATGTAAAGAAATAAGATCTAATAGTTAAATCAAGAATTAAACCAAAAAGCATTCATAGAATAACTATATCCATATCAGAAGATAAAATAAAAATAAAGTAAACTAAAGGAAATGTATGCAAAGATAATCATAAAAACTAAGTACCAAAGTATTACAACTATGACTAAAGTTTGAAGATTAAAATAAACAAATTACAAAATAAACCTAAAACAGAAACTAAAACTGAATTGAAGAACTAAAACTAGTACTAAACTACTGCTACTGTTCAAGCTCTGCTGTCAAGGCTTTGTTGCTGTATCAGGGTCTGCTTCAGGTTCTGTAGTAGGTTCATTGTGATCTGAAGCTTCAGAAGCAGTTTCCAAATTTTCTGTGAGGTCTTTCATTTCTTGAAGCATGTCTTGGCCCCAATGATATAAATTGTTATAAGATTGGGCCAATTTGTTGTAGAGCTCCAACATTTGAAGTTGTTGCTGCTTCTGTTTCTTTTTAAGAGATGAGAATCTCTTTTTAAGTTTCTTTTCTAGCTTCTTCTTTTGGTGGACCTGCTGCTGACCTATGGTATCAATTTTGACTTCTAAGCTCTTCAAGGTAGCAAGGATATCTGTGGTGTCAGGTGAGGGAATAGATGGTTTGTCACACCTTACCCCTCTGTAAGGTATAACATGATCCCGTAGAATACCTAATGAACTACCGAACTTCACCTACCGATAACTCATTAAGTACCCCACAAGGGATTTTAAACAATTTTCTTACTTTTGACAAGTGGTGAGCATTTTCTAATAAGTATTTAAAACATATGATTAAAAGTAAATCTAATTAATATTTTTGGTTCATTTTAGTTTTCCGCAAATTTTATAAAAATTTTGACAGAGTTCTGTCCGTATTTTGAGAAACCAGTTCTTCAAATACCTGTAAAAAGCACTTCTAAAAATTTTTCTCAACAATTGCTTCAATTTTATACTCAATCTCAATCAATTTCTCAACACATTTATCAACTTTCAAATTTCAAATCCACTATCTAATGATCATCAAAATACTAACAATCCATTTCATTCAATTTAAATAAAATAGTTCCATTCATATTTCATTAGAGACAAAACAATTTAGATACATCATTACAAAATTTACATTAAGAGAATTTCAAACTACTATATATATTACAACTTTATACAAATTTTATACAAACTGCTCAAGACCCATTTTTACATGTCCATACATTTATGTGCAATATATACATCAAAAGAAATATTTACAGTTAGGGTATAAATTATACCCGAAGACTTTAAGCTGATAACTCCTCACACCTCAGCAGCTCAGTCTGCTGCTCCTCTAGTCTCTGTATCTGCGACAGCAATAGAAGCTATCGCTGAGTACTAGGACTCAGTGGTGCACAACATACTAAAATAATCTTTATGCAAAACTTAAATCACATTTATTCAAAAATTTGGCTGAACATGAGAATTAAGTACAAATCATGCATTATGAGATTTTAAATGCAAACCAAGTTCATTTCAAAGTATCAAAACACATTTCATAAAACCCACAGTTAAATCAAGCCATTCGAAACAAATAAAATCTCAATAGCCAGATGCTAAAGAGAAATCACATCACAAGGCTAGCTAGCTCAAATATATGGATATCCATTCACATCCTCTTCTACTGGCACACCTCAACACTTCTCCAGAGAAGGAATCAAAATTCGAAACTAATTACCTCCACTAGTCGTGCTAGTGAGGTGTTCAAATATATGGTCATGACATTGTGGTTTCAAAACTTATCTTAACAATTTGCTAAACATTGTCATTTCAATATACATAATAACTTTCAACAATTTAAATCAAAACATCATAAGAATGCCATAATCCAATATTTCACATTATTCAAAACAGTATGCAAAAGATGATTACAAGAAGTATACGTTGTGCACAAACCTCAAACGAGTCGCCCCTTAGCCTCAACTCGGTTCCTCGGGTTCCTTCCCGATATTCTTTTCAACTGAAACACACAATTTTATAATGTTTCAATACTAGAACTTAACATAAATCCAAAATAAATTTAGCCTCATTTTTACCTAGCCCTAACATGCTAAACTCGACGTTCTTGAAATTTTGTGCTTTGGGTTACTATTCACTATACTATTCAAGTCAATTTGTTGACTTTCTAAGGCTTAATAGGTATGGGAATTCCAACTTCACCCACAAACCACATTTTGGTCATTAAATTTGTTGGTTTTGGTTGTTTACTCAAATCCTAAGTCTTTTAGGCAAATTTGGTAAATTTTAGTTTTGGAGTCCTAAGTTACACTGTTCCATTGGTCAATTTATTGTTGGAATTTGGAAAAACTTTCTTCATAGAAAATGTTCCCCATTGTCTTAAGTTTATTCTCCTTTTTGAATCACCCCAATTGGAGTTTTGTAGCTCAAGTTATAGCCAAAATATAGTTACTGTTCACGTGCACTGTTCATGCTGTAGATTGTGGTTCTGGTAGATTTTTTATCCAACTTCGTTCAATAATTTGATCAAGTTAAGTCCATAATTTGGTCTAATTTCCCTCATACAAAATGTTCTACTATGTCTTGGGTTTCCATCGGTTCAAGATTCACCTAAATCGGAGTTTTCTAGAGAGAGTTATAGCCATTGAAACTTTACTGTTCAAATGGCAATTTTGCAGTTTTGCAGGTTCAGTAACTCAACTTTGCTCAATAATTTGATTAGGTTAATGGCATAATTTGGGTTAGTGTTCTTCATGAAAGTTTTAGATCTATATCTTATCTAATTACTGGTAAAATTTCAGGTCATTTTGACCTTCCTAGCTCGAGTTATGACCAAATGACTGTTCATTTGGTCAGTTTGTGCAGTGGCAGACTGCTCTTAACCAACTTTGGTCAATTGGTTCACTAGGTTTTGATCAGTTTTTGGGCATGGTTCCTTAGTGAAAATTGTGTCATTTTATGTCTATTTTCATCCCCAATTGGTGGCATATCAATTGGACTTGTAAAATTTCCGTTTTGGTCCTTTAAAGTTGGCTTGGTCATGCTGCCAGCAGTATGACCATTTACCCTACGAATTTGACTTCCATTCTAACAATTCCCACACATCTCCTTTGGTCATTATTAACCATTTTTCACTTCACAATTGGTCAAAGTCATCATTTATACATTTCTCCAAAATTTGCCTCAAACCCTAGGTCTCAAACCCTAACTTTCATATCTTACTCACTTGTTGAATTCTAAATGCATTTTTAGTACTCATACCCTCACTTACACTTAACCACTTCATTATTTGCATCAAAATTACCCATTTCAACATTAATTTGCTGCTGGGCAAAATTCCTAGAGTTCTAGATAGACATGATTTTGCATGTTTTCATGTATTTCTAACCACTTTCATCTTACTTCTGTACTTATAATTCAATCAAAATTAAGGAAGAGAGTTTACCTCAAATGGAGCTTTCCAACTTCTTGATTCTTCAAACTTCTTTCAATTTTTCTCTTTCCAATCTTCTTAACAAGACTCAACTACAAGTTTTAATTAAGAAACTTATAAATTTTATGGCTCAAATCTTGGGTTTAAGAAGCTTTTTAGTGAGCTTCAATGGAGGAGGTTAAGAAAATGAGAGAATGAGAGAGGAGATGAGAGGTGACGGGAAAGGGGAGAAGAAATCATTTTTTTTTCTTTTCATTTTTTTTTTCTTTTCTTTTTGTTATTATATGTCTTAGGAAGACCATAATTCTAATTAAATAAAATTTTAATTAAATTACTTATGGCATCATGCATGTGTCACCACATGATGTCATTACCTTTTTAACTTTTTCATTTTTCTTCTTTTTTTTTCCATTAGTTTTTTAATTTAATTCTCGATTCCGAAATTTTCTTTTCTCCAATTTTATTTGACAGTTAGGTCAGGAGTCAGCTCTCAGGGTCAATTGACCAAATTGCCCCTCGCCAGTTCATCCCAGTTTGCAAATAATTCAATATTTCTTCCGGCTCCCTGACTTAATTATTTGACTGACTTAACAGTCCTTTTTCGTGATTTTCTCTTTTCCACTATGTTCATAAGGGTCCTAAGGACGGCAGCGTCACTTTTTACGGTTCGAAATTTGAGTTTAAAATGACTTCGTAGTCGTTCCCGAGAAGGTCACCCATCGCTGTGACTCTCGACTCGTTTAACTTCTTATGTTCTATTTTTCTTATTTATACTTAACTACTTGAATATTACTAATTATTTGTGTTTATGGTTTATCTAGTTGTCTTAAGTGTCGTTCTAATCCCCTTAATTGTTCGGACCGACACCGGTCACCGGAACAGTGAAATCTACCAGGCTATGCAACCGGGGGTGTTACATGGTTGGACAGTGAAACTTGCTATTTTGGATTCCAAGGATCTTAAGAGGGACAAAATATCTGCTGAAAACTGCGGGGCAGTGGTTATTTGGGGTTCTGCTGGTGCAAAGGTAGTGGGGTCTGCAGTACCACTGGCTTCAGGATGCTGCTGTAAGAAAGCATAGGTATGTCCTACTTTCTCACAAACATCCATGTGTAGCAACATTGTGCTGTCTATATATGATTCACCAGACACTGGCAGTAGCTTATACAGACTAGCATCAAAGCTAAATGAATCGGCTATGGCAGTTATATACCCTCCAAAGACTATACTACCTTTGGTATGCTTTGTGACAATTTAGTGCCAATGAGTAGCTAGGAAATGGGCTGTGCTCACTTGTTTTCTCTCCTTCATGCACCACAAGAAAAATAAATCTCCAAAGACCCACAATGTCATTCGTGTCCCCTTCCTAAAACAGTGTAAGAGATGAATCTATGGAGGTATTTCAACACATGATCAACTATCCTAGAGGCTTTTGCAGTCCTCTATCTATAATAACCCCCAAAAGGTGCAATGTCTTTCCAGAATTGAACAGGGTCATAGATGGTTTGTTGCTACTCTATATTTTTATAGCCCGAACCTTGAAAACCAAAAATTGCATTCATAGCATCCATGTCTAACTCCCTGTCAATGCCAGCACATCGAAAATAGATCACATCCTTATGCTCAGGTACTGTTGGTTTGAAATTCAGCCTTAAGGAACTCAAAAATTCCAAGGTCAAATCCTTGTACACTGGTTCCCTAATCCTAGCAAATTTAGTCCAGTTAATAGCATCTAAATACGCAAATACATAGTCATAAATGCCTAATTCTTTTAAAATCTGCTCATCCATATATTTGTTTGCCAAAATAGGTTTAGAAGCTAAACTGTCATAAGCATTTTTCATATCCATGTCTCTAAAAGCCCAGGGTAATGGAGAAAGTACCTCCTCTATATCATTGGCAGATGACACAGGTGCAGCTGGAGAGTTTAAGGGTGACTGAGATACAGGGGTTTGGACCGCTGGTGGTGGAATTTGCGAGGAGGACCTAGTCCTTTTGCTGACTAGTTCAAAGGAAGGTTGAGGTGGAGAGTTTAAGTCGAAAGGAACAGAGGGCGCTCTTTTTCTTTTTCCAACAGTGGTTTTCTTGGGTCTAACTGCAGCCTTTTTAGTTTTACCTTTAGATTTTGTTTGAGTTGGCGCAGGTTCAGGTATTGGTTCTGGGAACGAAGTTTCAAAAATGGTTGTTTCATTTTATGGCTCAGTTTGTGGCGAGAGGGGGGTCGGTGGAATGAGAGTTGGTGTTTGTCCTGGGGGTAGTGGTGGTGATTGAGGTGGTGGTGATTGAGGTAGCGGCGGCGTTTGCGGTGGTGGTGATTGAGGGAGCGGCGGACTGGGACTGGGGTTAGGGTTTGTGGGTAGAGATGATGGAGTACCCATTTTCGATTTGACAGAGTGTAGAAATCTTCTGGGATTGGGTTTGTGGGTGGACCACATCTTGTAACACCCTAGGCAAATCCCACATCGACAAAACACGGGAGAGATGCTGGGTTCATAAGTTGACAGTTCGTAACCCCTATTGACGCGTTTTAAAACCGTGAGGGCTTCGGCCCAGAGCGGACAATATCACTAGTGGGCCAGGCCATTACATTTGTGGTATCAGAGCCGCTCCGCGTGCAACCTTGAACGATGGTGGGGCAAACCTCAGCGAGGACGCTGAGTCCCATAAGGGGGGTGGATTGTAACACCCTAGGCAAATCCCACATCGACAAAACACGGGAGAGATGCTGGGTTTATAAGTTGGTGCTTCGTATCCCCTATTGACGCATTTTAAAACCGTGAGGACTTTAGTCCAGAGCGGACAATATCACTAGGGGGCCGGGCCGTTACATTTGTGGTATCAGAGCCGCTCCGCGTGCAACCTTGAATGATGGTGGGGCAAACCTCAGCGAGGACGCTGAGTCCCATAAGGGGGGTGGATTGTAACACCCTAGGCAAATCCCACATCGACAAAACACGGGAGAGATGCTGGGTTTATAAGTTGATGGTTCATAACCCCTATTGACACGTTTTAAAACCGTGAGGGCTTCAGCCCAGAGTGGACAATATCACTAGTGGGCCGGGCCATTACATTTGTGGTATCAAAGCCGCTCCGCGTGCAACCTTGAACGATGGTGGGGCAAACCTCAGCGAGGACGCTGAGTCCCATAAGGGGGTGGATTGTAACAGCCTAGGCAAATCCCACATCGACAAAACACGGGAGAGATCTTTGGGTTTATAAGTTGATGGTTTGTAACCCCTATTGGCGCGTTTTAAAACCGTGAGGGCTTGACCGAGGCGGACAATATCACTAGTGGGCCGGGCCGTTACATTTGTGGTATCAGAGTCGCTCCGCGTGCAACCTTGAACGATGGTGGGGCAAACCTCAGCGAGGACACTGAGTCCCATAAGGGGGTGGATTGTAACACCCTAGGCAATTCCCACATCGACAAAACACGGGAGAGATGCTGGGTTCATAAGTTGACAGTTCGTAACCCCTATTGACGCGTTTTAAAACCGTGAGGGCTTCGGCCCAGAGCTGACAATATCACTAGTGGGCCAGGCCATTACATTTGAAGCCCTCACGGTTTTAAAACGCGTCAATAGGGGTTACAAACCATCAACTTATAAACCCAACATCTCTCCCGTGTTTTGTCGATGTGGGATTTGCCTAGGGTGTTACAATCAAACCCCCTTATGGGACTCGGCCGTCTCGAGGTTTGCCCCACCATCGCTCAAGGTTGCACGCGAGCGGCTCGATACCACAAATGTAATGGCTCGCCCACTAGTGATATTGTCCGCTCGCTAAAGCCCTCACGGTTTTAAAACGGCCAATAGGGGTTATGAACCATCAACTTATAAACCCAGCATCTCTCCCGTGTTTTGTCGATGTGGGATTTGCCTAGGGTGTTACAATCCACCCCCCTTATGGGACTCAGCGTCCTCACTGAGGTTTGCCCCACCATCGTTCAAGGTTGCACGCGGAGCGGCTCTGATACCACAAATGTAACGGCCCGGCCCCCTAGTGATATTGTCCGCTCTGGACTGAAGTCCTCACGATTTTAAAACGCGTCAATAGGGGTTACGAACCACCAACTTATAAACCCAGCATCTCTCCCGTGTTTTTTCGATGTGGGATTTGCCTAGGGTGTTACACATCTTGGTTCTCACCATTTAATAAAGAGAAAGAGACTCTTCAGCTTCCCTTAAAAATGCCGAAAAAAAAGGTATGGGAAGGGAGTCAGCGGAATGAAAGTTGTGGTTTATCGGGAGTTTAGGTGAGGGCTTCATAAAAATGGCGGAAGTTTTGGGCTTTTTAAAATGTGGGGCAGACAACTGGTAATTTGGGCTGTGCTTGGGGTTAAGCATAGGGTTCAGCAGAATTTGCATAGGATACTGCTTAGTAAGCAACATCATCAGCAAGTTTCGGCAGGTTTTGGGAAAAATTGTGATTTTACTTACCAAAAACAGTCCAAATGCTATGGAATGCTATCATGACCCTCAGCAATTACCAAATACACATTAATACAATAAAATTGAAAAATTTAAGCTCATCATCTCTCATAAACTTATCAAGCATGATACAAGCATGTGGTAATTAACTCAAATCAGGCACCAATTGTGGTTACCTTTTTGCAAACTTAATGAAATGGTCTTATTCCTAAGCTTATACCAAAAGCACATTTTCAGTAGCATTTGAGACAAGTTCCAAACATTCAAAAATTGCAGAAAAGACATAGAAATTGACTTTTTAAGCAGTATGAACAATAGCGTGAACAGTAACAAAATTTAGCAGACTACAAAAACTAACAGTAATTCAAATAAAAACATAACAGACTACAAAAACTATATATACACTAAAAGGTAAAACTTAACAAACACTATTTTTGCACTTTAATAAAGCTCACATCAGTCCTAAATATCAAAATTGATCCTCATTCAAGTTGCATTTCACAGAATTTACATAAGACACAAAATTAAACATGTGCTATCAAGTAGATTGCAATATCAGCAATTTAGCACAAGTTTAAAGGTGTTACTGTTCACAGGTACTGGATAAGGTGCAGAATTTTGCTTATACTTGCTTCCTTTCAATTCTTTCTTTTTGCTACATGTGTTAATTTGCCCAATCTTCATGAATGACCTATAAAAGATAAACAAATGTCACTTTTGAGTTTAATGAGGGTAAAAAACTGAAAATGAAATGAAATGGAAAATTAATAAACTATAAAAGGATATGCTTGGGTTGCCTCCCAAGAAGCGCTTGTTTAAGGTCTTAAGCTTGACCTTCCACTCCAAATCACCTAAATATCCCTGATTGGAGAACCAAGCCATGAGACCTCTACAACCTGTTGTGTGGGTTCTCCAACAATATAATGCTTTAATCTCTGCCCATTAACTTTGAAAGTCCCTGAGGTATTGCCTATCTCAACAGCTCCATAGGGGTATACCTTTATAACAGTGTAAGGCCCTGACCATCTTGACTTTAATTTTCCGGGAAATAACCTTAACCTAGAGTTTTATAAGAGAACAACATCCCCTTCCTGAAATTCTTTCCTCCTAATATGCTTATCATGCCATCTCTTAGTTCTTTCCTTGTAAAGCTTGGCATTTTCATAAGCATCCATTCTAAGTTCCTCAAGTTCATTTAGTTGCAGCATTCTTTTTTCTCTTGCAGTTTTTAAGTCAAAATTCAGTGTCCTTATGGCCCAATATGCTCTATGCTCCAACTCCAAAGGTAAATGACAAGCTTTCCCATAAACCAATCTAAATGGGGTGGTGCCAATAGGAGTTTTAAAAGCTGTTCTATAGGCCCAAAGAGCATCATTTAACTTTAGTGACCAATCTTTCCTTGAACTATTCACTGTTTTCTCAAGAATTCTTTTCAACTCTCTATTTGAGATCTCCACTTGACCACTAGTTTGTGGATGGTAGGGTGTTGCAACCTTATGCTTTACTCCATATTTTTGTAATAATCTTTCAAATTGATGGTTGCAAAAATGAGAACCTCCATCACTTATAATGGCACGTGGAGTTCCAAATCTTGTAAAAATGAACTTTTTAAGGAATTTAATCACAACTCTAACATCATTAGTTGGAGATGGTATAGCTTCAACCCATTTGCTCACATAATCTACTCCAACTAAAATGTATTTGTGTCCAAAGGACGATGGAAAAGGTCCTATGAAATCAATGCCCCACACATCAAATAGTTCCACTTCCAATATATTTTGGAGGGGCATTTCATCTCTGTTCGAGATATTACCCATCCTTTGACACCTATCATATGCATTTACAAACTTTCTCACATCTTTAAACATGTGTGGCCAAAAGAACCCTGCTTGAAGAACTTTTTCTGCAGTCTTTGTCACACTCATATGACCCCCATAAAGTGAAGAATGGCAATCTTTAATTACATTCCCTATCTCCTCATTAGCTAAACATCTTCTAATCAACCCATCTCCACATCTCTTGAACAAAAATGGCTCTTCCCAATCATAATCCTTTACATCAAAAAGAAATTTCTTCTTTTGCTGCCATGTTAGGTCAGGTGAAAGGATTCCACACACTAGATAGTTCACGAAATCTGCATACCAAGGGGTTTTTGCATTCATTATTACTAACAGTTGCTCATCAGGAAAATAATCATCTATTGGGGGCTCTTTTCCCAAATTATCTCCTTGGTCTTGCCTCAATCTAGACAGATGATCTACTACCACATTTTCTACTCCTTTCTTATCTTTAATTTCCAAGTCAAACTCTTGAAGGAGTAGCACCCACCTTATCAATCTAGGTTTAGCCTCTTTTTTCTGAACGAGATACTTGATAGCTGCATGATCCGTGTACACTATTACCTTTGACCCCACAAGATAGGACCTGAATTTGTCTACTGCAAATACCACTGCCAAAAACTCTTTCTCTGTAGTAGAGTAATTTATTTGAGCATCATCTAAGGTTCTACTTGTATAGTATATTGCATACACCTTCTTATCTCTCCTTTGTCCCAAAACAGCCCCAATGGCATAATCGCTAGCATCACACATTAACTCAAAAGGTAATGACCAATTGGGTGGCTGCATAATAGGAGCAGATATCAAAGCTTCCTTTATCCTACAAAAAGCGTTCATACAATTAGTATCAAAATGGAATTCCACATCTTTACTCAATAAATTGGTAAGAGGCTTAGAAATCTTAGATATATCCTTGATGAATCTCCTGTAAAATCCAGCATGCCCCAAGAAACTCCTCACTCCCTTCACGGATGTTGGGGGTGGCATTTTCTCAATAATTTCTACCTTTGCTTTATCCACCTCAATACCCCTGTTTGAGACAAGATGTCCCAAAACAATTCCTTCTTGTACCATAAAATGGCACTTTTCCCAATTCAAAACTAAATTGAACTCTTCACATCTCTGCAAAACCTTAGACAAGTTAGATAAGCATTCATCGAAAGATTTACCATACACAGAAAAATCATCCATGAACACTTCCATAATACCCTCAATCATGTCAGAAAATATGGACATCATAAATCTTTGAAATGTAGCAGGGGCATTACATAGTCTAAATGGCATCCTTCGATATGCAAAGGTACCATAAGGACATGGGAAGGTAGTTTTATCCTGATCATCTGGGTGAATAGGGATCTGAAAGAACCCTGAATAGCCATCCAAATAGTAAAAATAAGAATGATGAGCTAGTCTCTCAAGCATTTGATCTATAAATGGTAATGGAAAATGGTCCTTTCTAGTTGCATTATTCAATTTCCTATAGTCTATACACATTCTCCATCCAGTTACAGTCCTTGTAGGTATTAGTTCATCATTTTCATTTTTCACTACTATGATGCCCCCTTTCTTGGGTACAACATGAACTGGACTTACCCAATTGCTGTCAGAAACAGGGTAAATGATACCTGCATCAAGCAATTTCAAGATTTCCTTTTTCACAACCTCTTTCATATTTGGATTCAATCTCCTTTGTGATTCTCGAGAGGCTTTATGATTATTTTCCAACAAAATTCTATGCATGCACACAGAAGGATGTATTCCCTTAATATCATCAATGGTATAACCGATTATCCTTCTATGCTTTCTAAGAACTCTCAATAATTTTTCAACTTCACAATCATTCAATTTAGCACTAACAATTACAGGATATGTAGAATTTTGACCTAGAAAAGCATACCTGAGATTTGTTGGAAGAGGTTTCAACTCTACCTTCGGTGCTTCACTTTTTTCAAGCTTTGATGATGAAGTTGTGTCTTGCTTCAAGTCCCCAATCTTTTCAATATCAGCCATAGGCAAAGGTGGATTTCCTTCCAAAATTGTAGCATATTCTGCAGCTTCTTCAATCTCATCCCCTTTTTTGATGTTATGAACCAAACAAGCTTCTAAGGGATCTTTAGGATGTTGCTTTTTAAGCACTTCTCTGACCTCTTCATCTATCACATCAACTCTCAAGCATGAATTTGAATCATCTTTCTTTTTCATTGCTTGAAACAAATTAAATTCAACTTTCTCTTCCCCAACTTCTAATGTAAGCCTCCCATTTTTTACATCAATCACAGCTCCAGCAGTAGCAAGGAAAGGTCTACCAAGAATAATAGGAATGTGTACATCTTCCTCCATCTCCAATACCACAAAATCCACTGGTATGAAAAATTTTCCAACTTTCAGAGGAACATTCTCAAATACCCCAATTGGCAATTTAATAGACCTATCTGCTAACTGTGGTGAAATGGTGGTAGGCTTCATTTCTCCAATCTTCACTTTCTCATAGATAGACAATAGCATTAAACTAACACTGGCTCTAAGATCACATAAAGCCTTATCTATACTGATATCCCCTATGAGACATGGTATGAAAAAACTTCCAGGATCTTTCAGTTTGGGTGGAAGCTTATTTTGCAAAATAGCACTGCTTTCTTCTGTGAGAGCTACAGTCTCAAATTCCTCCAATTTCTTCTTGTTAGATAAAATCTCCTTCAAAAATTTAGCATATGAAGGCATTTGTGCTAAGGCATCAGTGAAAGGAATAGTCACATGCAAAGACTTCAATACTTCCAAGAACTTCCCAAATTGTTTATCCAATTTCGCTTTCTGGAACCTTTGTGGGAATGGTAAAGGTGGCATGTAGGCTTTAGGTGCAACATATTTAGGTTCTTCCTCTTTGCTCTCCCTCCCCTTACTTCCTTTTTCTTCCACTGAATTTTCTTTCTCAGCTTCAATTCTAACTTCAACTTCAGTTTGTTCATCTCCTTCTCTGTTTTTCTCTTCTTCAATTTTCACTTCAGTCTTTTTATCTCCATTCTCCAATACTTTTCCACTCCTCAATGTAATAGCCTTGCAATGCTCCCTTGAATTTTTTGGCTGGCTAGGGAGCTTCCTAAATGCTTTGTTATTTGAAGAGCTAGCTTGTTGAGCTATTTGATTCTCTAACATCTTGTTGTGTGTTGCCATTTGATCCACTTTAGATGGTAATTGAGAAATCATTTCTTGTTGACTTTGATGGCTCACAAGTAGAGTCTCAATCATGGCTTCCAATCTAGTTGTCTTGTCTGGTTGTGCTTATTGTGGTAGAGGTGGAGCAGGTGCATTTTGAGGTTTAGAAATTCCAGGAGGAGAACCTCTATTCTGTTGAAAATTCTGATGTTGTTGATACCCAAAAGGTTGCTGAAAATTCTGATTTTGTCCTTGTCTACCTCCCCAAGAGAAATTGGGGTGGTTTCTCCATGCTGGATCATAAGTTGCAGAAAATGAGTTACCACCTAGTCTTTGATTGTAATCCCCCACATAATCCACTTGCTCACTTGAAAAATCTTGATTAAGTGCAGAAAAATCTGCCGCACAATTGACATTTGCAGCTCCAACTTTTACTGAATTACTAGAACCTCCAGCTGAAGAATCTATTTTCATGCTTAGCTTGTCCATCTTCCTTGTCAAAGCATTAAACTTAGCATTAATCATATTCATGGCATCAAGCTCAAAAATTCCAACTGGTTTCTTGATCTCATTCCTCTCACAACTCCATTGGTAGTTGTTAAAAGCAATTTTATCCAAAGCAGAAAAAGCTTCATCTTCAGATTTTTCCATAAGATCACCTCCAGAAGATGCATCAATTGTACTTCTAATAGCTGGTGAAACTCCATTGTAAAAGTGTTGAACAAGCATCCACTTAGGAATCCCATGATGTGGACATCTCCTTTGCAAATCCTCGTACCTCTCCCATGCTTCATACAAGCTCTCATCATCTCTAGGTTTGAAAGAAGTCAGCTCATTTCTTAGCTTAGCTGTCTTGCTTGGTGGGAAATATTGAGCTAAAAATGCTTGAGAAAGTTCATCCCATGTTGTGATAGAACCCCGTGGCAAAGAATGTAACCACTCTCTAGCTCGGTCCTTCAGAGAAAAAGGAAATAACCTGAGTCGAATCGCATCATCAGAAACTCCATTTATCTTCAACATATCACTGATCTCAAGAAAAGTGTGCTAGAGGCACATGTGGACTTTCACTTGGATTTCCTCCAAATTGTGATTGTTGTACCATCTGACAGAGTGCAGGCTTCAGTTCAAAATTATTAGCTTCTACTCTTGGTCTTGTGATACTTGGCATGAAATCCCCAATGTTAGGATAGGCATGATCCTTCACAGAGCGGTTGTTATTGTTGTTGGCCATTTCTTCTTGTAATTGCTCTTGCTCTTATGCTCTTTCTTGTTGTTGTTGAGCTTTAATTTCAGCTTTTCTCCTTTTAGATTCTGCTCTTAAAGCTTTTGCTGTCTTTTCTATTTCTGGATTAAAGAATAAATTGATTTCTTCACTTTTTGTCCTTCTCATAAAATAAAGCACCTGAAAAACAAAAATAAATAAATTCTCAAAGTAAAATGGTAAAAAGAAAATAAAGTAAAATGCCCAAATTAACCAAACAAACAATTGTTCAATATCAAACAAAAATCAAATCCCCAGCAACGGCGCCAAAAACTTGATGTGGCGAATCCGCAAGTATACGGGTCGTCTCAAGTAATAAAGTGATGAATCAAGTATCGTTCCTACGAGGATTTGCTGTTTGATTACCAAACTATGAATGAAGCTATTATTTGGGCTAATGATTAATGAATAAATGGTAAATGTAAATGAGCAAGGTAAATTGATTAATCTAATTGGAATGGGTAAAGAGCAAACAAATAAATTCTAGATCTAGTTTGCAATTAAACTAAAATAATAATGGGTAATTCAAATCAAAGTCTAATTATGTTAAAAGTGATTCCAAAGTTGGGGTTTTATGCATAAATTAATTTGAATTTTTCTTGGGCATTCCAATTTTTAGGGAAAAATAGAGTTTGAAGGTGATTAATTCTAAATTCCTTTGATATCTTTTTCAAACAAACCAAAGTATGTTCTAAAATAACCAAATCTACTTTCGTACGATATTTGATTAATTTAAAACCCATTAAGTTTTGTAACCAATCATTAATTCTTCTTAAATCCCAAGTTTATTTCTAAATCTAGGGAATTTTAAGTTCCAATCCTTGATTATCTATCAATGACTTTCACCTTTCGGTCCTTCAATCAAAGATTAACACAATACCCAATGGGTACCAACATTAGGCAAGTAAATCAAGCACACAAGGAAGGAATCAAAACTCATATTTATGTAAAATAAGAAAATACCCAATCCAAATCCACAAATTAATCTAAAACATATTTCCCAACTCTAAAATCTAAAGAGTTTACTCACTCATGATGTTATTTACAAGAAAGATTGAATGAAAAGTAAAGAAAAACATGATAAGAGGACTAAAATAGAAAAACCCAGGTAGAAGAACCCAAAACTCTGGTTTCTGGAGCTCTAAAACTGGGTGCAGCAGCTCCTCCCCAAGAGAAATGGCGTTTCCTTCTCTCTCCCTATTAAATTTTCTTTCCTTTTTGTTTTTCCTCTCTTTCCTCTTGTCCTCTTTTCCTCTTGTGGCAAAAACTAGGAAATGATGAATTTATATGGTCCCAAAAAGTTGCCCTAAAAGTAAATAAGAGCCAAGGAGTGGATAGGAAATGAGGTGTAAAATTATCAAAGTCAGCAGCACTATTCACGATCTGGGCAGTCTGCTTAGGGTTCGGCTTAACCCTAAGCAGCTTCTTAGGAAATTTTAGCTTCTGGTCGCACTGTCTGCTTAAGGTTAAGCAGACCTTCAGCAAATCTCGGCAGACTTAGAGTAAAATAGACTTTTCTGCTCATGCTTGACTTGTGCTACACCTTAAGCACTGCCGCTTTACCCTAAGCAGGATCTTAAGCAAAGTGTCAAGCAAATTTCGGCTAACTTGCTCTTTCAAAGCTTGATTTCTTCAACTTTCCTACATGCTTAAAGAATTCCAAATTTCTTCAAATCACTTCCTAATGCACTCATTGATCCTCGATTTGCCACAAAATCCTATCAAAAACAACAAAATTATAAAAATCAAATATAAAGTATCTAAAGTTAACAAATAAGCAAAAATAAAGCTAAAAACATAAAATATACTAAAATATAAGGGCAAAATGGATGCAAAACTACCCTAAAATGCCTATATGAAATGAGTGTAAGAAAATTCTATCAAAATCATGACCAATTATCTGCCCAAACCCGGATGACCAAACACTGAAAGCCAGAAAATGACCAACTGTTCATTTGGTCATAACTCTCTCTATACTTGTCCAAATGACCTAAAATTTACATTAATGGAAAGCTTAGACATAGGGCTACACTTTTCATGAAGACCACTTGACCTAGTTTTGCCTTTAACCAAGTCAAGTTATTAGTATAAGTTGGGTCACTAAAACTGCCAACCCAGAAATTGACCAAAACACTGTTCCTTTGGTATGTTTGACCAGTTTTGGCAAAAATGTCATAACTTGGTCTCCAAAGTTGTAACTTGAGTAAAACCAATGCTGAAAGTTTTATAAGCCATAGCTCAACAATTTTTATGTTATGACCAAGCTCCAGAAACCATTACATCCTAGGGAAAATATTAGCCAAAGTTAGCAATTGAAATCTGGAAAATGTTAAGTTGAACCCAGAATACCATTTGATACCTATGTGTTCATTTGGCCATAATTCCCACTACAAAATTTCATTTGAGATGTGCTAATATGTTCTAGAAACATGATACTTAGGGCTACATTCAGACACCTTTGCCAAATTCTAAGTGTAAAGACCCTAAAAAGAGGGACAAACATACTGCCCGTAAGATTGACTATTGCCTTTATAGGATTAAGAGTCCAGGTCAATACATTGATTATAACTCACTATACCAAACTTGAAAAATTATGAAATTGTACCTGAGAGTCCCTAAGACATAGAGGAACATATCTTGTGAAGGAACCTAAGTCTAAAAATGACCATAAAATGATTAAATGACTGGTCAAAGTTTATTGACTAGGAATTGCCAATTCTGGACAGCTTAGAGGCAAATGGAGCAGTTATAGTATTTTGATCATAACTTGAGTTTTATAACCCCAAATTGAGTGATTCAAAAACTAAAATTTAAGTTTAAACATAGAGGAGAAATTGTTATGAAGGAAGTGTGATCAAATAGACATCCTAATCTAGTCAAATTCCTAGATAAAAATAACACATCAAAATAAAACTAAAGAAAGGTTCATGGGAAAAATGCTATACATGGTAATTAAAATGCTCATAAGGCTAATTAAATATTAAAAATGATATGAATATGTAAATTGGGACTAATGTCCTATTAATATGAAATTAATGGTACCACTGAACAGTACCAGAAAATAGTAATAGTGAATAGTATTAAAATAATTAAAAATGTTTAAGTGCCCATAGTATACCTAGACTTATTTATTTAGTTTAGATAAATTGGTATACCAATTAGGGACTACAGATAGCAGTACTACCTACTGAGAAAATCATAAACTAATAATATATGTCTGGTATGATTGTTCTACAGGCTATATGCCTACTTACTGGCCATTGTGCCTACTTTATTTCTGGCTTTACAAGCCTGACAGTGGGTCTCATGCCCGACAGCTGGCCTTGTGCTCGACAGATGTATACAGGGCAGATATATGGCTGTCTAACCCATATACTCCCATGTATCCAGCTCTTATAATCTGTTATAGGTTTCTTAGGCACTGATAAAAGTTAATTAAGACTTAACATATAATAAGTAATCATAAAAGATTCTGATAATGTTAATTGTTTCTAAAGTGCAATAAAAATGTAAAAGACCCAGAAATTATGATTTGCAGATATTAATTCAATTGTTTAATTATTGTTATTATAAATTATGCACCACTAAGCGTTATGCTTAGCGCGTTGATTTTCCATCGCGTAGGTACTGGAGATCAGTAGCCGCCACAACAGCAGCTGCCACAGTAGTGTTCGGACAGAGTTCCGACCAGATCTGCCACTATCCAGAGTCACCTCACCAGTCTTTTGTATTTTGGTAGGGCCGATGTATAGACTAGTATTTTGGTTCATTATGTCTAGTCATGATGTATTCCATTTTGGACTTATAATTAAACTTGAGATTGAAATGAAAACTTGTAATTTATTATCTATGAATTTTCATACAAATGCAATAGATGATACTTTGTTTTGAGATCTCATAAATAGTTGTTAATGATATGATAAAAGAGAATATGATATGAAAATGTGTGAAATAAATATGGACATATTAACAAGTGATTAGTGAAAACCCACCAGATGCTAATAAAACAGGAGAGGCTCTGTCCGGGTCTCCATAGAAATAAGTTATTAAAAAAAAAAAAAATTCTACACATAGGATATATGTTTTAAATGACATCAAAAGTTTACAATAGATATGATAAAACAAGATAGGGTGCTCTAGCACCAAATGTGGCACTTCTTGCTCGGCTATACAGCAGACGGGTAAGGGGCGTCACATTTAATGGTATCAGAGCAGAGGTTTAGGCGGTCCTAGACCTAAATAGTTAAAAATAGATAGAGTGCATCACATGCATGGACCTTTAAATAGAGTCAAGGTGACACTAATGCAGATCTGTTCTTTGTCTATTTTATAGGATCGATGGCATCTGATCCTCCAGAGCACGGACCTCCAGGACCAATAGAGGAGGAAATAGAGAGTCACGCACCCGCACCTACTCCTAGTCAGGGGAGAAGTGGTAGTAGAGTGGAGTCATCTCGAGGTACTGTGAGTAGGGCACAACAAGCCTTCTATGAACAGATGACACAACTGCTCCGTCAGGTCACCGGAGCCATGCCTCAGCCACAGCTACCTGTACCTCCACAGCCACAGCCACCTCCACCACCACCACCTGTACAGCCACCACTGCCTCCACAGCCACAACCTGTATACAGATCTCCACTAGAGAGACTGCGAAAGTATGGGGTAATTGACTTCAGAGGTAAGAAGGATGATGATCCAGCCAAAGCAGAGTATTGGTTGGAAAGGACAGAAAGGGTATTGCAGCAGTTGCATTGCACCCCAGAGTAGCAATTGGAGTGTGCTCTGTCACTGCTATAGGAGGATGCATATAGATGGTGGGTGACAGTATCAAGAGTGGTACAGCCTACACAGATCACCTGGGAGTTCTTTCTAGCTGAATTCAGAAAGAAATACATCAGTCATGTGTACTTAGAGGCTAGAAGGATAGAATTCCTGGCACTGAGACAGAGGCAGTTGACAGTCTCTGAATATGAGCGGGAATTCATGAGACTCAGTGGATATGCGTTGGAGTTGAAGCCCACAGAAATCAATAAATGTCGAAGGTTTGAGGATGGAATGAATGACAACATCAGGTTGATAGTGACATCTCACCACTTCATAGATTTCTCTATGTTGGTAGCATCAGCCCTTGATGTGGAGAGAGTCAGAAATGAAGAGCAGTCCAGAAAGGATAGGCAACACAAGAGGGGTTTTGGAGTGCAGTCGATGCAGTTCAGTGAGACATAGGTAGTAAGATGCCCATGGAGTCTCAGGGTCAGACTCAGGGTCGAGGCAAGTAAAATAAGTCGCGGTTTGCTCCCAGGAGAGGAGGAGGACGATGCAGTGCATCGGTGGGTAGTTCACACAGTGCGGCTACGAGATTAGCCCTACCACCTGCTTGTATACATTGTGGTAGACCCCACAGAGGAGAGTGCAGATTGTTAATGGGTGGATGTTTCAAATGTTGGTCTATAGATCACTTCCTGAAGGATTGTCCACAAAGGAACACTAGTGCTCCCACTGCTCCACCTCAAATGGAGAGGTCTGCCCCAGCAGCATAGAGGGGTAGGAGACCTGCGAGGCCTGATACAGCTGGCACATCATAGAAGTCTACTGCAGAGACAGTCCACAGGCAGGAGATTAGGGTAGCACCTCGTGCTTATGCCATGAGAGCTCGAGATGGGCCAGAACCAGTTGATGTCATTAGATGTACATTTTCTTTTTATGACCTGCTAGTATGTGCATTGATTGATCCGAGTTCCACACATTCATATGTGTGTATCGCACCACTAGTTGATAGAGGGGTACAAGTAGAGGAGCTAGAGGAGGACATACAAGTCACAAACCCTTTAGGCCATAGTGTTATGGTGAAAAAGGTCAACAAGGGTTGTCCTTTGAAAATATAAGGGTATGAGTTTTCAGCTGACTTGATTGAGCTACCATTCCATGAGTTCGATGTGATATTGGGTATGGACTGGTTATCACGTCATCAGGCAATGGTAGATTGTCAGCTAAAGAGGATGTCACTACAGACAGTAGATGGGGATGAGATTACAGTTGTGGGTGAAGAAACGGGTTGTCTTTCTACTATCATATTAGCCACAGTAGCCAGACGATTGACAAGAAATGGCTGTGAGGCTTTCTTAGCACATGTGGTTGACACCAGGAAGACTAGCCCAAGCATGCAGGAGATCCCCACTGTATGTGATTTTTCGGATGTGTTTCCGGAAGAGTTGCTGGGTTTGCCACCCGATAGAGAAGTGGAGTTTGCCATAGAGGTTATGTCAGGTACTACACCGATGTCCATTGCTCCATATAGGATGGCACCTACTGAACTGAGAGAGTTGAAAGTTCAGTTACAGGAGCTATTAGACAAGGGCTTCATACGCCCTAGTGTGTCACCCTGGGGAGCACTAGTGCTATTTGTGAAGAAGAAGGATGGTACCCTTCGGCTATGTATAGGCTACCGGTAGCTGAATAAGGTGACTATGAAAAACAAATATCCTTTACCTAGGGTAGATGACTTGTTTGATCAGTTGAGGGGAGCTGGAGTATTCTCCAAGATAGATATTAGATCAGGCTATCACCAGTTGAGAGTGAAGGAGATAGATGTTCCTAAAACTACTTTCAGGACCCGGTATGGACACTATGAGTTCCTAGTGATGCCATTTGGACTAACAAATGCACCAGCAGCTTTCATGGATCTAATGAATCGTATCTTTCATCCCTACTTGGATCGGTTTGTTGTGGTCTTTATAGATGACATCTTGGTGTATTCTAAGAACCAGGAGGAGCATGATGAACACCTGAGAGTAGTACTACAGAAACTGCGGGAAAAGCAATTGTATGCCAAGTTGTCCAAGTGTGACTTCTGGTTGGATGAGATATCCTTCCTTGGACACATTGTGTCAGCAGATGGAATCAGGGTAGATCCAAGGAAGATTGAAGCAATAGTTGAATGGAAGCCTCCCAGAAATGTAACAGAAGTCAGAAGCTTTTTGGGGTTAGCTGGATACTACAGGAGATTTGTGAAGGGATTTTCCCTTATAGTAGCCCCACTGACTAAGTTACTGCATAAGAATGCAAAGTTTGACTAGAATGATAAATGTCAAACCAGCTTTGAGAAGCTGAAGGCTATGCTTACAGAAGCTCCAGTGTTGACATAGCCAGAGTCAGAAAAAGACTATGTGATCTTCAATGATGCCTCTCATAATGGGCTTGGGTGTGTTCTGATGCAGGAAGGGAAAGTAGTTGCCTATGTTTCCAAATAGCTAAGGCCACATGAAAATAACTACCCAACTCATGATCTGGAATTAGCAGCAATAATATTTGCATTGAAGATATGGAGGCATTACCTATATGGTGAGAAATGTTACATATATACGGATCACAGGAGTCTGAAGTATTTGCCAACCCAGAAGAAACTCAATCTGAGACAGAGGAGATGGATTGAATTCCTTAAATATTATGACTGTGTGATCGACTACCATCCTGGGAAGGCAAATGTAGTGGCTGACGCCCTAAGCAGGAGGTCCATGATGGCTTTGAGAGCATTGAATGCTTGGTTGTCTTTAGCACAGGATGGGGTACTTTTGGTTGAGTTGTGTGTAAAGCCAAGTTTGTTGCAGCAAATACAAGAAGCACATTTAAGGGATGAAAAGTTGCTAACTGTTTTGGGCAGAACTCAAGAGGGGAAGGAGACTGATTATGAGTTGAAAGGAGATGGGTGCCTGTGTTATAAAGGCAGAATCTGTGTACCAGGAGATGAGGAACTGAAGAAAAATATCTTGAAAGAGGCACACAGTAGCTTTCATGCTATGCACCCAGGAAGTACCAAGATGAACCAAGACTTGAAAACACATTATTGGTGGCTTGGAATGAAGAAAGAAATTGGTGATTTTGTGACTAGATCTTTGACATGCCAGCAAGTTAAGGCTGAGCATCAGGTTCCATCAGGGTTGTTGCAACCTATATCCATACCAGAATGGAAATGTGACTGCATCACCATGGATTTTGTCACTGGGCTACCATTGACACAAAAGAAGCATGATACTATATGGGTGATTGTGGATAGATTGACCAAGTCAGCTCACTTCCTACTAGTTAAAACCGACTACTCATTGGAGAGATTAGCAGAAATTTACATAGATGAGATAGTCCAGCTACATGGAGTGCTAACATCTATCATATCTGACCGAGACCTAAGATTTACTTTGAGGTTTTGGAAGAGGCTACAGGAGTCTTTAGGCACTCGACTACACTTCAGTACGGCTTTTCATCCATAGACGGATGGACAGTCAAAACGGGTGATTCAGGTAACCTAGTAAATTATTATAGATATTAAAAGACTACTAAAAATGACATGAATCAACATGATAGGTATGGGAGGATATGTTAAGAAGCTGCATCATTGATTTTAAAGGAAGTTGGGAGAAGTATCTTCCTTTGGTAGAGTTTGCTTACAGCAACAGCTACCAAACTAGCATAAAAATGGCTCCATATGAAGCATTGTATGGGAGGAGATGTAGGACTCCCTTATGCTGGACAAAAATGGGTGAGGTGAAAGTAGTGGGCCTAGACCTGGTGAGACAGACAGAGGAAAAAGTGAAACTCATCAGAGATAATTTGAAAGTCGCCTCAAACAAACAGAAGTCATATGCCGACTTGAGGAGAAAGGATATAGAGTATGAGGTTGGTGATAAGGTGTTTCTCAAGGTATCACCTTAGAAGAAAGTGCTGAGATTTGGTAAGAAGGGTAAGTTAAGCCCTAGGTTTATTGGTCCATATGATGTCATTGAACGTGTGGGTCCAGTAGCTTACAAGCTAGCTTTACCCACTGAGCTGGATAAGATTCACAGTGTATTCCATGTATTGATGCTCAGGAGATACCGATCAGATCCTTCACATGTCATTTCAGCAGAGGAGATAATTGTGCAACCTGATTTGACATATCAAGAAGAACCAGTCAGAATCTTGGCAAGGGAAGTGAAAGAACTCAGAAATAAGAGGATCCCACTAATGAAAGTCTTATGGAGACACCACAACACGGAAGAAGCGATATGGGAGAGCAAGGAGACAATGAGGCAGCAGTTCCCTCAGCTCTTCACATTAGGTTAATTTTTCGAGGACAAAATTTCTATTAGAGGGGAAGAATTGTAACGCCCTCACTATAGGTAGTCCGTACATTTTACTGTTCCGACGACTAATGTCTATTCGGACAGTCAAAATGTCTGGAACTACTCCTAGACTATAGTGAGGAGGCATAAATTGAAGAAATAAATATTAAGAAAATATAGAAAAAATGTAGAGAAAAATAAATTAAAATTTAGAGAATTTATAAATTGGTACAAAAATAATAAAAAAAACCCAATATGCACTACTAAGGGCATTTTGGTCATTTCACCTCCAAAGGTGAATTTTGACCAAAGTGTCAAATTTAAAAATTTAGAGAATTAAAATAATTAGTATGAATTAAAACCTTATAAATTGAATTAGAAAAGAAAAAAGAAGAAATGAAAAGAAAAGAAAAGAAAAGAAAAGCTTATGAAAATTTAAAACAAATTAAGTACATATATAAATATATAAATATATAGCCATAAGAGACAAATCCCCACCAACCCACCTTCTTCTCCACTCTTTCTCTCTCTCTCCCTCTACATTGCTAGCTGCCCATGCTCCCATTTCCCTCCATTGTTATCAAGCTTCCAAACTTGATTTCTCAAGCTTAATCCACCCAAAACCCATAGCCCACTTCACAAAAAATACTCCCCACACCCTAAGGACGCTATAGATACCAAAAAGAAGCAAGGAAAGTGAAGTTTAACAAGTTACAAAAAAAAGGTTAGTGCTTAAAACCCTTAATCTCTTCTTTAAGCATGAAAATCATGCTAAACCAAGTGAAGATTTACATGAAATTAAAAAGAAAAATTTGGGAAAGAAACCCTTGAATTTGGCAGCCCTAGAGAAACCATGAAAATGATGGATTTTGTTGGTTTTAGTTTAGTTAGGGAAGTTAATTAATAAGGTATTATATGTGGGAATTGATTTCATGGCTATATATGTGAATTTGATGTTTGAAATTAGGGTTGTGCACTTGAAATTGGAGATTTTGTGACATTTTTGAATTTAAGTTAATACTGTTAAGATTGATGCTAATAGAAGTGCCATGTATGCTTATTTGGAGTTTGGAGAAGGAGGAGATTGAATTTTGGGAGTGTCAAATTTTCTGCAGGTTGGGACTCAATAAGTCCATTGTGTTTGTTGAATCCTAATTCACAATGTGTGACTCCAATTGGTATGAGGCCAACTGAAGGTGTTTTGGGACATCCAAACCTTCATTTTCAAGAAGAAACCCTGCCCAAATTCTGTCAAAATCTTGACCAATTATCTGCCCAAAACCGGATGACTAAACACTGAAACCCAGAAAATGACCAAATGAATAGTACGTATTCATTTGGTCATAACTCTCTCTATAATGATCCAAATGACCTAAAATTTACATCAATGGAAAGCTTAGACATAGGGCTACACTTTTTATGAAGACCACTTGACTCAATTTTTCCTTTAACCAAGTCAAATTATTAGCAAAAGTTGGGTCACTAAAACTACTAACCCAGAAATTGACCAAAACACTGTTCCTTTGGTATGTTTGACTAGTTTTGGGAAAAATGTCATGACTTGGTCTCCAAAGTTGCAAATTGAGTGAAACTAGTGCCAAAAGTTTTATAAGACATAGCTCAATAATTTTTATGTTTTGACCAAGCTCCAGAAACCATTGCATCCTAGGGAAAATATTAGCCAAAGTTAGGAATTGAAAGATGAAAAATGTTAAGTTGAACCTAGAATGCCATTTGATACCCATGTGTTCATTTAGCCATAACTCCCACTAGGAAATTCCATTTGAGATGTGCCAATATGATCTGGAAACATGATACTTAGGGCTACAACATTGATTTAGACACCTTTGCCAAATTCTAAGTGTAAAGACCCTAAAAAGAGGGACAAATATACTGCCCTGAAGATTGACTATTGCCTTTATAGGATTAAGAGTCCAGGTCAATACATTGACTATAACTCACTATACCAAGCTTGAAAAATTATGAAATTGTACCTGGGAGTCCCTAAGACATAGAGGAACATATCTTGTGAAGCAACCTAAGTCTAAAAATGACCATAAAATGATCAAATGACTGGTCAAAGTTTATTGACCAGGAATTATCAATTCTGGATAGCTTAGAGGCAAATGGACCAATTATGGTATTTTGATCATAACTTGAGTTCTATAACCCCAAATTGAGTGATTCGAAAACTGAAATTTAAGTTTAAGCATAGAGGAGCAATTGTTATGATGGAAGTGTGATCAAATAGACATCCTAACCTAGTCAAATTCCTAGATAAAAATAACACATCAAAATGAGCCTAAAGAAAGGTTCATAAGAAAAATGCTATACATAGTAATTAAAATGCTCATAAGGCTAATTAAATATTAAAAATGATATAAATATGTAAATTGGAACTAATGTCCTATTAATATGAAATTAATGGTACCACTGAACAGTACCAAAAAATAGTAATAGTGAATAGTGCTAAAATAATTAAAAATGGTTAAGTGCCCATAGTATACATAGACTTATTTATTTAGTTTAGATAAATTGGTATACCAATTAGAGACTGCAAATAGCAGTACTGCCTACTGAAAAAATCATAAACTGACAATATATGTTTGGTATGATTGTTCTACAGGCTATATGCCTACTTACTGGCCATTGTGCCCACTTTATTTCTGGCTTTACAGGCCTGACAGCGGGTCTCATGCCCGACAACTGGCCTCATGCCTGACAGATATATACAGGGTAGACATATGGCTGTCTAACTCGTATACTCTCGTGTATCCAGTTCTTATAATCTGTTATAGGTTTCTTGGGCATTGATAAAAATTAATTAAGACTTAACATATAATAGGTAATCATAAAAGATCCCGATAATGTTAATTATTTTCAAAGTACAATAAAAATCTAAAAGACCCAGAAATTATGATTTGCAGATATTAATTCAATTGTATAATTATTGTTATTATAAATTATGCACCACTAACCGTTATGCTTAGCGCATTGGTTTTTCTTCGCGTAGGTACTAGAGATCAGCAGCCACCATAGCAATAGCCACCACAGTACTGTTCGGACAGAGTTCCGACCTGAACTGCCATTGTCCAGAGTTACCTCACCAGTCTTTTGTATTTTGGTAGGGCCCATGTATAGACTAGTATTTTGGTTCATTATGTTTAGTCATGATGTATTCCATTTTGGACTTGTAATTAAACTTGAGATTGAAATGAAAACTTGTAATTTATTGTCTATGAATTTTCATATGAATGCAATAGATGATACTTTATTTTGAGATCTCATAAATAGTTGTGAATGATATGATAAAAGAGAATATGATATGGAAATGTGTGAAATAAATATGGACATGTTAACAGGTGATTAATGGAAGCCCGCCAGATGCTAATAAAACAGGGGAGGCTCCATAGAAATAAGATATAAAAAAAAAAATTTCTAAACATAGAATACATGTTTTAAATGACATAAAAAAAAAAAAATTTACACATAGAATACATGTTTTAAATGACATCAAAAGTTTACAATAGTTATGATAAAACAAGATAGGGTGCTCCAACATCAAATGTGACACTTCTTGCTCGGCTATATAGTAGACGGGTAAGGGGCGTCACAATTCTCATGGTGCACATGATCGCAAACTCGGCCATCAATAGTCATGGATAATGAAACTCCCATTAAATGCCATCTCCAACGTGAAAAGAAGGATGCTTTCAATGAAAGTAGGCAAAGATTAGAGCTGAGAAGAAGGACAAGAAAACCTAAAATAGGCAAAAGAATATAATGCCCTGTTCTATCTAACAAAACAAAAAGTCAGGATATCTACCACAAGAATCTATGCTAAATTTTGCCAAAAAAAAGAGGAAAAAAAAAAAAAAGTTAGCCTAGCCCAAGAACAAATCAGGCGAAGTGAAAACAAAATGATGGGTAGATCCATCTTCGAGGGGATTGAAGAAGAGGCAGATATGAGACCCATCATGAATTCCACAATCAATCCGAGATGTTCCATCTCTATCTTCATCTATCAGGCGACTTTGATAGTTGTCGAGAAACAGGATAAGATGATCTTGAGGTAGCTTTTGCTAGTCACAGATCTCTCGCTCGGGATCAGCAACTGTTGCATCATTGCCTAGTTGAATGTAGAAGAGACTTCCGGTCAAAATCTTGACCACCACCCTCATTGTAAAGGCAAATAAGGTTTTGTTTCATTTCTCAGACTCATCTAGGAGAATTAAAAATGGAAAGATCTGGTCAGGAATGATTCTATTATTACTGGAAAGGTGTCCACGTTTGCTGCATTTTCGCTTGTTATTTTGTAACTTGCCTTTTTTGTATGAATGCAATACATGCCGATGAAGAAGAATGAACGTGTGCGATGTCAGGACAGTAAATTTTAACATGTATTATTGGGGTTTTGGGATTCACTTCGGATCAAAATTTTAATTTCAGAATTGAAAGAGTAAAGATTTGAATTTAGCTCTATATACCTTTAGCTATTGAACAAAGTAAGACTAGTTAAATATTTTAACATTTTAATATTCAGAGTTATTTTTAAATAGTAATTTTAACTAAGTAATGAAATGTCAATATATAAGTTTGATTTAATAATATAAAAAAACAATGTATAAGATTGTGAAATTATGAATTTAAACTCTAATTCTAAGTTTGATTAAATAGATTCATCCCATTTAGCATTAAGTTTAATTTCAGAATAAAAAGCACTTTTTAAGTAAACCACTATTTTGGTTGTTATTAAAAAGAAAAAAGTAGTTTAGAAAAAAATATTGTGTTATTCTAGTGTTTTTATCATTGCTAAATAATATTAAATTATTTTATTTTTAATTTTTAATATTTACTAATTAATATATTTAAGAAAATGAATGCTTTAGTTTTTCAGTAACAACTCAAACAACAATGCTCTCTCTCTCTCTCCCTATATATATATATATATATATATATATATATATATATATATATATATATATATATATATATATATATAGAATATGGGCATTCATAATAAAAAAAAATCATGTTTAATATGCAACAAAATGTTAATAAAATAATTTCAAACTTCAAAGTTATTTTTAATAAAATTAATAAACATAGATTTTCATATTTCATCAAAAACACAAGATAAGATTTTTGGCAAAAGTGTAATTGGTAAAAGTTAAAAAGTATAGGGTTTAATTGGCATTTTAATTAGGATAAGGTATAATTGCAAAAAAAAAAATTTGAAAATACAGTTTTTTTTGGCAATTTCTTCTAAAATAATTAAAATTTAAAATAGAAATTATTAATTATAATATATTTTATGTAGATTATTAATCAAAATATATAAATTTAAATGAGTTAGAATATTATTCAGGTAATATAATTAGATTTGAAATTAATCATTCGAGTATTTAAAATACTAATTGCGTTTAAAAAGGATAATTTTTCACTAGTATTTTATATGTTACTATCCCTAGCATAATATGAAGACTGAAAAAATAATTTTTTCATAAATATTTACTATAGAAGTTATGTATAATTAATTAAAATATATACAACAATAATAATGCTTAGGTCTCTAAAATTAGTTAAAGTTGCCTATATGAATCATTTTTTCTTTATTCAATTACACACACGCGCACGCTTAAAGGTTACAATTTTTTTTTTTATATTACTTTCTTTCATGTTATTTTAGATATCTCTCTTTCCATTCTCATTTCTTTCACCACTATTTTATCATATTTTTTCTGTTGAAGCATTTTTAGGTCAATGAAATTAATCCAAATCGAATAGTTAATTATTTGTCAAATTTTAAAGTAATTTTAAATTTTATATAATTTAAAATAGATTGGAAAAATTGCTAAAAAACCTTGTACTTTTGAAAGTTTTGCAATTCTACTTCATATTATAAAAATGATCAATTAAACCCTAAGCTATTTAATTCTTCTCAAATTTATTTTACCATGGCATGATGTGGCGTCTCTATGGCATTTAACGTGGCGTCTCTATTATGTTTTGCTAACGATAGTATTGATAAGAGTTAAAAAGTTAAGAGTTTAATTGGTAATTTTTATAGTATGAATAAAATTATAAAATTTTGAAAAGTACATAGTTTTTTTAATGGTTATCTCAATTTCTTAATGATTTATTTATTTTTTTTAATTTGATTATGTTTAAAACGAAATGGATTGATTGCCCATCCTAATAGCGTGCAAGTATTTATTCTTGACTTTCCATCATTCAAAGGGGAGAGTAGGCTGTTAGATGAGTTTTAGCATTCTCTAACGAGGAGGAGAAAATTTTGAGAAAATAATTTATTACATCAGTACTAGAGATTTTCAAGAGAAGTTATATTTCATGTATATGATTTGATTGATTTTTTATTTATTTTTGCATTAGCAAATATATTATGATTTTGATCGGCTCGTAATAATAAATCTTGTACTTTTATCACTAGTTTAGAAAAAAACAAATAGTGTTTGGCACTAAGGAAAGTGAACAAAAGAAATTGATTTAGCACAGCAAATGCATAAATTTCGCCTAGGATTTATTCTCAACACAACCTTTATCAATAGGTCTATTAAGCATAACGTTTATGTGAATAAACTTTTGACCAAAACAACAAACTCCAGAGTACAAAAGGGAAATTCTTACTTAAACCTTATTTATCATGGATTCAATAATATGTGAGATTTATACATTTAATTGGTGAGTCCCACCATATCTCTTATGTCTTTAATCCATAGTGGACCATACAGAGAAGAAAAATCCTACAAAACAACCTTCTAATTGTCGACAATATAAAGGGAACAATGATCAAGGCACCACCCAAAATTACAAATTGTGCTTTGCAACCGATGTTGCAAAAAAAAGCAGAAAATCAATAAAAATAAGAATATCACACCAACACAACTCTATGTAGTTATTCACTCATATATCTATATCTATATATATATATATATATATATATATATATATATATATATATATGATAAAAAAAATATTAGTTTACCACCGCACAGTGTTTCCTGATTTCACCTTGGCTGCCTGTGAGGACTCCAATGTTGCCTAGTTTCACCATTGACTGAGCAAAATCTTGTGCGAAAGTGATTCCATTTGTTGAAGACTGAAGTGTGACATAAACTCGATTCCATTTGTTGAAGACTGAAGTGTGACATAAACTCTTGTTTGGATATCATTGAGCAGAGCCATCAGATTGGAACAGGCCTCTTCTTGTAGCCACAACATTGTAGTAATCGGCATCGAATAACGTGGAGCTTCCAGGGTCCATCGCCACAACAGTGGTGTTGTCTCCAGGCTTACATATCGTCTTCAACTGAGCTGCGTATGCTGGGTCCAACGAGGGGTCTGTGTCGCCTTTCCCAGTGAAATTGTACAGGCGGTTAATGATTACAAAGCAATGTCCAATTCCAATGGTGTGTGCTCCTGCAAATAAAAAGGAGTTGTGATTATATATAATAAAATTATATTTGTTTATAACTTTTTTCATAATTACAATAATAAAAAAATATTTTTATTAAAACACAAGATTTCTACTTTTTCTAGTTACCTGATAGAACCACTAGGTCCTTCACGCTTAAGCCCTTTGCACTAAAGTTTTGCTTTAGTTGGTTTATATTGGCGAAAGGAGACGGTAACTGTGCTAAAGCCTCTGAAGCACGAGAGACCGTTCCATCTCTACGTCCAGTGGCAACAACCCAAGATGGTCCACCAACCTGAAAGGAAAATGATTGATCAATCATTAGGCATGTATATATTAATTATATGATGATGGGTATAAGTTTTTGATGAATTTATATGTACCATCGCAACTGAATCTCGAGCTGCCAAGGCCACAATATCAGCACAAGAAACCACACCAGGACATTCCTTTTCTACTGCAGATTTTATAGCGTCAATCACATTGAAACCTCTTAACGTCTGGTTGGGGACCGCATCTTTCTCAGCTTGATTGGTGCTTGTAGAATTTAATAGCACAGAACCATCACATCCCTGTGACATGCATGCAATAATCAGTGTTGTTCTCAGACTAACAATCTGCATTAACCATGGCTTAATTTAACAAATGATTATTGAACTTATCAATACATTTATAATTAAGGAACATGGAACGTACCCTAACGAAACAATCATGAAAATGGAGTCTTAGTAAAGGAGCAGCATGTGTTCGATCACTGGAAATGAATTGTTGAACCATATCATGGATAGTACTCTCTGCATTTGGGCATGTCTGGCGATAGAAACCGAGTTGCAACCCTTGAGGAGTAGTTAAGCCTATCCCAACCTGTACCCCAACTTGTAATCCTTGCGAATTAGTTAGGTCTAGAAACAGGAGGAAGAGAACCAGTTGAGAAAAGAGAAGTGAAAGAAGCTTTTGAATAGCCATTGTTTAATAGAGTATGGAGATAACTTTAAAAGTATTGATGATGTGCTCAAGCTGTGTTTAGGCCTGAAGTATGGGGGCACGAATAACCAGCATTTATATAACTGATGCTAAGCTTCTGATAATGCCATTGATATAAAACAATGATAGTTTTATTAAATTTTAATTAGTTGGCTAATCCATTAGGTCAAAATTAATTAAAGAGCTGACTAATGGCCAGTCCTCTGTGTTTTATATACGTGCCTACCACGTATAGATAAAAACAATTCCAAATTAAATATATAAGTTTAAAAGGCCAGCCTGTTCTAGACCATTTTTATTCAATGATGGTCATATATATATATATATATATATATATATATATATATATATATATATATATATATATATATATATATATATATATATATATATATATATATAATTTGAAATAGAATTATTGAAAAATATTTATTTATATTCGATTTATTATTATTTTATACGTATTTTAAAAAATATGTAATAATAATAAATCCCACATAAAATGAAGACTAATGTATTATTTATATAGTAATTGAACGCAAATGATAAAATGACTAATTTTAAAGGTTTCATTTGAAAAAAAATATATTTATAAGAAAAAAAATTTAATTGAATTAATTATCATACAATTATATTTAATTTTTTTAATAATTTTCTTTTAATTAAAAAAAATTAAATTTATTCATTTCAAATATAAAAATTAAAATTCCAATTTTTAAAAGGATATGATTTCATTTCTTAAATTTCTATTTCATTTCTTAATTTATGTGTCTGTGGGATTGGTTCGTGTCCATCAAGCTTTAATTTCTAATAAATTTTTTTGCGTAAAAAACTCGTCACCCACCACACAAATTACATATGCAAACTAGGGTGGTAATTTTAGACATGACTTACGAACATAATATGAACAGGTACTAAATTTAGGGTTTGGGTTAGGTTTATTCGTATTCGTGTTGAATTCGTGTCGATTCATTTATGACATGGATATAATCGTGTTGTGTCAGGGTTAACCGCTAATTCGACTTGACAAATTTACGACACGATTTAATATTCTTGTTGTGTTGACAGGTGACCCACTATTACCTATAACTTATATAGCGTATTAAATGGGTTAAGTCATGTCAAATCATATTAAATAGGTCATTTTGTGTTAAATGAATCGTGTCGTGTTAAATATACCTAATATAATTTAATATTAATCGTATTGTGTCGTATAACCCTTATAATAGAAGAGTCGTATTTATATTTAAATTTTTGACGCGATTTATTAATCATGTCGTGTTCGTGTCGATCTTAATCGTATTCATATTGTGTGTTTACATGATACAAATATGATCTATCAACCCGAATTGCCACCCCTAATGCAAACCAAGGTATTGCCTGTAAACATGATATGCAGAGGTCAACATCAGCTGTATTCTTGTGTTGCAATTCAATATATTCAAGGTTATACAAGAGTTGCGATAGACGCTGCCAACCTATCTATATATATCACTTAGTTACAGCAAGATATACATAAAATATATCATAGAGGATAGAGTTATTATCAAACTTCAGTTGAAAGCAAGCATGTGTTTGAGCTTAAAGAAAGAACTAGCTAGGTAGTCATGGTTTGCAAGGTACAGAGAACACACACATATATAAAATAGTCATTGAAAGAATAGTTAATGCAAGATTATTATGTAGTGGACAGTTCATGCAGCATAAACTCAAAACAAACTTGGATTTATCTGGGTTAGGAAATGCTTGTTAAAAAAAATATAAAATAAGAGATTAAATTTCTGTTTTCTTCATAGACCAGTTCATCATCAGACCTGGAAATTGTATTTTTCAATATAAATTTCTCAAAATTCTTGCGTTGGCCTCTACACTTGTAATTTTAAATAAAATTAATTTCATGTCACATAAATGGAGAAGTAATTCAGGATATACATGATGAGCACTACTAATCCCAAATTTTAAGTTAATACAGAGTTCAATGCAAGCATGTGTCAGTGTCTTAATTGGGAATGAAAACTTATGATAGAAGTATTGGAATAGAATATACTCTGAGAACTTTGCGGAATTAATTTTGGTTTCAATTAATTTAATACAAATGCTATACCATATATTAAAGAAAGGACTCCATCATTGTTAGTTTGGAATGGAACAAAACAATTAATTGCTTGATTTTCACATTTACTGTCTGTTGAACTTTTGTCTACCGGTTTGGGATCTGCCACTCTTTTATTAATTTTATCCATTTTTATTTTTTACATAATAATTTAAAAAAATTAAATATTTTAATTTTTATAAAAATATATTAATAATAAACTAAATTACCTTTATTTCACTAAATTACTTAGATATAAATATTTATTATATTTTAATAAAAATAAAAGATAAAATAAGGAAAAAAAAATAATTAATACTTTTTTATTTTCTAAATATAATAGATAATTTTAGATTAAAAAAAAATCCAAATGCAATAAATAAAAATAGATTAAAGGAAATACTTTTTATTTTCATTAGAATATATATATATATATATATATATATATATATATATATATATATATATATATATATATTCCTAAATGTATGTTGTTAATATTAGAGCAGTAACAGGGTATTTACTGGCTATTGTTTAGGCTAAATATTAATCAATTATTCTTTGTAAATCTTTTGTTTTAGAATGTAGGATTGGATTTGTAGCCACTGAATAAGGGATGTTTGGTAACAGTATTTTGTTTTTATATTGCTCTTTTTGTGTACCTAACAGATATACAAAAGACTTTACAGTTAAATCACAATTTTCCTATTACTTTTTATTTTTAAATCGTTTGCTGCCAATTATATTCGTTAATATTATAAAAATACATTAAAAATTTATATTCCCGTGATAACTGATAAGCTTTTTTTTTTTTTCAATTTAATTAGATAAAATTTCAAGTTTAAATCTCTAATAATAATAATAATGCAAGATTAATTCCATTAATTTTTTTAATAGAAAGAAGTGTTATTTAATTAATAAAATAATTAATGACATTAATATTAAAAAATTATTATCTAACCTTACATATATATACAAAGGTCTCACATATTTATAAGCAAGATATATCGAATCTAAGTAAGAACAATTCATTTAGGTAAATCAATAAAATCAGTACTTGAAACTCTTTCTACACGACTCCTAAACTATCTCCATATCTTAACAACTTTTTGAGTAGGGTTCTTTCATTGTAATTGTCATCCCTTTTTCTCCGCCATAGAACAATCAATTTATTCTCCTTCGGGAATGTTTGTTTATTTTAATTTAATTTTTGTTGATATAAAAATATAAATATTGCAATGTTTTGAATTTTTGTATATTAAAAATTTTAATTAGATTTTTTTTTTTACCTATTCTAGAATATAAATTTTCAATTTTATTTCCCTTGCACTTTAATACCCTCCCGGTAGCAACTCCGTCGGTCCGGACAGCTAGAACGTTCGGAAAAATATTTAAACTAAAGTGAGGAACCATAATTAACTCAAATATTAATAAGAAAAATTTAGTAAAAATTTTAGAAATAAAATACAACTAAGTCAAATGAGCCGGTGCCCAAGCGATGGGTAACCTAGAGGGAAGTTGCGGTTCTCACAACTAGGAGCCCTAGACCCGGGAAAAAATTCATAAAATAATTTTTGGGACTTCAGAGAAGGGTCATTGAGGTTCCTATGGCATTAGAATGCTAAGAAAATATTTAGAAAAATTTTTCAATCGGTACAGACAATTTTGACCCGTTAAGCCAAACAGAGGGCATTTTGGTCATTTCGCCTTCAGAGACGATTTTTGGCCGACTTGTCCAGTTGAGTAAATAATTATTATGACATAAAATGTGAATAAATATTGCTAAAAATTAAACTGAAAATAAGTAGAGAAGAAAAGAATAGAAAATGAGAAAAAATGCTCATTTATGACATCATTATGATGTCATTTGAAGTTCCCACCAATCACATGTAAACAACCAATTAATTAACTAATAAAAGAGACAAATAAAGACCAAAGAAATTAAAAAGTAAACAGCAATCTTGTTCCTTATTTCAGCCGCACCATAGCCAAGAGAAAACCCTCCATTTTCTTCTTCAATCAAGCTTAAAAATCTCTTAAACCTCCCCCCAAAACCCTAAGTCACCTTCACTAAAACTTATCTACACACCCTAAGGAAGCTCTAGGCAGCCACAAAGAGGAGAAATTTTAGAGTTTTCACAAGTTCAATAAGTTGAGCAAACAGGTTAGTGCTTATTTATACATAAATTCCTCTTATTCCATGTTAAAGACATAAAATGAGTAAGGATTTGTGAATTAAATGAATAGAATTTATAAGTATGCACACCATGTATTTCGGCTGCCCTAAGGAAGGAATAGGATTGAGTGTTTTTGATGGACTTGGAGTGAACTAGAAATCATGATTAAAGTGTATAAACATAAGGATAATGAATTAGTTAGTTAAATAGGGTAATTTGTGTAAACCTTGAATATGAGCTAGGGTTTGGGAGTGAAAGTTGGACTTGGCTTATGAAATTGTTAAAGAATATTCTAATGGTCAATTAGTGACCATTTGAGGTAAGTTGACCATAATTTGAAGTGCATTAGAGTGTTACAAAGTGTTTTGGTAGGCTGCCTAGTGACAGCAGCAGGGAGGCTGTGAGTCCAGCCTGTTTGGACTGCCATATTTTTGGCTGTGTAGGTTCAATTGGTGTTTGGCCAATTGGACATAAAACTAGACATAAAATGGCACAATTTTGCTGAAGAAACCATGCCCAAAAGACCAAAGCAAGAGGACAAAAGTTGGCCCCAATCCGGATACCCTGCAAACAGGTTCTGCAGAATGACCAAATAAACAGTAACTGTTCATTTGGCCATAACTCACTGTACAATGGCTCAATTGGTCTGAAATTTTTACAGCAACAAGATAAGATATAGACAAACAACTTTCATGAAGAAATCTACCCCAAATTATGACCAGAACCTATCCAACAAGGCACTCACAATCACTGTTCATGGTACTGTAGATTTGGTAAATTCTGCAGTTTTCCAATCCGGCCAGCTGTGGTTTTTGGACCATATCTGGAGCTACAAAACTCCAAATGGAGTGATTCAAAAAAAGAAATTCAACTAGACAAAATAAGGAACAACTTTCATGTTTACTATTTCCTCAAATTTCCACTGTAACAGTCCCTAATAGAACAGTAAACTTAGGTAGTAAAAACTGAAAATTTAGAAATGCATCTAGGGGACTTTAAATTGCAATTGACAATTAATACTAGCAAATGTAAAACTCAAAAGGATCTTGGTGTAATTAGAATTAATATATCCATTAAGTATAAAAAAGTCAACATTTTGGTTGACTAATAAGGTGAATAGTAATCAAAATGATTAGTAAAATAAGATGAAGACCTAGAACCAATTCTAAGCTTAAATGCTTAGAATTGTATGACAAATGTGGACTATGCATCCTAGTCAAAATTGTTAAAAAAGAAATTAAGGCCATAAATTTGAAATCCATGAAATATTCATGGATTACTTAAAACATGAAAAATAAGTCACCTAATTGATGTGAATAGATAGTTAGGGCTTATATGCCCATCACAAATGGAATTTATAAAATATTAGTAACTCAACTTGAAATATAAAATTTGTAATTACATAAGTAGATTCTTGAATGTATAAATGAGAAAGGAAAAATGTTTTGAATACAATGGTACATGTGAACCATTGTTTAGAATTGTGATCAATATGAAAAAACATAATAAATGAATAAATGAACCATATTAATGTATGAATGAGACATTAGTTCTCATTATTGTAGAGAGGAGAAGTATTTTGAGTACAATAGTGTAAAAGGATAATTGATGTAAATTGTGATCATATAAATGATCAAATGAATGTATGAATTATAATTGAAATTTATCATGAAATAATGAAGTCATAAAACACAATATATTAATATTTAATGATATTATGTGCCCTTGTATTGCCTAGACATGTGTGTCAGATTGGATAGTTTGGCATGCCAATAGGGTATTGTTTTAGCAGTACTACGAAAGGCTTTATGCCTGTATTCATGGCTTTGTGCCCGTATTCATGGCTTTATGCCCGTATTCATGGCTTTATGCCATCATTCATGACTTTTATGCCCGATTATGTGATATTATGGTTTTTTAGCCATACTGACTGCATACGTGGATGACGTTCTGTGTCCCATGGTATGACGGCCCGAGGCACCGCGGTGTCCAGTGCCAATGACCCGTTATCCAGTTTAGTCAGCCTGTCGTAGGTTACTTGGGCAGTGTAATTTATTGAAATAAATTAAGACTATTAGTAATTAAAAATATTAGAAATCAAACAAATGAGTTAATAAGACTTCAAATAATTAGTTAGAATTATGAAATGATCCAAACCACATAAAAATTGTTAAGTAAAATGATAAAAGAGTTGCAAAAATAGGTATAACTTAACTAAATGTTTTAAATGTACCTTCTATTGCCATATGAATATAAACTGAGTATTTTTATTAATTCTGTATATTGTACATTATCTCTATGAATTTAGGAATTAAACGCTTCCAAAGCGGAACAAATTAGAACAAAAGATAATTAATATTAGACACATTGTATTAAATTAAATTGATTCTTAAATATTCAAATTATGCTTCGTTCTTTCTTTATTTGTATATTTTATTTTCTTATTATATTATTGCACCACTAAGCAGCAATGCTTAGCGTGATGGATTTGTTTCCTCGCGCAGGTACTTTGACTAAGATTTTTGGAGTCAAGATCTGCAGAAGTGTCTGAAGTATTCAAGGTTGTCACCTCCTCAGCAATGCATGTAGATAGGAGCCATATATATCATATTTTATATTTTGTAATAAATGCTTAGATATTGTATTGTAATGTATATTATGAACAGGTAATTACTAGAAATGCGATGTAAATTAATAAATTAGCTTTTTCATATATAATTAAATTATGTATCATGTAAATTATGAAATTTTGTAATTATTTTGTAAATTATGTAAATTAAGGAAATTTGAAAATGTTGCTTATGTAATTTGAGAATGTTTACATATGAATTGAGTATGAATGGAAATGTATGGAAATGATTATGAAATTGAAATGTATGGATGAGATTTGAAATATGAGAAAATTATGAGAATGATTGATGAGATAATTATGATTAGCATGGATAAGATTTTATTTTAAAAATATTGTTGAATTTCAAACAGGTGAACATTGAAATACACCAAACGATAATAAAATAGGGGAAACTCCGCTGGTTTCTCCGTCGAAAAATAATCGATATTAAATATAACGAAAACAAAATTTTTAAAGAAATAAAGTAAGATAAGTTAGGGTGCTCCGGCACCGAATGTAGCACGCTTTGCTCGGCTACACTGTAGTCGGGTGAGGGGTGTTACGTGCACCCTTTTCCTTCTACTTCTTCTTCTCCTTAATGCAGTCACAATCTTCGAAGCCACCATGACTCACTGCCTACACCTCCTCCTCTCTCTGTCAAGCTCGTAAGCACCGGAATCATGCCAAATGAACTTCAAACCTGCAAACCTAACTAGAGTTGGCAATTTTAGACACAAATCAATTACACAATACAACTCGATACATAGTTAAACGAGTTTAGATTTAACATTGTTAGCATAATTACAGTAATTAGCACAATTATAGGAGATTTGTATAGCATAATTACAGCAATTATTATTCTTGTCTAAATTAGCTCATATTCTTATGTATAAATAGATGTAATATCTCTGTAAATAAGACACAGACAAATACACAATCATTTCCTTCATTACTTGTATTCTTTCTTCTAACATAATATCAGAGCTGTAAAGCTTTTATTTCTAGTTTCTAGGGTCTCCCTTCTCTCTCTACAACATGTTCTGGTTTATTCTTTCATTCCTGTTATTATACCATTTATTTTTCTCCTCATCTTGTTATCAATGGAGAAATCTGATATTTCAAAACCTATTGCAACAGTTCTGACTGGTTCCAACTATAATCTTTGCGTTCAAGGAATGAAAAGTTTTTTGATAGGTCGCAAGCTTTGGCGTATTGTTATCGAAGATATCACTATGCCGACAAGAGAGAACGATAAAACTAATGCAAAATTTGCTGACCGTCTTGAGGATTGGGATAATAAAAATCATCAGATCATCACCGGGTTTCGCAATACCTCTGTCTCGTCCATCCATATCCAATTTGCTAATTATGACTCTGCAAAAGAAATCTAAGATTTTTTGGCTAATCGATATCAGACCACTGGACTTGCCCACTATTTTCAATTGTGGACTACTCTTTATAATCTGAAACAAGAAGTAGGTCAATTTGTGAATGATTTTCTTGCCCAGGTCCAACCCATTTGGAATCAAATATCTCAGGCCAAAATCAGTGAAGATCATCTTCATCTCATTCAAGTTCTAATGGCTCTTCGATCAGAATATGAGGCTCCCATCATTGGATACTACTATTCAAGAGATTATTTTTGAAGACACTCGTCTCAGTTTGGATAAAACTCCTCAATTTGAAACTGCTCTTGCAACTACTTGATCCTCACATCAGAAATCTGGCAATCAACTCTGTAAGAATTGTAATCAAATTGGTCATGCTTTTGCATATTGTCCTACTATAGAATGCAGATATTGTCATGGTTATGATCATATTCTTGAACGTTGTCCCACACGCCTGATGTGGCCCAACCGCAAGTGCACGGGTCGTACAAGTAATATAGAAAAGATATCGTTCCCACGAGGAGTTGTGTTAATGATTGAATTTTTTATATAAAAATTCTGACTAATTTGAACTATTTTTGAAATTAAAGTAATAAATTAATAGATATTGAAGTGTGAATTTTATGTGTGTAAAATTAATAATTTATTCAATAATGTAATGATTTAACTAAATTTGCATCAAATTAAAATAAGCAAATTGAAATATGGTAGGATTTAAAATGGCAGGTAATTAAATTCGATTAGAAATTAACAATGATAAAAAGGCAATTCCGGAGTTCGGGAGTTCATATTCAAGCAATTTTGGGATTTTTAAATTAGTTATCCAATCTTGTGGAACTTACGGGTTTTAAGGAGATTAATTCTTAAATCCTTTGAATACCCTTTCAAGTGGGACAAAGAGTGCCTTAATCAATCTAATCCTACTTTCATGGAGTTAAAGTTAATCAAGACCCATTAAGTTCCTTAATTAATCTGTAAATCCTCTTAATTCTTAGTCTATTTCTAGATCTAAGTTAATTAAGTTCAATTTCTTGATTATCTATCACAAGGCTTTCTCCTTTCGGTGCCTCAACCATGGATTAAGAACATCACTTAATGGGATCCTACACTAAGCATGTCATTAAGCACACAAGAAATGAATAAAACTCATTAAGACCACAAAATATGGATTACCCAATCAAAATCCATAAAATATCTCAAATATTACATCCTAACTCCAGAATTTAATGAAAACTACTCACTATCCATAATATTTACAAGATATTCTGAGTTAATATGGAAATAAAACCTTAATCTAAGCTAAGAACTAAGAAACCCAATACAAGAAAGGTAGGAAATATGCAATAAAGGAAAGAAAATTCTAAATCTGGCTAGAAATGGTGGGAGTGACGTTTTTGCTCCCTTTTTGACTCTTTAGCTGCTGCTCCTCTTCATTTCCTTTTTCTTCCTCTCTTTCTAAAATGAGATAAGGGCCTATTTATATCTTTTTCTCTGACAAGGAGCCCTAAAATGGTGTGTTTGAGGTGTGTTTTTATGAGGGAATCTTCTGCCAACTCATTATGACGACTTTATGGAACTACATAAGTGGACTGCATAAGTTATGCAGTCCCTTATGCAGTTTTCGGCTGGTTCTTGGCTCTCTGTGCGAAGCTGCATGAGCAGGGTGCAAGACTGCATAAGTTATGCAGTTTTCCGTGAGGTCGCATAAGCAAGGCACGAATCTGTATAAGTTATGTAGTAACTTATGCAGATTTCGGCAGGTTTGGGACATTGTTTCTTCTCCTTATGTAGAACTGCACAACTTATGCGGCAAGTTATGGGTAAATTGGCCAATGCATTTTTCAACTTTGAACTTTGTTTTTTGACATCTTTGGCTGTAGAAATCACTCCTCAACGGTGAAATTTCTTTTTAGACCCTCAAAAATACCATTTTTCCTACAAAATAAAGTAAAATTACAAATTAATCCAAAAATTGGCAATAATGAAAAACTATCTAAATAACTAACGAAATTAGCTAAAAGTGACTAATAATCAAATAAAATGGCCATGAAATTAAACCTAAATGACTATGCAAAATGTATGTATCAAATACCCCCAAACTCAAGCTTTTGCTTGTCCTCAAGCAACCTTTAAAATATAATGCAATTTTTAGGGGTGCCTTGTCCAAAAAGCTATGAAAATCGCTTATTAAAGTAACTTAACATACCTTTAGCCATACCAACAATCCATATACCCATCCTTCAAAAATGCAAAGAATTTAATGCTTATCCAAGTTTTCACCGCTTAGCCATCAAGTCAATTATCATCCAAAATTCCCAAATCAACCAATCAAAAGAGAGAGTCATGCTCAAAAAGAATTCTAGAACAATCAATAGCCAAAGTGTCTTTATATAGAATGATAGAATTTAATGAGTGAATGAATAAATTTCCAATCCCATAGGCAAATTCTCTACTCCTATCTCCACTAATGTAGCAAGTACTATCAAGAGATCAAAGGTCTTTTTAGGAATGTAATGGGGCTATGGGGTTCAAAATGAGGCTAAGAAGAAAAAGGGTAAAAAGGATTCAAAGCATGAGAATATTTTCAATCTTGAAAACATAAGGTACACCTCTTATTTTATTATTTTTTCTTCTTCTTTCTTCTTTCTCTTTATATATATATATATATATATATATATATGGAGGAGAGAAATACATAATGAGAATTGTCAAGTGCTAGCATATTTTACAAAATACATAAAAATGGAGGGACACTTTGATATTTTAAACTTGTATCTTGTATTTTCTCTTGATGATTGTCCCTAAAAATGCCACCCCCAAATTCATTTCCTTTAATTACTTTGGGTGGATTTCTTTCCATTTGAATGACAATAGTGAAAAGCACATATACTAGCACTTTTACAAGATGACTAGCATTTCTTCTCATTTTTTTTATTTTTTATTTTTTTCTTTTTTTTATGTACCTAATATTATAAATAATTATTCTCATGAAAAAGGTTAGAGTGTTTGGTTCATTGGCTAGGTAGCAATAAGGGTTTCAAGAAAAATTAGGAATAAAAAGGCTCAAAGGGGTTTGCAAGGGTCAATTTTAATTAGGAAAAGGGCCAAAGGTTTAAAATGAGAAGGTTTAAATCAAAGAATGCCTAATCATCTCTCTTTTCAAGTATAAGCTAGTATTTCGTCTTGAAAGGTTTAGAAAATTTGTTCTAGGATTGGTGAGACATCTTTTGACTACCTTATATCCAATAACTCCCTCTAAACATTCCAATCTCCAAAGGACTAGTTGGGTGGCTTTTTGGCTAAGAAGATATAGGCAAGGGATAAACACTTCAAAGCTTTGCACCTCTTAGGAAACTTTCAATCCACAAACCCAACTAAAGGTAAGTCAAATCACTCTCATAGGCAACTTTTCAATACTCAAGGGATTTGGCAAAAGATTTTAATGCATGATTGCTAAAATTGAGTAATGCATTAACTAAATGGAGGAAATCTATTTGTGTGCAATATGTACAATTTCTAAGTGATGTATAATGTGTGTGTAAATGTGTTATGTATATGTATGTATGGATGTATATGTAAAATAATTACATTATATATGTAAATGGAATGGGATGAGATGTTCCTATACTCAAAATGTGAAAAATGTAGCAAAAAATATCAAAATGCACACCCCCAAACTCAAAATTGGACATTGTCCTCAATGTCTAAAGCAGTGCAGCATCAAAACTCAAAGCAAAGAGGAATAACCAAGAATAGTTAAATTTAAGAGCAAAAAGAAAGAGTTACCTGGTATAGAGTAGATGTGAATTCAAGAGATGATGATGATGCATAAGAAAGCTGCACAGGTTATGCAGAATAAAATGCTGTACAGAATAGGTGTATAAGGAGAGTGCATAAGCTGTGCAGTATGGCATGAGTTGCACAAGGGACTGCACAGGCTATGCAGAACATTTGCATAAGGAGTTTCACAGCCTGTGCAGTATATTCAAAAGCTGCTGCATAATGATATAGCAAGGAAAAATGTGCAAACACTAGTAGAGGTATGTAAATATATATAGTGTATTAACAAGTATGCACAAAAGGGCAGTAAAGGCAATGAGAATCAATGACAAACTAATGGAATAGCCATCCAATAGAACTTCAAGAAAATAGAATTCAAGACAAACTAAAATTGTTTCAGCACATCCAAAAAGAAAAAGTCCTAGAAGATGAACAAAAGCAAAATAAAAACTAATCTAATTCTATGGTTTTGCCCTTGTCCAAAGATGCTGCTAAAGGACTGGATGGAGCTGGCTATTGCCGAAGGGGTGGTTCTGGAGGAGGTGGTGGAGGTGGAGGTGACATTCCCAGAAAAGCCATGAGCTGCTTCATCATCTCTTTTAACTCTTTCTATTTATCTCTGGTTTCCATAACAAAATCAAAGAGTTGATCATGACGATCCTTGAGGGTATCAAGACCAGTTTCAAGCTTCCTATCCATAAAATATACATCATCACTAAGCCTCTCAAGATAAGTGAATAAGGCTTTAGTGTTGAAGGGAGGAGGTGCTGTGGATGAAGAGGGTCCAGCTGCAGATGGTGTTGGTTGTGCAGATTCTGCTGGGGTATCCTGTGCAGACTGAATAGGTGGTGCAAGTTCAGTAGAATGCTGTTGGACTGGTGGTACAGATTGTGCCTTTAGTTGTGCAGTGGGTTCTGTATCTGCTGCTGGTTGTGCAGTGTCAGATGGTGGCAAACTGAATCCAGTTTTGGATAGGTGAGTAGCATCAAAATATAGAGTGTCTGAAAGGACTGGTAGAGGATGTTCTTCTGGATCAAAACCAAAATGCTTAGCTATAACAGTTATGAGCCCACCCATGACTATATCACCTACAGATTTGGTAGCAATATGTAACACATGCTCACAGAAGAAGTAACCAGGAGATATTTTGACTTTGTGAAAAGCACACCATAGCATGAACAAGTTAGATTTTCCAGCAGCACCAGAACTAGTCCCTCGGCCTAAGATAGTGCTAGTAATAAGCCTATTGATAAATCTAAGTGCAGGGTCTATTATTTGGGAGGTCTTGGATCTGCCAGCATAAAAACTCTGAGATTTGTTTCTAATACTCCTCCAAAATTGAAAAGCATTCCAAACACCTTTATTAGCTACCTCTATGCCTGTATATGGTACCCTAAACAATCCATCAATTGCAAACCCAAAAATACTATGAAATTGGTCTAATGATAGCTCTCTATTTTGCCCCAAACACCTAAACTTCATAGTTGGCTTGTAATCTATCTCTTGCAATTTCAGAGTAGCAGAAAATGAGGAAATAAATTCCAAAACTAGAGCTGGATAAACTAGTTCTTGTTTATGCACAAATTCCATTCAACCTAGACCATCAAGGTAGGCAACAACATTATCAAATAAACCAACTGATTGGAGGGCATCTGCAGAAATGTACCTAGTGGGTTGCACTTTCCTGTCCTTTAGTCTCTTAAAAGTTACCTTGTGGGTTGCATCAGGAAGGGGCCAAGGTAGTTTGGATACCTGTGTTGCTGCTGAAGTTTTCTTTTTGCTAAAGGAGGGTGATTTGGCTTATGGGGTAGAGGTAGAAATGCCAACCCCCTGCCGTGTGGAAGCTGAAGTTTTGGGGTTTTTGGGTGTAGGCTTTGAAAGTGGAGTAGTAGGTGGGTCTTTGCGTTTTGTGAGAGGTGGTGCAGAGGCCATGGGTCGGGTTGATTTCGACCGGATTCTCCTCTTATAGGTGGATGTAGGAGGAGGTGGAGGGGTTTGTTATGGAGGAGAATCGGGATTGGGGGCCTACATTGCTAGGGGCATGACTTGGAGAGAAAAGCCTTGAGGGGAAGGGGGAGGTGATTCCATGGTGATTGTTGTCGATGGTGGGAATGGAGGAGGGAAGAAAAAAAAAATGAAAGAGGTAAAGGGAAGTTAGGGCATCGGGCGGTGAAAAGAGGTGTGGGGAGGAGGATTAATGCCGAGAAAAATGAACATGGGGGGGGGGGGGTGTGAACAAGAACGACGGGAAGTGGGATGTGGGAAAGTGGGGTGCCGAAAATTTTTGATTTGCACAGGACATGTGATTTTCTACATAAGGGGAGAACGGGTGTGCATAAGTTATGCACTCTCTTATGCAGGTTTCGACAGAAAATGGGAGTGTGAAAAGTTGGTCATGCAAAAGTGCATGACTTATGCACTCCCTTATGCAAGTTTCGGTAGAAAATAAGGGGTCTAAAAAATTGGTTATGCAAAAGTGCATAACTTATGCACTCCCTTATGCAAGTTTCGGTAGAAAATGGAATCCCAGAAAATGTGGTTATGCAAAAGTGCATAAGCTGTGCACTCCCTTATGCAAGTTTCGGCAGAAAATGGGAGTGTGAAAAATTAGTTATGCAAAAGTGCATAACTTATGCACTTGGTAATGCAAATTTCAACAGAAAATGGAAATGCAGGATTTGAAGTTATGCAAGAGTGCATAAGTTATGCACACACTTATGCAAGTTTCGACAGAGATGAAAAATGGCAAAAATGTGGCGGTGCAGAATTGCATAAGCTATGCACATCCTTATGCAGATTTCAGCAGAGAATGAAAAATGGCAAAAATTTGGTTATGCAGGAATGCATAAGTTATGCAAAGGCTTATGCAGGTTTCAGCAAAGATAAAAAATGGCGAAAATTGTGGTCTGAAAGCTGCATAAGCTATGCAGTTACTTATGCACATTTCAACAAGATTGAGATTACAATTGAAAATGATTTGCAAGTTTGAAAAATACACTAGAATGAAGAAATATAATTCTATGAAGCATAAATCATGAGAAATTATCACAAAAAACACTTCAATATATATACAAAATTCATCACAATTGCATCATACAAGCTTGTAGAAGTAAGTTCTGCATAAGAGACATTTGTGAATTATGCTATTTCAACTCAAACTCTGCAAATTAACATTTAGCACATTAAAGCTCAATAAAAATCTGCACAAAGTTGCATTTATCCACAAAAGAAAATGGACTCTCCAAGTTATGCCAAGAAAATGCAGCATGTGCACATTGAATCACACAACCCAAATAAGCTCAAAACTACTAAAATGACCCACTTACCATCATATTAACATGATAAGCACAAATACTTAAAAGTTACACACCCAACTTCAACAAAGAAACATATGCCATGTGCTGCAGACCCCTTTTGCTGAAAATTTCATTTCTCTGCATAAACCAAGAAGCAGACCTACACAGGTTATGCAATGAAAATAAACCAATCTTGGGAGAGTTAATGGATGAAATATCATATTAAGAGTTACTCCCCAGCAGTGCAACAACCTTCATCCATTGAAATGCATCTACAAAGGACAAGATTCAACAATGTCAAAAATTGAATTTGGGGAGATTTAAGATAAAAACAAAAGTAACGCAAATAAAAGTAAAATAAAAGAACTTGGGGTGCCTCCCAAGAGTGCTAATTTATAGTCCTTAGCTGGACTCTTCATGCATTTCACTAAAAAGGAGGTGAGGGATCAGAGAGCTTGTAACAGCTTGCTCCTTTTATTGGGTCTCCAATTATGTAATGTTTCAATCTATGCCCATTGACCTTAAAATTCCTAGATTTTTCACTCCAAATTTCAATTGCTCCATAAGAAAAAACCTTAGAAACTCTATATGGACCAGTCCATCTTGATTTAAGTTTTCCAGGGAACAATTTCAATCTTGAGTTGAACAACAAAATTGAATCACCTTCTTTAAATTCCTTTTTCCTAAGATGCTTATCATGCTAAACTTTAGTTCTTTCTTTATAAATATGGGCACTTTCATAGGCATCCATCCTCAATTCTTCAAGCTCATTAAGTTGCAATAGCCTCTTCTCACCAGCTTGCTTGAGATCAAAATTCAAGGTCTGAATGGCCTAATATGCTCTATGTTCTAGCTCCACAGGTAAATGACAAGACTTAACATACACTAACCTAAAGGGAGTAGTTCCTATAGGGGTTTTGTAAGCAGTCCTATATGCCCATAAAGCATCATCTAGTTTGACAGACCAGACTTTCCGAGAATTGCTCACTGTTTTCTCCAAGATATGTTTGAGTTCTCTGTTAGAAATTTCAACGTGTCCTGAAGTTTGAGGATGGTATGGGGTAGCTATTTTGTGGACTACACCATACTTCCTCATTAAGCTCTCAAATTGCTTATTATAAAAATGTGAACCCCTATCACTAATTATAGCCCTTGGAGCTCCAAATCTACTCAAAACAAATTTCTTTAAGAATTTTATTACCATCTTTAGCATCATTAGTTGGAGTTGCAATAGCTTCTACCCACTTTGACACATAGTCAACTCCAACTAGAATTTATTTATTACCATATGAAGGAGGAAATGGGCCCATAAAATCTATTCTCCAGACATTGAATAATTCCACTTCAAGAATATCATTTAGGGGCATTTGATCTCTTTTTGACAGATTTCCACTCCTTTGACGTTTATCACATTCTAACACAAATTTCCTCACATCCTTAAAAAGATTTGGCCAAAAGAAACCAGCCTGCAGAATTTTACTAGCTGTTTTAGAGATTCCAAAATGTCCTCCATAATCAGAAGCATGGTAATGATGCATAACACTCTGTGTCTCCTCATCAGGAATACATCTTCTTATTAAACCATCACAACATCTCCTAAAGAGTAAAGGATCATCCCATCTATAAAATTTTGCCTCATGCAAAAACTTTTTCTTTTGTTGCCATGTCATTCCTAGAGGTAAAACTCCACAAGATAGATAATTCACCAAGTCTGCATACCAAGGTAATTTAGCAACAAGAGAGAAAAGTTATTCATCCAAGAAAAACTCATCAATAGGGACTTCATCCATTTCTTCATCATCCAATTTCAACCTACTAAGATTATCCGCAACTACATTTTCAGCTCCCTTCTTATCTCTAATCTCCAAATCAAACTCTTGTAGCATCAGAATTCACTTAATGAGTTTAGGTTTAGCTTCCTTTTTACGGAGTAAATACCTGATAGCAGCATGATCAAAAAATATAACCACCTTTGAGTCTATAATGTAAGGTCTGAACTTTTCCAATGCAAAGACAATTGCTAAGAATTCCTTTTCAGTTGTTGCATAATTTGTTTGAGCCTCATCCAGTGTTCTACTAGCATAATAAATAGCATAAGCCCTTTTGTCCTTTCTTTGACCAAGAATAGCTCCAATTGCATAGTTGCTAGCATCACACATAATTTCAAAAGGTAGGCTCCAATCGGGCGGTTGCATGATTGGTGCAGTGAAAAGAGCTTGCTTCAACCTACAAAAGGCATCCAAACACTCTTGGTCAAATACAAATGGTATGTCATGACTTAACAAATTAGACAAAGGTTTGGCTATTTTAAAAAATCCTTGATAAAGTGTCTGTAGAACCCAGCATGCCCTAGAAAACTTTGAATTCCTTTGACATTGGTAGGAGGAGCCATCTTCTCTATCACTTCAACCTTGGCTTTATCAACCTCTATTCCTCTGTCAGACACCAAATGTCCAAGCACTATCTCTTCCTGAACCATTAAATGACACTTTTCCCAGTTTAACACAAGGTCAGTATCTGCACATCGCTACAAGACTTTAGAAAGGTTAGCCAAGCATATGTCAAATGAAGATCCATAAACAGAAAAGTCATCCATAAAAACCTCCATTATATCTTCAATGAAATCTGAGAAGATTGCCATCATGCACCTTTAAAAAGTGGCTGGTGCATTACACAACCCAAATGGCATCCTCCTATAAGCAAAGGTTCCATATGGACAAGTAAAAGTGGTTTTCTCTTGATCATTTGGATGGATAGGGATTTGAAAAAATCCTGAATACCCATCTAAATAGCAAAAATAAGAATGCCTAGCCAGTCTTTCTAACATTTGATCAATGAAGGGAAGTGGAAAATGATCTTTTCTAGTGGCAATATTTAATTTTCTGTAATCTATGCACATTCGCCAACTAGTCACTGTTCTGGTGGGAATTAATTTATTATTTTCATTTTTGACCATTGTTATTCCACCCTTTTTTGGGACAACATGTACTGGACTCACCCAAGTACTGTCTGAGATAAGATATATGATCCCTGCATCAAGCAACTTCAAAATTTCCTTTTTAACAACTTCTTTCATATTTGGGTTCAACCTCCTCTAATGTTCAATAGATGGCTGACAATTTTCTTCCAAAATAATTCTGTGCATGCAAAAATGTGGGCTTATTCCCTTAATGTCATCTATGGTATATCCTAAAACTTTCCTAAATTGCCTCAACAACTTATCAACCTCTAAAGTACTCAAGTTTGCATTTACAATTACTGGATAAGTGTTATTGGTGCCAAGAAATTCATACCTGAGCTGAGAAGGAAGTTGCTTAAGTTCTACCTTAGGTGCATCTTCTTCCTTGAATGATGGTTGCTTAGATTCGACTTTTTCCTTTTGTGTGAGTTGAAAAACTGGAGCAGAAATGAATGGTGGACTGCCCTCTAAATGTTGAGCATATGCAGCCACATGAGGGTTGTCATAGTCTATGCTTCCTCCATGAACTAAGAAATTTTCAAGTGGATCTTCCGGATATCTCTTTCTGAAGTGTTCTTCAACCAGCTCATCAACGATATCAATTCTCAAACAAGTATCAACTTCAGTGTCATGACCCAACCTATGGGCCGGACCGGCACTAGGACCTGGGCCAGCCTAAAGCCCCCGAGGCCCGTAGTAAACCTTAACTATTCATTAACCCAACTCTAAGGCCCATTTGGGCCCAATTTCAAGAAAACAAACGGACAGAGTCCGGCCATAAAATGGACTTTCCAACGGGGAGTTTTCGACTCACCCGACCTGTAAACACAATAAACCATCCATTGGGGAGCTCAGCTCACCCTCCACATACTCATCAACATAATAATAAATGGGAGCTCAGCTCCCTCATCCAATCCATCAAAACAGACTTAAAATATTAAGTTTACAGGTCCAACATGAATATAATATTACAGACTAAATTCAAATAATTACTGCTAACACATGCGGAAATTCTAGGAGTAAATAAAATTACACAAATATCGATAAACAACCTGCGAAGTATAAAAGCAGGTTAACCCAGAATAAATATCCTCCTGTGGCCTGTAAAAATTTTTGAACAGGAGTGAGCGTTCGACTCAGAGAGTAAAATATCAATCTTAACTATAATCTCTATAACTATCTGAACTAATGCACCCTGTAGAGTGAAATGCAACATAAACAACATTTTCACATCATAGCATCAAATAGGTAATTTGGAGCACTCACACACCCTGTAGTATCAATCATAACATATGGGAGCTGATCCCCTATACAGCTCTCTTAAATCCAACCTGGTGCCAGCGAATAACCAAATCGAGGGTCCCAGCGAATTACTCAAGCCGTGACTACCCCTCGAAGGAACGGGTCCCAGCGAATTACTCAAGCCGTGACTACCCCGTCCTATCCATAGTCCACACCACATCACACGCACCCCAACCCATGCACACTGCTCCAAATTACCACAACAACATCCATGGCACATCAACAGTTATGAATGCAACATAAATCGTGCCTAGAGTTTAACTAAATAAATATATGCATATAAGTGATGCATGGGCATGCTGAACATATAATAATATCGAAATTACAATTAAAATTAATATTTTACTCACAGACTTGACGACAAATTACTGTGGCGGCTGGGCGGAGGAAGAAGGCTGTCCCGGCTCACCTGACAATTATATTACAATTATTTAATACAATCTGACTCAATACAAATAAAGAAAAAGACTAATTACGTCCTAAGTCGTGCCGAAAATCCGGCAGAGTCTCCCCTATACTTAGGACCTACCCAACCTGCAAAAGGGCTAAAAACGCACTTCTATACTCACAATCCATACATCAACAGTTCAATCATATCACACACCCCTCTGGGCCCATCAAATCAATCATCCATCACAATACGCAAAATTTCAATTTAGTCCTTATTATTGATCATTTTTGCAAAAGCGCCCAAACAAGCTCTAAAAATTATAAAACTTTGCCTCATGGTCCTTAGCAATATTACTAAGCTATTGCAAAAGAATCGTAATTTTATAACCTACCACGAATATTTTATGGATTTTTAATCCCAATTAAGCACTATAAAATAACGAAAAAACAATGTTCGGGTTTAACTTTGCAGATTCCGACTTGAGGAACGCTGGGGCGTCGACAATGGGGCTAGCCAAAACCTCGGCCCAATTCGGAGACTTTCCCGATAACGGTCATGCGCCCAAATTTGCGCACCGGCCAATCGCCGAATTTCCGCGAATCGAGGATACCTACACGAAGCCCATAACACGGGGGTTAGTACATAAATTTTTCAGAATTTTCTAAGCTCATTAAATGCTCGGAAAAACACTGCGAAGTTCCGTGGGACCCACCGAAAAACGGTGTCGGAAAAATTCGAAATTTATGTCGTTGCGAAGCTCTCGACGAATGGAGCGTGCTGGTGGCCTCGGTTTCCTCGTGGGATTCACGGTTTTCGAGAAATCTAGCCCAAAAGTCGAAATGGGCTAAAATCTTCCCGAGCAAAAATCGGACAAACCGCTCGATGGATTTCGGCGTGCTTGGTGTCTCTGAAAGCTCGCCGAGTAGATGATTTTAGACACAAGAACCGGTCCAATTGGTGGCCTGATCGGCCGGATTTGGCCGAGAAACTGGAGCGACGCAGCGTGCGAGGAGGAGAGAGAAAAGAAAGAGAAAAGAGAGGACGACGCGGGAGAAGAAAAAGGAAAGGGAGCCGGTTCGATTCGACCGGTCCGGTTCGATTCGGCCGGTTCGATTCGAAATACAAAATTTTGAATTTTTACTCTGCCTCGGGACCGAAAACGAGGTCCAAAAATTCCGAAAAAATTCCGTAAAACTCAGAAAAATACGTAGACTCCAAATATATTTTTAGTTTTGCCACGTGGTCTTTAAATTAATTTTTAAAAATCATCAAAGTTTATATTTTCGGAAAATCGAACCCGATTTTTAAAATCCGAAAAATCTCAAAAAAATTCCTAAAATTTAAATAAAATTAAAATATCAAAAATATTCATAAATAATAAAATTTGGGGTGTTACATTCAGAATGATGCTTCTTCGTAGTGTTATTAATATTAAAAACCAATTGATCTTCACCAACTCTAAGAGTCAATTTTTCTCCCTTAACATCAATCAATGCTCCTATTGTAGCTAGAAAGGGTCTTCCCAAGATAATTGGGATATTAGAATCCTCTTCCATGTCCAAGATGACAAAGTCAACAGGTATATAGAACTTCCCAACCTTCAGAGGCACATTCTCCAAAATCCCTTCAGGATACTTAATTGATCTATCAGCTAACTGAAGAGAAATGTGGGTTGGCTTAAGATCTCCCATATTAAGCTTCTCATAAATGGAGAGGGGCATAAGGCTAACACTAGCCCCTAAATCACATAAAGCTTTTGTAGAACATGATTCCCCAATGTGGCATGGAATTGAAAAACTCCCTGGATCTTTGAGCTTTGGAGGAAGTTTCCTTTGGAGGATAGCACTGCATTCTTCTGTCAAAGCTACAGTTTCATGGTCTTCAAGTTTCCTCTTGTTTGAGAGAATTTCTTTTAAGAATTTTGCATAAGAGGGCATTTGTGAAAGAGCATCAATAAAAGACACATTTATGTATAGCTTCTTCAAAACCTCTAAGAACTTTCCAAATTGCTTATCAAGCTTGGCTTTTTGAAATCTTTGTGGAAAGGGAAGTTGTGGTTTGTAAGGCTCTGGAGGTATATACTTCTCTTCCTTCTCTTTAATTTTCTCTTTATATTTTTCTGCACTTTCTTTCTCACTTTCTTGTTTTTCACTCTCATCAATTTCTTTCTTATTTTCTCTCTTCTCACTATTTTCACTTTTCTCATTTTTTTTCACTCTTCTCATTATTTACAACTTTCCCACCTCTTAAAGTAATAGCTTGACACTGCTCTCTTGGGTTTTCCGGTTGACTTGGAAGTTTTCCAAAGGACTTGGTACCTGAGGAAGATGCTTGTTGTGCAATCTGATTTTCCAACATTCTGTTATGTGTTTGCATCTGTTCTAGCCTTGCTTTCATTTCTCTCATCTCTTTATCATGCTTAGTTTGGTTAGCAAGAATCTGTTGTAATAAAGCTTCAGTGGTGGAACTTTGTTCTTGCTTTTTTGGTGGAGGATTCATATTTCTCTGCTGAAAATTAGGCAATGGTTGCCTATTTTGCTGATATGGAATTCCTTGATGCTGTTGTGGCTGAAGATTCTGATTTGGGACTTGACTTTGCTGATTTCCCCATGAAAAGTTGGGATGATTCCTCCAAGTTGGATTATAAGTTTGAGAGTAAGGATTCCCCATTTGTTTGTTTCCATAATTACCAACATATGCAGCTTGCTCTCCATAGTCTACTCCACAGCTGGTAGTTCCTTCTGCATAAGCAACTTGTTGTGAACTTCCAGATGATGATGATGAACTAACCAAAATACTTAAATCTTCCATCTTCTTAGCCAAAATATTTGTAAGTGCATCAAACTTTGCATTAATCATATTGAATGGATCAAGGTCATACATTCCAGTAGCTTGCCTCTTTTGAGTTGGAGCTGGTCCTCTTAGACTACTCCAAAGATGAGTATTCTTTGCAATTTTCTCCAATAGCTCATAAGCTTCATCTTCATGCTTCATAATAAATTCTCCTCCTGTTTGAGCATCAATTATCCCTCTAATTGCAGGAGTAACATTGGTGTAAAAATTTTGGTTTATCATCCATTTTGGAATGGCATGATGTGAGCATTGTCCCTCTAATTCCTTCCATCTCATCCAAGATTCATAGAGAGTTTCATCTTCTCTTGGTCTAAAAGCTATCATTTGATTCCTCAATTCTTGAGTGCTTCCAAGTGGAAAATATTATGCAAGAAATGCATCAGTGAGTTGCTCCCAATTTGTAATGGAGTTGTGAGGTAAAGAGCCAATCCAATGCTCTATCCTTCAAAGAGAATGTGAATAGCTTCAAACTTGCTGCATCATCAAATACTCCAGGTTATTTTTGCATATCACAAATCATAGCAAACTTCTTTAGATGTGTGTGTGGATTTTCAGAAGGATGTCCCCCAAATTGGGAATTTTGAATCATTTGAAGAACCCTAAAATCCATCTTGTAGCTATTTGCATCAATTCTTGGTCTTGCTATACTTTCTCTCAAGTCATCAAAACGAGGAAAAGCATGATCCATCATACTTCCCCTAGGCACATTAGCATTTACTGTAACACCCTAGGCAAATCCCACATCGGCAAAACACGGGAGAGATGCTGGGTTTATAAGTTGGCGGTTCGTAACCCCTAGTAACGTGTTTTAAAACCGTGAGGGCTTTGGCCCAGAGCGGACAATATCACTAATGGGCTGGGCTGTTACATTTGTGGTATTAGAGCCACTCCACGTGCAACCTTGAACGATGGTGGGGCAAACCTCAACGAGGACGCTGAGTCCCATAAGGGGGGTGGATTGTAACACCCTAGGCAAATCCCACATCAGCAAAACACGGGAGAGATGCTGGGTTTATAAGTTGGCGGTTCGTAACCCCTAGTGACGCGTTTTAAAACCGTGAGGGCTTCGGCCCAGAGCGGACAATATCACTAATGGGCCGGGTTGTTACATTTACAACCTCTTTACCTTGGGCTACATTATTATTGTTTTGATCATTTCCAGTATTACCACTACCAATTCTAATTCTTTCATCAGCCATGTCTGCTTCAATTTCAGTTTCTCTAAAGGCTTCTTTCCTTTTTCTGGTTTCTTTCTTGTTGGCTCTACAAAATTTCTCAATTTCAAGATTAAACAATAAGGATGTGTCACTTGTATTTCTAGCTCTTCTCATAAAAGATTAAGAGTACCTAAAAAGAACAAACAAACACAAAATGAAAAGATAACAAAGATAAAACTATAAACAACTAAAATAATCAAGAATTCAATCTTAAACAAACAACTCCCCGGCAACGGTGCCAAAAACTTGATGTGGTCTAACCGCAAGTCCACGGGTCGTACAAGTAATATAGAAAAGATATCGTTCCCACGAGGAGTTGTGTTAATGATTGAATTTTTTATATAAAAATTCTGACTAATTTGAACTATTTTTGAAATTAAAGTAATAAATTGATAGATATTGAAGTGTGAATTCTATGTGTATAAAATTAATAATCTATTCAATAATGTAATGATTTAACTAAATTTGCATCAAATTAAAATAAGCAAATTGAAATATGGCAAGATTTAAAATGGCAGGTAATTAAATTCGATTAGAAATTAACAATGATAAAAAGGCGATTCTGGAGTTCGGGAGTTCATGTTCAAGCAATTTTAGGATTTTTAAATTGGTTATCCAATCTTGTGGAACTTACGGGTTTTAAGGAGATTAATTCTTAAATCCTTTGAATACCCTTTCGAGTGGGACAAAGAGTGCCTTAATCAATCTAATCCTACTTTCGTGGAGTTAAAGTTAATCAAGACCCATTAAGTTCCTTAATTAATCTGTAAATCCTCTTAATCCTTAGTCTATTTCTAGATCTAAGTTAATTAAGTCCAATTTCTTGATTATCTATCACAAGGCTTTCTCTTTTCGGTGCCTTAACCATGGATTAAGAACATCACTTAATGGGATTCTACACTAAGCATGTCATTGAGCACACAAGAAATGAAGAAAACTCATTAAGACCACAAAATATGGATTACCCAATCAAAATCCACAAAATATCTCAAATATTACATCCCAACTCCAGAATCTAATGAAAACTACTCACTATCCATAATATTTACAAGATATTCTGAGTTAATATGGAAATAAAACCTTAATCTAAGCTAAGAACAAAGAAACCCAATACAAGAAAGGTAGGAAATATGCAATAAAGGAAAGAAAATTCCAAATCTGGCTGGAAATGGTGGGAGTGACGTTTTTGCCCCCTTTTTGACTCTTCAGCTGCTACTCCTCTTCTTTTCCTTTTTCTTCCTCTCTTTCTAAAATGGGATAAGGGCCTATTTATATCTTTTTCTCTGACAAGGAGCCCTAAAATGGTGTGTTTTTATGAGAGAATCTTCTGCCAGCTCATTATGAGGACTTTATGGAACTGTATAAGTTATGTAGTCCCTTATGCAGTTTTCAGCTAGTTCCTGGCTCTCTGTGCGAAGCTGCATGAGCAGGGTGCAAGACTGCATAAGTTATACAGTTTTCCGTGAGGTCGCATAAGCAAGGCACGAATCTGCATAAGTTATGCGGCAACTTATGTAGATTTCGGCAGGTTTGGGACATTGTTTCTTCTCCTTGTGCAGAACTGCACAACTTATGCGTCAAGTTATGCGTAATTTGGCCAATGCATACTTTAACTTTGAACTTTGTTTTTTGATATCTTTGGCTATAGAAATCACTCCTCAATGGTAAAATTTCTTTTTAGACCCTCAAAAATACCAATTTTCCTACAAAACAAAGTAAAATTACAAATTAATCCAAAAATTGGCAATAATAAAAAACTATCTAAATAACTAACGAAATTAGCTAAAAGTGACTAATAATCAAATAAAATGGCCATGAAATTAAACCTAAATGACTATGCAAAATGTATGTATCAACGACCTCCAAGACCAAAAGGAGGGCATTCTAAATTCAAGAATGTCTCAAAGCCTAGATCTTCCTCTGTCACTGTTGTTGCTGCTACTGAGGGTTCTACTGCCATCACCATGAGTGATCTTGACGCACTATTCAAATAGGTTATCTCTTCTAATTCTCCTGCTGTCATGTCTACCACTCCGGGTAATTCTTATTGGCTTTTTGACTCTGCATGTTGTAATTATATGACCACTAATCTTAAATTCTTGTCTTTTGCAAAACCTGTATCTTCCTTACCACCAATCCATACTGCAAATGGTACTAAAATGAACATCACACATACTAGTCATGTGTTTACCTCAAATCTTCATCTCCCTGACACCTATTATATCCCTAATTTGACACTCAATCTTATTTCTATTGGTCAGTTGTGTGAAAAAGGACTAAATGTTATTTTTTCTCCCCATGGTGTCCAGGTACAGGATCCACAAACGAGACAGATTCTTGGGGAGGGTCACAGAGTGGGTCGATTATTTGAGCTTGCATCTTTACATCTTCCTCAGATATTTGTGTCTGCAGCTACAATCCCTAATTCCTCCATTCACCAATGGCATCGTCGTCTTGGTCATGCTTCTGCCAGTAAAATTCAACCTTTAATTTCTCATGGATTATTAGGATCTACTAAGTTTGAGTCATTTAATTGTTTAAATTGTTAGCTTGCAAAACAACCTGCATTATCTTTTTCTCATAATAATACTACTTCAGACACTCCTTTTGGTTTAATTCATTCTGACATTTGGGGTCCTTCTCCTATTTCTTCAATAAATGGTTTTCGTTTTTTTGTGATATTTATTGATGATAATTCTCGGTTTACTTGAATGTATTTTTTGAAACATCGATCTGAGTTATCACAAATTTGCATCACATTTGCAAAAATCATTAAAACTCAGTTCTCTTGTGACATTAAAATTCTCCGAACAGACAATGCCATGGAATATCGGGATTCTTCTTTACTTCAGTTTCTTAGTCAATAAGGCATAGTTGTTCAACGTTCTTGTCCTCACATCTGTCAATAGAATGGGCGAGCCGAACGCAAGCATTGCCATATTCTTAATTATGTACGTACTCTTCTTCTTTCTGCCTCATATCTAGAAAAATTTTAGGGAGAAGCAGCTCTTCATGCTGTTTATATTATTAACTGTCTTCCTACCTTGGTTCTTCATAATTTATCTCCTTTTGAAAAGTTGTTAGGACAACCTCCTGATTATTCCATCCTTAAACCTTTTGGATGTGTTTCTTTTGTTCTTTTACAACCTCATGAACATGCCAAATTAGAACCCCGTGCTCGTCTATGTTGTTTTCTTGGTTATGGCATTGAACACAAGGGTATCGTTGTTGGAATCCTGTTTCTAACAAGTTACACATCTCTCGTCATGTTACCTTTTGGGACAATAATATGTTCTCTTTTCTTTTCAAATTTCATCACTCTGTCAATACTGACTCTCTAGTTTTCACTGACTCCTCCAAAGAGCTATTTCCAAGTCCTGATCCAGGTGATTGTGATGTGCTCAATATTAGCCTAACTACACCTGCCCCTGTTGAATCTGCCCCAGTTGTTGATCCAGTACCTGCGCCTGCATCTCCTCCTAGCACTACTCTTCGTCGTTCTACTCGTGTAAGAGAAACTCCTCATTATCTTTCTGATTTTCACTGTTACTCTACTATTGCAACCCTTCATGAGCCTCATTCTTATCGTGAGGCAAGTACTGACCCTCTTTGGCAGCAAGCTATGGTAGCGAACTTGGGCTTTAGAGAAAACTCATACTTGGGATTTAGTTGATCTTCCACCAAACAAGATCCCTATTGGTTGCAAATGGATTTACAAAATCAAGACCCGTTCTGATGGAACTATTGAACACTACAAAGCTCGCTTAGTAAAAGGGTACACTTAAGAGTATGGTATCGACTATGAAGAAACTTTTGCTCTAGTGGCTTGATTAACATCTATTCGCAGTCTCTTAGCTATTGCTGAAGTTCGTAAATGGAAACTTTTCTAGATGGATATCAAAAATGCTTTTATTCATAGTGATTTAACAGAAGAGGTTTATATGTATCCTCCTCCTGGTTATCATTCTCCTCATAAGGTTTGCAAACTTCGGTGAGCCTTATATGGATTAAAACAAGCTCCCAGGGCCTGGTTTGCCAAATTTAGTTCCACTCTTGCTCAATTTAGTTTTTCTCTCTAGTCCACATAATTCTGCATTATTCATTCGCTAAACTGATAATGGTATTGTTCTTCTGTTGCTTTATGTTAATGATATGATAATAACAGGAGATGATTCATCTGGTATTTCAGAGTTACAACATTATCTCAATCAACACTTTGAAATGAAGGACCTGGGTTCTCTCTGCTATTTTTTGGGTCTTGAAGTTTCTCAAAATTCTGATGGCTATTATCTATCTCAAGTCAAGTATGCATCCGACATACTTTCTCGAGCAGGCATCACTGATAGCAAAACAGTATCAACCCCATTGGAGCTCAATTGCAAACTTACACCTCTTGATGGCACTCCTCTTGATGATCCTACTTTATATCGACAGCTTGTCGGGAGTCTTGTTTATCTCACAGTTACTCGACCTGATATTTCATATGCTATTTATCTGGTCAGCTAGTTTATGTCTGCTCCTCGCTCAACTCATTTCTCTGCAGTACTTCAAATCCTTCGTTATATCAAAGGCACTCTTTTTCATGGTTTGCACTTTTCCACTACCTCCTCCCTAGTATTATCTGGCTACTCTGATACTGATTGGGCTGGTGATCTAATAGATCGTCGCTCTACAACTGGTTATTGTTTCTTCTTGGGTAATTCTCTTATCTCTTGGCATAGCAAAAAGCAAACTGTTATTGCACGTTCTAGCATAGAATCTGAATATCATGCTCTTGCTGATGCTACATCTAAATTACTTTGGTTATGGTGGTTATTAACTAATTTGGGTGTCACTCATTCTTCTGTCACAATGCTTCATTGCGATAATAGAAGTGCCATACAGATTTCTCATAATGATGTATTTCATGAGCGTACCAAACACATCGAAATTGATTGTCATTTTCTACGTCATCATGTTGCTCATGGCACCAAATGTTTGATTCATGTCTCCTTTATCAGCCAAATCGCTGATATATTCACCAAAATGCATCCTCCAGCTCGCTTTCAGGATCTCTTAAGCAAACCCAAATTGGCACCTGTGTTACCACCTTGATTTTGAGGGGAGGTGCTAGCATAATTACAGCAATTAACATGATTATAGGAGATTTGTGTAGCATAATTACAGCAATTATTATTCTTGTCTAAATTAGCTCATATTCTCATGTATAAATAGATGTAATATCTCTGTAAATAAGACACAAACAAATACACAATCCTTTTCTTCATTACTTGTATTCTTTCTTCTAACAAACATAAATAGGTTTGTATCATAAACGAGTCAATTTATTTATGACATGCTAAAAATAAAGGTTTAATCGGATTGACCCACTTAATTCAATAAAACACATAACAACCAGTTTATTTAATCGAGATTTTATTTTGATCTATTAAAATCTGTTATGACCCCTTTTATTTATAATTAAAAATATAATTTAACTTTCAATATCTTATAATTTATATTTCTTGTTATTTTTATGAAATACTTAATATTAAAAGAAATTGATATATATATATATATATATTGAACTACAAGGAAAAAAAATAGACTCAAAACATTATAATTAATTTCATTATAACTACTCAATTTATATGAATAGATTATATGAGATTAAGAAAATAAAATAAAATTACATAGTGATTCTGTTATACTCATTTCATATAGGCATTTTAGGGTAGTTTTGCATCCATTTTGCCCTAATATTTTAGTATATTTTATGTTTTTAGCTTATTTGTTAACTTTAGATACTTTATATTTGATTTTTATAATTTTGTTATTTTTGATAGGATTTTGTGGCAAATTGAGGATCAATGAGTGTATTAGGAAGTGATTTGAAGAAATTTGGAATTCTTTAAGCATGGAGGAAAGTTGAAGAAATCAAGCCTTGAAAGAGCAAACCAGCCGAAATTTGCTTGAGACTTTGCTTAAGATCCTGCTCAGGGTAAAGCGGCAGTGCTTAAGGTGCAGCACAAGTCAAGCATGAGCAGAAAAGTCTATTTTACTCTAAGTCTGCCGAGATTTGCTGAAGGTCTGCTTAACCTTAAGCATAAAGGCGACTGTGAAATTTGCTAAGAAGCTGCTTAGGGTTGAGCCGAACCCTAAGCAGACTGCCCAGAACGTGAATAGTGCTACTGACTTGGATAATTTTACACCTCATTTCCTATCCACTCCTTGGCTCCTATTTACTTTTAGGGCAACTTTTTGGGACGATATAAATTCATCATTTCCTTATTTTTGCCACAAGAGGAAAGGAAGGTAAAAAAAAAAAAGGAAAGAAAAATTTAATAGAGAGAGAGAGAGGAGACGCCATTTTTCTCTTGGAGGAGGAGCTACTGCATCAATTTTGGAGCTCAAGAAACCAGAGATTTTGGTTCTTCTACCTGGGTTTTTCTATTTTAGTCCTTTTATCATGTTTTTCTTTACTTTTCCATCAACCTTTCTTGTAAATACCATCATGAGTGAGTAATCTCTTTAGATTTCAGAGTTGGGAAATATGTTTTAGATTAATTTGTGGATTTGGACTGGGTACTTCCTTATTTTACTTAAATATGAGTTTTGATTCTTTCCTTGTGTGCTTGATTTACTTGCCTAATGTTGGTACCCATTGGGTATTGTGTTAATCTTTGATTAAAGGACCGAAAGGTGAAAGTCATTGATAGATAATCAAGGATTGGAACTTAAAATCACCTAGATTTAGAAATAAACTAGGATTTTAAGAGGAATTAATTATTGGTTACAAAACTTAATGGGTTTTAAAGTAATCAAATAACATACGAAAGTAGGTTTGGTTATTTTAGAACACACTTCTGTTTGCTTGAAAAAGATATCAAAGGAATTTAGAATCAATTTCCTTCAAACTCTATTTTTCCCTAAAAATTGGAATGCCCAAGACAAATCCCAATTAATTTATGCATAAACCCCCAACTCTGGAATCACTTTTAACATAATTAGACTTTCATTTAAATTACCCACTGTTAATTTAGTTTAATTGCGAACTAGAATTAGAATTTATTTGTTTGCTCTTTACCCATTTCAATTAGATTAATCAATTTACCTTGCTTATTTACATTTACTATTTATCCATTAATCATTAGTCCAAATAATCGCTTCATTCATAGTTTGGTACTCAAACAGCAAATCCTCCTTGGAACGATACTTAATTCATCACTTTATTAATTGAGGCAACTCGTATACTTGCGGATAATCCACATCAAGTTTTTGGCGCCGTTGCCGGGGATTTGATTTTTGTTTGATATTGAACAATTGTTTGTGTTGGTTAATTTGGGTATTTTATTTTATTTTCTTTTTACCATTTTACTTTGAGAATTTGTTTATTTTGTTTTTTTTTTTCAGGTGCTTCATTTTATGAGAAGGACAAAAAGTGAAGAAATCAATTTATTCTTTGACCCAGAAATAGAAACGACAGCAAAAGCTTTAAGAGCAAAATCTAAGAGGAGAAAAGCTGAAATTAAAGCTCAACAACAACAAGAAAGAGCACAAGAGCAAGAGCAATTATAAGAAGAAATGGCCAACAACAATAACAACCGCTCTGTGAAGGATCATGCTTATCCTAACATTGGAGATTTCATGCCAAGTATCACAAGACCAAGAGTAGAAGCTAATAATTTTGAACTGAAGCCTGCACTCTGTCAGATGGTACAACAATCACAATTTGGAGGAAATCTAAATGAAAGTCCACATGTGCATCTAGCACACTTTCTTGAGATCAGTGATATGTTGAAGATAAATGGAGTTTCTGATGATGCAATTCGACTCAGATTATTTCCTTTTTCTCTGAAGGACCGAGCTAGAGAGTGGTTACATTCTTTGCCACCGGGTTCTATCACAACATGGGATGAACTTTCTCAAGCATTTTTAGCTCAATATTTTCCACCAAGCAAGACAGCTAAGCTAAGAAATGAGCTGACTTCTTTCAAACCTAGAGATGATGAGAGCTCGTATGAAGCATGGGAGAGGTACAAGGATTTGCAAAGGAGATGTCCACATCATGGGATTCCTAAGTGGATGCTTGTTCAACATTTTTACAATGGAGTTTCACCAGCTATTAAAAGTACAATTGATGCATCTTCTGGAGGTGATCTTATGGAGAAATCTGAAGATGAAGCTTTTTCTGCTCTTAATAAAATTGCTTATAACAACTACCAATGGAGCTGTGAGAGGAATGAGAACAAGAAACCAGCTGGTATGTTTGAGCTTGATGTCATGAATATGATTAATGCTAAGTTTGATGCTTTGACAAGGAAGATGGACAAACAAAGCATGAAAGTAGATTCTTCAGCTGGAGGGTCTAGTAATTCAGCAGAAGTTGGAGCTGCAAATGTCAATTGTGCAGCAGATTTTTCTGCACTTAATCAAGATTTTTCAAGTGAGCAAGTGGATTATGTGGGGAACTACAATCAAAGACCAGGTGGTAACTCATTTTCTGCAACTTATGATCCAGCATGGAGAAACCACCCCAATTTCTCTTGGGGAGGTAGACAGGGGCAAAATCAGAATTTTTAGCAACCCTCTGGGTATCAACAAAATCAGAATTTTCGGCAGAATAGAGGTCCTCCTCCTGGAATTTCTAAACCTCAAAATGCACCTGCTCCACCTCTACCACAACAAGCACAACCAGACAAGACAGCTAGATTGGAAGCCATGATTGAGACTCTACTTGTGAGCCATCAAAGTCAACAAGAAATGATTTAGCATCTAAAGTGGATCAAATGGCAACACATAACAAGATGTTAGAGAATCAAATAGCTTAACAAGCTAGCTCTTCAAGTAACAAAGCATTTGGGAAGCTCCCTAGCCAGCCTGAAAATTCAAGGGAGCATTGCATTGAGGAGTGGAAAAATATTGGAGAATGGAGATAAAAAGATTGAAGAGAAAATTGAAGAAAAGAAAAGCAGAGAAGGAGATGAACAAACTGAATCTGGAGTTAGAATTGGAGCTGAGAAAGAAAATTCAGTGGAAGAAAAAGGAAGTAAGGAGAGGGAGAGCAAAGAGGAAGAACCAAAACATGTGACACCCCTTACCCGACTATAGTGTAGCCGAGCAAGTTATGCCACTCAGTGTGCCGGAGCACTCTATTTTATCTTAATTCATTTTTATCATAGTTTTGAATATAACTTGTGAAATATAATTCATTTTAAGCCATTTATCGAAATTACTATTTATTTGAGGTTCCGAAAATTTTATAGAAAATCCGGCGGAGTGCCGGCTAAAAATGGAGAAAACAGTTCTTCGGAACCTGTGAAAAACACTTCCTATATTCATTTTCCATCATCTCAACTCCATTTATCAAATTCTCAACAATGTTCAATCTCAGTTCTCATTCATCCATCTCATATGATACCATGCATAAATCATAGATAAACATTCACTTTTCCATTTACAACCACACTTTTCATTATTTACATGAATATCAAAATACATTACATAAGTTTCAAATACATATGAGAAAATAAAATCAATTACAAAATACCAAAATGACATCTAGCATCCTACCAATGCACTGCTGACAGTGAGGTGACACAGACACTATGCAGAACTGTGAACTGCCTTACCAACTGTGGTCTCATCTGGCGCTCTGTCAATCTTCGCACCTACAGCGTTGCAAAAGCAACGCGCTAAGCATAAAGCTTAGTGGTGCAAATAATGAAATAGAAAGAAATAATATGCAATATAAAAATCATAATTTCTTAGCCATTGTGTTCATAAGAACTGAATAATTACCAACTTAGTGTTTAGTCGAGGGCTAATTACGTTTTATGATATTAACTTCTTCATGAATTTTAAGTTTTCATTGTATTCTATCGTAATCATTCCTGATATTTAGTTTTCGTATTTTCTTCAATAATCAGTTCAATTACAGTTATACTTTTCCATGCCCAAGTAACCTATCTTCGACGATCGGATCGATAACGGGTCGTTGGCACCGACACCGCGGTGCCTCGGGCGTCATACCATGGGACGCAGAGCGCCAACCACGTATGCGATCGATGGCTAAAAAGCCATGATATCACATAATTGGCATAAAAGCCATGAATACGGGCATAAAAGCCATGGATACGGGCATAAAGCCATGAATACAGCATAAAAGCCTTTCCTTTCGCGATCTTGCTAAAACAATACCCTATTGGCATGCCAAACTATCCAAACCAATCACATTAGGCCTACTAGGGCATTTTGCATTTTTAAGTTTCACAATTTTTGAATTTCAAGTTTTCATGTCACTATTCATTTCCTTAGTCAACTAAAATGTTGACTTTTGCATAAACAATAGGTACATTGGTTTTAATACTCCCAACATACCACATTTTGTATTCAAAACTTGTTAGTTTTGGTCACTTTCTCAAAGCTTAGGTCATTTTGGCAAAATTGCCAATTTTTGGTTTTGGTGTCACTATTCACCTCATTGGTCAACAAAAATGTTGACTTTTGGATAGAAAATATGTACATTGACTTTGGCACTCCAAACATACCACATTTGGTGTTTAAAACTTGTTGGCATTAAGTGTTAATACCATTCCAAAGTGTAACTCAATACTAGCAGAATTTTCAGTTTTGGTGGGTCAACTTCACTGTTCCATTGGACACTGTTACTGTTGGAATTTGAAGAAATGAAAAACATGAAAGTTGTTCCTTATTTTGTCTAGTTGAATTTATTTTTTTGAATCACTCCATTTGGAGTTTTGTAGCTCTAGATATGGCCCAAAAACCCAAGCTGGCCGGATTGCCAAATCTGCAGATTTACCATATCTACAGTGCATGAACAGTAACTAGAGTCACTTGGTTGGATGGGTTCTGGCCATAATTTGGGGTAGTTTCCTTCATGAAAGTTGTTTGTCTATGTCTTAACTTGTTGCTGTAAAAATTTCAGGTCAATTGACCAAATCTACAGTGAGTTATGGCCAAATGAACAGTTACTGTTCATTTGGTCAATTCTGCAGAGGCAGTTTCAGGGTTCCGGATTGGGGCCAAGTTTTGGTCCTCTTGCTTTGGTCTTTTGGGCATGGTTTCTTCAGTAAAAATGTGCCATTATAAGCCTAGTTTCATGTACAATTGGCCAAACATCAATTGGACTAACACAGCCCAAGTTATGGCAGTGCAAAGGGACTGAATTTTCAGTCCCTATGCTGCTGTCCTAGGGCAGCCTGCAACCCCTCTTTGCAACCTTGTTCTTCAGTCCATTTGTTGGTCAAATTACCTAAAATGGTCACTAATTGACCATTAAAATGCTCTCTTATAATTTCCTAAACCAAGTTACATTTTTCTCACAAAACCCTAACTCAAATTCATGTTTTTATACAATATGTCTTAGTTAGCTTTTTAATCATTGTTCTTGTATTTACAACTTCCAACATAACTCTAATTCACTTCAAACTCATAAAAACACTAACTCCTATTCCATAATTAGGGCAGCCGAAATTCATGTACACCTTCACAAGAATTTTTGTTCCTTTAATTTACATTTTCTCACTAAATTCAAGTTGCTATTTATGAAATGAAAGAGTTTTAAGTATATAGAGCACTAACCTTGTTGTATGCCAATCCAAGCTTGAGAGAACTTCACTTTCCTTCTTCTTCTTGGCTGCCAAGAGCTTGTTTAAGGTGTGGGATTAATTTTTGATGAAGGGACTTATGGGTTTTAGGGTGAGGAAGCATGGAATTTAAAGCTTGAAAGAGCTTTCATGGAGGTGGCTATGGTGGAAACCCTCTCCTTCCTCTCTCTACGTTTTTGGCTGCTGGTTTTTGGTCCATTTGGTCTTCATTTTATGTCTTTTAATGTTTTAGTCAAATGGTAGCTTAATGGTGATTGGTGGTGGCTTTTTAATGACATCACCTTATGTCATTATTAAGCCTTTTTCTTCATTTTCTTTTCTTTCCTCCACTACTCATTCTTAATTTAATTTCTAGTAATGTTTATTCATATTTTGAGTCATAATAATTATTTACTTAACTGGACAAGTCGGCCAAAAATCACCTCTGAAGGCGAAATGACCAAAATGCCCTCCGTTTGGCTTAACGGGTCAAAATTTGCTGTACCGATTGAAAAATTTTTCTAGGTATTTTCTTGGCATTCTAATGTCATGGGAACCTCAATAACCCTTCTCTGGAGTCCCAAAAATTATTTTATAATTTTTTCCCCGGGTCTAGGGCTCCTCGTTGCGAGAACCGCAACTTCCCTTCGGTTACCCATCGCTTGTGCACCGGCTCGTTTTGCTTGGTTGTATTTTATTTCTAAAATTTTTACTAAATTTTTCTCATTAATATTTGAGTTATTTATGGTTTCTCGCTTTAGTTTAAATATTTTTCTGGACGTTCTAGCTGTCTGGACCGACACCGGTCACCGGAACAGTAGACTGTGCGGAATTGCTACCGGGAGGATGTTACAAAACATGTTGCACCTAAAGCCTACATGCCACCTTTACCATTCCCACAAAGGTTCCAGAAAGCGAAATTGGATAAACAATTTGGGAAGTTCTTGGAAGTATTGAAGTCTTTGCATGTGACTATTCCTTTCACTGATGCCTTAGCACAAATGCCTTCTTATGCTAAATTTTTGAAGGAGATTTTATCTAACAAGAAGAAATTGGAGGAATTTGAGACTGTAGCTCTCACGGAAGAAAGCAGTGCTATTTTGCAAAATAAGCTTCCACCCAAACTGAAAGATCCTGGAAGTTTTTCCATACCATGTCACATTGGGGATATCAGTATAGATAAGGCTTTATGTGATCTTGGAGCCAGTGTTAGTCTGATGCCATTGTCTATCTATGAGAAAGTGAAGATTGGAGAAATGAAGCCTACTACCATTTCACTACAGTTAGCAGATAGGTCTATTAAATTTCCAATTAGGGTAATTGAGAATGTTCCTCTGAAAGTTGGAAAATTTTTCATACCAGTGGATTTTGTGGTATTGGAGATGGAGGAGGATGTACACATTCCTATTATTCTTGGTAGACCTTTCCTTGCTACTGCTGGAGCTGTGATTGATGTAAAAAATGGGAGGCTTACATTAGAAGTTGGGGAAGAGAAAGTTGAATTTAATTTGTTTCAAGCAATGAAAAAGAAAGATGATTCAAATTCATGCTTGAGAATTGATGTGATAGATGAGGAGGTTAGAGAAGTACTTAAAAAGCAACATCCTAAAGATCCCTTAGAATCTTGTTTGGTTTATAACATCAAAAAAAGGGATGAGATTGAAGAAACTGCAGAATATGCTACAATTTTGGAAGGAAATCCACCTTTGCCTATGGCTGATATTGAAAAGATTGGGGACTTGAAGCAAGAAACAACTTCATCATCAAAGCTTGAAAAAAGTGAAGCACCGAAGGTAGAGTTGAAACCTCTTCCAACAAATCTCAGGTATGCTTTTCTAGGTCAAAATTCTACATATCCTGTGATTGTTAGTGCTAAATTGAATGATTGTGAGGTTAAAAAATTATTTAGAGTTCTTAGAAAGCATAGAAGGATAATTGGTTATACCATTAATGATATTAAAGGAATACATCCTTCTGTGTGCATGCATAGAATTTTGTTGGAAAATAATCATAAAGCCTATTGAGAATCACAAAGGAGATTGAATCCAAAAATGAAAGAGGTTGTGGAAAAGGAAATCTTGAAATTGCTTGATGCAGGTATCATTTACCCTGTTTCTGACAGCAATTGGGTAAGTCCAATTCATGTTGTACCCAAGAAAGGGGGCATCACAGTGGTGAAAAATGAAAATGATGAACTAATACCTACAAGAATCAGAATCGGATGGAGAATGTGTATAGACTATAGGAAATTGAATAATGCAACTAGAAAGGACCATTTTCCATTACCATTTATAGATCAAATGCTTGAGAGACTAGCTCATCATTCTTATTTTTGCTATTTAGATGGCTATTCAGGGTTCTTGTAGATCCCTATTCACCCAGATGATCAGGATAAAACTACCTTCACATGTCCTTATGGTACCTTTGCATATCGAAGGATGCCATTTGGACTATGTAATGCCCCTGCTACATTTCAAAGATGTATGATGTCCATATTTTCTGACATGATTGAGGGTATTATGGAAGTGTTCATGGATGATTTTTCTGTATATGGTAAATCTTTTGATGAATGCTTATCTAACTTGTCTAAGATTTTGCAGAGATGTGAAGAGTTCAATTTAGTTTTGAATTGGGAAAAGTGCCATTTTATGGTACAAGAAGGAATTGTTTTGGGACATCTTGTGTCAAACAGGGGTATTGAGGTGGATAAAGCAAAGGTAGAAATTATTGAGAAAATGCCACCCCTAACATCCGTGAAGGGAGTGAGGAGTTTCTTGGGGCATGCTGGATTTTACAGGAGATTCATTAAGGATTTTTCTAAAATTTCTAAACCTCTTACCAATTTATTGAGTAAAGATGTGGAATTCCATTTTGATACTAATTATATGAATGCTTTTTGCAGGATAAAGGAAGCTTTGATATCTGCTCCTATTATGCAGCCACCCGATTGGTCATTACCTTTTGAGTTAATGTGCGATGCTAGTGATTATGCCATTGGGGCTGTTTTGGGACAAAGGAGAGATAAGAAGGTGTATGCAATATACTATGCAAGTAAAACGTTGGATGATGCTCAAATAAATTACTCTACTACAGAGAAAGAGTTTTTGGCAGTGGTATTTGCAGTAGACAAATTCAGGTCCTATCTTATGGGGTCAAAGGTAATACTGTACACAGATCATGCAGCTATCAAGTATCTCCTTCAGAAAAAAGAGGCTAAACCTAGATTGATAAGGTGGGTGCTACTCCTTCAAGAGTTTGACTTGGAAATTAAAGACAAGAAAGGAGTAGAAAATGTGGTAGCAGATCATCTGTCTAGATTGACGCAAGAACAAGGAGATAATTTGGGAAAAGAACCCCCAATAGATGATTATTTTCCTGATGAACAACTGTTAGTAATCATGAATTCAAAAGCCCCTTGGTATGCAGATTTTGTGAACTATCTAGTGTGTGGAATCCTCCCACCTGACCTAACATGGCAGCAAAAGAAGAAATTTCTTTTTGATGTAAAGGATTATGATTGGGAAGAGCCATTTTTGTTCAAGAGATGTGGAGATGGGTTGATTAGAAGATGTTTAGCTGATGAGGAGATAGGGAATGTTATTAAAGATTGCCATTCTTCACTTTATGGGGGTCATATGAGCGTGACAAAGACTGCAGAAAAAGTTCTTCAAACAGGGTTCTTTTGGCCACACATGTTTAAGGATGTGAGGAAGTTTGTAAATGCATGTGATAGGTGTCAAAGGATGGGTAATATCTCGAAGAGAGATGAAATGTCCCTCCAAAATATATTGAAAGTGGAACTATTTGATGTGTGGGGCATTGATTTCATTGGACCTTTTCCATCGTCCTTTGGACACAAATACATTTTAGTTGGAGTAAATTATGTGAGTAAATGGGTTGAAGCTATACCATCTCCAACTAATGATGTTAGAGTTGTGATTAAATTCCTTAAAAAGTTCATTTTCACAAGATTTGGAACTCCACGTGCCATTATAAGTGATGGAGGTTCTCATTTTTGCAACCATCAATTTGAAAGATTATTACAAAAATATGGAGTGAAGCACGAGGTTGCAACACCCTACCATCCACAAACAAGTGGTCAAGTGGAGATCTCAAATAGAGAGTTGAAAATAATTCTTGAGAAAACAGTGAACAGTTCAAGGAAAGATTGGTCACTAAAGTTAGATGATGCTCTTTGGGCCTATAGAACAACTTTTAAAATTCCTATTGGAACCACCCCATTTAGATTGGTTTATGGGAAAGCTTGTCATTTACCTTTGGAGTTAGAGCATAGAGCATATTGGGCTATAAGGACACTAAATTTTGACTTAAAAACTACAGGAGAAAAAAGAATGCTACAACTAAATGAACTTGAGGAACTTAGATTGGATGCTTACGAAAATGCCAAGCTTTACAAGGAAAGAACTAAGAGATGGCATGATAAGCATATTAGAAGGAAAGAATTTCAGGAAGGGGATGTTGTTCTCCTATATAACTCTAGGTTAAGGTTATTTCCCGGAAAATTAAAGTCAAGATGGTCAGGGCCCTACACTGTTATAAAGGTATACCCCTATGGAGCTGTTGAGATAGGCAATGAAACCTCAGGGACTTTCAAAGTTAATGGGCAGAGATTAAAGCACTATATTGTTGGAGATCCCACACAAAAGGTTGTAGAAGTTTCATGGCTTGGTTCTCCAATCAGGGATATTTAGGTGATTTGGAGTGGAAGGTCAAGCTTAAGACCTTAAACAAGCGCTTCTTGGGAGGCAACCCAAGCGTATCCTTTTATAGATTATTAATTTTCCATTTCATTTCATTTTCAGTTTTTACCCTTATTAAACTCAAAAGTGACATTTGTTTATCTTTTGTAGGTCATTCATGAAGATTGGGCAAATTGACACTTGTAGCAAAAAGAAAGAATTGAAAGGGAGCAAGTATAAGCAAAATTCTGCACTTTATCCAGTACCTGTGAACAGTAACACCTTTAAACTTGTGCTAAATTACTGATATTGCAATCTACTTGATAGCACATGTTTGATTTTGTGTCTTGTGTAAATTTTGTGAAATGCAACTTGAATGAGTATCAATTTTGATATTTAGGACTGATGTGAGCTTTATTGAGGTGCAAAAATAGTGTTTGTTAAGTTTTACCTTTTAGTGTATATATAGTTCTGTAATCTGTTAGAAATTTACATGTTTTTGTTTGAATTGCTGCTAGTTTTTATAGTCTGCAGATTTTTATTACTGTTCATGGTACTGTTCATGCTGCTTAAGAAGTCAATTCTTATGTCTTTTCTGCAATTTTTGAATGTTTGGAACTTGTCTCAAATGCTGCTGAAAATGTGCTTTTGGTATAAGTTTAGAAAGGAGACCATTTCATTAAGTGTACAAAAAGGTAGTCACAATTGGTGCTTAAAATGAACAATGATTGCAAAAAGCTAAATGAACATGTGCTATGCTTAGTAAGTTTATGAGAGATGATGAGCTAAAATTCTTCAATTTTATGGTGTTTGTGTGTATTTGGTAATTGCTGAGGGTCATGATAGCATTCCATAGCTTTTGGACTGTTTTTGGTAAGTAAAATTACAATTTTTCCCAAAACCTGCCGAAACTTGCTGATGATGTTGCTTGTCAAGCAGAATCCTAAGCAAATTCTGCTGAACCTTATGCTTAACCCCAAGCATGGTCCAAATTACCAGATGTCTGCCCACATTTTAAAAAGCCGAAAACTTCCGCCATTTTTATAAAACCCTCGCCCGCACTCCCGATAAGCCATAACTCTCATTCTGTCGACTCCCTTCCAGCACCATTTTTTCCGGTAATTTTTACGGGAAGCTGAAAAGTTTCTTTCTTTTCATTAAATGGTGAGAACTAAAATGTGGTCCACCCACAAACCCAAACCCAGAAGATTTCAGCACTCTATCAAATTGAAAATGGGCATTCCATCATCTCTACCCACAAACCCTAACCCCAGTCCCAGTCCGCCGCTCCCTCAGTCACCACCACCGCAAACGCCGCCGTTACCTCAATCGCCACCACCTCAATCACCGCCACTACCCCCAGGCCAAACACCACCTCTCATTCCGCCGACCCCCCTTTCGCCACAAACTGAGCCGCAAAATGAGACACCCATTTTCGACACTCAGTCCCCAGAACCAATGCCTGAACCTGAGCCTACTCAAACGAAGTCTAAAGGTAAAACTAAAAAGGCTACAGGTAGACCCAAGAAAATCCCTGTCGGAAAATGAAAAAGAGCACCCTCTGTTCCCTTCGACCTAAACTCTCCACCTCAACCTTCCTCTGAACCAGTCAGCAAAAGGACTAGGTCCTCCTCGCAAATTCCAACACCAGCGGTCCAAACACCTATATCTCAGTGACCCTTAAATTCTCCAGCAGCACCTGCGTCATCTGCCGATAATATAGAGGAGGTACTCTCTCCATTACCTTGGGCTTTTAAGGATATGGATATGAAAAATGCTTATGAGAGATTAGCTTCTAAACCTATTTTGGCAAACAAATATATGGATGAGCAGATTTTAAAAGAGCTAGGCATTTATGACTCTGTATTTGCCTATTTAGATGCTATCAGTTGGACTAAATTTGCTAGGATTAGGGAACCAGTGTACAAGGATTTGACCCTGGAATTTTTGAGTTCCTTAAGGCTAAATTTCAAACCAACAGTACCTGAGCATAAGGATGTGATATATTTTCGATGTGCTGGCATTGATAGGGAGTTAAACATGGATGCTATGAATGTAATTTTTGGTTTTCAAGATTCGGGGTATAAAAATATTGAGTGGCAGCAAACTGTTTATGACCCTGTTCAATTCTAGAAAGATATTGCACCTTTTGGGGTTATTATAGACAGAGGACTGCAAAAGCCTTTAGGATAGTTGATCATGTGCTGAAATACCTCCATAGGTTCATTTCTTACACTTTTTTAGGAAGGGGACACAGTAACAGCATTGTGGGTGCTGGAGACTTATTTTTCTTGTGGTGCATAAAGGAGAGAAAACAAGTAAGCACAACCCATTTCATAGCTACTCATTGGCACCAAATTGTCACAAAGCATACTAAAGGTAGTATAGTTTTTAGAGGATATATAACTGCCATAGCCAACTCATTTAGCTTTGATGCTAGTCTATATAAGCTGCTACTAGTTTCTGGTGAATCATATATAGACAGCACAATGTTGTTGCACATGGATGTTTGTGAGAAAGTAGGCCATACCTATGCTTTGTTACAGCAGCATCCTGAAGCTAGTGGTTCTGCAGACCCCACTACCTTTGCACCAGTAGAACCCCAACCAACCACTACCCCGCAGTTTTCAGCAGACATTTTGTCCCTCTTAAGATCCCTGGAATCCAAAATAGCAAGTTTCACTATCCAACCATCTGTTCCCTCACCTGACACCACAGAAATCCTTGCTACCTTGAAGAGCTTAGAAGTCAAAATTGATACCATGGGTCAGCAGCAGGTCGACCAAAAGAAGAAGCTAGAACAGAAACTTAAAAAGAGATTTTCATCTCTTAAAAAGAAACAGAAGCAGCAACAACTTTAAATGCTAGAGCTCTACAACAAAGTGGCCCAATTTTATAATAATTTATATCATTGGGGCTAAGACATGCTTCAAGAAATGAAAGACCTCACAGAAAATTTGGAAACTGCTTCTGAAGCTTCGGATCACAATGAACCTACTGCAGAACTCAAGGCGGACTCGATGCAAAGAAGAAAGCCTTGACAAGTGAGCTTGAGCGATGTAGCAATTTAGTATTAGTTTTAGTGCGATGCGATGAATGATTTAGTTTTTAATTCAGTTTCTGTGTTAGGTTTATTTTGTAATCTGTTTATTTTAATTTTCAAACTTTAGTAATAGTTGTAACTTTGGTAATTAGTTTTTATGATTATACTTGCACTTCTTTCCTTTAGTTTATTTTATTTTATTTTATCTTCTGCTACGGACATAGTTATTCCGTGAATGCTTTTTGGTTTAATTCTTGATTTAACTGTTACATCTTATTTCTTTACACTTTTTCATTTTCTTGCACACCATTTTTTGCACTTTATCTTTTTCTTCAATCCTAATTTTGTTGACATTGATGAGTTGCACAATTTACTTTGAGCCGCATCTGTTTCACATTCTTTGGAGGTAACAGCTTACCCTTTTACTATTTATGCTTATGGTATGTTACCAATGCTTATGCTTTCGCTTTACCCTACGCAGCAGGTTAAGCAACATCTTAAGCAGTGTAAATTCATACATTTGGGATACTTTTCCACATTTTACTCTTTAAAGCTTCATTGTTAATATCACTTTGAGCTAATTTTGGAATTCTTGACCTTATATTGATTTAATCCCCAATTGTATAAATTTCATTAATTGAGTAGTTCACACAATTTTGCCCATCTTTGCATTCATTTTAAACATTGAGGACAATGTTTCATTTGAGTTTGGGGGTGAGGGCAAAATTTTTGCAAAATTTTTGAAATTTTCATTCATTCATTTATTGCATTTCATTCATTCATATATAGATAATTCATACACTTATACATATACCACACACATGTCTATACTTATATACATACATTTGCATATAGTTTTCATATAGATTACACTTAGTTTTAATTAGATTTATGCATTCATTTTAGGATCATGCATATCATAAAAATAAATTTTTACCTTATCCTTAAAGGATTGAGAGTTGCTTTGAAGAGCTATTAAGCTTACTTTTAGAAGGGGTTGATGGATTGAAAGTTCTAGATAGGTGCAAAGTTATTAGATTCTTGCTTTAGTTTATATCTTCTTAGCCAAGGGCTACCCAATCAATTGCATTGACTTTGAGTGCCTAGAGAAAACTCTAAGGTGAGAAGTAGCTAATTGATGTCTCACCAATCCTAGAACAATCTTCCTAAACCTTTCAAGGCGAAATCATAGCATACACTTGAAAAAGAAATGATCTAGGCATTCTTTGAATTTTAAACCCATATTTTAGCCTTAGCCAACCTCACTTAAAAATTTTCCTTTGGAACTAATTTGAGCCTACATTTATCCCTCTTATTCCTTTGGAACCCAGATTACTACCTAGCCATAAACCCAAACACTTACCTACCCTCCATGAGAATAATTCTTTGAGTGATAGATACACTTTCAAAAAAAAAAAAAAAAAAAAAAAAAAAGAAGCTAGCAAATTCAATTATGGTATGTAAAGTAATTCACCACCCAAGTACACAAAGAAATGAGTTTGGGGGTGAATTGAAAGGGACAATTGTAATTCAAAGTCAATATTATTTATATAGTCCCTCTAAAAGCTTCAAAATTTTATGCTAGCATTGGTGGATAGTTGTAAAGTTCCTTCTCCCATTTAAGAAAAAAAAAAATTTTGTTTCTTGATCTTTTAATAATTTGATTATTCTCATATTTTGTTACCTTTATCCTTTTCTTGTTAGCCACATTATCACCCCCTTGGCCACATTACAACCCTTGAAAGTCCTTTTGATCTTTTGATGGTGTTTTGCTACATTAGTGGAGATTGGAATAGGAGAATTGCCTATGGGATTGGGATATCATTAATCCATTCATTTACTTCCATTATTATTTGAGACACTTTAGTTTATGGATTACCCTATAGTCTATTTAGGCATGATTATTTTTTGTGATTGATTGATTTGGGCTTGATGATATGGATAATTGACCCAAGGCTAAGCAGTGATAACTTTGGTAAGAATTGAATTCTTTGCATCTTGAAAGTGGATATATGGTTTGTTGGTGGCTAAAAGTAAGTTTAAGAGTTTGGATAAGTAATTTTCATAAATTTAAGGTAAGGTACCCCAAATTGCATTAATTGTTTTTAATTTGCTTGAGGACAAGCAAAGGTTTGAGTTTGGGAGAATTTGTTATACTCATTTCATATAGGTATTTTAGGGTAGTTTTGCATCCATTTTGCCCTTATATTTTAGTATATTTTATGTTTTTAACTTTATTTTAGCTTATTTGTTAACTTTAGATACTTTATATTTGATTTTTATAATTTTGTTATTTTTGATAGGATTTTGTGGCAAATTGAGGATCAATGAGTGCATTAGGAAGTGATTTGAAGAAATTTGGAATTCTTTAAGCATGGCGGAAAGTTGAAGAAATCAAGCCTTGAAAGAGCAAACCAGCCGAAATTTGCTTGAGACTTTGCTTAAGATCCTGCTCAGGGTAAGGCGGCAGTGCTTAAGGTGCAGCACAAGTCAAGCATGAGCAGAAAAGTCTATTTTACTCTAAGTCTGCCGAGATTTGCTGAAGGTCTGCTTAACCTTAAGCAGACAGTGCGATCAGAAGCTGAAATTTGCTAAGAAGCTGCTTAGGGTTGAGCCGAACCCTAAGCAGACTGCCTAGAACGTGAATAGTGTTACTGACTTGGATAATTTTACACCTCATTTCCTATCCACTCCTTGGCTCCTATTTACTTTTAGGGAAACTTTTTGGGACGATATAAATTCATCATTTCCTTATTTTTGCCACAAGAGGAAAGGAAGGAAAAAAAAAAAAAAAGGAAAGAAAAATTTAATAGAGAGAGAGAGAGGAGACGCCATTTTTCTCTTGGAGGAGGAGCTGCTGCATCAGTTTTGGAGCTCCAGAAACCAGAGATTTTGGTTCTTCTACCTGGGTTTTTCTATTTTAGTCCTTTTATCATGTTTTTCTTTACTTTTCCATCAACCTTTCTTGTAAATACCATCATGAGTGAGTAATCTCTTTAGATTTCAGAGTTGGGAAATATGTTTTAGATTAATTTGTGGATTTGGACTGGGTACTTCCTTATTTTACTTAAATATGAGTTTTGATTCTTTTCTTGTGTGCTTGATTTACTTGCCTAATGTTGGTACCCATTGGGTATTGTGTTAATCTTTGATTGAAGGACCGAAAGGTGAAAGTCATTGATAGATAATCAAGGATTGGAACTTAAAATCACCTAGATTTAGAAATAAACTAGGATTTTAAGAGGAATTAATTATTGGTTACAAAACTTAATGGGTTTTAAAGTAATCAAATAACATACGAAAATAGGTTTGGTTATTTTAGAACACACTTTGGTTTGCTTGAAAAAGATATCAAAGGAATTTAGAATCAATTTCCTTCAAACTCTATTTTTCCCTAAAAATTAGAATGCCGAAGACAAATCCCAATTAATTTATGCATAAACCCCCAACTCTGGAATCACTTTTAACATAATTAGACTTTCATTTAAATTACTCATTGTTAATTTCGTTTAATTGCGAACTAGACTTAGAATTTATTTGTTTGCTCTTTACCCATTTCAATTAGATTAATCAATTTACCTTGCTTATTTACATTTACCATTCATCCATTAATCATTAGCCCAAATAATCGCTTCATTCATAGTTTGGTACTCAAACAACAAATCCTCATTGGAACGATACTTGATTCATCACTTTATTACTTGAGACGACCTGTATGCTTGCGGATAATCCACATCAGATTCTAAATTTCTTTTGAAGATTGTTAATAGTTGAATACAAAATTTTATTTGTTTTAAGAATAAAATAAAGGAAAAAAATATAATAAAAATTTAGTATTGATTAAAAATAATATTTACGTATGAATATACTAATAAAATAAATTATTGACATCATTAATTATTATTTATTTTAATTTAATTTATACAATTATATATATATATTCATCATTAATTATTATTTATTTTAATTTAATTTATACAATTATATATATATATATATATATATATATATATATATATATATATATATATATATATATATATATATATATATATATATATATATATGTAACATCCCCACTGTACGTATTCTATACGTTCTTTTGCTCTAGTAGCCAAATAACAGTCTACGCAAGTCAGGATGTCTGGAACTACACTTCGGTGATAGTGAACAGACATATAATGATGAAATAAATAAAAATAAAATACAAGAAAAATCAAACAAAAATGAAAGAGAGAAAATGATGCTAAGTTAAACGAGCCGGCACCGCAACGATGGGTGACCGCACCGAGAAGGCCGTTGCCGACCCCAGGACTGCAGAGAACCCTCGGAATTTAATTTTGAGACATAGATAAAGGTTTATTGAAATGTAATTGACACTAGAAATATCAAAGAAAAATTAGTAAATTAGTACAAAAAAAATTGAAAAATCGAGAAATAGACAAAAATCGGTGTTACCGAAAAATCGGGATTGTAACCCGAAGTGGGGTATTTTGGTCATTTGACACATAGTGTTGCCTTTTGACCTCAATGTCCATTAAAAATAAATGATATTACACTTTAGAAATGACATGAAAAATTAAATTATGATACATTATGTAAATTGTGAAAGAAAAGAGGTAAATGTGTAAATAAAGGAAACTTAATATAATTAAACATTAAACAACTCATTAGTGCTCCACAAACTATATTATAAACTACATAAATAAGCATTAGTGGGCAGAATTGGGTCATCTTCTTCCTCATTATTCTTCTTTGCCAAATTGAAATTTCTCCAAGCTTCATCCATGGCCGTCCCATATACAAGCCTTCATGCACCATTGATCAAGCCATGATTCCATGCAAGTATCTTCATTAAACTTGGTCTACACATCATGGGCAGCATGTAGGAAGCAAGAAAGAGGAGTTTTGGTGAAGTTTAATCAAGCCCAAGTTGAGGTTAGTGCTTAATCTCCCCATTTTCTTTCATTAGGTCTTGTTTTGAGCTTTGGGTGAGTTGATTTGTGAAGAAATTGAGTAAATTAATGTATATTTGGTGAGCCCTTCATTTCGGCAGCCAAGACATTCATGGGATTTTGATGTGTTTAAATGATGTAGATGAGTTTAAAGATGATGTTTGATATGGGTATATGTATGGGAAGTGATAGGACTTGAATTGATTGAAATTGAGAAATTTAAATTATGGTTTGAAACAATTATTGGACATTTGTGTTGTTGCTTCATTTTGGGCAGCCATGAACCCTTGTTGAGCTTGAGTTATTTTTACTTCTAATGAATGAAAATGAAGGTTGATTAATTCAAATGAAAGTTGTAGTAAGTTTGTATTTAAGTATGTGCATGTAGTGTTTAAATTAAGGGTGTGAAATGGAACCTTGATGCCTTGAGCAAACTGCCATGTTTGGCAGCCCCTAATAGCATGAATTTGTGTGTGAACATGTGATTATTAAAGGTATATGCTAATGTTAAATTGTGGGCAGCAAGTGTAAGTGACATTGAAGTATGAATATGTTGAAGTGTATGTGTAATATTGACATTGAAGTATGTTGAATTTTGGTGGAAGTGAATGTTGAACTTAATGATGAATTGTGTGCATTGAGCACTTGAACATTCTGCCCAGAATAGTTGCTGGAATTGTATACAATAGATGTATGGAAGTGTTGTTGATTGAATATTGTAGTAATGAGGAGGAGAAGGAACATTAAATTGGGAGTGTATGAGTTTTGTGCAGGTTGTGTATTGAAGGCAGCACCTAAATTAGCCCATAAGTGTCAAACCGTGAACCAAATTGGTATGAAGCCAATATTAGGTGAACTAGACACCAAATAGGCCAACTTTCATGTAGAAATGTTGCTAAAATTCTGCCTAGAAACTAATCTTAAAAAGTGACCAAATCCGGATTAGTGCATTTAAGGCCTGAAAACTGACCATTTGGGCAGCAGTTAGTGTTTAGGCCATAACTCACTCAAAACAGGTCCAATTGACCTGAAATTTTGACCATGAATATTAAGACCTATATCTACAAGTCTTATGAAGACACCCAAGCCCAGAAATGACCATAAGCAAGTCAAAAAGCTTGCACAAGTTCGGGTCCAAAAACTGGCCGAACCTAAAATGACCTAAAGTGACCAATTTTGATACATTTTGACTAGCAATAGTAAAATGATCATAACTTGGTCTACATAACTTAGAATGACCTGAGATTTTGCCCTGCGTTCCATAAGACATAGACCTACAAGTTTGTAGTTTGGACCGAAACCCAAAAACCAAGGGAACTAGGTCGTCCGGCTAGGTCAAAATAGTACACCGAAATCCGGTAAGTTGCAATAAAATGCAATACACTTAAAAATGAAATTGATAACATATACCAACACTAAAGGGCTATAAAATGTGACATATTGGTAACATTAGAATTGACTCACATAGAGTGCATCAAGGGTCAACATTATAGGTTGACTAATGAAATGAATTGAAGGGAATAGTACCAAGAGAAATAGGACTTTAAGCTAGACAAATCTAGCACACAAAAATTGAGAAATTGACCAAATTTTGCACCAAAGGTGCAATCTGTCCCGTTTTAGTAAATTGACCATAACTTGGTCTATACAACTCGGAATGACCTGAAATTTTGCCCCGCGTGCAATAAGACATAGAGCTACAATTTTGCTTCTTTGACCAAAAGCTAAAAACCAAGGGAAATAGGACTTTATGCTAGATCAATCTAGCTCACTAAAATTGAAAATTGGTAATTACATAAAATGATGCTTGAAGTGATTTGGCAATGAATGCCAACTTGTGAAAAGGGTAAATTGCATTATATTGACAACATATTGAATTGTAAATTGTGACATGTTGATGCTAGAATCAACTTATCCATGATGCATAAAAAGGTCAATAATTTTATTGACCAGTGAAAGGCATAAAGATGTATAAACCCTATGAATAAAGAATTAAAAATGTAATATTGTAATATGCCCTAATTTGCCTAGTTGACTAGTTTGGATAGGTTGGCATGCCAATAGGATTCTGACAGCTGTTCTGTAAATGACTTTACGCCATATTATGGTTTATGGCTTATTATGCCATACTATGATTTTAATAGCCTATGGCTATACAGATTATGTTATTATACTCGGCTTAATGCCTGATTGATTATATGGCTTTTTAGCCACACTATTTGCACACTGGGAGACACTTTGTGACTGATGGTGTGACGGCCCGAGGTACTAGGTGCCCAGTGCTAGTAAATCCGTTTATCCAGTCTGGTCAGTGTATAGGCTATATGGGCAGTCATTTAAAACATTGTTCAATTCAGGAAGCTAAGTTAAGTTAAGTATAATGAAATTTCAGTACAATTAAATTAAGTATTGAATGAATGAGTAAAAGAAATTAGCAAAAGAAACATAACAAAAATATAAATTGCAGAACCGTAGAGACTTGAAATACAATACAGTTAGAATAATTTGTATACTGGGTAGTATTACTGAAAAGTTATAAACTAAGCACTTCCAAAGAGGAATAAACTAGTATATAAGATCGTTGATACTAGAAATACCATACCAAATTAAATTGATTCTTGAGTATCTGAATTATGATTTATTTCTTTCTTTATTTGTATATATTATTTCTTGTTATACTATTGCACCACTAAGCAGAAATGCTTAGTGCGATGGAATTGCTTCCTCGCGCAGGTACTGAAGGTAAAACCAGTAGACTGTTGACTAAGATTTTTGGAGTCCAGATCTGCAGAAATGTTAGAAGAGTTCAAGATTGTCACCTCCTCAGCAATGCATGTAGATAGGGCTCATTTTATACATGTTATGTATATTGTTCATTCCTAGCACATTGTAAATTATTTGTATATCTTGTACAAAATAAACTCATGTAATTATCCTATGAATTATGGAAGCTATTCAAAGTAAGTATTTTAATATGTGAATTGAATTTGAGTTATAATGAGATTGTACTTGTGAATATTGAGATGTTGAAAATCTGATGAGATTTCTGAGAAATCTGGATACTGTATTGAGATACATTATGTTTGAAAATTTTTGAGACTATTAAGTTTGAGAAATTGAGTAAATATTGAAATTGTTTTTGGCAGGTTCAGAGGAACTGTTAGTCCAAATTACAGTCGGCACGTTGTTGGATTATCGTTAAAATTTTTGAAATTTCCAAATTAGTTAGATTTTGATAAAAGTAAAAATAGCCTAAATCTTAAATAAAGTTTTTGAATAAATAAATCAAGAACTGTAATGAAATCAAATAAGATCGGAGTGCTCAAGACGCCGTAGCACTACTTGCCTTACTACTAATCAGAGACGGGTGAGGGGTGTTACATTTAGTGGTATCAGAGCGCGGTTTAAGCATTCCTAGGCACAGATAAGTAGAAAGAACTAGTGTGCATGCATGCATTGCATTCATAAGAGTCGAGGTGACACTATGCAGATCTGTTTACTTTTGATTATTCAAGGTTAAGATATGGACTTAGAGCCGCGGAGGGCATTAGAAAAAGAGGTAGAAAACCTAGTTCATGAGGTTATAATGTAATAACTACGTAATGTTCTCGATGTTTGTATTTTAAGCTGCAGATTACAGTACCGACATGAGATTATTGTGTAGAGCTACGTGCTTCCTCGTGGTACAATAAACTAAGAATATTTGTAAGTAATCTATAGTTTGATACAGTTACGCCCGAATAGAGTACTATTACGGGAAATAAATGTGAAAATTCTAGTCAGAAATTTAAAACTTTAGAACTAGCCTATCGAAAGACTACACTTCTAAGGTAGCTAGAGTCAGTGACTCGTTTACACTAATGTGGACTACCATTACCACAAAAATTGCTAGAAGCTTTGAGAATTCAGTATGGCTATAAATTAGAAAGAACACCTTGAGGATGACGAGAATCTCTCTGAAAACTGCTGAGAACGAAGAAATAATAGTAGTGGGTGAAAGGACAGATTTCTTGTCCAATGTCATCTCATTACGATTGCAAGGAGATGGTTGAGAAAAGGGTGTGAAGCCTATCTGGCACACGTGGTTGACAATAGGCAGGGTAAACTTGACTTGTCTGACATACCCACAGTAAGGGATTTCTCTGAGGTATTTCCTGAGGAATTGCCTAGTTTGCCACCAGAAAGGGAAGTTAAATTTGCTATTGAGATTATGCCGGGTATAGCTCCAATTTTAATTGCTCCTTATAGGATGGCACTTGCTGAATTGAAAGAGTTAAAAATCCAGCTACAAGAATTACTAGACAAGGGGTTCATACGCCCTAGTGTGTCACTTTGGGGAGCTCCGGTACTGTTTGTAAAGAAGAAAGATGGGACACTGAGGTTATGTGTTGACTACCGGCAGTTAAACAGAGTAACAGTGAAGAACAAGTATCCGTTGCCTAGAATTGACGATCTGTTTGATCAGTTGAAGGGAGCCGGTGTGTTTTCTAAGATTGACTACTACCCTGATAAGGCAAATGTAGTCGCTGATGCTTTCAGTAGAAAATCTATTATAACATTAAGATCTTTGAATGCCCAACTGTCCTTAACTCATTATGGAGTTATTTTGGCTGAGTTGCAAGTGAAGCCGAATCTATTACAACAAATACAGGATGGGCAGAAGACAGATGAGAAATTAATAGCTGTTATGGGCAAAATCACCGAGGAAGGAAATCAATATGAAGTAAAAGAAAATGGGTGCTTGTACTATAAAGAAAGAGTATGTGTACGGATGATGAAGAGTTGAAAACCAGATTCGAAAGAAGCACATAATAAGGTGTATGTCAGGCACCCAGAAGCACAAAAATGTACCATGACCTGAAACTCCGATACTGGTGGCCAGGTATGAAGAAGGACATAGTTGACTATGTAACTAGACGCTTGACATGTCAGCAAGTCAAAGCAGAACATCAAGTTCCATCAGGTTTGTTACGGCCCATAAACATACATGAATGGAAATGGGACCAAGTCACTATGGACTTTGTCAGTGGTCTACCTCTCACTCAGAAGAAGCATGATGCAATATGGGTGATTGTGGATAGGTTGACCAAATCAGCACATTTTCTGCTAATTAGAACTGATTACTCACTGGAAAAGCTAGCAGAATTGTACATCAGTTAGATAGTTAGATTACATGGAATTCCACTTTCCATTATATCTGATAGAGACCCGAGGTTTACATCTAGATTTTGGAAGAAATTACAAGAATCCTTGGGCACACAACTCCATTTTAGTATGGCTTTTCATCCTCAGACGGATGGACAGTCAGAAAGAATAATCCAGGTAAATTTTGAAACTCATTAAGTTATTGCAAACAATAAACTGATAATAATGATAGTAATAACTGAATATGTGTGATAGGTCCTCGAGGATATGCTGAGAAGTTGTGTTATTGAGTTTGAGGGAAGTTGGGACAGATACCTTCCACTGGCAGAATTTGCATACAATAATAGCTATCAAGCTAGCATACAAATGGCACCCTATGAAGCACTTTATGGGAGAAAATGCAGAACACCTGTATGTTGGACTGAGTTGGGTGAAGATAAGTTAGTGGGGCCAGACCTGATAAAACAGACAGATGAAAAGGTGAAACTGATAAAGGCCAATTTGAAAATTGCCTCAGACCGACAGAAATCTTATGCTGACTTGAGGAGAAAAGACATTGAGTATGAAGTTAGCGAGAAGGTATTTCTCAAAGTATCACCGTGGAAGAAAGTGTTGAGATTCGGGAAAAAGGAAAAATTAAGCCCTAGGTTTATTGGCCCATATGAAGTTATTGAACATGTGGGACCAGTAGCCTACCAATTAGCCTTACCACCTGAGCTGGACAAGATACATAATGTATTCCATGTCTCGATGCTCAGAAGATACAGATCAGATCCTTCACATGTCATCTCAGCAGAAGAAATTGTGGTACAACCTGACCTGACATATGAAGAAGAACCAATTAAAATCTTGGCACGAGAGGTAAAAGAGCTCAGAAACAAGACAATTCCACTAGTGAAAATCCTATGGAGACACCACAAAACGGAGGAGGCAACATGGGAGAGCGAGGAGACAATGAGGCAACAGTTCTCTCAGCTCTTCACATCAGGTAAATTTTGAGGACGAAATTTTTATTTAGAGGGAAAGAGTTGTAACATCCCCACTGTACGTATTCTATACGTTCTTTGCTCCAGTGGCCAAATAACAGTCTAGGCAAGTCAGGATGTCTGGAACTACACTTCGGTGATAGTGAACAGACATATAATGATGAAATAAATAAAAAGAAAATACAAGAAAAATCAAACAAAAATAAAAGAGAGAAAATGATGCTAAGTTAAACGAGCCGGCACCGCAGCGATGGGTGACCACACCGGGAAGGCCGTTGCCGACCCCAGGACCGCAGGGAACCCTCGGAATTTAATTTTGAGACATAGATAAAGGTTTATTGAAATGTAATTGACACTAGAAATATCAAAGAAAAATTAGTAAATTAGTACAAAGAAAAATGAAAAATCGAGAAACAGACAAAAATCAGTGTTACTGAAAAATCGGGAATGTAACCCGAAGTGGGGTATTTTGGTCATTTGACACATAGTGTTGCCTTTTGACCTCAATGTCCATTAAAAATAAATGATACTAAACTTTAAAATGACATGAAAAATTAAATTATGATACATTATGTAAATTGTGAAAGAAAAGAGGTAAATGTGTAAATAAAGGAAACTTAATATAATTAAACATTAAACAACTCATTAGTGCCCCACTAACTATATTATAAACTACATAAATAAGCATTAGTGGGTAGAATTGGGTCATCTTCTTCCTCATTATTCTTCTTTGCCGAATTGAAATTTCTCCAAGCTTCATCCATGGCCGCCTCATATACAAGCCTTCATGCACCATTGATCAAGCCATGATTCCATGCAAGTATCTTCATTAAACTTGGTCTACACATCATGGGCAGCATGTAGGAAGCAAGAAAGAGGAGTTTTGGTGAAGTTTAATCAAGCCCAAGTTGAGGTTAGTGCTTAATCTCCCCATTTTCTTTCATTAGATCTTGTTTTGAGCTTTGGGCGAGTTGATTTGTGAAGAAATTGAGTAAATTAATGTATATTTGGTGAGCCCTTCATTTCGGTAGCCAAGACATTCATGGGATTTTGATGTGTTTAAATGATGTAGATGAGTTTAAAGATGATGTTTGATATGGGTATATGTATGGGAAGTGATAGGACTTGAATTGATTGAAATTGAGAAATTTAAATTATGGTTTGAAACAATTATTGGACATTTGTGTTGTTGCTTCATTTTGGGCAGCCATTAACCCTTATTGAGCTTGAGTTATTTTTACTTCTAATGAATGAAAATGAAGGTTGATTAATTCAAATGAAAGTTGTGGTAAGTTTATATTTAAGTATGTGCATGTAGTGTTTAAATTAAGGATGTGAAATGGAACCTTGATGCCTTGAGCAAACTGCCATGTTTGGCAACCCCTAATAGCATGAATTTGTGTGTGAACATGTGATTATTAAAGGTATATGCTAATGTTAAATTGTGGGCAGCAAGTGTAAGTGACATTGAAGTATGAATATGTTGAAGTGTATGTGTAATATTGACATTGAAGTATGTTGAATTTTGGTGGAAGTGAATGTTGAACTTAATGATGAATTGTGTGCATTGAGCACTTGAACATTCTACCCAGAATAGTTGCTGGAATTGTATACAATAGATTTATGGAAGTGTTGTTGATTGAATATTGTAGTAATGAGGAGGAGAAGGAACATTAAATTGGGAGTGTATGAGTTTTGTGCAGGTTGTGTATTGAAGGCAGCACCTAAATTAGCCCATAAGTGCCAAACCGTGAACCAAATTGGTATGAGGCCAATATTAGGTGAACTAGACACCAAATAGGCCAACTTTCATGTAGAAATGTTACCAAAATTCTGCCTAGAAACTGACCTTAAAAAGTGACAAAATCCGGATTAGTGCATTTAAGGCCTGAAAACTGACCATTTGGGCAGCAGTTAGTGTTTAGGCCATAACTCACTCAAAACAGGTCCAATTGACCTGAAATTTTGACCATGAATAGTTAAGACCTATATCTACAAGTCTTATGAAGACACCCAAGCCCAGAAATGACCATAAGCAAGTCAAAAAGCTTGCACAAGTTCGGGTCCAAAAACTGGCCGAACCTAAAATGACCTAAAGTGACCAATTTTGATACATTTTGACTAGCAATAGTAAAATGATCATAACTTGGTCTACATAACTTAGAATGACCTGAGATTTTGCCCTGCGTTCCATAAGACATAGACCTACAAGTTTGTAGTTTGGACCGAAACCCAAAAACCAAGGGAACTAGGTCGTCCGGCTAGGTCAAAATAGTACACCGAAATCCGGTAAGTTGCAATAAAATGCAATACACTTGAAAATGAAATTGATAACATATACCAACACTAAAGGGCTATAAAATGTGACATATTGGTAACATTAGAATTGACTCACATAGAGTGCATCAAGGGTCAACATTATAGGTTGACTAATGAAATGAATTGAAGGGAATAGTACCAAGAGAAATAGGACTTTAAGCTAGACAAATCTAGCACACAAAAATTGAGAAATTGACCAAATTTTGCACCAAAGGTGCAATCTGTCCCGTTTTAGTAAATTGACCATAACTTGGTCTATACAACTCGGAATGACCTGAAATTTTGCCCCGCGTGCAATAAGACATAGAGCTACAATTTTGCTTCTTTGACCAAAAGCTAAAAACCAAGGGACATAGGACTTTATGCTAGATCAATCTAGCTCACTAAAATTGAAAATTGGTAATTACATAAAATGATGCTTGAAGTGATTTGGCAATGAATGCCAACTTGTGAAAAGGGTAAATTGCATTATATTGACAACATATTGAATTGTAAATTGTGACATGTTGATGCTAGAATCAACCTATCCATGATGCATAAAAAGGTCAATAATTTTATTGACCAGTGAAAGGCATAAAGATGTATAAACCCTATGAATAAAGAATTAAAAATGTAATATTGTAATATGCCCTAATTTGCCTAGTTGACTAGTTTGGATAGGTTGGCATGCCAATAGGATTCTGACAGCTGTTCTGTAAATGACTTTACGCCATATTGTGGTTTATGGCTTATTATGCCATACTATGATTTTAATAGCCTATGGCTATATAGATTGTGTTATTATACTCGGCTTAATGCCTGATTGATTATATGGCTTTTTAGCCACACTATTTGCACACCAGGAGACACTTTGTGACCAATGGTGTGACGGCCCGAGGTACTAGGTACCTAGTGCTAGTATATCTGTTTATCCAGTCTGGTCAGTGTATAGGCTATATGGGCAGTCATTTAAAACATTATTCAATTCAGGAAGCTAAGTTAAGTTAAGTATAATGAAATTTCAGTACAATTAAATTAAGTATTGAATGAATGAGTAAAAGAAATTAGCAAAAGAAACATAACAAAAATATAAATTGCAGAACCGTAGAGACTTGAAATACAATACAGTTAGAATAATTTGTATACTGGGTAGTATTACTGAAAAGTTATAAACTAAGCACTTCCGAAGAGGAACAAACTAGTATATAAGATCGTTGATACTAGAAATACCATACCAAATTAAATTGATTCTTGAGTATCTGAATTATGATTTATTTCTTTCTTTATTTGTATATATTATTTCTTGTTATACTATTGCACCACTAAGCAGAAATGCTTAGCGCGATGGAATTGCTTCCTCGCGCAGGTACTGAAGGTAAAACCAGTAGACTGTCGACTGAGATTTTTGGAGTCCAGATCTGCAGAAATGTCAGAAGAGTTCAAGATTGTCACCTCCTCAGCAATGCATGTAGATAGGGCTCATTTTATACATGTTATGTATATTGTTCATTCCTAGGACATTGTAAATTATTTGTATATCTTGTACAAAATAAACTCATTTAATTAACCTATGAATTATGGAAGCTATTCAAAGTAAGTATTTTAATATGTGAATTGAATTTGAGTTATAATGAGATTGTACTTGTGAATATTGAGATGTTGAAAATCTGATGAGATTTTTGAGAAATCTGGATACTGTATTGAGATACATTATGTTTGAAAATTTTTGAGACTATTAAGTTTGATAAATTGAGTATATATTGAAATTGTTTTTGGCAGGTTCAGAGGAACTGTTAGTCCAAATTACAGTCGGCACGTTGTTGGATTATCGTTAAAATTTTTGAAATTTCCAAATTAGTTAGATTTTGATAAAAGTAAAATTAGCCTAAACCTTAAATAAAGTTTTTGAATAAATAAATCAAGAACTGTAATGAAATCAAATAAGATCAGGTGCTCCGGCAAGCCGTGTAGCACGCCTTGCTCGGCTACATTGTAGACGGGTGAGGGGTGTTACAATATATATATATATATATATATATATATATATATATATATATATATATATATATATATATATATATGAAGAAGATCACATATAAAGTTGAAATGTAGTGCAGTTGATTATTAATTATATGAGCATTAGATAGACTTAGGTTCAAGTCCTATCCCCTCCCTTGCAACCTTCTCAATTTTTTTAAGTAAACATGTCATATGGGTCATTAAACAGCCTATTTAAATGACTTGTTTAATAAATGGGTCATTAAATAAGTTATATGAGTCATATCATCTGAATTGTTTAAGTGACTTATTTATTAAATGAGTTACATGGATTGTGTTGTGTGACTTGGTAAATAAATGGATTGTATTCAGATTGAGAGTTTATGACACTATTAATAATCATGTCATGTTCGGATTGAGTATAATAGTCTTGTGTCAAAATAAGACACGATCTGTTTAAATATGACACAACACAAATCGCCACCTTTAAACTTGACCCAACCAAATCTCGGCTTCTTAATGTCAAATGGCCACTGGACCACCAGATATAAGAACATAGAGGAATATCATTACAAAGGCAATAACACAAGTAACATCAGATATATGAAGTTGACTACACTATAATTGTATATTAAGGAATGCGAGGATTATCAATTGGAGTTATTTGGTTTGGATTGAATATTTTGGGATAATAAAGAAATTTAGGCACCTTGATTGGTAATTTCTGCAAGTATATAGATTGTTCAAGTAGTAAAAAAAGATATCGTTCCAACAGGAAATTGATGTTTGATTACCCAACTATAATTGTTATGATTATTTGAGCTATCAATAAAGTGCAACTAAGTTAAAGGAGGTAAAAGCTGCAATTTAATGGAAATATAAAGAAATAAAAGATGAGACAAGCTACAAAGTCACTAAATTAACAATGAGTAAGTAAAATTTTAATTAATTGATGGCAAAGGTGATTCCAGAGTTGGGGTTTATGAAGTGAATTTTACCAAAATCTGGATAGGTAAAATCAATTATAGGGGAAATACAAGTTAAAGGAAGTTGATTCTAATTTTCTTTAATTTCACTTTCAAGCAAACTAAAGAGTATTTTAAAGAAAATTAACCCCATTTTTCATGCGATGTTTAATTACCCAAAACCCTTTAAGTACTTTAATATACTATAAAATTCCTCTTAACCCACTTTTTTTTTTTTTTTATCTCTAACACTAGGTGATTGAGTTCATTATCTTAATTATCTATTAAAGATTTTCACCTCTAGGTGCTTCAATCCAAGATTATGAACAAAATCCAAAGGGTATCAATAATGGGCATGTAAAAGAAGCACACAATATATGAATCAAAACTTATATATTTCAAAATCTGATTAAAACTAGTCCAAATCCATAAAATAGAACTCAAATCATTACACCCAACTCTAAAATCTAAGAAATCTACTCACTCCTAGTTGTCTTTACAAGAATAAAAGATGAAATAAAGTAAATGGACATGAAAATAGACTGAAAATAAAATAAAAGAAAAAAATGAGAAGGGGATCCAAATCTCTGAGAAATAGCAGTTGGGACATCACTTGAAGAGGTGGATCTTTCTCCAAAAAGGCATTTTTTTCCATTTGTCTTTTTAAAGGGACTTTCTTTCTCTTCTTATGGAAAAAAGAGAAAATCATGAATTTATTTGTGTCAGATTTTTGCCCTAAAAATCTAATAGTGAGAAAAGACAAAAAGGTACAATGGGTACTAAGGTTTAAAAAGTGGTCCAATACAGCTTAAAAACGTGTCAAATTTGAATTCCAGCATTGGTGTTCAACATACCCGGTGATGGTTGAGAGATGAAGAAAACTCAGGCGACTTAAAAAGTCACACGGGGCATGGGACTTCTTAAGAAGATTACTATCCAAATTAGCATTTCTGCTTTTGGTGCTCAGCGAAATAACATGCTCCGTGAGACTTCTCAAGGAAATTGCTATTTGCTTAAATTGTTCCCTTTGTTGAACTTGAGAAACAATATGCCCCATGGGACTTCTCAAGAAAATTTCGGCCCAACTCCAAACAATTTTTCTTCACTTCACCACTCCAAGTCTTCAAATAATATTAAATCATGTCCAATTGCACCTTTTCATTTTCAAATCATCTCAAAACCTATAAAAAACATGAAAATTCTAAAGCTCAAATATAGAAATACTAAAATTAAAAATTTAACTAAATTAAGTAATAAATATCATAAAATACTAAATTTAATGGGCAAAATAGATGCAAAATGATCCTAAAATTCCTATATAAAATATGTACATCACACCCAAATTTGAGTTAATGAATTGGTGCTAATAAAATAAACTGGTAGACTCTAGATGAATGTTGTGATGTGTATTGTTGGCTTGAGACTATATGAAATGGTTGCTCAGATATATATTGTGTTTTCTTATGGCATTTTCATATAAGGAAAATTCTGGTAGATTTTCTATATGCGCTTAGGGATTCCTCTTGCTTTTGTTATTTTCATTATGTGTTATCCTTAATATAGGTGATCCCAATCCATTGTCTATGGAATTTTTATTCAGTACAACCATTGTACATACAACGGTTTAATTATGGTGAGATTATATGAGACCTTCTACAATCAACAGTTACAATAAAACCGTTATAGTTTCATTGTCTACGAGTTGATATTGAATATGTTTACAGTTTCAATATTAGCATATATTGTCATCCCATGCATATTTTCTTGAATCTTTAAAAAAAGACAAAGGACACCATTCTTAATATACAGCAATAAAATCTTCTTCATGGTTTTTCTTGTGTATGCAATTATCGAATATGAATATTCTTGTAAAGCCCTCACCATAGGTAGTCCGTACATTTTAATGTTCCGACGACTAATGTCTATTCGGACAATCAAAATGTCTAGAACTACACCTAGACTATAGTGAGGAGGAATAAATTGAAGAAATAAATGTTAAGAAAATATAGAAACAATGTAGAGAAAAATAAATTAAAATTTAAAGAATTTATAAATTGGTACAAAAATAATAAAAATAACCCAATATGCACTACTAAGGGCATTTTGGTCATTTCACCTCCAAAGGTGAATTTTGACCAAAATGTCAAATTTAGAAATTTAGAGAATTAAAATAATTAGTATGAATTAAAACCTTATAAATTGAATTAGAAAAGAAAGAAGAAGAAAAGAAAAGAAAGGAAAAGAAAAGAAAAGAAAAGCTTATGAAAATTTAAAACAAATTAAGTACACATATAAATATATAGCCATAAGAGACAAATCCCCACCAACCCACCTTCTTCTCCACTATTTTTCTCTCTTTCTCTCCCTCTACATTGCCAGCTGCCCATGCTCCCATTTCCCTCCATTGTTATCAAGCTTTCAAGCTTGATTTCTCAAGCTTAATCCACCCAAAACCCATAGCCCACTTCACAAAAAATACTCCTCACACCCTAAGGAGGCTATAGATACCAAAAAGAAGCAAGGAAAATGAAGTTTAACAAGTTACAAAAAAAGGTTAGTGCTCAAAACTCTTAATCTCTTCTTTAAGCATGAAAATCATGCTAAACCAAGTAAAGATTTACATGAAATTAAAAAGAAAAATTTGGGAAAGAAACCCTTGAATTCGGCAACCCTAGAGGAACCATGAAAATGATGGATTTTGTTGGTTTTAGTTTAGTTAGGAAAGTTAATTAACAAGGTATTATATGTGAGAATTGATTTCATGGTTATATATGTGAATTTTATGTTTGAAAATAGGGTTGTGCACTTGAAATTGGGGATTTTTTTGACATTTTTGAATTTGACCTAATTGTGTTGAGATTGATGCTAATAGAAGTGCCATGTATTCTTATTTGGAGTTTGGCGAAGGAGGAGATTGAATTTTGGGAGTGTCAAATTTTTTGCAGGTTGGGACTCAATGAGTCCAGTGTGTTTGTTGAACCCTAACTGACAATGTGTGACCCCAACTGGTATGAGGCCAATTGGAGGTGTTTTAGGACATCCAAACCTTCATTTTTCAAGGAGAAACCATGCTCAAATTCTATCAAAATCATGACCAATTATCTGCCCAAACCCGGATGACCAAACACTGAAACCCAGAAAATGACCAAATGAGCAGTACGTGTTCATTTGGTCATAACTCTCTCTATACTGGTCCAAATGACCTAAAATTTACATCAATGGAAAGCTTAGACATAGGGCTACACTTTTCATGAAGACCACTTGACCCAGTTTTGCCTTTAACCAAGTCAAATTATTAGCACAAGTTGGGTCACTAAAACTGCCAACCCAGAAATTGACCAAAATACTGTTCATTTAGTATATTTGACCAGTTTTGGCAAAAATGTCATAACTTGATCTCCAAAGTTGCAACTTAAGTGAAACTAATGCCAAAAGTTTTATAAGCCATAGCTCAACAATTTTTATATTTTGACCAAGCTCCAGAAACCATTGCATCCTAGGGAAAATATTAGCCAAAGTTAGGAATTAAAATCTGGAAAATGTTAAGTTGAACCTAAAATGCCATTTGATACCCGTGTGTTCATTGGCCATAATTCCCACTATGAAATTCCATTTGAGATGTTCCAATATGATCTAGAAACATAATACTTAGGGCTACAACATTGATTCAGACACCTTTGCCAAATTCTAAGTGTAAAGACCCTAAAAAGAGGGACAAACATACTGCTCTGAAGATTGACTATTGCCTTTTTAGGATTAAGAGTCCATGTAAATACATTGATTATAACTCACTATACCAAGCTTGAAAATTTATGAAATTGTACCTAGGAGTCCCTAAGACATTGAGGAACATATCTTGTGAAGGAACCTGAGTCTAAAAATGGCCATAAAATGATCAAATGACTAGTCAAAATTTATTGACTAGGAATTGCCAATTCTGGACAGCTTAGAGGCAAATGGAGCAGTTATGGTATTTTGACCATAACTTGAGTTTTATAACCCCAAATTGAGTGATTCAAAAAGTAAAATTTAAGTTTAAACATAGAGGAGAAATTGTTATGAAGGAAGTGTGATCAAATAGACATCCTAATCTAGTTAAATTCCTAGATAAAAATAACACATCAAAATGAACCTAAAGAAAGGTTCATGGGAAAAATGCTATACATGATAATTAAAATGCTCATAAGGCTAATTAAATATTAAAAATGATATGGATATGTAAATTGGGACTAATGTCCTATTAATATGAAATTAATGGTACCACTGAACAGTACCAGAAAATAGTAATAGTGAATAGTGCTAAAATAATTAAAAATATTTAAGTGCCCATAGTATACCTAGACTTATTTATTTAGTTTGGATAAATTGGTATACCAATTAGGGACTACGGATAGCAGTATTGCCTACTAAGAAAATCATGAACTGACAATATATGTTTGGTATGATTGTTCTACAGGCTACATGCCTACTTACTGGCTATTGTGCCTACTTTATTTCTGGCTTTACAAGCCTGACAGCTAGTCTAGTGCCTGACAGCTGGCCTCGTGCCCGACAGCTGTATACAGGGTAGACATATGGCTGTCTAACTCATATACTCTCTTGTATCCAGCTCTTATAATATGTTATAAATTTCTTGGGCACTGATAAAAATTAATTAAGACTTAACATACAATAAGTAATCATAAAAGATCCCGATAATGTTAATTGTTTCCAAAGTGCAATAAAAATGTAAAAGACCCAGAAATTATGATTTGCATATATTAATTCAATTGTTTAATTATTGTTATTATAAATTATGCACCACTAAGCGTTATGCTTAGCGCATTAGTTTTCCATCACGTAGGTGTTGGAGATCAGCAGCCACCACGAAAGAATCGCCACATGAGTGTTCTGGACAGAGTTTCACCGGATCCCGCATCGCCCGAGTCACCTCACCAGTCTTTTGTATTTTGGTAGGGCTGATGTATAGACTAGTATTTTGGTTCATTATGTCTAGTCATGATGTATTCCATTTTGGACTTATAATTAAACTTGAGATTGAAATCAAAACTTATAATTTATTATCTATGAATTTTCATACGAATGCAATAGATGATACTTTGTTTTGAGATCTCATAAATAGTTGTGAATGATATGATAAAAGAGAATATGATATGGAAATGTGTGAAATAAATATGGACATATTAACAGGTGATTAGTGAAAATCCGCCATATGCTAATAAAACAGGAGAGGCTTTGTCCGGGTCTCCACAGAAATAAGATATAAAAAAAAAAATTTTACACATAGAATATATGTTTTAAATGACATCAAAAGTTTACAATAGATATGATAAAACAAGATAGGGTGCTCCAGCACTGAATGTGGCACTTATTGCTTGGCTATACAGCAGACGGGTAAGGGGCGTCACATTTAATGGTATCAGAGCAGAGGTTTAAGCAGTCTTAGACCTAAATAGTTAAAAATAGATAGAGTGCATCACATGCATGGACCTTTAAATAGAGTCAAGGTGACACTAATGCAGATCTGTTCTTTGTCTGTTTTATAGGATCGATGGCATCTGATCCTTCAGAGCACGGACCTCCAGGACCAATAGAGGAGGAAGTAGAGAGTCATGCACCCGCACCTGCTCCTAGTCAGAGGAGAAGTGGTAGTAGAGCGGAGTCATCTTGAGGTACTGTGAGTAGGGCACAACAGGCCTTCTATGAATAGATGACACAGCTGCTCCGTTAGGTCACCGGAGCCATGCCTCAGCCACAGCTGCCTGCACCTCCACAGCCACAACCACCTCCACCACCACCACCTATACAGCCACCACTGCCCCCACAGCCACAAACTGTACACAGATCTCCACTAGAGAGATTGCAAAAGTATGGGGCAATTGACTTCAGTGGTAAGAGGGATGATGATCCAACTGCAGTAGAGTATTGGCTGGAAAGGACAGAGAGGGTATTGCAGCGGTTGCACTGCATCCCAGAGCAGTAATTGGAGTGTGCTCTGTCACTGCTACAGGAGGATGCATATAGATGATGGGTGACAGTATCTAGAGTGGTACAGCCTGCACAGATCACCTGGGAGTTCTTTCTAGCTGATTTCAGAAAGAAATACATCAGTCATGTGTACTTGGAGGCTAGAAGGAGAGAATTCTTGGCACTGAGATAGAGGCAGCTGACAGTCTCCGAATATAAGCAGGAATTCATGAGACTCAGCGGATATGCATCGGAGTTGATGCCCACAAAAATCGATGAATGCCGAAGGTTTGAGGATGGACTGAATGACAATATCAGGTTGATAGTGACATCTCACCACTTCACAGATTTCTCTCTGTTGGTAGCATCAGCCCTTGATGTGGAGAGAGTCAGAAATGAAGAGTAGTCCAGAAAGGATAGGCAACGCAAGAGGGGTTCTGGATCTGGTCAGTCTGGTTCAGCAGACACAGATAATAAGAGGCCCAAGGAGTCTCAGGGTCAGATTCAAGGACGAGGCAAGAAACAGAAGTCTCTGTTTGCTCTAAGGAGAGGAGGAGGATAGTCTGGTGCATCAGTGGGTAGTTCACCTGGTGCAGCTACACTGGGATTAGCCCAACCACCTGCTTGTGTACGTTGTGGTTGACCCCATAGAGGAGAGTGCAGATTATTGACGAGTGGATTTTCAGATGTGGGTCTATAGATCACTTCCTAAAGGATTGTCCACAAAGGAACACTAGTGCTCCCACTGCTCTACCTCAGATGGAGAGGTCTGCCTTGGCAGCACAGAGGGTAGGAGACCTACGAGGCTTGATATAGCTGGCAAATCACAGAGACCTACTGCAGAAACAGTCCACAGGCAGGAGATTAGGGTAGCACCTCGTGCTTATGCCATGAGAGCTCGAGATAAGCCAGAACCAGCTGATGTCATTAGAGGTACCTTTTCTTTTTATGACCTGCTAGTATGTGCATTGATTGATCCGGGTTCCACACATTCATATGTGTGTATCGCACCACCAGTGGATAGAGGGGTACAAGTAGAGGAGATAGAGGAGGACATACAAGTCACAAACCCTTTAGGCCATAGTGTCATGGTGAAAAAGGTCTACAAGGGTTGTCCTTTATAAATACAAGGGTATGAGTTTTCAGCTGACTTGATTGAGCTACCATTCCATGAGTTAGATGTGATATTGGGTATGGACTAGTTACCACGTCATCAGGCAATGGTAGATTATCGGCTAAAGAGGATGTCATTACAGACAGTAGATGGGGATTAGATTACAGTTGTGGGTGAAGGAACGGGTTGTCTTTCTACTATCATATCAGCCACAGCAGCCAGGCGATTGATAAAAAAGGGCTGTGAGACTTTCTTAGCACATGTGGTTGACACTAGAAAGACTAGCCCATGCATGCAGGAGATCCCCACTGTATGTGATTTTCCGGATGTGTTTCCGTAAGAGTTGCCAGGTTTGGCACCCAATATAGAAGTGGAGTTTGCCATAAAGGTTATGTCGAGTACTACACCGATGTCCATTGCTCCATATAGGATGGCACCTACTAAACTGAGAGAGTTAAAAGTTCAGTTACAGGAGCTACTAGACAAGAGCTTCATACACACTAGTGTGTCACCTTGGGGAGCACTAGTACTATTTGTGAAGAAGAAGGATGGTACCCTTCAGCTATGTATAGACTACTGGTAGCTGAATAAGGTGACTATGAAAAACAAATATCCTTTACCTAGGGTAGATGACCTGTTTGATCAGTTGGGGGGAGCTGGAGTATTCTCCAAGATAGATCTTAGATCAGGCTATCACCAGTTGAGAGTGAAGGAGACAGATTTTCCTAAAACTGCTTTCAGGACCCGGTATGGACACTATGAGTTCCTAGTGATGCCATTTGGACTGACAAATGCACCAGCAACTTTCATGGACCTAATGAATCATATCTTTCATCCCTACTTGGATCGGTTTGTTGTGGTCTTTATAGATGATATCTTGGTGTATTCTAAGAACCGGGAGGAGCATGATGAACACCTGAGAGTAGTACTACAGACACTGCGAGAAAAGCAGTTGTATGCTAAGTTGTCCAAGTGTGACTTCTGGTTGTATGAGATATCCTTCCTTGGACACATTGTGTGAGCAGATGGAATCAGGGTAGATCCAAGGAAGATTAAAGCAATAGTTGAATGGAAGCCTCCTAGAAATGTAACAGAAGTCAGAAGCTTTTTGGGGTTAGCTGGATACTACAGGAGATTTGTGAAGGGATTTTCCCTTATAGCAATTTAATCGACTAAGTTACTGCATAAGAATGCAAAGTTTGACTAGAATGATAAATGTCAAACTAGCTTTGAGAAGCTGAAGGCTATGCTTACAGAAACTCCAGTGTTGACACAGCCAGAGTCAGAAAAAGACTATGTGATCTTCAGTGATGCCTCTCATAATAGGCTTGGGTGTGTTCTGATGCAGGAAGGGAAAGTAGTTGCCTATACTTCCAGACAGCTAAGGCTACATGAAAATAACTACCCAACTCATGATCTGGAATTAGAGGCAATAATATTTGCATTGAAGATATGGAGGCATGACCTATATGGTGAGAAATGTTACATATATACAGATCATAGGAGTCTGAAGTATTTTCCAACCCAGAAGGAACTCAATCTGAGACAGAGGAGATGGATTGAATTCCTTAAAGATTATGACTCTGTGATCGACTACCATACTGGGAAGGCAAATGTAGTGGCTAACGCCCTAAGCAGGAAGTCCATGATGGCTTTGAGAGCATTGAATGCTTGGTTGTCTTTAGCACAGGATGGGGTACTTTTGGTTGAGTTGTGTGTAAAGCCAAGTTTGTTACAGCAAATACAAGAAGCACAGTTAAGGGATGAAAAGTTGCTAACTGTTTTAGGTAGAACTCAAGAGGGGAAGGAGACTGACTATGAGTTGAAAGGAGATGGGTGTCTGTATTATAAAGGCAAAATCTGTGTACCAGGAGATGAGGAACTGAAGAAAAATATCTTGAAAGAGGCACACAGTAGCTTTCATGCTATGCACCTAGGAAGTACCAAGATGTACCAAGACTTGAAAACACATTATTGGTGGCCTAGAATGAAGAAAGAGATTGGTGATTTTGTGACTAGATGTTTGATATGCCAGCAAGTTAAGGCTGAGCATCAGGTTCCATCAGGGTTGTTGCAACCTATATCCATACTAGAATGGAAATGGGACAGCATCACCATGGATTTTGTCACTGGGCTACCATTGACACAGAGAAAGAATGATACTTTATGGGTGATTGTGGATAGATTGACCAAGTCAGCTCACTTCCTACTAGTTAAAATCGACTACTCATTAGAGAGATTAGTAGAAATTTACATAAATGAGATAGTCCAGCTACATGGAGTGCCAACATCTATCATATCTAACCGAGACCCAAGATTTACTTTGAGGTTTTGGAAGAGGCTACAGGAGTCTTTAGGCACTTGACTACACTTCAGTACGACTTTTCATCCACAGACGGATGGACAGTCAGAACGGGTGATTCAGGTAACCCTTAGAACCTAGTAAATTATTATAAATGTTAAAAGACTACTAAAAATGACATGAATCAACATGATAGGTATTGGAGGATATGTTGAGAAGCTGCATCATTGATTTTGAAGGAATCCTTTTGGTAGAGTTTGCTTACAATAACGGCTACCAAGCCAGCATAAAAATGGCTCCATATGAAGCATTGTATGGGAGGAGATGTAGGACTCCCTTATGCTGGACAGAAATGGGTGAGGAGAAAGTAGTGGGCCCAAACCTGGTGAGACAGACAGAGAAAAAAGTGAAACTCATCAGAGATAATTTGAAAGTTACCTTAGACAGACAGAAGTCATATACCGACCTGAGGAGAAAGGATATAGAGTATGAGGTTGGTGATAAGGTGTTTCTCAAGGTATCATCTTGGAAGAAAGTGCTGAGATTTGGTAAGAAGGGTAAGTTAAGCCCTAGGTTTATTGGTCCATATGATGTCATTGAACGTGTGGGTCCAGTAGCTTACAGGCTAGCTTTACCCCCTGAGCTGGACAAGATTCACAGTGTATTCCATGTGTCGATGCTCAGGAGATACCGATCAGATCCTTCACATGTCATTTCAGCAGAGGAGATAATTGTGCAACCTGATTTGACATATCAAGAAAAACCAGTCAGAATCTTCGCAAGGGAAGTGAAAGAACTCAGAAACAAGAGGATCCCACTAGTGAAAGTCTTGTGGAGACACCACAACACGGAAGAAGCGATATGGGAGAGCGAGAGATGGTGAGGCAGCAATTCCCTCAGCTCTTCGCATTAGGTAAATTTCGAGAACAAAATTTCTATTAGAGAGGAATAATTGTAACGCCCTCACCATAGGTAGTTTGTACATTTTACTATTCCGATGACTAATGTCTATTCGGACAGTCAAAATGTCTGGAACTACACCTAGACTATAGTGAGGAGGCATAAATTGAAGAAATAAATGTTAAGAAAATATAGGAAAAATGTAGAGAAAAATAAATTAAAATTTAGAGAATTTATAAATTGGTACAAAAATAATAAAAATAACCCCATATGCACTACTAAGGGCATTTTGGTCATTTCACCTCCAAAGGTGAATTTTGACCAAAATGTCAAATTTAAAAATTTAGAGAATTAAAATAATTAGTATGAATTAAAACCTTATAAATTGAATTAGAAAAGAAAGAAGAAGAAATGAAAAGAAAAGAAAAGAAAAGCTTATGAAAATTTAAAACAAATTAAGTACAAATATAAATATATAAATATATAGCCATAAGAGACAAATCCCCACCAACCCACCTTCTTCTCCAATATTTCTCTCTCTCTCCCTCTACATTGCCAGCTGCCCATGCTCCCATTTCCCTCCATTGTTATCAAGCTTCCAAGCTTGATTTCTCAAGCTTAATCCACCCAAAACCCATAGCCCACTTCACAAAAAATACTCCTCACACCCTAATGAAGCTATAGATACCAAAAAGAAGCAAGGAAAGTGAAGTTTAACAAGTTACAAAAAAAGGTTAGTGCTCAAAACTCTTAATCTCTTCTTTAAGCATGAAAATCATGCTAAACCAAGTGAAGATTTACATGAAATTAAAAAGAAAAATTTGGGAAAGAAACTCTTGAATTCGGCAGCCCTAGAGGAACCATGAAAATGATGGATTTTGTTGGTTTTAGTTTAGTTAGGAAAGTTAATTAATAAGGTATTATATATGGGAATTGATTTCATGGTTATATATGTGAATTTGATGTTTGAAATTAGGGTTGTGCACTTGAAATTGGGGATTTTGTGACATTTTTGAATTTGAGCTAATTGTGTTAAGATTGAAGCTAATAGAAGTGCCATGTATGCTTATTTGGAGTTTGGAGAAGGAGGAGATTGAATTTTGGGAGTGTCAAATTTTCTATAGGTTGGGACTCAATGAGTCCAATGTGTTTGTTGAACCCGAACTGACAATGTGTAACCCTAATTGGTATGAGGCCAATTGGAGGTGTTTTGGGACATCCAAACCTTCATTTTTCAAGAAGAAACCCTACTCAAATTCTGTCAAAATTATGACCAATTATCTGCCCAAACTCGGATGATCAAACACTGAAACCCAGAAAATGACCAAATGAACAGTACGTGTTCATTTGGTCATAACTCTCTCTATACTAGTCCAAATGACCTAAAATTTACATCAATGGAAAGCTTAGACATAGGGCTACACTTTTCATGGAGACCACTTGACCCAATTTTGCCTTTAACCAAGTCAAATTATTAGCACAAGTTGGGTCACTAAAACTGCCAACCCAGAAATTGACCAAAACACTGTTCCTTTGGTATGTTTGACCAGTTTTGGAAAAAATGTCATGACTTGGTCTCCAAAGTTTCAAATTGAGTGAAACTAGTGCCAAAAGTTTTATAAGATATAGCTCAATAATTTTTATGTTTTGACCAAGCTCTAGAAACCATTGCATCCTAGGGAAAATATTAGCCAAAATTAGGAATTGAAATATAAAAAATGTTAAATTGAACCCAGAATGCCATTTGATACCCGTGTGTTCATTTGGCCATAACTCCCACTAGGAAATTCCATTTGAGATGTGCCAATATGATCTGGAAACATGATACTTAGGGCTACAACATTGATTTATACACCTTTGCAAAATTCTAAGTGTAAAGACCTTAAAAAGAGGGACAAATATGATGCCCTGAAGATTGACTATTGCCTTTATAAGATTAAAAGTCCAGGTCAATACATTTACTATAACTCACTATACCAAGCTTGAAAAATTATGAAATTGTACCTGGGAGTCCCTAAGACATAGAGGAACATATCTTGTGAAGCAACCTAAGTCTAAAAATGGCCATAAAATGATCAAATGACTGGTCAAAGTTTATTGACCAGGAATTACCAATTCTAGACAGCTTAGAGGCAAATGGACCAGTTATGGTATTTTGATCATAACTTGAGTTCTATAACCCTAAATTGAGTGATTCAAAAACTGAAATTTAAGTTTAAACATAGAGGAGCAGTTGTTATGATGGAAGTGTGATCAAATAGACATCATAACCTAGTCAAATTCCTAGATAAAAATAACACATCAAAATGAGCCTGAAGAAAAGGTTCATGGGAAAAATGTTATACATGGTAATTAAAATGCTCATAAGGCTAATTAAATATTAAAAATGATATGAATATGTAAATTGGGACTAATGTTCTATTAATATGAAATTAATGGTACCACTGAACAGTACGAGAAAATAGTAACAGTGAATTATGCTAAAATAATTAAAAATGTTTAAGTGCCCATAGTATACCTAGACTTATTTATTTAGTTTAGATAAATTGGTATACCAATTAGGGACTACAGATAGTAGTATTGTCAACCAAGAAAATCATAAACTGACAATATATGTTTGGTATGAATGTTCTATAAGCTATATACCTACTTACTGGCCATTGTGCCTACTTTATTTCTGGCTTTATAAGCCTGACAGCGGGTCTCGTGCCCGACAGCTGGCCTCATGCTTGACAGATGCATATAGGATAGACATATGGCTGTCTAACCCGTATACTCTCGTGTATCCAGCTCTTATAATCTGTTATAGGTTTCTTAGGCATTGATAAAAATTAATTAAGACTTAACATACAATAAGTAATCATAAAAGATCCCGATAATGTTAATTATTTCCAAAGTGCAATAAAAATCTAAAAGACCCAGAAATTATGATTTGCAGATATTAATTCAATTGTTTAATTATTGTTATTATAAATTATGCACCACAAAGCGTTATGCTTAGCGCGTTGATTTTCCATCGCGTAGGTATTGGAGATCAGCAGCCGCCATAGCAGCAGCCAGCACAGTAGTGTTCGGGTAGAGTTCTGACCAGATCTGCCATTGTCCATAGTTACCTCACTAGTCTTTTGTATTTTGGTAGGGCCCATGTATAGACTAGTATTTTGGTTCATTATGTTTAGTCATGATGTATTCCATTTTGGACTTGTAATTAAACTTGAGATTGAAATGAAAACTTGTAATTTATTGTCTATGAATTTTCATATGAATGCACTAGATGATACTTTATTTTGAGATCTCATAAATAGTTGTAAATGATATGATAAAAGAGAATATGATATGGAAATGTGTGAAATAAATATGGACATGTTAACAAGTGATTAGTAAAAACCCGCCATATGCTAATAAAACAGGGGAGGCTCTGTTCGGGTCTCCACAGAAATAAGATATAAAAAAAAAATTCTACACATAGAATACATGTTTTAAATGACATCAAAAGTTTACAATAGATATGATAAAACAAAATAGGGTACTCCGGCACCAAATGTGGCACTTCTTGCTCGGCTATACAGTAGACGGGTAAGGGGGCGTCACAATTCTCATGGTGCACATGATCGCAAACTCGACCATCAATAGTCATGGGTGATGAAACTCCCATTAAATGCCATCTCCAACGTGAAAAGAAGGATGCTTTCAATGAAAGTAGGCGAAGATTAGAGCTGAGAAAAAGGAGAAGAAAACCTAAAATAGGCAAAAGAATATAATGCCTTGTTCTATCTAACAAAACAAAACAGTAAGGTGATCTACCACAAGAATCTATGCTAAATTTTGCCAAAAAAAAAAAGGAAAAGAAAAAAAAAAGAAAAAGTTAGCCTAGCCCAAGAACAAATCAGGCGAAGTGAAAACAAAATGATGGCTAGATCCATCTTCGAGTGGATTGAAGAAGAGGCAGATATGAGACCCATCATGAATTCCACAGTCAATCCGAGATGTTCCATCTCTATCTTCATCTATCAGGCGACTTTGATAATTGTCGACAAATAGGATAAGACGATCCTGAGGTAGCTTTTGTTGGTCACAGATCTCTCGCTCGGGATCAGCAACTGTTGCATCATTGCCCAGTTGAATGTAGAAGAGACTTCCTGTCAAAATCTCGACCACCACCCTCATTGTAAAGGCAAATAAGGTTTTGTTTCATTTCTCATACTCATCTAGGAGAATTAAAAATGGAAAGATCTGGTCAGGAATGATTCTATTATTACTGGAAAGGTGTCCACGTTTGCTGCATTTTCGCTTGTTATTTTGTAACTTGCCTTTTTTGCATGAATGCAATACATGCCGATGAAGAAGAATGAACGTGTGCGATGTCAGGACAGTAAATTTTAACATGTATTATTGGGGTTTTGGGATTCACTTCGGATCAAAATTTTAATTTCAGAATTGAAAGAGTAAAGATTTGAATTTAGCTCTATATACCTTTAGCTACTGAACAAAGTAAGACTAGTTAAATATTTTAACATTTTAATATTTAGAGTTATTTTTAAATAGTAATTTTAACTTAGTAATGAAATGTCAATATATAAGTTTGATTTAATAATATAAAAAAACAATGTATAAGATTGTGAAATTATGAATTTAAACTCTAATTCTAAGTTTGATTTAAATAGATTCATCCCATTTAGCATTAAGTTTAATTTCAGAATAAAAAGCACTTTTTAAGTAAACCACTATTTTGGTTGTTATTAAAAAGAAAAAAGTAATTTAGAAAAAAATATTGTGTTATTTTAGTGTTTTTATCATTGCTAAATAATATTAAATTATTTTATTTTTAATTTTTAATACTTACTAATTAATATATTTAAGAAAATGCATGCTTTAGTTTTTCAGTAACAACTCAAACAACAATGCTCTCTCTCTCTCTCTCTCTCTCTCTCTCTCTCTCTCTCTCTCTCTCTCTATATATATATATATATATATATATATATATATATATAATATGGGCATTCATGGTAGCTGTATAATCCGCAAGTGCACGGGTCACAGTAGTATAGTTTTAAAAAAATGATATTGATCCCACAGGGAATTGTGCTTAAATTGGAAATAAAAGTATAAGCTAATTAGAATGATAAAATTTAAAGATGTAAAATGAAATTTGGAATTAAAATTGGTATTTGAGGAATTTAAGCTAAATCAAACAATTAACTAAATTAATTGAGCTAGATTACCAAGATTTAAATTGAAAATGCTATTTATAAATTTTGTAGGAATTAAATCTAAATTCAATAAAAAAAAATTAAAGTGATTCTAGAGATTAGGTTTTCCATATTGTTTGCATGTGGTTTATCCCTAATTTAGCCAAACACATGAGAATCGCAATTTTGAGGGAAATCAATTCTTAAATTTTTGAAACCTTTTTCAAGCATCTCAAAGTTGGTTTTCATTAAATCAAACCCTGTTTTCACGGTATTTCAAACCTAACAAAAACCCAATTAATGCTCTAATTGATTTTGGAAAGTTCCCCTTAATCCTCTTAGCTTATCTCTAACACCAAGAAAATAAAGTTTATTGCAAGATTATCTATCCCTAATATTCACTTTTCAGTCCATCTATTAAGGATTAAAGCTTAACTTAATGAGGGCCCATTCATCAAGCAAGGCAATAAGCACACAAGCAATAAATCAAAATGTAACAAACCTCATTTAAATGGCTAAATCAGTTCAAAACCACAATACAAAGCAATATTTACAAACTCATCTCTAGAATCTCAAACAACTACTCACTAATCATAATTTCTAAACAAACCCAAGTGCTTAAATGAAGAAATAATGGAAATCTAAGTTAAGGAATAGAAAAACCCAGAAAAATGCAGATGAAGCTGCTGCAGAAAAGTGCAGAACAAGCTCCTGCTACTGCTGAAAAAATGAATCCCGTGCTCCCTCCTTCTCTCTTTCTTTTCTTGCCAAAAATGCCTCCCTTGCTCCTTATCGAAAGAAAATGATAAAGGAGGTTTTATATGGGTTAAGGGTCTGCCCTAGAATGGGTAAAAAGGGGGAAGGTTCCAGAGAAAGTGAGGTAAAAAGTCAGAGTAACGGAAATGCCACGTCAGCCATTTCCAGTAAAAATGACATAAGCTGGATCGGTTATGTCGCGGGTTGTGTAGCGGGTTGTGTAGCTCTCGGCCTGAATATCTGACGATCGACACAACCTGCGACATAAGCTAGTTCGGTTGTGCTGCAGGTTGTGCAACAATCTGCCTGAATATCTGACGATTCGACACAACCTGCGACATGAGCTAAATCGGTTGTGCTGCAGGTTGTGTCGCTCTCGGCCATTTTTTACTCAACTTAAAAAAATTTTTGCAATTCAACTCTAATCTCCTCCAAATGGCTACTCTGATCAAAATACATCAAATTTCTCCAAATTTAACCTACAAAACAAATAAATTCCAGAAATTAAACTAAGAAGTGTGAAAATTGTAAAGTTGACTAAATATGTGCTAATATCTATAGTAATAACTATGAATAAGGGTAAATTATGTGCAAAAATTACACCTAAACGATGATATTAAATGCATGCATCAAATTTCCCCATACTCAAACTCTTGCTTGTCCCCAAGCAAAAATTTCATTGAAACTCATTTGGAAGGGAATAGAATCAGTCTTTGAAAACACAAAATTCACTAATCCAAACTACCAACTTACCTCTAGCCACCAACATTCCAAATTCCTACCAGCAAAAGCACAAAGAATGAAGCAAGCACTCTCAACAATTACAGAATAGCTAAGAATTAACTAATCAACCCAAGCAATAAATACCAACCAACTACAATAGTCAATTGTGCCAAAACAGCCTAAATGAAATAGATAGCCAATGTGTCTCAAATAGATGGTAAGTAATGAATGGAAGATTATATTGCCGAACCCATATGCAAGCATAAAAGATCTAACTCTACTAATGTAACAAGCATTTTTCAAAGAATCATTAGGTCTTTTTAAGGGTTATAATGGGGTCATATAATGTAAAATTGTGGTTAACAAAGAAAGGGAATAAGGTAAACAAAATATGAGAATAATATTAATCATGAAACTCAAAGTGCATCCATTTTTTTTTTTTTTATCAAGAGGAAAGAAATTCACAATGAATCTCAAGTGCTATCACAATGATTATATAAAGGGACTACTTTTAATATATATATATATATATATATTTTTTTTTTTTTTTGTATGCGTCCCTATTTCATATAAACTTTTCACAATTATTCTAGCACTTTTCAAGATGTTTCAATCCTCCATGTTTTTTTTTTTTAATTTTTTTTTATGCACTTAATTGCTAAAATATTATTCTCATAAATAGGTGGTAGTGTTTAGGTTTTATGGCTAGGTAAATGATTTGGGTTCCAAAGAAATTAGGGAATTAAGGTTCAAGGGGGTTTGCAAAGGTTGAAATGAAATTAAGGTAGGTTAAGGCTAAATGTGAGGTTTAAAATACGAAGGAATGCCTAAGTCATATTCTTATCAAATGCAAGTTAAAAATTTCGCTTTGAAAGATCTAGGACGCTTGTTCTAGGAATGGTGAGACAACAAGGACCATTTTCTTCCTTAAAGGCTTATTCAGACACTCAAAACTCAAAGTAACTAATCAGAATCTGCATACCTAGATAAATATATTAATTTTCAGCTATTAAGTAAGAGAAAGAGTAATGCTTAAGACTTTATACCCAGCTGGAACTTTCATTCCACTAACCATCTAAAGGCAAGTTGAATTGCTTGAATAAGTGGCTTATGGACTTCAAAGACTGGTTTAAAAATTCAAAAAATTTTAAATGAACAAATGAAATGCATGAATGTATAAATGTATAGTCAACCTATATGTAACTAAGTATGTATAACTAAGTGTATGAAGCTATATGCAGTGTATATAGGTGAATATGTACAAGTATGAAGTAATGAGTGTGTCGCTATATGCAAATGAAAAAGGAAAAAGTAATTTTTGCAAAAAATTTACCCTCTCCCCCATACTCAGAATGAACATTGTCCTCAATGTTAAGAGAGTGCAAGGAATGGGATAATTTGGTTATATGTGCGGAAAATGGGGGCTCATATGTGGATAAAGAATTATTACCCTGTTGCATAAGCGATAGCACAACTTGTGTTGAAAGTGACACAAGCTGAGATGAGAATTGTTACCTCATTGAAGTGCAGCCAATATAATTAAGTAAAATTTGGACAGCTACTGCACTCATTGCAAAAGAAACAGTGCAATGGAATCTATTAAATCAATTAAACTCAAAAATTTGGAATAGGGAAGTTAAGCGCAAAAATATAATCATCAAGTGTAAATTCCGAAGGAGCATATCAAAGCAAGTGAGCAATGAACTAAAGATATAAAAGAAAAATGTATTTTATGAGGAACTAAAAAAAACTGAATAAGTAAATGGTTCAAGCAAAAGAAAAACAACACAAGCAAAATATTAACTAAACAAGTTCAAAATACTAATTAATTAAGCAACGAAATTAAAGACATGAAATGTAAATGGATAATAAAAGCTGGTCAGTCAGGTATGAGAACTCCTTTGCCCTTGCCATCTTGTGGAGGTGGTGGTGCTTTTGGTGGTTGCTGTGGAGAGATGATGCTCAAAATCAGTGCCTGGTTTGTTTCGGTCTTCTCCAGCTTAGCTCGCATGACTTTCAACTCGTCTTGCATTTCAGCACTTCTATCCAAATATATGTCAGCTAAATCTCGTAATGTCTGAAAAGAGACATCCGTCATTTGTCGAAAAGAATAGATCTCATCACTGAGATTCTCCATAAATGTCAGAAGAGTTGCTATGGATGGTCCAGAAGCTGTTGATGAAGCAGGTTGGGCAGCTGGTGGAGCCTGGCGTGAAGGTTGTGTAAAAGGCTGCTCAAATGGTCGCTCAGATGCTGAGGAGGAGCTAATTGCAGTGGGAGAACCAGGTGGTGGTTCTGTTAGTGCAAGAATCTCATACAGCTTGGTAACCTCATTTTTTATACAAAATTTTTGGTTGGCCAAATGAGGTCCATCCAAAAATAGCAAACCAGTTGGAAGAGCAGGACACTTGTGAATTTGAGGATTAAAGCGAAAATAATGTGCAATGGGTGTGACCAAACCTCCAAACACAATGTTACCAGTACCCCTAGTAGTCTGGCGGATCACATGACGGCAAAAATAATAACCAGGGGAAGCCTTTTTGCCAGTTTTTGCACACCACAAAAAGAATAGATCATACAGTGACATTGTGCCAACACTAGTTCCTCTTCCTAAAATTGTATTTGCAATTAGTCGCTGAAGCAATCTCAAGGCATGATTCTCAATCTTGGAGGCCTTACTGTGCCCCGGTTTGAAGGTACCTGCTGAAGGTGCAATTTGCTGCCAAAATTCATACCCATTATAGTCCCTTTAGCTAGCAGGTATTTTGAACAGACCATCAGGTGGAAAGCCAAATATATGGTGAAAATTATCCATAGACAGCACCCTATCTTGACCAAGGCATCTAAAATTGATTATCAAGTCATTATCCAAGGCAATTTTATGCTCATTAGTGGACAGGGAGGCCATAAATTCCTGCACTAAAATGGGGTAAACCAGTTCCTGTTTATGTGCAAATCGCACCCAACCTAAAGCATCTAACAGAGTCTGCATTTCATCATATATCTTCAAGGATTTAAGTGTAGACACATCCAAATACCGAGTTTGGACCATTTGTCGAGCTACGACTCTTGCCTTATTTCTTTTCCTGTCGGCAGTAGGTAATACCCAGTGTGTAGCAGTAGGCAAAGAGGAGGAAATTGCAAAGTTACCTTTAGATGTACCAGGGCGCTTGACCGCCGACTTTGGGATGCCACGTCGGACAGCAGGTGCAGCAGGCATTGGAGGCGGGATTGGGGGTTGTTGTGTGGCCGGTTCGGGTCGCTTCCTCTTGACGCTGCCCGTTGATTTGTGTGGCTTAATGCATTTTACCTTTCTCTTCTTGTATGTGGCGATCGGGGCGTCACCAGAATGGGTCGGTGATGGGTCGGCATTCATGGGTGGAGAATTTTGGGGTTACGGCGGCTGTGAGGAGCGGGGAGGTGAGTTTTTGAAAGAGAGTGGGGAGTCGGGCATGGCGAAATGGAGGGGCGTGATCGGAAAAGGAAGAGAATGCAGAGAAGTAATGGTGGTTTAGATGGGGGCTGTGACGGTGAAGATGAAGGTTACGGCGAAGAGGAGGGCTGTATCGGGGCGATGTCGAGAGGAAGAAGGGGTTATGGGTTTACGGGTTGTGGGCTTGGGGTATGGGGTTTAGTCGGTTGGGCTATGGGTTTAGGTTTGGTTTCGGGCTTGGGCTTGTGGGGTATGGTTTTTTTTTTTTGGTTTTGAATTTGGTTTATTATTATTATTATATATATATATATATATAATGGGTTAGTGGGCTTTTGGGTTTGGGCTTGGGGTAGCTGCTGGCCCATTCTGGTGAAGGAAGTTTTTATCCTGCAAAACAAACAGGCGACACAAGTTAGATCATAAGCAAAACCGGTTATGTCGTAGGTTGTGCAACAATCTACCCAAAAATGTGCCCAGCGAACACAAGCGACGACACAAGCAAACCCGGTTATGTCGCAGGTTGTGCAACAATCTGCCCAAAAATGTGCCCAGCAAACACAAGCGACGACACAAGCAAACCCGGTTATGTCGCAGGTTGTGCAACCTGCTGCCCAAATTTGACCAGATTTCATAGCACCTAAAAAATTGAAACAAATTAGATTTCAAATGATTAAACCTTCATAACATGAATTCTAATTGTTCAATTTGTCATGTTTATCAAATACTCATAAAAAATAATTTTTCAAAGCACCAATTCACACATCCAAATAGTTTTCCTTTTAAACCAAGATGTCAAAATTTGGAAAAACTTTCTCTTAAAATTAACCAAAAGGGCAATGAATCCAGCAATATGCGCCAGCAAATACTCAACAATAGAAAGATGAAAATGGTAAGTGAACAAATTTAAAACTAAAATTTAAAGCTAAAACTAAAGCAAAATTTTTAATGCTCATTTGCTTGCAATGCATTGCATCCCATCTGCACAAGAAAATTAGAACAATGTCAAACTCTGAATAAGGAGTATAGAAAAACTTAAAACAAATATATGAAAGAAATAAAGAATAAATGAAAAATTTGGGAGTTATGCACAAAAATGCTAAGTTTAGGTCTTTAGCTTGACCATACTCACTCAAGATGTTATGGAGAATGAGAAAGATAGCAAGTTGCTATCTTCTCAATTGGCTCACCAACTGAATAGTGCCTCAACCTTTGCCCATTTACCTTGAAATTACCCGATTTTTCACCAAAGATTTCCACAGCACCATGAGGGAAAACTTTTATAATTTTGAATGGACCGGACCACCTTGATTTTAATTTTCCTAGAAAAAATTTCAACCTTCAATTGAATAAGAGAACCAAATCTCCTTCTTTAAAGTCCTTTTTCTTGATATGCTTATCATGCCATTTTTTAGTTCTTTCTTTATAGATCCTAGCATTTTCATAAGCATCAAGTCTCAATTCTTCTAACTCATCAAGTTGCAAAAGTCTTTTGTGCCCAGTGGCTTGTAAATCAAAATTGATTGCTCTAATGGCCCAATAAGCTTTATGTTCTAACTCTACGGGCAAATGGCATGATTTCCCAAAAACTAACCTATAAGGTGTAGTTCCTATGGGGGTTTTAAATGTTGTTCTATATGCCCAAAGAGTGTCATCTAATTTAAGGGACCAATCTTTTACGGACTTATTGTGATTTTCTCCAAGATTTGCTTGATTTCTCTATTTGTGATTTCTACTTGGCCATTTGTTTGAGGGTGATATGGTGTGGCAATCCTATGCTTTACCCCATATTTTCTCATCAATTTTTCAAATTGGTGGTTGCAAAAATGGCTACCACCATCACTGATTATGGCACGTGGGGCACCAAATCTGGTTAAAACAAATTTTTTCAAAAATTTCACCACAACTTTTGCATCATTGGTAGGTGTAGCAATAGCTTCTACCCATTTAGATACATAGTCTACTCCTACCAAGATATATTTATTCCCATAAGAAGATGGAAATGGCCCCATGAAATCAATTCCCCACACATCAAATAATTCAACTTCTAATATGGATTGTTGGGGCATCTCATTTCTCTTGGAAATGTTGCCTACCCTTTGGCACCTATCACACTTGCTTACAAAGTCTCTCACATGTTTAAACATTTTAGGCCAATAGAAACCTGATGTCAAGACTTTTTCAACAGTTTTTGAGACACTAAAATGACCACCATATTCAGAGGAATGACAATGGTAAATAACATCATGTATTTCTTCCTCTGGTATACATCTCTTAATTATTCCATCATTACATCTCCTAAACAAAAGAGGTTCTTCCCAAGAATAAAATTTAACATCATGCAAGAATCTTTTCTTTTGCTGCCAAGACAAATCAGGTGGCAAGACACCACAAGACATGAAATTCACAATATCAGCAAACCATGGAAGTGCAGAATTCAACACATACAACTGCTCATTCATGAAAAACTCATCAATTGGCACAATTTCATCATCTTTATTTTTAGTTTTTATCCTAGAAAGGTGATCAGCCACCACATTCTCAACACCTTTTTTATCTCTTATTTCCAAATCAAATTCTTGAAGTAACAAAATCCATCTAATCAACCTAGATTTAGCTTCTTTCTTGCTCATTAGATACCTTATTGCTGCATGATCAGTGAAAACTATTACCTTTGAGTTGACCAAATAAGAACGAAATTTATTGAGTGCAAATACTACCGCAAGGAACTCCTTTTCAGTTGTGGCATAATTAACTTGAGCTTCATCAAGGGTTCGGCTTGCATAGTAAATGGCATAAGGTTTTCTATCTTTTCGTTGGCCAAGGATAGCTCCAACAGCAAACTCACTTGCATCACACATGATTTCGAATGCCAAAGTCCAATCCGGGGGTTGCATGATAGGAGCTGTTATTAATGCCGTCTTTAACCTGCAAAAAGCAACCATACAATCTTGATTAAAATCAAATTTAACATCATGATTCAAAAGATTTGTTAAGGGTTTAGCAAGTTTAGAAAAATCCTGAATAAATCGCCGGTAAAACCCGGCATGTCCAAGAAAACTCCGCACTCCTTTGATAGTGGTTGGAGGGGGCATTTTTTCAATAATTTCAATTTTGGCTCTATCCACTTCAATTCCCCTATTTGAGATTAAATGCCCTAAAACGATCCCCTCTTAGACCATAAAGTGGCATTTCTCCCAATTCAACACCAGATCATTATCAGCACATCTCTGCAAGATTTTAGACAAATTAGTCAATCATGAATCAAAATTAGTGCCATATACTGAAAAGTCATCCATGAAGACCTCCATAATTTCTTTAATAAAATCAGAAAAAATGGCCATCATGCACCTTTGAAAGGTTCCAGGCGCATTACACAATCCGAATGGCATCCTTCGATAGGCAAAGGTGCCATAGGGACAGGTAAAGGTAGTTTTTTCTTGGTCATCAGGATGTATTAGAATTTGAAAGAAACCAGAATATCCATCTAAGTAACAAAAGAAAGAATGCTTGGCTAATCTCTCTAACATTTGATCCATAAAAGGAAGGGGAAAATGGTCTTTTCTTGTGGCATTGTTCAACTTCCTATAGTCTATGCACATTCTCCAACCTCTTGATTCTAGTGGGTATCAATTCATTATTCTCATTTTTAACAACTGTCACCCCACCTTTTCTTGGTACAACATGCACAGGACTAACCCACTCACTGTCAGAAATGGGGTAAATAATTCCAGCAGCTAGTAATTTTAGGATTTCCTTTTTCACAACATCCTTCATTGTAGGATTCAATCTTCTTTGGTGTTCAATGGAAGGTTTACTATTTGGCTCAAGGAAAATCCTATGCATACAAACTGTTGGACTAATTCCCTTTATATCATCAATTGCATAACCCAAAACTCTTCTATATTCTCTCAAAACTCTCAACAATTTGTCAATCTCAATATCAGTCAAACATGCATTAATTATAACAGGATATGTTCCATTGGGTCCAAGAAAAGCATACCTGAGGTTGGAAGGAAGAGGTTTAAGATCTACCTTTGGGGTATCCTCTACCTTTAATGATGGTGGTTTGATCTCCAAAGTTTGCACTTCTTCAAGCTGAAAAATTATGGCTTCAGGATGTGGTGGAGAGCTCTCTAAGTGTTGTGCAAAAGCAGCTATGTTGTGATTATCATCATCAATGCTCCCACCATGGACTAAGCAATTTTCAAGTGGGTCTTGTGGATAGCTTTTTCTGAAATGCTCTTGAACAATCTTTATCAATAATGTCTACCCGCAAACAAGACTCAACTTCTTCATGTTTCCTTTTCATGGCTGGATTGATGTTGAATATCATTTGATCATCTCCCACTCTAAGTGTCAATTTCTCACCCTTTACATCAATTAATGCACCAGCTGTTGCCAAAAAGGGTCTTCCCAATAAGATAGGAACTTTTGTGTCTTCTTCCATATCCAAAATGACAAAGTCCACCGGAATGTAGAATTTCCCAACCTTGATAGGCACATTTTCTAGAATGCCTTCCGGATACTTAATTGAACGATCAGGCAATGAAAGATACATGTTTGTGGGCTTCAACTCCCCCATATTCAACTTTTCATATATTGAAAGAGGCATTAGGCTGACACTAGCTCCAAGGTCAAATAAGGCATTTGCCACACAATTATCACCAATATAACAAGGAATGGAAAACACACCCGGATCTTTGAGTTTGGGAGGTAGCTTCTTCTGAATTATAGCACTGCATTGCTCTCCCAAGTTGATGGTGTCATAATCTTCTAGCCTGCTCTTGTTGGAAAGAATCTCCTTCAAAAACTTGGCATAACTTGGCATTTGGGATAGTGCCTCAGTGAATGGCACATTGATATACAATTTCTTTAGCACTTCAAGGAATTTGCCAAATTGTTTGTCTAGCTTATGCTTGATGAATCTTTGAGGGTAGGGAAGGGTGGGCTTGTAAGGTTCAGGTGGGATGTATGGTTTCTCTCCCTCATCTTGCTCACTTTTGCTTTCTTCTTCTTTTTCATTTTTCTTGCTCTCAACTGAATTTTCTTCTTTTATGCTCTCTTTTTCTTCTCTCTTGTTTTCACTCTCTTGACCAACTTTCTTACCACTTCTCAAAGTCACAACCTTACATTGTTCATGAGGGTTTTGTGGTTGGCTAGGTAGTTTCCCATAGGATTTGCTTCCCGATGAGCTTGCTTGTTGCGCCAATTGAGTCTCCAACATGCGGTTGTGGACTTGTAATTGATCCATGGTTTGTCTCATGTGTTGCATTTCTTCCTCCAATTTGTTATTCATCTTGCTTTGTTCAGCAAAAAATTTCTCCATCATGCTTTCCAAGGTTTGCTTCGGTTCATGAGGTGGAAGGGATTGTTGTGCTCTTGCTTGATATCCAGGTTGTGGCTGCCTTGGGGGCTGAAATTGAGGCTGAAATTGAGGCCTATTTTGCTGCATAAACTGCTGGTTATGAGCATAATTTGAGCTTTGACCTTGTTGAGCAAAAGTTGCTTGTGGTCTCCATGTTGAGTTGTTCACATTAGAGTAAGCATTTCCCATAGGTTTCTGTTGTTAACCTCCTGCATAAGCAGCTTGTTCTTGCAAATAATCATCACCATAAGAAGAGTAATCAACTCCACAACTTTGGCTTCCATCTGTGTAGGCAACTTGTTGCATAGTAGTAGGAGTTGAGGTTGTTGCCTTTGTGCAAAAATCACTAAGAAGCTGAGTCAACTGGTCAAATCTTGCATTCATGTATTTAACTGAGTCAAGTTCATAAATCCCAGCCTTCTTTGGCTCAAGTGCTCTAGGATTTCCCCACAAATGGGTATTATGAGCAATCTTCTCTAATAGATCATAGCATTCTTCACTTGTCATTCTCATGAAATCTCCTCCTGCTTGTGAATCAATTATGTTTCTTATGGCTGGAGTAACTCTGGTGTAGAAATTCTGAACAATCATCCATTTTGGTATTTCATGATGAGGACATTGCCTTTCAAGCTCCTTAAATCTCATCCAAGATTCATACAAAGTTTCATCATCCCTTGGCTTAAAAGCTACCATCAAATTCCTCAAATGAGTGGTCTTCCCAGGTGGGAAAAATTGAGATAGAAAAGCTTGAGATAGCTGCTCCCAAGTAGCTATAGTAGCTTGTGGAAGTGAGTCATACCACTCCAATGCTGAATCTCGAAGAGAGAATGGAAATAAGGTGAGCCGAATAACTTCATCTGAAACTCCAGGCTGCCTTTGTGTGCCACATATCATCAAAAATTTCTTCAAATGAGAATGAGGATTTTCAAGTGGACTACCTCCAAATTGTGAATTCTGAACCATTTGAATGAGACCAGTCTTTAACTCAAATTGATTAGCTCCAATGATAGGTCTATTATCTCTCACATCTGCACATCTAGGAAAAGCATAATCTAACATGGATCTTCTTTGAGGATCATTTTGATTAACAACTTCATTTTGTCTATTTTGCTCATTTCCTCCATTGTTTCCACCAATAGCTCTATTTTGATTCTCCATATTTTCAATTGTCTCCTCTTGCTCAAATCTTTGTTGTTCTTCTTTTTCTGCTTCCTTTCTTCTCTTGTATTCCTTTTTGTTGGCTCGACAGAATTTTTCAATTTTAGGATTGAACAACAATTCGGTATCACTTGTGCTTTTCGATCGTCTCATAAACAAGGAAAGTACCTGAAAAACACAAGGAGTAGTAGTGAAAATGAAAGAAAATAAAAATTCTAATTAGCTTAAAACAATTAAAATCCAACTTAAAACAAATAATTCCCCGGCAACGGCACCAAAAACTTGGTAGTTGTATAATCCGCAAGTGCACGGGTCACAGTAGTATAGTTTTAAAAAAATGATATCGATCCCACAGGGAATTGTGCTTAAATTGGAAATAAAAGTATAAGCTAATTAGAATGACAAAATTTAAAGATGTAAAATAAAATTTGGAATTAAAATTGGTATTTGAGGAATTTAAGCTAAATCAAACAATTAACTAAATTAATTGAGCTAGATTACCAAGATTTAAATTGAAATTGCTATTTATAAATTTTGTAGGAATTAAATCTAAATTCAATAAAAAAAATTAAAGTGATTCTAGAGATTGGGTTTTCCATATTGTTTGTATGTGGTTTATCCCTAATTTAGCCAAACACATGAGAATTGCAATTTTGAGGGAAATCAATTCTTAAATTTTTGAAACCTTTTTCAAGCATCTCAAAGTTAGTTTTCATTAAATCAAACCCTGTTTTCACGGTATTTCAAACCTAACAAAAACCCAATTAATGCTCTAATTGATTTTGGAAAGTTCCCCTTAATCCTCTTAGCTTATCTCTAACACCAAGAAAATAAAGTTTATTGTAAGATTATCTATCCCTAATATTCACTTTTCAGTCCATCTATTAAGGATTAAAGCTTAACTTAATGAGGGCCCATTCATCAAGCAAGGCAATAAGCACACAAGCAATAAATCAAAATGTAACAAACCTCATTTAAATGGCTAAATCAGTTCAAAACCACAATACAAAGCAATTTTTACAAACCCATCTCTAGAATCTCAAACAGCTACTCACTAATCATAATTTCTAAACAAACCCAAGTGCTTAAATGAAGAAATAATGGAAATCTAAGTTAAGGAATAGAAAAACCCAGAAAAATGCAGATGAAGCTGCTGCAGAAAAGTGCAGAACGAGCTCCTGCTGCTGCTGAAAAAATGAATCCCGTGCTCCCTTCTTCTCTCTTTCTTTTCTTGCCAAAAATGCCTCCCTTGCTCCTTATCGAAAGAAAATGATAAAGGAGGTTTTATATGGGTTAAGGGTCTGCCCTAGAATGGGTAAAAAGGGGGAAGGTTCCAGAGATAGTGAGGTAAAAAGTCAGAGTAACGGAAATGCCACGTCAGCCATTTCCAGTAAAAATGACATAAGCTGGATCGGTTATGTCGCGGGTTGTGTAGCTCTCGGCCTGAATATCTGACGATCAACACAACCTGCGACATAAGCTAGTTCGGTTGTGCTGCAGGTTGTGTAACAATCTGCCTGAATATCTGACGATTCGACACAACCTGCGACATGAGCTAAATCGGTTGTGCTGCAGGTTGTGTCGCTCTCGGCCATTTTTTACTCAACTTAAAAAAATTTTTGCAATTCAACTCTAATCTCCTCCAAATGGCTACTCTGATCAAAATACATCAAATTTCTCCAAATTTAACCTACAAAACAAATAAATTCCAGAAATTAAACTAAGAAGTGTGAAAATTGTAAAGTTGACTAAATATGTGCTAATATCTATAGTAATAACTATGAATAAGGGTAAATTATGTGCAAAAATTACACCTAAATGATGATATTAAATGCATGCATCAATTCATAATAAAAAAAAATCATGTATAATATGTAACAAAATGTTAATAAAATAATTTCAAACTTCAAAGTTATTTTTAATAAAATTAATAAACATAAATGTTCATATTTCATCAAAAACACAAGATAAGATTTTTGGCAAAAGTGTAATTGGTAAAAGTTAAAAAGTATAGGGTTTAATTGGCATTTTAATTAGGATAAGGTATAATTGCAAAAAAAAAAATTGAAAGTACAGTTTTTTTTGGCAATTTCTTCTAAAATAATTAAATTTTAAAATATAAATTATTAATTATAATATATTTTATGTAGATTATTAATCAAAATATATAAATTTAAATGAATTAGAATATTATTTAGGTAATATAATCAGATTTGAAATTAATCATTCGAGTATTTAAAATACTAATTGCGTTTAAAAAGGATAATTTTTCACTAGTATTTTATATGTTACTATCCCTAGCATAATATGAAGACTGAAAAAATAATTTTTTCATAAATATTTACTATAGAAGTTATGTATAATTAATTAAAATATATACAACAATAATAACACTTAGGTCTCTAAAATTAGTTAAAGTTGCTATATGAATCATTTTTTCCTTATGCAATTATATATACACGCGCGCGCGCGCCCTCTTAAAGGTTATAATTTTTTTTTTATATTACTTTCTTTCATGTTATTTTAGGTACCTCTCTTTCCATTCTCATTTCTTTCACCACTATTTTATCATATTTTTTCTGTTGAAGCATTTTTAGGTCAATGAAATTAATCCAAATCGAATAGTTAATTATTTGTCAAATTTTAAAGTAATTTTAAATTTTATATAATTTAAAATAGATTGGAAAATTTGCTAAAAAAATCTTGTGCTTTTGAAAGTTTTGCAATTCTACTTCATATTATAAAAATGATCAATTAAACCCTAAGCTATTTAATTCCTCTCAAATTTATTTTACCATGGCATGATGTGGCGTCTCTATGGCATTTAACGTGGCATCTCTATTATGTTTTGCTAACGATAAGGTAGTATTGATAAGAGTTAAAAAGTTAAGAGTTTAATTGGTAATTTTTATAGTATGAATAAAATTATAAAATTTTGAAAAGTACATAGTTTTTTTAATGGTTATCTCAACTTCTTAATGATTTATTTTTTTTTTTTTTTTAATTTGATTCTGTATAAAACGAAATGGATTGATTGCACATCCTAATAGCGTGCAAGTATTTATCCTTGACTTTCCATCATTCAAAGGGGAGAGTAGGCTGTTAGATGAGTTTTAGCATTCTCTAACGAGGAGGAGAAAATTTTGAGAAAATAATTGATTATATCAGTACTAGAGATTTTCAAGAGAAGTTATATTTCATGTATATGATTTGATTGATTTTTTATTTATTTTTGCATTAGCAAATATATTATGATTTTGATCGGTTTGTAATAATAAATCTTGTACTTTTATCACTAGTTTAAAAAAAAAAAAACAAATAGTGTTTGGCACTAAGGAAAGTGAACAAAAGAAATTGATTTAGCACAGCAAATGCATAAATTTCGCCTAGGATTTATTCTCAACACAACCTTTATCAATAGGTCTATTAAGCATAACGTTTATGTGAATAAACTTTTGACCAAAACAACAAACTCCCCAGTACAAAAGGGAAATTCTTACCTAAACCTTATTTTTCATGGATTCAATACATATGTGAGATTCATACATTTAATTGGTGAGTCCCACCATATCTCTTATGTCTTTAATACATGGTGGACCGTACAGAGAAGAAAAATCCTACAAAACAACCTTCTAATTGTGGACAATATAAAGGGAACAATGATCAAGGCACCACCCAAAATTACAAATTGTGCTGTGCAACCGATGTTGCAAAAAAATGCAGAAAATCAATAAAAATTAAGAACATCACACTAACACAACTCTATGTAGTTATATATATATATGATCAAAAAAATATTAGTTTACCACCGCACACTGTTTCCTGATTTCACCTTGGCTGCCGGTGAGGACTCCAATGTTGCCTAGTTTCACCATTGACTGAGCAAAATCTTGTGCGAAAGTGATTCCATTTGTTGAAGACTGAAGTGTGACATAAACTCTTGTTTGGATATCATTGAGCAGAGCTGCATCAGATTGGAACAGCCCTCTTCTTGTAGCTACAACATTGTAGTAATCGGCATCGAATAACGTGGAGCTTCCAGGGTCCATCGCCACAACAGTGGTGTTGTCTCCAGGCTTACATATCGTCTTCAACTGAGCTGCGTATGCTGGGTCCAACGAGGGGTCTGTGTCGCCTTTCCCAGTGAAATTGTACAGGCGGTTAATGATTACAAAGCAATGTCCAATTCCAATGGTGTGTGCTCCTGCAAATAAAAAGGAGTTGGGATTATATATAATAAAATTATATTTGTTTATAACTTTTTTCATAATTACAATAATAAAAAAATATTTTATTAAAACACAAGATTTCTACTTTTTCTAGTTACCTGATAGAACCACTAGGTCCTTCACGCTTAAGCCCTTTGCACTAAAGTTTTGCTTTAGTTGGTTTATATTGGCGAAAGGAGACGGTATCTGTGCTAAAGCCTCTGAAGCACGAGAGACCGTTCCATCTCTACGTCCAGTGGCAACAACCCAAGATGGTCCACCAACCTGAAAGGAAAATGATTGATCAATCATTAGGCATGTATATATTAATTATATGATGAAGGGTATAAGTTTTTGATGAATTTATATACACCATCGCAACTGAATCTCGAGCTGCCAAGGCCACAATATCAGCACAAGAAACCACACCAGGACATTCCTTTTCTACTGCAGATTTTATAGCGTCAATCACATTGAAACCTCTTAACGTCTGGTTGGGGACCGCATCTTTCTCAGCTTGATTGGTGCTTGTAGAATTTAATAGCACAGAACCATCACATCCCTGTGACATGCATGCAATAATCAGAGTTGTTCTCAGACTAAGAATCTGCATTAACTATGGCTTAATTTAACAAATGATTAATGAACTTATCAATACATTTATAATTAAGGAACATGGAACGTACCCTAACGAAACAATCATGAAAATGCAGTCTTAGTAAAGGAGCAGCAAGTGTTCGATCACTGGAAATGAATTGTTGAACCATATCATGGATAGTACTCTCTGCATTTGGGCATGTCTGGCGATAGAAACCGAGTTGCAACCCTTGAGGAGTATTTAAGCCTATCCCAACCTGTACCCCAACTTGTAATCCTTGCGAATTAGTTAGGTCTAGAAACAGGAGGAAGAGAACCAGTTGAGAAAAGAGAAGTGAAAGAAGCTTTTGAATAGCCATTGTTTAATAGAGAGTATGGAGATAACTTTAAAAGTATTGATGATGTGCTCAAGCTGTGTTTAGGCCTGAAGTATGGAAGCACGAATTACCAGCATTTATATAGCTGATGCTAAGCTTCTGATAATGCCATTGATATAAAACAATGATTGTTTTATTAAATTTTAATTAGTTGGCTAATCCATTCGGTCAAAATTAATTAAAGAGCTGACTAATGGCCAGTCCTCTATGTTTTATATACGTGCCTACCACGTATAGATAAAAATAATTCCAAATTAAATATATAAGTTTAAAAGGCCAGCCTGTTCTAGACCATTTTTATTCAATGATGGTCATATATATATAATTTGAAATAGAATTATTGAAAAATATTTATTTATATTCGATTTATTATTATTTTATACATATTTTAAAAAATATGTAATAATAATAAATCCCACATAAAATGAAGACTAATGTATTATTTATATAGTAATTGAACGCAAATGATAAAATGACTAATTTTAAAGGTTTCATTTGAAAAATAAATATTTATAAGAAAAAAATTTAATTGAATTAATTATCATATAATTATATTTAATTTTTTTAATAATTTTCTTTTAATTAAAAAAAATTAAATTTATTCATTTCAAATATAAAAATTAAAATTCCAATTTTTAAAAGGATATGATATCATTTCTTAAATTTCTATTTCATTTCTTAATTTATGTGTCTGTGGGATTGGTTCGTATCCATCAAGCTTTAATTTCAAATAAATTTTTTTGAGTAAAAAACTCGTCACCCACCACATACATTATATATGCAAACTAGGGTGGTAATTTTAGACACGACTTATGAACATGATATGAACACGGTACTAAATTTAGAGTTTGGGTTAGGTTTATTCGTATTCGTGTTGAATTCGTGTCGATTCATTTATGACACGGATATAATCGTGTTGTGTCAAGGGTTAAATGCTAACCCGACTTGATACGTTTACGACATGGTTTAATATTCGTGTTATGTGTTGACCCATGACCCACTATGACTTATAACTTATATAGCGTATTAAATGGGTTAAGTCGTGTCAAATTATGTTAAATGGGTCATTTTGTGTTAAATGAATCGTGTCGTGTTAAATACACCTAATACAATTTAATATGAATCGTGTTGTGTCGTATAATCCTTATAATAGAAGAGTCGTATTCGTATTTAAATTTTGACGCGATTTATTAATCATGTCATGTTCGTGTCGATCTTAATCGTATTCATATTGTGTGTTTACATGATACAAATATGATCTATCAACCCGAATTGCCACCCCTAATGCAAACCAAGGTATTGCCTGTAAACATGATATGCAGAGGTCAACATCAGCTGTATTCTTGTGTTGCAATTCAATATATTCAAGGTTATACAAGAGTTGCGATAGACGCTGCCAACCTATCTATATATATCACTTAGTTACAGCAAGATATACATAAAATATATCATAGAGGATAGAGTTATTATCAAACTTCAGTTGAAAGCAAGCATGTGTTTGAGCTTAAAGAAAGAACTAGCTAGGTAGTCATGGTTTGCAAGGTACAGAGAACACACACATATATAAAATAGTCATTGAAAGAATAGTTAATGCAAGATTATTATGTAGTGGACAGTTCATGCAGCATAAACTCAAAACAAACTTGGATTTATCTGGGTTAGGAAATGCTTGTTAAAAAAAATATAAAATAAGAGATTAAATTTCTGTTTTCTTCATAGACCAGTTCATCATCAGACCTGGAAATTGTATTTTTCAATATAAATTTCTCAAAATTCTTGCGTTGGCCTCTACACTTGTAATTTTAAATAAAATTAATTTCATGTCACATAAATGGAGAAGTAATTCAGGATATACATGATGAGCACTACTAATCCCAAATTTTAAGTTAATACAGAGTTCAATGCAAGCATGTGCCAGTGTCTTAATTGGGAATGAAAACTTATAATAGAAGTATTGGAATAGAATATACTCTGAGAACTTTGCGGAATTAATTTTGGTTTCAATTAATTTAATACAAATGCTATACCATATATTAAAGAAAGGACTCCATCATTGTTAGTTTGGAATGGAACAAAACAATTAATTGCTTGATTTTCACATTTACTGTCTGTTGAACTTTTGTCTACCGGTTTGGGATCTGCCACTCTTTTATTAATTTTATCCATTTTTATTTTTTACATAATAATTTAAAAAAATTAAATATTTTAATTTTTATAAAAATATATTAATAATCAACTAAATTACCTTTATTTCACTAAATTACTTAGATATAAATATTTATTATATTTTAATAAAAATAAAAGATAAAATAAGGAAAAAAAATAATTAATACTTTTTTATTTTCTAAATATAATAGATAATTTTAGATTAAAAAAAAATCCAAATGCAATAAATAAAAATAGATTAAAGGAAATACTTTTTATTTTCATTAGAATATATATATATATATATATATATATATATATATATATATATATATATATATATATATATATATATATATATATATTCCTAAATGTATGTTGTTAATATTAGAGCAGTAACAGGGTATTTACTGGCTATTGTTTAGGCTAAATATTAATCAATTATTCTTTGTAAATCTTTTGTTTTAGAATACCAGATGTAGAGGATTTGTAGCCACTGAATAAGGGATGTTTGGTAACAGTATTTTGTTTTTATATTGCTCTTTTCGTGTACCTAACAGATATGCAAAAGACTTTACAATTAAATCACAATTTTCCTATTACTTTTTATTTTTAAATCGTTTGCTACCAATTATATTCGTTAATATTATAAAAATACATTAAAAATATATATTCCCGTGATAACTGATAAGCGTTTTTTTTCTCAATTTAATTAGATAAAATTTCAAGTTTAAATCTCTAATAATAATAATAATAATAATAATAATAATAATAATAATAATAATAATAATAATAATAATGCAAGATTAATTCCATTAATTTTTTTAATAGAAAGAAGTGTTATTTAATTAATAAAATAATTAATGACATTAATATTAAAAAATTATTATCTAACCTTACATATATATTCAAAGGTCTCACATATTTATAAGCAAGATATATCGAATCTAAGTAAGAACAATTCATTTAGGTAAATCAATAAAATCAGTACTTGAAATTCTTTCTACACGACTCCTAAACTATCTCCATATCTTAACTACTTTTTGAGTAGGGTTCTGTCATTGTAATTGTCATCCCTTCTTATCTTCCATAGAACAATCAATTTATTCTCCTTCAGGGATGTTTGTTTATTTTAATTTAATTTTTGTTGATATAAAAATATAAATATTGCAATGTTTTGAATTTTTGTATATTAAAAATTTTAATTAGATTTTTTTTTTTACCTATTCTAGAATATAAATTTTCAATTTTATTTCCGTTGCACCCTTTTCCTTCTACTTCTTCTTCTCCTCAATGCAGTCACAATCTTCGAAGCTACCATGACTCACTGCCTACACCTCCTCCTCTCTCTGTCAAGCTCGTAAGCACCGGAATCATGCAGAACTTCAAACCTGCAAACCTGACTAGAGTTGGCAATTTTAGACACAAATCAATTACACAATACGACTCGATACATAGTTAAACGAGTTTAGATTTAACGTTGTTAGCATAATTACAACAATTAGCATGATTATAGGAGATTTGTGAAGCATAATTACAGCAATTATCATGATTATAGGAGATTTGTGTAGCATAATTACAACAATTATTATTCTTGTCTAAATTAGCTCATATTCTCATGTATAAATAGATGTAATATTTCTGTAAATAAGACACAGACAAATACACAATCCTTTCCTTTATTACTTGTATTCTTTCTTCTAACATGATATCAGAGCCGTAAAGCTTTTATTTCAAGTTTCTGGAGTCTCTCTTCTCTCTCTACAACATGTTCTGATTCATTCTTTCATTCCTATTATTATAACATTTTTTTTCTCCTCATCTTGTTACCAATGGAGAAATCTGATATTTCAAAACCTATTGCAACAGTTCTGACTGGTTCCAACTATAATCTTTGGGTTCAAGGAATGAAAAGTTTTTTGATAGGTCGCAAGCTTTGGTGTATTGTTACCGAAGATATCACTACGCCGACAAGAGAGAACGATGAAACTGATGCAAAATTTGCTGACTGTCTTGAGGATTGGGATAGTAAAAATCGTCAGATCATCACCTGGTTTCGCAATACCTCTGTCTCGTCCATCCACATCCAATTTGCTAATTATGACTCTGTAAAAAAAAAACTGAGATTTTTTGGCTAATCGATATCAGACCATTGGACTTGCCCACTATTATCAATTGTGGACTACTCTTCATAATCTGAAACAAGAAGCAGGTCAATCTGTGAATGATTTTCTTGCCCAGGTCCAACCCATTTGGAATCAAATATCTCAGGCCAAAATCAGTGAAGATCATCTTCATCTCATTCAAGTTCTAATGGCTCTTTAATCAGAATATGAGGCCGTTCGAGCGTCCCTACTACATCGAAATCCACTCCCATCATTGGATACTGCTATTCAAGAGATTATTTTTGAAGAGACTCATCTCAGTTTGGATAAAACTCCTCAATTTGAAACTGCTCTTGCAACTACTCGATCCTCACATCAGAAATCTGACAATCAACTCTGTAAGAATTGTAATCAAATTGGTCATGCTTTTGCATATTGTCCTACTATAGAATGCGGATATTGTTATGGTTATGATCATATTCTTGAACATTGTCCCACACGTCCTCCACGACCAAAAGGAGGGCATTCTAAATTCAAGAATGTCTCAAAGCCTGGATCTTCCTCTGTCACTGTTGTTGCTGCTACTGAGGGTTCTACTGCCATCACATGAGTGATCTTGATGCACTATTCAAATAGGTTATCTCTTCTAATTCTCCTGCTACCATGTCTGCCACTCCGGGTAATTTTTATTCTGCATGTTGTAATCAAATGACCACTAATCTTAAATTCTTGTCTTCTGCAAAACTTGTATCTTCCTCACCACCAATCCATACTGCAAATGGTACTACAATGAACATCACACATACTGATCATGTGTCTACCTCAAATCTTCATCTCCCTGACACCTATTATATCCCTAATTTGGCACTCAATCTTATTTCTGTTGGTCAGTTGTGTGAAAAAGGACTAAATGTTATTTTTTCTCCCTATAGTGTCTAGGTACAGGATCCACAAATGGGATAGATTCTTGGGGAGGGTCGCAGAGTGGGTCGATTATTTGAGCTTGCATCTTTACATCTTCCTCAGAGATTTGTGTCTGCAGCTACAATCCCTAATTCCTCCATTCACCAATGGCATCTTCGTCTTGGTCATGCTTCTGCCAGTAAAATTCAACCTTTAATTTCTCGTGGATTATTAGGATCTACTAAGTTTGAGTCATTTAATTGTTTAAATTGTCAGCTTGCAAAACAACTTGCATTATCTTTTTCTCATAATAATACTACTTCAGACACTCCTTTTGGTTTAATTCATTCTGACATTTGGGGTCCTTCTCCAATTTCTTCAATAAATGTTTTTCGTTATTTTGTGATATTAATTGATGATTATTCTCGGTTTACTTGGATGTATTTTTTGAAACATCGATCTGAATTATCACAAATTTACATCACATTTGCAAAAATGATTAAAACTCAGTTCTCTTGTGACATTAAAATTCTCCGAACAGACAATGCCATGGAATATCGGGATTCTTCTTTACTTCAGTTTCTTAGTCAACAAGGCATAGTTGTTCAACGTTCTTGTCCTCACACCTGTCAACAGAATGGGCGAGCCGAACGCAAGCATTGCCATATTCTTGATTATGTACGTAGTCTTCTTCTTTCTGCCTCATATCCAGAAAAATTTTGGGGAGAAGTAGTTCTTCATGCTGTTTATATTATTAACCGTCTTGCTACCTTGGTTCTTCATAATTTATCTCCTTTTGAAAAGTTGTTTGGACAACCTCCTGATTATTCCATCCTTAAACCTTTTGGATGTGTTTCTTTTGTTCTTTTACAACCTCATGAACATACCAAATTAGAACCCCATGCTTGTCTATGTTGTTTTCTTGGTTATGGCATTGAACACAAAGGGTATCGTTGTTGGGATCCTGTTTCTAATAAGTTACGCATCTCTTGACATGTTACCTTTTGGGACAATACTATGTTCTCTTCTCTTTCCAAATTTCATCACTCTGTCAATACTGACTCTTTATTTTCCACTGACTCCTCCAAAGAGCTATTTTCAAGTCCTGATCCAGGTGATTGTGATGTGCTCAGTATTAGCCTAACTACACCTGTCCCTGTTGAATCTGCACCAGTTGTTGATCCAGTACCTGCGCCTGCATCTCCTCTTAGCACTACTCTTCGTCGTTCTACCTATGTAAGAGAAACTCCTCATTATCTTTCTGATTTTCACTGTTACTCTACTATTGCGACCCTTCATGGGCCTCATTCCTATCGTGAGGCAAGTACTGACCCTCTTTGGCAGCAAGCTATGACTGACGAACTTCAGGCTTTAGAGAAAACTCATACTTGGGATTTAGTTGATCTTCCACCAAACAAGATCCCTATTGGTTGCAAATGGATTTACAAAATCAAGACCCGTTCTGATGGAACTATTGAACACTACAAAACTCGCTTAGTAGCCAAAGGGTACACCCAAGAGTATGGTATCGACTATGAAAAAACTTTTGCTCCAGTGGCCAGATTAACATCTATTCGCAGTCTCTTAGCTATTGCTAGAGTTCGTAAATAGAAACTTTTCTAGATGGATATCAAAAATGCTTTTATTGATGGTGATTTAACAGAAGAGGTTTATATGCATCCTCCTCCTGGTTATCATTCTCCTCATAAGGTTTGCAAACTTCGGCTAGCCTTATATGGATTAAAACAAGCTCCCAGGGCCTGGTTTGCCAAATTTAGTTCCACTCTTGCTCAACTTAGTTTTCCCTCTAGTCCACATGATTCTGCATTATTCACTCGCCGAACTAACAATGGTATTGTTCTTCTGTTGCTTTATGTTGATGATATGATAATAACAGGAGATGATTCATCTGGTATTTTTGAGTTACAACATTATCTCAATCAGCATTTTGAAATGAAAGACCTAGGTTCTCTCAGCTATTTTTTAGGTCTTGAAGTTTCTCAAAATTCCGATGGCTATTATCTATCTCAAGCCAAGTATCCATCCGACTTACTTTCTCGAGCAGGCATCACTGATAGCAAAATAATATCAACCCCATTGGAGCTCAATTGCAAACTTACACCTCTTGATGGCACTCCTTTTGATGATCCTACTTTATATCGACAGCTTGTCGGGAGTCTTATTTATCTCACAGTTACTCGACCTGATATTTCATATGCTGTTCATCTGGTCAGCCAGTTTATGTCTGCTCCTCGCTCAACTCATTTCTCTGCAGTATTTCGAATCCTTCGTTATATCAAAGGCACTCTTTTTCATGGTTTGCACTTTTCTGCTACCTCCTCCCTAGTATTATCTGGCTACTCTGATGCTGATTGGGCTGGTGATCTGACAGATCGTCGCTCTACAACTGGTTATTGTTTCTTCTTGGGTAATTCTCTTATCTCTTGGCATAGCAAAAAGCAAACTGTTATTGCACGTTCTAGCACAGAATCTGAATATCGTGCTCTTGCTGATGCTACATCTAAATTACTTTGGTTACGGTGGTTATTAACTGATTTGGGTGTCTGATTTGGGTGTCACTCATTCTTCTGTCACAATGCTTCATTGCGATAATAGAAGTGCCATACAGATTTCTCATAACGATGTATTTCATGAGCGTACCAAAAACATCGAAATTGATTGTCATTTTGTATGTCATCATGTTGCTCATGGCACCAAATGTTTGATTCCTGTCTCCTTTATCAGCCAAACTGCTAATATATTCACCAAAACGCATCCTCCAGCTCTCTTTCAGGATCTCTTAAGCAAACTCAAATTGGCACCTGTTACCACCTTGAGTTTGAGGGGGGGGGGGGTGTTAGCATAATTACAGCAATTAGCATGATTATAAGAGATTTATGTAGCATAATTACAGCAATTATTATTCTTGTCTAAATTAGCTCATATTCTCATGTATAAATAGATGTAATATCTCTGTAAATAAGACACAGACAAATGCACAATCCTTTCCTTCATTACTTGTATTCTTTCTTCTAACAAACATAAATAGGTTTGTAAAATAAACGAGTCAATTTATTTATGACATGCTAAAAATAAAGGTTTAATCAGATTGACTCACTTAATTCAATAAGACACATAACAACCAGTTTATTTAATTGAGATTTTATTTTGATCTATTAAAATATGTTATAACCCCTTTTATTTATAATTAAAAATATAATTTAACTTTCAATATCTTATAATTTATATTTTCTTGTTATTTTTATGAAATACTTAATATTAAAAGAAATTGATATATATATATTGAACTACAAGGAAAAAATTAGACTCAAAACATTATAATTAATTTCATTATAACTACTCAATTTATATGAATAGATTATATAAGATTAAGAAAATAAAATAAAATTACATAGTGATTCTAAATTTCTTTTGAAGATTGTTAATATTTGAATACAAAATTTTATTTGTTTTAAGAATAAAATAAAGGAAAAAAATTTAATAAAAATTTAGTATTGATTAAAAATAATATTTACGTATGAATATACTAATAAATAAATTATTGACATCATTAATTATTATTTATTTTTATTTAATTTATACAATATTATATATATATATATATATATATATATATATATATGAAGAAGATCACATATAAAGTTGAAGTGTAGTGCAGTTGATTATTAATTATATGAGCATTAGATAGACTTAGGTTCAAGTCCTATCCCCTCCCTTGCAACCTTTTCAATTTTTTTAAGTAAACATGTTATATGGGTCATTAAACAGCCTATTTAAATGACTTGTTTGATAAATGGGTCACTAAATAAGTTATATGAGTCATATCATCTGACTTGTTTAAGTGACTTATTTATTAAATGAGTTACATAGATTGTGTTGTGTGACTTGGTAAATAAATGGATTGTATTCGGATTGAGAGTTTATGACACTATTAATAATCATGTCATGTTCGGATTGAGTATAATAGTCTCGTGTCAAAATAAGACACGATCTATTTAAATATGACACAACACAAATTGCCACCTTTAAACTTGACCCAACCAAATCTCGGCTTCTTAATGTCAAATGGCCACTGGACCACCAGATATATGAACACAGAGGAATATCATTACAAAGGCAATAACACAAGTAACATTAGATATATGAAGTTGAGTACACTGTAATTGTATATTAAGGAATGCGAGGATTATCAATTGGAGTTATTTGGTTGGGATTGAATATTTTGGGATAATAAAGAAATTTAGGCACCTTGATTGGTAATTTCTGTAAGTATATAGATTGTTCAAGTAGTAAAAAAAAAATCGTTCCAGTAGGAAATTGATGTTTGATTACCAAACTATAATTGTTATGATTATTTGAGCTATCAATAAAGTGCAACTAAATTAAAGGATGTAAAAGCAGCAATTTAATGGAAATATATAGAAATAAAAGATGAGACAAGCTACAAAGTCACTAAATTAACAATGAGTAAGTAAAATTTTAATTAATTGATGGCAAAGGTGATTCCAGAATTAGGGTTTAAGAAGTGAATTTTACCAAAATTTGGATAGGTAAAATCAATTATAGGGGAAATACAAGTTAAAGGAAGTTGATTATAATTTTCTTTAATTTCACTTTCAAGCAAACTAAAGAGTATTTTAAAGAAAATTAACCCCATTTTTCATGCGATGTTTAATTACCCAAAACCCTTTAAGTACTTTAATATACTATAAAATTCCTCTTAACCCACTTTTTTTTATCTCTAACACTAGGTGATTGAGTTCATTATCTTAATTATCTATTAAAGATTTTCACCTTTAGGTGCTTCAATCCAAGATTATGAACAAAATCCAAAGGGTATCAATAATGGGCATGTAAAAAAAGCACACAATATATGAATCAAAACTTATATATATTTCAAAATCTTATTAAAACCAGTCCAAATCCACAAAATAGAACTCAAATCATTACACCCAACTCTAAAATCTAAGAAATCTACTCACTCCTAGTTGTCTTTACAAAAATAAAAGATGAAATAAAGTAAATGGACATGAAAATAGACTGAAAATAAAATAAAAGAAAAAAATGAGAAGGGGATCCAAATCTCTGAGAAATATCAGTTGGGACATCACTTGAATTGGTGGATCTTTCTCCAAAATGGCATTTTTTCCATTTGTCTTTTTAAAGGGACTTTCTTTCTCTTCTTATGGAATAAAGAGAAAATCATGAATTTATTTGTGTCAGATTTTTGCCCAAAAAATCTAATAGTGAGAAAAAGACAAAAAGGGACAATGGGTACTAAGGTTTAAAAAGTGGTCCAATATAGCTTAAAAATGCGTCAAATATGAATTCCAGCATTGGTGTTCAACATACCCGGTGATAGTTGAGAGATGAAGAAAACTCAAGCGACTTAAAAAGTCACACGAGGCATGGGACTTCTTAAGAAGATTACTGTCCAAATTAACATTTATGCTTTTGGTGCTCAGCGAAATAACATGCTCCGTGAGACTTCTCAAGGAAATTGCTATCTGCTTAAATTGTTCCCTTTGTTGAACTTGAGAAACAATATGCCCCATGGGACTTCTCAAGAAAATTTTGGCCCAACTCCAAACAATTTTTCTTCACTTCCTTCACCACTCCAAGTCTTTATATAATATTAAATCATGTCCAATTGCACCTTTTCATTTTCAAATCACCTCAAAACCTATAAAAAACATGAAAATTCTAAAACTCAAATATAGAAATACTAAAATTAAAAATTTAACTAAATTAAGTAATAAAATATCATAAAATACTAAATTTAATGGGCAAAATAGATGCAAAATGATCCTAAAATTCCTATATAAAATATGTACATCACACCTAAATTTGAGTTAATGAATTGGTGCTAATAAAATAAACTGGTAAACTCCAGATGAATGTTGTGATGTGTATTGTTGGCTTGAGACCATATGAAATGGTTGTTCGGATATATATTGTGTTTTCTTATGGCATTTTGATATAAGGAAAATTCTGGTAGATTTTCTATATGCTCTTACGGATTCCTCTTACTTTTGTTATTTTCATTATGTGTTATCCTTAATATAGGCGATCCCAATCCATTGTCTATGGAATTTTTATTCAGTACAGCCATTGTACATACAACGGTTTAATTATGGTGAGATTATATGAGACCTTCTACAACCAATGGTTACAATAAAACCGTTGTAGTTTCATTGTCTACGAGTTGATATTGAATATGTTTGCAGTTTCAATATTAGTATATATTGTCATCCCATGCATATTTATTGAATCTTTTAAAAAAGACAAAGGACACCATTCTTAATATACAATAATAAAATCTTCTTCATGGTTTTTCTTGTGTATGCAATTATCGAATATGAATATTATTGTAACGCCCTCACCATAGGTAGTCCGTACATTTTAATGTTCCGACGACTAATGTTTATTTGGACAGTCAAAATGTCTGGAACTACACCTAGACTATAGTGAGGAGGCATAAATTGAAGAAATAAATGTTAAGAAAATATAGAAACAATGTAGAGAAAAATAAATTAAAATTTAGAGAATTTATAAATTGATACAAAAATAATAAAAATAACCCAATATGCACTATTAAGGGCATTTTGGTCATTTCACCTCCAAAGGTGAATTTTGACCAAAATGTCAAATTTAAAAATTTAGAGAATTAAAATAATTAGTATGAATTAAAACCTTATAAATTGAATTAGAAAAGAAAGAAGCAGAAATGAAAAGAAAAGCTTATGAAAATTTAAAACAAATTAAGTACACATATAAATATATAAATATATAGCCATAAGAGACAAATCCCCACCAACCCACCTTCTTCTCCACTCTTTCTCTCTCTCTCCCTTGATGCATGCATTTTATATCATCATTTAGGTATGATTTTTGCACATAATTTACCCTTGTTCATAGCTATTACTATAGATATTAGCATATATTTAGTCAATTTTACAATTTTACACTTCTTAGTTTAACTTTTGGAATTTATTTGTTTTGTAGGTTAAATTTAGAGAAATTTGGTGTATTTTGATCAGAGCAGCCATTTGGAAGAAATTAGAGTTAAATTGCAAAAATTTTGAAATTGAGTTAAAGAGGCCGAAAGTGACACAACGCGCAACACAACCGATTCAGCTTATGTCGCAGGTTGTATCAATTGTCAGATATGCAGTTTTTCTCGGCCAGCAGGTTTCACAACCTGTGACACAACCCGCGACACAACTGATTCAGCTTATGTCGTTTTTACTGAAAATGGCTGACATGGCATTTTCGTTCCTCTAATTTAATACCTCACTTTTTCTGGAATCTTCTACCTTTTTACCCATTCTAGGGCAGATCTCTTAACCATATAAAAGCTCCTTTATCTATTTCTTTCCATAAGGAGAAAGGGAGAGAGATTTTTGGCAAGAAAGAAGGAAAGGAAGAGGAGCACGGGAACCATTTTGCAGTAGCAGAAGAGGACATTTTTTGCACTCTCCAGCAGCTTATCCTTCACCATTCTACTGAGTTTTTCTATTCCTTAGCTTAGTTTTTCATTATTTCTTCATTTCTACACTTGGGTTTGTTTTGAAACCATGATTTGTGAGTAGATATTTGAGATTCTAGAGATGGGTTTGTAAATGTTGCTTTGTATTGTGATTTTGAACTGATTTAGTCATTTAAATGAGATTTGTTGCATTTTGATTTATTGCTTGTAAGCTTATTGCCTTGCTTGATGAATGGGCCCTCATTAAGTTAAGCTTTAATCTTTGACAGATGGACTGAAAAGTGAATGTTTGGGATAGATAATCTTGCAATAAACTTAGTTTTCTTGGTGTTAGAGATAAGCTAAAAGGGTTAAGGGGACTTTCCAAAATCAATTAGAGCTTTAATTAGGTTTTTGTTAGGTTTGAAATACCGTGAAAATAGGGTTTGATTTAATGAATACCAACTTTGAAATGCTTGAAAAAGGTTTCAAGGAACTAAGAATTGATTTCCCTCAAAATTGCAATTCTCATGTGTTTGGCTAAATTGGGGATAAACCACATGCAAACAATATGGAAAATCCTATCTCTAGAATCACTTTAATTTTTATTGAATTTAGATTTAATTCCTCCAAATTTCATAAATAGCAATTTCAATTTAAATTTTGGTAATCTAGTTTAATTAATTTAGTTAATTGTTTAATTTAGCTTAAATTCCTCAAATACCAATCTTAAATTTTAAATTTCATTTTATATCTTTAAATTTTACAATTCTAATTAGCTTATCCTTTTATTTTCAATTTAAGCACAATTCCCTGTGGGAATGATATTATTCTTTTTAAAACTATACTATTGTGACCCGTGCACTTGCGGACACACATCAAGTTTTTGGCGCCGTTGCTGGGGAATTGTTTGTTTTTAAGTTGGATTTTAATTGTTTTAAGCTAATTAGAATTTTCATTTTCTTTTATTTTCACTATTGTTCCTTGTGTTTTTCAGGTATTTTTCTTGTTTATGAGATGATCAAAAAGCACAAGTGATATTGAATTATTGTTCAACCCTAAAATTGAAAAATTCTATCGAGGCAACAAAAAGGAATACAAGAGAAGAAAGGAGGTAGAAAAAGAAGAACAATAAAGATTTAACCAAGAGGAGAAAATTGAAAATATGGAGAATCAAAATAGAGCTATTGGTGGAAACAATGGAGGAAATAAGCAAAACAGGCAAAATGAAGTTGTTAATCAAAATGATCCTCAGAGATGATCCATGTTAGATTATGCTTTTCCTAGATGTGAAGATGTGAGAGATAACAGACCTATTATTGGAGCTAATCAATTTGAGTTAAAGACTGATCTCATTCAAATGGTTCAGAATTCACAATTTGGAGGTAGTCCCCTTGAAAATCCTCATTCTCATTTGAAGTAATTTTTGATGATATGTGGTACACAAAGGCAGCCTGGAGTTTCAGATGAAGTGATTCGACTCACCTTATTTCCATTCTCTCTTCGAGATTCAGCATTGGAGTGGTATGACTCACTTCCACAAGCTACTATAGCTACTTGGGAGCAGCTATCTCAAGCTTTTCTATCTCAATTTTTCCCACCTGGGAAGACCACTCATTTGAGGAATGTGATGGTAGCTTTTAAGCCAAGGGATGTTGAAACTTTGTATGAATCTTGGATGAGATTTAAGGAGCTTGAAAGGCAATGTCCTCATCACGAAATACCCAAATGGATGATTATTCAGAATTTCTATACTAGAGTTACTCCAGCCATAAGAAACACAATTGATTCACAAGCAGGAGGAGATTTCATGAGAATGACAAGTGAAGAATGCTATGATCTATTAGAGAAGATTGCTCATAATACCCATTTATGGGGAAATCCTAGAGCACTTGAGCCAAAGAAGGCTGGGATTTATGAACTTGACTCAGTTAGCTACATGAATGCAAGATTTGATCAGTTTACTCAGCTTCTTAGTGATTTTTGCACAAAAGCAACAACCTCAACTCCTACAACTATGCAACAAGTTGCCTACACAGATGGAACTCAAAGTTGTGGAGTTGATTACTCTTCTTATAGTGATGATTATTTGCAAGAACAAGCTGCTTATGCAGGAGGTTATCAACAGAAACCTATGGAAAATTCTTACTTTAATGTGAACAACTCAACATGGAGACCACAAGCAACTTTTGCTCAACAAGGTCAAAGCTCAAATTATGCTCATAACCAGCAGTATATGCAGCAGAATAGACCTCAATTTCAGCCTCAATTTCAGCCCACAATGCAGCCACAAACTAGATATCAAGCAAGAGCACGACAATCCCTTCCACCTCATGAACCGAAGCCAACCTTGGAAAACATTATGGAGAAATTTTTTGCTGAACAAAGCAAGATGAATAGCAAATTGGAGGAAGAAATGCAACACATGAGACAAACCATGGATCAATTACAAGTTCACAATCGTATGTTGGAGACTCAATTGGCTCAACAAGCAAGCTCATCGGGAAGCAAATCCTATGGCAAACTACCTAGCCAACCACAAAACCCTCATGAACAATGTAAGGTTGTGACCTTGAGAAGTGGTAAGAAAGTTGGTCAAGAGAGTGAAAACAAGAGAGAAGAAAAAGAGAGCACAAAAGAAGAAAATTCAGTTGAGAGCAAAAAAAAAAAAAAGAAAAAGAAGAAGAAAGCAAAAGTGAGCAAAATGGGGGAGAGAAACCACACATCCCACCTGAACCTTACAAACCCACCCTTCCCTACCCTCAAAGATTCATCAAGCATAAGCTAGACAAATAATTTGGCAAATTCCTTGAAGTGCTAAAGAAGTTATATATCAATGTGCCATTCACTGAGGCACTATCCCAAATGCCAAGTTATGCCAAGTTTTTGAAGGAGATTCTTACCAACAAGAGAAGGCTAGAAGATTATGACACCATCAACTTGGGAGAGCAATGCAGTGCTATAATTCAGAAGAAGTTACCTCCCAAACTCAAAGATCCGGGTGTGTTTTCCATTCCTTGTCATATAGGTGATAATTGTGTGGCAAATGCCTTATGTGACCTTGGAGCTAGTGTTAGCCTAATGCCACTTTCAATATATAAGAAGTTGAATATGGGAGAGTTGAAGCCCACAAACATGTATCTTTCATTGGCTGACCATTCAATTAAGTATCCAGAAGGTATTCTAGAAAATGTGCCTATCAAGGTTGGGAAATTCTACATTCCGGTGGACTTTGTCATTTTAGATATGGAAGAAGACACAAAAGTTCCTATCTTATTGGAAAGACCCTTTTTGGCAACAGCTGGTGCATTAATTGATGTAAAGGGTGAGAAATTGACACTTAGAGTGGGAGATGATCAAATGATATTCAACATTAATCCAGCCATGAAAAGGAAACATGAAGAAATTGAGTCTTATTTGCGGGTAGACATTATTGATGAGATTGTTCAAGAGCATTTCAGAAAAAGCTATCCACAAGACCCACTTGAAAATTGCTTAGTCCATGGTGGGAGCATTGATGATGATAATCACAACATAGCTACTTTTGCACAACACTTGGAGAGCTCTCCACCACATCCTGAAGCCACAATTTTTCAACTTGAAGAAGTGCAAACTTTAGAGATTAAACCACCATCATTAAAGGTAGAGGATGCCCCAAAGGTAGATCTTAAACCTCTTCCTTCCAACCTCAGGTATGCTTTTCTTGGACCATATGGAACATATCCTGTTATAATTAATGCATCTTTGATTGATATTGAGAATGAAAAATTATTGAGAGTTTTGAGAGAATATAGGAGAGTTTTGGGTTATACAATTGATGATATAAAGGGAATTAGTCCAATAGTCTGTAGCATAGGATTTTTTTAGAGCCAAATAGTAAACCTTCCATTGAACACCAAAGAAGATTGAATCTTACAATGAAGGATGTTGTGAAAAAGGAAATCCTGAAATTACTAGCTGCTAGAATTATTTACCCTATTTTTGACAGTGAATGGGTTAGTCCTATGCATGTTGTACCAAAAAAAGGTGGGGTGACAGTTGTTAAAAATGAGAATAATGAATTGATACCCACTAGAACTGTTACAGGTTGGAGAATGTGCATAGACTATAGGAAGTTGAATAATGCTACAAGAAAAGACCATTTTCCCCTTCCTTTTATGGATCAAATGTTAGAGAGATTAGCCAAGCATTCTTTCTTTTGTTACTTACATGGATATTCTGGTTTCTTTCAAATTCCAATCCATCCTGATGACCAAGAAAAAACTACCTTTACCTGTCCCTATGGCATCTTTGCCTATCGAAGGATGCCATTCGGATTGTGTAATGCGCCTAGCACCTTTCAAAGGTGCATGATGGCTATTTTTTCTGATTTTATTGAAGAAATTATGGAGGTCTTCATGGATGACTTTTCAGTATATGGAACTAATTTTGATTCATGCTTGACTAATTTGTCTAAAATCTTGCAGAGGTGTGCTGATAATGATCTGGTGTTGAATTGGGAGAAATGCCACTTTATGGTCCAAGAGGGGATCGTTTTAGGGCATTTGATCTCAAACAGGGGAATAGAAATAGATAGAGCCAAAATAGAAATTATTGAAAAAATGCCCCCTCCAACCACTGTCAAAGGAGTGCGGAGTTTTCTTGGACATCTTTGGGTTTCTTTGGCGATTTATTCAGAATTTTCTAAACTTGCTAAACCCTTAACAAATCTTTTGAATCATGATGTTAAATTTGATTTTAATCAGGATTGTATGGTTGCTTTTTGCAGGTTAAAGATGGCATTAACAACAGCTCCTATCATGCAACCCCCGGATTGGACTTTGCCATTCGAAATCATGTGTGATGCAAGCGAGTTTGCTGTTGGAGCTGTCCTTGGCCAGTGAAAAGATAGAAAACCTTATGCCATTTACTATGCAAGCCGAACCCTCGATGAAGCTCAAGTTAATTATGCTAGGACTAAAAAGGAGTTCCTTGCGGTAGTATTTGCACTCAATAAATTCCGTTCTTATTTGGTCAACTCAAAGGTAATAGTTTTCAATGATCATGCAGCAATAAGGTATTTAATGAGCAAGAAAGAAGCTAAATCTAGGTTGATTAGATGGATTTTGTTACTTCAAGAATTTGATTTAGAAATAAGAGATAAAAAAGGTGTTGAGAATGTGGTGGCTGATCACCTTTCTAGGATAAAAACTGAAAATAAAGATGATGATATTGTGCCAATTGATGAGTTTTTTATGAATGAGCAGTTGTATGTGTTGAAATCTGCACTTCCATGGTTTGCTGATATTGTGAATTTCTTGTCTTGTGGTGTCTTGCCACCTGATTTATCTTGGCAGCAAAAGAAAAGATTCTTGCAAGATGTTAAATTTTATTCTTGGGAAGAGCCTCTTTTGTTTAGGAGATGTAATGATGGAATAATTAGGAGATGTATACCAGAGGAAGAAATAAATGATGTTATTTACCATTGTCATTCTTCTGAATATGGTGGTCATTTTAATGTCTCAAAAACTGTTGAAAAAGTCTTGACATCAGGTTTCTATTGGCCTAATATGTTTAAACATGTGAGAGACTTTGTAAGCAAGTGTGATAGGTGCCAAAGGGTAGGCAATATTTCCAAGAGAGATGAGATGCCCCAACAGTCCATATTAGAAGTTGAATTGTTTGATGTGTGGGGAATTGATTTCATGGGGCCATTTCCATCCTCTTATGGGAATAAATATATCTTGGTAGGGGTGGACTATGTGTCACACCTTACCCCTCTATAAGACATGACATGTTCCCGTAGACTACCTAATGAACTACCGAACTTCACCTACCGATAATTCATTAAGTACCCTACAAGGGATTTTAAAACAATTTTCTTACTTTGTTAAGTGGTGAGCATTTATTAATAAGTATTTAAAACATGTAATTAAGTTGAAAGCTAGTTGGAAATTTTGGCCCATTTTATTTTTTCGCAAATTTTATAAAAATTTTGACAGAGTTCTATCTATATTTTGAGAAAACAGTTCTTCAATACTTGTAAAAAACACTTCTAAAAATTTTTCTCAACCACTACTTCACTTTCACAATCAAAACCCAATCAATTTCAATAATTCCACAATCATTTCAATCAATTTCTCAAGTTCGAAATTCAATAATCCTCAGAATACTAGCAATACATTTCATTTAAATTAAATAAAATAGTTGTACTCATATTTCATTAGAGACAAAACAATTTATATACATTCTTACAAAATTTACATCAAAAGAATTACAAACTAAACTTTATTACAGACTTCATATGAATTTTGTACAAGCTGCTCAAGACCCATTTACATGTCCTTACATTTATATGCAATACATACATCAAAAGAAATATTTACAATTAGGGTATAAATTATACCCGATGACTTTAAGCTGATAGCTCCTCACACTTCAGTAGCTCAGTCTGCTGCTCCTCTAGTCTCTGTATCTGCGACAACAATAAAAGCTATCGCTGAGTACTACGACTCAGTGGTGCACAACATACTAAAATAATCTTTATGCAAAACTTAAATCACATTTATTCAAAAATTTGGCTGAACATGAGAATTAAGTACAAATCATGCATTATGAGATTTTAAATGCAAACCAAGTTCATTTCAAAGTATCAAAACACATTTCATAAAACCCAGAGTTAGATCATGCCATTCGAAACAAATAGAATCTCAATAGCCAGAGGCTAAACAGAAATCACATCACAAGGCTAGCTAGCTCAAATATATGGATATCCATTCACATCCTCTTCTACTGGCACACCTCAACACTTCTCCAGAGAAGGAATCAAAATTCGAAACTAATTACCCCCACTAGTCATGCTAGTGAGGTGTTCAAATATATGGTCATGACACTGTGGTTTCAAAACTTATTTTAACAATTTGCTAAACATTGTCATTTCAAATATACACAATAACTTTCACAATTTAAATCAAACATCATAAGAATGCCATAATTCAATATTTCACATTATTCAAAACAGTATGCAGAAGATAATTATAAAAAGTATACGTTGTGCACAAACCTCAAGCGAGTCACCTCTTGGCCTTGACTCGGTTCCTCGGGTTCTTTCCCGGTATTCTTTTCAACTGAAACACACAATTTTACAATGTTTTAGTACCATAATTTAACATAAATCTAAAAATAAATTTAGCCTTATTTTTACCTAGTTCTAACGTGCTAAACTCGACGTTCTCGAAATTTTGTGTTTCGGGTTACTATTCACTATACTATTCAAGTCAAATTGTTGACTTTCTAAGGCTTAATAGGTATGGGAATTCCAACTTCACCCACATACCACATTTTGGTCACTAAATTTGTTGAGTCATTTTCTCAAAACTTAGGTCTTTTAGGCAAAATTGCCAAATTTTCAGTTTTGGTGTCCCTAATTGTACTATTTCATTGGTCAGTTTACTGTTGGAATTTGGCAAAACTTTCTTCATAGAAAATGTTCCCTATTGTCTCAAGTTTATTCTTCTTTTTGAATCACCCCAATTGGAGTTTTTTAGCTCAATTTATAAGCAAATTACGTTTACTGTTCATGCTGTAGAATTTTGTTCTGGCAGATTATTAATTCCAAATTCGTTCAGTAATTTGATCAAGTTAAGCCCATAATTTGGTCTAACTTTCTTCATATGAAATGCTCTACTATGCCTTAGGTTTCTATCGATTCAAGAATCACCTAAATCGGAGTTTTCTAGAGAGAGTTATAGCCATTGAAACTTTACTGTTCAAATGGCAAATCTGCAGTCTGCAGATTCAGTGACCCAACTTGGCTCAGTAATTTGATTGGGTTAATGGCATAATTTGAGTTGGTGTTCTTCATGAAAGTTTTAGGTCTATATCTCATCTAACCATTGGTAAAATTTCAGGTCATTTTGACTGTTTAGCTAGAGTTATGACCAAATGAACTAACACTGTTCATTTGGTCAGTTTGTGCAGGGCAGCCTGCGATTTTTCAACTTTGGTCACTTTGTTCACTAGGTTTTAGTCACTTTTTGGGCAGGCTTCCTAAATGAAAATTGTGTCATTTAGTGCCTATTTTCATCCCCAATTGGTCCCATATCCATTGGACTTGTAAAATTTCATTTTTGGTCCCTCAAAGGAAATTTTGGTCATGCTGCCAGCACATGACCTTATCCAATCTGAATTGGCTTTTAATTCCAACACTTCTAACACACCTCACTTGGTCACAAATGACCATTTTTCACTTCACATTAGGTCAAAGACACCATTTACACGTTTTTCACATTTTTGGTCTCTAAACCCTAATGTCCAAACCCTAATTCACTAACCTCATGCATTTACTTGATTCCATGCCTCTAACCATAGTCATTCAACTAACTAAGGTTTATATATCCAATTAAATCCATCAAACCATGCAAATATACTCCCATATACATGCTGGCTGAAAATCATTCATGGTCCCTCAACAAATTTTTATTTCATTTTAAGCATTTTTCTAAGTTAACTAAGTTATAAACACAAGTAATAAACTCATTTGCAACTTAAATCACTAACCTTTGTGTAGCAACTTCTAACTCCCCTTTTCTCCAAATTTCTTTCTTCTTTTCTTCTTTCTTTGATGACCAATCTTCTTCTCAAGTTGCCTAGACAAGCTTTAACTATGGTGGCTTACTTTTCTATGGTGAAATCTTATAATATGCAAGCTCAAAATTGAGCTTTAATGGAGGTTTTGGTGTGGGAGAGGGAGAGTGACGTTTTTGAAGAAGACTTTTGTGTTTAATTTTTTTTTCTTTTCTTTTATGTCTTAAGAGGACCAAAAATCAATTTAAGTAAATTTATTAATTTTATTCTTTATGGCATCATGCATGATGTCATACATGATGTCATCTCCCTATACCTTTTTTCATTTTCTCTTCTTTTTTTTTCTATTAGTTCTTTAATTTAATTCTTGATCTCGAAGTTTTCTTTTCTCCAATTTTATTTGACAGTTAGGTCAAGAGTCAGCTCTCGGGGTCAATTGACCAAATTGCCCCTCGCCGATTCTTCCCGGTTTGTAAATAATCCAATATTTCTTTCAGCTCCTTGACCTAATTATTTGACTGGCTTAACAGTTCTTTTTCATGTTTTTCTCTTTTCCACTGTGTTCATAAGGGTCCTAAGGACCGCAGCGTCACTTTTTACGGTTCGAAATTTGAGTTTAAAACGACCTCGCAGTTGTTCCCGAGAAGGTCACCCATCGTTGTGACTCTCGGCTCATTTAACTTCTTATGTTCTGTTTTTCTTGTTTATACTTAACTAATTGGACATTACTAATTATTTGTGTTTATAGCTTCTCTAGTTGTCTTAAGTGTGGTTCTAATCCGCTTAATTGTCCGGACCGACATCGGTCATCGGAACAGTGAAATCTACCAGGCTATGCAAATGGGGGTGTTACACTATGTATCTAAATGGGTAGAAGCTATTGCTACACCTACTAATGATGCAAAAGTTGTGGTGAAATTTCTGAAAAAATTTGTTTTGACCAGATTTGGTGCCCCACGTGCCATAATCAGTGATGATGGTAGCCATTTTTGTAATCACCAATTTGAAAAATTGATGAGAAAGTATGGGGTAAAGCATAGGATTGCCACACCATATCACCCTCAAACAAATGGCCAAGTAGAAATCACAAATAGAGAACTTAAGCAAATCTTGGAGAAAACTGTCAACAAGTCTAGAAAAGATTGGTCCCTTAAATTAGATGACACTCTTTGGGCATATAGAATAGCCTTTAAAACCCTCATAGGAACTACACCTTATAGGTTAGTTTTTGGGAAATCATGCCTTTTGCCCATAGAGTTAGAACATAAAGCTTATTGGGCCATAAGAGCAATCAATTTTGATTTACAAGCTGCTGGACACAAAAGACTTTTGCAACTTGATGAGTTAGAAGAATTGAGACTTGATGCTTATGAAAATGCTAGGATCTATAAAGAAAGAACTAAAAAATGGCATGATAAGTATATCAAGAAAAAGGACTTTAAAGAAGGAGATTTGGTTCTCTTATTCAATTCAAGGTTGAAATTTTTTCCAGGAAAATTAAAATCAAGGTGGTCAGGTCCATTTAAAGTTGTAAAAGTTTTCCCTCATGGTGCTGTGGAAATTTTTGGTGAAAAATCTGGTAATTTCAAGGTAAATGGGCAAAGGTTGAGGCATTATTCAGTTGGTGAGCCAATTGAGAAGATAGCAACCTGTTATCTCTCTCATTCTCCATAAAATTTTGATTGAGTAAGGTCAAGCTAAAAACCTAAACTTAGCATTTTTGGGCATAACCCATAATTTTTCATTGATTCTTTATTTCTTTCATATATTTATTTTAAGTTTCTCTATACTCTTTATTTAGATTTTGACATTGTTCTAATTTTCTTGTGCAGATGGGATACAATTCATTGCAAGCAAATGAACATTAAAAAAAAATAATTTTGTTTTAGTTCTAGTTTTAAATTTCAGCTTTAAATTTTAGTTTTAAATTTTTTCACTTATACTTTTCATCTTTCTATTGTTGAATATTTGCTAGTGGATCTTGTTGGATTCCTTGCTCTTTTTGTTAATTTTAAGAGAAAGTTTTTCCAAACTTTGACATCTTGATTTAAAAAGAAAATTATTTGAATATGGATGTGTGAATTGGTGCTTTGAAAAATTATTTTTTATGAGTATTTGATGAACCTAATAGGTTAAGCAATTAGAATTCATGTTATGAAGGTTTAATCATTTGAAATCTAATTTGTTTCAATTTTTCAGGTATTATGTAATTTTGTCAGATTTGGGCAGCAGATTTCACAACCTGCGGCACAATCGATTTTGGTTGTGTCATCGCTTGTGTTCACTGGGAACATTTTGGGCAGAATATTTCACAACCTGCTGCACAATCGATTTTGGTTGTGTCGTCGCTGGGCGCATTTTGGGAAGAATATTTCACAACCTGCGGTACAATCGATTTTGGTTGTGTCGTAGCTTGTGTTCACTGGGCGCAATTTGGGCAGCAGATTTCACAACCTGAGGCACAATCGATTTTGGTTGTGTCGTAGCTTATGTTCATTGGGAGTAATTTGGGCAGAATATTTCACAACTTCCGGCACAACCTCCATCCTTGTGTTCTAACTTGTGTTGTTTATTTGGTTTTGGAGGTTGACAACCCAATTCACCAGAATGGGCCCGCGACCAACCCCATGCTAAAAAGCCCACTAAGCCATGAAAAAAAAAAACTAACTAACTAACCCAAACCCATTCCCGAAAGCACCACCACCTCCACAAGATGGCAAGGGCAAAGGAGTTATCATTCATGACTGACCAGCTTTTATTTTCAGTTTACATACCTCATGCCTTTATTTTTGTTGCTTAATTAATTAGTGTTTTTAATAGCCTGTTTAATTAATATTTTGCTTGTGTTACTTTTCTTTTACTTGAAACATTGCTTAATCAGTATTTTTTTAGTTCCTCATAAAGTACATTTTTCTTTTGAATCTTTAGTACTTTGCTCACTTGCTTTGATATGCTACTTCAGAATTTCACTTGATGGTTATATTTTTGAGCTTAACTTCCCTATTTCAACTTTTTGAGTTTAATTGCTTTAATGGATTCCATTCCACTGTTTCTTTTGTAATGAGTGCAGCAGCTGTCCAAATTTTATTTAATTAAATTGGCTGCACCTTCAATGAGGTAACAATTCTTATCTCAGCTTGTGTCCCTTTCAACACAAGTTGTGCTATCACTTATGAAACAGGGTAATAATTCTTTATGCACATATGAGCCAACCATTTTCTGCACATATAGCCAAATTATCCCATTCCTTGCAATCTCTTAACATTGAGGACAATGTTCATTCTGAGTATGGGGGAGAGGATAAATTTTTTGCAAAAATTATTTTTTCTTTTCACTTGCATATAGTGACATACTCATTAATTCATACTTGCACATATTCACATATATGCACTGCATATAGCTTCATACACTTAGTTATGCATACTTAGTTACATATAGGTTGACTATACATTTATGCATTCATGCATTTCATTTATTCATTTAAAATTTTTTGGATTTTTAAACCAGTCTTTGAATTCCATAAGCTGCTTATTCAAGCAATCCAACTTGCCTTTAGATGGTTAGTGGAATGAAAGTTCCAGCTGGGTACAAAGTCTTAAGCATTATTCTTTCTCTTACTTAATAGCTGAAAATTAATATATTTATCTAGGTATGCAGATTCTGATTAGTTATTTTGAGTTTTGAGTGTCTGAATAAGCCTTTAAGGAAGAAAATGGTCATTATCGTCTCACCATTCCTAGAATAAGCATCTTAAATCTTTCAAAGCGAAATTTTTAACTTGCATTTGATAAGAATATGATTTAGGCATTCCTTCATATTTTAAACCTCACATTTAGCCTTAACCTACCTTAATTTCATTTCAACCCTTGCAAACCCCTTTGAACCTTAATTCCCTAATTTCTTTGGAACCCAAATCATTTACCTAGCCATTAAACCTAAACACTACCACCTATTTATGAGAATAATATTTTAGCAATTAAGTGCATATAAAAAAATAATAAATAAAAAGAAATAAAAATTAAAAAAAAACTTGGAGGATTGAAACATCTTGAAAAGTGCTAGAATAATTGTGAAAATTTGATAAAAAAAAAAGTCACCAAAATATCCCAAATGTAATTTTGGGTGTGACATGAAATAGGGACACATATATAAAAAAAAAAGTATAAAAAGTAGTCCATTTATATAATCATTGAGATAGCACTTGAGATTCATCGTGAATTTCTTTCCTCTTGATTTAAAAGAAAAAATTATACATAAAAAAATGGAAAAAAAAAAAAGAAAATTGGATGCACTTTGTGTAACACCCTAGGCAAATCCCACATCTGCAAAACATGGGAGAGATGCTGGGTTTATAAGTTGGTGGTTCGTAACCCCTGTTGACGCGTTATAAAACTGTGAGGGCTTCAGCCCAGAGCGGACAATATCACTAGTGGGCCAGGCCATTACATTTGTGGTATCAGATCCGCTTCGCGTGCAACCTTGAACGATGGTGGCGCAAACCTCAGCGAGGACGCTGAGTCCCATAAGGGGTGTGGATTGTAACACCCTAGGCAAATCCCACATCGAAAAAACACGGGAGAGATGCTGGGTTTATAAGTTGATGGTTCGTAACCTCTAGTGACGCGTTATAAAACCGTGAGGCAAATGTAACGGCCCGGCCCACTAGTGATATTGTCCGCTCTGGGCAGAAGCCCTCACGGTTTTAAAACGCGTCAATAGGGGTTATCAACCACCAACTTATAAACCCAGTATCTCTCCCGTGTTTTGTCAGTGGACAATATCACTAGTGGGCCAGCCATTACACTGAGTTTCATCATTAATATTATTCTCATATTTTGTTTTCCTTATTCCCTTTCTTTGTTAACCACAATTTTACCTTATTTAACCCCATTACAACCCTTAAAAAGACATAATGATACTTTGAAAAATGTTTCTTAGATTAATGGAGTTAGATCTTTTATGCTTGCATATGGGTTTGGCAATGTAATCTTCCATACATTACTCACCATCTATTTGAGACACATTGGCTATCTATTTCATTTAGGTTTGTTTTGGCACAATTGACTCTTATAGCTGGTTGGTATTTGTTGCTTGGGTTGATTGGTTAATTCTTAGCTATTATGTAATTATTGAGAGTGGTTGCTTCATTCTTTGTGCTTCGCTGGTGGGAATTTGGAATGTTGGTGGCTAGAGGTAAGTTGGTGGTTTGGATTAGTGATTTTTGTGTTTTCAAAGACTGATTCTATTCCCTTCCAAATGAGTTTTAATGAAATTTTGCTTAGGGACAAGCAAGAGTTTGAGTATGGGGGAATTTGATACATGCATTTTATATCATCATTTAGGTATGATTTTTGCACATAATTTACCCTTGTTCATAGCTATTACTATAGATATTAGCATATATTTAGTCAATTTTATAATTTTACACTTCTTAGTTTAACTTTTGGAATTTATTTGTTTTGTAGGTTAAATTTGGAGAAATTTGGTGTATTTTGATCAGAGCAGCCATTTGGAAGAAATTAGAGTTGAATTGCAAAAATTTTGAAGTTAAGTTAAAGAGGCCGAAAGTGACACAACGCGCAACACAACCGATTCAGCTTATGTCACAGGTTGTGTCGATTGTCAGATATGCAGTTTTTCTCAGGCAGCAAGTTTCACAACCTGCGACACAACCCGCGACACAACTGATTCAGCTTATGTCGTTTTTACTGAAAATGGCTAATGTGGCATTTTCGTTCCTCTTATTTAATACCTCACTTTCTCTGTAATCTTCTATGTTTTTACCCATTCTAGGGTAGATCTCTTAACCATATAAAAGCTCCTTTATCTATTTCTTTCCATAAGGAGAAAGGGAGAGAGATTTTTGGCAAGAAAGAAGGAAAGGAAGAGGAGCACGGGAACCATTTTGCAGTAGCAGTAGAGGACATTTTCTGCACTCTCCAGCAGCTGATCCTTCACCATTCTACTGAGTTTTTCTATTCCTTAGCTTAGTTTTTCATTATTTCTTCATTTCTACACTTGGGTTTGTCTTGAAACTATGATTTGTGAGTAGATATTTGAGATTCTAGAGATGGGTTTATAAATGTTGCTTTGTATTGTGGTTTTGAACTAATTTAGTCATTTAAATGAGATTTGTTGCATTTTGATTTATCGCTTGTGAGCTTATTGCCTTGCTTGATGAATGGGCCCTCATTAAGTTAAGCTTTAATCCTTGACAGATGGACTGAAAAGTGAATGTTTGGGATAGATAATCTTGCAATAGACTTAGTTTTCTTGGTGTTAGAGATAAGCTAAGAGGGTTAAGGGGACTTTCCAAAATCAATTAGAGCTTTAATTGGGTTTTTGTTAGGTTTGAAATATCGTGAAAACAGGGTTTGATTTAATGAATACCAACTTTGAAATGCTTGAAAAAGGTTTCAAGGAACTAAGAATTGATTTTCCTCAAAATTGCAATTCTCATGTGTTTGGCTAAATTGGGAATAAACCACATGCAAACAATATGGAAAATCCTATCTCTAGAATCACTTTAATTTTTATTGAATTTAGATTTAATTCCTCCAAATTTCATAAATAGCAATTTCAATTTAAATTTTGGTAATCTAGTTTAATTAATTTAGTTAATTGTTTGATTTAGCTTAAATTCCTCAAATACTAATCTTAAATTTTAAATTTCATTTTATATCATTAAATTTCACTATTCTAATTAGCTTATCCTTTTATTTCCAATTTAAGCACAATTCCCTGTGGGAACGATATTATTCTTTTTAAAACTATACTACTGTGACCCGTGCACTTAAATTGGAAATAAAAGGATAAGCTAATTAGAATAGTAAAATTTAAAGATATAAAATAAAATTTAAAATTTAAGATTGGTATTTGAGGAATTTAAGCTAAATCAAACAATTAACTAAATTAATTAAACTAGATTACCAAAATTTAAATTGAAATTGCTATTTATGAAATTTGGAGGAATTAAATCTAAATTCAATAAAAATTAAAGTGATTCTAGAGATAGGATTTTCCATATTGTTTGCATCCCTCTACATTGCCAGCTGCCCATGCTCCCATTTCCCTCCATTGTTATCAAGCTTCCAAGCTTGATTTCTCAAGCTTAATCCACCCAAAACCCATAGCCCACTTCACAAAAAATACTCTTCACACCCTAAGGAGGCTATAGATACCAAAAAGAAGCAAGGAAAGTGAAGTTTAACAAGTTACAAAAAAAGGTTAGTGCTCAAAACTCTTAATCTCTTCTTTAAGCATGAAAATCATGCTAAACCAAGTGAAGGTTTACATGAAATTAAAAAGAAAAATTTAGGAAAGAAACCCTTGAATTCGGCAGCCCTAGAGAAACCATGAAAATGATGGATTTTGTTGGTTTTAGTTTAGTTAGGAAAGTTAATTAATAAGGTATTATATGTGAGAATTGATTTCATGGTTATATATGTGAATTTTATGTTTGAAATTAGGGTTGTGCACTTGAAATTGGGGATTTTGTAACATTTTTGAATTTCACCTAATTGTATTGAGATTGATGATAATAGAAGTGCCATGTATTCCCATTTGGAGTTTGGAGAAGGAGGAGATTGAATTTTGGGAGTGTCAAATTTTCTGCAGGTTGGGACTTAATGAGTCCAGTGTGTTTGTTGAACCCTAACTGACAATGTATGACCCCAACTGGTATGAGGCTAACTGAAGGTGTTTTAGGACATCCAAACCTTCATTTTTCAAGAAGAAACTATGCCCAAATTCTATCAAAATCATGACCAATTATTTGCCTAAACCCGGATGACCAAACACTGAAACCCAAAAAATAACCAAATGAATAGTACGTGTTCATTTGGTCATAACTCTCCCTATAGTGGTCCAAATGACCTAAAATTTACATCAATGGAAAGCTTAGACATAGGGCTACACTTTTCATGAAGAGCACTTGACCCAGTTTTGCCTTTAACTAAGTCAAATTATTAGCACAAGTTGGGTCACTAAAACTGCTAACGCAGAAATTGACCAAAACACTGTTCCTTTGGTATATTTGACCAGTTTTGGCAAAAATTTCATAACTTGGTCTCCAAAGTTGCAACTTGAGTGAAACTAATGCCAAAAGTTTTATAAGTCATAGCTCAACAATTTTTATGTTTTGACCAAGCTCCAAAAACCATTGCATCCTAGGGAAAATATTAGCCAAAGTTAGGAATTGAAATATGTAAAATGTTAAGTTGAACCCAAAATGCCATTTCATATCTGTGTGTTCATTTGCCCATAATTTCCACTAGGAAATTCCATTTGAGATGTGCCAATATGATCTAGAAGCATAATACTTAGGGCTACAACATTGATTCAGACACCTTTGCCAAATTCTAAATGTAAAGACCCTAAAAAGAGGGACAAACATACTGCCCTGAAGATTGACTATTGCCTTTATAAGATTAAAAGTCCATGTCAATACAGTGATTATAACTCACTATACCAAACTTGAAAAATTATGAAATTGTACCTGGGAGTCCCTAAGACATAGAGAAACATATCTTGTGAAGGAACCTAAGTCTAAAAATGACCATAAAATGATCAAATGACTGGTCAAAGTTTATTGACTAGGAATTGCCAATTCTGGACAGCTTAGAGGCAAATGGAGCAGTTATGGTATTTTGACCATAACTTGAGTTCTATAACCCCAAATTGAGTAATTCAAAAACTGAAATTTAAGTTTAAACATAGAGGAGCAATTGTTATGAAGGAAGTGTGATCAAATAGACATCATAATCTAGTCAAATTCCTAGATAAAAATAACACATCAAAATAAACTTAAAGAAAGGTTCATGGGAAAAGTGCTATACATGGTAATTAAAATGCTCATAAGGCTAATTAAATATTAAAAATGATATGAATATGTAAATTGGGACTAATTTCCTATTAATATGAAATTAATGGTACCACTAAACAATACCAGAAAATAGTAATAGTGAATAGTGCTAAAATAATTAAAAATGTTTAAGTGCCCATAGTATACCTAGACTTATTTATTTAGTTTGGATAAATTGGTATACCAATTAGGGACCACAGATAGTAGTACTGCCTACCGAGAAAATCATGAACTGACAATATATGTTGGTATGATTGTTCTACAGGCTATATGCCTACTTACTAGCCATTGTGCCTACTTTATTTCTGGCTTTACAAGCCTGACAGCGGATCTCGTGCCCGATAGCTGGCCTCGTGTCTGACAAATGTATACAGGGTAGACATATGGCTGTCTAACCCATATACTCCCGTGTATCCAGCTCTTATAATCTGTTATAGATTTCTTGGGCACTGATAAAAATTAATTAAGACTTAACATACAATAAGTAATAATAAAAGATCCCGATAATGTTAATTGTTTCCAAAGTGTAATAAAAATGTAAAAGACCCAGAAATTATGATTTGCAGATATTAATTCAATTGTTTAATTATTGTTATTATAAATTATGCACCACTAAGCGTTATGCTTAGCGCGTTGGTTTTCCATCGCGTAGGTACTGGAGATCACCAGCCGCCACAGCAGCAGCTGCCACAGTAGTATTCGGACAAAGTTCAGACCAGATCTGCCACTGTCCAGAGTCATCTCACCAGTCTTTTATATTTTGGTAGGGCCAATGTATAGACTAGTATTTTGGTTCATTATGTCTAGTCATGATGTATTCCATTTTGGACTTATAATTAAACTTGAGATTGAAATGAAAACTTGTAATTTATTATCTATGAATTTTCATACGAATGCAATAGATGATACTTTGTTTTGAGATCTCATAAATAGTTGTGAATGATATGATAAAAGAGAATATGATATGGAAATGTGTGAAATAAATATGGACATATTAACAGGTGATTAGTGCAAACCCGCCAGATGCTAATAAAATAGGGGAGGCTCTGTCCGGGTCTCCACAGAAATAAGATATAAAAAAAAAAAAAATTTCTACACATAGAATATATGTTTTAAATGACATCAAAAGTTTACAATAGATATGATAAAACAAGATAGGGTGCTCCAGCACCGAATGTGGCACTTCTTGCTCGGCTATACAGCAGACGGGTAAGGGGCGTCACATTTAATGGTATCAGAGCAGAGGTTTAGGCAGTCCTAGACCTAAATAGTTAAAAATAGATAGAGTGCATCACATGCATGGACCTTTAAATAGAGTCAAGGTGACACTAATGCAGATCTGTTCTTTGTCTGTTTTATAGGATCGATGGCATCTAATCCTTCAGAACACGGACCTCCAGGACCAATAGAGGAGGAAGTAGAGAGTCACGCACCCGCACCTGCTCCTAGTCAGGGGAGAAGTGTTAGGAGAGCGGAGTCATCTCGAGGTACTGTGAGTAGGGCACAACAGGCCTTCTATGAACAGATGACACAGCTGCTTCGTTAGGTCACCGGAGCCATGCCTTAGCCACAGCTGCCTGCACCTCCACTTCCACCTCCACCACCACCACCTGTACAGCCACCACCGCCCTCATAGCCACAACCTTTACACAAATCTCCATTAGAGAGACTGCGAAAGTATGGGGCAATTGACTTCAGTGGTAAGAGGGATGATGATCCAGTCGCAGCAGAGTATTGGCTAGAAAGGACAGAGAGGGTATTGCAGCAGTTGCACTACATCCCAGAGCAGCAATTGGAGTGTGCTCTGTCACTGCTATAAGAGGATGCATATAGATGGTGGGTGATAGTATCTAGAGTGGTACAACCTGCACAAATCACCTGGGAGTTCTTTCTGGCTGAATTCAGAAAGAAATACATCAGTCATATGTACTTGGAGGCTAGAAGGAGAGAATTCCTGGCACTGAGACAGAGGCAGCTGACAGTCTCCGAATATGAGTGGGAATTCATGAGACTCAGCGGATATGCATTGGAGTTGATGCCCACAGAAATTGATAAATGCCGAAGGTTTGAGGATGGACTGAATGACAACATCAGGTTGATAGTGACATCTAACCACTTCATAGATTTCTCTCTGTTAGTAGCATCAGCCCTTGATGTGGAGAGAGTCAGAAGTGAAGAGTAGTCCAGAAAGGATAGGCAACGCAAGAGGGGTTAGTGCAGTTAGTGCAGTTCGTGAACCACAGTTATAAGAGCCCCAAGGAGTCTCAGGGTCAGACTCAAGGTCGAGGCAAGAAACAGAAGTCTCAGTTTGCTCCAAGGAGAGGAGGAGGACAGTTTAGTGCATCAGTGGGTAGTTCACCTGGTGCAGCTACACGGGGATTAGCCCTACCACCTGCTTGTGTACATTTTGGTAGACCCCACAGAGGGGAGTACAAATTATTGACGGGTGGATGTTTCAGATGTGGGTCTATAGATCACTTCCTGAAGGATTGTCCATAAAGGAACACTAGTGCTCCCACTGCTCCACCTCAGATGGAGAGGCCTACCCCGGCAGCACAGAGGGTAGGAGACCTGTGAGGCCTGATACAGCTGGCACATCACAGAGGCCTACTGCAGAGACAGTCCACAGGCAGGAGATTAGGGTAGCACCTCGTGCTTATGCCATGAGAGCTCGAGATGAGCCAAAACCAGCTGATGTCATTAGAGGTACATTTTCTTTTTATGACCTGCTAGTATGTGCATTGATTGATCCGGGTTCCACACATTCATATGTGTGTATCGCACCACTAGTTGATAGAGGGATACAAGTAGAGGAGCTAGAGGAGGACATATAAGCCACAAACCCTTTAGGCCATAGTGTCATGGTGAAAAAGGTCTACAAGGGTTGTCCTTTGAAAATACAAGGGTATGAGTATTCATCTGACTTGATTGAGCTACCATTCCATGAGTTTGATGTGATATTGGGTATGGACTGGTTATCACGTCATCAGGCAATGGTAGATTATCGGCTAAAGAGGATGTCACTACAGATAGTAGATGGGGATGAGATTACAGTTGTGGGTGAAGGAACGGGTTGTCTTTCTACTATCATATCAGTGACAGCAGCCAGGCGATTAATAAGAAAGGGCTGTGAGGCTTTCTTAGCACATGTGGTTGACACCAGGAAGACTAGTCCAAGCATGCAGAAGATCCCCACTATATGTGATTTTTTGGATGTGTTTCCGGAAGAGTTACCGGGTTTGCCACCCAATAGAGAAGTGGAGTTTGCCATAGAGGTTATGTCAGGTACTACACCGATGTCCATTGCTCCATATAGGATGGCACCTACTGAACTGAGAGAGTTGAAAGTTCAGTTACAGGAGCTACTAGACAAGGGCTTCATATGCCCTAGTGTGTCACCCTGAGGAGAATTAGTGCTATTTGTGAAGAAGAAGGACGTTACCCTTCGGCTATGTATAGACTATCGACAGCTAAATAAGGTGACTATGAAAAACAAATATCATTTACCTAGGGTAGATGACCTGTTTGATCAGTTGAGGGGAGCTGGAGTATTCTCCAAGATAGATCTTAGATCAGGCTATCACCAGTTGAGAGTGAAGGAGACAGATGTTCCTAAAACTGCTTTCAGGACTCGGTATGGACATTATGAGTTCCTATTGATGCCATTTGGATTGACAAATGCACCAGCAACTTTCATGGACCTAATGAATCGTATCTTTCATCCCTACTTGGATCGGTTTGTTGTGGTCTTTATAGATGATATCTTAGTGTATTCTAAGAACTGAGAGGAGCATGATGAACACCTGAGAGTAGTACTACAGACACTGCAGGAAAAGCAGTTGTATGCCAAATTGTCCAAGTGTGACTTCTGGTTGGATGAGATATCCTTCCTTGGACACATTGTGTGAGCAGATGGAATTAGGGTAGATCTAAGGAAGATTGTAGCAATAGTTGAATGGAAGCCTCCCAGAAATGTAACAGAAGTCAGAAGCTTTTTGGGGTTAGCTGGATACTACAGGAGATTTGTGAAGGGATTTTCCCTTATAGCAGCCCCACTAACTAAGTTACTGCATAAGAATGCAAAGTTTGACTGGAATGATAAATGTCAAACTAGCTTTGAGAAGCTGAAGGCTATGCTTATAGAAGCTCCAGTGTTGATATAGCCAGAGTCAGAAAAAGACTATGTGATCTTCAGTGATGCCTCTCATAATGGGCTTGGGTGTGTTCTGATTCAGGAAGGGAAAGTAGTTGTCTATGCTTCCAGACAGCTAAGGCTACATGAAAATAACTACCTAACTCATGATCTGGAATTAGCGGCAATAACATTTGCATTGAAGATATAGAGGCATTACCTATATGGCGAGAAATGTTACATATATACGGATCACAGGAGTCTGAAGTATTTGCCAACCCAGAAGGAACTCAAACCGAGACAGAGGAGATGGATTGAATTCCTTAAAGATTATGACTGTGTGATCAACTACCATCCTGGGAAGGCAAATGTAGTGGCTGATGCCCAAAGCAGGAAGTCCATGATGGCTTTGAGAGCATTGAATGCTTGGTTGTCTTTAGCACAGGATGGGGTATGTTTGGTTGAGTTGTGTGTAAAGCCAAGTTTGTTACAGCAAATACAAGAAGCATAGTTAAGGGATGAAAAGTTACTAACTATTTTGGGCAGAACTCTAGAGGGGAAGGAGACTAACTATGAGTTGAAAGGAGATGGGTGCCTGTATTATAAAGGCAGAATCTGTGTACCAGGAGATGAGGAACTGAAGAAAAATATCTTGAAAGAGGCACACAGTAACTTTCATGCTATGCACCCAGGAAGTACCAAGATGTACCAAGACTTGAAAACACATTATTGGTGGCCTGGAATGAAGAAAGAGATTGGTGATTTTGTGACTAGATGTTTGACATGCCAGCAAGTTAAGGCTGAGCATCAGGTTCCATCAGGGTTGTTGCAACCTATATCCATACCAGAATGGAAATGGGACCGCATCACCATGGATTTTATCACTGGGCTACCATTGACACAGAGGAAGCATGATACTTTATGGGTGATTGTGGATAGATTGACCAAGTCAGCTCACTTCCTACTAGTTAAAACCGACTACTCATTGGAGAGATTAACAGAAATTTACATAGATGAGATAGTCCAACTACATGGAGTGCCAACATCTATCATATCTGACCGAGACCCGAGATTTACTTCGAGGTTTTGGAAGAGGCTACAGGAGTCTTTAGGCACTCGACTACACTTCAGTACGGCTTTTCATCCACAGACGGATGGACAGTCAGAACGGGTGATTCAGGTAACCCTTAGAACCTAGTAAATTATTATAGATGTTAAAAGACTACTAAAAATGACATGAATCAACATGATAGGTATTGGAGGATATGTTGAGAAGCTGCATCATTGATTTTGAAGGAAGTTGGGAGAAGTATCTTCCTTTGGTAGAGTTTGCTTGCAATAACAGCTACCAAGCCAGCATAAAAATGGCTCCATATGAAGCATTGTATGGGAGAAGATGTAGGACTCCCTTATGCTGGACAGAAATGGGTGAGGAGAAAGTAGTGGGCCCAGACCTGGTGAGACAGACAAAGGAAAAAGTGAAACTCATCAGAGATAATTTGAAAGTTGCCTCAGACAGATAGAAGTCATATGCCGACCTGAGGAGAAAGGATATAGAGTATGAGGTTGGTGATAAGGTGTTTCTCAAGGTATTACCTTAGAAAAAAGTGCTGAGATTTGGTAAGAATGGTAAGTTAAGCCCTAGGTTTATTGGTCCATATGATGTCATTGAACGTGTGGGTCCAGTAGCTTACAGGTTAGCTTTACCCCCTGAGCTGGACAAGATTCACAGTGTATTCCATGTGTCGATGCTCAGGAGATACCGATCAGATCCTTCACATATCATTTCAGCAGAGGAGATAATTGTGCAACCTGATTTGACATATCAAGAAAAACCAGTCAAAATCTTGGCAAGGGAAGTGAAAGAACTCAGAAACAAGAGGATCCCACTAGTGAAAGTCTTATGGAGACACCACAATACGGAAGAAGCGATATGGGAAAGCGAGGAGACGATGAGGTAGCAGTTCCCTCAGCTCTTCACATTAGGTAAATTTCGAGAACAAAATTTCTATTAGAGGGGAAGAATTGTAATGCCCTCACTATAGGTAGTCCGTACATTTTACTGTTCCGACAACTAATGTCTATTCAGACAGTCAAAATGTCTGGAACTACACCTAGACTATAGTGGAGGCATAAATTGAAGAAATAAATGTTAAGAAAATATATGAAAAATGTAGAGAAAAATAAATTAAAATTTAGAGAATTTATAAATTGGTACAAAAATAATAAAAATAACCCAATATGCACTACTAAGGGCATTTTGGTCATTTCACCTCCAAAGGTGAATTTTGACCAAAATGTCAAATTTAAAAATTTAGAGAATTAAAATAATTAGTATGAATTAAAACCTTATAAATTGAATTAGAAAAGAAAGAAGAAGAAAATAAAAGAAAAGAAAAGAAAAGAAAGGAAAAGAAAAGAAAAGAAAAGAAAAGAAAAGCTTATGAAAATTTAAAACAAATTAAGTACTGATATAAATATATAAATATATAGCCATAAGAGACAAATCCCCACCAACCCACCTTCTTCTCCACTCTTTCTCTCTCTCTCTCCCTCTACATTGCCAGCTGCCCATGCTCCCATTTCCCTCCATTGTTATCAAGCTTCCAAGCTTGATTTCTCAAGCTTAATCCACCCAAAACCCATAGCCCACTTCACAAAAAATACTCCCACACCCTAAGAAAGCTATAGATACCAAAAAGAAGCAAGGAAAGTGAAGTTTAACAAGTTACAAAAAAAGGTTAGTGTTCAAAACTCTTAATCTCTTCTTTAAGCATGAAAATCATGCTAAACCAAGTGAAGATTTACATGAAATTAAAAAGAAAAATTTGGGAAAGAAACCCTTGAATTTGGCAGCCCTAGAGGAACCATGAAAATGATAGATTTTGTTGGTTTTAGTTTAGTTAGGGAAGTTAATTAACAAGGTATTATATGAGGGAATTGATTTCATGGTTATATGTGTGAATTTGATGTTTGAAATTAGGGTTGTGCACTTGAAATTGGGGATTTTATGACAAATTTGAATTTGAGCTAATTGTGTTAAGATTGATGCTAATAGAAGTGTCATGTATGCTTATTTGGAGTTTGGAGAAGGAGGAGATTGAATTTTGGGAGTATCAAATTTTCTATAGGTTGGAACTCAATGAGTCCAATGTGTTTGTTGAACCCTAACTGACAATGTGTGACTCCAATTGATATGAGGCCAATTGGAGGTGTTTTGGGACATCCAAACCTTCATTTTTCAAGAAGAAACCCTGCCCAAATTCTGTCAAAATCATGACCAATTATCTGCCTAAACCCGGATGACCAAACGCTGAAACCCAGAAAATGACCAAATGAATAGTACGTGTTCATTTGGTCATAACTCTCTCTATACTGGTCCAAATGGCCTAAAATTTACATCAATGGAAAGCTTAGACATAGGGCTACACTTTTCATGGAGACCACTTGACCCAGTTTTGCCTTTAACCAAGTCAAATTATTAGTACAAGTTGGGTCACTAAAACTGCCAACCCAGAAATTGACCAAAACACTGTTCCTTTGGTATGTTTGACCTGTTTTGGCAAAAATGTCATGACTTGGTCTCCAAAGTTTCAAATTGAGTGAAACTAGTGCTAAAAGTTTTATAAGACATAGCTCAATAATTTTTATGTTTTGACCAAGCTCCAGAAACCATTGCATTCTAGGGAAAATATTAGCCAAAGTTATGAATTGAAATCTGGAAAATGTTAAATTGAACCCAAAATGCCATTTGATACCCGTGTGTTCATTTAGCCATAACTCCCACTAGGAAATTCCATTTGAGATGTGCCAATATGATCTGGAAACATGATACTTAGGGCTACAACATTGATTTAGACACCTTTGCCAAATTCTAAGTGTAAAGACCCTAAAAAGAGGGACAAATATACTGCCCTGAAGATTGACTATTGCCTTTATAGGATTAAGAGTCCAAGTCAATACATTTACTATAACTCACTATACCAAACTTGAAAAATTATGAAATTGTACCTGGGAGTCCCTAAGACATAGAGGAACATATCTTGTGAAGCAACCTAAGTCTAAAAATGACCATAAAATGATCAAATGACTGGTCAAAGTTTATTGACCAGGAATTACCAATTCTGGACAGCTTGGAGGCAAATGGACCAGTTATGGTATTTTGATCATTACTTGAGTTCTATAACCCCAAATTGAGTGATTCAAAAACTAAAATTTAAGTTTAAACATAGAGGAGCAATTGTTATGATGGAAGTGTGATCAAATAGACATCCTAACCTAGTCAAATTCCTAAATAAAAATAACACATCAAAATGAGCCTAAAGAAAGGTTCATGGGAAAAATGCTATACATGGTAATGAAAATGCTCATAAGGCTAATTAAATATTAAAATGATATGAATATGTAAATTGGGACTAATGTTCTATTAATATGAAATTAATAGTACCACTGAACAATACGAGAAAATAGTAACAGTGAATTGTGCTAAAATAATTAAAAATTTTTAAGTGCCCATAGTATACCTAGACTTATTTATTTAGTTTAGATAAATTAGTATACCAATTAGGGACTACAAATAGTAGTACTGGCTACCGAGAAAATCATAAACTGACAATATATGTTTGGTATGAATGTTTTACAGGCTATATGCCTACTTACTGGCCATTGTGCCTACTTTATTTCTGGCTTTACAAGCCTGACAGCGGGTCTCGTGCCCGACAGCTGGCCTCATGCTTGACAGATGTATACAGGATAGACATATGGTGGTCTAACCCGTATACTCCCGTGTATCCAGCTCTTATAATCTGTTATAGGTTTTTTAGGCATTGATAAAAATTAATTGAGACTTAACATATAATAAGTAATCATAAAAGATCTGGATAATGTTAATTATTTCCAAAGTGCAATAAAAATCTAAAAGACCCAGAAATTATGATTTGCAGATATTAATTCAATTGTTTAATTATTGTTATTATAAATTATGTACCAGTAAGCGTTATGCTTATCATGTTGATTTTTCATCACGTAGGTACTGGAGATCAGCAGCCGCCATAGCAGCAGCCACCACAGTAGTGTTCGGGCAAAGTTTCGGCCAGATCTGTCATTGTCCAGAGTTACCTCACTAGTCTTTTGTATTTTGGTAGGGCCCATGTATAGACTAGTATTTTGTAACTTGCCTTTTTTGTATGAATGCAATACATGCCGATGAAGAAGAATGAACGTGTGCGATTTAAGGACAGTAAATTTTAACATGTATTATTGGGGTTTTGGGATTCACTTCGGATCAAAATTTTAATTTCAGAATTGAAAGAGTAAAGATTTGAATTTAGCTCTATATACCTTTAGCTACTAAACAAAGTAAGACTAGTTAAATATTTTGACATTTTAATATTTAGAGTTATTTTTAAATAGTAATTTTAACTAAGTAATGAAATGTCAATATACAAGTTTGATTTAATAATATAAAAAAACAATGTATAAGATTGTGAAATTATGAATTTAAACTCTAATTCTAAGTTTGATTAAATAGATTCATCCCATTTAGCATTAAGTTTAATTTCAGAATAAAAAGCACTTTTTAAGTAAACCACTATTTTGGTTGTTATTAAAAAGAAAAAAGTAGTTTAGAAAAAAATATTGTGTTATTTTAGTGTTTTTATCATTGCTAAATAATATTAAATTATTTTATTTTTAATTTTTAATACTTACTAATTAATATATTTAAGAAAATGCATGCTTTAGTTTTTCAGTAACAACTCAAACAACAATGCTCTCTATGCTCTCTCTCTCTCTCTCTCTCTCTCTCTCTCTCTCTCTCTCTCTCTCTCTCTCTCTCTCTCTCTATATATATATATATATATAGAATATGGGCGTTCATAATAAAAAAAAATCATGTATAATATGCAACAAAATGTTAATAAAATAATTTCAAACTTCAAAGTTATTTTTAATAAAATTAATAAACATAAATTTTCATATTTCATCAAAAACACAAGATAAGATTTTTGGCAAAAGTGTAATTGGTAAAAGTTAAAAAGTATAGGGTTTAATTGGCATTTGAATTAGGATAAGGTATAATTGCCAAAAAAAAAATTTGAAAATACAGTTTTTTTTGGCAATTTCTTCTAAAATAATTAAATTTTAAAATATAAATTGTTAATTATAATATATTTTATGTAGATTATTAATCAAAATATATAAATTTAAATGAGTTAGAATATTATTCAGGTAATATAATCAGATTTGAAATTAATCATTTGAGTATTTAAAATACTAATTGCGTTTAAAAAGGATAATTTTTCACTAGTATTTTATATGTTACTATCCCTAGCATAATATGAAGACTGAAAAAATAATTTTTTCAAAAATATTCACTATAGAAGTTATGTATAATTAATTAAAATATATACAACAATAATAACACTTAGGTCTCTAAAATTAGTTAAAGTTGCCTATATGAATCATTTTTTCCTTATTCAATTACACACACGCGCGTGCGCTTTTAAAGGTTATAATTTTTTTTATATATTACTTTCTTTCATGTTATTTTAGGTACCTCTCTTTCCATTCTCATTTATTTCACCACTATTTTATCATATTTTTCTGTTGAAGCATTTTTAGGTCAATGAAATTAATCCAAATCGAATAGTTAATTATTTGTCAAATTTTAAAGTAATTTTAAATTTATATAATTTAAAATAGATTGGAAAAATTGCTAAAAAATCTTGTGCTTTTGAAAGTTTTGCAATTCTACTTCATATTATAAAAATGATCAATTAAACCCTAAGCTATTTAATTCTTCTCAAATTTATTTTACCATGGCATGATGTGGCGTCTCTATGGCATTTAACGTGGCGTCTCTATTATGTTTTGCTAACGATAGTATTGATAAGAGTTAAAAAGTTAAGAGTTTAATTGGTAATTTTTATAGTATGAATAAAATTATAAAATTTTGAAAAGTACATAGGTTTTTTTAATGTTTATCTCAACTTCTTAATGATTTATTTATTTTTTTTAATTTGATTCTGTATAAAACGAAATGGATTGATTGCACATCCTAATAGCGTGCAAGTATTTATCCTTGACGTTCCTTCATTCAAAGGGGAGAGTAGGCTGTTAGATGAGTTTTAGCATTCTCTAACGAGAAGGAGAAAATTTTGAGAAAATAATTGATTATATCAGTACTAGAGATTTTCAAGAGAAGTTATATTTCATGTATATGATTTGATTGATTTTTTATTTATTTTTGCATTAGCAAATATATTATGATTTTGATCGGTTCGTAATAATAAATCTTGTACTTTTATCACTAGTTTAAAAAAAAAAAAAAACAAATAGTGTTTGGCACTAAGGAAAGTGAACAAAAGAAATTGATTTAGCACAGCAAATGCATAAATTTCGCCTAGGATTTATTCTCAACACAACCTTTATCAATAGGTCTATTAAGCATAATGTTTATGTGAATAAATTTTTGACCAAAACAACAAACTCCCGAGTACAAAAGGGAAATTCTTACCTAAACCTTATTTATCATGTATTCAATACATATGTGAGATTCATACTTTTAATTGGTGAGTCCCACCATATCTCTTATGTCTTTAATCCATGGTGGACCATACGGAGAAGAAAAATCCTACAAAACAACCTTCTAATTGTGGACAATATAAATGGAACAATGATCAAGGCACCACCCAAAATTACAAATTGTGCTTTGCAACCGATGTTGCAAAAAAATGCAGAAAATCAATAAAAATTAAGAACACACTAACACAACTCTATGTAGTTATATATAGATATATATATGATCAAAAAAATATTAGTTTACCACCGCACACTGTTTCCTGATTTCACCTTGGCTGCCGGTGAGGACTCCAATGTTGCCTAGTTTCACCATTGACTGAGCAAAATCTTGTGCGAAAGTGATTCCATTTGTTGAAGACTGAAGTGTGACATAAACTCTTGTTTGGATATCATTGAGCAGAGCTGCATCAGATTGGAACAGCCCTCTTCTTGTAGCTACAACATTGTAGTAATCGGCATCGAATAACGTGGAGCTTCCAGGGTTCATCGCCACAACAGTGGTGTTGTCTCCAGGCTTACATATCGTCTTCAACTGAGCTGCGTATGCTGGGTCCAACGAGGGGTCTGTGTCGCCTTTCCCAGTGAAATTGTACAGGCGGTTAATGATTACAAAGCAATGTCCAATTCCAATGGTGTGTGCTCCTGCAAATAAAAAGAAGTTGGGATTATATATAATAAAATTATATTTGTTTATAACTTTTTTCATAATTACAATAATAAAAAAATATTTTATTAAAACACAAGATTTCTACTTTTTCTAGTTACCTGATAGAACCACTAGGTCCTTCACGCTTAAGCCCTTTGCACTAAAGTTTTGCTTTAGTTGGTTTACATTGGCGAAAGGAGACGGTATCTGTGCTAAAGCCTCTGAAGCACGAGAGACCGTTCCATCTCTACGTCCAGTGGCAACAACCCAAGATGGTCCACGAACCTGAAAGGAAAATGATTGATCAATCATTAGGCATGTATATATTAATTATCTGATGATGGGTATAAGTTTTTGATGAATTTATATATACCATCGCAACTGAATCTCGAGCTGCCAAGGCCACAATATCAGCACAAGAAACCACACCAGGACATTCCTTTTCTACTGCAGATTTTATAGCCTCAATCACATTGAAACCTCTTAACGTCTGGTTGGGGACCGCATCTTTCTCAGCTTGATTGGTGCTTGTAGAATTTAATAGCACAGAACCATCACATCCCTGTGACATGCATGCAATAATCAGAGTTGTTCTCAGACTAAGAATCTGCATTAACTATGGCTTAATTTAACAAATGATTAATGAGCTTATCAATACATTTATAATTAAGGAACATGGAACGTACCCTAACGAAACAATCATGAAAATGCAGTCTTAGTAAAGGAGCAGCAAGTGTTCGATCACTGGAAATGAATTGCTGAACCATATCATGGATAGTACTCTCTGCATTTGGGCATGTCTGGCGATAGAAACCGAGTTGCAACCCTTGAGGAGTAGTTAAGCCTATCCCAACCTGTACCCCAACTTGTAATCCTTGCGAATTAGTTAGGTCTAGAAACAGGAGGAAGAGAACCAGTTGAGAAAAGAGAAGTGAAAGAAGCTTTTGAATAGCCATTGTTTAATAGAGAGTATGGAGATAACTTTAAAAGTATTGATGATGTGCTCAAGCTGTGTTTGGGCCTGAAGTATGGAAGCACGAATAACCAGCATTTATACAACTGATGCTAAGCTTCTGATAATGCCATTGATATAAAACAATGATTGTTTTATTAAATTTTAATTAGTTGGCTAATCCATTCGGTCAAAATTAATTAAAGAGCTGACTAATGGCCAGTCCTCTATGTTTTATATACGTGCCTACCACGTATAGATAAAAATAATTCCAAATTAAATATATAAGTTTAAAAGGCCAGCCTGTTCTAGACCATTTTTATTCAATGATGGTCATATATATATAATTTGAAATAGAATTATTGAAAAATATTTATTTATATTCGATTTATTATTATTTTATACATATTTTAAAAAATATGTAATAATAATAAATCCCACATAAAATGAAGACTAATGTATTATTTATATAGTAATTGAACGCAAATGATAAAATGACTAATTTTAAAGGTTTCATTTGAAAAATAAATATTTATAAGAAAAAAATTTAATTGAATTAATTATCATATAATTATATTTAATTTTTTTAATAATTTTCTTTTAATTAAAAAAAATTAAATTTATTCATTTCAAATATAAAAATTAAAATTCCAATTTTTAAAAGGATATGATATCATTTCTTAAATTTCTATTTCATTTCTTAATTTATGTGTCTGTGGGATTGGTTCGTATCCATCAAGCTTTAATTTCAAATAAATTTTTTTGAGTAAAAAACTCGTCACCCACCACATACATTATATATGCAAACTAGGGTGGTAATTTTAGACACGACTTATGAACATGATATGAACACGGTACTAAATTTAGAGTTTGGGTTAGGTTTATTCGTATTCGTGTTGAATTCGTGTCGATTCATTTATGACACGGATATAATCGTGTTGTGTCAAGGGTTAACCGCTAACCCGACTTGACACGTTTACGACATGGTTTAATATTCGTGTTATGTGTTGACCCATGACCCACTATGACTTATAACTTATATAGCGTATTAAATGGGTTAAGTCGTGTCAAATTATATTAAATGGGTCATTTTGTGTTAAATGAATCGTGTCGTGTTAAATACACCTAATACAATTTAATATGAATCGTGTTGTGTCGTATAATCCTTATAATAGAAGAGTCGTATTCGTATTTAAATTTTGACGCGATTTATTAATCATGTCGTGTTCGTGTCGATCTTAATCGTATTCATATTGTGTGTTTACATGATACAAATATGATCTATCAACCCGAATTGCCACCCCTAATGCAAACCAAGGTATTGCCTGTAAACATGATATGCAGAGGTCAACATCAGCTGTATTCTTGTGTTGCAATTCAATATATTCAAGGTTATACAAGAGTTGCGATAGACGCTGCCAACCTATCTATATATATCACTTAGTTACAGCAAGATATACATAAAATATATCATAGAGGATAGAGTTATTATCAAACTTCAGTTGAAAGCAAGCATGTGTTTGAGCTTAAAGAAAGAACTAGCTAGGTAGTCATGGTTTGCAAGGTACAGAGAACACACACATATATAAAATAGTCATTGAAAGAATAGTTAATGCAAGATTATTATGTAGTGGACAGTTCATGCAGCATAAACTCAAAACAAACTTGGATTTATCTGGGTTAGGAAATGCTTGTTAAAAAAAATATAAAATAAGAGATTAAATTTCTGTTTTCTTCATAGACCAGTTCATCATCAGACCTGGAAATTGTATTTTTCAATATAAATTTCTCAAAATTCTTGCGTTGGCCTCTACACTTGTAATTTTAAATAAAATTAATTTCATGTCACATAAATGGAGAAGTAATTCAGGATATACATGATGAGCACTACTAATCCCAAATTTTAAGTTAATACAGAGTTCAATGCAAGCATGTGCCAGTGTCTTAATTGGGAATGAAAACTTATAATAGAAGTATTGGAATAGAATATAATCTGAGAACTTTGCGGAATTAATTTTGGTTTCAATTAATTAATACAAATGCTATACCATATATTAAAGAAAGGACTCCATCATTGTTAGTTTGGAATGGAACAAAACAATTAATTGCTTGATTTTCACATTTACTGTCTGTTGAACTTTTGTCTACCGGCTTGGGATCTGCCACTCTTTTATTAATTTTATCCATTTTTATTTTTTACATAATAATTTAAAAAATTAAATATTTTAATTTTTATAAAAATATATTAATAATCAACTAAATTACCTTTATTTCACTAAATTACTTATATATAAATATTTATTATATTTTAATAAAAATAAAAGATAAAATAAGGAAAAAAATAATTAATACTTTTTTATTTTCTAAATATAATAGATAATTTTAGATTAAAAAAAATCCAAATACAATAAATAAAAATAGATTAAAGGTAATACTTTTTATCTTCATTAGAATATATATATATATATATATATATATATATATATATATATATATATATATATATATATATATATATATATATTCCTAAAAGTATGTTGTTAATATTAGAGCAGTAACAGGGTATTTACTGGCTATTGTTTAGGCTAAATATTAATCAATTATTCTTTGTAAATCTTTTGTTTTAGAATACCAGATGTAGAGGATTTGTAGCCACTGAATAAGGGATGTTTGGTAACAGTATTTTGTTTTTATATTGCTCTTTTCGTGTACCTAACAGATATACAAAAGACTTTACAGTTAAATCACAATTTTCCTATTACTTTTTATTTTTAAATCGTTTGCTGCCAATTATATTCGTTAATATTATAAAAATACATTAAAAATATATATTCCCGTGATAACTGATAAGCGTTTTTTTTTTTTCAATTTAATTAGATAAAATTTCAAGTTTAAATCTCTAATAATAATAATAATAATAATAATAATAATAATAATAATAATAATAATAATAATGCAAGATTAATTCCATTAATTTTTTTAATAGAAAGAAGTGTTATTTAATTAATAAAATAATTAATGACATTAATATTAAAAAATTATTATCTAACCTTACATATATATTCAAAGGTCTCACATATTTATAAGCAAGATATATCGAATCTAAGTAAGAACAATTCATTTAGGTAAATCAATAAAATCAGTACTTGAAATTCTTTCTACACGACTCCTAAACTATCTCCATATCTTAACTACTTTTTGAGTAGGGTTCTGTCATTGTAATTGTCATCCCTTCTTATCTTCCATAGAACAATCAATTTATTCTCCTTCGGGGATGTTTGTTTATTTTAATTTAATTTTTGTTGATATAAAAATATAAATATTGCAATGTTTTGAATTTTTGTATATTAAAAATTTTAATTAGATTTTTTTTACCTATTTTAGAATATAAATTTTCAATTTTATTTCCCTTGCACCCTTTTCCTTCTACTTCTTCTTCTCCTCAATGTAGTCACAATCTTCGAAGCCACCATGACTCACTGCCTACACCTCCTCCTATCTCTGTCAAGCTCGTAAGCATCGGAATCATGCCAAACAAACTTCAAACCTGCAAACCTTACTAGAGTTGGCAATTTTAGACACAAATCAATTACACTGTGACACCCCTTACCCGTCTACTATATAGTCGAGTAAGAAGTGCCACATTCGGTGCCGGAGCACCATATCATATTTTATCATATCTATTGTAAACTTTTGATGTCATTTAAAATATGTATTCTATGTGTAGAATTTTTTTTTTTTATATCTTATTTCTGTGGAGACCCGGACAGAGCCTCCCATGTTTTATTAGCATCTGGCAGGTTTCCACTAATCACCTGTTAACATATTCATATTCATTTCACACATTTTCATATCATATTCTTTTTTATCATATCATTTACAATTATTTATGAGATCTCAAAATGAAGTATCATCTATTGCATTCATATAGAAGTTCATAGATAATAAATTGTAAGTTTTATTTCAATCTCAAGTTTAATTACAAGTCCAAAATGAAATACATCATAACTAGTAATTACATTATGATTAAACATAATGAACCAAAATACTAGTCTATACGTGGGCCCTACCAAGATACAAAAGACTAGTGAGGTGACTCTAGTCGATGACAGATCTGGTCGGAACTCTGTCCGAATACTACTGTGGCGGCTGCTGCTATAGCGGCTGTTGATCTCCAGTACCTACGCGATGGAAAACCAACGCGCTAAGCATAATGTTTAGTAGTGCATAATTTATAATAACAATAATTAAACAATTGAATTAATATCTGCAAATCATAATTTCTGGGTCTTTTATATTTTTATTGTATTTTGGAAATAATTAACATTATCGGGATCTTTTCTGATTACTTATTATATTTTAAGTCTTAATTAATTTTTTTTTTATCAGTGCCTAAAAAACCTATAACAAATTATAAAAGCTGGATGCATGGATGTATACTGGTTGGAAAGCCATATGTCTGTCCAGTATACATCTGTCAGGTACGAGGCTAGCTGTCGGGCACGAGGCCAGCTGTCGGGCACGAGGCCAGCTGTCGGGCACGAGACCCGCTGTCAAGCTTATAAAGCCAGAAATAAAGTAGGCACAATGGCCAGTAAGTAGGCACATAGCTTGTAGAACAATCATACTAGACATATATTATCAGTTTATGATTTTCTCGGTAGGCAGTACTGCTATCTGTAGTCCCTAATTGGTATACCAATTTATCCAAACTAAATAAATAAGTTTAGGTATACTATGGGTAATTAAATATTTTTAATTATTTTAGTACTATTCACTGTTACTATTTTCTAGTACTGTTCAGTGGTACCATTAATTTCATATTGATAGGACATTAGTCCAATTTACATATTCATATCATTTTTAATATTTAATTAGCCTTATGAGTATTTTAATCACCATGTATAGCATTTCCCCATTAACCTTTCTTTAGGTTCATTTTGATGTGTTATCTTTATCTAGGAATTTGACTAGGTTAGGATGTCTATTTGGTCACACTCTCTTCATAACAAATGCTTCTCTATGTTTAAACTTGAATTTCAGTTTTTGAATCACTGAATTTGGGGTTATAGAGCTTAAGTTATGGTCAAAATACCATAACTGATCCCTTTGCTTCTAAGCTGTCCAGAATTTACAATTCTTAGTCAATAAACTTTGACCAGTCATTTGATCATTTTATGGTCATTTCTAGACTTAGGTTCCTTCACAAGATATGTTCCTCTATGTCTTAGGGACTCCCAGGTACAATTTCATAATTTTTCAAGCTTAGTATAGTGAGTTATGGTCAATATATTGACCTGGACTCTTAATCCTATAAAGGCAATAGTCAAACTTCAAGGCAATATGTTTGACCCTCTTTTTAGGGTTTTTACACTTAGAATTTGATAAAAGTGTCTAAATCAATATTGTACCCTAAGTATCATGTTTCCAGATCATATTAGCACATCTCAAATGGAATTTCCTAGTGGGAGTTATGGCCAAATGATCACACGAGTATCAAATGGCATTCTGGGTTCAACTTAACATTTTCCAAATTTCAATTCCTAACTTTGGCTAATATTTTCCCTAGGATGCAATGGTTTCTAGAGCTTGGTCAAAACATAAAAATTGTTGTGCTATGTCTTATAAAACTTTTGGCACTAGTTTCACTCAATTTGTAGCTTTGGAGACCAAGTTATGGTATTTTTGCCAAAACTGGTCAAGCATACCAAAGGAACAGTATTTTGGACAATTTCTGGGTTGGCAGTTTTAGTGACCCAACTTGTGCTAATAATTTGACTTGGTTAAGGGCAAAACTGGGTCAAGTGGTCTTCATGAAAAGTGTAGCCCTATGTCTGAGCTTTCCATTGATGTAAATTTTAGGTCATTTGGACCAGTACGTACTGTTCATTTGGTCATTTTCTTGGTTTCAGTGTTTGGTCATTCAAGTTTCAGCAGAAAATTGGTCATGATTTTGACAGAATTTGAGCAAGGTTTCTGCTTAAAAAATGAAGGTTTGGATGTCCCAAAACACCTCCAATTGGCCTCATACCAATTGGGGCAACCCAAAGGGAGATATGGCAATAAAAAGCTACTGGATTCAACAATAACACAACCTGCAGAAAATTCACACTCCCAATTTCAATCTCCTCCTTCTTCCAAACTCCAAATAAGTATATATGGCACTTCTATAAGCATCAATCTCAACTCAATTAGGTCAAATTCATGCATTTACACAAGGTTCTCAATCATTTACACAAACTCTAGTTTTCAAAGTTTCAAATTTACACAAACCCTACACAATTAACTCCCAACATTTCAACTCATCACACATTCTCATGAAACAATTTTTTTTCATTACTTAAAAGCAACAAACTTCAAGTTCCATAGCTGCCAAAAATCAAGAGTTCTTTCTTTCAAAATTTCTTTTCAATTTCATGCAAATTTTCACTTGATTTAGCATGATATTCATGCTTAAAGAGGAGATTAAAAGCTTAAAGCACTAACCTTTTTTGGGTGTTTTGCTAAACTTTAATTTTCTTGCTTCTTTTTGGTATCTATAGCTTCCTTAGGGTGTGGGGAGTATTTTTTGTGAAAAGAGGTTAAGGTTTTATGCGAGAAAGCTTGGGAAATCAAGCTTTGAGAAAGAAGAAAATGGAGGGAGAGAGAGCTTCCATGGTGCCGGCTCAAAGAGAGAGAAGAGGAAGATGAAGAAGACTTGTGGTTGGTACATTTTTGTCTCTTGTAATATATATTCTATAATTATTGTACTTTATTGTTTTTAAATTTCATAAGTCTATTTCCTTTCTTTTCTTTCCTTTTCTTTTCTTTTCTTTTCTTCTTCTTTCTCTTCTCATTTTCTAAATTCAAATTCATAAATTTAATTTATGTTAATTATTTTATTTCCTAATTTTAATTTGACATTTAGGTCAAAATTCACATCTAGGGGTGAAATGACCAAAATGCCCTTCATGGTGCTTATTGGGTTATTTTTATTATTTTATACCAATTAATAAATTATCTAAATTTTATTTTATTTTATTTCTCAAAATTTTTCCTATATTTTTTTATATTTATTTCATTAATTTATGCCTCCTCACTATAGTTTAAGTGTAGTTCTAGACATCCTGACTGTCCGAACAGACATTAATCGTCGGAACAGTAAAATATACGGACTATCTACGTTGAGGGCGTTACATACACAATATGACTCGATACATAGTTAAATGAGTTTAGATTTAACATAAATAGGTTTGTATCATAAACAAGCCAATTTGTTTATGACATGCTAAAAATAAAGGTTTAATCGGATTGACCCACTTAATTCAATAAGACACATAACAACCAGTTTATTTAATCGAGATTTTATTTTGATCTATTAAAATCTGTTATGACCCCTTTTATTTATAATTAAAAATATAATTTAACTTTCAATATCTTATAATTTATATTTTCTTGTTATTTTTATGAAATACTTAATATTAAAAGAAATTGATACATATATTGAACTACAAGGAAAAAATTAGACTCAAAACATTATAATTAATTTCATTATAACTACTTAATTTATATGAATAGATTATATGAGATTAAGAAAATAAAATAAAATTACATAGTGATTCTAAATTTCTTTTGAAGATTGTTAATATTTGAATACAAAATTTTATTTGTTTTAAGAATAAAATAAAGGAAAAAAAATATAATAAAAATTTAGTATTGATTAAAAATAATATTTATGTATGAATATACTAATAAAATAAATTATTGACATCATTAATTATTATTTATTTTTATTTAATTTATACAATAATATATATATATATATATATATATATATATATATATATATATATATATATATATATATATATATATATATATATATATGAAGAAGATCACATAGAAAGTTGAAGTGTAGTGCAGTGATTATTAATTATATAAGCATTAGATAGACTTAGGTTCAAGTCCTATCCCCTCCCTTGCAACCTTCTCATTTTTTTTAAGTAAACATGTCATATGGGTCATTAAACAGCCTATTTAAATGACTTGTTTGATAAATGGGTTATTAAATAAGTTATACGAGTCATATCATCTGACTTGTTTAAGTGACTTATTTATTAAATGAGTTACATGGATTGTGTTATGTGACTTCGTAAATAAATGGATTATATTCAGATTGAGAGTTTATGACACTATTAATAATCATGTCATGTTCGGATTGAGCATAATAGTCTCGTGTCAAAATAAGACATGATCTGTTTAAATATGACACAACACAAATTGCCACCTTTAAACTTGACCCAGCCAAATCTCGGCTTCTTAATGTCAAATGGCCACTGGACCACCAGATATATGAACACAGAGGAACATCATTACAAAGGCAATAACACAAGTAACATCAGATATATGAAGTTGAGTACACTGTAATTGTATGTTAAGGAATGCGAGGATTATCAATTGGAGTTATTTGGTTGGGATTGAATATTTTGGGATAATAAAGAAATTTAGGCACCTTGATTGGTAATTTCTGCAAGTATATAGATTGTTCAAGTAGTAAAAAAAGATATCGTTCCAACAGGGAATTGATGTTTGATTACCAAACTATAATTGTTACGATTATTTGAGCTATCAATAAAGTGCAACTAAATTAAAGGAGGTAAAAGCAGCAATTTTATGGAAATATAAAGAAATAAGAGATGAGACAAGCTACAAAGTCACTAAATTAACAATGAGTAAGTAAAATTTTAATTAATTGATGGCAAAGGTGATTCCAGAGTTGGGGTTTATGAAGTAAATTTTACCAGAATTTGGATAGGTAAAATCAATTATAGGGGAAATACAAGTTAAAGGAAGTTGATTCTAATTTTCTTTAATTTTACTTTCAAGCAAACTAAAGAGTGTTTTAAAGAAAATTAACCCCATTTTTCATGCGATGTTTAATTATCCAAAACCCTTTAAGTACTTTAATCAACTATAAAATTCCTCTTAACCCACTTGTTTATCTATAACACTAGGTGATTGAGTTCATTATCTTAATTATCTATAAAAGATTTTCACCTTTAGGTGCTTCAATCCAAGATTATGAACAAAATCCAAAGGGTATCAATAATGGGCATGTAAAAAGAGCACACAATATATGAATCAAAACTTATATATTTTAAAATCTAGTTAAAAACAGTCCAAATCCACAAAATAGAACTCAAATCATTACACCCAACTCTAAAATCTAAGAAATCTACTCACTCCTAGTTGTCTTTACAAGAATAAAAGATGAAATAAAGTAAATGGACATGAAAATAGACTGAAAATAAAATAAAAGAAAAAAAATGAGAAGGGGATCCAAATCTCTGAGAAATAGCAGCTGGGACATCACTTGAAGAGGTGGGTCTTTCTCCAAAATGGCATTTTTTCCATTTGTCTTTTTAAAGGGACTTTCTTTCTCTTCTTATGGAAAAAAGAGAAAATGATGAATTTATTTGTGTCAGATTTTTGCCCTAAAAATCTAATAGTGAGAAAAGACAAAAAGGTACAATGGGTACTAAGGTTTAAAAAGTGGTCCAATACAGCTTAAAAATGCGTCAAATATGAATTCCAGCATTGTTGTTCAACATACCCAGTGATGGTTGAGAGATGAAGAAAACTCAGGCGATTTAAAAAGTCACACGAGGCATGGGACTTCTTAAGAAGATTACTGTCCAAATTAACATTTCTGCTTCTGGTGCTTAGCGAAATAACATGCTCCGTGAGACTTCTCAAGAAAATTGCTATCTACTTAAATTGTTGCCTTTGTTGAACTTGAGAAACAATATGCCCCATGGGACTTCTCAAGAAAATTTTGGCCCAACTCCAAACAATTTTTCTTCACTTCCTCCACCACTCCAAGTCTTTAAATAATATTAAATCATGTCCAATTGCACCTTTTCATTTTCAAATCACCTCAAAACCTATAAAAAACATGAAAATTCTAAAACTCAAATATAGAAATACTAAAACTAAAAATTTAACTAAATTAAGTAATAAAATATCATAAAATACTAAATTTAATGGGCAAAATAGTTGCAAAATGATTCTAAAATTCCTATATAAAATATGTACATCACACCTAAATTTGAGTTAATGAATTGGTGCTAATAAAATAAACTGGTAGACTCCAGATGAATGTTGTGATGTGTATTGTTGGCTTGAGACCATATGAAATGGTTGCTCAGATATATATTGTTTCTTATGGCATTTTCGTATAAGAAAAACTCTGGTAGGTTTTCTATATGCTCTTAGGGATTCCTCTTGCTTTTGTTATTTTCATTATGTGTTATCCTTAATATAGGTGATCCCAATCCATTGTCTATGGAATTTTTATTGAGTACAACCATTATACATACAACGATTTAATTATGGTGAGATTATATGAGACCTTCTACAATCAACGGTTATAATAAAACTGTTGTAGTTTCATTGTCTGCGAGTTGATATTGAATATGTTTGCAGTTTCAATATTAGTATATATTGTCATCCCATGCATATTTTATTGAATCCTTTAAAAAAGGCAAAGGACACCATTCTTAATAGACAACAATAAAATCTTCTTCATGGTTTTTCTCTTGTGTATGCAATTATCAAATATGAATGTTCTCATGGTGCACATGATCGAAAACTCGATCACCAATAGTCATGGATGATGAAACTCCATTAAATGCCATCTCCAATGTGAAAAGAAGGATGCTTTCAATGAAAGTAGAAGAAGGATAGAGCTGAAAAAAGGAGAAGAAAACCTAAAATAGGTAGAAGAATATAATGCCCTGTTCTATCTAACAAAACGAAACAGTCAGGTGATCTACCATAAGAATCTATGCTAAATTTTCCAAAAAAAAAAAAAAAGAAAGAAAAAGTCAGCCTAGCCCAAGAACAAATCAGGCGAGGCGAACACAAAAAGATGGGTCGATCCATCTTTGAGTGGATTGAAGAAGAGGTAGATATGAGACCCGTCATGAATTCCACAATCAATCAGAGATATTCCATCTCCATCTTCATCTATCAGGCGACTTTGATAGTTGTCGAGAAACAGGATAAGATGATCCTGAGGTAGCTTTTGCTGGTCACAGATCTCTCGCTTGAGATCGGCAACTGTTGCATCATTGCCCAGTTGAATGTAGAAGAGACTTCCTGTTAAAATCTCGACCACCACTCTCATTGTAAAGGCAAATAAGGTTTGGTTTCATTTCTCAGACTCATCTAGGAGAATTAAAAATGGAAAGATCTTGTCAGGAATGATTCTATTGTTACTGGAAAGGTGTCCACGTTTGCTGCATTTTCGCTTGTTATTTTGTAACTTGCCTTCTTTGTATGAATGCAATACAAGCCGATGAAGAAGAATGAACGTGTGCGATGTCAGGACAGTAAATTTAACATGTATTATTGGGATTCACATCCGATCAAAATTTTAATTTCTGGATTAAGAGAGTGGAGATTCGAATTTAGCTCTGTATACTTTCATCTACCGAACTAAGTAAGACTAGTTAAATATTTTAACATTTTAATATTTAGAGTTATTTTAAATAGTAATTATAACTAAGTAATGAAATGTCAACATATAAGTTTGATTTAATAATATAAAAAACAATATATAAGATTGTGAAATTAGGAATTTAAACTCTAATTCTAAGTTTGATTAAATACATTCATCCCATTTAGCATTAAGTTTAATTTCAGAATAAAAAAAAAAAAAACTTTTTAAGTAAACCAATATTTTGGATGCTATTAAAAAAAAGTTTAGAAAAAATTATTTTATTATTTTAATATTTTTATTATTGCTAAATAATATTAAATTAATTTATTTTTAATTTTTAATACTTACTAATTAATATATTTAAGAAAAAGCATGCTTTAATTTTTTAATAGTAACTCAAACAATAATGCTAAATATACCCACATATATATATATATATATATATATATATATATATATATATATATATATATAAAGAATATGGAATATGGGCATTATAATAAAAAAAAAAAAATCATAGATTGGGTAGTTCAAGTTCAACATGTGAACTTTCTCCCAAATAAAGGGTTAATGTTGAACAGTGAACAAACCGTGGCTTCCATTTTGCAGGGACAACAGAGAGTCCCCCCTTCGCTTAATTCACTTGTCAATGCAGTTCAAGAGCTTCATGAACATAGATTGGGTAGTTCAAGTTCAACATGTGTACAGGAAAGCCAATTTCTCCGCTGCCAGAATGGCTAATGATGCTTGTAGTTTTCCTTTGGATACCCACTGCATTGAATATTGATGGACCTTGCATGACGCCTATGGCATTGTTCATACCAGAAAAACCCTGGTGTAGTTGAGTTCGTTAGTCTCCAACTCTCTAATTATTACAAAAGAAAATAATAATAAAAATTTTGTCAATAAGAAAGAAATTAATTAATTAATTACTGAGATAATGAAAAGAAGAAGAAGAATCAATTTGCTTGGACCAAAGCTTGCTTTCCAAGCTTAAATACCGATCATAACAAATAACACGAAAACGTTTATACATGTAGCCAACAGGAACTTCCGATTTCCGAAACGTTTTTATCTATTACAACGCAAACAATGGGACTCAGAACCTGGACCTGCAAACTACTAAAAATTATATTTATTCTAAATTTAATATAATTTATAATAAAAATTTCAAAATTATTTATTTAACAACATTTCAGAAGATCTTTATCTAAAAAGCAAATATATTTCAACTTGAATGCCGAACCTGCTTTGATTTCGTCAAGTACAATCAAGATGGAGGAAATGGAGAGGGAATTGAATGGCCACGTTTTCAAGCAATTTCTTTTATTGGATAGTATATGATATGATGCTAAAATATTACTTCTAAAATTGGCAAATATGTGTCCAATTCAAATTAAACTTGCATATCGTGAATGGAATATTGAGACTCAGGCCAGTTTCCGCAATGCTTGACAATCTATTATTAGTGGCTATGGCTGAAAATCTTATGGTAGAGCCACTTCCTTGCGTTGTGAGACAAAGAATTTGATAAGTTGCTTGCTCCAGGACAAGAACATATAGAAGAACCGTTACACATTTTCCATATTTTTTACCTAGGACTCCAACAAGAATTGCTGATGATGCCGTAGCATGAGATAGATTGGGAGGAAGCCTTATCTCTTCCCATTGTATTGCAGAAAATGTGTAGATTACAAAGACCTCTCAAAATAGATTTGCCAATTAGAATTTCGATAGCTATGCATATTCCAACATCATGAACACTGTACTGAACCCCATCTCCACTGCTTTTGATCCCTGCAACTGATTTCCAACTGAAATAAAAGAAAAAAAATGGAATTTACTGCCAGCTGGAATGTACAAGATGAATTTTGAAGCAATGAATATGTCAAACTAATGCATTAAAGGTGGAAAAAATTACATAAACAAGAAAATGCCAATCTTGCAATTGGAATACAAAATAATTGATGATATTTGCATACATTTCCTGTTATGTGCCAACATTTACTTCTTTATTTTTCCTCTATGCATCTGCTTTAGAACATATTCAGGTCCTCGTGCAGCTAAACGATAATAGGTTGACAATATCAGTATTTTGAAACCAAGGTGCACTCTTATAAACAAAATAGTTTCACTTGGCAAGTCAAGGAACTCAACATTTATGTGTCCACAATGGAAAAGAAAAACGAACATTATATTATCGTTGCTAGCTACAAATAGAGCAAAAATTTCTACTACTTCTGAAATGCAAGTGTTTCAACAATTTTTTGATTGAAAGTAATGAACAAAACATGGATGTAATTTAGAGAATGTTCAAATTCTTCCATACAAAACAAAAGGATTCAAGAAATTAAAGTATATAATTTATTATCTACAAATACAGAGACGACAGCTAATGGATTCAGGTCGATGTTGTATAAATAATATATATATATATATATATATATATATATATATATATATATATATATGGTAAAGAAAATGTAATATTACTCCCGAAATGGAATTGTACATCTAAAATAACCCTAAGAAGACATGATCCCAAGCGGATACTTGACATGTTCCCCTCTTCCATGTCCTTCGCAAGTGAAATGAAAACCAAGTTGGAGGCAATAACAGCAACCTGAAAAGCAACTCAATCACGACTCGTGTCTATCTGGGCCCAAATTTAGATTAGTGATAAGCTCTAGAGGCTCCAAGCCTCAACTGCCAAAACATCATACCTTGACGCCCAGCCCACTACATGTTCACTCATAGGACATCTTCAAAATCAAACTGGTGCTGACAAACCCTGAACTTTCATCATGCAAGAATACTTTGATGGTGCAATAGCACCAGCCTTTGTGCATAGATCCACCACTGCTGGTGCATGTCCATAAAACTCCCGCCCCTTATTTGAGAGAACTGGAGGATCTTGAGGTCGTTGCCGCCACACAATCTTCGGAGGCACCAGATCATCTATTCCAGCCTTCTTCCAAAAGTGTGATTCATGCCAATTCTCATGCCTAAACATACCACAAAGGCGAGCATTGTGTCCAGATGGCCCTATATGAATTTCTGAACAGTACTTGCAAACTTTTGCTGGATAAACGGACAACAACTTTGGCACCCCTGATCTAAGAGTCTCCCATGCTCTCAAAGTTCCATTGGCTACAACGCTAAGATCCCCAGGTGACAAAGACTCAGCTCCATCAATGCCACCGAGGCGACTGTGGGAAATACTTGTACCGGAGTACAAATTCTCAGTAGTTAGATCAGCACCTGCCTGCCTGCACAGCTCAACAACTGCAGGAATACGACCAAAATTGAATCTTCGGTCATGTTTAATAACCTTTTGGAACTTATCATTCAGGCAAAATGTCTCTACTGGAACAAGTATATCATTTAAACCACCAGTAATCCATTCATGAACCCGATTTTTAGGCCCACCGCTGTAACCCCAGCAAGTCTGAATTAAATGACCTTTCTCTCCAATATAAACTTCTAGACAGAACCTGCAAACGCATTTTTCAGATAGACATAAGAAATGTGCCTTTAACGGAAATGGTCATCAAACAAGGAGCACAATGTATACTTTTCATAATTCGTGACAATTATTGTTATCTTTAACACGTGATCAAACTACAAACACCAAACACTCAACAACTTACTTGCACTTAACTACGGGAATTACTTGGATCAGAGTGGATACGCCTTGAATAAGAAGCATTCTGGCCTTGAGGACATTTTTTGCAACGGGAACCATGTCCCGAATAGGATAGTTCTTAGGCCCTTTTTCTATTCTCTTCAGTATCATAGGCCGCAGAGCTTTCCAGACAATTTGGGAGCTATAAAATCTGAAGTGCGTAATGCATCTACCGCAATCTCCCGCAAGATTTTGCCACATTATCTTCCTCAAAGCCATTTGAAACCTACCCTAACAAGATATGGGTGAACCACCAAAACACAAAGAAAACATATAGACCTTCGATCAAACAGTTGGCGAGCGAGAGAAAAAAAACTATTTAGATTAGCTCAACTTCCAAAGTAAAATAATACTGTAGAAAACAGCATTTGGCATTTGAAGGTTATTGCAAAAATAAGAGAAAATTAACTACTCTTCCAGAACCCAGCCAGAGAAACGAATAAACAACCAAGAAAATGATGTTACATCTATAGGAACTTACAGGTAATCCTAGATAATGTATGATACGTTATTGTATGAGATCGAAATCAAGCGAATAGCTTCTCCTCGCATCAAATTGGAATATACAAAATCGGATCAAAGGATAGTAGTCACTGCGATCCAGATGTGCGAGCTACTGGGCTTGTGTTCGTCTAGCTCGCGTCATGCGGAAACAAGATAGGTAAATCATTAAAACTACACCGTTTAAATCTACAAGACACTTAGACGCCGTCGTTTCCTTGTTCAACAAACAACACAATTACACGACGATAGTCGTGGTTCTGGTCTTCCGTTTTCTACTGCCAAGTTTGTTATAGATACTGGGTTACTGGTCTCTTTGGCCCAAAACTACATGTCGTGGCTTGATTGAGTTTTGCTTAGAAAACGAGATGTCGTTGGATGACTAGGAGAAAACAATAAAACAACTATAAAATATTGCAATTAAGAAAAAATATGAGTGTCGCTAACGAGAATGAGTTTAATAATTATTAATTTAAATATCTACATTTGTATATTTATTATACATACTTTAGTTGATTCTATATGAAAAATGAGCTTTTTTAAATTAAAATGAAAAATTTTGGGCTAATTATATATATTGAAACAAAAGATTAGATATGACGATGGGTAAGATGTATGCAAAAATTATCTTATTATAATTCAAATCTGATTAATATTCTTAATACCTAAATCTATCTTAAACTCAATTAAAATTTATTTTCAACTATTTAAGCCCATTGCAAATTCGATCATGATTACCTTAAAAATACTTAAACTCATTTAATTTTATATTTTCAAATTAATAAACTACATAAAAAATATATTTTTATTAATAATTTATATTTTAAAATTTTAACAATTATATAAATTATTTAAATTCTATTTATTTAAAATATAGTATTTACAAATTTATAAATATTATTATAAAAATATATTTTATATTTAATTAATTATTTATAAACGAATTTGATAACGTTTATTTAATTTCTAAAATTTGAACCGACATCATTTTAAATCTAATTATATATTATCCATGCCTATTATATTAAAGTTTTGTTAAATCACTTACTCATAAATATTCGATCCATTATCATCCTATAAAAGATATATAATTTTTAAGTTAGTTAAATTAGTTGTGATATTACTTAGCGTTCTATTAGGTCATGAATTAAATATTTTTATTAGCACTCTAAAAATTTTTCACTTAAAAATCAACTCTTCAAAAAGTAATCAAAATTGGAGTGCAATCCGTTAAATCCCCTCCTTCCTATGAACTCACTTAAAAAAAAAATTAGGGTTTAGGACAACTCATCAAATTAGTTACTAATCTATTAAAATTATTGCTAATCGATTTAGCAATTAATTTAGTCAGTTGCAACGAGACTAATTACAAGTAACAACTAATAATCAAATTAGTTAAAAATAACAATCAACAATCAAATCGGTAGCTAAATCCTTTAAATTTTAAAAAATAAAACTTTTGATAACAAATTATTGGTTGCTACAGCAATCGATTTAACAATCGAAATCGATTGCTAATAGTAATCAAAATATAATGATTTATAAAAAATTTAATATCTTTAATTTTATAATTTTACAACTATATTATAAATTAGTTGCTATTTGTAACTAATTTAATAACGAAAAAGTGGGTTACTAATTTAAAAGATGAAGAAAATATTTTAGAAAGGAAAATATGATAATAAAATATATGAGAGTGAAAAAGATAATCAAGAAAATGAGAAAAGAGAAGAGAGAGAGAGAGAGAGAAAAAAAAAAGTAATAGGGAAGAAAATGATTAATGATAAAAAAAAAAGAGTAGTAAGAAAAGAAAATAAGTAATAGTTTATATAAGTAAATTATAATCAATTTTAGCAATCGATTGTCCGTTGTTAATTTTTTAAAAAAATTAGATGAAAATTTTTAGAGAAAAATTTTTACAATCGATCCATAATTAGTTGTGAAATCGGTTGCTAATCACAAATAATTCCCAAATCAATTATAAATTAAAATAAAAAATAAATAAATTTTTTTTAAATTATTTTAAAAATCAATTACAATAATTAATTGTAAAACTTATTATTTTTTTAGTGTCTTAATCCGTTACATCTTTCCTATTAGTTTTATTAAGAAAATTTTATATATCTTGATTTCAATTTTGTGCACATAAAACCAAATAGGCTTATAAGGAATCAACCAAATACGCTTACAAGGAATTTATTGAACCAGGAAAGTTATTCTATGCATGCCTCCGTTGTATTAGGCGGTGAGGATGAGTCGTTGAATGCATATCACATTAATGACTTAATAAACTCTGTTTTTTTTTTTATTTTAATAATTAAATGCCGAATGGTGTGTGATAGCTATCAAACTAACCTTTTTTTAACAGTGCTAGTAATTTAATAAATTTTCTGATGTGTTACCACCAGCCCATCTCTACCACTTGTGTACCAGATTAATGCTATAATTTCCCATTCTAAATTTAATTTTGGAATTTACTTGTACAACAAATATCCAAACAAGATTCTTTGAAATTTTTGCCAGAATTTTACATGGACAGTGGTGAAAAGAATATGCTTAAATATGATTAAAACAAGCAATTAATTTCTCTGTTTAGTGGCTAGGATTATGGGAGAGAATGAAAAAATCCTGATGAGAAAAAGACAGTTAGGAGTGCTGATGCATGTATTTTATATCATCATTTAGGTATAATTTTTGTACATAATTTATCCTTGTTTATAGCTATTACTATAGATATTAGTATATATTTAGTTAATTTTACCTTTTTACATTTCTTAGTTTAATTTTTAGAATTTATTTGTTTTATTGATTAAATTTTGAGAATTTTGGTTTATTTTGATAAGAGCAGCCATTTGAAAAAAATTAGAGTTGAATTGCAAAATTTTGAAGTTGAGTTAAAGAAATAGAAAGTTGCACAACCTATGACACAACTTGTGTTACAGGTTGTGTCGTTGTTAGATATGAGGTTTTTCTCAGGTAGAAAATTACACAACTTGTGACACAAGGCGCAACACGACCGATTCAGCTTGTGTCGTTTTAATGAAAATGGTTAACGTACCACTTTCATCCCTCTGATTTAATACATCACTTTCTCTAAAATCTTCTACCTTTTAACTCATTATAGGGCAGACCTTTGCACCATATAAAAACTTATTTTTCTCTTTCTTTCCAAAAAATGAGAAAAAGAAGGAGATTTTGCGAGAGAGAGAGAGAGAGAGAGAGAGAGAGAGAGAGAGAGAGAGGAGGAGCATGTAAGATTGTTTTGCAGCAGCAGCAGAGGACATTTTCTGCAACACTCCAGCAGCAGATTCTTCATTATTTTACTAGATTTTTTTGTCCCTTAGCTTAGATTTTCATTATTTCTTTATTTTTATATTTGGGTTTGTCTTGAAACCATGATTTGTGAGTAGATCTTTGAGATTCTAGAGATGGGTTTATAAATATTGCTTTGTATTGTAGTTTTTGAACTTATTTAATCATTTAAATGAGATTTGCTGCATTTTGATTTATTGCTTGTGAGCTTGTTGCCTTACTTGATGAATGAGTCCTCATTAAGTTAAGTTTTAATCCTTGACAGATGGACTGAAAAGTGAATGTTTGAGATAGATAATCTTGCAATAAACTTAGTTTTCTTTGTGTTAGAGATAAGCTAAGAGGATTAAGGGGACTTTCAAAATCAATTAGAGCTTTAATTGGGTTTTTGTCAGGTTTAAAATACCGTGAAAACATGGTTTGATTTGATGAATACCAACTTTGAAATGCTTGAAAAAGGTTTCAAAGAACTAAAAATTGATTTCCCTCAAAATTACAATTTTCATGTGTTTGGCTAAATTGGGGATAAACCACATGCAAACAATATTGAAAACCCTATCTCTAGAATCATTTTAATTTTTATTGAATTTAAATTTAATTCCTCCCAATTTCATAATTAGCAATTTCAATTTAAATTTTGGTAATCTAGTTTAATTAATTTAATTAATTGTTTGATTTAGCTTAAATTTTTCAAATACCAAATTTAATTTTAAATTTCATTTTTAATATCTTTAAATTTTACTATTCTAATTAGCTTATTCTTTTAATTCCAATTTAAGCACAATTCCATGTGGGAACAATATTTTTAAAACTATACTACTGTGACTTTTGCATTTGCGGAAGCTATTTCACAGCTAACATCAAGTTTTTGGCGCCGTTGTCGGGGAATTTTTTTGTTTTTAAGTTGGATTTTAATTGTTTTAAGCTGATTAGAATTTTTATTTTCTTTTATTTTCACTGCTGTTCCTTGTGTTTTTCAGGTACTTTTTTTTGTTTATGAGATAATCGAAAAGCACAAGTGATACTTAATTGTTGTTCAACCCTGAAATTGAAAAATTCTTTCGAGCCAACAAAAAGGAATCTAATAGGAGAAAGGAAGCAGAAAAAGAACAACAACAAGGGTTTGAGCAAGAGGAGAAAATTGAACATATGGAGAATCAAAATAGAACTATTGATGGAAACAATGGAGGAAATGAGCAAAACAGGCAGAATGAATTTGTTAATTAAAATGACCCTCAGAGAAGATACATGTTAGATTATGCTTTTCCTAGATGTGCAGATGTGAGAGATAATAGACCTATCATTGGAGCTAATCAATTTGAGTTAAAGACTGGTCTCATTCAAATGGTTCAGAATTCACAATTTGGAGGTAGCTCACTTGAAAATCCCCATTCTCATTTGAAGAAATTTTTTATGATATGTGGTACACAAAGGCAGCCTGGAGTTTCAGATGAAGTGATTTGGCTCACCTTATTTCCATTCTCTCTTCAGGATTCAGCATTAGAGCGGTATAACTCACTTCAACAAGCTACTATAGCTACTTGGGAGCAGCTATCTCAAGCTTTTCTATCTTAGTTTTTCCCACCTGGGAAGACCACTCATTAGAGGAATTTGATGGTAGTTTTTAAACCAAGGGATGATGAAACTTTGTATGAATCTTGGATGAGATTTAAGGAGCTTGAAAGGCAATGTCCTCATTATGAAATACCCAAATAGATGATTGTTCAGAATTTATACACCAGAGTTACTCCAGCCATAAGAAATACAATTGATTCACAAGCAGGAGGAGATTTCATGAGAATGACAAATGAAGAATGCTATGATATGTTAGAGAAGATTGCTCATAATACGCATTTGTGGGGAAATCCTAGAGCAATTGAGCCAAAGAAGGCTGGGATTTATGAACTTGACTCAGTTAGCTACATGAATGCAAGATTTGATCAGTTGACTTAGCTTCTTAGTGATTTTTTCACAAAGGCAACAACCTCAACTCCTATAACTATGCAACAAGTTGCCTACACAGATGGAACCAAAAGTTGTGGAGTTGATTACTCTTCTTATAGTGATTATTATTTGCAAGAACAAGCTGCTTATGCAGGAGGTTATCGACAAAAACCTATAGGAATTTCTTAATCTAATGTCAATAGCTCAACATGGAGACCACAAGCAACTTTTGCTAAACAAGGTCAAAGCTCAAACTATGCTCATAACCAGCAGTATATGCAGCATAATAGGCATCAGTTTCAGCCTCAATTTCAGCCCATAAGGCAGCCACAACCTGGATATCAAGCAAAAGCACAACAATCCCTTCCACCTCATGAACCAATGCCAACCTTGGAAAGCATGATGGAGAAATTTTTTGCTAAACAAAACAAGATGAATAGAAAATTGGAGGAAGAAATGCAACACATGAGACAAACCATGGATCAATTACAAGCCCACGATCGTATGTTGGAGACTTAATTGGCTCAACAAGCAAGCTCATCAGGAAGTAAATCCTATGGCAAACTACCTAGCCAACCACAAAACCCTTATGAACAATGTAAGGTTGTGACCTTGAGAAGTGTTAAGAAAGTTGGTCAAGAGTGTGAAAACAAGAAAGAAGAAAAAGAGAGCACAAAAGAAGAAAATTCAGTTGAGAGCAAGAAAAATGAAAAAGAAGAAGAAAGCAAAAGTGAGCAAGATGAGGGAGAGAAACCATACATCCCCCCTGAGCCTTATAAGCCCACCCTTCCCTACCCTCAAAGATTCATCAAGCATAAACTAGACAAACAATTTGGCAAATTCCTTAAAGTGCTAAAGAAGTTGTATATCAATGTGCCATTCACTAAGGCACTACCCCAAATGCCAAGTTATGATAAGTTTTTGAAGGAGATTCTTACCAATAAGAGAAGACTAGAGGATTATGATACCATCAACTTGGGAGAGCAATGCTCAAAGATCCGGGTGTGTTTTCCATTCCTTGTCATATAGGTGATAATTGTGTGGCAAATGCCTTATGTGACCTTGGAGCTAGTGTCAACCTAATGCCTCTTTTAATATATGAGAAGTTGAATATGGGAGAGTTGAAGCCCACAAACATGTATCTTTCATTGGCCGATCATTCAATTAAGTATCTATAAGGCATTCTAGAAAATGTGCCTATCAAGGTTGGGAAATTCTACATTCTGGTGGACTTTGTCATTTTAGATATGGAAGAAGACACAAAAATTCCTATCTTGTGGGAAGACCCTTTTTGGCAATAGCTGGTGCATTAATTGATGTAAAGGGTGAGAAATTGACACTTAGAGTGGGAGATGATCAAATGATATTCAACATCAATCCAACCATGAAAAGGAAACATGAAGAAGTTGAGTCTTGTTTGCGGGTAGACATTATAGATGAGATTGTTCAAGAGCATTTCAGAAGAAGTTATCCACAAGAGCCTCTTAAAAATTGCCTAGTCCATGGTGGGAGCATTGATGATGACAATCCTTACATAGCTGCTTTTGTACAACAATTGGAGAGCTCTCCACCACATCCTGAAGCCACAATTTTTCAGCTTGAAGAATTGCAAACTTTGGAGATTAAAACACCATCATTAAAGGTAGAGGATGCCCCAAAGGTAGATCTTAAACCTCTTCCTTCCAACCTTAGGTATGCTTTTCTTGGACCCAATGGAACATATCTTGTTATAATTAATGCATCTTTGACTGATATTGAGATTGACAAATTATTGAGAGTTTTGAGAGAATATAGGAGAGTTTTGGGTTATGCAAATAATGATATAAAGGGAATTAGTCCAACAGTCTGTATGCATAGGATTTTCCTAGAGCCAAATAGTAGACCTTCTATTGAACACCAAAGAAGATTGAATCCTACAATGAAGGATGTTGTGAAAAAGGAAATCCTAAAATTACTAGCTGCTGGAATTATTTACCCTATTTCTGATAGTGAGTGGGTTAGTCCTGTAAATGTTGTACCAAAAACAGATGGGGTGATAGTTGTTAAAAATGAGAATAATGAATTGATACCCACTAGAACTATTACGGGTTGGAGAATGTGCATAGATTATAGGAAGTTAAACAATACTATAAGAAAAAACCATTTTTCCCTTCCTTTTATGGATCAAATGTTAGAGAGATTAGCTAAGCATTCTTACTTTTGTTACTTAGATGGATATTCTGGTTTCTTTTAAATTCCAATCCATCCTGATGACTAAGAAAAAACTACCTTTACCTGTCCCTATGGTACATTTGCCCATCGAATGATGCCATTTGGATTGTGTAATGCACCTGCCACCTTTCAAAGGTGCATGATGGCCATTTTTTCTGATTTTATTGAAGATATTATAGAGGTCTTCATGGATGACTTTTCAGTATATGGCACTAATTTTGATTCATGCTTGACTAATTTGTCTAAAATCCTGCAGAGGTGTGCTGATAATGATCTGGTGTTGAATTGGGAAAAATGCCACTTTATGGTCTAAGAGGGGATCATTTTAGGGCATTTGATCTCAAATAGGGGAATAGAAGTAGATAGAGCCAAAATAGAAATTATTGCAAAAATGCCCCTCCAACCACTGTCAAAGGAGTGCAAAGTTTTCTTGGACATGCTGGATTTTACCGGCGATTTATTCAGGATTTTTCTAAACTTGCTAAACCCTTAACAAATCTTTTGAATCATGATGTTAAATTTGATTTTAATCAAGATTGTGTGGTTGCTTTTTGCAGGTTAAAGATGGCATTAACAACAGCTCCTATCATGCAACCCCCGAATTGGACTTTGCCATTCAAAATCATGTGTGATGAAAGCAAGTTTACTGTTGGAGCTGTCCTTGGCCAGCGAAAAGATAGAAAACCTTATGCCATTTACTATACAAGTTGAACCCTTGATGAAGCTCAAGTTAATTATGCTACAACTGAAAAGGAGTTCCTTGCGGTAGTATTTACACTCAATAAGTTCCGTTCTTATTTGGTCAACTCAAAGGTAATAGTTTTCACTGATCATGCAGCAATAAGGTATTTAATGAGCAAGAAAGAAGCTAAATCTAGGTTGATTAGATGGGTTTTGTTACTTCAAGAATTTGATTTAGAAATAAGAGATAAAAAAAGGTGCTGAGAATGTGGTGGCTGATCACCTTTCGAGGATAAAAATTGAAAATAAAGATGATGATATTGTGCCAATTGATGAGTTTTTTATGAATGAGCAGCTGTATGTGTTGAAATCTGCACTTTCATGGTTTGCTGATATTATGAATTATTTGTCTTGTGGTGTCTTGCCACCTGATTTATCTTGGCAGCAAAATAAAAGATTCTTGCATTATGTTAAATTTTATTCTTGGGAAGAGCCTCTTTTGTTTAGGAGATGTAATGATGGAATAATTAGGAGATGTATACCAGAGGAAGATATAAATGATGTTATTTACCATTGTCATTTCTCTGAATATGGTGGTCATTGTAGTGTCTCAAAAACTGTTGAAAAGGTCTTGACATCAGGTTTCTATTGGCCTAATATGTTTAAACATGTGAAAGACTTTGTAAGCAAGTGTGATAGGTGTCAAAGGGTAGCCAATATTTTCAAGAGAGATGAGATGCCCCAACAGTCTATATTAGAAGTTGAATTATTTGATGTGTGGATAATTGATTTCATGGGGCCATTTCCATCCTCATATGGGAATAAATATATCTTGGTAGGGGTGGACTATGTATCTAAATGGGTAGAAGCTATTGCTATACCTACCAATGATGCAAAAGTTGTGATGAAATTTCTGAAAAAATTTATTTTGACCAAATTTGGTGCCCTACGTGCCTAAATCAGTGATGGTAGTGGCCATTTTTGCAATCACCATTTGAAAAATTGATGAGAAAGTATGGGGTAAAGCATAGGATTTCCACACCATATCACCCTCAAACAAATGGCCAAGTAGAAATCACAAATAGATAACTTAAGCAAATCTTGGAGAAAACTGTCAGCAAGTCTAGAAAAGATTGGTCCCTTAAGTTAGATGACACTCTTTGGGCATATAGAACAGCCTTTAAAACCCCCATAAGAACTACACCTTATAGGTTAGTTTTTTGGAAATCATGTCATTTGCCCGTAGAGTTAGAACATAAAGCTTATTGGGCCATAAGAGCAATCAATTTTGATTTACAAGCTGCTGGACACAAAAGATTTTTGCAACTTGATGAGTTAGAAGAATTGAGACTTGATACTTATGAAAATGCTAGGATCTATAAAGAAAGAACTAAAAAATAGCATGATAAGCATATCAAGAAAAAGGACTTTAAAGAAGAAGATTTGGTGCTCTTATTCAATTCAAGGTTGAAATTTTTTTCGGGAAAATTAAAATCAAGGTGGTCAGGTCCATTTAAAGTTGTGAAAGTTTTCTCTCATGGTGCTGTGGAAATTTTTCGTGAAAAATCTAGTAATTTCAAGGTAAATGAGCAAAGGTTGAGGCATTATTCAGTTGGTGAGCCAATTGAGAAGATAACAACCTGCTATCTCTCTCATTCTCCATAAAATTTTGGTTAAAGTCAAGCTAGAGACCTAAACTTAGCATTTCTGGACATAACCTACAATTTTTCTCTGATTCTTTATTTCTTTCATATATTTGTTTTAAGTTTTTCTATACTCTTTATTCAGAGTTTGACATTGTTCTAATTTTCTTATGCAGATGAGATACAATTCATTGCAAGCAATGGGCATTAGTTATTCTGTTTTAGTTTAGTTTAAATTTTAGCTTTAAATTTTAGTTTTAAATTTGTTCCTTCGAACTTTTCATCTTTTTTATGGCTGAATATTTGCTGGTTGGTTTTGTAGGACTCATTGCACTTTTTATTGATATTTGGAGGAAGTTTTTCCAAACTTTGTCATTTTGGTTTAAAAAGAAAATTATTTGAATTTGGATGAGTGAATTGGTGTTTTGAAAATTTTTAATGAGTGTTTGATGAACACAGCAAGTTGAGCAATTAGAATTCATGTTATGAAGGTCTGATCACTTGAAATCTAATTTGTTTCAATTTTTCAGGTACTATGTAATTTTGTTAAATTTGGGCAGAAAGTTTCACAACCTACAGCACAATCGATTTAGGTTGTGTCGTAGCTTGTGTTCACTAGACGCAATTTAGGCATAAAGTTTCACAACTTGCGACACAGTCGATTTTGGTTGTGTCGTAGCTTGTGTTCACTAGGTGCAATTTAGGCATAAAGTTTCACAACTTTCGGCACAACTTACATTCCTGTGTTCTAACTTATGTCGTTTATTTAGTTTTACAGGTTGACAACCTAATTCACCAGAATGGGCCTGTAGCCCATTTAAACCAAACCCATGCCCAAAAGCACCACCTCCTCCACCAGATGGCAAGGGCAGAGGAGTTATCATTCGTGACTGACCACCTTTTAGTTTCAGTTTACATATTTCATGGCTTTATTTTAATTGCTTAATTAATTAGTGTTTTTAGTGACTTGTTTAGTTAATATTTTGTTTGTGTTGCTTTTCTTTTATTTAAAACATTTGCTTATTCAGTATTTTTTTTAGTTGCTTATAAGTACTTTTTTTTTTTTTTTTTTGAATCCTTAATGCTTTGCTCACTTGCTTTTGATATGCTCCTTTGGAATTTCACTTGATGAGTGGATATCTCATGGTTATATTTTTTAGCTTAAGCTCCCTATCTCAACTTTTTTGGTTTAATTGCTTTAATGGATTCCATTCCTCTGTTTCTTTTGCAATGAGTGCAGCAGCTGTCCAAATTTTATTTAATTAAATTGGCTGCAACCTCAATGAGGTAACAATTCTTATTTCAGCTTTTGTTATTTTCAGCACAAGTTGCGCTACCACTTATGAAACAGGGTACCCCTTGTCCACTTTAAGCTTACATATCTATTTTTTATGCACAAATTAGCCACATATTTTCTGCACAGTATTTGAGAGAACCCATTGAATTTATAGCCAAATTATCCTATTCCTTGCAATCTTTTAACATTGAGGACAATGTCCATTCTGAGTATAAGGGAAAGGGTAAATTTTTTTGCAAAAAAAATTATTTTTTTCCTTTTCATTTGCATATAGTGACATACTCATTCATTAATTCATACTTGTACATATTCACATATATACATTGCATATAGCTTCATATACTTAGTAATACATACTTAGTTGCATATAGGTTCATTATACATTTATACATTCATACATTTCATTTATTCATTTAAAATTTTTGGATTTTTTTAAACCAGTCTTTGAATTTCAGAAGTTGCTTATTCAAGTAATCTAACTTGCCTCTAGATGGTTAGTGGAATGAAAGTTTCCAGTTGGGCACAAAGTCTTAAGCATTATTTTTTCTCTTATTTAATAGCTAAAATTAATATATTCATCTAGGTATGCAGATTCTAATTAGTTATTTTGAGTTTTTGAGTGCGTGAATAAGCCTTTAAGGAAGAAAATAGTCATTGTTGTCTCACCATTCCTAGAACAAGCATCTTAAATCTTTCAAAGCGATATTTTTAACTTGCATTTGATAGGAATAATATTTAGGTATTCTTTCATATTTTAAACCACATATTTAGCCTTAACCTACCTTAATTTCATTTCAACCCTTGCAAGCCCCCCTTAAACCTTAATTTCTTAATTTCTTTAGAACCCAAATCATTTACCTAGCCATAAACCTAAACACTACCACCCATTTATGAGAATAATATTTTAACAATTAAGTGCACATAAAAAAAAAAAACTTGGAGGATTGAAACATCTTGAAAAAGTACTAGTGTAATTATGAAAAGCTTATTTAAAAAAAAGGGTCACCAAAATATCCCAAAGGCAATTTTGGATGTGACATGAAATAGGGACAAGTACAAAATCAAAAGAGTATAAAAAGTAGTATCTTTATATAATCATTGTGATAGCACTTGAGTTTCATTGTGAATTTCTTTCCTCTTGATTAAAAAAAATTATTATAAAAAAAAATTTTAAAAAAAAATGGAAATAAAAAAAAAGAGAAAAAAAAAAGGAGAACATTGGAAACACTTTGAGTTTCATGATTAGTATTATTCTCATATTTTATTTTCCTTATTTCTTTTCTTTGTTAACCACAATTTTACCCTATTTGACCCCATTACAACCCTTAAAAAGACCTAATGATTCTTTAAAAAATACTTGTTACATTAGTGGAGTTAAATCTTTTATGCTTGCATATGGGTTTGGCAATACAATCCTCCATACATTACTCACCATCTATTTGAGACACATTGGCTAACTATTTCATTTAGATTTATTTAGGCACAATTGACTCTTGTAGCCAGTTGGTATTTGTTGCTTAGGTTAATTGGTTAATTCTTAGCTATTATGTAATTATTGAGAGTGATTGCTTCACTCTTTATGCTTTGCTGGTGGGAATTTGGAATGTTGGTGGCTAGAGGTAAGTTGGTGGTTTGGATTAGTGATTTTTGTATTTTCAAAGACTGATTCTATTCCCTTCCAAATGAGTTTTAATGAAATTTTGCTTAGGGATAAGTAAGAGTTTGAGTATGGGAGAATTTGATGCATGCATTTTATATTATCATTTAGGTATAATTTTTATACATAATTTACCCTTGTTTATAGCTATTACTATAGATATTAGTATATATTTAGTCAATTTTGCCTTTTTACACTTCTTAGTTTAATTTTTGGAATTTATTTGTTTTGTAGGTTAAATTTAAAGAATTTTGGTGTATTTTGATCAGAGCAGCCATTTGGAAGAAATTAGAGTTGAATTGCAAAGTTTTGAAGTTGAGTTAAAGAAACAGAAAGTTGCACAACCTATGACACAGCTTGTGTTATAGATTGTGTCATTGTCTGATATGAGGTTTTTCTCGGGCAAAAAGTTACACAACTTGCGATACAAGAAGCAACACAACCGATTCAGCTTGTGTCGTTTTAATGAAAATGGCTGGCATGGCACTTTCGTCCCTCTGATTTAATACATCATTTTCTCTAGAATCTTCTGCCTTTTAACCCATTATAGAGCAGACCTTTGCACCATATAAAAACTTCTTTTTCTCTTTCTTTCCAAAAAAGGAGAAAAAGAAGGAGATTTTGCAAGAGAGAGAGAGAGAGAGAGGGGAGGAAAAGCACGTAAGATCGTTTTGCAGCAGCAGCAGAGGACATTTTCTACAATACTCCAGCAGCAGATTCTTCATCATTTAACTCGATTTTTCTGTCCCTTATCTTAGATTTTCATTATTTGTTCATTTTTATACTTGGGTTTATCTTGAAACCATGATTTGTGAGTAGATCTTTGAGATTCTAGAGATAGGTTTGTAAATATTACTTTGTATTGTAGTTTTTGAACTGATTTAGTTATTTAAATGAGATTTGCTGCATTTTGATATATTGCTTGTGAGCTTATTGCCTTACTTGATGAATGGGCTCTCATGAAGTTAAGTTTTAATCCTTGACAGATGGACTGAAAAGTGAATGTTTGAGATAGATAATCTTGCAATAAACTTAGTTTTCTTGGTGTTAGAGATAAGCTAAGAGGATCAAGGGGACTTTCAAAATCAGTTAGAGCTTTAATTGGGTTTTTGTCAGGTTTGAAATACTGTGAAAATAGGGTTTGATTTGATGAATACCAACTTTGAAATGCTTGAAAAATGTTTCAAAGAACTAAGAATTGATTTCCCTCAAAATTGTAATTTTCATGTGTTTGGCTATATTGGGATAAACCACATGCAAACAATATTGAAAACCCTATATCTAAAATCATTTTAATTTTTATAGAATTTAGATTTAGTTCCTCCTAATTTCATAATTAGCAATTTCAATTTAAATTTTGGTAATCTAGTTTAATTAATTTAATTAATTATTTGATTTAGCTTAAATTCCTCAAATACCAATTTTAATTTTAAATTTCATTTTTAATATCTTTAAATTTTACCATTCTAATTAGTTTAATTCCAATTTAAGCATAATTCCCTATGGGAACGATATTTTTAAAACCATACTACTATGACCTGTGGACTTGCAGAAGCTATTTCACGGCATCAAGTGCTTAATTTCTAATGGAAATGCAGTGTGTATTAGCTTAATCCTACTAATAACGATAAGCCGGCACTACAGCTTTAATCAATTATCATTAGCCTTGGCTTCAGGCATCAAGCTTTTTCGTATTGATTAAGGTCATAATTTATTGTTTTCATTGAAGTAATAATGCATAAAATGAGAACCAAAGATGGCAAACAAACGGCATTGCGATTCTTTTCCTGGGAAAGAATCAACCTCATGTCCTTGTCTGAATCTCTTTTTCTAATTCTAAATTTCATTTTTAAATATTCCTTTGCCGATTCTAGTCCAAATGTAAGTCAGAAAACCGCGTTAAGCCATGTGATTATTAAATAAAAACAATTTGATGTTAGAGTTAGTACTCTCATTGAAAGAGTTCGTTTGGAGTAAAGAAAAGATGTGAGACAAAATAGACATCTTCTCTGCAACGTAATTTTAGAATGTGCAGCGACCAGTCACCAGTTTGCCGTCCAAATGTAAATCGTCTTGTAGATTCTTCACCATCACAATGATTGGTCAGCTTTGCATTAACAAAGAATATAAAAAGAGCATATATAGAATTAATATATTGAGGGTCTTATCTCAGTTAGATTAGCCAAAAAATGAGTAAATAATTCACTTGGCCAAAAAATGAGTAAATAATTCAGAAAAGGTCAACAGAAAATCAAAAGATTTGAGGCTGTATTGTAATGTAACTTAGCCAACAATTAGGATAAGCATATAGGTGAACCAACTCTCATAGAACTCTCCACCCAATTCACCTTCTTTCTCTCCTCTATGTTTTTCAATTATGGACCTCCATAGCTCAAGTTCAAGCTTTCTTTATACTCTTGCCATGGCAATCTCCATTTTCTTGTTCATGCTGTTTCTGCCCATTGCAAACTCACTGTCCTTCAACTTCACTACTTTTGATCCCAATATGGTAGATATATCTTTCCAGGGAGATGCTTTTTCGTCTAGTAATGTTCTTCAACTGACAAAGAATGCACAAGATGCTAACCTCACCAGTAGCGTCGGCCGGGCCTCATATAAGTATCCTGTGCGACTTTGGGATGCCAAGACAAGAAGGCTTACAGACTTCACCACCCACTTCTCCTTCATCATGAAAGCGGTTGACCCAAATCGGTTTGGCGATGGGATGTCTTTTTTCATCGCACCTTTTGATTCTCAGATCCCATACAACTCGAGTGGCGGTTTTCTTGCATTATTTAATCGTGATACTGCTTTCAATGCCTCCAAAGAAAATCAAATCATTGCAGTTGAGTTTGATAGTTTTCAAAATCCTTGGGATCCGAGCGATAATCATGTGGGCATCAATGTGAATTCAATTATATCTGTGACAAATGTAACATGGAAGAGCAGCATTAGAAACGGGTCACAGGCTAATGCATGGGTAAGTTATAATTCCACCACCAGAAATTTAAGTGTTTTTCTAACTTATGCCCAGAATCCTGTGTTTAGTGGTAATTCTAGCCTTTCATACATTGTTGATTTGAGGGATTTTTTGCCCGAATGGGTTAGAGTAGGTTTCTCTGCGTCTACAGGGTCTTGGGTTGAACTACATAAAGTTATCTCTTGGGATTTTGATTCCAGCTTGGAAATTAATCAGAAAGCCAGAAACAAAACAGGATTGCTTGTTGGTATATCTGTGGGTTTGGGATTCTTGGCTTGTGCTATCATAGGTGTGATTTGGTTAGTGTTTTGGAGAAGAAGGCATGGTGGGAGAAACGAAGATGAGGCTGATGATATTTCCATGGATGATGAATTTGAAAAAGGAACGGGACCTAAGAGATTTACTTTCACTGAACTAAGTCGCGCAACAAGCAACTTTGCTGAGAGTGGAAAGCTAGGGGAAGGAGGATTCGGAGGCGTTTACAAGGGATTGTTGAGCGAATCCAACACACAAATCGCTGTTAAGAAGGTCTCAAGAGGATCAAAACAAGGTAAAAAGGAGTACGTATCAGAAGTGAAGATCATTAGTCGTTTGAGACACAGAAATTTGGTTCAACTTATTGGTTGGTGCCATGAAAGAGGTGAGTTCCTTCTTGTTTACGAGTTCATGCCCAATGGAAGCCTTGATTACCATCTCTTTGGAGGGGAAACTATGTTAATTTGGAGTGTGAGGTACAAAATTGCTCTCGGGCTGGCTTCTGCCCTGTTATATCTCCATGAAGAGTGGGAGCAATGCGTAGTGCATAGAGACATCAAGTCCAGCAATGTAATGTTGGATTCAAATTTCAATGCCAAGCTTGGTGACTTTGGTCTGGCCAGACTTGTAGACCATGAGCTGGGTTCGCAAACTACAGTTTTGGCAGGCACGATGGGCTATTTAGCTCCAGAATGTGTCACCACAGGCAAAGCCAGTAAAGAATCAGATGTATACAGTTTCGGGGTGGTTGCACTCGAAATCACATGTGGAAGGAGACCAGTCGATACAAGGCAAGAACCAAATAAGGTAAGGCTTGTGCAGTGGGTATGGGACCTGTATGGTAAAGGGCAGCTTCTGGAAGCTGTGGACATAAGGTTGAGTAAAGAATTTGATGAGCGGCAATTGGAATGCTTGATGATTGTTGGATTATGGTGCTGCCATCCTGACTCTGCACTTCGGCCACCTATAAGGCAAGTGATAAATGTCCTGAATTTTGAAGCTCCATTGCCTAGCCTTCCAGCAAAGTTGCCAGTGCCAATGTATTGTGCACCTCCCATGAGTCAGTGCAAGTTCTCCTACACATCTTCGGGCTTGACAACTTCTGAGAGCAGCTGCACTACGAATTCCTCGCTCTTGACAGGCGGGTCTGCAAAATCTCTTTTGAAACAAGAGAAACATAATGTCTGATCTTCTCAAGTCCATAGGCTGCAAAAATTAACTTTCCCTTGTAATGTATCTGTGCTTATTGTAAATTTCCCTGTTAAGCTTATAGAGCTTATTGTTTTATCGATTATTATCAATGAAATAGTCCCACATTGGAGTTGTTTTCTGCCATATGTTCCTTTAAGAGTCAAATTGGCAAGTTATCACATGATGAACATATATTCCATTTACCTGCTGGTTGACCATTGATGAAAGCATCATGACCAGCCTTAATCAACTGTAAGAAGAGGATTCTGTCCATTCTTCAAAAACCCTTCATTTAATGGTCATGTTTACGACGGTTTCAACAGTCATGTTACGATGGTTTCAACTCGAAAATGGTTGCAATTGCAAGGCTGCTTATTTAAAAAAAAAAAAAAAAAAAAAGGTCATTGTTCCACTTCTCCATCTGCGTTGAAGCTGAAGCCGTCGACTAAGTGTGAAATCTATGGATTCGATTGTTCATTTGCTTGCTTTTCGTTAATTGCTCCACTACTCTCCCCCTCTTTTCTATTTTATTTGGTTCATTGTATTTTTTAGTTACTAACATATTTGCATTCATTTCGGTTTTTTATATTGTGTTGATTTTTTTTTTTATTTGAATTGATTTGTGCTTTGCATTTTTATCTTTTGATTTGTGTTTGGCTTGAGAGAATTCAAGAAAATGAGATACAATAACATAACCTTTTGACTTGCCAGAAAGCTAGAGAATATCTGGAAAGCAATGAAAAATTTTAAAATTGAAAAATTGTACTAAACCAAACTGATTTATTTCCATTTAATTTGATTTAGTTGTTTGCATAATTTGCTTTGATTCAAGTTTTATATTTATAAGAAATTTAATTTTTAATTTACTCTATATATATATAGAGAGAGAGAGAGAGAGAGGCCTCCAATGCTAAAAGCCATAGCAAGAATGCTAAGTCTTCTGTCTTTTCTACATGGTTTCCTTGAAACTTCACAAAAACAACCGGCATTAATTGCAATTCTTTTTTTAGGAAAGCATCAACTTATTAATCTCTCCGTCTTATTGTAATAGCTTACAAAGTTTTTTGTACAAGAATTAAAAAATAATAATTAAATAACATTATTTTTATTAAAATAAATATTAATAATTAATTAAAATATTTTTATAATATTATTGAAATATAAAAAATTATTAAAAAGAGAAAATATATTAAAAATAATAATAGATACAAAAATAAAGTTAAAAAAATACTTTCTTGCTTTTCTAAAATAACAAATAAATTGAAATAAGAAAACTTTTTCTAAATCAAACGAAGAGAGTACGTTGCTATGCTATTTGTCTATCTTGATTTTTTTTTCTAATATTGAATCAACCAATGTCTTTTTCTGAATCTGTTTTTCTAACTCTAAGCCTTCTTTGATTGCTTAATTGTCCAATGAAAGGAAATTAAAATAATAATAATAATAATAATAATAAATCAAAAGAAAAGAAAGGAAACTTATTTTTCATTATTTTAATTTTGCATCTTTAAATGTTACATCAACCTTTCCTTTTTTATCCATTAATTTATTATATTATAGTGCAAATATAAGGGAGAAAACCGCGTTAAGCAATGTGTTCATTAAATAATATAATAAGGAATTGGATACTTGAGTTGGTATTTTCATTTAAATACTTAATTTGGAGTGGTGTGATACATAATAGACATCTGAACTAATGATAAATTGTCTTACTCATCCTTCCCATCACAATGAGTGCTGGGCTTTGCATTAACCAAGTCCAGTTTCCGATTAACTATTCTGTAAACATGTCACATTTCGATCTAAATTAAATCAGCAGAAATTATTGAGCAAATTCATGCACTAATCATCCTAATGATTGACTAACAATTACAAACTTAATAAGAACGTAAAAGGAGCGAATACAGAATTAATATATTATGAGTCTTATCTCAGTTAGATTGGACTATGTTGAAATCCCGCATTAGGAGAATAAAATATGTAAAGATAAAATGATAAATATAAATGATTGAATTGTAATATAAAAATGACAAATCATTTTAACATGGAAAATAATTTTTTATTTGTTCAGTATTATTTCTAAATTTAATAGACTAAGTCAAATAATGAGTATGTCACCAGATTTTTTTTCACTTAATAGTTAGTTCTATGAATTTTGAGTTAACGATTAGAAATTAGCTTAGCTTAATTTGTTAGTTTTTTTTCTGAATTTAAATAAATAAAATTTAAAAAATTTACTATTTAGTCCCTGCCACTAGCAACTCTTCCTCTCCATTAGCTTCTTCATAACACAAAGGACCAAATTCTTTTACAAAGATTTCTTGGTCATTGGATTTCAGGGTAGGAGATAATGGTGGCATTTGGGTTAATGAAAATTGAAAGAGATGCGTTTGAAAAGGAAAACAAAATAGATTATAGAAGAGAAAATTTTAGATAGATATCCTGAAACATAATTTAAAGGAATTTTGATTTGGGTGCTTGGGTCTTTATCTCTGCTTCCCTAAGTGCCTCTTAGGCGTGTGTGTCGATATGCTTCTCTGCCCTTAATCAAGAAACCATCTAGAAGCATCTTGTAACTCCCTAATCTTGTTTTGGGCCAAAAAAAATAAAAGAAAAACAACGTAATTCCATCTTTCAACGCTCTTGGGTAGTTTGTCATTCTTCAGTCTACATGATCACAAAAATAGTTTGGATTATATTTAAATTAGTGAAATATTGAAAATTTTATATGTTCTGCAATATGATAATGAGATAGAAATGTAGAGATGAGATTTTGAGATAGGAAAGCAAAGAACATAGGAAAACAAGGGAAAGAGGGAAAAATGTGGGGAGAGAGAGATAATATGGGAAAGAGAGAAATAATATGGGAAAGAGAGAAATAATAGCTAGAGAGTGAGAGAGGGATAGAGATGAAAAGTAAGGAGAGAAGGAGAGAGAGAGAGAGATAAACAATAGGGGGAGCGAGAGATTCAAAGTTTTCTCTCTATTTGGACGATTAACAACTAGATTGGATGGAAGGACTTCCAATTTTGATAAAATGAAATCTAAGAGGCTAAATAGTTTCTAAAATATAAGAATCAAATCGTTATTAATGGTAAAACTCAATGACTAAATAATAAATTTTTCAAAAAATTTTAGCTTATTAAACAAAAATACAAAAAGATTACAAGCCAAACAATTAGAATAAACAGAGAGATTATTAGGTATACCCTCTGTCCGAAAACATGAGTCTAACCTCGATAATTAAAAAAAAATCTATTTTATTGTACGCAAGAGAGCAATATTTTGTGTCAATAATTAGCCGGACAAGCATATAGTTGAACCAACTGTCATTGGACTCTCCACATAGTTCATCTTCTTTCTCGCCTCTATGCTTTTCAATCATGGATCTCTATGGCTCAAGTTCATGCCTTCTCTATACTCTTGTCATGGCAATCTCCATTTTCTTGTTCATGCTGTTTCTGCCCATTGCAAACTCACTGTCCTTCAACTTCACTACTTTTGATCCCAATATGGCAGATATATCCTTCCAGGGCGATGCTTTCACGTCCAATAATGTTCTTCAACTGACAAAGAATGAAAAAGTTGACGATAACGATAACTTCAGATACAGCGTTGGCCGGGCCTCATATAAGCATCCAGTGCGACTTTGGGATGCCAAGACAAGAAGGCTTACAGACTTCACCGCCCACTTCTCCTTCATCATGAAAAGGATTCATGACAAATACCAATCTGGCGATGGGATGTCTTTTTTCATCGCACCAGTTGACTCTCAGATCCCAGACAATTCGAGTGGTGGTTTTCTTGCATTATTTAATAATGATACTGCCTTAAATGCCTCCAAAGAAAATCAAATCATTGCGGTTGAGTTTGATAGTTTTAAAAACGCATGGGATCCGGACGGTAATCATGTAGGCATCCTTGTGAATTCAATTATATCTGTGACAAATGTAACATGGAACAGCAGCATTACGAACGGGTCACAGGCTAATGCATGGGTAAGTTATAACTCCACTACCAGAAATTTAAGTGTTTTTCTAACTTACGCCCAGAATCCTGTGTTTAGTGGTAATTCTAGCCTTTCATATATTGTTGATTTGAGAGATTTTTTGCCCGAATGGGTTAGAGTAGGTTTCTCTGCTTCAACAGGGATGTCGGTTGAATTACATAACATTATCTCTTGGGATTTTGATTCAAGCTTGGAAATTAATCAGAAAGCCAGGCACAAAACAGGATTGCTTGTTTGTATATCTGTGGATTTGGGGATCTTCGCTTGTGCTGTAATAGGTGTGTTTTGGTTAGTGTTTTGGAGAAAAAGGCATGGTGGTAGAAACGAAGATGAGGCTGATGATGTTTCTATGGATGATGAATTTGAAAAAAGAACAGGACCTAAGAGGTTCACTTTTGCTGAACTAAGTCGCGCAACAAGCGACTTTGCTGAGAGTGGAAAGCTAGGGGAAGGAGGATTCGGAGGCGTTTACAAGGGACTGTTGAGCGAATCCAACACACAAATAGCTGTTAAGAAGTTCTCAAGGGGATCGAAACAGGGTAAAAAGGAGTACGTATCAGAAGTGAAGATCATTACTCGATTGAGACACAGAAATTTGGTTCAACTTATTGGTTTGTGCCATGAAAGAGGTGAGTTCCTTCTTGTCTACGAGTTCCTGCCTAATGGAAGCCTCGACTCCCATCTCTTTGGAGGGGAAACTATGTTAATTTGGAGTGTGAGGTACAAAATCGCTTTTGGGTTGGCTTCTGCCCTGTTATATCTCCATGAAGAGTGGGAACAATGTGTAGTACATAGAGATATCAAGTCCAGCAACGTCATGTTGGATTCAAATTTCAATGCCAAGCTTGGTGATTTTGGTCTGGCCAGACTTGTAGACCATGAGCTGGGTTCGCAGACAACAGTTTTGGCAGGCACGATGGGCTACTTAGCTCCAGAATGTGTCACCACAGGGAAAGCCAGTAAAGAATCGGATGTGTACGGTTTCGGGGTGGTAGCACTCGAAATCACAAGTGGAAGGAGGCCAGTCGATACAACGCAAGAACCAAATAAGGTAAGGCTTGTGGAATAGGTATGGGACCTGTATGGAAAAGGGCATCTTCTTGAAGCTGTAGACAAGAGGTTGACTAATGAATTTGATGAGCGGCAATTGGAATGCTTGATGATTGTAGGATTATGGTGCTGCCATCCTGATTTTGCACATCGGCCATCAATAAGGCAAGTGATAAGTGTCCTGAATTTTGAAGCTCCATTGCCTAGCCTTCCTGCAAAGTTGCCAGTGCCAATATACTATGCACCTCCTATGAATCTGCGCGAATTCTCCTCCACATCTTCGGGCTTAACAACTTCTGAGAGCAGCCGCACTACGAATTCCTCCCCCTTGCCATCTAGGTCTACTAAACCTCTTTTGAATGAAGAGGAGCCTAATGTCTGATCTTCTCTAGATTATAGGCTTCAAAACTTATACCTGTGGTTATTTTAAATTTCCTCATTAATGTCTTATTAACGTACCTGTGCCTATTGTAAATTTCCTTATTAATATGGCTGAACATATAGAGTGTGGTCCATGAATGTCTTAAACTCATTATATTCCATTCACCTGCTGGTTGATCATTGATGAAAACATGCAAAACAAGACCAGCCGAATCTACTGTAAGAAGAGGATTCTGTACATTCTTCTAAAACCCTACATTTGGATCTATATTTACACTGAAGGTCACGAGAAGTGAAGAAGTTATCAGGATTTAAATTCCTAATCTATTGCTCTGCGAGACAGGCTCTTTACACTGAAGGTCACTGAAGGAAATCCCCTAAGCCAAACTGAAAGCATGTAAATTGAGATTCAATGTTTGTTCAATACATGTTACATCAAATCCAAAGACAATTTTTATGTTAATCAATATCAGCTACCTAAACATAACATATAGCCCCTGCTTCCTACTTCTAAAATTTGATTGATTTGTTGGTGTTGCCATAAATTTATAGGACAATGATGCTTCTAAAATATGAATTTCTTGGTGAACCAAATGATTATCCAGACATTAATTCTTATCTATTGAAAAGCTAAATTAAGAAGTGTTTTACACTTATCTGATTCTGAAAATAGAAAAATATTTTTACATCTTAACAGATTTAAATCGTCAAAGATTATTACAATTCTATCTTTTTTTAACTAATTCTTCAACTTCATTTTTTTGAGTGATCCACAAACAGTCTAACCATCCAACTCCACATCTACTGTCAATAGTTTCCAAACTTCATTTTGACATTCATGGTATATCAAAATTTTTAATCATTTGGGCAGATTGTTAGAACTAAAACAGCAAAAACAGAAATCAAACAACAGCAGATAGAGGAAAAAAAAACTTTTTTTGCTATTTTTGTTATTAGACTTTTTTTATCTTTCAAACCTCTAAATTACTCCCCTCTTTATAGTCTGTAGAGGGAGTTTGTTACAGAAAAATCAGCAATTATTATGCTAAAAAATAGTTTCTACATGGACTGTTTCAGCTCCACTTTTATTGTCCACTACTCCTACATACTAGCAGAAGAAATAACAAATAAACTCAATCAAAAAACAATGACAGCAACATTTAAATTTATTCAGCAAGTTTATAACGGTAACAATCACCCCCTTAAACTTGCTTGACTCCTATCTTGTCCCTTAGCTCCAGAAATCTCTGTCTTCCCAACGGTTTAGTCAGAATATCTGCCACCGTATACTGCTGGTGTAATCTATCTTGACATCTCCATTTTTTACAGCATCACGAATGAAGTGGAACCTTGTGTCGATATGTTTACTTCTTTCATGATGTACTGGATTGTTGGCTAACGAGATTGCTGACTTGTTGTCTATCTTTAGAATAGGTTTGACTTGATTATTGCCTCTTAAACTTGCAATTATCTTTGTAAGCCATATTCCTTGACATGTACCTCCTGTTGCTGCAATGTACTCGGCTTCGCATGACGAAAGTGCAACAATTCTCTGTTTTTGTGAAACCCAAGTGATTGGACTTTCACCAAGGAAAAATAAAATTCCAGTTGTGCTCTTCCTGTCATCTGTATCTCCTCCAAGATCACTGTCACTATACCCAATCAGCGCCTCACACTCTTGATTCTTCTTGTACACAATTCCAAGATCAAGAGTTCCTTTCACATATCTAAGAATCTGCTTAACAGCATTCATATGTGATGTCGTTGGAGACTCCATGTATCGGCTAACCACCCCAACTGAATAGGCTAGATCAGGACGGGTATTCACCAGATATCGTAGAATTCCAATAATGCTCCTGTATGTTGTAGCATCAACTGGTGGTTCCTCATCATGCTTACTCAGTTTGCATCTTGGATCCATGGGTATACGACAGCTATTGCAATCCGACATCCCTGCTTTCTCAAGAATCTTGCTGGCATAACTTGATTGGCATAAAGTTATAGATTCTGAGTTTTGTTTCACCTCGATTCCCAAGTAGTAACTTAGGAGTCCCAAGTCGCTCATCTCGAACACCTTCTTCATTTCATGCTTGAATTTATCAATTAAAGTTGCACTTGATCCTGTGAGGATAAGATCATCTACGTATACTCCCACCACAGTAACATCATTTTCTGTTTCCTTCATGTAGACCGCATGCTCGAATGGGCATTTTCTGAAATTTAGTGATATGAGACTTCGGTCCAGCTTGGCATTCCATGCTCTTGGGGCCTGCTTTAGGCCATACAAGGCCTTATACAGTCTAAGCACCTTCTGCGGATGATTCTTGTCAATAAATCCTTCAGGCTGCAGCACGTACACCACCTCTTCAAGTTCACCATTTAGAAATGCTGTTTTGACGTCCATATGATGAACTTTCCATTGCCTTTGTGCTGCATATGCAAGAATTGTTCTTACCGTCTCAATCCTCGCAACTGGAGCAAACACCTCTTTGTAATCGACTCCATATTTCTGCACATAGCCCTTTGCTACAAGTCGGGCTTTATGCTTGATTATCTTTCCATTTGGATCTTTCTTCAGTTTATAAATCCATTTGAGCCCTACAGCTTTGTGATTCTTAGGCAAATCGGCAAGCTCCCAAGTTTCATTCTTCTGAATTGACTCAATCTCCGTCTCCATTGCTTGTCGCCAATTTTGATTGCGATTTGCTTCCTCAAATTGTGTTGGCTCCTCCATCGACAAGAAACACAACCCAATCTCTGCTTCGACTTCTCTGGTTTCATTGTAGATTTCCTGCAATGATCTGAATTTTCGAGGTGGAGTGGAGTTGGTAGAGTTTGAATCTGACTCTGATTCTGATGTACTGGTAGGAGAGATTTGTGCCGTGGATTTAGGTGACACTTCCCCCTCCTCCGATACCGTTGTAGCACCCCCTGCATCTCTTAATTTTACAGTGAAAATATTGACATTTTCCAGCTCCTCTTCTTTCTTTTCGGACTGCCATGGCCAGCTCTTTTCTTCTTCGAAAATGACATCTCTACTTATTATTAGTTTCTTTTTAACTGGATCATAGAGACGGTAGGCTTTTGATCCTTCCTCATATCCAATCATCACTCCTTTTACACTCCTGTCTTCAAGTTTGGTGAGATGAGGTGATGTTACCTTGATGTGAGAAAGACACCCAAATACACGAAGATGGTGTATATTTGGAATCTTCTTACACCAAGCTTGATATGGTGTCATCCCCTCTACACTTTTTGTCAGACACCTGTTTAACACATAAACTGAAGTTTTAACAGCCTCACCCCAGAAATCTGCAGGTACCGATTTACTTTTCATTATGCATCTTGCCATCTCAAGAACAGTCTGATTCCTTCTCTCCACGATGCCATTCTGTTGTGGGGAGAATGGTGCCGTGAGATGTCTCTTCACACCTTCCTCTTCGCAGTACTTCTTGAACTCAGATGAATTAAATTCACCCCCGCGATCTGTTCTGAAGCACTTTAATCTTTTTCCACTTTCAGATTCGGCCAATTTCTTGAACCGTTTGAAAACTTCAAATGCCTCACCTTTCCACTTTAATAGAAAAATCCACATAAAACGTGAATAATCATCAACCAAGAGCATAAAGTATTTGTTACCTCCTGGTGTTGTTGGTGAAATTGGACCGCAGAGATCTCCATGAATCAAAGCAAGCTGTTCCTCTGCTCTAAATGTTGCAGTATGTGGGAATGGCAGTCTGTGTTGTTTTCCCACTACACAACCATCACACACCTGATTAGTTTGTGTAATTTCTGGCAGTCCCTCCACCATTCTTTGTTTTGACATTCTCATCAATGCTTGGAAATTCAGATGCCCACATCTTGCATGCCATAGCCAATTCTGATCTGACATATGTGTCATTAAACATACTTTCTAAGCAACTGGAGCTTTGCAACAAACAATCTGTTAGGTTGTCTCTTCACCTTGATTGTGAGCCGATTTAGATCATCATACACCCTCAAAATTCCTCCTTCAATAATCACACGTCCGCCATTTTCATCGATTTGTCCTAGGCTGATGATATTGCTTTTCAATTTTGGTATATAATATACATTTGTTAGTGTTAAGTGTTCTCCATTTTTGCATTGGAATAACACTGAGCCTAACCCATGTATATTAATTACAGACTCATCACCGAATTTTACTTTACCAAAAATTGACTGATCAATTTCAGAAAAATAATTTATATCACCTGCCATGTGATTACTGGCTCCAGTATCGAGGTACCACCCGGCTTCCTTCATAAGACTTCCTTCTGTTGCAGCTACATATACTTCCCCTTCAGTAACTTCACAGGTTTCAATCATTAACAAAGAAGGTTCTTCAATGTAAATTTCTTCCTTCGAAACATTCAGCTCGCAATTCTCAATTAATAAAAGAGCCGGTTCTACCTCTTCAGTTTCTGTCAAATTGGCTTGTTCATCTTTCTCTTTTGACAAGCACTCCGATGCAAAGTGTCCCATCTTTCCGCAGCCGTAACATTTAATTTTTGATTTGTCGAATTTCTTCTTTTGTGGTTTCGACTCATCATCACCGCCTCGGCTTGATTCACCACAGTGTCTTCCTCTACCACGACCGCGTCCTCCACGTCCTCCGCTTCTTCCTCCTCTTGAATTAGTAGAAGCTTTCTTGTTCTTTGTAGCCTCCTCTCTCGCTTTCCACTCAGCTCTAGTGAGAAGGAGTGTTTCGTCCGACTTCCCACCACAGCTAAGTAAGCGTTCTTCATGGGCTTTTAGTGAACCTATCACCTCCTCAACAGATTTGGTGGTTAGGTCACTGAATTCTTCTATGGCGGATACGATCTGTAGGAACTTGGATGAGACTGATCTCAACAATTTTTTCACTACCCTTTCTTCTTCTACAGTATTTCCAAGATTCCTTAATTTGTTGACAATGATTGTAAGCTTTCCTGAGAAATCATCAACATTTTCGGAATCCCCCATTCTCAATGCTTCGAACTCTCTCCAAAGCGTTTGAGATCGTACCTCTTTAACCTTGTCAGCCCCCTGGTTCATCATTTTTAGCATATTCCATGCTTCCTTGGCGGTCTTCTTTGCACCCAACTGAAGCAAGGTATCTTCCCCTATACCTTGGTAAATGGCAGCCAATGCCATTTTGTCTCTGCGGCTATCAATTGGATCAGGTGACTCAATAGCATCCCATACTCCTTGAGCCATCATAAAAACCTCCATCTTTATAGCCCATGCTGCATAATTACTTTTTGTCAGCATAGGATATTTTAACGACACTGAACTTTCTTTCTCGGGAACAAGGTTCTCTCACTTGTGATAGAACTTTCTATCTTTGAGGCTTCCTCTTTTTCTTTTAACTCTCTCTCTCTTTTAGCTCTCTCTAATTCAATATGAGACATTTTGGGCCTTGATCTTAAGGCTCTGATACCAAATATTAGAACTAAAACAGCAAAAACAGAAATCAAACAACAGCAGATAGAGGAAAAAAAACTTTTTTGCTATTTTTGTTATTAGACTTTTTTATATTTCAAACCTCTAAATTACTCCCCTCTTTATAGTCTGTAGAGGGAGTTTGTTACAGAAAAATCAGCAATTATTATGCTAAAAAATAGTTTCTACATGGACTGTTTCAGCTCCACTTTTATTGTCCACTACTCCTACATACTAGCAGAAGAAATAACAAATAAACTCAATCAAAAAACAATGACAGCAACATTTAAATTTATTCAGCAAGTTTATAACGGTAACAGATTAGGTGCTTTAATTGGCCACTCTTTTCTTATTATCATCGAATTTCAGTCCTATATAATGTTTCAAGGGTATCAAAATAAAAATTGTGATTTACGTGTTGGTAATAATGTTGGTATATTAGTATTCTCACTAAGTTTAAGTTATAGTTAGTTTTAGCAGATGTCATCAATCTGATAAGAGACAGCTCATTATGGCTATATTTTGTTGACTTTCATTTCCTTCATCAGCAAGCTTTGCTCTGTATATAACTACTTGTATTCATCATTTTCAATCAAGAAAGATACAATTCGGTTTCTCACATCTCTGTTTCTGATAACTGTTCATATAGTATCAGAGCAGGTTTAACTCTAGTTTTTAGCTGTTCTTTACTCACACCATTGTAATCAGAAATTCTGAAATGGAAGAGAGTAGTTCACCAAGAGATCGAATCACAGTAAATGCAACCAAAGATTCGATGCAAGTTCATACACTTTCCGATGATCAATTTTTGTTACAAGGATCTGACCATCCAAGGATGATTCTTGTTTTTGCATAATTAACAGGAAGAAATTATAGATCATGGGGCAAAGCCATGAAGATAGCTCTTGGAGCAAAGAACAAGCTTGTTGAAGGAAAAATTGAAGCGCCAGAAGAAGGATCAGAAGATTTTGAAAGGTGGAGGAGATTAGATTATATGGTTACCTCATGGCTTTTGAACTCAATCACTAAAGAATGGGTAGGACGCTTTCTCTATGCAACATCTGCTAAGGAACTATGGGAAGAGTTATTAGAGAGGTTTGGTGGAAGCAATGGGCCAATGATACACTAGATCAAGAGGAAAATAGCTTCAATCTCGCAAGAAGGACTTTCTTTTACTAGTTATTACACAAAATTAAAGCAATTGTGGGATGAGTTGTCCAATATTGAAGCAATTCCACCTCGTACCTGTGGATCTATGAAGATTGCAGCTGAGGTTCACAATAGTGATAGATTAATGCAATTTCTTATGGGACTTAATGATGTTTATGATCAAGCATGAAGTCAGATTTTACTTTTAGATATTTTGCCTACTGTTAACAGGGCATATTCCAAGATCTTGAGTCTGAGATTCAATTAAACATTACTGAGAATGTACAATTAGTTGCCCTAGATGTTAAGCCACAAGGTTGTCAAAAGGAATAAAAAAAACATGATCCTAAAAAAGGCCACTGTGACTATAGGAACCTAGATGGTCACACTAGATCTGGTTTTTTCAGGCTTATAGGATATCCAAAATGGTTCATAAATAAGAACAAAAATCAGAATCAAGCTTAGCAGACAAAATTTGCTACACAAATGGAGAGCAAGTTGTCGTCTATGGATAATTTTGTTTTAGATTCACCTCTGGATTCACATCCTATTACTTCACAGTCTTAGTATGAAGAATTGAATGCCAAATTAGAAAATCTGCCGATGGAGATGCAAAGAACGTTGAAAGGGAAAGCTATAGTAGTAATAAATATAGTTCACACTCCATCGGGGCATTCAATTCTGAACACTCTTGATTTTGCTGGTAATCTCAACTCTAAATTGTTTTGTTATGCTGGAATGGTAGGGACAAACTCTTGGATTGTAGACACCGGAGCTTCTAACCACATGACCTTCGATTCACCACTCTTACACAATATCACTATCACAGACACACCTTTCACCATTTGTTTACCTAATGGCTATGTCACCAAAATAAATTAGAAAGGCACAAGTGATGTGGAATATCGCAAGTACATGTGTTGTTCAAGTAGTATAGAAAAAGATATCATTCCCACAGAGAGTTGTAGTAACGATTAAATTATTAATGTAAAATGAACTATGTTAAAATTGTATTTTAATCAAACAAATAAAAGAAATTTAGGAATTCGAAGCATAAGGTATAAAAATGCAAAACTAAATTCAAACAATGACTAATTTAATAATTTGTAAAATAAAGAAATTGAGAATATTAACAATGAAAATTAATAAAATGAGATTAATCTAAACACTCAAAAGTAAAATTGTAAGCAATAATTGATAAAAGGCGATTACGGAGTTAAGGGTTCATATTCAAGTCAATTTGGGATTTTCTCTAGCTCGCCCAATCTATCAAATCTATGGGTTTAAAAGGAGACCAATTTTAAAATCCTTTGAAATATCTTTTCAGTGAGACGAAGGGTACCTTAATTAACTTAATCCTACTTTCGTGGAGTTAAAATCAACCAAGACCCATTAAGTTTTTTAATCAATCTATTAATCCCTCTTAATCCTTAGTCTATTTCTAGATCTAAGCTAATTAAGTCTAATTTTATTATTGTCTATCACTTGGTTTTCTCCTTTCGGTACTTCAACCAAGGATTAAGAACACAACTTAATGGGGCCCTTCATTAAGCATGCAAATAAGCACACAAAAAAAGGATTAAACCTCACAAATTTCATTAAATTGGAACTAACCCAGTTCAAATCCATAAAAATAACTCAAATATTATATCCCCAACTCCAGAATCAAAGAAAACTACTCAAAATCCTTGTTTAATACAAGAGATTCTAAGTAAAAGAGGAAATAAATAATGAATATAAACTACAATTGAAGAAACCCGATAAATGAAATGCAGAAAATGTGAAGAAGAGAAGAATAATCCAATTTTCCAGTCCAAAAATGGAAGTGGCGGCTGCTCTTCTTTTCCTTCCTTTCTTTGTCTTTCTTCCCCTTACTTCCCCCTATTTTCTGTGTGTGTCTAAATGAGGTAAAAATTCTCTATTTATTCTCTGACAAAGAAAACCCTAAAATGGTGTGTGAGGTAATCAATTCACATGGGACAATCTTTTCTTTTCAGCTCATTTATGAAGAAATGCACAAGTCATACAAGATTTTGTAGAAATCTGGCAGTTACAGGGGTTTCTCATGAGGTTGCACAAGTTATGCGGGCTGCCTGTGCAAGTTTTTGCATGTTTTGAAGCTTCCCGTGAAAGTACATAAGTGGATTGCACAAGTTATACGGCAAGTTATACAAGTTTCGGCCATCTGGGAATTCCTTCCATGAAGCTACGCATGAGGAGCTGCACAAGTTATGCAGTCAGTTATGTAAGTTTCGGCTAGTGCAGAGTCTCTTCCGTGAAGCTGCATAAGGGAAGGCATGAAAGTGCATAAGTTATACAACAGGTTGTGCAAGTTTCGACTGGTGGGAAAATATTCAATTCCTTCTAGTTCCTATGCAAAAACTGCACAGGTTATGCAGCAAGTCATGCAAATTTCAGCAACTTCACAATTTTTAATTTCCAAGCTTTATTTTAGCACTTTTGGGTTTAGAAATTACTCCTTACTTGCACAATTACTTTTTAATCCCTCAATAACACTTTTTATCTACAAAATAAAAGCAAAATTATAATTTAGTCCAAAAATTGACAATTATGAAAATTAGCTAAATAACTCATAAAATTAACTAAAAATAACTAACATATCAATAAAATGACTATGAAATTTAACCTAAATGACTCTATAAAGTGCATGTATCAATAACCTATTTACATGACCCTTTTTCTTTGACAAAAGTTTTACTAGTCTCCACCTTTACTCTGAATTTGTTGTCAATATCCAAATTGCTAAGAGATACAAACCTACACTTGACATTTTATCCATTTCATTGTACCTTTTAGGACCACAAGACTAGCACAGTGATAGCAATTAGGAAAGAACATGAAGGCCTTTACATTCTAGATGAATGTAGTATTCTGTAGTCTACTATTCATTTGTTCACTTCCAAAATTAGTCATTTGCTTGCTTTTACCTCTGTAAATACTAGATTCTCTAATATTCATATCAATAAAAAGAATTTACATTCTTTTAAGTCTACTAGAGCTTTAGATTTTGCTGTGATCCATGCTAGATTAGGTCATGATCTCATCAAAAACTTTTGCATATCCAATAATTACATACTACTATTGACTGTAATTACAAGTGTGACCTTCGTCCTCTAGCCAAACAATCTAGAAAACCTTTTCCTATTAGAAACAATAAAACCTAAACACTTTTTAAACTTATACATATAGACTTATGGGGTCCTTATGCTGCTAAATCTATTTCTGGAGATAGTTATTTTGTGACTATTGTTGATGATCACTCCAAAGCAACCTGGACTTACATGATCAAACATAAGGACCAATGTTTTTCTGTTCTTAGTCTCTTCTTCCAATATGTAGAAAATCAATTTAATATAAAAGTTAAAGTTGTGAGGACAGATAATGGTAGTGAGTTTGCAAATCACAAGGGTGCTCATTTATTTCATTCTAAAGGAATTGTATATCAAAATATTGTCCTTATACCCCTCAACAGAATAGGGTAGCTAAAAGAAAACATAGACACCTTTTAGATAAGGTAAGGCTTGTGCAGTGGGTATGGGACCTGTATGGTAAAGGGCAACTTCTGGAAGCTGTGGACATAAGGTTGAGTAAAGAATTTGATGAGTGGCAATTGGAATGCTTGATGATTGTTGGATTATGGTGCTACCATCCTGACTCTTCACTTCGGCCATCTAGAAGGCAAGTGATAAATGTCCTGAATTTTGAAGCTTTATTGCCTAGCCTTCCAGCAAAGTTGCCAGTGCCAATGTATTGTGCACCTCCCATGAGTCAGTGCAAGTTCTCCTACACATCTTTGGGCTTGACAACTTATGAGAGCAGCTGCACTATGAATTCCTCGCTCTTGACAGGTGGATCTGCAAAATCTCTTTTGAAACAAGAGAAACATAATGTCTGATCTTCTCAAGTCTATAGGCTGTAAAAATTAACTTTCCCTTGTAATGTATCCGTGCTTATTGTAAATTTCCCTGCTAAGCTTATAGAGCTTAGTGTTTCATTGATTATTATCAATGAAATAGTCCCACATTGGAGTTATTTTCTGCCATAGGTTCCTTTAAGAGTAAAATTGGCAAGTTATCACATGACGAACATATATTCCATTTACCTGTTGGTTGACCATTGATGATAGCATGACCAGTTTAATCAACTGTAAGAAGAGGATTCTGTCCATTCTTCAAAAACCCTTCATTTAATGGTCATGTTTACGATGTTTCAACAGTCATGTTTACGATGGTTTCAACTCGAAAATGGTTGCAATTGCAAGGCTGCTTATTGAAAAAAAAAAAAAAAAAAAAGAGGTCATTGTTCCAGTTCTCCATCTGCGTTGAAGCTAAAGCCATCGACTAAGTGTGAAATCTATGGATTCGATTGTTCATTTGTTTGCTTTTCGTTAATTGCTCTCCTACTCTTCCCCTCTTTTCTATTTTATTTGGTTCATTGTATTTTTTAGTTACTAACATAGGGCTAATTACCATACGAGTGTGCCATGGGAAGGAAAATACGGGAAAATGGTTCAAAATCCAAAAATTATGGGAGTGGGGTGAGTTAAAAATCCAGACACGAGTCAAAATAGCGTCTTTAGTTGGGATGCTATCGATGATAGCATGCAGAGGGAAAGCAGTCTGGACGCTGTTGTTAACAGCGTGCAAATGGGTGGGACGCTATCATAGATAGTGTGCAAACTATTTGCAGAGAATCTCTGCAGCCCCATCCCGTCAAGTCATCCCGTCAAGTCAGCCAGGAATGAACAGAGGACGCTTCTTTCACTGGCGTCCCGAGCTCCACCGAACGCCTTCTACATCAGCGTCCAAACTGTGCAATTTAAACCCCACCAACAGCACTTTCTCGTCCCTCTCATTCGTCCTCTCATTTATAGCACTCTCTCTCGTCCCTTTCTTCTCACATATCCGTCATTGCCTCCCTTCTCCCTTCTCGTGGAACTGCTTGTTGAAGCAGGTGGTGGAGCCAATTTGTGTTCGGTGGACCAAGAAGCAAAAAATGATTTGTAGTGGTGGACCAGTGAGAAAAAAAATTGTGCTTGTCTTTTGTGATTTCTGAAGATATATTGTCCTCTTATAGGTACGTATTTTACTTTCTTAAGAAAATAAAAATGTAATATATTTAACTGTTTGAGTGTTTCATATATTTATGTTTATAGAAAGTTGATGAAATATTTGTTTAAATATGCATGCATGTGTTAATATGTAGTTTTTGAATGATATTTTGCAAGTATAGGGTGATATTGTCATATATGAGAAGAAAAATGAGTGATTTATTGTTAACATTTTCAAATGAATTTTTTGTGTAATATATATTTAATTTTTGTAATTTTTAACTAGTTTATAGAAAATCTTAAAAATTAAACTAGTTTCAATAAGAGATCCATTGGCACCTCATGATGCACCCCTAGGTGCTAGGTATGTAACTAAATTTATATTTTTTTTCCATTAAACAATCAAAAAATTGGTGTTTATTGCATTACATTTTAAATTTTCTCATCAACTAACAAGTGGAGTAGAGCTCAACAGATCACTGAAGTTACAACCTATGTACTATAACAAATTTGGTACAATCTTGATCAGATGCGACCTAAAGATGTAAATCAAAATTCTCAAAATCTGACTTAAAATAGTGTTATATTTTTTTCCTATATTTATAATCACTTTATGTTTTGCAAATTTAATACTTCATGTTTTGCTCATATTCACTCGCAAATTACATGGGAACCATATAATGAGGAATTGTTGGATGAGCTGCCCGACATGTGCATACAGGGCTGTCCCATATGGAAGGCAGTTGCGCCATTAATTTGCTTCCATATTATTGAATGACACCAGCCTAATAGAGTGATGAGGCAGTTTGGTTTGGCCCAACCTATTCCACGATGACCGATGCAAACAGATGAGTTACATGAGATTACTCGCTGATTTAGTGAGAGTAATTGGGCGTACCACCATGCGACGTACATTAATTGTTGGAATAGGCGAGAACAATACATTGTTCAAGGGCAAGAAATGGCACAACCACTCTACCATCATTCTGAATATAAGGAGTGGTATCGTCGAGTTGCAAGACATTGGATCTCAATAAGTGGAGCTGCCATTGGTTGTGTGGTAATCATTTACAATACGTATTTTTTCATTATTAAATACTTAGTAATAATAATTTTTAATTTTTTAGTAATAATAATTTTTAATTTTTTTAACACAAACTGTAACATAATACATGGATTTCATATTTTTACAGGAGGATGCAATTGAGGATTGTTTGCTAAAATTACAAAACCCATCAACAGAAAATGTGGCTAAAGTTAAACGTACATTAAGAAAAATGATGATTGCTCTAGAGGAAGAAAGTTGGTTTTCCCAAATACCACCTCCTCAGTCCGCACCTGAAGTAGTAACCTTTAATGATGAATTAGAAGAAGACCAACCCATCAACCAGCCTAAGCCCTCACATAGAGCAGCACGACATCGATCACGTCCTGCTTGACGTCGTCAACATCCAGTGCGTCCAGCCTCTCCTCCCGATGATGCTTTGCCCCCACCTGTCGCATTCCACCCTTACTGCATCACATCAGTGCCTGATCATTTTGATCCTATTCCCTCGGCTCCTGCACCGTCTGACCCTGCTCCATCCACTATATTTCAATCATATTCAGAAACTATCCCCACTCATTACACTGGTTGGATGGCTACCCCATCAATGCCTGGCCCATCAGCACCATGGATGTCGTATCAAACTCAAATGCAAAACAGAAGCACATTCGACTTTACTAAGAGTCAGTAGCCGCAAACACCATTCAACGGCTTATTTGCTCGATTTGCCAGACCATCAAGTATTGGGCCATCATACTATACTTCAGGTCAATTTAGTGGATATGGGTCAGAACAATACTTTACACCATATCAGTCTGGTGCCTTAGGCCATATTTCATCTGCTGCGGGTCTATTTGGACACCATGAACAAAGTGTTGTGCATTATACTGCAGAGGGGGAATCATCAGGACAACATCAAGGGCAACCTAGCCAACCCAAAGATGTACAAAGTCATCCAGCAGAACATCAAGAAGGGGGATAACATCTAGTTCTTTGACTGAGACGACATATACAAAGACTTGGTTGTGGCACATGACTGATTTAAATATTTGTTTTCATTTATATATTAATTATGAATACTTCTCTCAAGTTATTTCTTGCTTCAAGTCAATTGCTACAATATGCTAGTAACAATTTTTATATTTTTTGCATTATTAAATTTAAAATAAAAAAGTAATTAAAACTAATGACTATATAATACACAATGCAGCCCACGCTTTATTAAAAACTATAAATTTTTTGTTCATATTGCAATTTAATTTCCTACAAATTTTTAATAACTTAATTTGGCACTAACTGAAAATCAATTCAGTATCTAAATTTTATATTGTTATACATGCTAACACATAATAAATAATAATTTAATTTCTTTTAAAATTTAAATTTATTAATTGCTATCAACAAAATAAATTATTCATAATTATAATAAGAATAAAAATTAATATTAAAGCAACGAATTTTACTTAATTTCTTATTTTTTTATATATTACAAATATTTTGTGAAATTATAATTAAACAATTTTAAATTTTTTAACGTGTATAAATTATTATAAATTTTTATGTCTATATGTATGAATATGGCCTCAGGATGCTAATTAAGCTAGCGTGCTGCATACGGAATACTTTCCATTAATTGCCATCCACTCTCTCCTGTAATTTAGTTTATTAAGACCATTTTTTAGTAATTTGAATTATACAACATTTAATTTATTTAAATTTATAAAATTAATTATTCTTTTAATAATTATAATTTAAATTTTTATTCAAAAATATAGTTCAAATAACATTTTTATTTTATAAAACTCACATATTTTATAAAAAAAAATTATAGTACATATTTTTGTTATTTTTTGGACATAAAATTTCTAGTAATTTGAAATTGTACAATACCCTTTTACATTTACCATTTAATTTCTTTAAATATATAAAAATAATTATTTTTAAAATAATTACAATTTAAATTTTTATTCAAATATAATACTTTAATATTTTTATTTTATAAAACTAACATATTTTCTAAAAAATTATAGTACATATTTTTTGTTAATTTAATACAGTTACAATTTTAGACTTTAATATTTTAAATTTACAAAACTTTTATATTTAAAAAAATACAAAATTACTATGTTTAGGTGTGTGTGGCTTGGACAAAATCACTACTATGAGTAGCGTTTTGGACTGTGCTTTGGACAAAATTGGTACTATGAGTAGTATTTTGAACTGTAAATATGGCCACAGTTCTGACATAAAAAAGCTATCATAAGTAGCATTTTCGGCATAAAAACGCTATTATGAGTAGCGTTTTGAGCATTAAAACTCCTGTGATAGTAGCATCCAAGAGGACGCCATTTTAACTAGCGTTTTGGACATTAAAACTCTACTAATACTAGCGTTTTTACATTTACACGCTTTTTTAATTACAGTCCTGACTTTTCTCACCCCACTCTGGTAATTTTTTCATATCGGACCCAATTTTGATATTTTTTTCTTCTACAATAACCTTGTATGGTAAAAAAACTCTACTAACATATTTGCATTCATTTCAGTTTTTTATATTGTGTCGATTTTTTTTTATTTGAATTGATTTGTGTTTGGCTTGAGAGAATTCAAGAAAATGAGATACAATAACATAACCTTTTGACTTGCTAGAAAGCTAGAGAAAATCTGGAAAGCAATGAAAAATTTTAAAATTGAAAATTTAAACTAAACCAAACTGATTTATTTCTATTTGATTCAATTTAATTATTTGAATAATTTATTTTGATTCAATTTTTATATTTTTAAGAAATTTAATTTTTAATTGATTCAGTTGGATTCGATTTTGAACCGAATCAATTAAAAGCTCAACCTTCCTGATTTGAAAAAAAAAAAAATATATATATATATATATATATATAGAGAGAGAGAGAGAGAGAGAGAGGCCTCCAATGCTAAAACCCATAGCAAGAATGCGAAGTCTTCTGTCTTTTCTACATGGTTTCCTTGAAACTTCACAAAAACAACCGGCATTAATTACAATACTTTTTTCAGGAAAGCATCAACTTATTAATCTCTCCGTCTTATTGTAATAGCTTACAAAGGTTTTTGTACAAGAATTAAAAAAAATATATAATTAAATAACATTATTTTTATTAAAATAAATATTAATAATTAATTAAAATATTTTTATAATATTATTGAAATATAAAAAAATATTAAAAAGAAAAAATATATTAAAAATAATAATATATAAAAAAATAAAGTTAAAAAAAAATACTTTCTTGCTTTTCTAAAATAACAAATAAATTGAAATAAGAAAAATTTTTCTAAATCAAACGAAGAGAGTACGTTGCCATGCTATTTGTCTATCTTGATTTTTTTTTCTAATATTGAATCAACCAAATGTCTTTTTCTGAATCTGTTTTTCTAACTCTAAGCCTTCTTTGATTGCTTAATTGTCCAATGAAAGGAAATTTAAAATAATAATAATAATAAATCAAAAGAAAAGAAAGGAAACTTATTTTCCATTATTTTAATTTGCATCGTTAAAAGTTACATCAACCTTTCCTTTTTTATCCATTAATTTATTATATTATAGTGCAAATATAAGGGAGAAAACCGCGTTAAGCAGTGTGTTCATTAAATAATATAATAAGGAATTGGATACTTGAGTTGGTATTCTCATTTAAATAGTTAATTTGGAGTGGTGTGATACATAATAGACATCTGAGCCAATGATAAATCGTCTTGCTCATCCCAATGAGTGGTGGGCTTTGCATTAACCAAGTTCAGTTTCCGATTAACTGTACTGTAAACATGTCACATTTCGATCTAAATTAAATTAGCAGAAATTATTGAGCAAATTTATGCACTAATCATCCTAATGATTGACTAACAATTACAAACTTACTAAGAATGTAAAAGGAGCAAATACAAAATTGATGTATTATGAGTCTAATCTCAGTTAGATTAGACTATGTTGAAATCCCACACCAGGGGAATAAAATATGTAAAGATAAAATGATAAATATAAATAATTGAATTGTAATATAAAAATGATTAATCATTTTAATATGTAAAATAATTTTTTATTTGTCCAATACTATTTCTAAATTTAATAGACTAAAAATAATGAGTATGTCACTAGATTTTTTTTTACTTAATAGTTAGTTCTATGAATTTTGAGCTAACGATTAGGAATTAGCTTGGCTTACTCTATTAGTTTTTTTCTGAATTAAAAATAAACAAAATTTGAAAAATTTATTATTTAGTCCCTGCCACTAGCAACTCTTCCTCTCCATTAGCTTCTTCATGACACAAAGGACCAAATTCTTTTACTGAGATTTCTTGGTCATTGGATTTCAGGGTAGGAGATATTGGTGGCATTTGGGTTAATGAAAATTGAAAGAGATGCGTTTGAAAGGAAAACAAAATAGATTATAGAAGAGAAAATTTTAGATAGATATCCTCAAACATAATTTAAAGGAATTTTGATTTGGGTGCTTGGGTCTTTATCTGTGCTTCCCTAAGTGCCTCTTAGGTGTGTGTGTGTATGCTTCTCTGCCCTTAATCAAGAAACCATCTAGAAGCATCTTGTAACTCCTTAATCTTGTTTTGGGCCAAAAAAAAATAAAAGAAAAACAACGTAATTCCATCTTTCAACGCTCTTGGGTAGTTCGTCATTCTTCAGTCTACATGATCACAAAAATAATTTGGATTATATTTAAATTAGTGAAATATTGAAAATTTTATATGTTCTGCAATATGATGATGAGATAGAAATGTAGAGATGAGATTTTGAGATAGGAAAGCAAAGAACATAGGAAAACAAGGGAAAGAGGGAAAAATGTGGGGAGAGAGAGAGATATAATATGGGAAAGAGAGAAATAATAGCTAGAGAGTGAGAGAGGGATAGAGATGAATAGTAAGGAGAGGAGGGAGAGAGAGAGAAAAACAATAGTGGCAGCTAGAGATTCAAAGTTTTCTCTCTATTTGGACGATTAACAATAGATTGGATGGAAGGACTTCCGATCTTGATAAAGTGAAATCTAAGAGACTAAATAGTTCCTAAAATATAAGGATCAAATCGTTATTAATGGTAAAACTCAATAACTAAATAATAAATTTTTCAAAAAATTTTACCTTATTAAACAAAAATTCAAAAAGATTACAAGCTAGACAATTAGAATAAACAGAGAGATTATTAGGTATACCCCGGTACACTTGTATCCTTTGTCTGAAAACATGAGTCTAACCTCGATAATTAAAAAAAAATCTATTTTATTGTACGCAAGAGAGCAATATTTTGGGCCAATAATTAGCCGCATAGAGTTGAACTAACTGTCATTGGACTCTCCACATAGTTCATCTTCTTTCTCGCCTCTATGCTTTTCAATCATGGATCTCTATGGCTCAAGTTCATGCCTTCTCTATACTCTTGTCATGGCAATCTCCATTTTCTTGTTCATGCTGTTTCTGCCCATTGCAAACTCACTGTCCTTCAACTTCACTACTTTTGATCCCAATATGGCAGATATATCCTTCCAGGGCGATGCTTTCACGTCCAATAATGTTCTTCAACTGACAAAGAATGAAAAAGTTGACGATAACGATAACTTCAGATACAGCGTTGGCCGGGCCTCATATAAGCATCCTGTGCGACTTTGGGATGCCAAGACAAGAAGGCTTACAGACTTCACCGCCCACTTCTCCTTCATCATGAAAAGGATTCATGACAAATACCAATCTGGCGATGGGATGTCTTTTTTCATCGCACCAGTTGACTCTCAGATCCCAGACAATTCGAGTGGTGGTTTTCTTGCATTATTTAATAATGATACTTCCTTAAATGCCTCCAAAGAAAATCAAATCATTGCGGTTGAGTTTGATAGTTTTAAAAACGCATGGGATCCGGACGGTAATCATGTAGGCATCCTTGTGAATTCAATTATATCTGTGACAAATGTAACATGGAACAGCAGCATTACGAACGGGTCACAGGCTAATGCATGGGTAAGTTATAACTCCACTACCAGAAATTTAAGTGTTTTTCTAACTTACGCCCAGAATCCTGTGTTTAGTGGTAATTCTAGCCTTTCGTATATTGTTGATTTGAGAGATCTTTTGCCCGAATGGGTTAGAGTAGGTTTCTCTGCTTCAACAGGGATGTCGGTTGAATTACATAACATTATCTCTTGGGATTTTGATTCGAGCTTGGAAATTAATCAAAAAGCCAGGCACAAAACAGGATTGCTTGTTTGTATATCTGTGGGTTTGGGGATCTTCGCTTGTGCTGTAATAGGTGTGTTTTGGTTAGTGTTTTGGAGAAAAAGGCATGGTGGTAGAAACGAAGATGAGGCTGATGATGTTTCTATGGATGATGAATTTGAAAAAGGAACAGGACCTAAGAGGTTCACTTTTGCTGAACTAAGTCGCGCAACAAGCGACTTTGCTGAGAGTGGAAAGCTAGGGGAAGGAGGATTCGGAGGCGTTTACAAGGGACAGTTGAGCGAATCCAACACACAAATAGCTGTTAAGAAGTTCTCAAGGGGATCGAAACAGGGTAAAAAGGAGTACGTATCAGAAGTGAAGATCATTACTCGATTGAGACACAGAAATTTGGTTCAACTTATTGGTTGGTGCCATGAAAGAGGTGAGTTCCTTCTTGTCTACGAGTTCCTGCCTAATGGAAGCCTCGACTCCCATCTCTTTGGAGGGGAAACTATGTTAATTTGGAGTGTGAGGTACAAAATCGCTTCTGGGTTGGCTTCTGCCCTGTTATATCTCCATGAAGAGTGGGAACAATGTGTAGTACATAGAGATATCAAGTCCAGCAACGTCATGTTGGATTCAAATTTCAATGCCAAGCTTGGTGATTTTGGTCTGGCCAGACTTGTAGACCATGAGCTGGGTTCGCAGACAACAGTTTTGGCAGGCACGATGGGCTATTTAGCTCCAGAATGTGTGACCACAGGGAAAGCCAGTAAAGAATCGGATGTGTACGGTTTCGGGGTAGTAGCACTCGAAATCACAAGTGGAAGGAGGCCAGTCGATACAACGCAAGAACCAAATAAGGTAAGGCTTGTGGAATGGGTATGGGACCTGTATGGAAAATGGTATCTTCTTGAAGCTGTAGACAAGAGGTTGACTAATGAATTTGATGAGCGGCAATTGGAATGCTTGATGATTGTAGGATTATGGTGCTGCCATCCTGATTTTGCACATCGGCCATCAATAAGGCAAGTGATAAGTGTCCTGAATTTTGAAGCTCCATTGCCTAGCCTTCCTGCAAAGTTGCCAGTGCCAATATACTATGCACCTCCTATGAATCTGCGCGAGTTCTCCTCCACATCTTCGGGCTTAACAACTTCTGAGAGCAGCCGCACTACAAATTCCTCCCCCTTGCCATCTAGGTCTACTAAACCTCTTTTGAATGAAGAGGAGCCTAATGTCTGATCTTCTCTAGATTATAGGCTTCAAAACTTATACATGTGGTTATTTTAAATTTCCTCATTAATGTCTTATTAACGTACCTGTGCCTATTGTAAATTTCCTTATTAATATGGCTGAACATATAGAGTGTGGTCCATAAATGTCTTAAACTCATTATATTCCATTCACCTGCTGGTTGATCATTGATGAAAACATGCAAAACAAGACCAGCCGAATCTACTGTAAGAAGAGGATTCTGTACATTCTTCTAAAACCCTACATTTGGATCTATATTTTACACTGAAGGTCACGAGAAGTGAAGAAGTTATCAGGATTTAAATTCCTAATCTATTGCTCTGCGAGACAGGCTCTTTACACTGAAGGTCACTGAAGGAAATCCCCTAAGCCAAACTAAAAGCATGTAAATTGAGATTCAATGTTTGTTCAATACATGTTAGATCAACTCCATGGACAATTTTAATGTTAATCAATATCAGTTACCTAAACATAACATATAGCTCCTGCTTCCTACTTCTAAAATTTGATTTATTTGTTGGTGTTGCCATAAATTTATAGGACAATGATGCTTCTAAAATATGAATTTCTTGGTGAACCAAATGATTATCCAGACATTAATTCTTATCTATTGAAAAGCTAAATTAAGAAGTGTTTTACACTTATCTAATTCTGACAATAGAAAAATATTTTTACATCTTCCAGATTTAAATCGTCAAAGATTATTACAATTCTATCTTTTTTTAACTAATTCTTCAACTTCATTTTTTTGAGTGATCCACAAACAGTCAAACCATCCAACTCCAGATCTACTGTCAATAGTTTCCAAACTTCATTTTGACATTCATGGTATATCAAAATTTTTAATCATTTGGGCAGATTAGGTGCTTTAATTGGCCACTCTTTTCTTATTATCATCGAATTTCAGTCCTATATAATGTTTCAAGGGTATCAAAACAAAAATTGTGAGCTACGTGTTGGTAATAATGTTGGTATATTAGTATTCTCACCAAGTTTAAGTTATTGTTAGTTTTAGCAGATGTCATCAATCTGATAAGAGACAGCTCATTATGGCTATATTTTGTTGACTTTCATTTCCTTCATCAGCAAGCTTTGCTCTGTATATAACTACTTGTATTCATCATTTTCAATCAAGAAAGATACAATTCAGTTTCTCACATCTCTGTTTCTGATAACTGTTCATATAGTATCAGAGCAGGTTTAACTCTAGTTTTTAGCTGTTCTTTACTCACACCATTGTAATCAAAAATTCTGAAATGGAAGAGAGTAGTTCAGCAAGAGATCGAATCACAGTAAATGCGACCAAAGATTCGATGAAAGTTCTTACACTTTCCGATGATCAACTTTTGTTACAAGGATCTGACCATGCAAGGATGATTCTTGTTTTTGCACAATTAACAGGAAGCAATTATAGATCATGGAGCAAAGCCATGAAGATAGCTCTTGGAGCAAAGAACAAGCTTGTTGAAGGAAAAATTGAAGCGCCAGAAGAAGGATCAGAAGATTTTGAAAGGTGGAGGAGATTTGATTATATGGTTACCTCATGGCTTTTGAACTCAATCACTAAAGAATGGGTAGGACGCTTTTTCTATACAACATCTGCTAAGGAACTATGGGAAGAGTTATTAGAGAGGTTTGGTGGAAGCAATGGGCCAATGATATACTAGATCAAGAGGAAAATAACTTCAATCTCGCAAGAAGGACTTTCTGTTACTAGTTATTACACAAAATTAAAGCAATTGTGGGATGAGTTGTCCAATATTGAAGCAATTCCACCTCGTACCTGTGGATCTATGAAGATTGCAGCTGAGGTTCAAAATAGTGATAGATTAATGCAATTTCTTATGGGACTTAATGATGTTTATGATCAAGCATGAAGTCAGATTTTACTTTTAGATCCTTTGCCTACTGTTAACAGGGCATATTCCAAGATCCTGAGTGTTAAAACTCAGAGAGAGATTCAATTAAACATTACTGAGAATGTACAATTAGTTGCCCTAGATGTTAAGCCACAAGGTTGTCGAAAGGAATAAAAAAAACACGATCCTAAAAAGGCCACTGTGACTATAGTAACCTAGATGGTCACACTCGATCTGGTTTTTTCAGGCTTATAGGAGATCCAAAATGGTTCATAAATAAGAACGAAAATCAGAATCAAGCTTAGCCGACAAAATTTGCTACACAAATGGAGAGCAAGTTGTCGTCTATGGATAATTTTGTTTTAGATTCACCTCTGGATTCACATCCTATTACTTCACAGTCTCAATATGAAGAATTGAATGCCAAATTAGAAAATCTGCGGATGGAGATGCAAAGAACGTTAAAAGGGAAAGCTATAGTAGTAGTAAATATAGTTCACACTCCCTCGGGGCATTCAATTCTGAACACTCCTGATTTTGCTGGTAATCTCAACCCTAAATTGTTTTGTTATGCTGGAATGGTAGGGACAAACTCTTGGATTGTAAACACCGGAGCTTCTAACCACATGACCTTCAATTCACCACTCTTACACAATATCACTATCACACACACACACCTGTCACCATTTGTTTACCTAATGGCTATGTCACCAAAATAAATTAGAAAGGCACAACTGATGTGGACTACCGCAAGTATATGTGTCGTTCAAGTAGTATAGAAAAAGATATCGTTTCTATATAGAGTTGTGTTAACGATTAAATTATTAATGTAAAATGAACTATGTTAAAATTGTATTTTAATCAAACAAATAAAAGAAATTTGAGAAATCGAAGTATAAGGTATAAAAATGCAAAACTAAATTCAAACAATTACTAATTTAATAATTTGCAAAATAAAGAAATTAAGAATATTAACAATGAAAATTAATAAAATTAGATTAATCTAAACACTCAAAAGTAAAATTCTAAGCAATAATTGATAGAAGGCGATTACGGAGTTAAGGGTTCATATTCAAGTCAATTTGGGATTTTCTCTAGCTAGCCCCATCTATCAAATCTATGGGTTTAAAGGAGACCAATTTTAAAATCCTTTCAAATCTCTTTTCAATGAGATGAAGAGTGCCTTAATTAACTTAATCCTACTTTTGTGGAGTTAAAATCAATCAAGACCTATTAAGTTTTTTAATCAATCTATTAATCCCTCTTAATCCTTAGTCTATTTCTAGATCTAAGCTAATTAAGTCTAATTTATTAATTATCTATCACTTGGTTTTCTCCTTTCGATGCTTCAACCAAGGATTAAGAACACAACTTAATGGGGCCCTTTATTAAGCATGCAAATAAGCACACAAGAAAATGATTAAACCTCACAAATTTCATTAAATTGGAACTAACCTAGTTCAAATCCATAAAAATAACTCAAATATTTTATCCCCAACTCCAGAATCAAAGAAAACTACTCAAAACCATGTTTAATACAAGAGATTCTAAGTAAAAAAGGAAATAAATCATGAATATAAACTACAACTGAAGAAACCCGATAAATGAAGTGCAGAAAATGTGAAAAAGAGAAGAATAATCTAATTTTCCAGTCCAAAAATGGAAGTGTCAGCTGCTCTTCTTTTCGTTCCTTTCTTTGTCTTTCTTCCTCTTACTTCTCCCTATTTTCTGTGTGTGTCTAAATGAGGTAAAAATTCTCTATTTATTATCACTGACAAAGAAAACCCTAAAATGGTGTGTGAGGTAATCAATTCACATGGGAGAATCTTTTCTTTTCAGCTCATTTATGAAGAAATGCACATGTCATATAAGATTTTGTGAAAATTTGGCAATTACAAGGGTTTTCCGTGAGGTTGCACAAGTTACGCGGGCTGCCTGTGCAAGTTTTTGCATGTTTTGAAGCTTCCCGTGAAAGTGCATAAGTGGATTGCATAAGTTATGCGGCAAGTTATGCAAGTTTCGGCCATCTGGGAATTCCTTCGATGAAGCTGCGCATGAGGAGCTACACAAGTTATGCAGTCAGTTATACAAGTTTCGGCTGGTGCAGAGTCTCTTCCTTGAAGCTGCATAAGGGAAGGCATGAAAGTGCATAAGTTATACAACAGGTTGTGCAAGTTTCGGCTGGTGTAAGGTCTCCTCTGTGAAGCTGCATAAGGAACCCGCACAAGCTATGCAGCAAGTTATGTACTTTTCGGCAAATATTCAATTCCTTCTAGTTCCTATGCAAAAACTGCACAGGTTATGCAGCAATTCATGTAGATTTCGGCAACTTCACAATTTTTAATTTCTAATCTTTATTTTAGCACTTTTGGGTTTGGAAATTACTCCTTACTTGCACAATTACTTTTCAATCCCTCAAAAATAGTTTTTATCTACAAAATAAAAGCAAAATTATAATTTAGTCTAAAAATTGACAATTGTGAAAAATTAGCTAAATAACTCATAAAACTAACTAAAAATAACTAACATATCAATAAAATGACTATGAAATTTAACCTAAATGACTCTATAAAATGCATGTATCAACAACCTATTTACATGACCCTTTTTCTTTGACAAAAGTTTTACTAGTCTCCACCTTTACTCTGAATTTGTTGTCAATATCCAAATTGCTAAGAGATACAAGCCTGCACTTGACATTTTATCCATTTTATTATACCTTTTAGGACCACAAGACTAGCACAGTGATAGCAATTAGGAAAGAACATGAAGGCCTTTACATTCTACATGAATCTAGTTTTTTGCAGTCTACTATTCATTTGTTCACTTCCAAAATTAGTCATTTGCTTGCTTTTACCTCTATAAATACTAGATTCTCTAATATTCATATCAATAGAAAGAATTTACATTCTTTTAAGTCTACTAGAGCTTTAGATTTTGCTGTGATCCATGCTAGATTAGGTCATGATCTCATAAAAAACTTTTGCATATCCAATAATTACATACTACTATGGATTGTAATTACAAGTGTGACCTTCGTCCTCTAGCCAAACAATCTAGAAAACCTTTTCCTATTAGAAACAATAAAACCTAAACACTTTTTAAACTTATACATATAGACCTATGGGGTCCTTATGCTGCTAAATCTATTTCTGGAGATAGTTATTTTGTGACTATTGTTGATGATCACTCCAAAGCAACCTTGACTTACATGATCAAACATAAGGACCAATGTTTTTCTATTCTTAGTCTCTTCTTCCAATATGTAGAAAATCAATTTAATATGAAAGTTAAAGTTGTGAGGACAGATAATGGTAGTGAGTTTGCCAATCACAAGGATGCTAATTTATTTCATTCTAAAGGAATTGTATATCAAAATATTGTCCTTATACCCCTCAACAGAATGGGGTAGTTAAAAGAAAACATAGACACCTTTTAGATAAGGTAAGGCTTGTGCAGTGGGTATGGGACTTGTATGGTAAAGGGCACCTTCTGGAAGCTGTGGACATAAGGTTAAGTAAAGAATTCGATGAGTGGCAATTGGAATGCTTGATGATTGTTGGATTATGGTGCTGCCATCCTGACTCTGCACTTCGGCCACCTATAAGGCAAGTGATAAATGTCCTGAATTTTGAAGCTCCATTGCCTAGCCTTCCAGCAAAGTTGCCAGTGCCAATTTATTGTGCACCTCCCATGAGTCAGTGCAAGTTCTCCTACACATCGTCGGGCTTGACAACTTCTGAGAGCAGCTGCACTACGAATTCCTCGCTCTTGACAGGTGGGTCTACAAAATCTCTTTTGAAACAAGGGAAACATAATGTCTGATCTTCTCAAGTCTATAGGCTGCAAAAATTAACTTTCCCTTGTAATGTATCTGTGCTTATTGTGAATTTCCCTGTTAAGCTTATAGAGCTTAGTGTTTCATCGATTGTTATCAATGAAATAGTCCCACATTGGAGTTGTTTTCTGCCATAGGTTCCTTTAAGAGTAAAATTGGCAAGTTATCACATGAAGAACATATATTCCATTTACCTGCTGGTTGACCATTGATGAAAGCATGACCAGCCTTAATCAACTGTAAGAAGAGGATTCTGTCCATTCTTCAAAAACCCTTCATTTAATGGTCATGTTTACGACGATTTCAACAGTCATGTTTACGATGGTTTCAACTCGAAAATGGTTGCAATTTCAAGGCTGCTTATTGAAAAAAAAAAAAAAAAAAGAGGTCATTGTTCCACTTGTCCATCTGCGTTGAAGCTGAAACCATCGACTAAGTGTGAAATCTATGGATTCGATTGTTCATTTGTTTGCTTTTCATTAATTGCTCTACTACTCTTCCCCTCTTTTCTATTTTATTTGGTTCATTGTATTTTTTAGTGACAAACATAGGGTTAATTACCGTACGAGTGTGCCATGGGAAGGAAAATACGAGAAAAGGGTTCAAAATCCAAAAATTATGGGAGTGAGGTGAGTTGAAAATCCAGACGTGAGTCAAAATAGCGTCTTTAGTTGGGACGCTATCGATGACAGCGTGCGGAGGGAAAGCAGTCCGGATGCTGTTGTTGACAGCGTGCAAATGGGCGGGACGCTATCATAGATAGAGTGCAAACTGTTTGTAGAGAATCTCTACAACCCTGTCATGCAACCCCATCCTATCAAGTTAGCCAGGAATGAATAGAGGACGCTTCTTTGACTGGCATCCCGAGCTCCACTGAACGCCATTTACATTAACGTCCAAACTATTTAATTGAAACCCCACTTACAGCACTCTCTCATCCCTCTCATTTGTCCCTCTCATTTACAACACTCTCTCGTCCCTTTCTTCTCCCATATTTGTCATTGCCCCCCTTCTCCCTTCTCCTGGAACTGCTTGTTGAACCAGGTGGTGGAGCCAGTTTGTGTTCGATGGACCAAGAAGAAGAAAACGATTTGTAGTGATGGACCAGTGAGAAAAAAAAAATTGTGCTTGTCTTTTGTAATTTCTGAAGATATATTGTCCTTTTATAGGTACGTATTTTACTTTCTTAAGAAAATAAATATGTAATATATTTAAATGTTTGAGTGTTTCATATATTCATGTTTGTAGAAAGTTGATGAAATATTTGTTTAAATATGCATGAATGTGTTAATATGTAATTTTTGAGTGATATTTTGCAAGTGTAGGGTGATATTGTCATATATTAGAAGAAAAATGAGTGATTTATTGTTAATATTTTCAAATGAATTTTTTTGTGTAATATATATTTAATTTTTGTAATTTTTAACTAGTTTATAGATAATCTTAAAAATTAAAGGAAATATTTTTAACAATATATATATATATCAGTAATAGTATAATATTTTTATAAATGGTGAAATTTATTGAAAATATAAAATTTTATATAAAAGAATAAATGAATAGGAAATTTAGTTTATAATATATTATATTAAAGAATGAAATAAAAGAGATAATATAATATTATATTCTTAATATAATTAAAAAACCAAAAAATTAATAAATACCACAAATGGCCAAAATAAAGTTTATATTACTTAAAACGTAAATTTTTTTTTTAAATATAGTAGTTGAATATTTAGATTAGAAATATTTAATGTAAAAACTATAGAAAGAAGAAAAAATTTAAAGCAAAATAGTGTTTATAATATTTTATAATAAAGAATTTAGAGAATATATAATATAAATTTATATTATTAAGTTGATAGTTCAAACAAAAATAAAAAAATACAAGAAATTAAAATAATTGAATATTTGTGGTTAACTCGATCGATTATGAGAATTTAGAAAATCAGAAAATAATTAAATGAATCGAACCAGAAAACCAAATTGGTTTGATTCATTTTATTATATTTTTTCAACACATATAGTTGAATATATGAGGTGAACCGGACTGTTTATCCGAGTACTTGTATAATTTATTAGGTGAACCGAATCAAACTGCATCAGCATTAGGTTTGATTTTTTAAAAAATTTTCAGAGTTGAATTAAAATTTAATAGGTTTGGCCGAAATAAAGAACCAAACTGGATCTTTATTCGAATTCCCTTTTTTTTCTTTTTTACAAAGTTAGTCAATACTATTAATTATAATTTTTCTTATGTGTCAATCAAATAACTAGGATTCTTATTTAATCAGAAAAATGCCAATTCCATCGTTTGCTACCTTATATTGGGATGGAGAAATTATTATTGATGGTGAAGGCTACCACTATTGTGGGGGTTCATCAACAGTCATTACCATTGGTAGACACATGGATTTCAATACTTTAGGTGTGAAAATAGTACGTGCAATTGATCTTGAAGCTGGGTGTGAATTTATATCGAATATCTTTTTCAGACAACCCATTGAAGGAGATGGTTCAGTGAAATGGAACTGTATGGGTTTGACTAATAATGATGATGTAAATATTATGTTTAATTTCATTGATGAAATTGGAGGTATGTCATCTATAGAATTTGTCGCAAGGTGTTTTGCGGTCGCCTGAACGAACACTCACCGAAGTGGGAAAGAGTGAGGAGTCTCCACTTTAATTTTGAGGAAAATTAAAGAAAACCATTTGCAAAAATAAATTAAAATGAAACCACTTCAAAAACAGAGATTCTAGGTTCGGGGTCTGTAAACGGGTGGGGAAGGTGTTAGGCACCCCACCTCGTCCCTCAATAAGGGTAAGCAGATTTAACTTCACGATGATTAGGAGGGTTTGAATGGAAATGTTTATCCTTTTGATAAAAAGGAATATTTGATTTTTCACTAATTCGGATCACCCAGATACATAAGTAAATGAGACAACCTTAGTGAGTTACTGTTGTATATTAGTTTTGTTTGAGGGGCCGTTTTATATATTTATTAGAATTCAATTTGAGAATCGGATAAGAACTCTCCTCCGATCTTTTTACATATTTGTTAAAATTTTAAGTGAGAATCGGATAAGAACTCTCCTCCGATCTCTTTTTAATTAAAATTTTGGGTTGAGAATCGGATAAGAACTCTCCTCCGATCTCTTTTAATATTTATTAAAAAAATTTTTAAGTGAGAATCGGATAAGAACTCTCCTCCGATCTCTTTTAATTAAAATTTTGGTTTGAGAATCGGATAAGAACTCTCCTCCGATCTCTTTTACTTGAATGGGAGCCGGATGAGGACTTTTCCGATCTCTTGAAGTTTTACATATCGTAAGAGCCTAAGACTAAAGATTCTGGTATTCAAAGATACCGGGGACCTGAATAAAGCTTCTTTTGGCTCATTGGTACCCCGCGACTTGACAAGGGATACGAGACTGAATTTTACCGACCTCCTATGTAGTCCCCTTTACAAGCACCTTTTGGCAAACGACGCTCGATCTACCCTATTTGCTTATCTAAGGTTTGGTTTTATTCCGCGTTGTGACGTCTTTCCCAATCGTTTCCTGTGTTGTTCTAGTGATTCGACTTTACTATTTTCTGACTTATTATTCAGACCTTTCAATATTTTAAAGGGACTCTTAAGATACGATTACCTATATTTTGTCCAACTACTCATACACTCCTCGGGACTAGAACATTTACATTTGGGAGTCCAAAAAGAATGAACTGATGAACAAAAGAAAATTTGAGAAAAGCCTTCTTCGGGGGCCGTTTTAACACAATATGAAACTAACGAACATTGCTAGCATGAAACAAAAGAAATACGTAAAATAAAAATGAGCACTAAATAAAGTAACAGTAAAGCACACTCACCTGTAGGGAATCGGAACTATGGGATTAACTATGGAGCCACAAAAGCGTGATAAAGTTACGGGCTGATATCCTAAGGACTGAGGTTTGCCTTGAGATGATGAATGCCTCGTTAAGATGCAATCAAGCCGAAGCAGTAACCTGGTCTGACGAGGTTAAACTTGGGAAACGGGAATGGAGATGAAGATAACAAAGACTGACCTGATGGTGAGAATGTCACGGAGCAATGAACAAACTGAAAATAAAGAGTTTCAGTATTCAAGACCACGTTCAAGAAAATACTTTAGAAAACTGGTTTCTGAAGTTTTTCTATCTATCCAAACTAAAGAGAATAGTAGAGTAACAAAATTGAATCGAGTTTCAGAGTTCTTCCACTATATTTCTCACCCTTTTCTTTTCGTCCGTCCGTCCGTCCCCTTGAACAGTTTTCATGCAGGTATTTATAGGAACCGGGTGCTCTACCTGAAGGGTCAAGATTTATTTTGAGGGAGATGGAGGGTCAGGATTTCAAAGGACATGATCTGAGGTTCAAGAATTAAAGAGAATCAGAACGGACGGCCGAGATCTCCTTTAGAATATTTGTCCTTTTCTTCTTCTAATCTGACGGTCCCAAATTCTCTTGTCCTGGGCGATCCGAGGGCTAGGAGTGAAAGGCGCTGGTCTTGTCGTCTTCCTCTTTGATCCAAGGGCTCCAGGGTCGTCCTTACGAGTCGGATCAACAGTGGAGATTAGGATGTACAGCACTGTCATGACATACCCTAACACATGTCAGTAATGTGGGTGATTCTGGGGCGTGCGGTTGAGATTTCATCTGCAATGCTTTAACTACCTCGGCTTTGATCATGACGATCGCGGTAGGCGTCTTATTCTCTTCGTTTTCCGATCTCTTCTCTTTTCCGATCTTCTCATGCCGGGCTCCTTATTTTCGATCTCTCTTACTCCGGTCTCCTCCTTCATGCGGTCCGGTTTAGTCGAAGCATTTATTCCCTCAATTTCCGAGGCGTTCACTTCGTTTTCTGCTTGCAATAAATGATCGGATTTTTCCTATATATACCTTCAACTGGGAAGCCCCCCGCATTTGAACTTCTTCTCTTTTCCTCTCACATTTTCTATTTTAATTTCTCCGGCAACATTCCTGGACATGGTAACCACTTTTGATCTTTTTCTGGTTGCCCGCTTTGTTCCTTGCCTGAAAATTTACGATCCTGGTGAACGGGAAATTATGATAACTTCATTTGATGACTGTGAGAGAACTGGACTAATTTACCGACCTGGATCGAAGACCTCGATCTCATTGATCTCAAATCATTCGACCGATGCAAATGGCGAACTGATTTCGAGCGAGAAGACTGCTAATATTCCCCTTAACACCGGTGACTGCTTCTTGGCGTTCATCTGGCTCCTCACCACATTGGGTGTTCCGACAGCGGCTCGGTTTCGAGCGGTAACTTTGATGACGACCTCTCTCATTCTCATGAGAGTCATAATCCCCCCATCTAAGCTGTACATCTATCCAATGTCAACAGCCGGTCTCCTGGCCAAACACATCTTTTGACTTAGCCACGAGACTAGGCTTTGACATAGGCCTTTTAGATAGGATGTTCCACCGATCTCTAAAGATCGCCCTTAGGATGTAATCAGACCTTTAATGTAATCCGATCTCTAGAGATCGCCCAAATGATGTAATCAGACCTTTAATGTAATCCGATCTCTAGAGATCGCCCAAATGATGTAATCCGACCTTTTGGAAATAAAATTTTATTTTGTCAATTACCATTCTTATTATTATTGCACTAATTATTTTCCGATCTTTGAAGTATTTATCCGATCCATTCCCTAACTAAACAAACCTTAACCAATCCGCACTTACAAACATCCGACTTAATTCACCGATCTGTAACTAGCCTATCTCTTTTATTACGGGATTTTGAAATATTCGTGAGACGTGTCAGAAAAAGCTGGCGAATCCCGCGAACCGATGCGCCGCCTGGGACACCATGAGCATTAAATGCTCAGATGGGTATAAATAGGGGATGGGTCAGCCAGTTGCTCTCTTATGTCATTTTCAGTCTCTCGCGAACAACTTCAAAATTCTCTCAATTTCTCAAGTTCTTCTGACACCGATCAGACTCCGGTAAGGGTTTTGATCTTTCTTTTTAGTTTAAATTCTCTATTTCCTCTGAAAATGAGGAGCGCCGAGGGTCAGAGAGTGGCAAGCCCCCCTTCCGTTCAAATCTCGTGGTCATCTGATGAAGTGGAGGTGGTCGGATCAAGCGTGCGACCTGAACCTCCTTGGGTCTCTGTTCCAGCACGGGGGCAAGCAGCACCATCAAGGCATGTGCCTTCTTCAGGGAGAGAGAATCTTCCCATGGACGAGCTGCCATCGATCTTGCAAGAAACCGATCTGTAGTCGTTCAGCCAGGAGTACAACATTGAGCCTGATTCATACGAACTTATCCGGTGTCACAGTGATCTCTGAGCCGATCACTTCTTTGAAGAGAACGACATGATTATGGTATACGAAGAGCAACTAAAATCCAGGCTGCGGTTCCCTCTTAACGACTTCTTCAAGGAAGTCTTAAAATTTCATCAAGTATGCATAGCCCAAGTCCACCCGAACTCGTGGCGGATCCTAGTAGCCTTCAGAGGCCTCTGCCGAGCTAAGGGATTCCGTCCTACAGCTAAGGTATTCACCGAACTCCATAGATTAACTCGTCGAAAGGACGACGAGTATTGGTTCTTCCAGGCGAAGCCACATTGCGGGCTTTTCACTGATCTGCCCTCCTCCCTAAAGAATTGGAAGAACTACTTCTTCATTCTAAGGAGCAAAATTCCAAACGACTTCGAGGGTTTTCCTCATAGCTGGCTACACCAAGGCCCGTTGATTCCGAAATGCCTTACTTTGAATAGGGAGGAAGGCCTGATGGTGATGGAGCTAAAAGATCAGGCGGGCAAAGAGAAGTTCTCTTGTTTGGACGCAGTGACTGCCGAACTACATCACTGGACAATGGAATTGATCACTGGCAAAGATCGGGGGCTTCAGCTCTCTGACCTCGGCATCGGTATTTTCTTTATCTCAGATCTTCGGACCTTAGCGATCTCACTGACCTCTTCTTTGTGCAGGTATGGCAAGCGGCGAAGCTTCCAAAGAGAGCCGAAAGCGGAAGAGAGAGATTTCCCAGAAAGTGCGGGAGATGAAGCGTTCCGAGCTGCTTCAAATGCCCAGTCATGATCCCAAAGAGATGCAAAGCGGCTCGTCTCAACCCTCGGGTCCGCCAGTCATAGAAGTGATCCGATCTCCTCCTCGCCGAGAAGAGCCACCTCCACCTCCTACAGTCGCTTCGAGTGCGGAAGGGGGTCTTTCCCAAACTCCTGTAAGGTCCCTTTCCCGCGGTGCCCAAGTCTTGATCCACTCATTGGAGAAGAACCGCACAGTTCGAGAAAACCCGGGTTTCGCTAAGGTCTTGGGGTCCTCCATCTGCTTTCGGGAAGATCGGGATAGGCTGTCTCCGGATAATCTTGATGATATCTTAACCAGATCTATGAGCCTAAATATGGAGTGCTTGGTAAACCAGCACATAGTCCGGGAGAAGGCTCACCGCCTGGGTAAGGAGGTCGAGAAGATGAGTCATGAAGTGGCTTCCCTCCGATCTCAACTCTCATCCGCTCAGAACTACATATCTGAAATTGAGGGGCGGATGAAGTTCTACGAGGACAAGCTGACCGAGCAAGCTCATGTTCTGGCCGAGCGAGATTGCATTCTTGAGGAAGTTTAGGCGCTCCAGGCCGGTGAAGTTGCTCACCTTACTGAAGAGCTCAAAGCAAAAGAGGAAGAGGCGGTAACAAGGGAGGCTGGTGCTTATGTGAATGCTCACAGGAATCTCCTGACAGAGCTCAAGAAGCGTTATCCCGAGGAGGACTTCTCCTGGATGATCGACCTAGCCCCCCAAGACGAAGAGGAAAGCGAGGAGGAGCCTGAGGGTGAGAGAGGAAGTGAGAAAAATGTAGATCAGGCTGGGGGTGATCCTCCAGCCGAATGACTTGTACAAATTTTAATATGAAATGAAATTCCCCTTTTGTTCAGTGAATGGATGTGATCGGAGAATCTCTAAATTGCTTGAGTACTTGATTGTCTGAGCATATTAAAACAACTAAATGTGATTATTAGTCTAAGTGTAAGAGATCGAAAAACACAATAAGCATGAGATCGGTAGGGAACCAGCGCTAAACGGGACTTGATTAAAATTGGAAATTTGGCTTGAACACTTAAGATCGGGATCATCATTAAACCGGATTGGAACCTTAACTTGATTATTCCTAAACTTTTAAAAGCGAGATTGGCAATAAAACTGGTGACATAAAGATCTAGTGTTGGTTCAATTTCGTTTGTCAAGAGAGATCGGAAATGTAATTGACTAGTCAGGAGATTTGACAATTGGTTTGAGAGGTCGGTGAGGCTTTAAATGACATGGGGACTTAGTATTGATTTGATTCCTTCTAAGGAGAGATCGGAAATGTGGTTGTCCGGTAAAAAGAGATCGGAAATGTAATTGGCTGGCAAAGGGAGACTTAGTGCTGGGGATCGGTTTTGAAACTTATTGATTCTGGGGATCGGTTTCAAAACTTATTGATTCTGGGGATCGGCCAAAATATGGTGTCGACAGCTGCCCCTCTTTACATAATTTCTATTAAAGGGAAAAATTTTCCCGTGTAGGAATTATGTAAAGATTTAGACCCATATTTTGGGCGATTAGGTGTTCAAGGTTAGGGAACTAAGGCCTACCTAGAGATTGGTAACAGGAGTTAAAATACTAGAAAATTAAAATCAACTCGGATCGGGGAACCAGAGATTGATAACATGAAATTTAAAATGCAGGAAATTAAAATCAACTTAGATCAAGGAACCAGAGGTTGATAACAGGAAATTTAAAATGCAGGAAATTAAAATCAACTTAGATCAAGGAACCAGAGGTTGATAACAGGAAATTTAAATGCTGAAAATTAAAATCAACTTAGATCAAGGAACCAGAGATTGATAACAGGAAATTTAAATGCTGAAAATTAAAATCAACTTAGATCAAGGAACCAGAGGTTGATAATAGGAAATTTAAATACTGAAAATTAAAATCAAATTAGATCAAGGAACCAGAGGTTGATAACAGGAAATTTAAAATGTAGGAAATTAAAATCAACTTAGATCAAGGAACCAGAGGTTGATAACAGGAAATTTAAAATGCAGGAAATTAAAATCAACTTAGATCAAGGAACCAGAGGTTGATAACAGGAAATTTAAATGCTGGAAATTAAAATCAACTTAGATCAAGGAATCAGAGGTTGATAACAGGAAATTTAAATGTTGGAAATTAAAATCAACTTAGATCAAGGAACCAGAGGTTGATAACAGGAAATTTAAATGCTGAAAATTAAAATCAACTTAGATCAAGGAACCAGAGGTTGATAACAGGAGATTTAAATGCTGAAAATTAAAATTAACTTACAAAGCAAGTCTAATCTCGACACGAGAAGTTCCTCCCTGATGAAGTGTACTTAACAGGATCTCGAAGGCTGATGATTAATGGAGGACGAGTTACAAGACTTGACCTACGACCTCATTTTTTCGGATGCCCCTTTTCTGTTCTCGACTTTCTTCTTATTTTGCGAAAAGCGCCCTTGCAGGTTTTCACTTTCCTTTCACCCCTTTGACTAGAAGCGTCCTTCCAGGTTTTCACCTCTAGTTTTTTTTTTTTTAAGGCCATTCCCTGCAAATCTCATAGCAAAGTACATGAGGTTATCAATTTTCAAAACCTAATCTTATGGCAAAACTTTAAATGATTAATAGCGCATTAGATAAAGAGATTGAAGAAGGACAATATTAAAAAGTGAGTGTACGGGAAGATAAAAGCAAAGTGAATGAAGTATAACTTTATTATGGTCTTAAGAAACAAAGGTATAGTTTCAAAGAAAATGGGTGCAAGGATAGATCTCACATATTCATTGTGACTGGCCTTGAAATCCCTTAACTGCTTTTATTTCTAGTACTCTGAAGTCTCATGCCATGACGGTTTATTTCCCTTCTCGGTTTCATGCACCTTTCCTCATTTTTCCCTTTTGGTTCTTGGGATGTCCTTTCGAGTTTTCACCCCTAGATTTTTTTTTTTTTTGCTCGTTCTTTCAGGACGCCCTTTCGGGTTTTCATCCTTCACTCATTTTACAGAAAGCGCATTTCTAGGGTTTTCGCCTTCTTTCACACATTTTGCTAGGAGCGCCCTTTCGGGTTTTCACCTTTTTTTTTTTTTTTAGGCATTTCAAAGGACAGCCGAGATCTCCTTTAGAATATTTGTCCTTTTCCTGTTCTAATCTGACGGTCCCAAATTCTCTTGTCCGGGGCGATCCGAGGGCTAGGAGTGAAAGGCGCTGGTCTTGTCGTCTTCCTCTTTGATCCAAGGGCTCCGGGGTCATCCTTACGAGTCGGATCAACGGTGGAGATTAGGATGTACAGCACTGTCATGACATACCCTGGCACATGTCAGTAACGTGGGCGATTCTGGGGCGTGCGGTTGAGATTTCATCTGCAACGCTTTAACTACCTTGGCTTTGATCATGACGATCGCGGTAGGCTTCTTATTCTCTTCGTTTTCCGATCTCTTCTCTTTTTCGATCTTCTCATGTCGGGCTCCTTATTTCCAATCTCTCTTACTCCGATCTCCTCCTTCATCTGGTCCGGTTTAGTCAAAGCATTTATTCCCTCAATTTCCGAGGCGTTCGCTTCGTTTTTCACTTGCAATAAATGCTCGGATTTTTCCTATATATACCTTCAACCGGGAAGCCCCCCGCATTTGAACTTCTTCTCTTTTCCTCTCACATTTTCTGTTTTAATTGCTTCGGCAACATTCCCGGACATGGTAACCGCTTTTGATCTTTTTCCGGTTGCCCGCTTTGTTCCTTGCCTGAAAATTTACGATCCTGGTGAACGAAAAATTATGATAACTTCATTTGATGAACGTGAGAGAACCGGACTAATTTACCGACCTGGATCGAAGACCTCGATCTCATTGATCTCGAATCGTTCGACCGATGCAAATGGCGAACTGATTTCGGGCGAGAAGACTGCTAATATTCCCCTTAACACCGGTGACTGCTCCTTGGCGTTCATCTGGCTCCTCACACACTGGGTGTTCCGACAGTGGCTCGGTTTCGAGCGGTAACTTTGATGACGACCTCTCTCATTCTCATGAGAGTCATAATCTCCCCATCTAAGCTGTACATCTATCCGATGTCAACAGCCGGTCTCTTGGTCAAACACATCTTTTGACTCAGCCACAAGACTAGGCTTTGACATAGGCCTTTTAGATAGGATGTTCCACCGATCTCTAAAGATCACCCTTAGGATGTAATCAGACCTTTAATGTAATCCGATCTCTAGAGATCGCCCAAATGATGTAATCTGACCTTTTGGAAATAAAATTTTATTTTGTCAATTACCATTATTATTATTATTGCACTAATTATTTTCTGATCTCTGAAGTATTTATCCGATCCATTCCCTAACTAAACAAACCTTAACCAATCCGCACTTACAAACATCCGACTTAATTCACCGATCTGTAACTAGCCTATCTCTTTTATTACGGGATTTTAGAATATTCGTGGGACGTGTCAGAAAAAGCTGGCGAATCCCGTGAACCGATGCACTGCCTGGGACACCATGAGCATTAAATGCTCAGATGGGTATAAATAGGGGATAGGTCAGCCAGTTGCTCTCTTATGTCATTTTCAGTCTCTCGCGAACAACTTCAAAATTCTCTCGTTTTCTCAAGTTCTTCCGACACCGATCAGACTCTGGTAAGGGTTTTGATCTTTCTTTTTAGTTTAAATTCTCTATTTCCTCTGAAAATGAGCGGCGCCGAGGGTCAGAGAGCGGCAAGCCCCCCTTCCGTTTAGATCTCGTGGTCATCTGATGAAGTGGAGGTGGTCGGATCAAGCGTGTGACCTGAACCTCCTAGGGTCTCTGTTCCAGCACGGGGGCAAGCAGCACCATCAAGGCATGTGCCTTCTTCAGGGAGAGAGAATCTTCCCACGGACGAGCTGCCATCGATCTTGCAAGAAACCGACCTACAGTCGTTCAGCCAGGAGTACAACATTGAGCCTGATTCATACGAACTTATCCGGTGTCACAGCGATCTCTGAGCCGATCACTTCTTTGAAGAGAACGACATGATTATGGTATATGAAGAGCAACTAAAAGCCGAGCTGCAGTTCCCTCTTGACGACTTCTTTAAGGAAGTCTTAAAATTTCACCAAGTATGCATAGCCCAAGTCCACCCGAACTCATGGCGGATCCTAGTAGCCTTCAGAGGCCTCTGCCGAGCTAAGGGATTCCGTCCTACAGCTAAGGTATTCGCCGAACTTCATAGATTAACTCATCGAAAGGACGACGAGTATTGGTTCTTCCAGGCGAAGCCACATTGCGGGCTTTTCACCGATCTGCCCTCCTCCCTGAAGAATTGAAAGAACCGCTTCTTCATTCTAAGGAGCAAAATTCTGAACGGCTTCGAGGGTTTTCCTCGTAGCTGGCTACACCAAGGCCGTTGATTCTGAAACGCCTTACCTTGAATAGGGAGGAAGGCCTGATGGTGATGGAGCTAAAAGATCAGGCGGGCAAAGAGAAGTTCTCTTGTTTGGACGCAGTGACTGCCGAACTACATCACTGGACAATGGAATTGATCACTGGCAAAGATCGGGGGCTTCAACTCTCTGACCTCGGCATCGGTATTTTCTTTATCTCAGATCTTCGGACCTTAGCAATCTCACTGACCTCTTCTTTGTGCAGGTATGGCAAGCGGCAAAGCTTCCAAAGAGAACCGAAAGCGGAAGAGAGAGATTTCCCAGAAAGTGCGGGAGATGAAGCGTTCCGAGCTGCTTCAAATGCCCAGTCATGATCCCAAAGAGATGCAAAGCGGCTCGTCTCAACCCTCGGGTCCGCCAGTCATAGAAGTGATCCGATCTCCTCCTCGCCGAGAAGAGCCACCTCCACCTCCTACAGTCGCTTCGAGTGCGGAAGGGGGTCTTTCCCAAACTCCTGTAAGGTCCCTTTCCCGCGGTGCCCAAGTCTTGATCCACTCATTGGAGATGAAGCGTTCCGAGCTGCTTCAAACGCCCAGTCATGATCCCAGGGAGACGCAAGGAGGCTCTTCTCAACCCTCGGGTCCGCCGGTCATAGAAGTGATCTGATCTCCTCCTCGCCGAGAAGAGCCACCTCCACCTCCTCCAGTCGCTTCGAGTGCGGAAGGGGGTCCTTCGCAAACTCCTGTAAGGTCCGTTTCCCGTGGTGCCCATGTCTTGATCTACTCGCTGGAGAAGAACCGCACGGTTCGAGAAAACCCGAGTTTCGCTAAGGTCTTGGGGTCCTCCATCTGCCTTCGGGAAGATCGGGATAGGCTGTCTCCGGATAATCTTGATGATATCTTGACCAGATCTATGAGCCTGAACGTGGAGTGCTTGGTAAACCAGCACATAGTCCGGGAGAAGGCTCACCGCCTGGGTAAGGAGGTCGAGAAGATGGGTCATGAAGTGGCTTCCCTCCGATCCCAACTCTCATCGGCTCAGAACTACATATCTGAAATTGAGGGGCGGATAAAGTTCTACGAGGACAAGCTGACCGAGCAAGCTCATGTTCTGGCCGAGCGAGATTGCATTCTTGAGGAAGTTCAGGCGCTCAGGCCGGTGAAGTTGCTCACCTTACTGAAGAGCTCAAAGCAAAAGAGGAAAAGGCAGTAACAAGGGAGGCCGGTGCTTATGTGAATGCTCACAGGGATCTCCTGGCCGAGCTCAAGAAGCGTTATCCCGAGGAGGACTTCTCCTGGATGGTCAACCTGGCCCCCCAAGACGAAGAGGAAAGCGAGGAGGAGCCTGAGGGTGAGAGAGGAAGTGAGCAAAATGTAAATCAGGCTGGGGGTGATCCTCCAGCCGAATGACTTGTACAAATTTTAATATGAAATGAAATTCCCCTTTTGTTCAGTGAATGGATGTGATCGGAGAATCTCTAAATTGCTTGAGTACTTGATTGTCTGAGCATATTAAAACAACTAAAAGTGATTATTAGTCTAAGTGTAAGAGATCGGAAAACACAATAAGCATGAGATCGGTAGGGAACCAGCGCTAAACGGGACTTGATTAAAATTGGAAATTTGGCTTGAACACTTAAGATCGGGATCATCATTAAACCGGATTGGAACCTTAACTTGATTATTCCTAAACTTTTAAAAGGGAGATCGGCAATAAAACTGGTGACATAAAGATCTAATGTTGGTTCAATTTCATTTGTCAAGAGAGATCGGGAATGTAATTGACTAGTCAGGAGATTTGACAATCGGTTTGAGAGGTCGGCGAGGCTTTAAATGACATGGGGACTTAGTATTGATTCCATTCCTTCTAAGAAGAGATCGGAAATGTGGTTGTCCAGCAAAGAGAGATCAGAAATGTAATTGGCTGGCAAAGGGAGACTTAGTGCTGGGGATCAGTTTCGAAACTTATTGATTCTGGGGATCGGTTTCAAAACTTATTGATTCTGGGGATCGGCCAAAATATGGTGTCGACAGAATTATATATTGATATTTTTCGACCGAATGCATCTACAAATGTTGTTGATGAAGCGGGACCATCAAATGTTGGTACTACTGATGCAGATGCTTCCCCAGATGCAACTGATGAGGTAGTTGTACACTATCAATCATCTCAACTTGATAGTAGTACATTTAAGGATAAAGTTTTGGGGGTTATCAATGAATCTGAAGATATTTGTGAACGTCGATGGGTGTACAAATCAAACGAATCAAACTTTTCTAATAGTCATTATTGCCCCAATAATGGTAACGATGAAGAGGATTCTGATGAACAATGGATTAATAGTGTTGAGGCAAACTTCAATTAGGATGTTGAGCATGATAATGAGGTAGTAGTAAACTTGCCTTCATACTATAACACTCATGTTGCAAACCCAATAATGCCTATTGTCCATCCTCCATCTTACTATGAATTAGATTTTTCATTGCTAACAATTGATCCATGGTCAAAACCGCAATATAGTTCAATGTGGGATCCATCGAATGAGTTTGAAGTTGGAATGACATTTTCGTCTAGAGAGGCTATCCAAAAAGCTGCTAAAGAATATCATTTACTTAGGCACCATGAGTTTTCGTATGATGAAACAAAGAGCAAAACGTATGCTATAAGGTGAAAATATAGAAAGAGCAATTGTAAGTGGAGAATGCATGCGTCTCATCGGGAAGGATCTGATATATGGAAAATTACTCGATATAATGGACCCCATACATGTGTTAATCCATCAATCTAACAAGATCATAGGCAACTGGATAGCAAATTTATATATGATTTCATCCTAGCAATTGTACGAGAACAACCAAATGTGAAGATATCTGCGTTACAAGCAGAAATGAAAGATAAGGTTGGATATATGCTGAGTTATTGGAAGACGTGGAAGGCTAGACACAATGCAATTGTTAAGATATTGGGAGGAATCTTTTACAAGATTGAGTCAATTAATGCTTGCTTTATGCAAACACAACCTCGATTCTTCGTTCTTGATTGAAAATGACCCTCTATTTGTTAATAATAAATCAAAACCCGATAATCGGGTTTTTGATAGGATGTTTTGGGTGTTCAAACAAACAATTGAAGGTTTTAAGCACTGTCGGCCAGTTATTTTCATAGACTCCACATTTTTATGTGGAAAGTACAAAGGGTGTTTATTTTGTGCTAGGGGACTGGACGACAATAACCATATTTTTCTTATTGCATGAGCAATAGTTGATTGTGAAAACACAAGGAATTGGGATTGGTTCATGTCTTGTTTACGGGTGTTTATGACTGATCGTTCTAATATTTGTGTTATATCAGACAGGCATATTGCCATAAAAAAAAAAAAAAATCAATGCAGCAAGATTGGTAGCAACCTCCTGATGGACATCATCAATACTGCTTAAGACACATATTGAGCAATTATAACACGAAGTTTAAAAATCCTGACATGAAAGAAGCTCTCCGAAACGCAGGTTAGTTTTTGCCAAAGAATAGTATTTTTGCAAACATTAATTGCATTTTCAATGAGACATAATAAAAAATTTGACATTTTTTATTAACAGCTAACCAAATTCAAAAAAAAAAAAAATTTATGACACCATGGACACAATCAAGAGCGAGCATCTAGATAAATTTGAATGGGCCAGAAATATATCATTGGAAAAATGGACACGCTCTCATTATGGAGGAAAAAGGTATGGCTCCATGACAACCAATACTGTTGAGTTAGTTAATGGAATGCTTAAGGGGATTCGTGCACTACCAATAACTGTAATGATAGAGAAAATATTTTTCCAGTGTGTCCAATATTTTGACACACGCCGCACGACCTTCCGTGAACAACTGCAGTTGGGCTTCAACTTAACCCCGGCATATCGTCAAATTTTAATTGAAAAATTAAATGAAGCAAACTCACTTAATGTTCGATTGTTTAATCGCGATTGTGGTGAATTTGAAGTTTGGAAGGGTAAAACTGGAAACAAGCACGTCGTCAAACTTGATGAGAGGACATGCACATGCGGGAAGTTTTAAGAGATACGTATTCCATGTTCTCATGTCATAGCTGCATGCCAATCAATGTCAATCAATTATGAGCAATACGTTTCCATGTTCTCATGTCATAGCCGCATGCCAATCAATGTCAATCAATTATGAGCAATACGTTTCAAATTATTATACATTGGAGCGAACGCTTAAGTGCCATGAGTGGTAGTTTCATGCACTTGGACATCATGATGATTGGCTAACAGACAATGATCAAATCCTTATACCTAACCCAAATTGGAAAAGGTCTAAAGGAAGACCAACTTCTTTAAGGAAGACGAATGAAATGGATTGGAGGGTGATTCAAAAAGGAGGGGATACGTCTAAAATCCATTAAAGGCTATGTCGTGAACAAGGACACTATTTTCAAATACTTTGTATTATTGTCATAAATTGTTGGACACTATTTTCATTATTATGTTTTCATTTTATGTGTATTATTACCCCCGTGTTGTTAGGTTAAGTACTTTTCAATTTTATCTTAGTCTTTATGTATATTGTAACGGTAAGATATTCATAATAGATACATTTAAATATTACTTATTGCCTTTTGAGGTGTTTGTTTTCGACTGATAATGGTAGCATTTGTTGGAGCTACTTACCGTAAGTCTGCATTAAAAAAAATTTAAATAAGTTATACTCCTAGCATTATTTAATATGATGGTAATCAGCTCAAATTATTGCATTATTTAATATAATTACTGCATTATGATTTATTTCATACATTTTTTTATGCTCTCTTTTGTTTATGTCTTAAATAAAAATAATGGCTCGATAATGCGCACTCCAAAAAGAATTGTTAGTCAACAACAACGGGCAAGCGTACATGGTTTAATTAGGAATTTGATTAATCTACCTATGGAAGTAACACCCTCAACTCCAAGAGATTACCTACTCTGCATTGTTAAGCATATGATAAGGGTGAATGGGCTAATTCAACAAATCATATGGGAATGAGAGCTATTAACAGATAAACCTAGATATTTGGCTTTAATGTCAGCTTTTAATTGTGTCCACGATAAAGGTATACTTGACCGTGTATGGTGAAAATTAAAACCTAACCGTACCTCATCATATTTACTACTTCTTAAAGGATTTGTCAAAGAATATGCTAGTTGGGTCACTACAAGGACAATGTGTCGGGCTAGTGGTATAAAAATGTGTGATAGTAACAAACATACTCTGGTAAAGCCCAGTTTAACTAAAATCAACTACACATTGGAGAAAGATCTTTATGACTAGCTAATTAGATCATGTCCTATAAATCAAATAGTCAGACTGACCTAATTACTTGTAATATTGTAACTAATATTTATAGGTTTGTTGATGTAACAAACAATGTTGTACTTTTATCTTTGCATTGACTATGTAATGCAGACTTATTAATTAATGCATTGAATGAGAAATGTTTATTTATACCATTTAATACGTGCATTAAATATTTTTGTTACCATTCATGTATTATTTATTGTATAAGGAAAATATGTGCATTGTTGTACCTGTCAAAATACAAATAGAAAATGTATATTTCATATAATGAATAAGTATGGCTAATTAACAAACAAGAAGAGATTACATTGTGCCAGGTCCAATTGATCTAGAGCTTCTATGACTCCAGTCACAACACCGTTCTGAAGGGATTTGGACTGGTACAATGGAGCATGAGGTGCTTACGTGTAGGAGGCAAGGGAACATATTGCATGCTGACATTGATGACCGAATTGTTCCTCATCTCCATGATTCTAGATTTATTGGAATTGCTAGATTAGAATTTTTTTCCCTTGACTGGCACCTTATTAGTGCCTTTATAGAGTGATGGCGATCGGAAACTCATACATTTATGATGCCAATTGGTGAGTGCACAATCAGTCTTCAAGTTGTTGGCTTATCACCGGATTGCCAATACATGGTTCTGCTGTAACTGGAATGTCACGAGCCGACTGGCTAGAAGTTTGTGAGCTCTTGTTGGGAGCTAGATGACCTCCGAAAATGATCCGAGGACATACATTAAAATTATCATGGCTAACTGATGAGTTTGGAGCTATTCCACATCAAGCTTATGATTTAACAGTGTTATGGCATGCAAGAGCATTCATATTACAACTCATGTGTGCTCGATATTTCCCGACAAGACAAACTCATGTGTGAACTTGATGTTCTTACCCCTATTAGAAGGCTTAAGGGAAGCTGCGACATACAGTTGGGGTGGAACTTGCTTAGCCTTCCTTTATCGTGAGCTTTGTCGTGTTGCAGTTACTGAAGCAAAGGAGATTTCAGGACCCCTGTTCATATTGCAAATCTGGGCCTGAAAAAGATTTAAAATAATCTCTCCATCAATAAGAGATCCATCGGCACCTCATGATGCACCCCTAGGTGCTAGTTATGTAACTAAATTTATATTTTTTTTCCATTAAACAATCAAAAAATTGGTGTTTATTGCATTACATTTTAAATTTTCTTATCAACTAACAAGTGGAGTAGAGCTCGACAGATCACTGAAGTTACAACCCATGTACTATAATAAATTTGGTACAATCTTGATCAGATGCGACCTGAAGATGTAAATCAGAATTCTCAAAATTTGACTTAAAATAGTGTTATATTTTTTTCCTATATTTATAATCACTTTATGTTTTGCAAATTTAATACTTCATGTTTTGCTCATATTCACTTGCAGATTATATGGGAACCATATAATAAGGAATTGTCGGATGAGCTGCCCGATATGTGCATACAGAGCCATCCCATATGGAAGGCAGTTGTGCCATTAATTTGCTTCCATATTATTGAACTGTAACACCAAACCAGGCTCTGATACCACAAATGTAATGGCCCGGCCCATTAGTGATATTGTCCGCTCTGGGCTGAAGCCCTCACGGTTTTAAAACGCGTCACTAGGGGTTACGAACCACCAACTTATAAACCCAGCATCTCTCCCGTGTTTTGTCGATGTGGGATTTGCCTAGGGTGTTACAATTGAACGGCACCAGCCTGATAGAGTGATGAGGCAGTTTGGTTTAGCCCAACCTATTCCACAACGACCGATGCAAACAGATGAGTTACATGAGATTACTCTTCAATTTAGTGAGAGTAATTGGGTGCACCACCATGCGACGTACATTAATCGTTGGAATAGGCGAGAACAATACATTGTTCAAGGGCAAGAAATGGCACAACCACTCCACAATCATTCTGAATATATGGAGTAGTATCGTCGAGTTGCAAGACGTTGGATCTCAATAAGTGGAGCTACCATTGGTTGTGTGGTAATCATTTACAATACGTATTTTTTCATTATTAAATACTTAGTAATAATAATTTTTAATTTTTTAACACAAACTATAACATAATACATGGACTTCATATTTTTACAGGAGGATGCAATTGAGGATTGTTTGCTAAAATTACAGAACCCATCAACAGAAAATGCGGTTGAAGTTAAATGTATATTAAGAAAAATGATGATTGCTCTAGAGGAAGAAAGTCAGTTTTCCCAAATGCCACCTCCTCAGTCCGCACCTCAAGCAGCAACCTTTAATGATGAATTAGAAGAGGACCAACCCATCAACCAGCCTGAGCCCTCACATAGAGCAGCACAATATCGATCACATCCTGCTCGATGTCGTCAACATCCAGTGCGTCCAACCTCTCTTTCCGATGATGCTTTGCCCCCCACCTGTCACATTCCACCCTTACTGCATCATATCAGCGCCTGATCATTCTGATCCTATTCCCTCAGCTCTTGCACCGTCTGACCTTGCTCCATCCACTATATTCCAACTATATTCAGAAACTATCCCCACTCATTACACTGGTTGGATGGCTACCCCATCAATGCCTGGCCCATCAGCACCATGGATGTCATATCAAACTCAAATGCAAAACAGAAGCACATTCAACTTTACTGAGAGTCAGCAGCTGCAAACACCATTCAACGGCTTATTTGCTCCATTTGGCAGACCATAAAGCATTGGGCCATCACACTATACTTCAGGTCAATTTAGTGGATATGGGTCAGAATAATACTTTGCACCATATCAGTCTGGTGCTTTGGCCATATTCCATCTGCTGCGGGTCTATTTGGACACCATGAATAAAGTGTTATGCATTATACTGCAGAGGGGGAATCATTAGGACAACATCAAGGGCAACCTAGCCAACCCAAAGATGCATAAGGTCATCTAGCAGAACATCAAGAAGGGGAACAACATCTAGTTCTTCGACCGAGACGACATATACGAAAACCTGGTTGTGGCACATGACTGATTTTAATATTTATTTTCATTTATATATTAATTATGAATAATTCTCTCAAGTTATTTCTCGCTTTAAGTCAATTGCTACAATATGCTAGTAACAATTTTTATATTTTTTGCACAATTAAATTTAAAATAAAAAAAGTAATTAAAACCAATGACTATATAATACACAATGCAGCTCACATTTTATTAAAAACTATAAATTTTTTGTTCAGATTGCAATTTAATTTCCTACAAATTTTTAATAACTTAATTTGGCACTAACTGAAAATCAATTCAGTATCTAAATTTTATATTGTTATACATGCTAACACATAATAAATAATAATTTAATTTCTTTTAAAATTTAAATTTATTAATTGCTATCAACAAAATAAATTATTCATAATTATAATAAAAATAAAAATTAATATTAAAGCAACGAATTTTACTTAATTTCTTATTTTTTATATATTACAAATATTTTGTGAAATTATAATTAAATAATTTTAATTTTTTTAATATGTATAAATTATTATAAATTTTTATGTCAACATGTATGAGTATGGTCTCAGGATACTAATTAAGCTAGCGTGCTGCATAGGGAATACTTTCCATTAATTGCCATCCACTCTCCCCCGTAATTTAGTTTATTGAGACTATTTTCTAGTAATTTGAATTGTACAACATTTAATTTATTTAAATTTATAAAATTAATTATTCTTTTAATAATTACAATTCAAATTTTTATTCAAAAAATATAGTTAAAATTATATTTTTATTTTATAAAACTCACATATTTTGTAAAAAAAATTATAGTACATATTTTTTTATTTTTTGGACAAAATTTCTAGTAATTTGAAATTGTACAATACCCTTTTACATTTACCATTTAATTTCTTTAAATATATAAAAATAATTGTTTTTTAAAATAATTACAATTTAAATTTTTATTCAAATATAATACTTTAATATTTTTATTTTATAAAACTAAAATATTTTCTAAAAAATTAGAGTACATATTTTTTGTTAATTTAATACAGTTACAATTTTACACTTTAATATTTTAAATTTACAAAACTATTATATTTAAAAAAATACAAAATTACTATGTTTAGGTGTGTGTGGCTTGGATAAAATCACTACTATGAGTAGCGTTTTTTACTGTGCTTTGGACAAAATCGCTACTATGAGTAGCGTTTTGGACTGTGTAATTATGGCTACCGTTCTGATATAAAAACACTATCATAAGTAGCGTTTTCAGCATAAAAAAGCTATTATAAGTAGCGTTTTGAGCATTAAAACGCCTGTGATAGTAGTGTCTACGAGGACGCTATTTTAACTAGCGTTTTGGACACTAAAACGCTACTAATACTAGTGTTTTTACATTTACACGCTTTTTTAATTAGAGTCCTAACTTTTCTCACCTCACTCCGGTAATTTTTTCACATCGCACCCAATTTTGATTTTTTTTCTTCTACAGTAACCTTGTACGGTAAAAAACTCTACTAACATATTTGCATTCATTTCGGTTTTTTATATTGTGTTGATTTTTTTTTTATTTGAATTGATTTGTGCTTTGCATTTTTTATCTTTTGATTTGTGTTTGGCTTGTGAGAATTCAAGAAAATGAGATACAATAACATAACCTTTTGACTTTCTAGAAAGCTAGAGAAAATCTGGAAAGCAATGAAAAATTTTAAATTTGAAAAATTAAACTAAACCAAACTGATCTATTTTTTATTTGATTCAATTTAATTATTTAAATAATTTATTTTGATTCAATTTTTATATTTTTAAGAAATTTAATTTTTAATTTATTCAATTAGATTCGATTTTGAACCGAATCAATTAAAAGCTCAACCTTCCTGATTTGAAATATATATATAGAGAGAGAGAGAGAGAGAGGGAGAGAGAGGCCTCCAATGCTAAAAGCCATAGCAAGAATATATATATATATATATATAGAGAGAGAGAGAGAGAGAGAGAGAGAGAGAGAGAGAGAGGCCTCCAATGCTAAAAGCCATAGCAAGAATGCGAAGCCTTCTGTCTTTTCTACATCGTTTCCTTGAAACTTCACAAAAACAACCGGCATTAATTACAATTCTATTTTTAGGAAAGCATCAACTTATTAATCTCTCCGTCTTATTGTAATAGCTTACAAAGGTTTTTGTACAAAGAATTAAAATAAATAATTAAATAAAATTATTTTTATTAAAATAAATATTAATGATTAATTAAATATTTTTGTAATATTATTGAAATATAAAAAATTATTAAAAAGAAAAAATATATTAAAAATAATAATAGATAAAAAAAAATAAAGTTAAAAAAATACTTTCTTGCTTTTCTAAAATAACAAATAAATTGAAATAAGAAAAATTTTTCCAAATCAAACGAAGAGAGTACGTTGCTATGCTATTTGTCTATCTTGGTTTTTTGTCTAATATTGAATCCACCAAATGTCTTTTTCTGTATCTGTTTTTCTAACTCTAAGCCTTCTTTGATTGCTTAATTGTCCAATGAAAGGAAATTTAAAATAATAATAATAATAATAAATCAAAAGAAAAGAAAGGAAACTTATTTTCCATTATTTTAATTTTACATCGTTAAATGTTACATCAACCTTTCCTTTTTTATCCAGCAATGTTTATTAAATAATATAATAAGGAATTGGATACTAGAGTTGGTATCGTCATTTAAATAGTTAATTTGGAGTGGTGTGATACATAATAGACATCTGAACCAATGATAAATCGTCTTGCTCATCCTTTCCATCACAATGAGTGGTGGGCTTTGCATTAACCAAGTCCAGTTTCCGATTAACTGCTCTGTAAACATGTCACATTTCGATCTAAATTAAATCAGCAGAAATTATTGAGCAAATTTATGCACTAATCATCCTAATGATTGACTAACAATTACAAACTTACTAAGAATGTAAAAGGAGCAAATACAAAATTGATATATTATGAGTCTTATCTCAATTAGATTAGACTATGTTGAAATCCCGAATCAGGGGAATAAAATATGTAAAGATAAAATGATAAATATAAATGATTGAATTGTAATATAAAAATGACTAACCATTTTAATATGTAAAATAACTTTTTATTTATCCAGTATTATTTCTAAATTTAATAGACTAAGTCAAATAATGAGTATGTCACTAGATTTTTTTTCACTTAATAGTTAGTTCTATAAATTTTGAGCTAACGATTAGGAATTAGCTTGGCTTACTCTGTTAGTTTTTTTCTGAATTAAAACTAAATAAAATTTGAAAAATTTAGTATTTAGTCCCTGCCACTAGCAACTCTTCCTCTCCATTAGCTTCTTCATGACACAAAGGACCAAATTCTTTTACTAAGATTTCTCGGTCATTGGATTTCAGGGTAGGAGATATTGGTGGCATTTGGGTTAATGAAAATTGAAAGAGATGCGTTTGAAAAGGAAAACAAAATAGATTATAGAAGAGAAAATTTTAGATAGATATCCTGAAACATAATTTAAAGGAATTTTGATTTGGGTGATTGGGTCTTTATCTGTGCTTCCCTAAGTGCCTCTTAGGTGTGTGTGTGTATGCTTCTTTGCCCTTAATCAAGAAACCATCTAGAAGCATCTTGTAACTCCCTAATCTTGTTTTGGGCTAAAAAAATAAAAGAAAAACAACGTAATTCCATATTTCAACGCTCTTGGGTAGTTCGTCATTCTTCAGTCTACATGATCACAAAAATAGTTTGGATTATATTTAACTTAGTGAAATATTAAAAATTTTGTATGTTCTGCAATATGATGATGAGATAGAAATGTAGAGATGAGAGATTGAGATAGGAAAGCAAAGAACATAGGAAAACAGGGGAAAGAGAGAAAAATGTGGGGAGAGAGAGAGAGATAATATGGGAAAGAGATAAATAATAGCTAGAGAGTGAGAGAGGGATAGAGATGAATAGCAAGGAGAGAAGGAGGGAGAGAGAGAGAGATAAACAATAGGGGGAGCAAGAGATTCAAATTTTTCGCTCTCTTTGGACGATTAACAACTAGATTGAATGGAAGGACTTTCAGTTTTGATAAAGTGAAATCTAAGGGACTAAATAGTTCCTAAATATAAGGATCAAATTATTATTAATGGTAAAACTCAAGGACTAAATAATAAATTTTCCAAAAAATTTTAGCTTATTAAAAAATTTTAGACATGTACCCTCTGTCTGAAAACATGAGTCTAACCTCCTATAATTAAAAAAAAAAAAAATCCATTTTATTGTACGCAAGAGAGCAATATTTTGTGTCAATAATTAGCCGGACAAGCATATAGTTGAACCAACTGTCAATGGACTCTCCACATGGTTCATATTCTTTCTCGCCTCTATGCTTTTCAATCATGGATCTCTATGGCTCAAGTTCATGCCTTCTCTATACTCTTGTCATGGCAATCTCCATTTTCTTGTTCATGCTGTTTCTGCCCATTGCAAACTCACTGTCCTTCAACTTCACTACTTTTGATCCCAATATGGCAGATATATCCTTCCAGGGCGATGCTTTCACGTCCAATAATGTTCTTCAACTGACAAAGAATGAAAAAGTTGACGATAACGATAACTTCAGATATAGCGTTGGCCGGGCCTCATATAAGCATCCTGTGCGACTTTGGGATGCCAAGACAAGAAGGCTTACAGACTTCACCACCCACTTCTCCTTCATCATGAAAAGGATTCATGACAAATACCAATCTGGCGATGGGATGTCTTTTTTCATCGCACCAGTTGACTCTCAGATCCCAGACAATTCGAGTGGTGGTTTTCTTGCATTATTTAATAATGATACTGCCTTAAATGCCTCCAAAGAAAATCAAATCATTGCGGTTGAGTTTGATAGTTTTAAAAACGCATGGGATCCGGACGATAATCATGTAGGCATCCTTGTGAATTCAATTATATCTGTGACAAATGTAACATGGAACAGCAGCATTACGAACGGGTCACAGGCTAATGCATGGGTAAGTTATAACTCCACTACCAGAAATTTAAGTGTTTTTCTAACTTACGCCCAGAATCCTGTGTTTAGTGGTAATTCTAGCCTTTCATATATTGTTGATTTGAGAGATTTTTTGCCCGAATGGGTTAGAGTAGGTTTCTCTGCTTCAACAGGGATGTCGGTTGAATTACATTACATTATCTCTTGGGATTTTGATTCGAGCTTGGAAATTAATCAAAAAGCCAGACACAAAACACGATTGCTTGTTTGTATATCTGTGGGTTTGGGGATCTTCGCTTGTGCTGTAATAGGTGTGTTTTGGTTAGTGTTTTGGAGAAAAAGGCATGGTGGTAGAAACGAAGATGAGGCTGATGATGTTTCTATGGATGATGAATTTGAACAAGGAACAGGACCTAAGAGGTTCACTTTTGCTGAACTAAGTCGCGCAACAAGCGACTTTGCTGAGAGTGGAAAGCTAGGGGAAGGAGGATTCGGAGGCGTTTACAAGGGACTGTTGAGCGAATCCAACACACAAATAGCTGTTAAGAAGTTCTCAAGGGGATCGAAACAAGGTAAAAAGGAGTACGTATCAGAAGTGAAGATCATTACTCGATTGAGACACAGAAATTTGGTTCAACTTATTGGTTGGTGCCATGAAAGAGGTGAGTTCCTTCTTGTCTACGAGTTCCTGCCTAATGGAAGCCTCGACTCCCATCTTTTTGGAGGGGAAACTGTGTTAATTTGGAGTGTGAGGTACAAAATCGCTTTTGGGTTGGCTTCTGCCCTGTTATATCTCCATGAAGAGTGGGAACAATGTGTAGTACATAGAGATATCAAGTCCAGCAACGTCATGTTGGATTCAAATTTCAATGCCAAGCTTGGTGATTTTGGTCTGGCCAGACTTGTAGACCATGAGCTGGGTTCGCAGACAACAGTTTTGGCAGGTACGATGGGCTATTTAGCTTCAGAATGTGTCACCACAGGGAAAGCCAGTAAAGAATCGGATGTGTATGGTTTCGGGGTGGTAGCACTCGAAATCACAAGTGGAAGGAGGCCAGTCGATACAACGCAAGAACCAAATAAGGTAAGGCTTGTGAAATGGGTATGGGACCTGTATGGAAAAGGGCATCTTCTTGAAGCTGTAGACAAGAGGTTGACTACTGAATTTGATGAGCGGCAATTGGAATGCTTGATGATTGTAGGATTATGGTGCTGCCATCCTGATTTTGCACATCGGCCATCAATAAGGCAAGTGATAAGTGTCCTGAATTTTGAAGCTCCATTGCCTAGCCTTCCTGCAAAGTTGCCAGTGCCAATATACTATGCACCTCCTATGAATCTGCGCGAGTTCTCCTCCACATCTTCGGGCTTAACAACTTCTGAGAGCAGCTGCACTACGAATTCCTCCCTCTTGCCATCTAGGTCTACTAAACCTCATTTGAATGAAGAGGAGCCTAATGTCTGATCTTCTCTAGATTATAGGCTTCAAAACTTGTACCTGTGGTTATTGTAAATTTCCTTATTAATGTCTTATTAACGTACCTGTGCCTATTGTAAATTTCCTTATTAATATGGCTGAACATATAGATTGTGGTGCATGAATGTCTTAAACTCATTATATTCCATTCACCTGCTGGTTGATCATTGATGAAAACATGCAAAACAAGACCAGCCGAATCTACTGTAAGAAGAGGATTCTGTACATTCTTCTAAAACCCTACATTTGGATCTATATTTACACTGAAGGTCACGAGAAGTGAAGAAGTTATCAGGATTTAAATTCCTAATCTATTGCTCTGCGAGACAGGCTCTTTACACTGAAGGTCACTGAAGGAAATCCCCTCAGCCAAACTGAAAGCATGTAAATTGAGATTCAATGTTTGTTCAATACATGTTACATCAACTCCATAGACAATTTTTATGTTAATCAATATCAGTTACCTAAACATAACATATAGCCCCTGCTTCCTACTTCTAAAATTTGATTGATTTGTTGGTGTTGCCATAAATTTATAGGACAATGATGCTTCTAAAATATGAATTTCTTGGTGAACCAAATGATTATCCAGACATTATTTCTAATCTATTGAAAAGCTAAATCAAGAAATGTTTTACACTTATCTGATTCTGAAAATAGAAAAATATTTTTACATCTTAACAGATTTAAATTGTCAAAGATTATTACAGTTCTATCTTTTTTTAACTAATTCTTCAACTTCATTTTTTTGAGTGATCCACAAACAGTCAAACCATCCAACTCCACATCTACTGTCAATAGTTTCCAAACTTCATTTTGACATTCATGGTATTTCAAAATTTTTAATCATTTGGGCAGATTAGGTGCTTTAATTGGCCACTCTTTTCTTATTATCATCGAATTTCAGTTGTATATAATGTTTCAAGGGTATCAAAATAAAAATTGTGAGTTACGTGTTGGTAATAATGTTGGTATATTAGTATTCTCACCAAGTTTAAGTTAATAGTTAGTTTTAGCAGATGTCATTAATCTGATAAGAGACAGCTCATTATGGCTATATTTTGTTGACTTTCATTTCCTTCATCAGCAAGCTTTTCTCTGTATATAACTACTTGTATTCATCATTTTCAATCAAGAAAGATACAATTCAGTTTCTCACATCTCTGTTTCTGATAACTGTTCATATAGCATCAGAGCAGGTTTAACTCTAGTTTTTAGCTGTTCTTTACTCACACCATTGTAATCAGAAATTCTGAAATGGAAGAGAGTAGCTCACCAAGAGATCGAATCACAGTAAATGCAACCAAAGATTCGATGCAAGTTCATACACTTTCCGATGATCAATTTTTGTTACAAGGATCTGACCATCCAAGGATGATTCTTGTTTTTGCACAATTAACAGGAAGAAATTATAGATCATGGAGCAAAGCCATGAAGATAGCTCTTGGAGCAAAGAACAAGCTTGTTGAAGGAAAAATTGAAGCGCCAGAAGAAGGATCAGAAGATTTTGAAAGGTGGAGGAGATTTGATTATATGGTTACCTCATGGCTTTTGAACTCAATCACTAAAGAATGGGTAGGACGCTTTCTCTATGCAACATCTGCTAAGGAACTATGGGAAGAGTTATTAGAGAGGTTTGGTGGAAGCAATGGGCCAATGGTATACTAGATCAAGAGGAAAAAAGCTTCAATCTCGCAAGAAGGACTTTCTGTTACTAGTTGTTACACAAAATTAAAGCAATTGTGGGATGAGTTGTCCAATATTGAAGCAATTCCACCTCGTACCTGTGGATCTATGAAGACTGCAGCTGAGGTTCACAATAGTGATAGATTAATGCAATTTCTTATGGGACTTAATGATGTTTATGATCAAGCATGAAGTCAGGTTTTACTTTTAGATCCTTTGCCTACTGTTAACAGGGCATATTCCAAGATCTTGAGTGTTGAAACTCAGAGAGAGATTCAATTAAACATTACTGAGAATGTACAATTAGTTGCCCTAGATGTTAAGCCACAAGGTTGTCGAAAGGAATAAAAAAAACATGATCCTAAAAAAGGCCACTGTGACTATAGTAACCTAGATGGTCACACTAGATCTGGTTTTTTCAGGCTTATAGGATATCCAAAATGGTTCATAAATAAGAACAAAAATCAGAATCAAGCTTAGCAGACAAAATTTGCTACACAAATGGAGAGCAAGTTGTCGTCTATGGATAATTTTGTTTTAGATTCACCTCTGGATTCACATCCTATTACTTCACAGTCTCAATATGAAGAATTGAATGCCAAATTAGAAAATCTGCGGATGGAGATGCAAAGAACTTTGAAAGGGAAAGCTATAGTAGTAATAAATATAGTTCACACTCCGTCGGGGCATTCAATTCTGAACACTCCTGATTTTGCTGGTAATCTCAACCCTAAATTGTTTTGTTATGCTGGAATGGTAGGGACAAACTCTTGGATTGTAGACACCAGAGCTTCTAACGAATTCACCACTCTTACACAATATCACTATCACAGACACACCTGTCACCATTTGTTTACCTAATGGCTATGTCACCAAAATAAATTAGAAAGGCACAAGTGATGTGGACAACCGCAAGTACATGTGTCGTTCAAGTAGTATAGAAAAAGATGTCATTCCCACAGAGAGTTGTATTAACGATTGAATTATTAATGTAAAATAAACTATGTTAAAATTGTATTTTAATCAAACAAATAAAAGAAATTTAGGAATTCGAAACATAAGGTATAAAAATGTAAAACTAAATTCAAATAATGACTAATTTAATAATTTGCAAAATAAAGAAATTGAGAATATTAACAATGAAAATTAATAAAATGAGATTAATCTAAACACTCAAAAGTAAAATTCTAAGCAATAATTGATAAAAGGCGATTACGGAGTTAAGGGTTCATATTCAAGTCAATTTGAGATTTTCTCTAGCTCGCCCAATCTATCAAATCTATGGGTTTTGTAACACCCTCACTGTAACAATTCCGCACATTCTACTGTTCCGGTGACCAGTGTCGGTCCGGACAGCTAGAACTTCTGGAAAAATATTTAAACTAAAGTGAGGAGTCATAAATAACTCAAATATTAATAAGAAAAAATTAGGAAAAATTTTAGAAATAAAATACAACTAAGTTAAATGAGCCGGTGCCCTAGTGATGGGTAACCCAGTGGGAAGTTGCGGTTCTCGCAACTAGGAGCCCTAGACCAGGGAGAAAATTCATAAAATAATTTTTGGGACTCCAGAGAAGGGTCATTGAGGTTCCTATGGCATTAGAATGCCAAGAAAATACTTAGAAAAATTTTTCAATCGGTACAGACAATTTTAGTCTGTTAAGCCAAATGGAGGGCATTTTGGTCATTTCGTCTTCAGAGATGATTTTTTACCAACTTTTCCAATTAAGTAAATAATTATTATGACATAAAATAGGAATAAATATTGATGAAAATTAAATTAAAAATGAGTAAAAGAAAGAAGAAAGAAAGATAAACCGACAACTCGGTAAGAGCAAAATTTGGTCAATTAAATTTGAGGGTCCAATATTGACCAAAAGTGATGATTATTAATTTAATAAAGTTAAATTAATTTAATTAATTGAAATTATGAAAATTTAAAAATAATTATTGAAAAGTCAAATTATAATGATTATAAACTTCAAAATAATTTCAAATTTGCCATTCTACTTATTTACCATATTGCCATTAAATATTTAATTATTATATAAGTTGATTATTGAACAAAAAAATCTGCATTTTTTCCCTTCTTCTTCCCGTCCAAGTGCCTTCTTCATTTCTTCTCTAAAATTTTCCATTAGAACTTAAAATCCAAAGCATAAAACCCTAAGTCACAACCAAATTTTTTCTTGGGAAAATTATAGCCCACCCTAAACTAAAGCTTAATTAGTAAAAAGCACTCAAGAAAACCAAAAAAAAAAAAATTGAGTTTGGGGCAAGAGGAATTTCAGCCAAGGTGGACCAAGAAGGAGCTTCAAGTTTTTGATTGATTAGAAGGTTGAATTGAAGTTGAGTGAAGCTAAGGAATAAGGTTAGTGCTAGAAATTCTCTTGGAACTTAAAATTTATGCAAGTTGATTTAGGGTTTGCTCAAATATGGAATTTTGTGTTGTGACTTGAATTTGATGATGTTGAGGTTGATTATTGACTATTAGAAGTGTTATAAATGTGAATGAAGTTTGGAAGTTGGGTGAAATTGAAAATTGGGAGTGCTTCTCTTATGCAGGAAATTTGGACCTATGAGTCCAGGGTATTGTTTGACCTATAACTGAGGTTGTGTGACTCCAATTGGTATGAGGCCAATTGGAGGTGAAACTAGACACATAATGGCACAACTTTGGTGAAGAAACCATGCCCAGATAACCAAACCAACTTGACCAAAAGTTTGCCCTAATTCGGGTGACCTGCAATCTGCCTGGGCAAAATGACTAAATGAACAATATTTGGTCATTTGGCCATAACTCAATGTAGCAAGGTCCAATTGACCTGAAATTTTACCAGCAACAAGTTGAGATATAGACCAACAACTTTTATGAAAAAACCTGACCCAAATTATGACCATAACCTAGTCAAATTGCCAACCAAACTTGAGTTATCAAATCTGGCAGAAACAATTTTACCCAGAATTTTGGATTCTGCCCAATCCGGCCAGTCATGCTTTTTAGGCCATAACTTGAGCTACAAAACTCCAAATGGAGTGATTCAAAAAAGGAAATTCAACTAGACAAAATGAGGAACAACTTTCATGTTGATCAGTTTGCCAAATTCCCACTACAAAATTGACCAATGGAACAGAAAAGACAAGCCATGAAAACTGAAAATTCTGCCCAATTAACATTAAGTTTGGAAATGGTATTGGCAACCAATACCAACAAATTTTGAATGCAAAATGTGGTATCTTGGAAAACTTAGGTTCAATAAATTTATTATGTATTAAAAAGTCAATAATTTGAGTGCATAGCATTGTGAATAGTAATACAAAGACACAAAGTATAATAACTAAATTGGTAGAGGAAATTAAGGTATGAAATTTGGAATCCATGAAACATTCATGGATTACTTGGAATAGAAATAGTAATTTACCTAAATGACTTAATAAATACTTAAGTTATGTGAGTATATGATTAAGATTTGTATTCCCCTTACTAGTAGGTCTAATAAAACATAAGTAATACCACTTGAATATGAAATGAAATTAAACTAGATGGATTGTTGAGTATAAATAGGATGAGGTTTAAATTAGGATTTATGTTTCCATTACAAATAAGATAATAACACCTTGTATGAGTTATGAATTCATATAAATATTGTAGTGAATAAATGAATCACATGAAAATATAAATGAAACATTAGTTCTAGTTATAAGAGAAAGGAAGAATGTTTTGAATACAATAGTACATGTGAACCATTGTTTAGAATTGTGATAAATATGAATAACATAATGAATGAATAAATGAACCATATTAATTTATGAATGAGACATTAGTTCTCATTATTGTAGAGAGGAGAAGTATTTTAAGTACAATGGTATAAAAGGATAATTAATGTGAATTGTGATCATATAAATGATCAAATGAATGTATGAATTATAATTGAAATTTATCATGAAATAATAAACTCATAAAACACAATATATTAATATTTAATGATATTATGTGCCCTTGTATTGCCTAGACATGTGTGTCAGATTGGATAGTTTGGCATGCCAATAGGGTATTGTTTTAGCAGTACTGTGAAAGGCTTTATGCCTGTATTCATGGCTTTATGCCCGTATTCATGGCTTTTATGCCTGTATTCATGGCTTTTATGCCCGATTATGTGTTATCATGGCTTTTTAGCCATACTGACTGCATACGTGGTTGACGTTTTGCGTCCCATGATATGACGGCCCGAGGCACCGCGGTGTCCAGTGCCAACGACCCGTTATCCAGTTTAGTCAGTATGTCATAGGTTACTTGGGCAGTGAAATTTATTGAAATAAGTTAAGAATATTAGTAATAAAAAAAATATTAGAAATTAAATAAATGAGTAAGATGACCTAAAATAAATTAGAATAATTATTTATTAGAAAGAATCGAAATGAACTGGACCGATATTAAAATTTACTTATTATGAAATAATCTGAGACAACCTAGAAAGTATTGAGAAAACACTAAAAGATGAGCAAAGAAAATTATAATATACATAAATATTGCAAATGTGACTTACATGATAATATAAGCATAAATTTATTATTTTTAGATCATTTTTCTATGTACATTATTACTGTACATTGGCGAAATAAACAATTCCAAAGAAGACTAAATTAGGATAAAACTTATTAAATTTTAGAAACCGTATGTGAAGTATAAACAAATCTTAATTATTTGAATTCTGTTTTATTTCTATCTTTATTTGTATATTATTTCCTTGTTATATTATTGCACCACTAAGCAGCAATGCTTAGCGCGATGGAATTGTTTCCTCGCGCAGGTACTGAAGGTAAAGCCCAGATAAAAATACTAAACAGAGATTTTGGAGTTCTGATCTGCAGAGCGTTCAAGGTTGTCACCTCCTCAGCAATGCATGTAGATAGGGCTCACATTAAGCATATCATGTATTTTGTGTATGTTATTTATTATTTATATTGTAATATAAATTAGCAAATTGTAATTAATTTGTATATCATGGAAATTAAGGATTTATTTAATTATTGCAAATGATGTAAATTAATGCAAATTTGAGAATTTTACTATAAGAATGGAGCATGAATGAATTTGTACAAATGAGTATAGATTTGAATTACATAATGATTTTTCAAATAATGATATGAGTATGGAAATGATTATGAAATTGAAATATATGGATGAGATTTGAAATATGAGAAAATTATGAGAATGATTGATGAGATAATTATGATTAGCATGGATGAGATTTTTTTTTTCTTATTTTAAAATATTGTTAAATTTCAAACAGGTGAATATTGAAATACGCCAAACGATAATAAAACAGGGGAAACTCCATTGGTTTCTCCGTCAAAAAATAATTAATATTAAATTAAACGAATTCAAAATTATTAAAAAAATAAAGTAAGATAAGTTAGGGTGCTCCGGCACCGATTGTAGCACGCCTTGCTCGGCTACAATATAGTCGGGTGAGGGGTGTTACATTTATTGGTATCAGAGCACGGTTTAGGCGTTCCTAGGCATAGATAGATAGAATGAGATAGTGTGCATAACATGCATTGCATTCATATGAGTTGAGGTGACACTAATGGAGATTTATTTTCTTGTTTATTTTAGGTTAAGGTATGGACTCAGAATCGCAGAGGGCAGTAGAAGAAGAAGTAGTAAGCCATATTCCGACTGGGAGTGATATTGGAAATCGTGGAGATCCTGGTCCACCAGTGCAAGAGGTGCCTGTACAACCCCAACAGGCCTTGTTTGCGCACATGACTGGATTCTTTCGACAGATGACTGGGGTTATTCCACCACTGTCTCAGCATAAATCACCTCTAGGAAAAATTAGGAAGTATGGAGCTATAGATTTCAATGGTAGAAAGGAAGATGATTCTTGGTCGAGCATCTTGGTTAGAAAGGACTGAAAGAGTCCTGCAGCAGCTCCATTGCACACCAGAATAAAGTTTGGAGTGTGCAGTTTCATTGTTACAAGAAGCTGCATATCGGTGGTGGGATGTTGTAACCAAGGTAGTGCCACCAGCCGACGTAACTTGGGAATTCTTTCTGATAGAGTTCAGAAAGAAATATATTAGCTGCGTTCATAAAGAGGAACAGAAGAGGAGTGGTGATCAGCAAAAGAAGAAATTTGGACAGTCTAGTAATAAGAGGCCAAGAGAACAGTTAAGTCAGACATCTGATCAAAGTAGGAGATCCAGACCCAGGCTTATACCTAGAAGAGATCAATCAGAAACACTAGTAGTGAGTGCGCCAGGATTAGCAAGAAAATATGGCCATTGTAACAAGTGGCATAAAGGTGAATGTAGGGGATGATTGCTGGAGCTCATTATAGATGTGGGGCCATAGACCATCGTCTGAAAGATTGTCCTAAGAGAAATTTACCACGAACCCAGACAGAGGTCATGGAAGGACCAAGTACAACAGTAACACCACTTCCAAATGTTACCCAAGTCGGAGAGGAACAAGAAGCCCCATATGTGAATTTGAGGTAAAGTATTTCCTTTATGATATGCCTAAGTGTATAATAATAGATTCAAAAAAAAAAAAAAAACTAAATAGTACCATATATACAAAAGAAGTAGACAGAGGGAGTAATAGAAAGGTAAAAGAATTATCTCAGAACCTAAAACACCCAGTAAATTTCGAGGACGAAATTTAAATTAGAGGAGAAGAATTGTAACACCCTCATTGTAACAATTCCGCACATTCTACTGTTCCGGTGACCAATGTCGGTCCGGACAGCTAGAACTTCTGGAAAAATATTTAAACTAAAGTGAGGAGTCATAAATAACTCAAATATTAATAAGAAAAATTTAGGAAAAATTTTAGAAATAAAATACAACCAAGTTAAATGAGCCGGTGCCCTAGCGATGGGTAACCCAAAGGGGAAGTTTCTGCCTCGCAATTAGGAGCCCTAGACCAGGGAGAAAATTCATAAAATAATTTTTGGGACTCCAGAGAAGGGTCATTGAGGTTCCTATGGCATTAGAATGCCAAGAAAATACTTAGAAAAATTTTTCAATCGGTACAGACAATTTTAGTCTCTTAAGCCAAATGGAGGGTATTTTGGTCATTTCGTCTTCAGAAATGATTTTTTACCAACTTTTCCAATTAAGTAAATAATTATTATAACATAAAATAGGAATAAATATTGATGAAAATTAAATTAAAAATGAGTAAAAGAAAGAAGAAAGAGAGATAAATCGACAACTCGGTAAGAGCAAAATTTGGTCAATTAAATTTGAGGGTCCAATATTAACCAAAAGTGATGATTATTAATTTAATAAAGTTAAATTAATTTAATTAATTGAAATTATGAAAATTTAAAAATAATTATTGAAAAGTCAAATTATAATGATTATAAACTTCAAAATAATTTCAAATTTGCCATTCTACTTATTTACCATATTGCCATTAAATATTTAATTATTATATAAGTTGATTATTGAACAAAAAAATCTGCATTTTTTCCCTTCTTCTTCCCGTCCAAGTGCCTTCTTCCTTTCTTCTCTAAAATTTTCCATTAAAACTTAAAATCCAAAGCTTAAAACCCTAAGTCACAACCAAATTTTTTCTTGGAAAAATTATAGCCCACCCTAAACTAAAGCTTAATTAGTAGAAAGCACTCAAGAAAACCAAAAAAAAAAAAAAAATTGAGTTTGGGGCAAGAGGAATTTCAGCCAAGGTGGACCAAGAAGGAGCTTCAAGTTTTTGATTGATTAGAAGGTTGAATTGAAGTTGAGTGAAGCTAAGGAATAAGGTTAGTGCTAGAAATTCTCTTGGAACTTAAAATTTATGCAAGTTGATTTAGGGTTTGCTCAAATATAGAATTTTGTGTTGTGACTTGAATTTGATGATGTTGAGGTTGATTATTGACTATTAGAAGTGTTATAAATGTGAATTGAAGTTTGGAAGTTGGGTGAAATTGAAAATTGGGAGTGCTTCTCTTATGCAGGAAATTTGGACCTATGAGTCCAGGGTATTGTTTGACCTATAACTGAGGTTGTGTGACTCCAATTGGTATGAGGCCAATTGGAGGTGAAACTAGACACATAATGGCACAACTTTGGTGAAGAAACCATGCCCAGATAACCAAACTAACTTGACCAAAAGTTTGCCCTAATTCGGGTGACCTGCAATCTGCCTGGGCAAAATGACTAAATGAATAGTATTTGGTCATTTGGCCATAACTCAATGTAGCAAGGTCCAATTGACCTGAAATTTTACCAGAAACAAGTTGAGATATAGACCAACAACTTTCATGAAGAAACCTGACCCAAATTATGACCATAACCTAGTCAAATTGCCAACCAAACTTGAGTTATCAAATCTGGCAGAAACAATTTTACCCAGAATTTTGGATTCTGCCCAATCCGGCCAGTCATGCTTTTTAGGCCATAACTTGAGCTACAAAACTCCAAATGGAGTGATTCAAAAAAGGAAATTCAACTAGACAAAATGAGGAACAACTTTCATGTTGATCAGTTTGCCAAATTTCCACTACAAAATTGACCAATGGAACAGAAAAGACAAGGCATGAAAACTGAAAATTCTGCCCAATTAACATTAAGCTTGGAAATGGTATTGGCAACCAATACCAACAAATTTTGAATGCAAAATGTGGTATCTTGGAGAACTTAGGTTCAATAAATTTATTATGTATTAAAAAGTCAACAATTTGAGTGCATAGCATTGTGAATAGTAATACAAAGACACAAAGTATAATAACTAAATTGGTAGAGGAAATTAAGGTATGAAATTTGGAATCCATGAAACATTCATGGATTACTTGGAATAGAAATAGTAATTTACCTAAATGACTTAATAAATACTTAAGTTATGTGAGTATATGATTAAGATTTGTATTCCCCTTACTAGTAGGTCTAATAAAACATAAGTAATACCACTTGAATATGAAATGAAATTAAACTAGATAGATTGTTGAGTATAAATAGGATGAGGTTTAAATTAGGATTTATGTTTCCATTACAAATAAGATAATAACACCTTGTATGAGTTATGAATTCATATAAATATTGAAGTGAATAAATGAATCACATGAAAATATAAATGAAACATTAGTTCTAGTTATAAGAGAAAGGAAGAATGTTTTGAATACAATAGTACATGTGAACCATTGTTTAGAATTGTGATAAATATGAATAACATAATGAATGAATAAATGAACCATATTAATTTATGAATGAGACATTAGTTCTCATTATTGTAGAGAGGAGAAGTATTTTAAGTACAATGGTATAAAAGGATAATTAATGTGAATTGTGATCATATAAATGATCAAATGAATGTATGAATTATAATTGAAATTTATCATGAAATAATAAACTCATAAAACACAATATATTAATATTTAATGATATTATGTGCCCTTGTATTGCCTAGACATGTGTGTCAGATTGGATAGTTTGGCATGCCAATAGGGTATTGTTTTAGCAGTACTGTGAAAGGCTTTATGCCCGTATTCATGGCTTTATGCCCGTATTCATGGCTTTTATGCCTGTATTCATGGCTTTTATGCCCGATTATGTGTTATCATGGCTTTTTAGCCATACTGACTGCATACGTGGTTGACGTTTCCCATGATATGACGGCCCGAGGCACCACGGTGTCCAGTGCCAACGTCCCGTTATCCAGTTTAGTCAGCCTGTCATAGGTTACTTGGGCAGTGAAATTTATTGAAATAAGTTAAGAATATTAGTAATAAAAAAAATATTAGAAATTAAATAAATGAGTAAGATGACCTAAAATAAATTAGAATAGTTATTTATTAGAAAGAATCGAAATGAACTGGACCGATATTAAAATTTACTTATTATGAAATAATCTGAGACAACCTAGAAAGTATTGAGAAAATGCTAAAAGATGAGCAAAGAAAATTATAATATACATAAATATTGCAAATGTGACTTACATGATAATATAAGCATAAATTTATTATTTTTAGATTATTTTTCTATGTACATTATTACTGTACATTGGCGAAATAAACAATTCCAAAGAAGACTAAATTAGGATAAAACTTATTAAATTTTAGAAACCGTATGTGAAGTATAAACAAATCTTAATTATTTGAATTCTGTTTTATTTCTATCTTTATTTGTATATTATTTCCTTGTTATATTATTGCACCACTAAGCAGCAATGCTTAGCGCGATGGAATTGTTTCCTCGCGCAGGTACTGAAGGTAAAGCCCAGATAAAAATACTAAACAGAGATTTTGGAGTTCTGATCTGCAGAGCGTTCAAGGTTGTCACCTCCTCAGCAATGCATGTAGATAGGGCTCACATTAAGCATATCATGTATTTTGTGTATGTTATTTATTATTTATATTGTAATATAAATTAGCAAATTGTAATTAATTTGTATATCATGGAAATTAAGGATTTATTTAATTATTGCAAATGATGTAAATTAATGCAAATTTGAGAATTTTACTATAAGAATGGAGCATAAATGAATTTGTACAAATGAGTATAGATTTGAATTACATAATGATTTTTCAAATAATGATATGAGTATGGAAATGATTATGAAATTGAAATATATGGATGAGATTTGAAATATGAGAAAATTATGAGAATGATTGATGAGATAATTATGATTAGCATGGATGAGATTTTTTTTTCTTATTTTAAAATATTGTTAAATTTCAAACAGGTGAATATTGAAATACGCGAAACGATAATAAAACAGGGGAAACTCCATTGGTTTCTCCGTCGAAAAATAATTAATATTAAATTAAACGAATTCAAAATTATTAAAAAAATAAAGTAAGATAAGTTAGGGTGCTCCGGCACCGATTGTAGCATGCCTTGCTCGGCTACATTGTAGTCGGGTGAGGGGTGTTACAGGTTTAAAGGAGACCAATTTTAAAATCCTTTGAAATCTCTTTTCAGTGAGACGAAGAATGCCTTAATTAACTTAATCCTACTTTCGTGGAGTTAAAATAAACCAAGACCTATTAAGTTTTTTAATCAATCTATTAATCCCTCTTAATCCTTAGTCTATTTCTAGATCTAAGCTAATTAAGTCTAATTTCATTATTGTCTATCACTTGGTTTTCTCCTTTCGGTGCTTCAACCAAGGATTAAGAACACAACTTAATGGGGCCCTTCATTAAGCATGCAAATAAGCACACAAAAAAAGGATTAAACCTCACAAATTTCATTAAATTGGAACTAACCCAGTTCAAATCCATAAAAATAACTCAAATATTATATCCCCAACTCCAAAATCAAAGAAAACTACTCAAAATCCATGTTTACTACAAGAGATTCTAAGTAAAAGAGGAAATAAATAATGAATATAAACTACAACTGAAGAAACCCGATAGATGAAGTGCAGAAAATGTGAAGAAGAGAAGAATAATCCAATTTTCCAGTCCAAAAATGGAAGTGGCGGCTGCTCTTCTTTTCCTTCCTTTCTCTGTCTTTCTTCCCCTTACTTCCCCCTATTTTCTGTGTGTGTCTAAATGAGGTAAAAATTCTCTATTTATTTTCTCTAACAAAGAAAACCCTAAAATGGTGTGTGAGGTAATCAATTCACGTGGGAGAATCTTTTCTTTTCAGCTCATTTATGAAGAAATGCACAGGTCATACAAGATTTTGTAGAAATCTGGCAGTTACAGGGGTTTCTCATGAGGTTGCACAAGTTATGCGGGCAGCCTGTGCAAGTTTTTGCATGTTTTGAAGCTTCCCGTGAAAGTACATAAGTGGATTGCACAAGTTATATGGCAAGTTATGCAAGTTTCGGTCATCTGGGAATTCCTTCCATGAAGCTGCGCATGAGGAGCTGCACAAGTTATGCAATCAGTTATGTAAGTTTCGGCTGGTGTAGAGTCTCTTCCGTGAAGCTGCATAAGGGAAGGCATGAAAGTACATAAGTTATACAATAGGTTGTGCAAGTTTTGATTGGTGGGAAAATATTTAATTCCTTCTAGTTCCTATGCAAAAACTGCATAGGTTATGCAACAAGTCATGCAAATTTCGGCAACTTCACAATTTTTAATTTCCAAGCTTTATTTTAGCACTTTTGGGTTTGGAAATTACTCCTTACTTGCACAATTACTTTTTAATTCCTTAATAACACTTTTTATCTACAAAATAAAAGCAAAATTATAATTTAGTTCAAAAATTGACAATTATGAAAAATTAGCTAAATAACTCATAAAATTAACTAAAAATAACTAACTGTTGACCCCGTGTAGCTCAAAATGAGCATTGATTTTGATGATAGCAAAACTCAAAGAGAATCTATCTAACCTAACTTTAAAGTGATGTGTAGATTCTCTGTCTTATGTATCTAAGGAGAAAGGATACTCAAAGGCATTTCAAAACAAATCCAAAATGAGAAAAGAACAAGACTATGGAAGCCAAGACTCAAAGAAAAGGTATGAAAGGAATAGTATTAGAGATTGAGTCTTAGGTCTTTTGTAAAAAGAATGGATGAGAATTTAGTCAAATGGAGCTCAAAAATGAAATTTTATTTTCTGATTATTTTTTTTTCTTTTTTCTCATCATGACCTTGGACACTACTATTGAAAATTTTTTTAAGGTCTAAATCATTTTACATTGCAAGTTGAGACATGTAGCTGTTGACTTAGTTTGCTAACTAGTTTGCTAAATTTTTTAGTTTGCTAATAAGTTTGCTAAAAACGTGAGTTTACTAACCAGTTTACTGACTGCTACTAAAATTTCATTAGTTTGCTAATTGATCAGAGCTGCTCAACTTCACACAAAAGGACAAAATAACGGCCATTTTGTCTTGGGCAGTGTGTATAATGTTCCAAAAGGGTTTCAAATGGTCTAAAATGATTTGGGACTATAAATACACCTTCCTTACTTCATTTTAGTTCGATGAAAGCCTACATTTGAACTCCAACTTTGATTTTTTATTTATTGCTTTCATTCAAGAGCTTTAAAGATTTTGAGCTTCCATTGGCAAATCAACTCATCTCTTCTTTATAGTTTGATTTGTATTGAGTAAGAGTGAGTGTTACAACATTGAATTGCATTTAAGAGAGGTTGTACAAGCACCTATTGAAGCTTGAGAGAGTAAGTGCTTGTGATAGCACTTGTAAAGGTTTCAAGCTACCTTGGTAAAAGCTTGGTGTTGAAAAGTTGTAAAGGGCTTTTGGTCTCTTGCCTTCAAAAGAGCAAATAGTGGAGAGAAGACTCAAAGAGGGTTCTTTGAGAGAGTGGATGTAGGCTAGTCAAGCCGAACCACTATAAAAATCATTGTGTTTGATCTCTCTAACCTTGACGTCCTTACTCTTGTGCAATTTAAATTTTTCTTGTTATATATGATATTGAATGTTGGTTGAATAGATTGAATTCATAAATTTGTGGACTTATTGAGTGAGTTGAGAAATTAGTTATATATTGTATGATGCATGCTTTGTTAGATATTGCCATATACATTGATTGAGGCTTGAATTGAAACTTAGGAACTCATTGTTGAAACACATATAACTATCATTTTGTATAGAGAAGCATCTAGTTGAACAAAGCCACAATTTTTCATTAGGCTACAAGCAAGGGCCGAAAAATTGTTAAAGTCCAATTCACCCCCCTCTTGGATTATTTTGGGACAACAAATTAGTATCAGAGCCTGTCTCTCTTGCTTAGGATATTACAACCTTAGAGTGATCCATAATGGCTGGTTCATCTAGTAATACTGCCGGTATACCCACACCATTAGCTGAAGGCTACTCAATCACTAGACCACCACTCTTCAATGGCACTAATTATTCATTTTGGAAAGTAAGAATGAGAAATTTCATACAATCTGTAGATATTGATGCATGGAGAATTATTAAAAATGGTCCATATGTTCCTCAAAAGAATGGTCCAGGAACTACAAAAGTTTCAAAACATGAAGATGAATATGATGACAATGATTGAAAGAAAATTTTTATAAATGCTAAAGCTATTAATATTTTGCATTGCTCACTTGATCTTAATGAATACAATCGTGTTTCAGGATGTCAATCTGCTAAGGAAATTTGGGATAAGCTTGAAGTCACTTATGAAGGAACTAATGTCGTCAAAGAGTCCAAAGCAAACCTTCTTATCCGAGACTATGAGCTGTTTGAAATGAGGCTAGGAGAATCAATTGCGGATATGAGTACAAGGTTTACTGATCTTGTAAATCTTCTCAAAGCACTTGGTAAAAGATTTGAGGAAGCTGAAGTTGTGAAGAAAATTCTTAGATCACTTCCAAAATCTTGGGAAGCAAAGACTACAGTTATCCAAGATACCAAGGATTTTAAAACATTCACTTATGATGAACTCATTGGATCTCTCATTGGACATGAGATGGTATACAAGAAAGATGAAGTTGAAAATGAGCAAAAGAAGAAGAAAAGCATTGCTCTCAAGTCAAATAAGGATGAAGATAAGAAGAAAGGAGTTGCATTCAAAGTTGACTCAAGTGACAACTCAAGTGCTTCGAGTGAAGATGATGATGAAATGTCTATGCTTGCAAGAAAATTTGAAAGGCTTTCAAGAAAGGAGGAAGCAAATACAAGAAATTCTTGAAAAAGTATACTCCCAAGGATAAACACTTTAGAGATTCAAAAGAAGAAATTGTATGTTATGAGTGTCACAAACCTGGACATATCAAGCCCAAATGTCCGTTACTCAAAAAGAAGAAAGGAAAAGAAGATAGGAGCAAGAAAGCTATGAAAGTAGTATGGAGCAACAGTGAAGAATCTTCAAATGATGAATCAAGTAACAAAGAGGCTGCTCTTCTTTGTATGATGGCACTTGAAGAGAAAGTCGAGAGTTCACAAAAGGAAGAAGAAAGTGACAATGAGGTAAATTCTTATGAATCTCCTAATGTAGAAGAACTTGAACTTGCATTTGCTATAGTATATGATGAGTATAGAAATTACAAGAGAAAGTGCACTAAAATGAATTTAGAAATTGAATCATTGAGATCACAAAATATTGCCATGTCCAATGTGTATAAAGAAAATGAATTTTACAAAGGATAAATTGCCTTGTTTAAAGAACTAGGTTTAGAGTTGAAAATCTCAAAAGATACTTGTGAAATGCTCATTGAGAAAAATAAAGTTCTTGAAGCTAAAGTAGAGTCTTTGACAAATGATTTGGCAAAATTTACAAAAGGACAAGAAACTCTAGATGTACTTCTTGGAAACCAAAGAATTTCAAATGAAAAATATGGAATTGGTTTTAATGGTTTCATGAACTATGACAAGTACAAGAATTATTTCATTAAAGCATTTACATCCTCTTTGCCTAATGTTACATGTTATTATTGCAATAAAAGAGGTCATATGATTAGTTCTTGTGCACTTAGGAAAGGTCATCTTAAGGTAAAGAAGGTATGGGTGCCAAAGGGAACGTTACCTAAGGTCACTAACCCCCAATGACCCAAAGTTGCTTGGGTACCTAAAGCTCAGTGATTAAATTTCAGGTTTGTTTCAAAGGGATGAAGGAAAGTGATAAATGGTATATAGATAGTGGTTGTTCAAAGCACATGACTGGTGAAAAGGACAAGTTTTCAGAAATTACAATGAAAGATGGAGGATATGTAAAATTTGGAGATAAAGGGAAAGGAAAAAAAATTGGAAATGGCACAATTGGAACCAAACCTTGTATTGAAGATGTATCGCTTGTTGAAGGTTTGAAATACAACTTGCTAAGTGTAAGCCAACTGTGTGATAAAGGTTTTGAGGTAAAGTTTACTTCTTCTCTATGTACAATCAATAACTTAGATAATGACATGTTGTTTATTGCAAATAGATCCAATAATGTTTACTTGCTTGACATGAACAATTTTGAAACTAATCATAGTACATGTCTAGTATCTCTTGATAACTCCAGTTATTTGTGGCATAGAATACTGGGTCATGCAAGCATGCATACACTCTCAAAATTGTCTAAGAAAGAACTTGTTAATGGTCTTCCTAAGATTAATTATGAAAATGAATTTCAATGTAGAGCATGTGCACTAAGAAAGCATACTAGAGCATCTTTTAAATCCAAAAATATTGTGTCTACCACTAGGCCACTAGAATTGCTTCATCTTTATTTATTTGGACCTGTATCTCCTACTAGTCTTGGTGGGAAGTCATATGCTTTAGTTATTGTTGATGACTATTCAAGATATACATGGACATTCTTCCTTGCTCACAAAGATGAAACTTTTGAAAAATTCACCTCTTTTAGTAAAATGGTTCAAAATGAAAAAGGCTTTTGCATCTCATCTATAAGAAGTGACCATGGAACTGAATTTGAAAATCATTTATTTGAGAAATATTGTGATAAATATGGAATCAACCATAATTTTTCAGCTCCTAGAACACCACAACAAAATGGGGTAGTAGAAAGGAAGAATAGGACTTTGCAAGAAATGACTAGAACTATGTTGAGTGAAAATAATTTGCCAAAATACTTTTGGGCTGAAGCTGTTAATACATCTTGCTATGTGTTGAATAGAGTTGTGATTAGACCAATCTTGAAAAAGACCCCCTATGAGCTTTGGAAAGGAAGAAAACCAAATATCTCATATTTCAAAGCATTTGGTTGTAAGTGCTATATTTTAAATAATAAGAAGGATAACTTAAAGAAATTTGATGCTAAATCCGATGAAGGAATCTTTCTTGGGTATTCAACAAAGAGTAAAGCCTATAGAGTGTTTAATAGAAGAACTTTGGTTATTGAGGAAACTATTCATGTTTTGTTTGATGAGACGAACCCTTCTATCAGAAGGAAAAATGTTTGTGATGATAATGATGAGCAGGTGTTTGGAAAAGAAAATATAATATCAAGTCAAGAAACAGAACAAATTGATGACAAAGATGAAGAAACTCAAGGAGATACTACAATAGATGTCCATAATGCCAATGATGATCAAATCAATGAAGGAATGCCAAATTTGGAAGAATTACAAGTAAATGAGCCCCAACATGAAGATTTACCTAAAGAATGGAGATTCCATAGAAATCATCCCCAAGAAGATATTATTGATGATCCATCTCAGAGGATGATGACTAGAGCACAATTGAAAAGATATTTTAGTAATGTTGTTTTTGTTTCACAAATTGAACCTAAATGTTTTGAAGATGCTCAAAATGATGAAAGTTGGATTCTTGCCATGCAAGAAGAACTAAATCAATTTGAGAGAAATAAAGTTTGAAATTTAGTGCCTAAACCAAAAGATCATTCAATTATTGGTACTAAATGGGTTTTTATAAACAAAATGGATGAAAAAGGCAATGTTGTTAGGAACAAAGCTAGACTAGTGGCTCAAGGCTACAACCAAGAGGAAGTGATTGATTTTGATGAAACCTTTGCTCCGGTTGCTAGAATTGAAGCTATTAGAATGTTGTGTGCCTTTGCATGTTACAAGGATTTTATGCTTTATCAAATGGATGTCAAGAGTGCATTTTTAAATGGTTATATTAATGAGGAAGTGTATGTTGCACAACCTCCAGGCTTTGAAGATCATGAGCATCCAAATCATATTTATAAACTTACTAAAGCTTTATATGGTTTAAAGCAAGCTCCTAAAGCATGGTATGAAAGGCTTAGTAAATTCCTTTTACAAAATGATTTTCAAAGAGGCAAAGTGGATACAACACTTTTTGTTAAGAAGCATCATAATGATATGCTCATTGTGCAAATTTATGTTGATGATATAATTTTTGGTGCTACTAAAGAATCTCTTTGCAAGAAATTTTCTAAGATTATGCAGAATGAATTTGAAATGAGCATGATGGGTGAGCTCACATTCTTCCTTGGACTTCAAATTAAGCAAATGAAAGATGGCATCTTCATAAATCAATCAAAGTACATCAAGGATATGCTAAAGAAATTTAAGATGGAAGATTTGAAGAGCATGGGCACTCCTATGAGTTCAACTATTAAAATGGACAGTGATGAAAAAGGTAAAGAAGTAGATACCAAACTTTATAGAGGTATGATTGGCTCTCTTTTGTATCTTACTTCATCTAGACCAGACATACACTTTAGTGTTTGCTTGTGTGCAAGATTTCAATCATGTCCAAAAGAATCCCATCTAAGTGCAGTTAAAAGGATTTTTAGATATCTCATTGGCACATACTCAATTGGCTTATGGTATCCAAAATGTGAATCATTTAATCTTATTGGTTATAGTGATTCTGATTTTGCTGGAAGTAGACTGGATAGAAAAAGTACTTCAGGTACTTGTCAATTTCTTGGTCTTGCACTAGTTTCTTGGCACAGTAAGAAACAAACTTCAGTAGCTTTATCTACAGTAGAAATGAGAATATATAGTCTTTGGTACTTGTGTTGCTCAAATCTTATGGATGAAACAACAATTGGAAGATTTTGTTTTAAAATATAATCTTGTTCCAATTAGGTGTGACAACACAAGTGCCATAAACTTGATCAAAAATCCAATCCAACATTCAAGAACAAAACATATTGAGATCAGACATCACTTTATTAGAGATCATGCTCAAAATGGAAATATCAAAATAGAGTTTGTTGCCTCTGAAAATCAACTTGCTGACATTTTTACAAAACCACTTAATGAAGAAACCTTTTGTAGAATTAGAAGGGAAATTGGTATGTGTGAACCACTTGATTGAAATTGAAGTCATAATAATTTCATGTTTCTACATTTTATTCAATGTGTGTGATCTGCTATGATATAAGTTTGCTAAGAAATCTTTAAAGAATATTAGCTAACTTGTTTGTGTACTCGTAAAATTAGTTTACTAAGTTGTATGCTAATATTGTGTGACTAAAATTAGTTTGCTATATCGTGTACTATTCAAATCTCAAACCAAAACGTGATTATGCTTGAAACTCTCTGCATGTCCAGCAATGCATTTATCTTTTCACATTTGATATCACACTCTCAGTGCTGTGTCAGACATGTAGAAATGTTTATTTGTGCATATAGGGATAGATAGACTTGTTTGAAATATAAAATAATAATAAAAAAAAGAGATAAGAAAACAGGTTCAGTTGAAAGTACAGTGAAACAGAAAAGCGCGAGACTCAAGAGGACTTAAACCCTCTGCCACACGAAACCCTCATGCTCTCTCTCCTCTGCATCATTTCACGACACCATACCTCTAAAACATACCCATTTTCTTTCTGACAAAATTCATCCAAACCCATCAGACTTCTCATCTCACCTTTCTTATCCACTCCTAACACACCGAAAAACCAGTGTTCAAATTCACCATTTTTTTTAATGGCTCGTGCTAAACGCAAGTCTCATGTTGCTGTTGCTGCTTCGTCTTCCTCGTCAGCCTCCGACGATGTCCCTGTCGCCACATTGCGAAAGAAATTGAAAGGGAAGAAAAACTTACCTGCATCGAAATCAGCTTGTGAGTCTTCCGAACCATCCAAGGGTGTCGAACCCACTATCTCAACACCAGAAAAGAAAAAGAAGGGACAAAAGCAAGGGATTGATACCCAACAAAAAATGCATGCCGTAAAATCTTCGGGCCCAGTGGATAAAGCACTGTTAGATTGCAAATTTATCAAGTGGGAGTACTTTAATCAGGTAAACTTTCAATTCAAAGAGCTTTTTGAGTTTCAAGGATGGATGGATGTGTGTGAATGTACAAATGGGTATTACCCTAGGCTTGTTCAAGAGTTTTATAGGACTTTAAGAACAGTTGATGATGAGGACAAATTTGAGGTAGTTTTGAATGACAGTGTATATGGTGTCTTTGTTGAATTGATAGCTACGGCTTTAAACTTGCCTAATAATGGAAATAAAATTTCCACACATAAGGATGTTGCTAGGGTGGCAGGATTTAATTTGGTTGAGTTTGAAAACGAAGTGTTTCCTGTTAACACTACCACAAACGAAAAGTCCACTAGCACAAAAGCCCTTCAACACATCAAAATCATTCACAGTATGGTGAATTACATTTTCTGTCCTAAATTTGGTAGCTATGGTTATTTGAGTCACCTGGACATGTGTATTATGTGGCATATTGTTAACAAAGTAAGGATGAATTTGGCTTACTTGATTTTCAAGAACATGTGCAAAGCTTATGGGATTGGAAAACTGCCTTATGCACATCTTTTGACTGCTATGTTTAAAGAGTTGAATGTGAATGTCTCTAAGGAAAGCTGTAGGACTGATTTGATTGTGCTCAGAGAAATTCACTTTGACACTGATGGGAGAAAGAAAAGGTTTGAAAATGGTGGTTCTTCCTCTGCTAAGGTTGGTTCTGATTCTGCTAGTGAATTTTTGAGTGAGATTCAAGGGCTAAAAGCTACTGTTAATGAACAATTTAGTTCAACCCATCAGTCCATTGACATTCTGAGAAAATATGTGGATGTGATTAACTACAAAGTGAGTCACCTGCTTACTCAAAATGAGGAATTGAAGAGGCTAATTGTGGATCTTCAGCAGGCTAAAGAAACTGGTTTTCCAACTAAAGTTGAGGTTGCTACTCAAGTCTCTGCTGATAAGGGTGAAAGTAATAAGATTGGTGAGTCTCCAGCTGCTGTGGCACATGAAAGTGACCAAGTAGCTGAACCAGAGCTTGAACCTGCAGTAGAAGCTCCTGTTGAGCATGGTAGTGAACAGGTCATTGAACCTGAAATTGGTCCTACAACTGGTGTACCTACTGAGCATGATATTGAAAAGGTTGTGGAACCTAAAGGTGAGCTGCCTGTTGAACCTTCAAGTACACCACCTATTGAACCTGCTGCTGTCCCTACATAGCAGAAGGAAGCCTCTCTAAAGGATCACCAAGAGAGTGCTCCAACTCAACTATCTGCAGCTGCTGTCCCTGCAGCCACGAAAAGTAAGAAACGGTATAAGTCAACTATGTCAAATCCATATCAGACACTAGCTGCTGCCCTTCAACCACCATCTGATGAAGATGAGTCACCAAAGGATGATCAATTGGCTGACCAAGCATCTCAGCCCCCTGTTATTAAACTCCCTAGGAAGAAGATGGTGCCTTCCAAATCCACTCGCAGAAGTAAAAGACTTAAATAGCATCTCATCTGGATTTTTAGTTTACTATCTGCATGATTAGTTTACTAGTCTGTTTGCTACTATTGGTTTTTAGTTTGCTACTGTTTACCTTACTGCATTTAAATTCGGCCTAACATGATTCTTTTTGAGTTATTTTCTCCTGTTTCCTTTTTGATTGATGACAAAAAGGGGGAGAATAGGATGGATATGAATGTGTTGATACTTGTGTTGATGGATATGTGTTGATGGATATGGATATGTGAATATGTGTTTATATGATGGATATGAATGTGTTGATACTTGTGTTGATGGATATGTGTTGATGGATATGGATATGTGAATATGTGTTTATAGGATGGATATGAATGTGTTGATACTTGTGTTGATGGATATGTATTTATACTTGTGGTTATACTTGTGAATTGTGAATATGCTTTATAGCATAAACTCAGGGGGAGCTTATGTACAGAAAATAGATTTCTTGGAAATTATGTGCATATATTTAGGGGGAGCATTTTCAGCATACTATACTGCTTGGATTTACATACTCACATAAACTTTCACACACTTTTATTTTTGATTGTTGATTCAGTTGATTTTTGTCATCATTAAAAAGGGGGAGATTATTGACCCCGTGTAGCTCAAAATGAGCATTGATTTTGATGATAACAAAACTCAAAGAGAATCTATCTAACCTAACTTTAAAGTGATATGTAGATTCTCTGTCTTATGTATCTAAGGAGAAAGGATACTCAAAGGCATTTCAAGACAAATCCAAAATGAGAAAAGAACAAGACTATGGAAGCCAAGACTCAAAGAAAAGGTATGAAAAGCATAGTATTAGAGATTGAGTCTTAGGTCTTTTATAAAAAGAATGGATGAGAATTTAGTCAAATGGAGCTCAAAAATGAAATTTTATTTTCTGATTATTTTTTTTCTTTTTTCTCATCATGACCTTGGACACTACTTTTGAAACATTTTTTAAGGTCTAAATCATTTTATATTGCAAGTTGAGACATGTAACTGTTGACTTAGTTTGCTAACTGGTTTGCTAAATTTTTTAGTTTGCTAATGAGTTTGCTAAAAACTTTAGTTTACTAACCAGTTTACTGACTGCTACTAAAATTTCATTAACTTACTAATTGATCAGAGCTGCTCAACTTCGCACAAAAGGATAAAATAACGACTATTTTGTCTTGGGCAGTGTGTATAACGTTCCAAAAGGGTTTCAAATGGTCTAAAATGATTTGGGACTATAAATACACCTTCCTTACTTCATTTTAGTTCGATGAAAGCCTACATTTGAACTCCAACTTTGATTTTTTATTTATTGCTTTCATTCAAGAGCTTTAAAGATTTTGAGCTTCCATTGGCAAATCAACTCATCTCTTCTTTATAGTTTGATTTGTATTGAGTAAGAGTGAGTGTTACAACATTGAATTGCATTTAAGAGAGGTTGTACAAGCACCTATTGAAGCTTGAGAGAGTAAGTGCTTGTGATAGCACTTGTGAAGGTTTCAAGCTACCTTGGTAAAAGCTTGGGGTTGAAAAGTTGTAAAGGGCTTTTGGTCTCTTGCCTTCAAAAGAGCAAATAGTGGAGAGAAGACTCAAGGAGGGTTCTTTGAGAGAGTGGATGTAGGCTAGTTAAGCCGAACCACTATAAAAATCATTGTGTTTGATCTCTCTAACCTTGACGTCCTTACTCTTGTGCAATTTAAATTTTTCTTGTTATACATGATATTGAATGTTGGTTGAATAGATTGAATTGATAAATTTGTGGACTTATTGAGTGAGTTGAGAAATTAGTTATATATTGTATGATGCATGCTTTGTTAGATATTGCTATATACATTGATTGAGGCTTGAATTGAAACTTAGGAACTCATTGTTGAAACACATATCACTATCATTTTGTATAGAGAAGCATCTAGTTGAACAAAGCCACAATTTTTCATTAGGCTACAAGCAAGGGCCAAAAAATTGTTAAAGTCCAATTCACCCCCCTCTTGGACTATTTTGGGACAACACTAACATATCAATAAAATGACTATGAAATTTAACCTAAATGACTCTATAAAATGCGTGTATCAATAACCTATTTACATGACCCTTTTTCTTTGATAAAAGTTTTACTAGTCTCCACCTTTACTCTGAATTTGTTGTCAATATCCAAATTGCTAAGAGATACAAACCTGCACTTGACATTTTATCCATTTTATTGTACCTTTTAGGACCACAATACTAGCACAGTGATAGCAATTAGGAAAGAACATGAAGGCCTTTACATTCTAGATGAATCTAGTTTTCTGCAGTCTACTATTCATTTGTTCACTTCCAAAATTAGTCATTCGCTTGCTTTTACCTCTATAAATACTAGATTCTCTAATATTCATATCAATAAAAAGAATTTACATTCTTTTAAGTCTACTAGAGCTTTAGATTTTGTTGTGATCCATGCTAGATTAGGTCATGATCTCATCAAAAACTTTTGCATATCCAATAATTACATACTACTATTGATTATAATTACAAGTGTGACCTTCGTCATCTAGCCAAACAATCTAGAAAACCTTTTCCTATTAGAAACAATAAAACCCAAATACTTTTTAAACTTATACATATAGACCTATGGGGTCCTTATGCTGCTAAATCTATTTCTGGAGATAGTTATTTTGTGACTATTGTTGATGATCACTCCAAAGCAACCTGGACTTACATGATCAAACATAAGGACCAATGTTTTTCTGTTCTTAGTCTCTTCTTCCAATATGTAGAAAATCAATTTAATATGAAAGTTAAAGTTGTGAGGACAGATAATGGTAGTGAGTTTGCCAATCACAAGGGTGCTCATTTATTTCATTCTAAAGGAATTGTATATCAAAATATCGTCCTTATACCCCTCAACAGAATGGGGTAGCTAAAAGAAAACATAGACACCTTTTAGATAAGGTAAGGCTTGTGCAGTGGGTATGGGACCTGTATGGTAAAGGGCAGCTTCTGAAAGTTATGGACATAAGGTTGAGTAAAGAATTTGATGAGCGGCAATTGGAATGCTTGATGATTGTTGGATTATGGTGCTACCATCCTGACTCTGCACTTCGGCCATCTAGAAAGCAAATGATAAATGTCCTGAATTTTGAAGCTCCATTGCCTAGCTTTCCAGCAAAGTTGCTAGTGCCAATGTATTGTGCACCTCCCATGAGTCAGTGCAAGTTCTCCTACACATTTTTGGGCTTGACAACTTATGAGAGCAGCTGCACCATGAATTCCTCGCTCTTGACAAGTGGGTCTGCAAAATCTCTTTTGAAACAAGAGAAACATAATGTCTGATCTTCTCAAGTCTATAGGCTGTAAAAATTAACTTTCCCTTGTAATGTATCCGTGCTTATTGTAAATTTCCCTATTAAGCTTATAGAGCTTAGTGTTTCATTGATTATTATTAATGAAATAGTCCCACATTGGAGTTGTTTTCTGCCATAGGTTCCTTTAAGAGTAAAATTGGCAAGTTGTCACATGACGAACATATATTCCATTTACCTGCTGGTTGACCATTGATGAAAACATGACCAGTTTAATCAACTGTAAGAAGAGGATTCTGTCCATTCTTCAAAAACCCTTCATTTAATGGTCATGTTTATGACGGTTTCAACAGTCATGTTTACGATGGTTTCAACTCGAAAATGGTTGCAATTGCAAGGCTGCTTATTGAAAAAAAAAAAAAAAAAAAAAAAAAAAAAAGAGGTCATTGTTCCAATTCTCCATCTGCGTTGAAGCTAAAGCCATCGACTAAGTGTGAAATCTATGGATTTGATTGTTCATTTGTTTGCTTTTCGTTAATTGCTCTACTACTCTTCCCCTCTTTTCTATTTTATTTGGTTCATTGTATTTTTTAGTTACTAACATAGGGTTAATTACCGTACAAGTGTGCCATGGGAAGGAAAATATGAGAAAATGGTTCAAAATCCAAAAATTATGGGAGTGGGGTGAGTTGAAAATCCAGACGCGAGTCAAAATAGCATCTTTAGTTGGGACGCTATTGATGATAACATGCAGAGGGAAAGCAATCCGGACGCTATTGTTGACAGCGTGCAAATGGGTGGGACGCTATCATAGATAGCGTGCAAACTATTTACAGAGAATCTCTACAGCCCCGTCCCATCAAGTCAGCCAGGAATGAACAGAGGACGCTTCTTTGACTGGTGTCCTGAGCTCCACTAAACGCCATTTACATTAGCGTCCAAACTGTGCAATTTAAACCCCACTTACAGCACTCTCTCGTCCCTCTCATTCGTCCCTCTCATTTACAGCACTCTCTTGTCCCTTTCTTCTCTCATATCCGTCATTGCCTCCCTTCTCCCTTCTCGTGGAACTGCTTGTTAAACCAGGTGGTGGAGCCAGTTTGTGTTCGGTGGACCAAGAAGCAGAAAAAGATTTGTAGTGGTGGACCAGTAAGAAAAAAAAAATTATGCTTGTCTTTTGTGATTTCTGAAGATATATTGTCCTATTATAGGTACGTATTTTACTTTCTTAAGAAAATAAAAATGTAATATATTTAAATGTTTTAGTGTTTCATATATTTATGTTTGTAGAAAGTTGATGAAATATTTGTTTAAATATGCCTGCATGTGTTAATATGTAGTTTTTGAGTGATATTTTGCAAGTATAGGGTGATATTGTTATATATGAGAAGAAAAATGAGTGATTTATTGTTAATATTTTCAAATGAATTTTTTTGTGTAATATATATTTAATTTTTGTAATTTTTAACTAGTTATAGATAATCTTAAAAATTAAACTAGTTTCAATAAGATATCCATTGGCACCTCATGATGCACCCCTAGGTGCTAGGTATGTAACTAAATTTATATTTTTTTTCCATTAAACAATCAAAAAATTGGTGTTTATTGCATTACATTTTAAATTTTCTCATCAACTAACAAGTGGAGTAGAGCTCAACAGATCACTGAAGTTACAACCCATGTACTACAACAAATTTGGTACAATCTTGATCAGATGCGACCTGAAGATGTAAATCAAAATTCTCAAAATCTGACTTAAAATAGTGTTATATTTTTTTCCTATATTTATAATCACTTTATGTTTTGCAAATTTAATACTTCATGTTTTGCTCATATTCTCTTGCAGATTACATGGGAACCATATAATGAGGAATTGTTGGATGAGCTGCCCGACATGTGCATACAGGGCCGTCCCATATGAAAGGCAATTGCGCCATTAATTTGCTTCCATATTATTGAATGGCACCAGCCTGATAGAGTGATGAGGTAGTTTGGTTTGGCCCAACCTATTCCACGATGACCGATGCAAACAGATGAGTTACATGAGATTACTCTCTGATTTAGTGAGAGTAATTGGGCGTACCACCATGCGACGTACATTAATCGTTGGAATAGGCGAGAACTATACATTGTTCAAGGGCAAGAAATGGCACAACCACTCCACCATCATTCTGAATATATGGAGTGGTATCGTCGAGTTGCAAGACGTTGGATCTCAATAAGTGGAGCTACCATTGGTTGTGTGGTAATCATTTACAATACGTATTTTTTCATTATTAAATACTTAGTAATAATAATTTTTAATTTTTTTAACACAAACTGTAACATAATACATGGACTTCATATTTTTACAGGAGGATGCAATTGAGGATTGTTTGCTAAAATTACAGAACCCATCAACAGAAAATGTGGCTAAAGTTAAACGTACATTAAGAAAAATGATGATTGCTCTAGAGGAAGAAAGTCAATTTTCCCAAATGCCACCTCCTCAGTCCGCACCTCAAGCAGCAACCTTTAATGATGAATTAGAAGAGGACCAACCCATCAACCAGCTTGAGCCCTCACATAGAGCAGCACGACATCGATCACGTCCTGCTCGACGTCGTCAACATCCAATGCGTCCAGCCTCTCCTCCCGATGATGCTTTACCCCCACCTGTCGCATTCCACCCTTACTGCATCACATCAGCGCCTGATCATTTTGATCCTATTCCCTCGACTCCTGCATTGTCTGACCCTGCTCCATCCATTATATTCCAATCATATTCTGAAACTATCCCAACTCATTACACTGGTTGGATGGCTACCCCATCAATGCCTGGCCCATCAGCACCATGGATGTCGTATCAAACTCAAATGCAAAACAGAAGCACATTCGACTTTACTGAGAGTCAGTAGTCGCAAACACCATTCGACGGCTTATTTGCTCGATTTGGCAGACCATTAAGCATTGGGCCATCACACTATACTTCAGGTCAATTTAGTAGATATAGGTCAGAACAATACTTTGCACCATATCAGTCTGGTGCCTTAGGCCATATTCCATCTGCTGTGAGTTTAATTGGACACCATGAACAAAGTGTTGTGCATTATACTGCAGAGGGAGAATCATCAAGACAACATCAAGGGCAACCTAGCCAACCCAAAGATGCACAAAGTCATCCAGCAGAACATCAAGAAGGGGGATAACATCTAGTTCTTCGACCGAGACAACATATACAAAGACCTGGTTGTAGCACATAACTGATTTAAATATTTATTTTCATTTACATATTAATTATGAATACTTCTCTCAAGTTATTTCTTGCTTCAAGTCAATTGCTACAATATGCTAGTAATAATTTTTATATTTTTTGCATAATTAAATTTAAAATAAAAAAGTTATTAAAACTAATGACTATATAATACACAATGCAGACCACACTTTATTAAAAACTATAAATTTTTTGTTTAGATTGCAATTTAATTTCCTAAAATTTTTTAATAACTTAATTTGGCACTAACTGAAAATCAATTTAGTATCTAAATTTTATACTATTATACATGCTAACACATAATAAATAATAATTTAATTTCTTTTAAAATTTAAATTTATTAATTGCTATCAACAAAATAAATTATTCATAATTATAATAAGAATAAAAATTAATATTAAAGCAATGAATTTTACTTAATTTCTTATTTTTTTTATATTACAAATATTTTGTGAAATTATAATTAAACAATTTTAATTTTTTTAATGTGTATAAATTATTATAAATTTTTATGTCTACATGCATGAGTATGGCCTTAGGATGCTAATTAAGCTAGCGGGCTGCATACGGAATACTTTCCATTAATTGCCATCCACTCTCTCCCATAATTTAGTTTATTGAGACCATTTTTTAGTAATTTCAATTGTACAACATTTAATTTATTTAAATTTATAAAATTAATTATTCTTTTAATAATTACAATTTAAATTTTTATTCAAAAAATATAGTTCAAATAATATTTTTATTTTATAAAACTCACATATTTTATAAAAAAAACTATAGTACATATTTTTGTTATTTTTTGGACATAAAATTTCTAGTAATTTGAAATTGTACAATACCCTTTTACATTTACCATTTAATTTCTTTAAATATATAAAAATAATTATTTTTTAAAATAATTACAATTTAAATTTTTATTCAAATATAATACTTTAATATTTTTATTTTATAAAACTAACATATTTTCTAAAAAATTATAGTACATATTTTTTGTTAATTTAATACAGTCACAATTTTACACTTTAATATTTTAAATTTACAAAACTATTATATTTAAAAAAATACAAAATTACTATGTTTAGGTGTGTGTGGCTTGGATAAAATCACTACTATGAGTAGCGTTTTGGACTGTGTAATTATGGCCACAGTTCTGACATAAAAAAGCTATCATGAGCAGCGTTTTCAGCATAAAAATGCTATTATGAGTAGCGTTTTGAGCATTAAAACGCCTGTGATAGTAGCGTCCAAGAGGATGCTATTTAAATTAGCGTTTTGGACATTAAAATGCTACTAATACTAGCGTTTTTACATTTACACACTTTTTTAATTACATTCCTGACTTTTTTCACCCCACTCTGATAATTTTTTCACATCGCACCTAATTTTGATATTTTTTTCTTCTACAATAACCTTGTACGGTAAAAAACTCTACTAACATATTTGCATTCATTTCGGTTTTTTATATTGTGTCGATTTTTTTTTTATTTGAATTGATTTGTGCTTTGCATTTTTTATCTTTTGATTTGTGTTTGGCTTGAGAGAATTCAAGAAAATGAGATACAATAACATAACCTTTTGACTTGCTAGAAAGCTAGAGAAAATCTGGAAAGCAATGAAAAATTTTAAAATTGAAAAATTAAACTAAACCAAACTGATCTATTTCTATTTGATTTAATTTAATTATTTGAATAATTTATTTTGATTCAATTTTTATATTTTTAAGAAATTTAATTTTTAATTTATTCAATTGGATTCGATTTTGAACCGAATCAATTAAAAGCTCAACCTTTCTGATTTGAAAAAAAAATAATATATATATATATATATATATATATATATAGAGAGAGAGAGAGAGAGAGAGAGAGAGGCCTCCAATGCTAAAAGCCATAGCAAGAATGCGAAGTCTTCTGTCTTTTCTACATGGTTTCCTTGAAACTTCACAAAAACAACCGGCATTAATTACAATTCTTTTTTTAGGAAAGCATCAACTTATTAATCTCTCCGTCTTATTGTAATAGCTTACAAAGGTTTTTGTACAAGAATTAAAAAAAATAATAATTAAATAACATTATTTTTATTAAAAAATAACATTATTTTTTTAAAATAAATATTAATAATTAATTAAAATATTTTTATAATATTATTGAAACATAAAAAATTATTAAAAAGAAAAAATTATATTAAAAATAATAATAGATACAAAAATAAAGTTAAAAAAATACTTTCTTGCTTTTCTAAAATAACAAATAAATTGAAATAAGAACAATTTTTCTAAATCAAACGAAGAGAGTACGTTGCTATGCTATTTGTCTATCTTGATTTCTTTTCTAATATTGAATCAACCAAATGTCTTTTTCTGAATCTGTTTTTCTAACTCTAAGCCTTCTTTGATTGCTTAATTGTCCAATGAAAGGAAATTTAAAATAATAATAATAATAAATCAAAAGAAAAGAAAGGAAACTTATTTTCCATTATTTTAATTTTGCATCGTTAAATGTTACATCAACCTTTCCTTTTTTATCCATTAATTTATTATATTATAGTGCAAATATGAGGGAGAAAACCGCGTTAAGCAATGTGTTCATTAAATAATATAATAAGGAATTGGATACTTGAGTTGGTATTCTCATTTAAATAGTTAATTTGGAGTGGTGTGATACATAATAGACATCTGAACCAATGATAAATCGTCTTACTCATCCTTCCCATCACAATGAGTGGTGGGCTTTGCATTAACCAAGTCCAGTTTCCGATTAACTGTTCTGTAAACATGTCACATTTTGATCTAAATTAAATCAGCAGAAATTATTGAGCAAATTTATGCACTAATCATCCTAATGATTGACTAACAATTACAAACTTACTAAGAACGTAAAAGCAGCGAATACAGAATTGATATATTATGAGTCTTATCTCAATTAGATTGGAGTATATTGAAATCCCGCACCAGGTGAATAAAATATGTAAAGATAAAATGATAAATATAAATGATTGAATTGTACTATTTCTAAATTTAATAGACTAAGTCAAATAATGAGTATGCCACTAGATTTTTTTTCACTTAATAGTTAATTCTATGAATTTTGAGCAAACGATTAGGAATTAACTTGGCTTATTTTGTTAGTTTTTTTTTTCAAATTAAAAATAAATAATATTTAAAAAATTTACTATTTAGTCCCTGCCACTAGCAACACTTCCTCTCCATTAGCTTCTTCATGACACAAAGGACCAAATTCTTTTACAAAGACTTCTTGTTCATTGGATTTCAGGGTAGGAGATAATGGTGGCATTTGGGTTAATGAAAATTGAAAGAGATGCGTTTGAAAGGGAAAATAAAATAGATTATAGAAGAGAAAATTTTATATAGATATCCTGAAACATAGTTTAAAGGAATTTTGATTTGGGTGCTTGGGTCTTTATCACTGCTTCCCTAAGTGCCTCTTAGGTGTGTGTGTGTGTATGCTTCTCTGCCCTTAATCAAGAAACCATCTAGAAGCATCTTGTAACTCCCTAATCTTGTTTTGGGCTAAAAAAAGAAAAGAAAAACAACGTAATTCCATCTTTCAACGCTTTTGGGTAGTTCGTCATTCTTCGGTCTACATGATCACAAAAATAGTTTGGATTATATTTAAATTAGTGAAATATTGAAAATTTTGTATGTTCTGCAATATGATGATGAGATAGAAATGTAGAGATGAGAGATTGAGATAGGAAAGCAAAGAACATAGGAAAACAGGGGAAAGAAAGAAAAATGTGGGGAGAGAGAGAGATAATATGGGAAAGAGAGAAATAATAGCTAGAGAGTGAGAGAGGGATAGAGATGAATAGTAAGGAGAGAAGGAAGGAGAGAGAGAGATAAACAATAGGGAGAGCGAGAGATTCAAAGTTTTCTCTCTCTTTGGACGATTAACAACTAGATTGAATGGAAGGACTTCCAATTTTGATAAAGTGAAATCTAAGGGACTAAATAGTTCCTAAAATATAAGGAGCAAATCGTTATTAATAGTAAAACTTAAGGACTAAATAATAAATTTTTCAAAAAATTTTATCTTATTAAACAAAAATTCAAAAAGATTACTAGCCAAACAATTAGAACAAGGTATACCTACCCTCTGTCTGAAAACATGAGTCTAACCTCCGATTGTCACACCTTACCCCTCTGTAAGGCATAACATGATCCCGTAGAATACCTAATGAACTACCGAACTTCACCTACCGATAATTCATTAAGTACACTACAAGGGATTTTAAAACTATTTTCTTGCATTTTGGAAGCGGTGAGCATTTTGGTAGGAATTAAAATCATTTATTCAAAGCTTATAAACTGGTAAAAATTTTTGTCCACTTTAATTTTACTGCAAATTTTATAAGAATTTTGATAGAGTTTCGTTTGTATTTGGAAAAAGCAGTTCTTCAAATACCTAAGAAAAACACTTCCAAAAAATTTTCACAACTCCCAACCACTAAATAATTTCAAGTCGACTCAATTTAATCCACTTCAAAAATAATTCTACAATCCAATCAAAGTTTATCATCTCAAAATATTTAATAACTTCATTCACAGTGTATAAAGTATGAAATTCATAAACTACAAATATTAATTTACAAAAAGAAGTTTCAAAAATAATATTATTACAACTTATTATACAACTGCTCACTTTACATTGATACTTATGACATTACAGTATTTACATCAAAATAACTACAAGGGTATAAAACAATACCCGTACAGAAAAGGTCAATGAAGTCTTCAATATCGATAGCAGCTCACTCTGCTGCTTTCTCCTTGCTCTTATCTGCAACAGCAAAACAAGCTATCGCTGAGTATACAAATACTCAGTGGTGCACAATAAAAAATTTGAAATAAAATACATAAACCATTCATTGCCCAAAACACAATTTAAATATTTCTCAATCACATTTCACAAATTATCAAAATTCATAATAATACAATTTAGTAAAATAATTTAAGAACACAGTGTTGCCAATTCATACACAACTTAAGCCATGACACAAAATTTCCGATCAATGCTACGTTGTACACCACGACAAAGTAATCTACAATCCCACCAATCGAAATCAATGAGGGAGGTGGCTAGCTAGCTAATGAGTACTCATCCGATCTACAACCTCAACTGGTCAACCAGAGAGGGAGGAAAGATAACCGATCTCACCCCATAAATGGAGGAGGAATAATAAGAAACTGTCATGCTAAGTGTGAATCAAAAATCAATTTCAAACATTTTATTCAAATGATTCGTGAGAAATCCAATAAATTTCCAAAGTCATAATTTCATTCACAAGATGGCAACACAATTCATAATTAACTTCAAATTTTCATAAATCACACTAAATCAATTTTTCAATGACAAAAGGCTCAAATAAGGTTTATTGTGCACAAACCTGACGTGAGTCACCTCTAGGCCTTGACTCAGTCTCTCAGAGCTTCCAAGTCTTTTTCAGCTAAAACACACAGTTTCACAGTGTTTCAGTACCATAACTTAGCATAAACCTAAAAATAAATTTAACTTCACTTTTATCTAGCTTTAATGTGCTAAACTCGACGTTCTTAAAATTTTTATGTTTCGGGTTACTATTCACTACACTATTCAAGTCAAATTGTTGACTTTCTAAGGCTTAATAGGTATGGGAATTTCAACTTCACCCACATATCACATTTTGGTCACCAAACTTGTTGGTTTTGGTCATTTTCTCAAAACTTTGGTCTTTTAGGCAAAATTGCCAAATTTTCAGTTTTGGTGTCCAAGGTTGCACTATTCCATTGGTCACTTTTCTGTTGGAATTTGGCAAAACTTCCTTCATAGAAAATATTTCCTATTGTCTTAAGTTTATTCTCCTTTTTGAATCACTCCAATTGGAGTTTTGTAGCTCAAGTTATATCCAAATTACAGTTACTGTTCATGCTGCAGATTTTAGTTCTTACAGATTATTAATCCAACTTCGCTCAGCAATTTGATCAAGTTAAGTCCATAATTTGATCTAATTTTCTTCATATTAAATGTTCTACTATGCCTTAGGTTTCCATCGGTTCAAGAATCACCTAAATTGGAGTTTTCTAGAGAGAGTTATAGCCATTGAAACTTTATTGTTCATATGGTAAATCTGCAGTTCTACAGATTCAGTGATTCAATTTTGCTCAGTAATTTGATTGGGTTAATGGCATAATTTGAGTTTGTATTCTTCATGAAAATTTTAGGTCTATATCTCATCTAACCATTGGTAAAATTTCAGGTCATTTTGAGCTATCTAGCTAGAGTTATGACCAAATGAACAAACACTATTCATTTTGTCAGTTTATGCAGGGCAGCCTGCAATTTTTCAACTTTGGTCAATTTGTTCACTAGATTTTAGTCACTTTTTGGCCATGCTTCCTAAATGAAAATTGTGTCATTTAGTGCCTATTTTCATTCCCAATTGGTCTCATACCAATTGGACTTGTAAAATTTCATTTTTGGTCCCTCAAAGTTGACTTGGTCATGCTGCAGTAGCATGACCACACTCCCTACGAATTTGACTTTAATTCCAACACTTCTAACACACTTAATTAGGTCACAAATGACCATTTCTCACTTCACATTACGTCAAAGACACCATTTACAAGTTTTTCACAATTTTTGGTCTCTAAACCCTAATGTCCAAAACCCTAATTCATGTCATTTGTTGCATTTACTTGATTCCATGACTTTAACTATAGTCATTCAACTAACTAAGGTTTATATACCCATTCAACCCATTCAAATCATGCAAATTACCCTCCCCCTCTTGCTGGCTGAAATTCAGTAATGGTCCCTCATAATTTTTTTTCTTTTCATTTTAAGCATATTACAAGCTAATTCAAGCTAAAAACACAACAATTAAATCTCAAACTTTCAAATTGATGTGCTTACCTCACTTGAATTTGAATTCTCTAATTTCCCTCTTCTTTTCTTCTTTATTTGATGACCAAGCTTCTTCTCAAGTGACTAAATCAAGTTTTTGTGAAGCAAGTGTGGAAGGATTTGAGGTTTAATGGTGATTTCAAAGCTTGAAGCAAGCTTTAATGGAGGTTTAACTATGGTGAGGGAGAGAGAGGGATGGGAGGCGGCAAGTTTGGGAGCAAGATGACTTTTAGTTGATTTTTTTTTCTTTTCTTTTGTTTTGTTTTTATCTTTATGGAAGACCCAAAAATCTAATTAAGTAAATATATTAAGTATTTTTTTTTATGGCATCATGCATGAGGTCATGCATGATGTCATCACCTTTCGACTTTTCCATTTTCTCTTTTTTTTCTATTTATTTTTCTATTAGTTCTTTAATTTAATTCTCGATTCCGAAATTTTCTTTTCTCCGATTTTATTTGACAGTTAGGTCAGGAGTCAGCTCTTGGGGTCAATTGACCAAATTGCCCCTCGCCAGTTCATCCCGGTTTGCAAATAATTCAGTATTTCTTTTGGCTCCTTGACCTAATTATTTGACTGGCTTAACAGTTCTTTTTCATGATTTTCTTTTTTCCACTGTGTTCCTAATGGTCCTAAGGACCGCAACGTCACATTTTACGGTTCGAAATTTGAGTTTAAAATGGCTTCGCAGTCGTTCCCGAGACCGTCACCCATCGCTGTGACTGTCGACTCGTTTAACTTCTTAAGTTCTGTTTTTCTTATTTATACTTAACTAATTTGCAATTACTAATTATTTGTGTTTATGGCTTATTTAGTTGTCTTAAGTGTGGTTCTAATCCCCTTAATTGTCCGAACCGACACTGGTCACCGGAACAATGAAATATACCAGGCTATACAAATAGGGGTGTTACAATTCTCCCCCCCTTAAATAAATTTCGTCTCGAAATTTTACCTGGTATTAATCTCTGAACAGCTGTGGGTGTTGTCTCCTTATGTCCTCCTCTCGTTCCCAAGTAGCCTCATGGCCCAAATGATGGTTCCACAGCACTTTTACCAATAGTATCTGCTTGTTCCGTAGCTGCTTCACCTCATAAGCCAGAATCTATATGGGTTCTTCTTCATATGTGAGGTCTGGATTCACTTCAATTTCTTCTACTGGTAGTACATGAGATGGGTCTGATCGATACCTCCTCAACATAGATACATGGAATACGTTATGTATCTTCTCCAACTCTGGAGGTAATGCCAACCGATATGCCAAAGGATCCACTCTTTCCAGAACCTCATATGGCCCAATGAAATGAGGACTCAGTTTCCCCTTTCTGTCGAATCTCATAATTCTCTTCCAAGGAGAAACCTTGAGAAAAACTTTCTCACCCACTACATACTCAATATCCCTTCTCTTCAGATCAATGTAGGACTTTTGACGATCTGATGCAGTCTTAAGTCGATCTCTGATCACTCTGATTTTCTCTTCAGTTTGCTGAACAATTTCGGGTCCAATCATCTTTCTTTCACCCACGTCATCCTAACACAACGGGGTTCTACATTTTCTGCCATATAAAGCTTCATATGGAGGCATCCCAATGCTTGATTGGTAGTTGTTGTTGTAAGCAAACTCAATCAAAGGCAAGTGTGTGTACCAACTGCCCTCAAACTCAATCACACAAGCCCGTAGCATGTCCTCCAAGATCTAAATTACCCTCTCAGACTAGCCATCTGTATGTGGGTGGAATGCAGTACTGAAGTTCAATCTAGTTCCTAGGGCTCTCTGAAGACTACCCCAGAATCTAGAAGTGAACCTAGGATCTCTGTCTGATACGATGGATACTGGCACTCCATGCAGTCTCACAATCTCATCGATGTATAACCTGGCCAATCTGTCTAAACTGTAGTGCATTTGGACTGGCAGAAAATGAGTAGACTTGGTTAGTCTATCAACAATGACCCATACTGCATCATGACTCTTCTGTGTCCTCGAAAGTCCCATCACAAAGTCCATAGTTATTCTCTCCCATTTCCATTCTGGCACTGGAAGTGGATGTAACAACCCAATGGGTACTTGATGCTCTGCCTTCACTTGTTGACAAGTTAGGCATTTGGAAACAAATTCTGCCACATCTCTTTTCATAACCCTCCACCAGTAATGCTCCTTTAGCCCTCTATACATTTTTGTACCACCAGGGTGCATGGCAAAAGGAGACTCATGTGCTTCCTTCAAAATGATCTGTCTCAAATCAACATCATTAGGAACACATACTCTGCCCTAGTGTAGCAATAGACCATCATCTCTGATTGAGAATTCTGGTTTCTTGCCCTGCCGGACTTCTTCCAACAGCTTCTGATACCTTTCATCACTCTGAACAACCATTCTGATCTGATCAATCAACACTAGCTGTATATGCCATGCAACTGCTATCTGTCCATCATCATTAATCTCTAAGCTGGCATGCAATGATCTTAACTCATGCACCAAAGACAAAGGAGTAACCTGTAGATTTGCCATAGTTTTGCAACTTAAGGCGTCAGCCACAACATTCGCTTTTCCTGGCTGATAGTCTATCAGACAATCATAGTCTTTTATCAACTCTAACCATCTCCTCTGTCTCAAATTCAACTCTTTCTGGGTGCCCAAATACTTCAAACTCTTATGATCTGTGTAGAAGTAGCACTTCTCCCCATACAAATAATGTCTCCAGATCTTAAGAGCAAACACAATAGCTGCAAGCTCTAAGTCATGTGTCGAATAATTCCTCTCATGCGGTTTTAGCTGGCGTGATGCATAGGCAATGACATTCCGATCTTGCATCAACACACAACCTAACCCATTGTGAGAAGCATCGCTGTAAACTGTATATTCTTTACTCGGTGTAGGTAAAGTCAGGACTGGAGCCTCAGCCAAACATCTCTTCAATTCATCAAAACTCTGTTGGCATTTATTTGTCCACTAAAATTTCACATCCTTTCTAAGCAGCTTGGTCAATGGAGATGCCAACATGGAAAATCCCTTCACAAATCTACGGTAGTATCCAGCTAAACCCAAAAAACTGCGAATCTCTGTGACATTTATGGGTGGTCTCCAATTAAGGACAGCTTCTATCTTACTTGGATCTACCTTGATGCCCTCTTCTGATACTACATGCCCCAAGAAAGATATTTCCTTCAACCAAAATTCACACTTCAACAATTTGGCATATAGTTGTTTCTCCCTCAAAATCTATAGTACAATCCGCAGATGTCTATCATGCTCTTCTGCACTCCTTGAATAGACCAATATATCATCAATAAATACCACAACAAACTGGTCAAGGTATGGTCTGAAGATAGTGTTCATCAGATCCATAAAAGCAGCCGAATGGCATAACCAAGAACTCATAATGGCCATAGCGGGTTCTGAAGGCAGTTTTAGAAATACTCTGCTCTTGTACTTTCAGCTGATAATAACATGATCTCAGGTCAATTTTGGAGAACACAGCTGCACCCCTCAACTGATCAAACAAGTCATCAATACGGGACAATGGATATCTGTTCTTTATTGTCACCTTATTCAACTGTCGATAGTCAATGCATAACTGGAGAGTGCCATTCTTCTTCTTTACAAACAACACTGGTACTCCCCAAGGTGACACACTAGGGCAGATGAAGCCCTTATCAAGCAACTCTTGCAACTGTACTTTCAAATTTTTTAGTTCTACTGGTGCCATTCTGTGTAGCGTTATGGAGATTGGATACACACCAGGCAAACATCAATTTCAAACTGCACTTCTCTTTCTGGAGGTAATCCTAGCAATTTATCAGAAAATACATCCGGAAAGTCACATACTGTGGGAATGTCCCTCAATGCTGGACTATCCACTTGGGTGTCTATCACATGTGCCAAGTACGCCTCACACCCCTTTCTAATCATTTTTCTGGCCAGTGTAGCTGAAATGATGTTTGAAGGCAATAACTGCCTCTCCCCATGTATTACTACATCACCATACTGAGGGAGACCAAAAGTGATTGTCTTCAATCTATAGTAAATCATTGCATGATGCCTAGCTAACCAATCCATGCCCAAGATAATGTCATAATCTCTGAAGGGCATTTCAATCAAATCAGACAAAAAAGAGTGTCCTTGGATCACCAAAGGACAATCCCTATATAATTTATTTACCCTGACCTCTTGGCCTAATGGACTAGTTACTAGCAAATCATAATCCATTGGTACACACTGAATAGCAGTAGAACACATCACACTAGCACTAAAATACGAATGTGTGGAGCCAAAATCAAATAACACATGTACATCTTGGTCAAGGATGGAGAAAATACCAGCTACTACGTCTGATGTTTCAGCCTCCTCCCTCTGACGCATGGTATACACTCTGACTGGTGCGCCACTGGATACTAGCTAATTAACAGTGCTTTGCCTTCCAGGAGTGTTACCAGGACCCCTACCTCTGCCTCTACCTCTACCAGCTGGCTGTGATCCTCTAGGTGCAGAGACTTGGGCTGATCCTTCAGATGTAGCAGAAGGTCCAGATCGGCGCGGACTAGTACAATCCTTAGCGAAATGTCTGCTCCCTCCACAGTAAAACATGCACCGGTGGCCTTGAAACAAACCCCACCATGTGTTCTACCACAAGTTTCACACTGCCATACTGATAAAGCTCCTCAGGGTGCTTGCTGGGTCTGCTGACCAGACTGGGGTGGTCTTTGGCCAGAGAATCTGCCTCTGCTAGATCTACGAGAGCTAGATCCCCCAGATTGTTTCCTCTTCCATGATCCACTTTCAGGTGCTTGACCAGTAGTCTTTTTAGTCTTCTCTTTCTCTTGTGTACCCTTCTTCACTGCCCCTTCTGCTTCTATCCTTTCCAGTTCCAGGGCCTGTGAGATCAACTCAGAGAAATTCTGATGTCGAAAACCCACAACTTGAATTCTCAGATTCGGTCTTAACCCAGACTCAAATCTCTTACATCTATCCCTGGGGGTGGAGACTAAGCTTCCAGCGTAATGGCTTAGTCGAGAGAAGTCTCTCTCATATTCTGCTATGGTTTTGTTCCCTTGTTTCAAACTCAGGAATTCTTATAACTTCATATCCACATATGCATCGGGGACCCACTTTTGTCGAAACTCCCTCAAAAAGTCTGACTAGGTCAACACAGGTGGCTCAACTAGGCTGTGGGGGATGGTCTTCCACCATTCATATGCATCCCCTTGGAGAAGAGATACTGAATATTCAAATTTTAATTCTTCAGTACACTGCAGCTTTCTGAAAACTCGTTCCATTCTTTCCAACCACTGTTCTGCCTCCAGTGGATCCACAGTGCCCTTAAACTCAGTAGCCCCAAATTTCATCAATTTTTCATATTGCCGAGCTGAGGGCTGTGGTTTTTTGCTACAGGTGCTTGCATCTGAGCTTGGGGTGGCACATTTCCCGCCATTTGCTGGAAAAACGCAGCCAACTACTGTACAAACTGAGCAGGGAACTGCGGTGCTGGAGTAGCTGACCCACTCACGTTCTGGAGTGCTAGGGCTTCCCCTTGAACCTCAGCCTCAATAGATTGTTCTACGGAATGATCTCCTTCTTCCATTCCATTTTCCCAAATTTTCTACTTCCTGAGATCAAACACAAGGAGGTTGACCTCCGTTAGTGCATATTCATGATGTAAATATGTCATATGTATCAACTAAAGACACTTGAGCAGTTGTACTTATCAAAGAAATATTCGTACACATAGTCAAAATTTTTTGGAAAACCATGCTCTGATACCACTAAAACATGTCACACCTTACCCCTCTGTAAGGCATAACATGATCCCGTAGAATGCCTAATGAACTACCGAACTTCACCTACCGATAATTCATTAAGTACACTACAAGGGATTTTAAAACTATTTTCTTGCATTTTGAAAGTGGTGAGCATTTTGGTAGGAATTAAAATCATTTATTCAAAGCTTATAAACTGGTAAAAAAAATTTTCCACTTTAATTTTACCACAAATTTTATAAGAATTTTGACAAAGTTTCGTTTGTATTTGGAGAAAACAGTTCTTCAAATACCTGAGAAAAACATTTCCAAAAATTTTTCACAACTCCCAACCACCAAATAATTTCAAGTCGACTCAATTTAATCCACTTCAAAAATAATTCCACAATCCAATCAAAGTTTATCATCTCAAAATATTTAATAACTTCATTCACAGTACATAAAGTATGAAATTCACAAACTACAAATATTAATTTACAAAAAGAAGTTTCAAAAATAATATTATTACAACTTATTATACAACTGCTCACTTTACATTGATACTTATGACATTACAGTATTTACATCAAAATAACTACAAGGGTATAAAACAATACCCGTACAGAAAAGGTCAATGAAGTCTTCAATATCAATAGCAGCTCACTCTGCTGCTTTCTCCTTGCTCTTATCTACGACAGCAAAACAAGCTATCGCTGAGTATACAAATACTCAGTGGTGCACAATAAAAAATTTGAAATAAAATACATAAATCATTCATTGCCCAAAACACAATTTAAATATTTCTCAATCACATTTCACAAATTATCAAAACTCATAATAACACAATTTAGTCAAATAATTTAAGAACACAGTGTTGCCAATTCATACACAACTTAAGCCATGACACAAAATTTCCGATCAATGCCGCGTTGTACACCACGACAAAGCAATCTACAACCCCACTAATCGAAATCAATGAGGGAGGTGGCTAGCTAGCTAATGAGTACTCATCCGATCTACAACCTCAACTGGTAAATCAGAGAGGGAGGAAAGATAACCGATCTCACCCCATAAATGGAGGAGGAATAATAAGATACTGTCATGCTAAGTGTGAATCAAAAATCAATTTCAAACATTTTATTCAAATGATTCGTGAGACATCCAAAAAATTTCCAAAGTCATAATATCATTCACAAGATGGCAACACAATTCATAATTAATTTCAAATTTTCATAAATCACACTAAATCAATTTTTCAATGATAAAAGGCTCAAATAAGGTTTATTGTGCACAAACCTGACGTGAGTCGCCTCTAGGCCTTGACTCAGTCTCTCAGAGCATCCAAGTCTTTTTCAGCTGAAACACACAGTTTTACAGTGTTTCAGTACCATAATTTAACATAAACCTAAAAATAAATTTAACTTCACTTTTATCTAGCTCTAATGTGCTAAACTCGACGTTCTTGAAATTTTTATGTTTCGGTTACTATTTACTACACTATTCAAGTCAAATTGTTGACTTTCTAAGGCTTAATAGGTATGGGAATTCCAACTTCACCCACATACCACATTTTGGTCACCAAACTTGTTGGTTTTGGTCATTTTCTCAAAACTTTGGTCTTTTAGGCAAAATTGCCAAATTTTCAGTTTTGGTGTCTAAGGTTGCACTGTTCCATTGGTCACTTTTCTGTTGGAATTTGGCAAACTTTCCTTCATAGAAAATGTTTCCTATTGTCTTAAGTTTATTCTCCTTTTTGAATCACTCCAATTGGAGTTTTGTAGCTCAAGTTATATCCAAATTACGGTTACTGTTCATGCTGTAGATTTTAGTTCTGGCAGATTATTGATCCAACTTCGTTCAGCAATTTGATCAAGTTAAGTCCATAATTTGGTCTAATTTTCTTCATATGAAATGTTTTACTATGCCTTAGGTTTCCATCGGTTCAAGAATCACCTAAATCGGAGTTTTCTAAAGAGAGTTATAGCCATTGAAACTTTACTGTTCATATGGTAAATCTGCAGTTCTGCAGATTCAGTGATTCAACTTTGCTCAGTAATTTGATTGGGTTAATGGCATAATTTGAGTTTGTATTCTTCATGAAAGTTTTAGGTCTATATCTTATCTAACCACTGGTAAAATTTCAGGTCATTTTGACCTATCTAGCTTGAGTTATGACCAAATGAACAAACACTGTTCATTTGGTCAGTTTATGCAGGGCATCCTGCAATTTTTCAAATTTGGTCAATTTGTTCACTAAGTTTTAGTCACTTTTTGGGCATGCTTCCTAAATGAAAATTGTGTCATTTAGTGCCTATTTTCATTCCCAATTAGTCTCATACCAATTGGACTTGTAAAATTTCATTTTTGGTCCCTCAAAGTTGACTTGGTCATGCTGCAGCAGCATGACCACACTCCCTCCGAATTTGACTTTAATTCCAACACTTCTAACACACTTAATTAGGTCACAAATGACCAATTCTCACTTCACATTAGGTCAAAGACACCATTTACAAGTTTTTCACATTTTTGGTCTCTAAACCCTAATGTCCAAAACCCTAATTCATGTCATTTGTTGCATTTACTTGATTCCATGACTTTAACTATAGTCATTCAACTAACTAAGGTTTATATACCCATTCAACCCATTCAAATCATGCAAATCACCCTCCCCCTCTTACTGGCCGAAATTCAATAATAGTCCCTCACAATTTTTTTCTTTTCATTTTAAGCATATTACAAGCTAATTCAAGCTAAAAACACAACAATTAAATCTCAAACTTTCAAATTGATGTGCTTACCTCACTTGAATTTGAATTCTCTAATTTCCCTCTTCTTTTCTTCTTTCTTTGATAACCAAGCTTCTTCTCAAGTGACTAAATCAAGTTTTTGTGAAGCAAGTATGGAAGGATTTGAGGTTTAATGGTGATTTCAAAGCTTGAAGCAAGCTTTAATGGAGGTTTAACTATGGTGAGGGAGAGAGAGGGATGGGAGGCGGCAAGTTTGGTAGCAAGATGACTTTTAGTTGATTTTTTTTTTCTTTTCTTTTGTTTTGTTTTTATCCTTATGGAAGACCCAAAAATCTAATTAAGTAAATATATTAAGTATTATTTTTTTATGGCATCATGCATGATGTCATCACCTTTTAACTTTTCCATTATATCTTTTTTTTCTATTTTTTTTCCTATTAGTTCTTTAATTTAATTCTCGATTCCAAAATTTTCTTTTCTCCAATTTTATTTGACAGTTAGGTCAGGAGTCAGCTCTTGGGGTCAATTGACCAAATTGCCCCTCGCTGATTCATCTCAGTTTGCAAATAATTCAGTATTTCTTCCGGCTCCCTGACCTAATTATTTGACCAGCTTAACAGTTCTTTTTCGAGATTTTCATTTTTTCACTTTGTTCGTAATGGTCCTAAGGACCGCAGCGTCACATTTTACGGTTCGAAATTTGAGTTTAAAACGGCTTCGCAGTCGCTGTGACTCTCGGCTCATTTAACTTCTTATGTTCTGTTTTTCTTATTTATACTTAACTAATTGGCAATCACTAATTATTTGTTTTTATGGCTTATTTAGTTGTCTTAAGTGTGATTCCAATCCCCTTAATTGTCCGGACCGACACCGATCACCGAAACAGTGAAATATACCAGGCTATACAAATAGGGGTGTTACACCGATAATTAAAAAAAAAATCTATTTTGTTGTACTCAAGAGAGCAATATTTTGTGTCAATAATTGGCCGGACGAGCATATAGTTGAACCAACTGTCATTGGACTCTCCACATAGTTCATCTTCTTTCTCGCCTCTATGCTTTTCAATCATGGATCTCTATGGCTCAAGTTCATGCCTTCTCTATACTCTTGTCATGGCAATCTCCATTTTCTTGCTCATGCTGTTTCTGCCCATTGCAAACTCACTGTCCTTCAACTTCACTACTTTTGATCCCAATATGGCAGATATATCCTTCCAGGGCGATGCTTTCACGTCCAATAATGTTCTTCAACTGACAAAGAATGAAAAAGTTGACGATAACGATAACTTCAGATATAGGGTTGGCCGGGCCTCATATAAGCATCCTGTGCGACTTTGGGATGCCAAGACAAGAAGGCTAACAGACTTCACCGCCCACTTCTCCTTCATCATGAAAAGGATTCATGACAAATACCAATCTGGCGATGGGATGTCTTTTTTCATCGCACCAGTTGACTCTCAGATCCCAGACAATTCGAGTGGTGGTTTTCTTGCATTATTTAATAATGATACTGCCTTAAATGCCTCCAAAGAAAATCAAATCATTGCGGTTGAGTTTGATAGTTTTAAAAACGCATGGGATCCGGACGATAATCATGTAGGCATCCTTGTGAATTCAATTATATCTGTGAAAATTGTAACATGGAACAGCAGCATTACGAACGGGTCACAGGCTAATGCATGGGTAAGTTATAACTCCACTACCAGAAATTTAAGTGTTTTTCTAACTTACGCCCAGAATCCTGTGTTTAGTGGTAATTCTAGCCTTTCATATATTGTTGATTTGAGAGATTTTTTGCCCGAATGGGTTAGAGTAGGTTTCTCTGCTTCAACAGGGATGTCGGTTGAATTACATAACATTATCTCTTGGGATTTTGATTCGAGCTTGGAAATTAATCAGAAAGCCAGACACAAAACAGTATTGCTTGTTTGTATATCTGTGGGTTTGGGGATCTTCGCTTGTGCTGTAATAGGTGTGTTTTGGTTAGTGTCTTGGAGAAAAAGGCATGGTGGTAGAAACGAAGATGAGGCTGATGATGTTTCTATGGATGATGAATTTGAAAAAGGAACAGGACCTAAGAGGCTCACTTTTGCTGAACTAAGTCGCGCAACAAGCGACTTTGCTGAGAGTGGAAAGCTAGGGGAAGGAGGATTCGGAGGCGTTTACAAGGGACTGTTGAGCGAATCCAACACACAAATTGCTGTTAAGAAGTTCTCAAGGGGATCGAAACAAGGTAAAAAGGAGTACGTATCAGAAGTGAAGATCATTACTCGATTGAGACACAGAAATTTGGTTCAACTTACTGGTTGGTGCCATGAAAGAGGTGAGTTCCTTCTTGTCTACGAGTTCCTGCCTCATGGAAGCCTCGACTCCCATCTCTTTGGAGGGGAAACTATGTTAATTTGGAGTGTGAGGTACAAAATCGCTTTTGGGTTGGCTTCTGCCCTGTTATATCTCCATGAAGAGTGGGAACAATGTGTAGTACATAGAGATATCAAGTCCAGCAACGTCATGTTGGATTCAAATTTCAATGCCAAGCTTGGTGATTTTGGTCTGGCCAGACTTGTAGACCATGAGCTGGGTTCGCAGACAACAGTTTTGGCAGGCACGATGGGCTATTTAGCTCCAGAATGTGTCACCACAGGGAAAGCCAGTAAAGAATCGGATGTGTACGGTTTCGGGGTGGTAGCACTCGAAATCACAAGTGGAAGGAGGCCAGTCGATACAACGCAAGAACCAAATAAGGTAAGGCTTGTGGAATGGGTATGGGACCTGTATGGAAAAGGGCATCTTCTTGAAGCTGTAGACAAGAGGTTGACTAATGAATTTGATGAGCGGCAATTGGAATGCTTGATGATTGTAGGATTATGGTGCTGCCATCCTGATTTTGCATATCGGCCATCAATAAGGCAAGTGATAAGTGTCCTGAATTTTGAAGCTCCATTGCCTAGCCTTCCTGCAAAGTTGCCAGTGCCAATATACTATGCACCTCCTATGAATCTGCACGAGTTCTCCTCCACATCTTCGGGCTTAACAACTTCTGAGAGCAGCGGCACTACGAATTCCTCCCTCTTGCCATCTAGGTCTACTAAACCTCTTTTGAATGAAGAGGAGCCTAATGTCTGATCTTCTTATAGGCTTCAAAACTTGTACCTGTGGTTATTGTAAATTTCCTTATTAATGTCTTATTAACGTACCTGTGCCTATTGTAAATTTCCTTATTAATATGGCTGAACACATAGAGTGTGGTCCATGAATGTCTTAAACTCATTATATTCCATTCACCTGCTGGTTGATCATTGATGAAAACATGCAAAACAAGACCAGCCGAATCTACTGTAAGAAGAGGATTCTGCACATTCTTCTAAAACCCTACATTTGGATCTATATTTACACTGAAGGTCACGAGAAGTGAAGAAGTTATCAGGATTTAAATTCCTAATCTGTTGCTCTGCGAGACAGGCTCTTTACACTGAAGGTCACTGAAGGAAATCCCCTGAGCCAAACTGAAAGCATGTAAATTGAGATTCAATGTTTGTTCAATACATGTTACATCAACTCCATAGACAATTTTAATGTTAATCAATATCAGTTACCTAAACATAACATATAGCTCCTGCTTCCTACTTCTAAAATTTGATTGATTTGTTGGCGTTGCCATAAATTTATAGGACAATGATGCTTCTAAAATATGAATTTCTTGGTGAACCAAATGATTATCCAGACATTATTTCTTATCTATTGAAAAGCTAAATTAAGAAGTGTTTTACACTTATCTGATTCTGAAAATAGAAAAATATTTTTACATCTTAACAGATTTAAATCGTCAAAGATTATTACAATTCTATCTTTTTTTAACTAATTCTTCAATTTCATTTTTTTGAGTGATCCACAAACAGTCAAACCATCCAACTCCACATCTACTGTCAATAGTTTCCAAACTTCATTTTGACATTCATGGTATATCAAAATTTTTAATCATTTGGGCAGATTAGGTGCTTTAATTGGCCACTCTTTTCTTATTATTATCGAATTTCAGTCCTATATAATGTTTCAAGGGTATCAAAATAAAAATTGTGAGTTACGTGTTGGTAATAATGTTGGTATATTAGTATTCTCACCAAGTTATAGTTAGTTTTAGCAGATGTCATCAATCTGATAAGAGACAGCTCATTATGGTTATATTTTGTTGACTTTCATTTCCTTCATCAGTAAGCTTTGCTCTGTATATAACTACTTGTATTCATCATTTTCAATCAAGAAAGATACAATTCAATTTCTCACATCTCTGTTTCTGATAACTGTTCATATAGTATCAGAGCATGTTTAACTCTAGTTTTTAGCTGTTCTTTACTCACACCATTGTAATCAGAAATTCTGAAATGGAAGAGAGTAGTTCACCAAGAGATCGAATCACAGTAAATGCGACCAAAGATTCGATGAAAGTTCATACACTTTCCGATGATCAATTTTTGTTACAAGGATCTGACCATCCAAGGATGATTCTTGTTTTTGCACAATTAACAGGAAGAAATTATACATCATGGAGCAAAGCCATGAAGATAGCTCTTGGAGCAAAGAACAAGCTTGTTGAAGGAAAAATTGAAGCGCCAGAAGAAGGATCAGAAGATTTTGAAAGGTGGAGGAGATTTGATTATATGGTCACCTCATGGCTTTTGAACTCAATCACTAAAGAATGGGCAGGACGCTTTCTCTATGCAACATCTGCTAAGGAACTATGGGAAGAGTTATTTGAGAGGTTTGGTGGACGCAATGGGCCAATGATATACTAGATCAAGAGGAAAATAGCTTCAATCTCGCAAGAAGGACTTTCTATTACTAGTTATTACACAAAATTAAAGCAATTGTGGGATGAGTTGTCCAATGTTAAAGCAATTCCACCTCGTACCTGTGGATCTATGAAGATTGCAGCTGAGGTTCACAATAATGATAGATTAATGCAATTTCTTATGGGACTTAATGATGTTTATGATCAAGCATGAAGTCAGATTTTACTTTTAGATCCTTTGCCTACTGTTAACAGGACATATTCCAAGATCTTGAGTGTTGAAACTTAGAGAGAGATTCAATTAAACATTACTGAGAATGTACAATTAGTTGCCCTAGATGTTAAGCCACAAGGTTTTCGAAAGGAATAAAAAAAACATGATCCTAAAAAAGGCCACTGTGACTATAGTAACCTAGATGGTCAAACTAGATCTGGTTTTTTCAGGCTATAGGATATCCAAAATGGTTCATAAATAAGAACAAAAATCAGAATCAAGCTTAGCAGACAAAATTTGCTACACAAATGGAGAGCAAGTTGTCGTCTATGGATAATTTTGTTTTAGATTCACCTCTGGATTCACATCCTATTACTTCACAGTAATTTTGTTTTAGATTCACCTCTGGATTCACATCCTATTACTTCACAATCTCAGTATGAAGAATTGAATGCCAAATTAGAAAATCTGCGGATGGAGATGCAAGGAATGTTAAAAGGGAAAGCTATAGTAGTTGTAAATATAGTTCACACTCCCTCGGGGCATTCAATTCTGAACACTCCTGATTTTGTTGGTAATCTCAACCCTAAATTGTTTTGTTATGCTGGAATGGTAGGGACAAACTCTTGGATTGTAGACACCGGAGCTTCTAACCACATGACCTTCAATTCACCACTCTTACACAATATCACTATCACACACACACCTGTCACCATTTGTTTACCTAATGGCTATGTCACCAAAATAAATTAAAAAGGCACAACTGATGTGGACTACCGCAAGTATATGTGTCGTTCAAGTAGTATAGGAAAAGATATCGTTCTCACAGAGAGTTGTGTTAACGATTGAATTATTAATGTAAAATGAACTATGTTAAAATTGTATTTTAATCAAACAAATAAAAGAAATTTGGGAATTCGAAACATAAGGTATAAAAATGCAAAACTAAATTCAAACAATGACTAATTTAATAATTTGCAAAATAAAGAAATTGAGAATATTAACAATGAAAATTAATAAAATGAGATTAATCTAAACAGTCAAAAGTAAAATTCTAAGCAATCATTGATAGAAGGCGATTACAGAGTTAAGGATTCATATTCAAGTCAATTTGGGATTTTCTCTAGCTAGCCCAATCTATCAAATCTATGGGTTTAAAGGAGACCAATTTTAAAATCTTTTGAAATCTCTTTTCAGTGAAACGAAAAGTGTCTTAATTAATTTAATCCTACTTCCGTGGAGTTAAAATCAACCAAGACCCATTAAGTTTTTTAATCAATCTATTAATCCCTCTTAATCCTTAGTCTATTTCTAGATCTAAATTAATTAAGTCTAATTTCTTGATTATCTATCACTTGGTTTTCTCCTTTCAGTGCTTCAACCAAGAATTAAGAACACAACTTAATGGAGCCCTTCATTAAGCATGCAAATAAGCACACAAGAAAATGATTAAACCTCAGAAATTTCATTAAATTGGAACTAACCCAATTCAAATCCATAAAAATAACTCAAATATTATATCCCCAACTCCAGAATCAAAGAAAACTACTCAAAATCCATGTTTAATACAAGAGATTCTAAGTAAAAGAGGAAATAAATCATGAATATAAACTACAACTGAAGAAACTCGATAGATAAAGCGCAGAAAATGTGAAGAAGAGAAGAATAATCGAATTTTCCAGCCCAAAAATGGAAGTGGCGGCTGCTCTTCTTTTCCTTCCTTTCTTTGTCTTTCTTCCCCTTACTTCCCCCTATTTTCTGTGTGTGTCTAAATGAGGTAAAAATTCTCTATTTATTTTCTCTGACAAAGAAAACCCTAAAATGGTGTGTGAGGTAATCAATTCACGTGGGAGAATCTTTTCTTTTCTGCTCATTTATGAAGAAATGCACAGGTCATACAAGATTTTGTGGAAATCTGGCAGTTACAGGGGTTTCCCTTGAGGTTGCACAAGTTTTGTGAGCTGCCTGTGCAAGTTTTTGCATGTTTTGAAGCTTCCCGTGAAAGTACATAAGTGGATTGCACAAGTTATGTGGCAAGTTATGCAAGTTTCAGCCATCTGGGAATTCCTTCCATGAAGCTGCGCATGAGGAGCTGCACAAGTTATGCCGTCAATTATGCAAGTTTCAGCTGGTGCAGAGTCTCTTCCGTGAAGCTGCATAAGAGAAGGCATGAAAGTGCATAAGTTATACAGCAGGTTGTGCAAGTTTCGGCTAGTGTAAGATCTCCTCTGTGAAGCTGCATAAGGAACCCGCACAAGCTATGCAGCAAGTTATGTACTTTTCGGCAAATATTCAATTCCTTCTAGTTCCTATGCAAAAACTACACAGGTTATGCAGCAAGTCATGCACATTTCGGCAACTTCATAATTTTTAATTTCCAAGCTTTATTTTAGCACTTTTGGGTTTGGAAATTACTCATTACTTTCACAATTACTTTTTAATCCCTCAAAAACACTTTTTATCTATAAAATAAAAGAAAAATTATAATTTAGTCCAAAAATTGATAATTATGAAAAAATTAGCTAAATAACTCATAAAATTAACTAAAAATAACTAACATAGCAATAAAATGACTATGAAATTTAACTTAAATGACTCTATAAAATGCATGTATCAACAACCTATTTACATGACCCTTTTTCTTTGACAAAAGTTTTACTAGTCTCCACCTTTACTCTGAATTTATTGTTAATATCCAAATTGCTAAGAGATACAAACCTGCACTTGACATTTTATCCATTTTATTGTACCTTTTAGGACCACAAGACTAGCACAATGATAGCAATTAGGAAAGAACATGAAGGCCTTTATATTCTAGATGAATCTAGTTTTTTGCAGTCTACTATTCATTTGTTCACTTCCAAAATTAGTCATTTGCTTACTTTTACTTCTGTAAATACTAGATTCTCTAATATTCATATCAATAAAAAGAATTTACATTCTTTTAAATCTACTAAAGCTTTAGATTTTGCTGCGATCCATGCTAGATTAGGTCATGATCTCATCAAAAACTTTTGCATATCCAATAATTACATACTACTATTGATTATAATTACAAGTGTGACCTTCGTCCTCTAGCCAAACAATCTAGAAAACCTTTTCCTATTAGAAACAATAAAGCCCAAACACTTTTTAAACTTATACATATAGACCTATGGGGTCCTTATGCTGCTAAATCTATTTCTAGAGATAGTTATTTTGTGACTATTGTTGATAATCACTCTAAAGCAACCTGGACTTACATGATCAAACATAAGGACCAATGTTTTTCTATTCTTAGTCTCTTCTTCCAATATGTAGAAAATCTATTTAATATGAAAGTTAAAGTTGTGAGGACAGATAATGGTAGTGAGTTTGCCAATCACAAGGGTGCTCATTTATTTCATTCTAAAGGAATTATATATCAAAATATTGTCCTTATAACCCTCAACAGAATGGGGTAGCTAAAAGAAAACATAGACACCTTTTAGATAAGGTAAGGCTTGTGCAGTGGGCATGGAACCTGTATGGTAAAGGGCAGCTTTTGGAAGCTATGGACATAAGGTTGAGTAAAGAATTTGATGAGTGGCAATTGGAATGCTTGATGATTGTTGGATTATGGTGCTACCGTCCTGACTCTGCACTTTGGCCATCTAGAAGGCAAGTGATAAATGTCTTGAATTTTGAAGCTCCATTGCCTAGCCTTCCAGCAAAGTTGCCAGTGCCAATGTATTGTGCACCCCCCATGAGTCAGTGTAAGTTCTCCTACACATCTTTGGGCTTGACAACTTCTGAGAGCAGCTGCACTACGAATTCCTCGCTCTTGATAGGTGGGTCTGCAAAATCTCTTTTGAAACAAGAGAAACATAATGTCTGATCTTCTCAAGTCTATAGGCTGCAAAAATTAACTTTCCCTTGTAATGTATCTGTGCTTATTGTAAATTTCCCTGTTAAGCTTATAGAGCTTAGTGTTTCATCGATTATTATCAATGAAATAGTCCCACATTGGAGTTGTTTTCTGGCATAGGTTCCTTTAAGAGTAAAATTGGCAAGTTATCACATGATAAACATATATTCCATTTACCTACTGGTTGACCATTGATGAAAACATGACCAGCTTAATCAATTGTAAGAAGAGGATTATGTCCATTCTTTTAAAACCCTTCATTTAATGCTCATGTTTACGACGATTTCAACAGTCATATTTACAATGGTTTCAACCCAAAAATGGTTGCAATTGTGAGGCTGCTTATTGAAAAAAAAAAAAAAAAGAGGTCATTGTTCCACTTCTCCATCTGCGTTGAAGCTGAAGCCGTCGACTAAGTGTGAAATCTATGGATTCGATTGTTCATTTTTTTTGTTTTTCGTTAATTGCTCTACTACTCTTCCCCTCTTTTCTATTTTATTTGGTTCATTGTATTTTTTAGTTACTAACATAGGGTTAATTACCGTACTAGTGTGCCATGGGAAGGAAAATATAGGAAAAGGGTTCAAAATCCAAAAATTATGGGAGTGGGGTGAGTTGAAAATCCAGACGCGAGTCAAAATAGCGTCTTTAGTTGGGACACTATCGATGATAACATGCGGAGGGAAAGCAGTCCGGACGCTATTGTTGACAGCGTACAAATGGGCGGGACGCTATCATAGATAGCGTGCAAACTGTTTGTAGAGAATCTTTGCAGCCCCATCATGCAGCCCCGTCCCATCAAGTCAACCCATCAAGTCAGCCAGGAATGAACAGAGGACGCTTCTTTGACTGGCGTCTCGAGCTCCACTGAATGCCATTTACATTAGCGTCCAAACAGTGCAATTTAAACCCCACTTACAGCACTCTCTCATCCCTCTCATTCGTCCCTCTCATTTACAGCACTCTCTCATCCCTTTCTTCTCTCATATCCATCATTGCCTCCCTTCTCCCTTCTCGTGGAACTGCTTGTTGAACCAGGTGGTGGAGCCAGTTTGTGTTCGATGCACCAAGAACCAAAAAATGATTTGTAGTGGTGGACTAGTGAGAAAAAAAATTGTGCTTGTCTTTTGTGATTTCTGAAGATATATTGTCTTTTATAGGTACGTATTTTACTTTCTTAAGAAAATAAAAATGTAATATATTTAAATGTTTGAGTGTTTCATATATTTATGTTTGTAGAAAGCTGATGAAATATTTGTTTAAATATGCATGCATGTGTTAATATGTAGTTTTTGAGTGATATTTTGTAAGTGTAAGGTGATATTGTCATATATTAGAAGAAAAATGAGTGATTTATTGTTAATATTTTCAAATGAATTTTTTTGTGTAATATATATTTAATTTTTGTAATTTGTAACTAGTTTATAGATGATCTTAAAAGTTAAAGGAAATATTTTTAACAATATATATATATATATATATATATATATATATATATATATATATATATCAGTAATAGTATAATATTTTTATAAATGGTGAAATTTATTGAAAATGTAAAATTTTATATAAAAGAATAAATGAATAGGAAATTTAGTTTATAATATATTATATAAAAGAATGAAATGAAAGAGATAAAATAATAGTATATTCTTAATAAAAAGTTTAATTATGGAAGAAAATAAATTTAATGTAAATTAGAAATTTAAGGATAATAGGAAAAGTTAGTTTAATCTAAAATAGTGGTTTAATTTAAAAAAAAAAAATAGTACTGGATTAAGATTCGAAAGGAGTATATATATATATATATATACACACACTTTGAAAATTTGTAAAAGTTAGTGAAAAAAGAAAAAAATAATAGGAAATTTAGTTTATACACTTTCTGATGATCAATTTTTGTTACGAGGATCTGACCATCCTGGGATGATTCTTGTTTCTGCACAATTAATAGGAAGAAATTATAGATTGTTAGAAGAAAGAATACAAGTAATGAAAGAAAGGATTGTGTATTTGTCTGTCTGATTTACAGAGATATTACATCTATTTATACATGAGAATATAAGCTAATTTAGACAAAAATAATAATTACTGTAATTATGCTAACACCCCCCCCCCCTCAAACTCAAGGTGGTAGCACAGGTGCCAACTTGAGTTTGCTTAAGAGATCCTGAAAGCGAGCGGGAGGATGCGTTTTGGTGAATATATCAGTGGTTTGGCTGACAGAGGAGACAGAAATCAAACATATGGTGCCATGAGCAACATGATGACGTACAAAATGACAATCAATTTCGATGTGTTTGGTGAAGGAACGGAAGCGTGAAAAACACAAGTTTATACCATTGAATTCAAAAATTTTCACCTAGGGTCACATGCATCATGCAAGATTTATTTTTATCTATTTGATTTCAATGAAAAACAACATATTAAAACTCTTTTAATATGTTTTTGGATCTGTATTTGCCATTTAAGATTTTAAAATTGATCAGATTAATTTTAGAACCCTATATTAAATCAAGAACGATTACACTAACCTCTTGATGTACTGCAGCGCGTCTGCGCCTTTGAGATTCGTCTTCAGGACAACAGATGTTGTCCCTCTAGCTTGTCCACACCAAGAACACCTATGGCAGCCCTTGAACAGCTTCTAAAGCTTTTTCTATTAATTAGAAATTCAAGTTCTGCCTTTTAAGAGATTAGAGATGTAAGTAGGACACTAGAAACAATTTCTAGCGTTCTTAATTCAAGATATTGATGGCTAATCTCTTTGAATTGATGAGAGATGAAGAAGAATAGATGAAAACCCTCAAAGTGGTGTGACAAAGGAGAGGAGTGGCTGCTAGTTATTTTTTCTTTTCATAACCACACTTAAATAGCTAGGTTAACACATTAAACCCTTGCCACATGTCACCCTTTGATTAGCTCTAGGTTTAAGTGACCCAATCACATTGTGCCAAGTGTCAAACCTATATTTAATCTTGATTTTAATCATCTTACATGATTAAAAAACATTTGGCAAGCTTATGTGTTATGCCATGTGTCACCATCTCATGGTGCCACGTGTCACACTGAAAAATGACCAAATTGCCCCAGTGTCTTAATTTTGAGTTCTTAACCCAAAATAATTATTTTCTTCTTCTAATTAATTTATATCAAATATAAATTAATTAATTAATCTCTATTAATTAATTTCTCATTAATTAAATTCATATTTAAACACTTTAAATATAAATTTAACTTATATTATACATTCAATAATCTAGATTTGGTTTCAAGTCATGCTAGGGACTTTGCAATCTAATTGCAAACCAAACCTATTTAATTAATCAATTAAACTCTTTAATTAATTAATTAAATCATATTTAATTAGGTGATAACTTGTGTATGTGTGTGACTTACTAGGCTCATCACTAATTGGCAATGAGACATGATATCAACTCTTAATATCATCAGAACTCTTTCTTACCATAAATGATTTCTCTAAATCATTTTATGAACCTCATAGACCATGGTTAACACCTAGCATAGCATGCCATGGCCACCCAATTAGTAATAAGGTTTACCTTAAATGAACCTATAATCATATGTAACCATGCACTAGAATCTCTCTGTTACAAAATCCCAACTCAAGCTGGAGTCATGGTTTATGTCAAACTCCATTTGCTATGAATATTATGTTCTCTTTTAATTCCAGTTCTTGATTAAAAGATTTTCTCATCAGAAACTCTTTTCTGAATAAATCTATCTGTTCTGGCCAGGAACTTGAAACATCAAGAACAATTAAATGAACATAGGATTTTATCTCTATTTACTTAGAGGAACAGGTTCCATCTTGATTAACACCTACCTCCATATATAACTAATAGGAGCCAATACATGCCCATATACCCATACATAGTACAAGTATGAAAGCAGTATCAAACTCAAACTACCTATATACAAGATAACTGTGCTATCTCAGGTCTAAAGATTATATGCACTGATATGATTTATGACAAAACATTGACAAGAGTAAACTCCATGTGCTTGTCATAAGTGTCACTGGTTCGGCCTACTTATCATTTATAAGTTCCTATCATGTTTGTTATATGGCATGAGACTCACCATTCCATCTTATTTATATCTCATATAAATAACTTGGGAACAAACATGAATACAATCTTTCTGGATAAGTCATGTCCTTATTATGAAGTATCCTCAATTGTGAACCTATTTATGATACTTTGTGCTAGAAATATTGTCACTCATATTGTTAACAACTTAAGAATAATATTTCTAACAAAATATCAATGGACCTTTTCTATTACACATAAATATATTATGTAAACGGAAAAGTGGAAATGCCTTTTATTAATAAAAATATGTACAAGATACATACTAAATGATATGCTCTAGGGCATACTACTAACATTTGGTACGCTCATGAAATACATCATTATGAGAAATCTATATGGCACTTCTATTATCGCAATGAAGCATTGTGGCAGAAGAATGAGTAACACCCAAATCAGTTAATAACCACCGTAACCAAAGTAATTCAGATGTAGCATCAGTAAGAGCACGATATTCAAATTCTATGCTAGAACGTGCAACAACAGTTTGCTTTTTGCTACGCCAAGAGATAAGAGAATTACCCAAGAAGAAACAATAACCAGTTGTAGAGCGACGATCTATCAGATCACCAGCCCAATCAGCATCTGAGTAGCCAGATAATACTAGGGAGGAGGTAGCGAAAAAGTGCAAACCATGAAAAAGAGTGCCTTTGATATAACGAAGGATTCGAAGTACTACAGAGAAATGAGTTGAGCGAGGAGCAGACATAAACTAGCTAACCAGATGAACAGCATATGAAATATCAGGTCAAGTAACTGTGAGATAAACAAGACTCCCGACAAGCTGTTGATATAAAGTAGGATCATCAAGAGGAGTGCCACCAAGAGGTGTAAGTTTGCAATTGAGCTCCATTGGGGTTGATACTGTTTTGCTATCAGTGATGCCTGCTCAAGAAAGTAAGTCAGATGCATACTTGGCTTGAGATAGATAATAGCCATTAGAATTTTTAGAAATTTCAAGACCAAAAAAATAGCTGAGAGAACCTAGGTCTTTCATTTCAAAATGTTGATTGAGATAATATTGTAACTCTAAAATACCAGATGAATCATCTCCTGTTATTATTATCATATTATCAACATAAAGCAACAGAAGAACAATACCACTGTCAGTTCGGCGAGTGAATAATGCAGAATCATATGGACTAGAGAGAAAACCAAGTTGAGCAAGAGTGCAACTAAATTTGGCAAACCAGGCCCTGGGAGCTTGTTTTAATCCATATAAGGCTCGCCGAAGTTTGCAAACCTTATGAGGAGAATGATAACTAGGAGGAGGATGCATATAAAACTCTTCTGTTAAATCACCATGAAGAAAAACATTTTTGACATCCATCTAGAAAAGTTTCCATTTACGAACTGCAGCAATAGCTAAGAGACTGCGAATAGATGTTAATCGGGCCATTGGAGCAAAAGTTTCTTCATAGTTGATACCATACTCTTGAGTGTACCCTTTGGCTACTAAGCGAGCTTTGTAGCGTTCAATAGTTCCATCAGAACAGGTCTTGATTTTGTAAATCCATTTGCAACCAATAGGGGTCTTGTTTGGTGGAAGATCAACTAAATCCCAAGTATGAGTTTTCTCTAAAGCTTGAAGTTTGTCAGTCATAGCTTGTTGCCAAAGAGGGTCAGTACTTGCCTCACGATAAGAACAAGGCTCATAAAGGGTTGCAATAGTAGAGTAACAATGAAAATCAAAAAGATATTGAGGAGTTTCTCTTACACGGGTAGAACAATGAAGAGTAGTGCTAGGAGGAGATGCAGGCACAGGTACTGGATCAACAACTGGTGCAGATTCAACAGGGGCAGGTGTAGTTGGGCTAATATTGAGCACATCACAATCACCTGGATCAGAACTTGGAAACAGCTCTTTGGAGGAGTCAGTGAAAAACAGACAGAGTGATGAAATTTGGAAAGAGAAGAGAACATAGTATTGTCCCAAAAGGTAACATGACGAGAGATGCGTAACTTATTAGAAACAGGATCCCAACAATGATACCCTTTGTGTTCAATGCCATAACCAAGAAAATAACATAGACGAGCACGAGGTTCTAATTTGGTATGTTCATGAGGTTGTAAAAGAACAAAAGAAACACATCTAAAAGTTTTAAGGATGGAATAGTCAAGAGGTTGTCCAAACAACTTTTCAAAAGGAGATAAATTATGAAGAACCAAGGTAGGAAGACGGTTAATAATATAAACAGCATGAAGAGCTGCTTCTCCCCAAAATTTTTCTAGACATGAGGCAGAAAGAATAAGAGTACGTGCAAAATCAAGAATATGGCGATGCTTGCGTTCGGCTTGCCCATTTTGTTGAGAGGTGTGAGGACAAGAACGTTGAACAACGGTGCCTTGTTGACTAAGAAACTAAAGTAAAGAAGAATCCCGATATTCCATGGCATTATCTGTTCGGAGAATTTTAATGTCACAAGAGTACTGAATTTTAATCATTTTTGCAAATGTAATGTAAATTTGTGATAACTCAGATCGATGTTTCAAAAAATATATCCAAGTAAATCGAGAATAATCATCAATAAATATCACAAAATAACGAAAACCATTTATTGAAGAAATAGGAGAAGGACCCCAAATGTCAGAATGAATTAAACCAAAAGTAGTGTCTGAAGTAGTATTATTATGAGAAAAAGATAATGCAGGTTGATTTGCAAGCTGACAATTTAAACAATTAAATAACTCAAACTTAGTAGATCCTAATAATCCACGAGAAATTAAAGGTTGAATTTTACTAGCAGAAGCATGACTAAGACAAAGATGCCATTGGTGAATGGAGGAATTAGGGATTGTAGCTGCAAACACAAATCTCTAAGGAAAATGTAAAGATGCAAGCTCAAATAATTGACCCACTCTGCGACCCTCCCCAAGAATTTGTCCCGTTTGTGGATCCTGTACCTGGACACCTTGGGGAGAAAAAATAATATTTAGCCCTTTTTCACACAACTGACCAACAAACATAAGATTGAGTGCCAAATTAGGGATATAATAGGTGTCAGGGAGATGAAGATTTGAGGTAGACACATGACCAATATGTGTGATGTTCATATTAGTACCATTTGCAGTATGGATTGGTGGTAAGGAAGATACAGGTTTTGGAGAAGACAAGAATTTAAGATTAGTGGTCATATGATTACAACATGCAGAGTCAAAAAGCCAATAAGAATTACCTGGAGTGGCAGACATGGCAGCAGGAGAATTAGAAGAGATAACCTATTTGAATAGTGCCTCAAGATCACTCATGGTGATGGCAGTAGAACCCTCAATAGCAGCAACAGTAGTGAAAGAGGAAGATCCAGGCTTTGAGACATTCTTGAATTTAGAATGCCCTCCTTTTGGTCTTGGAGGGCGTGTGGGACAATGTTCAAGAATATAACCGTAACCATGACAATATTTGCATTTTATAGTAGGATAATATGCAAAAGCATGACCAATTTGATTACAATTCTTACAAAGTTGATTGCCAGATTTCTGATGTGAGGATCGAGTAGTTACAAGAGCAGTTTCAAATTGAGGAGTTTTATCCAAACTAAGACGAGTCTCTTCAAAAATAATCTCTTGAATAGCAGTATCCAATGATGGGAGTGGATTTCGATGTAGCAGGGACGCTCGAACGGCCTCATATTCTGATCGAAGAGCCATTAGAACTTGAATGAGATGAAGATGATCTTCACTGATTTTGGCCTGAGATATTTGATTGCAAATGGGTTGGACCTGGGCAAGAAAATCATTCACAGATTGACCTGCTTCTTGTTTCAGATTATGAAGAGTAGTCCACAACTGATAATAGTGGGCAAGTCCAGTGGTCTAATATCGATTAGCCAAAAAATCCTAGATTTCTTTTGCAGAGTCATAATTAGCAAATTGGATATGGATGAACGAGACAGAGGTATTGCGAAACCAAGTGATGATCTGATGATTTTTACTATCCCAATCCTCAAGACAGTTAGCAAATTTTGCATCAGTTTCATCGTTCTCTCTTGTCGGTGTAATGATATCTCCGGCAACAATATGCCAATGCTTGCTACCTATCAAAAAACTTTTCATTCTTTGAACCCAAAGATTATAGTTGGAACCAGTCAGAATTGTTGTAATAGGTTTTGAAATATCAGATTTCTCCATTGATAACAAGATGAGGAGAAAAAAAATGGTATAATAACAGGAATGAAAGAATGAACCAGAATAGGTTGTAGAGAGAGAAGAGAGACCCCAGAAACTAAAAATAAAAGCTTTACGGCTCTGATACCATGTTAGAAGAAAGAATACAAGTAATGAAGGAAAGGATTGTGCATTTGTCTGTATCTGATTTACAGAGATATTACATCTATTTATACATGAGAATATGAGCTAATTTAGACAAGAATAATAATTGCCATAATTATGCTAATTGCTGTAATTATGCTACACAAATCTCCTATAATCATGCTAATTATTGTAATTATGCTAGCATAGATCATGGAGCAAAGCCATGAAGATAGCTCTTAGAGCAAAGAACAAGCTTATTGAAGGAAAAATTGAAGCGCCGAAAGAAGGATCAGAAGATTTTGAAAGGTGGAGGAGATGTGATTATATGGTTACCTCATGGCTTTTGAACTGAATCACTAAAGAATTGGTAGGAGGCTTTCTCTATGCATCATCTGCCAAGGAACTGTGGGCAGAGTTATTAGAGAGGTTTGGTGGAAGCAATGGGCCAATGATATACCAAATCAAGAGGAAAATAGCTTCAATCTCACAAGAAGGACTTTCTGTTACTAGTTATTACACAAAATTAAAGCAATTTTGGGATGAGTTGTCCAATATTGAAGCAATTCCACCTCGCACCTTTGGATCTATGAAGATTGCAGCTGAGGTTCACAATAGTGATAGATTAATGCAATTTCTTATGGGACTTAATGATGTTTATGATCAGGCATGAAGTCAGATTTTACTTTTAAATCCTTTGCCTACTGTTAACAGAGCATATTCCATGATCTCGAGTATTGAAACTCGGAGAGAGGTTCAATTAAACATTACTGAGAATGAACAGTTAGTTGCCCTAGTTGTTAAGCCACAAGGTTCTCGAAAGGAATAAAAAAAAACATGATCCTAAAAAAGGCCACTATGACTATTGTAACCTAGATGGTCACACTAGATTTGGTTGTTTCAGGCTTATAGGATATCCAAAATAGTTCAAAAATAAGAACAAAAATCAGAACAAAATTTGCTGCACAAGTGGAGAGCAAGTTGTCATCTATGGATAATTTTGTTTTAAATTCACCTCTGGATTCACATGCTATTACTTCACATTCTCAGTACAAAGAATTGAATGCCAAATTAGAAAATCTGCGGATGGAGATGCAAAGAATGTTGAAAGGGAAAGCTGTAGTAGTAGTAGTAAATACAGTTCACACTCCCTCGGGGCATTCGATTCTGAACACTCCTAATTTTGCTGGTAATCTCAACCCTAAATTGTTTTGTTATGCTGGAATGGTAGGGACAAACTCTTGGATGAGCTTCTGACCTCATGACCTTCAATTCACACCTCTTACACAATATCACTATCACACACATACCTATCACCATTTGTTGACCTAATGGCCATGTCACCAAAATAAATCAAAAAGGCATAGCCTACTTACATGACCTTTTTTCTTTGACTAAAGTTTTACTAGTCTCCACCTTTACTCTGAATTTGTTGTCAGTATCCAAATTGCTGAGAGATACCACCAACAGTTGACATTTTATCCATCTTGTTGTACCTTTTAGGACCAAAAGACTAGCACAATGATGGCAATTGGGAAAGAACATGAAGGTCTTTATATTCTGGATGAATCTAGTTTTCTGCAGTCTACTATTCATTTGTTCACTTCCAACATTAGTCATTTGTTTACTTCCAAAATCAATCATTTGCTTGCTTTTACCTCTGTAAATACCAAATTCTCTAATATTCATATCAATAAAAAGAGTTTACATTCTTTTAACTCTACGAGAGCTTTAGATTTTGCTATGATCCATGTTAGATTAGGTCATGATCTCATCAGAAACTTTTGCAGATCCAACAATTACATACTGCTATTGATTGTCATTATAAGTGTGACCTTTGTCCTCTAGCCAACCAATCTAGAAATCCTTTTCCTATTAGAATCAGTAAAACCCAAACACTTTTTGAACTTATACATATTGACCTATGGGGTCCTTATGCTACTAAATCTGTTTCTGGAGATAGTTATTTTATGACTATTGTTGATGATCACTCCAGAGCAACCTGGACTTGCATTATCAAACATAAGGACTAATGTTTTTCTATTCTTAGTCTCTTCTTCTAATATGTAAAAAATCAATTCAACATGAAAGTAAAAGTTATGAGGATAGATTATGTAAGTGAGTTTGCCAATCACAAGGGTGCTCATTTATTTCATTCTAAAGGAATTGTTCATCAAAAGATTGTCCTTATACCCCTCGACAGAATGGGATAGTTGAAAGAAAACATAGACACCTTTTAGATATTGCTAGAGCATTGAGATTTCAAGGTCATTTGCCTAAAAAATATTGTTCTAAGTGTATCTTGACTGTTACTTATCTTATCAGTTGCTTACCCACCAAACTCCTTTCTTAGAAAACTCCCTATGAGATATTATTCATAAACCACCCACTTATGATCACTTACACATCTTCAGATGTCTGTGTTTTGCTACTGAACTTCTTCCTAGTTGATGGTTAAGAAAAGCCTGGTCTAACGAAATTGCAAGATGTGTACAAAGGGGTAAGGTTGGCTAAGTTCATGAATACAAGGGAGATATAACTACCTTTATATTGAGGGCTTTAATCTTGGAAAGTATGCCTCAGTGGGAGTAGGACTATCCCCCCTTTATCTAAAGTCCCTCTAAGGTGGAGGTTCCTTTATTTATAAAATTGGGTATCCAATGCCAACTCAACACCTATAAAGGGTGCAAAGATGGGATGTCTTAATCACTGATGACTACATCAAGGTCGAATCAAGTTATCTCAGGAATCAAGATCACTCTGACAATCTTCAGCTGTCATAGGAAGAATGGGTTGGTCAGTTGAGACTTACGAATGGTTCATATGACTATTTTCCCCTTAAGAGTGAAGGACTTTCGAAGGATACCCTCTAACTTAAACCAGTCGGAGGATGCACGAGGTACTTGAATATTTATCTAACCTTTATGCTCATATTTCCCTCAGCCATAATTACTATTTTCCTAGTCATAATTTAATTGCTATTTTGTTATATATTCATCCAGGTGTTTTTAGCTATCTAGCTCAGGGTCTTAATTATGGGTTCATGGCAGTATTACTGTCTATAGTGACCGCACTAATCACTCTTTCAACGTTCCGTTAGGTGATCCGACTATTTCCTATTCCCATTCAATTCAGGTGCTAAGACTAAATTACCCCAAGATGACTTCGTTATGATATCGAGTTTTTAGGCTTAAAAGGGGCGAGGCCAAGGTCTTATGTATCTATGTGACATGTTAGAGGTTCAAGGTTATTAGCGCAAGGGTTCAGGGAGTTCTCTCTCTTGAATGGAAGGGTACTTTATATGCTTTGGTCTTAAGAGTCGTATGTACATCCGGACATAGTAATAGTACACACGTCTTTCATTCGGAGGCTCATTCTAATTATAGTATATCAAATGTCCCTTACCTTGAACAAGGGTTATTTATGATCATTGTATTGGGGTAATAAGCTACTTAATGTTGCATTTATTTTACCGCTTCATTTGTCATGAGCAATCAATTCGTGATTTTGAATTTTGAATAGCAATGTTTAAGAATACTTTATTTGAATAGAGCCTTCCATGGATAATTATTTATGACAAACTTCTTTCTTATTTGAATTCCACTTTCTCCTAAGACGGTCCCTTTATGCCCTTCAGTTTCTTTCTACTAATTATCATAGTTATGTCTCCCTTCTCTCTTCCAAACTTAGAAGATATCAGGTCCTTATTTACTCAAACTACCCTGGAGGAGTTGAGCCAATGGTTTCCTATGGACCACTAGTTATATTGTATCTAGGCTCCATTAGAAAATGAAAGGATTACCCTGTTTAGGGAAGCTTCTCCTCTAAAAGATGCCCAGTATGAGAAAGGAGCTATGGTGGTTTTCATGAAGCAACTGGAGTATGGTTTATCTCTCCCCCCAATAGAATTTTCATGAGCATTTTTAAATATTTCAGCTTTTCCCCTAGGATGTTGGTGCCAAACTCCATTCAGTTCTTGAGCTGCTTTGAGAATGTTTTCCATATGAGGGGTTTTTGCCCTACTGTTTTGCTTTTCAAAATATTTTTCCGTGCTGTAAGGTAGGCAAATGGTTCTTATGGTTTACAAAAACATGTCTCTGTTAATGGGATATGTGGATTCCATTCACAATGGAATAAACAATTTATGGTGGTTGAATTAAAAAATAGACCCAACTAGTTAGACTGGGGCTTTCAGATGTCATGGTCTGAGATTTCATCGGAGTTAAATGACATGTCATGCATGTCACCCTTAGAAGAGCTATTTTTTGTGTGCTTGACGTACGTGCAATCAAGGTATGATGTCAACAAATGTAAACGGCTACCACTTGGCAATAACATTAAAATCACTCGTAAGTATTTTTGGGGTTTTGTCCCCTTTCTCTTCTTCCTTCTCTCTTCCTTTTTCTTTTTGACACTCGACTTTCTTTCTAGTGGTGAATGATAAGAAGTGCACTGCTTGGCCAAAGCACTTTGTCCTAATGGTGGAACAGAGGTCCTTCATCTTGAAATCTTTAACTGATGGGCAAAGCATGGCTCAAATAGCCTTGGACATGATTAGGATCTCTAAAAGCCCTCTGCTTTTACCCAAGCCTTTGAACTAGCCATAATTTAAGGGTTTACATTCTTCTCGCCTTTTGGTGGTTCTTCCATCATCTGCAATTCCCCTCATTGCACCTCTGGCCACCCCTCCAAGTCCCCTAAAGAAAAAGGAAGAGTACTTTAATGAAAAGGGGTGTGAAAGTAAAGTTGGCCAGTGTGCCAAAGGCACCCTCCTCATAGGCAACGAAGTCTATTGTCACCCCAAGCATCGATCCTCCTACTATGAGACCATCCATGAAAGGAGAGGAGGTTTCAAAAATTTGGATAAGTCCCAATTGAGGAGGAGGAGATTTCAACCTAAGATAGAAGAGAATAGGGTATCTTCCCAAGCTACTTCTCAAAAGGGAAAGTCTTATACGGCTCCTCACGACCCCTTTGCTGAAAATAAAGGAGCCGGGTCAAAGGGTGCCACTATTCAGAGTGCTCTTAGCCTAGAGGTAGATCAATTGATTAGGCTACTGCCTTTGTCTTTCACTGTAAATGCACTTCCTTCTTTGGTTGCTAAGTCTATAATGAACCAAATTTTTAGTGAGTATGTGTGTTGAGAAGGATTCTTGGAGAAAAGATCTTTTCATTTCTATGTATATTTGCCTTGTACACTCTTCCTATTTATATACAACAATCCTAAATACAAAAGAGGAAGATACCTATAAGAAGGAATGAAGAAATACAATACAATATAATCTCTTTAATTTAGGGATTTACAATCTACAATTCCTTTAATTTAAGAATTTACAATCTAGTAGGATTCTAACACTCCCCTTCAAGTTAGTTCATATATGTACACATGCCCAACTTACAAACTAGAGTATGAAATATCTTACTATTTAAACCTTTAGTAAATACATCGACCACTTGTTCTTTGAAAGTCACATAAAAGACACTTAAAGACCCATTAACTTTTGTCTCGTTTATAAAGAGTCAATCAATCTCTATATGTTTGGTCTGATCATGTTGAACTGGGTTATGAACTATATTGATAGTAGCTTTGTTGTCACAGAATAAGGACAAATTATTTATTTTTAATAATCGTATTTCCTCCATTAATTTTTGCAATCACAATAGCCCACATATACCCTGTGCCATGGCTTTATATTGTACCTCTGTAATAGATCTTGCTGTTACATTCTGCTTCTTAATTTTCTAAGTCACTAAATTACCACCAATAAAGGTACAATAACCTAATGTCGATCCCCTATCATTGAGAGATCTAGCCCAATCTGCATCTATAAAGGCTTTTATCTGGAGATGGCCATACTTTTAAAAAAGAAGTTCTTTTTTAGGTACAAATTTTAAATACCTCAAAATACAAAAGACAGTTTTTAAGTGAGGTTTGCGAGGCTCATACATATACTGGCTCACTAGGGTTACAGTACAGGCTATGTCTGGTCTAGTATGAGAGAGATAAATCAATCTCCCAACTAGCTTTTGATACCTTCTTATGTCAATTGCCTCTACAATTCTAGCTTGCAACTTGTGATTAGTTTCAATAGGAAATTCTGCTAGTTTATAGCCCAACATGCCTGTCTTAGATTTGTTTCATCTAAGAGGTTTAATATGTACTTCATTTGAGAAATAAAAATCCCTCTGTTTGATCCGGCAACTTTTATTCCAAGGAAGCACCATAATCTACCCAAGTCTTTAATCTCAAATTTTTGAACCAATTGCTCCTTTAGATGAGTAATCTCTTCCTTGTCATCTCCTGTCACCACTATATCATCAACATAAACAATGAGCAATGTGATCTTACCTCTATGATTTTTATGAATAGAGTATGATTGGCATTGCTTTGATAGAACCCAAAGGAGTCATGGCCTTGTTAAATCTACCAAACCATGCTCTTGGTGACTACTTCAAGCCATATAGTGCCTTTTTCAATCTATAGGCTTTGTCTTTAGTCTGTTCACCCTTAAACCTTTGAGGATCTCCATATATACTTCTTCTTCCAAATCTTCACGCATAAAAGCATTCTTCATATCAAACTACTATAAGTCCTATTTAAGGTTTACAGCACATGACTGCAAGATCCTAATTGCATTTATTTTAGCAAAAGGTGAAAAAGTCTCTTGATAATCCACCCCATATGTCTAAGCAAATCCATTTGCCACTAACTTAGCCTTATATCTTTCAATGGAACCATCTGTTTTATGCTTTACAGTGAACACCCATTTGCATCCAATCAGTTTCTTCTGCAGAGGAAGAGTAGTAAGATCCCATGTCTCATTTTTTTCTAAAGCCTTCAACTTTTCTTCTATACCTGCCTTCTAATTTGAATCAAGATATACTTCCTTCCAATCGTATGGGAGAAAAACAGAAGAAACGGACAATACAAAAGCTATATAAGAAGGAGATAAAGAATCATAGGAAACAAACTTAGATATAGGATGTTTAATGCAAGTCCTTACACCTTTTTTGAGAGTAATAGGTATATCAAGGTCATCAACAGAAGTATTAGAAGGAGTATCAAAAGAAGGAGACTCTCAACACATAACTCTTTAGGCTCAGAATGTTTAGAAGCCGAATCTAGAGGTTCTGATTGAGCTCAATGGCTGTATCTATCTTATTCCAATGTGTAACAGCCCGATCCTTCTCCAGTTAGTATTGTCCGCTTTGGCTCATGGGCCTCACGGATTTGTCCCTTAGGAGGTTTCATTCCCAAAAGCGCGCTGATCAGGTGAGGAAGGCTCCCACATATATGGCCCAAATCTTTTCTTCCCGTTTCCGATGTGGGACACGAAGTTTCCACCCGGTCGTAGTGGTTGAACAAGCACGTCCCAACCCCATCCCCGGGTCGTGACAAGCCCACGCGTCCTCGCACCACACCCTAGAGGAGTCGGCTCTAATACCAAATTATAACAGCCCGATCCTTCTCCAGTTAGTATTGTCCGCTTTGGCTCATGGGCCTCACGGATTTGTCCCTTAGGAGGTTTCATTCCCAAAAGCGCGCTGACCAGGTGAGGAAGGCTCCCACATATATGGCCCAAATCTTTTCTTCCCGTTTCCGAAGTGGGACACGAAGTTTCCACCCCAGTGCGTAGCTGGTTGAACAAGCACGTCCCAACCCCATCCCTGGGTCGTGACACAATGAGTGTAGGTTCTTAAATCTAATCTATTCAATCTCCCTATTGTTTGAGATTAGGATTGAGAAACTAATGTAGACACCATATTTTGATCAACCTTTAAATGCATAACTTGTATAATTGATATGCAATTTTCTCTTTAAAAGTTGTAATGTAGTTTTAATCTCATTAAGAATTCTTGGATGGATTTCTCATCTAAACATTACCTGATCTCAACAATTTACTTTAATTGTGGCCTGATCACATGTCACTTTTCTAAACTCAGCAATGGTCTAAGTTATTTCCCAAATAAATGTTCAAGTTTCAAGATTATTCGATCTCACACACATTTAGCTTAGGTCGTTTTCCAATCTCTTCATCGTGTGTTCATATGTTTCAGGATTATCTGATCTCACGCACTCAGGTTAAGTTGTCTTCTGATCTCTTCATCTCTGTTCGTCTTATTCTAATCTAGATCCAATCTTTAGATTATTCGATCCTACATTCTGTCGCTTTTCCGATCTCATTGTATTCAAAAAACTCAAAATTTCAAATTGCGATCAATTTTGTGATCAGTTATCTGGTCTTAATTGTGCAAACACTTATTTTAACAAAGGTTAATGTTTTATCCGATCTCTAAATCATTATCCGATCTTAGAAAGTACGAGATTACTTAGGCAAAAAGAGTTATATTATTTATCTCAAAACTTTGTTAACTACATTCATTTAGTGGGTAGGTCTTCTCCAACCCGACCTATAGTTACAACTTTAGTAGTCACTCCCTCCTCTCCCTCTTGTTCACCCTCACTCTTAGCTTCGACACTCGGGGCGAGCTTTTCGTACAAGGTAAAGTCCTCTTCGAGATAGCGCTTGACCAACTCAGCTAGGAGATCACTATAGGCGTTCACGTAAGCAATAGCTTCCTTCACCAGAGCTTTATCCTCTTTTGCTTTAATCTCTTCAGAGAATTTAGCTAGATCAAAAGCTCGACAAGCTCGAGCATCTTCAAGTTCCTTCTCTAGCCAAGCTGTCCTCTCTTTGTGCGACCTCACTTGTCCCTCTAGTTTGACGATCCGTTCATTTACAGCAGAGAGTTAGGTCTTTGTAGCACCCGCACCCTGGACCACCTTTGAGATCTTTCTTCTTAAGACGAGGGTCTTTTCTCTGAGCATATGTTGGTTCACAACCGCCTCTAAACCTAAGCTCATTGTTTGAGTGAGGAGATCTTTCATGCTCTTTAGGCCCATCCGAGTTCGATCTTTAAGGAAGCAAATTGAAGCGCCCAAAACTTTGGCTAGGTTAGTATTTCCCCGTACTGAGCGATTCCTCTCCAATTATTGAAGCAAGACTTGAGCACCTTAAGAGAGTGGTTGCCCAGCCAAAACTGCCTATCCTGAGGATCCGCCCTCCACAACCGAAGAGATCGGAGGTTGGGAAAGAGGTTCGATGGGTTGAATAAGGGGCTTCGCAGTGAGGATCTACAATCCTAAGGTTGGCTACTCTTGAGTTCAGACTGGGGAGTTCGACACTTCCACCAGAACCCGTCTCTGGGCTTCAGCAGAGACAGTAGCCTTATTCATTTCCAATACCTTTCTGGCGAGCTCCCTCTTCCATTTTTGACTTTCTTTTGCTGCCTCACCTCAAGCCATACCTACACAGAAAAATAAGTTAATGAGTTCGCTAGGACTAAGAGATTAAAGATTCAAGTTTTACCCATCCTGAGATCAAGATCAGAAAGTTGCAGCTGGATGTTCTCATGAGTGATCACGTTCATCATCCACCACTTCAGTTCGGCCATGATCACATCCAAGTATGAATATTTGCGAGAGATCGCCTGGCTCTTAAGCTCCTTCTCCATGGCGCTCTCGACATCATTTAGGGCGATCCTTCTCTCGGGCCTTTCGGCCAAATAATTTTAACTTCATGGGATCCCTTCGAAGCCACGAGCATCTTTACTCTGGAAGACGAAGAACTGATCTTTTCAATTTTTTAGCAAAGAAGGGAGATCAGTGAAGAGCCCACAGTGCTGTTTTGCTTGAAAGAACCAAAATTCATCGTCTTTTTGCTGATTAAGTCTGTGTAGTTCAATGAAGACCTTCACTGTGAGCTCGAGTCCTTTAACCCGGTATAATCCTTTGAAAGCCACCAGAGTTTGCTAGGAGTTTGGATGCACTTGGGCGATGCAAACTCGATGGTACCTCATGACATCCTTGTAAAATTGCTCTAGAGGAAATTGCAACCCAGCCTTTAATTGTTCTTCGTACACTATAATCAGATCCACCTCATCGAAGAAGTGATCGGCTCGAAGATCCCGTGACACCGAATGAGCTCGAAGGAGTCGGTTAGAAGATTGAACTCCTAACTTATTAGTTCAAGATCGGACATCCCAAGGATTGAGGGGAGCTCGTCCATGAATAGAGGTTCTTTTTGTATAACCGAAGCCTGCTTTCGACTCGACCCGATGGGCTAACAATTGGTCGGGATGATAGCTGTAATAGTTTCAGGTTGCCCGCTCAGTCCAGCCTCATCACCTTCTTCAGAGGACCATGAAAAGTGAACAGAAGGCGGGCTTGCAGCTCTCTGACCCTCGGTGCCCTTCATTTTCAGGCAGTGAAAGTAAAAGTGACCAAAAAAAGATTAAAACTATTACCTGATCACAAATTGACACCGGAAAAGCTAAGAAGTTGAAAGAGTCATCAAAAGGCTTAAGGAGAATAGAGAATGCAAAAATGAAAAAATGAAAAAATGACTGAGCCCCTCCCCTATTTATACAGGTCCGAGCATTAAATGCTCGCGAGACGCTAGGCGGTGCATCGATTAGTGGAAAATTTAATTATATCCTAATTTTTTATGTGCACCAAGAGAAGATCGGATAGGAAAAGGTCTAGGCGAAAGAGATCGGTTGAACAGGGTATTATATAGGAGAGAGATCGAAAGGATAATCAGACCAACGCGAACAATAAAGAACATAATGAATAAATAAAAATAGAATAAATAAATAAAATAAAATAGAATCGAGCTTAAATAAAAGTCCATTTCACTTCCAAAAGATCATATTACATCATTAGGCGGTCCTCCCCAACCCAATCATTAATTACATATGTACCTACATTCTACCCTACATTCTACCCATCTTGCTTTCACAGTTCGAACACCTCCATAGCTGGAACACCTTCCGATCTCAAGATGTCGTTTAAGAGATACGTGCAGATCAAGAATGTAGCTCTTGTCAACTATGGTAAAGACTACAAAAAGCTCATTATCATCGTCGATGTCATTGACCAGAACCGAGCTTTAATCGGGGCCCCCGAGATGGTTAGGAGCTAAATAAACTTCAAGAGGTGGTCACTGATATCAAGATTGAAATTAGTAATCCCCTTGCCCAAGATCGATCTTTGACTCAGACTGGTAGGCCGATTAGAGATCAGAGTGGTGGTTATTTTGGTCCCAGTTCAGCTGTTTAGTCTGGTTTCCTTGCCATCATCAAATGACATTTTCGTAATTCTCTAACCATCGATGTCATCCATTTTCAGGTGATAGGCAAAGGAAGTTATCGAAAAAACATCAATACAGTTGTTATGATGAAAATTGGCGCTAGAGATGTAAGGCATGGAGGAAGAACACATCAGAAATTGACTGGAGAAGGAAGGTGGAAATGTGAGAATGGCAGCCTACCACCCCCTAGTATATATAGGCCTAGCCATTTAATGCTCGCAGAACTCAAAGTAGCTCTTCGATTAGCGGAGAATTTAATGCTTTTTTGATATTCAAAAGGCACCAACATAGACCAAATATAGAGAATGGGTAGAAAAGAGATTGGGAAGATGAGAAGAGATCGGATGTGGAAAGGGTTGGTACAAGAGATCGAGCGAGAGGGTTTCAGGTTGCCAACCATAATGAGAGTTCAGATAGGGGAACAAGATTAAGAGATTAGGTAAGATCGAGAAAATGGTCAATAAAGATCGGAAGGTTGGGAAAACCAGAAGTTCAAAAGTTACTTCGAACCCTGACCCTTGGTTCACAAGATCAACTCCCCCCATCGTCGGATCTAAGTTCGTTAAAGCATTTAGGGTACGATTCAATCTCCACCATCTACCCCATCTTGTAAGGATGAATCTGAATCATTGGATCTGAGGCAGTTAAAGCATTTTGGTACGCCTCAAACCACACCATTGATCTCATTTGTAAGGATAGATTTTGGGCCGTTCGATTAAAAGTAACAAACAGATTCAACACCTTTCATTCCCAGCCCTTTGATCCATTCTATAAGGCAAAATCCCTAGCCATTGGATTAGAGAGAAAGGGACAAAAGAGTCCTGAGCTAAATTTTGACCCTCAATTCTTGGACTCTTTAATTCTTGGCCCTCAGATTTTGTTCTCTTAAATTCTTGGCCCCTCAGATTTTGTTCTCTTAAATTCATACCCTTCAACCTTGCCAACATAGATCTTAGCCATCCATTTAAAGGCCCCCATCCTTTATAAATACCTAAAATCTTCACTGTAGAAAGGGGGTCCTTTTTGGAGCTTAAGTCTAGAATTCTTGATCTTTTTTTATTTAAGACTTTTTTCAATCATTGGCTTTTAGTTTTCAAGTTGCAATCCAAAGTTCTTTTGTTTTTCTCCTGAATATAGAGTCACTAAGGAGGGGCTTTAGAAACGTGTTTTCTAAAGAATCTTAACTCTGTAAATCCCAAATACACCCTGGTTCCCATCTTTAATAGATTTGTCCAACAAGCTCGGTGGTCCATTTTCATGGTTTTAGTCATTAGTATCCCATCCCCATCGCTCTCGTCACTTCAAAAGGTGCTTTGGTTAGCACAGCCCCCAGCAGTCCCATTGTGATGCAAAATATCAACACCTGCTCTCCTATCACTTTTAGAGTTCTTCACAGGTAAATCCTTTAAAATAGTTCTTCCTCTTATTGGGTATAATTAGGCTGCCTTTGTGGCGTAAGCTAGAATTTGGACTTTTAAAATGCTTAAATCATACCAAACTTTTAGAGTAGATCAGGGTTAGATAGGCATACCTCACAAATATTACTGTTTTCTATTATAATAGCATTTGTGCCATTATCTTGAAAAAGCATGTGTTTTCTTTTAGTAGTGTAGAAATAAAGTTCGAGTGATAATAAATGGTGTTTAAAGTTCAGAGGGAAAGGGGAGAGCTCAGTTAAGATGGATGAGAGATCGGAAATAAAGAGTGAAAAAAAAAATGTTGACATGGAGAGTTCAAATCGGTTTCGAAAAGGTTGAAAATAGTGAGTGAAAGGGAATGTTGATATGAGGAGTTTGATTTGATTAGAGGAATCAGAAACAACAAGAGGGGGGTCTTGGAATAAAGAATTCAAATCTAATTAGAGAGCGAAAATAGTGAGTACGAGGGTTTTAACTAGTTAGAATGGACATGGAGCGTCCGAGTGACTAGTAAGAGATTAGAAATAAAAAGAGCAAAAAAGGAGTTTGGGTAATGGAAAAGAGATCAGAAAATAACACGCACAATTTGCCATTCACACACTCACATAGAAATTAGAAAGTAGAACTATCCCATTCTTTACACTTTTTTATAAATATTTTCGTCATTTATCTGCCTGCAGTATTTAAAATAACGAGAGTTTGGGAGAGAGTTCTCTCCTGGAGTTCATATTTGCAATAGTTAGTATATGTTCTCTAAAAATTTCTCAAAAGAGGGAGAGCACTTCCTCAAAAATTTTCCTAACAATTTTTAAGAACCTTGCAATTCAACATTATGGGTTCACGAGAGAGTTCTTACATGAGCCTCGTGCTTTATAAATTTTATTTGGGTCCAATGGAGAGTCCTTCTTAGAGCCCTTGCTTTTGTGATCTATCTAAATATGAGGAAGAGTCCTCCCATAAAGAATATCTAAAACTAACCAACTATTTCATAAACACGGAAATAATTTGGAAGTGGATTAATGTCGGTAATGCCTTGTGAATAATTATATTGATGATGGGACCTTTCTTCATTAACAAAGAGTTGTTATTAATAAAGAAAACTCTCTAGGTCAATTAACACATTCCTTTTGAATTAGAGTCCTAATTAAAAGAAATGAAAGTCTTTACCCACATCAATCCAATTTCCTTACACACACACATCGCACCCTCGATTATTTGGACATCAATGATGATATGAATAATGTGTGAGCTGAGAGTCCTCCTCACTCATTGTGAATTTCTAGAGACCAAATAATACCTCTTCGGGATTAGAGTCTTAATTTCGTGGAAGGAGGAATTTAATACATTTATAATAAGTTCAATGAGCACAATCCCAATTCACTTTAGGGCCGTCCCATTTACTCATATTCTTGGGAAACCTAGAATAGTGAAATATCAAGCGTTCCTTTAATAAACAACGGGAACCAAAATCATAATCTTAACCCTAAAATTATCGGTAGTAAGTTATAAAAAGCATACCATTAAATCTACTCATCCTTGTTAAGGGACAATGTGGGTTGCCTAACACCTTTCCTACACGTGTACGGATCCTAAACCAAGAATCTTTGTCTTAGAAGTGGTTAAATCTTTTCTAAAATAAAATGTTTTTCTTTAATTTCCCTCAAAATTAAAGTGACGATTCCTCACTTTTCCACTTCGGTGGGAATCGTCCAGCAACCGCAAAACCCTTGCGACAACTAATGGTGATTATTAGTTCTTATCCTCAGTGTCCTTAACATCAATGCTATGATTGTATTCAAAAAACATATCCCCTGGAAAAGTTAAAATAGATACCTCTTCCTTATTATACTCCTCCTGAAGAGGTGGCTGGAAATAAGGTTCATATTTCCTAAAGGTAATATCCATACTTATAAAATATTTCCTAGAGGGAGGATGATAACAGTTGTAACCCTTTTGAGTGCTAGAATATCCCATTAACACAAATTTTTAGGCCCTAGGTTCTAGTTTCCTAATATTTTACCTATGAACAAAGTAAAACCTTTGGAGTAATAGTATATGAAATCTTCCCCTTAAGAACTTCTAGATGACTCTTAAAGTTTAGTGTGTGAAGGGGCATTCAATTAATAAGATATGTTGTAGTAAGAACAGCATCCCCCTAATATGATATAAGAAGGTCCATTGTAAACTTGAGTGATTGAGCCACTTCAAGTAAATGCCTATTTTTCCTTTCAAATACTTCATTTTGTGCACTTGTATTCACACAACTAGTTTGATGTAGGATTCCATGAGACTCTAAATAAGACTGAAAGACTATGTTCATATACTTTTCCCATTGTCAATTCTTAGAATTTTGACCTGTGCATTAAACTGGGTGCAAATCATTTTATGCAATTGCTGAAAATAAGAAAAAACTTCATGTTTAAATCTCATCAAATAAACCCAAGTCAACCTAGTGTAATAGTCAATAAAAGTGACAAATCATCTATAACTAGATAAAGAGGTTGTTTGAGCAGGACGCTATACATTAGAATGGATAGTCATAAAAGGAACCAAAGCTCTATTATTTATTGAAGGATAAGAATTCCTTGTGTATTTGGCAAGTTCACAAGCATCACAAACTAACACTAATTGGTATTGTCTAATCAAAATGGGGTTGGAAAAAAAAAGGATGTTCTAATCTCCTACGCCATTGAATGATCTTCTGATCAGCTCTTACTGAATTTCCTACCAAAGCTTTAGGGTTTGAGAAACTATTACTGTCATCTAGCAAATACAAGCTGTCTTACAATCTACCACTACTAATCATTCTTCTTATTTTCAGTTCCTGAAACACACAATGGGTAGGAAAAAATTCAACTTTGCAATTAAGGGCTTTACTAATGGAGCTAATAGATAAGAGGTTAATAGGAAAACTAACCACATGTAAAACTGAAGCAAGATTTATAGTAGGAGTGCATTCAACAGAACCTATTCTAGAGATATTGGCTAACGATCTGTCCACTATGCAAACTTTTTCTTTTCCTGAACATGGGAAATAGGTTGTAAATTTATTTGAAGAGTCTGTCATATACTTGTTTGCTTCAGAATCTATAACCTAATGAGATTTTTTAAGATTAGCAAGAAAAGCATTACCTGATTTAACAAAGTTAGAAAAGGCAACTGTGGCAGTTTGAGATTCTAGCTGTGACAATAAATGCTTCAGGGATTGTATTTCTTCAATTAAGAGGATTCCAGTGGTGGCAGTAGAAGTATTGTTTTCAGAAAAACCCATTGTCTCAGAAACATTTGTTTATGGCCTTGCTGAACTCATTCATTTACCTCCACACCCTTTGGATGGGCAACCATTTAGCTTCCAGCAATATTCTTTTGTATGCCGAGATTTCCATAGTAATCACAATGTAAATGATCCTTATCTGATGAACCATTAAAAGGGACATGTGACTATTCTCGAGAGGCTTAGCTATTAATCTTGCCTTATTAGGTAAGGAGTGGATCATGATGCTTCTCCTACTTTCCTCCTGTTGTACGTATGAATAAGTTTGCCTTAGGAAAGGCACGAGATGCTTACCAAGCACTTGGACCCAAATTTGATCATGCTCTGTATTTAACCTAGTAAGGAAGTCATAGATCCATTCTTTCTCAATTAGCTTTTGGAATTTAATAGCATCAGCAATACAGGTGGCTTGAAAGTCTTAGTAATAGTCTAGTTCTTACCGCAAACCACTCAGTTCAGCAAAGTACTGAGCAATGGTCATCTCTCCTTATTTCATATTGTGAACTTTGTTTTGAAGCTTGTAGATCTGTGTATCATTGCCCATCTGAGAATAAGTATGGGAGACTACATTTCAAATAGCTACTACACTGTTCAATAATAAATATCTATAGGCTAGCTGAGGTTGCATTGAATTTATAAGCCAAGACATCACAAGAGAATTCTTTAATTCCCATTGAGGTGACATATCCTTGCAGTCCTCTAGCCTAAATGAATAACAAATAAGATCTTGACCATGCAAGATAGTTAGTACCGTCAAGCTTTACAAGACTGATTTATAAAGAAGGATTGTCAGTCATAATACCCATCTTGGTTTCTTAAAATTCCTTTTTTCTTTTAGTCATTTTGATTAATCAAGCCACAAATTCTAGTAGAAAAAAATGCAAGAGAAAAAGGTAAAACAGATAATAGAGCAATAAAGAAGTAACAAAGAAAGAAAATATAAACCAGGGTGTGGGAACCAGCTAAGCAAAGGCACAACTCTCCAGGGAGGCCATCAGAAACAGAGGCAAATGGAAAAAAACACCAAAGGAAGCTCCACGCACTAGCGTGTGGGAAACAGTAAAAAAATTATATCGGCACATGTGCACATGTGCGACACTAGACAATGGCATTCTCTGCAGGAAAGGATCGATCGGCGGCTGTAATTTCTTCCTGTGTAGGCGGTATAAGTCAACCCTTCCTTGAAACATTGCTTAAGAGCTTGCTCAACTCTAAACCCCAACACTCTCAGTAATGGAAGAAGGTTTACAGTTCTCTGATACCATGTTGAGAAGCATTCTTAGAGAAAAGATTTTTTTTTTCTATTTATATTTGCCTTCTTCCCATTTATATAAAACAGTCCTCAATACAAAAGAGGAAGATACCTATAAGAAGGAAAGAAGAAATATAATATAGTACAATCCCTTTAATTTAGGGATTTATAATCTATAATCCCTTTAATTTAGGGATTTACAATCTAGTAGGATTCCAACAACATGGATCTGAAGGAACTAAAATTTATGTCCTTGATGAGCCATCTTTTAGAGTTTACTACCATGGCTCAAGGCCTTTTTGTCGTTCCTCCTCCCTCCCTTTTTGGAGATGTAAAAAAGAATCTTCTTTGGGTACTTACAATCTTATCTTATAATGCTGATTATCTCTGTACATTATCTTTTGTTGATGGTCCAAACATTATTTTCTTACTTGGCAGGCTCTATCCGGGTTCTTAAAAATTAAGCACCGTGATGAAGAGTTTGCCTTAAATCATAGGATGGATATTGCTAAAGCTTGTGTGGAGGCTAGGGAAAAGCTCATAGAGGAGATATATCAAAGATATGCTATTGATTTCGAGAGGTTGAGATATTTAGATTCTCAAAACAAATTGCTAGTGTCAAAAGGTCCTCCTGGGTTCCCAAAATATGTAGCCACAAAGGGAGCTTGATGATGCAAGGGTAGACTATAAGCGAAGATTGAAAGGGGCAGAGGAGGGCTTTTTACTAACCAAGAGGACTATTGTCCAGCGGGATATTACCCATAAAGAACTTAAAACCAAGCTATATCAGGCACAGGAGGAGCTAGCACAAGCTTAAGAAAATTTAGATGCTCATATTCGACAACTGGAGGTTGAATTGCTACAATCAGAGCAAAAATTGGTGGATTACCCCCAGTCTTAAGAGTTCAAGGAAATTCTCCATTCAAGAGTCGTGTGATTTGGAGCCTGCAGGTTTAATATGGGACTTCTCACAGCTCATCAACAACTGAGCACTTCTTTGTCTGAGCTAAGAGTTTATGAAAAGGATTCAGAATGCCAGGAGGTCATTTATGGTGAAGATGATCTTCCCGTCCTGAAGGTTATGTTTGTCCAACCTCTATCTATTGCTCCTTTGCCATAACTTGTGGATCCTAATTCCTTCAAAGCTATCCCTATTTTTGAGAATGTAGATGTTTGATTTGCTATCTGTCGCCTTGTAAACATTTTATCACATTATATATATTTTTTATGATGCGAATCTTATGTTTCTTTTATTTAATTCTAGCTCTCCAAGTATCCTATTCATGTTTATTTTAGAAAGTTATTTTCTGACTCCTTATCTTGTAGTGTATTACTTTATAGCTGCCTCCATTATGTGATAATGTTTTTATTTTGTACGACTGCTTCTTGGCTAGATGACCACTTAATGAATTCTTTATTTTCTAAAACTTTTATCTTTACTTGTGACTTGATTCCCCTTACCTTAAGTAAGAGCTATATATGCATGCTACCTAGGGTACTAATCAATTCCGACTGTTCGAATGTTAAGCAGGTATTAGACTTTTCATATTTATATCACCCACATCCCGAGTAGTCACTTAATGCGATGTAATAAATGCATTAATGATTACAAGTGTCAATTCCCAAATGTCTTTAAGTATATCATAAAAGATTTTAATCTGCACTCTATTTGTCTTTAGTTATCACGCATAGTTAGTTGTTGTCAAAGAGGTGCCATACCATTTTCATGAGGGTTTAGAGTTTTCTTAGTTTTATTATGACCATGTTCAGTCAGAAAGGGATAATGAGTCAAGTTTTTAAGCGAAACCATCAAGTGAGATGTCGCAAGTTGCTCTAGGTGAGAGAAACCCAAACCTTGCATGAAACGTTGAGGGAAATGTCACTGGTGTTGGCCTTAATGCACCAACTAAGGGTATGGTGTCGACTGAACTTCTACTTCCTGGCCCTTTGACAAAACTATCAGAGTCTGGTGGTCCAATAGAAACTCTAGGTTATGAAGGACAAAGAGGGGATTAGTCATCTCCCTCAATCACCAAGTTAGGACACCCTCTTAAGAAAATGAAAACTCTAGCAGGGAAGTAGCAAGGAACCTTCGGTCTACGGCAATCAACGGCTGAGGAAGAGTCGATAATGGGAACTCTTAATTCACACATCGCACACTTTCTTGCTATGTTGGAGACTTTAATTAAAGAGGCTTTTGGTGGTGAGGTTGATATTATAGATTGGGAGTTGAAGGCCTCTATTTTGGAATTGGTGAGTCGATCAGAACAGATGAGGCACCTTCAAGGAGAATCGCCTGAATATTTGTGCACTTCTGCCTAGAGAATGCTATTATGGGTGTGCTATTTACCTTCTTCTTCTATCCTTCTGCTTTATCTTTAGGTGGTGCCATGTTGCATTTTAATTCAATAATTATGAACAGGCCTTGCTTGCTATGATGAGTGCCTAAGAGAAAGTAGTTTGGGAGGCACACCGAACAGATAATGATCTTTTGCAAGCGATAATAAAAAGAAAATAGAGATGAGAGTGAGGTATCTTCTTATTGTGGTAGAGGCAAAAAAGAGGTCAGTTGAAGCTACTTGTTGAGCTAACAATCTTTAGTTACATATTCTCATTTTAGAGGAGACTGCTGAGAAACATCGAAAGAGAATTATTGAACTGGAGATTGGTTGGGGTGAAATGAGGAGCAAGTAGGTATGGATGGAGGAAGAGATGCAGATGGTGCAGGGTATGTTTAAGAAAGCCATCAAAATTATCAAGCATTGTGGGAGAAGTCTCTCCATAAATGCCAGAGGCTCAACTCAGAGAAAGCTCTCTTGCTGTAACGTATCTTAAAGACAGAGGCATTAATGTAGAGAATATCGAGGAGCCAGTTTGCAATTACTTGAAGTCCTCTAAATTCTCATAATTTTTAAAAGGAGAGACTAGCAAACAGTTAACTCATGCATTCAATTGAGGTCTAAAGGTGAGTTGAGATAAAGCTGACCAATCCTTATCTGCTCTAAGAGAGGTGGAGTGGGATTCAAATGGGGACCTGATAAAGTTCAATGATGAAGATAATCCCATAGCCAAAGTAAAAGAGACAGGACTTTTAAACACTGAGCGAGACATTTTGGGTGACCTCCCAAGGATCAGGGAAACTCAGACTGCTCTAACTGGTAAGGAGGAATAGGCTGTTGGAACTGTTAGGGACTAGTCGGCTAAGATGCCAATCTTGGATGTAACTAATCCACTGAATTCATTGGCTGACATTAGTTTGATATACTTTGTTATTGAGGAAATGCAGCTGAAGGAATTTGTATGTATAGGTGGTTCATTGGCTAAATTCAAAGACCCTTTGTAATGTGTTTTTGAATTAATATAATGAGCTTCCTTTTATTTGCTTCTTATTTTAATTCTTTCTTTTAGGTCTATCTCTCTCTCTCTCTCTCTCTCTCTTTCTCTCTCTCTTCATTTTTTAAAGGAACAGTTAAAAATTTTTAGGATTCATAACCATAATATCAAGGCCTTGGGTTAAGGATGCTAAAACATTTCCTTCAAGTTTATGTCGACCATGTGTTTATAATGTTGTCACTTGTAATGTTTTATGCGAGAAAAATGGGCTATCAAAGTTGCTAGGCTGAGAGCTCATATATTTTTTAGAGTGGAGGATATTTATAAGGATGTTGAGTGTTTACTAGTTAGGAAGGACTCTCGGGCCTTAAAGAGTTAGATAAGACCTTGAGTCTCAAGAAGTCGGACGCAACCTTGAGTCTTCAAGGGGTTGGACGAGGCCTTGGAGCTCAAGGAGTTGGAAGGTCCTTGGGATTCAAGGAGTCAGAAGGTCTTTGAGTCTCAAGGAGTCAGAGGGACCTTGAGTCTTAAAGAGTCGGAGGGCCCTTAAGTCTCAAGGATTCAGAAGGGGCCTTGAGTTTGAAGGAGTCGGAGGGGCCTTGAGTCTCAAGGAGTCATCTCATTTGGATGCATAGAGAAAGGCTCTGGGATCACTCTTGTCATGATGCTTTAATAGGCTAGGGGTGGTCCCCATTAGGGTGCCTTAAGAGGCTCAGGAGTTAGTCCACCGTTAGGGTGCCTTAAGAGGCTCAGTATCAAAGCTTTTATTAATTAAAGTGATTTCTTTTGTGGGATCATGAAAAGAGTACATTGTGTTCTTTTCCTACCGGTAGTATTTCTCTAAGTGTTGAATATTCCAGGCATGTTTTAATCATTGTCCATTCATGTCCTCCAAGTGATATACCCCTGGTCATATAACCTTTATTACTTTAAAAAGCCCATCCCATTTTGGGGCTAGCTTGCCCTTGCCCTTGCCCTCTTTCTTCCTAGTAGCTTTAAGCCATCTCAGTGCTAGGTGTCCTTCTCGTAAGATTTGTTCCCATTCCTTGTTATTGTGGTAGTGAGTGGCTCTTTGTTGATATGCTGCCATCCTAACAGTTACTTGGTCCTAGAGTTCTTCTAACAGATCAAGGTTCAGTCTTAGTTTTGCTTTATTAGCTTGGTCTTGACAATACTGAACCTGATGTGTGGGTATCTTGAGTTTGATTGGGACTACCTCTTCCATTCCACATGCTAAAGAAAAGGGAGTTTCTCCCATGGCCAACCTTAGAGTCATTTGATAGGCCCATAAAGTGCTAGGAAGCTCATCAGCCCATCTCTTCTTTGCACCATTTAGCCTTTTTCTTAGTCTATCCAAAATGGCTTGATTGGTGACCTCTGTCTACCCGTTAGTCTGCGGATTGGCTACCAACGAGAAGTGATGTTTGATTCCTAATCCTGAGAGGAACTCCTGGAACTCCTTACAATTAAACTGCTTACCATTATCAAATATAAGAGTCCTGGAAATCCCAAATTGTGTTATTATATTACCGCATATAAAATCAATCATCTTTCAAGCCATAGTTGTGGGTAGTGCGAGAGCCTCTGGCCATTTGGAGAAGTACTCGACAGCGACTACAACAAACCTACTTTGATCAGTTGTCTTTGAAAAAGGTCCCAATATATCAATGCCCTATTGAGAAAAGGGCCAAGGGCTTAAAATCGTGGTCTGTTCGACTGCGGGAGTGTTAATTCCTCGACCAAATAAATGGCATGCATTGCATCTCCAAACAAAATCTTGTATGTCTTCTTTAATGGTCAGCCAGAAATACCCCTATCAAGCAATCTTGTTGACAAGAGTGGTTGCCCCTTCTTGTGTTCTGCACATGCCTTGATAGACCTCTTTGATGATGTAGGCTACTTCACTCGAGTCCATACACCTCAACCACAGGGTTTTTTTTCTCCCCTATAGAGGACCCCATCCTTATATTGGCAATTAGTAGCTTTTGTGGCAATCCTTCTGGCCACATTTCTATATTCAGGGAGATCTTCCTTGTCAAGGTATCTGATTAACGGGTCCATCCAGCTTGACCCTTCCCAAAAGTACATTACTAGGGTTAATTCTTTGAAACTGTGCTGTTTAATTTTCTTGATTAAGACCTTCTAAGGGTATAGTTTGAGTTCCCCTTTAGACAGTTGACTCAATAAATTGGCCTCATTGTTCTCTGTTCGCATGACCTGCTTTATTCTGAGTGGTATCTTCCTTTCTTGATAGTTTTCCCAAATTGCTATCACCTTCTTTAAGTATTTGCTCATTATAGGGTCGCGAGCTTTATACACTCCATTCACTTGATTTACTATTAGTTGGGAACCACTATGTACCAATAAATTCGACACCTTGGTCTCCAATGCTAGGTAGAGTCCTCCATTAATCAAAGCTTCATACTCGACCATATTGTTAAAGACTGGGAACACGAACCTGATTGCATACTCTATCATTATTCCATCGAGTCCTCTGAGTACTACCCCTGCCCCTCCTCCTTTTGGTCTTGATGCTCCATCCACATAAAGCTTCCAATGGAACTAGAGTTCTTCTTCTGTCGAGCGAGGATTGGGATCTGTGTCCATTAGCTGGTCAAATTGGCTACTATTGAATATGCATTCAGCTAAGAAGTCAGCTAATGCTTAAGCCTTAATTGTTATGCATGGTCAATATTATAAACAGTCCAAGCCGATCTCAACTGACCAGGCCAGCATCCTTACAGAGGTTTCTAGCCTATGTAATACTTTTTTTAGGTGTTGATCTTTGACTACCAACCCTTGGTGTGATTCTAGGTATATTCTGAATTTTTTAACAGCTAATAGGAGTGCATAGGCTAATTTTTCTATGTTAGGGTACCTCAACTCGGCTCCTTTTAGCACTTTACTCACATAAAAGATTAGCTTTTGCACATTTTCTTCCTCCCAAACCAAGACAACACTGATAGCTTAGTCAGACGCTAAAAGGTAGATGTATACTTCTTCACTTGGGATGGGTCGGTTAAGAATCTATAGGGAGCTAAGTTATTCTTTGAGATGTTGGAATGCTTTCTAACATTCTTTCGTCTATTTGAAATTTGGCATCTTTCTGAGCTTTTGAAAGAAGGGAAGACACCTTTCCACTGATCGGGACATAAATCTACTAAGAGCTACCACTTTTCTTGTCAACTTTTAGATGTCTCGAATGCAAGTTAGAGAAGTCATATCTAGAATAGCCTGGACCTTTTTGGGGTTGGGCTCTATTCCTTGATTGCTAACCATGTATCCCAAGAATTTTCCTTTACGTATGAAAAAGGCACACTTGCTGGGATTTAGCTTCATCTGATATTTTTCTAGGATCGAGAATACTTCTTTTAGATCTTTCAAGTGTTCTTCAAAAGATTTGCTTTTCATAATAATGTCATTTACATACACTTCCACATTTCTCCCTATCAATTCTTTGAAGATTTTATTCATCAATCATTGGTATGTAGCTCGTACATTTTTTAATTGGAAGGGCATAGCTTTGTAGCAATAACTACCATCTTTGATTATAAAAGATGTTTTTTCTTCGTCTTTGACATCCATTGGGATTTGATGGTATCTTGACATGGCATCAAGAGAGGAAAAATACTCAAAACTAGCTGTGGCATCCTAGTTTATTGATATTAGGGAAGGGATAGTTGTCTTTGGGATAAGCTTTGTTTAAGTCAGTGAAATCAATACACATGTGATATTTTCCATTGGCCTTTTACACTAGTACTAGGTTTGCCAACCATACTAGGTGCATGACTTCTTTGACAAATCCAGCTTCCACTAGTTTCTCTACCTCCGAGTGCATTGATGATTGCTTTTCTGGCCTAAAGACCCTCTTTTTCTACTTTACCAACTTAGCCTTCTGATTAACATTAAGCTTGTGGGTCATTGCCTCAAGGTCTATTCCGGGCATATCTGAGGGCTTCCATGTGAACGCTTCAGCATTGTCTCAAATCAAGCTTTTGACCACATCTTTTTTCTCTTTAGATAAGTTGGCATTGAGGTAGAATAGTTTCTTGAGATCTGTTCCATTTTTGTATAGGGGGGAGGTTTTGAGTGGTTCTGTTCACTAAGTTCTTTATTCCTTTTCCTCATCTCATACTTCTAGCACTTTTGTTTTGACATCCTCCTCTTCGTCAGCTCCTATTGTAGCCAAGTAGTTTGAGCTTTTTCCTATCTCCTTTTTACTATGGCAATTCCTTGCTCTATTCAAAATTTCATCATAAGAAACATGTGCTGGTGGCTACCTCAAAGTCATATAGCACTGGTCGCTTGAGGATTGCATTGTATAACATGGGTAGTTTGACAACTAAAAATGTCACGTACTACATATAAGCTAGAAGGGCCTGCCCCGGGATTAAAGGTAGTTGGATCTTTCCCTCCATAAGAATAGGAGCTCTTCCTATTCCTTTAATAAGGGCTTGGCTTCTAGTCAAGTGCTCATCATTAATATTCATTAGTTAGAAAACTTGGTACAGCAGGAGGTTGACTTTGCTGCCATTGTCAATTAACACCTTTTGCACCTCAAAATTATGGATTATTACTTCGATGACTAGGGCATCCTCATGGGGTGTTTCCATTCCCAATCATCCTTAGAGGAAAATGTCATCACTGCACTTGGTTCCCAATTGACTTGCATCATTTCTAGCTCCCTGGTTCCTTACAAAGCCTTCCTCTTTCGTCCCTTCTTTTTATAAGTCAATGGTCCCCCTACTATCATGTGTATGGTTCTGCACCCATCATTTATGGCCATGGGCTAAGCTTTTCTCTTTCCCTTTTCTTCTCTTTTAGTTGAGACTTCCTCTCTTCTGACAAACCTTTTTAGGTGCCCCTTCTTGATTAGCCATTCTATCTCCCAAATTAATTAGTAGCAGTAATTGGTATCATGTCTGTTAAACCTGTGAAAGAGGTAGTAATTGGTTTGGTCTCAGTCTTGAGGCTTTAATTTCATTTCTTTAAGCCATTTCATGAATTCTTGATCCCACATGGTCGTCAGTACTTCAGCCCTTATAACATTTAGAGGGGTCACCTTAGTCAAATATGGGAACCCATATCTCCTACTCTGATCCTTGGGTATCTGATGGTGCACCAAAGCTTCTCTGCTTTTGTCGAGTTTTCTGTGGGAGTGAACAATATTCGAGTTCTTTTTATGCTCCCTATAGCGTCTTTCCTATTCTTTTTTTGTGAATCTACTAGCGGCTAGAGCATCATCTTGGCGAATATATTTCTCAACTCTCTGCATTAATTTAACCAAGGTTGTTAGGGTTTCCTGCTCAAGCTTCTAAAGAATTTCAATGAGATAGTTCCTTTTTGCATAGCTTTTACTGCCCTAGACTTATTGAGATCAGGTATTTACAAAGCTTTGAAATTGAACCAGGCTACATACTCCCTTAACGTTATGTCTCTTCTTTGTTTGATAATTTCCAAATTGCTAATTTTGTGCAGAGCTAGCATGCTGGCTGTAAACCTGCCCATAAATGCATTAGCTGTAACATCCTCATTTTCGTAGTCCATATGTCCCACTGTTCCAACGGCTAATGTTTACCCCAGAAAGTCAGAATGTTTGGAACTACACTGTAATGACAATGAGGAAGTATAAAATAATGAAATATAAAATAATGAAATATGTGATGAGAAAAATTAAGAAAAAATAAAAGAGATAAAATGTGACTAAGTTAAACGAGCCGAACCCGCAGCGATGGGTGATCGCACCGGGAAGTTACGGTGAGGACTGTTGACTAGCCTTGGACCGCGGGGAACTCAGGAAAATATTTTCGAGACATAATTAAAAGTCTAATGAGGTATAATTGACATTGAAAATGTCAAAGAAAAATTAATAAGTTAGTATAAATAAAAAACGAAAATTAAAGAAATTGGCGGTACAATAAGTAAATCAGTGTTACCGAAAAAGTCCGAATTTAACCCAAAGAAGGGCATTTTGGTCATTTAACACCTAGTGTGGACTTTTGACTTAAATGTCCATGAAAAATAAGTGGTATTAAATTTAGAAATTCCCATGGAAAATTAGAAATCATATATATAGAATAATTAAGGAAAATTAAAGGGGTGTAATTAGAATTTATTAAAGTTAATTATTATAATGTTTAAAGTTAATTAGTGGAGCACTAAGTAGGATTTAATGGGATATTAAAAGGGCCATAGTGGATAGATTTCTCCACTTAAAGTCATCTTCAACCTTCATTTCTTCTTCTTGACGAATTGTTCCACTCCCACGAAACTCCATTGCCACACCTTGCATGGAGCTTCACTCTACCATGATCAAGCCATAGTTCCTTCAAAAGTTCATCATTAAACTTAGTCTACACACCATGGGAAAGCTTTAGGCAGCAAGAAAAAGAGAAAATTTCAAGGTTTAGCAAGCTCCAAACAAAGGAACAAAGGTTAGTGCTTAATCTTTCCATTTTCCTTTAATAATCCTTGTGTTAAGCTTTGGGTAAGTTGAATTGCTAAGAAAAATTGAGGAAATGATGAGTATTGGTGAACCTTAGTTTTGGCAGCCATGAAAATGCATGGTTAGTGACTTGTTCTTATATTTAATGCATGGGAATTAAGATTGATTAACTCAAATGGAAGTTGTAGTAGGTTAATGTTCAAGTATGTGCATGTTAGTGCTTGAATTAAGGGTTTGAAATGGGACCTTAATGCTTTGGCAAACTGCCATGTTTGGCAGCCTATAATATCATGAATTTGTTTGTGTGAATATGAAGTTTATTAATGAAATATGATAGTGTTAAATTGTGGGCAGCATGTGTAGTTGATATTGAGGTATGAGTACATGGAAGTGTATGTGTAATATTTTGAGGTATATTGAATTTTGGTAGAAGTGAATGTTGAACTTGAATGGTGTATTGTGTGCATTGAGCACTTGAGTGTTCTGCCCAAAATGCTTGCTAAAATTGTGTACAATATATATAGAAGTTCCATGATTAAATGTTGAAGTATTGGGAGGAGGAGGATTGTCAAAATTGGAAGTGTAATGTTCATATGCAGGTTGTGTATGTTGGCAGCACCTAAATTAGGTCATAAGTGTAAAACTGTGAACCCAATTGGTATGAGGCCAATGGAGGGTGAAACTAGACACCAAATAGGCTAACTTTCATGTAGAAATGTTGCCAAAATTCTGCCTAGAAATTGACCTTAAAAATGACCAAATCCGGAATGGCAACCTTGCAACCCAGATTTTTGACCATATGAACAGTAGTCATTAGGATGAACATAACTCACTCAAAACAGATCTAATTGACCTAAAATTTTTACCATGGATAGCTTAGACATAGAGCTACAATTCTTATGAAGACACCAAAGCCCAGAAATGGCCAAAACCAAGTCAAATAGCTTGCACAAGTTTGGGTACCAAAATTGCCAAAACTAAAAGTGACCTAAAATTGACCAAATTTTGTACTAAAGGTGCAATCTGTCCAGCTTTAGTAAATGGATCATATCTTGGTCTATACAACTCAAAATGACCTGAAATTTTTTCCAGAGTGCAATAAGATATAGAGCTACAATTATTATTAAGACACCAAAGCCCAGAAATGACCAGAACCAAGTCAAATAGCTTGCATAAGTTCAGGTACCAAAACTGCCAGAACTAAAAGTGACCTAAAATTGACCAAATTTTGCACTAAAGGTGCAATCTGTCCAGCTTTAGTAAATTGACCATATCTTGGTCTATACAACTCAGAATGACCTGAAATTTTGCCCAGAGTGCAATAAGACATAGAGCTACAATTTTGCTTCTTTGACCAGAAGTTAAAAACCAAGAGAAATAGGACTTTAAGCTAGACCAATCTAGCACACAAAAATTGAGAATTTGACATTTACATACAATGATGCTTGAAGCAATTTGGCAATGAATGCCAACTTGTAAAAATGGTAAATTACACTATATTGGCAACATATTGAATTACGAATTGTGAAATGTTGATACTAGAATCAACTTATGCATGATGTATGAAATGGTCAACATTTTCATTGACCAGTGAATTGTATAATGACCAGTAAACCCTAAAAATAAATATTTAATCTTGTAATATGCCCTAGTTTGCCTAGTTGACTAGTTTGGATAGGTTGGCATGCCAATAGGATTCTAACAGCTGTTCTGTAAATGACTTTACGTCATATTGTATTTTATGGCTTATTATGCCATACTATGATTTCATTAGCCTATGGCTATACAGATTGTGTTATTATACTCGGCTTAATGCCTGATTGATTATATGGCTTTTTAGCCACACTGTTTGCACACCGGGAGATACTTTGTGACCGATGGTGTGACGGCCCAAAGTACTAGGTACCCAATGCTAGTATATCCATTTATCCAGTCTGGTCAGTGTATAGGCTACATGGGCAGTCAATTAAAACATTATTCAATTCAGGCAGCTAAGTTAAGTTAAGTATAATGAAATTTTAGTACAATTAAATTAAGTATTCAATGAATGAGTAAAAGAGATTAGCAAAAGAAATATAACAAAAATATAAATTGCAGAACCGTAGAGACTTGAAATACAATACAATTAGAATAATTTATATACTGGGTAGTATTACTGAAAAGTTATAAACTAAGAACTTCCAAAGAGGAACAAACTAGTATATAAGATCGTTGATACTAGAAATACTATAACAAATTAAATTGATTCCTGAGTATCTGATTTATGATTTATTTCTTTCTTTATTTGTATATATTATTTCTTGTTATACTATTGCACCACTAAGCAAAAATGCTTAGCGCGATGGAATTGCTTCCTCACGCAGTACTGAAGGCAAAACCAGTAGACTATCGACTGAGATTTTTGAGAGTCCAGATCTGTAGAAGTGTAACACCCTCACTGTAGCAATTCCATACATTCTACTGTTCCGGTGACCAGTGTCGGTCTAGACAGCTAGAACGTCTAGAAAAATATTTAGACTAGAGTGAGGAGTCATAAATAACTCAAATAAGTGTAAGAAAAATTAAGAAAAAATTTTAAAAATAAAAATACAATCAAGTTAAATGAGCCAGTGCCCTAGCGATGGGTGACCATACAGGGAAGTATCGGTAAAGATAGGTACCGACCCCAGACCCGTGAGAAAATTCATGAAATAATTTTTGGGACTCCAGAGAAGAGTCATTGAGGTTTCTATGGCATTAGAATGCCAAGAAAATGTTTAAAAAAATTTTTCAATCGGTACAGACAATTTTAGTCTGTTAAGCCAAACGGAGGGCATTTTGGTCATTTCATCTTCGGAAGATGATTTTTGGCCAACTTGTCCAGTTAAATAAATAATTATTATAATCTAAAATATGAATAAATATTGCTACAAATTAAATTGAAATTAAGTAGAAAAGAAAAGAAAAGAAAATGAAATTTAATTAGGATTATGACATCATGCACATGTAAGCATGATGTAATAAAAATTTGTTAGCCAATCACTATTCAACAAGCATTCATAAAAAAGGTTAAAATGAGATAAAAAAAAAAAAAACCCCAAAAATCACTCATCTTCTTCCATTTTCTAGAGTTGGTCGAACCATTCCCTAAAGAAAGCTCCATAGCTTCTTCTTTTTTTCAAGCTTTATTTCTCTTAATTTCTTCCATAAATCTTCATACAACCTTCACAAAAAATTCATTTCTAGTCTTGGGAAAGCTATTGGTATTTACAAAGAGAAGAAATATTGAAGTTTTGGAGAGCTTAAATTGATCTCAAAGAGGTTAGTGCACTAATTTATTTCTATTTCTTTTCTAAGTATGACAAGCTTGCTAAATTAAGTTAGATTGATATAAAATTAAAAGAAATTTGTAGGGATAGAAAATTTCTAAATTTCAGCAACCATTATATGAGTTGTGGTTTGATGGTTTTGAGGAAATTATTTGTGTTTATTAGTGATATTGATGAGTAATTGTGATGAACAAATTGATTGGCATGTGTTTACATGAATTGAAGAATTGTGAGTTAGGGTTTTTGACCTAACTTTGAGGAAATTGATGTGTGTCTTGAAATGGATGATGTTGAGATGATTTAATGACCATTAGAAGTGCTATATATGTTAAATGAAGTTTGTGGAGTTGGGAGAATTGAGTTTGGGAGTGTTGATTTTTATGCAGGAAAATCGGACCTTTGAGTCCAGTGCATTGTTTGAGTTATAACTGGAGTTGTGTTGCTCCAATTGGTGTGAGGCCAATTGGAGATGAAACCTAGGACAAAATGCCCCATTTTTCATGAGGAAACCATGCCAAAATTCTATCCATAAGTTGACCAATTTACTGTCCCAATTCGGATGTCCAGACCTTGAACCCAGAAAATTGACCAAATGAACAGTACATGTTCATTTGACCATAACTTCTTCTAGACAAGTCTAAATGATCTGAATTTTAACCAGTAGAAAGATTAGACCTAGGACTACAACTTTCATTGAGAACACCAAGCCCAGAAATGCCTCTAACCAAATGAAATTGTTGACTCAAATCGGGACACCAAACTGACCTGCACTATTCTGCCCAGAATTTTCTGGACAAAAGCTCACCCGACCAGTTTTGGCAAAATGGCCATAACTTGGTCTATAAAAATCCAAATGCAATGAAAGCAATGGCAAAAGTTTTATAAGACATAGATATAGAATATTGATCTTTTAACCAAAACCCAGAAACCTAAGGAACTAGGTCAATTGACTAGGTTAAGTTAACATATAAATTCTGGAAATTTTCAAAAGAACCATTTGACCTCAGAACACACATTTAGCTATATCTCCTACTAGAAAACTCCAATTAGGTTGGGCCATACAGATCTGGAACCCTAAGAAACAGGGCTCCAACTTTTTTTTAGACTTGGTCCCCAAATTATGAACATAAGAACCATAAAATGGGAGTCAAAGTTTTTGATCTAAACATGAGTCCTGGTAGAACAGGGTACATGAGTCCAGGCTAGTGATTTGGCCATAATTAATTCTACAGAACTTGAAAAATTGTAATAAAAATTTCTGAGTGACTATAAGATATAGAGAAACAAATACTATGAAGAAAGTGTGGCCAAACAGTGGCCACATCCTAGTCAATCTGCTATGTAAAAACAGTGCACCAAATCTGGACGTAAAGAAAAGTCCATAAAACAATTAGGCATAGGACATGAAATGAATTAGAATAAATTGTTAAGCATAAAAATAACATGAATTAATGAAATTATAATTACTTAATAATATTATTCTGCCCAAAGTACACCTAAACTCATTTATATAGCTTGGATTGATTGGTATACCAATTAGGGACTACATATTGCAGTACTACCCATAGGGATAATCATTGACAAACAACATATGTCTAAGATGATTATTCTACTGGCTTTATGCCTGCCCGATGGCCATAGTGCCAATTTTTATTATTAATGGCTTATGCCTGTTCGCTGGCCTTGTGCCTGATATGACCGTTGTATACTTGATAGACATACGGCTGTCTAATTTGTATACACCCGTGTATCCAGTCTTTATAGTCTGTCATAGATTACTTGGACATAGAAATAAGTAGAAATCCTTAATTGAAATAAATACATGAGAATATTATTAAGGTGAACTTCATTGAATTAAACATAAGATACATGATAAAAAGACTCCGATTAATTTATTTTGTCCAAAGTTCTATAAGCATGTAAAAGACCTAGAAATTCATAAAATTTTATATTTCCTTATAAGAATACACGTAGAATAATTATTTTAGTTATTTGTTTATTTTTATTTCAATATATGCACCACTAAGCATTATGCTTAGCGCGTTGGTTCTTACCACGCGTAGGTACAGGAGAGCCACACCAGCAGCAGCAGTAGAGCCTAGACAGAACTTGAGCAGATCTTCTACAGTGTAGATTGTCACCTCACAGTTCTTTTTGGTAGGGCTCATGTATAGTTAGATTTTGTATTTTGGTTATTATATGTAATAAATCAGATGGAGATATGCAACTAAATTTTGGATTGTATATAAAATTGTATATTATTGTGAGTAATGTTATATGAATAAAATGCAGGTTTATTTTATTTGAAAATTTTATGAGTAATGTTATGATATGGTACATGAACGATTAACATGAGAAATGATGTGACAGAATGGGATAAAAAAAAAATTTCTACACATAATATAATATAAATGAATTAATATTGTACATGACAAGACAGAATAGGATGCTCGGGCACCGAATGTAGCATACTTTGCTCGGCTACACTATAGACCGGGTAAGGGGTGTTACAAGAAGTATCAGAAGAGTTCAAGATTGTCACCTCCTCAGCAATGCATGTAAATAGGGCTCATTTTAAGCATGTTTTCTAATATGTACATTATAATTACTGCTTATATTGTAATGTGAATTAGTAACTATAATTTTATTTGTATATCCTATACTTGATAAATTTATGTACTTAATTGGCAAATTATATAAGTTAATGAAATATAAGAATTCTGATATTTGAATTGATTATCTAATCATAATGATTCTGAATGAGATTGAATTTGAGAAATTTTGAGACTGAATCTGAGTTTGAGAAACTGATGAGAATGCTTTGAGATAATCTGAGTTATGAATTTGAGCATATATTGAAATTATTTTTGGCAGGTTCAGAAGAACTGTTAGTCCAAATTACAACTGGTACTCTGTCGGATTATCATTAAAATTTTTGAATTTTCTAAATTAGTCAGATTTTGATAAACAGTAAAAATAGCCTAAACCTCAGATAAAGTTTTTGAATAAGTAAATCAAGAACTATAATGAAATCAGATAAGATTAGGTGCTCCGGCACTCCGTGTGACACGCCTTGCTCGGCTACACTGTAGATGGGTGAGAGGTGTTACATTATCTAAATCAGGAAAAGATTTAATTGTTCCCTATTCATGATTATAGAGCCAGGTCTAAGTCAAGTTGGTCAGAAACACTTTGCACAGCAATGCATCTAAATGGGTCTGTAGCTCCATGAATGTTTTATAGTTAATAACATGGTCTCTAGGGTTTTTAGCACCATCATAGGGAGTCATGGTGGGCATCATAAATTTCTTAGGGATAACTTCTTACAGAATCTCAATCGAGAAAGGGGACGTGGTTTTCAAGTGCTTGTTGTTGGGCCTTACTTTGGTTCTAAATTTCGCTCGTACTTGCTTGAGTAGCTTCTATATCTTTTCATCAACATTGCCATCTCCAACTGTGCCTCTTCTAGCTACTCCTGTAATTCTTACTCGTGGAAGCTGTGAGATCCACTTGCACTTCTTCTTCTTCTCTTATATTATAGATGTCTTCCATGAGCTAGTGGGATCTGTTAAAGAAGTAGTAACCCTTTCACGACTTCCATCTTGAACAATTTGATTCAGGACAGTTTGGCTTCTTATTCTTACTAGCAGCTCCTTACTTTCTCCCATTTATCTTCTATGCCTACTTTGCCTAGGTAAGGCATTGACATAATCAGCTTCTTTTAGTGGTGCCCATACATCAAATGTTGATACGTAAGGAGGGATTAGTCCTCTTTATTGCATTGTTTGATTCAACCAGATGTTCATCTGAGATATCTAAAGAAACATTATCTGAAGACCATTGTTGGTAGGTGTGGGAAGAGTCAAATTGGAGGTGGACGTCACATTAGCATTATTGATAGAGAGGGTCCCAAATAAGCAAGCCTAAAAACTTGGAATGGTAAATAGATGTTGGGATGGAAGGGGAGGATCTACTGGGTTGGCATTCTATTTTGCCGTCATTTGGTTAGGGAAAGGGTTCTCTTGGTCTACCATGTGGATCTCAATAGGTAAGTAGTGGTTGGGGTTTTGTTTTTAGGAACTTTAGCAAAGCTTGTTTCATTCCCATAGACGGTGCTAGTTGATGATTAAGAAAAGGATGGTCTAATGAAATTGTAACAAGTGTATAAAGGGGTAAGGTTAGCTGATTTCATGAATACAAGGGAGATACAACTACCTTTATACTGAGGGCTTTAATCTTAGAGAGTATGCCTCAGTGGGAGTAGGACTATCCCTCTCTCTATCTAAGGTCCCTCTAGGGTGGAGGTTCCTTTATTTATAGAATTGGGTATCCAATGCCAACTCGACACTTGTAAAGGGTGCACAAATGGGCTGTCTTAATCACTAATGATTACATCAAGGTCGAATCAAGATCACTCTGACAATCTCTGGCTATGATAGGAAGAATGGGTTGGTCAGTTGGGACTTATGAGTGGTTCATACGACTAGTTTCCCCTTAGGAGTGAGGGACTTTTGGACCCCTTCTTAGGGATACTCTCTAACCTAAACTAGTCAATGGATGCATGAGATACTTAGATCTTTATCAAACCTTTATGCTTATATTTCCCTAAGCCATAATTACTATTTTCCTAGTCTTAATTTAACCATTATTTGGTCATTTATTCATCCGGGTGTTAGTGGCTAATTGGGTCAGGTTTTTCTTACTTGTGGGTTCATGGCATTACTAATATCTATAGTGACTGAACTAGTGACTCTTTCAACGTTCCATTAAGCGATTTGACTGGTTCTCGTAGGGTAAGAGGGAGTGGGTATCCCATTCAATCCTAGTGTTTTGACTGAATTGCCCCAAGACGACTTCGTTATGATATCGTTTAAGTGTTTAAGCTTAAAAGTTACCAGGCTAACCTCTTTTGTATCTGTGTGGCACATTAGAGGTTCGAGGCTATTGGTGCAAGGGTTCAAGGAGTTCTCTCTCTTGAATGAATAGGTACTTTTTACGCTTTGGTCTTCAGAGTCATATGTATATCTGGACATAGTAATAGGGCATGTGTCCTTTATCTGGAGGCCTATTCTAATTATAGTGTATCACTAGTAAAGAAATTTTAAGAAAGAGCTCATAAATGTCTATTTTTAGGTTATCCAAGCACTTAAAAAGGGTACAAATTATTAGATTTGCAAACTGATAAAATATTTTGTTAATAGAGATGTCTTGTTTTTTTAGCATATTTTCCCTTTTGATAAGTCTATTCATCATGATTCTAATCAGTCCACTTCCTATTCTTTCTCATTCTGATATTCTAACCTCATTTGCCACTCTTCTAATTAATGGTCCTAGTCCTTTGTCCCATCCTATTTCCAGTCCCATTTCACCACAATCCCTATCCTCTAAATTTCATTCTTCATCTTTGCCTTCCACTCAAATTGCTACACCAAATTCTCATCATTCCACACCTGTTCCTCAACTTAGAAAGAGTATTAGAGTTCACTAGAAACCTTCATGGCTACGAGATTTTATATGTAATTCATTCTCTCATATTGCTATTTCAACTGCAGTCTCTACTAATACAGGTATACCCTTATATATTTTTGCTTTTACCTACTCTACTTACCTTAATTTAGTGTCTAAAATTCAAAAGCCTATAAACTACATTTAGGTTGTAAGAAACCCAAATCGGGTAGAGGCCATGGATAAAGAATTGTAGGCCTTCAAACAAAATGGTACCTAGGAACTCTGTTCATTACCTAAAGGGAAGAAGGCTATTGGTTCTAACTGGGTTTTCAAGGTTAAATACAAGCCAAATGGGGAAGTTGAGAGGTATAAGGCCCGTTTGGTGGCAAAAGGGTATAATCAGATAAAGGGATTGGATTTCAAGGAGAGATTTTCTCCTAAAGCCAAAATTATGACTATGAGAATCTTTATTTCTTTAGCAATTATGTATCAATGGCCAATTTTTCAATTGGTATCAAAAATGCTTTTTTACATGGTTATCTAGATGAAGAAGTCTTTATGAAGCCTCTAGATGGTTATACGAAAGCACTACAAGTTCAATTTTGCTTGTTAAAGAGATCTCTTTATTGGCTTAGACAAGCCTTAAGGCAATGGAATCTTGAGTTCACTACTTTCTTACTATAACACCCCTACTCTAACCACTAAAGGAATTATCCGCTTTGGCCCACTCCATCCTGAGTCTCACGGTTTTGTCCCATAGATGGAATGGAGAACTTCCCAGGAGGTCACCCATCCTAGGATTTCTCTCAAGCGAGCATGCTTAACCCCGGAGTTCTTCCAACTCTCCAAGCCATTCCACCAAAAGGCGCCTCTAGTGATTAATTTCCCCCATTTCAATGTATGATTTGATTCATTCCTGTGTCTCGTATTTCACTACCCTAGGTAGCCTCGCTATCCTAGAAGCCTACCTGGAGTTTACTCACTTATGCCACTCCCTGGCCTCATTGGACTGCTTTCGCTGGTTGGGTCATCATAGGCCCACCAGCTTCCGCCTGGTTCGTCCTCAAACTACACATCTACTAGAGGGGGTCTGGTTCTGATATCATCTGTAACGCCCCTGCTCTAACCACTAGAGGAATTGTCCGCTTTGGCCCACCCCATCCTGAGCCTCACGGTTTTATCCCGTAGGTGGAATGGAGAACTTCCCAGGAGGTCACCCATCCTAGGATTTCTCTCAAGTAAGCACGCTTAACCCTGGAGTTCCTCCAACTCTCCAGGCTATTCCACCAAAAGGCACCTCTAGTGATTAGTTTTCTCCATTTTCAATGTATGATTCGATTCATTCCTGTGCTCGTCATTCCACTATCCTAGGTAGCCTCGCCATCCTAGAAGCCTGCCGGGAGTTTACTCTCTAATGCCACTCCCCGCCCTCATTGGACCACTTTCTTGGTTCGGGTTATCACACTTACAGTCCTTGGGTTTTATAAAATCACTTCATGACAATTGTTTGTTTACCAGGACTCATAATGGTGTTTTCCTTGCTCTCCTCATTTATTTAAATGATGTGATTGTGACTAGAACAGATTCACAGCAGATTGAACAAGTTAAGTTAGCTTGCACTCCAAATTTACTATCAAAGATCTTGGCTTCCTTAAATACTTCTTGGTCTTGAAAGTGGCTAGATCAGATGCTGGAACTATTATCAGCCAGAGGAAATTTATTCTGGATGTTATAAAAGATGCAGGGTTGCAAGATGCCAAACCAGTGTCTATGCCTCTTCCCAAAGGTCTTCATTTATCACTTGATGTTGGAGAATTGTGACTCCCTGATAAATTTCATAGATTGATTGGCAGGCTACTGTATATCAACATTACTAGACGTAATATTAGTTATTCAGTGCAACATTTAAGCCGATTCATGTCTGCTCCTATGAGACCACATTGGGATGCACCCTTGTCCTTCCAAAGGATTATATTTTCCTAGTACCTCAAATTTTCAGTTACGGGCCTTTTGTGATGCAAATTGTGGTTCTCGTTGTTTCCCTTGAAAATCGCTTACAGGTTTTTGTATTTTTCTTTTTTTTTTTGGAGATGAACTCATCGGCTGGAAAACTAAGAAACAAAATATTGTTTCTAAATCTAGTGCCAAAGCTGAGTATCATAGCATGGCTGCTACTTTTTGTGGATTATTATGTGTCACCTACATTCTCAGAGATTTGCAAGTCTCTTTCCCATTTCTCTGAAGTGTGATAATCAGGCAGCCATTCACATTGCCAATAACCCTATATTCCATAAGGGGACTAAGCATTTAGATATTGATTATTATTTAGTAAGAGAGCAACTGCAATGTGGTTTCATCATGCCTTCTAATCTCTTTCCTGCACAACAATTGGTAGATATTTTTACTAGGCCTTTACTGGCGTCTCTCATCATTTTGTAGTGTCCAAGTTGTGTAAGTTATAGTTAATTTTAGCAGATGTTATCAATCTAATAAGAGACAACTCATTATAGTTGTATTTTGTTGACTTCTGTTTCCTTCATCAATAAGCTTTGCTCTGTATATAACTACTTGTATTTAACATTTTAAATCAAGAAAGATACAGTTCAGTTTCTCAAATCTCTGTTTCTGATAAGTGTTCATAAATAATAATAACAAGGATGGATCCTCATGATCGTCATAAACAAGTCAAAAAAACAAAATTGAAGATTTGATGGGCAAAAATTAGATGCAATTGAAATAGTTTTTTGAAATTTTGGATAAAATTATTAAAATTAAAAATTATGGATAAATTTCACGAAAGACAAAATTGTTTTTTTTTTTTTTCATTAAGCCTTATTTTTAACATGTCTCAAAACTTTCATCTATTTTTACAAATTTTTTTTTAAAAAAAAAAAAGCGAACCTATTCTACCCTTCATTAACTTCATAGTAACATATGAAGTTTAATTGTAATTTTTTTTATATTTTCAAGGCATTGAACTCCAAATCTAGAAAAAGATGGCATTTTTAATTAGTAAAGAAAATTTTAAGAAAAATATAATAAAAATATGAGTTGACAGTATTATTAATTTTATTTTCTTAAAATATGTGAAAAATTAAAATTAATACTCCCTCCCTCTGTCCTATTTTAATAACTTTTCAAGGTTTTTGTATAAGAATTAAGAAAATAATTAAATAATATTATTTTCATAAAGAAACACTAATAATTATCTAAAGTATCCTAATAATGATATGAATTCAACTGTTTAAGCAAATTTGTAAAAAAATAATATCATTGGAATATAAAAAAGTGTTAAGAAGAGATAAATATATTGAAAATAATAATAGATAATAGTAAAATTAGAAAAAATAAATTTTTAAGATAGAGAGTATTTGTTTTTTTATTTTTTTATATATAATTGACTTTAAATGAAATTTAATTTAAAATATTACTAAAAATGAGTTTCATATCACTGAATAAAAATTTATTAATAATATTTATTAATATTTAAGTAGATATAACTTAATTTTAGCTGTGGTTATGATTATTTTCTTAGTCCATAACTACTAAAATTTGATTCTGGTGATTAAAATTAATTTGAGAAATAATTTATTCAATAAATATTTAATAAATCGAGAATATTGGTGGACTACATAATAATAAATAATTATTTCTTTTTTTTACTATAAAGAAAGTATTTAAATATTTAAAATAGTGAAGTATACTTTTAATAAATTTTAAATTTTATCAAAATAAATTAATTGAGTTATGTGGGAGCTTAATAAAGATATATTACTTTATATATTTTTATTAATTTAATTGATTGAAATTTTAATAAATATAATTGTGAAAATAAGGGTTGTTTTCTTTCTTTTCTTTTTCCTATTTCTCACATAATTCTTTCTTTAAAATTATTAATGTTTAAAATAATAGTTGAAAACCCTTCTTAAAATTTGAATTATAAATTAAAATTCTCCTCAAATTTCCTTTGAGTTAAAAAAAAGAATAAAATAAAAAATAATAAAAAAATTTTAGAAATTTCGATGCATATCGATCGTACGACTAATGAACTCCTAGAGGTTCCCCATTTTCCAGAAGTTATCTGGCTTCATAGGATAGGGTGTCATATGTTTAGTAATGAATAATGATGCTATATAATATGGGCTAGGGTTAAGGTAAATATATTTATATTTGGGCTAGGCCTTTTTTCATGTCTGTGATTGTTTTGTCTTAGCCCATTTCTTTCCCCCACACTAAGCTGCATTACAATGGTTGAAAAAAAAAATTATATATATATATATATATCATCTCACTCAACTTATTCAAAGAATTTAAATTTGAGGCTGCGTTTGTTTATATATGAAAAATATAAAAAATATTTTTAAAAATTTAACTTTTATGAAAATATTTTTTACTGTTTAGTCGTAATGTTAAATTAATAATATATATTTATTTCATACATATATAAGTGTATTCACATTTTAATAAGATTATCAAAATTTTAAAAAGAGAAAATAACTTTTATTTAAAAAAAATAGGAGTTATTTTTCTTAAAAATGACTTAGTTTTCTCTTTGACTAAGAAAATATTTTCTGTTGATTAATTTTTCTAAGTGCCCAAACGTCAGAAAATACAAAAAATATTTTTCAAGAAAATATTTTCCACGAAACAAATGAACTTGAATTTTTTGTTTTTTCATTCTTTAGTCCATTGTTGGAAAAATCAATAAATAATTAAAGGATACCAAAAAAAGAAAAAAAAATGCATTGTGTAAAATAATTTTTTTTGTCAAAAATAGATTTCATTAATACTTAATTTTCAATGTGAGACTCAAAGTCTAAATACAAAAAATAAATCCAACCCAAACTATGTAGGGTGGCTTAGTCCAATCTAATTTAAAATTAAAATTAAATCAAAATTTTATGAGCTTAGTTCAATTTTGACTTAATTGAATTGAATTAGAATTAGATTTGACTATTTTAATGCGCTATGATTTCTTCAAAGAAATTTAAAAAAAAAAAAAAAGAAAAATCAATCAGTTGAATTGACCTAAATTATAACAAATTCAATTAAGCTAGCCTAAATTTATATAGTTTATACAGTTAATAAGTTAGTACAATGACTTTATCAACGGATAGGTATAAAGAAATTGATATGGAATGAGCAGGATAACATTGATTAGTTAGAATAATAACCACAATTTATGAAGAAGCTCATAAGTTTAGAAAACTGAGTCATAATCTATTAGGATCGTTAACTAACTGATAAATGGCCCAAAGGAAAAGGAAGGAAATAATAAATTGAAGTGGGGTTAGCTAACAAATTTATTAGGGGAATCTTGTGTTGCTCAACCAAAACAAGAGAGCTTTATGGATGAAACTATACTCATGCAAGCTTTAACCATAAGATTAGAGATTCGATTTCTAAAATCGTTATTGTTGTGAGAGCTTTACATGAATACCACCTTCAATTTGAAGATGGAAACCACAAACTTAAAAGAGAGCTTCCATATAGAAAAGATGAGTTATATATAATACCTAACATCCCTAATACTTTGAAAAATTCCACTCTAAATAATAAAAAGTCAAAAGACCCACAAGAAAAAGTTAACCTGCCCGCTTATTTTGTAACTCAAAGCCTGGTCCCTATGCATACTTTGTCAATAGTCAAGAAGTTACGCACTATTGCAATTTGGAGTCTCTCAAATTCTTGTAAAAAATCAACTCCAAAAATTAATTAACAACTTCTTTATTAAAGTAGCGATTTCATGAGTCAACTTTTATATATATATATATATATATATTAAAGGTAATGTTTGAATGTTTCAACATTTTTATATATTCAATCGTAAGACATTTATAATAAAATTAATGAATTTAAAAACTTAAGACAAGTAATTAAATTATTGATGAAAAAAATAAAAAAGAGAAGAAGAAGAAGAAGAAGAAGAAGAAGAAGAAGAGAGAAGGGCACATTCTTGCACATCATATTAAAGTAACCCAATTCTCTAGTCCACTAAGGTTTGATCCCATTAAACTATTGAACCTTCAAGAAAGAGCTACTGCCTGCCATATTCCTTTGTGGTCCTTTTCCTTGGGTTGCCACTTAAACTAATAATAATAGTAATAATATTCCATAAAGAAAACCCATATAGGAGACCACCTAGTCCTATTGTGGCTTCCATGCTACGATTTTTGGCTTGAGTGAGTTAGTGGAAATTCACATGGATATATATATGGAGCTGATCCTTGGATTCTAAGCTGTGGGCTTATAAGTGGGTTTGCAACTTCATGATTTTTATATAATCACAATGGCTTAGGACTTCAATTAACTATTAGAATAAAATCCAAATTATAATTAATTAACAATAAAATATATAAATTTAAATTAAAAATACTGTAAATAAATATATATGTTCAGCCTATAAATATAAATTATGGACTTATTCCTATTATGACCCAAATCAGAGGTGGAAGGTTTTAATAAAAAAAAGTCTACTAGAATTTAGAAACATCCACCATTAAGCAACAGTCGAGTTGAAGTTCTAATGTGAAATGTGATGCTTATGAGAATACTTAATTTTATTAATTCCACATAATAGGGTTTTAAAATAAGTATTTGAATAAATGTATTTTCTTTAAAATTCACCAATTAAATATGCTTTCATGTGTTTAGCATAATAATTGACTTTTTTCCTATATATGAAATTTGGGAATATATATATATATATATATATATATATATATATATATATATATATATATATATATAAAATTGAAATTTGTCATAGGTTGGCTTCAGCAGCCACCCATACGGAGTAATCATATGGTGAAGTTATAATTTCATATAAGCAATTTATATGGAATAGCAAATCAATTAGATATAGACAAATATTTAAAATGACTGGATAGTCAAACAACATTGATTGTAATAAGACTTAGAATTTATTCTATATGCTAAAATGCGTCAAGATTGTCAAAATCGTGCACAAGCAACTTTGAACGTGATACTCAGGAATGACCCAGTTGGAAAACGAGCAAATTTTCCCATAAAATGGCTTTCTTTCTTTCAAATGAAAGCTTGAAACCCAACAAAAAGCAGAGGGCTTTGGCTCCTTAAAACTTTTCCAGCATAGAAAACAATATTCAAAGCAGCCATAACTGCAACATATATAAGAGGCTCAACAACCATTTCCGAGTTATTAAAAGGCCATTCACTTGGGTTGATTGGCAAATTTAGTATAACGACCAGAAAACAGACACACACACACAAGAAAAATTACTCTTCTATCAGATACCTTGGTCTTCTCTTTTTTCAATACTTTCTTTTGCTTTGAAAATCAGCTTTCGTCTGGCTTACATTGGCATTAAGCAAGGTATGTCTTATCTCTTCTGTTTAGTCATCGACTTTTCTTTTAATCAAATTATATCTTTCTGGGGTTTTCTTTTTCTTGTGCAACTTTCTTTCTTTCCTTTTCTTGCTTTGTGATTTGTATCAATGATTTGTAGAAATTCTTCGTACAAAATGGGCAAGAGCCATTTGCTTGGCGAGTCTGGCTGGCTGGCAACCGTTCTTTGCTTCTTCTTCTTCCTTATTGCCTGTTCCGCGAAGACCCCAGTTAGGTTCTTCCTCATCTTCCTCTTTGTTTTCTTCACTGTCATTTTCATTATTATTGAGTTTTTGTGTGTATGATGTAATCAGACATAATAGTCGAATATTGGCGGAGAAAGAATTATTGAAATTTCGCAAAGGTTTTCGGTTTTGATTCTGGTTTGGAGTCTATTTAGAAATCAAAATCAAATTAAAATTTTGATACGATTCTAATTTGATTTGTTGTTTTGATTTTAATTTAATATAATTTTCAATTTTTCTACTTGATTTGGTACGATTTTAATTCAATTTTTAATTTTTAAAAAAATTTTATACAATTATTTCTATAAAATTCATACTTAAATTAACATTTACATTTTAAAATAAGTTATTGATTCATAATATATTATTTAATATATCTTTTATTTATTTTTAAATTATAAAATTTTTTAACTATAATATATAAATATAATTATGAATTAAGCACATATATATATATATATAAAATAATACACTTATAATTAAAAATTATAAAATAATTTAATATATTTATAACTAAAATTATAAAGAAAATATAGATATTTAAAATATAATATTGAGTTGTATTTAGTACATAATACATATATATATATATATATATATATATATATATATATATATATATATATATAATTTTCAATTCTGATCTTAATTTAATACTTAATAAAAAATTAAAATCAAATCAAAAAATTAAAATAAATTCGATTGGTATGATTCTTGTGGATTTGGTTCGAGAGGCTAAAAAACCATGTATAGTTCTAATATTCATTCACATGACTTGTATATTGTTGAAACAGTAAAATACAAGGCATACCTTCCTAGAAGAACCTTTGCTTTAAATTTTTTATCCTTAAAGACTCACATTTTGTTTGGCGTGCGGTGGCCCCTCTGCATTCTTTCTTGCCCTTTCTCTTCTCGCATTATCCTTCTTCTTTAACTTTTAGTGCCAAACTCTAATTATTTCCTCTTCTCATCTCAGCAGCATAAGGACATCTTATTTAAGCAATTAATTTTGCACCATACCAAGGTACTACTTGGGTAGGCCTTTTACCTTTTTTTTTTTTTTTTTCTTATCAGCTAAAAAATGGGTATTGTTGGTCCCACAAAATTCTCCTTTTTGCGATGATTGTAAAGATGGGAAATTCATATCACGGACTGAGAAAAACCTGCTTGGGCCTTTTTCTTTTGTTCTGGCAATCACAGTCACGAAGTTAATAATAAGTCTACAAGGCCACACAATTACATGTGTTGTTTTCCAATTCTCACATTTGACCAAAGGCTCAATCATCAATAATTCTTAACCTTCTTCTATATGTTTTTCTTTTATAAAATAATATATATATATATAGGGGAGAGAAAATGTTAGAACTTTTAATTTTAATGGAGACATAATTTGAACAGCATCTGGTGAGCTACAGGGAGCCATCTTTCTCTACTTTTTTCACTTTAATCCTTATTTAGATCGAGAATATATGTATTATATGATGCAAAATAATTTAATAATTTTCTTAAATACGATGAAACCATGTTAGGATAATCCAAACTTAGTGTAAGAAGATCAGTTAGGCCATCTTCCGATTGCCAGAAAATGTTAGAAATTGAACTTCTACACTATCTTCTATAAAATAATTAGAATGTTAAACTTATTAAAAATGAGTTAATTAGACTGATTTCCATGTGCAGAAAAATTCTAAGGACGACTAATAACAGCTCAGCTCTTGGGGTTCAGCTACAAATAACCAGTAATCAGGTGGTGATTGACAATGGACTTGTTCGAGTTACTTTCTCTAGTCCAGGTGGTGATGTCATCGAAATTAAATACAAAGGAATCGATAACATACTTGAAATCGTTAATGAAGAAGATAATCGAGGGTATGCATTTACTCTTTAATTATTCCTGCCTAATATTAATCCAGGCTTTATGTTTGATAGCGCCAAAAAAATAAAATCATATAAATAATTTTAATTAATTTGAAATTAAGGTATAATTGATACTTGTGTTGAAATTCTAATTGGGGTTTGAAATTCTTCGAGTTCAGATATTGGGATGTGGTATGGAACCGACCTGGAGAGCCCATCATCTATGACAAGTAAGTAAACCCATCTAATGCATGAGCTCTAGTTAAAATTTTGTTGTTTTCTAGTTGAAATTATGGTTAATTACTGCTTTTTCAGGCTGCAAGCGACAGATTTTAGTGTCATAATGGAAAATGAAGACCAAGTAGAGGTTTCATTCTCCAAAAGATGGAGCCCTTCCATGGACGCAGTTCCCTTGAATGTTGACAAAAGGTGAACTTTAATTCCTTGCATTACACTTACCAAATTTTAAGAAATAAATGGAGTTTACAGAGTCTAAACCCGGATTTCTTGTATTTTAAGGATCTAAATTCAACTTTGTAGGTATATAATTCGACGTGGAAGCTCTGGATTTTATCTGTATACCATATTGGAACGCTTGGAAGGATGGCCTGATGTTGATATGGATCAAATTAGAGTGGTTTTCAAGCTTCACAAAGAAAAGTAATAGAAGAATTAACAAACTAAATTTATCTTTGATTATTTTTTTTTATATTAATTAATTAAGGGCAGCGAGAACATTTAAGTTATGTATGACATCAATGGTCAGGTTTCACTTCATGGCATTGTCTGATGATAGGCAAAGGGTAATGCCAATGCCTGAAGATCGCCTTACTGGCCTCCCTCTGGCCTATCCTGAAGCTGTTCTCTTAACCAATCCAATCAACCCAGAACTTAGAGGAGAGGTAATTAACTCTAACTTCATCTCAGTTTCTCATTTTATTATTTGGAGATAAGTGCTTTGGTTGCATGTAAAAATGAAAAAGATGGTGTTAGGAATTGAAAATCGTAATTGATTGTAGATGTAGGTAAGGTATCTGATAAAATGTCCCAAAGAAACAATTGTAGTTGATATCAAATTAATTAATTTCTTAGGAATTTACAAAATAGATTCACTGAATTACACTTGAGGTCATGTGTATATTTTTATTCTGTTTCTTGATATTGTGGGGGGATGCATGCAGGTAGATGATAAATATCAATACTCTTGTGAGGTCAGAGACAACAGGGTGCATGGTTGGATATCAGACGACCCACCAGTAGGATTTTGGATGATCACACCCAGTAATGAATTTCGCGTTGGTGGGCCCACCAAGCAAGATCTGACCTCTCATGTGGGGCCTACTGTCCTCAATGTAAGTCTATGATATATGGAAAATTTTCACAACTTGTTAACAGTTTATAAATTTGGTTAGAAGGCCTTTACATTGTTGCATTAGGATTGCCATTTCTCTCCTTTTTTTTTTTTCGTCGTATATAATGTATTCAGCCTAATTCAGTCATTTTCATCTAGATGTTTACTAGTACTCATTATGCTGGGGAGGACTTAAATACAGAGTATCGAAATGGAGAGCCATGGAAGAAAGTTCTTGGCCCTGCCTATGTCTATCTTAATTCCATTTCGCCCTCTGAAGATCCGGAAGCTCTTTGGGAAGATGCTAAAGAACAGGTATATATCTACTAGCTTAGTCATTCTTCTTTCATGAGAATTTGGATAACATTCTGAGTACTCATGCTTGATGTTTGTTATTAGATGTCAACTGAAGTTAGAAGCTGGCCATACAATTTTCCTCAATCTGAAGATTTCCCCTCTTCTCATCAACGGGGAAATGTTTTAGGTCAATTAATAGTTCGTGACAGATACATCAATGAAAGGTTAATGCATGCAAGTTTTGCTTATGTGGGATTGGCAGCACCAGGAGATGTGGGCTCATGGCAAATGGAAGCAAAGGTTGAAACAAAATTGAAATTTATTTCTGAATCATTTAGTAAGATGAGGAATCTCTTAGCTGGGATTTCTATATATATTTTTTTTTTTAATTTACGTACAGGGTTATCAATTTTGGACTCAAGCTGACAGGAAAGGAATCTTCTCAATAAATAATGTGAGAGCTGGGAATTATAGTTTGTATGCATGGGTTCCTGGTATCATTGGAGATTACAAATATAATGTTAATATCATCATTGAACCAAGTATGAATAACCTATAACAGCCTTCTTATGTTAATATTTGATTTTTTTTTTTTGCCTCAATTCCTTTTTACTCTAGTGGATGAGGTAATTTGCATGTTGAACTACAGGGTCTAAGATCAAATTGGGTGTCCTTGTATATGATCCTCCAAGAAATGGTCCAACTCTTTGGGAAATAGGCATTCCTGATCGTACTGCTTCTGAGTTCTATGTACCAGACACATACCCAACACTCATGAACAAATTGTACACCAATCACCCAACAGACAAGTCAGCTCTCATCCGCATTGTCACAAGCCTAGCTTCCTGTTATACCATTTTAATCTTTAATTATCACTATGCTTCATTCCTGATTAATTAGTACCTTTCCTGTACAGATTTAGGCAATACGGATTATGGGAAAGATATGCTGATATGTATCCTAAGAACGATCTCATATATAATGTTGGTGTTAATACTTATGTTCAAGATTGGTTCTTTGCCCATGTTACGAGGTACCTGTTACACCTATTTATACCTCTCGACGTGTCCTTCACTTGAAGTTAATTCTCTAAGTTCCGGTTCTAATGTTATTTGCACTGCAGAGAGATGGGAAATAAGACATACGAGGCAACCACATGGCAGATCATATTTGAACTAGAAAGTGTAAGCCAAAGTGGAAATTATACAATCCAAGTAGCCTTGGCATCAGCTCATATGTCTGAACTCCAGGTATATATATCTTTCACACTGGCCACCACTTTCACACACTGCTTGGTTAACGATTTAGCGCAACCTTTTATTTTGGAAGGACTAATGATCTCATAAATCCTGGACTGAAACCTTTTTTTATCTTATATGCAAAAGGTGCGGGTGAACACTGCAAGAGGCGATCCACATCTTTTCACAACAGGACTAATTGGCAAGGATAACGCCATTGCAAGACATGGAATTCATGGGTTATATTGGTTGTATAGTATTCAAGTACCATCTTCGCAACTTCTCCAAGGAAATAATATAATTTATCTAACTCAGTCGAGAAGTAATAGCCCCTTTCAGGGCATTATGTATGATTACATTCGTTTAGAGGCACCGAGAGAAACTTGATGACGGGTTGGAAACTATTTATTTGGAGATGTTTATATTGTCTATATTTTCCAAGCATAGATAGATAATGAACTGACAGTTTCTCATCTCTTACATTATGTTTGGATTGGAGATAGGAAAATATAAGACGGAAAGTTATTTTATAAATAGTAAAATCATAATTTTACCCTCAAGTTAAGAAATAAAAACTTATATAATATACGAATATATTTATAATTTTTTATATTTTCCTCTCACTTTCTCTCTATTTTGGAGAGAAAGTAGAAGTGAATGAAAAAAAATTTATTTTTCTTTTAAATTTTTCATCCCCTTTATTTTTTATCAATTCAAACACAAAATGATGAAAAATAAAATTATTTTATTGTCAAATTTTCTTTCCTCTTATTTTCTATCTATCTAAACATAATGTTAGGTGCCCCCAGATCTAAATCTTGAAACCTTTTGGTTTATATATGGGCTCATTTGCTTAATCATTTTGAAAATCAATTAATGTTATTTAGAGTACTATTAGATTACTAGTTCATTTTTCAATTATGTTTTTACTTTTATTTCATATATATATATATATATATATATATATATATATATATACCCATAAAATGTCATTAATTATGGACATATCTAAGATAACTTATTTAAGTCACTAAGGAAAATTCCGTAGAGAAAACTTGTGTAACAGTTTTGTAAGCTTCACAATTTCGTACGTAGCTCTTTTATGCATTTTCTTTAAGTCTCTTCTTTCATTGAGTTTCTATCTATATATTTTAAAGGCAAAAGTTCTATTTAAGCTCTTTGAGATAGCTCCTTGACACATTTTCTTTGAGCCTCTTTTTTTACTGAGTTTCTACTAACATATTTTAAAGGTAAAAAGTCTATTTAAGCTACTTAAGTTAAGTTATGTTAAATAGTTATATAAATTTTTAAATATTTTGAGATCTAATTAAATCTTTCAACTTTTCAAAAAGATTAAATAAATTTTTTAAATTTTTAAAAAATTATTAAGTTAACCCTTAAAAACTAAAAAACCCTTTAACTTTAAAAATAGATAAAAAAAAAAAACTGTAATTTACTTCTAATATAATTCCAGCTAAGATTATAAAATTGTTTCAGTAGATATTTATCGAGATATTACAAATCAGATATGTAGTATTGTTGATGAGGGTCCTGTGTAGTAGAAAATCTTCATGCATGAAAATCATCTACTGTACGAGATTTTCATTAGCAATTATGTGTATCTTGTCACGACCCAACCTATGGGTCGGACCGGCACTAGGACCTGGGCCAGCCTAAAACCCCCGAGGCCCGTAGTAAGCCTAACTATTCACTTAACCCAACTCTAAAGCCCATTTGGGCCTAATTTCAAAAAATCAACCGGACAGAGTCCGGCCATAAAATGGACCTTTCAACGGGGAGTTTTTGACTCACCCGACCTGTAAACACAATAAATACTCAATTGGGGAGCTCAGCTCACCCTCCACATACTCATCAGCATAAAAATAAATGGGAGCTCAGCTCCCTTATCCAATCCATCAAACATGCATAGAATATTAAGTTTACAGGTCCAAAATAATAATTTAATTTACAGACCCATATCAAATAGACATTTCTAACACATGCGGAAATTCTAAGATTTAACAAGTTTATACAAACATTAATAACCGACCTGCGAGGAAGAAAGCAGGTTAACCTCAAAAATATCCTCCTGTGGCTTGGAAAAATATTGAACAGGAGTGAGCGTTCGACTCAGAGAGTAAAATATCAATTTTAACCATAATCTCTATAACTATCTAAAACTAATGCACCCTGTATAGTGAAATGCAACACCCGCAATAATTTCACATCATAACATCAAAAAGGTAATTTGGAGCACTCACACACCCAATAATATCAATCATAATATATATGGAAGCTGATCCCCTATACAGCTCTCTTAATTCTAACTGTGCCAGCGAAGAACTCAAGCCGTGTCTACCCTGAAGGACCGGGTCCTAGCAAAGATCTCAAGCCGTGTCTACCCGTCCTATCTATAGTCCACACCACATCACACGCACGCCAACGCACGCACACTGCTCCAAATTACCACAACAACATACATGGCACTTTCACAATTATGAATGCAACATAAATCGTGCCTAAAATTTATCTACATAGATATATGCATATAAGTGATGCATGGGCATGCTTGAACATATAATAACAGTGAAATTACAATTAAAATTAATATTTTACTCACAGACTTGACAACGGTCACTGTGGCGGCTGGGCGGAGGAAGAAGGCTGTCCCGGCTCACCTGACAATTACATTACAATTATTTAATACAAATGACTCAATACAAAACAAGAAAAGACTAAATACGTCCTAAGTCGTGCCGAAAATCCGGCAGAGTCTCCCCTATACCTAAGACCTACCCAACCTGCAAAATGGCTCAAAACACACTTCTATATTCGCAACTCATATATCCACAATTCAATCACATCACACAGCCCCTCCTGGGCCCATCAAATTAGTCATCCATCACAATATGTAAAATTTCAATTTAGTCCTTATAATTGATCATTTTTGCAAAAACTACCCAAACAAGCTCTAAAAATTCTAAAACTTTGCCCCGTGGTCTTTAGCAATATTACTAGGCTATTTCAAAAAGAATCATAATTTTCTGAGCTACTAGGAATATTTTATAGATTTTTAATCCTATTTAAGCACTAGAAAATTACGAAAAAGCAAGGTTCGGGTTTACCTTTGCCTATTCCGACTTCGGGGACGCGCTCAGGATGTATGACAATGGGGGGTAGCCAAAACCTCGGTCCAATTCGGAGACTTTTCCAGCAGTGCATGCGCCGGAAATTCACGCATCGGTCAAGCCGAATTTCCGCGAATTGAGGATACCTACACGAAGCCCATAACACGGGGGTTAGTACATAAATTTTTCAGAATTTTCTAAGCTCATTTAATGCTCGGAAAAATACTGCGAAGTTCCGTGGGACCCACCGAAAAACGGTGTCGGAAAATTTTGAAATTTATATCCCCGCGAAGCTCTCGACCAGTGGAGCGCTCTGGTACTCTTGGTTTTCTCGTGGGGTTCACGGTTTGCGAGAAATCTAGCCCGAAAGTCAAAATGGGCTAAAACTTCCCGGACAAAAATTGGACAAACCGCTTTCGGTGTTCTTGGTGTCTATGGAAAGCTCTCAACGAGTAGATGAGTTTAGACACAAGACCCGGACCGATTTGTGGCCGGATCGGCCGGATTTTGGCCGGGAAGACGAAAGGTCGCGCAGTGCTGCCGCTCTGGAGCCGTTCGTTCGTTCGGCCCAGCGGCCTTGGGAGGGTCGAGGCGGCCGTGGCGAGCTGGGGTGGCAGGGGAGGTGGCGGCGCGGCAAGGGGAGGAGGGAGGAGAGAGAAAAAGAGAGAAAAGGGGAGAGGGGTCGGACGCGCGCGGGGAGGAGGAAGAAAAAGAAGAAGACCGGTCCGATTCGACCGCTCCAATCCGGTCCGGTTCGATTGTGTCGGTTCGATTCAAGATACAAAATTTTGAATTTTTACTCCGCCTCGGGACCGAAAACGAGGTCCAAAAATTTCGAAAAAATTCCAGAAAACTCAGAAAAATTCGTACACTCCAAATATATTTTTAGTTTTGCCACGTGGTCTTTAAATTAATTTTTAAAAATCATCTATATTTATATTTTCGAAAAATCGAACCCGATTTTTTTAAAATCCGAAAAATCTCAAATAATTTCTTAAAATTTAAATAAAATGAAAATATCAATAATACTCATAAAATAATAAAATTTAAAAATTTTTGGGGTGTTACATATCTAATTTATAATATTTCAGTGAATATATCCTACATTTAATAGGAAATTGATAATTTTTTTTTTTACAAATAGTTTAAAAAACTTTTCTACATAAATTATACTGATGATGATAAATTCATAAAGAAACTTCTTGAATCATTTGATAAAAAAAAGAATTTATAAAACTGTTTTCAGTAGATACTTATCAAGATATTACAAATCAAATATATATTATTATTGATGAGGATCACATGCACTAAAAAATTTCCATGCACAAACTTGACTGAATTTATATAAAGTCAAATTATAATTCAATCTTTCCTGATATATTTTTAAAAGTTAAAAGCTAATTTATTCCTTAAATAGTAAAATGGCTTATTTATCTATTTTTAAGTAAAATGGTTTATTTGTTTTTTTTTTAATTTAAATGACTTATTTAATTTTTTTAATTTAAAGAGCTTATTTAAACCCGAAATACTTTAAAAGCTTATATGAAATTATAGAGGGAAAGTCCATCGAGAATTCCATTGATAATTTTTTTTACATGTTTTTAATATCTTATTGCACTGTACTTATAAATATCAAAATAAAAAAGAATTTTTTTTTATATAAGCTAAATTTATAAATTTAAAAATAATTACAAACAAATAGATAAACTTAATTTTAGAGTTTATAAATTGGTTAGGTCAATTTTTAAGTTAAAATAAACTCTTTTAGTATGAATTTTAATCAACTTAAATTATTTAAATTTTAATGTTAGTTTGACATTGAAAATAAAGTATTATTTCACTTGGCATGTGTCAGGTTAGAATTACTTGCCCAACCCCTTTCTTTAAAAAAAAAATAATATAGTTACGAAAACATTCTCGATGAAATGATTCCGAAGGAATTTTAGTGGGCAGTGGGAGCTCCTCTGACCAGTAATTTGGACAAGTATCTTGCGTAGTTTCCTTGCCGCTTTATGGTCATCGGATTCCCGCAGTAAAGTATTTTCGTTAATTGGTATCAACTGGAGTATGGCCTCGCAATTTTATGGTTTTAAAATTAATAATAATCTTAGACTCAATTTATTTTATAAAAAATAATTTACATATGAAAAATATTTTTTAAAAAAATATTTTTTATTATTAATTATAATATTAAATTAATAAAATATATCTATATCGTATATATATATATAAATATTTTCATATGTTAATAGAATTATCAAAACTTATAATATGAAAAATTTTATTTTAAAAAAATTAAATTATTTTTTTAAATAATTTTATTTTTTCTTTGGCTAGAAATATTCTATTTTCTTAAGAACTCACAACAAAGAATGACAAAAGGTCGTGCCTGATCCGACTAAACTCTAATTGAACGAATTTGGGTAGCATATAATTAGATTTGGGATAGATTCGGATTTAAAAAATAATATATGATTTGAGTCGGATTTGAATTTTATATATTTTGATTCTATTACCCAAATCTATTTGTCTAAATATTTAATTAAATATAAAATATATTTTTGATAATAATATTTATAAATTTTATATTTTTTAAAATAAAATAAAATTTAAATATTTTATAAAATTATTAAAATTTTAAAATATAAAATATTAATAAAAAAATAAATTATATATATTATTAATTAAAATATATAAACTCAAACAAATTTAGGTATTAATAATCAAATTTAAAACGAATTTAGATAGTTGATAATAAATTTTAATTATATTTTAGATGATTTTAAATTTTAAAAATATTAGTTTAATTGAAGATAATTTTTTTAAATATTTTTTTATGGAATAGAAATAAACACACATATTTAGATCAATGACGAAAATAAATCATATCTCAAAATTATTATAATTTTAAAAAAATTCCACATGGTACCGTCCTCCCCACCAAAATTTATGAGAAATTAAATTGAAGACATTTTGTTGACGTTTAAATAAATTTATTTTTAAGTTTTCATTTCAATTTTTAATAATAAAATATTAATATTTTTTTTTAAAAAGTAATATAAAAATAAAAACATTAATTAGAAAATTTATTATTTTAATTCTTTTGATAAAATTGAGTCTATGTGAATTTAAATAATAAATTGTGAGTTAATTAGGATAAAAATTTTAAAAAGAATTATTCGAAGAAAAATAAAAAAAATTACTGTAAAAGTGAGCTTTCTTTCAAAATTATGTAATGAGAATGGTAAATTAATAAAAAAATATAAGTTATTATAATTAACAATAATTTTATAAAAATAATATATATATATATATATATATATATATATATATATATATATATATATATATATATTCTTGTTCAATCTAAAAAATATATATATTTAAATATTATTAAAAAATAATTTAAAAATATTATTTTTTATTTTAATACTTTTATAATTGAAATATATTATATTTAATTTTGAATCAATTTTAATATATATTCTCTAATTCATTTATTTAAAGAAAAACACTTTTTCACCATTAATCTTAACAATAATAATGTTTTAGAGGACACGGCTATTAGCTCATCATTACGCAAGCTACACCAGGTAAAAGGATATTTTTTCCAAATTTTAAATTTTTATTTATCGAATCTTTATTTTCAATTATATTTTATTCAACTTATAATTTTATTTTTAATTGAATATTTTGAGAATTTATTTAATTAACAATAAAAGCTTTAAAGTTTGAAAATTGGTTTTTGCAAGATAAAAGTGTTTGGAATGAATGATTTTGCAGCAATTCATATGAAATAATTTTTTTTTTATCTTTGTGTCTGAAACGAATAATAATATAAAAATTTAATTCTATCAAATTCTCGTGGGAATAGATTTTAAGCCTAAAAATAATTTAATCAAAATTCATAAGATTTTGTAAAACAATGATTTTAATTCATTCTATTTATATTAAAATTACTTAACTACCCCTAAAACTCTTTTTTTTTTTAACCTTCATCCCTTTTTGTCTGTAAACTCTAGACTCTCTCACTTAATTTTCCATTGATTTTTAGAAGTTGGGTCGAATTTTTTTATTTTATTTTTAATTAATTTCCTTTTTTTTTTAATTTTACTATTTTGAAAGTTTTTACACAAAAACAATTAATATATAAGATTATTTATTCAGAATTTGTGATTTCTTCTCCAACAGTATCTTTTTCCAGGATTTAACCTTGCGATGTTGGTTTATGATTTATAAATGAATGTAAGCCTCTAAGGAGGAGACTGCAAACTTGATCAACCTCTTCTCCCACTTTTAACTATTCCAAGGAAAGCTTAAATCGATATTCTGGGAAATGGGGTCTTCAGATAAACAACATCTTCAGCCTCAGGAGTCCTTTGGATGGGCAGCTAGAGACTCATCTGGAGTTCTCTCTCCTTTCAAATTCTCAAGAAGGTTTTCTTTTGCTTTCCATTTCATTTCTTCTTTCTTTCATGTCAAGACGCTCATAATTATGAAACAAATAATACAAATCTTAAATTTCTTTTTTTTTTTTTTTCTTTTGAATATTTTGGTTGAATATTTTGGTTTAAAGGGCAACAGGAGACAAAGATGTAAAGATTAAAGTTCTGTACTGCGGCATCTGCCATAGTGACCTGCATAGTATCAAGAACGATTGGGGAATATCCATCTACCCTCTCTTGCCTGGGTAAGATCTTTGCATATGACTTCTGCATTTTCTAATTGTTGAAAGGTTATATCACACTACAGTATATTAGCTTCCAACATTTCAAATCGACTTCTTATTTGTTATTAAAGACAAGAACTGATAAAATCAGTTAACTAATAAATTATTAATTCATGCTTAATTATAGATAAAATCACCACTTAAACCTAATGAAAATGAAATTTGTTTCCACAAAAACCATTAATAATTGTACGTATTAAGTTGGGAATTGGGATTAACTAGTTAAAATGACATTTGTGGACAAAAATATAGTGATTGGTTTCTTTAACTTGAAAGGAATGAAGAATGGCCAACTTGTGTGGTTCTTATTCCGTCGTCAAGAAAGCATATACTATATGAGGAGCAAACGGAGACATCTTCATTGGTGGTGGTGTCGTCACCCTTTGCCTTGAGGCAATGAATAAGTGTAGCTGTCACAAAACTACATTGATAAGGGATCTATTTGCATGGTATAACAAATATAAACAATACATATAGTGAAATCTACCTAATCATAATTATTTCGAGAAATTTTTGTTTAAATTCAATATATTATAAATCTAAGATATAAATATGATAAATTTATATATTTAATAAGTGAATCGTAAAATATTTATATATATATTAGCCTAAACTTATTAGCAGATATTGAATCCATTAAGTGTGCGAATTAGAAAGAAAGATTCAAGTAACTTATATATATATTCATTATATTATATTATATACCACCCTATGATTCTTGCCTTTGAAAAAATTTAATTTGCTTACAAATGCTTCCTGCATGTACAGTCATGAGATTGTGGGCATAGCAACAGAGGTGGGATCCAATGTCGAGAAATTCAAAGTAGGAGATAAAGTAGGGGTGGGGTGCATGGTTGGATCTTGCGGCTCTTGCGATGACTGCACAAACAATCTTGAGAATTACTGCCCAAAAATCATACCAACTTACAATGGTATAGACGACGATGGAGCCATTACTTACGGAGGATACTCAGAATTTATCATCGTCGACCAACACTTTGTCATCAGATACCCTGAAAGCTTGCCTCTTGATGCTGGTGCACCCCTTCTGTGTGCTGGTATTACAGTTTATAGCCCCTTAAAATACTACGGCCTTGATAAACCTGGTATGAAGTTAGGCGTGGTTGGACTTGGTGGCCTTGGCCATATGGCAGTCAAATTTGCTAAAGCTATGGGGCTCAAAGTGACTGTGATTAGTACATCACCAAATAAAAAGAAGGAGGCTACTCAACATCTTGGTGCTGACTCGTTTTTGCTTAGCAATGATAAGAATGAAATGAAGGTAAGGAAAATTGATTTTTTTTTTATATATATTTATATTAATTTAACCATAATCTGCGTATATGGATGTCGTTAATTAGGCTGCAATGGGCACATTGGATGGTGTTATTGACACAGTCTCAGTATTTCATGCTGTGTTGCCTATAATTGGTTTATTGAAATCCCATGGGAAACTTGTTCTTTTGGGCTTGCCTGACAAGCCTCTCGAGCTGCCAGTTTTCCCTTTGCTCCTAGGTAAGCAAGATGACATTAATTATCTGAAATTTGTAGAAACAGAGAAAGCTTAATACTTATAATATTAACTGGCGCTCAAATACAGGGAGGAAGACGGTGGCTGGTAGTGTTATAGGAGGAATAAAGGAGACGCAAGAGATGATTAATTTAGCTGCAAAGCACAACATAACTGCAGATGTAGAAGTTATCCCAATTGACTATGTGAACAAAGCAATGGAGCGACTTGCCCGTGCCGATGTTAAATATCGATTTGTCATTGATATTGCAAACACCTTAGCTGCTGGTGTATGATCTTTATTAGAATTAAATTTTTTTTTTTTCCTAATCTCTGAGCATGAATTGATGGATCAAACTTAAAAACACTGTTTTCATTTTGAGAAAATATATTGAAATAAAGTCCACTTTTTATTTTGTCCATCCATTTTCTGTATCCATTTTACATCTCCTATCCTTTAGTAATTCCATTCATGGGGTTTGCATCCAAGCTCGCGACACCACATTAAAGTGACCCCAGCCTCGCCAGTACTATCAACATCACGACGTTGAGGCAGTTCGGGCGGTGGCATCTTTCCTTCATGTTTAGGCGGTTCTGGGGTTCACTGGTGTATAAGCCTTAAGCCTGCCTTTTGAGCTCCTGTTAATTGGCCCTTCAGTCCCTTCTATGTTTCAATCAGCCTATTTCTGTTTTGGGTATGGGCCTTGAATATAATGTACTGTGTTCGACTTTTAAACCCATCAATAAAATATGTTCTCTCTTAAAAAAAATAGAAGAAAGAGCTAAATTATTGACGAAATCAAGAGCTGACCCAATCAATTTTAGTTTTAATTTGATTTAATTGATTTGGGGTAGGTTGATAAAGGCCTCAGCTTTTTTTATTATTTTTAACGGTAAAAGTACTAAATTTTATTCACGAATCATATCAAACTGAATAACATCTTCAAGGGATGATGGAGTAATATTCACCCATTCTCTTTAGATGCCATAATTAAATAAAAAAAAAATTCTTTTAGTTAATTTAAGAGAAAAATATTATGTATAATAATAAATTATCTACTAAAAAGAAAAAAAAATAACGCATTTAAATTTTCATACAATAATAATAAAATAAAAAAATTATAAAATAATAAATTATTACTATAATTTTAAATGTTTATTGTAAATAGTTAAAAAAAAAAATTCTCGATATAATCTTACGATTCATCTTACAGAATAGCTCATATTGCCGATATGACAAGTAGTGTCATCATCACCTAATAACATTATTGTAAATAATTTCAAATTTTATTAGAAAGATGAACGATGAATTTTGTGTTTAAATTTTATAATATTATATCTATAAAAACAATTTTAAAAGCATAATTAGAAGAAACAGAAGGAAAAAAAAAAACAATAGTAATGATAATAAGAATAATAACAAACTTTTGTAAAATAACATATATTATTAAATTCTTAATGGCAATTATAATTTAAATAAATTCATTTATTATAAATAAAAAATTAATATTAAAAAAATAAATTATAGTAATCGAGACATTTTATAATTATTTTAGTACATTAAAAATATTAAAATAATGATTATATATTAAAAATAAATTTCCCCTCAATAGAATTTAAATGTAAAATATTAATTTAAAATATTAAAATTAAAATTTTATAAATTGACAACTCTAATCATAGATGACGTGTTTAAAAGCAACAAGTACTTAGGATATGAATGCGCATGGATGAAATTGACGACTTTGACAATTTTGGACGCGTTCATATGCATGAAATTGACAACTCCAGCATTCGGAGAGATGAATTAAGTTGGAAGGAACTTTCCAATTGAGGCAAGCCCTTCTTTTCCACGTCATAAAAATTATTAAATTAAATTTATAATTATAATTTTTGCATTAAGATGAAATTTAATAATAATATAATTTAATTTTTTTATAAATATTATTAATAAATTAATTTATTAACAATTTTGAGTGTTGATAACATGAGAGTGATAATAGCCAATCATGGTCTTCCGCCACTGTTTAAATGACGCGTATCACGTTTGTGAAAACTGCACGTAGCAGCAAGTGGTAGGGTCTACTTAATCATCGCCATGGCCCATGGCTCGGCTAGGAGAGATGAACATTGCATTATGCCAACCTTCTCTGGAACCGACCATCAAACACTTGGCATCCATGGTGCTCATCATCATCGTCGCCTACCAGCCTACCATCGTTTTGGTTTTTATATTTTTAATTGTTATTTTTTCATATTAAAGTTTATTTTTAATTTATTTAATTTTACATAAAATTTCAACACAAAACTTTATAATTTTGAAAACAGTACTTTAATACCATTTAATTAAATAACCAATTAATATTTTGTATTTCTTTCTTTTAAATTGGAAAAAAAATTTTGTAGTAGTTAATCAAATGTAATATTAAATTATATATTAACTAATTGTTTTACCTGAGTTTATTTATTGTTTTATTTTAATAATATAAATTAATTTTTTTCCTATATTTTATATTTTTAAAATTATATTATTTTGTTAAATATAATAAATTCAATTTAAATTTGTATAGAAATTATAAATAATTATATATCTATTTAAATCAAATTAAATTTTTATTTCTTAAATGATTTTTTAGTTGTGTTTCTTTTTTTTTTCATGAAAATGTAGCAATACAATATATTTACAATATAAATGCAATTAAAAAAGTATAATTTAAAAAGATATTCTCTTAAATATTGTGTAACAGTCAAGAAATAATTGAAAATCATAATCATTTCTCAATATCTGCACATGTTTTTTTTAATATTTTACATTTTTTAAAATAATATTCAATTAACCGTACAAATTATTGAAAAGTTATATAGTGAATGGAATTGCCTAATTATTAATTATTCTGATAATTTGATAATATTTCTCAATATTTATAAATTTTTACTTTTCTTCTGTATAATATTTTGTATTTTTTAAAATAATATTCAGCTAAATGTACAAATTATTAAAAAGTTTTACTAAATGGCATGCCCGTCATTATGATTATTTGAAATTTTAATTTTTAATCAATTTGCAATCGTTATAGAGAAGAATTCAAATTTTTGAAAATTTGATCAATTTTGATTATCCAATGGATGAAGACGTTCAAAATTTATAGGGCCTATTAAAATTAATTTTATTACTATGAATCAGTAAATTAGCAATTTTGCTCAGAAATGGCTTTAATTTTTAGTATGGTCCTTACTTTTACATTATAAAAAATAATTAATTTTGTAATTAATTATTGTAATTAATTGAAATCGATTGCTATTAACAATCAATTTTGTAATTAGCCTGTGATTTTATTTTTTAGTAAAATAATTAATTTTTTAAAAAAATTAATAATTAATTCAAAATATAATTGATTATTAAAATTGATTACTAATAGCAACTGATTTATAATTGTTATTAAATCGATTGTTAATTGATATTAAAAATTTAAAAACATTAAATATAAAATTAGTAACTGATTCTAAAATTAGTTACTATTAGTAATTAATTAAAAAATTAATTGTTAAAATCTATTGCTAATAGTAATCGATTTTAAATTTGATTGCTAATAAAAAATTGATAGTTAAATTAAAAAAATATTTTAATTGACTCTAAATTAAACAATCGGTTTACAATCAGTTACTAAAATAAGTTATTATTTATAATTGATTCTTTGTCGATTGCTTGCTTATAGCAATTGATTTTTATAAACAATAGCAAATTGATTGCTAAACTTTTTTTTCCAAAAATTTTTGTCTTTTTTTTTTTCGATTTGCAATCAATTTGTAAATCGGTTATTAACAGCAGCCGATTAAAATCGATTTTTTTCTCAAAAAATTCCGTCCAATTTTTTGTTTTTATTTTTTTATTTGCAACTGATTTGCGAATCAATTGCTAATAGAAACTTATTTTTTAAACGATTAAAATCGGTTGCTAATTGATTTTTCCCCCAAAATTTTTTACCCTTTTTTTTTAATTTTGATTTACAACTAATTTACAAATAGATTGCTAACAGCAACTAATTTCTATAACCGATTAAAATTTATTACTATTAGTTACTGATTTTGTAATTAATTGGGAATCGGTTGCAAAATTTTTACCCCAAAATGTTCACCCAATTTTTAAAGAAATTATCAACTGATATTCGATTGTTAATTCACTTATATAAACTATTACTCATTTTATTTTTTCACTACTTATTTTTTCTCTCATTTTCTTCGCTTTCTTTTTCATTTTCATCATCTGTATTTATCATTTTCTCTTTTCTAACATATTTTCTTCATCATTTTTTCTTTCTCATTTATTTTTTTATCAACTTTTTCTTTCTCATATATTTTATTCTTCATCATCTTTTTTTATCATCTTTTTCTTTTCCATATATTTTTTTTATCATCTTTTCCTTTCTTATCTTTTTCCTTCTTCCTTTCTTATCTTTTTTATTTAATTTATTTTTCTTTTACATAAAATAAAAATTTTTATACAAATATATTTTTTATTAGTAAATTATTTACAATATTAATTTTTAGTACTTTTTTATTATAATATATATATACAGGTAATTTTTTTAATAATTTAACTTATAAATATATTTTTATATTTAATTTTTTGTTAACATTTTTTATAATAGCTATTATTAGTAATTTTTTATAATATTTTTATATTAATTTTTTGCAGTAATTTTCATTAATAATTTATTAGGTTAGTAATTTTTTTAAAATTTGTTTATTTGAATTTTTATCTTTTATTTGAAATTTTTGTTATTATATATATATTTTTAAAATTAGCAATTAATTTTTTTGATACTAAATTAGTTGCAACAATAACCGATTTATAAAATTACAAAATTAAAGACACTAAATTTTTTTACAACTGATTATATTTTAGTTGCAACTAGTAATCAATAATTTTTTATCAAAAGTTTTATTTTTTTTTTAAGTTTAATTAATTTAATTACCGATTTTATTTTTAATTGCTTTTTGAAACAAATTTAATTATCGGTTACTATTTATAATTGACTGAATTAATTGCTAAATTAATCATTATTAACTAATTTTAATGGATTAGTAACAATTCAGTTGGTTGCTAATTTTGTTTTTTTAGTATTAATTACTAGCGTGTAAAAAAATTTTTCATGAAATTTTAAAACTTGAAGTGACATATGCACTTTTAAAAAAAACTAGTTTTTTCATATATAATTTTTTATTATTTTTTTATGTATAATGTTATTATAATATATTAATTATTATTAATATTATTATTGTTATTATTTATTTTTCATGACATGTATGTTATATATGATTTTTATATTAAGTTAATAAAAAAGAAAGTATATCAATAAAGAAAAGAAATTATAGAGATAAAATTTATTATGAAAATTTTATTGCTATAACATAATTTTATAATTGTAAGTGTTTTATAAATATATAAATTTAAATATTTATTATTTTATTGGTTCACATATTTTTGTGTTAAATATCTTCAATATAAAGTATTCAATTTATTAAGATAAATTAGTTTTTAGCATTTTATAATTTTTATAAAACATATATAATTAGCATAAAAAATTTAAACTCTTTTCAATAATATTATTTAAGAATTTATATATATAATAGTAAAATAAATTTAATTTCATATAGTTTCCTATAATGTTGATCCTTTTTTTTATTTTTAATTATTTTTTATTCAATCTTTTTAATTTTGTTTGATAAAATTAATTATGCACTTCATATCAATAAGTATCAATATTATTAATTTTTATTTGATATATAATTTAAATAATTTTATATTTTCTTATGATATAAAAAAAATTGAAAAAATAAGATTGATAAATATATTAACTAATAAATTATTTATAAATAATAAATAAATAACTAAAATTTTCCTTTTATGTAAAAAAAATAAAAAATAAAAAACATTTATGTTAATATATTATTATTTTTAATTGGAATGATTATAGTAAAAATATATCAACAATTATTTAATTTACAGTAAAATTTTTTGTCAAACTAACATATAACTTGTTTTTAAATTTTTTGTAACTATTTTTTCTAAAAGTAAGCATTAAATTTTAATAAAAAAATTTTTAAATTCAAATAAATAAAAAAATCTATTAAATGATATAATACTTATATTCATATAAAAATTGTACTCTTTTTAAATCAAAATATCACTTTATGTTTATATTTAAATATACATTTTTAATTGAAAAAATAATTATATATTCAAAATATGATTCCTAATTTTTTTTTTATATAGATTTACTATTTATCAAGTTAAGATTCTTAAAAAATAAAAATTATTTTTTTTATATGCGCACATATTAACATTTTTAAACTTTCAGAAATGTATCATTTTAAAATAAAATTATATAAGACTTATAAATTCACTTTTAATTAGAATTGAACTTATAAGAAATTAAATTAAAAGAAAATTTAAAAAATTTAATAAAAGAATTCATATATTTCCCTGATAAAAATTAATATATTTTTTTATTCTTTCACTTAAATTTAAATATAATTGTAAAAAATTTACATAAATAATTATAAGATAGAAATTGAAATCCATTATGATTCATTAAAAAAGCGATTCATATAAATTAAATACCTTTTTATTTTTATAAATAATATAAACCATGATGTTATTTTTATACAATTTTATTTTAAATTATATAATATTAAAAATTTAATTAAGTAGAATTTAAATATGAATAGGAATAAAAATTTTATATTTATATAAACTTTAAAATTATATAAATAATTAAATTTTAAGTCTTAAATATTTTAAATTTATATAATCTTTAAAATTAAATTAAATAATAAAAAATATAACTTTAAATATTATAAATAATAAAAGACAATTTGAAAAAAGTCAATGTTTTTCCTCTCTTTTCATAAATGTATATATTATGTAGATAAAGATATATTAATTAATTTTAAATTTTAAAATAATTATTTGATTAATAAGTCATTTTTATTATATATATACTTTGCAAGACAAAATAGTTCGGTATCTTATTTAATGAAGGAAAAAGGTCGCCGATTCCCATTTGAAGTGGTCTTTCCTAGATAAAAGGATAGAACATTGAGAATAATATCTGCATAATAGGAATTCCATTATTAATGTCAAATCCAATGCATGGACAGCAAATACAAACGGTCCACGAATAACCTCTGGTTTGTCAGACACCGTCGGACAAGTAGGCCATATGTATATGAATACTACCTCAATATCCAGTCCAATTCAGAGAACTACCTAGTCCAATACAGAGAACTCCCAGAGGCCGAAACCTTTTATAAATAGATGCATGCAGCAACTTCATTTCACATAGCCATCAGTCTCACGAAACATAAAGTATTCGTAACTCGATCTCTCGCTGTCTACAAAGCTTACTTCCTTCACTTAAAATCCTAGCAACTCATCATATAATTCTAGATAGAAAAATGGTATGCAAATCAGCTGAGAAAGAGCACCCAAAACAGGCATTTGGATGGGCTGCAAGGGACTCTTCTGGTGTCCTTTCCCCCTTCAATTTCTCCAGAAGGTTTTCTCTCTTATCTCTATGCTACTATATAGTCTTTATTAATAGTATATATTAATTTGAATAAAGACTTGAATATTTGTTATGGATGCTTGGTTACAACAAAGTTAATTTATGGTTTTTTTTTTTCTTTATGCAGGGAAACCGGAGAGAAAGACGTGACATTCAAAGTGTTGTATTGTGGGATATGCCATACGGACATTCATATGATAAAAAATGAGTGGGGCACTTCTTCCTACCCTATGGTCCCTGGGTACGTATCCTAATTTTACCAACTGTTTCATAGTAAAAACTTGGGGCTTTTGAAAAAAGGTGTAATAAAAAATATAAAATACTAAAAAATGGTGAGTTTAAAACTAATTACTAAAAATGGGTGAATTTTGCCGAAGTGGACGAGGTGAGTGCGAGACGCTAATTATAATAGCGTTTTTAAGGGGAGAGCTGAAGAGCTGGACGCTATTCAAAATAGCGTCCAGAATAGCGTCCAGCTCTTTTTACAATAATAAAAAATTAATTAAAAAAAGTTTAAAGATTGGACGCTACTTATAGCAGTGTCTAACTTTTTTTTTTAATTTTTAATAATTTTATTTTATATTTTAAATAAATTAAAAATATTATTTTAATAAATAAAATTATAATATATAATATTATATATTATAATATTTTTATTATAAATATTATTTTTTAATTTAAAATTAAATTAAAATTTAATAAAATAAAAAATTAAAATTAAAAAATAAATAATTAAAAAAATTTAAGAAAAATTGGACGCCACTATATATAAGTAGCGTCCAACTTTTTTTTATTTTATTAAATTTTATTTTATATTTTAAATAACATATAAATATTATTTTAATAAATAAAATTATAATATTTAATATTATATATTATAATATTTTTATTATGAATATTTTTTTAATTTAAAATTTAATAAAATAAAAAATTAAAATTAAAAAATAAATAATTAAAAAATTTAAGAAAAGTCAGACACTACTATAAGTAGCGTCTAATTTTTCTTTAAATTTTTAATTATTTTACTTTATATTTTAAATAAATTAAAAATATTATTTTAATAAATAAAATTATAATAATTAATATTATATATTATAATATTTTTGTTATAAATATTATCTTTTTAATTTAAAATTAAATTAAAATTTAATAAAATAAAAAATTAAATTAAAAAAATAATAATTAAAAAGGTTTAAAAAAATTAGACACAACTTATATTCTAATTTTTTTAATTATTTTATTTTATATTTTTATTATAATTTTTTAATATTTTTTATTTATTTAAAATATAAAATAATATAATTATAATTAAAAATTTAAAAAAAAATTGGACGCGTCCAATTTTTCTTAAAATTTTTTAATTATTTATTTTTTAATTTTAATTTAAAAAAAATATTCATAATAAAAATATTATAATATATAATATTACATATTATAATTTTATTTATTAAAATAATATTTATATTTTATTTAAAATATAAAATAAAATTATTAAAAATTAAAAAAAAAGGTTGGACGCTAGCGTCCAACCTTTAAATTTTTTTAATTAATTTTTTATTATCACAAGGAGAGCTGGACGCTATTTTGAATAGCGTCCAGGTCTCCTTTCAAATTTTTCACGCGGACGCTATTCAAAATAGCGTCCGGACCTTAAAAACGCTATTATAATTAGCGTCCCGCACTCACCTTCTCCACTTCAGTAAAATTCACCCCTTTTTGGTAATTAGTTTCAAACTCATCCCTTTTTGGTATTTTGTATTTTTTATTGCACCTTTCTTGTCAAAAGCCCAAAAACTTGAGATTTCTATTACGGTGCCGTATGATTTCCTTTGTGATTGGATTGGATTAATTCTGTGTAAATTAATTAACCATTTTCAACCTATCTGGGAATGTACGTAGGCATGAGATTGTAGGAGTGGTGACAGAGGTGGGGTGCAAAGTAGAAAAATTCAAGGTTGGAGACAAAGTGGGCGTGGGTTACATTGTTGGATCTTGCCGCTCTTGCGATAATTGCAGCAACAATCTTGAGAATTACTGTCCACAAATGATACTCACTTTCGGTGCTAGTTACTTGGATGGAACCACCACCTACGGTGGCTACTCTGACCTTATGGTTGCTGATGAGCACTTCGTCGTTCTTATTCCAGATACCTTTTCTCTTGATGCTGCTGCTCCTCTCCTATGTGCTGGGATAACAGTGTATAGCCCCTTGAAATACTATGGACTAGACAAACCCGGTTTGCATGTGGGCGTGGTCGGCCTTGGTGGTTTAGGTCATGTGGCTGTGAAATTTGCAAAGGCTATGGGGGTGAAGGTGACAGTGATCAGCACGTCTTCCAACAAGAAGCAAGAGGCTCTGGAGCATCTTGGAGCTGACTCATTTTTGGTTAGCCGTGACCAGGATCAGATGAAGGTATACCTCTAAAATTGGGTACATTTCTTGTGTGTAGTCATTATGATATTAATTGAAATCATATACAGAAACGTGATCAAAATCTAAAGTTTTACATCAATCAAAACTTTATATATATAAAAAAAAAAAATTGCTTGAATAATGTTGTAGTTTGTCGTTCTGATTTGAAAACATTTGTTGGTGGTGTAGGCTGCAACGGGGACAATGGATGGTATAATTGATACAGTGTCAGCAATGCACCCTCTGCTGCCTTTGATTGATCTATTAAAGTCTCATGGAAAATTGGTTTTGGTTGGTGCCCCAGAGAAGCCCCTGGAGCTACCAGCCTTTCCCTTGCTCACGGGTACGCTTACGCCAATAAATAAATTGCTTGCCCATCTAATTGGTGTCTTAGTAGATTGATGGAAATTTTCTATTTTACGTAATGTTTTGTCCGCAAATAAATTATTTTGCACGAAATAAATAGAGTCGTTAATTTATTTCTTTAATTGGCATAAGTGAGCTCAAATAATATTATAAGACTGTTAATTAACTGTGATTATGGATGAACAGGGAGGAAGATTGTAGGCGGTAGCATGGTAGGAGGAATGAAGGAGACACAAGATATGATTGATTTTGCAGCAAAACACAATATAAAAGCAGATATAGAAGTCATCCCAATTGAGTATGTGAACACAGCAATGGAACGTTTGCTTAAAGGCGATGTTAGATATCGATTTGTCATTGATATTGGAAATACTATCAACTCTGCAGGCATTTGAATTATTTTATACCTTTATTATATTTGATGAATTGCGTATGAATTATGTTCATATATTAACTGGGACTTGAAGCCATTGTATCCTGTGTGCACTGCCTCGTTGCGGAACGTCATGGAAACGATGCCGTCATGAGGCAATATTTTATTATTTTTCAATAAAGGTCTATTTTTAACTTTATTAATTTAAAATTATTTTAATTCAGATCTAAACGACATAAAATTAAGCACATGATAAGCAACAATCGCTTTCTTCCAACATTTAATTAATAAATTTAGATTTAATAAATTGTTGTTACATATCAAAAGTTTATCTGCATTATTAAATTTCCATTAGATTTGAGTTAATAAAGACTATTTTAAAAAATATAAAAATTTATTTTCTTTCAATTTTATTTAAAGGGTTTAAATGATTTTTAAGTTTAATTTTAACATACTTTTTGCCTACAATTTATATGTTTAGAGGCTTTTTTAATTTATTTTAAAAAATCCCATTTCAATTAAATATTTTTATTTAATTTCTTTAAAAAGTGTGTATATATATATAATTACCAAATTTTCTTAGTACTGAAAGATTAAAGATTGAAATTCAAAAAAGAAGACACAAAATCCACTATGAAAAATTAGGAAATTTGATCTTGTATTTGGTACAAAAATTAAAAGAAATCAAAATAAACTTATATTATATGATGCTTATTTATTTTTAATGTACTGAGATTGTATTTTGTCTTTGTGATTTTGGATTCCCATTTCATCACTGTTCACCAATTGTTACTATATATTGTTTTAATCTGTGCTCTTTTAATTTAATCCATGTTAAATGAGTACAATAAGAATGATAATTAAATCAATTTTCTACAACATTTAATTCACACGGTAGTATTTACTTATTTATTTATTTAATGTTATGAATTGAAATTTATTTGTTGAATTGTTGATGTGTTGTATATTGCATGATGAATGTGTAACTAGTTTAGCGATCGAGGATGAGGATAAGGATGGTAACAGGTTGAGTTTTTATGGGTATTCAATTCGATAGAATTCTAATAGGATTAGTTTAGTTATTATATAATTGAGTTTTGGATGAGTTCGGGTTTGAAAAAAAATATCTGTAACGAGTTCGGATTTTACATATTGGATATTCGTTACCTAAATCTATTAATATAAATACTTAATTAAATATAAAATATATATTTTTTATAATAATATTTATATATTTTATTTTAAATAAATAATATAAATACACAATTTATTATTTATTTTAATAATATTAATTAAATTTAAATTTTAATTATAATAATTTTTACAGATATTCTACTCTCGTCATCTCTACGTTTACGAACCACGCACTACGTAACACTAAGACAATTGAAGAAAGAAGGAAAACGACATCATTGCAGTGAAAAATGTCAGAATATAGACTTTCATATAAAATCAATGATTCTGAGCTAAATTAAATTTGATTGGATTCAATTCATTCTTCAATTTAATTTTTATTTTACATAATTTTAATAATTTTTTTTTTACAATTTAATTCAAATTTGAATCCATTAATTGGACGCTCAACATAAATTAGCTTAATTTCGGCTTGTGGACGATAGTTCCTCGAAGAACGCAAATCCACCGGCCAGGAGATCCACGTAACGATATTTTTGAGCCACATAAGATTTAGAAGGAAAAAAGGAAAAAGTCAACAATAGGAGAACTTTTGTTTCCATTGGTACGGTCAAAAATCATTAAATAATCTAAATATATTGATTTTTATATATTAATTATATTTAATAATCTCTCATACATCACCATAATTATATTCACATGCTTGACCACTTTGCAGACTAGTCTAAAACTATCGATAATTTTTTTTTTCTCTTGAAATTCCTACAATCAATTAAAAAAATATTACCCTCAAATTCCACCCACCTTTATTTTTCAATAGAAAAAAGGATATTTTATAATAAAATATAAAATTAAGAAATTTAAATTTCATATACATCCAAAAATTCCTTATTTCAAAAATAAAAATTTTTCTAAGTCATAATTACTGAAATTAAAAAATTAATTATTTTAACTATAAATATACAATCTAATATATTAAGAGATATCTCAATTTACTCCTTATAAAAAAAAATTAAAGTATATAAAAATATAATCATGAGAAGAATCAAGTCAATGGTTTCGATTCTTGAACTAAGTTGAAACTGGTCTTAGAGAGAGTCGTTACGATTCCTCTCTCCGTAAATTAAAATCAGAATCCATTCATTCAAACTGATTGCTCCGAATCAAAATTGGATTGATTTGAATTTTTTAAAATTTTATTTTTAACATTTTTTCTAGATTAAGTAGACGTTGTTGAGCATCTTTATTTCTCAAACCATTTTCAAATAAGATACAAAATAATTTCTACAAAATTTTAAATTAGATTATTATATTTTAATTTTTAGTTTGGATTTGAAATTTTTTAAAATTTCAATTTTTTAATATTTTTTTTCTAGATTATGTAGATAATTGTGAGCTTGGGTGGAGCAGCTGGGAGCTAAGGGAGGCATTGGACCCTCCTGAAATTTTAAAAATTTCAAAAGATTTAATGGTAATTTTTTGAAAAAAAATTTTTTTTATTCTTATATTAGATTTTGATGAGTATGGAAACTTGAGAATTTTGAAAGTTTTAAGTGAATTTAGTAATAATTTTATATAAAAAATTTATATTTTTTATTAAAAGAATTATATAATAAAATACAAATCTTCATACTAAAAAAAATTCAAATCATTATTGTCACTTGGTCTTATACTTTTCATTAATTTTATTTTATTATTTTCTTATCTAATAAATTCATAATTACTAATTTTTATTATTTAAAATTTAAATTATTTTATAATATTATTAAAAAAAATTTAATATAATTTTATCATATTTTTTCATCAATTTAAAATATTAATAGCTTTTTTGTATAATCTCATTACTATTTTAAATTTTTTTCTTGCTAAAATATCTTCATAATCAAGTTAAAAAAAAAGAAGTTTCTTTCATAATATTATAAGTTAAACCATGTTATTTATTTTATTTAATCTATGATTTTAATTGAATTTATTTTTTATAATTTAAAAAAAATATAGATTTGAGATAAATTGGATAAATTTTTTAATATTAGGCCATCAATATATTTTAGTTTTAGCAATTCACAATATTAATTATTCATTACATTTTTGAACTAATAATAATTTTATTTAATTTTTAGCAAATAAATTTTTCAAAAAAAAAATAAAAATGTTTATTTTTATTACTATATTTTTGTTAAGTATTTTTATTTTATAATTACGAAATGACTATCATCATTAATTAATCAATTTCTTTAATTAATACCTAAGTAAATAATTTATTAATAAATTATATATTTTAATTGAGTCCCTCTAAGTTAAAATGCTGATTCTGTCACTGATTGTGAGCTCTTTTAGTTCTTTAACTATTCTTAAATAAGGTATTAATTAGCATATTTTAAAATTTTAGATTCAATTTCAAATTTTTAAAATTTTATTATTTCTTTAATATTTTTCATAAATTATATAAATAATTGTGAGTATATTTAATTTTTAGACTATTCTTAAATAAGTAACAATAATTTTTATGAATTTTTAAACTTAATTAACATATTTAAAATTTTTAATTCAATTGAAATTTAATGATTTCAAAAGTATACTCCGATACTTAAGTGTGGAAATATATAAAATAAATAAAATAATAAATAAAAATAACTATAAATAAATATTAAATACTAAATAAATTTGTAAATAATAAATATCATGAAAAAATTATATATTAATTAAGTTTTCAATGGCCATGGAACCCTGGGCTCCAATTTAGAACCTGACCGAAAACTAGCCCTTGGCCAATGCCAACTGACTTTTAAACTGACAAGATAGAAAGTTGCATTTGAATGAACAGCCAAAATATCTGAATACATTGATTTTTTCCACCGCTACTTTTCTTTTTCCTCAATCACTTGGTCAGCCAATACGTCAGGACCGATGCAAAGCTCACTTAATACGTCACCATTGTTGCTTAACCTAGAATCTTCCAAGTTCCCAGTACTTCTATATATATAGACATTGGCGCATATCCCTCTCACCCATCGCCAAAAAGATTAAAGCTTCAATTACATCTTTGAAGTTAAAACTCTCTGCAAATCTAACTAGGTGAAAAGAGAAAAATGGTAGCCAAATTGCCAGAGAAAGAGCATCCCAAACAGTCATTCGGATGGGCAGCAAGAGACCAATCTGGCGTTCTCTCTCCCTTCAAATTCTCCAGGAGGTTAATTCAATTATTTTTTCTTCCTGTATTCAAAAAATGTGGTATTTCTTGAAGCTCTGAGAATAAAAACTGTAACCCAGTTCTTTTTCCTGATATAAGATATCATAATTCTTTGCAGGGCAACGGGAGAGAAAGACGTTTCTTTTAAAGTCCTGTATTGTGGGATGTGTCACTCGGACATTCACATGGTCAAGAATGAATGGGGCTCTTCTACTTACCCTCTCGTCCCTGGGTACATACGTTGATCATCTTAGCAATTTTGTTATTTTGTGTTTAATTTGTGTAATTTATGTGCTGAATTGGCATGGAATTGAAATGTAGGCATGAGATTGTGGGAGTGGTGACAGAGGTGGGGAGCAAGGTAGAAAAATTCAAGGTGGGAGATAAAGTGGGTGTAGGCTGCATGGTTGGATCATGCCACTCCTGTGATAACTGCACAAACAATCTTGAAAATTACTGCCCACAAATGATACTTACTTATGGTGCCAAGTACTACGATGGAACCACCACTTATGGCGGCTATTCCGACAACATGGTTGCCGATGAGCACTTCATTGTTCGTATACCAGATAACCTGCCTCTTGATGCTACTGCTCCTCTCCTTTGTGCTGGGATCACTGTGTACAGCCCCTTGAAATATTATGGACTCGACAAACCTGGCTTGCATGTAGGCGTAGTTGGCCTCGGTGGGCTTGGTCACATGGCGGTGAAATTTGCCAAGGCTATGGGAGCTAAGGTGACTGTGATCAGCACCTCACCTAACAAGCAGCAGGAGGCTATTGAGCGTCTTGGTGCAGATTCATTTTTGGTCAGTCGTGACCAAGATCAAATGCAGGTATAATTAATTTATATTGTTTACACTTTTGAAAACGATTTTAGCATCATTCTTATAAAAAAATTGCTGATTGCATATAATATATATAGGTTGCAATGGGCACAATGGATGGTATAATTGACACAGTGTCTGCAATGCACCCTCTTTTGCCTTTGCTTGGTTTATTGAAGTCGCATGGAAAGTTGATTTTGGTTGGTGCCCCAGAGAAGCCACTTGAGCTACCAGCCTTTCCTTTGCTAATGGGTAACCAATTGTCTTTATTTCTTTCTTCTCTATTACTCACATTCTAATAAAAACTAATAATAATTAAAATTTTCGATTATTGAGTACTGCAGGGAGGAAGATGGTGGGTGGTAGTTGCATTGGGGGAATGAAAGAGACACAAGAAATGGTTGATTTCGCAGCCAAACACGGCATAACATCGGACATTGAAGTTATCCCAATTGACTATGTGAACACTGCTATTGAACGCATGCTGAAAGCTGATGTTAGGTACCGATTTGTGATTGATATTGGCAACACAATCAAATGAAGCCATTGAATAAGTTAATTGAATTTTCTTAGCCACTTGTTGAACTTATGTTGAGGATTTTGTACTCCATATATGCCCTCATCGTGAGGAGCGATGTGTAATAAATTGAATTCCAGTGAGTGACATTTTTTTTAAAATATTTTTAGCTAATTGCAATTTGACTTGCAAGAAATGGGCCTGCAGACCACGGGCTTCAGAAACAGAAAGAAGATATATATATATATATATAGCAATGGACTAGGCAAAGTATCTCGCTCCAACAATTTCTATGAATTGTTTTAAGTAATAATTTATTATATTTTAAAAATTAAATTATAAATTAAAAAAAAAAAAAAGGCCAGGGGGGTAAAATGGGGCAAAGGTCATGTCAAACTTTTGAAAGTCGTGTTGGTGAGAGCGACTTAACGAAATTTAACTGGTTAGCACTTGAAATGACCAAAGCACCCCTCTTACCAACTCCAGTTTAGACGCTCGATCGTACACTTGAAGGTGATGTTATGAAGAGCTCGGCAGTGGCCAGCACTGTATCTGTGAGGAAGAAAAATTAATTTCACAAAAATTTTTAGTATTTATTACAGAATCTGATCTGATGTTTAAGACTTGATAGCGATGTAACGTTTGATGATCAATCTTACGAGATTGAGCCAGTGCAGTCATTATGATCTCAATTTTATATATAAAAAATATTATTATTATTATTTATTTAAATTAAATATTTATTATAAAACTTATTTAAAAAATATAAATTTATTATTTTAATTTTACATTTATTAACATTGTACGAAATTTATTATAAATATTTAATTTAAAAATTATTTATTATTTTAGAACATAATTTTCAATTAAAGTTTAAAGATATAATAAAATTTACGAACTGATAATCTTTGAGTAATGATTGAATTTTTAAATTTAAATTTTATTAATAAATTTATCCTTTTATTAAAATTAGAAGTAATTTGTCATCTTATTGTAATTTCAACTTGAATTTACTCAAAATCCTAATTTTGTTTTCATGAACATAGCCATTTCTTAACTTCAATGTTTACTGAATTGTGTTTAGATTGAAGAAAAATAAAAGATAAAAGAAAATAATTTTATTTTTTATTTAATTTATGTTTGATTAAGAAGTAAATAGAGAGAAAAGAAAATATTAAAGGGAAAATAAATATTAGATTTCACTTTTATATTCTCTCTAAATTAAAAAAAAATAAAAAGAAAATATTTAAAATTACAAAAATATCTCTATATGTGAGGATAAAATTATAATTTTATTATTTAAAATGTAATTTTTCTTTTAATATTTTTCCTCCTATATTCAAACATAAAAATGATAAAATTATTTTCCTTTATAATAATTGTCTTCTTTTATTTTCCTCCTATTATTTTCTTTCCTGACACACTTTCTTTCTCAAAGTAAGCATCTCTTATTGTCCATTCCAAAAGCTTAGGGCACTCCGCAGCCATGCTGAAGTTTCCCAGGTCTCAAATGTGTAAAACAAGCTATAGAAAGAAATCAGTGCCATATCCATGAAACCGAATCCCTCACCTCCAAAATATGGCTTCTCTCCAAGCTCTATCTTTCCAAAATTTTGAAGCACTCGATCAAGTCCTCCTTGCATGCTTCTTCGACTTCACCTATAGAGGACCATAGCATCCTTCCAATTGGGTAAATTTTCTTGTCGACATTATCAGCCTAGAACCTGACAAGGGCTCGTTGGTAAGGATCAGAAGGCAAGAAGAGAGATTTATAATTTAAGACCTCATCAATATATTGGACGATGATCATTGACTCACAAACGGGTTTGCCATTATGGATCAAGATAGGGAATCAGATGGTTGAAATCCACAACAGGCCACCAAGTTGTAGGCTGCAGGCCCATGAAGGGCATGGCTCTTGCTTTGGGCTATTACTACTAGAGCGAAGAGGCCCCAGAACTCAACTTAAAAGGCCCTTATAGTATCATAGTCTTGGACACAAAATAGAATTAAAAGAAAAAAGTAATTATAAAAAAATGAAATTAGAAAATATATATATCGGAGGGTAGATGATGATGATGATGATGATGGAGAAGTGGTTAGAGGGAGGGGGAGGCCCGTGAGCTGAGGAGATGGTAAGAAAAACAAATTAGACGAAATTTAGAGAGAGGTTTAGTCTCACGGGAATCCAGCCACCTCTCTCACGAGTTTGTATAATCTGATGTCCATCTGGTTTGCTCAGAACAAGTAATTTTTGCTGGCTGCTCTCCACGTTTATTCAACTGTTTACAACTACTCTTCCTTAACCACTTTGGGCGGTACTGCTCCTCTGTTCCCATGCATGTTTTTGTTCCTTCCTCATCATCTCACCATCTAAATACCCCCATTTATGGGTGCAAATGACTCCAGTTATTTATGTGCTGTGCAATCAAAATAAATTCGTCTTACTCTATCTCGAAAGTTAATGTAACACCCCAAAAATTTTAAATTTATTATTTGATGAGTAATATTGGTATTTTAATTTTATTTAAATTTTAAGAAATTATTTGAGATTTTTTTCGGATTTTAAAAATTGGGTTCGATTTTCCGAAAATATAAATTTTGATGATTTTTAAAAATTTATTTAAAGACCACGTGGCAAAACTAAAAACATATTTGGAGTCTACGAATTTTTCTGAGTTTTCTGAAATTTTTTCGAAATTTTTGGACCTCGTTTTTTGTCCCGAGGCAGAGTAAAAATTTAAAATTTTGTATCCTTAATCGAACCGATCGAATCGAATCGGACCGGATCGGACCGGTCGAATCGGAACGGCTCCCTCCCCTTCTTCTTTTTCTCCCGCGCGCGTCCCCTCCTCCTTCTCTCTTTCTCCCGTTTTCTCTCTCCTCCCGCCCCAGCCCGCCGGCCAGCCATCTCCCCCGCCACCCCAGCTCACAGGCGTGCCGCCCCACCTCTTTCCCCCGGCCAGCCGCCGCCCCAAACGGCCGGAAAACGCGCACGAACGCTCCTCCCTTGCGCGCGCGACTTTTCGACTTCCCGGCCAAAATTCGGCCGATCCGGCCACCAATCGGACCGGGTCTTGTGTCTAAACTCATCTACTCGTTGAGAGCTTTACATAGACACTAAGAACACCGAAATCCATCGAGCGGTTTGTCCAATTTTTGCCAGGGAAATTTTAGCCCATTTTGACTTTCGGGCTAGATTTCTCGCAAACCGTGAACCCCACGAGAAAACCGAGAGTACTAGAGCGCTCCATTCGTCGAGAGCTTCGCGGCGACATAAATTTCGAATTTTTCCGACACCATTTTTCGATGGGTCCCACGGAACTTCGCAGTATTTTTTCGAGCATTAAATGAGCTTAGAAAATTCTGAAAAATTTATGTACTAACCCCCGTGTTGTGGGCTTCGTGTAGGTATCTTCAATTCGGGAAATTCGACAGTTGTCCAGGTCTATGAATTTCCAGCCAAACAGACCCGTTACCGGAAAAGTCTCCGAATTGGACCGAGGTTTTAGCTACCCCCCATTGTCAGACATCCCGAGCGCGTCCCCGGAGTCGGAATCGGCAAAGGTAAACCCGAACCTTGCTTTTTCGTAATTTTCTAGTGCTTAAATAGGATTAAAAATCCATAAAATATTCGTGGTAGCCCAGAAAATTATGATTCTTTTTGCAATAGCCTAGTAATATTGCTAAGGACCGCGGGGTAAAGTTTTAGAATTTTTAGAGCTTATTTGGGTAGTTTTTGCAAAAATGATCAATTATAAGGACTAAATTGAAATTTTACATATTGTGATGGATGATTGATTTGATGGGCCCAGGAGGGGCTGTGTGATGAGATTGAGTTATGGATATATGGGTTATGAATATAGAAGTGTGTTTTGAGCCCTTTTGCAGGTTAGGTAGGTCCTAGGTATAGGGGAGACTCTGCCGGATTTTCGACACGACTTAGGACGTATTTGGTCTTTTCTTGATTTGTATTGAGTCATTTGTATTAAATAATTGTAATGTAATTGTCAGGTGAGCCGGGACAGCCTTCTTCCTCCACTCAGCCGCCACAGTGACCGTTGTCAAGTCTGTGAGTAAAATATTAATTTTAATTGTAATTTCGATATTATTATATGTTTAAGCATGCCCATGCATCACTTATATGCATATATCTATGTAGATAAATCCTAGGCACAATTTATGTTGCATTCATAACTGTGAAAGTGCCATGTATATTGTTGTGGTAATTTGGAGCAGTGTGCATGCGTTGGCGTGCGTGTGATGTGGTGTGGACTATGGATAGGACGGGTAGTCACGGCTTGAGTTCTTCGCTGGGACCCGATCCTTCGGGGGTAGTCACGACTTGAGTTCTTCGCTGGGACCCCGATTTGGTTAATTAAGCGAAAGTCCGGCTTGAGTTCTTCGTTGGCACCAGGTTGGATTTAAGAGAGCTGTATAGGGGATCAACTCCCATATATTATGATTGATATTATTGGGTGTGTGAGTATTTCAAATTACCTTATTGTTGTTATGATGTGAATTTATTGCTGATGCTGCATTTTACTCCACAGGGTGCATTAGTTTTAGATAGTTACAGAGATTATGGTTAAAATTGATATTTTAGTCTCTGAGTCAAACGCTCACTCCTGTTCAATATTTTTCCAGGCCACAGGAGGATATTTTTGAGGTTAACCTGCTTTCTCCCTCACAGGTTATTTATTTATGTTTGTGTAATTCTATAAGTTTCTAGAATTTCGCAAGTGTTAGGAATGTTTATTTGATATGGGTCTGTAAACTAAATTATTATTTTGGACCTGTAAACTTAATATTCTATGCATGTTTGATGGATTGGATGAGGGAGCTGAGCTCCCATTTATTTTTATGCTGATGAGTATGTGGAGGGTGAGCTGAGCTCCCCAATTGAGTATTTACTGTGTTTACAGGTCGGGTGAGTCAAAAACTCCCCGTAGGTAGGTCCATTTTATGGCCGGACTCTGTCCGGTTGATTTCTTGAAATTGGGCCCAAATGGGCCTTAGAGTTGGGTTAAGTGAATAGTTAGGCTTACTACTAGCCTCGGGGGCTTTAGGCTGGCCCAGGTCCTAGTGCCGGTCCGGTCCATAGGTTGGGTCGTGACAGTTAATTTAAAGGAAAAAAAATTTATTCAAGTCTTGTATTTAATATAAATATTTTATCACAAATTAATATGTTGCAACAAAAGTTATTTAATATTTAAAATGATAAAAATTTGATTAATTTTATTTAATTTGGTTAGTTAATGAGTCCGCTTCGAATTTGATTTTTAGCTAAATTAATATGTTCATTTAAGTTTATAAATTGATTCATCTATAAGTTTTTGCTCATTTTAATTCGAAAGTTTACTCATTTATAAATTCATGAATTATCTTATTTATATCACTAATATGTTAATTTTATTTTATATATATATATATATATATATATATATATATATATGCAATTATATAAAATTATCCATTCCCGTTTAAAATACTTTAATTAAAAAACGCTTTAAAACATAAAATTAGTGAATGAAACTTAATTTTAATCCTTTTTCTTATAAATATAGTTCACTAAATAATGAATTACCTTTAAAATGTAAAAAAAAACTAAAAGATTATCTATAATTTGAATGAAAAAAATTCATTATAATTAATAAAAAGAATAATAGTATTGTAATTTTAACAAATTATATTATATTATAATTAATAATTTATAATACTAAATAAATTAATTTAAATTATATTTATAAATAAAATTATTCATAAATAAAAAAATTAAAAATAAAATATTTAAAAATAATCATAATAAAAAATAATTGTGATTAAATTTGATTTTAATCAATTTCAATTCAAATTTCAACTGGACTTATATCTATTTTAAAGTTTAATTAGACTCAACTCGTTTGTAATTAGTCTTTCTTTTTATTTTAATTTATTTAATTATAAGATTTTTATCACAAAATTATCTTAATAATAAATAAAAAAAATAGAAGAAGAAAATCATTCCTGGGAATTTAATTTGAAGTTTTCTTTTCCTTGAAATTTGAAATGTCTTTCTTACCTCTCTCACATAAATCAATTGGAATTGGAGATGGCAAAATTTATTCTCATTTATGAATTTATTTTGACTATTTAATTCAAAATAATTCTTAATTTATTTATTTTAAAAATTAACCAGCATCAATTATATTAAAAAAATATATTTTTTTAAAATTAATTTTAAGAAAATATATACATACAATACATAAAAGATATACTATGCACACTTATATTTTAAGTAATTATTATTAAAAAATTATTTGAAATTTTATTTTTTTATTATTTTTATAATAAAAAAATGTAAATTTTAATTTTAAATTAATTTCAAATATTTTTAATTAACATATTTTAAAAAATTATTTTCAATAATAAATTCAATATTAATGTGAAACAGACTGTAAGAAGAGAATGGCTTGTAGGCTTAAAACCAAGCCACATTGATGGCGCAACACAGTCAACAGAAGTACAATTCTTAATGGCAGAAAATGTAAATAATGGTAGGATTTATTATACGTTTGTAGTTTGTTTCTTTGGCACCATCATTTATTGTTGTGGTACTTCAAGTCCAAGAAGAAAGTGGTTTGTCCATAAAAGGTCGAGAAGTAAATACTCAAATTTAATATTTATTAGATAAATTATATATTTTTTATTATTACACAAGTTAAATTATAAAAGAATATATTTTTATTTTTTTATTAAAATAAAATAGATCTTATACTAATTTAGTCCTTGACAATATTTTTTCAATAAGAGCAAATAATTAGTTCTCTTAAAATTAAATCATAATTACTAGTAAATTTTTATGGTTTGAAAATTAAATTAATAGATATCTGACATTTGATTTTGAGTATTTAATTCCTACATCCACTTTTCCATTAGATAACCATTAAAAAAAAATAGTTAAAGGTCTAAAATTAATGTAAAATTTCAAAAAAAATCTCATCTGTAACACTCCTAACTTTTAAATTTATTATTTTTGGACAAATATGGATGTTTTAATTTTATTTAAATTTTAGGAAATTATTTGAAATTTTTCGGATTTTCGAAATCGGATTTGATTTCCTAAAAATATAAAACTTTGATGATTTTTAAAAATTTATTTAAAGACCATGTGGAAAAACTAAAAATATATTTGGAGTCTACAAATTTTTTTGAGTTTTCTAGAATTTTTTTGAAATTTTTGGGCCTCGTTTTTGGTCACAAGGCAGAGTAAAAATTAAAAATTTTGTATCCTGAATCGAACCGACCGAATCGAACAGGATCGGACCGATCGGATCGGATCGGACCGGCCTTTCTTCTTCCTTTTTCTTCCTCTCCCGCGCGCGTTCTCCTTCTTCTCTCTCTCTCCCATTTTCTCTCTCCTCCCGCCCCAGCCCGCCGGCCAGCCACCTCCCCCGCCACCCCAGCCCACTAGCGCAACCCCCTAGCCGCCCCAGCTCGCCGGCCGCCGCCTGTAGCGCCGGCAAGCGTCGCACTAAGTGACACAACATGCGCGCGACCTTTCGCTTTACCGGCCGAAATCCGGCCGATCCGGCCACCAATCGGATCGGCTCTTATATCTAAATCCATATACTCATCGAGAGCTTTCCATAGACACCAAGAACACCGAAATCCATTGAGTGGTTTGTCCAATTTTTGCCCGGGAAGTTTTAGCCCATTTTGACTTTTGAGCTAGAATTCTCGCAAACTGTGAACCCCACGAGAAAACCGAAAGTACAAGAGAGCTCTACTCGTCGAGAGCTTCGCGGCAATATAAATTTCGAAATTTTCCAACACCGTTTTTCGATGAGTTCCACAGAATTTCGTAGTGTTTTTCCGAGCATTAAATGAGCTTAGAAAATTCCGTAAAATTTATGTACTAATCCTCGTATTGTGGGCTTCGTGTAGGTATCTTCAATTCGCAAAAATTCGACAGTTGTCCGGGTCTGTAAATTTCCGGCCACACAGACCGGCTACCGAAAAAAGTCTCCGAATTGAATCGAGGTTTTGGCTACCCCACTATTGTCAGACGTCCCGAGCGCATCCCAGAAGTCGGAATCGGCATAGGTAAACCCGAACTTTACTTTTTCATAATTTTCTAGTGCTTAAATGGGATTAAAAATCCATAAAATATTCGTGGTAGCTCAGAAAATTATGATTCTTTTTGCAATAGTCTAGTAATATTGCTAAGGACCGTGGGGCAAAGTTTTAGAATTTTTAGAGCTTATTTGGGCAGTATTTGCAAAAATGATCAATTATAAGGATTAAATTGTAAATTTACATATTGTGATTTATGACTGTTTGGATGGGCCCAGGAGGGGCTGTGTGATATGATTGAGTTGTGGGTATATGGTTGGTGAATATAGAAGTGCGTTGTGAGCCCTTTTGCAGGTTGGGTAGGTCCTAGGTATAGAGAAGACTCTGCCGGATTTTCGGCAGGACTTAGGACGTATTTGGTTTTTTCTTGATTTGTATTGAGCCATTTGTATTAAATAATTATATGTAATTGTCAGGTGAGCCGGGACAGCCTTCTTCCTCCGCCCAGCCGCCACACTGACTGCTGTCAAATCTGTGAGTAAAATATTAATTTTAATTGTAATTTCACTATTATTATATGTTCAAGCATGCCCATGCATCACTTATATGTATATATCTATGTGGTTAAACTTTAGGCACCTTTTATGTTGCATTCACAACTGTTAAAGTGCCATGGATGTTGTTGTAGTAATTTGGAGCAGTGTGCGTGCGTTGGCGTGCGTGTGATGTGGTGTTGGCTATGGACAGGACGGGTAGACAAGGCTTGAGTTCTTCGCTGGGACCCCGATTTGGTTTATTAAGCGAAAGTCTGGCTTGAGTTCTTCGCTGGCACAGGTTGGATTTAAGAGAGCTGTATAGGGGATCAGCTCCCATATAGTATGATTGATATTACTGGGTGTGTGAGTGCTCCAAATTACCTTTTTGTTGTTATGATGTGATAATATTGTTGATGTTGTATTTCACTCTACAGAGTGCATTAGTTTTAGATAGTTATAGAAATTATGGTTAAAATTGATATTTTACTCTCTGAGTCGAACGCTCACTCCTGTTCAATATTTTTTCAGGCCACAGGAGGATATTTTTGAGGTTAACATGCTTTTCTCCCTCGCAGGTCGTCTATTCATGGTTGTATAATTCTATAAACTTCTAGAATTTCAGCATATGTTAGAAACATTTATTTAAATTGGGTTTGTAATGTAAATTGTTATTTTGGATCTGTAAACTTATTATTTTATGCATGTTGATGGACTGGATGAGGGAGCTGAGCTCCCATTTATTTTTATATTGATTTGAGTATGTGGAGGGTGAGCTGAGCTCCCAAATTGATTATTTATTGTGTTTACAGATCGGATGAGTCAAAAACTCCCCGTTGAAAGGCTCATTTTATGGCCGGACTCTGTCCGGTTGAATTCTTGAAATTGGGCCCAAATGGGCCTTAGAGTTGAAATAAGGAATAGTTAGGCTTATTACGGGCCTCGGGGGCTTTAGACTGGCCCATGTCCTAGTGCTGGTCCGGCCTATAGGTTGGGTCGTGACATCATCCTAACAAATATTTTTTTCAACAAAAAATTATTTTAATTAACATTTCTTAAATAATATTTTCTCTAACTTTTTATTTTTTTATTTTTTAAAGAAAATAATTTAAAAAAAATAAAAAAAAGTTAATTTAAGGTACTTTCGATTTTTAACTGTTAGATTAATAAAAAAAATCAATGAATGAATTAAATGATTAATTAATTCAAATATTATAATTAATTAATTCAATTTTTAAATACTATTTCCGCTTACTTTTATCTGTCATTTAAGATTTTTATACAATAATTAAGGAAGTAATTAAATAATTTAAATTATAACAAATACTCCTTAATTTAATTAAATTATTTTTTGTCTCACCTAATTAAAAGAGAAAGGGGATTTATTAAAATGAGTTTTAGAAAATTATATAAATAATTATTATTTTTAATAGAGATAAGGGTAAAATTAAAGAAAATTTAATACTCTTTGACTTTCTCAAAACAACAGATAACCATGGATAAAATAACTTTTAAAAAATGATATTAAGCGGAAGAAGTATTAGGGATCTATTAGTAATTAGGATATAATCTCATGAGTAGAGGTGAGCATTCGATTAACCGAGCTAAACTGAACTTTCAACTAATCGATTTATCAACTAACTCTAAAATTATCAATCGAATTGAATCGAAAATGAGAGAAAATCAAAATTAATCAAAACCGAAAATATTCATTCAATTATTGGTTATATAACCAAATTAAAAAAAAATATATATTTTATATTATTAATTAATTATTAATAAAAATATATTTATAATCTTTTTTTATTTATAAAAGGATAATAAATATAATTTAATATTAATAAGAGAATAATTATACATTAAATATTATTATAAAATCATAAAAATAATAATTATAAATAATATACTATTAATAAAATTATCATTAATATATTAATTAATAAAAATTAAATTATTTTGATTATAAATTAAAAGTAATCGAATCAAAAATTAAAAATCTATTATCATTAACTGAAAAATCAAATTGGCTCGAATTTCATCGATTCAATTGGATGAGGTAAATACTTAATCTCTCTTTTAATTATCCTAATTCTAGTTTTGACATTTAATTAAATTCTATCTACCAGTAAATGATGCCCATCAGTTATTCCCTTCAATTACAAGTAATTTATTTGTAAAGCACATCTCCATTAAATGCTCTGAACCATCAAAACTAGCGTTTTGACTCTCGTAATTACTCTTGTTTTGTGCAAGAAAATCTTCAATTCTATCATCACTAAATTCAATACTTTGTCCCCTTTTCTTATTTTCATTATTTTTTGCCTTTAATGGCAAGAGAAATAATTTTTTTAAATTATTTTTGTTATATTAAAGCACATAAATCTAAGACACACATAAATCATATAATTATACAGTATTGAAAAGAGAAAAATAATAACACAAGATTTAATATGATTCAACAGTAAAGTTTATATCAACAGGCAAGATAAGAGAAAAAAGTTTTACTATGACGAAAAGAGTAAGATATAATCAATCAGAATTCTCAAACTCTAATTTTAATATGTTTCTCGAATATATCACAACTCTATCATTTTAGGATATTATAATATTTATACTGATCCATACCCTAACCCTAGCCATGCTTGCTGACAGATGAGCTATAATATATATATATATATATATATATATATATATATATATATATATATAATCAATCTGTCTATCTCTCTGTCTGTATCTGTCTAAGAGTAAACTAGATCTCCGGATTCCCAGAGAAAAAGAGCCCACAATGCAAAAAGCTATAACAAGAAAACTCAGCGAAGTAGATGATCATCTCACCTAGGGATGATAACATATCATGTTTTTTTAGATATTCGTCTTAATTTGATTTTAATTAACCTGTTTAAAAGTTAAAAATGTGTAAGAATTTAATTCAATTAATTTTTTTTATTAATTTTTATATTTTAAAATATAATGAATGAAAAAAAAATTCAATCTTTTTAATTTTTTTTAAAATTAAATATAAAAATGAATTCATTTTAAAAGAAATATAAATCAGATTAAAATTATATAATTGTGTAGAAATTTAGTTCAATTCTTACCTTACACATTATATATTTTAAAGTAAGCCAATATGATGAATTTAGATTATATATTATTAAATTTAGAATAAATAATTAGTATTTATGTTCAATTCGATCGACTCATCTGCATTCATATACAAGAGTTATTAACTAAATATAAAATATATATTTTATAATTTTATTTATAAATTTTAAAATATTATATATTAAAAATAAAATTTAAATATTATTACAGAATTATAAAATTATAAAATATAAATTATTATAATAAAAAATATATATTTTATAGATAATAATAATAATAATAATAATAATAATAATAATAATAATAATAATAATAATAAACAGGTTCCAATCCCTTAAATTTTGTGAGTGGCCGTTGTCATCACCACCCCGACCCTTGAAACACTGAACGCTTTTATAGTGTTATAAATAGCTTGTATGTTAGATAATATAGAGAGAAAGAATTCTTATATTATTAAAATATAAGAAAGTGAATGAATGGCAAAGTGAAATATGTATAGAATTATATATATATAATTCAATATATTATTCTATTATGGCACTTGAAAAGTATATGTGTGAAATAAAATAATTATCATATTGTAATTTTCGTAAATAAATTACAAACAGATGTGTTTATTAACAAGTAGATGTGTCATTAATGACAGACATGTCAGTGCATACAAGCAGTCTGGTTTGTATAGGTGTCTGTTAATAAACAGACATGTCTATTCTGTACAAAAAGTCATAACTGTTTGTATAGGTGTCTGTTAATAAGCAGATATATCTATACAAATAGTCACAACTATTTGTATAGATATCTTTTAATAAACAGACATGTCTATTACATAAACAGTTGTATTTATTTGAGATGAGCGGATGTGTCTATCTAGTAAAGGTGCCATGACTTTTCATTCATTATAAATATGGATGAGTTTTTCAATCCAGATAAATACTACTTCTACTTCTTCTTCTTTTCTTCTAGTCTCTCTAAATTCGGTTCATATAAAGAGTTCTTAAGAAATCTTGAGGAGTTCTTGTCTGTGATTTGAGCTTTGTTGTATCCTGGAGGTATATTGCCATAACCTTGCAGCAATCTAGTGGGGGCAATTAATACCTTAAAGATAGTGATTCATCACGCCTCAAAGCCTATTCTACACCCATTGCCACAACAATTTTAAGGTATTAATCGCAATAGAGTCTAAGGCTGTTTCCGTGATGAATCAAGAGTTAATTAAACATTAACATTTTAAGGAACAAATTATGTTCACTGAGAAGGTAAAAGCAGATCAGGAAAAGAAGATAAATTGCCATGCAGAGGTCATATTCTCAACAACTCATCAGATAGGTTATAAGATTTGTTTACCTCTGTCAAGTCTCCAAAAGAAATTTGGAATTCGTTAGAATTCGAATATAATACAGAAAAAAAAAGGTATGGATAAATTTCTAATTATGAAATATTTTGAATTCTAAATACTTGATAATATGTCTGAAGAAATATAAGGTTATATTATGATGCTAAAGCTCATGGTGAATGTGATAAAGAAGGTAATAAGATTTATGTGCATAAGTCGAAAAACACTTTTATATGCATAAATCCTAATTCATATTAATTGTGTCTATCACTAACTAGGTGGGGATATTGTTAAAAATATTAGTGATAATAAAATTTGTCTCATTTTAAAAGAGTTATGTATGTTCATTAAAAGGCATCAAAATGAACTATTCATTATCGATAGCTATATTTGTTTTAAAAGGTGTAAATGAACAAATATAATTGTTCTAAAAGATACAAAGTGAATAGGTGTATCTGTTCTAAGAGGTATAAGTGAATAAATATAATTATGCTAAGAGATACAAAGTGAATGGTTGTATCTGTTCTAAGAGGTATAAATGAATGGTTGTATCTGTTCTAAGAGGTATAAGTGAATAGTTGTATCTATTCTAAGATGTATAAGTGAACAGTTGTATCTGTTCTAAGAGGTATAAGTGAACAGTTGTATATGTTCTAAGAGGTATAAGTGAATAAATATAATTATGCTAAGAGATACAAAGTGAATGGTTGTATCTGTTCTAAGAGGTATAAATGAATGGTTGTATCTGTTCTAAGAGGTATAAATGAACAGTTGTATATGTTCTACAAGGCATAAGTGAACAGATGTAATTATTCTAAGAGATACAAAGTAAACGGTTGTATCTGTTGTAAAAGGTATAAGTGAACAGATGTAATTGTTCTAAGAGATACAAAGCAAACGATTGTATTTATTCTAAAAGGTGTAAGTGAACAGATGCAATTATTCTAATAGATACAAAGTGAACTATTGTATATGTTTGAAGAGATGCAAATGCTTTATAAATAGTAGTTTGGAACAAAAATCTATTAACTTTTCTTTTTTGTCTCTTCTCTTCATTTTTACCGATAATCAACATTATTATTCTTTAATTTATTCTTGGGAGAATTTTAAAATTGTTGTCTAGATTTATATTTTGGTTATTATCCTTGAGGGATCTGCCTAAAACTACCCAGCTATAACATAGTGGGGGTTTTACTCTTTTTCAATTTCATTATATTGAGGGAAGTAAATACTCCATATGATATTTATTACAAATTGATTGGAAATTTTGGTAGAATAATTATTCAAATTGAGTGTGCTAGTGTTATTGGTAGCTTAATGTATGTTATGCATTGCACTACTCCTGATATTGCTTTTGCAATGTATAAATTGTCAAGATATACTAATAATCCTAGTGTGGAATATTGAAAAGAAATTTCAAGGGTTTTTGGATATTTAAAAAATGAATTATAAACTATAGATTATTCTGTGATAAGTTTTCAATTGTATAAAAACCATATAAAGAATTGTATCTATGCAAAGAGTTATGTCCCTTGGCCAAAAGATGTAACTAAATGAAAAGATGCAATTCTTCTAAATAGTTCTGAGCATGAAGAGATGAACTAATTGGCCAAAGGTTGGTACATTTTGAGTAGTAAAAATAAGAGCCTTACAAGTCATTTGTAAGAAGTGACAAAAGAACAAATGAGTATGCATTTGTGTGTGTGTGCAAGTTTAGCTTGGTTCTTTATTGTTGGATACTCTCATTTTAAACAAGTTATGGAGCAATTTATTTCTGCAAATAAGGTACAAATCTAGACTGTGAATTATTTATGCAGTTCATGTTATAAACATGTGATTATATGGTTAACTAGTGAAACAAATATGGTGGAGATCCTAAAGTGTTATAAATGCCAATTGAATATGTAGTACTAAGGATAATAAGTCAACCTTTGGTTGGGTGTTCACTTTATGTGGAGGTTTTGTTTCTTGGGCATCAAAGAAACAAACTTGTATAACTTATTCTACGGTAGAATCCGAATTTATAACTTTGGCGAATGTTGGTAAAGAAGTAGAATGGCTGAGAAACTTGTTATCGGATATTAAGTTGTGGCCACAACTTGTGCTATCTATTTCTTTATATTGTGATAGTCAAATCACGATGGTTAAAGCTTATAGTAAAATATACAATTGAAAGTATATATATATAAGCTTAAGACATGAAAATGTAAGACAATTAGTCTTTAATGGTGTTATTACCATGTTTATGTTAAATCCTATAATAATCTAGCAAATTCTTTAATAAAAGGGCTCTCGAGAGTTATGATCATAAGTACATGTGCTGATTAGGATTTAGAATATTCCATTAAATTTACTAATGATGGGAACCCTACTTTATAGTATTATTACTAAATAAAGTTTAAAGGGTAACAACAAGTCATTAGTAAATAGTGTAATTAAAGTACTTAATGTACTAAGTTAATGGAATGAGGATGAGTGTTTATACTCTTAATGAAGTTTAAAATTATTACAAAGGAAACTTCACCTATATGAACATAGGAAGTGGTGCCGCTTCAACAAAAGTGAGAATAACTTTTGTAAATGTTCATGAAAACAGGAGGTAGCACAAGGCCATATTCGTGCTAAAATTTTGGTGAACTTTTTAAGTTGAACTAATTGATTCGTGTGTGTAGTATTTCCGGTTCTATTTAATAGGAATCTAGGTTTAAGCTAAGGCCACCATGATTTCTTTAGAACTTTGAAATACTTACACTAAGGAAAAGTTTAAATCGAAAGATACTTTTCATTATGCATGAAACAATGGGATCTAACAATACAAGCTAAGTGGGGGATTGTTATAAATAGCTTGTATGTTAGATAATATAGAGAGAAAGAATTCTTATATTGTTAAAATATAAGAAAGTGAATGAATGGCAAAGTGAAATATGTATAGAATTATATATATATAATTCAATATATTATTCTATTATGGCACTTGAAAAGTATATGTGTGAAATAAAATAATTATCATATTGTAATTTTCGTAAATAAATTACAAACAGATGTGTTTATTAACAAGTAGATGTGTCATTAATGACAGACATGTCAGTGCTGTACAAGCAGTCGTTTGTATAGGTGTCTGTTAATAAACAGACATGTCTATTCTATACAAAAAGTCATAACTATTTATATAGGTGTCTGTTAATAAACAGATATGTCTATACAAATAGTCACAACTATTTGTATAGGTATCTTTTAATAAACAGACATGTCTATTACATAAACAGTTGTATCTATTGGAGATAGACAGATGTGTCTATCTAGTAAAGGTGCCATGACTTTTCATTCATTATAAATATGGATGAGTTTTTTCAATCCAGATAAATACTACTTCTACTTCTTCTTCTTTTCTTCTAGTCTCTCTAAATTCAGTTCATATAAAGAGTTCTTAAGGGAAATCTTCAGGAGTTGCTGTCTGCAGATTTCAGGCTTTGTTGTATCCTGGAGGTATATTGCCATAACCTTGCAGCAATCTAGTGGGGGCAATTAATACCTTAAAGATAGTGATTCATCACGCCTCAAAGCCTATTCTACACCCATTGCCACAACATATAGCACTGGTGATGAGAACTGCCCACTAGCCATTGGTATCTTTGCAGCATTAAGCCTCTTCAATTATGTACTTTCATTGCTTCTATGCCGACTTATATATCATATCATCACGTCCAAGCCCTACTTTATTTTCTTTCTTTGTTTTTTGGGCAAGCCCTAGTTTTATTCTTAAAAAGAAAATATTTCAAATATATCATAATTTTTAATAAGCTAGGAATATCCAAAGAAAATATTAAGTAAAGCAATTATTTTCCTTCTTCAAGGAGTTTTCATCATCTAGACCCATAATTGCATCCCAAAGTACGTACTTTAACAATGGATATTTCAAAGAAAAAGGGGCAATATTTATATAATAATTGTATTATTTTTGTTGGGGCAATGCAATGAGCATTCACTTCAATTAATAAAGGGTAGAGAAGCTAGTAAAGGCTAAGAGATTAATAGGGGAATTTCAAACGCGAGAGGTTTGTACGTATATGTAGACTGAGACTGTAAAGTGAGGGGTTAAAAGGGACATTACATGGGAAGCAATAGACAAGGCTGCAGGCGTGAGTTGTAGCAGAAGAGCCCCACTGCTGCTGTTGCTGCTTAATGCATAGTGTTCACCACCCTAATACTCTCTGCCGACCCTTTGCTGCTCTGATTTCAATTATAGCCTATATTCTATCTAATCACTAGCTCACATCCACGCTTAATTTCAATTAACTAATCACGGTTGCATCCCATTAATTAGAAATCTCACTAGCTGTAAAGAACACATTTGGCTACTTGTTTTGTTAACAAAATTTTGAAGATCTTCAGTTTTCGTACAATAAGATCATCCAGAGAAGACAGTTATATTGGTTGCATGCTTTCAATTTTATTCAATAAACAGTATCGTATAACTTGATAAATTTTCTATTCCCTGGTAATAATTAATAATCACTTCTGCTTATGTAGTCTTCCATTTCATTAGCTTGGTAGCCAAAAACACTAATTGAAGTTGATTTGTGCCGCGGGAAGTAGTTTTGATTAGTATTATATATATACACTAGCAATTATTCCCCTCTCTCACTTTTTAAAATTCCCAATAAAGTTGTTGCTTATGCTAAGTTTCAAATAAATAAAAATTCAATTAAATTTTTTACATCGTTGTCACTTGCCAATGTGTGTGTCCGCTAAAATATATTGTCGAGAAATGAGTTGATCCTTCGAGATCACACATTGATTATGGATGTATACCGTGTTGGCTTATAAGGGTTAGCACGCCTTGATAAAATTGTCATGATTTTATCAAGGATGTGCCAATTTCCTGGGTTACATGTGTGTTTATCTTCTTACTAAAAAAAAAAAAACTCACATAATTATGCTTTTTTTTTTTTTTGTAAGCAAAACCTTTTATTCAATATGAAATCCATAAAAAAATTGTATCATCCAACTAACTCAGTCATCAGACTCCCTGATACATCTAACCTAGAACGATACAAGCTATGTGAAAAACTCTGAAAGAAGGATACAAAATGGTTCAAAACACAGAAAACAAAGCACCAACCACCAAGGTACAAATCGATAAAACAAAACAAACTAAGGAACAACCCAAAAGAGGATAAGCCAATGCCAATAGAAGTTAGACTGGACACAAATCCACATAGTCACAACACAAAAATTGACAACACAATAAATGACTATAAACAACCTAAAAAACAAAAGCAAGGAGACCACAGACAATAACAAAAGCAACAAAGTAGAAGACCAACTGGAGAACACCATAGAGAACGAAACGAGGAGGATAACAACATTGGGCAATCTGCTTCGCTAATGATTCCACAATAACAACAGCATTGAAAACATGATATAAATTACATTTTTGAGAGAGTACAGCAAGAAGCATACTACAATAAAATACATCAAGAAGCACAATGAAAGAAGAAACAGTAACAACAGTACATTAAGAAGCACACCAGAAGAAGGAACAATAATACTTGGCCATCATCCGTAACAAAATGGGCAGCTTAACAAGAATCAATACCAAACCTCACCAAGCTACAAAAGCTCCCACAAAATAAACTTGCAATAATAGCTATGCAAAAGAAACAACAATCACAGAAAAGCAAAAAAATCAGAAACACGATCCACTCCTTGGCTTGCAAGAGTATCAGCTACATTATTTGCTTCGAGCAGTGTGAACAAAAACCACTTTACCTAACTGATTGACACAATTAACAATGGAATTAAACATGGAAGACAACCTCCAAGGAGCTTCATCCGGATTAGACACCCAAGTAATAGTGTACATAGAATCCAGTTCAATTATAATTTCCTTAAAACCATTAACATGATCTAGCACATTAACACTCAGCTCTAAACCTTTGGCAATAGCTAAAATTTCAGCTATATTGGAGCCAACTATCCCTATGTTATGGGAAAACAAATAAAGAAACAACCCTTTAGAATTTCTTAACACACTACCCTCATTACTAGCACCTGATTTTCCATTTGAAGAGCTATCAACATTCCATTTCAACAAAAATGGATGAGAAGGAGACCACACCACCCCTGATGTTTAACCATATTCGACTAGCTTCTAACACATTTAGAGATTAATAGCAAATCCAAACCTGAGAAAGGCAAATCCTCAATAGTTGCTTTCAACTAAACAGACACACGATGCAATATCAAAAAGCAGAGGCCCAAAATAGAGAATTCTTTACTATTAAAAACTTTATCATTTCTAGCCAGCCATAAATACCAAACAATGGCATAAAAAAGATTTACCTAGAACACCTTTTGGAACTTACTCATACATAATTCTTTCCACTATACAAAAAAATCTGATATTGAGCTTAGAATGCATTGATACAATTGTATCATATAGGTATTTTAAGGCATAATTGTATTGTATTTCATAGCATATAGATAGTTAATTGCATACATTTTAGTTAGTTTTATCAGTTTTTGTTAAAGTAGCTAATCTCCACTAAATTTCATATTTTTTTTTTGTATCTTTTCAGGTGTTCTAAGAGCGGACCAAGGCATAGGAGTCAAATAGATAGACTTTGGGAGAAGGAAAAGTAGGGCAAACTACTGCACCAAAGTACACAGGTCATGTACAAAGTAAGCCAGACCCGTTTAACCCTCTGGCAGGAGAAAATTGGAGAGAACTTGAAGAAGCCACAGTATATAGGTAGTGTAAATGACCTCGTGTACCCTTTAAAGCCCCATGTAACTCACTGGACACCAAAAGTTAAAGAACCAAATGAAGAAAGATAGTACACGGCCCATGTACCTCAACTCGTATAAACCCTAAGACCCCCGTGTAACTTGTTGTCTCTCATCTGAAAGAAGCCAAGTGTAGTCTAGAAACTTACACGCTCTTGGGCCGTGTAATGCCACATGGGCCGTGTACTATGCAACAGTCAGGATTCTCATGTGACTCTAACTGCTCTTTTTGCATGCCTAATAGACTTCTAATACTATTGGGACTCTGAAACATAACCCTAAGACACCTAATATAAATACCAGAAGACCGAAAACAGGAGGAGACACACCTTTGAGAGAAGCCCTTTAGTTTTAGCCTAGCAAACCCTAGTCTTCTAAGCCGTCTGAAGAGAAACTGCAACAGCAATTAAGAAGGAGATCTCTCAGCTGAAGTTTCATAAGTCCAAAACTGCAGAATCTTTTTCTAGGTTCTTTTGATTTAATTCTTCAGATTGCTTTTATGTTTTTTTACTTTAGATACAATATGTTTATTACACTCACCATGAATGAATAGTTTCTTTAATTCTAGAATTAGGAGAGTAACACTTTTAATTTTTGTTATGGATACATACTAAATTTATTTAATGGAATTGAGCCTTGTGCTTTGATTCAATATTTTATGTTCTTAATGAATACTATGTGTAACACCCCTCACCCGACTACAATGTAGCCGAGCAAGGCGTGCTACATTCGGTGTCGGAGCACCATAATTTATCTTACTTTATTTTTTTTAAAAATTTTGTTCTCATTATATTTAATATCGATTATTTTTAGATGGAAAAACTAGCAGAATTTCCCCTATTTTATTATCAGTTGACGTATTTCACTATTTACCAGCTTGAAATTTTCAATAATATTTTACAATAAAAATATCATTCGTGCTCATCATATTCATCTCACTTTCAATTCTTGTAATTCACATCTCATCATATATCTCAATTTTATATTCATTTCCATTCATGCACAATTTATATATATAAATTATCAAGTTTCATTAATTTACATGTTTACAAATTAATTACAGTTCCATAATCTATATTTCAACATACAATTCATAGTTTACATTACAAATAATAACTAATTATAATGTACAAAATACATAATATGATCTATATGGGCCCTATCTACATGCATTGCTGAGGAGGTGACAACCTTGAACACTCTGCAGATCAGAACTCCAAAATCTCTGTGTAGTATTCGCTGGGCTTTAACTTCAGTACCTGCGCGACGAAACAAATTCATCCCGCTAAGCATTGCTGCTTAGTGGTGCAATAATATAACAAGAAATAATGTATAAAAATAAAAATAATTGGAGTATATTTTCTATACTCAAGAATTTTATTGGGTTCATATGAAATTTGCCATACATTATATCTTTCATCATTTATATTGCTCTCTAGAATTTCTTTTGTCATAAGTTTACAATAATCATTTATATAATGTACGATTAAATCTAAAATTTATACTTATACTTATATTCTTATGAAAGTCACATTTGTAATGTTATTTAAGTTATAATTCTTCTACTAGTTTTTTTATCACTTCCTTAATACTTCCTAAGTTGTTTACAATCATTTCGTAATATTTAAAATTTTTAATACTAATTTCACTTACTTTAGACCATTCTAAGAAACAAATTTTTTTGAGCTAAACTAATTTATTTCAGAACTTCTTACTCATTTATTTGCTTTCTAGCATTTTTAATTGTTAATATTCGTAACTTATTTTAATAAATTAGACTGTCCAAGTAACCTATGACAGACTGACTAAACTGAATAACGGGTCGTTGGCACTGGACACCACGGTGCCTCGGGCTGTCATACCATGGGACGCATAACATCAACCACGTATACAGTTAGTATGGCTAAAAAGCCATGATAACACATAATCAGGCATTAAGCCATGAGTTTGGGCATAAAGCCATGAATGTGGGTATAAAACCATGAATACAAGCATAAAGCCATGAATACAGGCATAAAGCCTTTCGCAGTACTGCTAAAATAATACCCTATTGGCATGCTAAACTATCCAATCTGACACACATGTCTAGGCAATACAAGGGCACATAATATCATTAAATATTAATATATTGTGTTTTATGACTTCATTATTTCATAATAAATTTCAATTATAATTCATACATTCATTTGATCATTTATATGATCACAATTTACATCAATTATCCTTTTATACCATTGTACTCAAAGTACTTTTTCTTTCTACAATAATGAGAACTAATGTCTCATTCATACATTAATATGATTCATTTATTTATTCATTATGTCATTCATATTAATCACAATTTAAAACAATGGTTCACATGTACCTTTGTATTCAAAATATTTTTTCCTTTCTTATTTATTTATTTTATGAATTCTATTTGTGATGGGCATATAAGCCCTAACTACCTATTCACATCAATTAGGTGGTTTGCTTTTCATGTTTCAAAAATCCATGAACATTTCATAGATTTCAAATTTATGGCCTTAATTTCCCTTTAACAATATAGTTCTTACACTTTGTGTCTTTGTATTACTATTCACATTACTATTCACTCAAATTATTGACTTTTTAATACATAATAAATTATTGAACCTAAGTTCACCAAGATACCACATTTTGCATTCTAAAGTTGTTGATATTGGTTGCCAATACCATTTCAAAGCTTATTTCATGTTATTCAAAATTTTCAGATTTTATACCTTAAGTTTACTGTTCTATGGGTCATTGTTACAGTGGAATTTTGGCAAACTTTTCTTCATCAAAGTTGTTTCTTTATGTGTCTTATTTAATTTTCTTCTTGAATCACTCCATTTGGAGTTTTGTAGCTTAAGTTATGGTCATTTTACCATAACTGGCCGGATTGACCTGTACCCAGATTTTCTGGGCAATTTGGTTCTACTAGATTTGGTGACCTAAGTTTGGTTGGCAATTTGACTAAGTTATGGTCAGAATTTGGATTTGTATTCTTCATGAAAGTTGTAGCTCAGATTTCGTCTGGTAAAATTTCAGGTCAATTGGACCTTTCTACACTGAGTTATGACCAAATGAATAAATACAGTTTATTTGGTCATTTTGCCCAGGCAGAATGCAAGTCACTCGGATTAGGGCAATTTTTAGGTCAACTTGGTTTGGTTTTTTGGGTATGGTTTCTTCACCGAAGTTATGCCATTATGTGTCTAGTTTCATGTCCAATTGGCCTTGCACTAATTGAACCTATACAACTCCATTTATGGTTGCCCAAGCATGCTGGACTCACATCTAGACCTGCAGTGCACACTGGACAGCATACATAACCTCAATTCCCATGGCACAAATCACTTCATTTCCTAATCAAACATAGCCAAATGGTCACTAATTGACCATTAAAACTTTAGTTTATGTCCATTTTCATCTACCACCAAAATTAAATTTCAAAACCCTAACCCTAATTGACCAAGCCTCTAATTCATGCATCTTACTCCTAATTTGCTATACTAATCATATAATTTATACTAGGGGCAGCTAATATGTCACTTTAAATCAAAGAATTCTCCTAACCCTAACTCATGTCAAGGTTACCAAAATTTCATGGAACATAATCATGCCTCATTAATTCAATTTTTATCAAATTTTCAACTTAACTTAGCTCAAATTCATGTTTAGAAAGATGTAAAAGCAAAGAATATGGCACTAACCTCTTTGAGCAGAATTTTTTCTTAGCTAACTTCAATTTTTCCTTCACTTTTTCCTCTTCCAATTGCTGCCTCTAACTTGCCCAAGGTGTAAGATCAATTTTTCATGAAGAGGTTATGAGGTTTTATGGTGTAGTTAAGTGAGAAATGGAGCTTAGGTGATGCTTTAATGGAGGAAGAGAGAGGGAGGTGTGTTTTAACGGGAAGAAGGTGATGGATAGCAGATTGTGTTTTCAATTTTAACTCATTTTATCCCTTTTTAATGAGTTTGCTTAATTGTAATTGGTGGAGAGTTAACTAATGATATCATGTGATGTCATAATTTGAGTTTTATTTCATTTTCTTTTCTTTTCTTTTTTACTCATTTTCAATTCAATTTTTAGCACTATTTATTCATATTTTATGTCATAATAATTATTTACTTAACTAGACAAGTCGGTCAAAAATCATCTCTGAAGACGAAATGACCAAAATGCCCTCCGTTTGGCTTAACAGACTAAAATTGTCTGTATCGATTAAAATTTTTTTCTAAACCTTTTCTTGGCATTCTAATGCCATAGAACCCTCAATAACTCTTCTCTGGAGTCCCAAAAATTATTTTATGAATTTTCTCCCGGGTTTAGGACCTTTAGTTGTGAAGACCGCAACTTCCTACTGGGTTACCCATCGCTAGGACACCGACTCATTTAACTTGGTTATATTTTATTTCTAAAATTTTTCTTAAATTTTTCTTATTAATATTTGAGTTAATTATGGTTCCTCACTTTAGTTTAAATATTTTTCCAGACGTTCTAGCTGTTCGGACCGACACCGGTCACCGGAACAATAGAATGTGCGGAATTGCTACAGGGAGGATGTTACACTATGTGTTGGTACCCATTTAGTCATGATATAAGATACTAATTGAAAAACTGAAAGGTGGAGATTAGTATTGGAAATCAGGATTTTGAACTTAGAAAATCTGACTTAGAGATAGACTAACATTCTTTGTGAAATTTCACAATTAATAAAAGATCTTAAAAGGTTTTAATTAAGATTGATCATCATGAAAGTAGGGTTTAGATTAATTAAAATACACCTTAGGTGCCTTGATAGATAACCTAGGATACCTTAGGATTAATTTTCATCAAAGTAACAATCCTCAATCCATTAAATAAACAAGGTTAAAATCATAATAGGATTAAAGTGTAAAATCTTAATTTTGGAATTGCTTCCCTCATAGATTCTTTTAAATTAAAATCTCAGCTTTATTCTTTTTTGTTTCTCAATACTCTCAGCAGTGGTTTTGATTTAATCTCTCTATAACTTTGGTAGTTTAAACAGTTAAAATTACTGTTTAGCTTAGTACTTACACCTATAAATTTCTCGTGGGAATGATACTTTACTCATTATTGTATTACTTGTTCGCGATCCATACACTTGCAGGGTTGTAAACCAGCAAACATGCATAAATAAAATTCTCACCATCGAAGAAACTAGCACCAAACTCTCCAAGAAAAGGAACATCGAAGAAACAAGTGTGGTATTATTTTTTCAAACAATAAACAAAATGGACACAAGTTTTGTGACTGAGAAATAACACCCAAATTACACAACCAGTCTTTGCAACACAACCTGTTTCCACATTCAAGCCAAAGGAGTAAGTCAACTTTCGATGGAGCATAACCCATCCATATAGGGGGCACATTTGAACCATCATGAACCATTACAGAAGACATTGACTTGTATAATGAAGAAATTGAAAAAATTCCATTAGTAGCTAGCTTCCAAACTAATCATCTGCCCTTTCTCTGCAAAGCTTAATGGGAAGTAATGGTGTAAATAATCGGTCCAATGATTCCTTTTTCCACTGAAATAAATCTCTTATCCACTCTAAATTCCATTCCCATTTAACATCAACCTAGAATCCCACATCTGCTATGCAAGCATCACACTTGGATGATAATACAAACAATATTGGAAATTTGTCTTTTAGCGACCTATTAAATACCCAAATATCATGCCAAAATAGAGTTGCTTCCCCATTACCAATTGAATAGCATAAATTATCCCAGATTATGAAGTTATTCACCTTTAAGCTAGCCAATCTTTGTATATCTCTGCATAAAGTAGACATATTCCCTCTTACAGTTAGTAGTATGCCCTAGAGCATATCATTTAGTATGTATCTTGTACATAATTTTATTAATAAAAGGCTTTTCCACTTTTCTGTTTACATAATATATTTATGTGTAATAGAAAAGGTCCATTGATATTTTGTTAGAAATATTATTCTTAAGTTGTTAAGAATATGAGTGACATTATTTCTAGCACAAAGTATCATAAATAGGTTCACAATCGAGGATACTTCATAATAAGGACATGACTTATCCAGAAAGATTGTATTCATGTTTGTTCCCAAGTTATTTATATGAGATATAAATAAGATGGAATGGTGAGTCTCATGCCATATGACAAACATGATAGGTACTTATAAATGATAAGTAGGCCGAACCAGTGACACTTATGACAAGCACATGGAGTTTACTCTTGTCAATGTTTTGTCATAAATCATATCAGTGCATATGATCTTTAGACCTGAGATAGCACAGTTATCTTGTATATAGATAGTTTGAGTTTGATACTGCTTTCATACTTGTACTGTGTATGGGTATATGGGCATATGTTGGCTCCTACTAGTTATATATGGAGGTAGGTGTTGATCAAGATGGAATCTGTTCCTCTAAGTAAATAGAGATAAAATCTTATGTTCATTTAATTGTTCTTGATATTTCAAGTTCCTGGCCAGGACAGATAGATTTAATCAGAAAAGAGTTTCTGATGAGAAAATCTTTTTAATTAAGAACTGGAATTAAAAGAGAACATAATATTCATAGCAAATGGAGTTTGACATAAACCATGACTCCAGCTTGAGTTAGGATTTTGTAACAGAGAGATTCTAGTGCATGATAACATATGATTATAGGTTCATTTAAGGTAAACCTTATTACTAATTGGGTGTCTATAGCATGCTATGCTAGGTGTTAATCATGGTCTATGAGGTGCATAAAATGATTTAGAGAAATCATTTATGGTAAGAAAGAGTTCTGATGATATTAAGAGTTGATATCATGTCTCATTGCCAATTAGTGATGAACCTAGTAAGTCACACACATACACAAGTAGTCACCTGATTAAATATGATTTAATTAATTAATTAAAGAGTTTAATTGATTAATTAAATAGGTTTGGTTTGCAATTAGATTGCAAAGTCCCTAGCATGACTTGAAACCAAATCTAGATTATTGGATGTATAGTATAAGTTAAATTTATATTTAAAGTGTTTAAATATGAATTTAATTAATGAGAAATTAATTAATAGAGATTAATTAATTAATTTATATTTAATATAAATTAATTAGAAGAAGAGAAATAATTATTTTGGGTTAAGAACTCAAAATTAAGACACAGGGGCATTTTTGTCATTTCATAGTGTGACACGTGGTACCATGAGATGTTGACACATGGCATTACACATAAGCTTTCCAAATGTCTTTTAATCATATAAGATGATTAAAATTAAGATTAAATATAGGTTTGACACTTGGCACAATATGATTGGGTCACTTAAACCTAGAGCTAATCAAAGGGTGACATGTGACAAGGGTTTAATGTGTTAACCTAGCTATATAAGTGTTGTTATGAATTAAAAATAAGACAACCAGCAGCCACACTCCTTTGTCACGCCATTTTGAAGCTCTCCCTCTCTTCCTCTTTATCTCTCATCAATTCAAAGAGATTAGCCATCAATCTCTTGAATTAAAAATACTAGAAATTATTTATAGTATCTTGTTTACATCTCTAATCTCTTAAAAGGCAGAACTTGAATTTCTAATTAATAGAAAAAGCTTTAGAAGCTGTTCAAGGGCTGCCATAGGTGTTCTTAGTGTGAACAAGCTAGAAGGACAATATCTGGTGTCCTGAAGATGAATCTCAAAGGCGCAAATACATTGGAGTGCATCAAGAGGTTAGTGTGTTTGTTCTTGATTTAATCTAGGGTTTTAAAATTAATTTGATTAATTTTAAAATCTTAAATGGCAAATATAGATCTAAAAACATATTAAAAGAGTTTTAATATGTTGTTTATCATTGAAATCAAATAGATAAAAATAAATCTTGCATGATGCATGTGACCCTAGGTGAAAATTTTTGAATTCAATGGTATAAACTTGTGTTTTTCATGCTTCCGCTCCTTCAATTGGTATCAGAGCCACTATATTTGCCATTTAGATTGTTGATTATATGATTTAATTGTGTGATTTGATTATGAGATGATTGATCCATTGCTGGTTGCAATGGATGTGTGGCGACACACATGGTGAAGCCACCATAGGTGGCGGCAACAAAGGTTCTTCAAGGTGGCGCAAGGTTTGCTTTTTAATTTACAATTGTTGTATGATTTAAAAGCTCATCCTGTTGTATGATTTAAAAGCTCATCCTATGTCTAATTAAATTGTTTAATTAGAATTTTAATTGCACAATTAAATTATGATTCAAATTAGAATTTTAAAAATTATTTGAATGTGATTCAAATTTGAATTTTAAAAGTTGTTTGAATGTGATTCAAATCTAAATTTTTAAAGTTGTTTGAATAATATTCAGATATGAATTTTTTAAAAATTATTTGAATGTGATTCAAATATGATTTTTTAGAAATTGTTTGAATGTGATTCAAATTTGAATTTTTAAGGTTGTTTGAATGTGATTCAAATCTGAATTTTTAAATTTGTTTGAATGAGATTCAAATATGATTTTTTAAATTTATTTGAATCATATTCAAATCTGGATTTTTTAAGTTGAATATGAGATATTCAATTTATTTTAAGTATGTATGTTTTATTTAATTGTTAAATAGTGATATGCATGATGGATGATCATGAACTATAAAAGACCAATGTGATTGGATTTATTTCTTTTATGTTTCTTTGGGATTGTAAATTAATTTATTTATTTTAATTTATTTTGGGCATGTATTATTAAGTTTGTAATAATTTTTGGATTGTAATTTCATTTATTTAAGTTCTTATAAATTCGCCTTGGTATGCCAAGGATTACTATGTAATATTGGATTGCAAGAAGTTCAAGGAGGTCAAGAGCATTAGTGGGACCAGTGGGAGGAATTCAAGATCAAGTGTTGATTATGTACTCATTCAGCAACTCTTGTAAAATGAATGAATGAAATGAAATGAACCTAGGAATGCCCTGATTTAATTCTTAGTGGCTCAAAATTGAATCCCTTAGAAAGTCCATGATCATACCATATTTACTGCTTATCCATGAATGCATGAGATGTATGGGAATGTATGCAATTATATGATATATGCATGCTAAATGGATAATGTGCAAAGTGAGACCTAAATAGTAATTAGGATAACCATAAAATCTTCCAAACAAATGATTAAGTTGGAAATGCTATAATTAAAGTAATTATAACATAGGTCCTCCATTGGGACAATTATTTTAAGAAATTTTAAATAGTTGCATAAGATGTAATTAATTTAAGAGATTTTCTTAAGAATAATTGTTAAGCATGAGATGTTGTAAATATGTAAATGGTTTGGTGGCCAATATTGGATGTACCTGAGGACATTAAAATTATTTGCATAATTACTGGCTCAATGGGATCAACTTAACTAATGCAAGATAAGTCAATAATGGATATACCTGAGATTTTGAGCATTAGGAGCTAGGTAAAGGATTGAACCTCACGTGAGATGTGATGGACAAGGAGTTGCTCACTTATAGTTTATTGTAATTCCAATAATGGATGTACCTGAGGATGATCAATAGAATTATAAGAATTCAATCACCCACTAGAAATCCATCCAACTAGGATTTCCGTTTTCTACTTTGGAAGTGTAGGATTCGCTAAGTTAGTGGGAGGACCAATTTGATTAAAAGACCATAATCATTTTGGTTAATTACTTGATACATTTACTAATTAATCTGGTTATTTTCTGTAGTTAATTTTCTGAGAATAATGAGCACAGAACAACCACCACCATCCAATATCCTTGCAAGCATACTTGATCGCAATAGGTTGATAGGACCTAATCTCTCTGATTGGCTAAGAAATTTGAAACTTGTCCTTAACCTTGAACATATAGGATATGTTCTAGATTCAAATGTTCCTGGTTCCTTACCTTCAGAGGCCACTCAAGAGGAACATGAAACTTTGGACAAGTGGAAGGAGCATGATATGAGAGCTAACTGTTACATGCTTGCTTCCATGAGTAATGAGTTACAGAAGCAGCATGAGAACATGCAGAGTGCGAGTGAGATCCTCCTTCACCTACAAGAGTTGTATGGTGAGCACAGTAGGAATGCTATGTATGAGATATCTAGGCAGCTGTTCCGCATGAGGATGTCTGAGGGATAGAATGTTAGGGATCATGTCCACAAGATGATTCGGCTGATTGAGCAGTTGGAACATCTTGACTTCAACATGGATTTCCAACTACAGACAGATTTGATCCTTCAGTCCCTTTCTGAGTCTTTTGGGAATTTTGTGATAAATTTCCATATGACTAAACAGGAATGCACCTTAGCTGATTTACTCAACATGCTGGTTATTGCCCAAAAGAATATGCCAGGCAATAAAGGAAAAGAGGTAGCTTTGATTACATCTTCTTCTACTGGAAAGTCTAACAAGAAGAAGGGCAATAAGAAAAAGAAACCTCAGATTCCTAGTCCTTCCAAGAAGATAACCAATCAGAAAAACAAAGATCAAAGTTAACAAAGGTAAAGGAAAGTGTTTCCACTATCAGCAGGAAAGTGTTTCCACTGCCAGCAGGAAAGTGTTTCCACTGTCCAGAGTATAGCAATCTAAAAGAATGCAATGCCATGATGAAAATCAACTTAAAATTCAAAATATATTTGGCACTTAAGATTAGGTCATGTTGCAGAAGATAGGATTGCAAAATTGGAGAAAATGGGGATTTTATCCTCATTGGGCTCTGAGCCTGCTCCAACTTGTGAATCTTGCCTTTAGGGCAAAATGACTAGATCACCCTTTGTTGGACAAGGGCTAAGGGCTGAAAATATTTTGGAGCTAATACATAGTGATGTATGTGATCCATTTAAGGAAATGGTTAAAGGCGATTTTCATTATTTTATTACCTTTACTGATGATAAATCAAGGTTTGGGTATTTGTATTTAATGAAATACAAACATGAATCCTTTGAAAAGTTCAAAGAATTTAAATCTGAAGTAAAAAATCAAACAGAAAAGAGTATTAAAGCTCTTCGATCAGATCGTGGAGGTAAATATTTGAGTACTGAATTTGATGAATACTTGAGAGAGCATGGCATTATTTCCCAGCTGACTCCTCCAGGAACGGCACAACTAAATGGTGTATCTCAAAGGAGAAATCGTACCTTATTGGATATGGTACGTAGTATGATGAGCTATACTGATATGCCAATCTCCTTTTGGGGATTTGCATTAGAATCAGCTTTGTATATTCTAAATAAGATTCCATCAAAATTAGTTTCTTACACACCTTATGAGATATGGTATGGAAGAAAGCCAAGTCTTAAGCATGTTAAGATTTGGGGTTGTCCAGCTTATGTCAAAAAGCTGAACACTGATAAATTGGAAACCAGATCAGAAAAAAGTCGATTTGTTGATATCCAAAAGATAGTTTTGGATATTATTTTTATTTGTCTACTTCACAAAAGGTTGTGATAAGTAGAGATGCCACATTTCTTGAACAACAATTTATTCAAGAAGGTGGCAATGGAAGGCAAATAGAGTTGGAATTGGAGAATTCTGACCAACCAACAGATCAGATGGATATAGATCCATCTAGTCAACCTACATCTATTGATGAAACATCTACAGCTATTCCTTATAGAATAACCAGGGTATCTCACCCACCAGTGAGATATGGTTTTCTTCATGAAGAAGAACAAGAGTTCTCTACTCATGAAGAATTAGATCATGGAGATGATCCACTTACCTATGAAGAAGCTATATCAGATATAGACTCTTCAAAATGGATTGATGCTATGAAATCTGAAATTGATTCCATGTATAAGAATCAAGTTTGGGATCTTGTTGACCCACCTGAAGGTATTGTACCTATAGGGAACAAATGGGTTTTCAAGAAGAAAATTGATTTTAATGGAAAGGTAGAGACCTATAAGGCAAGGCTAGTAGCGAAAGGGTTTCGCCAAAGGCAAGGAATCGACTATGAGGAGACTTTCTCGCCTGTTGCCATGCTTAAATCAATTAGGATTCTATTAGCAATAGCTGCATACTATGATTATGAGATTTGGTAGATGGATGTCAAAACAGCTTTTCTCAATGGATACATTGAAGAAAACATTTTCATGGAACAACCTAGGGGTTTTGAATCCCAAGATGGTTCCAAGGTATGCAAGCTAAAGCGATCCATTTATGAGTTGAAACAAGCTTCGAGGAGTTGGAACATCCGTTTTGATGAAGCCATTAAATCCTTTGGTTTTATAAAAAATGAGGATGAGCCATGTGTATATAAGAAGGTTAGTGACAGTGCTATCACTTTCCTTGTCTTATATGTGGATGACATACTGTTAATGGGTAATGACACAGGTATGTTGACAACTATAAAGGTATGGTTGTCAAATACATTCTCCATGAAAGAGTTAGGGGAGGCAACCTATATTCTTGGGATTCACATCTATAGAGATAGAGCGAAAAGAATAATTGGTTTATCCCAAAGTCTATACTTGGAAAAGGTGTTAAAGAGGTTTAACATGCTTGATTCCAAGAGAGGATTGTTACCAGTGAGACATGGTATCCATCTTTCTAAAGAGATGTCTCCAAAGACACTTGAAGAAAGAGATAAAATAGCCAGGATTCCATATGCTTCGGCTATTGGAAGTTTAATGTATGCAATGTTGTGTACTAGGCCGGATATCGCATATGCTGTTAGTTTGACTAGCAGGTATCAATCCAATCCAGGTTTGGAACACTGAATAGCTGTCAAGAATATTCTTAAGTACTTGAGAAGAACTAAGGATTTATTCTTGATCTATGGAGGTGGAGACTTGCAATTGGATGGTTATACTGATTCTGATTTCCAATCAAATATCGATGATAGAAAGTCTACATCTGGATATGTGTTCATTTGTAATGGAGGTGCAGTCAGTTGGAAGAGTTCCAAACAGAGCACGACTACAGATTCCACTACAGAGGCTGAGTATATTCTTTGCATCGAATCTTTGCAAAGGAAGTTGTTTGGATAAAGAAGTTCATGACAGAACTTGCAGTAGTTCCTTCCATTGAGTCAACAGTTCCACTACACTGTGACAACAATGGAGCAGTCATATAGGCTAAGGAACCAAGGTCTCACCAAAAATCCAAACACATAGAAAGGCGCTACCACATTATCAGAGAAATAGTTAGCCGAGGCGATGTAGCCATACAGAAAATAGCATCAGCTGGAAATCCAACTGATCCATTCACTAAGCCTATGTCACAGATTCAGCTAGACCGACATCTTGAGAAGATAGGTCTAAGATATTGTAATGAATGGCTCTAGTGCTAGTGGGAGATTGTTAGTAGTATGCCCTAGAGCATATCATTTAGTATGTATCTTGTACATATTTTTATTAATAAAAGGCTTTTCCACTTTTCCGTTTACATAATATATTTATGTGTAATAGAAAAGGTCCATTGATATTTTGTTAGAAATATTATTCTTAAGTTGTTAAGAATATGAGTGACATTATTTCTAGCACAAAGTATCATAAATAGGTTCACAATCGAGGATACTTCATAATAAGGACATGACTTATCCAAAAAGATTGTATTCATGTTTGTTCCCAAGTTATTTATATGAGATATAAATAAGATGGAATGGTGAGTCTCATGCCATATGACAAACATGATAGGTACTTATAAATGATAAGTAGGCCGAACCAGTGACACTTATGACAAGCACATGGAGTTTACTCTTGTCAATGTTTTGTCATAAATCATATCAGTGCATATAATCTTTAGACCTGAGATAGCACAGTTATCTTGTATATAGGTAGTTTGAGTTTGATACTGCTTTCATACTTGTACTATGTATGGGTGTATGGACATGTGTTGGCTCCTACTAGTTATATACGGAGGTAGGTGTTGATCAAGATGGAATCTGTTCCTCTAAGTAAATAGAGATAAAATCCTATGTTCATTTAATTGTTCTTGATGTTTCAAGTTCCTGGCCAGGACAGATAAATTTAATCAGAAAAGAGTTTCTGATGAGAAAATCTTTTTAATCAAGAACTGGAATTAAAAGAGAACATAATATTCATAGCAAATGGAGTTTGACATAAACCATGACTCCAGCTTGAGTTAGGATTTTGTAACAGAGAGATTCTAGTGCATGGTAATATATGATTATAGATTCATTTAAGGTAAACCTTATTACTAATTGGGTGTCCATGGCATGCTATGCTAGGTTTTAATTATAGTCTATGAGGTGCATAAAATGATTTAGAGAAATCATTTATGGTAAGAAAGAGTTCTGATGATATTAAGAGTTGATATCATGTCTCATTGCCAATTAGTGATGAGCCTAGTAAGTCACACATATACACAAGTAGTCATCTAATTAAATATGATTTAATTAATTAATTAAAGAGTTTAATTGATTAATTAAATAGGTTTGGTTTGCAATTAGATTGCAAAGTCCCTAGCATGACTTGAAACCAAATCTAGATTATTAGATGTATAGTATAAGTTAAATTTATATTTAAAGTGTTTAAATATGAATTTAATTAATGAGAAATTAATTAATAGAGATTAATTAATTAATTTATATTTGATATAAATTAATTAGAAGAAGAGAAATAATTATTTTGGGTTAAGAACTCAAAATTAAGACACAGGGGCATTTTGGTCATTTCACAGTGTGACACGTGACACCATGAGTGGTACTGTTGTCCGCAAGTGCACGGGTCACAGTAGTATAGTTTTAAAAAAATAATATCGATCCCACAGGGAATTGTGCTTAAATTGGAAATAAAAGTATAAGCTAATTAGAGTGACAAAATTTAAAGATATTAAAAATGAAATTTGAAATTAAAATTGGTATTTGAGGAATTTAAACTAAATCAAACAATTAATTAAACTAGATTACCAAAATTCAAATTGAAATTGCTATTTATGAGATTTGAAGGATTTAAATCTAAATTCAATGAAAATTAAAGTGATTCTAGAGATTGGATTTTTCAATATTGTTTGCATGTGGTTTATCCCTAATTTAGCCAAACACATGAGAATTGCAATTTTGAGGGAAATCAATTCTTAAATTTTTGAAACCTTTTTCAAGCATTTCAAAGTTGGTTTTCATTAAATCAAACCCTGTTTTCATGGTATTTCAAACCTAACAAAAACCCATTTAAAGCTCTAATTGATTTTTGGAAAGTTCCCCTTAATCCTCTTAGCTTATCTCTAACACCAAGAAACTAAAGTTTATTGCAAGATTATCTATCCCTAATATTCACTTTTCAGTCCATCTATTAAGGATTAAAGCTTAACTTAATGAGGGCCCATTCATCAAGCAAGGCAACAAGCTCACAAGCAATAAATCAAAATGTAACAAATCCCATTTAAATGGCTAAATCAGTTCAAAACCACAATACAAATCAATATTTACAAACCCATCTCTAGAATCTCAATCAACTACTCACTATTCATAGTTTTAAGACAAACCCAAATGTATAAATGAAGAAATAATGGAAATGTAAGCTAAAGGGTAGAAAAACCCAGAAAATTGCAGAAGGATCTGCTGCAGAAAAGTGCAGAAACGTGATCCTTGCTGCTGCTAGAAAAATGCAGAACGTGCTCCCTCCTTCTCTCTTTCTAATCTTGCCAAAAATGCCTCCCTTGCTCTCTATGGAAAGAAAATGATAAAATGAGAATTTATATAGGTGAGGGGACTGCCCTAGAATGGGTAAAAGGGGGAAGGTTCCAGAGAAAGTGAGGTAAAAAGCTGGAGTAATGGAAATGCCATGTCAACCATTTCCAGTAAAAATGACATAAGCCGAGTCAGTTGTGTCGTTGGTTGTGTCGCGGGTTGTGTAGCTCTCGGCGTGAATATCTGACGATCGACACAACTTGCGACATAAGCTAATTCGGTTGTGCTGCAAGTTATGTCGCTCTCGGCCATTTTTTACTCAACTTCAAAAATTTTTGCAATTCGACTTTAATCTCCTCCAAATGGCTACTCTGATCAAAATACATCAAATTTCTCCAAATTTACCCTACAAAACAAATAAATTCCAAAAATTAAACTAAGAAGTGAAATTTTGTAAAATTGACTAAATATATACTAATATCTATAATAATAGCTATGAACAAGGGTAAATTATGTGCAAAAATTACACCTAAATGATGATATAAAATGCATGTATCAAATTGCCCCATACTCAAACTCTTGCTTGTCCTCAAGCAAAATTTCATTGAAACTCATTTGGAAGGGAATAGAATCAGTCTTTGAAAACACAAAATTCACTAATCCAAACCACCAACTTACCTCTAGCCACCAACATTCCAAGTTCCCACCAGCAAAAGCACAAAGAATGAAGCAAGCACTCTCAACAATTACAGAATAGCTAAGAATTAACCAATCAACCCAAGCAACAAATACCAACCAGCTACAAGAGTCAATTGTGCCAAAACAAACCTAAATGAAATAGATAGCCAATGTGTCTCAAATAGATGGTGAGTAATGTATGGAAGATTATATTGCCAAACCCATATGCAAGCATAAAAGATCTAACTCTACTAATGTAACAAGCATTTTTCAAAGAATCATTAGGTCTTTTTAAGGGTTGTAATGGGGTCTAATAGGGTAAAATTGTGGTTAACAAAGAAAGGGAATAAGGTAAACAAAATATGAGAATAATATTAACCATGAAACTCAAAGTGCATCCATTTTTTTTTCTTTTTTTTTATAATAGTAATTTTTTTATCAAGAGGAAAGAAATTCACAATGAATCTTAAGTGCTAACACAATAAAGGGACTACTTTTATAATATATTTTTTTATTTTGTATGTGTCCCTATTTCACGTCACACCCAAAATTACCTTTGGGATATTTTTGTGAGTAATTTTTTTTTTATCAACTTTTCACAATTACTCTAGCACTTTTCAAGATGTTTCAATCCTCCAAGTTTTTTTTTTTAATTTTTTTTTAATTTTTTTAAAAAAAAAAATTTTTTTTTTATGCACTTAATTGCTAAAATATTATTCTCATAAATAGGTGGTAGTGTTTAGGTTTAATGGCTAGGTAAATGATTTGGGTTCCAAAGAAATTAGGGAATTAAGGTTCAAGGGGGTTTGCAAGGGTTGAAATGAAATTAAGGTAGGTTAAGGCTAAATGTGAGGTTTAAAATATGAAGGAATGCCTAAATCATATTCTTATCAAATGCAAGTTAAAAATTTCGCTTTGAAAGATCTAAGATGCCTGTTCTAGGAATGGTGAGACGACAAGGACTATTTTCTTCCTTAAAGGCTTATCAGACACTCAAAACTCAAAATAACTAATCAGAATCTGCATACCTAGATGAATGTATTAATTTTCAGCTATTAAGTAAGAGAAAGAATAATGCTTAAGACTTTGTACCCAGCTGGAACTTTCATTCCACTAACCATCTAAAGGCAAGTTGGATTGCTTGAATAAGTGGCTTATGGAATTCAAAGACTGGTTTAAAAATTCAAAAATTTTAAATGAATGAATAAAATGCATGAGTGTATAAATGTATAGTCAACCTATATGTAACTAAGTATGCATAACTAAGTGTATGAAGCTATATGCAAGTGTATGTATGTGAATATGTACAAGTATGAAGTAATGAATGAGTATGTCACTATATGCAAATGAAAAAGGAAAAAATAATTTTTGCAAAAAATTTACCCTCTCCCCCATACTCAGAATGAACATTGTCCTCAATGTTAAAAGATTGCAAGAAATGGGATAATTTGGCTATATGTGCAGAAAATGGGTGGCTCATATGTGCATAAAGAATTATTACCCTGTTGCATAAGCGATAGCACAACTTGTGTTGAAAGTGACACAAGCGGAGATGAGAATTGTTACCTCATTGAAGTGCAGCCAATTTAATTAAATAAAATTTGGACAGCTGCTGCACTCATTGCAAAAGAAACAGTGCAATGGAATCCATTAAATCAATTACACTAAAAAAATTTGGAATAGGGAAGTTAAGCTCAAAAATATAGCCATCAAGTGTAAATCCGAAATAGCAAATCAAAGCAAGTGAGCAATGTATTAAAGATATAAAAGAAAAATGTATTTTATGAGGAACTAAAAAAAACTGAATAAGTAAACGGTTCAAGTAAAAGAAAAACAACACAAGCAAAATATTAACTAAATAAGTTCAAAATACTAATTAATTAAGCAACGAAAATAAAGACATGAAATGTTTTTTTTTTCTTTTTTTTTTTTTTTTTGCTTAGTGGGCTTTGGTTGGGGTAGCTGCTGGTCCATTCTGGTGAAGTGAGTTCTTATCCTGCAAAACAAACAGGCGACACAAGTTAGAACATAAGGATAGGGGGGTTGTGTCACAGGTTGTGCAACAATCTGCCCAAAAGGGTGCCCAGCGAACACAAGTAACGACACAAGCAAACCCGGTTATGTCGCAGGTTGTGCAATCTGCTGCCCAATTTGACCAAATTTCATAGCACCTAAAAAAATTGAAACAAATTAGATTTCAAATGATTAAACCTTCATAACATGAATTCTAATTGTTCAACTTGTTATGTTCATCAAATACTCATAAAAATAATTTTTCAAAACACCAATTTACACATCCATATTCAAATAATTTTCTTGTTAAACCAAGATGACATGGTTTGGGAAAATTTTCTCTTAAAATAAACAAAAAGGGCAATGAATCCAGCAATATGCACCAGCAAATACTCAACAATAGAAAGATGAAAATGGTAAGTGAACAAATTTAAAACTAAAAATTTTAAAGCTAAAATTTAAAGCTAACACAAAAACAAATTTTTTTTTTATGCTCATTTGCTTGCAATGAATTGCATCCCATCTGCACAAGGAAATTAGAACAATGTTAAACTCTGAATAAGGAGTATAGAAAAACTTAAAACAAATATTTATATGAAAGAAATAAAGAATCAATGAAAAATTATGAGTTATGCACAAAAATGCTAAGTTTGGGTCTTTAGCTTGACCATACTCACTCAAGATTTTATGAAGAATGAGAGAGATAGCAAGTTGCTATCTTCTCAATTGGCTCACCAACTGAATAGTGCCTCAACCTTTGTCCATTTACCTTGAAATTACCCGATTTTTCACCAAAAATTTCCACAGCACCATGAGGTAAAACTTTCACAATTTTGAATGGACCGGACCACCTTGATTTTAATTTTCTTAGAAAAAATTTTAACCTTGAATTGAATAAGAGAACCAAATCTCCTTCTTTAAAGTCCTTTTTCTTGATATGCTTATCATGCCATTTTTTAGTTCTTTCTTTATAGATCCTAGCATTTTCATAAGCAGCAAGTCTCAATTCTTCTAATTCATCAAGTTGCAAAAGTCTTTTGTGTCCAGCAGCTTGCAAAACTCTCAACAATTTTTCATTCTCAATATCAGTCAAAGATGCATTAATTATAACAGGATATGTTCCATTTGGTCCAAGAAAAGCATACCTGAGGTTGGAAGGAAGAGGTTTAAGATCTACCTTTGGGGCATCCTCTACCTTTAATGATGGTGGTTTAATCTCCAAATTTTGCACTTCTTCAAGCTGAAAAATTATGGCTTCAGGATGTGGTGGAGAACTCTCCAAGTGTTGTGCAAAAGCAGCTATGTTGTGATTGTCATCATCAATGCTCCCACCATGGACTAAGCAATTTTCAAGAGGGTCTTGTGGATAGCTTTTTCTGAAATGCTCTTGAACAATCTCATCAATAATGTCTACCTGCAAACAAGACTCAACTTCTTCATGTTTCCTTTTCATGGCAGGATTGATGTTGAATATCATTTGATCATCTCCCACCCTAAGTGTCAATTTCTCACCCTTTACATCAATTAATGCACCAGCTGTTGCCAAAAAGGGTCTTCCCAATAAGATAGGAACTTTTGTGTCTTCTTCCATATCTAAAATGACAAAGTCCACCGGAATGTAGAATTTCCCAACCTTGATAGGCACATTTTCTAGAATGCCTTCTGGATACTTAATTGAACGGTCAGCCAATGAAAGATACATGTTTGTGGGCTTCAACTCTCCCATATTCAACTTCTCATATATTGAAAGAGGCATTAGGCTAACACTAGCTCCAAGGTCACATAAGGCATTTGCCACACAATTATCACCAATATGACAAGGAATGGAAAACACACCCTGATCTTTGAGTTTGGGAGGTAACTTCTTCTGAATTATAGCACTGCATTGCTCTCCCAAGTTGATGGTGTCATAATCTTCTAGCCTTCTCTTGTTGGAAAGAATCTCCTTCAAAAACTTGGCATAACTTGGCATTTGGGATAGTGCCTCAGTGAATGGCACATTGATATACAACTTCTTTAGCACTTCAAGGAATTTGCCAAATTGTTTGTCTAGCTTATGCTTGATGAATCTTTGAGGGTAGGGAAGGGTGGGCTTGTAAGGTTCAGGTAGGATGTATGGTTTCTCTCCTTCATCTTGCTCACTTTTGCTTTCTTCTTCTTTTTCATTTTTCTTGCTCTCAACTGAATTTTCTTATTTTGTGCTCTCTTTTTCTTCTCTCTTGTTTTCACTCTCTTGACCAACTTTTTTACCACTTCTCAAGGTTACAACCTTACATTGTTCATGAGGGTTTTGTGGTTGGCTAGGTAGTTTCCCATAGGAATTGCTTCCCGATGAGCTTGCTTGTTGAGCCAATTGAGTCTCCAACATGCGGTTGTGGACTTGTAATTGATCCATAGTTTGTCTCACGTGTTGCATTTCTTCCTCCAATTTGCTATTCATCTTACTTTGTTCAGCAAAAAATTTCTCCATCATGCTTTCCAAGGTTGGCTTCGGCTCATGAGGTGGAAGGAATTGTTGTGCTCTTGCTTGATATCCAGGTTGTGGCTGCCTTGTGGGCTGAAATTGAGGCTGAAATTGAGGCCTATTCTGCTGCACATACTGCTGGTTATGAGCATAATTTGAGCTTTGACCTTGTTGAGCAAAAGTTGCTTGGGGTCTCCATGTTGAGTTGTTCACATTAGAGTAAGAATTTCCCATAGGTTTCTGTTGATGACCTCCTGCATAAGCAGCTTGTTCTTGCAAATAATCATCACCATAAGAAGAGTAATCAACTCCACAACTTTGAGTTCCATCTGTGAAGGCAACTTGTTGCATAGTTGTAGGAGTTGAGGTTGTTGCCTTTGTGCAAAAATCACTAAGAAGCTGAGTCAACTGATCAAATCTTGCATTCATGTAGCTAACTGAGTCAAGTTCATAAATCCCGGCTTTCTTTGGCTCAAGTGCTCTAGGATTTCCCCACAAATGGGTGTTATGAGCAATCTTCTCTAATAGATCATAGCATTCTTCACTTGTCATTCTCATGAAATCTCCTCCTGCTTGTGAATCAATTGTGTTTCTTATGGCTGGAGTAACTCTGGTGTAGAAATTCTGAACAATCATCCATTTGGGTATTTCATGATGAGGACATTGCCTTTCAAGCTCCTTAAATCTCATCCAAGATTCATACAAAGTTTCATCATCCCTTGGCTTAAAGGCTACCATCAAATTCCTCAAATGAGTGGTCTTCCCAGGTGGGAAAAACTGAGATAGAAAAGCTTGAGATAGCTGCTCCCAAGTAGCTATAGTAGCTTGTGGAAGTGAGTCATACCACTCCAATGTTGAATTCCAAAGAGAGAATGGAAATAAGATGAGCCGAATCACTTCATCTGAAACTCCAGGCTGCCTTTGTGTACCACATATCATCAAAAATTTCTTCAAATGAGAATGAGGATTTTCAAGTGGAATACCTCCAAATTGTGAATTCTGAACCATTTGAATAAGACCAGTCTTCAACTCAAATTGATTAGCTCCAATGATAGGTCTGTTATCTCTTACATCTGCACATCTAGGAAAAGCATAATCCAACATGGATCTTCTTTGAGGATCATTTTGATTAACAACTACATTTTGCCCGTTTTGTTCATTTCCTCTATTATCTCCACCAATAGCTCTATTTTGATTCTCCATATTTTCAATTGTCTCCTCTTGCTCAAATCTTTGTTATTCTTCTTTTTCTGCTTCTTTTCTTCTCTTGTATTCCTTTTTGTTGGCTCGACAGAATTTTTCAATTTCTGGGTTGAACAACAATTCAGTGTCACTTGTGCTTTTCGATCGTCTCATAAACAAGAAAAGTACCTGAAAAACACAAGGAACAATAGTGAAAATAAAAGAAAATAAAAATTCTAATTAGCTTAAAATAATTAAAATCCAACTTAAAAACAAACAATTCCCCGGCAACGGCGCCAAAAACTTGGTACTGTTGTCCGCAAGTGCACGGGTCACAGTAGTATAGTTTTAAAAAAATGATATCGATCCCACAGGGAATTGTGCTTAAATTGGAAATAAAAGTATAAGCTAATTAGAGTGACAAAATTTAAAGATATTAAAAATGAAATTTGAAATTAAAATTGGTATTTGAGGAATTTAAACTAAATCAAACAATTAATTAAACTAGATTACCAAAATTCAAATTGAAATTGCTATTTATGAGATTTGAAGGATTTAAATCTAAATTCAATGAAAATTAAAGTGATTCTAGAGATTGGATTTTTCAATATTGTTTGCATGTGGTTTATCCCTAATTTAGCCAAACACATGAGAATTGCAATTTTGAGGGAAATCAATTCTTAAATATTTGAAACCTTTTTCAAGCATTTCAAAGTTGGTTTTCATTAAATCAAACCCTGTTTTCACGGTATTTCAAACCTAACAAAAACCCATTTAAAGCTCTAATTGATTTTTGGAAAGTTCCCCTTAATCCTCTTAGCTTATCTCTAACACCAAAAAAATAAAGTTTATTGCAAGATTATCTATCCCTAATATTCACTTTTCAGTCCATCTATTAAGGATTAAAGCTTAACTTAATGAGGGCCCATTCATCAAGCAAGGCAACAAGCTCACAAGCAATAAATCAAAATGTAACAAATCCCATTTAAATGGCTAAATCAGTTCAAAACCACAATACAAATCAATATTTACAAACCCATCTCTAGAATCTCAATCAACTACTCACTATTCATAGTTTTAAGACAAACCCAAATGTATAAATGAAGAAATAATGGAAATGTAAGCTAAAGGGTAGAAAAACCCAGAAAATTGCGTAGGATGCATTTGCAGAAAAGTGCAGAAACGTGATCCTTGCTGCTGCTAGAAAAATGCAGAACGTGCTCCCTCCTTCTCTCTTTCTAATCTTGCCAAAAATGCCTCCCTTGCTCTCTATGGAAAGAAAATGATAAAATGAGATTTTATATAGGTGAGGGGACTGCCCTAGAATGGGTAAAAGGGGGAAGGTTCCAGAGAAAGTGAGCTAAAAAGCTGGAGTAACGGAAATGCCACGTCAACCATTTCCAGTAAAAATGACATAAGCCGGGTCAGTTGTGTCGTTGGTTGTGTCGCGGGTTGTGTAGCTCTCGGCGTGAATATCTGACGATCGACACAACTTGCGACATAAGCTAATTCGGTTGTGCTGCAGGTTGTGTTGCTCTCGGCCATTTTTTACTCAACTTCAAAAATTTTTGCAATTCGACTTTAATCTCCTCCAAATGGCTACTCTGATCAAAATACATCAAATTTCTCCAAATTTACCCTACAAAACAAATAAATTCCAAAAATTAAACTAAGAAGTGAAATTTTGTAAAATTGACTAAATATATACTAATATCTATAATAATAGCTATGAACAAGGGTAAATTATGTGCAAAAATTACACCTAAATGATGATATAAAATGCATGTATCAATGAGATGGTGACACATGGCATTACACATAAGCTTGCCAAATGTCTTTTAATCATGTAAGATGATTAAAATTAAGATTAAATATAGGTTTGACACTTGGCACAATGTGATTGGGTCACTTAAACCTAGAGCTAATCAAAGGGTGACATGTGGCAAGGGTTTAATGTGTTAACCTAGCTATATAAGTGTTGTTATGAATTAAAAATAAGACAACCAGTAGCCACACTCCTTTGTCACGCCATTTTGAAGCTCTCCCTCTCTTCCTCTTCATCTCTCATCAATTCAAAGAGATTAGCCATCAATCTCTTGAATTAAAAATACTAGAAATTATTTCTAGTGTCCTGTTTACATCTTTAATCTCTTAAAAGGCGGAACTTGAATTTCTAATTAATAGAAAAAGCTTTAGAAGCTGTTCAAGGGCTGCCATAGGTGTTCTTAGTGTGGACAAGCTAGAGGGACAACATTTGGTGTCCTGAAGACGAATCTCAAAGGCGCAAATACACTGGAGTGTACCAAGAGGTTAGTGTGTTTGTTCTTGATTTAATCTAGAGTTCTAAAATTAATCTGATTAATTTTAAAATCTTAAATGGAAAATACAGATCTAAAAACATATTAAAAGAGTTTTAATATGTTGTTTATCATTGAAATCAAATAGATAAAAATAAATCTTGCATGATGCATGTGACCCTAAGTGAAAATTTTTGAATTCAATGGCATAAACTTGTGTTTTTCACGCTTCCGCTCCTTCACTTACAACCATCAAGTGATCACCATCAGCCATAAATTCATACTTATTCCTAAAAAAAGCAGTCCACATAGAATCTAAGGATTGTTGAAAACGCCATAACAATTTAAATAGGAGTACCTAGTTATGCAGCAGGATATTCGACAGCCCAAACCACCCTTATACTTAGGTTGTATTAAGAACTCCATTTAACTAAATGAATCTTCCTCAAAGTAGAACCTCCAAACCATAAAAAGCTCCAAATGATGCCCTCAATCCGCTTAGCCACATTGCCCAAAATTTTAAAGACTATAAATAATAAATGGGCATACTACACAAATAAGACTCATAAGTGCTAATCGACCAGCCATGATAAAACCTTCCCTTTCCAGAACGCTAGTCGCTTTTCTATCTTCTAAATCACTGGGAACTACACAAATGATTTTCTAGCACCCACACCCAAAGGAAACCCCAAATACCTTATAGGAAGCATACCAACATTGCATCCCATAACTCCAACTACCAATCGAACTTGACTTTCTTCTACATTAACACCCACCAAAATAGTTTTGTGAAAATTTACTGTCAAACTAGCCAAAACATAAAAGCACCACAAAATTCTAGATATAACTTGTAAAAATTCAACATTTAGTGGACAATTTCGTATCGTCTGCGAATTGTAGTTGCAAAACACAAACCAAATAGACCACACTTTAACACCTTCCAACAGTCCTAACTCAGAAGCTTATTCAACCAACAGTGACAGCTGTTCTACTGCTAACATGAAAAGAAAAAAGGAGAGCAGGTCTCCCTGCCTAACCCCATTCTTCATCCAAAACTCCTCACATGATTATGCTTGATTTCTACTTTAAAAAAAATTTTAAGTTAAAAATAATTAAATTCTAAAAGAAATTAATTGAATTAAATTTTTACATAATTCTAGTTTCCAAACAAGGGGTATCTGAACAAACTTATGGGGGAACTCTTTTGTTTTGATGTAACAAATTGCTACAAACTTAAACAATCAATCCTCTCTTACAGCTCTTATATATATGTGTGTGTGTGTGTGTGTGTGTGGTTTTGGAATTATGGACCTAAAGCTCCATAATCATGCTTTGTTCTTTAAATGGAGGAAAAAAAAAACTTACCTAGATTCAGTTTAGGTAAAAGGCTTGTTTAAGTCCTTAAAATTTTTCTCAATAGTCACCTAACTCTTTAAAGTTTTCAAATCCAAATAAGCCTTTTAAATAAAAAAAAAGTGAAATAAGTTTTTCAAATTTTAAAAATAGATCACAATGAGTTCTTTTACTATTTAGGAGAAATAAGTCCGTTAACTTTTAAAAATAGATAAAAATAAAAGACAGGATTATAACTTGCCTCCAATTCAAATCTAACCAAGATTGTGCTTGAAGACTTTTGGTGCATAGGTTCCTAATTAGCTATTTTGTGTATCTGACCTATAACTTCCTGGTGGATATCTGCTATGTTATCCTAGAGCATATTGATAAGTTATTTTTTATCAAATGATTTAATAAGTTTCTTTATGGAAATTATGACGAAGATAATGAACCCATAGAGAAGTTTCTTAAACCATTTGCAAAAAAACAACTTATCTAGCTACTTCAATATGCAACAGATACCTACTGAGATGTTACAAATCAGATATGGAGGATTACTGATGAGAGCCCCGTGCCCCAGGAAAAACTTTGTACATAGTCTTTGGCTGGATTTATATTAAAGGTACATTATTGTCCAGTATCTTTTGATTTATTTTTAAAAATTAAAATGTTTATTTGATATATTTTTAAAATTTGAAGAGCTTATTTGTCTATTAAGACTTTATTTGATCTACTTTTAAAATTTGAAGGATTTGTTAGATCTTTTTTAAAATTTAAATGGCTTGTTTGGATCTCAAAAAAATTTAAGGGCCTATATGACGATTGACTCTTATTTTAAGGGCCAAAATAGAGCTTTTATCTTTAATTTATTATGATCCAAAATATAAACACGTGAGTGTTATTTTATATGTGAGTTTTACCATATATATTGTGTATTGAGTTGACGATGAATTGGATTTAAAGAAAAATTTTCGGTGGATTAATGACGCGATTAACCATGCTTATTCTCTAATTGGTGTGACTTTCATTCATACTTAGAAAGAAACAAACCATTTTGCTGATCAATTAGCTAAAGGCGGCAGTTTGCATCAAAAGAATTTTATTGCTTTCCTTTAATTATTGCGATTAGTGCTTATAGTTTTAATGTCGGTCAGGTTCTTTTTTGGCGTTGTTGGACATGATTTTGTTTCTATTTTGATGGCTGAATTGTTTTGAAACGATGGTTTGCTTTGTTTTTTTTATGGAGAAATTATATAATAAAGCAGTGATTTCATATATGATTTCCTATATGAAATAACAATTCAATAGTGAATATATATGCATACAAGTGTAGGTTTTAAAGAGGTAACATGTATATATGTTGGTATATCTCAAAATTTATAATCATTTTATAGTTTTTTTTTTAAATAACCATATATTTGCTTATATGTCTAGTTATTATTTATTTACCATTTCATATCAGATGCTAATAGTGATACTATATAATTTCTCTTTGCTATAAGAATTTCTCCCTTTTTTTTTTTTTTTTTCCTTTCCTTCTATTTTTAATAAGATTCATTGCATATATATATATAATCCAATGGAATGGACATGAAGGACCCAACAAGATATTAATTCTTTTTGTGGTTCGATTATTGTCAAGAAATATGAGTCTCAAAAAATATATGATATCACAATTTTACAATAATATATCAAAAAAAAAAAAAAAAAAAAAAAAATATATATATATATATATATATATATATATATATATATATATATATATATATATATATATATATATTTCAAGGCTTTGGTAGGATATTCAATCTTTTTTCACATTGAATGATCCTTTCTCCTCCCTCATTAGGGTCAATATTGGCTTCTATTATGGGAAATTAAAATACAGAGAAACCTTTCTTAATTAACAGAGGAAGGAATTGCTTTCAAGTGAGGGGCTCTGTTAAAGGAGAAAAGGAAGTGAGCAAATAAACAGTGACGCGTAAGCAAGGAGAGGTAAGATTATAAAATGTTACTAAATAATAAAATATTAATCTTAAATTTCTTATTAATATATTTTATTTTTTTTTTTATCAAAGATAAATACACATAAATACAGGCTTAGAAAAGGATATACTCCTTGACAAAATCATAACAATTTTACTTAATTTATTCACTTTTAAGAGATCACAGTTATTATAATCATATTTTATATTTAATTATTATGATTTTTATGGGTTTAAGTGTTTAATAAATTAAAAAAATTTTAAATTTTAATAAATTAATGTCAAATAATTGGGAGTAAAATATATATTTATTTTGATTTTTGTCTAGACTTCTTTATTATAAACTCAATTATAATGATTCTAGATGTAAATAAGGAAACAAAGAACTTAAATAAAAGTAAATTTTTAATTTCCTTCTCATGCCTTGGACTTCAGAAGTACTCTTGTGGCACATTAATTTCTATCCAGTTGTTTTAATAATATGTTCAATATGTAGTTGTGAATCTATCTGTTCTGCCAGATCAGTTTCAGATCATCTAATTTCATGTCTTCACTCTCTCTCTCTCTCTCTCTCTCTCTCTCTCTCTCTCTCTCTATGTATATATAGATACCGACCTTGTGAGATCAGCTAAGCTAGCTAGCTCTTTATTTCCCTTTTTCACCTTTAGCGTTATTTATTCCACCAGATCTAACATCTAAACCCAGCTGCTTATATACATATTTTTCCATTGTCCCCAAAATCTCTCTTGATGAATATCACAGGACCCCATCAACAACATCCACTCCCACATCTCTCTACCCCATGCATGAAACCATTCAATTGAGTATCTTTGCCTCTGCAAAAAGAAACTGAACAACCCCCCACACCCCCTCTCTCTTTCTCTCTCTGTCTCCATGATGTCCCCGAATACTCTTCAGGGAAAGCAAGCCACCAAAGAAGAGAACCAAAGCTCCGGTAACCGGAAAACTGCATCAACAAGGCCACAAGAGCAGGCGATGAAGTGTCCAAGATGCGACTCGCCCAACACAAAATTCTGCTACTACAACAATTATAGTCTAACACAGCCCAGGCATTTTTGCAAGACTTGTAGAAGGTACTGGACTAAAGGAGGAGCCCTACGCAACGTTCCCATCGGCGGTGGCTGCAGGAAAAACAAGAAGATGAAATCATCTTCTAGGCTTTCTGGTGATTCCAAGGACTCCAGCGGATCCTCAGAGATCGGTGGATTTAAGTTCTTTCATGGTCTTTCTCCAGCCATGGATTTTAATCTAGGTGGCTTATCATTTCCTAGGCTAAACCCTTCTCCAGGTGGCCTATATAATCAGTTCTCTTCATTTGGGGATATTTCTGCCACCTCTACAGGTGCTGTTAGTGTTACCAGTCCTTGTTTCAGCCTTGATCCATCTGGGAGCTCCACTGGTTCATTGATGGGATTCAATTATCCACTTTCTTCAGTTGCAGCTGGGTTTAGCGGTGCAATTCACCAGGATGTGGGTGGTAGTTCGATGAGTGTTCACACTAGTCTTGCATCTTCAATTGAGTCTTTGAGTTCTATAAACCAAGATTTGCACTGGAAATTGCAGCAGCAAAGATTGGTTATGCTTTTTGGAGGAGAAGATCAGAAAGATAGCATTGTTTCTTCAGTTCCTATCGAAAGCCAGGCACAGAAGCCTCAACCCATTTTGTTTCAAAATCTTGAAATTTCAAAACCTGAAACAAGTGGTGTTGGTAATTCAAGAAGAGAAGGTGGAAGTGGGGGTGATACAGCGACGGAGTGGTTCTTTGGGAATTCTTTCGGGCAAGTGATTCCAACCCCAGCCAATAGTAACAACAATTGCAACGATAACACAGCAGCTGCCAACTGGAATGGGGGTCAAGTGTGGGGTGATTTGCATCAATATAACGGTTTGCCCTAGACCCGAAGCATCATCATGAGGTAGACCCTTAATGAAAAGGGAAAAATTATATAGAAATGAAAATATTATCTAAACCCATTTTAGGTACATGTTTCTTCTTAATTGCTTTTGTTGGGCGCAGATCAACTTGTAAAAGTTGGGAAAAAGGAGAAAGTAATTTTTTGTTTTTGTATTATGTTTTAGTAAGACGTTAAACAATTAAATAGCATTTTAGTTCTTGTTCTTATTGTTGTTGGTTCTGATGACGATTCTCTATAGTCCATTATTATTATTATTATTTATAAATTTAAGTTGCATACTACGATAAAGATGCAGGACTATTACTGTTTACGGTAGCAATAAAAGGCTAGCAAGCCAGTTCCAGACGAAAATGAAAAGAAGTGGGAAATATTAGCTTTGTCTCTATACATCTCTCTCTGAATCAAGGAAGATATGGATTGTTTATACATGATTTGGATGATATGGGAGATGGAGATATTGCTTTTCTCTAATTTTTTTTTCTTCAAGTGTTTGATTCTCTCAACCTTCTCAATGGCTTTGGGATCTGTGAAGGATTTTGGACTCTAATTAAATGGGACTTAACACCACATATCCTTGATTTGTTTTATGTTGAGTCATTGTCCAGAACTCTCACTGTCACAGCGTGTGTTAGGGTATCTCTTTCTATATTATCTCAGGGAACTGAGTCTCAGGCTCCTCAGCTACTGAAAAAACAATTTCAATCTGTGAAACACCATAGTATCAGTAACTGGGTAACGTCTTCTCTGCTCTGCTTAGCCCCTCCCTAGGCCTGTAATGTTAAGCCCGAGTCTGCTCTCTCTCTCTCTCTCTCTCTCTCTCTCTCTCTCTCTATGAGTGGCTCTTCGTAATAATTAGTTGCAGTGTAGTGTGATTTGGTGGTGTCTGAAAAAGTGGTGGTTTGAAAGTGTATTGAATGAAAGACTGTCAACATTTGACTGTATGAGAGGGAGAGAGAGAGAGAGAGGTGGCATCTAAAGCTTAGGGTTCGTTCTTTTGCATAGCAAAAATGTTTTGTTTAGCTTTTTAGGGTCTTGGGTAGTGAGCCCTCACTCCCTGCTAATTGCTACTACTGAGCATCCCATTGTGATTCTGTTTGTGACTAATGAAGAGAGCTTTTCTTTTTGTTTCTTTGATTGCCTTTGCCATCTTTATTCTCCTATTGCTTTCCTTCACTACCATTTCTGTGTGTCAAAAAAAAAAAGGCCCCACTTTCTTGAAACAAAAGAAGAGATTAGGTTCCCTTTTGTAATTAATTCCCCGATTACATATTAATTAATGTGGCTTAATTTATCATACTTTTTTTTTTGAAAATGGTCTTAATTTATCTTACATGTGCCTGCAAATCCTTGTTTCAATTATTATGTACACTTGCAATTAAGTGGCTAAAGTTTTTCCCAAGAAAGAGAAAATAGGTCTCCTTCTTTTAGCTTTTGCTCCTCTCTGGCCTCTGCTCTTAAAAGAAGCGCATGTATACGTACTGTGTTCTTCGATCCCTCTCTGTCCTTATTAACTTTTCTTTTTGCCAAGATCGCCATAGCAACTACATCTTTTGCTGGGATGTCTTCCATGACCATGTATGTTTTTTCCTTTATTGCTTTCTTGCTAGACGTCTAGCTCAACATTCCATTTGTTAAAAAGCCGTATTCTAACTCTATGGATGCCAACTCCCAACCCCCACAAGCCTCAGACATCTTTTAGAGTCTTGTTGATGCTTTTACTTACCTTAGGTCTCTATCTCTTACATGTATTGCAAGCACAAGTTCACTAAAGTTTTTTTTTTTTTTTTTTAACCACGAGTTCACTAAAGTTGTATACTCATTTTAAGGCTAGGCAATCATAAATCGATCATTTCGTCTGCTTCGTAGTATAAGAGGTGTTTATTTGCCTTACCAAAGAAAGAGAGACGGGTGGTAGAGAGAGAGAGAGAGAGAGAGAGAGAGAGAGATGGGTGGTTTTGGAAGCAAGAAACTGATAGAAGAAGGAGATGAAGTTGCGTGATTAACGTGAAAGAGTCCAGTAGGAGAAAACTTTTGTTCGTAACTGGTTGTGCCGTATGTTAACTTAACTGTCTTTTTTACAACTTATAACCTGCGAGAAGCTCATGACGACATGACCTATTGAGATTATATATGCTGTTCCTCATCCTCAATAACATAGAGCTAGCTAGCCTTCTCTACCTCCTTCATCTCCGGCCCCACCCTGCAACTACTTGAATATACTCTCTTCCCACTATAAAATAGGCCACAAATCAAGATTTTGGGCAGCAATAATTAACTATTGCTCCTTGTGATTCTTGATAACAATCACAAATTTTATGCAAATCAAGTCAACCAATTGAAATAGTCAACATTTAGAGTTATCATTTTATTGCAGTCAATGATACTAATGTCAATAATTTTAATTATCAAAATTAAAAAATTTGAGATCTAATTTATATGAGAGGTTTCTTGATTCCATGGGCATGGTAAGTCATGGGGTGTGAAAAAATTTGTTAAGTTAGTGGAAAGATGAAAGAATTTTGAAAGAGAGATATTGCTTATATGGCATATAACTAATCAGACATGTCATCATCACATAATGAAACGAGACGCATAACTCTCTCAAATCAGAGTTTGTAGTGTAGTGAAAGAGATGACATGTACAAAAAAATGGAAGAGACTCAACTAAAAACCCTAAAACGAGAAGAATGCTTTGTTTGCCGTCATCCTTTTTGTCATCTTATAGCCTTTGGATTCAAATACAAGACACCTTCCCACACCTTCCACCAACCCATCTCATCATTTCTTTTTTTGGCTTCTTCTGCATGCAGTTTCTTAATTTTCTGTGTATTTTCTTTTTCTATTTTGATTTGCTTATGAGTTTTTCAAAGATTTTCTTTTTCCTCTTTCTGAAAAAGAAAATTCCTTTTGTTATAATTGGCTACGTCCAAGCATTTGGTAAATTTTTACATCAAAACAAGGTGGTGCCTTTGAAATTGAAAGTTCTAGGGCAAGACTATAATCTCCATATATATAATATATTCCTATTTTCTCTTAAAAAAAATATCATGAAACACTTGCTGAGTTTAATAATGATTAGTTTCAAATTTGACCTAAATTTATTATGTTTTCCATATGATCACTAGATTTCAATTTATATAAATATATCACTTAACTCTTATTTTATTTTTCTATTGTGATATATATTTTATATGATTTATTCAAATTTTTATGTACTAATAAAATAAAAAGCCTTTATTACTTTTTAATTTTATAACTGTAAAATTTAGAATAGAATGATTTTAAAGTAAAAAATATTGTTAAAATTAAATAAAAATTATATGAATATAATCATTTAATTAAAATTAAATGATTTTATTATTACATCTTAAATAACTATGATGAAATTCATTATTGATTATTCAAATGCCGATTACTAAGATGTCTAATTTTATAATTCATTATTCATGTAAGAAGTGATATTGTCGTGGATTTCCTAGATGTTTGGATTTGACTGAATTGAGAGTCTCCTGAAAATCAAAGAACAAGCAAGGGCCCGTGGTGGTTGATAACCACTCAGACGCTTAAGTCAGTAATCAGATTATGAATCTAGTATTCAATATAATCGAAGTAAGTGTTTTTTGTTTGCATACCTGTTTCTGAAGCTTTAGCTTGTTTATATAGTGATTGGGATGAAATCTTGGCCAGATCATCACCAATTCCCTATTTAAGTTGTGATGGCAATCATCCTCAGATTATGCTAGGAATTAGGCATGATCAGTGGCGTGATCTTCGTTTGGTTTGAACTCAATGAGAGTGTTGATCTCTCTGATTTGTTCGATCTCACAAAACAAGTCAGAATGCTTTCAAAGTTCTCCTTAGAGCTCGGTTCCTTTAGGTGTCCGGTTTTGAGATTGGATGGGCGGCTCTGTTCGGTTCTGAGATCAGATGGTGAGCTCTGTTTGGTTTTAAACTCGGATGGGTGAGCTCTGACTGAGTCAGTTTATTAGTCTTTATATCATTAGTCTTCTTGCCAAGTCCGAATCTTTAGGTTTGGAAAGATAATGCCTTTTTGAAACTCGATGAGCATTGATGACATTTCTCATAAAAGCTGTAGAAGATAAATGGTCTTTTTTGGCGTTCGAGATGAAAGTTTTGGTGGCATTTTGAATTTTTCATCATTTAATGGTCCTAGCTATATATATAGGTGTATCCTCTGTGCCATTTTTGCTTTATCCACTTTCCCTGAATTCTCTCCATTTTCCTCCAGCAGATGATTTTGTAATTCTTAGTGATACTCTGGTGTAGTACCTTCTTCTAGCGAAAGGTAGTGTTCTTTTTTATCTATCTCTTCTTTTCTATTGCTCTCTTTTTTCCTTTTTGAGGATGAGAGATACCGATAGTCAAAGAACGATGAGTACTCCATCTGTTCAATTTTCATGGAGTTTCGATGAGGATGTGGGAACTAGTGGGAGGGCTGATGTAGGTGAAGTGCAGACCAAGCTAAACCTGTATAATTCTATCGGCCCTAGTAAAAAGAAAACTCATAAGCTGAGAAAAAAGTCACTTCCGATGGATGAGGCTCTGTCAGTTCTGTTATCATTCGATCTTGACTGAATAAGTGAAGAGTTCAATTTCTTGGTATGTTTGAGTTAATCAAGTGCCATGGGGACTTTCGTGCTGATCATAGCTTCAAAAAGGAGATCAAATCATAGTTTATGAAGAGTAGTTGAAGGCCAATTTGCGATTTCCCTTAGAATAATTTTATAAGGATGTGTTAAATTATCATCGCATTTGTGTGGCTTAGCTTCATCTGAACTCATGGAAAACTTTAGTGGCTTTTCAAGGTCTGTGCTAAGCTAAAAATTTGATTCCTAATACAAAGACCTTTGCTGATCTACATCGCTTTGGGAGGTGAAAAAATGAAGAGTATTGGGTACTGGTCTTTTCAGGCAAAGCCAAACTCTGGGCTCTTCACTGAACTTCCCTCCTCTTTAAAAAATTAGAAAGAAAAATTCTTTGTACTTCAGAGCAAGAATCCATGTGGCTTCGAGGGTGTTTCGAGGAGGTAGAACTACTTGACCGAGAGGCCATGGGAAGAGATCATCCTGAATCAGGATGAGAAGGCAGTTCTGTTAAAATTAAAAAGCCAGGCCAACACTTTTTGGTATTTAAATGCCGATGTTATGAGGGTTGAGTTGAAATGGTGGTTGGCCAATATGGTGGCTGGGGAGAGCATCCCCTTATAACTTACCAATCTTAGATCTAGAAAGGGTAAAAAATGAAATTCTTGCTCTCCCAACTTAGTATGAACTCACTAACTGATTTTTATGTGCAGATGTGGCGAGGACTGAGGCTGAGAGAGCTATGAAGAAAACAAAGAGGGAGCTCGCCAAATGAGCTCTTAAAAAAAAAAGAGGCCACTACTCAGGTTGCTATTGCGAAGGTAGGTGAACAATAGTCATGTAAGAGGGTCCGAGCTGAAGAGACAAGCTCGTTAGCTCATGCTTAGAATGAACTTACTAATATTGGATCTCCTTCAATTCAAGATCAGCCTTCTACCTAACCGCCAGTTTCTACTACTTCAAGGGGTGGTTCATTTAAGCAATCAATCTCCAAGGGTGCTCAAATGCTTTCCTAGTCTTTGAAGAGGAATTAGTCTGTGAAGGGCAATATTGAATTAGCTAGGGTTACTATCGCGATTGTAACAATGTATTTTGCGGTCGCCTGGACGAACACTCACCGAAGTGGGAAAGAGTGAGGAGTCGCCACTTTAATTTTGAGAGAAATTAAAGAAAACCATTTGTGAAAATAAATTAAAATGAAACCACTTCGAAAACAAAGATTCTAGGTTCGGGGTCCGTATACGGGCAGGGAAGGTGTTAGGCACCCCGCCTCGTCCCTCTATGAGGGCAAACAGATTTGACACTATGCCCTTTATAAATTAAAATCGGTAGTTAGGGGGGTTAGAATGAAGATGTTAATCCCTTTGATAAAAGAGAATATTTAATTTTTCACTGGTTCGGGTTACCCAGATACATAAATAAATGAGATGACCCTTAGTGAGTTGGTGTTACGTATCAGTTTTTGTTTAGGGGGTTACTTTGCGTATTATGCTATTTTAGTTTGGATTTGAGAAAATCTGGGTAAAGGCTTTTCCCGATCTCTGGGGATAATTTATTTAAAGTTTAAATGAAGGATCTCAGATAAGAACTCTCCCCCGATCTCCACATATTAAAATTTTGGTTGAGAATTGGATAAGAACTCTCCTCTGATCTCCTTTTAGTGTTCCTTAAAATTTTGATTGAGAATCGGATAAGAACTCTCCTCCGATCTCTTTAAATAATTATTAAAAATTTTGATTGAGAATCGGATAAGAACTCTCCTCCGATCTCTTTTAATATTTATTAAAAATTTTGATTGAGAATCGGATAAGAACTCTCCTCCGATCTCTTTTAATATTTATTGAAAATTTTGATTGAAGATTGGATAAGAACTCTCCTCCGATTTCTTTAAATAATTATTAAAAATTTTGATTGAGAATCGGATAAGAACTCTCCTCCGATCTCTTGAGATTTAATTGCGATCGTATATCGTGAAGACCTTAGACTAAAGGTTCTAGCATCCGCAGATGCTGAGAACTCGAATAAGGCTTCTCTTATCCCGTTGGTGCCTTATAACTAGGTAGGGGATGTGGACTGAATTTTTACCAATCTCCTATGTGATCGCCTTACCAATACCTTTTGATAGGCAACATTCTCTCTTCCGCTTACTAGTCTGGGATCCGATCTTATCTCGGTTCCCCACTATACCAGGCTTCTCTAGAACGTGTTTAGTGGTTCGACTTCATAATTTTTCTCTGATTTATTATCCAAACTTTAATTATTTTAAGGAAATTCTCATGTTAAGATATAGCTACCAACGTTTTATCAAACTACCTACACGTTACCCATAACCAGAACACCTATATTAGGAGATAATAAAGACTAAGAACAGATAAATAACATGAACTGATGTATCAAAAGATAAACTCAAAAGAATAAACACCTACGTAGGGGCCCTTTAACATAAGATAAACTTGACGAAAATTAAGAGCATGAAAATAAAGAAAATAAAAACAAACACTGGATAAGGCAACGGTTCGGACACTCACTTGTAGGGAGTTGAACCTATTGAACTAACTATTGAGTCACGAATGTTATAGAGTTGCGTGCTAATAGTCTGGGGACTAATGCTTGCTTTGAAATGAAGAATACCAAGTTAGAGTGTAGTCGAGCTGGAATGACAATAACCAAGTTTGAATGAAATTGAGCTTGGAAAATAAAAGTGGATATAAAAGTGATGACAACGGAACTGAAACTAAGAGGGGGGGAGGGGGGGGGGGTATCGCAGAGCAATGAACAAACTAAAAATAAAGAGTTCTAGTGTCCAATACTCCTTCAGAGAAAATACTTTAGAAAACTGGTTTCTAAAGTTCTTTTTTATGTTGAAAGATTAAAATAGCAGAGTAGCAAAACTGAATCAATTTTCAGAGCCTTTCCACTATAATCACCACCCTTTTTTCTTTTTTCGTCCCCCTTCAACAGTTTTCATACAGGTATTTATAGGGACCAGGTGCTCCCAATGAAGGGTCAGGATTTTCTTTGAGGGAGATGGAAGGTTTGGATTTTAAAGGACATGATCTGATGCTTGGGAATTAAAGAGAATAAAAATGAACGGCTGAGATCTTTTTTAGAATATTTGTCCTTTCTCTTTTCTAATCTGACGGCTCAAAATTTTTTTGTCAAGAGCGATCCGAGGGCTGGGAATAAAAGGCGACGGTCTTGTCGTCTTCTTCTTCGATCCAAGGGCTCCGGACCTGTCCTTGCAAGTAAGATGAATGATGGAGATCGAGATGTACAGGACTGCCATGACACGTCCTGGCGCCTATCAGTAATGTGGGCGATTCTGCAAAAGAGGCGTGCAGTGGAGATTTGATCTCTTCTACAACGCTTTAACTACCTCGGCTCTGATTATGACGACAGTTATTGGAAGTTGTCTTATTCTCTCCTTGCTTTTCAATCTCCCATTCCTTCCGACCTTCCTAATACGATCTTTTTCCGATCTCTCATGTCGGGCCCCCTCTCCCGATCTCTCCCATTCCTGAGTCTTCTCCTTTATCCGGGCCGGTTCAGTCAAAGCATTTATTACTTCGGTTTTCGAGGCATCTGCTTCGTTTTCTGCTAGCAATAAATACTCAGACCTTCTCTATATATACCTTTAACGGGAAATCCTTCCGCATTTCATTTTCTCCTCTTTCTTTCTCACTTTTCCTGTTCTAGCCGCTCTGGCCACAATCCGGCCATGGTATCTATTTTTGATCTTTTTCTGACTGTTCTCTTTGTTTATCGACTGAAAATTTATGACCCCGGTGATCAGAAAATCACGATGGCTGCCTCTGATGACAGAGAGAGAACCGGACTAATTTACTGATCCAGATCGAGAATGTCGATCGTGTTGATCTTGAGTTAGTCGACCGATCTAATTGGCGAACCGATTTCGGGCGAGAAGACTGCTAATTTCCCTCTTATCATTGGTGACTGCCCTTTAAAGTTTACTTGGCTCCTCACCACATCGGGTGTCCTGATTGCGGCTCGGTTTCGAGTGATAACATTGACGACGACCTCTCTTATCTTCATGAGAGTCATAGTCACCCCATCTGAGTTGTACATCTATCCGATGTCGATGGCTGGTTTCCTGATCAAACACATCTTTTGATTCAACCACGAGACTAGGCTTTGACATAGGTCTTTACTAGGTAGGATGTACCACTGATCTCTAGAGATCGCCCAAATGATGTAATATGACCTTTAATGTAATTCGATCTCCAGAGATCGCCCAAATGATGTGATATGACCTTTAATGTAATTCGATCTCTTGAGATCGCCCAAATGATGTAATCCGACCTTTTGGAAATGAAATCTTATTTTGACAATTATCATTTTATTATTATTGCATTGGTTATTTTCCGATCTCTAAGTGTGTTTATCCGATCTGATTCCTAACTGAATAGCCTTTAGTCGATCTGTAATTCTGAACATCTACCTTAGTTTGCCGATCTTTAACTAGTTGACCTCCCCTTATTTATTTATGGAGTTTCTAGAATGTTCTTGGGATGTGTCAGAAAAGCTGGCGAATCTCGCCAACCGATGCGCCGCTTGGGACACTGTGAGCATTAAATGCTTAGACGGGTATAAATAGGGGATGGGTCAGCCAGTTGCTCCCTTATGTCATTTTCAGCATCTCGCGAGCGATTCCAAAATTCACTAGTTTCTTTAAGTTCTTCCGACATCGATCATACTCCAGTAAGGGTTTTGATCTTTCTTTTAGTTAAATTTTCTCTTTTCTTTGAAAATGAGCAGCGCCGAGGGTCAGAGAGCGGCGAGCCCCCCTTCCGTTCAGGTCTCGTGGTCATCAGATGAAGTTGAGGTGGTCGGGCCAAGCGGGCGATCTGATCCTCCCATGACCTCCGTTTCAGCTCGTGGTCAAGCAGGACCCTCAAGACGAACGCATCCCTCAGGGAGAGAAAACCTTCTTGTGGATGAACTACCATCAATCCTTCAAGAAACCGATCTGCAAACATTTAGCCAAGAATATAACCTTCGGCCCGATTCATACGAACTTATAAGGTGTTATGGCGACCTCCGAGCCGATCACTTCTTCGAAGAAAATGATATGATCATGGTATACGAAGAGTAATTAAAAGCCGGGCTGCGGTTTCCCCTTGATGACTTCTTCAAGTAAGTTCTGAAATTCCACTAAGTATGTATAGCCCAAGTACATTCGAGCTCATGGCGGATTCTGGTAGCATTCAGAGGCCTCTGCAGAGCTAAGGGACTCAGTCCAACAGCGAAGGTGTTCGCTGAGCTACATAGGCTAACTCATCGAAAGGACGATGAGTATTGGTTCTTTCAGGCAAAGCCGCATTGCGGGCTTTTTACCGATCTGCCTTCCTCACTGAAGAATTGGAAGAACCGCTTCTTTATTCTGAGGAGCAAGATTCCAAACGGTTTTGAGGGTTTCCCACGTAGCTGGCTGCATCTGGGCCCCTCACTTCCGAAGCGCATCACCCTGAATAGGGAAGAGGGCATAATGGTGATGGAGCTGAAAGATCAGGCGGCCACTCAGAAGTTCTCTTGTTTAGATGCGGTGACGGCCGAACTGCATCATTGGACAATGCAGCTGATTACCAGCGAAGAACGCGGGCTTCAGCTCTCTGACCTCGGCCTCGGTACTTTCTATATCTCTGATCTTTGGGCCTTAGGGAACTCACTGACTTTTTCTTTGTGCAGGCATGGTGAGTGGCGAGGCTTCCAAGGAGAGCCGAAAGCGGAAGAGAGAGGTCTCTAGAAAAGTGCGGGAGATGAAGCACGCCGAGGCCTCTCAGACGCCAAGGCACGACCCAGAGGAGATGCAGGGAGGCTCGCCCCGACCCTGGGGACCGCCGATCCCTGAAGTAGAAGTGATCCGGTCTCCTCCTCGACAAGAAGAATAGCCACCTCCAACGGTTGCTCCGAGTGCGGAAGGGGGTCCTTCCCAACCTCCTACAAGGACCCTTTCTCGCGGCGCTCATGTCCTGATTCACTCTCTAGAGAAGAATCGAGCTGTTCGAGAGAATCCGGGTTTGGCTAAGGTTTTGGGGGCCTCCATCTGCCTTCAAAAGGATCGAAATAGGCTGACTCCGAAAAGTCTCGACGATATCCTGACCCAGACTATGAGCCTGAGCATGGAGAGTTTGGTTAACCAACATATCGTCTAGGAAAAGGCTCATCATTTAAAGCAGAAGATCCAAAAGGTGGGTCAGGAAGCGGTTTCCCCCGAGCTCAACTTTCATCCACCCGATAGCTGAAATTGAGGGGCAAATGAAATTCTATGAGGATAAATTGGCCGAGCAGGCTCATGTTCTTGAAGAAGCTCGGGCGCTTCGAGCTGCTGATGTCACTCACCTCACTGTAGAACTCAGAGCGAAAGAAGAAGAGGCAGTGACGAGGGAGGCCGGTGCTTATGTGAATGCCCACGGGGACCTTTTGGCCGAGCAGGCTCATGTTCTTGAAGAAGCTCGGGCGCTTCGACCTGCTGATGTCGCTCGCCTAACTACAGAACTTAGAGCGAAAGAAGAAGAGGCAGTGACGAGGGAGGCCGGTGCTTATGTGAATGCCCACGGGGACCTTTTGGCAGAGCTCAAGAAGCGTTATCCCGATGAGGACTTTTCCTGGATGGTGGACCTGGCTCCCCAAGACGAAGAGGATAGCGAGGAGGAGGCTAAGGGTGATAGAGATGGTGAACAAAATGTAGAACAGGCTGGGGGTGATCCTCCAGCCGAATGACTTGTATTTTTTTATTTTAAAATGAAATGAAGTTCTTTCTTTTGTTCAATGTCTTGATGAGATCAGAACGAATCTAAATTGTACAAGTGCCTGACTGTCTGAACCAATTAGAACATCAAACTTAAAAGTGATTATTAATCCAAGTATAAGAGGTCGAAAAAACATTGTAAGCATGAGATCGACTGAGAACAAACCCCAAAAGAGACTTAAGATTGTTAAAATTGGAAACCTGATTTGAACACTTAAGATCGGAAGCATCATTAAACCAGATTAAAACCTTATCTTTATTAAATAATTATCCATAAAATTTTAAAAGGGAGATCGGATATAAAACTGGATGGCACGAAGACCTAATGTTGGTTTGATTTCTTTTGACGAGAGATCAGAAATGTAATTAACTGGCCAAAAGACTTAATAATTGGTTCAAGAGATTGGTAAGGATTTGAGTGATACGGAAACTTGGTAGTGGTTCGGTTTCTTTGGAGAGAGATCAGAAATGTGATCGTCTGGCAAGGAGACTCGGTGTCGGTTTAGATCCCTATGAAGAGAGATCAGAAACGAATGGAGACTTGGTGATGGGGATCGATCTCAAAGTTTATTGATTTTGGGGATCGACCAAAATATGGTGTCGACAGCTGCCCCTCTTTACATAATTTCTATCGAAGGGAAAAAATTTCCCGTGTAGGAATTATGTAAAGATTCAGACCCATATTTTGGACGATTTAAAATTTTGGAACTCAAATTTAAAGTTAGGAAACTAAAACCCACTCAGGTCGGTGACCCAGAGGTTGGTAACAGGAATTTAAACGCTGAAAACTAAAATCAACTTAGATCAAAGAACCAGAGGTTGATTACAGGAATTTAAATGTTGGAAAATTAAAATGAACTTGGATCAAGGAACCAGAGGTTGATAATAGGAATTTAAATGCTGGAAAATTAAAATCAACTTAGATCAAGGAACCAGAGGTTGATAACAGGAATTTAAATGTTGGGAAATTAAAATTAATTTGGATCAAGGAACCAGAGGTTGATAACAGGAATTTAAATGCTGGAAAATTAAAATCAACTTAGATCAAGGAACTAGAGGTTGATAACAGGAATTTAAATGCTGAAAAATTAAAATCAGCTTGGATCAAGGAACCAGAGGTTGATAACAGGAATTTAAGAACCAAAGGTTGATAACAGAAATTTAAATGCTGGAAAATTAAAATCAACTTGGATCAAAGAACCAGAGGTTGATAACAGGAATTTAAATGCTGAAAAATTAAAATCAACTTAGATCAAGGAACCAGAGGTTGATGACAGGAATTTAAATGCTGGAAAATTAAAATGCTTACAAAGTAAGCCTAACCTGACACAAGAAGTTCTTCCGCGATAAAGTGTACTTAACAGGATCCCGAAGGTCAACGATTAATGGAGGACGAGTTACAAGACTTGTTCTACAACTTCCCTTTCCTTACTCACTTCCCCAGATGCCCCTTTTCTGTTCTCGACTTTCTTCTTGTTTTGTGGAAAGCGTCCTTGTGGGTTTTCACTTTCCCTTCCGTTCATTCAACTAGAAACGCCCTTCCGGGTTTTCACTCCTAGTTTTTTTTTTTTTTTTGCTATCGACCATCCCCTGCAAGTTTCTTAGCAAAGTACACGAGGTTATCAATATCGAAATTCTAATCTTATAAAAAAATTTTAAGAAATTAATAGTGCATAGAAAATAGTATTAGAGTGTGAGTATATGAGAAAGATTAAAATGCGAAGAAGATAGATCGAAGTGAAAGGATGACTTTATTATGGCTTTATTATGGCTTTGAGAAACAAAGGTACAGTTTCAAAGAAAAAGAGTACAAGGATAGATCTCACAGATTCCTTGTAGTTAGCTTTGAAGTCTCTTAACTGCCATTATTTCAAGTACTCTATTAATGAAGATTCATGCCGTGATGGTTTATTTTTCCTTCCTTGGTCCCATATCTTCTTCCTTATTTCTCCATTTTCTAGTTCTAAGGGCGTCCTTTTGGGTTTTCACCCTTATATATATATATATATATATTTTTTACTCGCTCTTTCAGGGTGCCCTTTCGGGTTTTCACCCTTCACTCATTTTATAGAAAGCACCCTTCGGGGTTTTCACCTTTTTCATGCATTTTGCTAGGGGCGCCCTTTTGGGTTTTCACCCCTACCCTTTTGTTTTTTTTTTTTAGGCATAATATTTCTTGACAGTGTCGGCATTCATGGGTCTTGGGAATTCTTCACCATCCATATGGGACAAGATTAGGGCCCCACCAGAAAACGCCCTTTTAACCACATAGGGTCCCTCATAAGTTGGTGACCATTTACCCCGAGCATCATTTTGATTTGAAAGTACCTTTTTCAGGACTAGGTCCCCGGGTTGAAATTCGCGTGGGTGAACGCCTTTATTAAATGCCCTAGCCATTCTTCTCTGGTATAACTGCCCATGACACGCTGCCGCTAGCCTTTTCTCGTCTAGCAAATTTAATTGGTCCAACCTTGACTGGATCCACTCCGACTCATCAATCCCTGATTCCTTTAGGATTCTTAGGGAAGGAATTTCCACTTTAATAGGTAATACAGCTTCCATCCCGTAAACCAGTGAGTATGGGGTTGCCCCAGTTGACATCCTTACGGTAGTCCGGTATGCGTGAAGGGCGTAGGGAAGCATATCATGCCAATCTCTATAGGTAACTGTCATTTTCTGAATTATTCTCTTGAGATTTTTATTTGCGGCTTCTACTGCTCCATTCATCTGGGGACGGTATGGTGAGGAATTGAGATGTCGGATCTTGTATTGATCACATAATCTTTGGATCTTCGGACCATTGAAATTCTTGGTATTGTCAGTGATGATCTCACTGGGGAGGCCGTGTTGGCAGATAATATTATTTCTGAGGAACTTGAGAAATGTGTTCTGTGTGATGTGGGCATATGATGTCGCTTCGACCCATTTAGAAAAATAGTCAATAGCTACCAAGATAAATCTATGCCCATTGGATGCCTTGGGGTTGATGGGACCAATCACGTTGATTCCCCACATTGCAAAAGGCCATCGTGAAACGAGGTTGAACAATTGGTGAGGTGGAATATTTATCGGATCCGCGTAGATTTGACATTTGTGACACTTTCGAAAGTATTCAATGCAATCTTTCTCCATAGTAGTTCAGAAGTATCCTTGTCGCAAGATTTGCTTAGCCATCATATGTCTATTAGCATGGGTAGCACAGTTCCCTTCATGAGTTTCGAAAAGGATCCTCTTTGCTTCTTTTACATCCACACATCTCAATAATTCGCCGTTGGAGCTCCTTTTGTATAGAATTTCTTCACTGGGGAAGTATCCCAAAGCTAATCTCCTGATCATTCTTCTTTCATTTCTACTTGCCCCTGGAGGGAATTCTCTGGTTTTGATGTAGACCTGAATGTCATGATACCAAGGTTTACCATCTGTTTCTTTCTCGATCATTAAGGCGCCTACTCACTCCTTGCTTTGATCTGCAATTCCTGAGTCGTCTGCCCTTCTTCTATTTGAGCCATGACGGCCAGGGTGGCTAAGGCATCCGCGAATTGATTTTGTCCCGACTGAGGTGAGTGAAAAAAATTTCTTTAAATTTCTTGATCAATTCCAGTAGGTACTTCTGATATGGGATTAACTTCGGATCCTTGGATTGCCATTCTCCCTTGATTTGATAAATGATCAAGGCTGAATCTCCATATACCTCCAATTTCCTGACTTTCATTTAGATGGCGGCCTGTAAACCCATCACACAAGCTTCGTATTCTGCGACATTATTGATATATTCAAACCTTAACTTGATGGCTATTGGGAAGTGTTTCCCATCGGGTGATACCAGTACTGCTCCAATTCCATTACTAAACAAATTAACAGCTCTGTCAAAATACATTTCCCACACATCAGCTGGCTCTTTTTCTTCGCTACCGACTTCATTAACATGCTCATCAGGGAACTTAAAATCCAAGGCTTCATAATCCTGGATTGGGTTTTCTGCTAGGAAATCAGCGATTACGCTGCCTTTCACAGCTTTCCGGGTCATATAGACAATATCATATTGAGAGAGTATGACTTGCTATTTGGCTATCCTTCCTGGCACGAATGGGCTTTCGAACACATACTTAATAGGATCCATCCAAGAGATGAGCCATGTCTTATGATTCAACATGTAGGGTTTAAGTCGATTTGCCACCCAGGTTAATGCGCAACAAGTTTTCTCTAGGAAGGAGTACCTTGACTCGCAATCATTAAACTTCTTGCTTAGGTAATAAATAGCCCTCTCTCTTCGACCGGTGTCGTCATGTTGTCCCAAGACACATCCCATTGAATTCTGTTGGATAGCCATGTTTAGAATCAATGGTCTTCCTGCCACCGGAGGAACCAGTATCTGCAGATTTGACAGGTACTGCTTAATTTTCTCGAAAGCCTCTTGACATGTAACACCCCTATGTTCGGTAATGCGTTCTACTGTTCCGCTGACCAGTGTTGTCCGGATAGCTAGGATGCCTAGAACTACACTTCGATATGAGTGAGGAGACATTAAATAATGAAATACAAGAAAAGAAAATACAAGAAAAACAAAGGAAAAATAATAGCAAAGAAATATAATCAAGTTAAGCAAGCTGAGAACCCTAGCAATGGGTGACCGCACGGGGAAGTCACGGCGTGGACCGTTGACTAGCCCTGGACCGCGGAGAACTCTGGAAATTAATTTTAAGACTTAAAGAGACATCAATTGAAGTATAAATATCATTAGAAATATCAAAGAAAAATTAAATAATTAGTACAAAGAAAAGTGAGAAATTGAAAAACGGACAAAACCCGGTGTTACCGAAAAATCGAGAATGCAACCCGAACAGGGGCATTGTGGTCATTTGACACTCTGAGTTGTCTTTTGACCTAAATTTCCATTAAAAATAAATAATATTACACTTGGAGAATATAATGAAAAATAAATTTAGGGGTACCTAATGTAAATAGTAAAAATAGAGGGTAAATTGACTAATTATCAATTAAAACATATAAAATAGTTTAATTAATGTGAGTGGACCACTATGGATTAAATTAAATACTCAATGGGCAGGTGCAAATCCACTAACCAATCTGCAATTCATCTTCTTCAATTGAGAAGTCCCATTGCCGTATGAAAGCTTTCAATCCTCCCATGGCCACCCAAATGCATGGCCCTTTACACCCATTTTCAAGCTATATTTTCTTTACTTGTCTTCATTAAAAGTGTTCTATACATCATGGGCAGTAGATAGGCAGCAAGAAATGAATGTTTTTGTGGAGTTTTGAAGAATTTCCAAAGTGGTAAGTTTGAATTTTTGATTATTGCTTTGTTAAAATTTGTAAGGATGTTATGGGTGTTTGATTTATGGAGAAATTTTTGAGGTTTGATGTTGAATGGGAATGTGTGCTTTTGGCAGCCATGGAAACACCTTGAAGATAGTTTATTCTTGCTTGTAAATGGTGGATTAAAAGGTTGATTAAATATTTATGTGTATAGGAAATCATTTGGGTGATTATACTTAGTATATGTAAATGTGTATTGAAATTTAAAGCTTGGAAAGTAATGGAATGTAAGTGTACCATTATGGCAGTTTGTTAACTCTTGATGAATGCTGGAATTCATGCTTGGATTATGGTATATTAATGTTGAATTGTGTTGGATGTTAGGGCAGTTTGAGTGTGTATATGATGGTGTGAAGTTGGACATGAAAAAAGTGTTATGGTTAGGTGATTAAATTGTTGTAAATTTGGTTTGAAAATTCTGTACAAAATGGTGTATGTTGAATGTAATTGTAAGCTGCCAAAATGACCTATAATATGTTGTAAATTATGTTTAGGTTGTGGTACAACCAGAATTGGTTTGAAGGTTAAGTTTGGTGAGTGTTAAAAGTGATGCTTGATGTGTATGCAAGAATTTCAATAAGGCAGTTTGAGTTTTAGGCCTATAACTTTAAGTGTGTGGCTCCAATTGGTATGAGACCAATTGGAGGTGAAACTAGGCACAAAATGTGATTTTTGAGATAAAGAATGATTTTTGAGATAAAGAATGATTTTTTAGATACAGCATGGTTTTTGAGATAAGAATAATTTTTGAGATACAACATGGTTTTTGAGACACAGAATGTTTTTGAATGGTAAAGAATTGTGATTTCAATTATGATTTATGTACAATTGATTTTGTTGGAATTACCTAAATGGTTAGTTATGATTTGATAAATTGAATTTCGTGATCAAAGTCATTTTATACAAATGATTCACATTATTGGCAATGAATATTTTGAGTTTTAGAATTTGATTAGTATTCAGATTTCTAAATTATTTACTGTAAATTTTGTCAATGTATATTGTACTATGTTTTAAATTATAGTTGTGCACCACTGAGTTCACCACTCAGGAATAGCTTTGTTTGCTGTCGCAGGTAAAAAGAGCATAGAGCAGTGAATAAGTTTCTTTGAAGACATATTCAGATCAGCTCCAGGTATATCATAGGTATACCCATGTACATAGGTTTTGATGTATGCATGTAATAATATGTATGTAAATTATTTGAGCAGTTGTATAAAAACTCTTGTATAATATTTTGGTATGTAATTAAATGTAAATTATTGTAAATATAAAGTTGAGATTTCATTTACTTGAATAGTTTTGTATTATAAATTTTGAGTCTTGTAATCATTGAAATGTTTTTTTTATGATGAGAGTAGTTTGAAAATGAATTGATTGTTTATTGAGAATTGAATTGTGAATTGAAATGATGTATTTGTGTTATTTGATCTGGGTTCTACCCATTCTTATGTGAGTGCTAGCATCATTGATTGCATTGCTGTTCCATGTACAAAAATGGACTTTGAGGTGCTAGTAACAAGTCCGCTAGGACAGGAGGTCAGGGTTAATAGAATGTATAGAGATTGTCCTTTGGTGATCCAAGGACACACTTTTCTATCTGATTTCATTGAAATGCCCTTTAGAGATTATGATATCATCTTGGGCATGGATTGGTTAGCTAGGCATCATGCCATGATTGATCAGAGGTCAAGACAGTCACTTTCGGTCTCCTCAAGACAAATGATGTGGTAATACATGGGAAGAGGCAGCTATTGCCATCAATCATTATTTCAACTGCACTAGCCAGAAAATGATGAGAACGGGGTGTGAAGCATACTTGGCACATATGGTAGACACCCAAGTGGGGAGTCCAGCATTGAGGACATCCTACAAGATATGACTTTCTGCACGTGTTTCGATGAATTGCCGTGATTACCTCCTAAAGAGAGGTGTAGTTTAAAATTAATGTTATGCTCGTGTGGATCCAATCTCCATAAAACCATACAGAATGGCACCAGCAGAGTTGAAGGAGTTGAAGGTACAGTTGCAAGAACTACTTGAAAAGGGCTTCATTCGCCCTAGTGTGTCACCATGGGGAGCGCCAGTATTGTTTGTTAAGAAGAAGGATGGCACTCTTCGTTTATGTATTGTTTGACCTAGGGTCTGCATACTTTTATGTTAGAGTTAGAACTATATGTCCTGTTGTTATTCCTTTACAGGGGAATAAATTTTGATGCATTAGTGATTAGTCCTTAAGATAAGGATTGTGATAATAAGTGAAATTAGTTTTGGAAGAGTTTATCGGCGAAAAGTATTTTCTAACACACCATAAATTATAAAGCTAAACGGCAAGCCTACTTAATGTAAGGCAAGAGGACGTAAAAGTAAGATGCGGTAATAGAATTGTTCTAGATGAAGGCAGAGATGTTACAGTTGTTAATTGTTAATGGATATTGTAATTAGAATAAGTTTCAGGTATCGGTGAATTCGAAAAGGATAAAAGATAGGAAAGTTTGATCTATTGGGATGTATCATAGTAACTATGCAATGTTCTTGATGTTTATACTGCAAGCTGCAGATTACAGTACTGACTTGAGATTATTGTGTAGAGCTACATACTACCCGATAGTATACCTAGATAAGAATAGTTACCAACGGCATCTGTTTTGGTATAGTTATGCCAGGACAGAATTTAATTGTTAGAAATAAGTTTGAAAATCCTACTTAGGGATCTAAAACTCAAAAGTTAGAATATCGAAAGGTTATAGTTCAGTACAAAAGGAAGTAAGTTATAGAATATTGACAGATAAACAGAGTTATGAAAGTAAAAAAAAATTCGAACAATTGGTTCAAATATAACAAAGAAATGTTACGAATATGAGAAAGACTATGGACTAGAATGGTCAGAGGAGCAACGACTAGATAAATAATTCTAACATGGCCTCAAGGGTCATTCAAGAAGGAACATGAATCGAAATATTAGACAGGACAATAGTAAGAGAAGATTGGTGATATACAAACAAATTAAACGTTGTATTAGATTGTTAAAAGTCTTATACAAATTTGAGGAAAAGAAGATTATACGATCGTACAAAAAGGAAAAAAATAAACGTATGACTATTGTAAGATGACTATTGGGTAAAATTTCTTGGACGAAATTTATTTTAAGGAGGGGAGAATTGTAACACCCCTATGTTCGGTAATGCGTTCTCTCATTGACCAGTGTTGTCCGGATAGCTAGGATGCCTAGAACTACACTTCGATATGAGTGAGGAGACATTAAATAATGAAATACAAGAAAAGAAAATACAAGAAAAACAAAGGAAAAATAATAGCAAAGAAATATAATCAAGTTAAGCGAGCCGAGAACCCTAGCGATGGGTGACCGCACGGGGAAGTCACGGCGTGGACTGTTGACTAGCCCTGGACCGCGGGGAACTCTGGAAATTAATTTTAAGACTTAAAGAGACATCAATTGAAGTATAAATATCATTAGAAATATCAAAGAAAAATTAAATAATTAGTACAAAGAAAAGTGAGAAATCGAAAAACGGACAAAACCCGGTGTTACCGAAAAATCGGGAATGCAACCCGAACAGGGGCATTGTGGTCATTTGACACTCCGAGTTGTCTTTTGACTTAAATGTCCATTAAAAATAAATAATATTACACTTGGAGAATATAATGAAAAATAAATTTAGGGGTATCTAATGTAAATAGTAAAAATGGAGGGTAAATTGACTAATTATCAATTAAAACATATAAAATAGTTTAATTAAGGTGAGTGGACCACTATAGATTAAATTAAATACTCAATGGGCAGGTGTAAATCCACTAACCAATCTGCAATTTAACTTCTTCAATTGAGAAGTCCCATTGCCGCATGAAAGCTTTCAATCCTCCCATGGCCACCCAAATGCATGGCCCTTTACACCCATTTTCAAGCTATATTTTCTTTACTTGTCTTCATTAAAAGTGTTCTATACATCATGGGCAGTAGATAGGCAGCAAGAAATGAATGTTTTTGTGGAGTTTTGAAGAATTTCCAAAGTGGTAAGTTTGAGTTTTTTGTTATTGCTTTGTTAAAATTTGTAAGGATGTTATGGGTGTTTGATTTATGGAGAAATTTTTGAGGTTTGATGTTGAATGGGAATGTGTGCTTTTGGCAGCCATGGAAACACATTGAAGATAGTTTATTCTTACTTGTAAATGGTGGATTAAAAGGTTGATTAAATATTTATGTGTATAGGAAATCATTTGGGTGATTATACTTAGTATATGTAAATGTGTATTGAAATTTAAAGCTTGGAAAGTAATGGAATGTAAGTGTACCATTATGGCAGTTTGTTAACTCTTGATGAATGCTGGAATTCATGCTTGGATTATGGTATATTAATGTTGAATTGTGTTGGATGTTAGGGCAGTTTGAGTGTGTATATGATGGTGTGAAGTTGGACATGAAAAAAGTGTTATGGTTAGGTGATTAAATTGTTGTAAATTTGGTTTGAAAATTCTGTACAAAATGGTGTATGTTGAATGTAATTGTAAGCTGCCAAAATGACCTATAATATGTTGTAAATTATGTTTAGGTTGTGGTACAACCAGAATTGGTTTGAAGGTTAAGTTTGGTGAGTGTTAAAAGTGATGCTTGATGTGTATGCAAGAATTTCAATAAGGCAGTTTGAGTTTTAGGCCTATAACTTTAAGTGTGTGGCTCCAATTGGTATGAGACCAATTGGAGGTGAAACTAGGCACAAAATGTGCCAACTTTCATGAAGGAATCTTGCCAAAATTCTGCTTGCAAGATAGCTTGAAAAATGACCAAATCCGGATTAAGTGCAAGTAAGGCCTGAAAATTGACCATTTGGGCAGCAGTTAGTGTTTAGGCCATAACTCACTCAAAACAATTCCAATTGACCTGACATTTTGATCATGAATAGTTAAGACCCATATCTACAAGTCTTATGAAGACACCAAAGCCCAGAAATGACCATAAGCAAGTCAAACAGCTTGCACAAGTTCGGGTCCAAAAACTGGCCGAACCAAAATTGACCTAAAATGACCTAAAGTGACCAATTTTGATGCATTTTGACCAGCAATAGTAAAATGACCATAACTTGGTCTACATAACTCAGAATGACCTGAAATTTTGACCCGCTTTCCATAAGACATAGATCTAAAAGTTTTTAGTTTTGACCGAAACCCGAAAACTGAGGGAACTAGGTCGTCCGGCTAGGTCAAACTATTATCCCGGAATCCAGCAAATTGCAAGAAAATGCAGTATACACAGAAATGAACTTGGTAACATGTACCAACCCTAAAAGACTATTGAATGTGACATGTTAGTAACATTAAAACCTAATTTACCTAGAACGCATCGAGGGCCAACATATTAGGTTGACTAAGGAAATAATAGAATTCGATAAATTAATTATTGAACCTTATTCTTAGAGACAGTTTAAATGAGTACTGAAACACTTCAAATTGTGTTTCTCAGTTAGCAAAGACTCGGGGAAGGGGAAGGAAACACTGAGTCAGAGCCAAGAGACAGTTATCAGAGGTTTGTGCACAACTAGTTTTTAACTGATTTTGTTTTGAATATTTCATATGATTAAATGACATTTTTTTTTATGTATTATGTTCAGCAAGCATTGGATTTAATTCAATGATTATTGAAATTGTTATAATATGAATGAATTTAGCTTTGTGAAATGGTATTTCCATAAGTATTAAGCATTGTTATGGATTGAATAAATTATGTTCTGGAAAATTGTGATAGAACATGTTTTGAATTGTGATGGTAATTTTCATGGAAAATGCAAATTTATGATTTGAATTGTGATGAGCATAAAAAATTATTGGATATTGGAATTGACTTTGAATCAAATTATATTGTGATTTATGCTCACTAAAAGGATTGTGATATTGTTTTATATCTCACTATAGATGCTTAACTAGGTTATTACCCGTCTCTCTCATTTGTTGAGAAGACAATGGAGTTAGTTGTATTTTGATTACCATGGTACGTGCACAGGCTTAGATTTTCCTCTGATTTGAGGTTAGATCTAAGTTTATTTTATCGTTATGGCCCTTGCGGAAGATTCATTATTGTGATGGTACTGTGCACGATGATCCGACCTCCCCAACCATAGGGAGTTAGAATCACATCGAATATGGCCCTTTCGGATTAGTCTTGCATAGTTAGTGAGATAAAGAATGATTTTTGAGATAAAGAATGATTTTTGAGATACAGCATGGTTTTTGAGATAAGAATAATTTTTGAGATACAACATGGTTTTTGAGACACAGAACGTTTTTTAATGGTAAAGAATTGTGATTTCAATTATGATTTATGTACAATTGATTTTGTTGGAATTACCTAAATGGTTAATTATGATTTGATAAATTGAATTTCGTGATCAAAGTCATTTTATACAAATGATTCACATTATTGGCAATGAATATTTTGAGTTTTAGAATTTGATGAGTATTCAGATTTCCAAATTATTTACTGTAAATTTTGTCAATGTATATTGTACTATGTTTTAAATTATAGTTGTGCACCACTGAGTTCACCACTCAGTGATAGATTTGTATGCTGTCGCAGGTAAAAAGAGCATAGAGCAATGAATAAGTTTCTTTGAAGACATATTCAGATCAGCTCCAGGTATATCATAGGTATACCCATGTACATAGGTTTTGATGTATGCATGTAATAATATGTATGTAAATTATTTAAGCAGTTGTATAAAAACTCTTATAAAATATTTTGGTATGTAATTAAATGTAAATTATTGTAAATATAAAGTTGAGATTTCATTTACTTGAATAGTTTTGTATTATAAATTTTGAGTCTTGTAATCAATGAAATGTTTCTTTATGATGAGAGTACTTTGAAAATGAATTGATTGTTTATTGAGAATTGAATTGTGAATTGAAATGAAGTTTATTGGAGTTGTATTTGAGAAAACATATTGGGAGCATTTTCTTTTGCAGGATTGAAGAACTGTTTTCTCAAAATACAGCCGGTACTTTGCCGAAATTTTAAAAAAAATTTATAACACCAGATTTTAATCTATGACTTAAATTTCCCGAAAATTGTTTTAAAATCTCTTGTAGTATATTTAATGGATTATCGGTAGGCGAAGTACAGTAATTCATTAGGTGTACTACGGGATCATGTTGCATCTTATAGGGGAGTAGGGTGTGACATGTTTTGTGGTATCAGAGCAATGGTTTTAAAGTGAATTTCGAACTGTGAATTTGAAATCTTTTTGTCGGTAACTACAACTGCTCAATTGTTTGATACATATAGTACATTTACATCATAAATATGAACTAATGGAGAGGAATCTCCTTATGTTGGTTATACAGGAATAGAAAATCTTGTGAAAAGATATGGAAGAGAAAATGAGACAATAGAACAGTCTATGATGGCAGAAGAACAAGTTGAGGCCCCAGCTCCACAAAATGTCGAAAGCCTGACTGTACCAGTTTTATCGGTACAAATTACTGCACAAATGGCCCAGCAAATGGCCACTTTCTTTCAACAAATGGCTGATAATCACACCCAAGCCCAAGTGATGCACTCCAACCCCATAAGGGCAACATGAAATAGAGAAGAGGGAGAAACCTATGGGTCAGAGCTCAAGCAGTAAATTGAGAAAGAGAAAAGAAATTGAGGAGCCCCGAGCTCAGCGATATAACAGAGGTGGATCATCATGGCAGAGACCACCAAGGTCCAATCGTCGAACAACTAGAAGTTCCTACCCTTCTCGTCAATGTGAAGCTTGTGGAAGATATCATGGTGAGATATGCTATAAGGCTATTGGAGCCTGTTATAACTGTGGAGGCACAGGACACTTTGCCAAGGACTGCATCAGTAGTCGCAGAGTTGGACCACCTCCTACTACTGCAGAAGGGTCAGTTCAGAGCCCTATCACTAAAAGTTCACAACCACCCAGCAGGGGTAGAGGTAGCCCAGCAGGCAGCCAAGGCACAGTGAAACATTCAGAGCAAGACAGTGCTCCAGTCAGAATCTATGCAATGAGACAGAGGGAAGACACAGAGACATCTGATGTTGTGACTGGTACCTTCTCAACTTTTAATCAAGATGTATTTGTGTTATTTGATCTGGGTTCTACCCATTCTTATGTGAGTGCTAGCATCATTGATTGCATTGCTGTTCCATGTACAAAAATGGACTTTGAGGTGCTAGTAACAAGTCCGCTAGGACAGGAGGTCAGGGTTAATAGAATGTATAGAGATTGTCCTTTGGTGATCCAAGGACACACTTTTCTATCTGATTTCATTGAAATGCCCTTTAGAGATTATGATATCATCTTGGGCATGGATTGGTTAGCTAGGCATCATGCCATGATTGGTGTAGGTCGAAAAGATCACTTTCGGTCTCCTCAAGATGCAGTGATGTGGTAATACATGGGAAGAGGCAGCTATTGCCATCAAACATTATTTCGGCTGCACTAGCCAAAAAATGATCAGCAAGGGGTGTGAAGCATACTTGGCACATGTGGTAGACACCCAAGTGGGGAGTCCAGCATTGAGGGACATCCCTACAGTATATGACTTTCCAGACGTGTTTCCTGATGAATTGCCAGGATTACCTCCGGAAAGAGAGGTGTAGTTTAAAATTAATGTTATGCCTAGTGTGGATCCAATCTCCATAAAACCATACAGAATGGCACCAGCAGAGTTGAAGGAGTTGAAGGTACAGTTGCAAGAACTACTTGAAAAGGGCTTCATTCGCCCTAGTGTGTCACCATGGGGAGCGCCAGTATTGTTTGTTAAGAAGAAGGATGGCACTCTTCGTTTATGTATTGTTTGACCTAGGGTCTGCATACTTTTATGTTAAAGTTAGAACTATATGTCCTGTTGTTATTCCTTTACAGGGGAATAAATTTTGATGCATTAGTGATTAGTCCTTAAGATAAGGATTGTGATAATAAGTGAAATTAGTTTTGGAAGAGTTTATCGGCGAAAAGTATTTTCTAACACACCATAAATTATAAAGCTAAACGGCAAGCCTACTTAATGTAAGGCAAGAGGACGTAAAAGTAAGATGCGGTAATAGAATTGTTCTAGATGAAGGCAGAGATGTTACAGTTGTTAATTGTTAATGGATATTGTAATTAGAATAAGTTTCAGGTATCGGTGAATTCGAAAAGGATAAAAGATAGGAAAGTTTGATCTATTGGGATGTATCATAGTAACTATGCAATGTTCTTGATGTTTATCTATCGCAAGTCATGCATTCTGATCGACTTGAGATTATTGTGTAGAGCTACATACTACCCGATAGTATACCTAGATAAGAATAGTTACCAACGGCATCTGTTTTGGTATAGTTATGCCAGGACAGAATTTAATTGTTAGAAATAAGTTTGAAAATCCTACTTAGGGATCTAAAACTCAAAAGTTAGAATATCGAAAGGTTATAGTTCAGTACAAAAGGAAGTAAGTTATAGAATATTGACAGATAAACAGAGTTATGAAAGTAAAAAAAAATTCGAACAATTGGTTCAAATATAACAAAGAAATGTTACGAATGTGAGAAAGACTATGGACTAGAATGGTCAGAGGAGCAACGACTAGATAAATAATTCTAACATGGCCTCAAGGGTCATTCAAGAAGGAACATGAATCGAAATATTAGACAGGACAATAGTAAGAGAAGATTGGTGATATACAAACAAATTAAACGTTGTATTAGATTGTTAAAAGTCTTATACAAATTTGAGGAAAAGAAGATTATACGATCGTACAAAAAGGAAAAAAATAAACGTATGACTATTGTAAGATGACTATTGGGTAAAATTTCTTGGACGAAATTTATTTTAAGGAGGGGAGAATTATAACACCCCTATGTTCGGTAATGCGTTCTACTGTTCCGCTGACCAGTGTTGTCCTGATAGTTAGGATGCCTAGAACTACACTTCGATATGAGTGAGGAGACATTAAATAATGAAATACAAGAAAAGAAAATACAAGAAAAACAAAGGAAAAATAATAGCAAAGAAATATAATCAAGTGAAGCGAGCCGAGAACCCTAGCGATGGGTGACCGCACGGGGAAGTCACGGCGTGGACTGTTGACTAGCCCTGGACCGCGGGGAACTCTGGAAATTAATTTTAAGACTTAAAGAGACATCAATTGAAGTATAAATATCATTAGAAATATCAAAGAAAAATTAAATAATTAGTACAAAGAAAAGTGAGAAATCGAAAAACGGACAAAACCCGGTGTTACCGAAAAATCGGGAATGCAACCCGAACAGGGGCATTGTGGTCATTTGACACTCCGAGTTGTCTTTTGACTTAAATGTCCATTAAAAATAAATAATATTACACTTGGAGAATAAAATGAAAAATAAATTTAGGGGTATCTAATGTAAATAGTAAAAATGGAGGGTAAATTGACTAATTATCAATTAAAACATATAAAATAGTTTAATTAAGGTGAGTGGACCACTATGGATTAAATTAAATACTCAATGGGCAGGTGTAAATCCACTAACCAATCTGCAATTCATCTTCTTCAATTGAGAAGTCCCATTGCCGCATGAAAGCTTTCAATCCTCCCATGGCCACCCAAATGCATGGCCCTTTACACCTATTTTCAAGCTATATTTTCTTTACTTGTCTTCATTAAAAGTGTTCTATACATCATGGGCAGTAGATAGGCAGCAAGAAATGAATGTTTTTGTGGAGTTTTGAAGAATTTCCAAAGTGGTAAGTTTGAGTTTTTTATTATTGCTTTGTTAAAATTTGTAAGGATGTTATGGGTGTTTGATTTATGGAGAAATTTTTGAGGTTTGATGTTGAATGGGAATGTGTGCTTTTGGCAGCCATGGAAACACATTGAAGATAGTTTAATCTTGCTTGTAAATGGTGGATTAAAAGGTTGATTAAATATTTATGTGTATAGGAAATCATTTGGGTGATTATACTTAGTATATGTAAATGTGTATTGAAATTTAAAGCTTGGAAAGTAATGGAATGTAAGTGTACCATTATGGCAGTTTGTTAACTCTTGATGAATGCTGGAATTCATGCTTGGATTATGGTATATTAATGTTGAATTGTGTTGGATGTTAGGGCAGTTTGAGTGTGTATATGATGGTGTGAAGTTGGACATGAAAAAAGTGTTATGGTTAGGTGATTAAATTGTTGTAAATTTGGTTTGAAAATTCTGTACAAAATGGTGTATGTTGAATGTAATTGTAAGCTGCCAAAATGACCTATAATATGTTGTAAATTATGTTTAGGTTGTGGTACAACCAGAATTGGTTTGAAGGTTAAGTTTGGTGAGTGTTAAAAGTGATGCTTGATGTGTATGCAAGAATTTCAATAAGGCAGTTTGAGTTTTAGGCCTATAACTTTAAGTGTGTGGCTCCAATTGGTATGAGACCAATTGGAGGTGAAACTAGGCACAAAATGTGATTTTTGAGATAAAGAATGATTTTTGAGATAAAGAATGATTTTTTAGATACAGCATGGTTTTTGAGATAAGAATAATTTTTGAGATACAACATGGTTTTTGAGACACAGAATGTTTTTGAATGGTAAAGAATTGTGATTTCAATTATGATTTATGTACAATTGATTTTGTTGGAATTACCTAAATGGTTAGTTATGATTTGATAAATTGAATTTCGTGATCAAAGTCATTTTATACAAATGATTCACATTATTGGCAATGAATATTTTGAGTTTTAGAATTTGATGAGTATTCAGATTTCTAAATTATTTACTGTAAATTTTGTCAATGTATATTGTACTATGTTTTAAATTATAGTTGTGCACCACTGAGTTCACCACTCAGGAATAGCTTTGTTTGCTGTCGCAGGTAAAAAGAGCATAGAGCAGTGAATAAGTTTCTTTGAAGACATATTCAGATCAGCTCCAGGTATATCATAAGTATACCCATGTACATAGGTTTTGATGTATGCATGTAATAATATGTATGTAAATTATTTGAGCAGTTGTATAAAAACTCTTGTATAATATTTTGGTATGTAATTAAATGTAAATTATTGTAAATATAAAGTTGAGATTTCATTTACTTGAATAGTTTTGTATTATAAATTTTGAGTCTTGTAATCATTGAAATGTTTTTTTATGATGAGAGTAGTTTGAAAATGAATTGATCCGTTTATTGAGAATTGAATTGTGAATTGAAATGAAATTTATTGGAGTTGTATTTGAGAAAACATATTGGGAGCATTTTCTTTTGCAGGATTGAAGAACTGTTTTCTCAAAATACAGCCGGTACTTTGCCGAAATTTTAAAAAAATTTTATAACACCAGATTTTAATCTATGACTTAAATTTCCCGAAAATTGTTTTAAAATCCCTTGTAGTATATTTAATGGATTATCGGTAGGCGAAGTACGGTAATTCATTAGGTGTACTACGAGATCATGTTGCATCTTACAGGGGAGTAGGGTGTGACATGACAAACTGAATCCCATTGTGTGGTGTTGTTCTTTTGGAGTAGTCTAAAAATAGGCTCAGCTTTAGCGGTGAGGTTGAAAATAAATCTCGAGATGTAGTTCAGCTTCCCCAGGAAACTGCGTACCTTCCTTTCTGTTTTTGGGGATGGCATCTCTTGAATAGCTCGAACTTTGTCTGGATCTACTTCTATTCCCTTCTCACTCACTATGAATCCCAACAACTTCCCAAATTTAGCTCTGAACACACATTTGGTAGGGTTTAATTTTAGCTGATACTTCCTGAGTCTCTCGAATACTTTTCTTAGCACCTGCACATGGCTTTCTCCTTCCCTGGATTTGATGATCATATCATCCACGTACACCTCTACTTCTTTGTGCATCATATCGTGGAACAATGTGACCATAGCACGTTGGTAGGTAGCGCCTGCATTCTTTAAGCTAAATGGCATGACCCAATAACAGAATACCCCCCACTGAGTGACAAAAGCGATTTTCTCCTTATCCTGTTCATCCATGGGGATTTGATTGTACCCGGACGCTCCATCGATACATGAACATCTGCCCAATCCTGCGGCATTATCTACTAGCACGTCTATGTGCGGGAGAGGGAAATCATCTTTCAGGCTTGCTTTATTAAGATCCCTGTAATCAACGCACACTCTGACTCTCCCGTCTTTCTTCATTACCGGGACAACGTTAGCTATCTATTGAGGATATTTGACTACTTCCAGAAACCCAGCATCATACTGCTTTTTGACTTCATCCCTAACTTTGAGTAGCGTTTCAGGGTTCATTCTTCTTAGCTTCTGCTTTATCGGGATTGTTCTGAGAATTAGGGGAATCTTGTGTGTCACAATCTGAGGATCTAAACCGATCATATCGTCATAGCTCCATGAAAATACATCCAAGAATTCTTTGAGCAAACTGACCATATCTTCTAATTCTGCACTCCTCACAACCTTAAGTTCCCTTTTTATTTCTTATGTGCCTAAATTCACGGTGAGCGTTTCGTCCCCGCAAGGCACCAGGGAAGGTTCATCTCTTTCCTCGCTTTCTTCTGCGAGTTCTTACTCAGAATCACTTGAAGTAATGGCAGTTATGGAGATTTCAAAATTAACCAGAGGGATTTCTGAGTCTATTGAATTATTAGGTGTTAATTGATGAATGGTCCTGAAGAAATGAAAGAAGAATATATTATGAAAATGGCAAAACGAGGAAAAGAGAATTGGATGTAAAAATGCGCTATTAACCCATTAATATTTATAACATAAGAAAAGGGTCCATTTACAGCATTACGCTTGTCACCATGGACAAAATGATCAAGTGTTGATAACCAAAAGTACTTTACTCGAAATTGAGTACAGGAATGTCCTCTGCCGTCTAGTTGTCCAGTTCTTGCCCTTCAGCTATTGGTGAGACTAGAGCTTCATACAAGGAATCGAGATGGATGACATCAATGGATGGTTCATCGGGTGATTCTTCAGTTTCTGCCGGATTTTCAATAACTGGCTTGGTGAAGACCTCTGTGATTTTCGGGACTACCTTCATTTTCCCGATTTTCTGATCAAATCTCTGATCCCGAAGCATACTTCTCATCCAGAATCGTCCATCCATGAGGGCGTCCTCCTCATAACTCAAATCGCAACGACCAACCTTTTGGATAGCTGGTATAGGTTCGACAATCCCCTGTAATGTAGCACCTAACCCCTTGCCCATCTCATACCCATTCTTCAGCATCACCTTCGCTACCATAGCCATAGTCCCTTCATTTCTGGAGGTGGTTTCTTGTAATTCAAGAGCCTAGAAAGAGCTTTCCAATGATTCCTCAGCTGCTTCCACATAAGGAAGTGATTGCGGCTTGGTGACCAGCATGGCCTCCTCCCCCTTCACAGTGATGATCCTGCCATCTATGATGTACTTAATTTTCTGATGCAGGGTTGACGATATGGCATTTGCTAAATGGATCCAAGGTCTTTCTAGCAACATAGTATATGCAGGTTCAATGTTAATCACTTGGAACGTGACATTGAAAGTGCATGCACCGATTTGGAGTGGCAAGTCAATGTCTCCTAGTACCTCTCTCCTCGTGCTGTCAAAAGCTCTTACCACCATAGCACTTTGACACATGTTTGACCGGTCGACCGACAACCTGGCCAAGGTGGCGTTGGGCAAGACGTTGAGTGCAGATCCATTGTCAATGAGTACCTTGGCAACTATGCAACCTTTACATTTTACTGTTACATGCAGAGCTTTGGTGTGGTTTAAGCCTGCTGGGTCTATCTCTTCTTCTGAGAAAGTGACAAAACTGGATGCCTGAATTTGTCCCACTATCTTCTCAAATTGCCCCGGTGTGATGTCGGGGTTTACGAAGGCCTAATCCAGAATTTTCTGCAAGGCTTGACGGTGCACCTCTGAGCTCAGAATCAGTGACAATAGTGAAATTCGAGCAGGTGTCTTCCTTAACTGTTCGACCACGTTGTACTCACTTTGCTTCATTATTTGAAGCAATAGTTCTTCCTGTTCTTCTGGTTCCATAGGTTCTGCTTTCTCCGCTTTCTCAACCTCCTCTTCCGTGTTCCCTCGTGGCTTTCCCATTTTTACTTTCCCTTTCTTCTTTTCCTTTTCTTCACTCCCGTAACATCTCCCACTTCGGGTTATAAACTCAACTTCTTGCTCAAGTGGGGAGGATTTTATGGTAGTGACGGGCTGGGGGTTTGATTGGGGAGTAGCATTGCTAGAAGGTCCAGCGTAAGTCATCTTGAAGTGCTCATGAGGAGTGAAGCATGGTTTAGGAGGTGCTGAGGGTGAAGCAAGGCTAGGGGCCGGTGTATTGCTCAATGCTCCTTGAGTGAAAACTTGGAAGTTATAGTTCCAAGGTACAGCATGAGTGTTCATGACTGGGAGCTGGGGCAGGGTTCGGATAATTGTTACTGGTGGTGATGATGCTGGGGCAGAGAAGATCATTCGGTGATTAGAAGTGGAGGCATTCTGGCCAAATCTAGCCATATTTACTCCGCCCTCCATTTTCGACCTTGCTTGGCATCTTAAGACTTTGAGGGATAGTAAGTTCTGGACCTCTTGTTTGAACTCTTCACAATTTTGTAGCTCGTGGTTAGCTGCTCTTCCGTGGTAGGGGCATCCCGTATTGCCTTCAGGTTCTAGCGTTTGAGGGTAGAGGTATCCTTCCCTTACTGCTGTTGTAAAAATTTCCTCAAAGTGAGGAATCAATTGATCTACCTCCAAGGTTGACCCTTCTCCTTCCAAATCTATCATATTCGCTCTATTGCCCATACCATGATTGGGTAATGGGTTTAAGGTGACATTGGGGAGGGAGCCATTCCCTTCGATTTTCAGCCACCCGTTTCTAATTAGAGCGTGCACCCTTCCCCTGAGTGCTCCACAATTATCAGTAGAGTGCCCCTGTGCCCCTCCATGATACTCACACCGGGCACCGGCATCATACCACCTGGGATATGGCGGCTGAATTGGGTCAAGGGGAATCGGCACTATTTGATTTATACCGATGAGATATCGGTATATTTCGCTGAGTGGGAGGGGAAGAGGTGGATCAGGATTTCTTTGGGGTCTTGGGTTATTTTGAGGTGGTCTGGGTTGAGGGGGTTGTGGAAGTGGTCTGGGCTGGTAAGTTGATGGTGGCGGATACTGTGGGCATGGGTGAGGATAATTTGGGAGAGGGGGTGGAATATTTGCAATAGTTGGGCCATGAGGGGGAGGATATGGCTGGTAGTTATTTGGAGGTAATGAAGATTGGGTGTTCTGTCGAGTGATGGAATGCACATTACCCTCTTTCTTCTTGCCAAAACTGGTAGTTTTCTTTGTAGGATTCTCAGTCAACTCCTGTAGTCGTCCCATCCTTAAGTTAGCTTCTATCCTCTCGCCAGCTTGGATGATGTCCGAGAAGCTATTGAAGGTGTTCTCAATCATCAGATTAAAATAAGGTGCCTTCAACGTCTTAATGAACAAAGAGCATAGTTTATTGTCAGTCACTAGAGGATATACTTCTGCGGCTTTCTCTTTCCATCTCTGGGCATATTCCTTGAAACTTTCCCTGTCTCTCTGCACCAAGTTTTGGAGGTTTCTCCTTGTGGGGGCAACATCGCAGTTGAACTTGTATTGTTTCAGGAAAGCGTCAGCCAAATCTTTCCAGGAGCGTAATTTGCTCCTGTCCAACTGAATACACCACCTCAAGGCTGCCCTGGAGAGACTCTCATGAAAGAAGTGAACCAGGAGTCTATCGTCTTCTGTCAGGGCAGACATTTATTATCTTAGTGGCCAAGTGAATGCGCGGGTCTGTCCGGGACTTTGAACTTAGGCGGCACCACCACATCAGGCACCAATCTTAGTGACGCCACATCAATTGAACTATACATGTTCAGTCCCTCTATTGCTCTTAATCTCTCTTCTAGAGCAGACAGCTTCTCATTTTCTCTCGTCTTATTTTCTCCTTCTACTGCATGAAATACTCCCCCAGTTGGGAAATGAGGGGTGGAATGAACTGGAGGGATCGGAATTGAAGGGTATGGCTTGGCATTTGGGACAGTCGGGTAATGGAAGAAAAGAGGGTCATTATTCAGGGGAGGCGGATTGATTGTAATTGTCGGATCCGGGATAGGTGGCTGAAAGGTGAAAGAGGTTGAAGCATGACGAGAATCAACCGTTGTAAGAGGTGGGGGAGGTAGTGGTAAGTTAGGCTCTGAGCTAGGCTTATTATGGGACATCTCTTTCATTAGTCTCATGAGCTCTGAGACCTGGTCTTTCAATTCGGACACTTGTCCTTATAGGTTCTGGACTTGTTCCTGGTCTTCCATTAGCCTTCTTATTCGTGACCTCGTTAAGTACACTCGTCTGGGTTGAACTGCGTGTCTGGTCAGGCTTGCTTTATTTGAAGCAATGTTGATTTTCTGTAGGGAGTAAAAAAAAGTTTTTAATGAATTTCTAATTTTGTAAAAAAAATTAAAGGTCCTGGTTTGGAGAAAGGATACAGTGGCATCTGAGAATGAATTCTGCAGAAGAATAATTGCATCAATTTTATCATGGCATCGTTCGATAGTCTGATGATGAATGACTGGATTGAATGAGCATCTATGATACCTGTCCATATGGCACATCTAATTTTTTGCATAACCCTAGCGAGGGGGTTCCTACGGGAGACATACTATTCATTCACAATTTTGCTAAACAATGGCCCAAAGTTATTCCATTAATCGAATAATTCATACATGGCATTCTTTACATTGGCCTAGGCTCAAGGAGATTCTTAATAATGTCATGACATTTCCTGAGATATTCATACAGCCTTTCTTCTTGTCTGGTGGGGTTGAATATTATCAGGGCATACTTGGATTCAGGTAAGAGTTCTTGTTTCCCCTGTGCCATCATTCTCTCAAGCTGGTCAACATTTTCTTTTAGCTCTTGATAGAGAGTGGCTTGTCTTCCTTTTCCCTTCCTTTCTTTAGCACATTCTCTCAGGATATCATTGATAAGCTGTGCTTGCTCCTTCAGTTCAAGCTTCTTCTTTTTGCTTTCTTATTTATACTCCTCCATGAGTATCTCTTGGTATTTCATTTTCTCTTGAAGCTTGCCATTCTGTATTTCTGCTTCTTTCATTGTATCTTGGAGAGAGCTCTTCTCCTCTTCCCATCGCATTTCTTGTTCCTCAAACTCCGTTTTTTCCGCCCTTGCTCCTTCCCTTAACCCTTTTACTTTTCTTTTGAGGATCTGCTGTTGGTCCTCCAACTGTCTTATTCGTTCTTGTAATTGTCGATTTTCGGTATTCGCCTTTTGTAGAGAGTCAGCCAAATGAGCACTAGCTTCTTCTGAAAGGATGTTTCGACGAGGGTCACTGCCTTCGAATTTGGCTAGATTTGCAGTTAGGTGTCCTTGATCCCTGCCAGCCCTCCATTTAAGATAATTGCCCGTGACACTCGGACCTTTAGGCAACCTTTCCATCATAGTGATATTTTCCCAGGATTTGCGAGCTACTTTCAACTTTTCTTCACTATCGAGCTTATGATAGAAATGACCTTGGTGGTATTCTTCAATACTGATTGCGGACTGGGTTGAGCCGAACTGCCTCATTACTAATGCTGGCATGTAAATTGTGTGTCCGGTCACTCCAATTAGGGACACTGTATGATTACCCCCTGTGCTGAACAAAATAGGTTGACCCGACGTCCACAATTTCTTCCAACAGTAGTTATGGCTGTTGAAGCTCAGAATCCGCTATTGCCACTGCAGCTCGTCCTTTGGGCTGATTACTAATCTGATCATCTTTTCAATAAGAGGCTGGTCAAGATACCAAGTTAACCCCTTTGTTTCTATAGGACACATGTGACTGATGATCCAGAGGTGTAACAATTGAGAACAACACTTGATGGACCCCTTCCCTTGTTAACGATAGTAAGTAAGAGTTAATAAAGTCTCTATAAGAATTGCCGGTATCGGGTTGACTTTCTGTTTTTCTACTGCCCAGAATATCTCTACAACGCTGCCGGTTATAATTTCCGGAGGCCCAGGGAACAAAATCAAGCCATAGATCCCCAAAGCAAGCACCAATGAAGCTTGATCCCATTGTTCATCCTGGATGTATCGATTTAACCACTTCCTGAGGTAAGTCCAATACCATCCATGCGTATTTCCTTTGATAGTTTCTCTTGCCTTCGCTTCTTCAGGGGGAATTCCCAACATATGTGCAAACCGTTTCCAGGTCTGCCTATGCTCAAGGTGTAAGTAGATCCGATTCTGCACCGCATAAGGAATTTCTAGCAATGCCTGATATTCTTCCATAGTGAGGGTAGTATCGATATCATTGAAGGAGAACACTCCATACTTGGGGTTCCAAACCGACAGCATGGCCTTTAATGCTGAAATTTGGACTTTGACTCGTATCAAGGTCGTAATCCTTTCGTATTTTTCCTCGAACTTCACCTTGATGTGATCGGGAAGCGATCTCCAACTACTAGATAGACCCTCGAGATCGGTCATTCTGACCTCAACCTTACTTAGGTCCAATAGAGGTAACGGGCTAGTATCTGCCTTGGTGGCATCACTTTGTGGGGGTACTGAACTATGAGGTGGTCTGGACCACGGTTTAGCATTTTGTTCTTGTCTAGGAACTTCTTCTGCCGACTGACTTGAGGATGCCATGTTAAAAATGATGCTTATTCTGTTATAGACCTTAATTCTATAAGGCCAAAGTAGAAAACTTGTTAACAGGGTAAATTCGGGTAATTTGAATTATATTGTTGGCAGGGTAACACCCACACATTTGTCAAAGTAGGAAAATGTGCAGATCCTCCTAACAGTATGATCTAGGATTACCCTCAAAATAAAAACACAAATAGAATATGATAAGAGCAAGTATGTCCCTTTCGTCCTATAACCGGGAAAATCCTAGTACCGGGTAGGTGCTACCTAATTGGCTATTTCTATCTTATGAGGTAGTTTGCTATGGCTTCCAGCTATTGTGATGGTTTAGCTCAAGGTCTAAATTTCTAAAAGCCACTGGTTCCCAAATTGCCCCCACTATAAATAGTAGAGCCCCATTCTATCACCATGATACTAACGGGAGAGTTCCACAGGTATCACAGTAAATAGAACGAGTTTCAATATGAGCAAAAGCCTTCACGGATACTAATGGGGTAAAACCCATCGGTACCGCTACATGACTCCCTCCTATTTTCCTAAAAGGGTAAGAAAGCCTGGGTATAGGGCTGGAGTGTGTGAGGACATTGTGTGAGTATTCAGTGTGTGAAGGGACACCTTTACCTCTTCCCAGTACGGGGGAGTTTTTTTCTTTCCTTTTTTTAGACGAAGAGTGTTGTAGGGAATAAGACAATCGAGATAAGCAAAATGGTTAGTAAAAATAACAATAATCAATAGATAGAGATTTTCCAATTTTGTAAATTAAACCCACCTAACTACAGTTTGAGCATAAAATTAAATCTGCTTTTGGACCTCTAATCCGGGGTTAAGGTGAAATGGAGTCCCTAGTGGAGTCGCCAAGCTGTCGCAATGTATTTTGCGGTCGCCTGGACGAACACTCACCGAAGTGGGAAAGAGTGAGGAGTCGCCACTTTAATTTTGAGGGAAATTAAAGAAAACCATTTGTGAAAATAAATTAAAATGAAACCACTTCGAAAACAAAGATTCTAGGTTCGGGGTCCGTATACGGGCGGGGAAGGTGTTAGGCACCCCGCCTCATCCCTCTATGAGGGCAAACAGATTTGACACTATGCCCTTTATAAATTAAAATCGGTAGTTAAGGGGGGTTAGAATGAAGATGTTAATCCCTTTGATAAAAGAGAATATTTAATTTTTCACTGGTTCGGGTTACCCAGATACATAAATAAATGAGATGACCCTTAGTGAGTTGGTGTTGTGTATCAGTTTTTGTTTAAGGGGTTACTTTGCGTATTGTGCTATTTTAGTTTGGATTTGAGAAAATCCGGGTAAAGGCTTTTCCCGATCTCTAGGGATAATTTATTTAAAGTTTAAATGAAGGATCTCAGATAAAAACTCTCCTCCGATCTCCACATATTAAAATTTTGGTTGAGAATAGGATAAGAACTCTCCTCCGATCTCCTTTTAATGTTCCTTAAAATTTTGATTGAGAATCGGATAAGAACTCTCCTCTGATCTCTTTAAATAATTATTAAAAATTTTGATTGAGAATCGAATAAGAACTCTCCTCCGATCTCTTTTAATATTTATTAAAAATTTTGATTGAGAATCGGATAAGAACTCTCCTCCGATCTCTTTTAATATTTATTGAAAATTTTGATTGAAGATCGGATAAGAACTCTCCTCCGATTTCTTTAAATAATTATTAAAAATTTTGATTGAGAATCGGATAAGAACTCTCCTACGATCTCTTGAGATTTAATTGCGATCGTATATCGTGAAGACCTTAGACTAAAGTTTCTGGCATCCGTAGAAGCTGAGAACTCGAATAAGGCTTCTCTTATCCCGTTGGTGCCTTATAACTAGGTAGGGGATGCGGACTGAATTTTTACCAATCTCCTATGTGATCGCCTTAGCAATACCTTTTGATAGGCAACATTCTCTCTTCCGCTTACTAGTCTGGGATCCGATCTTATCTCGGTCCCCTACTATACCAGGCTATCTCCAAAACGTGTTTAGTGGTTCGACTTTATAATTTTTCTCCGATTTATTATCCAAACTTTAATTATTTTAAGGAAATTCTCATGTTAAGATATAGCTACCAACGTTTTATCAAACTACCTACACGTTACCCATAACCAGAACGCCTATATTAGGAGATAATAAAGACTAAGAACAGATAAATAACATGAACTGATGTATCAAAAGATAAACTCAAGAGAAAATGTAATACCCCTCACCCGTCTATAGTATAGCCGAGCAAGGCATGCTACACGGCGTGCCGGAACACCTAGTCTGTGATTATCTCATTTCTTGAACTCAAGTTGATTTTAAGAAGTCATTTATGTAATATTCATATCATGTTGATACTATTGTCACACTTTGTTAAAATCAGTGTTTCAAGACTAGTAATAAAAATTTGGCAAGGTGCCGTCTATATTTAGGACAAACTGTCCTTCCAAACCTGTTGAAAACAGTTTAATATTATGATATCAAAATCTCAAATATTTCACAGTCTCTATTTCTCAGTAAAGTCAATAGACTTTTACAGTTATTAAACAGTTCCATAATACACTCCATAATAATTTAAATATATATAGAAAATTTCTATGTTATTTAATATGTACAAAATATTACAAACCTTAGAACTTTCATAACATTATAAAATACAGGGCTGAATTTCAAATATACAACAAAAGTACAAAATACAAGATATCCTAAGTCCTACCATGTATGCAATGCAGTGCAGATGACTCTGGACTCCTGTGCAGATCTGACGTCTCACCTGGTCGTAGGTCTGCTGGGCTCCCCAGCTGTATCTCCAATACCTACGCGTTGCAAAAGCAACGCGCTAAGCAATTTTGCTTAGTGGTGCCAAATATAAAGAAATATATACTAAAATAAAGTAAATAAAGTGTTTACAAATTTTTGGTGGTGCTGTATGTCAGTAGACTGGATTTAGGTATTTGAATTTAATAGCACTTGAATTATCGCCTGTAGCCTATATCTGACTGCATCGATAAACGGATATACTAGCACTGGGTACCTAGTCCTCGGGCTGTCACACCATCGGTCACAAAGTGTCTCCCGGTGTGCAAATAACGTGGCTAAAAAGCCATATAGTCAATCTGGCATTAAGCCAAAAATAAATACACAATATGTATAGCCGTAAGCTATTAAAGTCACAGTGCGGCATAATAAACCGTAAAAACACAGTATGGCATTAAGCCATTTACAGAACAGCTATCAGAATCCTATTGGCATGCCAACCTATCCATACTAGTCAACTAGGCAAACTAGGGCACATCATTAATTAATTGTTTAATTCTTCAATTTTTGGAGTTTACTAACTATTATATAATTCACAAGTCAATGCATATGTTGACCTTTTTAGGTAATATGGATAAGTTGTTTCTAGCATCAATATGTCACAATTTATATCTCAATATGCTGCCAATATAGTGCAATTTACCATTTTTACAAGTTGGCATTCATTGGCAAAATGCTTCAAGCATCACTGTATGCAAAATGTCAAATTCTCAATTTTTGTGTGTTAGATTGGTCTAGCTTAAAGTCCTATTTCCCTTGGTTTTTAGCTTTTGGTCAAAGAAGCAAAATTGTAGCTCTATGTCTTATTGCACACGGAGCAAAATTTCAGGTCATTCCGAGTTGTGTAGACCAAGATATAGTCAATTTGCTAAAGCTGGACAGATTGCACTTTTAGTGCACAATTTGATCAATTTTTATGTCACTTTTGGTTCGGCAGTTTTTATGCCCGAACTTGTGCAAGCCATTTGACTTGGTTCTGATCATTTCTGGGCTTTGGTGTCTTCATAAGACTTGTAGATATAGGTTTTAACTATTCATGGTCAAAATTTCAGGTCAATTGGACCTGTTTTGAGTGAGTTATGGCCTAAACACTAACTACTGCCCAAATGGTCAGTTTTCAGGCCTCAAATGCACTAATCCGGATTTGGTCACTTTTTAAGGTCAGTTTCTAGGCAGAATTTTGACAACATTTCTGCATGAAAGTTGGCCTATTTGGTGTCTAGTTTCACCCCATATTGGCCTCATACCAATTAGGTTCACAGTTTGGCACTTACGGCCTAATTTAGGTGCTGCCTCCAATACACAACCTGCACAAAGCACATACACTCCCAATTTGATGTTCCTTCTCCTCCTCATTACTACAATATTCAATCAACAACACTTCCATACATATATTGTAAACAATTCCAGCAAAAATTTTGGGTAGAATACTCAAGTGCACAAGGCACACAATACACTATTAAACTTCAATATTTACATCCACCCAAATTCAACATACTTCAATGTTAATATTACACATATACTTCAACATATTCATACTTCAATATCACTTACACTTGCTGCCCACAATTTAACATTAACATATATCATTAATAACCACATGTTCACACATAAATTCATGCTATTAGGGGCTGCCAAACATGGCAGTTTGCTCAAGGCATCAAGGTTCCATTTCACACCTTTAATCTAAACACTACATGCACATACTTATGCACAAACTTACTACAACTTTCATTTGAATTAATCAACCTTCATTTTCATTCACTAGAAGTAAAAATAACTCAAGCTCAACAAGGGTTCATGGCTGTCGAAAATGGACAAGTCCATTTCTCACTATTTCTTTCATTTCTCTTCACCAAAACACTCACCTCAACCTAAACACAAGCTTTACTAAAGCAAGGGAGAGGTTTTGGACACTTACAACTTTTGGAGCTTATCAAAACTTTTAAAGCTTATCAAAACTTCACCAAATATCTTCCTTTTTGTTCTCAATAATCTGCCCAAGAGGTGTAGACCAAGTTTAATGAAAGAATTTAAGTGGAAACATGGCGTGAAGGTGCTTGCATGAGAGATTTGGAAGCTTTGCCCATGGTGTTTTCATGGTGGTCCATTTCGGCTGGAGAAGATGATGCAGAAAACTAAAGTGTTTAGTGGACATACACATGTCCTTTAGGTGTTTAAATACCCCTTAGTGCCCCACTCACTTTTAATTAAGTAATTTTATATGTAAAGATTTTAATTATTCACTTTATACCCCATTTCTTGCACTATTAATATAATGTACCACAATTTTAATTTTTAAGACATTTATAAAGTGTAATATCATTTATTTTTAATGGACATTGAGGTCAAAAGGCAACTCTAGGTGTCAAATGACCAAAATACCCCACTTCGGATTATATTCCCGATTTTTTCGGTAATACCGATTTTTGTCTGTTTCTCGATTTTTCGTTTTTCTTTGTACTAATCTATTAATTTTTCTTTGATGTTTTTAGTGTCAATTACATTTCAATAAAATTTTATTTATGTCTCAAAATTAAATTCAGAGGGTTCCCCGCGGTCCTGGGGTCGATAACAGCCTTCTCGGTGCGGTCACCCATCGCTGTGGTGCTAGCTCGTTTAACTTAGCATCATTTTCTCTCTTTCATTTTTGTTTGATTTTTCTTGTATTTTCTTTTTATTTATTTCATCATTATATGTCTGTTCACTATCACCGAAGTCTAGTTCCAAATATCCTAACTTGCCTGGACTGTTATTTGACTATTGGAACAACTGAACGTACAGAACACGTACAGTGGGGATGTTACAGAATAAACACCTACGTAGGGGCCTTTTAACATAAGATAAACTTGACGAAAATTACGAGCATGAAAATAAAGAAAATAAAAACAAACACTGGATAAGGCAACAGTTCGGACACTCACCTGTAGGGGGTTGAACCTATTGAACTAACTAATGGAGTCACGAATGTTGTAGAGTTGCGTGCTAATAGTCTAGGGACTAATGCTTGCTTTGAAATGAAGAATACCAAGTTAGAGTGTAGTTGAGCCGGAATGACAATAACCAGGTTCGAATGAAATTGAGCTTGGAAAATAAAAGTGGATATAAAAGTGATGACAACAGAACTGAAACTAAGAGGGGGGGGGGGGGTATCGTAGAGCAATGAACAAACTAAAAATAAAGAGTTCTAGTGTCCAATACTCCTTCAGAGAAAATACTTTAGAAAACTGGTTTCTGAAGTTCTTTTCTATGTTGAAAGATTAAAATAGCAGAGTAGCAAAACTGAATTGATTTTCAGAGCCTTTCCACTATAATCACCACCCTTTTTTCTTTTTCCGTCCCCCTTCAACAGTTTTCATACAGGTATTTATAGGGACCGGGTGCTCCCAATGAAGGGTCAAGATTTTCTTTGAGGGAGATGGAAGGTTTGGATTTTAAAGGACATGATCTGATGCTTGGGAATTAAAGAGAATCAAAATGAACGGCTGAGATCCTTTTCAGAATATTTGTCCATTCTCTTTTCTAATCTGACGGCTCAAAATTTTCTTGTCAAGAGCGATCCGAGGGCTGGGAATAAAAGGCGACGGTCTTATCGTCTTCTTCTTTGATCCAAGGGCTCTGGACCTGTCCTTACAAGTAAGATCAACGGTGGAGATCGAGATGTACAGGACTTCCATGACACGTCCTAGCGACTGTCAGTAATATAGGTGATTCTGCAAAAGAGGCGTGCGGTGGAGATTTGATCTCGTCTGCAACGCTTTAACTACCTCGGCTCTGATTATGACGACAGTTATTGGAAGTTGTCTTATTCTCCTTGCTTTTCAATCTCCCATTCCTTCCGACCTCCCTAATATGATCTTTTTCCGATCTCTCATGCTGGGCCCCCTCTCCCGATCTCTCCCATTCCTGAGTCTTCTCCTTTATCCGGGCCGATTCAGTCAAAGCATTTATTCCTTCGGTTTTCGAGGCATCTGCTTCGTTTTCTGCTAGTAATAAATGCTCAGACCTTCTCTATATATACCTTTAATGGGAAATCCTTCAGCATTTCATTTTCTCCTCTTTCTGTCTCACTTTTCCTGTTCTAACTGCTCTAGCCACAATCCGACCATGGTAGCTGTTTTTGATCTTTTTCTGACTGTTCCCTTTGTTTATCGACTGAAAATTTATGACCCCGGTGATCAGAAAATCACAATGGCCACCTCTAATGACAGAGAGAGAACCAGACTAATTTACCGATCCAGATCGAAAATGTCGATCGTGTTGATCTCGAGTCAGTTGACCGATCTAATCGGCAAACCGATTTCGGGCGAGAAGACTGCTAATTTCCCTCTTATCATTGGTGACTGCCCTTCAAAGTTTACTTGGCTCCTCACCACATTAGGTGTCCCGACTGCGGCTTGGTTCCGAGCGATAACATTGACGACGACCTCTCTTATCTTCATGAGAGTCATAGTCACCCCATCTGAGCTGTACATCTATCCGATATCGATGGTTGGTTTCCTGATCAAACACATCTTTTGATTCAGCCACGAGACTAGGCTTTAACATAGGTCTTTACTAGGTAGGATGTACCGCTGATCTCTAGATATCGCCCAAATGATGTAATCTGACCTTTAATATAATTCGATCTCCAGAGATCGCCCAAATGATGTGATCTGACCTTTAATGTAATCCGATCTCTTGAGATCGCCCAAATGATGTAATCCGACCCTTTGGAAATGAAATCTTATTTTGACAATTATCATTTTATTATTATTGCATTGGTTATTTTTCGATCTCTAAGTGTGTTTATCCGATCTGATTCCTAACTTAATAGCCTTTAGCCGATCTGTAATTCTGAACATCTACCTTAGTTCGCCGATCTTTAACTAGCCGACCTCCCCTTATTTATTTATGGAGTTTCTGGAATGTTCTTGTAACGTGTCAGAAAAGCTGGCGAATCTCGCTATCCGATGCGCCGCTTGGGACATTGTGAGCATTAAATGCTCAGACGGGTATAAATAGGGGATGGGTCAGCCAGTTGCTCCCTTATGTCATTTTCAGCATCTCGCGAGCGATTCCAAAATTCTCTAGTTTCTTCAAGTTCTTCCGACACCGATCATACTCCGGCAAGGGTTTTGATCTTTCTTTTAGTTAAATATTCTCTTTTCTTTGAAAATGAGTGGCGCCGAGGGTTAGAGAGCGGCAAGCCCCCCTTCCGTTCACGTCTCGTGGTCGTCAGATGAAGTTGAGGTGGTTGGGCCAAGCGTGCGATCTGATGCTCCCATGACCTCCGTTTCAGCTCGTGGTCAAGCGGGACCCTCAATACGAGTGCATCCCTCAGGGAGAGAAAACCTTCCTGTGGATGAGCTGCTGTCAATCGTTCAAGAAACCTATCTGCAAACGTTTAGCCAAGAATATAACCTTTAGCCCGATTCATACGAACTTATCAGGTGTTATGGCGACCTCCGAGCCGATCACTTCTTCGAAGAAAATGATATGATCATGGTATACGAAGAGCAATTAAAAGCCGGGCTGCGGTTTCCCCTTGATGACTTCTTCAAGGAAGTTCTGAAATTCCACCAAGTATGTATAGCCCAAGTACATCCGAACTCATAGCGGATCCTGGTAGCATTCAAAGGCCTCTGCCGAGCTAAGGGACTCAGTCCAATAATGAAGGTGTTCGCTGAGCTACATAGGCTAACTCATCGAAAGGACGACGAGTATTGGTTCTTTCAGGCGAAGCCGCATTGCGGGCTTTTTACCGATCTGCCTTCCTCACTGAAGAATTGGAAGAACCGCTTCTTTATTTTGAGGAGCAAGATTCCGAACAGTTTTGAGGGTTTCCCACGTAGCTGGCTGCATCTGGGCCCCTCACTTCCGAAGCGCATCACCCTGAATAGGGAAGAGGGCATAATGGTGATGGAGCTGAAAGATTAGGCGGCCACTCAGAAGTTCTCTTGTTTAGATGCGGTGACAGCCAAACTGCATCATTGGACAATGCAGCTGATTACCAACGAAGAACGCGGGTTTCAACTCTCTGACCTCGGCCTTAGTACTTTCTATATCTCTGATCTTTGGACCTTAGGGAACTCACTGACTTTTTCTTTGTGCAGGCATGGTGAGCGGCAAGGCTTCCAAGGAGAGCCGAAAGCAGAAGAGAGAGGTCTCCAGAAAAGTGCGGGAGATGAAGCACGCCGAGGCCTCTCAGACGCCAAGGCACGACCCAGAGGAGATGCAGGGAGGCTCGCCCCGACCCTCGGGACCGCCGATCCCTGAAGTAGAAGTGATCCGGTCTCCTCCTCGACAAGAAGAACCGCCACCTCCGACAGTTGCTCCAAGTGCGGAAGGGGGTCCTTTCCAACCTCTTACAAGGACCCTTTCCCGCGGCGCTCAAGTCCTGATTCACTCTCTGGAGAAGAACCAAACTGTTCGAGAGAATCCGAGTTTGGCTAAGGTTTTGGGGGCCTCCATCTGCCTTCAAGAGGATCGGAATAGGCTGACCCCAAACAGTCTCGACGATATCCTAACCCAGACTATGAGCCTGAGCATGGAGAGTTTGGTGAACCAACATATCGTCTGGGAAAAGGCTCATCATTTAAAGCAGGAGATCCAAAAGGTGGGTCAGGAAGCGGCTTTCGCCCGAGCTCAACTTTCATCCGCTCGAGATTATATAGCTGAAATTGAGGGGCAGATGAAATTCTATGAGGATAAATTGGCCAAGCAGCTCATGTTCTTGAAGAAGCTTGGGCGCTTCGAGCTGCTGATGTCACTCGCCTCACTGCAGAACTTAGAGTGAAAGAAGAAGAAGCAGTGACGAGGGAGGCCGGTGCTTATGTGAACGCCCACGGGGACCTTTTGGCCGAGCTCAAGAAGCGTTATCCCGAGGAGGACTTTTCCTGGATGGTGGACCTGGCTCCCTAAGACGAAGAGGATAGCGAGGAGGAGGCTGAGGGTGATAGAGATGGTGAACAAAATGTAGAACAGGCTGGGGGTGATCCTCCAGCCGAATGACTTGTATTTTTTTATTTTGAAATGAAATGAAGTTCTTTCTTTTTGTTCACTGACTTGATGAGATCGGAACGAATCTAAATTGTACAAGCGCCTGACTGTCTGAACCAATTAGAACATCAAACTTAAAAGTGATTATTAATCCAAGTATAAGAAGTCGGAAAAACATTGTAAGCATGAGATCGGCTGAGAACAAAACCCGAACGGGACTTAAGATTATTAAAATTGGAAACCTGATTTGAACACTTAAGATCGAAAGCATCATTAAACCAGATTAAAACCTTATCATTATTAAACGATTATCCATAAAATTTTAAAAGGGAGATCGGATATAAAACTGGATGGCACGAAGACCTAATGTTAGTTTGATTTCATTTGACGAGAGATCGAAAATGTGATTAACTGGCCAAGAGACTTAATAATTGGTTCAAGAGATCGGTAAGGATTTGAGTGATACGGAAACTTGGTATTGGTTCGGTTTCTTTGGAGAGAGATAAAAATGTGATCGTCTGGCAAGAAGACTCGGTGTCGGTTTAGATCCCTATGAAGAGAGATCAGAAACGAATGGAGACTTGGTGATGGGGATCGATTTCAAAGTTTATTGATTTCTGGGATCGACCAAAATATGGTGTCGACAGCGACCCTATGCCTTTCTGAAGATTGAGCTTGAATGGGATCAGAGAGTATCAATAATCTCTTTAATCAATCCATGAGCTTGAGCCTAGAGGCGGCTGCCACTCAACATATGGTGAAGGAGAAGGTGAACTTCCTTAGGCGGGAGATGTTTAAGGCAGTCAATGAAGCTATGGCCTTTAAGAATAATCTGACCGTTACTGGTGCTAGGGTGCATGAGTTAGAGAAGCAAGTGCCATCTTCTGAAGAGCATGTAGCTCGACTACGTAAAGAGCTGGAGGATGCCAAGGCGAGTCAAGCTACTGATCTAGCTAAATTTTTAGAAGAGCTTAAGGCGAAAGAAAATGAAATAATTGAAAAGGAGGCCAACACCTATGTGCAAGCCTATAGTGGCCTTTCTTGCTGAGCTACTGAAACGTTATCTGAATAAGGACTTCGCTTGGCTCGAAAAGCTTGCCCTTGGTGCTGAACCTGAGAGTGAAAGTAAGGATAAGGAGGCTAAGGGTTCTGTAAGTGTAAATGATGATGTACAGGTGAGTGGGGATCCACCTACTGAATGACTTGTACTTACCCCTTTATTTAATGAAATATGACTCTTTTGTTCACATCTTCTTTTTTTATTAAGACTGTTTATGCTAATCTATTTAGTTTTTATCTGAAAGATTGTTCTTTTTGTATCTTTAACTTCTTAGAGGTCTAAAAAGTCTTTAAAGGTCTGCGCCTTAAGTTTGAGTTAATTTTTAGCGCAAAGAGCTCGGTATTATTGAGTGAAGTTTAGGTAAGAACTTTAGTTTCTCAGATGAGGTCTATCCTTGGGCAAGATTTGTTGCCTCGAATGAGGGCTTTATGCCTCAGGTGAAGCCTTTATGCCTCGAATGAGGTTTTTATGTCTCAGATGAGGTCTTTATATCTTAGATGAGGTCCTTATACCTCGAATGAGGTTTTTATGCCTCAAATAAGGTCTTTGCACCTCGGATGAGGTCTTTGTGGCTCAGATGAGGTCTTTGTGCGTTGGATGATGTCTTGACATTTTTTATCTTTAGAGATCGGTGATAATGTGTAGAGATTAGATGTTTTTTCAAAGATCGGATAACACTTATTGAAAACTGAATTTGAACTTCTCATTTATTGATAATATTTTTTCGAATTGTAAACATTCCATGCCCATGGGAGTTCGCTCCCACCTGGGTAAGCGATCTTGTAAACTTCTGAACGAATTACTTTCGAAATTACATATGGTCCTTCCCAATTGCTTCCTAGTTTTCCTGGTCCTACTATACCTCTTAAAATATCTAGTCTTTTCATTACTATATCACCAACAGTAAAGGATATGTGCTTTACCTTTTGGTTATACATGCTTGTCATTCTCTAATGATATTTTGCCATTCTAATGAAAGCTCAGTCCCTTATTATTTTTGCTAGATCAAAATTGAATTTGAGGTATTCATCATTCATTGCTGCTTTTGGACTCTCTGTTCGAGAGCTTAAGATGCTGATCTCTATGGGGATTACTAACTCGGAGTCGTATGCTAGGGAGAAGGGAGTTTCATTAGTTGCTGATCTGGAAGTAGTTTTAAATGCCCATAGTACAAATGGGAGCTCTTCTTGTCATCATCCTTTTCTTTATCTAGTTTTCTTTTTAGCAAACTTAGGATAGTTTGGTTAGTGACTTCTATCATGCTGTTGGACTGTGAATGATATGTTGAGGTAAACTTGAGGTCAATTCCCATTCTGTGCAAAATCCTCTAAATTTGTGTCCTTTAAACTGAGTTCATTGTCTGTGATGATCACTTTGGGGATGTCGCTATGAAAAAAGATATTTTTCTTGAAAAAAGATATGGCTTTCTTAGCAATGATGAGTTATGCTGCTTTTGATTTGGACCATGTAGTGAAGTGGTCTATGGCAACGATAACATACTGCCTAGATCCAATAACTTTTGGAAATGGTCCGAGTACATCTATTCTCCATTGGTAGAATGGCCAGGGACTTTCGATTACTGTTGACTTTTTTGCAGGGGTTCGAGGGATGAAACCGTGCTTTTGGCATTTTCTACATTGTTAAACTAGATTATTGGCATCGTTTACAGCTATAGGCCAGAAGTATCCTTGTCGAAATGTTTTTTTGCTGATTGTCTAAGCTCTTTCACGACTACCACATAGTCGCTTGATGCATGCATTTTAGATCATCATTTAGGTGTAATTTTTGCACACAATTTACCCTTGTTCATAGCTATTATTATAGATATTAACATATATTTAGTCAATTTTATAATTTTCACACTTCTTAGTTTAATTTTTGGAATTTACTTGTTTTGTAGGTTAAATCTGGAGAAATTTGGTGTATTTTGATCAGAGTAGCCATTTGGAAGAGATTAGAATTGAATTGCAAAAATTTTTGAAGTTGAGTAAAAAAATGGCCAAGAGCGACACAACCTGCAGCACAACCGATTTAGCTTATGTCGCAGGTTGTGTCGAATCATCAGATATTCAGGCCGAGAGCTACACAACCTGCGACACAACCGATCCAGCTTATGTCGTTTTTACTAGAAATGGCTGACGTGGCATTTGCGTTACTCTGACTTTTTACCTCACTTTCTCTGGAACCTTCCCCCTTTTTACCCATTCTAGGGCAGTCCCCTCACCTATATAAAGTCCCCTTTATCATTTTCTTTCCATATAGAGAGCAAGGGAGGCATTTTTGGCAAGAAAAGAAAGTGAGAAAGAGGGAGCACGTGAAGGGCATTTCTGCAGCAGCAGTAGCAGGAGCTCGTTCTACACGTTTCTGCAGTAGATTCTTCTGCATTTTTCTAGGTTCTTCTATTCCTTAACTTAGATTTCCATTATTTCTTCATTTATACACTTGGGTTTGTCTTGAAACAATGATTTGTGAGTAGTTGTTTGAGATTCTAGAGATGGGTTTGTAAATATTGTTTTGTATTGTGGTTTTGAACTGATTTAGCCATTTAAATGAGTATTGTTACATTTTGATTTATTGCTTGTGTGCTTATTGCCTTGCTTGATGAATGGGCCCTCATTAAGTTAAGCTTTAATCCTTAATAGATGGACTGAAAAGTGAATATTAGGGATAGATAATCTTGCAATAAACTTTATTTTCTTGGTGTTAGAGATAAGCTAAGAGGATTAAGGGGAACTTTCCAAAAATCAATTAGAGCTTTAAATGGGTTTTTGTTAGGTTTGAAATACCGTGAAAACAGGGTTTGATTTAATGAAAACCAACTTTGAAATGCTTGAAAAAGGTTTCAAAAATTTAAGAATTGATTTTCCTCAAAATTGCAATGCAATTCTCATGTGTTTGGCTAAATTAGGGATAAACCACATGCAAACAATATAGAAAATCCAATCTCTAGAATCACTTTAATTTTTATTGAATTTAGATTTATTTCCTCTCAATTTGATAAATAGAAATTTCAAATTAAATTTTGGTAATCTAGTTTAATTAATTTTAGTTAATTGTTTGATTTAGCTTAAATTCCTCAAATACCAATTTTAATTTTTAGATTTCATTTTTTATACCTTTAAATTTTGTCATTCTAATTAGCTTATACTTTTATTTCCAATTTAAGCATAATTTCCTGTGGGATCGATATCATTTTTTTAAAACTATACTACTGTGACCCGTGCACTTGCGGACACACCGTATCAAGTTTTTGACGCCGTTGCCGGGGAATTGTTTGTTTTTAAGTTGGATTTTAATTGTTTTAAGCTAATTAGAATTTTTATTTTCTTTTATTTTCACTACTACTCCTTGTGTTTTTCAGGTACTTTTCTTGTTTATGAGACGGTCGAAAAGCACAAGCGACACTGAATTGTTGTTTAATCCTAAAATTGAAAAATTCTGTCGAGCCAACAAAAAGGAACACAAGAGAAGAAAGGAAGCAGAAAAAGAAGAACAACAAAGATTTGAGCAAGAGGAGACAATTAAAAATATGGAGAATCAAAATAGAGCTATTGGTGGAAACAATGGAGGAAATGAGCAAAATAGGCATAATGAAGTTGTTAATCAAAATGATCCTAAGAGAAGATCCATGTTAGATTATGCTTTTCCTAGATGTGCAGATGTGAGAGATAACAGACCTATCATTGGAGCTAATCAATTTGAGTTGAAGACTGGTCTCATTCAAATGGTTCAGAATTCACAATTTGGAGGTAGTCCACTTGAAAATCCTCATTCTCATTTGAAGAAATTTTTGATAATATGTGGTACACAAAGGCAGCCTGGAGTTTCAGATGAAGTGATTCGGCTCACCTTATTTCCATTCTCTCTTCGGGATTCAGCATTGGAGTGGTATGACTCACTTCCACAAGCTACTATAGCTACTTGGGAGCAGCTATCTCAAGCTTTTCTATCTTAATTTTTCCCACCTGGGAAGACTACTCATTTGAGGAATTTGATGGTAGCTTTTAAACCAAGGGATGATGAAACTTTGTATGAATCTTGGATGAGATTTAAGGAGCTTGAAAGGCAATGTCCTCATCATGAAATACCGAAATGGATGATTGTTCAAAATTTCTACACCAGAGTTACTCCAGCCATAAGAAACACAATTGATTCACAAGCAGGAGGAGACTTCATGAGAATGACAAGTGAAGAATGCTATGATCTATTAGAGAAGATTGCTCATAATACCCACTTATGGGGAAATCCTAGAGCACTTGAGCCAAAGAAAGCTGGGATTTATGAACTTGACTCAGTTAGCTACATGAATGCAAGATTTGATCAGTTGACTCAGCTTCTTAGTGATTTTTGCACAAAGGCAACAACCTCAACTCCTACAACTATGCAACAAGTTGCCTACACAGATGGAACTCAAAGTTGTGGAGTTGATTACTCTTCTTATGGTGATGATTATTTGCAAGAACAAGCTGCTTATGCAGGAGGTTATCAACAGAAACCTATGGGAAATTCTTACTCTAATGTGAACAACTCAACATGGAGACCACAAGCAACTTTTGCTCAACAAGGTCAAAGCTCAAATTATGCTCATAACCAGCAGTTTATGCAGTAGAATAGGCCTCAATTTCAGCCTCAATTTCAGCCCACAAGGCAGCCACCACTTGGATATCAAGCAAGAGCACAACAATCCCTTCCACCTCATGAACCGAAACCAACCTTGGAAAGCATGATGGAGAAATTTTTTGCTGAACAAAGTAAGATGAATAGCAAATTGGAGGAAGAAATGCAACACATGAGACAAACCATGGATCAATTACAAGTCCATAACCGCATGTTAGAGACTCAATTGGCTCAACAAGCAAGCTCATCAGGAAGCAATTCCTATGGGAAACTACCTAGCCAACCACAAAACCCTCATGAACAATGTAAGGTTGTAACCTTGAGAAGTGGTAAGAAAGTTGGTCAAGAGAGCGAAAACAAGAGAGAAGAAAAAGAGAGCACAAAAGAAGAAAATTCAGTTGAGAGCAAGAAAAATGAAAAAGAAGAAGAAAGCAAAAGTGAGCAAGATGAGGGAGAGAAACCATACATCCCACCTGAACCTTACAAGCCCACCCTTCCCTACCCTCAAAGATTCATCAAGCATAAGCTAGACAAACAATTTGGCAAATTCCTTGAAGTGCTAAAGAAGTTGTATATCAATGTGCCATTCACTGAGGCACTATCCCAAATGCCAAGTTATGCCAAGTTTTTGAAGGAGATTCTTTCCAACAAGAGAAGGCTAGAAGATTATGACACCATCAACTTGGGAGAGCAATGCAGTGCTATAATTCAGAAGAAGTTACCTCCCAAACTCAAAGATCCGGGTGTGTTTTCCATTCCTTGTCATATTGGTGATAATTGTGTGGCAAATGCCTTATGTGACCTTGGAGCTAGTGTCAGCCTAATGCCTCTTTCAATATATGAGAAGTTGAATATGGGAGAGTTGAAGCCCACAAACATGTATCTTTCATTGGCTGACTGTTCAATTAAGTATCCAGAAGGCATTCTAGAAAATGTGCCTATCAAGGTTGGGAAATTCTACATTCCGGTGGACTTTGTCATTCTAGATATGGAAGAAGACACAAAAGTTCCTATCTTATTGGGAAGACCCTTTTTGGCAACAGCTGGTGCATTAATTGATGTAAAGGGTGAGAAATTGACACTTAGAGTGGGAGATGATCAAATGATTTTCAACATCAATCCAGCCATGAATAGGAAACATGAAGAAGTTGAGTCTTGTTTGCGGGTAGACATTATTGATGAGATTGTTCAAGAGCATTTCAGAAAAAGCTATCCACAAGACCCTCTTGAAAATTGCTTAGTCCATGGTGGGAGCATTGATGATGACAATCACAACATAGCTGCTTTTGCACAACACTTGGATAGCTCTCCACCACATCCTGAAGCCAAAATTTTTCAACTTGAAAAAGTGCAAAATTTGGAGATTAAACCACCATCATTAAAGGTAGAGGATGCCCCAAAGGTAGATCTTAAACCTCTTCCTTCCAACCTCAGGTATGCTTTTCTTGGACCCAATAGAACATATCCTGTTAAATTTAATGCATCTTTGACTGATATTGAGAATGAAAAATTGTTGAGAGTTTTGAGAAAATATCGAAGAGTTTTGGGTTATGCAATTGATGATATAAAGGGAATTAGTCCAATAGTTTGTATGCATAGGATATTCCTAGAGCCAAATAGTAAACCTTCTATTGAACACCAAAGAAGATTGAATACTACAATGAAGGATGTTGTGAAAAAGGAAATCCTAAAATTACAAGCTGCTAGACACAAAAGACTTTTGCAACTTGATGAATTAGAAGAATTGAGACTTGATGCTTATGAAAATGCTAGGATCTATAAAGAAAGAACTAAAAAATGGCATGATAAGAATATCAAGAAAAAGGACTTTAAAGAAGGAGATTTGGTTCTCTTATTCAATTCAAGGTTAAAATTTTTTCTAGGAAAATTAAAATCAAGGTGGTTCGGTCCATTCAAAATTGTGAAAATTTTACCTCATGGTGCTGTGGAAATTTTTGGTGAAAAATCTGGTAATTTCAAGGGTAAATGGACAAAGATTGAGGCACTATTCAGTTGGTGAGCCAATTGAGAAGATAGCAACCTGCTATCTCTTTCATTCTCCATAAAATCTTGAGTGAGTATGGTCAAGCTAAAGACCTAAACTTAGCATTTTTGGGCATAACTCATGATTTTTCATTGATTCTTTATTTCTTTCATATATATGTTTGTTTTAAGTTTTTTCTATACTCCTTATTCAGAGTTTGACATTGTTCTAATTTTCTTGTGCAAATGGGATACACTTCATTGCAAGCAAATGAGCATAAAATTTTTTGTTTTAGTCTAGCTTTAAATTTTTAGCTTTAAATTTTAGTTTCAAATTTCTTCACTTATAATTTTCATCTTTCTTTGGTTGAATATTTGTTGGTAATTCTTGCTGGATTCATTGCCCTCTTTGTTAATTTTAAGAGAAGAATTTTCCAAACCTTGTCATCTTGGTTTAACAAGAAAATTATTTGAATGTGGATGTGTGAATTGGTGCTTTGAAAAAATTATTTTTTATGAGTATTTGATGAACATAACAAATTGAACAATTAGAATTCATGTTATGAAGGTCTAATCATTTGAAATCTAATTTGTTTCGATTTTTTAGGTACTCTCTAATTTTGTCAAATTTGGGCAGCAGATTACACAACCTGCGACATAACCGGGTTTGCTTGTGTCGTCGCTTGTGTTCGCTGGGCACCCTTTTGGGCAGATTGTTACACAACCTGCGACATAACCGGGTTTGCTTGTGTCGTCGCTTATGTTCGCTGGGCACCCTTTTGGGCAGATTGTTGCACAACCTGCGACACAACCCCCCTATCCTTATGTTCTAACTTGTGTCGCCTGTTTGTTTTGCAGGATAAGAACTCACTTCACCAGAATGGGCCAGCAGCTACACCAAGCCCAAGCCCAAAAGCCCACTAACCCATTTTGATTTAAAAAAAAAAACATTTCATGTCTTTATTTTAGTTGCTTAATTAATTAGTTTTTTTTTTTAGTAACTTGTTTAGTTAATATTTTGCTTGTGTTGCTTTTCTTTTACTTGAAACATTACTTATTCAGTATTTTTTTTAGTTCCTCATAAAGTACATTTTTCTTTTATATCTTTAATACATTGCTCACTTGCTTTGATTTGCTACTTTGGATTTACACTTGATGGCTATATTTTTGAGCTTAACCTCTCTATTTCAACTTTTTGAATTTAATTGATTTAATGGATTCCATTGCACTGTTTCTTTTGCAATGAGTGCAGCAGCTGTCCAAATTTTACTTAATTAAATTGGCTGCACTTCCATGAAGTAACAATTCTTATCTCAGCTTGTGTCACTTTCAACACAAGTTGTGCTATCGCTTATGCAACAGGGTAATAATTATTTATGCACATATGAGCCACCCATTTTCTGCACATATAGCCAAATTATCCCATTTCTTGCAATCTTTTAACATTGAGAACAATGTTCATTCTGAGTATGGGGGAGAGGGTAAATTTTTTGCAAAAATTATTTTTTCCTTTTTCACTTGCATATAGTGACATACTCATTCATCACTTCATACTTGTACATATTCACATACATACACTTGCACATAGCTTCATATACTTAGTTAAGCATACTTAGTTACATATAGGTTGACTATACATTTACACTCATGCATTTCATTTTTTTAAAATTTTTGAATTTTTAAACCAGTCTTTGAATTCCATAAGTTGCTTATTCAAGCAATCCAACTTGCCTTTAGATGGTTAGTGGAATGAAAGTTCCAGCTAGGTACAAAGTCTTAAGTATTATTCTTTCTCTTACTTAATAGCTGAAAATTAATATATTCATCTAGGTATGCAGATTCTGATTAGTTATTTTGAGTTTTGAGTGTCTGAATAAGCCTTTAAGGAAGAAAATGGTCATCGTCGTTTCACCATTCCTAGAACAAGCATCCTAGATCTTTCAAAGCGAAATTTTTAACTTGCATTTGATAAGAATATGATTTAGGCATTCCTTCATATTTTAAACTTCATATTTTAAACCTCACATTTAGCCTTAACCTACCTTAATCTCATTTCAACCCTTGCAAACCCCCTTGAACCTTAATTTCCTAATTTCTTTGGAACCCAAATCTTTTACCTAGCCATTAAACCTAAACACTACCACCTATTTATGAGAATAATATTTTAGCAATTAAGTGCATAATAAAAAATTTTTGATTTAAAAAAAAAACTTGGAGGATTGAAACATCTTGAATGGTGCTAGAGTAATTGTGAAAAGTTGATAAAAAAAAAAAAAAAAAAAAAGGTCACCAAAATATCCCAAAGGTAATTTTGGGTGTGACATGAAATGGGGACACATACAAAATCAAATAAAAAAAAAAGAGTATAAAAGTAGTCCCTTTATATAATCATTGTGATAGCACTTGAGATTCATTGTGAATTTCTTTCCTCTTGTTAAAAAAAAATTCTATTAAAAAAAAATGGATGCACTTTGAGTTTCATGATTAATATTATTCTCATATTTTGTTTTCCTTATTCCCTTTCTTTGTTAACACAATTTTACTCTATTTTGACCCCATTACAACCCTTAAAAAGACCTAATGATTTTTTGAAAAATGCTTGTTACATTAGTAGAGTTAAATCTTTTATGCTTGCATATGGGTTTGGCAATATAATCTTCCATACATTACTCACCATCTATTTGAGACACATTGGCTATCTATTTCATTTAGGTTTGTTTTGGCACAATTGACTCTTGTAGCTGGTTAGTATTTGTTGCTTGGGTTGATTGGTTAATTCTTAGCTATTTTGTAATTGTTGAGAGTGATTACTTCATTCTTTGTGCTTCGCTGGTGGGAACTTGGAATGTTGGTGGCTAGGGGTAAGTTGGTGGTTTGGATTTGTGATTTTTGTGTTTTCAAAGACTGATTCTATTCCCTTCCAAATGAGTTTTAATGAAATTTTGCTTGGGGACAAGCAAGAGTTTGAGTATGGGGGAATTTGATGCATGTATTTTAGATCATCATTTAGGTGTAATTTTTGCACACAATTTACCCTTGTTCATAGCTATTATTATAGATATTAACATATATTTAGTCAATTTTATAATTTTCACACTTCTTAGTTTAATTTTTGGAATTTACTTGTTTTGTAGGTTAAATCTGGAGAAATTTGGTGTATTTTGATCAGAGTAGCCATTTGGAAGAGATTAAAATTGAATTGCAAAAATTTTTGAAGTTGAGTAAAAAAATGGCCGAGAGCGACACAACCTGCAGCACAACCGATTTAGCTTATGTCGCAGGTTGTGTCGAATCATCAGATATTCAGGCCGAGAGCTACACAACCCGCGACACAACCGATCCAGCTTATGTCGTTTTTACTGGAAATGGCTGACGTGGCATTTGCGTTACTCTGACTTTTTACCTCACTTTCTCTGGAACCTTCCCCCTTTTTACCCATTCTAGGGCAGTCCCCTCACCTATATAAAGTCCCTTTTATCATTTTCTTTCCATATAGAGAGCAAGGGAGGCATTTTTGGCAAGAAGAGAAAGTGAGAAAGAGGGAGCACGTGAAGGGCATTTCTGCAGCAGCAGCAGGAGCTCGTTCTGCACTTTTCTGCAGTAGATTCTTCTGCATTTTTCTAGGTTCTTCTATTCCTTAACTTAGATTTCCATTATTTCTTCATTTATACACTTGGGTTTGTCTTGAAACAATGATTTGTGAGTAGTTGTTTGAGATTCTAGAGATGGGTTTGTAAATATTGTTTTGTATTGTGGTTTTGAACTGATTTAGCCATTTAAATGAGTATTGTTACATTTTGATTTATTGCTTGTGTGCCTATTGCCTTGCTTGATGAATGGGCCCTCATTAAGTTAAGCTTTAATCCTTAATAGATGGACTGAAAAGTGAATATTAGGGATAGATAATCTTGCAATAAACTTTATTTTCTTGGTGTTAGAGATAAGCTAAGAGGATTAAGGGGAACTTTCCAAAAATCAATTAGAGCTTTAAATGGGTTTTTGTTAGGTTTGAAATACCGTGAAAACAGGGTTTGATTTAATGAAAACCAACTTTGAAATGCTTGAAAAAGGTTTCAAAAATTTAAGAATTGATTTCCCTCAAAATTGCAATTCTCATGTGTTTGGCTAAATTAGGGATAAACCACATGCAAACAATATAGAAAATCCAATCTCTAGAATCACTTTAATTTTTATTGAATTTAGATTTAATTCCTCTCAATTTGATAAATAGAAATTTCAAATTAAATTTTGGTAATCTAGTTTAATTAATTTTAGTTAATTGTTTGATTTAGCTTAAATTCCTCAAATACCAATTTTAATTTTTAGATTTCATTTTTTATACCTTTAAATTTTGTCATTCTAATTAGCTTATACTTTTATTTCCAATTTAAGCACAATTCCCTGTGGGATCGATATCATTTTTTTAAAACTATACTACTGTGACCCGTGCACTTGCGGACACACCGTATCAAGTTTTTGTTCGCTCATGAATGTCGATCAAGACTATTGCTTTTTCTTTGGGTGAGATGCATTTTAGCTATGACTGTGTAAAAGACTTCCTGTAGAGCTATCTGTTGAGAATATTGTAACTTGATGACTTTTGTGCCATTTTCTTCTCCTCCAAAGGCTCATCCGATAATGTCCCATACTCGAGATAATTGAAAATTAGGGACATCCATATTGAAGACATCTCCAAAGTTAGACTGTATCTGGGCTATTAACTGTTGTATTCTAACTTCTTACTTCACCAAGTTTGAATCCTGCACTTGAAAGTTACCCTAACACTGAATTACTATCAATTGAGAGTTAGAATATATAGTAATATTAGGGGTTTTTACCTCCTTGATGATGCGTAAGGCGATCAATAGAGGCTCATATTCGGCTATGTTGTTTGTAGCTTAGAAGTTCAGTTGTGCGACATACTTTAGTTTTATGCCTTGAGGGCCTTCCAAAAACGATCCCAATTTTGAATTTGTTAGTGTATATTGCTCCATTAACCCAAATGCTCCATGTTGCTTTCTCTTCAGTCTCTACTTCTGGCATTGGCATGAGTTCGACAATGAAATCGATGAGGACCTATGCCTTTACAGCTGTTCGAGAAACATACCTGATGTCGTAGGCTCCCAATGTTACTGACTAAATGGATAGGTGACCTGATGTGTTCGACCTTTACAAGATCTTCCTTAAGGGATAGTTTGTGCGTACTTCGATGGTGTGTAACTCGAAGTATGATCTTAATGTTATGGCTTCTGAAAGCATGGCAAAAGCTAATTTCTCCAATATCGAATAATTGAGTTCGGCTCCTTTCAGGACTTGACTTGTATAGTAAATTGGCCTTTGTTGTCCATCTTCCTCTCTCTCTAAAATTGAGCTCATAGTCTCCTTTGTTACTGTAAGATAAAGACACAGGATCTCGCCTTGTCTAGGCAAGTCCAATAAAGGAGGTTTTGTTAAAAAATTTTTGAATTCATCGAATGTTACCTGATAGTCTTCTCCCTATTTAAAACTCTTCTTGCTTTAAGTACTTTATAAAATGGTAGACATTTCATTGCTGAACACGACATAAAATGTCTAAGAGCTATTATTCTTTCATTCAATCTTTGAATTTCTTTGATGGTCCTTGTGATTTCATTTCCATAATTACTCTGATTTTTTTAGGGTTGGCCTCTTTTCCTTTTTCTGAGATTAAAAATCCCAAGAATTTTCCTGCTTTGACTTTAAACGTGCATTTTTCTGGGCTCAGCTTCATTCCAACTTCATTAAAGATGTTGAATGTCTCTACAATGTCTTTTAGGTGATCTTCCAAATTTTTACTCTTTATGATCATGTCATCCACATACACTTATACTGTCTTGCCAATTACCTTTTTGAATATTTTACTAACTAATCTTTGATAAGTTGCACCTACATTTTTTTAATTAAAAGGCATTACCTTAAAACAAAAGATGCCCATGTCTATGATGAATGTTGTCTTTTCCTCGTCTTCTAGATCCATCTTTATCTGCTAGTACCCAGATATGGCATCTATTAGGGAGCATACCGAATTTTCTACTATAGAATCAACTAGCTTATCAATCATTGGTAGAGGATAATGGTCTTTTGGGCATGCTCTGTTGAGGTTGGTGAAGTCAATACACATCCTCCATTTGCCATTCATCTTTTTTACTAGAATCACATTCGCTAACCATGTTGGGTATTTAAACTTTCTTATGAGACCTGCCTTTAATAGTTTTTAAACTTCTTCTGTAACGATTTACTGTCTATCGGTCACAATTTTTCTTTTCTTTTGTTGTACTGGCTTGATGTTTGGATCAATATTGAAGCTGTGAACCATGACTATAGGGTCTTCTCTTGGCATTTCTTTCGAACTTTAAACAAAGGTGGATGATCTCTTAGTAAGCATTTTGATGAGCTCATCCCTGTTTGGACCTTGCAGTGTAGTGCCAATCTTGATCTTCTTTCCTCTATGGAGCTCAACCTCTTTTATCTGATTTACTGGTTTTGGAGAGAGGCTTCTTTCTAGTTTTCTAAGAGATCGATTGGTAGTGTGACCTTGCCCACCGCTTTTATAGATTGGTTGTAGCATTCTTGAGCTGATATTTTGCTCCTTTTTACTATGGCTATTCCACTTGGGGCTGGAAGTTTCAAACACAAGCAATCCATGATAATCAAAATGTTAGTATCGTTTAAAATTGGTCATCCCATGATGGCATTGTAGGAAAGTGGGATATCCACTACTACAAACTCTGCATATATTATACACTTATGGGCTTCATCGCCTAATATTACTGTTAGGTTCATGGTTCCAACTACTGGCATGGTCTCGTCTACTAGTCTGACCAAAGGGAACATTACTTTGTTGAGATCTACTCTTTTGAAACCTAGCTTTTCATAAACTTTCAATGTGATCAGGTTGACCAAACTACCTGTATCCACGAGAACTCTCTGTACCATGTACCTGTTCAATAAAATATTAATTACCAAAGGGTTAGAATGAGGTTTTTTAATATTTTCATATTCATTTGGTCTAAAAGTGATAGGATCCTTGGAGAGGGATTTCATATTGATGAAAATACATTTTCTAATCTTACTGCCTACTACCCTTTTACCATTATTTTTATGACCTTCTGATCCTCTTGCCATAACGTTAATGACTCCGATGGGCTCTTCTTTGTTGTATTTTTCTTGACTCTTGTCTTTCGATTTATCTATCTCTCTTCTGTTTTAATAAACCTTCTGAGGTTTTCTTGCTAATTGAGCCTTTTAATTTCATCTTTCAGCTATCGACATTTATCTATTGTATATTTATGATCATCGTGAAAATGGCAATACTTCTTTTTGTCACTTTGGTTTATGATTTCTGGCTTCAATTTCTATGGCCATTTGATTTCTTGCTCCACATCAATACTTGGGCTCTGGATTCTGCCAGTGGTGTGTAAAAGCTGCACCAATCTCATTGAGAGGTTACGAAGTCTGAACCAAAAGCTCGCTGGTCACTACATCTTTTTTCATATCTCCTTTCTAAACTTTGGCCTATGCGCCTTTCCTCTTTTAACGCTCTTCTTTCATCATCAAACTTGATGTACTTTTTTGCTCATTTCATCTGTTGCTCATAGTCCACTACTAGATTTTTTATTAAAGAATCCACAAATCTATTATTTATAGACTCTGTTTTTATCACCTCATAGGCTATTTTGTGGTTGAGGTTTTCTATCTGTGTGGCTTTTATGTTGAATCTAGATGCATCCTTCCTAAGAGACTCTCCTTCGTGCTTGTCAGATGATAATTTCCTAGGTGAAATATAACTCGCAAACTTCTGTTTGAATGAGCTTGCTAGTTGCTCAAAGTTTGCTATAGAACCGTCAGCAGCCTTTGATACCACTTCTGGGCAACTCCGATTAGTGTCATTGGAAAAAAACTCTACATAAAATAAAATTATTAACATCCTGTAAAACCATCATTGTGCAAAAATTTACCAAGTGGCCCCTAGGTCAGAGGTCCCATCATATTTTTTTAGGGCTGGTAATTTAAATTTTGGTGTAAAAACTTTTGATAATATTTCTTCATTCAAAGGTGAACCATCTCCCATTCCATAATCATCACTGTGAGAACTCTTCTGAAACTTCTTGATTGCTCGTGCAATTTTCTAGCTAAGGGCATTTTGTTCAGAATCTGATTCATCATCATCTGAATAAACTCTCTTTGTCATGCCCTTGCTATTTTCAGATTTTACCTCTCTGACCAGCTTTTCGGATGGTATGGTGGTTACGAAAGGTGGAGGTGGCAGTACAATAATTGGTGTATCTAGGGTGCTACCCTTAATATTTTGCTCATATTCTCTCTTTAATGATTCTAGCATGGCTTTCATTTCCTTGATTTTTCTGATCATTGAATTAGGATCAGAAAGGCCTACTGGCTAGGTTTCATGAGCTGCTACATTTGTTTGTGGGTCTATTACCATTAACAGAGTGTCCATGTCACCTAAGATTTCTGAAGGTGTTTTTCTGAAGTTTGAACTTGCATCAGCCATTAAACTGTTATGAATGAGAACAAAAGTTTTCCAGAAAAAAAAACTAAGTTTTAATCGAAAAAGGTGGAGGAAAAAATAGTGGGTGGTTTTTTCCCATAGGCAGTGCCAACTGATGTCACCATGAGTTTCCTAGATGTTTGGATTTGACTGAATTGAGGGTCTCTTGAAAATCAAAGAACAAGTGAGGGCCAGTGTTGGTTGACAACCACTCCAACGCTCAATTCAGTAATCAGATTATGAATCAAGTATTCAATATAATCGAAGTGACTGTGTTTTGTTTGCATATCTATTTCTGAAACTATACCTTGTTTATATAGTGATTGTGATGAAATATTGGCCAGATTTTTGCCAATTCCCTATTTAAGTTGTGACAGTAATTATCCTCAGATTATGCTGAGAATTAAGCATAATCAGTGACGTGATCTTCGTTTGGTCCAAACTCAATGAGAGTGCTGATCTCTCTTATTTGTCCAATCTCACAAAATAGGTCGGAATGCTCTCAGAGATCTCTTCAGAGCTCAATTCCTTTAGGTGTCCAGTTTTGAGATTTGATGGGCGAGCTTTGTAAGGTTCGAAGATTGGATTGGCGAGCTCTAACCGGGTCAGTTTATTAGTCTTTTATATCAAGAAGTAATTGAGGACTAAAATTCTTATTTCCTTTTCCTCTCTCTTTTGAATTTTTTCTAATTTAAAAATCAAGGGTCTTGTTGCTCTATGGTCCATGGCCTCTTTTTTCCCATCCGGGGCCGAGGATGGCTCTTTTGTTCCTCCTTCGAGTTAGGTTGTAAGTAGATTTTACATTATGTTGTTATTATGGTTGTAAGGAGGGCTATGCATGGTTCTCAATGATCCCAAAACGATTTGACGAACCGTACTGAATCGACAAGAATTATACCAAACCAAAGTTGTTTTGATACTTTTATTTGGTTTTGATTTTTCACTAAGAATCACGCCGAAATCGAACCAAGAATGAATTTATACGTATATTTTTCTATGATTTTTTTTAATGTATTATATGCTTTTAATATAATTATATATATTTATATATGCACATAATTATGAACCAAATGCAATCTAATATTATATTTCATTTCTTTATTTTTTTAAATAATTTTAGTTATAAATACATTAAATTATCTTATAATTCTTAACTATAAATCACTATTATATTATATATATTAATTCATAATTATATTTGTATCTTATAATTAAATATTACATAATTAATAAATAGTTAAAATATATATTATATAATATACTTATACTATTATATTATATAATATACTTAATCCTAAATTATATATCTACCTTATAGTTAAATATTATATAATTTAGAAATAGTTAAAATATATATTATATATTAATAACCCAATTCAAAACTTAAATACTAATTCAAGTATGACATTTTAAAAAAATAATTGCATAAAAGTGTTTCAAGAATCGAGAATCAAACCGGAATTAAAAACTATATCGGACCGGAATCAAAATAACGAAGAATTGAACTGAAATTGGAATTGGAACCGTACCAAAACTTTAGTTCAGTTTTGATTTCTAGACAAATCCCGAACTAAATGAGAACCATACACCTCTAGTTATCGGTCCAACGCTTCCTAGAAAGAGTTCATTTGTAAACTTGTTTTGTTCTTGTCAACTAAATTGTGGACTTCATGGATCTCTATGTTTGATCGTAGAGGGCTGCGATATAGTTTTGTGCATGGTATCTCATTGTCATGGCCTGACCAATTGGTATCTTTGTGCTTTGTTCATGTGCCAACTGGTAGCTGACCTTTAAGGCTAGATGATAATGAGATGCTGTGAAGTCTGCCGTGCACCATCACTCCAAAGACTGTAGGTTTTGAATTTGGGTCATAAGACTACTGAGATTGAGGTCATGATGGGAAGAAAGGCTTGTGGTTTTGGTGAAAAATCTTCGATGAAGGCTAGGTTGCAATTAGTAAGGAGCTTATCTATCTCTTCCTGGTTGGTCCTACTATTCTTGCTACCGTAGAAATTAATGGTGGGATTTCCTAGTGGAGCTAGCCTCCTTTGCCTTCTTCTTTAACTTTAGGGTTTTGTGATTGTGGGTTTCTGAACCTTTTTCTATTTGAGCTTTATTTGCCTGAACCTCTGGCTGAGCCTAGTTTTTTTTTTTTTTAACAAGCCTTAACCTGTAAACTTATTTCTGATTTAATTAATTACCTTAAAAAAAAAAAACTCTTATCAACGGATCAACTTTAATAATATATATCCTTTTCTCATTTGTTTCACTATTAAATTAAAATTTATTATAATAATATTAAATTAATTCTTGTAAATATAAAATATCAAAATTATATTTTAATAAAAATTCAAATGTCAATAAATTTAAAAATTAATTCCTTTTGAGTTATAATCTTCCTTTTGAATTAGAAAAATTTTAAAATTAAATTAATTTAAATTCACAGTTAATAACAATTATTTGAAAGACTAAGGAAGCTAAATAATAATTAAAAAAAAAATTAATGAGTTTAGTTCTTTTTGAAAGAAATTAAGGAGTTAAATTGTGTTTTTCTTTATTAATTAAAAAAAAAAGAATTAGAATAATAGGGGAAAAAATCAAAAAAATCAACAAACTTCCAATGATACCATCAACACTCAATTCCCCACAATGTGTGTCTAATCGCTCGTGTTCTTCCCCTTGGCTTTTTGCATAAACTCTCTAACCACTAACGTAAAAATTGAAACCTCGCCTTATAGAAATCCTCCTTAAATTTTGATATTAATTCCAATTTTAATAATTAAATCATTTATGTCCTAAATTTTTTAATTTAAAATAAAATTTTAATTCATAAAAATAATTTATAAAAAATAATAAAATATAATTTTTTAATATTCTAAATAGTACGTCATGCGAACAATTTCATATATTTCTAATAGCATATCAATTTTCAATTCAAGACAAGAACTAAGCTGCAAAAACTTTCACAAATAGCATATCAATCTATGAAAAAAAAAAGTAATAAAGATAGGAATTATCTAAATATTAGTTTAATTATCCAAATAACATACCTCTGAATCAGCTTCCATAAATAGGTTGTTTTCTAAGACATTTACAATATTGGATTCTCGCTCTTGCATTTGATAATTTGCTCCCAATTCACAACTTTCAGCAATTTTCTCTCTAATTAAATCACCAAGGCAATTGAGGTAATTTGTTGGGTATAAGCCATTGTTAGTTAATTAGCAATGATTAAAAATTTAAAATCATCATTTTATATGCATACGATCGAATAACATAAATATTATTTTTACTATTTATAGGAAATAAGTTCCTGAAAGAGCAGTATTGCAGAAGATTTTTTTTTTTCATCGTTCAAAATGAAAAAAGACCAATTTTATCCAGGTCATCTCTAAACAAAAGTTTTCAATTGTCTAATTTTATATTTTTTTTTTTCTGTTATGAAAAAATTATATTGTATTTACTAGGGGGGTGAGCATTCGGTTCAAATCGAACCGAACTGAATTAAATTATAAAAATCAAATTATATATTTTAGAAACCGAACCGAACCGAAATGGATGAAAATCTGAATCGAACCGAACAGCTCTATTTTGGTTCAGTTCAGTTCAAACCGATTGGTTTTGATTTTTAATTGATTTTTTAATTTAGACTTAATTTTTCAAGTTATTTGATCTAATTTTGATTTTGATTTGAACCTAATAATCATTAATCAATAAAATTAAATAATTTATATATAAAAAATTAAATATAATTCATAAATTTTCCATAAAAATAAATCAATTTAGTTCGATTTGGTTCGATTTAAATATATAAAATTACTGTTCGGTTCGGTTTAATCAATTTTTTTCTTCAAAATCGAACTGAACCAAAATAATCGAAATTTTTATAATGTAAAATTGAACTGAACCGATTGAATTTAAAACTGAACCAATTGAATCAAATTGATTCAGTTTGATTTGATTTTTCAATTTGAACCGAAATCTGTTCACCCTAAGCATTTACATTGTGACACTTATTAATGAATTATCAATTTTTTTTTTAAAAAAAATGCAAGGCAAAATAATAATTGAGCAAAGGGAAAAAATGCCTTATACAAAATCTAAATTAACACATTTATCTTAATTAAAAATTTTTTTAAAATTTATATCCAGTAAATTTTTGTATATAAAAATTTTTTTTTTCAAGCAATGATAATCGTGTATCTTTTCATTTAGAATAAATAATCTTAAAATGGTTTCTGTTAAAATTAAGCTCTAATTAAGAAAGAAGAAGACCCACATTCTTATAATTACTTACATGGGAAGGATGGTTGTTTGCAATTATCTAGCTATTTTGACAGCATGTGTGGAAATAATTAATTAGAAACATAGTAATCAATAGTTAAGTTAATTATATATTATGATATACAAAGAGCCAAAAATCCATTGTCTAATTAAGCATGGCACAATTGAAGCATAATTAATGGAATGTGGCAAAGGAATACGTTGAAATGACAACAATAATTAATTATAGAATGAGATTAAGGGTCTTTTTAGTTTAATTGTTTAATACAGCTGATAACTGTTAGCTGATAGCTGTTACTGTTAGCTGATAACTGATAGCTGGTAGTTGATGATAACTGATTATGTTAAGTTTTTGGTAAAATTATATTTAGCTGTTGTTGTTGGTATGTAAAATGATTAATAAGGTATATATTATATAATTTATTTTATTATTGAAATAAATATAAAATTATAAATTTATTATATTATATTATTTATTTTATTATTAAATTAAATATATAATTATTAAATAATATATTATATCATGTATTATATTATTAAAATAAATATAAAATTATTAATCTATTATATTATATCAATTATTTTATTATTGAAATAAGAAAATAATTAATTTTTTTTAAATTAATTAAATAACTTTAAAAATATAGATAAAATAATAAAGTAATTATTATTGATGATAAAGTAAAAACTTATAATTAATTTTAAGTTTTTCTATATAAATAAATATTTTATATTTTATGTTATTAATAAAAAATATTTTAATAAAGTTAAAATGTATTAATTAAAATGTTAAAATTATAAATAAAAACATAAAAGTATTAGTAATATTAATTTTTAAGTTAATAAAAAAGAATAATATAGTTAAAATAAAAAAATAAAATCAAATCAGCTATCGGCTGAAAGAGAAACAGCTCTAAAAATAGAGTTGATACATACTGCAGCTGATGAGTAATTTATCAGCTACCCATCAACTATCAGTTTTATTTTTTTAAACTTACCAAACACTCCAATTCATCTATTTAAATGTCTATTAATTATCAACTACACTCAACAGATAAATTAAATATCCCTTTATTTTGAAATTACAATCAAATTAAGCAACTTTGTTCGTTGACAATTAGGTACCTTCATAATTATCATGAGATTAGCAAGCAACACGTTTCCCAACTATGCATTTTCCACAATTAAAATATTTTATTTTAATTTTTTCCATTTTATTTTGAAATGATTTGGTTTAGGTTTCTAGAAAAATGAAATCAAACCAAATCATAAAAATGTTTCACATGTATAATTTATATTTAACTTTAATTTCATATTATATTCAAATTATTATTATTAAATTTAAATTTTATTTTATGAAATATTTTATTTATTTACATGGACATGCATTAATTTTTAATTTTATACATTAAAATTAATGTGGGCCGAGGCAGATTTGTGTTGGGCTCAAGTCGGACGAGTTTTTTTTATCTCAACTTGGGCTTGGTTTGGTTATTCGAATCTGACTGTTTGTCCAAATTTTTTTTTTAATCCAAGTTTAATTTTTATAGTAATTTAGTAAAAAAGAAAATTATAGTAATAATATTTTATTGATCACTGAGTGGAGCCCTCTATAAATTTAAACTCCGTTCTTGAGGAGAACCACTCTAATTGAATCAACATTTTTTTTCTTTCAATAAAAAAAGCTCAACCATTGAATTGATTCAAATTAGATCATAGTCAAATTAGATCAAATTAAAATTGAAAAGGTTCTTGATTTCCTGAATTGAAATCGGCAAGTGACCAGAACAGCCTGAATTTTAACCCTTATCTCATACCACCAATTTGGTGGCTTGAAAAACTGTGATAAAAGGATGAAGGAAATCATCATTTCACGACCCAATACTATCATTTTTCAAGAACAATTTTCTCAAACATGTAGACTAATCATACCATATAATATGAAACCATCACAAATCCAAATATAGTGTAAGTGTGCGTAGAATTAAATTTATTAAAATAAGATGAATTTTCATTTCATTTCTATAAGATTAAAAAATGTCATTTTCATTCACACTAGGCACACTGAGCTATATTTATGATGATAAAATACATATATATGAATCATAAGAATGAACGTAAAGAAACAATATACCAGCACTACCTAGACCAAATCTTTTTCTTAGAATCCCTCTCTTTAATTCCTTGTCCCTGATCTCTGTTAATTCTCTTTTGAGTCAATGGCCCTGGAGCAGCTGTGACTGGCTTTGCTGTTCTCATAACCCTTATAATTTTAGGAGGGTCAGATTTCCTTGAAATGATATTGTTCTCTATTTCTCCACTTCTGGATTGTCTTTTCTTCCTTGTATTATCATGGAGGAGAGTCTCATTTCCTTTTGGCAGTGCAGATCCATGACTTAATGGACGGTTAATTGAGTTTGAACTTCTCAGGACATGAGACTCAATTTCACTCAGGAATTCATCATCTTTTATACAGGTTTTTCCTGCAATAGGGGTGGCCCTTGCGGCACCAGAAAAATCTTGAGTTTGCATGCACTGCAATTGCTTTTCTTGCTCTCTCATTTTGTCTTCTAGCTCCTTAATCTGCCATAACAAATTGAAACATTCATTTTCAAGTCATTGTAAAACATAAAAAAAACCAACAACTTTGCATAAAATAGAGATGCTTGAAACCATTCATGCAATAGTGCTAAAAATTTTTGACTGTATCTCTAAGTAGTTTGTACTGAAAAATGTGATCAAGAAAGAACCTTTTGCTGAAGTCTCAAGGCTTCTGAGTTCTGTTCCTGCTCCATCAATTTTCTCTCTAGCACCTTAACCTAGAGAAAGGACAGGTAACCGAAAATGTAAACCGTAAATGGTGATATCAGTTTTCAATTCCACACTGAGAAGAAAAATCCGTAGCAAATCCTTAACAAACCTTATTTTGCAGTGTGAGGGAATGATACTCGGACTCTTGCACTTGCTCTTTCAGCCTGTTCTCAAGCTCCTTAACCTGTTATATTCGTCAAAATCTACTAATTGGAGCTATATAAAAAGTAAAGTCAAACTTAAAAGCTCTATTGTAGGAGGGAGGTATCTTATATATGTCTGCATGAGTAATATGCCTTCTACAAAATACAGATTCTAAGAAACTAGTTGGCTCTTGTCTCAAAATTTCATACCACCCAAGAAAACATAACATAATAAAATTACTTATTTTCAAAACTGCAGAGTTTTGAAAAACTGCAGACATATATCTTATATATGTGTGAGACACCAACCTTCTGTTGAAAAACTGCAGAATCTGACTGCTGTCGCTCTCTAAGCTTGTTCTCTAGTTCCTTGACCTTCACCAGATAGTAAGCTCTTGTTATCTAGGAAATTTAAAGTGGCAGATATAACTACATCAATAATAAACCGAGTTGAAAGCAACCTTTTGTTGGAGAGCATTGCAAATCTCTTCACTCCCCTTCAATTTATCTGAAAATTGTGAGACTTGCTTCTCGGACTGACTATGCAAGTTGGACTTCAGTTCAAGTTGGCCTTCAAGTTCTTTGATCTTCTCTTGCTGGCTTTTGTAAATATGATCTTTTCCCCTTGCCTTGCTCTCCAGGTTTTGTAAGTTCTCTTCCAGCTTCCTTAGGGATTCATCTTTAGATTTGGATTCCTGCCTTGCTCTATCAAGCTTCACAAGGAGAAAAAGAAAAACAATAATTATTTCAGATAATTGATCATAAGGACGAAAAAAAAAATTATTATGAAAAGGAAGTTGAAAAATTTCAAATCACCAAACCCACCATCATTTTCATTTTCTGAAGTTCACTTGTATCAATTTGTTTCTTTGAAGGGCCTAACTCAATGCCTCGAACTCTAGTTGCAAAATTTAATGAACTCAAAGTCTCACTCAAGTCCTGCTCTGAAGGACTAATTTGCACAAACATCAAAGTTTTGGAGTCACCACCTGTAATACACACATGCAACTTTTAAACTGAGGCAAGACTCAAACATCTTAGAATTAAAGGCTAACTTTGCATTCCATATCCAATATGAACAAAAAGCCGTTCCTCCAAAAGTACAGACACCTCCTATAACATGATTCATTTACCTAAGGAATCTTGAAGTAGATGTGTTAACTTGGAGTTCCTGAAGCCAAGCAGAAATAGCTACAACTTAGTACAACTTAGTACATCAAGTCTGATGGAAAAAACATGAAAAGCCAGTGTTAACCTGTATGGAATATGACTACTTTTAGTTGCTAAAGCATATATAACATCTCCTAGAGCAGAAAGGGATCTGTTAATATTTTGAGCTTCCTTTAGCCGTTCCCCTTGCACATCCGTTTTTGCCAGCCTCTCGCTGCCTGCCAGATCCACAAGCCAAAGCTTGCTCTTCGTGCATTCACCATTCATCAAGTTCTTTGCTTTTACCGTTACACATAGCATACTGATTCAGATGGGAAGCAAAATGAGAAGGAAGTTTCCCATGGTTAAGAAAAATGAAGGAAAATAATAGAGCTTGATACCAGTGAGACCGGCTACTGTGTTCATTGACATTATTGGATCCAACAGATCGAGCATTGCTTCCAGCCTGCAGTACATTCCACACTTCCTTCAAGTTATCAACTTTAGCTTCCACAATCCCTGGAACATGATGGGACCCCTCAGAAGATTGTTTTATCTCCAATCTGACATGCACAAAAAATAGAGTTCAGTGGACTTTTTGTTCTCATGCAATTAAGCCAAAAATTGTAATAGAGTATGTTTTCAACTCTAATAGAGTATATTTTAGATTAATTTATTTTAATCATACAAAAATTGTAACAATCATAAGAAACCTTATACTATTCAATCTCTTTTCACTATAAATAAGTATATTTGAGTGACTCCATAATAATTAAGAGAAAACCACTTTTCACAAACTCATGTAAACTTCAGCAACAAGTTGTACATGTGCAGCACTACAGTAAATTACTTCTTTGATGTTGGAGATGTAGCCAACAAGTCCCTGATTTGCTCATTATAGACTTCGAGGACACTAACAGATAAACTGTACGTGATAGTTTTGCTCCTTTCCTTGGCAATTTTAAATAATTGCCCGAGAGTTCTATAATTGACTCCCCTGTTTTCCTCAGTGCCCTCCATTGTAAATGTCTTTCCAGTTCCTGTTTGACCATATGCAAATATACAAACATTGTAACCATCTAGCACCGAGACAACCAGTGGCGAGGCATCCGCAAATACATCAGCTATCAAAAGGAATTAAAATAAAAGGTTAGTATGCATTTCACATGGGAAATTCTAACAGTGCACCAAAATGTTTGCTCTCCATGAATACCTTGGTTATCTTTTGGAGTGAAAACCCGATCAAATTTAAAAGTCTTTCTGGTGGAGCCACCTGTTACAATCCCAAGATCTCCATCCTTTGCTGCTTCAAAGTCAACAACTGTTGTATGTCCAACTGCTATCTCCTCCTTACTTAATGGGCGGCACCGGCAGAAAACCCTGATATTTCCTGATATTGACAGAAAGAAATGTTTGTTTCAATTCAAAATTTCTCCTGTACAATTCAGCAGATAGATCTGTAAATTGCTCAAGAAAGAGAGAGAGAAAAGGCATGCCTTTAGCCTCTTGAATTTGGTTATACAGCTCCCTTCTCTTTGCTTGCTCTTCACTATATTTCATCTTGAGATCTTCACACTGTGCAACTGCAAAGTGATTCTATGAGTCATGCACATGCATAGGAATAAACCAATGCAAAACCAATTAACTATAATTGGTGTAGTTCAAACTTACCCAATGCCTGAACTCCTGTGACCATGTTATTCAACTGAGGTATTGAATCAGCACATTCATGTGCATCGTGAGAAAGCTGAGAATGCTCTTCTTTCATCATCTATACATAAATCAATTACACATGTACATTACAAAAGACCAAGTAATTTGGATGAAGAATGAACGTAAGGAAGATAAATTTTGATGTATCAATTGCAAAGCACACCTTAATTTTTTCTTGTAAATTATTGACTGCTGCCGCCCAGTATATTTTATCACGTTCATACATGCTAGTAATATTCCTCAGATTTTCAGATTGTTTCCCCACAGTTTGATCTGTCACAAAGGGAAATGATAATACTAAATTAACCATTATCCAAGGTTACAATTCCTAGGAAGACAGTGACTAAAACAATGAAAACCACCAATCAATATTACTTATTTTCTTGCAGTCAATAAACATCTTTTAGCTGGTCCTTCGTAAGGTGTAGCAAGCATTCTTCTACATCTGATACTCTTAATGCAGCACAGTATAAATATAAATGCCATACAGAATTACCTAGAGAGCGTGTCTGGAAGATCTTGTTATCAAGCTCCATTCTAATCTTTTCCAGTTGTTCATTTGCTGTGGTCAATGACATCCAAGCTTCATGACATTCATTTGTCTTGCGCTGGCACTCAGTAATGAGTTCTTGTATCTTCTTTTCATATTTGTCTGTAACTTTTGTTCGCATGAGTTTCTTCTGCTAATCCAAAATGGAAGGCCAAATAAGCAACAACTTAAAAGCTTCAAAGTTGAAATTTTTTTCACAAAAGATATATCTAACCTGATCTGACCAAACTTCTATCTCAGCAGCACAGTTGTTGCATTTAAGATATTCTTGTGAAGTGCAAGGAACTGTACTCATTCACAAGTGAGGAAAAAATTTAAAATTTGTTTAATCTGCTATAATATTCTCAGACCCTAAGGGATGAATTTAACCACATAACTAATAACAATAACAGTATATTACCCGACTCCTTTGATGCTTTCTTTATGCAAATTCCGCTTACAACCGGGCTTCCAATAATCCCTTCAAATCTTATGACAAGTGTTCCATTCTCCTTCACTGAGACCCTTGATTCAACTAATTGCAATGGTTTATTGGCTCCGACAACAGAAAAGATATCAAATTCTGATAAGACCTGCCATTTTCCTCAAAAATGAAAACTTGTAAGCACTAATTTTCCATATACCCCTCAAAGAAGACTAAAAAAGAAAGACCAATATTTGCAATCAAAGTATATTTTGCTTAGTTGACTTGCCTTCTCTTCTTGGATGAATACATTAAATACTCTCATTCCCTTAGGCCCATTTGTATTTATAATCTCTGCAAAATGAAGATCAACAAAATAGCCTCCAGAAGGAAGATTATCGAACCGATAACAGAAGTTACCCAATCTTGCGGACTGATAGATAAATGGGTAATCTCCAGCCTCATTTATAAGCTCATTGGTTCGTAAAACATTTCCTCCTTCAAAATTAGTGTCACCCAGAAATTTGACCGAGGAATCTGCTTCAATTGCAGCTTCATCTCCAGCATTTACAAACATAACGATTTCATCTGGTTCAAGAAACCAGTAATGATTTTAGCAACAATTATACTTTCCCACTAGTGTTGAAACGCCAGATTAACAAAATCTTATACAGCAATGGCCAAAGTAAGCTGGTCGCCCAAAACCTCAGAGTAAAATCCTAAGACAACGGTTTATTCATTGATCTGTTTAACAAGTGAAAAGTAGACAAATAGGTTTTCAAATATAAGATTAAAAAGCGCAACTCAAGATGATATTTTCATGAGGTTTCTTTATTTTCAAATCCTTGTTTCCTTCCCTAATCATCATTTCTTCATCAAACAGAGGGAAAAAAAAAAGAAGAAGCAAACTTTGCAGCATAAATGACATGATTTTGGACCGTAATACTAGCCTGCGCAATTCGATCTAGCAAACCCAGATGGGATTAGTCTTGAATTTGAGTCACAAAGCATAGAATCAACCAAGGAATCCCAATCTCCATCAATTGCGGAATCTTTGCTTTCTTCGTTCAACTTGACATCTTTCTCCCACTCAAAAACCCTAGAAACGGACGAATTTGGGAATAGGGTTTCTGGGTCTTGGTACAGATTGTTGAATTGGCTATCCTCCATTGAGATCAGGGCTTTGGGGGGCGTTTGAGAAATGGAGAAAATGTTCTTGGTACAGTTAAAAAGAAAGCTTTCTTGCAGCAAGAATTTGAGAAGAGAAAGGAGAAGAAGGAAATCTTTGGTCTTTTGCGTTATGTGTACTGTGTAAGCGCGGAGTGGGTAGAGAATGTTCAAATTTGAATTTTATGGACCGTTGGGAGAGTTTATTACCGTTGATAACCATTCCACTGATGGTAGCTCAAGAAAAAGTTCCTGAAGAGAATGTTCACTGAAGTTCATGAACAAAAGTTGAAGGTTATTCTTTTTTTCTTTTTTTTTTTAATATTATATTATTTATCAGTTTAATTTAGTTTATTTTGATAATACTTGATAATATAATATAATTAATCATGTAATTAAATGAATGTTATAATGTAATGCAATATAATTATTATTTTATTTTTTAATTTAATCATAAAATAAAACTTTGTAATAATAAATTATATTTTAATATTTAACTTATTTATAATGATAATAATAAGAGAGTGGTAATGATTACTGTGATTTATGGTCAATGATACTGTAAACTTATCTTGACAATTAATTTAATTTGACATGAAACTTAATCAAATAGAACCGATAACTTTTAATTTGTCATAATGATTTCAATTTTAGATAGACAGTATGGTTGTAATAATTTTTTATTTACTCATAATACACAATATTAACTAAATACAATAATTCTATTAAACAAAAAACTAAACACACAAAATTTGGTAAAGTAAATAAAATATTATTATATTATGAAATTTATTAATTAATTTGGTCAATATAATGTAAAATTTAGCTATGAATTATTTAAAAAATATAAAAAAATATTTTAATCATCATAATTTTAAATGCGTTTTATTTTACACTTATATTTAATAGGTTTGTAAACTATAAATATAAATACATATACTTTAGCATAATTATTCTTATACTTTAGATAATATACGTAGAACATATTTTAATAAAAAAATAATTTTTATTATTTTTTAAAAAATATATGTATATGTTATATTTTAATTTTAAATATAAATATATACATTTATTTAAATATAGAATATATTAATTATTTAAATATAAAATTTGAAAGCAGGGGACTAACTTATTTGCTTCTGATAATATGAACTATGTACTCTTATGGTTATTTTTTTTGTGTGTGTTTCATTGATATCTCCAAGTGACTAACTTCAATTTTCTGGATCATTTGGGTGTTGTGGTTTGTTGTTTATGGTACTCTACTTTAAGGATCAATCTTTTTTATTTTATGTCTCTACAAAATCAGCTTGAGGTCCGCCGTACCCCTTTAGAGTCATGAAGTTGGTCCCTTGGAGTTGTTGAGACAACGACTATAGTTGAGGTCTAGCTTTTATTGGTTATTTGGTACATACACTTGCCGGCGAGGCTTCCTTTACCTTTGTTTTCAATGTTAGTTTTAATGGTGTTTGGTTTGCACTGTGGGTTTGATTTCGACGAGGAATGCTGTTAGGATGTTCGGATCTATTGCTTTGGATCAGAGCTCCGCCTAGCCTAGCGTTTCTGATGGGTTTAGGTGTTGGACCTGTTTCTAGTGGATTATGGGGGCTAGCTTAGTTTGGGACATATCTGTGTATGGGTTTGGGCCGAGTCTAGTTATTGTTCTCCATCTGATTGCGCTTTTGTTCAATTTTGCATGGGTTTAATGTCAGTTAGAATTGGTACCATTCGACCAGGAGCATGATCCTTTAGCAAGACATCAGTTTCTAGCACTTTCAAAGCACCCTCCAAAAGTTCCTGACGCATTGCCAGAAGCAGAAGCAACACAAACGAAAATATCTTTCCAGAGACTCGTTCTTCTGCGGAGCCCCAATGGTGAAAACTCTGGTTCAACATATTATGTGATCATTTTTATAGACTTCAGGGAAGAAAGAAGAAGAAATGCAGAGCACATACGCATCCTGTGTTGCTGCAGTTTTTCCTCAACCTCTAAACCACTCAAATTCAAAGCCCAGGCTATCCACTGCTTCACCATGTCAACCTCAAACCCAAACCCAAAAAATCTCTCAATTTCGCTATTTCAATACTGATGGGGATATTGATAACTCCGCAGAGGTGAAGTTTACATTACCAGCCAATGTAAAATTCACAACAAGTACTTCAACCCCGTTTGTGAAGCATTGCGTCAAGCTCCGTCACAGTTCCTCTTGTCGCCATTTTCATGGTTCAGCTCTTGTTGTGGGTACTACTCCTATCAGGTATTTTTGGGTTCTTTCTGAAAATTTGCCTTTTATCGTCCCGTAGTTCTACATGGGTATCTGTTGTTTTTGTATTTGCAGTTATGTTATTAACGATCATCTCAATTTGAAATGCTGCTAATGCTTTGGTTTTCTTTCGCTATGTTTAATTGCATTTTGCTGTGTGAGTTTCGGAAATGGACCACTTCTTGAAACTCAGCATTAGGTACTGACTTTGTAATAAAAAGGAAAAAAGATCTTGTTTACGTGATATAGAATTGTGGGTATAATTCTTCCCTGTAAATCTCTTGATTGAGGATGGTTATCTGATGATTTAGGTAGAGATATATCTCTGTTTATTTCTCTTGGGTGTATCAGATAAATATGCTCTATTCAAAACATCCCATGGCTTTCACACTGGCTCGGTTATGAGGTATGCTGCAGATGCCAGAGATGCATAATCTGCAATTTTTAGTAAATTTTTTGTCCTAAAACATTTTTGCAATCCCTACTGGGTGAGTCATGCTTTCAGCAATTAATAATACCATAAACTTGCACAATATCCTGTGAATTGATATTTGATATCTCAATTTGGATTTCTTTCTTTAAAAGCTTAAAGGGGACAACACTTTCTGGAGTTTAGGAAATTGAATCTTTGCATTAGCAATTATTCGATTGATGTTGTTTCTCTTATGTATTTTACTTGTCCGCAACTTGCTTCAGCTTTGGCCTCAATGCCTATCAATATTGTCATTTGGCTTATAAAGTGCTTATGAGACATGTACTCATACAGGGATATGTATAAATTTCAGAGATCATCTGAAGAAAGGACTGTCGAAATGGAGTGTCTGATTCTTCTCGATAAAGCTAAGGTCCCTAAAGGACTTGACAATTCCTCTACTTGTACTGTGCGTGAGTGCTTTGGTGATGAAAGAACTCTCGCAGTTGCAATCTACTGAATCCATTGAAGCAATTGCCCTTATGAGATTTCCTACCAGCTACTTCGTTATAGGTAATAATCGAAAAGATGCAGAATGTCGGAAATGGTTCCTAGCTCCACATTGAATTTCTAGTCCTTGAGGGGATCATGTTAGTCTAACTCATCTGAAATTGTTCTTGCTGTTGAACTTATGTTTCTTTTTCTTCCTTTATTGACTATGGTCCTAAAATTACAACGAAAAATTATCAAAAAGAAAAAGAGAGACCCATGTTGGACATGTGTATTTATCTAACAGTTGTACCTAAGTCCATTTGACATAGCCAAGTACTGATATAACATAATAGTGAGCAAAATAAACAGTGAAGTTATAGGATCATTGATTGGTTATCAGTGAAAGTCTTGGGTTTGCTACCTCAGTGAGCAAATTCAAATCTTTAGAGCTGTTACTTCATGAAGAAAAAAAAAAGGTTGTGGGGAGGTCTGTATCCAAAAGTTCTCTACAAAACCCTGCTAAAGGGCAAGGAACCAAAACTAGAGGCCACTTTCCCTTCTGCAAATTTGCAATCTTCTTTTTTTTTGCCACAAAAGCATGGAACTCGATTTCCTAATGGTGTTTTTGTCATTTCACAAACATTGAGCCCATCTCAAAATAGGCCCTAGTGAATATAAAGCATGAAACTATGTTGATTATAATCACTTCTTGTGCAGAGAAACTGTAATTATTTGAAGTCCTTTGCTTAATTACTTATTATACTTTCCCTGTTTTCTCAAAATTTATTCATTTGGTGATTGAGTCACAAGTCATGTAATTTTCTGATTGCAGCTGCAGGTGATTTAAGGAATTACCTGGACATTAGAGTGTTTTTCACTGCAGGATCCAGGTAACCTAGGAACATTAGTCAGGTTGGCCAGTAAGGAACAACCTGCAAAATAAATTTTATTTCCTCTACTTTTTATACATTTTTGTTAATTGTTTGCTGCATGCTATCCTGACATTCCTTTTTTTTTAATCCACTTTATAACCTTTTTGTTTATATATTAATAAGCTTTTGCAAAAGTTACAAGTCCTCTTTGTGCCAATAAGGATTCATCTAGATCAATGTTCCCAAGTGAGTTTACAACTTGCTGTTCTCTTGATTGGCCAGATACTTCGGTTTTCAACTCAAGTAAGACTTAATCTTAATCAAGTTGTTGTTGGCTTTATGAATTATTTTCCTCCATTCTGCACAGTTTAGGGCTGCGATATCCTTTTTAATTAATTAAACCTCCCCTATCATAAGTTCACCTCTTCTTTTCTCCAATTTCAATATGCTCAACCTTTTGTTCCACTTCATTATGATGTATCCTAACATTTGAGAACTGTTTGAAAATTATAATCATGAATTTGTTTAGTGAACTCTAGTTGCCATATTTACCTGTCAACATCAAGAAAATGGATATGGTTATTGCAACCAGCAATTTTTCTTCCAACGATATTTACCCTTCAATTGAGTGAGTAGCAGGCTCAATTATTATCTCCATCAAATTGTCCTTTGGATGTTTATTACATAAAATGCATTCCTCAGGTTTATCCATATTTGACTTTAAACAGAAGGTTTGAGACTGTAGCTGGTGGCAACAAGGTGGTATTTTCATACTTCCTGGCTTTTGTGATCCATTCAATGACAAGGCGCTCAAAGCTAGTCGTTGAGCCTCTTTTCAGGTCCCTATAGTTACAGGCAGTTGGCATCATCTTGAAGCTCTCAAAGATGAATACGAAATGAAATTGTTTGCTGGCCATCCAGCAAGCAATGGCAAATTGAAACCGTTGTCGCCATTATCTCAAGCGCTTGCAGATTCTTTAGCTGATGTTCCATTATGCTTAGTTTTGGGCAATGAAGGGCATGGCCTTTCAGAGCAATCTCTACAAGAATGTGAGCTTGTGAGCATACCCAAGGCAAGAAACTATGAATCACTCAATGTAGCTTTTGCAGGTGGCATTTTCTTGTGCATGCTGCAGCCTAAAAGCCATTGAATTCTTTAATGATTTTTATTTGTTTTCAAAGTAGTTTTGTTGGTTAGAGAGTAGCAGACTTTTGCCTGGAGGGCAGGTTTCAAAGATTGGTGGGGCTGCATTTTGCAGGCAAAATTGGTCGTCTTTCACTAGAAGATAGAAATACCATTGAAGCTTTGATAATGTCCTGGTCATGTCTATACATAATCTTAAAATGACAGGTTAGATTTTTAATAGAAAGTTCCCATAATTTCTAGTATGAATACAGTTAAATTAAAATAGGAAATAATTAATAATGGATTAGTTTAGTAACAAGTTTCCATAATTCCTTTCACCAATAAAGATGTTAGCAGTGGGAGAACTCTAATTCTATTGTTTACGTTAATCATTTCTATCATTGTTTTATCTCTTGAATATCTCTATTATCATCTAATAACTATCATTACAGTCATTACTAATCACCACTATCACTAGTCTCATTGCATTTAACAACCATAATTATTATTAACACTGCCACTATCACCCTATCATGATAGCTATTGGCATTCTTTTATTATCATTACCATAAATACATTAAATATTAAAATAAAAATTATTATTAAATTACATTAATTGTATTGTTATTTTGTAATTAAATATAAAAATAAAATGATAATTGCATCAATTTATTTTATTATTATAAAAATAAAAAATCATATAACAGTTATATGGAGTAATTAGTTGCACTCAAAGAATTTCAATTTTTTAAAATGGTTTTATCCATTTCTTAATAAAATAAAATGCTGTCATAGATTTAAAAAATAATAATAAGTAAATAAACAAATACTATCACAGATTAGCACAGTGGGCTGAGTAGCAAAGCCCCCACTTCCACGCTAAACTGAACCTTCTCACCTGTAAGCTCATTCCACAGATTCCGATTTGGCTCCTTTTACTGAAGGACCAATCCCACTTCAACCTCCACCTCCACCATTACGGCTGGACACTGAATACTTTAGCATCAAATCCCGGCGATGACGGTCGGAAAGCTCCAACAACAGGCATCACAATACATGTGTTCTCTAAAAGGTTCCCTCCTCACTCTCGCAATCCTAACCCTAATCTCCTTCACTTACCTTTCCATCAATTCTCTCCAATCCTCCTCTTCATCGTCCCCCTCCCTTTCTCCTCTGGCCTCCGGTTCCGTTGTAAAGCAGCTACAGAGAGGGACGGATATAGAGACCGAGACAGATACGGATACAGACGCAGAGACGAAAGAGAATGGGAAATCATTTGACAATGAGATGCCAGATCTGTACCACCAGCCTCAGATTTTCAAATTGAATTATGAGGCAATGGAGAGAAACTTCAAGGTTTATATATATCCCGATGGGGATCCCAACACCTTTTATCAAACACCTAGGAAACTGACTGGCAAGTATGCTAGCGAGGGCTATTTTTTCCAGAATATCAGAGAGAGTCGCTTCCGGACAGAGGATCCTAATCAAGCTCACCTCTTCTTTATCCCCATCTCCTGCCACAAGATGCGAGGCAAGGTAAGTGTTTCTTGCTAAAATTTATCTGTATACACGAGGAGTTGGCTAATTATTGTTTATTATTAGCTTTTCTTCAGTGGAATGCTTAGTTTGTGGTCAATTGGGATTAGTTGCAACACAATGTAGGTAATGTGCTTGGTTAGATGTCAAAGCTATTCAGGTTTTTAACTAACTGTGAGTTAAAATTTAACTAAATCAAGAAGGCATTATCCACCTGTTCTTAATGTAAGTTGGAGAATCCTACTTCAATGATGGGTCAAATAGAAATCTTTCCTAGAGTTGTTAGAGTGAAATAGAATCGTATTCTAGGCATGTAAAATTATCTCATTGTAATGCAGAGGGATCATATCTTTTTTTTTTTTGGCCAAAAACTTTTCAGCCTGTGGAATAGGGAGTAACCTGAACATGGTCATCTCAAGCTTCATTGTATTATATGTTGTTTGTGCTTTTTAATTGTGTTAGTTTGGGATGCCATAAGTTCATGGAACGTCAGTCACTGCTACTCAACTTGTTAGTTGAGTAGGACAACAGATTGATGATAAGTCAATGACTCTATGCAAATTCTAGAATTATCAGAATGTATTATCTCATTTGTGAATGATATTTTATACATCCTTATAAAATTGTATATAAAAAGGAAGATTTTTTTTTAAGCATGTCCATTCACAAACCATATAATTCTGTTCAGGCAAATTGCTGATTGTTTCATATGGTTGATAAAAATTTTAAGGTTCTGAGTCTTTGATGGGGCAATCCTTTGATTTGAAGGTGAAAGTCTTGAAAATTCACGATGCAGCAATTATTACTTGTTCCTCTGATTGTTTTGGCTGACATTTTCATCAATTTTGCCTGTATAGTTTAATAATCTATATTTTGTTATATAAGATCTGCAATAGCATTTTTTCCATGTGAGGCAATCTTTTGTTGATGACATCATATTTTGTTTGCTGCACATTGTACATATTATTTAACTTTCATGCCTCTTTATGGATATCTTGTTACCTGCTCAAAAGTAAAACTGGCATTAGACAATTGATTAAATTATATATTTGTAAGTGAATAGCAATGTTGGTTGTTTTAATGGATTACATTCCATGCCTAACCTAGAATTGGATTCCTTTATGTAATGGTATAAGATGCTCATGGGTGTTTTTTTTACAATATATATATATATATATATATATATACATTTTTTTTTTTTTTTTTTTCAGGGCACATCTTATGAGAATATGACCATAATATTTCAGAATTATGTGGAGAGCTTAATAGCCAAGTATCCCTATTGGAACAGAACATTGGGTGCAGATCACTTCTTTGTTACTTGTCATGATGTTGGTGTCAGGGCAACTGAAGGAGTTCCATTTCTTGTAAAGAATGCAATACGAGTTGTGTGCTCCCCAAGTTATGATGTTGGATTCATTCCTCACAAAGATGTTGCTCTTCCTCAAGTACTGCAGCCATTTGCCCTTCCAGCTGGAGGAAACGATGTAGTAAACAGGTAACATCATGAAATATGAACTTGTGAACATTCAAGTTAGAGGTGCTGTTCAGTTGTCTCCTGATTATGTTACCAACTCTATCTGTGTTTTGCAATATGTGCAAGTTAATATTATCTAACTCAAATGCTCACTGAAATTTAAGAGCTCAATTCACTTGTATTCTGGTTGTGTTGCAAACCTGGACCCATTCAATAGTTTTCTCAAGTTCCCTACTCCACTTCTTATTTCATTGGCAGCCTTCAGTCTCTTTCCCTTAATATATGGCTTGGAAAATATGGTCAAGATTTTGTTGGACAGCATTGCTACCAAAAAGAACTCGGATTAACTGCAGTTTTCATCACTTCTTAATGATGAATGTAATTTCTGGAATCTTCAACACAATTGGTATTAGCATTTACACTGTTGTGTCCATGGTCATCTCTGGAAGATGTTTTTTAGAGTATCCCCAGAGTTTTTTCCTGATTAGCTGCTGTCAATTAATGTATGATGCATAAGCTGAAAGGATATTAAAACAAAAATCACTCTTTCTTAAGTTCATAGCTCAAGAAGAAGCATCCTTTGCAGGACAACACTTGGTTTTTGGGCAGGTCATAGAAACTCCAAAATAAGAGTTATTTTGGCACGCGTGTGGGAAAATGATACAGAGCTTGATATTTCAAACAACAGAATAAGTAGGGCTACAGGACATCTAGTGTATCAAAAGAGATTTTACACGACTAAATTCTGCATATGCCCTGGTGGTTCTCAGGTCAATAGTGCTCGCATAGCTGATTCGATCCATTATGGATGTGTTCCTGGTAAGTGTTTGCTATCCATTGTTATGTCTTGAACATAACTCAGAATGGTGTTCATATGCTTGTATTTTTTCACTTCTCATATATTGAAAGTTAATGTTCAAAATCTATAGCCAATGTCTCATGATCCCCCAATCCATTTCCAAAGAGGATAGTAAGATTAGTATTTCATTTGCTTGCTTACTCATAAACAATTACATTCTAGATATTTAAGTGCAGGTTAGCAAGCAGGGTGCTTGACCCCTGATAGTGATAGAGGTTTTGGCTTTTTCAACTCCTTGCAAAGTGTTCTGTGAAAGCTCATTCATTTTTATCTTTTTAATTATAAAGCAACTATAATGTTCTCTTTAAAAGAAAAAAGATTGTTCAAGATAATTTTGATTACTACTTTAGTTAGCATGAAGAGGCGCCCCCTTTATACGCTTACATCTGATATACCTGTGTTTCTGGACATAAAAATGGAGTCTGGTACTCTCATTATTGCTGTAGTACTAGTTTAACAACATTTTTTTTTGGCACAATAGTTTGGCGGAGTGGCGTGGTTGCAGGCACCATTTAGTGATGTTAGAAGCTTGATAGTCATTCATCTAGGTATTCTAAGTTTTCAAAAGAATTGCAGTACACTGGTCTGTTTGACAATTACTGAGGTTTGGGCTTCATCTCAAAATTGTGTAATAATCATTTTTTACTGCATTGTTGTTGCATCTGTTGCAGTAATATTATCCAACTACTATGACCTGCCATTCAATGACATACTTGATTGGCGAAAATTTTCGGTCATACTTAAGGAACAAGATGTATACCGGCTCAAGCAAGTTCTCAAGAACATATCTGATGATGAGTTTGTTGCTTTGCATAAAAATTTGGTTGAGGTAGAGATCATAATCTAAAACTTTGCTCATTTTGTCAACTTCATATACTTTTGCTATGGAGCTAGATGTCTTAGATTCAGCAACTTCAAATACCACACCAGCGACTTGCATTACTGATGAATATTTCTATGCCATATTATATTAGGTCCAGAAGCACTTCCAATGGAACTCACCTCCAATCAAATATGATGCATTCCATATGATCATGTATGATCTCTGGCTTCGCCACCATGTTATCAAATACTGACTGGATAATGGGTATGATTCCTATTGACTTTTGTATACGCTCAAAGGCTGCATGCTAACAACCCAGAGCTTGTAAATTATCAATCTCATACTTGTTACTCTTTGTGAAGGGGAATCAGAGAAAATTAAGGTCATTATTTAATTTGAGAAATTTAAGGTCATTATTTAATTTGTTCTTCCATTCACCTTATGCGTCTTTTGTATGTAGATACAATCTTTGACTCTTTTCTGGTACCAAATTCTATATCTTTTTTCTTTTTTGGATCCTTTTGAGCCACAACAACTTAATGGGGGGAGAGAGAGAGACTGGGAGGGAGCATTGTGGAAGCATCAAATATGCAAGTGATCTGTACCTATGATCATATTATTTGTATATTGCCTTCAGTTATTGGGCGATCAACCCTTTGGCACAATGATTTTTAATGAAATTGAATAAACCTGCCGTCTCTATTAGGGAAAGGGTTTCCACTTTCCAAAAAAGATCTTCCTCTCCCCCACCCTCCTAGCCCAAATAACTGCTTTTAGAGAGAGAGAGAGAGAGGGAGAGAGAAGATAATCGAGTGATGAGTGTCCATTAATGTTGCAGTTAGCGAAGTCTCTTGTCATTGAGAACGGATATTCATATTTGGTATTATTTGATTCAAATCCAAAAAATTTTAGATCTAAGAGGTATTAGATCTATCTCAGCTTTGAGAAGTTTGGGATCTTTGAATTTGTAGAAATTTGGGTTCCTTAGTGGTTGCTCACATAGATGAATAATCTTTTTTGAGATTAATATGAGAATGGTGGTTGAAATGGAAGAAGAACAAAGTAATTTAAGGTGTTTTAATTTAAAAAAAAAAAAAAAGAAGGATTGAATTTGCGTTGAAGATGAAGAATACATAAAAATAAAGAGCTGGAAATTAAAGGAAAGCACTTGAAGAGAATATAAAAGCTGGAAATAAAAGGACAATGCGCGACTTGAATAGAAGTGCAAGAAAGTAAAGAAAGTGAAGGAAAATGAAGGATAGAGAAGATAAAGTATAGATTGATTTTGGTTTGAGATTAAAGCTGAGTTGTTGTATAATTGAAGTAAGGTGGCTAATCATGTGATGCTTTCCGTTGTTACAAGTTTGTTTATTGTGGATAATCAACACAACCTTTGGAAAGGCTGAAAATTTTGTTAAACAATATATCCTCATGCTTTTATCGATATAAGGCCAACTTCTATTGATAAAAGGCATGCACTCTTTTATATTCAATTATTTCTTTCCTTGAGATCATTATCACTTCTTGCCTCTTTTGCCTCCTATTTCATGAAAAATACCGACTTTGCCCCCATCATGCCTTTTATCAGTGTAGAACATGACAAGAATCTTTTTTCTTTGCCCTCAGTTGTTGGTTCTCCATTTTGCGTTTAATTTTTTAATTTCTTTAACTTTCATTTTCAAGTTAAATACTTGTCTCTTTTCTTGCTTTTGTCGATCCAAATGATGAAAAGCAAGTGGTGAAGAGTTTACCAGTGGTATTTCTATCGATGGTCAATTGGCTGCCGATGAAGCAGTTGGGTTTTCATGAGATAGAACAATTAAGTCAACCCAACTTTAAAAATATTGAGCTAATGCTCGAAATCATGAAGAACTACAGGTGTTTGTTCCGTAAGTGGTGTCATGGGTATATCAATGCCACATCATGATACACTTGATAGCCATCCGCAGCTGAATTTTTCAACGCACATTTAACCATGTTAAATGAATCATTTGACACCTTTTGATTACGCATCAACATGTCAACTTGCCTCCCATTGTCAATCTATTGATTTAATAGCTTCATGTCCCTTTTGGCCATGGAATATAGAGCTTACTAGCCCGAACTCAACAAGATTATCCTCTCCATTATGATCACCAAACACATTTTCAAAATCATCACCAAGCTCTTCATGCCTTGTGTGTATAATGATTCAAATAATTTGTCACTACTTGATTAAAATCAAAGAACCACTTTGCTCAATAAGAAAATTGGGACTCGTAGAATTTGTTCAAAATTCTTTTTTTTTTTTTGAAAAAAAAAAAAAAAAAAGAATAAGATCCAGCTTGTTCAATAAGTGAGATGACAATTGAAGGAGTTTCAATTTGAGCTAGAGGAAAGTGGGTGTATGTTTGAAAACTCATTGATTGAGCAAACCCATAACTGATACAATAAAGGGGTCGTAGTCTCTCTAATACGATATTAAATAATCACTCAAAAAATATATTGCCTAATTGAAGAATATGTTTTTGCTTATAAAATATGCTATCAGGTAAAAAAGGTAAAAGATTCCTCTCTTCTTCTCTCTGTACTCTTTCATTATCTTTTTATCCCTAGAAAATAATATATCTTTAATTTGAGCATCGAAGAGTATTCACTAGAGAACCTCTCCGGTGAAATTTAACCTGATTTCCTTTGTTTTCAGGTTCACATAGCTAAGACCAAAAATGAAACCCCATATTAAAAGCTGCAAATCCAAGCTTCATTAATACCCATTTCTCTAGAGAGGATTACAACATTGAGGATGAAAAAAACCTTGTTTTGAAGGGGTTAGTTATTAAAATAATGTTAAAAAAAATACTGATGAGATTTATGCAAATGAAAAACCATTTACAAATCGTAATATGTGCTAATTTCGAGAAAAAATAAATTAAGAAAACGTCACTTAAAACAGTGTTTTTTTTTTTAAATTTTAAAAAATGTACGAATAAGACATACCAACATAAGAATGAAGCTTTATTGCTCAAGAAGGCACTGACATTTTTCAAAATTTAAGTATGACAGCTAAAATTCGCCAGTTTTTCATGGCGCTTTTGATTGTTAACTCAATGCATATCATTGGCTACCACATATTTATCTTTGGAAAATCACAATATTCTATTGGTGTTGTCTCTTCTGCCCATCCATGCAAGATCCATTGTCGCTTGAGAGCATTGTTAGTCGTGAGGCAGTGCTTCTTTCTAGTTCAAGAGGTTTGGTTAATGCCATTGTTGAAGGTGATTCAGCTATAGTGATTGATGCCTTTTGAGGAAACAATTCCCCAATAATTATACAGGGTGTCATTCAAGATGTTCAGGACATAGCCAAGCTTCTGGGAAAGGCTCATTTTCTGCAGTTTGTCGGAATTGCAATTGCGAGGCTCATTCGATGGCTACAAAGTTCTTATATGATGAATATTTTAGATGTAATATTATTACGCAGTCGAACTTAATACATTCCTTATCGCCACCTTGATGGCTTTATGAAATCTCTGCCTTTGTTAAAAAATGTCTTTAGTAGATTAATGTGTTACAAAATTAGCAAGGAATATCAATGTTGCTGCTATAGCAAGGAATGCATCAGGGCATCCTCTAATTTGGGCTACTAAATAATATACAGGTATTGCCGACCCTCTTACTTTGGAGGCTCTAACTTGCAGAGAAGTGGTTTTACTTGTTAAGAATAAAGGTTTCATTTCTATTCTATTTGAAGAAGATTCATAATTAGTAATTTCTATGGTCAAAGGAGGCTCTATTTCTAATGATTCTTTAGGTATCTTAAATGATATATCAATATTAACCCATGATCTTGATGAATGTAATTTTCATTTTGTAAATAGAGAATGTAATAGGGCAGCTCATTATATTGCTAACAAAATGCTCCATAGTGACACTTTTGCTTGTAATTTTTTGGAGCAATTCAACTTTGTACTCTTTTCTTTTCTTGTCTAAAGCTTAACAGATTTACATTATTGACAAAAAAAAAAATGTGTTAGAGTAAATCCTAATCAATCAATATGAAACTTATAAGCAGTTAATTTGAACTTATAAGCATTTAAATTTTTAAACAGTTATGTGTTTCATTAAAGTGCTTATAAATGATTGATAAGCAGTTAATGTGCTTAGTAAAAAATAGTTTATAAGTATATTTATTATTAAAATGTCTAAAAGGATATTAAATGAGATTTATGATAAAATTTTAAAAATTAAATAAAAATAATATAATAAAATATTTAATCAAATTAATTTATAAATTTAAAATTTATAAATATTAAAATAAAAAGTTGAGTCCCTTAACTTATTTTTTCTTAATTTATAAACCTAAAAATTATTACAAATAAATACATCAATCCAAATTTAAAGTTTAAGGAAACACTATAAAAAAAGAATAAATTTTAAAGAAGATAAGATGGTTATTATTATTATTATTATTATTATTATTATTATTATTAAGCAAATATGATGATCAGTTGGGAGTTATGAATCCCTTTCTCGATCTAATGAGTGCATTTTAATAAATTAGATTCATGGCATAGCTAAGTTTGGAATTAACAAATTTCACATTTTCCATAGTATTTATCAGTAATTTTATATTTTCCACTTGAGAAATCCTTAAAATTGTTCCAATTTCATAATAAATTTAAATTAATTAAAATTAAATATCATTCCTTGGTTTAAACTCTCTTTATTTATAGTAAATTATAAAGAGCAAGTGGACTTTATAAAAAAAATATTTGATTCAAATTTTCACTTGTTTTCATTTTAAAACATTATGTTGGATTATTTTATTGAATTTTAGGTAGTGTGGGTAATGGACTAAGTTCATAAGAATTGAATTAAAGTGAAAAATCATATCGAATTGATAAGAATTATATTAAACTAAAGTTTTCTTTTCATATTTAAGTGATTTTAGTTCGATTCATAATAAAGAAATAGCTATATTTTTTAAATATTCTGTCTATATTTTCAATATATATATATACTAAAATCAACTTAATATTATATTTTATTTCTCTATATTTTTTAATAATTTTAATTATAAATACATTAAATTATTTTATAATTTTTAATTATAAATATTCTATTATATTATATACATATATTAATTCTTAATTATATTTTTATCTTAAAATTAAATATTACATAATTAATAAATATATAAAATATATATTTATATGATATACTTATATTATTATATTATATAATATATTTAATATTAAATTATATATACATCTTATAATTAAAAATTACATAATTTAGAAATAACTAAAAGATATATTATATGATATATTATGTACTAATAACTAATTTAAAACTTAAATGCTAATTAAGTATTATCTTTTAAGAAAATTATTATATAAAATTATTTTAAGGATCGAGAACTAAACTAGAACCAAAGAATAAAGAATCATACTGAAGCAAAATCGAAACAATGATTAACCAAATTGAAATGGTGTCGAAATTTCAGTTTGATTTCGATTCTTAAACAGATCTCAAATCGAATATATATATATATATTAAAGTTCTTTTTTAGTTATTTTTAACGATAGACAATTGATCAGTAAGTGCAAATTAAATACTTCTATTTCCAAATTATGAGTTAAGAATTCAAGTCATTACCTCATGGTGGACGATACAATTTCTTTTACGTTTTATAATCAATCACTAGGCCATTTTTTCTTGCAAGTTTCACAAGCTACGTTACTAATTATGTTAATTTGATATAAATGTAATTAAAGTATAATAAATTCGTCATTAATGTTTTATTATTTTATTTAATTATATAAAATTTAATGTAATAAAATAATAACTACATTATCTAATCAATTAAATTTAACTGATAAAATAATCATCATATCAAAATACATATTATAATTATAATTATTTATTTATTCTAATTTTTTATTATCATTACACCACCTCATTACATATCTCATCACCATTCCATAGCCACCTTCGATCTACCATCACCACCATTGTCAGCCACTATTCAGCCATCATACCACTTGAACCATCATCAACACTATCAGTATTTATTCCACTATTGTTACCACCTAACAATTACCACTACCATCAATTGTCATCCCTTATTATTATTATTATTATTATTATTATTATTATAAAAATATCGTTACATTGAATTATATCATATCGTTTATAGTTTTATTTTTTAATTAAATAAATTTTATTATATAATTAGTTATATTTAATTATATTATGTAATCTAAATTAAAAAAAAAATTCTAATTCATAAAAAAAAAATGAAGGCTAGCTAGTATATATATATATATATATATATATATATATATATATATATATATATATATATATATATATAATTTTATTTGGGTACCCTAATTAAGTGCAATGGTTTTGTAGTTTCTAAGTCTTGCACTTGGACTTAAAAATAATTTATATTTGGAATTTTAGCACTGTGCAGCCAATTAATAATTAAGAATATTTAATAATTACTTCCTCAAAGCGATGGCAAATTGAATAGTCTCATAATAACCTTGACTTCCTGTGCCAAAATATGAATCTAATTTCTCTCTTCCAAATCAAGATTGGCAACTTTGAATTATATCCATTGAATCTTTGGCCTGTGGCCATTTTCTTGTCAACCAGACCATTTTAATTTATAATTTGCAGGACTTGAAAAACTGAGAAAAAGACCAACTGGGTTTTGCGCCATTATTGACAATAACCATAATGATAATGGGAATAAATATTTTTCCTGGTTTGGTCCATAGTTTAAGTGTAGAAATTAAACATATAATATTATTTTCCAAGTCCTGGTCTTTTACTACAGTGATCTTTATCATCTTTTGTAAGCTTAAAATTCTGCACTTTTTTCCAGTCTGTCGACTTGACTCACTCTTTGGCCTTTGCAGCATCTTCAACCTCACTTACTTGAAAGATGCCTTCCAAGGTTGCTTGGACTTCAAAATATTCTAATATGAAATTCTCTATTCTACATAAACACAATTAAAATACTGACGCCACAATATCATACACCCATAAGATTAGGATTCTCATTCAACTGAGTAAGTATTATGGTATTTGAGCCATATAAGTTGGCAGTCAAGTCTGCCCTTATCCGAGACATGATCTCAAATCCAGGTCTTAATTAAATCGGATATTCAATTGGCATAATTATTCTAATATTTTGAGGTGATACATGTATGGTAAAAAATTTCATACGTAGCTTCTATCAAACCAATCTAGGGGAAGAAAACTTGAAGAAATAAAATCCAAAATGGTGACGAGGTAAAGGTAGGTGGGAGGTCAGACATGGATAGCTTGAAGAGGGAAATTTATAAAAACAAGTTGACGAGAAATTAAGAACGTAAAGGTTTCAAACTTGCAATTAGTGAAGATAAAATTCAAAAAGCGACCGGCAACACTGGTCAACTCCCAATCTGACCTGAATACGCTGTCGTTTTCTATTGATTTCATTTTAGTTTTTCTTTTGGAAGATATTTGTTTTTAGTTTTGTCTCATTTTGGATTTGGAATTTGGATGGCTGTACTGCAGGGTATTTGAAACCAATGACCCGGTTTGAAGATACAACACACTCGCATAATGCCTTCCTCTTTCTTTTGCTAGCCATGGCATAATAATAATAATAATAATAATAATAATAATAATAATAATAATAATAATAATGTAACATCCTAAATTTTAAATGTATTATTTTGTGAGTAATATTAATATTTTTATTTTATTTAAATTTTAAGAAATTATTTGAAATTTTTCAGATTTTTGAAATCGGGTTTGATTTCCCGAAAATATAAAACTTTGATGATTTTTGAAAATTAATTTAAAGACCACGTGGCAAAACTAAAAATATATTTGGAGTTTACGAATTTTTCTGAGTTTTTTAGAATTTTTTTGAAATTTTTGGGCATCGTTTTCGGTCCTAAGGCAGAGTAAAAATTCAAAATTTTGTATCTTGAATTGAACTGGCCGAATCGAACCAAACCGGATCGGACCGGCCGAATCGGGCTGGCTCCTTTTTCTTCTTCTTCTCCTCTCCCGCGCGCGTTCTCCTTCCTCTCTCTCTCTCTCCCGTTTTCTCTCTCCTCCCACCTCCCCTCGCCGGCCAGCCGCCTCCCCAGCCGCCCCAGCCGGCCAGCGCCTCCCCAGCCGCCTTAGCTTGCCGGCCGCCGCCTAAAACGCCGGCAAGCGTCGCACGAAGTGACGCGACACACAGCCCGCGACCCTTCGTCTTCCAGGCCGAAATCCGGCCGATCCAGCCACCGATTGGACCGGGTCTTATGTCTAAACCCATCTACTAGTCGAGAGCTTTCCAACTGAAATCCATCAAGCAGTTTGTCCAATTTTTGCTCGGGAAGTTTTATCCCATTTTGACTTTTGGGCTAGATTTCTCGCAAACCGTGAACCCCACGAGAAAACTGAGAGTACCAGAGCCCTCCACTCGTCGAGAGCTTCGCGGCGATATAAATTTCAAATTTTTCTGACACCGTTTTTCGGTGGGTCCCACAGAACTTCGTAGTGTTTTTCCTAGCATTAAATAAGCTTAGAAAATTCTGAAAAATTTATGTACTAACCCCCATGTTGTGGGCTTCGTGTAGGTATCTTCAATTTGCAGAAATTCGATAGTTGTCCGGGTCTGTAAATTTCCAGCTAGACAGACCGGTTATCGAAAAAGTCTCCGAATTGGATCGAGATTTTGGCTAACCCATCATTGTCAGACGTCCCGAGTGCGTCCCCGAAGTCGGAATCGGCATAGGTAAACCCGAACTTTACTTTTTCGTAATTTTCTAGTACTTAAATGAGATTAAAAATCCATAAAATATTCGTGATAGCTCAGAAACTTATAATTCTTTAGCAATAGCCTAGTAATATTGCTAAGGACAGCGGGGCAAAGTTTTAGAATTTTTAGAGCTTATTTGGGTAGTTTTTGCGAAAATGATCAATTATAAGGACTAAACTGTAAATTTACATATTGTGATTGAGGACTGTTTGGATGGGCCCAGGAGGGGCTGTGTGATGTGATTAAGTTGCGAATGTATGATTTGTGAATATAAAAGTGCGTTTTGAGCCCTTTTGCAGGTTGGGTAGGTCCTAGGTATAGGGGAGACTCTGCTGGATTTTCGGCACGACTTAGGACGTATTTGATCTTTTCTTGGTTTGTATTGAGTTAATTGTATTAAATAATTGTAATAAAATTGTCAGGTAAGCCGGGACAGCCTTCTTCCTCCGCTCAGCCGCCACAGTGACTGCTGTCAAGTCTGTGAGTAAAATATTAATTTTAATTGTAATTTCACTATTATTATATGTTCAAGCATGCCCATGCATCACTTATATGTATATATCTATGTAGTTAAACTCTAGGCACGTTTTATGTTGCATTCACAACTGTTAAAGTGCCATGTATGTTATTGTGGTAATTTGGAGCAGTGTACGTGCGTTGGCGTGCGTGTGATGTGGTGTTGGCTATGGACAGGACGGGTAGACACGGCTTGAGATCTTCGCTGGGACTCGGTCTTTCGGGCATAGTCACAGCTTGAGTTCTTCGCTGGGACCCCGATTTGGTTTATTAAGCGAAAGTCCGACTTGAGTTCTTCGCTGGCACAGGTTGGATTTAAGAGAGCTGTATAGGGGATCAGCTCCCATATATTATGATTGATATTACTGGGTGTGTGAGTGCTCCAAATTACCTTTTTGCTGTTATGATGTGAAAATATTGCTGATGTTGCATTTCACTCTACAGGGTGCATTAGTTCTAGATAGTTATAGAGATTATGGTTAAAAATTGATATTTTACTCTCTGAGTCGAATGCTCACTCCTGTTCAATATTTTTCCAGGCCACAAGAGGATATTTTTGAGATTAACCTGCTTTTCTCCCTCGCAGGTCGTTTATTAATTTTTGTATAAACCTGTTAACTCCTAGAATTTCCGCATGTGTTAGAAATATTTATTTGAATTGGGTCTGTAATATAAATTATTATTTTGGACCTGTAAACTTATTATTTTATGCATGTTGATGGACTGGATGAGGGAGCTGAGCTCCCATTTATTTTTATGTTGTATGAGTATGTGGAGGGTGAGCTGAACTCCCCAATTGATTATATATTGTGTTTACAGGTCGGATGAGTCAAAAACTCCCCGTTGAAAGGTCCATATTATGGCCGAACTCTGTCTAGTTGATTTCTTGAAATTGGGCCCAATGGGCCTTTGAGTTAGGTTAAGGAATAGTTAAGCTTACTACGGGCCTCGGGGGCTTTAGGCTGGCCCAGGTCCTAGTGCCGGTCCGGCCTATAGGTTGGGTCATGACAAATGTGGTATCAGAGCTTAGGCTCCAGATTCATAGGGAATAATTGTCTAAAGTGTTGGGAAGAGTCTACTAGGAGTCACATGCGGAAAATAGGGTCCACATTCGTCTTGCATTGTCATCTTTGCTTCTAGTCTCTGCTTCATATATTGTGTGTAAATATGAGTCTATAGAGCTGTGTAATGTGCAGTTTTGAATTTTATGGGCTAATGCTGCTGAATTTCAGGAAAATGCATAGAAGCAGGAGAGCTGCCACTGTACCAGAACCAGATGTGCCTGACGAGGTGTCAGCACAGGATGAGGCGCCTGCCTCGAGGAGGCGGGGTAGGAGGCCTAGAGTTGCTCAAGTAGAAGAGCAGCTACCACTAGTTCAGGATCAGTCTTTTATGGCACAAGGTCCCATGGATCCAATGGCAGCTACTCTAGCTGAGTTGCAGAGAACCATCGATATGATGGCACAGTATATGGTCCACCCTCCACAGCAGCAGCAGTTCACCGCACCAAGAGGGGAACCTTACAAACAGATCATCAATTTCAAGAAGTTGGTGCCTGGTACTTATGATATGTCAGGCGATGTATATTGGTTTTTGGATTCCTGCAGACAGGCAGGAACAGAGTTGCAGTTGACTGATAGAAGACTTATAGAGTGTATGCAGCATGTCATGGGGCCTATGCCTAGATAATGGATGAATGACTACATATTACCTCGAATGGAGGGTTTGTCGTGGACTCAGTTTATGGAACTGTTCATCAACCGGTTTGTACTAGAAAGTTTCAGAGATCAAAAGCAGTGGGCCTTTGAGGCCTTAAGACAAAATGGCAGGTCTGTAGATAAATATGCTACAGAATTTCTAGAATTGAGCAGGTATGCCCCTACAGCAGTAGCTACAGAAACTATGAAGGTGAAGAGGTTCTTAAAGGGGCTTGACAGGAGGTATACAAACCTGGCCATGATGTCTGATCAGTCTTTTGATGTGGTGGTTGATCAAGCCAGACAGATTGAGATTAGCTATGCTGTAGGTGACAGAGGAAGAGCAAAGAAAAATAGAGCAGAGGGTTCTTCAGGTGTTCCCCATATGGGTGCTCCGGATAGTGGTGGCCAGAGTAATTACAGAGGAAGAAGTAGGAACAAGAAGAGTGATTTTAGACATAAACCTCGAGGGTTCAAATCAGGGTACGGATCCAGCAATGGTCACAGTTCAGGGTACAGCAGTTCTGGGTTTAGTTCAGGATCCTCCTTGGCACCTTGTACACAGTGTGGGAGAGGACATTCAGGCCCTTGTATGATGGATTCAGGAGTATGCTTCAGATGTGGCCAACCAGGTCACTTTGCTAGGGAATGCCCCGTGTTCAGTGAGCCACAGATGGGGTCACAGTCTTTTGCAAATGTTCCTCGACAGTTGTATCATGGTGCTTCCAGCATGGCAGGCAGTTAGTTCAGTGGCCAACAGGGCCGAGGACAAGGTTTTCACCATTCAGGAGATAGAAGTCAGTATCAGGGTTCTGCCATCCACGGTAGGGGTCAAGCTTGGGTTTTCACCCTGACCCACCAGGATGTTCAGGCTTCCAATGCAGTTGTGGTAGGTATTCTTCTAGTCTGTTACTATGAGGCTCGTGTTTTGATAGATCCGGGTGCTACGCACTCATTTGTCTCCCCTGTGTTTGCCATGAGATTGGGTAGGAACCCTACAACTTTAGAATGTCCTTTGTCTGTAGCTACCCCGCTTAGTGACAACATAGATGTAGATATGGTTTTTCCGGGTAGCCCAGTAGTAGTGAATAGAAAGATCCTCCCAGCAGACTTGGTTCCTCTACCAGTAATGGATTTTGATATAATCTTGGGAATAGATTGGTTGGCAACTCATTATGCCACTTTAGACTGCAGGAACAAAAAGGTGTATTTCCACATACCTGGTGTGGAAGAATTTAGTTTTGATGGTGACAGAAGCGTGGCTCCATATAATTTGTTGTCAGCAATTAGTGCTAGAAAAATGTTGAGGTGTGGATGTCAAGGGTATTTGGCATTGGTAAGAGATACATCTGTAGAAGGTATCAACATGGAAAATGTTCCTGTTGTTAAAGAATTCATGAATGTCTTCCCTGAGGAGCTTCCAAGGGTGCCACCAGGAAGGGAAATAGAGTTTTGCATTGATGTTGTGCCGGGTACGAACCCCATATCAATGCTGCCTTACAGGATGGCACCAGCAGAATTGAAAGAGTTAAAGGAGCAACTACAGGAGCTTTTGGACAAGGGTTTCATACGTCTGAGCACTTCACCCTGGGGTGCTCCTGTTCTATTTGTGAGAAAGAAAGATGGGTCATTGAGGTTGTGTATTGACTATAGACAGCTGAACAAGGTGACTGTGAAGAACAAGTATCCACTTCCTCGGATCGATGATCTGTTTGATCAGCTCCAAGGAGCTAGATTCTTTTCCAAGATAGACCTATGATCAGGCTACCATCATTTGAGAATCAGGAATGAGGATGTGTCCAAAACGGCATTCAGGACAAGATATGATCATTATGAGTTCTTGGTGATGTCTTTTAGACTCACTAATGCACCAGCAGCCTTTATGGACTTGATGAACAGAGTGTTCAAGCCATTCTTGGACCTTTTTGTCATCGTATTCATATATGACATTTTGGTATACTCTCGGACCGAGGAAGAACATGTGTGGCACTTGAGGATGGTGTTGCAGACCTTGAGGGAGCACCAGCTATATGCCAAATTTTCAAAATGTGAATTTTGGCTAGAAAGCATCTCATTCTTGGGACTCGTGGTTTCTAGTGAAGGTATTCAAGTAGATCCCAAGAAAATTAAAGTTGTAACTGATTGGCTTAGGCCTACAACAGTCACTGAGGTACAAAGTTTTCTGGGCCTAGCTGGCTACTATAGGTGTTTTGTGCAAGATTTTTCTAGGATAGTGGCTCCCCTAACTAAGTTGACTCGGAATAATGTTTCATTCATTTGGACAGATGATTGTGAGGAGAGTTTCCAGAAGCTTAAAGAGTGTCTAAGCACCACCCCAGTGTTGACACTACCGATGAGTGAAGGATATACCATGTACTGTGATGCCTCTAGAGGTGGCTTAGGGTGTGTTTTGATGCAGAATGGAAAAGTAGTGGCTTATGCTTCAAGGCAGCTAAAGAGGCAAGAGCAGAACTACCCCACCCATGATTTGGAAATGGCAGCTGTAATCTTTACAGTAAAAATCTGGAGACACTACCTGTATGGTGAAGTGTGCGAGATATACACTGACCACAAGAGTTTGAAGTACATCTTCCAACAAAGGGATTTAAACTTGAGACAGAGGAGATGGATGGAGCTTCTGAAAGAATATGATTGCACTATCCAGTACCACCCTGGGAAGGCCAATGTAGTAGCAGATGCTTTGAGCAGAAAATCTTCTAGCAGCTTGGCGCATATTTCAGCAGAGAAGAGACCGTTGATTCAGGAAGTACATGAGTTGATGGATCAAGGTTTAATCCTAGATCTTTCAGATGAGAGGGTATTGTTGGCTCATTTTTCAGTGAGGCCAGACTTGTGAGATAGAGTTAGAGTTTCCCAGCACAGAGACCAACAATTAATGAAGATCATAGAAAGAGTACAGCAAGGTGAAGGTGTTGAGTTTGGATTTGCCAATGATGGCGCCTTAGTGCAAGGTTCTAAGATATGTGTGCCCAATGTGGACAATCTCAGAAATGAAATTATGCAAGAGGCACATTGTACGCTTTACAATGTCCACCCAGGCTCCACCAAGATGTACCATGATGTGAAAGATAGCTATTAGTGGAATGGCATGAAGAGAGATATAACAGACTTTGTGTCCAAGTGCTTGACTAGTCAGAATGTGAAATTTGAACACCAGAGACCGTCAGGGAAGCTGCAAGAGCTCCTTATCCCAGAATGGAAGTGGGAAATGATTACTATAGATTTTGTGACTGGGTTGCCTCGTACCATGCGAGGTTATGATTCGATATGGGTAATTGTAGACCGCCTAACTAAATCAGCTCATTTCTTACCTGTAAAGACTACATATTCTGTTGCACAGTACTCCCGGCTCTACATTCGAGAAATAGTCAGATTGCATGGAGTTTCTGCTTCCATAATATCTGATAGAGAGCCCCAGTTTACTTCTCGGTTTTGGAGGAAGTTGCAGGAGTCACTTGGCACACAGTTGAACTTTAGTACTGCTTTCCACCCTTAGACAGACGGACAGTCCGAAAGGACAATCCAAACACTGGAAGACATGCTTCGCATGAGTGTTTTGGATTTTGGAGGTCAATGGGATAATCAGCTAGCTTTAGTGGAGTTTGCATACAACAATAGTTACCATTCCAGCATAGGAATGGCACCCTATGAGGCACTATATGGAAGAAAGTGTAGGTCTCCTCTGTGTTGGACGGAAATGGGAGAAGCGAAGGTGCATGATGTAGACCTAGTGCAATACACTTCAGAGATAGTTCTTTTAATCAGGGAACGATTGAAAACAGCTTTCTGTAAGCAGAAGAGTTATGTAGACCTCAGACGGAGGGATGTGGAGTTTGCAGTAGGCGACTATGTATTCCTGAAAGTTTCTCCAATGAAGGGAGTCATGAGATTTGGAAAGAAGGGCAAGTTGGCACCTCGGTATATTGGACCTTTTGAGGTTACTGATAGAGTTGGAACAGTTGCCTACCGGTTGGAGCTATCACCCAACCTTTCTCATATTCATCCTGTGTTTCACATCTCCATGCTCAGAAAATACATTCCTGATCCTTCCCATATGCTACAACCGGATGTAATAGAGCTGAAAGAAAACTTGACGTTTGAGGAGCAACCTGTAGCCATAATGGACTACCAAGTGAGGCAGCTAAGATCAAAACAGATCCCTATGGTTAAGGTTTTGTGGAGGAGCCAATCAGTGGAAGAGTGCACCTGGGAGTCAGAATGGGACATGCATAGCAAGTACCCTCATCTGTTTAATGTGTAATCCTGTACTTTATTCTGCCTTGTGTAAAATTCGAGGACGAATTTTCTACAAGGGAGGAAGAATGTAACACCCCAAATTTTAAATGTATTATTTTGTGAGTAATATTTATATTTTATTTTATTTAAATTTTAGGAAATTATTTGAAATTTTTTGAATTTCAAAATCAGGTTTGATTTCCCGAAAATATAAAACTTTGATGATTTTTAAAAATTAATTTAAAGACCACGTAATAACACTAAAAATATATTTGGAGTTTACAAATTTTTCTAAGTTTTCTAGAATTTTTTTAGAATTTTTGGGCCTCGTTTTCGGTCCTAAGGCTGAGTAAAAATTTAAAATTTTGTATCTTGAATCGAATCGGCTAAATCGAACCGGACCGGATCGGACCGACCGAATCGGGCCGCTCCTTTTTCTTCTTCTTCTCCTCTCCCGCGCGCGTTCTCCTTCCTCTCTCTCTCTCTCTCTCTCTCTCTCTCCCGTTTTCTCTTTCCTCCCACCTCCCCTCATCGACCAGTCGCCTCCCTAGCCACCCCATCCCGCCGGCGCGCCTCCCCAGCCACCCTAGCCAACCGGCCGCCGCAAACGACGGCAACGCGCTCGCTCTTGCGTGCGACCCTTCGTCTTTCTGGCCGAAATTCCGCTGATCCGGCCTTCGATTGGGCCGGGTCTTGTGTCTAAACCCATCTACTCGTCGAGAGCTTTCCATAGACACCAAGAACACTGAAATCCATCCAGCGGTTTGTCCAATTTTTGTCCGGAAAGTTTTAGCCCATTTTGATTTTTGGGCTAGATTTCTCGCAAACTGTGAACCCCACAAGAAAACCGAGAGTATCAAAGCACTCCACTCGTCGAGAGCTTCGCGGCGATATAAATTTTAAATTTTTTCGACACCGTTTTTTGGTGGGTCCTACGGAACTTCGTAATGTTTTTCCGAGCATTAAATGAGCTTAGAAAATTCTAAAAAATTTATGTACTAACCCCCGTGCTGTGGGCTTCGTGTAGGTATCTTCAATTCACGGAAATTCGACAGTTGTCCGGGTCTGTGAATTTCCGGCCAGACAGATCAGTTACCGAAAAAGTCTCCGAATTGGATCGAGATTTTGGCTACCCCACCATTGTCAGACGTCCCGAGCGCGTCCCCGAAGTCGGAATCAGCATAGGTAAACCCAAACTTTACTTTTTCGTATTTTTCTAGTGCTTAAATAAAATTAAAAATTCATAAAATATTTGTGGTGGCTCAGAAAATTATGATTCTTTTGCAATAGCCTAGTAATATTACTAAGGACCGCGGGGCAAAGTTTTAGAATTTTTAGAGCTTGTTTGGGCAGTTTTTGCAAAAATGATCAATAATAAGAACTAAACTGTAAATTTGCATATTGTGATTGAGGACTGTTTGGATGGGCCCAGGAGGGGCCGTGTGATGTGATTGAGTTGTGAATGTATGATTTGTGAATATAGAAGTGCGTTTTGAGCCCTTTTGCAGGTTGGGTAGGTCCTAGGTATATGGGAGACTCTACCGGATTTTCGGCACGACTTAGGACGTATTTGGTCTTTTCTTGGTTTGTATCGAGTTAATTGTATTAAATAATTATAATAAAATTTTTAGGTGAGCCGGGACAGCCTTCTTCCTCCGCCCAGCTGCCACAGTGACTGCTATCAAATCTGTGAGTAAAATATTAATTTTAATTGTAATTTCACTATTATATGTTCAAGCATGCCCATGCATCACTTATGTGTATATATCTATATAGTTAAACTCTAGGCACGTTTTATGTTGCATTCACAACTGTTAAAGTGCTATGTATGTTGTTGTGGTAATTTGGAGCAGTGTGCGTGCGTTGGCGTACGTGTGATGTGGTGTTGGCTATGGACAGGACGGGTAGACACGGCTTGAGATCTTCGCTAGGACCCAGTCCTTAAGGGGTAGTCACGGCTTGAGTTCTTCGCTGGGACCCCGATTTGGTTTATTAAGCAAAAGTTCGGCTTCAGTTCTTCGCTGGCACAAGTTGGATTTAAGAGAGCTGTATAGGAGAATCAGCTCCCATATATTATGATTGATATTACTGGGTGTGTGAGTGCTCCAAATTATCTTTTTGCTGTTATGATGTGAAAATATTGCTGATGTTGCATTTCACTCTACAGGGTGCATTAATTCTAGATAGTTATAGAGATTATGGTTAAAAATTGATATTTTATTCTCTGAGTCGAACGCTCACTCCTGTTCAATATTTTTCCAGGCCACAGGAGGATATTTTTGAGGTTAACCTGCCATTCTCCCTCGCAGATCGTTTATTAATTTTTGTATAAACCTGTTAACTCTTAGAATTTTCGCATGTGTTAGAAATATTTATTTGAATTGGGTCTGTAATATAAATTGTTATTTTGGACCTGTAAACTTATTATTTTATGCATGTTGATAGACTAGATGAGGGAGCTGAGCTTCCATTTATTTTTATGTTGTATGAGTATGTGGAGGGTGAGCTGAGCTCCCCAATTGATTATATATTGTGTTTATAGGTCGGGTGAGTCAAAAACTCCCCGTTGAAAGGTCCATATTATGGCCAGACTATGTCCGGTTGATTTCTTGAAATTAGGCCCAATGGGCCTTTGAGTTGGATTAAGGAATAGTTAGGCTTACTACGGGCCTCGGGGTCTTTAAGCTAGTTCAGGTCCTAGTGCCGGTCCGGCCCATAGGTTGGGTCGTGACAAATAATAATAAATTTTCTACAGAATACTCATACACCCCTTATTAGAAAATTAAAATTTTATAAAAATTTAATTTAATCAATTTTTTTTTTTTTTTATAAATTTTCATGTTAGAAGTGAAAGAGTTCAATTTATTTTAACTTAAAGACTTTCTTCAGATTAAATCATTTGTAAAAAAAAAAAAATTTAATTAAATTCTTAAATAATCATGCTTGATTTATATTTTTAAAGTAATTTTTTTTAAATTATTTTATAGTGTTTGGGTTATTTAGAAAAATGAATTAATAAAAAATATTCTCTAATGAAACAGAAAATTAAGTTATTTAAGAGGAAGTCATTTTTTATTTTCAAGATTTTGATATCCTCATTAAAATATGAAAATATTTATACATACATAGTATAAATATATACTATTAATTTAACATTGTAATCAAACAATAGAAAATATTTTCATGAAAAATACTTTTTAAATAAATTATTTTTTCAGTGGTAAATTCTTGAGCCTATAACTTTTCAATATAAGAAAATTGAATATTACATATTTCATTAACACAAATAAAAAAAAAGAAATTTATAACAATTATTTAAAAGTTATAAGAAAATTACAACATGATATAAATTATAAACAAAAGTAAAAAAAGAATTATAGGATTTAAAGATTTTTGTCTTTTTCTCTAAACTCTTGAATTTGAATGCCAACAAAATTTAATTAAAAAGAAAATGTATAGTCTGTAAATAAAATTTAAAGTTTTAGAAATGAATTTCAGCTATTAGATAGATTTTAGGTCAATATTAAGATAAGTTTTCTGATTATTTTATTGTATTAATGGGTTTTGATGGGGATTCTAGTTATGGAGATAACACACCATTACAATGTCAAACAAGATTTGGTACTCTATTATACTAATTAATTACTTTATTAGCAAATTAAATGGAATAGGAAAGTGAGAATTAATGATATGAGATTTGGGTGAGAAGATAAAATTGGCACTGACTATTTATAGTTGCCAGATATTTTATTGGTTGTCACCTGTTATATATTAATAATTAATAATTAATTATTTATATGATTGTTTAAAATAAAAATATTTGATAAAAATAGCAGTTAGATTAACTCTTCATTGTAAAAATAGTGTTATATTTTTATAAAAATAGTCTCTCAACATCTAAAAATTAGGAAGAATAATTTTTCATAAATTATTTTCTCAACCTTTAAACATTATTGTTAGTATTATATTACCGAACAGTGTAAATAAGATAAGTAATATTTTAATTACAATTAAAATACTAAATATTACTCTAAAAATTATAAATTTAATTTATCATAAATTTAAAATAAAATATATAAAATAGGGTTCATAAATAAAATAAGTAAAAATTATATTTTTTTAATCATTTTTATATTGAATCGATAATAATCAGTTAGTGGCAAGTTTTTTCTATACTAATAAAAGGACATCTCTACACTTGCTACCAAACAATCACCATTGCATCGAAGGTATGCCCCACTCTAGTTCTCTTCTCCTATTTTTGTTAATCAATTTATCGTGAGATGAGATCTATACAATGGTTGGACAATTCAAATAGCTGTTTCCTTATAAAATTATAATTTTAATATTTTATAAAATTCTCAAACCAATAATTTTTGGTTAATAACGTGATAATCATTTTCAATATGATAAAATTTATTTAAACTATTTTGAGTAAAATTAAAACAAAAATCCAGAATTACAATTTTAAGATAATATCGATATAAAGATTTTAATCCTTCGACAGGTTTATTTTATTTGCTTTCACATGATTTATGTGAAATTAATTATAATAATTTTATTTAGATTTTTATTTTAAACTCTTTTATATATATATAAAAAAAAGTTAAAAAGAGGATGAGCTATTGGGAATTGAAAATATTTCCTGAAAAAAGAAAATATTTTTAATTTTTTTCTCAGGCAAAGAAGAAAAATGAGTAGTTAGGAGATGGAGGTGATGGAAAATGAATAAGTAGGAATCTGGGCAAGAAGGCCGGCTTTTTGATACTCTAAGTAACGACAAATTTAACGTTCCCATGCAAAATTTAATCATTTGCATGAGATTTTCGTTTTTTTTTTTTTTTTACACCATCTTTTTCATTTCCCCTTCGCGCACGTAACTCTGAAATCTTGATATATATATATATATATAATTTAATGACTCTTTTAATTTTTTTTTCTTCCTTTTTATTTTCTCAGCAAATTTTCTGAATATAAATTTATTTTTATTTACTTTTTCAATATTATTATTAGCGATATTTTTTATTATTTTATTTTATAATTTTTTAAATTGATTTCTTTATAATTTCTTTATTTATAAAATTATTAAAAAGTCTACGAGTTTAGCGTTTTTCTACAAACCCTTCTAAGAGAATAGCACTCTAATATGCATCACTAAAAGCTTAAAAAGTCTAAAAAATCCAATTACTGAAACTGTAAAAGGTTTACGAGAATATAAAATTTTTGCAAATGAAGAATATAAAACTCTCATAAAGGAATATTAGGTAAATAAACTGAAAAAATAAAAAATAAATTATGCCTAGTAGGTCATTAGATCTAGAGAAATTTATTGCTATTGAAGAAAACGAAAAATTAAAAGAAAAGGCTGCGGGTACAATCAATAATGGTGGCTTTAAATAAGATCAAAAGACTGAAAGGAGAAAATAATAATAATAATAAATAAAGGAGGCGGCTAGGACTTGCCAACTTAAAATTTCAAATTATTGTAGTGTTGGAGTATAGTTTGATTCATTCCATTTTTTTTATTATTTAATAAATTTAATTGTATATTATATTTTTATAATTATAAATATATAAATTAATTATATAAAAATAAAAATATATGATCATTTATTTATTCAAGTCGCCAAAAAAATTAATCTAATTAGACATGATTACATACATTTACGTTAACTTTGAAACGTATTCATTTGCCATACGTAGGGATATCAATAAGTTAAGTATTTATAAGTATTCAGTTCAACTAAATTCTAATAGAAATAGTTTGGATAATATATAATTAAGTTTTGGACAATTTCAAGTTTGAAAAAAGATATCTATTTATTTAAAATATAATATATAAATTGGTTCAGTTTGAGTTGGATTAAGATTTTATATGTTAGGTATTTATTATTTAAATTTATTTATATAAATAATTAAATAGATATAAAATATTTATATATTATATTTTAAATAAATAGAATTTAAATATTTTATTGAATTATTAAAATATTAAAAAAAATAAAAAATTATGTAGATTGTTAATTAACATTTATAAAATTAAACATATTTAAATATTTTTTAAATAATAATAATTAAGTTTGAAACAAATTCAGATGTTAAAAATATTAATTGTGCTCCAATTCATGTAGTTTAATTTTTATGGATAGTTTAACCATTGCCATCCCTAACCATAAGCACTAAAGTATTCAATAGACAAAATGAACTTAAAGCCTAAAGTAATTATCTATCTTGTAAATTGAATGTTTGTGTATTAATTGTTTCAATTAAGATCAATTGAATATTAATTCAAATTAGAGATGTAATTTAATGATATGGTACAATATAATTAAAATTTATCATTCTTTTATGTTAATCATGAGTGAAACACCAATTACTATTATAAAATGGATAACTATTCAAAGACAATCAATTACTTTCTATAATTATATTCAAAAAGTTAATTAAAAGTAAATTATACTTCCTAGATTTGTCAATATTTTCAATATATATATATATTATAATTTTTTGGACTAAGGCAAACATTGCCACATTGGAGATATGTGTGTGTGTGTGAGAGAGAGATGATATTACTTACTCCATTTGCCAATATAAAATTGATAACCCTTAGAGGATAGCATATTTCAGTTTAAATCAAAAAACTGAATTAAATCTAGTCATGGCTTAAGTTGTGTATGAATTGACAACACTATGTTTCTTAAATTAATTGACTAAATTGTGTTATTATGAGCTTTGATAATTTGTGAAATGTGATTGAGAAATATTTAAACTGTGTTTTGGTAATGAATGATTCATGTATTATATTTTAAATTTTTATTTTACACCACTAAGTATTTTTACACTCAGCGATAACTTATTTTGCTGTCGCAGATAAGAGCAAAGAGAAAGCAACAGAGTGAGCTGCGGGATTGACAAGAACTCTTGAACACTTTTGTACGGGTATTGTTTTATACCCTTGTAATTATTTTGATGTAAATACTGTAATGTCATAAGTATCAATGTAAAGTGAGCAGTTGTATAATAAATTGTAATAATATTATTTTTGGATTTTATATCTGTAAATTTAATTTGTGCATATTATGTTGATAGAATTATTTGAAATGGTTTGTTTTCAAAATTTTGAGTTGACTTGAGAATATTTGGAGGTTGGGAGTTAGAAAAAAAATTTATTGGAAGTGCTTTTTACAAGTTTTGAAGAACGGTTTTCTCCAAATATAAACGGAACTCTGTCAAAATTTTTATAAAATTTACGGTAAAATTAAAATAGACAAAATTTTTACTAGTTTATAAGCTTTGAATAAATGATTTTAATTCCTACCAAAATGCTCACCACTTCCAAAATGCAAGAAAATAGTTTTAAAATCCCTTGTAGTGTACTTAATGAATTATCGGTAGGTGAAGTTTGGTAATTCATTAGGTATTCTACGGGATCATGTTATACCTTACAGAGGGGTAAGGTATGACACATACTCATTTGTCATTTTGTCACTTTTTACAAATGACTTGTAAGGCTCTTATATTTACTACTCAAAATGTATCAACCTTTTGGCCAATAAATTCATCTCTTCATACATGTAACTATTAAGAAGAATTGCATCTTTTTATTTAGTTACATCTTTTGGCCAAGGACACAACTCTTTGCATGGATACAACTTTTTATATGATTTTAGCACAATTAGAAATTTATCACAGAATAATCTATAGTTTATAATTCCTTTTTTTAAATATCCAAAACCTCTTGAAATTTCTTTCCAGTATTTCATACTAATATTACTAGTACAACTTGATAATTTAAATACTGCAAAAGCAATATCAGGTCTAGTGCAATACATAGCATATATTAAGCTATCAATAGCATTACTATACTCAATTTGAGTAATTATTCTACCAAAATTTTCAGTCAATTTGCAATATATATCATATGGTGTATTTGCTTCTCTCAATATAATGAAATTGACAAAGAGTAAAACTCCCACTATGTTACAGCTAGGTAGTTTAGGCAGATCCCTCAAGGATAATAACCAAAATATAAATCTAGATAGTAATTTTAAAATTCTTCCAAGAATAAATTAAAGAATAATAATATTGATTGTAGGTAAAAATGAAGAGAAGAGACCAAAAAAAAAAAAGTTAATAGATTTTTTGTTCCAAACTGCTATTTATAAAGCATTTGCATCTCTTCAAACATATACAATAGTTCACTTTGTATCTATTAGAATAATTATATCTGTTTACTTATACCTTTTACAACAGATACAACTGTTCACTTTGTATCTCTTAGAATAATTACATCTGTTCACTTATACCTCTTAAACATATACAACCATTCACTTATACCTCTTAGAACAGATACAACCATTTACTTATACCTTTTAGAACAGATACAACCATTCACTTTGTATCTCTTAGAACAATTATATTTGTTCACTTATACCTTTTACAATAGATATAACTATCGATAATAAATAATTCATTTTGATGCGTTTTAATGAATAGGCATAACTCTTTCAAAATGAGATAAATTATTCTATCACTAATATTTTTAACAATATCCCCACCTAGTTAGTGATAGACACAATCAATATGAATTAGGATTTATGTATACATAAAATATTTTTTCGACTTATGCACATAAATCTTATTACCTTCTTTAACACATTCACCATGAGCTTTAGCATCTTAATATAACCTTATATTTCTTCTAATTATAAGCATGTCATCAATATAAAACAAATTATCACATTTAAAACTTTTTAATGTGTAAGTATTTCTGAACCTGTTTAAGAGAAAAGTCGTATGTGACATTCAATAATTTCTTCCTATAATCATTCAAACTAGAAGTATGATGTGCTATTATTCCTCCTAATTGTAATGATTTAGGAACTAACACTTTCAAATCCTTAAACTTTGAAACAAAGATATGCAACTCATGGACTTATCCATAACCGGCATATTATCAAGTATTTAGAATTCAAAATATTTCATAATGAGAAATTTATCCATACCTTTTTTTCTGTATTATATTCGAATTCTAACAAATTCCAGATTTCCTTTGGAGACTTGACAGAGGTAAACAAATCTTATAGCTTATCTGATGAGTTACTGAGAATATAACTTCTGCATGGCAATTCATCTTCTTTTCTTGATCTGCTTTCACCTTCTCAGTGAACATAATTTGTTCCTTAAAATAATCAAATTTCACGAACTCTTGATTAATTACGGAAGCAGCCTTAGACTCCATGGCAATTAATACCTTAAAATTGTTGAAGCAGTGGGTGTAGAATAGGCTTTCAGGCGTGATGAATCATTATCTTTAAGGTATTAATTGCCCTCACTAGATTGCTGCAAGGTTATGGCAATATACCTCCAGGATACAACAAAGTCTAAAATCTGCAGACAGTAACTCCTGAAGATTTCCCTTAAGAACTCTTTATATAAACTGAATTTAGAGAGACTAGAAGAAAAGAAGAAGAAGTAGAAGTAGTATATATCTGGATTGAAAAACTCATCCATATTTATAAAGAATTAAAAGTCATGGTACCTTTACTAGATAGACATATCTGTCTATCTCCAATAGATACAACTGTTTATGTAATAGACATGTCTGTTTATTAAAAGACACCTATACAAATAGTTGTGACTATTTGTATAGACATATATATTTATTAACAGGCACCTATACAAATAGTTATGACTTTTTATGTAGAATAGACATGTCTGTTTATTAACAGACACCTATACAAACAGTTGTGACTGTTTGTATAGAATTGACATGTTTGTCTATTAACAGACACATCTACTTGTTAATAAACACATCTATTCGTAATTTATTTACGAAAATTACAATATGATAATTATTTTATTTCACACATATACTTGTCAAGTGCCATAATAGAATAATATATATATATATATATATATATATATATATATATATATATAATTTTACACATATTTCACTCTTGTCATTCCTTCACTTTCTTATATTTTAACAATATATGAATTCTTTCTCTCTATGTTATCTAACATACAAGCTATTTATAACAAAAGATACAACACACTCGCATAATGCCTTCCTCTTTCTTTTGCTTGCCATGGCATAATAATAATAATAATAATAATAATAATAATAATAATAATAATAATAATAATAATAATAATAATAATAATAAATTTTCTATAGAATACTCATACACCCCTTATTAGAAAATTAAAATTTTATAAAAATTTAATTTAATCAATTTTTTTTTATAAATTTTCATTTTAGAAGTGAAAGAGTTCAATTTATTTTAACTTAAAGACTTTCTTCAGATTAAATCATTTGTAAAAAAAAGAATTTAATTAAATTCTTAAATAATCATGCTTGATTATTTTTAAAATAATTTTTTTAAATTATTTTAAATTATTTTTTAGTATTTGAGTTATTTAGAAAAATAAATTAATAAAAAATATTCTCTAATCAAACAGAAAATTAAGTTATTTAAGAGGAAGTCATTTTTTATTTTCAAGACTTTGATATTCTTATTAAAATATGAAAATATTTATACATACATAATATAAATATATACCATTAGTTTAATATTGTAATCAAACAATAGACAATATTTTCATGAAAAATATTTTTTAAATAAATTATTTTTTCAGTGGTAAATTCTTGAGCCTATAACTTTTCAATATAAGAAAATTGAATATTACATATTTCATTAACACAAATAAAAAAAAAAAAAATTTATAACAATCTGTCACTACGCAACCTATGGGCCGGACCGGCACTAGGACCTAGGCCAGCCTAAAGCCCCTGAGGCCCGTAGTAAGCCTAACTATTCCTCAACCCAACTCTAAGGCCCATTTGGGCCCAATTTCAAGAATTCAACCGGACAGGGTCCGGTCATAAAATAGACCTTTCAACGGAGAGTTTTTGACTCACCCGACTTGTAAACACAATATATAATCAATTGGGGAGCTCAGCTCACCCTCCACGTACTCATAACAACATAAAAACTAATGGGAGCTCAGCTCCCTCATCCAGTCCAACATACATGCATATAATAAGTTTACAAGTCCAACATGGTAATTATATTATAGACCCAAATCAAATAAATTTTTCTAACACATGCGAAAATTCTAGGAGTTAATAAAATTACACAACATTTATAAACAACCTACGAAGGAGAAAAGTAGGTTAACCACAACAAAACTCCTCTGTGCTTTGAAAAATAATGAACAAGAGTGAGCGTTCGACCCAGAGAGTAAAATATCAATTTTAACCATAATTTCTATAACTATCTAAAGCTAATGCACCCTGTAGAGTGAAATGCAATATAAGTAATATTTTCATATCATAACAGCAAAAAGGTAATTTGGAGCACTCACAAACCCGATAATGTCAAACAATATATATATGCGAGCTGATCCCCTATACAACTCTCTTATTCCAACCTGTGCCAACGAAGAACTTAGCTCGGACTTTCACTTAATAAACCAAATCGGGGTCCCAGCGAAGAACTCAAGCCATGTCTACCCCGAAGGACCGAGTCTCAGCGAAGATCTCAAGCCGTGTCTACCCGTCCTATCCATAGCCAACACCACATCACACGCATGCCAACGCACACACACTGCTCTAAATTATCACAACAACATCCATGGCACTTTAACAGTTGTGAATGCAACATAAAACGTGCCTAGAGTTTAACTACATAGATATTTACATATAAGTGATGCATGGGCATGCTTGAACATATAATAATATCGAAATTATAATTAAAATTAATATTTTACTCACAGACTTGACAGCAGTCACTGTGGCGGCTGGGCGGAGGAAGAAGGCTGTCTCAGCTCACCTGACAATTTTATTACAATTATTTAATACAATTGACTCAATACAAACTAAGAAAAAACCAAATACGTCCTAAGTCGTGCCGAAATTCCGGCAGAGTCTCCCCTATACCTAGGACCTACCCAACCTGCAAATGGGTTTAAAACACACTTCTATATCCACCAACCATACACCCACAACTCAATCATATCACACAGCCCCTCTTGAGCCCATCCAAACAGTCATCAATCACAAAATAATACATTTAAAATTTGGAGTATTACACAATCATTTAAAAGTTATAAGAAAATTACAACATGATATAAATTATAAACAAAACTAAAAAAAAGAATTATAGGATTTAAAGATTTTTGTCTTTTTCTCTAAACTCTTGAGTTTCAATGCCAACAAAATTTAATTAAAAAGATAATGTATAGTCTGTAAATAAAATTTAAAGTTTTAGAAATGAATTTCAGCTATTAGATAGATTTTAGGTCAATATTAAGATAAGTTTTCTGATTATTTTATTGTATTAATGGATTTTGATGGGGATTCTAGTTATGGAGATAACACACCATTACAATGTCAAACAAGATTTGGTACTCTATTATACTAATTAATTACTTTATTAGCAAATTAAATGGAATAGGAAAGTGAGAATTAATGATATGAGATTTGGGTGAGAAGATAAAATTGGCACTGACTATTTATAGTTGCCAGATATTTTATTGGTTGTCACCTGTTATATATTAATAATTAATAATTAATTATTTATATGATTGTTTAAAATAAAAATATTTGATAAAAATAACAGTTAAATTAACTCTTCATTGTAAAAATAGTGTTATATTTTTATAAAAATAGTCTCTCAACATCTAAAAATTAGGAAGAATAATTTTTCATAAATTATTTTCTCAACCTTTAAACATTATTGTTAGTATTATATTACCGAACAGTGTAAATAAGATAAGTAATATTTTAATTACAATTAAAATACTAAATATTACTCTAAAAATTATAAATTTAATTTATCATAAATTTAAAATAAAATATATAAAATAGGGTTCATAAATAAAATAAGTAAAAATTATATTTTTTTAATCATTTTTATATTGAATCGATAATAATCAGTTAGTGGCAAGTTTTTTCTATACTAATAAAAGGACATCTCTACACTTGCTACCAAACAATCACCATTGCATCGAAGGTATGCCCCACTCTAGTTCTCTTCTCCTATTTTTGTTAATCAATTTATCGTGAGATGAGATCTATACAATGGTTGGACAATTCAAATAGCTGTTTCCTTATAAAATTATAATTTTAATATTTTATAAAATTCTCAAACCAATAATTTTTGGTTAATAACGTGATAATCATTTTCAATATGATAAAATTTATTTAAACTATTTTGAGTAAAATTAAAACAAAAATCCAGAATTACAATTTTAAGATAATATCGATATAAAGATTTTAATCCTTCGACAGGTTTATTTTATTTGCTTTCACATGATTTATGTGAAATTAATTATAATAATTTTATTTAGATTTTTATTTTAAACTCTTTTATATATATATAAAAAAAAGTTAAAAAGAGGATGAGCTATTGGGAATTGAAAATATTTCCTGAAAAAAGAAAATATTTTTAATTTTTTTCTCAGGCAAAGAAGAAAAATGAGTAGTTAGGAGATGGAGGTGATGGAAAATGAATAAGTAGGAATCTGGGCAAGAAGGCCGGCTTTTTGATACTCTAAGTAACGACAAATTTAACGTTCCCATGCAAAATTTAATCATTTGCATGAGATTTTCGTTTTTTTTTTTTTTTTACACCATCTTTTTCATTTCCCCTTCGCGCACGTAACTCTGAAATCTTGATATATATATATATATATAATTTAATGACTCTTTTAATTTTTTTTTCTTCCTTTTTATTTTCTCAGCAAATTTTCTGAATATAAATTTATTTTTATTTACTTTTTCAATATTATTATTAGCGATATTTTTTATTATTTTATTTTATAATTTTTTAAATTGATTTCTTTATAATTTCTTTATTTATAAAATTATTAAAAAGTCTACGAGTTTAGCGTTTTTCTACAAACCCTTCTAAGAGAATAGCACTCTAATATGCATCACTAAAAGCTTAAAAAGTCTAAAAAATCCAATTACTGAAACTGTAAAAGGTTTACGAGAATATAAAATTTTTGCAAATGAAGAATATAAAACTCTCATAAAGGAATATTAGGTAAATAAACTGAAAAAATAAAAAATAAATTATGCCTAGTAGGTCATTAGATCTAGAGAAATTTATTGCTATTGAAGAAAACGAAAAATTAAAAGAAAAGGCTGCGGGTACAATCAATAATGGTGGCTTTAAATAAGATCAAAAGACTGAAAGGAGAAAATAATAATAATAATAAATAAAGGAGGCGGCTAGGACTTGCCAACTTAAAATTTCAAATTATTGTAGTGTTGGAGTATAGTTTGATTCATTCCATTTTTTTTATTATTTAATAAATTTAATTGTATATTATATTTTTATAATTATAAATATATAAATTAATTATATAAAAATAAAAATATATGATCATTTATTTATTCAAGTCGCCAAAAAAATTAATCTAATTAGACATGATTACATACATTTACGTTAACTTTGAAACGTATTCATTTGCCATACGTAGGGATATCAATAAGTTAAGTATTTATAAGTATTCAGTTCAACTAAATTCTAATAGAAATGGTTTGGATAATATATAATTAAGTTTTGGACAATTTCAAGTTTGAAAAAAGATATCTATTTATTTAAAATATAATATATAAATTGGTTCAGTTTGAGTTGGATTAAGATTTTATATGTTAGGTATTTATTATTTAAATTTATTTATATAAATAATTAAATAGATATAAAATATTTATATATTATATTTTAAATAAATAGAATTTAAATATTTTATTGAATTATTAAAATATTAAAAAAAATAAAAAATTATGTAGATTGTTAATTAACATTTATAAAATTAAACATATTTAAATATTTTTTAAATAATAATAATTAAGTTTGAAACAAATTCAGATGTTAAAAATATTAATTGTGCTCCAATTCATGTAGTTTAATTTTTATGGATAGTTTAACCATTGCCATCCCTAACCATAAGCACTAAAGTATTCAATAGACAAAATGAACTTAAAGCCTAAAGTAATTATCTATCTTGTAAATTGAATGTTTGTGTATTAATTGTTTCAATTAAGATCAATTGAATATTAATTCAAATTAGAGATGTAATTTAATGATATGGTACAATATAATTAAAATTTATCATTCTTTTATGTTAATCATGAGTGAAACACCAATTACTATTATAAAATGGATAACTATTCAAAGACAATCAATTACTTTCTATAATTATATTCAAAAAGTTAATTAAAAGTAAATTATACTTCCTAGATTTGTCAATATTTTCAATATATATATATATTATAATTTTTTGGACTAAGGCAAACATTGCCACATTGGAGATATGTGTGTGTGTGTGAGAGAGAGAGATGATATTACTTACTCCATTTGCCAATATAAAATTGATAACCCTTAGAGGATAGCATATTTCAGTTTAAATCAAAAAACTGAATTAAATCTAGTCATGGCTTAAGTTGTGTATGAATTGACAACACTATGTTTCTTAAATTAATTGACTAAATTGTGTTATTATGAGCTTTGATAATTTGTGAAATGTGATTGAGAAATATTTAAACTGTGTTTTGGTAATGAATGATTCATGTATTATATTTTAAATTTTTATTTTACACCACTAAGTATTTTTACACTCAGCGATAACTTATTTTGCTGTCGCAGATAAGAGCAAAGAGAAAGCAACAGAGTGAGCTGCGGGATTGACAAGAACTCTTGAACACTTTTGTACGGGTATTGTTTTATACCCTTGTAATTATTTTGATGTAAATACTGTAATGTCATAAGTATCAATGTAAAGTGAGCAGTTGTATAATAAATTGTAATAATATTATTTTTGGATTTTATATCTGTAAATTTAATTTGTGCATATTATGTTGATAGAATTATTTGAAATGGTTTGTTTTCAAAATTTTGAGTTGACTTGAGAATATTTGGAGGTTGGGAGTTAGAAAAAAAATTTATTGGAAGTGCTTTTTACAAGTTTTGAAGAACGGTTTTCCAAATATAAACGGAACTCACAAAATTTTTATAAAATTTACGGTAAAATTAAAACAGACAAAATTTTTACTAGTTTATAAGCTTTGAATAAATGATTTTAATTCCTACCAAAATGCTCACCACTTCCAAAATGCAAGAAAATAGTTTTAAAATCCCTTGTAGTGTACTTAATGAATTATCGGTAGGTGAAGTTTGGTAATTCATTAGGTATTCTACGGGATCATGTTATACCTTACAGAGGGGTAAGGTATGACACATACTCATTTGTCATTTTGTCACTTTTTACAAATGACTTGTAAGGCTCTTATATTTACTACTCAAAATGTATCAACCTTTTGGCCAATAAATTCATCTCTTCATACATGTAACTATTAAGAAGAATTGCATCTTTTTATTTAGTTACATCTTTTGGCCAAGGACACAACTCTTTGCATGGATACAACTTTTTATATGGTTTTAGCACAATTGGAAATTTATCACAGAATAATCTATAGTTTATAATTCCTTTTTTTAAATATCCAAAACCTCTTGAAATTTCTTTCTAATATTTCATACTAATATTACTAGTATAACTTGATAATTTAAATACTGCGAAAGCAATATCAGGTCTAGTGCAATACATAGCATATATTAAGCTATCAATAGCATTACTATACTCAATTTGAGTAATTATTCTACCAAAATTTCCAGTCAATTTGCAATATATATCATATGGTGTATTTGCTTCTCTCAATATAATGAAATTGACAAAGAGTAAAACTCCCACTATGTTACAGCTAGGTAGTTTAGGCAGATCCCTCAAGGATAATAACCAAAATATAAATCTAGATAGTAATTTTAAAATTCTTCCAAGAATAAATTAAAGAATAATAATATTGATTGTAGGTAAAAATGAAGAGAAGAGACCAAAAAAAAAAAAGTTAATAGATTTTTTGTTCCAAACTGCTATTTATAAAGCATTTGCATCTCTTCAAACATATACAATAGTTCACTTTGTATCTATTAGAATAATTATATCTGTTTACTTATACCTTTTACAACAGATACAACTGTTCACTTTGTATCTCTTAGAATAATTACATCTGTTCACTTATACCTCTTAAACATATACAACCATTCACTTATACCTCTTAGAACAGATACAACCATTTACTTATACCTTTTAGAACAGATACAACCATTCACTTTGTATCTCTTAGAACAATTATATTTGTTCACTTATACCTTTTACAATAGATATAACTATCGATAATAAATAATTCATTTTGATGCGTTTTAATGAATAGGCATAACTCTTTCAAAATGAGATAAATTATTCTATCACTAATATTTTTAACAATATCCCCACCTAGTTAGTGATAGACACAATCAATATGAATTAGGATTTATGTATACATAAAATATTTTTTCGACTTATGCACATAAATCTTATTACCTTCTTTAACACATTCACCATGAGCTTTAGCATCTTAATATAACCTTATATTTCTTCTAATTATAAGCATGTCATCAATATAAAACAAATTATCACATTTAAAACTTTTAATGTGTAAGTATTTCTGAACCTGTTTAAGAGAAAAGTCGTATGTGACATTCAATAATTTCTTCCTATAATCATTCAAACTAGAAGTATGATGTGCTATTATTCCTCCTAATTGTAATGATTTAGGAACTAACACTTTCAAATCCTTAAACTTTGAAACAAAGATATGCAACTCATGGACTTATCCATAACCGGCATATTATCAAGTATTTAGAATTCAAAATATTTCATAATGAGAAATTTATCCATACCTTTTTTTCTGTATTATATTCGAATTCTAACAAATTCCAGATTTCCTTTGGAGACTTGACAGAGGTAAACAAATCTTATAGCTTATCTGATGAGTTACTGAGAATATAACTTCTGCATGGCAATTCATCTTCTTTTCTTGATCTGCTTTCACCTTCTCAGTGAACATAATTTGTTCCTTAAAATAATCAAATTTCACGAACTCTTGATTAATTACGGAAGCAGCCTTAGACTCCATGGCAATTAATACCTTAAAATTGTTGAAGCAGTGGGTGTAGAATAGGCTTTCAGGCGTGATGAATCATTATCTTTAAGGTATTAATTGCCCTCACTAGATTGCCGCAAGGTTATGGCAATATACCTCCAGGATACAACAAAGTCTAAAATCACAGACAAGAACTCCCAAGATTTCCTTAAGAACTCTATATATAAACGGAATTTAGAGAGACTAGAAGAAAAGAAGAAGAAGTAGAAGTAGTATATATCTGGATTGAAAAACTCATCCATATTTATAAAGAATTAAAAGTCATGGTACCTTTACTAGATAGACATATCTGTCTATCTCCAATAGATACAACTGTTTATGTAATAGACATGTCTGTTTATTAAAAGACACCTATACAAATAGTTGTGACTATTTGTATAGACATATATATTTATTAACAGGCACCTATACAAATAGTTATGACTTTTTATGTAGAATAGACATGTCTGTTTATTAACAGACACCTATACAAACAAGCCAGACTGTTTGTATAGAATTGACATGTTTGTCTATTAACAGACACATCTACTTGTTAATAAACACATCTATTCGTAATTTATTTACGAAAATTACAATATGATAATTATTTTATTTCACACATATACTTGTCAAGTGCCATAATAGAATAATATATATATATATATATATATATATATATATATATATATATATATATAATTTTACACATATTTCACTCTTGTCATTCCTTCACTTTCTTATATTTTAACAATATATGAATTCTTTCTCTCTATGTTATTTAACATACAAGCTATTTATAACAAAAGATACAACACACTCGCATAATGCCTTCCTCTTTCTTTTGCTTGCCATGGCATAATAATAATAATAATAATAATAATAATAATAATAATAATAATAATAATAATAATAATAATAATAATAATAATAATAAATTTTCTATAGAATACTCATACACCCTTTATTAGAAAATTAAAATTTTATAAAAATTTAATTTAATCAATTTTTTTTTATAAATTTTCATTTTAGAAGTGAAAGAGTTCAATTTATTTTAACTTAAAGACTTTCTTCAGATTAAATCATTTGTAAAAAAAAAGAATTTAATTAAATTCTTAAATAATCATGCTTGATTTATATTTTTAAAATAATTTTTTTAAATTATTTTAAATTATTTTTTAGTATTTGAGTTATTTAGAAAAATAAATTAATAAAAAATATTCTCTAATCAAACAGAAAATTAAGTTATTTAAGAGGAAGTCATTTTTTATTTTCAAGACTTTGATATTCTTATTAAAATATGAAAATATTTATACATACATAATATAAATATATACCATTAGTTTAATATTGTAATCAAACAATAGACAATATTTTCATGAAAAATATTTTTTAAATAAATTATTTTTTCAGTGGTAAATTCTTGAGCCTATAACTTTTCAATATAAGAAAATTGAATATTACATATTTCATTAACACAAATAAAAAAAAAAAAAATTTATAACAATCTGTCACTACGCAACCTATGGGCCGGACCGGCACTAGGACCTAGGCCAGCCTAAAGCCCCTGAGGCCCGTAGTAAGCCTAACTATTCCTCAACCCAACTCTAAGGCCCATTTGGGCCCAATTTCAAGAATTCAACCGGACAGGGTCCGGTCATAAAATAGACCTTTCAACGGAGAGTTTTTGACTCACCCGACTTGTAAACACAATATATAATCAATTGGGGAGCTCAGCTCACCCTCCACGTACTCATAACAACATAAAAACTAATGGGAGCTCAGCTCCCTCATCCAGTCCAACATACATGCATATAATAAGTTTACAAGTCCAACATGGTAATTATATTATAGACCCAAATCAAATAAATTTTTCTAACACATGCGAAAATTCTAGGAGTTAATAAAATTACACAACATTTATAAACAACCTACGAAGGAGAAAAGTAGGTTAACCACAACAAAACTCCTCCTGTAGCCTGAAAAATAATGAACAAGAGTGAGCGTTCGACCCAGAGAGTAAAATATCAATTTTAACCATAATTTCTATAACTATCTAAAGCTAATGCACCCTGTAGAGTGAAATGCAATATAAGTAATATTTTCATATCATAACAGCAAAAAGGTAATTTGGAGCACTCACAAACCCGATAATGTCAAACAATATATATATGCGAGCTGATCCCCTATACAACTCTCTTATTCCAACCTGTGCCAACGAAGAACTTAGCTCGGACTTTCACTTAATAAACCAAATCGGGGTCCCAGCGAAGAACTCAAGCCATGTCTACCCCGAAGGACCGAGTCTCAGCGAAGATCTCAAGCCGTGTCTACCCGTCCTATCCATAGCCAACACCACATCACACGCATGCCAACGCACACACATTGCTCTAAATTATCACAACAACATCCATGGCACTTTAACAGTTGTGAATGCAACATAAAACGTGCCTAGAGTTTAACTACATAGATATTTACATATAAGTGATGCATGGGCATGCTTGAACATATAATAATATCGAAATTATAATTAAAATTAATATTTTACTCACAGACTTGACAGCAGTCACTGTGGCGGCTGGGCGGAGGAAGAAGGCTGTCTCAGCTCACCTGACAATTTTATTACAATTATTTAATACAATTGACTCAATACAAACTAAGAAAAAACCAAATACGTCCTAAGTCGTGCCGAAATTCCGGCAGAGTCTCCCCTATACCTAGGACCTACCCAACCTGCAAATGGGTTTAAAACACACTTCTATATCCACCAACCATACACCCACAACTCAATCATATCACACAGCCCCTCCTGAGCCCATCCAAACAGTCATCAATCACAAAATAATACATTTAAAATTTGGAGTATTACACAATCATTTAAAAGTTATAAGAAAATTACAACATGATATAAATTATAAACAAAACTAAAAAAAAGAATTATAGGATTTAAAGATTTTTGTCTTTTTCTCTAAACTCTTGAGTTTCAATGCCAACAAAATTTAATTAAAAAGATAATGTATAGTCTGTAAATAAAATTTAAAGTTTTAGAAATGAATTTCAGCTATTAGATAGATTTTAGGTCAATATTAAGATAAGTTTTCTGATTATTTTATTGTATTAATGGATTTTGATGGGGATTCTAGTTATGGAGATAACACACCATTACAATGTCAAACAAGATTTGGTACTCTATTATACTAATTAATTACTTTATTAGCAAATTAAATGGAATAGGAAAGTGAGAATTAATGATATGAGATTTGGGTGAGAAGATAAAATTGGCACTGACTATTTATAGTTGCCAGATATTTTATTGGTTGTCACCTGTTATATATTAATAATTAATAATTAATTATTTATATGATTGTTTAAAATAAAAATATTTGATAAAAATAGCAGTTAGATTAACTCTTCATTGTAAAAATAGTGTTATATTTTTATAAAAATAGTCTCTCAACATCTAAAAATTAGGAAGAATAATTTTTCATAAATTATTTTCTCAACCTTTAAACATTATTGTTAGTATTATATTACCGAACAATTGTAAATAAGATAAGTAATATTTTAATTACAATTAAAATACTAAATATTACTCTAAAAATTATAAATTTAATTTATCATAAATTTAAAATAAAATATATAAAATAGGGTTCATAAATAAAATAAGTAAAAATTATATTTTTTTAATCATTTTTATATTGAATCGATAATAATCAGTTAGTGGCAAGTTTTTTCTATACTAATAAAAGGACATCTCTACACTTGCTACCAAACAATCACCATTGCATCGAAGGTATGCCCCACTCTAGTTCTCTTCTCCTATTTTTGTTAATCAATTTATCGTGAGATGAGATCTATACAATGGTTGGACAATTCAAATAGCTGTTTCCTTATAAAATTATAATTTTAATATTTTATAAAATTCTCAAACCAATAATTTTTGGTTAATAACGTGATAATCATTTTCAATATGATAAAATTTATTTAAACTATTTTGAGTAAAATTAAAACAAAAATCCAGAATTACAATTTTAAGATAATATCGATATAAAGATTTTAATCCTTCGACAGGTTTATTTTATTTGCTTTCACATGATTTATGTGAAATTAATTATAATAATTTTATTTAGATTTTTATTTTAAACTCTTTTATATATATATAAAAAAAAGTTAAAAAGAGGATGAGCTATTGGGAATTGAAAATATTTCCTGAAAAAAGAAAATATTTTTAATTTTTTTCTCAGGCAAAGAAGAAAAATGAGTAGTTAGGAGATGGAGGTGATGGAAAATGAATAAGTAGGAATCTGGGCAAGAAGGCCGGCTTTTTGATACTCTAAGTAACGACAAATTTAACGTTCCCATGCAAAATTTAATCATTTGCATGAGATTTTCGTTTTTTTTTTTTTTTTACACCATCTTTTTCATTTCCCCTTCGCGCACGTAACTCTGAAATCTTGATATATATATATATATATAATTTAATGACTCTTTTAATTTTTTTTTCTTCCTTTTTATTTTCTCAGCAAATTTTCTGAATATAAATTTATTTTTATTTACTTTTTCAATATTATTATTAGCGATATTTTTTATTATTTTATTTTATAATTTTTTAAATTGATTTCTTTATAATTTCTTTATTTATAAAATTATTAAAAAGTCTACGAGTTTAGCGTTTTTCTACAAACCCTTCTAAGAGAATAGCACTCTAATATGCATCACTATGTTAGAAGAAAGAATACAAGTAATGAAGAAAATGATTGTGTATTTGTCTGTGTCTTTGTCTGTTCTTTATTTACAGAGATATTACATCTATTTATACATGAGAATATGAGCTAATTTAGACAAGAATAATAATTGCTATAATTATGCTATAAATCTCCTATAATCATATTAATTACTGTAATTATGCTAATTGCTATAATTATGCTAATTGCTATAATTATGCTAACACCCCCCCTCAAACTCAAGGTGGTAACACAGGTGCCAACTTGAGTTTGCTTAAGAGATCCTGAAAGCGAGCGGGAGGATGCATTTGGTGAATATATCAGCGGTTTGGCTGACAGAGGAGACAGGAATCAAATTGGACAGGTAGAACGACGAAGAGTAGTGCTAGGAGCAGATGCAAGGTGTATTGGATCAACAATCGTGCAGATTCAACAGACAGTAAATCGGACGGGTAGAACTACGAAGAGTAGTGCTAGGAGCAGATGCAAGCGCAGTACCGATCAACAATCGTGCAGATTCAACAGACAGTAACCGGACGGGTAGAACTACGAAGAGTAGTGCTAGGAGCGTATGCAGCGCAGTAATCGATCAACAATCGTGCGTATTCAACAGAGGCAGTTAAACTAGACGGGTAGAACGACGAAGAGTAGTGCTAGGAGCAGATGCAAGCGCAGGTACTGGATCAACAACTGGTGCAGATTCAACAGAGGCAGTTAAACTGGACGGGTAGAACGACGAAGAGTCGTGCTAAGAGCAGATGCAGGCACAGGTACTGGATCAATACCTAGTGCAGATTCAACAGAGGCAGGTGTAGTTGGACTAATATTGAGCACATCACAATCACCTGGATCAGGATTTGGAAACGGCTCTTTGGTATAATAACAGAAATAAAAGAATGAACCAGAACATGTTGTAGAGAGAGAAGAGAGACCCCAGAAACTATAAATAAAAGCTTTACGGCTCTGATACCATGTTAGAAGAAAGAATACAAGTAATGAAGAAAATGATTGTGTATTTGTCTGTGTCTTTGTCTGTTCTTTATTTACAGAGATATTACATCTATTTATACATGAGAATATGAGCTAATTTAGACAAGAATAATAATTGCTATAATTATGCTATAAATCTCCTATAATCATATTAATTACTGTAATTATGCTAATTGCTATAATTATGCTAATTGCTATAATTATGCTAACACACTAAAAGCTTAAAAAGTCTAAAAAATCCAATTACTGAAACTGTAAAAGGTTTACGAGAATATAAAATTTTTGCAAATGAAGAATATAAAACTCTCATAAAGGAATATTAGGTAAATAAACTGAAAAAATAAAAAATAAATTATGCCTAGTAGGTCATTAGATCTAGAGAAATTTATTGCTATTGAAGAAAACGAAAAATTAAAAGAAAAGGCTGCGGGTACAATCAATAATGGTGGCTTTAAATAAGATCAAAAGACTGAAAGGAGAAAATAATAATAATAATAAATAAAGGAGGCGGCTAGGACTTGCCAACTTAAAATTTCAAATTATTGTAGTGTTGGAGTATAGTTTGATTCATTCCATTTTTTTTATTATTTAATAAATTTAATTGTATATTATATTTTTATAATTATAAATATATAAATTAATTATATAAAAATAAAAATATATGATCATTTATTTATTCAAGTCGCCAAAAAAATTAATCTAATTAGACATGATTACATACATTTACGTTAACTTTGAAACGTATTCATTTGCCATACGTAGGGATATCAATAAGTTAAGTATTTGTAAGTATTCAGTTCAACTAAATTCTAATAGAAATGGTTTGGATAATATATAATTAAGTTTTGGACAATTTCAAGTTTGAAAAAAGATATCTATTTATTTAAAATATAATATATAAATTGGGTTCAGTTTGAGTTGGATTAAGATTTTATATGTTGGGTATTTATTATTTAAATTTATTTATATAAATAATTAAATAGATATAAAATATTTATATATTATATTTTAAATAAATAGAATTTAAATATTTTATTGAATTATTAAAATATTAAAAAAAATAAAAAATTATGTAGATTGTTAATTAACATTTATAAAATTAAACATATTTAAATATTTTTCAAATAATAATAATTAAGTTTGAAACAAATTCAGATATTAAAAATATTAATTGTGCTCCAATTCATGTAGTTTAATTTTTATGGATAGTTTAACCATTGCCATCCCTAACCATAAGCACTAAAGTATTCAATAGACAAAATGAACTTAAAGCCTAAAGTAATTATCTATCTTGTAAATTGAATGTTTGTGTATTAATTGTTTCAATTAAGATCAATTGAATATTAATTCAAATTAGAGATGTAATTTAATGATATGGACAATATAATTAAAATTTATCATTCTTTTAACTTTGCAATTATAATATGAGCAATATTATGTGTAGATAAAGTTTATACATTTTTTTTTGTAATTATGTAATTAATAAAAATGAAATTATTTAAATATTTTATGTTAATCATGAGTGAAACACCAATTACTATTATAAAATGGATAACTATTCAAAGACAATCAATTACTTTCTATAATCATATTCAAAAAGTTAATTAAAAGTAAATTATACTTCCTAGATTTGTCAATATTTTCAATATATATATATTAGAATTTTTTGGACTAAGGCAAACATTGCCACATTGGAGATATATAGATATGTGTGTGTGTGAGAGAGAGAGAGAGATATCTAGTCAATTCGATTTAATTGGTTCGATTTTAAAATTTAATTAATTTGGTTCGATTTATAAATTTTAATAATTTCAGTTAATCGATTCAGTTCAGTTATTTTCATAAAAAATAGAAAAAAAACCAAATCGAACCCAAATTACTAATATATATATATATATATATATATATATATATATATATAACCCTAAGATTTTTAAGTTTTGATTTCTAAGTTTTTTTTTTTTTTATGTTTTTGTTATTGAGATTTAATATTGAAAATATGAGATTTTACAAAATTCGGTTTGATCAGTTTAAAATCGAGCTGAGCCGATATTTATCGGTTTGGTTAGGTTCGATTTTCTCTTAATAATCAGTTTGGTTTAATTTTTAAAACTTTTGATTTTCAGTTTTTGGTTTTATCGATTCGGTTCGGTTCGAAACCGAACCAACCATTTGCACACCCCTCATAACCCTACATATTGCTTAAATTTTTAGTCTCCTTTGGATTATTTTAATATTACCATTAAAGTTGTTGTTATACATTATTATTATTCAAATTATTATTGAAAAAATTATCTTTTTAAATATATTAGTTAAAAAATATTACAAATTTATTTCAAATCAAATTTTACAAATTTTAATTATAAGAATATTAAAATAATAAATTATTTTTTTAAATTACTTTTTATAATAATATTTAAAATAATTTAAAAATAATAATAATTTTAACCTTCAAACCTCAATACCGTGAAAACTAACTAAGCTAATTGATTAGATACGTTATCCACTTTAGCCTTCACTCTTTTAATCTCAATTTAACAATACATGATCAATTTATTTATATGCAGGATTTTTATGCCATTTTCATATAAATAAGGAAGCTAACATTTGTGTGAATTGTGGCTAATTTTGACTTCTCTTCTTGTTGAAACTCAATATTTTACATGATTCTAATAGAATGTCGTATGCTCAAAATAATTTTATGTAGTTTGCCTTGAATGTTTACTCTCTTTATTCAACAAAGGATAGCCTAAAATGACATTGATGATTATAGACTTGGTGATATGCCACCTTTGAACATATCCATCAACTACCACTTTGATCATTTCTTAACTAAACTTGTGGCTTAATTAAACCCAATAACTCTAATTAATTTTGATGCGCTCACAATATTAGAAAGGAATAAATTTATTATTATTATTATTATTATTATTATTATTATTATTATTATTATTATTATTATTATGTACTGATTAGACGATGAAGATTCTTTGCTTTCAAGGGATTTGAGAAGGGCATCCGTTTCTAGCAAGCCTACTTCAATTCTTACGAAGCAACTTATTTTTCTATAATTTTTTTTTGACAAGGCTTGTGTACTTTTATTAAGAATCATTAATTTACATGAATTTATGCAATTATGGTAATATATATGAGACCCTACGTAGATTTAAGCGATAAATTATGGCAATTGGCAAATTACTACTGATAATAACGGATTAGAAAATAAAAATAAATAAATAAATAAATCATTGTGCTTTCAATTGAGTGCTAAATAAGTCTTTATATTTTCTAATTAAAGATAAATAAGTTTTCATTTAATAAAATATTCTTTTTTAATGATAATATATTATTTGTAACACCCCCATACCAAGTAGTCTATATATTCTACTGTTCCGGTGACTAGTGTTTATCCAAATAGTCAATATGTCTAGAACTATATCTGTGTCATCTAGAAAAGTCATAAATAAAAACTAATAGAAATCATATGAAGGTGAAACGAAAATAAGAAAAATAAAGTATAATCGGTTAAATGAGCCGAGGTCCCAGCGATGGGTGATCGAACCAGGAAGTGACTGCGAGTTCAGTTGCTACCCTAATTTCGTGTGGGACTCTATGACACCCCAGGCCTAGGGATAATTGTAAAACTAGTGGTAATGTGAAAACTACAGAAAAGAATAGAGAACAAGTTCAAATAATTGAATCAAAGTTCATGAAATAATCTGGTGCTATTGGAAAAATTGCTCAGACCCCATAAGGAGCATTTTGGTCAATTCACTCTTAGCGGTGATTTTTGATCTACATGTCCATTAAAATGTAGGAAATCAAAATATCAAAAAATAAATTAAAAAAGAAGAGGTGTATGAAGAAAAGAAAACAAAAGAAAAGAAAATTCAAAATTAAAGTAATTATGACATCATCAATGATGTAAGCATGACACAATAAAAATTTATAATTTAATTAATTATTTTTGGATAAGTATAATAGAGGATAAATGCAAATTAAAAAGAAAAAATTTATTTGGTCTTCTTCCCAATTGAGCCGTCCCATTATCTCTCTCTCATCCTCTCCATTTTCTTCCATTTCCACTCAAAATTCAAGCTTAAATCCTCACTTTCCCTCTATAAAACTTCCACTAAATTAGTAGAAAATCTTAAGTTGAGCCTTGATTTGAAGATTTGAAGAGAGAATTTCAAGAAATAAGTGGAAATTAAGAAGATTGAAAAGCTCCATATTGGTGAGTCTCTCTCTCTTAGCTTGAATTAGTATATGCTCATGTAATTAAGAGTGATTAAGTGGAAATTAACTTAAGAATTGAAAAACTATATATGGAACTCAAACTATGAATTTTGGCCAGCTTGTGAGGGTTAGGGATTTATGAGTTTGATTTAAATTAAACATGCTTTGTGATGTTTTATGAGGTGTATACATGATTAGTGAAGTGAATTTGCATGAATTAGGAAATTAGGAGAATTAGGGTTTATGGTGATTAGGGTTTTGGAAGAAATTAGGAATTTTTGAGAATTGTTGACCAATTGATATTGTGATGCTCAATTATGGTCAATTAGTGTGCTTATAAGTGTAAATTAATGAATGGAATTGGAATGAGTTGTGAATGTAGAATGGCTGAATTCTGGACTAATGAGTACAGCAAGTTTAGATGGCTATAAGTTGAATTGTGTTACTCCAATTGGTGTGAGGCTAATTGAAGATGAAATTAAGGTCATAATGCTACATTTTTTATGAAGAAACCTTATCCAAAAACTGACCATAAGTTGGTTTAAAATTTGGTTGAATCCGGAATTGGTGCTCTGATTTTGGGCAGAATTGACTAAATAAATAGTACATATTCAAATAGTCATAACTTTGTATAAAGAGGTCCAAATAACCTGATTCTTGAACCCATGGAAAGTCCAGACATTGTAGAACAACTTTTATGAGGAACAAAAATCCAAATTCTGACCATAACCTAATCAAATTGCTAACCAAATTAGCTCATCAAAACTGCCAGAACCAGAATTTGCCCAAAAATTCTGGACATGGACTGATCTGGCCAGTTATGGTAAAAATATCATAACTTGAGCTACAAAACTCCAATTGGAATTATTCAAAAAGAGAATTAAAGTAGAGATATTAAGGAACAACTTTGATGAAGAAAGTTTAGCCAAATTTCTACTGTAGATTGGTCCAATGGAACAGTAAACATAAATGACCAAATTTGAAATTTTGAAATTCTTCTAATAAGCCTTGAATTGCAATTGACAACCAATGCCAATAAGTGTATGACCCAAAATGTGGTAGGACCAGGTGTTTAGAAATTGTATACCTCTTAATTATGAAAAAGTTAACATTTTGAATGAATAGTAATGTAAATAGTAACTACAATAATGTCAAATGCAAAGAACTCAACCTTTATGAGAATTTATAAGTAAAATTAATTATGCAAAATTCAATTTATTGGATTAATTAGTAGAAATGATTTGGTTGGATATTGAAACACTTTAATTATGTGTTTCAATTGGTAAGGAGCAATCCAAGGAAGAGAGAAAAGTTGAATCCAGTCAAGACTAGTTAAAGAGGTTTGTGCACAACAACCACTACCATTTTGTTTTCAAATTTAATTTTTGTTTTGAATGAATTGTATGAATGATTTATGACCTTTGTTGCATTGAAAATTCTAATTGAGAAATTATGTATTGCTAGCCCAATTTTGGGTAATTGTTTGAATGGAAAATGATTGTGAATTGACAAATGCATTTGATGAATAGAAATTTGTTAAAATAGTTTGAAATCACAGTTGACATAACTATGTGTTTTGTATCCCTCACTAGCCTGCCTAGTAGGACGAATTGGATTTGTATTCCCTCTTTGGCTGAAGTGTTGAAGTGTGTGCCAGTTGAGAATGAATTGAATGGGTACTCATATATATGTGTTAGCTAGCCTTTGCATTCCCCATTAGTCTTTGGTTATTGAGATAAATTGGATAATCGTGTCATGATCTAAACTGTGTGACTTTTCTGAAATTATTGTTTTATGATTGATGAAATAAAATTTATTTTTATTAAGTGATTCTCTGGCTTCAGAAATAAAGCATGATTTTATATGCGTTAACATTTCAATTGATTTAGCTTGGAAAATTGTGATTTATGTTGATGTGTAAAATATATATATTTTTTTAGTTGTGCATCACTGAGTCATTGGTTCAGCGATAACTTATTTATGTTGTCGCAGGTAAAGAGGCAGATCAAGTAGCAGAGTAAGTTGTTTGTGACGAGGAGTGATCATTATTTTGGAGTCGTTACTGAGTATATAGATTATACCCTTGTAAATTTTCTTTTAATGTATATGTATCTGTGTATATGTACATGACAGACTTGAGCAGTTGTATAAAAATTTTGAAATTTTATTTTGGTTAATATAAATTTTTGTAATGTAGACCTATTATTTCTATTAATGAAATGTTTAAATTTCTTTTTGAATTTTTCAAATAATGAATTGCTACCCTTGATTGAGTTTGATGAAATTGGATTGTGTTGAATTTATTGGAGTTGTGGTGAAGATACATATTGGGAGTGTTTTTAACAAGTTTTCAAGAACTATTTTCTCAATTTTTAAACGAAACTCTGCTGAATGTGAAATTTTAAAAATTCTGAAAAAGATCAAAATTATAGTTATAACATAAACCCTATTTAAAAACTCTTTAACAGTTATTCATCATTTCTTTACACTTTAAAATGAATAAAAATTATTTAAAATCCATTATAATATATTTAATGAATTATTGGTAGGTGAAGTTCGGTAACTCATTGGATACGTTACGGGAACATGTCATGCCTTATTTAGGGATAAGGTGTGATATTATTTTTTCCTAATATTTAAATATTAAAAATAATTTATTATTTTAATTAAAATAAAATTTAAAAATAACAAGAAGTGGAAGAATATGAATACAAATTATTTAATATTAAAATTATTGTTACTAGTATTTTATTATTAAAATATAAAAAATATTTTATTATTAAAAAAATAAAATTTAATTATATAAAAATTCATTTAACCTTAATTAAAAAATATAAATTTATTTAAATTAAAATTTGATTTGAATTTATTTAGTTTCGAATACAAAAATTTATTTAATATTTTCTTTAAAATAAACAAGCAAGAAACATAAAATTGAAAATAAAAAATGAGAATTATAAAAGCCGAAGAGAACTTGTGGGTTCTTAAGGCGGCAGGTTGGGTGTTGTAAGATGGCAAATATTATAGTCAGCACACAAAATAATATCAGATCAGAGAACCGTTAATTTCAGGGAAACAAATGCATTGCACTTACCCAACGTACACATTTCATGGGGCATGTCTATTATTAATATTTTTCTGCTTGATTGTTTAAAAAAAAATAGATTTTTCTGTTTTATTCAGACTGATTGATTTAATAAGAATTTAAGATATAAAATTAATAATTTATTTAAATTTAATATAATTTAAAGGATAAATTATTATTTAATTTTTATATTTTAATGAAATTAATTATTTAATTTTTACATTTTAAAAAATATATTTTTAATTATTGTATTTTACTTTTATTAAATTATTTAGTATTTCTGTTAATTTTTTTATTAGTCAATACTAGTTAAATCATTATTTAATTACTCTATTTTAATGGAACTAATTAGTGTCTCTATATTTTAAAAAAATACATTAATTAGTTCTTATAATTTGACTTTATTAATTATTTAATTTTATAATTATTTTTTATACCTTAACTACCATAATCCTCTTCCCCTTAATTCTCTCTTATTTTCTTTTGTTTCTTGTCTCTCCATGTTTACTCTCCTTTACACCCATACCGTTCTCCCTTAAGGGTGAGCACTATTCGATTTGAACTAAATAAACTAAATTAAATCGCCTTAATTCGATAATACGGTTTAGTTTTTAAAATAATTCTGTTCAGTACGGTCTTATATTTTAAGAATTTTAATTATTTCGGTTTGATTTGATTTTAAAAAAATTAACTAAACTAAACTGAATCAAATTGCTTTATTGATTTTTAAATTGATTTATTTTTATAAGAAATTTATGAATTATACGTAATTATATGTATATAAATTATTTAATTTTATTGATTAATGGTTATAAGGTTCAAATCAAGATCAAAATCAGACCAAATAACTTGAAAATTATGTCTAAATTTAAAAATAATCAAAACTCAAAAACCAATCGATTCGAACTGAATCAAATCAAAATAGAGTAGTTCGGTTCATTCGATTTTTTTATTCATTTTGGTTTGATTCAATTTCTAAAATATGATAATTTGATTAATTTGGTTTTAATAATTCAATTTGATTCGGTTCGAATTGAATGCTCGGCCCTATTCTCCCTCTCATTCTCTCTTTATTTTCATCTATTGATAGAAATGGTACAAACTGTCTACACACTAAAAAGTTAATCAGTTTTCTTAAATTTCTAAATAATTAAGAAAAATTATTTCTAAATAGAGAAAATACAAAAATAATGTTTAAGGAATTTAAAATTAAAAAAATATATAAATTCAAATTTAGTCTCTACTTAATAAAATTTCTATTTTTATCTAATAATATATTTTTCAAAATACATGAATCAAATAATTAGTTTTACTAAAATAAATAGACTAAATAATAATATTTTTTAAAATAGAAGAATTAACTAATTAATTTTTTTAAAATAGAGAGACTAAGTAGTATCAAGCATGAATAATTAAAAATTTGATAGAGAGATTAAATAATTTAATGAAAATAAAATACATAAATTAAATAATATATTTTTTAAATTACATGAGTCAAGTAATTAGTTTCGTTAAAATACAAAAATTAAATAATAATTTTTCCTAATTTAAAATATCGTTAACTCTACTTTCGATTTAAAATAATTACATTTATTAAACTTTATTAAGTTAATAAAATGGCCCATCTATCTAACTTTATTTGTGATATTTTATTTATTTATCTTCTAGTCCCCTATCTCATTTATATTCTTTCAAACTTCAATTTCAATTTATTACTATATAATATAATATTTATTTTTTGAATAATAATTAATCTTAATATGATTTGTATTCTAAGAGAAGTTAGTGCGATTGGACCATTCGATTGCTACCATTGGACAAAGTTACCATCGAACGCTTTTGAGCCGAAAAATGTGATAGTAAAGTCCAATACCTTTAATTGTCATTTGTACGAACTTGAAAAGAGAATTTTTTTTTTTTTTCCCCTTTTCTTCTTTCCTCTTCAGCTCATTCCCGTTAAATAAATCCACAATTTCTATTTATTTTAAAGAAATTATAAAAAAAAATCTACCCTTTTAAAAGTTTTTCAATTATATCCTTACACTTTAAAATTATTAATTAAATCTTATACTTTTAAATAATATGTAATTATACTTTACTATTAAATGAATAATTAATTCATTAATAGAGACGTCACATTACACTAATTATAGAATAGAATTTTATAATATTAAAAGGGATAAGGATTAATTAATAATTTTAAAAGTATAAGATCTAATTGTAAAAATTTTAAAAGAATAACTATTTTTTAGTAATTTTCTAATTATCTGTTATTTATAAATAATAATTCTAATATGGATTTCTTAATAGTCAACACTACTCATCAATACTATTTCTTGTTCTTTAGTAGTGATTTTTATATTTTACTATTCATCACTATTTATGAATATAGATTTTTATCTATTATTATTTATGTACAATCATATTGATATTTGATCTCTCATTTATGATCACTAAAATGAGCACAACTCCAATGGAACTATAAACCAATTTTAAATATTATTTTAAACTTTTAAAAATTCACTAAATTTTTTATTGGTCTCAAAAACATTATAAGACTTGTTTTGAAATTTTTAAAAAATTTTAAACTTTATTTTCATGTAATTCTTAAAAGATTGACACTTTTTCATTGATAAGTTCTCGTGATACAACCAGATTTTAATTAGTGATCACTATTAATAAGCTTGAAACAATCATTTATAACTAACGGCCGTTTGATTCTCATATTGAAATCGAAATTAGTATTGAAATTATCATCCAGTAAAATTGTAAATAAAATAGTGAATTTTCATATATATGTAGTTTATTGTGAAATTAAAATCAAATTTCTTTTCAAAGTGTTTGATTTGTATATATAAGTTGTGAAATCAAAATTGAATTTATTTTGTACTTAATGAAAATCAACATAAAATTATTTTTTATATTTTTTTCTCTTTAATTTTATTTAATTATATGAAAGTATAAAAATAATATTTTTATATTTTTAATTACTATAATTAATTTTAATTTTTAATTAATTATATAAAATTTAAAATATTACTTTGTTATATTTTATTATAATTATTTTAATTTTTTTAATTTTTAATTAATTAAATGAAAATATAAAAATAATATTTTATTATTATAGTTATTATTTCAATTTTAAATTTTAATTAATTATATCAAAATACAAAATATTATTTTTAAAATTTTTATTTTGATTAATAATATGAAAATATAAAAACTGGAACATTGTGAAATTAAGCATTTAACATTTACCCCTTGTTTGGATCATGGTAAGCATGGTTTATTAATTTAGGGTATGGTTCTCAGGAAAGTCATGGTTATGGTATTTCATGGTTTTTCTATGGTTTAAAAACTATGAGATTTGCCAAGTTTTTGAAACCACCAAATTAGTGGGTAAGCATAGTTTCACTCATTTTTATTCCAAAATTGCTCATATATAATTAACAAAATTATCTCTTTGTCCCTTGAAACCCTAAACTGGATTAAGTCCATTTAAACATACAAATACAAATTATCAAGTTTAATAAATTATGTTTTCAATTATTGTTATGTGTAATTCTTTATAACTTAATATTTTATTTAAAAATATGTATTTTAAATCATTTATATATTTAAAACAGTTAAAGGGTATTTTAGTAATTTTTTTATTTTATTTTACCATATCATACCATCAAATCAAATAAAAAAAAGATTATTAAGCCATACTATATCATATTATCTTCCCAAACATATTAAGAATAATTAATGTACAAAACCATATAGCATCATACAATACCATACATTATTTAACCATCATTTTTGTATTTTGATTATTTAATTAGAAAGAAAAATAGTGATTTCCTTAGTTATGGGACTCAAATTTTAAGTTTATGGAAATGAGAATGAAAAAAATGAATTTTTAAATGTAAAATAATTCTTAATAGATCATAACAATCACAAACATAATATGAATCATAAACATAAGATTCAACCATCACCCTAATAATGAATTTTGAACAAATAAATTCTCATTGATTTAGAAAGCGTACCTGATGCGGAGTTTAATTGAATCATGCTAATAATTGACAGAGACTCTTTAATTTAATAAATTGTTTTCTCCCTCTTGACCCTTCTTGATTTACACACAAGAATTTAGCAATGGAAGACTTTCTTGAGATGACCATAATATCTCTGACTTTATGAAAGAGAATGTGTATAACCTTATGGGTAGAGAGATGACTAGCTTATATATATATATATATATATCCAAAACTTAATATGATATATCCATCAAGTATCCTTACATCTTTAGAATTAGGATTTACTTTAATTAGAGTAATCCTTGTACAAGTAGAATTTGTATTAATTAAAATGAATATCAATTAATTGTCACGACCCAATCTATGGGACGGACCGGCACTAGGACCTGGGCCAGCCTAAAGCCCCCGAGCCCCGTAGTAAGCCTAACTATTCATTAACCCAACTCTAAGGCCCATTTGGGCCCAATTTCAAGAAATCAACCGGACAGAGTCCGGCCATAAAGTGGACCTTTCAACGGGGAGTTTTTGACTCACCCGACCTGTAAACAAAATATATCATCAATTGGGGAGCTCAGCTCACCCTCCACATACTCAAATCAACATAAAGATAAATGGGAGCTCAGCTCCCTCTTACAGTCCATCAAACATGCATATAATAATTTTACAGGTCCACATAACAATTTATATTACAGACCAGAATCATTTAAATATTTCTAACACATGCGGAAATTATAGGAGTAAATAAAATTACACAAATATTGATAAACAACCTGCGAAGGAGAAAAGCAGGTTAACCACAATAAAATCCTCCTGTAGCCTGAAAAAATATTGAACAGGAGTGAGCGTTCGACTCAGAGAGTAAAATATCAATTTTAACCATAATCTCTATAACTATCTAAAACTAATGCACCCTGTGGAGTGAAATGCAACACCAGCAATAATTTCACATCATAACATCAAAAAGGTAATTTGGAGCACTCACACACCCAATAATATCAATCATAATATATGGGAGCTGATCCCCTATACAGTTCTCTTAAATCTAACCTGGTGCCAACGAAGAACTCAAGCCGGACTTTCGCTTAATATACCAAATCGGGGTCCCAGCGAAGAACTCAAGCCGTGATTACCCCCGAAGGATCGGGTCCCAGCGAAGAACTCAAGCCGTGACTACCCGTCCTATCCATAGTCCACATCACATCACACGCACGCCAACGCACGCACACTGCTCCAAATTACCACAACAACATACATGGTACTTTCACAGTTATAAATGCAACATAAATCGTGCCTAGGATTTATCTACATAGATATATGCATATAAGTGATGCATGGGCATGCTTAAACATATAATAATCTCGAAATTAGAATTAAAATTAATATTTTACTCACAGACTTGACAACGGTCACTGGGGCGACTGGGCGGAGGAAGAAGGCTGTCCCGGCTCACCTGACAATTACATTACAATTATTTAACATAATTGACTCAATACAAATCATGAAAAGACCAAATACGTCCTAAGTCATGCCGAAAATCCGGCAGAGTCTCCCCTATACCTAGGACCTACCCAACCTGCAAAAGGGCTCAAAACACACTTCTATATTCACAACTCATATATCCACAATTCAATCACATCACACAGCCCCTCTTGGGCCCATCAAATCAGTCATCCATCACAATATGTAAAATTTCAATTTAATCCTTATAATTGATCATTTTTGCAAAAAATACCCAAACAAGCTCTAAAAATTCTAAAACTTTGCCCCGCGGTCCTTAGTAATATTACTAGGCTATTGCAAAAAGAATCATAATTTTCTATGCTACCACGAATATTTTATGAATTTTTAATCCTATTTAAGCACTAGAAAATTATGAAAAAGCAAGGTTCGGGTTTACCTTTGCCGATTCCGACTTTGGGAACGCACTCGGGACGTTTGACAATGGGGGGTAGCCAAAACTTCGGTCCAATTCGGAGACTTTTCCGGTAACGGGTCTGTCCGGCTGGAAATTCACAGACCCAGTCAACTGTCGAATTTCCTCGAATTGAGGATACCTACACGAAGCTCACAACACAGGGGTTAGTACATAAATTTTTCAGAATTTTCTAAGCTCATCTATTGCTCGGAAAGACACTGCGAAGTTCCGTGGGACCCACCGAAAAATGATATCGGAAAATTTTGAAATTTATATTCTCGCGAAGCTCTCGACGAGTGGAGCGCTCTAGTACTCTCGGTTTTCTCGTGGGGTTCACGGTTTGCGAGAAATCTAGCCCGAAAGTCAAAATGGGCTAAAACTTCCCGGGCAAAAATTGGACAAACCGCTCGATGGATTTCGGTGTTCTTAATGTCTATGGAAAGCTCTTGACGAGTAGATGAGTTTAGATACAAGACCCGGTCCGATTGGTAGCCGGATCGGCCGGGTTTTGGCCGGGAAGATGAACGGTCGCGCGCGCGCGCGCGTCGCTCCACTTCGGACGTCGTTTTCCGGCGTTCCAGGAGGCGGCCGACCGTGGGGGAGGGGTGAGGCGGCGCGCTGGCGAGCTGGGGTGGCAGGGGAGGTAGCAGCGCGGCAAGGGGAGGAGGGAGAAGAGAAAAAGAGAGAAAAGTGGAGAGGGGTCAGACGCCCGCGGGGAGGAGGAAGAAAGAGAAGAAGACCGGTCCGATCCGATCCGATTCGATTCTACCGGTTCGATTCGGAATACAAAATTTTGAATTTTTTACTCTGCCTCGGGACCGAAAACGAGGTCCAAAAATTTTGAAAAAATTCTAGAAAACTCAGAAAAATTTGTAGACTCCAAATATATTTTTAATTTTGTAACATGGTCTTTAAATTAATTTTTAAAAATCATCAAAGTTTATATTTTCGGAAAATCGAACCCGATTTTTAAAATCCAAAAAATCTCAAATAATTTCTTAAAATTTAAATAAAATTAAAATATCAATAATACTCATAAAATAGTAAAATTTAAAATTTTTGGGGTGTTATATTCTTCCCCCCTTACAGAAAATTCGTCTTCGAATTTTACACAAGGCAGAATAAAGTACATGATTACACATTGAACAGATAAGGATACTTGCCATGCATGTCCCGTTCTGACTCCCAGGTGCACTCTTCCACTGACTGACTCCTCCACAAAACCTTAACCATAGGGATCTGTTTTGATCTCAGCTGTCTCACTTGGTAGTCCACTATGGCTACAGGTTGCTCCTCAAATGTAAAGTTCTCTTTTAGCTCTATTACATCCGGCTGTAGTACATGAGAATGATCTGGAATGTATTTCCTCAGCATGGAGATGTGAAACACAGGATGAACATGAGAAAGGTTGGGTGGTAGCTCCAACCGGTAGGCAACTGCTCCAACTCTATCAGTAACTTCAAAAGGTCCCATATACCGAGGTGCCAACTTGCCCTTCTTTCCAAATCTCATCACCCCCTTCATCGGAGAAACCTTCAGGAATACATAGTCGCCTACTGCAAACTCCACATCCCTCCGTCTGGGGTCTGCATAACTCTTCTGCCTACTGAAAGCTGTTTTCAATCGTTCCCTGATTAAAGGAACTACCTCTAAAGTGTACTGCACTAGGTCTACATCATGCACCTTCGCTTCTCCCATTTCCGTCCAACACAGAGTAGACCTACACTTTCTTCCATATAGTGCCTCATTGGGTGCTACTCCTATGCTAGAATGGTAACTATTGTTGTAGGCAAACTCCACCAAAGCTAGCTGATCATCCCATTAACCTCCAAAATCCAAAATGCTCATGCGAAGCATGTCTTCCAATGTTTGGATTGTCCTTTCGGACTGTCCGTCTGTCTGAAGGTGGAAAGCCGTACTAAAGTTCAACTGTGTGCCAAGTGCCTCCTGCAACTTTCTCAAAAACTGAGAATTGAAATGGAGCCCTCTGTCAGATATTATGGAAGCCGGAACTCCATGCAATCTGACTATTTCTCGAATGTAGAGCCGGGCGTACTGTGCCATAGAATATGTAGTCTTCACAGGCAAGAAGTGAGCTGATTTGGTTAGACGGTCTACAATTACCCATATCGAATCATATCCTCACGCGGTACGAGGCAACCTAGTCACAAAATCCATAGTGATCATTTCCCACTTCCATTCTGGGATAGCGAGCTCTTGCAGCTTCCCTGACTGTCTTTGGTGTTCAAACTTTACCTTCTGACAAGTCAAGCACTTGGACACAAAGTCTGCTATGTCTCTCTTCATGTCATTCCATCAGTAGCTATCTTTCACATCATGGTACATCTTGGTGGAACCTGGGTGGACATTGTACAATGTATAGTGTGCCTCTCGCATGATTTAATCTCTAAGATTGTCTACATTGGGCAAACATATCCTAGAACCTTGCATAAGGGCGCCATCATTGGCAAACCCAAACTCACCACCTTCACCTTGCTGTACTCTTTCTATGATCTTCATCAATTATTGGTCTCTGTGCCGGGAAACTCTAACTCTGTCCCGCAAGTCTGGCCTCACTGAAAAATGAGCCAACAATACCCCCTCATCTGAAATATCTAGGATTAAAGCTTGATCCATTAACTCATGTACTTCCCGAATCAACGGTCTTTTCTCTACTGAAATGTGCGCCAAACTGCCAGAAGATTTTCTGCTCAAAGCATCTGCTACTACATTGGCCTTCCCAGGGTGGTACTGGATAGTGCAATCATAGTCTTTCAGAAGCTCCATCCATCTCCTCTGTCTCAAGTTTAAATCCTTCTGTTGGAAGATGTACTTCAAACTCTTGTGGTCGGTGTATATCTCACACACTTCACCATATAGGTAGTGTCTCCAGATTTTTAGTGCAAAGACTACAGCCACCATTTCCAAATCATGGGTGGGGTAGTTCTGCTCATGTCTCTTTAGCTGTCTTGAAGCATAAGCCACTACTTTTCCATTCTGCATCAAAACACACCCTAGGCCAACTCTGAAGGCATCACAGTACACGGTGTATCCTTCACCACTCATAGGTAGTGTCAACACAGGGGCGGTGGTTAGATACTCCTTAAGCTTCTGGAAGCTCTTCTCACAGTCATCTGTCCAAATGAATGGAACATTCTTCCGAGTTAACTTAGTTAGGGGAGCCACTATCCTGGAAAAATCTTGCACAGAACGCCTATAGTAGCCAGCTAGACCCAAAAAACTTCGCACCTCAGTAACTGTTGTAGGCCTAAGCCAATCAGTTACAGCTTCAATTTTCTTGGGATCCACTTGAATGCTGTCACTAGAAACCACGTGTCCCAAGAATGAGATGCTTTCTAGCCAAAATTCACATTTTAAAAATTTGGCATATAGCTGGTGCTCCCTCAAAGTTTGCAACACCATTCTCAGGTGCCACACGTGTTCCTCCTCGGTCCGAGAGTATACCAAAATGTCATCTATGAATACGATGACAAAACGGTCCAAAAACGGCTTGAACACCCTATTCATCAAGTCCATGAAGGCTGCTGGTGCATTAGTGAGTCCAAAAGACATCACCAAGAACTCATAATGACCATATCTTGTCCTGAATGCCATTTTGGACACGTCCTCATTCCTGATTCTCAACTGATGGTAGCCTGATCGCAGGTCTATCTTGGAAAAGAACTAGCCCCTTGGAGCTGATCAAACAAATCATCGATCCGAGGAAGTGGATACTTGTTCTTCACAGTCACCTTGTTCAGCTGTCTGTAGTCAATACACAACCTCAATGACCCATCTTTTTTTCTTACAAATAGCACAGGAGCACCCCAGGGTGAAGTGCTTGGACGTATGAAACCCTTGTCCAAAAGCTCCTGTAGTTGCTCCTTTAACTCTTTCAATTCTGTTGGGGCCATCCTGTAAGGTGGCATTGATATGGGGTTTGTACCCGGAACAACATCAATGCAAAACTCTATTCCCCTTTCTGGTGGCAACCCTGGAAGCTCTTCAGGGAAGACATCCATGAATTCTCTGACAACAGGAACATTTTCCATGTTGATACCTTCTACAGATGTATCTCTCACCAATGCCAAATACCCTTGGCATCCACGCCTTAACATTTTTCTAGCACTAATTGTTGACACCAAGTTATGTGGAGCCACGCTCCTGTCACCATCAAAGCTAAACTCTTCCACACCGGGTATGTGAAAATACACCTTTTTGTTCCTGCAGTCTAAAGTGGCATAATGAGTTGCCAACCAATCCATCCCCAAGATTACATCGAAATCCATTACTGGTAGAGGAACCAAGTCTGCTGGGAGAATCTTTCCATCCACTACTACTGGGCTACCCGGAAAAACCATATCTACCTCTATGTTGTCACTAAGTGGGGTAGCTACAGACAAAGGGTATTCTAAAGTTGTAGGGTTTCTACCCAATCTCATGGCAAATACAGGGGAGACAAATGAGTGCGTAGCACCCGGATCTATCAAAACACGAGCCTCATAGGAACAGACTAGTAGAATACCTGCCACAACTGCATTGAAAGCCTGAGCATCCTGGTGGGTCAGGGTGAAAACCCGAGCTTGACCCCTACCCTGAGTGGCAGAACCCTGATATTGACTTCTACCTCCTGATCTGCCTCCAAATCCACGTCCCCCTTGTCCTCGGCCCTGTTGGCCACTGAACTGACTGCCTGCCATGCTGGAAGCACCCGGATACAACTGACGACGAACATTTGCAACAGAACCCTGTGACCCCATATGTGGCTCGCTGAACACGGGGCATTCCCTAGCAAAGTGACCTGGTTGGCCACACCTAAAGCATACTCCTGAACCCATCATACAAGGTCCTGAATGTCCTCTTCCACACTGTGCACAAGGTGCCAAAGAGGATCTGAACTGCACTCGACTCACTGTACTGAACTGTGACCACTGTTGGATCCGTACCCTGGTCTGAACCCTCGAGGTTTGTGTCTAAAACCACTCTTCTTGTTCCTACTTCTTCCTCTGTAATTACTCTGGCCACCAATATCTGGAGCACCCATATGGGGAGCACCTGAAGAACCCTCTGCTCTGTTTTTCTTTGCTCTTCCGTTGTCATCCGCAGCATAGCTAATCTCTATCTGTCTGGCTCGATCAACTACCACATCAAACGACTGATCAGACATCATGGCCAGGTTTGCATACCTCCTGTCAAGCCCCTTTAGGAACCTCTTCACCTTCATAGTTTTTGTAGCAACTGCTGTAGGGGCATACCTGCTCAACTCAAGAAATTCTGTAGCATATTCATCTACAGACCTGCCATTCTGTCTTAAGGCATCAAAGGCCCACTGCTTTTGATTCCTTGAAGCTTTTTGGCACAAACCGATTGATGAACAGTTCCACAAACTTAGTTCACGACAAACCCTCCATCCGAGGTAATATGTAGTCATTCATTCATTGTCTAGGCATAGGCCCCATGACATGCTACATGCACTCTATTAGCCTTCTATCAGTCAACTGCAATTTTGTTCCTGCCTATCTGCAGGAATCCAAAAACCGATATGTATCGTCTGACACATCATAAGTACTAGGCACCAACTTCTTAAAATTGATGATCTGTTTGTAAGGTTCCCCTCTTGGTGCGGTGGACTGCTGCTGCTGTAGAGGGTGGACCATATACTGTGCCATCATATCGATGGTTCTCTGCAACCCAGCTAGAGTAGCTGCCATGGGGTCCATGGGATCCTGTGCCATTAAAGACTGATCCTGAACTGTTGGCAGCTACTCTTCTACTTGAGCAGCTCTAGGCCTCCTACCCCGCCTCCTCGGGGCAGGCGCCTCATCCTGTGCTGACACCTCATCAAGCACATCTGGTTTTGGTGCAGTGGCAGCTCTCCTGCTTCTACGCATTTTCCTGAAATTCAGCAGCATTAGCCCACAAAATTCAAAATTACTCATTACACAGCTCTATAGACTTATATTTACACACAACATAAGAAGCAGAAACTAGAAGCAAAGATGACAATGCAAGACGAATATGGACCCTATTTTCTGCATGTGACTCCTAGTAGACTCTTTCCAACACTTAGACAATTTTTTCCTATGAATCTGGAGCCTAAGCTCTGATACCACAATTGTCACGACCCAACCTATGGGCCGGACCGGCACTAGGACCTGGGCCAGCCTAAAGCCCCCGAGGCCCGTAGTAAGCCTAACTATTCATTAACCCAACTCTAAGGCCCATTTGGGCCCAATTTCAAGAAATCAACCGGACAGAGTCCGGCCATAAAGTGGACCTTTCAACGGGGAGTTTTTGACTCACCCGACCTGTAAACAAAATATATCATCAATTGGGGAGCTCAGCTCACCCTCCACATACTCAAATCAACATAAAGATAAATGGGAGCTCAGCTCCCTCATCCAGTCCATCAAACATGCATATAATAATTTTACAGGTCCACATAACAATTTATATTACAGACCAGAATCATTTAAATATTTCTAACACATGCGAAAATTCTAGGAGTAAATAAAATTACACAAATATTGATAAACAACCTGCGAAGGAGAAAAGCAGGTTAACCACAATAAAATCCTCCTGTAGCCTGAAAAAATATTGAACAGGAGTGAGCGTTCGACTCAGAGAGTAAAATATCAATTTTAACCATAATCTCTATAACTATCTAAAACTAATGCACCCTGTGGAGTGAAATGCAACACCAGCAATAATTTCATATCATAACATCAAAAAGGTAATTTGGAGCACTCACACACCCAATAATATCAATCATAATATATGGGAGCTGATCCCCTATACAGCTCTCTTAAATCTAACTTGGTGCTAGCGAAGAACTCAAGTCGGACTTTCGCTTAATATACCAAATCGGGGTCCCACCGAAGAACTCAAGCCGTGACTACCCCCGAAGGATCGAGTCCTAGCGAAGAACTCAAGCCGTGACTACCCGTCCTATCCATAGTCCACATCACATCACACGCACGCCAACGCACGCACACTGCTCCAAATTACCACAACAACATACATGGTACTTTCACAGTTATAAATGCAACATAAATCGTGCCTAGGATTTATCTACATAGATATATGCATATAAGTGATGCATGGGCATGCTTAAACATATAATAATCTCGAAATTACAATTAAAATTAATATTTTACTCACAGACTTGACAACGGTCACTAGGGCGGCTGGGCGGAGGAAGAAGGCTGTCCCGGCTCACCTGACAATTACATTACAATTATTTAACACAATTGACTCAATATAAATCATGAAAAGACCAAATACGTCCTAAGTCGTGCCGAAAATCCGGTAGAGTCTCCCCTATACTTAGGACCTACCCAACCTGCAAAAGGGCTCAAAACACACTTCTATATTCACAACTCATATATCCACAATTCAATCACATCACACAGCCCCTCCTGGGCCCATTAAATCAGTCATCCATCACAATATGTAAAATTTTAATTTAGTCCTTATAATTGATCATTTTTGCAAAATTTACCCAAACAAGCTCTAAAAATTCTAAAACTTTGCCCCGCAGTCCTTAGTAATATTACTAGGCTATTGCAAAAAGAATCATAATTTTCTGAGCTACCACGAATATTTTATGAATTTTTAATCCTATTTAAGCACTAGAAAATTACGAAAAAGCAAGGTTCGGGTTTACCTTTGCCGATTCCGACTTCGGGAACGCGCTCGGGACGTCTGACAACGGGGGGGAGTAGCCAAAACCTTGGTCCAATTCGGAGACTTTTCCGGTAACGGGTCTGTCTGGCCGGAAATTCACAAACCTGGTCAACTGTCGAATTTCCGTGAATTGAGGATACCTACATGAAGCCCACAACACGGGGGTTAGTACATAAATTTTTCAGAATTTTCTAAGATCATCTAATGCTCGGAAAGACACTGCGAAGTTTCGTGGGACCCACCGAAAAATGATGTCAAAAAATTTTAAAATTTATATCCTCGCAAAGCTCTCGACGAGTGGAGCGCTTTGGTACTCTCGGTTTTCTCGTGGGGTTCACGGTTTGCGAGAAATCTAGCCCGAAAGTCAAAATGGGCTAAAACTTCCCTGGCAAAAATTGGACAAACAGCTCGATGGATTTTGGTGTTCTTGGTGTCTATGGAAAGCTCTCAACGAGTAGATGAGTTTATACACAAGACCCGGTCCGATTGGTGGCCGAATCGATCGGGTTTTGGCCGGGAAGATGAACAGTCGCACGTGCGCATCACTCCACTTCGGGCGCCGTTTTCCGGCGTTCCATGGGGCAGCCGGCCGTGGGGGAGGGGTGAGGCGGCGTGCTGGCGAGCTGGGGTGGCAGGGGAGGTGGCGGCGCGGCAAGTGGAGGAGGGAGGAGAGAGAAAAAGAGAGAAAAGGGGAGAGGGGTCGGACGCGGGCGGGGAGGAGGAAGAAAAAGAATAAGACCGGTCCGATTCGATCGGTCCGATCCGGTCCGGTTCGATTAGGTCGGTTCGATTCGGAATACAAAATTTTGAATTTTTACTCTGCCTCGAGACCGAAAACGAGGTCCAAAAATTTCGAAAAAATTCTAGAAAACTCAGAAAAATTTGTAGACTCCAAATATATTTTTAGTTTTGTTATGTGGTCTTTAAATTAATTTTTAAAAATCATCAAAGTTTATATTTTCGAAAAATCGAACCCGATTTTTAAAATTCGAAAAATCTCAAATAATTTATTAAAATTTAAATAAAATTAAAATATCAATAATACTCATAAAATAGTAAAATTTAAAATTTTTGGGGTGTTACATTAATATTGAGCCACATTAAAGGAATTGATTTTGGCCCATATGGTAATATTAATTACTAGACAAAATCTTATATTCACCCACTTGACACAAAAATTAAGTGATATAAATTTTAATAACATAACATTAGGCGCGCATGAAATAAACAAATCACTTCCATAATATACTTCATAATTACCTTTCTATAATAAATTACTAAGTGTGGGTTATGGCGATTGTACATTGTTTAATCACATACTTCCTTCCATATACCACTACACTAGTAATTTATCATAACAGGTTCATAATAGATATATGTTTATCACATCATGGTCTATAATAATGTCTTTAAAGATTTTTTCTCTTATCATTCACTCAAAATATTATATATACACAATTATGAGAAACAAGAAATAAATTAATGTATATCAGAAACACATCAATGAGCTCAGAGTGTCAAAGCCAATACATTATACATTAATACAATCAAGACCCATTATAAGAAAATATTTTTTAAATATCTTAGGTTATGAACCCTTAGTTAACGGATCTGCTATCATGAGATCAATACTATTATGCTCAATAGACACTTTTCATTTCTGAACTTTCTCTTTAACAACAAAATACTTTTCCATATGCTTGGTACCTTTGGCATATTTATCGTTTATGGAGAAAATACTATTACAGAATTATCACAATGAATTCTCAACGGCTTGCTAATGGTATCGACTACCTCAAGTCTTGAGATAAAATTCTGCATGCTTAATGCAAAAATTATAACTTGAAAATATGCCATAAATTTTGCTTTCATAATGGATGAAATAATGACAAACTATTTTTTTTTTAGGCATTTTTCTATAATACTGTTCCTTCAGCTAATAGAAACAATTAGCCAAACTAGTCTTTTATTGTCAACATATCCAGCAAAATCTGAATCTGAATATCCAACTACTTCTAAATGATTAGATATCCTACAAGTGAGCATGAAATCTTTAGTTCATTGTAGGTACCATAAAACTTTCTTTGCAGCTTTCTAGTGATCAATTCCAGGATAAAGAATTGTATAGGTTTAAGCATACATCAAATTACCCACAACTGAAGCATAAGAAATTGATTCCATTTCTTTACGTTACACATCATTCTTTGGACATTGATTGAGACTGAATTTGTCCCCTTTTTATATGGGACCAATTTCTACTGAACATTTATGCATATTAAATCTATCTAGAATTCTATCAATATAGGCTTTCTGAGATAATCCCAATAGTTCTTGTGATCTATTATGGAATATTTCTATTCTAATCACAAAGGATGTCTTTCCCATATCTTTCATTTCAAAATTCATTGAGATAAAATCGTTAGTTTCACGTAATATGCTCAAATCATTTACAGCAAACAAAATATTATCAACATATAGAATTAAGAAAATAAACATAGTCCCACTGATCTTAAGATATATATACATCAATTAATAACTTTTTCTTTAAATCAAAAGACTTTATGGTATCATTGAACTTAATATACCATTGATGGAAAGCTTACTTAAGTATGTATATTGATTTCTTAAGTTTATACACCATATGGCCTTTTCCTTTAATTGAGAAACCTTTAGGTTGGTCCATATAAACTTCCTCTTCAAGTTCTTCATTTAGAAAGGCTATTTTCACATCTATTTGGTGCAACTCTAAGTCATAATGAGCCACTAATGCCATGATAATTCTTAAAGAGTCTTTTTTTGAGACTGGTGAAAATGTTTCTTTAAACACAATCATTAGCAATAAGTCTTGCTTTATATCATTTGATTTTATCATTCGAGTTGTGCTTGGTCTTAAAGACCCATTTACACCCAACTCGTTTAGATCCGTTAGGCGATTCGACAAGATCCCATACTTTGTTTTGTTCCATAGATTTTAACTCATCTTTCATGGCATTTAACCACTTATCAGACTCATTACTTTCCATAGCTCGTGAAAAGGAAACTAGATATTTATTAATTCCTATGTTAAAATCTGACTTTTGCAAGTAAACCATGTAATCATCTGCAATTGCCGATCTCCTTTCTCTTTGAGATATTCTTAATGGCATTTATTGTGGTCACTTTTATTAGCTCTTTGTGGGTTAGCTTCTTTAGGATGTGTTTCATCATTATGTTGTGTAGCATTGTTAGGTCCTTCAACAACTGCTGGAACAACATGTGGAGCAGGAGTGGATATTGGAACTTTAATAGGCACATGAAAATCAACTTTATTATCTTATATATCTACATCCTGTCTCTCAACACTCCCACTAACTTCACCATTCTCAAGGAATCTTGAATTACTAGTTTCCATGATTCTTGGACTATGGTTTGGAACATAAAACCTATACCCTTTAGATTTCTCTGGATAACTAATAAAGTATCCACTTATAGTTCGAGAATCTAATTTCTTTTCATGTGGATTATAAATTCTTGCTTCCGCTCGACAACCCCAAACATGCAAGTGCCTTAAATTAGGTTTCCTTCCAGTCTCTAATTCATAAGGTATTTTTGAGACTGCCTTACTAGGAATCCTATTTAATAAGTATACAGTGGTTTTAAGTGCATATATCCACAAAGATATAGGTAAAGAAGAGTTACTCATCAAACTCCTAACCATATTCATTAAAGTCCGATTTTGCCTTTCTGCCATCTCATTTTATTAAGGAGTACTTGGTATAGTATATTGTGCACATATGCCATAATTTTCTAAGAACTTTACAAATAGACTAGGACATTGTTCCATTTCAGTGTGTTTCTCATAGTATTCACTACCTCTATCTGACTTTACTATTTTCACTTTTCTATCTAATTGCCTCTCAACCTCATTTATGTACACTTCAAGTGCATTTATTGATTGAGATTTTCATTAAGCAAATAAATATATTCATAACATGAAAAATCATCAATAAAGGTAATAAAGTATTTTTTTTCCACTAAAAGATAAAGTATCAAAAGGCCTACATATATCAGTGTATATAATTTCAAAAAGCTTACTGCTTTTTATGGCTTCTTTCTTATTGTGTTTGATTTGCTTTCTCTTAATGCAATCCACACACATCAAGATCAATATTATCTAAACTCGATAGAATCCTATTCTTTATTGACCTTTCTAATCTTTCTTTTCATATGTAACCCAAACGCTTATGCCACAAGAAAACAAAATTCTCATTCAGTCTACAATGATTAATTCCAATATTACTATAAGTGACAAGTAAGGATTCAACAAAATTATCATCAAGTTTCAGTATATATAAATCATTAGTAAGAATTCCAAAAACAATAATGGAATTTTCATTATTATTAAATAAACTGAAACATCCATGCCCAAACTTAACATTGAACCCAAATTCATTAAGTTTTGAAACAAAATGACATTCCTAGAAATTGAAAGCATATAAAAGGTTTTTAATAAGTCGAGTTGATAGCTATTATCTTAGACCAAACGGTAGGTCTCTATGCCTTCAATTGGGGCCTTCATATGGTTCCCCATAAATAGGAAGTCTTAGTTGGGTTTTCGATTTTGACCATAAGGAATTCTTTCATCACATTGGAGACATAAATAGTAGCATCAAAATCAAGCCACCAAGTATTATTAGGAACTTCAAATAAGTTTGATTTGAAACATACATAAGCATAAAGATTACCTTTCTTTTCAAATCAAGCTTTATCTTTTAGGCAATCTTTCTAATAGTGTCATACTACCATTTATTCCTTTCCTTAGCTTAAGTAACATTTGAAGATCCTTTCTTTTTCTTCTTAAACTTGTAGAATTTAACTTTAAGTTCTTTATTAGCTTCTTGACCCATAATGTTGATAGAATGAGTCCCTTAATTTTTCAATCTTATTTCCTCCTAAACTAACTTACTAGCCAATTCATTACCATTCCACTTATCCTTAATAGTGTTGTAATTAATTTGAAATAACCCATATTTAGGAGGTAATGAGTTTAAAATGAACTACACCAATAAGGAATCATCAATTGTCATTCTTAAAGTTTCTAATTTTGCTACAATATCGCTCGTTCTAATAATGTGCTCTTGCATACTTTTCGACCCATCATACTTCATGGTCGTGAGTTATGCCATTAGAGTACTAGTGAGTGACTTAACTTCAGAATAGAACATATCTTACATGAGTTTAAGGTATTCTTTTATATTTTTACCCTGTGGAATTGTAGTCCTAATGTTGTTAGCAATAGTCATTCACAAAAAACATAAGGCTTAATTTGCTTAATGATTCTCATTGCTTATTTTATAACTTCTCTTTCTCGCTACTTATATCCATAATAGCAGCGAATTAGCCAAGTTAAGGTCCAAGACACTAATTGGAACTTGACTTGCTTACACCATTCAAAGAAGTTCAATTCATTAAAATAATAATAGATTAAGCTTGCGAATGTAGAGAAAAAGCTGCAATATGATATTTATATGCTCAAAATAGATTCAGATAATTTTAACAATTAGAGTATACTATAGTTCTCCTTTGGGTAGATACTATAATATACTATCTTAAATTAAATACCTTTAAATTTGATTGGATAATAATTAACTTATATCAAATATACATATTATATTTGGACATCCAATATATATTTGATAAAATATTATTGTCCTCATAATTCTCACTATCATAGAATAATTGATTTACCTTTAGGTAAAATCCTTAAGTTCTGATCACTAGTAAGTATCAATTAATCCACTTATCATCATAGGATTCTATTAGCACGGATAATTAAAAATTTCTATATGCATGTAAACATCATTCATAGTTCGGCTACTTTGGTGACTAACAAACTATTTATTTTATTTTATTTTAGTTTGGTCACTTTGGTGACTAACAAACTAAAACAAATATCATAATTTCTATCGCAAGGTATTTTGCGGTCGCTTGGATGAAGCTCTTCACCAAAGTGAGAAAAGTGAGGAGTCACCACTTTAATTTTGAGGTAAATTAAAGAAAACCATTTTGTGAAAATAAATTAAAAGGAAACCACTTTAAAAGAGAAAAGAGATTCTAGGTTCGGAGTCCGTATACGGGCGGGGAAGGTGTTAGGCATCCCGCCTTGTCCCTCAATGAGGGTAAATAGATTTAATGTTATGCTCTTCATAAATTACAAAAATAATTAGAGGGTTGGGATAGTGATGATGTTAATTCTTTGTGCGTAATAAAGGAGTATTTGATATTTCACTTATTTTGGATTGCCCAAGAACACGAGTTCGTGAGATGGCCCTTTAGTGAATAGGTGTCGAGTAAAGTTATCTTGTGTATTGGAGTTGTGTTATTTTAATTTGGATTTGTTAAGAGAGCTCGGATAAGAAGTTTCTACCGATCTCTAGATATGTTTTTTTTAGAGTTTTAAGAGAGAGATTTTGGATAAGAACTCTCCTCCGAATTCTGCGTACATTATTAAGATCTTAGAGAAAATCGGGTAAGAACTCTCTCCCGATCTCCGTGTTTTATTTAAATTTTGAATGAGAATCAGGTAAGAACTCTCCCCTAATCTCTTAAAATATTTGGTTTAAAGTTTTAAGTAAAGGGTCTCGGATAAGAACTCTCCTCCGATTTCCATGTTTTATTTAAATGAGAATCAGGTAAGAACTCTCCCTCGATCTCTTAAAGTATTCGGTTTAAAGTTTTAAATAAAGGATCTCGGATAAGAACTCTCCTCCTATCTCCATGTTTTATTTAAATGAGAATCAAGTAAGAACTCTCTCCCGATCTCTTAAATTATTAGGTTTAAAGTTTTAAATAAAGGATCTCGGATAAGAACTCTCCTCTGATCTCCATGTTTTATTTAAATGAGAATCAGGCAAGAACTCTCCCCCGATCTCTTAGAGTGTATGTTATGATCACATACTGTAGGGCCTTGGACTAAGGATTCTGCTACCTGAAGGCGTCAGAAACCGGCACAATGCTTTTCTTAACCCACTGATGCCTTATAACTAGAGGATAGATACAAGACCGAACTTTTCACCGATCTCCTATGCGATTGCCTTGTCAGAACTCTTTGGCTGGCGATATCCGATCTCTTTTGGTTACTAGTCTGGGAACCGATCTCATCTCAATTCCCGCTCTATTATGCTATCTCCTGGGCTCGTTTAGTAGCCCGACCTCATAACTTTTTCCTCTGATCTACTATTCAACCTTTTGTTATTTTTATTTGTTCGAAAACTTTCACGTTAAGATACTTCTACCAATATTTTTTTAAGTTACCTACAATTTGCCCACAAGCGGAACACCTATTTTCGAAAGAAATGAAAACTAAGAAGAGATGAATAAAGTTTACAAATGAATAGAAGAAGTAAGCTCAAGAAATAACTACCGGCCTGAATAATCTACGTTGGCATTTTTAGTGCAACTGAACTTAATAGAAATTTCGAGAATAAAAGTAGAGAAAATAAAACACAAGCATTCGGTAAAGTGACAGTTTAGACACTTACCTGTGGGAGGTTGAGGCTATTGAACTAACTCGAACTAACTCTGGGACCACAAATATTGTAGAGCTGCAAGCAGATGGTCCAGGGACTAATGCTTACTTCGAAATAAGGAGAATCAGGTCAGAATGCAGTTGAGCTGAAGCGACGGTAACCGGGTCGGAATGAGATCAAGCTTGGAGAATAATATGTTGGTATTAGGGTGATGAAGACAAAACTGAACAAAAAAATGGTATCATAGAGTAATGAACAGACTAAAAATGAAAAATTTCAGGGTCCAAAACTCCTTCAATGGAGATACTTAAGAAAACTAGTTTCAGAAGTTTCTCGATTTTATGTAAACTTAGAACGACAAAGTAGCAAGACTAAATTAAATTTCAGAGCCTTTCCACTATAATCACCACCACCTTTTTCGTCCGTCCCTTCTACAGTATTGCATGCAGGTATTTATAGGGAACGGGTGCTTCTAATGAAGGGTTAGGGTCTCTCCTAGGGAGACGGAAGGTCTGGATTCAAAGGATATAATCCGATGTCTGAGAATTAAAGAGAATCAAAATGGACGGTTGGGATCCTATTCAGAATATCCGTCCTTTCTCTTCTTAATCTAACGGCCCAGGATCTTGCCTTACAAGATGGATCCGAGGGCTGGGAATGAAAAGCGCCGAACCTGTCGTCTGCTTTTGATCCAAGGTGTAATGGCCCGGCCCACTAGTGATATTGTCCGCTCTGGACCGAAGCCCTCACGTTTTTAAAACGCGTTATTAGGAGTTATGAACCACCAACTTATAAACCCAGCATCTCTCCCGTGTTTTGTCGATGTGGGATTTGCCTAGGGTGTTACAATCCACCCCCCTTATAGGACTCAGCGTCCTCACTGAGGTTTGCCCCACCATCATTCAAGGTTGCACGCAGAGTGGCTCTGATACCACAAATGTAATGGCCCGACCCACTAGTGATATTGTCCGCTCTGGACCGAAGCCCTCACGGTTTTAAAACGCGTCACTAGGAGTTACGAACCACCAACTTATAAACCCAGTATCTCTCCCATGTTTTGTCGATGTGGGATTTGCCTAGGATGTTACACAAGGGCTCCGGGTTCATCCTTATAAGTATGATCAACGGTGGAGATTGAGATGTACAGGACTGCCATAACTGTTTTGGCGTCTATCAGCAATGTGGGCGATTCTGCAAATGATGCGTGCGGTGAGGATTTGATCGCGCTTGCAACGTTTTAACTAACTAGGCTCTGATTATGAAGAGAGTTATTGGAAGTCATTTTATCCTCTTCATGCTTTCCGATCTCTATTCCTTCCGATCTCTCTATTATGACCCTTTTCCGATCTTTCTCATATCGGGTCCCTCATCGCTTCCCGATCTCTCCCATTCTAGAATTTGCCTTGGTCAACGCAATTAATTCTTCGGTTACCGATGCATCCGCTTCGATTTCTGTATTTAATAAATGCTTAGGCACTATATATATGCACCCACGAGAAAGCCCCTTCACACTTTACTTCTCCTTCAGTCTCTCTATTTCTCTGATTTTAGCTTCCTCGGTAATGATTCCGACTATGGTGACTACTTTTGATCTTTTTTCGACTATTTTCTTTGCCCCTCGCCTGAAAATTTATGATCCCAGCGATCGGAGAATCATGAGAACAATATCTGATGACAGTGAGGGAACCAGACTAATTTACCGATCAATATAAAAAATGACGATCGTGCCGATCTCGAATCGGTCCACCAATATAATTGGTGGGCCGATCTCGGGCAAGAGTACTGTTAATTTCAATTTTAATGTCGGTGACTGCCTCTTGAAGTTCATTTGGCTCCTCAACACATCGGGCGTCCCGACTGCAGCTCGGTTTTGGTCGATGACATCGACGATGACTCCACTCACCATCATAAAAGTCATAGTCACCCCATCTGAGCTACACATCTATCCAATACCTATGGCTGGCTTTCTGATCAAACACATCTTTTGATTCAGCCACAAGACTAGGCTTTGATATAGGTCCTCACTAGGTAAGATGTAGTGCTGATCTTTAGAGATCGCCCAAATGATGTAATCTGATCTTTAAAGGTTCTCTTAATGATGTAATCCGATCTCTTGAGATTGCCCAAATGATGTAATCTGACCTTTTGGAAATGAAATAAAATTTTATTTGAAGGTTATTATTTAATTATTGCATCAGTTATTTTTTCGATCTTTGATGTGTATATCCGATCTGATCTCCAACTAAATCATCATTAGCCGATCTGTGGCTCTGAAAATTTGCCTAATCCGATAACCCTAGCTAACCGATCTCATTTTATTCGATTTTATTATTATGTTTCTGGAACCTTCCTGCGACGTGTCAGGAAAGTGGGCCAATTCCTCTAACCGATGTGTCGCTTGGGACTTCGTGAGCATTAAATGCTCAGACAGGTATAAATAGGGGGAGGGTCAATCAGTTGCCCCCTTATGTCACTTTTAGCACTTTGCTAGCAATTTCAACATTCTCTCGTTTCTTCAAGCATTTCTGACACCAATCACATTCCGGTAAGGACTTTGATTCTTTTCTTAGTTAAACTTCTTTGGTTTTCTTGAAAATGAGCCGCGCCAAGGGTCAGAAAGCTGCGTGCTCGCCTTCTGTCCATGTTTCATGGACCTTGGAAGAGGGCAACGTAATTAGATCAGGTGGTCAAGCCAGTACGACCCTCGTTCTGGTAACTGGTACGGCTGCCAGACCAAGGCGAGGGGCATTTTCTAGAAGAGAAAACCTGCTAGTGGACGAATTGCCTTCGGTCCTGAGGGAAACTGATCTTCAATCTATAAGTCAGGAGTACAATCTGCGGATCGACTCCTTTGAACTGATCAAATGCCATGGTGATCATTGGGTCGACCACTTCTTTGATGAGCGCGATCTCATCATGGTGTATGAAGAGCAACTGAAGGTTGGGCTCCGTTTTCCTTTGGACGAATTTTATAAGGCCGTCCTAAAATTCCACCACGTTTCGGTAGCTCAAGTGCATCCAAACTCCTGGCGGACTCTAATAGCTTTCCGGGGCCTTTGCTGAGCTAAGGGACTAGAACCCACGGCTAAAGTCTTTGCCGAACTACATAGGCTCACTCGAAGGAAGGATGATGAGTTCTGGTTCTTTCAGGCTAGGCCTAACTGTTCTCTCTTTACCGATCTCCCTTCTTCATTGAAGAATTGGAAGAACCGGTTCTTCATTTTGAGGAGCAAAATTCAGAATGGCTTTGAGGGTATTCCACGGAGTTGGCAACACCTGGTTGCTCCAATCCCAAAAAAGATCGCCTTAAATAAGGACGAAGACGCCGTGGTGAAAGAGTTAAAGTCTCAGGTGTCCACCCAGAAATTCTCTTGCTTAGACGTGGTGATGGCCGAACTGAAGTATTGGATGATGCGGCTGATCACTGATGAAGAATACGAGCTTCAGCTCTCTAACCTCGGCCCTGGTACTACCCATATCTTTGGTCTCTGAATCTTAGTGAACTCACTGACTTCTTCTTTGTGCAGGTATGGCGGGCGACGATGCTTCTAAGGAGTGCCGTAAGTGAAAGAGGGAGGTCTCCAGAAAAGTGAGGGCGATGAAGGGGGCCACCATTGCTGATACTTAGACCCCTCATCGTGAATCAGTAGAGGTGCCGAGCTCTCCTCCCCGATCTCAAGAGCAACCAATCCTTGAGGTAGAGGTCATCGCTCCTGCTCCTCAACAAATCGAGCTTCCACCTCGCCCTCCTCCTCCGATCTCTTCCAATGTAGAAGGGGAGTCTTTCGGTCCTACGGTCAAGACACTTTCCAGGGGCGCTCAACTTCTGATCCAATCGTTGGAAAAAAATCACTCTACAAGGGGGAATCCTGGCTTGGCCAAAGTCATGGGAGCTTCCATCTACATCCAGGAAGATCGGAACCGGTTGGCAGAGGAGAGCATGGGTGATATTGTAGCTCAGACAATGAGCTTGGGCTTAAAGGCCATTGCAAATCAGCACATACTCAGAGAGAAAGCTGATGCCTTAAAGAAGGAGATCCTTAAGGCGGTCCAAGATGCCTCAGCTGCACAAGCTCGGCTCTCCTCTACTAACGACTACATCGCCAGAATGAAAGAGCAGATGAAGCATTATGAGGAGAGGATAGCGAAGGTGGAATGAGAACTTAAAGATTCCCGAGCTGGTCGGTCTGCCGATCTCGCTCGTTATGCTTAAGACCTTCGGGGGAAGGAGGAAGAGCTCCAAGCCAAGGATGAGGAACTTTAAGCTAAGGAAGATGAGAGTACTACAAAGAAGGTCGGGGCTTATGTGAACACCCATAATGACCTTCTAGCCGAGCTGAGGAAGCGATATCCCGAAGAGGACTTCTCCTGGATGAACGAGCTCGCCCCAGAGGCCGAAGATGAGAGCGACGAGGATCCAGAGAGAGAGAGAGAGAGAATGAGAGAAATGATGATGTACTTAGATAACAGGCTGGGGGAGACCCTTCAGCTGAATGACTTGCAAATTTTTAGTTTGAAATGAAATGAAGTTCTCTCTTTTTGTTTAATTCCTTGATGAGATCGGAAAAGCGTCCCAATTGTATGAGTACTTGATTGTTTGAACGTATTAGAACATCAAACTTAAAAGCAACCATTAACCTAAGTATAAGAGGTTGGAAAAACATTGTAAGCATGAGATCGGACTAAGCCATGACCAAACATCAGGTAGAACTTTAGAACATTAGAATTGGAAAGACTTGATTCGAATTCTTAAGATCGGAATCATCATTAAATCGGACAGAAACCTTAACTTTATTTTAAGGAATATCTGGGACATACAAGTGAGGAACCCAATTCTAGCATTAGCTAAATGACTTTCCACAATATTTATAAAGAGAGATCGGGAGGCAAGACTGGATGGTACGGAGACCTGAAATTGGTTCGAACCCCTCTGATAAGAGATCAGAAAACAATTAACTAAGTGTGGGATCGATTTATTTCATGATCGAGCAATCGATGTGTTTGGAAAAGTCATTCGTGATTGAAGGACGTCGGCTGGGAGTCGATTTTAAAGTCCCTTGACCTCAGTGATCGGCCAAAATATGGTGTCGACACACTTGTCATCATAGGTATCTATTAGTACGGATAATTGATAATTTCTATATGCATATAAACATTATTCATAGTTTAGCCACTTTGGTAACTAACAGACTATTAATTTTATTTTATTTTAGTTTGGTCACTTTGGTGACTAACAAACTAAAACAAATATCATAAGACATACATATAAATTATGTATCTTAATAAACTTAATATTTATTCATTTATTAGGTTTAATTACAAATTTTAATTAGATTGGGTAGAAAATATATATATATTTTTTGTTTCTTTTAATTTCTTTCTTTAAAGAAATATGATCTAAAACTTAAATATCTTTATAACACGATTTGTCATCGTGTTAATAATCCTCATGCCCAAAACTTAATTGAGTCAAATTTTAATAATAATATTATTATAATTATTTTAATCATTAATATTAATCTTAAAACTTTCACGATCTACACTTTAATTTTACCCATATTTAATAACAAGTAAGAACTTTAACATTATATTCATCATCATAAATTTGATGGAGAAATTTAATTGTTCAAAACCTGGGGCTCTGATACCACATGTAAAGTAATTCTTAATAGATCATAATAATCATAAACTTAATGTGAATTATAAATATAAGATTCAACCATTACCCTAATAATGGATCTTGAACAAATAAATTCTCACAGATCTAGAAAATATATCTGATGCGGAGTTTAATTGAGCCATACTAATAATTGAGAGAGACCCTTTAATTTAATAAATTGATTTCTCCCTCTTAACCCTTCTTGATTTACACACAAGAATTTAGCGATGACAGACTTTCTTGAGATGACCCTATTAGCGATGGCAAACTTTCTTGAGATGACTTTAATATCTCTAACTTTATAAAAGATAATGTGTGTAACCTTATGGGTAGAGAGAGTACCAGCTTATATATATATATATATATATATATATATATATATATATATATATATATATATATATATATATATATATATATATATATATATATATATATATATATATATATATCCATCAAATACCCTTATACAATTAGGATTAGGAGTTACGTTAATTAGAGTCATCCTTGTACAATTAGGATTTGTATTAATCAAAATGAATATAAATTAATATTGAGCCACATTAAAGGAATTGATTTTGACCCATATGATAATATTAATTATTGGACAAAATCTTGCATTAAAAACTTATAAAGATGATGAAATTCATTTTTATTTATGATTTGTTTTTCGGTGAACTAAATGAAGCCTACGTGAGGAACATTTTGTTACATAATTATGCCATTGGAGTTGAAAAATATGGGGATCCACAAGGAAATTAAAGTTTATGCATATAATATGATAGGTTTTTGTAATGCGTAGAGAACTACAATTTGAGGTTAAAATCTAAGATAAAATATCCCTTAAATTTTTTATTTATTTTTATTCCGTAAAAGACTTAATTGCAGAATATTATAAATTAGTGAGTGATGCTCCGACAAATAATTAATTAATCGTCATAAAAAATAAAAAAATAAAGATAATAAAGAGATAATTAATGTCTAATTATATACTTGAAATTTGAATTCAAAAATTCAAAATTCTCAAAAATATTTGGTTATATATATGTACACTCAACTATATGAGTATTTCATTAAAATTAAAAAATTTTAATTTCTTTCATAAAATTTATTAAATTTTAATTTAATTTATTAAAAGTCATTATGATAAAAAATTAAAAATTTTCAAGTTAATTTGTTAACTTATTAATTATTTTCTAAATAAAATTATCTTATTTTATTAGTTTCTTACAAAAAAAAGGACATATAAAGTGCATTCAAATATTCTGTTACAGTAAAATATTTTTTTTTTTCTCTTTTTTTCTCCGTTAGTAGCTACTGATTAGGTAATTTTATTTGTAAAATAGTTAATAAGTCAATAGGTTAATATTAAAAATCTTTAATTTTCTGTGACAATGATTTTTATGAAATAAAATTGAAATTTAGTGAATTTTAAATAAGAGATTAAATTTAGTTTAATTATTTTTATAAAATACTTAAATTTATATATAATTAATATTATTGTGATAAAATAATAGTTAATAATATTAAATAAAACAATTTAAATATTAGAAAGACAAATTCAGAAATTATATTATTGAATAAAAACACCGTAAAAAAAAAAGAAACATCTCTTATGCGTTTTTAAAAAAGAAAACAGCAAGCAAATATTGCAGGATCCAGCAATTAAAAAACAAAATAAAGCAATGGCATGATACGAAAAGGAGATTTTATAACGTAAAATCTCGTGAGAAATTAGATAATTTGGTATTTTATGAAACGAGAGCAAGCTGTCCTCGTTCTCCACTGCCTGGTGCCTGCTATATATAAACTTGGCTGTTGTGCCTCGTCTTCAGTCCCTCACACAAAATCTCTCTCTCCCTCTCTCTCACCTTATTTCTCTCACTACATAAATTTTGGCAGCCATGGCGGTGTCTAGCTCTTCGTTTGTATCAAATCAATCTTTCTCCCCATTCTTGAAAGCACCAAGATCAAACCTCTGTGGCAGGAAACAGGTATAGATGTACTGTTCATCTTGTTAACCGTCTAATCTTGCAATATGGGATGTCGTTTCTTGTTGATTCTTTATGCTTTGATGCGGAGTTTTGAGGTGCCGAATTTGGTGTTTGGTGATGTGGGTTTATTTCATGATCTTGTTTTTGGGTTTTTAACGATGGTTGATTATGTGTTTCAGTTCTGTTTACGAGCATCTGCCGGCCACCCAGATGAAGAAGGGAAAATGATGATAAGGAAAGAAAAAGATGGCTGGAAAATTGATTTCTCAGGGGAGAAACCACCCACACCATTGCTAGATACAATCAATTACCCTGTTCACATGAAGAACCTATCCACACAGGTAATCTAAAAAATTAAAAAAAAATGAAAAAACACTGAACTGATGATGATCTTCTGTATAGTGTTTACAGGGTGGTTATCGCACACATAGGAGAACTACTTCTTTTCTTATGCTCTAATGTTCTGTTCAATCCTAACAAGGAATCTTTTTGAACTGCCTGCTTATTTTTGGTGGTTATATCAATTAACTTTCAGGATCTTGAACAACTAGCAGCAGAGCTTAGAGCAGATATTGTATACAGTGTATCGAAGACAGGAGGGCATCTGAGTTCAAGCTTAGGAGTTGTCGAGCTAGCAGTGGCTCTGCATCATGTGTTCAGCACACCTGATGATAAAATCATATGGGATGTTGGTCATCAGGTGGGATACTCTGCATTCCAAAAAAAAAAAAAAAAAAGAAAGAGATGAATGGTGAATTTACAGGATGTATTTGTGAAGAGGCTCTAATTTTTTTTTGCAGGCATACCCACATAAAATTTTAACAGGAAGAAGGTCTAGGATGCACACCATAAGGAAAACTTCAGGGCTTGCAGGATTTCCTAAAAGAGATGAGAGCGTTTATGATGCCTTTGGCGCTGGACATAGTTCCACAAGCATCTCTGCTGGTCTTGGTATGTGCAGTCGTAGCTCTCATTATTCAAAAGTGTACTTATATAACTTTTTTCCCCATTAGTCCAGTTCGCATGCAAATCAAATTGAATAAAAGAGATCCTGTTACAGGCTGTAAGTGACAAATAATTAATAGTGGCTATAAGTAACAATTAAATTCACAGCACTAACTAGTGCTCTTTGTAAAAGTAGCAATTAAATGTAGTAATAAGTTTGCTGCTAAATAAAATATGCAGGAATGGCAGTTGCAAGGGACCTACTAGGGAAGAACAACAATGTCATTTCTGTAATTGGAGATGGAGCCATGACAGCTGGACAAGCATATGAGGCCATGAACAATGCAGGATTCCTTGATGCTAATCTAATTGTTATATTAAATGACAATAAGCAAGTATCTTTACCCACAGCTACTCTTGATGGCCCTGCAACTCCTGTAGGAGCTCTTAGTAGTGCTTTGGCCAAGATCCAAGCAAGCACCCAGTTCCGCAAACTTCGTGAAGCTGCAAAAGTAAGATTTAAGTTTTCATATGTTTTTGTCTTCATGTTCTGGTCCTCACATCTAATTTCAATATCAGAAGATATTATCTGACTTTGGTTTTGTGTGTTGAAGAGCATCACAAAGCAAATTGGTGGTAAAACGCATCAAGTTGCTGCAAAGGTAGATGAATATGCAAGAGGAATGATTAGTGCTTCTGGGTCTACTCTCTTTGAGGAGTTGGGGTTATATTATATCGGTCCAGTGGATGGGCACAACATTGAAGATCTAGTGACCATATTTCAAAAAGTAAAAGCAATGCCTGCCCCAGGACCAGTTCTGATTCACATTGTGACAGAGAAAGGGAAGGGCTATCCCCCAGCTGAGGCAGCAGCTGATAAAATGCATGGTAAGACTATAACTTTCTCGTCCCATAGTGGTGTAATGAATTCCTGAGAAGATCCTTACCCTTTCATACTCTCAGGTGTTGTCAAGTTTGATGTTCAAACTGGGAAGCAATTCAAGCCAAAATCCCCTACACTTTCTTATACACAGTACTTTGCTGAAGCTCTGATCAAAGAAGCTGAGACAGACAATAAGATTGTAGCCATTCATGCTGCAATGGGTGGTGGGACTGGTCTCAATTATTTCCAGAAGAGGTTTCCAGATCGCTGCTTTGATGTGGGCATTGCTGAGCAACATGCTGTTACATTTGCAGCTGGTTTAGCCACTGAAGGACTCAAGCCCTTCTGTGCAATTTACTCATCATTCCTGCAACGAGGATATGATCAGGTGAGCTATGGAAGTTGATACTTGATTAATTAACAAAAACCCTTCGCTGCAAAATCCCACACTAACTTTTATCTGTGGAACATAGGTGGTACATGATGTTGATCTTCAAAAGTTACCAGTCAGATTTGCCATGGATCGAGCTGGTTTGGTTGGTGCAGATGGACCCACCCATTGTGGAGCATTTGATATTGCATACATGGCTTGCTTGCCCAACATGGTAGTCATGGCTCCATCTGATGAAGCTGAGCTGATGCACATGGTTGCCACTGCAGCAGCCATAGATGACAGACCCAGCTGCTTCAGGTTCCCAAGGGGCAACGGAATTGGAGCAGCTCTTCCTCCTAATAATAAAGGAACCCCACTTGAGGTTAGCATAAGCAATCAACTTAGAAAATTACATACAGCATAACAAAGATCAGATAACTAAAATGTTTCTTTTTCAATTATTGAATAGATTGGGAAAGGGAGAATACTGATGGAAGGCAACAGAGTTGCCATTTTGGGATATGGTTCTATAGTTCAACAATGTGTAGAAGCAGCAAGTATGCTCAGAACCCAAGGCATTTCTGTGACAGTAGCTGATGCGAGATTTTGCAAACCTTTAGATACAGATCTTATCAGGCAATTGGCTAAGGAGCATGAGTTCCTCATTACAGTGGAAGAGGGTTCTATTGGAGGTTTTTCTTCCCATGTATCTCACTTCCTGAGTTTAAGTGGCATTCTGGATGGACCCCTAAAGGTGAATTTTCTTTTTCAGCTTGGAAATTTCAAGCGTCTTTTTAAATCGCTTTCTTCAATTTGTTTTCTTTTCACTTTACTCTGGTTCTAACTTTTATAATGCATACTGCAGTTGAGAGCAATGGTTCTCCCTGACAGATACATTGACCATGGATCGCCTCAAGACCAAATTCAAGAAGCAGGCATCTCATCAAACCATATCACTGCCACAGTTTTATCTCTCTTGGGGAAGCCAAAAGAAGCTCTTCAATTCAAGTGAAGCAAGAAAGGAATCAGAATATTGTCTCAGGAATAGCAAAAGCCATACATATCACTGCAAGTGTGAGACTATTGTAAAAATGCAAATTAGTTCATATTTAGATATTAATGTACAAAGATATGGGACTCCAATCCCATGACTAAAAAATATCTCAACAAGAAAGTTCAAAATGATTGAATTGAGTTTGAATCACCAATAGCGCCTCTGTACTTATACTAGTTCTAATATGATAAACATCTGACAGAACTTGAAATTTCAGAATAGACCAAACCAAGAAAATTCTCTTAAAACTTACAGTAAGATTCCGTCTTCCGTCTCTGTTCAGATGTGAAGGCAGAAGTATCTGTCAACAGGAAACACATTTAAGTTCGATGCATATAGTCCAAAAAATAAATAATGCTTTAACAGCATCAATTAGCTATTTCACTACTGTGTTAAATGAAGCAGATTCTCTCCTGTCTCCAAATCTGAGAAATGCATCCATGTATAATTGGCCACTAGCTCATTATCCATCAGTCAATCAATTAATAAATTATAAGAGGAATATGTGAGAAATAGACAGTGAGCCATCTAGATCAAGGAATCAATGCAAGTTGATAATGAAATGGACAAAGGGATATAGTCATACAGGTGCGCAAAAGACATGGGGTATCAAAGTAGGTTCACCAATTAAGCTCAGTTTCAAGCCTCTGGCATCAATCTCTTTACATCGTCGATATATCTTCATGTCTTTCGCTCCCTGTACGACTATATCCCTAGGTCATAAAATAATCAACATTTCTTATATTTATAAAGGTTACTTATAAAAAAAACCCCTGATATTTACCTAAAAATTTAATTTAGTACCTGTTGTTTCAAAATTAGCAATTTTAGTTCCTACACTATTATCATATTCAAGGACTAAGTGTTTCATGATACAATAATTTGAGGACTAAAATGCAATTAAATCTTAGAACTTTCACAACCAAAGTAATATAATTTAAAATGTTAGGGACTAACGTGTAGAATAAAATTTTGAGATATTAACAAACCTTAGGCCCTAAATTACTAATTTTGAAATTACAATGGCAAAAGTGAATATTATAGAAAACCTCAGTTTTTTTTTTTTTTTTTTTCCTCTAAACCTATTTATAATTTACATTCCTGAGTAAAGACAACCTAGACTCACTCATTCAGCCTTTGTAGCGAAGGCAAGTCCCATTATCAAATTCCCCACTAATATTAAGTGATGCAGGATTCTTCTTATATCTCACTGGCTGAGCCATCCATCCTGTAATGTTGCTCCAAAGACCAGTAAAAAGAATTGATACCTGGCAATCAATTTTCTCAATCCCTACCAATATTGAGCATTACATTCAGTTTTTGCTCAGTTTTTTGGGATTCAGCTTCTATTCAAAGCTGCCTCTGAAGTTGAAAGAATCAGGAAAATGAAGGATGTTGATCTACGAGTATGAGAATCCTTTCTTATCTAAGTTTGTTTTGGCTTTCTTAGTGATGACAATGCCAACCTACTTCAAAAGCATCTGATTAAAAAAAAGTAAATAGGTTAACATTTGAAGCAATTACCATCTTGCATTATTAGGCATACAAAAATAAAAGAAAACCATTAAGTCAATATTATGTTTCTGAATAGTTTAACTATACTATCATGAGAGATAATAATAGAAAAACGTGAAGGTTAAGTTTATCTTAAAACATGTGTGTGTGTGTGTGATTTTTTTTTTTCTTTCTGATTTTGTTTGAACTATTGAAGAAATCCGCAATTATATATTTCTCTCATATTTTCTGCTTTATATCAGTTTATAATCAATGAGAATGTGGTTGCAAGGATCTTTATATCTTCTTTAAATATCTCCCTTCAACTTTTGATTTGTGATGAAACTTAAATTAAAAATTCAATCAAATGTTTAGTATAAGAATGTATGTTCTCACCAGTACCAAATTCTGGGAAGTGTATCCATGTTGATCCATTGTTGCAGACCTTGTGATTGAATGCTGCAGTTGGTAGATCAGTCAACACTCAAGCTTGATGCATCTGCCATTGATTTGATAATAGAAAGGCTGCGCATGCTGTGGAGTCTAGGAACAACTGGGAATATAACCAATAATCTCCATAGGAACAAAAACCACCTTAAAATGTTGAAATCTCTTTACATCTCTATGAATTAATTCTCTGCAGACAGCTCTAGACTCAAATTACATCATTATCAATTAATTCTCTTTTTACATCTCTAACAAGATTCAGGAGTCCTCATACCAGTTGTTTATAAGCCATAAATCAAAGAAAAGGAATGGCTTCCTGCCAAAATAAAACAAAAGTTCTCTTATTTTAACAATCTTGCAATAAAGATCCTGTAGCAGGAACATAACACAAGGTTTTAACAATCCCATTAATTCCACCCCGCCCCCAGGCACGGCAAACTGTTCTAATATTTATCTCGAATTGGGTCACACCAGTCGTCAACCACCAGACATGATGTCACTATCAACATAAACCCAAGTCACTGCACGGTTCTTGAGCTAATTCTCCTTGTATTTTTCCTCTCAATAATCTGGCTCCATTTTCCCTTCGAAGCATGAAGATTCGGCAAGAAAACATGAGTACCCTCATCCCTGATGAGAGCTTATGCATTTTTCATAATCTTCTCTGCCATCTGTACCTCTTCGTAAATCCTATGTGCACCTAGCACCATCCTCTCCGAGACCATCCTTAGCCCCCTTGGCTAAAATTTCAGCTTCTTTTAGTCTCCCTCCTTGTCCTTGGCCTTTTCATCACTTTCATCGGCTAAAGTCCCAAATCTTTTTTTTTGTTTGGACTAGTTTAAACACTTCATAACCAAAACCTTTCTAGGCATACGTCAGAGTTTGTAAGTAAACCTCCATCAAAAAATTATCATCTCATGAATGCGGGTTGCTCTTTGCTCATGTATGTTGCAATTACTGAATTCCAAAGGACAATGTGCTCTTACGCAATTCATCAAACAGTATATAAACATATGAGACTGTAATTTAATTCAAAGAGATGATGAGCTAGAAGCCCGCAAGACCCACACAAAAACCATCAATGGCCATTAGGGTGCTCTTAATTTTTTGCATCAGGTAAAGATCTTAATCCAACTCAGGAGTTTGTTTCTGTTGTGAGATAACTTTCGGGTTCTTGGGAATTTTCAGAGATCAAATAATTCTTGTGGGTAAGCCCAATGAGATTCAGAAAGAATGAGATTCAGAAAGAATGGTGAATGATATTTCCAGCTCCTGATGATCCTCGACTAATGAGCATTTAATATTGCAGTGAATTTCGTTGACTCGATTGTCCAGAGGATTCTAAAGAAATTTCTCATCTGCAGCATCTTTTGAATCTTGATTTAAGTTGTAATCCTTTGTTTTGATGGAAATTAAATGGGGAGAAAAAAAAAATCCAATTTCTCTATTTCCTCTGATTTTGATATAGCAAATGAATTTTTCTCAGGTAGAGCTGATTGATTTGTTATGAGTTTTATAATTTATTTTCATATTTTAGGTATATAATGAATTGAATTTTGATAAAATTTTTTTATATTAAACACAAAAGAGAAAGAAAAAAAAATTATATTTCTGATTCTTATAATAAATTTAAAATATTTTCATCCAAATAAAATAAAAATTCACTATTAATACTTGTGATTTTTTAAATTAAGAGATTTATTTATAATTAAATAGTGATGATCCTTGAAATTATTAATTTAAAATTTTCACAATTGTTCTTTTTCTTAATTTTGTTTGTTTATATTTATGCTTATTATTGTGATAGTTTTAAATTAGCATAATTATTAATTAGTGTACATACAAGAAGAGATGATAAGCTGGTATTCAATTTCCAAGCAATTGCCTATAATTTGGTTGTGTTTCTTCTATGCCTGCAACTGCAAACCCTCTTCTTGTTGCTAAATTAGCCTGCATATATAGAGCATATTCAATTTTATTTAATTTTCATGACATTTATCAATGAAACAACAAGTGATGAGTGATATAGTTATATATATTATATAAGATTTTAAATTAATAGGCTTAACATAATATGATACTAAATTTTATCTAAAAAACTTATTGAATCTCTATATATACTTTCATTTAGGCTTAATAATAATAATGACTTATTCAACATATGAGATAACCTACTTTATCTCTTATTTTATATAAATGCAAAAAAAAAAAAAAAATCATTTCAAATATGAGAATCCACTACAAAAATAAAATTAAATTTTTATAAAATTTTTGGACATGATTAATTATGACCCTATTTAACAATTATTTTTAAGGTAACAATTAGTATTTTGACTATATTTTATTTATATAATTTAATAGCATAATATTTATACAACTGGTATTTAAAGTTTAAGAAAGTAATTTACAAAATATTCCCTTTAGATGTTCAGAAAATGTTTTGACTAAAGTAAAAAAGATGATATCATTATTTTTATTTATTCCAATAGCTATGTTTATACTATTTTTAAGATGGTATTTAGTGTTTTAATTGTTTCTTATTTATATTATTTGGTAGCATAGTATTTATACTAATATTTAAAGATTGAGATAGAAATTCAGAAAATATTTTAATTAAGGTCAAAAAGATTATATCACTATTTTTTGTTAATCCAACAGGTAAAAACTACTTCTACTTTAAATCATTATATAAATAATTAATAGTTAATAAAATAATTGACAGTTATTAAAATAATTAACTAATACTAAAATAACTTGTAGCACCCCTATTTGTATAGCCTGTTATATTTCGCTGTTCCGATGACCGGTATCGATCCGGACAATTAAAGGGATTAGAACCACGTCTAAGACACCTAGATAAGCCTTTAATATAAATAATTAGTAATTGTCAAATAGTTAAGTATAAAGAAGAAAAACAAAGCAAAAAAAGTTAAATGAGCCAAGAGTCACAATGATGGGTGACCTTCTCGGGAAGTGACTGCGAAGGCCATCGTAAATCGAATTTCGAACCGGAAAATGTGACGTTGCGGTCCTTAGGACTATTGCGAACACAGTGAAAAAGAGAAAATCACGGAAAAGAATTTTTAAGCAGGTGAAATAATTAGGTTAGGTTTCCGGAAGAAATATCGAATAACTTGCAAACCGAATTGAACCAGCAAGGGGCAATTTGGTCAATTCACCCCTAGAGCTGACTCCTGACCTAACTGTCCAATAAAATGTGAGAAATTAAAATTGTGAAATATAGAATTAAATTAAAGAAGTGGGGAAAAAGAAAGGAAAAGAAAAGAAAAGAAAATAAAGAATAATGACATCATCATGGATGACATCATGTATGACTAAATAAATAATTATTAATTATTTACTTAATTTGACTAAGTCAATTTGGGATAAATACACATAAAAAAAATAATAAAGAAATTTATTTTATGTCTTCTTCCTCATGAATTCTGCCACTCTTTCTCTCTCTCTCTCTCTCTCTCTCTCTCTCTCTCTCTCTCTCTCTCTCTAATTCTCTCATAATTTCACCATTTTTTAACCCTTAAAAGTTTAATTTCTCCTCCCTTCCTCACCATAAAAACCCTAACCACCAACATTAAAGTTTGATTTTAGACCTTGGTGGAGTGATTAGTAACTAAAAGAAGAAGAAAAGGAGACTAGGAGAATTTGAGAATCCATAAATCAAGGTATGTATAAATTGGTTTTAAATCTTTAAATACTATTTGAAATTGAGTTGAGATGCATGGAAATTGTGAAGAAAATGAAAATAATCTTGCATGCAAGATGAGTAGAAAATTCGGTAGCCATGATGTTAGGAGAGGTTGAAGTGTTTTAGTTCAATGAATTATGTATATAAGCCTAATTAAGTGTGTAGAGAATGTTTAGATACCTTAATTGCATAAATTGAAATAATTAGGGTTCTTGACTTAGGGTTTGGAAAAGAAAAATTAGAGAAAAAGTTGAGAAAATGGTCAATGGATGTAAATGACCTTATTTGAGTTGAGAAATGGTCAATTGTGACCATTTGTGGTTTGTGTGAATTGTTAGAACCAAGTTTTAATTCGGATTGGTTAAGGTTAATATGCAGACAACTTGACCTAGGTTCTTTTCAGGGACAAAAACTGAAAATTTACTAACCCAATTAGTGTGAGGTCAATTGGGAATGAAACAAGACACAAAATAGACAATTTTTATTTAGGAATCATGCCCAGAAAATGACCATAACTTAGTGACCCATTAGGCCAAATCCCGATTAGGGCACACTGACTTGTACAAAAATGACTAAATAAACAGTAGTTACGTAAATGACCATAACTTAGTCTAGGAAGGTCCAAATGATCTAAATTTTATACTGATAGAAAACTGAAACATAGTCCTACAACTTTTATGAAGAAAACAAACCCAAATTTTGACCATAAACTATCCAAAAACTCACCTGTAGTCAACTTACAAAAACTGCCAATATCCAAAAAATGCCCAGAATTCTGGGTAACACCAAATCTGGCCAGTCCCATTCAAATAGGCATAACTTGGGCTAAAAAACTCCAACTGGAGTGATTCAAAAAGGAAATTAAAGTTAAGACAATAAGGAACAACTTTGATGAATGACACTTAGCCAAATTTCTACAGTAACCAGATCAATGGAATAGTAGAAAATAAGGGACCAAAACTAAAAAATTGTAATTTCTCTTAGGAGACTTAGAAATTGAATTGGCAATCAATACCAACAAAATGGACACCCAAAATGTGGTTATGGGTGCAATTAGAACTAATAAACTTATTATGCATAAGAAGTCAATAAATTGACTTGAATAGTGTTATGAATAGTAACCTCGAAATAAAAATTTCCAAGAACGTTAGTTTAAGCATATTGGGGCTAGAATTTAGTATATATGAATTAATTATTGGAATTTAAGTATTAGAAATAGATACTGAAACACTTTAAATTTATGTGTTTCAGTTGGAAACGGATCTTCGAAGGAGAAATGAAAGTTTGAGTAAATTGAGTCGACAAAAGAGGTTTGTGCACAACTAGTTTTTTATTGAATTTGTTTTGAATATTTTACATAATTAAATGATTTTATTCTTCCTTATGCACTATGTTTATCAATTATGGGATTTATTTCAATGATTATTGAAATTAGTATAGCAAACATGGGTTTAATTTTGTGAAATATTATTTTAACATTTATTGAATATTATTTTAGACTGGATAAATTATGTTTTGAATTGTAACGGGCAATTTGCATGAATAAAATACAAAATTTTGTTTTGGATTGTGATGAGCATAAAAAGTTATGGAATATTGGAATTGATCTTGAATTAACATTGTGTTGTGATTTATGCTCACAAAAAGGACAAAGAAATGCATGATATTATTTTATATTTCACTATAGATGCTTGACTAGGTTATTACCCGTCTCTTTCATTTGTTGAGGAGACAAGGGAGTTAGCTTTATTTTGTTTCGAATACCATGGTATGTGCACAGCCTTAGATCCTCATCTTGTTAGAAGTTAGATCTAAGTATTTGTTATGGACTCATCAAAAGTTTCATTATTGTGTTGTGTACTGTGCACAATGATTCGACCTCCCCAACCATAGGGAGTTAGAATCTCGATTCGACCTCCCCGACCATAGGGAGTTAGAATCACCCCGAAGATGGCCCTTTCGGATTAGTCTTGCATAGTTAGTGAGATAAAGAATGGGTTTTGATTGATAAGAAATTGTGATTTTAAATGAGATTGTGCACAAATGATTTTGTTAAAATAATTGTTTATTTCCATAATTGCAGGAATTATTTTTATTGTTCAGTTGTGATTTGACAAATTGAAATTTTGATTAAGGTTATTTTAACAAGTGACTATTATTATTGCCAATGAAAATTTTAACATTTGGAAATTGGTTAAGTTTCGAGATTTCAAAATTTTTGGTATAATTATTGTCAATATATATTGTATTACATTTTAAATTATAGTTGTGCACCACTGAGTTCATCACTCAGCGATAACTTTGTATGCTGTCGCAGGTGAGAGTAGAGATAGCACAGTTGAGTGAGATTTTCGGTAGTTGCGCCTTGAAGACTCACTAGAATTAGTTTCGGGTATATTATAGGTATACCATTGTATATTAGATTTTGAATATGCATGTAAATATATGTGTGTAAATTATTTGAGCAGATGTATAAAACTTTTGAAATGTTATTCTGTGCGTGTAATGGAAATGCAAATCTAATTGTAACAATAATTTTAGTACCTTAATGAATATATTATTTACTTTCTTCTGGAAATTGAAAAATTATGGACGATTTTTTTTTATGATGAGTTTGGCTTGATAAGTGATTGAATTGATTGCGATGAACGAGGATATGAAAATGAGTGTATAGGAGTTGTGGTTATTTTGAAAATATTGGAAGTGTTTTTACAGGTGTTTGAAGAACTATTTTTCCCAAATATAGACGGCACTCTGCTGAAATTTTTCCAAGATTTGAGTAAAAATAAAAATGAGCAGAAATTTTAACTAGTTTTTAAACTTCAATTAAATGTTTTTAATATCTGTTATAAAAGCTCATCACTTTCAAAAAGTAACAAAATTATTTTAAAATCCCTTGTACTATATTTAATGGGTTGCCGGTAGGCGAAGTACGGTAATTCATTAAATGTACTACGGGATCATGTTACATCTTACTAAGGAGTAGGGTGTGACACAACTAATATTGCAGAATAGATAATAAATTTTAATGTGGGGAAATTATTACCTAGATCAGGTCCATTATAAATTCAAAATACAAAATACATGAGACCCACCTCTTTAATAAGTGGATTCTACTATACATTTTGTATTTTGATTTATGATGAACTCAGCTTAAGTAAGAAAAATCTTTTAATGTAAACTGCAAATAAGTTTATTGGTTCGTACTCCGCAAGTATACGGATTGTTTAAGTAGTAAAGAAAAGATATCATTCCACAGAGATTTGTTGTTTGAGTACCAAACTATAAAAGTTTCCATTATTTGGGCTAACAATAAAGTGTATCAAAAAATTAAATGATGAGATTCAGCAATTTAAATTGGAAAATAAGAAAATTATAATAAGGCAAGCAATTAAATTTCTAAACACTATATTAATTTACCAAAAAAAAAAAGTAAATAAAGATTTAATTAATTAATGGCAAAGCTGATTTCAGAGTTGAGGTTCATAAAGTAAATTTCATTAAGATTTGAATAGGTAAAACAAAATTTAAAGGAAATACAAGTTTGAAGGAAGGTGATTCTTATTTCCTTTAATTTCTCTTTCAAGCAAACTAAAATATGTTTTAAAGGAAAATTAAATCTGATTCTCATGTGATGTTTAATTACTCAAAACACTTTAAACACTTTAATCAACTTAAAAATTCCTCTTAACTAGTTTATATCTAACACTAAGTGATTAAGTTCATTATCTTAATTATATATCATAGATTTTCGCCTCTCGGTCCTTCAATGTAAGATTAAGAATAAAACCCAAAGGGTATATAAATAAACACATAAGATAAGAATCGAAACTTATAATATTAAAATTTGGTTAAAACCAATCCAAATTCATAAATAAAACTTAAATTAGTACACCAAATTCTGAAATCTTAAGTATCTACTCACTGATATTTATATTTATAAGTAGAAAATATGAAATAAAGTAAGAAAACATGAAAATAATACTAAAAATAAAAGAATCTAGAAGAGGAAAATCCAAATATCTGAAATAGAGGCAGGAAAACGTCACTCTGCAAGTGGCCTCCTCCAAAGATGGGGTTCCTCCTTGCTTTTCCTCATTTCTTGATTTTTCTCTCTCTTTCTCCTTATGGTAAAAATGATAATATGATGCTTATATATCTCCTAAAGTTTTGCCCTAAAAATGATCTCTAAAGAGATAAAAACAAAATGTGTAAAATGTGTGAAATGAGAAAATTTTTTTATGTCAACAAATTTGCCAGCGTCATCCAATATGCCTCGTATTGATTTTAGTGATTTTCAACATACCTCATATTGATTTCTAGAAAAAAGCTTTAGGTTCTGCACGACTAGCTACATGGGACATGCCAAAGTCTCTGAAACTTTTAGCAAATTTGGTTCTAAAAATTTTGGTTACATGACCCAGTGTTGAATCTAACATGTCTCATGTTTATTTTTGCTCACTTACTCTTATCTTCACACATCCTTCAACGCGGAGCATGTTGGAGTCCTTGAAAATCTCGGCTAGTTTGCTTCCTTAAACTAATTTTCTTCAATTTTTTCACCACTTTAAGCTTTCAAATCACCTTAAATTTCTCCCATATGTATCTTTTTGCCTTTAAATCATATTAAAACCTATTAAAAACATCAAAAATCTAAAAATTAAATATAATGAAACTAAAGTTAACAAATTAACTAAAATAAAGATAAAATTATGAAATTACTAAATTAAAAGGGCAAAATGAATGCAAAACTATCCCAAAATACCTATACAAAATGAGTTTATCATTTAGGCGAGTTCTTTCTTCTCTTTTGTCCTTGCTATCGTCTTTTATTGGGAGAAGATGTAGCCAATTTACATTGTATTCAAGTAAAATACATGGCACCTTAAGCTTCTTCTTCTTCTTCTAAAAATAGTGAACAGAACCTTCGAAAATTGGGAATAAACAGTGCATTTCTTTGAAAATTCAGAAAAGAACTTACTAAAAATTTTTACCAAGAAATTTCTGCATGCTATATATATTTAAACAATTCCACTATATCTTCTTCCATGCAAGTTTTATTTCACTCATGGCTCGCTTTAACTTAAGCTCACTTCTTGAAGCTCAAGATATTCATCTTCTTCTCCCTAAAATCTTCTTTTGCACCTTGCTACTACTGCTTCAGTTGAGTTTGATACTTACCAGAACATTTGGGATCCAAGCTACAATAGTCATTAAGGATTAATATAGATTCGATTGAATCTGTAACATATGCTCCCTGGAATTTTAGGAGTGGATTGGTAGCAAATGCATTGGTGATTTATGACTCCACCACCGCGACCTTACGCGTTAATGATTGACGTTGAGAATCTAGCCTTGAATGAGAGTTATAGCTTTCTATATTCAGTGTATTTGAGGGAACTGTTGCCTGAATATGCCATAATAGGTTTCTCTGCTGCCACTGGCGCATTGACTGAAATTCGTAAAATTCTTTATTGGGAATTTCAATCAAAGCTTGGAAAACTAGTAGGTCATCATGATGGATAATAATGGCGTAAGGCTATGTTTGATCGGTAATGGAATCATAATAACATTCCATTGTTTGGTTACATAATAAAAATTTAAATGAATAGAATAATTAAATCATGTAATTTTACACATTGATAATAAAATCATGATAATTGTGTATTATAGTCCAAAGTTACTTGTCACAATTATAGGGAAAGCGTTAAATTATATTTGAGAAATTAAATATAAAATTACAATATAGTTTCTAAAATTTTATTTGATTATCAAAATAGTTAATTAATTTAAATTTTATATTTAAAAAAATATATTTTTTTATTTGTTATATTTATTTATTATATATAATAAATAAATATTTTATTTATTAAATAAAATATAATTTATATTTATTTTTAATTGAAATTTTGTACTAAAAAATATTTTTATTAATGGAGATTAGCATAATTATATTTTGAATCAAGGTAAACAATTCATATATCTAAAAATAAAATATAAAAATAAATTCATGTCATTTTACAAAGTATATTTGAAAAGAATATATAATTGAAAAAAATATATTCTATATTAATTATAAATTCATTAAATAAAATAAACATGTTAATTAAAGTGAACAATGTATTAGATGCATCATCAATAAATTTTCAATTATAACTTTTTTTTATTATTTTAATCAGAGAACAAATTAATTGCAAACTAAAATATCATAAAAACAACTATATAACAAAAATATATTTAAATATAAAGTTTAAATTAAATTAACAATTTCGTTAACCAAATAAAATCTCAGGAATTATATTATAATTTGTAATTAACTTTTTTAAAATTCAATTTAGCACCTTTGATTATAATTGTGACAAATAATTAATGTTTGATTATAATACGAAAAATTAATATGAAAAATTAAAAGAATTAGTTATAATTGTGGCTTAACGTAAACTTTTAAATTTTTTTTATCCAATTGAATTTGCTTTTCATAAATAAAGTGTAAATAATAATTTTTTTATAGGAAAGATTAATTGATCTAAGCTGCACAATGGGATTAGCTCATTTGATTAATTAGCTCATAAATTTAATCTACATGGGATTAGCTCATTTGATTAATTAGCTCATAAATTTAATCTATATGGGATTAGCTCATTTGATTAATTAGCTCATAAATTTAATCTATCTTGAGTTAGATCATAAAACTATATGCATCAAAATAACTGTTTACAATTGCATGTTACAAATACTAAACCAGAAGACATAGCCGCATGCATCTGCCAAACTCAAATATCATACTGAATATGAGGCTTTACACGGCCTGATCGATCATTACATGCTCACAGTCATGATCCATCATATCAATCACCATGCATGTGTTTATAAATCCATGTTTGATTGATTATGCCTTACGAGAGTGCACATATCATCTAATTATTAGTTTCTAAAATGATGATGTTTCATGTTAACCAATCTTTCTTACTTAGATCTGATTTATTATAGATTTAAAATATATATATGTAAGACTTATGTTCTATTATACATCTTGTATTTGAAATTCATATTAGATTGAGTATGGCCGAGAAAAATATTTAATTAATAAATTACTGCTAGTTGATTAGGACTTTATAAAATATTCAAGGGATAATGCTTTTAAGAAACTGTCGAGAAATTTCACCCTTTCATCCTATGTATGCATCGAAAGCTGGGGACAGTAAATTGCATGGTACAAATGAAAAATTCGAAGCAGCGCGGGCAATAGATAGCCGGCTAGAAATCGGAGCAAACAAAGAAATGGGGCAGATTACAGAAACTTCCATACAAGATACTGACAAGCATCTAACTGCCATATAAAGTAGTCTCATGTCCCAACCCATTCACCAAATTCACATCTCATACTCTTTTCCTTTTCAATCATGATGCCTCTCCCGCTTTCCAGTTCATATCTTCATAAAATCTTAATCTTTCTCTTCACGATACTTCTTCCTCTTGCAAATTCAATTTCCTTCAACTACAACAGTTTTTATCCAAACATAGGAGGTATTTCCTTGGAATGAGATGCATTCTCATCAAGTGGAGTTCTCCACCTTACAAAGAGTGGCAAGGATGATAACCTCACTTATAGTGTTGGTCTGGCACCTACATTCTGCCAGTGCACATTTGGAACGGCAAGACAGGAAACCCCACAGATTTCACTTCCCATTTCTCTTTTGAGGTGAAATCAATTGACCCAATAAATTATGGTGATGGAATATCATTTTTCCTGGCACCTGTTGGATCTGAGATCCCTGCTAATTCATCTGGTGGATTACTTGGACTATTTAGTCCTAAGAGTAGTACTGGTTACACAGAGAATCAAATTGTTGTAGTTGAGTTTGATTCTTATCCAAACTCATGGGATCCGCTCTATACTCATATAGGCATTAATATTAACTCCATTGAATCTGTAGCGTATTCTAGGTGGGTAGGTATAAGTCCCTTTGGAACTGTGGCAAATGCATGGGTGAGTTATGACTCTACAGCCAACACCTTGAGCGTCTTGGCCAATTCAGTAGGGGGAAATTTTAGCTTGTCGTATGCTGTTGATCTGAGAGAAGTCTTACCTGAATGGGCTACAATAGGTCTTTCTGCTGCCACTGGTGCCTCTATTGAACAACATAGCATTCTTTCTTGGGAATTTTATTCAAGCTTGGAAAACTAGAATTGAAGAAGGCAAAGTGTTTTCTTGCTTCTGACAGCAAATCACATAATGATGTACTCCTTTTTGCAATAAACAACTCATTAATAAATAAATAAAGCAGAAACTTAATTCTACTTTGATTTAATTAGTCTAACTTCATTAGCACGCTCTGCTCGATCAATGGCAAATTAAAGCTACAAGTCGAGGACTCTTTAACCTTTAAACAAGTCCAATTGCAAGAAAAAATTGGTATCATGCATGTACTGTTCACCTTATCCAAATATTTCAAGCTCTAAGCTTCAGAAGGTCTTAAATTGAAGTCCAGTAGTTGAGGAACAGGAGAATCAGACAAAAGAACGATTGTTGTCTTCATTTCATTGTCTTCACAACGATAGTATTTGATTTGAAACGTTTGGAGCTTTGGATAAGCCAAGTTTAAATAAACAAAAAGTCTTCATTTCATTCTATTACAGCACATATACAATCTAAATAATTTAGACGTTAGGATAATAAAATAAAATCATTAACCTTGCAGCTTCAGACTGGAAAAGTATCAGCCGGTCAATTCATGAATTTGAATATCCTGCCATTCTTCCAATTTGCATTTATGCTTAAACTTTTTTTTTTTTTTTTTTTAATTCAATGGGCTAGAATTATCACTCAAATAGAAAAATCCACAGCACAACTCCAGTGAAATAAATATTATATATAATTATCATTATTGTTAAATAATGGGCATAATGAGTGTTATGTATGCTTTGTCCCCTATAAATGATGAGGATAGCGATAATTTGAGATATTATAAACTTATAAATAACAGTCATTAGGTAATGGTCTTTAATTAAAATCATGCAACTTCTACACTCCCTTCAAAAATTATTGAGCCTGTTCCCGCTGTCTGCAATTATATATTCACTTTTAAATACTTAGGTTATCTTTGGCATGCTATTAAGTAATGTAATTAAATTTTTTTATTGAAATTTGATAGATAATTAAATTTACTTATTTTGCCAGTTTTTATGAGAGTTTAGAAAACCTAATGAAATTAGGGTTTGAAAAGTTTTGTAACAATTGTAACTTGTTTCTTTTTGAAAAACTTACATGAAAATTTTTTCAAATTAAACAAAAATTAATTTCTTTAATTCTAAACATAAAAATTGATTAAAAAGAAATTAATTAAATTTAATTCATCTAAAATGTTAATTTTCAAATAAGGGTATAGAGTGAAAATAAGATTGTTGCCAAAGATCATATTGGTTGATGTTAGTTTGACAGGATAAAAGAGGGTCTTTCTTGAGGTGAATCTACACTATTAAGTTTGGGGATTCATTTTTGTTAGATATAAATGAAATGTTGAATCACTTTGTTGGTAAAATGATTTAAAACTGATTAGGTAGTTTTTGTCCTCTTCCTATATATATGTTTTTAAATGCAAGGTAGATTTAATTTATGAATAATCTCAAATTCCATCCATGCATGATACCTCCACAAATCTCTTCCTCTATAGATTTTTTTTTTCTTTTATCATGAACAGTCTTTGAAAATATGTAGTATGAACTGCTCTGCTAAAAATAGTTTTTTTTTTTTAAATTATAATTAATTTTAACATAACATGATGAAATTATCTTACTAGAGTAATTTTAACATAAAAGTTCCCTTAAAAAACATAAAGTATAGATGTATGATCTATATTGACTAGACTATTATGGATCTTGTACATAAAAAATATATTGGTTAGATATTAATGATTACATTTTTAACCATCATAAATCCCTTTAAAAAGAAAAAAAAAAAAAAAAAAAACTCATGACACTAATCTAGATAAATGTCATATTATTGTGTGCATACTCAAAGCCCAAATTAAAAAAATTTAATAAGAAAAGTTAAAAAAAAAATATTCTGCTAGGAAACCCACATCATCAATTCTTTGATGTATTTCAGAAAAAATATTTTTGAAGCATCGCAAGCAATTCTTTCAAAAAAAAAAAAAAAAGGGTCTAACACCTTATAAAGCACACCTATGACCAATACATTAGTAAAGCAGGGCAAGCCCATGGTTCTAAACCCAAACACCCATAATGGTTCCTCTCTATAGCGTTTGCCATTTCCAGGTTTCTTTGCACAAACCAAAATCTTTCTCCTTCAACTGTTTTCTTAGCCCCCTTTGATCCAGAAAGTCACCCAAATCAAATGCACCAAAACACCTGAGAACTTGGCTTCATGAATGGAGCATTCACCACTCTCTGATACTCCAAGAAGAAAACCCAACCTAGAAAAAGAAAAGCCAAGTGAAAAAAATCAGACAAAAACAAAACATTAAGGTACATAAACAACAGGCAATACAAACCACTAAACCAACAGCAAAATGAAAATATTAGTATTGAAAAAAAATAAGAGAAATTGCTAAGAACAAGGCTTCACAAAATAGGACAAGGCATCACAAAATAAAACTAGGCATAGAACAAGGCAACACAGCTAGAATGAAGCGCATAGCAGAGTCAATGGGCTTAAAAATAAGTAGCAAATCCAACTACAAGCACTAGGATCCACCAAAATACAAGAGTACAAAAAACAAGTACGACTTGAGATAAGGATATCAATGTTAAATTACAGAAAAGCAATAAGATCCTCATTCCTTGAAACTCATATTTTTGCAAGTGTGTCGATCAGCTGCAAAGTTGGACTCGCACGTGAAGAGTTTGAGAGAACACAACAAGGAGAAGGACATCAAGACACGCAGCAATAGCATTTGGAGCAGGGGTAGCTCTCCAAGGAGCTAAATTCAAGGATTCTTAAGAAACATCCATATGAGGTGATTTACAACTAAAGTTAATTTAATATTGAATCATGAAGATGCCACATTTTGAAGTTAATCAACAAAACTTAAAACTTGATACATTTAGGCCAAAATGCATAAATTCAGCAATGAACTTTACCATGAAAGTCTAGTGACATCCTAAACTTTTATTTCATCCTATCACACACTTTAAATTTTAATTTTTTGTATTACTAAAATCCTATTGTCTTAGTCATCGTGACACTTATGTAAAAAAAAATGACATAGCATTAAATAATTAAAAAATAATAATCAGCACACGTGAATTGATACTCTTTTGCTACATCCCTTACTATCTCTGCCCGAACTAAAACCTCATGTTGAAGTTTGAAAAAGCTGCTACTACTATTTTGTTTAGTTAAAGATGATGCACTGGGATGTTTTGTTACATTTTAATGCTTGTAATCTTTCATATCTTTTGTTATTTTTTATTGCTTGAAATTTGGATATGTTTTCACGGACCCGAATTGTGATCTAACCCAAAAGTTTCACACCGCGACCCGATTGGAATAAAAAGTGACATCGTAGCGAAGGGTATGGATCAATATTGTAATATTCTACCCTTTGCGGTAGAGTTGTGAGATATTCAGGAAACACACTGGAGTTAGGGTTTGAGAGTTTTGAGTGAATGTATCTTGCTCTTTTCATCATAGTGAAATTTTTTTCTTTTGTCTTGCCCGTGAACGTAGACTTTATAGTTGAACCACGTTAAATCTTGTGTTATTCTTCTCCTCATTTCTATACTCATTTCTATACTGTGTGATTGTGCGATTTATGTGTGTGCCTTAGATTTGCGTACCTGTCATAACATCTTTGTTTAGTTATGAAGTTGTTATAAAGGTATGGAGGAGTTTATTTTGAGCTAGAGTTTGGAAGACAAACTTCCTTAAATCATGGAAGTTTGGTAAACAAACTTTAGTTTAACTTGTTGTATAAATATATTAAGGCAAGTAATGAATATCATATCATCCTTTTAAAAATTTTAGATATTACTCTGTTTTCTGCTCAAAAAAAAAAAAAAAAACTCTTTTCTCCAACAAGTGGTATTAGAGTCCAAATGATCTTTAGGGCCATTTTTAAAACCATTGTAGACCTGTTGAAACTACTTGAAAAAGACCTGCATGTCTATAAATTGATATGTTAGACCATCATGTCTTTAAACTGATGTTTCAGACCTGCAAGTCTATAAAATACAAAGAAAAAAAATCTTAGACCAGCAAGTTTTTAAACTAGAGATTCACACCTGCAAGTTTTAAAACTACAAGAACCTTTGTTTGAAGGGGCCTAAGCATGTAAGAAAACTGCAAGAACTTATCAGAAGGGACCTTAGCAAGTCCAAAAATTACAAAAGAAAATTTATCGTTGAAAGGAATTAGCCTTCTTTTTTAATGAATCCTTAGTAGCTCTCAAGGAGGAGATTGATGTTTGCAAGATGGCCAACAGAAAAAGATCAATCTTTGAAGTTGTTTGAAGAATTTATGATCCAAGATGAAGAAGTCCACCTCTAGCAAAAATCTCATTAAAGAGGAGTGTTGGAAGTTGATGTGATTTTTAACATGTGTACAAGAAAAAAAAAAAAGAGCCATACCTAAGCATGGTGCAAGCATGACATTATTTGAGAAAAGAAGGTAGTATTTCAAAGGAGATGCTACTGCTGGAAAAAAGTGCAAAGAGAATGTGCAATTTGTAAGAGTTGGAAAGTTGAAAAAATGAGGAAGAAAAGAAAGGGAAAAAAAAAATCTATATTTGTTTATGTATCATCTGTTTCTTATCAATAGAATTTGAGTTTAACTTCTCTCCAACTTGTCTCTTTTTACTATGATGTCAATTTTAAGTTTCTATAATGTCTTTGTAAAAGTCAAGAATTCAACTCTTTCTTCCTTGTTTTTCCTGCTGCATATTCTGCAGAACTTGTGTCTTTATTTTCTGTTCTTAAATTGTTTTTAAGCTCTCCTTTGTGTTAAAGCCATCTCCTCCATTTTCCAACAAGTGGTATCAAAGCATTCATGATCTTGAGGGATTATCTAAGTGTTTGAGAGAAAACTAGTGGGAAAACCACCAAACTAGTCACAAAACATTTAGTTTTTTGTTAGTATTCTTCACTTTCAATGGCTTCCAGTAGTACCTCTTTGTCACCACCTCACTTTAATGGTGAAAATTATCATGTCACATCTTACCTCTTTGTAAGGTATGACATGATCCCGTAGTGTACCAAATGAATTATCGAACTACACTTACCGATAACCTATTAAATATACTATAAGAGATTTTGAACAAAACATAGCATTTTATTTAATCTTTATTTTGCGGAAAGCTGCATGGTGATAGTTAAAACTTTAACAAAACCCAAAGTATAACCTGTTGAAACCACGAAATAAATCAAGTAAAATATTTTTTTCAATCCATTTCACAAGCATAATATTAATACATTCACATTTCAAGTAAACATTTGATTTCAAAAGTTTCATTCATTAGAGACAATAAACTTAATATTATGAAAGTTACATTTACATAAGTTTTAAAATAAAGTTACAAATATCTACAATCCCAAAATGCTTTAGCAATGTAATGCTTTTTAATATAAACTGCTCAATGTCTGTACATCCATATACATAGTTACAAAATATATCAAAAGGAAATTACAGAGGTATAACTACTATATATATACCCACAGTCAAAACAAAATGATGCTCCCAAGTCTCTCACTCAGCAGCCTTCTCCTTTCCCTTACCTGCGACAACATAAATAAGCTATTGCTGAGTATATCACTCAGTGGTGCACAACTAATAACTGTGAAACTTAAAATAAAGCACAACTTGTCAAAACATAATAAATCATATTTTCCATAAATATGAAAATATTACACAAAAGTTCTAAGTCCATAAGAATCATTTATGGAAATCACCTTTCAATGAAGAGGTCATAATGAAGGAGTGGAAGCATGAAAAACACAAGTTTATACCATTGAATTCAAAAATTTTCACCTAGGGTCACATGCATCATGCAAGATTTATTTTTATCTATTTGATTTCAATGATAAACAACATATTAAAACTCTTTTAATATGTTTTTGGATCTATATTTTCCATTTAAGATTTTAAAATTAATCAGATTAATTTTAGAACTCTAGATTAAATCAAGAACAAATACACTAACCTCTTAATGCACTGCAGTATATTTGTGCCTTTGAGATGCATCTTCAGGACATCAGATGTTGTCCCTCTAGCTTGTCCACACCAAACACCTATGGCAGCTTTTGAACAGCTTCTAAAACTTTTTCTATTATTTAGAAAATTAAGTTCTGCCTTTTAAGAGATTAAAGATGTAAACAAGACACTATAAACAATTTCTAGTATTTTTAATTCAAGAGATTGTTTGCTAATCTCTTAGAATTGATGAGAGATGAAGAAGAAGAGAGGGAGAGGAGCCTTTGGGTGGCGGCACAAAGAGAGTAGCTGCTGGTTGTTATGTTTTCTTTTCATAACAACACTTATATAGCTAGGTTAACACATTAAACCCTTGCCACATGTCACCTTCTGATTGGTTCTAGATTTAATTGACCCAATCACATTGTGCCAAGTGTCAAACCTATATTTAATCTTAATTTTAATCATTTTACATGATTAAAAGACATTTGGCAAGCTTATGTGTAGTGCCATGTGTCACCATCTCATGGTACCACATGTCACTCTGTGAAATGACTAAAATGCCCCTATGTCTTAATTTTGAGTTCTCAACCCAAAATAATCATTTCTCTTCTTCTAATCAATTTATATCAAATATAAATTAATTAATTAATCTCTATTAATTAATTTCTCATTAATTAAATTCATATTTAAACACTTTAAATATAAATTTAATTTATACTGTACATCCAATAACCTAGATTTTGTTTCAAGTCATGCTAGAAACTTTGCAATCTAATTGCAAACCAAACCTATTTAATTAATCAATTAAACTCTTTAATTAATTAATTAATTAAATTATATTTAATTAGGTGATTACTTGTGTATGTGTGTGACTTACTAGGCTCATCACTAATTGGCAATGAGATATAATATCAACTCTTAATATCATCAGAACTCTTTCTTACCATAAATGATTTCGCTAAATCATTTTATGCACCTCATAGACCATGGTTAACACCTAGCATAGCATGACATGGCCACCCAATCAGTAATAAGATTTACCTTAAATGAACCCATAATTATATGTTACCATGCACTAGAATCTCTCTATTACAAAATCCAAACTCAAGCTGGAGTCATGGTTTATGTCAAACTCCATTTGCTATGAATATAATGTTCTCTTTTAATTCCAGTTCTTGATTAAAAGATTTTCTCATCAGAAACTCTTTTCTGAATAAATCTATCTGTCTTGGCCAGGAACTTGAAACATCAAGAATAATTAAATGAACATAGGATTTTGTCTCTATTTACTTAGAGGAACATATTCCATCTTGATCAACACCTACCTCCATATATAACTAGAAGGAGCCAACACATGCCCATATACCCATACGCAGTACAAGTATGAAAGTAGTATCAAACTCAAACCACCTATATACAAGATAACTGTGCTATCTCAGGTCTAAAGATTATATGCATTAATATGATTTATGATAATACATTGACAAGAGTAAACTCCATGTGCTTGTCATAAGTGTCACTGGTTCGGCCTACTTATCATTTATAAGTGCCTATCATGTTTGTCATATTTTATGAGACTCATCATTCTATCTTATTTATATCTCATATAAATAACTTGGGAACAAATATGAATATAATCTTTCTGGATAAGTCATATCCTTATTATGAAGTATCCTCGATTGTGAACCTATTTATGATACTTTGTACTAGAAATACTGTCACTTATATTCTTAACAACTTAAGAATAAAATTTCTAACGAAATATCAATGGACCTTTTCTATTACACATAAATATATTATGTAAACGGAAAAGTGAAAATGCCTTTTATTAATAAAAAAATTACAAGATACATACTAAATGATATGCTCTAGGGCATACTACTAAAACATAATTCATAATCACAAATTATAAATCATAAGTGTTGCCAATATTAACACACAATTTAGACCATGACACAAAATTTCACAATCAATGCCGTGTTGTATACCACGACAAAGTAATCTCAACCTCACTAACCGTTATTAATGAGGGAAGGGCTAGCTAGCTAGCTAATGAATACTCATATAGTCTCACCCACTAACCGTTATTAATGGGGGACATAATCATAATCAATTATCAAACCCCAAGTAGTCATTATTACTGGGGAGTTCCGAAAGGGACTGTCATACTAACTATGGTTTTAAAACAATTTCCAAAAGTTTCTCAAACAACAATCACATTTGCAAATCAATAAACACATTCAAATCATCATAAAACCCATATAGAGGTGGCAACACACAAATTTCTCAAATGCAAGAGAAAAACCATATCTCATTCAAAATAAACTCATTCAAATTAAATTCGTTCAAATAAACTCAGTCAAATCAATTTACAAGGTTAAAACAAAGAAAAAGGTTAGTTGTGCACAAACCTTCAATGATCTCCTTTCTCTTTACTCATTTCTCCTTGTCCGTCCCAACCTCTATTTCTACTGAAAACACACAAGTAGAATGTCTCAACACTCACCTTAACTATTGCCAAATATTCATTACATGAATATCTAATGCATCCTTAAGTTAGCTTTGTAACTTCAATAAGTTTTGGAATTCTGGACAGCTTGGTGCTCTTGAATCATTAATTCTTTCTCCAATTTTTTTCAAATTTCTCCCTTCAATTCTTCTTTTCTAGGGTCAATTAAGAGTTTTTTATGAGTTTTTATTAGAGTTTATGGGATGAAATCAAGCTTTGAAATCTTGAAGTAGCTTGTTAATGGAGGAATTTAGAGAGAGAGTTTGAGAGAGAGTGGGACGGCAAAGGGGTAGAAGAAGATCCAAAATTTTTCTTTTTAATTTGTAATTATCTCCTTTTATGCTTATCCCAAAATTAATTTAATTAAATTAAAATCCTTTATTGTGTCATGCTAATGTAATGATGTGTCATAATTAACTTTATTTACATTTTCTTTTCTTTTCTTTTCCTTTTTCCTTTCTTCCATTCACCTCTTCACTTTTAACCCATTTTTCATAATTTTAATTTCCTACATTTTAATGGACGTTTAGGCCAAAAGTCACCTCTAAGGGTGAATTGACCATATTGTCCCTTATCGATATGATCGGTTTTTCTAGTAACACTAAGTTACTTCATGAAGTCTGTCTCAATTGTTTGAACTAGTTCTTTATTCTTTTCTATGGTTCTTACAATACCATTAACTTTGCAATTATCCTTAGGCCTAGGATATCATAGGATCCCACACGAATTTAGGATAGCAATTGAACCCGCAGTCACTTTTCGGTACGGTCACCCATCACTAGGACCTCAGCTCATTTAACCCATTATGCTTTGTTTTTCTTATTTGCATTTTACCTTCATATAATTTCTAATAATTTTTATTTAGGGCTTTTCTAGAGGACAAATATAGTTCTAGACATCCTGACTATCCGGACAGACACCCGTCACCAGAACAGTAAAATATATAGAGTACTTAATATGGGGGTGTTACAATTCTTTCCCCCTTAAATAAATTTCATCCTGAAATTTTACCTGGTTTTAGTCTCTGAACAGCTGTGGGTACTGTCTCCTCATGTTCTCCTCATGCTCCCAAGTAGCCTCCTAGCCTAAATGATGGTTCCACAGCACCTTAACCAGTGGTATCCGCTTATTCCTCAGCTGCTTCACCTCATACGCTAGAATCTCTATGGCCTCTTCCTCATAAGTGAGGTCTGGATTCACTTTAATCTCTTCAACAAGTAGAATGTGAGAGGGTTCTGATTTGTACCTTTTCAATATAGACACATGGAAGACATTATGTATCTTTTCTAACTCTGGAGGTAGTGTCAATCTATATGCCAAAGAACCTACTCTTTTCAGAACCTCATACAGCCCAATAAAGTGAGAACTCAGTTTTCCCTTTCTGCCAAATCTTATAATTTTCTTCCAAGGGAAAACCTTAAGGAATACCTTGTCACCCACTGCATATTCAATATCTCTCCTTTTCAAATCGATGTAGGACTTCTGACAGTCTGATGCAGCCTTGAGCCAATCTCTGATAAGTCTAATCTTCTCCTCTGTCTGCTGAATAATTTCTGGGCCAATCAGTTTTTTTTCACCCACTTCATCCCAACACAGAGGAGTTCTACACTTTCTACCATACAAGACTTCATATGGAGGCATCCCAATGCTTGATTGGTAGTTGTTATTGTAAGCAAACTCAATCAGAGGCAAGTGTGTATCCCAACTACCTTAAAATTTAATCACACAAGCTCGTAGCATATCCTCCAATATCTGAATCACTCTTTCAAACTGGTCATCTGTCTGTGGATGGAATGCCATACTGAAGTTCAATATAGTTCCTAGGGCTCTTTGCAAACTACCCCAGAATCTAAAAGTGAACCTTGGATCTCTATCTGACACAATTGATACCGACACCCCATGAAGTCTCACAATCTCATCAATGTATAGTTTAGCCAATCTGTCCAGACTGTATTCCATCCGTATTAGTAAAAAGTGAGCAGACTTGGTCAATCTGTCCATAATAACCCATACTACATCATGATTCTTCTGTGTTCTTGGGAGTCCCATCACAAAGTTCATTGTTATTCTTTCCCATTTCTACTCAGGTACTGCCAGTGGATGTAGCAACCCTGTTGGCACTTGGTGTTCTACCTTTACTTGCTGACAAGTTAGGCATTTAGATACAAACTCTACTATATCTTTCTTCATCCCATTCCACCAATAGTGCTCCTTTACTGTTCTGTACATTTTAGTTCCACTAGGGTGCATAGCAAAAGGAGACTTATGTGCTTCCTTCATAATGAGTTGTCGCAATTCTACATCATTAGAAATGCACATTCTGCCCTGATGTAGCAGTAAGCTATCATCATTCATAGAAAATTCAGGTTTCTTGCCATCCCGAACTTTGTCCCTCAATTTCTGATATTTTTCATCATTCTGGGCTGCCATTTTAATCTGATCAATCAACACTGGCTGTACATGCCATGTAGTTATCATTTGTGCCTCATCATCAATTTCCAAACTAGCATGCAGTGCTTTTCAACTCATGCACCATAGACAAAGGAGAAACTCTTAAACTCGCTATGGTTTTACTGCTCAAAGCATCAGCGACCACATTTGCCTTCCCTGGCTAGTAGTTTATCAGACAATCATAGTCCTTAATCAGTTCTAATCACCTCCTTTGCCTCAAATTCAACTCCTTCTGGGTACCCAGATACTTCAAGCTCTTGTGATCTGTATAGATGTAATACTTTTCCCCATACAGATAATGTCTCCAGATCTTCAGAGCAAATACAATAGTTGCTAGTTCTAAGTCATGTGTAGAATAATTTCTCTCATAGGGTTTCAGCTACCGTGATGCATAAGCAATGATATTTCGATCTTGCATCAATATACAGCCTAGCCCATTTTGAGAAGCATCACTATAGACAGTGTATTCTTTACCCAGTGTAGGTAAAGTAAAGACTGGAGTTTCAGTCAAATATCTTTTCAATTCATCAAAACTCTGCTGACATTTATCAGTCCACTGAAATTTTACATCTTTCCGAAGTAGTTTAGTAAGTGGAGATGCTAACATAAAAAATCCCTTCACAAAACGGTGGTAGTAACCAGCTAAACCTTGAAAACTGTCATTATGCTGGAAACTGTGAACTTCTGTAACATTTCTGTATGGCTTTCAATTAAGGATAGCTTCAACCTTGTTGGGATCTACCTTAATGCCTTCAACTGATACAATGTGCCCCAAGAAAGAAATTTTCTTTAGCCAAAATTCACACTTCGATAGCTTGGCATATAGTTATTTCTCCCTTAGAGTCTGTAGCACAATCCGCAGGTGCCTGTCATGCTCCTCTGCATTCTTGGAATACACCAAGATGTCGTCAATAAACACCACAACAAACTGATTTATGTATGGCCTGAAGATAGTGTTCATCAGGTCCATAAAAGCAGCTGGAGCATTAGTTAACCCGAATGGTATAACCAGAAACTCATAGTGGCCGTATCGAGTTCTAAAAGTAGTTTTTGAAATGTTCTACTCTTGCACCTTCAACTGATAATACCCCGATCTTAAGTCAATTTTGAAGAACACAGCTATACCCTTCAACTGATCAAACAAATCATCTATGCAAGGCAATGTATATTTGTTCTTTATTGTCACCTTATTCAACTGTCTGTAGTCAGTACACAGATGAAGAGTACCATCTTTCTTCTTAATGAACAATACTGGTGCTCTCCAAGGTGACACACTGGGGCGAATGAAGCCCTTATCAAACAACTCCTGTAACTGTACCTTCAGCTCTTTCAAATTAGCAGGTGCCATTCTATATGGAGTAATGGAGATTGGGTCCACATCAGGCATAACCTCTATTTCAAACTGCACTTCTCTTTCTGGAGGTAACCCTAGTAATTCCTCAGGAAACACATCTAGAAAGTCACATATAGTAAGAATATCCCTCACTGCCGGACTCCCTACTTAGGTGTCTCTCATACGGGCCAAATATACTTCACACCCTTTTCGGATCATTTTTCTAGCTAGTGCAGCTGAAATGAGATTTGATGGCAATAACTACCTCTCCCCATGTATTACCACATCACTATACTGAGGGAGATCAAAAGTGACTGTCTTCAGTCTACAGTCAATCATAGCATGATACCTGACTAACCAATCCATGCCCAAGATAATGTCATAATCTCTGAAGGACATTTCTATCAAGTCGGATGGAAAAGTATATCCTTGGATCACCAAAAGACAATCCTTATACATTCTATTGACCCTAACCTCTTATCCTAACAGATTAGTTACTAGCACCTCAAAATTCATTTTCACATAAGGAACAGTAATACAATAAATGATGCTGGCACTAACATAAGAGTGTATAGAACCCAGATCAAATAGCACATATACATCTTATTTAAAGATAGAAAAGTACCAGTGACTATATCAGAAGTTTCAGCATCTTTTCGCTGTCGCATGGTGTATACCCTAGCCAGTGCACCACTCTGCTTAGGCTAGTTGACTGTGGCCTGACTGCCAGAAGTACTACCCCTGCCTCTTCCTCGGCCTCTACTAACTGTCTGCGAGCCTCTAGAGGCAGAACTCTGAACTGAGCTTTCAACTGTAGTAGGTGGTAAAGCTCTGCAAGCACTCACATAGTCTCTAACAAAATGGCCAGTTCCACCACAGTTATAGCAGGCTCTTATGGCTTTATAACAAACCCCTCCGTGTACTCTTCCACAGGTTTCACAAGTACAGACTGAAGCTGTTCCTCTAGATGTCTGCTGGCTAGGTCGAGGTGGTCTCTGTCCTGAAGATTTACCTCTACTGGACTTGCGTGAGCCAGATCCTCCAAAGTACTTTCTCTTTCTTGACCCACTATCAGGAGCTTGCTCAATAATCTTTCCAGTTTTCTCTTTCTCTTCTGAACTCTTTTTAGGTACTCCTTCCATTTGAATTCTTTCTAGTTTCAATGCTTGAGATATCAGCTCAGAGAAGTTTTCATGTCTGAATCCCACTACTTACATCCTTAAACTAGGCTTCAGACTGGCCTCAAACCGTTTACATTGATCTCTGGTGGTGGTAATTAGGTTTCCAGCATAATGACTTAATCTGGAGAAGTCTCTCTCATACTTTGCCACTGATCTATTCCCTTACTTCAACCCCAAAAATTCTTGTAATTTCATTTATACGTATGTATCAAGGACCCATTTCTATCTGATTTCCCTCAAAAAATCTGACCAGGTCAGAACTGGAGGCCCTATTAGACTATGGGGGATGGTTTTTCACCACTCATAAGCGTCCCTTTGCAATAGAGAGACCGAGTATTCAAACTTGAGTTCTTCTGTGCAATGTAGCCTTTTAAACACCCTTTCCATTCTTTTCAGCCAGTGCTCTACTTTCAAAGGGTCCATTGTACCCTTAAACTCAGTAGCCCCAAATTTCATCAACTTATCATACTGCCTGGCTGGAGGCTGTGATTGCACTACCGATGTTTGAATTGGGGCTTGTGTTGGCATATTTTCAGCCATTTGTTGGAATAAGGTAGCCATCTGCTAAGCAAACTGAGCAGGGTACTGCGGCATGGGTGGGGCTGATGTAGCTGACCCACTAACATTCTGGAGAGCTGAGGCTTCCCCCTGTGCCTGAGCCTTAACAGACTGCTCAACTGAGTGATTCCCTTCTTCCATATTCAATGAGAGGATATTTTATCTCCTGAACAAACAACACAAGGAGATTTGCCTCCATTAGTTCATATTTATGATGTAAATGCATCATATATATCAATTAATGACAATTGAGTAGTTGTACTTATCAAAAATTTTCAAATATGCAATTCAAAACTTGTATGAAAACCAAAGCTCTGGTACTACTAAAACATGTCACATCTTACTCCTTCGTAAGGTATGACATAATCCCGTAGTATACCTAATGAATTACCGAACTACACCTACTGATAACCTATTAAATATACTATAAGAGATTTTGAACAAAACACAACATTTTATTTAATCTTTATTTTGCATAAAGCTGCATGGTGATAGTTAAAACATTAACAAAACCCAAAGTATAACCTTTTGAAACCATGAAATAAATCAAGTAAAAGATTTTTTTTTTCAATCCATTTCACAAGCATAATATTAATACATTCACATTTCAAGTAAACATTTGATTTCAAAAGTTTCATTCATTAGAGACAATAAAACTTAATATTATGAAAGTTACATTTACATAAGTCTTAAAATAAAGTTACAAATATTTACAATCCCAAAATACTTTAGCAATGTAATGTTTTTTAATACAAACTGCTCAATGTCTGTACATCCATATATATAGTTACAAAATACATCAAAAGGAAACTACAGGGGTATACCTACTATATATATACCCACAGTCAAAACAAAATGCTGCTCCCAAGTCTCTCACTTGGTAGCCTTCTCCTTTCCCTTACCTACGACAGCATAAATAAGCTATCGCTGAGTATATCACTCAGTGGTGCACAACTAATAACTTTAAAACTTAAAATAAAGCACAACTTGTCAAAACATAATAAATCATATTTTCCATAAATATGAAAACATTACACAAAAGTTATACGTCCATAAGAATCATTTATGGAAATCACCTTTTAATGAAGAGGTCATAATTCACAATCACAAATTACAAATCATAAGTGTTGCTAATATTAACACACAATTTAGACTATGACACAAAATTTCATGATTAATTCTGTGTTGTACACTATGACAAAACAATCTCAACCTCACTAACTATTATTAATGAGAGAAGGGCTAGCTAGCTAACTAATGAGTACTCATATAGTCTCATCCCACTAACCGTTATTAATGGGGAACATAATTATAATCAATTATCAAACCCCAAGTAGTCGTTACTACTGGGGAGTTCTGAAAGGGATTGTCATGCTAACTGTGATTTTAAAACAATTTCCAAAAAGTTTCTCAAACAACAATCACATTTGCAAATCAATGAACACATTCAAATCATCATAAAACCCATATAGAGGTGGTAACACACAAATTTCTTAAATGCAAGAGAAAAACCATATCTCATTCAAAATAAACTCATTCAAATCAAACTCGTTCAAACAAACTCATTCAAATCAATTTATAAGGTTAAAACAAAGAAAAATGTTAGTTGTGCACAAACCTTCAATGATCTCCTTTCTCTTTACTCACTTCTCCTTGTCCGTCCCAACCTCTTTTTCTACTGAAAACCCACAAGTAGAATGTCTCAATACTCACCTAAACTATTGCTAAATATTTATTATATGAATATCTAATACATTCTTAAGTTAGCTTTGTAACTTCAATAAGTTTTGGAATTCTGGACAGCTTGGTGCTCTTGAATCCTCAATTCTTTCTCTAATTTTTTTCAAATTTCTCCTTCAATTCTTCTCTTTTAGGGTCAATTAAGAGTTTTCTATGGGTTTTTATTAGGGTTTATGGGATGAAATCAAGCTTTGAAAGCTTGAAGTAGCTTATTAATGGACGAATTTAGAGAGAGAGTTTGAGAGAGAGTGGGACGGCAAAGGGGTAGAAAAAGACCCAAAAATTTTCTTTTTAATTTGTAATTATCTCCTTTTATGCTTATCCCAAAATTAATTTAATTAAATTAAAATCCTTTATTTTGTCATGCTAGTGTAATGATGATGTCATAATTCACTTTATTTATATTTTCTTTTCTTTTCCTTTTTCCTTTCTTCCATTCACCTCTTCACTTTTAACCCATTTTTCATAATTTTAATTTCCTACATTTTAATGGACATTTAGGCCAAAAGTCACCTCTAAGGCTGAATTGACCATATTACCCCTTATCGGTCTGATCGATTTTTCTAGTAACACTAAGTTACTTCTTGAAGTCTGTCTCAATTGTTTGAACTTATTCTTTATTCTTTTCTGTGATTTTTACAATACCATTAAATTCACAATTATCCTTAGGCCTGAGGTGTCACAGGGTCCCACACTAATTTTGTACAGCAACTGAACTCGCAGTCACTTCCCGGTACGGTCACCCATTACTGGGACCTCGGCTCATTTAACCCATTGTGCTTTGTTTTTCTTATTTGCATTTCACCTTCATATAATTTCTAATAATTTTTATTTAGGGCTTTTCTAGATGACAGATATAGTTCTAGACATCCTGACTATCCGGACAGACACCCGTCACCAAAACAGTATAATGTATAGACTACTTAATATGGAGGTGTTACATACCATGTATGGGCTATGAAAATGAGAGCTTACCTCAAAGGTCTTGGACTATGGTAGTATGCAGAGGAAAACAAAGAACCTCCTCCACTATGACAGAATCCAACTTTGAATCAGATAAGGCAACATGAGGAAAAAGTTACTAAATCTTCAAAGGCCTTGTCCTATATTCATGCAACTTTTATAGATCCTATTTTCACTAGAATCATGGCATGTGAGTCAGCATATGAAGCCTGGGAGAAGTTAAAGACAAAGTTCAAGGATCTGACAAAACAAAACAGATGCAAGTCTTTAATTTGAGTAAAGAGTTTGAGCTATTAAGGATGAAAAATACTGAGAAGGTGAAGGATTATGTTGATAGAGTTGTGAAGGTAGTAAATCAAATTAGATTGTTGGGAGAAGAGTTGGAAGAGAAGAGGATTATGGAGAAGGTTACATTAACTCTTCCTAAAAAATATGAAGTAAAACTTTCTTCTTTTGAAGATTCTTGGGACATGTCTCAGATCTCCTTAACTGAGCTTTCAAATGCTTTTAAGCTGTTGAGCAAAGAAGAGCATTTAGAGAAGAAGAGAGTATTGGAGAGCAAGCACTTGTTGTAGCTAAAAAATAAAGATCATAGAAAGGAGGATCAAAGAACCAGCAAGCTGATAAGAAGGACAGTAACAACAAGAATGGCAAAAGGAAAGGCAAAAACTTTTCCCAAGATAAGTATCCACTTTGTCTCAAAAAAAAAATAAATAAATAAACCACAGTGAGAATTACTATTTGTATAGGGCTGGAGCTCAATGTAAGACCTATAAACAATTTGGTCACATTGAGAAGGTATGCACAGTAAACCAAAACCTACATTTACAAGCTCATCTTGTACAAGCCACTGAAAACTCAGAAAGTCATGAAGATTGTTTGCTGCTACAAAAATTAAAAAATATGGTGTTTCAATTGAGGCTGAAGATGTCTGGCTAATTGACAGTGGCTGCACTCATCACATGACAACAAGCTTGAAGAGTTTTGGGGGCTTGGACATTAGTTACTCTTCAAAAGTCAAAATTGGAGATGGAAGACTTTTTTATGTCAAAGGCAAAGAAGTTGTAGTTGTGCAAACTTCTTCAAGTACAAAGATTATTTCAAATGTTCTTTATGTTCTTGAGATTAATCAAAATATAGTTTTAGTTGGTCAACTATTAGAAAAAATTATACTCTTGTGTTTAAAGATAGGACCTGTGAAATTAGTGATCCTACTAGTATGAAGATGTTCTCAGTTAAGATGAAGAGAAGAAGTTTTCCTTTAGATTGGAAAATAATTGAGATTGAAACCTGTCTTGGTATTAAAGAAGAAACTTGTCTGTGGCATAAGAGATTTGATCATACAAATTTTAAATCATTAAATTTGCTTAAAAGCAAAGATTTAGATGTTGGTTTGCCATTTGCAACTGAGAACACTAGTGTTTGTGAAGCTTGTCAATTTGGTAAACTCAGTCAGTCACCATTTCCAGCTTGGAGAGCTTCTGTAAAATTATTTGTCATCCATACTGATGTATGTGGTAGTAGATATTTTCTTCTGTTTATTAACCACTTTACCATATATCATTGGATCTATTTCCTTAAGCAAAAATCAGAACTTTTTAGCATGTTATTGAAGTTCAAAGCCATAGTTGAGGCTCAATCTGGTTCCTTGATCAAGACCTTAAGGTCTGACAATGGAAATGAATTCACTTCAAATCAGTTCAAGGAATATTTGCAAGAGGCAAGCATTTATCAGCTTATTGTCACACACCCCAACAAAATGGTATGATTGAATGGAAAAATAGGTCTGTGAAAAATATGGCCAGATGTCTCATGTTTTAGAAGAATTTGCCAAAGATCTTGCATCAAAGAGGAGTGATGAAGATTGAAAAGATTGCTGCTACTATTTTGTTCAGTTGAAGATGATGCAAGTGTTAGGATATTTTGTTACATTTTAATGTTTGTTATTATTTATATCTTAATTTAGTTATGAAGTTGTTATAAAGGTATGGAGGAGCTTATTTTGAGCTAGAGTTTGGAAGACAAACTTCCTTAGATCATGGAAGTTTGATAAACAAACTTTAGTCTAACTTGTTGTATAAACACGTTAACGCAAATGAATATCATATCTTGCTTTTAAAAATTTCAGATATTACTCTATTTTCTTCTCAAAAAAGGAAAAAAAAAAAAAAAAACTCTTTTCTCCAACACCTTTTCCTGACCCATTCTCTTTTCTCCTTCCTCAACTTATACTTCTCTATACCAAACTCATTTGCTAAAAATTTTCAAAAATGCTTCCCCTTGAACACATCTCCATTGTGGCAATTAGAGGCGTCATCAAGCCGTGTGGAGTAAACTCGAAAATCTGATTTGGTATGCGAATGGACCAAGTGAACCCCTCATTCTTCGATAGTTATTTGCATCTGTAACTGCATAGATTCTGATAGTCAACTGTTCTCAACAATTAGAGGATTTTTTTTTTCTTTGATTCTCTCTCAATTCAGTCGACCATGGGCTGCTCGCGTGTGTGTCCATTATACTCTTGAAGACCTCAACCAGAGGTCTGTACCGTAAATAATTTTTTCTTTCTTTTATATTTCAAAATTGTTAAGGAAATTTTAATTTTATCAGACATTGATTGATATATATGTTTGTTGATAAGAAATTCACGGAAAATGGGAACGCTTGTTGAAATTTTGAATTTCTAGTTTTTATTTCAGTGGTACTTTGTTAAACAATGCCTAATTATGACCAGTTGCAAAATCTGAGATCATTTACAATTCCCTTCTAGTTTTTGGTCTGGTTACAAAGTATGCACATTTAACTTGCTTGTTGAGTTTTTCCGTTGAACAAAGAATTCGATTATGTTTTGTATGGGCTATATTGTAAATAATATAATTTTTTTTAAGCATTTATGAAGGATTATTCATTTTTTATTGTCAGAACTCACCGTTTGTTTAAAGAAAGATATTTTCTTAATTAATGGGAAAACAAAGTTATTTTTAAAGACTTTATAGCCACCCCCACCCCTCTTCTCTTGTATGCATCTTAAGTTGGAGACAGAAAATTACGTAGCACAACTGAAATTTTCGAAGCAGACCAGGCAATACCTAGCCGGCTAGAAATCGGAGCAAACAAAGAAACGGGCACAATACAGAAACTTCCACACAAGATACTGACAAGCATCTAATTGCTATATAAAGTAGTCTCATGTCCTAACCCTTTCCCCAATTTCACATCTACTATTTTCTTTTTCAATCATGATGCCTCTCCCTCTTTCCAGTTCATGTCTTCATAAAATCTTAATCTTTCTCTTCATGATACTTCTTCCCCTTGCAAATTCAATTTCTTTTAACTACAACAGTTTCTATCCAAACATAGGAGGTATCTCCTTGGAAGGAGATGCATTCTCATCAAGTGGAGTTCTCCACCTCACAAAGAATGGCAAGGATGATAACCTCACTTATAGTGTTGGTCGTGCCACCTACATTCTGCCAGTGCACATTTGGGATGGCAAGACAGGAAACCTCACAGATTTCACTTCCCATTTCTCTTTTGAGGTGAAATCAATTGACCCAACAAATTATGGTGATGGATTATCATTTTTCCTGGCACCTGTTGGATCTGAGATCCCTGCTAATTCATCTGGTGGATTACTTGGACTATTTAGTCCTAACAGTAGTACTGGCTCCACAGAGAATCATATTGTTGCAGTTGAGTTTGATTCTTATCCAAACTCATGGGATCCGCCCTATAATCATATAGGCATTAATATTAATTCCATTGAAGCTGTGGCATATTGTACGTGGGTAGATATATTTCCTACTGGAACTGTGGTAAATGCATGGGTTAGTTATGACTCTACTTCCAGGACCCTGAGCGTCTTTGCCAATTCAGAAGGGGAAAATTTTAGCTTGTCGCATCTTGTTGATCTGAGGGAAGTTTTACCTGAATGGGCTACAATAGGTATTTCGGCTGCCACTGGTGCCTCTATTGAACTACATGGCATTCTTTCTTGGGAATTTTATTCAAGCTTGGAAAACTAGAATTGAAGAAGGCAAAGTGTTTTTCTTGATTCTGACAATAAATCACTGAATAATGTACTCCCAGTTGTAATAAACAACTCGTTGGTAAAATTAGCCTTACTTTGATTTAATTACTCTAACTTCATTAGCACGCTCTGCTCGATAAGTGGCAAGCTACAAATCGAGCACTCTTTAATCTTTAAACAAGTCCATTTGCAAGAAAATTGGCACAGAAGGTCTTAAACTAATAACAATATATATCCAACAAATTAAAAGAAGCAAAATAGAAAAACTAAGAAAAATGAAAGGGAAGAACTTTCCTTAAGATATAGCTTTTAAACCGAGTTGAATGTGAGAAAGGAATTCATATAGCTAATAACTCTAATTAATTTAGGATTAGGGTTTAATTAAGTCAATTAAGTTAATATCAAATTTTAGTATCTAATTAATTTGCAAACCATATATGGCTTTAACAATATTCACGTATAATCATCCTTTTTTTAATAGAAAATTTAGGTGAATGGAAATTCTCCCAATATAAATCAGACATACCACTAATATTATTAAGAAATTACAATTGAGTTTACAGATATTGCCCATCATATCATCTTGTTATTAATTAAATCATTTCTAACTTCTTGGCCATCGGTTATTTTCTCCTTAATAATTAGTTCAAATTAATAATGGCTTTTCCATCTTTTTGGTTGTAATATAGGAAATGGTGCCATAATTTAAATTTAAAAACTTTTTATTTAAAATAATATAAAATTAAAATAAATAAATTTAATATAAATTAATATTAAAATTTTTTCTTAACTGTGATATTTCGAATTAAGTCTTAAAAATAGAAACATGCATGAATTGCTTATTAAAAATAATTCGCAATAAAGGACAATTTCATCTTTCTGTTTTCATGGAATTAATTTTTATCGAAATGACTTTACTTTATATTGATATAATTTAATGTTGATTCAATAGCATACATACAAATTAAAGTATATTTGTTATATTATTTCATATTGACTCGGTGTAGCTTTAAGACATCGAAATTATAAGCTATATTCTTATAGAAATTATTGTATAATTTTGGTTTATTGTGAATTTAAAATATAATATTATAATATATTATATTTAAATAAATTTTTATATTAAGTTTTGCATGGTTGACTAATTTCGCAGAAAACTAGCCGGTGGCAAATTCTAATATTCTTCGGTGCAAACAAGACAGACAAGGCCAGCAGACGGCATTAACTAATACTTTGGGAAATTCAGAACGTAGCTACAAGAGGAATAGCTGGCATTAGTTACAGGCTCTCACTGGACACGGATCCTTCTCCTATTTAAACCAGTGCTCCATCTCAAGCCTGTAAGTCCACTACTCAATCCACCATAAGCTAGCATTCAATAATCATATATGGCTGTTCAAGCTCAGCTGACCCCTCTCTCCTTTCTCACTAAGATCTTTTTCCCTTGCTTTGTGTTGCTACTCCCCCATGTAAACTCAACTTCCTTCTCCTTCAACACTTTCTATCCAAACATGGGAGGCATTTCCTTCCAAGGTGATGCATTCTCATCTAGTGGAGTTCTCCAACTCTCCAGGAATCAAATAGACAACAATCTCACTTACAGTGCTGGTCGTGCCTCTTATATTCGACCTGTGCACATCTGGGATGCCCAGACAGGAAGGCTCACAGACTTCACAACTCGCTTCTCTTTTATTGCCAAGGATGTTAAGGACCCAACCATTTATGGTGATGGGCTAACTTTTTTCCTTGCACCTCTTGAATCTGAAATCCCTCCTAAAGCCGTTGGGGGTTACCTTGCATTGTTTAGCCCTGAAACTGCTCTCAATGCCTCCAAAGCAAACCAAATTGTTGCAGTTGAGTTTGATTCTTATAGCAATCCATGGGATCCAAGCTATGATCATGTAGGGATCAATGTGAACTCCATTTTCTCTGTAGCAGAAGTTATGTGGAAAAACAACATCTACGATGGAGCAGTAGTAAATGCATGGGTGAACTACGATTCTGTTACCAAGAACTTGAGTGTCTTTGTAAGCGATGCCCAGAACCCAGTGTTCAGAGGGGTTTATAGCTTCTCATACACTGTTGATCTCAGCGACGTCTTGCCTGAATGGGCTCGAATTGGTTTCTCTGCTTCTACTGGTACAGCAGTCGAAACAAATGGCATTCTTTCTTGGGAATTTTATTCAACCTTGTGAGGCAAGATCAGTGATGGGAAAGGTAAAAGAGGAAAATTCTATTCATAGGATTGATAGCCTTGAGAATTATGAATTTCCTTCCTCGTTCTTTTCATTCAATGTCAACCATTTGCTCCTTATTAGGGCTGTTGTAATAAATGATGATTCATTCATCAGTGAAGTCCATTGTTCGTTTTGATTTAGCCTACATCTTTTATAGTTTTTCTTTTGGTAACAATCTTATTATAGTATAATTTTAACATCAAGGAACAATAAATTCTCTATTTTATTTTTAGAAAATTATTATTTAATTCATCAATTATATTAAAATTAATGATTTAATTATCGTGTTTTAAAAAATTCATAATTTAATTTCTCATATTTGATTCTCTTAACTGTATAATCTCTCCATTCATTTTTATCAATATAAACCATTAGTTAGGACGAGGAGGTGCTAATAAGGGATAAAAGTATTATGATAAAATTTAAAGATAAAAATATTTATAATAGTAAATACTCGTAAGTAAAAGTGCATGATAGTATTAAAATTTAAAGACTGTCACATAAAAATTAAATTATTAATTTACAATAATACAAAAATTAAATAATAATTTTTCTTTTATTTTGTTTCTGCAGTTGAGGACAAGAGAATCAAACAAAACAACTACACCATGAAAACACATATATATATATATATATATATATGAAAAACTCACATTTTATTTATAGATAACTAAATGAGTTGCTTCAAATATGGCCAAGTTAATAAAACATAAAACAAAAGCTATATGTTCTTTTTTTATTTTTCACAACAACAGAAGCTATTTTTCCATATTATATATCTCTATCCTGTTTGCAAATCTTAATGGGTATTTATTGCTTCATTTTTCTATTGGAAAGAGTGGAGATAAGATTGATGTCAAAGATCATATGGGTTGATGATGGAGGATATTTGTTTTAATTTATAAATTGATAAGTTTTAAAAATAAATTAATTTATTAATTTATAATAATTTTTGGATATATAAATTGAGTTTATAAGTTAAAAAAAATTAAAATAAAAATTTATCTTTTTTGGTGTTTATAAACTAGTTTAATTAAGTGTTTTATTATATTATTCTCATTTAATTTTTAAAATTTCACCATCAATCTAATTTAATATTTTTTAGTCATTTTAATAATAAATGTGTTTATAAACTAATTTTTAATAAATAAATTAACCCTTTATTAGTTATTTATTAATACTTTAACTAAACATATAACTGCTTAAAATTTTAAATATTTATGAGTTTAAATTAATTTATCAATAATAAATAATTATAAACTGATTTTTATAAGTTAAACCAAATATCTTCTTAATTTGACAGGATATAAGAGGATTTATTTTAGGTGAATCTACACTATTATTAGGTTTGGACCTTCAAGTTGGTTAGAAATAAATGAGATATTGAACAGTGTGATTTTAAAAGGATTAGAGAGTTTCTCACATTCCATCATGATTGAACTCCGCAAATTTAATTTTTTTTTTATTCATGAACATTTTTTTTTTCAAAAATATGTAGTACAAAATATTTTTTTTAAATTATAGTTAACTTTAACATAAGTAATTTTAGTATGAAAGTTCCCTGAAAATTAAAAATAGGAAATAATTCTACAAGGAAACCCACATAATCATTTCTTAGATGTATTGATCTCAATTCGAGTCAAAAACTCTGAAAAATATTTTTGAAGCATCACAATCAATTCAGAAAAATAAAAGAAGGGATGGGCCTAACACCTCATGAAGGGCAAGCCCATAGTCTGAAACACAATTCGATCAAAACACCCACAAATGCTTCTTCTCTATAGTCGTTGCCAATTTCAGGTTTCTTTGCACAGACTAAAATCTCCACCTCCTTCCACTGTTTTTTAGTTCCCTTTGATCCAAATGCACCAAATGAGAACTTGGCTCCATGAATGGAGCATTCAACAATCTCTGATGCTCCAAGATGAGAAAATCAGGTCATTACTTACCCAAGTGACTCCTTAATCCTCCTCCTTCACTTTCCCTTCACTTTCACCTTCACCATCACCACCTCAAAAGACTCATTTGCTCCTCTTCAATCACCCCTCTTCCGGTAAACCCTGACCCACCTGATCTCTCCACCTAGCTTCTTTGTATTTTCTCCCATCCAAGTTGGCAAAAACAACCTTCCCTTTGCAATCTAATTCCGAGCATCTCTCTATGCCACGTATCCTCTCTCTTCAGCAATAACCCAAATCTCGATCCCCAAATTGCCCTCAAGTTTTTCCGATTTATTGCTCGAAAACCTGGATTTGAACATAGCATCCAATCTCATTCCCTACTTTTAAACATTTTGACTAGAAATAAGTTGTTTAGTGTTTCTGAGAAAATATGTATTTCCATGATCAAAAGTTGCATTTCCATCCATGATATTCGGTTCACTTTAGATTTTCTAAAGGAAATGAATAGAGATAATAATGAATGATATTTGCATGTCATATATTGATTAGGTTAGATTTCATAGTCATTTTGCCATTTTATTAATTAATTTTGGTTAATTTTATTGGTTATTTAATTAATTTTTCATACTTATTAATTTTAGTTTAATTTGTGAATTTATTCTTGTTTTGTAGGTTAAATAGTATTTTTGAAAAATTAGGAGTCAATTGCATATTTAAAAAATGAATTCCAAGTCCAAAGATGCTAAAAATAAAGTCTAAAAATTGTTAAAATTTGAAGGCCGCTGAATGTTATATAAGAAGCTGTACAACTTATGTAACCTGCATCAAAAAAAATAAAAAAATAGGGAAGACGTTGATTTCTGTCAAAAGTTGCATAACTTCATGCATAAATTGTGCAAACTGCTTATGCGAAAATCCAAAAAATAGTTACAACTCTATCAAAAGTTGCACAAGATCCTGCATAACTTGTGCAACTTCTTATACACAAATTCAAAGAGCAATTTAGGGTTGTTGAAATTTTGACAACCTATTACATAACTTATATAATTGCTTTATGCAATAAGTTGAAAAATTGTCTAGAGCTGCAGAAAGTTGCATAGCCTTTTGCATGGCCATGCAACTGCTTATACAATCACATGATAGGATCTAAAACTTGCCAAAATGTGCATAGGGACTTGCATAGTCATGCAAGTCCATCCTTATCAAACTCGATTCTGCACAAAATCCTACACAGCCTATGCAACTTTACTGAAATCAACTGATGTGGCATTTTTACATATGTGCAATGACTTCACACAAGATCCAATTTTAGCCTATTTTAGGGTTTTTGTCAGGAGGAATATAAACTTCCTTTCATTACTTTTTGCAAAAAGAAAAAATAATTGAAGAAAATGAGAGAGATAAAAGAGGAAGAAAGTTGTTTTTGACTTGCAACTGGGATTTTGCTTTTTTCTTCACCATTTCTTCATGCTAAATATCAAGTTTTCAATTTTAGTTTATTTTTAATGTTTTATTTCTTCTTTAACTTAGAATCTCTTTTATAGAATATGGATTGTGAGTAATTTTCTTAGATCTGGAGTTGAGATATAATATTTGAGTTATTTTATAGATTTGAACTGGGTTAGTCCTAATTAAATGAAATTTATAAGGTTTAATCCATTTCTTATGAGCTTATTAACATACTTAGTGTAAGGCCCCAGTAAGTTATGTTCTTAATCTTTGATAGAAGAACAACAAGAAAAAAAAATCAAGTAATAGATAATAAAAAAATTAGACTTAAATAACTTAGATCTAAAATAGACTAAGGATTAAGATGTTTTATAGATTGATTAAAGATTTTAGTGGATTTTGGTTGATTTTAAACACCACAAAGTAGGATTTAATCAACTAAAACGCTCTTTATTTCAGTCAAAAGAGATTTCAAATGATTTTAAAATTGATTTCCTGTATACTCATAAACTTCATGAATTGGGCTAATAAGGAAAAATTTCAAATTGACTTAAATATGAACCTCTAACTTTGGAATCGTCATTTGACCATTTGTTGCTTGGAATTTTAATTTTGAGTGCTCTAGTTTATCTCATTTTGCCTATTTTTATTAACAATATCTTATTTTCTTAATTTAGTCAATCATTAAATTAGTTTATTGTTTAAATTGAGTTTCCATACCTTAAACTTTAAATTTTCAATATCTTTTGATTGTTTTATTAAAATATAATTTTAACATATATAGTTTATTTTACATTAAAAATTTAATTAAAAACATAATTTTTCGTGAGAACAATATCTTTTTCTATATTACTTGAATGACACAAGCAGTTGTGGTTAATTCACATCAATGAACATAATTTAAGCTCACTGTTAGGACTTATAATGAGCTACTAATGATGCTATCAAGTTTTCTGATGATTAATGATGTCAACTTTTTTCTCTTTTTCCCCCATAGTCTTCCCATTTTAATTTACAGAATTTCAACGTTAGACCTCTTAATTAAGAATTTTAATTCTTAATTTCTGAGCTAATTTGAGAAAAAGATTTAATTATGGGCTAATACATTTATTTTTTGAAGAAATTATTCTCTAAACACAATTTATTGTGGATTTAAGATATAATACGTTATATCTAAATAAATTTTTATCTTATCTTTTGCATGGTTAACTAATTTCGCAGAAACTAGCTCGTGGCAAATTCTAGAATAGCTCGGTGCAAACAAGACAGACTCGGCCAGTGCTCCTATTTAAACAAGTGCTCCATCTCAAGCCTGTACGTCCACTACTCAATCCACCATAAGCTAACATTTCAATGATCATATATGGCTGTTCAAGCTCAACTGACCCCTCTCTCCGTTCTCCCTAAGATCTTCTTGCTTTGCTTTGTGTTGCTACTTCCCCATGTAAACTCAACTTCCTTCAACTTCAACACTTTCTATCCAAACATGGGAGGCATTTCCTTCCAAGGTGATGCATTCTCATCCAGTGGAGTTCTCCAACTCTCCAGGAATCAAATAGACAACAATCTCACTTACAGTGCTGGTCGTGCCTCTTATATTCGACCTGTGCACATCCGGGATGCCCAGACAGGAAAGCTCACAGACTTCACAACACACTTCTCTTTTATTGCCAAGGATGTTAAGGACCCAACCATTTTTCCTTGCACCCGTTGAATCTGAGATCCCTCCTAAAGCAGTTGGGGGTTACCTTGCATTGTTTAGCCCTGAAACTGCTCTCAATGCCTCCAAAGCAAACCAAATTGTTGCAGTTGAGTTTGATTCTTATAGCAATCCATGGGATCCAAGCTACGATCACGTAGGGATCAATGTGAACTCCATTGTCTCTGTAGAAGAAGTTATATGGAAAAACAACATCTACGATGGAGCAGTAGTAAATGCACGAGTGAACTACGATTCTGTTACCAAGAACTTGAGTGTCTTTGTGAGCGATGCCCAGAACCCGGTGTTCAGAGGGATTTATAGCTTCTCATACACTATTGATCTCAGAGACGTCTTGCCTGAATGGGCTCGAATTGGTTTCTCTGCTTCTACTGGTACAGCAGTCGAAACAAATAGCATTTTTTCTTGGGAATTTTATTCAACCTTGTAAGGCAAGATCAGTGATGGGAAAGGTAAAAAAGAGGAAAAATAAGCCAAAACTTAAATATTCTATTGAAAGAATAAAGCCGTAGGATTGATAGCCTCGAGCATTCCTTCCTTTTTCTTTTCATTCAATGTCACTTATCAGGGCTGTTGTAATAATGGTGATTCATTCATAAATGTCCATTCTTCGTTTTGATTTAGCCTATATCTTTTATAGTTATTTTTTCTAACAATCTTTTATAGTATAATTTTAACATCAAGGCACAATAAGGTCAAAAAAATTACTAATTAATTTTTTGATTAATGATTTAAGTGTGAGTCTTATCTACACTCAGGTGTATACATCCAATCAATTTGCACATGATTAAGTCTCTCACATTTTAATAGAATTATCTTATTAGAATAATTTTAAAATAAAAGTTCCCTAAAAATTAAAAATAGGGAATAATTCTACAAGGAAACCCACATAATCATTTCTTGGATGTATTGATCTCAATTGGAGTCAAAAACTCTGAAAAATTATTTTTGAAGCATCACAATCAATTTCACATAAACAAAAAGGGGATGGGCCTGGCGCCTTATGAAGGGCAAGCCCATGGTCCTAAACCCAATTCGATCAAAACACCCATAACGCTTCTTCTCTATAGCCGCAGCCATTTCCAGGTTTCTTTGCACAGACCAAAATCTTCATCTCCTTCCCCTGTTTTCTTAGCTCCCTCTGATCCTAATGCACCAAAACACCTGAGAACGTGGCTCCATGAATGGAGCATTCACCAATCTCTGATGCTCCAAGATGAGAAAATCAAAGGTCATTATTTACCCAGGTAAGTCCTTGATCCTCCTCCTTCAACTTCACCTTCACCGTCACCACCTCAAAAGACCCATTTGCTCCTCCTCAATCGCCCCTCTTCCGGTAGACCCTGACCCACCTGATCTCTCCTCCCAGCTTCTTTCTATTCTCGCGCATCCAAGTTGGCAAAAACATCCTTCCCTTCGCAACTTAATTCCAAGCATCTCTCCATCCCTTGTATCCTCTCTCTTCAGTAATAACCCAAATCTCGATCCCCAAATCGCACTCAAGTTTTTCCAATTCATTGCTCGAAAACCTGGGTTTAAACATAGCGTCCAATCTCATTCCCTGCTTTTAAACATTTTGATTAGAAGTAAGTTTTTTGGTGTTTCTGAGAAAATCCGTATTTCCATGATCAAAAGTTGCATTTCCATCGATGATATTCGGTTCACTTTAGATTTTCTAAGGGAAATGAATAGGGACAGTAATGAACATAAGTTTAAGTTCACTATTAGGACCTATAATGAGCTACTAATGATGTTATCAAGGTTTCTGATGATTAATGAAATGAAGAGTGTTTATGCAGAGATGCTCAGTGACATGCTTGAACCAAATATATATACGTTAAATACCATGGTAAATGCTTATTGTAAGATGGGTAATGTAGTTGCGGCTGATTTATATGTGAGTAAGATTTTGCAGGCGGGTTTGAGGCCGGATACCTTTACTTATACTTCGTTGATATTGGGGCATTGCAGGAATAAAGATGTAAATAGTGCATATAATGTTTTTAAGATGATGCCGAAAAAGGGTTGTCGAAGAAATGAGGTTTCGTACACAAACCTTATACATGGGCTTTGTGAGGCTAGAAGGGTTGATGAAGGTGTTAGTGTGTTTAAGAAGATGAAGGAGGATGATTGTTATCCAACTGTACGTACATATACAGTGATTATAGATGCATTGTTTGAAAATGATAGGAAATTGGAAGCTATAAATTTCTTTAATGAGATGAGGAACAGAGGTTGTGAGCCAAATGTTCATACTTACACTGTGATGATTGATTCTATGTCGAAGGAAAGAAAGTTTGATGAGAGTAGAAGACTGCTAAACGAGATGATGGAGAAAGGGTTGGTTCCAAGTGTGGCTACCTACAATGCTTTGATTGATGGGTATTGCAAGGAGGGGATGATGGAGTCCGCACAGGAAATTTTGGATTTGATGCACTCAAATAACTGTAGCCCAAATGAGCGTACATACAATGAATTGATATGTGGTTTTTGCAAAAGGAAAAATGTGCACAAGGCAATGTCGGTGCTTAATAAAATGCTTGAGCATAGGCTGACACCAAACCTGATCACATATAATTCATTAATCCATGGGCAGTGTAAAGTAGGTCATTTAGATACTGCTTATAGGTTGCTTGAATTGATGAAGGAAAATGGCCTGAATCCTGATCAGTGGACTTACAGTGTTTTTATAGACACGCTTTGTAAAAATAAGAGAATAGAAGAAGCTCGTGTTTTATTCAATTCTCTCAAGGATAAAGGCATAAAGGAAAATGAAGTGATTTACTCTGCTCTAATTAATGGGTACTGCAAAGCTGGGAGGATAGATGATGCTGATTCATTGCTAGCAAAAATGCTTACTGAGGATTGTTTGCCCAATTCATCCGCTTATAATGCCCTTATAGATGGTTTGTGCAAAGAGAGGAAAGTGAAAAAAGCATTGTTGTTGTTGGAACAAATGGTACAGAAGGGTGTGACGCCCACAGTTTCTACTTACACAATTCTTATTGTAGCAATGTTGAAAGGGGGTGATTTTGATCATGCTCATAGGCTTTTTGCTCAAATGGTTTCCTCAGGAAACCAGCCTGATGTGTATATTTACACTGCATTTGTTCATTCATATTGTGGCACAGGGAATTTAAAAGAGGCAGAGGATATGATGGCTAGAATGGTTGAAAGTGGCGTTATGCCTGATGCTCTGACTTACACATTGTTAATTGATGCGTATGGATGTTTAGGATTATTACATCAAGCCTTTGATGTTCTTAAGCGAATGTTTGATACTGGCTGCGATCCCTCTCATCATACCTATTCTTTTTTAATCAAGCATCTTTCTAGGGAAAAGCTAATAAAGGAGGACAACAATGCTGGACTAGATTTGGTTCCAAATATCTCCTTTGTTGATGTTGCCGATGTGTGGAAGACCATGGAATTTGAAACTGCTCTGCAGCTTTTTGATAAAATGCTGGAACATGGCTGCTCACCTAATGTTAACACTTATGGAAAGCTCATCATAGGACTTTGCAAAGTGGGGAGCGTGGGAGTGGCTCAAAGGTTATTTGATCATATGAATGAACGAGGAATGTGTCCCAGTGAAGATATTTACAATTCTCTTCTCAACTGTTGCTGTGAGCTTGGAATGTATGGTGATGCAGTGAGACTGGCAGATGCTATGATGGAGCATGGTCATTTACCACTTCTAGAGTCTTTGAATTCACTTGTCTGCAGGCTATATGATGAAGGGAACAAAGTGAAGGCTAAAGTACTTTTCTGTAATTTGCTTCATTGTGGGTATAATTATGATGAAGTAGCTTGGAAAATCCTCATTGATGGCTTGCTTAATTGTGGCCTTACTGATGGATGCTCTGAATTGCTGGGAATCATGGAGGCAAAGGGTTGCCAGATTCATCCACAAACATATAGAATGTTAATTGAAGGACTTGATGGCACATAATTCTTGGTATTTTTTCTAGTGAAATTGTATTGTTCCGGGGAAAAAGGCCTTTCAGGTTCCATGTCGAATGTGGAGGCTAATGTAAATAATTGGAATTTCAGATCCTTTTGGCACGCAGTCTCCAAATATATCACCTGGGATTATTGGTTTGAAGAATCTGCAGACAATAGCCAGTGAACGAGGTAGTGCCTGTTTTATAGGATACAAACTGTTGGATGTAGCAGCAGAACCAAGTGAAGAAAGGAAATCTTAGATGAATATCAGGAGGCAAGTGCTCAGTAACCTCTTCTAAAGTTTTCTTTTTTTTTTTTACCATTTCTTTCACTTGCATAAAATCATATTTCTAAAAGCATAATATAAAAAGAATTAACATGGGGGAGTTACTAAGTGAATTTTACCAAGTATTTGTTGAGGTATTGTGTTATCGGAAGCTTATTGCACACACATGCCTAAATGATTAATTTAGGCTCTTTTTTTCCTTCGGTAAATAAATCATTCATTGAGCATTTTTACATTATTTTCTTCGTTGATTAGATTAAAAATAATAAAAATAGAAAACAACAACAACACACACATACACATGATAAGTTTGAACTTTATTTATTCAGCTCTTTACTTTAGAGTTGGTGCCATTTGATGGAAACACCTTAGTGTTGTTGAGATTGGTTGTTTGCAGTTGTAAATTTGGGCAGTTGCAATGTTGATGTCTATGAGTGCTGTTGAGCATTCTTACATTATTTTCTTTGTTGATTAGATAAAAAAATAAAAAATAAAAAATAAAAAAGAAGAAGAAGAAGAAGAAGAAGAAGAAGAAGAAAAACACAAGCACACAATGTGTTTTGAACTTCATTTATTCAGCTCTTTACTTCAGAGTTGGTACCATTTGATGGAAATATCTTAAGTGTTGTTGAGATTGGTTGTTTGCATTTTTTATGCCTATGAGTGCTGAGAATTTCCATTTGGACATAATTGCTAGACTGTTAGTCCATATGAAAGTGGGAAAAATTTTGGAATATATGGATTTATTATTCAATATGGAATTAGGTTGCATTGATGTTATGCTTTTTTTTTTTCTCTTACTTTTTATTTTAATCAGGGTTTGCAATGAGACCTTTTGCAATGCAACACCCTTTTTTGTCCCCTTTTAATAATTATATAAGCTGACATGGTTTTAACAACAGATGATTAACAACAGATGAATTTGTGTTAAAGCTTAGTAGGAGAACTGGTCTTAAACTAGAAGCTAAAGAGTTTGGGGGAGTTTCTGTTATATCAGGTTTTTACATTTGTACTATCAAACTTGATTTAGCATATTTGTCAATTAGTTAATGGGGACACTTTATACTGGAGATCAAATGCTTGGTTTCTGGGGAAAACATTGCTAGAAAACTAGTTATTTCATGTTTGAAGAAGACAAACATTATTGGCTAAAATGAACTATGCTAGCAAGTCTCACTGCCAACATGCTCCAGACTTAGCTGAAGTGTGCATAGATTAGGGTGGATGGTGATAAGAGAGTTTTTTGATTCAGATCTTACCAAAAAACAAATAAAGCAACCAAAGGTCCTATGACCCAATCCTATTTTTTAGTCTACAAGGCATTTTATCATTGAACTTTGATCCAATCGCAGATTCTATCTAACATGTTAAATGCTAATGATTGCAAGTTGGTGCATTGATTCTTACAATTGTTCTTTTTAAAAAAAAAAAAGAATTTCTCGTGTGTGTTTCACATTTTCTTAGTCATGTCAATTTCATTCCATGTTGGCATTTAGTGAAGCAATTGTACTCATCTGAAATGAAAACTTGCAAGCTGGTTTTCCTATATTATTTTAGTAAATTCAAAATTATACTGCTTCTCTTGCTAGTTTTGCCAAAATTAATGTCATTGTGACATGTCAGATTCTTTGATAACTGGCTTATACAATATTTCAGGTAGGCACATGTCTATTGCCTTGTGCCCCATTTTAATGGAAAAGTTACCTGTGTTTCCAAGATACTCTTGAACATGATAAAGATGCTTTATTGTGTTAAGAAGGTGAAATGTACCAATAAAATTGCAAATTTAGAAGGATTAATATTTAACAAGATAAACATTTAGTTGAAATAAGATGTTAAATGCTGTTAGCATTGACAAAATCTGACATTAATGTGCAGATGATGGTAATTTTTAGTAATGGGAAAAATACGTAATTATCTATGATACTTCTTGGAGTAAAGATTAGTCTTTGAAGCAGAGAGTAGGCTTCATTCAAAATGGGAAAACTAAAGCTAGGAAGATGAGGCTCTCTTATGCACTCCCTGTGTATTTAAGTATATTGTCTGGCCTTTTCTTTTTTCTTTTTTCTTTTTTTTTGAAGAGTGCTACATTTGGTAAGGATGAATACAAGAGTAGGAAACATAATGTATTCAATATTTTGACTACTTTGGTTTAAAATTGAGGAAGGAAATAAAATAAGTGAATTATAAATTATTTATTTCTTTTCCTCCCATGTTCTCCTGTTTATTATTTTTTTACCCATTCCTTTTCCTACCTAAAATTGATCTAGAGGGTAGTTAAAGAGAAGAAGGTGGTACAACAATGAGATATAGCATATTGGACATAAAATGGAAGGATTGTAGTTGTAGACTCTAGTTATATTGGGCATTTTATTCCTTTAGAAGAGAGATTCTTTCCTGGAATATAAATATAGGACGATGTTTTGGTTTGGTTTGATCTAATCTTGGGATTATTCTCATTTGCAACTTTACAGGATGGTGTTTTGATGCTACCTTAAATTATGGGTTCTTCACTGTTCCTACTTTGGTGATATTTGCTGTCTCAAAGCTGACGATTGAGGTAATGGATCTTGTTCAGGTGGTGTGTGCCTATTGTATCATGCACATACACTCTGTAAAATATATGGCTTCACTATTTTATTTTTCACTTTCTGTTTTCTTTTAATCTCAACTGGATAAAATTTCCTTTGTCATTAATTAGTAATTTGTTATTCTACATTGCGATGTTAAGGTACATGCATCTGTTGGCAGAACTAAAAGAAAAGGCTTGAGGCTGTAGAAAAGCCTAAATAGATTTAGAAGATGGGCATTGATGTGTTGAGATCTTCAGATCTGAGCTAAACTTATACAAGAGGCCTGATCATAAATAAAATAAGATAAAGTTTGAGGGTCCTTGCAAAATTTTTATGTTGCACTTTAAATGTCAATCTCATCTTGGTTTTTTAAAAAGAGGCTGTTGGGCTTTTTATTAGATTTTATACCATAGTCTCTATAGAGCTATTCTAGCAAGCTCTTCTATTATTTCACAACTTCCAGATTTAGGGTATTTTTGTAAGATCTGTCTCAGCTGGAATAGTTCGCTGATCAGATTGTGTTTATTTTTTTAGTCTTATTTTGAGAACTTACTGGTTTAGAATAACATTAGTTGTTTTAGACTTTTAGGTTATCTTTGTGAGTCCAGATCCCTAGATGAATAGGACTTCTGGGAATCCAATGTCTTAAAATGTTTAGGGCTATTTTGAGTCTACGAGTACTTATTCTTGTAATGCTCTATCATTCAGTCAATAAAAGTTTTTGCAATTATTGACTCTTGGTTTATGTGATGCATCTTGATCATGGGTTGATGCACCTTGGGTATGATTCCTAAGGAATTTTAAGGCTCTATTTGTTTCACAATCTGCATTTTCTAGTGTTTGGGACACTCATGAAAATAGATCAACGGAAAATATTTTCCTATTCAAAGGGAAAACTAAGTCATTTTTAAGAAAAATGAATTTGTCTATTTAAAAGAGTAAGTCATTTTCTAATTTTTAGATTTTGATGATTATATTAAAATGCGAATACACTTATACATACATGATATAAATGCATACCATTAATTTAACGTTGCAATAAAAAAATGAAAAATATTTTTATAAAATATATTTTTTTTAAAACATTTTCCATGGAAAACTTTTTCCACATACAAATATTTCCGTGAAACAAACAAAGTCTAAATATGAATATTAGAATCTTTAAATTTTTCTTTACTTTAAGTAGCAACCAAATATGAGTTCTGTAAATAAATTTAAAAAAAAAAAAAAAAGATTTCAGCCACCCACAAGTGCGCCTCATAGTTATCCACATGTGATTCCACCCTTTCTAGACTTGTCCTAGACATTGGCTGCAATCTAAAGATTTTGTATCAAATCAAAGGGCAAAAACTCTCTTGTGCATAGAAGCTTGGGCTCTTCATGGGCTATGTTTGAAATGTTTATAGAATTATTGTGGAGAATTTAGCAGTACTTACTTGAGCTTCGTTAGTTAAAAATTAGAATACTAAATTAAGGTTGCTAGAATGTTATGATAAAAATGGCAAAAATTTTTTGCATGTTAGATTGTTGTGTTTTAAAGATAGATTTATTTATGCTGTTTGTCAAGAGAAAAAGATGTTCTGTGGCATGAAATGGCTGTTGTGTAAAAGTCCTACATCCAGGAAAAGAATTGTGATAATTTAACCTTCAGTATTTCTATTACGATAGGCCATACATATTTCTGATTAAATAGGATGTAGGGATTGCACCATTTTTCTTTACCAGATCCAGAATCAACTTCTTTTATACCCTCCTGTATTGATGTTTAGAATGCCAGAGTTTTGCCCTTCTTGTCATTAGTTCACTTCACTTTTTGACTTTAATATCCCGCTAGTTTGCTTTCTCTATTTACGATATATATGCCATGGGATTTAATATCACCTATCTGCAAACCATTCTATTTCTTTAATTATCAAAATTTTAAATGTTTTATCCAGAGCAATTTGGGCCACAAGTGTTTACTGTTTTTGTTATGTGGGTGTATTCTGTTTAAGAATTTACATCGGAAACCAGCAGGGTACAGAAACCTTAGTGAACAGTGAAACATACTCGGCATTGCACGATTGTCTTGCTTCTGATTGTATATAAAATTAATTTCTGGTTCTTATGGGTTGAAGCAATAGATTAATAGTTCATCCACATAACATTAGCAAGATAATGCTCTGCAGTATTGTGCTATTGCAACTCTATTTTAGCATTAATAATTTTCTTCATTTGGCTAGGCAAAATTCCATCAGAAGGATTACTGGTGGAGCGAGAGTTGGATCGAAGTCTTAAATCCAACAACCGAAGGCGACGAAGAAAAGGTAAATAGCCATAAAACTATGTTGTCTCGTATCAGTTTGGGATAAGGCGTATCTGAGATTAACAAACCTCCTCTACTTAAGCTAGATTTTGGGGTGGAGTTAGATTCATTTTTTTACATGGTAATAAAGTCTACCTTGCTTCAATGTTGAGCTATTCGTAGATGTGTTTACTTGCAAACTTTACGCTCCAGATATTTATACCTGGGCATGAGATGATATGTTGTCTCACCTTGGTATGTAATAAGGTGTTTGTACTATATATAAAATTTAGGCAAACCTCTCCATTGAGCTAGCTTTTAGCGTGGAGCTAGATTCAATCCATTTTCTCCACTTTTCTTTTACCTTGTTCTTTTACTTAGATCATTCAAAAGGTACTGCTACATCACAAAGAGTATGCCATTGAACTTGGGTATTGTACAAGCATCATCAGGTAAAAAAGAAAAAGAAAAAAAAAAGTGGGTGAAATAGAAGATCAGCAATTGAAGTTCATTTCTTCAGTACAGTACAGGTTGCTTGCTGCACATATAGCGTATGCTATGGTGACCTTTCTTTTCTCAGACAATTGTTCTACTTTATATTAATAGCTTATGGAAAGATTTCTTGTACAATAAGTATAACATTTGAACGAAGATCTCTCAACAGATCTCCTGAAAGAAGAACATCAAGAAGAAGATCTCTTAATAAAGAATTGTGCATTTATATTCGTTGGTGTAGATTTAAATTGAGTGTATCCACGTTCATCATTTGGTTTCTCTACCAACCAATTACCTGCACCATAATTCATCAACTTTAACACTTCAAAAGGAGGAAAAATTGTTAATTAAATAATAATTGGAGAAAAAAAAACCAATAAAAATTAAGGTCTTATGAAAACAATTATCTGTTTTTTATTTTTTGTTTTTTATATAAAAAAATGATAATAATAAAAGTAATTATTTAAATTAAAAATTTTAAAAATTATTTATATCTTTTATAATTAAAATTAAATTATTATAAAAATATATTTTTTTATTTAAATTATTATAAAAATATATTTTCATGTCCGGTCGTTCAATTATGAAAGCGATATTTCTCATTATAAGCTTGATGGAGAAATATAGAAATGTGAAAAAATATTTACATATGGTTTTTATTGATTTGGAGAAAGCTTATGATAGTGTTCTAAGAGATGTTTTATGGAGAGTGTTAGAACAAAAGAGAGTATCTATTAGGTATATACAAGTATTAAAAATATTTATAAATGAGCAACTACTAGTGTGTGCACAGCGAGAGGGGACACGAGATTTTCATATCTCAGTTGGATTACAATAAGGTTCAGCTGTAAGCCCTTACCTTTTTACATTAGTTCTAGATGAATTGACGAAACATATATAAAAGAGTATCCTTTGGTGCATGATGTTTGCGGATGATATAGTTCTGATAGATGAGACGCGAGAAAGAGTCAATAGAAAGCTAGAGCTTTGGAGAAGTACTTTAGAGTCAAAGAACTTGAAATTAAGTAGAACGAAGATAGAATACATGCATTGTAAGTTCAGTAAATGCCAAACTGGTGATAAGTAAGAAGTTAGTTTAGATGGAATGGTATTGCCTCAAAGTAATCACTTTAAATATCTCATCTTAATCCTTCAAGTAGATGGGGGATGTGAGGAGGATGTTAGTCATAGGATTACAGTCGGACGGTTGAAATGGAGACGTACCACGGGTGTTTTATGTGATCGCAAGATTTTCAATAAGTTGAAAGGAAAATTTTATCATACAGCTGTACGACTAGCCATGTTATATGGTAGTGAGTGTTGGGCAATGAATGAGTCGTATGTATCTAAGATAAGAGTTGCGGAAATGAGAATGTTAAGGTGGATGAGTGGTCATATTAGACTAGATAAAGTCCATAATGAGAGTATTAGAGAAAATGTAGAAATGGTGCCAATTGAGGATAAGTTGAGAGAAGGGAAATTGAGGTGATTTGGTCATGTAAAGCGTAGACATATGGAGGCTCCAGTTAGATAAGTAGAGCACATTATGTTATATGATATAAAGAAAAGAAGAGATAGACCTAAACTGACCTAAAGGAGAGTAGTGCAACATGACCTATAAGCATTACATAATCCAAAATCGTTTAGAGTGGAGAAAGAGAATCCATATAGCGGACCCTAATAAATTTTTGGGATAAAAACTTAGTTGAGTTGAGTATTATTCATTTGTATAGTCATAATATAATTAATTTTTTATTGTTATAAATAATTTTTTTTAAAAATTATTAATTTTAGTTATGAAAAGAGATTAAAATCTATCCCGTTAATAAGAGGGTGGCAGATCGAATTCAGATTCAAGATAACCAATGTGTCTCATTATGGGCCCGAAAAATTACTGTATGAGTCCCCTTCCTTCAAAAATTTTCAATTTATCAAAAAAAAAACTACTGTAAGACAATGAACAAGTTAATAGAAATTGCTCTAGATATTCCTAATATTGTTAACTGCTAGACATGGCTTGGTCTAGATTTGGATCGAACTCGGAAGACTGAAATTAGAATTAAAATCGGATTAAAGTTGGTTAAATCTAAATTTAATTAAAAGCATTTTAAATCAAATAAAATGGTTTTGATTAGTTTGATCTGGTTTTGAATAAAATAAATTTTTTTTCTATTAATTTTGACAGTTAAATTTAATTAAATTAGATTAAACCAAAGCAAATTATATGAATTAAACTACAATTAAACAGAAACCAAATAGAAACTGAGACTAGAAGTACTCTTTGATCCGATCTGAGTCCCTAGTCCTTCAAATGAAATCCACCAATTCAATTTTGATCTAAAACCAGAAGAGGTCATTTCTATTAATTGCAGAGGCCACCACCATTACTAGAAAGTTTAAGTTTTTTCTTTTTTATTTTTTTCTTTTTTTGTCTTTGTATATAATGGCTATGTATACATATACTTAACCAAATGTTAGGGGGGATTTTTCTCCTTATTAGAGGTTTCTTAGGACCTGTTTAACATTACTATTAGAATTACCATTGAGAATGTCACTTTTTTATATATATTAGTTAGAGGGTATTAAAAATATTTTAAAATTAAATTTGATAAGTTTTAGCTGTAAGAACACTAAAATAATAAAACAAAATTTTCAAATTTTTTTTTTTAACAATATCTAAAATAATACTTTTATTCAGAAAAGTAATTTTGAACTTCCAAATACAACGGCAAACAAGCACTTAATCGACATCTACTTTACAAGTTTAATCAGATTTTGTTTCTCAAGAATAGGACAAAAGTCTTCAAGCTATATATAATGGAAGGTCGGATCATGATTAGATAAGCCTAAACCACATGAATTTTGGATTCCACTCTGTGAAACTAAACTGACATTATTCGCATCAAAATGCCTACTAATTTATTTTTAATGAATATTAGCAAAATAATTTATCTTTAATTTTAATTGTTGTCCATTTTTTTTATAGAAATTCTAGCCCTTCTTTCTGTTGATTAATAAATAGTCTATTTTTAGTTGTATAACAATATAACGAGAAGTTTTACTTGGTTATTGTATAAAAAAATTGAATGAATTTTATCAAAATATATTAATGTTGGCTTCATTAACTAAATTAAAGGTAATTTTATTGATAATTAAAGTTTAACTATCAAGGGAAAATACACTTTAGTAACCTATATTATAGTATTTTTAGCATTTAAGACATGTACTTTATTTTATTACAAATAAGGAATTAGTACTGCAAGGATAAAGTGCTAACGACACTCTAATGTGGCATGTTGACATCATCTCTATGATAGCATGTCCATGTCATCTCTATTACTGATGTGGCATGTTGACGTTATCTCCATTGCTAATGTGGCACCATGATAGCAATTTTTATGCCCCATTGTCATGTTGTTCTTAAGTGTAAAAGATAGAAAGTATATGTCTTGAATTGCCATGAAAATAAAGTTCAAGTCCTGAATATTAAAAGCACAACGCTTGAAAGTACATGAAAAAAAAAATTAGGGAAGAAATGGGAGAGAGAGAGAGTCAAATAGGAAGAGAGATAAAAAAAAAAATGTTTATCCAACTCTCACCATATCTCTCTCCCCCTCTTTCTCTATCTCCTAATTTTTTTAATCCAACTCTTCCCTTCTCCCTTTCTCTCCTAAATTCAAGATAAAAAAAAAAAAATTAAGAGAGATAAGGAGAGAGAGAGATATGAGAGGGCAGAAAGAGAGAGGGGTAGAGTGACTCTCTCATTTCTCTCTCTCTCTCTCTCTCTCTCTCTCTCTCTCTCTCTATTCCTATTTGTGTCTTTCTCCCTCTCTATTTCTATTTGTGTCTTTCTCTATCTTTCTCTCTCTCATACCTCTCTCTTTTTCTAATTTTTTCTATGTATATTTGAAATTTTCGCACTCCTCACATTCAAAGCTTAAACTTTATTTATTTTTTTTAGCAATTTAAGATATGTACTTTCCACCTTTTGTTCTTAAGGACAACATGACAATTGCATAAAAATTTGCTAACATGGCGCTAATATGACACCATGTCAACAACATAGCTTACTTCAGCATACCATATCAGCACTACGTCAGCCCTATTTAACACCGTTAAAGCACTTTGTCCTTACAGTGCTAACGGCACGAAAGTATATATCCTCATTTGCAACAAAACAAAATACATATCACAAATGTTGAAAGCATTATAGTAGAAGATACTACAGTGTATTTTCTCTAAAATAAATAATGATTTAAATATATATTGATATTCTTGTAATATTTGAAATTGACTTATCAAATATTTAAATTAATTTTTACTTAATTAATTTTTTTAACCTATTAAATATTTAAATTCATTAAAATCATAATACTTAAATATTAATTTACATGATCCGCTCCCCATAAACAATAAGTTGAATGAAAGTTAATTAAGACTATATTAGTTAAAATTCTAACTTTTCATGGTCTCCACCTCTAAGCTAATTTTGTATATATAAGATCAACCCATAATCTGATGTAGATAACTAAACATGAATTTCTGATAGGCCAGCCACATGCATTTGCTCACTTGTCATTTGTTATGATCAGAAAATAGAGAGTTGCTTTGTCTTTTAACACAATTCGAACTAGAAAGATTTCAATTTTGCTTATATAATTTCTTTGATTAGTTAACGCCAAGAAAACGATAAGCTTTAGAAATAACAATAGATCTTGGGTTTATCTTGTTCTATATATATCCTTTGGGTCAGTGACGGAGTCAACGTTTTGGCTTAGGGGTCCAATTAAAATATATTATTTATTAATAAATTACTTATTTAAGTATTGATTGAAGGAATTGATTAATTAACTATGATAATCATCTCATAACTATAAAATAAAAACATTTAACAGATATAATAATAAAAATAAGCGCTTTAATTTTTTTTTTTTAAATTGATTTGCTAAAAATTAAATGAAATTACTATTAGTTAAAAAAATGTAATGAATTATTAATATTGTGAATTGCTAAAACTAAAATATGTCGATGGCCTAATATTAAAAAATTTGTCCAATTTATCTCAAATCTATTTTTTTAAAAAAATTATAAGAAGTAAATTAAGTTAAAATTATAGATTAAATAAAATAAATAACATAGTTTAACTTCTAATATTATAAAAGAAACTTCTTTTTTCTAACTTGAGTATGAAGACATTTTAGCAAGAAAAAAATTCAAAATAGTAATGAGATTATAAGAAAAAAGCTACTAATGTTTTAAATTGATGAAAAAATATGAGAAAATTGTGTTAGACTTTTTTTTAAAGATATTATATAATAATTTAAATTTTAAAGAATAAAAATTAGTAATTATAGATTTATTAAATAAGAAAATAATAAAATAAAATTGATAAAAAAATATAGGACCAAGTGGTAATAATGATTTGGATTCTTGTTTAGTCTGAAAATTTGTATTTTATTATATTATTTTTTTAATAAAAAATTTAAAATTTTTTTAAATAAAATTACTATTAAACTTACTTAAAACTTTTAAAACTCTCAAGTTCTCATACTCATCAAAATTTAATATAAAAATAAAAAAAAAACTTTTTTTTTTCTAAATTACCATTAAATTCTCAAAAAATTTTAAAATTTCAGGGAAGACCCAATGCCCCCCTTGGCCCCAGCTGTTCCTAAATTTTTAGGTTGGGTATAAAAGATCTAAAGAATTAATCAACCACTTTGAAGATGTGTCTGTTTTGTTTTGCACATGATCTAATTGTTTTCTATATAATTTCATATAAAATCAGCGAATTCTATTGTATTAGGAGAGGGATCCTGTTGTAATAATAAGTATATATATATATATATATATATATATATATATATATATATATATATATATATATATAATCACTCATCTTTTATGTGATGCTTTAATATTTAAAGCCTGATGGATAAAAAAAATTCAAAATTTTTGGGGTATTTATGATCACGATCAAAACTTTATTTTTTTTGTGTATTATATCCCAATCTTAATTAGTCATCATAATTATAACTAAAATAATTAAATTAAATTAAAAAAAATTAATAATAAATTATAATATAATCTATAAAGTTTTATTTAATTAACAAAATAGTCCATCCACCAACCGACTCCTCACCTTCCAAGGAATCTCCCTAGCCCCTCCATGTTGCCGTCCAACACCAACAGCCACCAAAAATGAAGGAAGAGGATTTAAAATAAATGAAAATAATGAATTTTTTTAATGAAATTGATAAAATAAATTAAATTGAAATAAAATAAATTTAAAAAATTAATTATTTAAAATATTTATTCTATTTAATTTAATTTATATTTTAAATTAATAATTGAATTAATAAAATAAATTAAATTGAAACCGAATAAATTAAAAAATATCGCCCAAGTCATGTATCATAAGCTAATCCACATTCAGACTACAGAAGATCTTGTTGCCGAGTTCAATTTAAATTAGGAGATTTTGTGAAGTCCAATTAACATATGCAAATGAACTTCCTAGAAAAAAACAACCTACTCTCGATTAGGTCCGAAGAGAAGAAACTCTTTAAGTTTTGCCTAATCAATAAGATCACCGGACAATCTTTATAAAATAGTCAGATAAACCCTTGGGAGAGAAATCACAATATTTGCAAACTCATCAAGCTGCCAGCAGCAGCGCACAATATGTGACCACAATCGGTATATATCACTCGCTATCGCTTAATCTCATGAGTATTTTTATAAAAATTATTAAATTTTAATTTCTTTCATAAAGTTTTTAAAATTTTAATTTAATTTTATAAAATTCAATGTGACAAAAAATTAAAATTTTCAAATTATACGTACCTTTCATCTTTTAAGGCTGTTCTTTCATCATCTAACCTGATGTACTTTTTTACTCGTTCCATCAGTTGCTCATAGTCTATTGCCGAATTTTTGATTTTGGAATTCACAAATCTGTTATTTCTAGACCCCTTTTTTATTGTCTCGCAAGCTATTTTATAGTTGAGGTTTTCTATCTATATGGCTTCTGTGTTGAATCTGGATATATACTCCCTGAGAGACTGTCATTCTGCTTGTCAAATCTTCCTCAAGTTAGATGATAATTTCCTAGGTGGAATACAGCTCACAAACTTCTGTTTCAATGAGTTTGCCAGTTGCTCAAAGTTTTCTATAGAACCATTGGGCAGCCTTTGGTGCCACTTTGAACAAGTCCTGTAGTGTTGTTGGAAAAACCCTGCATAAAATAAAATTATTAATATTCTGTAAAAGTATCATTGTACGAAAATTTTTCAAATGACTCATAGGGTCAGAGGTCCCATCATATTTTTCTAGGGCTAGTAATTTAAATTTTGATGGAAAAACTTCTGATAATATTTCTTCACTCAAAGGTGAACCATCTCCCATTCCATAATCATCGTTGTGAGAACTCTTCTGGAACTTATTGATTGCCCATGCAATTTTCTGGCTAAGAGCACTTTGTTCAGAGTATAATTCGTCATCATCTCAATAAACTTTCTTTGCCTTGCTCTTACTATTTCCAAATTTTACTTCTCTGACTAGCTTCCCGGATGGTACGGTGGTTACAAGAGCTGGAGGTGGCAGTATGATCACTAGTGTATTTGGGGTGCTACCCTTAATATTTTGCTCGTATTCTCTCTTTAATGATTTCAGCATGGCTTCTATTTCCTTGATTTTTCTAATCATTGAATCGGGATTAGAAAGGCCTATTGGCCATGAGCTGTTGCATTTGGTTGTGTGTCTATTGCAATTGGTAGAGTGTCCATATCACCTAAGATTTCTGAAAGTGTTTTGCCGAAGTTTGAACTTGCATTAACCATTAAATTATTATGAATGAGAATAAAAATTTTTCAGGAAAAACCACGAACAAAGTTTTAATAAGAAAGGTGGAGGAAAAAACACTAGGTGATTTTTTCCCACAGATAGCACCAACTGATATTGCCATGTGTTTTTTGGGATGTTTGAATTTAACTAAATTGAGGGTCTTCTGAAAATATAAAAACAAGTGAGGGCCGGTGGTGATTAACAAGCACTCCGACACTCAAATCAGTAATCTGATTATGAATCAAGTATTCAATATAATCAAAGTGAATGTGTTTTGTTCGCATATCTGTTTTTGAAGTTTTATTCTCTATTTAAGTTGTAACGGTAATTATCCTCAAATTATGCTGGGAATTAAGTATGATCGGTGGCGTGATCTTCGTTTGGTCTGAACTCAATGAGAGTGCTGATATCTCTGATTTCTCCAATCTCGTAAAACAAGTCAGAACACTCTCAAAGATCTCCTTAGAGCTCGGTTCTTTTAGGTGTTCGATTTTGAGATCGAATGAGCGAGCTTTGTTCAGTTCTGAATTCGAATGGACGAACTTTGTCCGGTTCTAAGCTCGGATGGACGAGCTCTGACCAGATCGATTTATTAGTCTTTTATATCATTTGTTAATATAAATAAATAAAATAAAATAAATTTTAATTATTTAAAATCAAAATTTAATATTTATTAAGTTATATTTACATAAATTTTAGTAGTATTTTTAAATTTTATATAATAGTATTCAAGTAATATAATATATAAAAATTTCTATAAATGTGTAATTATCCTTTTATATATATATATATATATTGAAGATTTTTTTATGAGATTTTGAGTTTAATTCTCTTTATTAACACTAAAAAAAAAAGTTATATTGACTAGTTAAATCGACTGAGTCAATCGAGTTATATTGATTTATTGATTTAACCGGCAAATCACATCGAATTACTTCTTTATAAAATTTAATTATAAATTTGGACCAATTTGAGGGTAAATATTCACTGAACAGAGTGCTAAACAAAAGTTGAAACTTTCAATATTTAATGTTCGGTTGACTTATTATTTTTGTATAATTTGGTAGCGTTCTTCGTACAAATTAAATGGAAACTGATTTCCATGCCTGTTACATCTTGCAGCCAGTGGAAAGCGAAAAGCGAAATGGGATCCGCAAACAAATGACGATGTGAACTTTTATTTTCTGGAGATTATATCAATATAAAATTTAAAATATAGATTATAAAAAGCTTGCTGTGTTTGAAAATTCTAAAAATGAAAAAAAAAATTAATTTAATTGGTTTTTTTATTAATTTTTATTTTTGAAATTTTAATTTTTTTTAATAACAACATAAATTATTTTGAAAAAAACAAATTTATGTCAAAGTTACATGATTTTATAAAAAAATTTAATTTATTTAAAAAAACTATTATTTAATTCCTTTATTTTAATAAAATTAACTATTTATTTCTCTTATTTTAAAAATTACATTAGATAATCCTTTATTTTTGTTTCATTTACTCCTTAGTTCTTTTATCCTGCTTAAATCAAGTTTTTTGTTAGTTAATATTTTCAAAGCAGAGAAAAATTATCTAAATAATTCAAGACTTAAAAAATAGAATGATTATATAATTATGCTTTTTAAATTACAGGTACCAAATAAAATTCAAACTAACAATTTAATCTTAAATTAAATTATGGATTCAAAGGTATTTTGGATTCACATTTTACTATCGCCTAAAATGGCTAGATGAGTAAAAAATAAATGAAAAAAAAATACAAGAATTAATGTATTTTCCAAATAAGATGACCAAATATATATTTTTGTTAAAATAAATAGATTAGATAATAATTTTTCCTTTATTTTAAGGAAATATTCTATTAAAGCATCCTTACCTAAGTTTTATGTATTTCCTTATTTTTTTTTTAATAATTATATTTATTTCTTTATAAATAAGAGTAAAATATAAAAGTAATTCAATTTATTTCACTTATATCAATTATTCCAAATAATAGAATTCAAATAAATTCTATCAATTTAAAAAAAAATAATGATAAGCACAATAAATTACGAACTCATTTGAATTAGTACTCTTAATAGAATTGAATTGAAAATCATATCAAACTGGGTGCATGATGTATTTTTCTAAAAATTCTTTTTTTTTATAAATATTTTTAATATAAAATATCATTTTAGATATATTAATTAAAGATTATTATAAATTAATGCTAAATTAAATTTAATATGTTTTAATAATAAAACTAAAACATATATATTTTTTAAAATATAAAAAAAGAAATACAACAGAATTTATTCTTATTCGAAGCAAAATTAACAAAAATTCATATGATAAAAGTTTTTATGTTAGGATAAGGACTTAAAATAAAAAAGTATAAATTATATTAATTTTAATTATTACAAATTTATATTTAATTATAATTATTAGCGTCATATATAAAGTGATTTTTAGGGTTATGCCATACAACACCTTGAATTTTTTTTAGAATTTTTTTAGAATAAATTATATATAAGAAAAGAATTAAAAAAAAAACTTATATAACCCTTTTTAATTTTATTTTTTTAAATTAAAAAATTTTAATTATTTCATTTCAAAGAATGGAGAAAAAAAAAATCAATAGCTTAGTTTACGATCAGGGGATCGTAGAAATGGAACCTGATAAGCACGTTTTATCTTTGCAGCCCCATCCAGCAAAAAGCCGAAAACGGAGCCGCAAAATCAAAATCAAGGTCTGGGCTTCTGTTCCTGTCTTCCTCTCTTACTTGAAATTCTATGGTTAAAAAATTCAGTGGTACCCACTAATCAACAAATTTTGCTTCGCCATTGACTCCAGCCATCATTACTGCACCTTCTCACGGTCACAGAGAGAAATCGAATTGCAACAACATGAACCAGGAAGATCACAGGTAAAAGAATTGCTGGGATTTAACAGGAAAAATGGATTTTGTATTTTATATAACGTAATTTACAGCTGCTATAATTTCATGCATCAGGTCCCCCAAATTAATTTCTTTTCCTTCATGTGAGGAATTTGTGTCGTGGCAAGATATATGCTTGCATTTAGACTCCTCTATCTCATCACCAATTTCATCTCCCGCAACTGAATTCCCATTCAATAACAAAGGTTGGATTCCTTTTATATATATTAAATATTTTCATTCAATTATCCTATTATTAGTGCAACAAATTGGATACGACCATCATTTGTAATTAAAGGAGAACTTGTGAAAGAGCTGATCCATGACTGCAATCATCACGAGTTAAAGCTGGTAAGTTACAGGGATATTGTCCTTGGCAGAGGTCAGCCTGTGAAAGCTAAAAATCTCAAGGTCATTTCACACTCGTCCTTAGGCTTTTCTGTCTTGTTTTCAATTGCGAGCTTTCTACTCAATATTCTGCAAATTTGCTCAATTTTCTGCAGGTGACTTTCCACTATGATCTGTATAATAAACGTCATAAGCGCGTTCAAACCAATGCGTTAGAGCGTTCTGCTGAAGAAGTTCACCTCTGCTGGCATCGATTTGGTCAAGGTGAAATCACAAACCCAAACTAGAGATACATAAAAAAAAAAAAAAAAAAAAAAAAAAAAAAAAAAAATCCATTTTTGAATTTACACTTGAAATAAAAAGAACATAATACAATGCAGGATTTGAGGAAGGAATTCGAGGCATGAGACCAGGGGGGATAAGAAGGGTTGTTGTTCTTGAGCAACATCCACCTATGGTCAGTATCAATTAAGAGTATGATTAACTAAATTTACTAATTCTTTCATCACTGTTTATGTTCTGTTCCTTTCTTTTCAGTTAACAATTGTAACCTTCTAAGAAAGTGTTTTCAAAGAGAGATCAATCTGATATATTATTAATCTACAGGTTGAAGAATATGGGATTTTTGATGTGGCCTTGCTTAAAGTTGAGATATCATGCAGCTGTCCACAACCACATGCAAATCTGTTCGATGCTTAATTTCATGTTAGTGTTTACTAGAATAAGAGGAGACCACTTCAACTCCAGTGTAAGATAAGATCCAACAAATATGGAGCAACAAATGATAATATTTATGTCTCAAAATGCTGCTAAAACATCAAGAAAATAGTTATTAAGTGTATTAAAATAGATGCAACTACAATAAGTTTGTTCTTATACATAAGAAAAAATTTAATAATATGTTTACAATAATTGGAAAAAAAAAAACAAATAAACCCTTGTACTTTCAATTGAGGGTCAAATAGGTCCAAATTAAGTTTTGGGCCAAATAAACCCTTATACTTTCTAAATTAGGCCAAACAAGTTTTTATCTAATAAAATATTATTTATTTTTGAAATTATAGTAAATATCTAATTTAAAAATTAATAAATTTGTTTTTATATTAAAACAAGTTTATAATAGTTGCCTAAAAAATTAAAATCTTTAATTTTATTGCAACAAAAATAATGTTATGTTTTAAAGTGTCTTCAATTTATAGTTATTAATTATTAATGCTAATTATATATTATTTTTAAATTCAATAAAATTAATCCAATTAATAAGTATGTGAGTACTCTTTTTCTTTATTAATTTGTTGGAGTCTGAATATACTATATCAATGTGGGAAAATTCATTATTCACTTAAAAAAATTAATCTTAATACATAAAAATTAATTATAAATGTATATGACCTAAATTAAAAATTATATACCTAAACTAAAAATTATATAGTATGTTTGTAAAAACAAGAAGTCAATCATAATCCAATTATTCCATTTACTATTTTAAATTTATGAGATAATTTTTATGATAGTCATCATCATTATCACTGCCGAGCGTGGTAGTTTGATGGTTGACTTGGTAAGATGGCCTTATCTCACTCCAGTTCAACTCTCTGTACCAATATGATGACTAAAAATTGTCTTTATTTATGAGTACAATAGGAGGCAATAGTGGATTGTCTATTGGTTCGCCTAATTGAATACCACTTTGAATTCGGCGGTAGACCTCTTCCTATAGAATTTAGTTAAATCCAGAAAGCCAACTGACGACCCTGGACCTCGGGTTTAAGGAGATTATGACAGTTATAATCGAAGAGTCCTCAATTTTTTTAATAAAAAAAAGCATGATCATCGTTTATTTTTAATTATATTTAAAAATATAAAGGAAAAGGAAAAATGACTATCAAGGGGTAGGAGAAGTAGTTGGCTTGTTCCTCCTTTTCTTTAATTGTACTTTTTAAATTTTATTTTTAAGTGCAATTCACTAGGATAATTTAAGAAATTTTAAATTATTTATTTAATACTACATTATCAAAGTTTAAAGCCGTTAATGAAAAATTCTTATTTTCTTAATGGTGTGAAACTACATATATCTGATTGTCATAAAGTTCAATTCATGTCCCCAATTGAAAATACGTGAAACTAAATATCACTTTTTAATAATTTTTCCTTTTTTATTATATAAATTATAAATAAAAAAATATTTTATAACTTATTTTCATAAGTAAGGTTAATTAAATTTTTCAACTTATATAACTATTAAAAATATAAAACTTCAACTTTAGATTTTATATTTTTTTAAAAATAATTCAATATATAAAAAAAGCAAGAAATATTAAAGAATTTCAAATTAATACTCATTACATCACATAATGGCTATTAAAATTTATAATTAAAAAAAAATATTATTTCACATTCCTTCAGTTTAGCATTACTAATCCAATGATTCAGCTACATGGTCTGTTATTTTTATATGGCCTCAATTTTGGATATATTTTTATGGATACGAATTGTGACTCTACCCGTTTCGCGCTGCGATCCGATATAGATAAAAATTGAGATATGTGGTGGTAGCAGAGGGCATAAGAATATGAACTAGTATAAATATTATAATATTTTACCTTTTACGGTAGAGTTGTGAAATATTTGCGAAACATATTGGGATTAGGGTTTGAGAGTTCTGAGTGATTGTATCTTACTCTTTTCATCGCAGTGAAACTTTTTCTCTTGTCTTACCCATGGACGTAGACCTTACGGTCGAATCACATTAAATCCTATGTTATTCTTCTTTTCTTTTCTATACTATGTGATTATGCGATTTATGTGTGTGCCTTAGATATTACAATCCAAATTAAGGGCCGGACTGGCACTAAGACTTGAATCAGCATAAGACCCCCAAAACCTGTATTAAGCCTAACTATTCATTAGTCCAACCTTAAAGCCCATATACAATCTCATTTTCAAGAAATCAATCGGACAAAGTCCAGCTACAAACTAAATCATCCAACGGGGAGTTTTTAGCTCACCGGACCTTTGATCACAATATACATATATATGGGAAGCTCAGCTCTCCCTCACAATCATCAACAACTCAATATAAGATCAAATGGGAGTCTAACTCCCTCATCCAACATGATCATCCATCCACTCATTCCACATGCATAGATAATAAGTTTGCAATTTCAAAATAATTAATCTTACAATCTCAAGCTAAGTAAAATGGTTTTACATATGCAGAGGTCTAGAATTCAAATTTAACAATATAAAATACGAAAATAACAGCTAGTAGACCTACGAGGTAGGAAGCAGGTTAAACACAAAGATAAGCTCTCCTGCATCCTGGAAAAATGGATGAATAGAAGTGAGCGTTCGACTCATAAAGTAAAATATTGATTTTACATATAATTTCTATAACTACCTAAGTTTAGTACATCCCTAAGAATAAATGCAATACCTTCACACAATTTAAACAGGTCAAGTCATAATCACACCAAAAGCAATCTGAAGCACTCACACACCCATGTGTCACATCCATACTCACACACACATATATATGGGAGCTCATCCCTCATATAGCTCTCTTAGTTCCAACCTCTGCTAGCGAGATCAACTCAAAGCCATGCCTATCCTGACTTATCCATAAAAAGGATCGGGTCCCAGCGAGTCAAGTTCCAATCGCGTCTACCTGTCCTACCCATATCCATATATACACCACGTACACACCCACTCACACACACAGCTCTAGATCACCATAAAATATTAATCACAGCAATATCATCAAGAACAAATGTAATATAAAGTGTGCCTAATATTTACTACATACATATATGTATAAGTGATGTATAAACATACTTTGAATATAATAATATTGAAATTATAAATAAAATCAATATCTACTCACAGAGAGGATCACCCAACTATAGCTAGTCCGACTGGATAAAAGAATATTGGCCGGCACCGTTCACCTATACATATACATTGACCTCTGTCAATTAACTGACAGAATTAACCAATTAATTTAATTTACAAAAGCAAGAATAAATCCTAAGGTATTGCCAAAATTTCAATAGAGTTTTCCTTGTAACTAGACCTAACCCCCTGCATGAAAATTCAACAAAACGTAACATATAGGGCCTCAGACCCACAATAGCAACAACATCATAAGGCCCCTCCTGAGCCCTCCAAACTAGACAATACTCAAGTGACTACATAAAATAATTATTTAAAAATTTAGGGTATTATATTCTTCCTCCCTTGCAAAAAATTCGTTCTCAAATTTTGTACAATGCATAATAATAATAAAGAACTACATATTAAACAAATATGGGTACTTGCTGTGCATACCCCACTCTGACTCCCAGGTACATTTCTCTATAGATTGACTCTTTCACAGAACTTTAACTATGGGAATTTGCTTTGATCGAAACTGCCTTAGCTGATAGTACACTATAGCTACTAGTTGCTCCTTAAAAGTCAAATTCTCATCTAACTCATCTGTGTTTAGTTGCAGCACATGAGAAGGATTGGGAACATACTTCTTAAGTATGGAAATGTGGAATACTGGGTGGACATGAGAAAGGCTTGATAGCAACTCTAACCGATAAGTAACTGCTCTCATTCTGTCCGTGATCTCAAAAGGTCCTATGTAACGGGGTGCAAACTTGCCTTTCTTTTCAAATCTAATTACTCCTTTCAAAGAAGAGACCTTTAAGAACACATAATCACCCACTATAAATTCTACATCTTTCCTCCTTGGATATGCATAACTCTTCTGTCTGCTGAAAGCTATCTTTAAACGTTCCCTGATCAAAAGAACCATCTCTGAAGTGTACTACACCAGATCTAAGTCATGTAATCTCACCTCTCCAACTTCTGTCCAACACAGAGGGGACCTACACTTCCTGCCATATAATACCTCATAAGGTGTCATGCTAATACTGAAATGATAACTGTTATTGTATGCAAACTCCACTAATGGCAGCTGATCATCCTATTAACCTCCAAAATCTAGGACACACATGCAAAGTATGTCTTCCAATGTCTAAATGGTTCTTTCAGACTGCCTGTCTGTCTGAGGGTGAAAGGTTATACTAAAGTTTAACTATGTGCCAAGTGCCTCCTGTAGCTTCCTCCACAACCAAGAAGTGAACTAAGGCCCCCTGTCAGATATTATGGATGCAGGAACTCCATATAATCTGACTATTTCATGAATATAGAGCCTGGTGTATTGGTCAATAGAATAGGTGGTCCGCACAAGTAAGAAGTGAGCCGACTTAGTTAGATGATCCACAATTACCCATATAAAATCATGACCTCGTGTGGTACAAGGCAACCCAATCACGAAGTCTATAGTAATCATTTCTCACTTCCACTCAGGAATGGGAATCTCCTACAACTTCTCTGATGGCCTTTGATGTTTAAACTTCACCTTCTGATAAGTCAAGCAGTTGGACAGAAAATATACTATGCCTCTCTTCATGCTATTCCACTAGTACCTTTCTTTCACATCATGATACATCTTGGTGAATCCTGAGTGAATACTGTAGAGTATGTAGTGTGCCTCTTGTATGATCTCATTCCTGAGGTTGTCCACGTCTGGCACACATATCCTGGAGCTTTGTATAAGGGCATCGTCTACATCAAATCCAAATTCACAATTTTTCCCCTGCTGTACTCTTTTTATAATCTGCACCAATTGTGGGTCTTTGTGCTGATCCTGTCCCGTAGATCCAGCCTTACTCTAAAATATGCCAAAAGTGCACCTGAATCTGTTATGTCCAAGATCAAAATTTGATCCATCAACTCAAACAATTCTCGAATCAATAGTCTCCTTTCCAATGATATATGTGTCAAGCTGCCAGAAGATTTCCTGCTCAAGACATCTGTCATTACATTCGCCTTATCAGGGTGGTACTGGGTGGTACAGTCATAATCTTTCAGAAGCTCTATCCATCTCCTCTACCTTAAATTGAAGCTCTCTGTTAGAAAATGTACTTTAATCTTTCATGGTCGGTGTATATCTTGCACACCTCACTATACAGATAGTGTCTCTAGATCTTTAATGCAAAAACTATAGCTGCCATCTCCAGATCATGAGTAGGGTAGTTTTGCTTGTGCCTCTTTAATTACCTTAAAGCAGCCACTACTTTACCATGCTACATTAAAACACACCCCAACCCAACTCTAGAAGTATCATAATACACTGTATACCCTTTTCCACTCGCCAGCAAGGTCAACACTGGAGCTGCAATTAAACATTCCTTAAGCTTTTGAAAGTTCTCCTCACACTCGTTTGACCAGATAAATGGGACATTCTTTCGAGTCAATCGGATCAAAGGAGCTGCTATTCTGAAAAAATTCTACGCAAAACGCCTATAATAGCCTACTATGCTTAGAAAACTCAGTACCTCAGTAACTGTAGTAGACCTAAGCCAATCAATTACTGTTTTAATTTTATTGGGATCCACCTGAATACCTCCACTAGAGGCCACATGTCCCAAGAATGAAATACTCTCCAGCCAGAACTCACACTTAAAAACTTAGCATACAGCTGATACTCCCTCAAAGTCTATATAAATGATTGATAACACTTTACTTGTATCTGCTCTTACTGTAGCACAATAAATACCATCCAATTGTCAAACATTCTTTACACCATTTATCGACATCAGAAAGTGAACTGGGTCTCTCTCCTGACTTGATAAAAGTTTAAGTATTCTCAAGTCGCCTAGTCAACACCACTTATCATATCCTACTCCTTTCCTGAAAAAAGAGTTTCTTGACTTCTGCTTGAGACTTCTTACTATCTGACTTATTTCCTGACACACTGGCACTTGAATTAAGGCTCCACCGCTCCATCAACCTGCCAATTTACTATAACTCATTCTAAACGTCCCTTAGTGTTTCTCTCATACAATTCCTTTTGTCTTTCCTCATCTTATGCCTTTTCCTTTGAAGATATTCATCCCATCAATGTTAACTTTAACCTTCTTATTGATTCGTAATTCTAGCTTGATTTGCTAATTTCATTACTTCCAAAATTCTAACTTTGCGATTGGTTTCCACTGGCACATACAACATATAATATCATACTATAGCATTAGCCTACAACTCATATTATGGAACTTAAGCAATCCACCATGGATGATTCTTCCTGTATCTCCTTCCTAACATGTCTATCAAAACATTCTCATTCTGTACTATTATTTATAGGGAATTGCCCTTCATGATTAGATAGGTATCCTTAAACCTATAGGTCCCACCTATACTAACATGGCAATGAAAAATGTATGTTGTACCACAATCCCAGACAAGATATGTCACGTATTCACTCTCCTTGATATAGCCACATCTCTTGATCCTCTTTTATTCTTGACATTATATATGCACTTACCATCATTTTTGCCTCAAAAGGCTATGTACGTACTAATCTCCATCAAATTCTTAATTGATTGGTCACCTTGAAACAGCCTCCCTTCTTAAAACCATTTACTAGAATCAAAACATGAGCTAATTTGAAAAGAAGGAGAGATCTTTTCTTACAATTTATAATACACTAGTGTTTAATAAACAATGTTTAGCTCATACCTCTTAGTCTCCCTTTTCAATTCTATCATTTCTTTGTAATTACTGTGCTTTATTACAAGATATCAATTGTATCTACCTTTTGTTATACTGTTGTCTTTCTTGACATATTATCTTAGAATTTACAATTTCCTTTTTACTCTCCATTAATTCTCCATACTTATAATTATTTGTCCAATGCTCCTTATACTTAGTTATATTCTGGAAGATAAAGCACTGACAGATTCTTTCAAATCTACTCCAATCTTACCAACAATCACTCCTCTAATCCATGTACTTCTCAATAACTTATAATTACATCTATACCTATCTTGTCCTATCTTGACTTTTACTAGCATTCTGCTACATATTATCATACTATTATTCATGTTTTCTTACATAATTATCCTATTAGTCACACTGAAAATATTTGTCTAACTCTAATTACAGACTCTAGGTCTCACCATCCTGAATTTTAACGTTAAAACTCTGTGCCATTATCTCTCATTTCTTTTTCCCATCAGGCATATTCAAATCCATTAGGCTGAGTTTTATTTAACTTACTACCTACTAACTTCACTTCTTTGTCTGTTAAGACTGTTCGGGTTGTCGTTGCACACCCTTAGGTTACTATCTACTTTGGTTACCTACCTTACCTAGCTTCCCTCACACCAATAACACTCAAAAGGTCCTTGTCCCATTGCCTCTTATTCTACCTTGGGGACAGAAAATAGACAAAATTTATTCCAGATCCTTCAACTCTAACCTTCATGTTCTAACTTCTAAAACTGTATCAACTATGACCTGCTCTGAACTCTACACTTCTAGGTCCTATACCGTGACAAACGTCCTCCTTAATGTCATCCTTTTCTAAGCTCTCTATCCTTATTATTTTGTTTATCTTGTTAACTTTCCTAGAACTACACTTTGCCTCCTCTATATCTTGACTCTACTCTTCCTAATCTTGTTCTATTCTTGTCTATTCACTTTGCTCTTTAATTCATCTCTTTTATCTTACTCTAAATAGAACCTTGATTACTTTATTTCCTAGTTCCATTCTTCTTCTTAACCTAATAGCTATGCTAGATAATTGTACTTTTCAGTGACTTTACTAGGTCATCTTCACTTTTGTACTACTCATAATTAATCTTTCGACCACTCTAATTAGCACTTTCACTGTCATTCAAATTTCTCTCCTGTTATATCTAAAACCAACTATCAAATTTTCATTTCTATAATTCATTTTATCTACTGACATTATATGACTTATTCTTGTTGATTTGCAGTCATTGTCCTTTCCACTGCTTAGCTACCAACTACCCTCTAATACCTCAAGGAGGGAATCTACAGGATCCCCTTTTTCCTTTACTACTCTAAAGCTCTGCATCCATCATGATCTGATCTCTTATGATCCTTACAACGAAAATTGTACTCTCCCTAAGGTGGGGTACCTGTGCCACTATTTCCTATTACACTACAGTCTCATTTAAAACATCATTCCATAGATCATTATATTAGTGGTACTCTTCTATCTTCCCTAAGAAGACATTACCATACTCTGTAGCATAACTGACTGCAAGAGAGTAATTACCTCTACCGCATTACCATAACTATACAAGGCTATCTGCTTTTTTTTAATATTGTAAACTTTCCTAGAATGTCACTTCGCAGGCTATGAATATTATTCATAACCTCCAGTCTCCTTGAGGGAGTAGAGCTGTACTTATGCTCCATTGTCACACAAAGGACGTGCTATCTTCATTAAACTTTAGGCAATACATTCACCGTAACACCAATACTGCCAATGATCTCATATCAGAGACCAGATGATCCCTCTAAGTAAGTGTCATAATTACACTGCAACTATACTAAAAACCTCTAGTCTCGTGCCACTTATGCTATAATTCTGCACTAAAGTTAAGATAACTGAGTCACTGACTCTATTTATCACCCAACTGTGACCTTCGATGTTCTAGCTCAAGGGTTTTAAATTGCTAACTAAGAGTTTCAAGCTCTTCTACATAAATAGAACTCTGTTCTGGTATAACTATACCAAAACAAAGACAGTCTGCAAACATCCTCACCCTGGTGCATCACGAAAAAGCACGCAGCTCTATACAATAATATCATGTCAGTACTGTACTCTACAATTTATAGTACAAACATCGAGAACATTGTATAATTACTACGATACATCCCACATACCAGATTTTCTGAACCTCTTATCTCTCTTGAACTCACTAATATTATACACTTACTCTGACTGGGCTATCCACTAATAATTGCTAGTAGTAGTACCCTCACTCCCATATAGGGCAGCTATGCTGCCATAACTCACCTTTAAATACTAGTATCTTGCACTAAATAGGCACATCGTTAGCCCCATACTAATAAAAACACAGCAGTCTTTGGAGTACGTATTCCCATGACAGACCGCAACATGTCTGCTAACTCTATTTCACATCTCCATATACTCTGTACAAATCAAAATACTAACTGAAGCACTCTTATATTACTCGAGGTATAACATAGAAGCTAGAAACAAGGCGTTACAGAAGAAGGCGAAATAGGATCCTATACTCCGCATATGACCTCCTAACAAAACCCTTTTTACACTCCCAATTATACTCTTTCCCATGAATCTAGAGCCTAAGCTCTGATACCATTATTGTCATAACCCAAATTATGGGCCGGATTGGCACTAGGACTTGGGTCAGCATAAGGCCCCCAAAGCCAATAATAAGCCTAACTATTCATTAGCCTAACCTTGAAGCCCATATACAATCCCATTTTTAAGAAATCAACTGAACAAAGTACAGCCATAAACTGGACCATCCAATAGAGAGTTTTTAGCTCACCAGACTTATGATCACAATATACATATATATGGGGAGCTCAACTCTCCCTCACAATCATCAACAACTCAATATAAGATAAAATGAGAGTCTAACTCCCTTATCTAACATGATCATCCATCCACTCATTCTACATACATAGATTAATAAGTTTACAATTCTAAAAAAATTAATCTTACAATCTCAAGTTAAGTAAAATTATTCTACATAAGTTGAGGTCTAGAATTCAAATTTAACAATACAAAATACGAAAATAATAGCTAGTAAACCCGCGAGGTAGGAAATAAGTTAAACACAAGGATAAGCTCTCCTGCATCCTAGAAAAATGGGTGAACATGAGTGAGCGTTCGACTCATAGAGTAAAATATTGATTTTATATATAATTTCTATAACTACCTAATTCTAGTACATCCCTAAGAATGAATGCAACACCTTCACACAATTTAAACAGGTCAAGTCATAATTACACCAAAAGCAATTTTGAGCACTCACATATCTGTGTGTCACATCCATACTCACACACATATATATAGGGGAGCTGATCCCATATACAGCTCTCTTAGTTCCAATCTCTGCCAGCAAAATTAACTCAAAGCCATGCCTACCCTGACTTATCCATAAGAAGGATCGAGTTCCAGTGAGTCAAGCTCCAATCGCGTCTACCTGTCCTACCCATATCCATATACACACCACGTACACCCACTCACACACACAGCTCCAGATCGCCATAAAACAATAATCACAACAATATCATCAAGAACAAATGCAATATAAAACGTGCCTAATATTTACTACATATTCATCAAGAACAAATGCAATATAAAGCATGCCTTATATTTACTACATTCATATATGTATAAGTGATGCATGAATATGCTTTGAATATAATAATATTGAAATTATAACTAAAATCAATATCTACTCACAGAGAGGATGACCTAGCTATAACTTGTCCAACTGGATAAAAGAAAATCGGCTGGCACCATTCACCTATACATATACATTGACATCTGTCAATTAACTAACAGAATTAACCAATTAATTTAATCTACAAAAGCAAGAATAAATCCTAAAGTATTATCGAAATTTTGACAGAGTTTCTTTTATAACTAGACCTAATCCCCTGTATGAAAATTCGACAAAATGCAACACACAGGGCCTCGGGCCCATAATAGCAATAATATTATACGGCCCCTTCTGGGCCTACTAAACTAGACAATACTCAAGTGAACCAAAATAATTATTTAAAAATTTAGGGTGTTATATTAGATTTGTTAATACTCTATTGTATGGTAAAGATAGTATTTCACTAGACAATGTTAGTAATTCTCTAAAATCAAAAGACTTGAAAAAGAATTTTCTAGATGATAGAGAAAGATTTGAGAGGGAAGGTTTGGTGAGCAAGGGAAGAACACATTCAAGGGAGGGTTCTTCCAACAAGAAGAGATCTAAGGCGAGATATAAGTTAACAATGAAAAAGGCTAACTGTTTTGAGTATGGGGAGCAAAGTCACCATAGGAGAGACTGTCTCAAGTTGAAAAATAAAAAGGGAAAGTAACTAGAAAGTTCTGTGAATGTGGTTAACAGGTTTATTGATTCTGATGGTGATGACAATGTTAGGGAAATTTTATCCATGATTTCAAATTATGAATAGAATTCCTAGATTCTTGCTACTGGTGCTACTTATAACATGTGTCCACACAGAAACTGGTTTGTCACTTACAAACAGATGAGTGGTAAGGTGTTTCTAGGCAATGATCATGCATTACCTGTAGAAGGAATTAGTAACATCAGATTGAGGATGTTTAATGGCATTGTCAGAACTATAAAGTGTTGGCATGTTCTAGGACTAAAGAGGAACCTGATTTCTCTTGGGACACTTGATTCTCATGGATCAAATACCATGCAGAGAATAGAGTTCTCAAAGTGTGAGAGGACTCTATGGTACTCATGAAGAGCAGTTTGATTTTATGATTGTATTTTCTTCAGTGCAGTACAATTTCAGGGAAAGCTGCAGTAGCATCTGGAAGTAATAATTAGAATCATACTCAATTATGGCATTTGCATCTTGGTCATATGAGTGAAAGAAAGTTATCTCTGTTGAGCAAGTGAGATTTATTGGATGGGCGAAAAATAAAATCTGTGGACTTTTGTGAATACTGTGTGTTTAGTAAACAGACAAGGGTGAAGTTTAATAAAAAGGTAGTGCGTAAGATCAAAGGAACGATGGATTTTATCCACTCAGATCTATAGGGTCTTAATAGAATCCCTTCCAAGAGCGGTGCCAGGTACTTCATAACTTTGATTGATGATTACTCGTGGATGGTATAGGTGTATTTTCTGAAAATAAAAGATAAGGCATTTTTAACCTTTGTAAAGTGGAAGACGATGATTGAGAAGCAAACAGGAAAAAAGCTCAAGTGTCTTAGAACTGATAATGAGTTAGAATTTTGCAATCGAGCGTTTGATGCATTCTGCAGCAATGAAGGTACAGTGAGAAACTGTACTTTTGCAAGGAGACCACAATAGAATGTTATTGTAAAACAAATAAACAAAACGCTTTATGACAAAGTATGAAGCATGCTCTCACATTCAGGATTGGGAAAGGATTTCTGGCCTGAAGCAATTAATACAGCCTATTTTTTAGTTAATAAATCTCCATCTACAACTATTGAGTATAAAACTCTTTTTGAGATTTGGTTCAGTTCACTTGCTGATTACTATCAGCTGAGAGTGTTTGGTTGCCTTGCTTATGCTCATGTGAGGGATGGTAAGCTTGAGCTGAGGGCAAGAAAATGCATATTTCTAAAGTATACATCTAGAGTGAAAGGTTATATGTAGTGGTGAAATGATCCAAAGTCTATAGGTTTAATTATCAATAGGGATGTGACATTTAATGAATCTACTTCATTAGATAGTTAGAGGGAGAAGTCAATAGCAGAATCAGATCACGGTGTCAAAGAACAAGTAGAGCTTGAGATTGATACTTTAGCAGTTCAGTCCAATGATTTAGAGGGTGAGGTGTAAGATCTTAATCAACAAGAGGATGCACCTGAACAATAGCAACAGGAACCATATAGCATTGCAACTGGTAGAGAGAGAAGATAGATTAGACCCCCGCAAAGATATGCATATGTAGATCTAATTAAGTTTGCCTTATCAGTTGCTGAGACAGTTGATGTGCATGAACCCAGCAATTATAGAGAAGTTACTTCTTGTTTAGATGCAAATCAATGGGTAGGTGCAATGGGTGAAGAAACTGAATCTCTTCTCAAGAATCAGACTTTGGAGCTTATAACATTGCCTAAGGGATAGAAAGCGGTAGGCTGCAAATGACTGTTTAAGAAAAAAGAATGCACTCTAAGAGTTGAAGCACCTCGATATAAGGCAAGGTTGGTAGCAAAAGGCTTTACTCAAAGCGAGGGAATTAACTTTAATGAAGTATTTTCTTCAGTTGTGAAGCACAGTTCTATCAGGATCTTTCTTGCTATGATTGCTCTTCATGATCTAGAGCTTGAGCAACTAGATGTGAAGATAGCACTTTTGTATGGTGAGCTAGATGAGAAAATTTCTATGAGTCAGCCCAAGGGATTTGTCATTCTAGGTATGGAAAACCATGTTTACCTACTTAAGAAGTCTTTCTATGGTTTGAAACAGTCCCTTAGGCAGTGGTACAAAAGATTTGATACATTCATGGTTCTTAATAGCTTTATTCATAGTTCATATGATAGTTGTGTGTATCATAGAAAACTTTTAGATGTTTCCTTTGTCCATTGTTGTTGTATGGGGATGACATGCTTATTGCTGCTAAAAGCATGTCACAAATTAACATTCTGAAAAAGCAGCTGAGTGATGAGTTTGAGATGAAGGATTTGGGTGCTGCAAAGAAGATTTTGGGAATGAAAATTACTAGAGATAAAAGTGTTGGGGAGCTTTTCTTGTCTCAACAGGCCTATGTTGAGAAAGTGCTTAATTGTTTCAATATGAATAATATTAAGCCTATGACTATTTCGTTTGCTGCCCATTTCCAGTTATCTACAGACATGTTATCAAAAACAAATAAAGAGATGGAGCACCTGTCCAGTGTTCCCTATTCAAGTGCTGTTTGTAGCATCATGTATGCTATGGTTTGCACCCGACTTGACATTTAACATACAGTTAGTGTTGTGAGTAGAAACATGGCGTGTCCTGGGAAAGAGCATTTACAGGCAATGAAATGAATTCTGAGGTATTTGAAGAGTACTAAAGATATTGGTTTGACATTCGATAAGGCCAAGATAAGTCATTCAATTATTGGTTATGTGGATTCAGATTTTGCAGGGTACTTAAATAAGAGAAGATCTTTCACAAGTTATTGGTTTACTCTCTCTGGAAGTGTTATCAGTTGAAAGGCAACATTGCAAGCTATAATTACTTTGTCTGCCACAAATGCTGAATATATGGCTTTAACAGAGGCAGTAAATGAAGCTTTATGGTTACAAGATTTGGTGGATGATCAAGGGTTGATATAAAATAAGCGAACAGTGTTTTGTGACAGTCAGAGTGTAATACATCTTACAAAGAATCATATGTACCATGAGCGAACTAAGCACATTGATGTCACACATCACTTCATTCGAGACATGACATCTCAAAGGACTGTAGTTGCGTAGAAAAGCTCTACACATGATAATCCAGCAGATATGATGACCAAAGGAGTCCTAGTCAGCAAATTTATGTATTACTTAGACTTGGTTAGTATTTGTAATGCTCAGTAGTGCTCTTGCGAGGGCATATGGAAAAATAGAGTGTTTGTGGTCATTTTGTTGATGATGGAGGGAATTCAAACCAAGGGGAAGAATTTTTTTTTTATGTGGCTTGAATTTTGAATATGTCTTCATGGACCTAAATTGTGACCCAACCCGAAAGCTTCACACTGCAATCCTATTGGGATAAAAAATGAGATCTATAATGATAGCGGAGGGCATGAGCTAATATAAATATTGTAATATTCTACCCTTTACGGTAGAGTTGTGAAATATTTGAGAAACACACTGAGGGGTTAGAGTTTGAGAGTTTTGAGTGATTATGTCTTGCTTTTTTCATCATAGTGAAACTTTTTTCCTTGTCTTGCCCATAGACATAGACCTTATAGTGGAACCATATTAAATCATGTATTATTCTTTTTCTCTTTTCTATACTGTGTGATTGTACGATTTTTGTGCACACCTTAGATTTGTGTGCCTGCTATAATAGTCCCTTGTGAAAGATCCATCAAACTCATTTCTTGGCATTGGATATCCCATGTTCTCTCCTCCAAAAGCGTGTTTATTCCTTAATGTCATATAAGAGGCTTAGTTTTGTTTGATTTAATAGCTGAAAAAATATCACTCATTTAACATTTTTAAATTTGAGTCCTCATTTTTCTCAATTTTCTGTTAAAATTGAAGTGCCTCCATCAGTGAAACTGAAATTAGGCTTCACTAAAATTAGGCCTCCTTCATAAAAAAAGCCTCTATAAATTGTCATTGAAATTGGTCTCCCACCATCGAAATACCTTAATCATTTAGATTACGTTTGGTAGAGCGTAATGTAATACAATATAATCAATTATGTAATGCAATCAAAATTGTAATGTAATGTAATATATTTGTCATTACATTCCTCTATTTGGTTGTAAAATAAAAATATAAGCAATGTAATATAATGATAATTTTTATTTTAATATTTAATTTATTTATAATGTTAATAATAAGTAGTAGTGATTGCAGTAATTGGTGGTTGATTGGCAATGGTGGCGGCGATAGTGGTAGTTAGATGGTGATGGTGATGGCAATGTGAGGTAGTGGTAATAGTGGCTAGGTAGCGGTGAGCAAGATTAAAACAAAAAAACCGAACCGAACTGTTTTAGTTTGATTTTTCATTTCGGTTCAATTCAGTTTCGGTTTGAGGTTTTCCACAAGTTCAGTTATAGGTTTGATTTGATTTTTTAACCGAAAAAATAATGAAAAATCAAATCGATAAAAAAAGAATAGATTTTAGTATTTTAATCTCTATAATCCTGCATGCTCCATAGTTTAGCCCAACCCACTTATTAGCAATAGGTTATTTGCCTTGAAAATTTTAATTTTTGAGAGCTCAGAAAGGAGCAAGCCCAAACCAATCAAACCGAATCAAATCAAAGATTTTCATATTAATTTGATTCGATTTTCTACTAATTTCAGTTCGATTTGATCTTCAAAAAGTATTTTTTAATACTTTGATTATTTCGATTCAATTCGATTTAAAATTGAATCGATTGGTTGGACACACCTATAACTAAGTGAAGTGATGATAGAGGTGACGGCTAAAATACACATCCTATTAGCCAATCATTAAAAAAAAACAGTTAATCTAAAATACACATAAAATTCTAAAAGTACTCTCCACTTATAATTTTTTTTTAAATTAATTTTTAAAAATTGGGAAACGGAAAATTTTGTCTGGATCCTTTAAGAAAAACATCTGATACGAAATCAGCAACGCATAAAATAATCAATCTGGCAAATTATTGTTAAGAAAATGAGAGTTTCGATCATTCTCTAACAGGAAAAGAGAAAAGGATTGGATGGATGAGGGACTATTATTGCCATGCCTGAAGGGTTCCAATTCACATGACAATTAAAAATGGTAAATTATTACCTTGTCAAACTTTCTTGGGATTCTGTTTGACGTCCATGGCTTTGCAGGTAACCCAGAAAATTGTCCACGTACTTGTCTTGTTTTTCCCTATCTCCGAACAAACTTTTCATTTCTTTGGCCTTTTCTCTGTAAATTTTACCCTCTTCCTTCACCATTACTAATCTCAGTGACTCAGCTACTGAGTCCCTTGAGAAATATCCATCAAACTCGTTCCTTGGTATTGGGTAACCCATGTTCTTCTCCTCCAAAATCCTAGCATTAAAACCTTGGTCCGCCAAGAATGTCAAGAGAATAAGAGCTCTCTCATGTTGAAGTGCCTCCACAACTGAGCTCCACCCAGAGTGAGTCAAGAAACCACCAACTGAGTCATGAGCTAAGATCTTGAGCTGAGGAGCCCAACTAATGCACACCACACCACGTCCTTTGGTTCGCTCCTCAAACCCATCTGGTAATTCCAGAACCTCAGTATCAGCTAAGCCACGACGCATTCTCAACACCCAAAAGAATGGCAACCCAGATAACTCTAACCCAAGAGCAATCTCAGTAAGCTCTTCTTGGCTCGGTTTCGCCTCACTACCAAATGCTACATACACTACAGATCTTTTCTCCTGTTTGTCTAGCCACTGTTTGATTGACCTCCACGTGTCTATTTGCTCATCGTTATCATATTCTGTGGTGGGAAGCATACCAACTGGTATAAACGGTTTCCCATGGATGTCCTCTAGTAGTTGTAGCCATTCTGGTTCAAACTCCATGCAGCTCCTCACAACAACCATTTCGCAGCTTCTAATTACCTCTTGCAGACGATCCATGTCTGAAACATCAGAGGTATTGCCAGTTACGAAGTCGAAGACTCTTAAGATCTCATATAGACGAAACGTCACCTTAGTAGGGAACGAAACCCACTTGGGCGGGACAGTGAAATCTTCAGGTTTTTTGCGATCATCAATTGCAGAGTGTGGCTTCGCAATACTCAGTGTCGACCCCAAGAATATACTGAAGAAAGCATTTGAAATGCCAAGCCTAGTAGCTATTTCAGGAAGCCAGCAAGGAACAAAATCATAAAGAAGCCAATCCGGATCTGAAGTTTCAAGAAATCTGGTTATGAGTTCTTTGAGACCATCGTATGCCTTTTTAAGGTATTGGACGGTGTCATATGGGACATCAGAGGTGGCCTCGGCATTTTCTGGGAGACCGTCGACCCAAGGCAATGGAAGCCTCACAAAAGTGATAAGAGGAACGAAATTTGGATGGAGTCTGGGGAGGTGATCAATGTTTCGAGGAGTGGAGATGAAGGAGACCTTGTGACCCTTTTGAGCTATGAGCTTGGCGAGCTCCAAGTAAGGGATCATGTGACCAAAGGCTAGCCAAGGAAACATAGCGATGTGAAGCTTAGAGCTGGGCGCCATGGATGTGAAATTCAGGATCACTTGTGGTAAAATTACAGAAGAAGAAACTAGAGCCTTCCGTCTTCAAACATTTAATTATTTTTTTAGTGTTGTATGATTGTCCTCTGGAGAGATGTAGCAATGAATACAAGGGAGTTGTCAATTTACAAGAGTACTGTGATTGCAGCATAATTTGTCGTAAGGTAATGATAAAGGAGAAGTACTGCTGATGAAAGAGCAATAAAAAAATATCTCAATCCACTAATATTTTACAGCAACAATACACTATTGTTTGATTAAGAAATCAAGTCGATATGTGATTAATTTAATTAATATATTAATGATTCAATTAGTAGATTATTAAAAAAATTAATTAAACATATTAATTAAGTATTAAACTTATTAATATGATAAAAAAATTTAATCAACTAAGTTTTATTTTTAAAATGAATATTTCAATATTTATTAAATTGTATTTACGTATATCTTAATATATTATAATATATTTTTAAATTTTATATTAAAAATATTTAAATTTTAAATATTTTTTATTCCCAACATTTACAATTAATATATAAAATAAAAATATTTATATATGAATATTGATAAAATATTAATTATATATTAAAAGTAAAAACTAAATATATTATTTTATAAAATTTTTTATATTGTTATAAATAAAAAGATAATGACTAAATATTTCTTAAAAAAAATATTAACTAAATAAAATCTTGTTTATTGATTAAATATAAATTTGAATTTTATGTAATAAAATAAGTCCACCAAGTTAATGTATCACTAGTCAAATCATCGGTTCAACCACCACACAATTAATTTTTTTCTGTTTAACTCCTTGTTTGATTCAATGAAAAAATCAACCATACTTTATGTCCAGATCATCAGTTTACTTAGTCAACTCGCAAGGTTGTCCAAAAAGCCAAGCCAGAAAATGTTTATTGAGGGAGCCAACACAGTGATAAAGGTATATATTATTTATTATTACACTTATCACTCAACTTTATACGACTCAACTCAACTCAACTAAATTTTTATCTCAAAAATTTGGGATCGACTATATGGATTCACTTTCTCCACTCTGAACGATTTTGGGTTAAATCCTCAGAAATGTGTAATGCTTCTAGGTCATGTTGTACTACTCTCCTCCAAGTCAATTTAGGTCTACCCCTTTTTTTCTTTCTATCCTCTAACCTAATGTGCTCTACTTGTCTAACTGGAGCCTCCGTATGTCTACGCTTCACATGACCAAACCACCTCAATCTCCCTTCTCTCAACTTATCTTCAATTGGCACCACTCCCACCTTTTCTCTAATACTCTCATTACGGACTTTATCTAGTCTAGTATGGCCACTCATCCACCTTTACATTCTCATCTCTGCAACTCTTATCTTAGATGCATACGACTCTTTCAGTGCCCAACACTCACTACCATATAACATAGCCGGTCGTATGGCTGTACGGTAAAATTTCCTTTCAATTTGTTGGGAATCTTACGATCACATAAAACTCCCATGGCACGTCTCCACTTCAAACATCCGGCTTTAATCCTATGACTAACATCCTCCTCACATCCCCCATCTACTTGAAGGACTGAGCCTAGATATTTAAAGTGATTACTTTGGGGCAGTATCACTCCATTCAAACTAACTCCTTCCCTATCACTAGTTTGGCCTTCACTGGACTTGCAATGCATGTATTCTGTCTTCGTTCTACTTAACTTAAAACCCTTTGACTCTAGAGTACTTCTCCAAAGTTCTAGCTTTCTATTGACTCCTTCTCGTGTCTCATCTATCAGAACAATATAATCCGCAAACATCATGCACCAAGGAATACTCTCTTGTATATGTTTCGTCAGTTCATCTAAAACTAATGTAAAAAGGTAAGGGCTTATGGCTGATCCTTGGTGTAATCCAATTGAGATCGGAAAATCTCTTGTGTCCCCTCTCACTTTGCGTACAATAGTAGTTGCTCCTTCATACATATCTTTCAATACTTGTATGTATCTAATAGATACCCTCTTTTGTTCTAACACATTCCATAAGACCTCTCTTGAAACACTATCATAAGCCTTCTCCAAATCAATAAAAACCATGTGTAAATCTTTCTTCACATCTCTATATTTCTCCATCAAGCTTCTAATGAGAAAGATCACTTCCATAGTTGAACGACCGGGCATGAAGCCAAATTGATTGAGAGATATAGAAGTATCATGACGTAGTCGATGCTCCACAACTCTCTCCCACAACTTCATAGTATGGCTCATGAGTTTAATTCCCCTATAGTTTAAGCAACTCTGTATGTCTCCCTTATTTTTAAAAATAGGTACTAAAATACTCTTCCTCCATTCATCAGGCATTTTCTTTGAGTTTAGAATCTTATTAAATAATTTAGTTAACCATGCCACTCCCATATCTCCCAAATACTTCCACACTTCAATTGGTATTTCATCGGGTCCACAGGCTTTACCCACTTTCATTCTCTTAAGTGCTTCCTTTACTTCTAAAAATCTAATCCTTCTAGTATAATTCACATTCTTTTCTATTATTCTTTAATCTACATTCACGCTATTACCATTTTGACTATTATTAAAGAGATCATTAAAATAATTTCTCCATCTTTCTTTAATGTCCTCATCTTTTACCAACACTTTTCCTTCTTTATCCTTAATGCACCTAACTTGATTGAGATCTTGACATTTCCTTTCTCTCCTCCTTGCTAATCTATAAATATTTTTCTCCCCTTCTTTAGTTCCAAGTTTCTCATATAACTTTTCAAAGGCTTGTGCTCTTGCTTGACTAACTGCCTTTTTTGCCTCTTTCTTTGCTATCTTGTACTGTTCATATGCCTCATTATTATCACATTTAGATAATTTCTTATACCATTCCCTTTTTCTCTTCACTATCTTTTGTACTTCCTCATTCCACCACCATCCCTCTTTTGAGGGTGGTCCATGACCTTTAGACTCTCCAAGTACTTTTCTAGCTACTTCTCTAATCTTTTATGCCATCTGTATCCACATATCATTGACCTCCATATCCAGCTTCCATACTTCGGACTCGAGAAGCTCATTTTTGAACTTCACTTGCTTTACTCCTTTGAACTCCCACCACTTTGTTCGAGCTACACTATTTCTTCTGACCTTACTTGAATTGTTCCTAAACTTGACATCCAAGACCACCAACCGATGTTGACTTGTTAAAGCCTCTCCTGGAATGACCTTGCAATCCTTGCATAGAGCTCTATTTGTCTTCCTAGTTAAGAGGAAGTCGATTTGTCTTCTATGTTGCCCACTTTTGAAAGTCACTAAATGTGACTCTCTTTTTATAAAGTAGGTATTTGCTAGTATTAGGTCGTATGCCATAGCAAAATCCAGGATGCTTTTTCCCTCCTCATTTCGACTGCCAAAACCAAAACCTCCATGGACATTCTCATAACCTTGTCTATCACTTCCTACATGCCCATTCAAATCTCCACCAATGAAAACATTCTCTTCATTCGGTATGCTTTGCATTAAATCATCCATATCTTTCCAAAACCTTTGTTTACTCTCACTGTCTAGTCCTATTTGTGGGGCATAAGCACTAACTATATTTATTGTTTCTCCTTCTAGTACTAGCTTTACTAGTATAATTCTATATCCTACTCTTTTCACAGTTATTACATTGTCTTTTAATGTCCTGTCTATGATTATGCCCACTCCGTTCTTGTTTCTCTCTTTTCCGGTAAATCACAGTTTGTACCCTGAATTACCCACTTCCTTACTTTTCTCTCCTACCGATTTAGTCTCTTGAATGCAAGCAATATTCACCCTTCTCCTTTCCAAGGTATCCACAAGCTCCATTGATTTTCCTGTAAGTGATCCAACATTCCAAGTACCAACCCACACCCGTCCATGATGTGGGAACCCTTGCTCACTTAACACCACACCCGGGCGCCGGCACAGCGCGTCGCTTTCGGTGAACGCCCTACACCCTTGCATATTTCTCACTACACCCGGGCTCCGATGTAGCGCGTCATTAGTAGAGGACGCCCCAACGTTTATATCATTTGAATCCATATCATAGGGTGTGACAAAATTTTTACGCTGATTGTCACCTACCGCAACCCTTCTCCTTTATCTGGGCTTGGGACCGGCTAAGCGCAAACTACTTAGGCGGAGTTTATCGCTCAACTTTATATAAAAAAAAAAAAAAAACAGATGTAATATGTATAATACATAATATTATTTTTAATAATTTTTAAAAAAATTTTCATTAAAATTATTATAAAATATAAGATTAGTATAATTTTATATTTTGAATTAATATATATATAAAAGTTGAAGTAACTATACAATTTTTGTTCTAAAAAACTTATATAATTTATTTATAATTTATTTATATTTTAAATAATACATAAAAATTTGAGATGTAGATAAAAATATTTTATGCTTGAATTCTATTAGGTAGCATATGTATATAAAAGAAGAAAATACTCTTAATTTATTATTATTATTTTAATATTTTAATATATTAAAATAATTGTAAAATTTCTTATTATTAAAATTTATATTTTTTGAAATTAATTTTTTTATTTACAGATATTTTAAATTTTAATTGTGATTAAAAATTATATATATACACACACACTTAAAATTGATTAATTAAATAAATGATCTCACTAAATAAAATTTTTAACTCTGACAATTTGATAAATTATGTATATATAATTAATTTAAAAAATAATTAATTATACTCATTGCTTGTATATTTTTTTAAAGGATCTAATGTTATATATATTCAAAAAATACTGAAGTATAGTTAAACTAATTTTTTTTTTTTTTGAGAATTACAATATTATAAAATTGATTGAATATATAATAAAAATAAAAATAAAAATATTTTTCATTATCTATAATATAACAAAATAATAAAAATTATTTGGAAGGACCTATAATTAAATAAAACCTCTTTTCCTCCCGGCTGGTTGGTTCGAATTTCACAATAATGAAAAAAAAGTCTAATAATTTTTTAAAATAATTCTCACTGTTATCTTAAGTGCTCATAAAATAAATAAATATCATAAAAATTTAAAATTTACTAATAATGATAAATTTAAATATTTATTCATTTAAAATTTATTAACACTAATGTCCAAAATCTATTTCAATGGACACGTATCTGAAAATTATTAAAAAAAAAAAAAAATTGGAGTTGTCACTGATGAAAACGTCTACCAGTGACCATTCAAAGAGGATATTAAAAAAAGAAAAAAAAAAAGAAAAATTAGCAAAGAAAAAGAGATTTCCAGAGATGATAAAGATATACTTCATGAGAAATCCATCGATTTATATGTAAATTATACCTAAGTAATTGTTTACTAAATTGGCAAATTGAGTCTCATAGTCAATCGCCAACCCAATTAAACAACCAGAGAAATGACGAGATTTTCGTTTATAAAATCCAGAATTTTTTTTTTAGCAAAAAAGAAAAATAAAAAAAAATAATAAAGCCAAAGAGCTGATAGGTAATTTTATAAGCTGTCATTGAATTTTATTTCTGTTTTATTTTCATACTGTAATTTTAATTTATTATTAAAAAAATTTTAAATTTTAATTTTATTTGACAAAAATTCTTTTAATTTATTATAACAAGTTTTTAAATTAAAAAAAAAAAAAAAACCTTTACACTTCATTTCTTCTTGCAATAAAAAAAATTATATTAATTGTCTCAACCATTATGTAGCTTAAACAGGATGGAGACTGCAAAAAGGTCCTTCGGTGTAAAGAATGTGTACCAATTATACAGGAATAAAAATGATTGTTAGAATAAGAGGTGAGTCTTCGGTTAATTAAATCGAAATTGAGAAAAATTAAAATTAATTGAAATTAAAAATATTCGATTAGTTTTTAGTTGTAACTGAGCTAATTGAAATAATAAATTATATATTTTATATTATTAATTATTAATAAAATATTAATAAAAATATGTTAAATAAGAAATAATAAAAATAATTTAATATTAATAAGATAATAATTATAATTTAAATATTATTATAAAATTATAAAAATAATAATTATAAATAATATAATATTAATAAAATTATAATTAATACATTAATTAATTAAAATTCAGTTATTTCGATTAGTTCAGTTATTAAATCCAAAATAACCTAACCGAACCGATAACTGAAAATCAAAAATTTTTATAATTACTAAGTGAAAACTGAACCGAACAAAATTTACTCTTACTCAAATAATCGAATTTCATCGGTTCTGTTCGGTTATTTGATTATAATTAAATAATACACATCCTTAATTAAAATTATGATTCATTATTATTACTAACTCGTATATTTTTTTATTGAAAAAAATAATAAAGAAAAAAAAATCATTTCAAGCCGAGACGAATATCTAAACATTTAATTGTCTTTCCAATTAGCTGCAAATAAAAGTGAGAAATTGAATGGAGTAAAGTTCATTTTTGCTCTAACCTTTTGTCCACATTTAATTTTGTCCATTCTCTAGATTTTTTTCAATTAATCTAAAGTTATGGATTTAAAATTAAATTAGTCCCTTCTTTATAAAAGTAATTAATTTATATTTTTTATAAAAAATTTATTTATGCACTTCTTGTAGAAGGAGATGGGCTACTTTAAAGCTTAGATTAAAGAGATTAAAGTATTTATTTATTTAAAATTTATTAACAATATTGTCTAAATTCTATTAAATATGCACTTCACATGAAATCCATCTATTTATATGTAAAATCTACCTTAGTAATTGTTTACTAAATTGGCACATTGAGTCTCATATTAGTCACAATATAATTTAAAGAAAATTTTTAATTTAGAAACCAGATATTGTTTATTAGAGGATTTTTTAATAGAATAAAATTAAAATTTATAAATTTTTAATGATAAATTAAAATTAAAAGATAAAAATTAAATACAAATAGAATTATACAACATGTAATTAATGATTGTTATGGCTACATGGCTTAAACAGGATAGAGACTCCCAAAATGTCCTTCGTATTACACTGAAGAATGTGTATAAGTTATATAAGAATAAGAATGATTGTTAGAACTCGTGTCAGCATTTGATTAATCTAATTGAATTGAATTAAAATTTTAATTAATCAAATTATTAATCGATTCTAAAATTATTAATTAAATTGAATCAAAATTAAAAAAAAATAAAATTAATCGAAATCGAAAATATTTGATCGATTATCGGTTATAACTAAATTAATAGAAAAAAATAAAATATATATTTAATATTAATAAGATAATAATTATTAGTTAAATATTATTATAAATCATAAAAATAATAATTATAAATAATATAATATTCATAAATTTATAATTAATATATTAATTAATTAAAATTTGATTATTTCAGTTAGTTCGGTTATCAAATCTAAGGTAACTGAACCAATAACCGAAAATCGAAAATTTTTATGATTACTAATTCAAAATTGAACCGAATCGAATTTATTCTTACTAAAATAATTGAATTTCATCTGTTCATATTGGTCATTCAGTTATAATCAAATAATACATACCCCTAATTAGAAATGCGATTCATTATTATTACTAACTCATGTGTTTCTTTATTTAAAAAAATAATAAAGAAAAAAAATTTCAAGCCGAGACGAATATCTAAACATTTAATTGTCTTTCCAATTAGCTGCAAATGAAAGTGAGAAATTTAATGGAGTAAAGTTCATTTTTGCTCTAACCTTTTGTCCATTCTCAAGTTTTTGCCCAATTAATCTAAATTTTTAGATTTAAACTCAAATTAGCCCCTCCTTTGTAAAAGTAATTAATTTATATTTTTTATTAAAATTATTAAAAAAAAAATTATTTATGCACTTCTTTTAGAAGGAGATGGGCTAATTTAAAGCTTAGATTAAAGAGATTTGGCTAAATTAGACAAAAAAAAAAAACTTAAAAATAGACAAAATTAGACATAGGTAAAAAAATTCAGGAACAAAAATGAGCATAATTAGTTTTATTAGTTTAAATTTGAAGTTTACTAAATAAAATTAATAATTAAAATATTAAAAATTATTAATTAATATATTATGATAAGAAATTTTATTAATTTAATCATATGCTATAATATCTAAACATTATTATGTGTAGTGTTGTTGAAATACTATGAAAGTGCAGTTGAAGACTAAAAGTCAGAGTTATTGAACTCATTTTTATAGAAAATTGAGTTTATAATAACTATAAAAAATTAAAATTTTTTATTTTTATTAAAAATAAAAATAATATTATATTTTAAAATAATATTATATTAAAAACATAGTCAAATTATTAAATTAAAATAATTCAATTCTATTTATAAGCTGGGAGCCCTTACCATACGTATAATGTACTCATATTATGCCTCTTCTCTTTTCTTCATAGGTACTTTCTGGTTGTGCCTTTTTGTACATCATACGCATAATAACGGGATCGTCGCACCCTAACATCAAAATAAAGATATTTCTTATACACAGGATCCTCTAACGAGGCAAGTGTAGAGCATATGTATCTCTGATTATAAGAGTATGATACACGTTCAAAAATTTTCGAGTAAAAAGAGAAATATTTAGAAAGCCATACCAGAAAGAAATCTCAAAATATTACACACTCCTATAAATAGCTATTTAATTGTCTAAAGCTAGAAGAATAAGCATAACTGACCTTCACCCTCTGTTTGGATCTTAATTGTACAAAAGAAATTGTAGCGGAGCTTGACCGTAATGTTTGGAGGGATTAAACATAATTAAAAAATAATTTATTAATTATTTATATTTATTTATAATTAAATTTTTTTTATTGTTATACATACTTAAAATATATTGTGTAAAATTATTTTCACTCTAAACTATTACACTTAATAATAATAATAACATTATCAAATTATTAATTTAATATATTTTATTCACTAATTTATCCCATGAAGCTCTGCTCCTAAGAGGAAATAAAAATAAAATAAATTAAAAAATTTTAAAAAAATAATTTATTTTATATTATTTGAATATATTATTAAAATAAAAAATATAATTTTTTCTCTTAAAAGAAATAAAAGAAAATAATTACTGTAGCTTATTTTTTACATTTAAATATTTTAATATAAATATTCAAAAATATTTTAAATTAATTACAAAAGTTAAAAATAGTTGATTTTTAAATATAAGAATTTAGAGGAATTATTTTTTTTTCATTTGATTTTTAAATATAGGAATTTAGAGAAATTATTTTTTTTCTCTTTATTTCTCTCAATCAAAAAAAAGAGTTAGAGGTAAAAAAGGCATAATGCCACTATTTCAATAAAAATTACCAACTTAAAATTATGCACACATATTAGTTAAAAATTATCATTTTAAGGGTTAAGCATTTAGTTTGAATTGAATCGAATTAAATCATAAAAACTAAATTATATATTTTAGAAACTGAACCAAATCAAAATGAATGAAAAATCGAATCACTCTATTTCGATTTGATTCGGTTTAAATTGATTGATTTTATTTTTTATTAATTTTTTAATTTAGACTTAATTTTTAAGTTATTTAGTTTAATTTTAACTTTAGTTTGAACCTAATAACCATTAATAAATGAAATTAAACAATTAATATATATATATATATAATTAAATATAATTCATAAATTCCTAATAAAAATAAATCAATTCAAAAATAGATTCGGTTCAATTTGAATATATAAAATTACTATTCGATTCAGTTCGATTTAACCGATTTTTTTCCTTCAAAACCTAATCGAACCAAAATAACTAAAATTTTTATAATATAAAACTGAACCGATTGAATTTTAAAACTTAACTGATTGAATCGAATTGACTCTATTCGATTTTTCAATTTAAACCGAAATCTGCTTCACCCTAACCACTATTTCAAACAATTGAGAAAACTCTCATTTGAAGCACCAAAAATAATTGAGCAAACAATCACACTTGAAGTGTTTAAATTTTACCGTGATAACAGAAACTCGTAAAGAAAGAAGGCATGAACTTCCATTATACCGAGTTTGATTTGCCAAAAGCAAAAGAAAATTGAAAGTCTAAAATGTCATACTGAGTCTTTGCCAAAAGCAAAACTGCTAAGAATGAAACTCGTCGAGTTTTCACTTTTAGCTGAGTATTTGACACAACTGCAGAGAAAGAAGACTATAGTACTTCAATTTAGGATGGCAACATGTTAGATTTTTACGAGTATCCAATTTATTCAAACTCTAATAGAACAGGTTTGAAATGTATTTGGGTTTAAAAAATAATACCCATGATAAATTTAGAATGGATTCAAATTTTACATGTTGAGTATCCATTACCCAAATTCATTTATATAATATTTAATTAAATACAAAATATATATTTTTTTATAATAATATTTATAAATTTTTATATACTTCATTTTATATAAAATGAAATTTAAATATTTTATAAAATTATTAAACTTTTAAAATATAAATTATTAATCAAAATAATTTTTTATGTAAAATATCAATTAAAATATGTAAAATTAAACATATTTAAGTTTTTTTTTTTTTTTTGATAACGGTAATCGAATTTAAGACGAATTCAAGTTTTGATAATATTAACCAGATTCAAATTCGAGTAAGATAATTTTTGATTACCCTACCCGCGCCATCTCTGCTCTAATCTGCCGTCTGCGCCTTTGAGACTCTCTTCGAGGGAGAATGGGCTGAAGAAGAAGAAAGCGAAGGCAAGGAGTGGAGGAATTGAAGTTAGGTATTCATATGGATATCGGACTTGTGGGCTAAGCTGGCTGGATGTTGTGGGCTCCTTAAATAGGCCTAGATGGACGGCTCATAATCTAAAAAATTAAAGTCACATAAATAACAAACTAGGACCATCACATGGCACTCTCACTAGAAGATATAAAGGACATCGCTTAAGGATAAATGGAAATATCTTGCTCTAATCTTCAATATTATTGGTCTCCCTTGGCCTATTGTTCATGCTGCTGAAAATTGTGGTAAAATGGAGCCTGAATTGTGGAGGCTTAGGGATTGTGTTGTGAAGAAAGAGGGATTAAGGATTGTGTGGGTGCACCACTAGGATAGAAGATTGAAAGTCTTCCGCAAGACGAAACGTCACCTTAGTAGGGAACGAAACCCACTTGGGCGGGACAGTGAAATCTTCAGGCTTCTTTCTATCATCAATTGCAGAGTGTGGCTTCGCGCAACTCAGTACCGCCCCCAAGAATATACTGAAGAAAGCATTCAAAATGCCAAGCCTAGTAGCTATTTCAGGAAGCCAGCAAGGAACAAAATCATAAAGAAGCCAATCTGGATCTGAAGTTTCAAGAAATCTGGTTATGAGTTCTTTGAGACCATCGTATGCCTTTTTAAGGTATTGGACTGTGTCATATGGGACATCAGAGGTGGCCTCGGCGTTTGCTGGGAGACCGTCGACCCAAGGCAATAGAAGCTTCACAAAAGTGATAAGAGGAACTAAATTTGGATGGAGTTTCGGGAGGCGATCAATGTTTCGAGGAGTGGAAACGAAAGAGATCTTGTGACCCTTTATAGCTATGAGCTTGGCGAGCTCTAAGTAAGGGATCATGTGACCAAAGGCCAGCCATGGAAACATAGCGATGTGAAGCTTATTGCTGCCCAACATGGATGTGAAATTCGATTAGGATCACTTTTCCAAATTAGAAAAGAAGAATCCGGCACCTCCAATGTAAAATAAGAAATGTGCTAAACGCCATATGCTCTTTCCTTCTTATTGTAGATAAATGGAACATACAATTTTTTTTTTCCTGCAAAAAGATAGATTTATTCCCCAATTTTTTTTTATAAAAGCTTAGTTGAGTTGAGTAATAGATAAATTCATTCATAGGCCTAAGGCCCGAGAGTAAGGTAGATATAATTTAACCGAATACAAACACAAAGGGCTAAGTCCAAGGCCCACTCAAAAGAACCTTAGAGCCAAGCAAACAAAGGCTAACATACCATAGCAGCACCTCCTGTACCTCTTTATAGCACTGTTCTTCCATATTGCCGAGAAGCCTAGCCTAATAGGCCAACAATACCCAACCAAAGCAAGAAATGTGAGAATCCTTCCTCTGGCAGTCATGCATGGCTGAGATCAAACAACAAACATGAAAAGACACCTTTAGAACACCGTACCCGCAGCTTAGGATGTCGAGCAAAGTCTATCTTCAGTGTCTCTGATGGAAAAGAAAGGCAGAGCTTTCAGCCTCTCAATCTCTTATAGCTATAGAATCAATAAAAGGACACTATCAAGTGTCAATAGAAAGACCCAGAGACATCCCTCTTTGCCTGCAACACACAGATGAAGCATGGCAAAAGCAAACAACTAAGCTATATACCAATAGAAGAGCATATCCTTAACCATATCCCTCTCATTTCACATCTAGTTTGAGAAAAAAAAAAAAAAAAAAAGCCAAAATCTATGCACAACCTGCTTAGCGTTGAGGCACTTCCAGGCAAGGGAGGGAGCAGAAACGGTAACGAATAAGATATATGCGAAAATTATTTTGAACTCCATTGATATTATCATATCTGAATTCATTCAAAATCTTATTAAAATTTATCCTTAATTATCTAAACTTATCCCAAATTTCATTATTATTACTCAAAAATTAAATATCTGAACATATTTAATTTTATATATTTTAATTAACAATCTACATAAAAAAAAATTTATCAATAATTTATATTGTAAAAATTTAACAATTCTATAAAATATTTAAATTTTATTTTTTAAAAAATATAATGTATAAAAATTTATAAATATTATAATAAAAAATATATATTTTATATTTAATTAAATATTTATATAAACAAATTCGGATAATAAATATTCAACACTGAAAATCTGAACCGGTCAGAATATGATATAAGTATTATTTTTCAAATTCAAACATGTTCTAAACTCAATTATATACTATCCAAATTTATTTTATTATAACTCGATTGAGTCAGATACTCACAAATACATGACTTGTTATCATATTTGAGAGAGAGTAACCCCTTTGCTTGCAAGGGACAGGTTAGATCACAAATCCGGTAGAAAAAAAAAAAAAAAAAGGCAAAAAACCCTAGAGAAACAAAAGCAAAAGTGAGAGGAAACTCTATCTAGAAGAAAGTCAACAGGAAATGAATTTTATAAAACATGCAACTATTTAGACACTCTACATCATGTGTTTTCATAACAAGTAATTAAATAATTCATCTTTACTAATTATAGATTTATATCTACTTATTTATAATCAATTTATAAGATATGTAAATAAGAGATGAATTTATATATTGTTATAAAATAATTAATAAAAGATCTTACAAATTAAAGGATTTTGTATTTTTTGCAATAAATTTTAATTCAATAATACATTAATCATCTACAAGTTTGTAAGACCTTAATTTTGAATTCAAATCGAAATTCATTGTTAAAAAAATATTTTTTTAACACAATTTTAATTGCTTTCAAAGTTATACTCTTAACCATTGCACCAAAATTTTATTTTATCTATAATTTTAATGTGTTTTGATTTAAGTATACAATAATATAATTTTATATAAACAATATAAGACTCTCATTTAATCATGTTATAGTGATGAAATTGATTATAATATATTAGAAGGAATTAAAAATTAATATTTAAAGTATTTTATATTATAAATTAAAGTTTAGAAATGACACTCTTATAGGGCTTTAAATGTGGGAATATGAATAAAATTTGTCCTTAAATGGTGATTGAAGTAATGCGTTAATCAATTTATCAATCTGACTGATTTAATTGAATCAATTAAAAATATATTTTAAATTATTTTTAATTAAAATTAATTGAAATTGAAAGATAAAAGAAATTATTCAGACTGGGCACTAAATCGAACCATTTACTAATCTGATTTTCAATCAGATGGGCCGATGGTTCTGAAAACATTGCTTTAAGCTCCATTATCAAAAAGGGAAAAAGAAATTTGTTTTGGATGTTTTTCCTCAAAGCAAATTTTCATTAATATTGTTTTTCAAATTTCATATTCCCACCTAAAGTCAAAAGCTAAAATGGCACTGGGCAGTCAGTAGGCTCTGAAAAAAAAAAAAAAAAAAGAAAAAAAAAAAGAAGTCGTCGGCAGGCGACATTAGGTGGGGTCGAATTTGCAATTTAATTTAAATTAATAATAAAAGAAAAAAAAAATCCAGACTTTGCACAGTTAGAGAAAGGAGCCAAAGAAATCATTTAATGCTCCGTTTATTTTATAAAAAAAAAATATTTCTTTTTTTTAGTTTTTAAAAAATTTAAAAATAAATTAATAAAAATATTTTTATAATTAAAAGAAAAATTACATTATTTTTATTAAAATTTAAAAATATTTATATTTATGTAATATATATATATTAATTTAATATTATAATTAAATAATAAAAAATATTTTTATAAAAAATATTTTTTTAGAAAATAATTTCAAATGAAAAGCATTTTTACAATATATGGAATGATGGCTGCGTGTGCTGTTACCTAGAATGTGACGACTAAATAATCCTCTCTCTCTCTCTCTCTCTCTCTCTCTCTCTCTCTTATTTTACGAGGGAGAATTATCTCTCAACTCTGGTTTTAGTCACTGTTTTTCTTGAAAGAGTCGAGCATCCTCCCTTTGCTTCCCCTGCCCTCGGAATGGAGGAAAATGTCTATTTGTGGTTCCAGTAGGCTTGGGGTTGTGGAATCCTCGAATCTAATTTAGTACCGTCTTCCCATGAGATTACCACAATGTTAGAATATTAACATCATAAAAGCAAAGAAAATGAGTCACTACCTAAATAATAATCGAAACAAATTTATAAGAAGGGATGTAGGTAACAATTTACTCCTTGCAGAAGTTCACTACTCTTCTTTTATCATGAGCTCAATAGCTTAAGTTTGGAATAGTGGATACAAGAGAGTGAAAGTATTAGGCACCATCTCCACCTAAACTTATCTGAGAACAATGGTCAGCTTCTATTATTGATTTTTAAAGTCTATCTTATTGTTTTTTTATGAAATTTCCTAATTATGCATTTATACAAGTCTAAGGCTATACACACATTTGAATTTAACCATTTAAAATAACAAGTACATACACATAGAAAATCCTATTATGTGATGTTTCTAAGTTAAAAAAAAAAATTATCTTATTTACCATCTAACCTTATATGTATATTTTACTAAGTTAATTACATGCCAATTCATTTTATAAGTTATACATAGCATATAGAAAGAAAAAAAAAGTCATAGGCATTTTCAATCTCAAGTGTATACATAAGAGGAAGATGAGGGTCCTAATCATGCTAATATTTTTAGGTTATGTACTTAGGCCCATTAATTTTCATATTTCTCTATATGCATTGTTATTTTTATAGTGCTTAAAATTTGAATATGTCTTTTCATGAACCCAAATTATGACCAAAGTCAAAAGTTTCGCGTTGTAGTCTGATTTGGGATAAAAAGTGAGATTTAAGGTAGTAATAGATAGCATAGGCTGATAGACTTGGGCCCGAAGCCTAGTATTGATCTCTTTGGGGTGCGGGGGCAACGCTCTTGCGGTATGAACTAATATAAATATTGTAATTTCTGCTCTTTGCGGTAGAGTTGTGAGATATTCTAAAAACACACTGGGGTTAGGGTTTGAAAGTTTTGAGTGATTGTATCTTATTCTTTTCATCATAGTGAACTTTTTCTTTTATCTTGTTTGTGGACGTAAATCTTACCATCAAACCATATTAAATTTTGTGTTATTCTTCTTCTCTTTTCTATACTATGTGATTGTGCGATTTGTATGTGTGTCTTAGATTCGCGTGCCTATTATAACATGCATTTTTACTAAGTTCAATTATATGCCAAAGGACCATTTGAAAATATTAAAAATAATCAAAATAAAATTAAGTCTTAAACTAATGAAAGAGAAAGGAGAATAGAGATTAGAACCTTGAAATGACCTTTACAACTTATAATCAAAATAAAATTAATTCTAAAAATTATTATAAAACCTTAGGCCCATTAACCTTGTGCAAAAAGTCTTGGAGTTCCACCTTGAATTGGGTTAAATCCATCAAAGGGTCTAATTTATTCTTCTTTCATGTCCATTCAGTTTTGGCATTTTCCTAATGGGCTTGGCTTTATTTATATTTATTAATTATTTAAAACAATGAAATAATAATTAATAGTCTAAATAATTGAAAATTACAAAAAAAAAAATACAATAAAAAATTAACAAAATAAATTAGAATTAAAATAACTCCTAAAAAAATAGAATTAGTATTCTTCCACAATTTGAGTTTAGCTAGGAAATTGTTTCTTAGCCAAACTCTTATTTTCTACCTCATCTCTAGCTCTTCTAAGTCTCCCAACACATGCAAAATATAAAAACAACAAGTTAGAATCAGATCTAAACAAATAAAATTAAATTAAACATAAAATTAACAAAAAAAACTAATATTTTACTATACAAGGCAGTAAACTTGCAACAATAATTAAAATTAGCAAAATAACTAGAAAAATTATAAAATTTTATGATAATATGCTTAACATATAATACTAAAATTCAGAAAAAATAAGTATTCAAAAACATGCAAAATCATGTATTTCAATGAGTAATGAAATTGATATATGCAATTTTATTACCTAATCTGACCTATGGACACAAAATGACACTTTCATAGCAAACTAGAATATGGCAAGAAAATTGACATTCTAACATGTAATTTAGGCTCAAGAATCATTCAAAAAGACTAAACACGGACCAAGTTATGATATTTTCAAAATCGGGTTTTTGCAATAGTGTGCCTGCTCATTATGTAAAATTTAAAAATTCATAACTAATTATAGAAAAATAGTTTTGGGGAGATTCAAAAAACAAATTGCATGGGAAAAACCTAATAAATTCATTAAAAATAATATTAGAGGCAAAAGAAGCCATTTTCAAAAGATAAAATAGAACATAAGAGAAAAAATGTCCCAAGCATGCATATGGAGTGATTTCGGTGCCTAATCAGATTTACCTTGTTTTGGTGTTTCAATTTTTGGACCCGAGGAATTCTAAGACACCCAAAGACACCTTGGAATGATGAAAATTAGATATGGAGCAATAGAGATGCAATTAGAGGTTAAAAGGGCTCCTAATGTGAACCTAATAAACTAATTAGCTAGGGCTAATTTTTAGTGAAGGATGACAGTCGAATGGTAGCTTGAATGGGAATTTAGGGAGTGTTCTAATTAATTTAGAATGTCTCCAAAACTCAGCAGATTTAAAGTCTCTTAGGATGGGTGTTTTATGGGAAAATCTGGGGCTAGTGTAATAGAATACCTCTAAATCCTTTAATTTATCATCATAGGGCTCCTCAATGCCTTTACACAGTATGCATTCAAAGGGTGAAAAAAATAGGGGTCTACAGGGCAACTCTCCCTCATCTAGGCTGGATGTATACTAGTGTTTTTTTTTTTTAGTTGTGTTTTGCAGGTTTTGTGTATTTTGTGAGAGCTTTCAAGAACCTAGGTGCCAATGAGCTTGGCATGGTGTTTTGGGAATCATAGGGAGAGATAGTTATGTTGAGAAGTCTAGCAGTATCGATACATTTTGGCCGACCCAAGGCTATTCCAGACTATAACACCTTGGACATTGGTGTGGCAAGCCTCCTTTCTCTTTCATGAACGCCATTGCTAGTGAGCTTGTGGTCGACGAGGTCCGCATGAAGGCTGAGATTTCTGCTTCTCTGGTATAAGAATGCTTGTTGCTCTTGTTTTCATCTTTCCTCAGCCTCTGTCCCAGTTCCTAGTCTAGGAAGCTCAACAATGCTATTATGATGGTTTTGATGGTTCAACTGCATCTATGCTTTTCGACCACCAGTGTTGCTGTTGGTAGCCAGGGCGGTTTTGGGTTTCTATTATGGGTTACATTATCGCTAGGTTTGGATAAAGTTAGGATTGAATTTGAGCCTCGATTTCATGTATTCACACTCTTATACTCTTGCCCTTTTGGACCATGCTAATGCAATTTTGCATGTTAAAAACAAGAATGATTAAACATTATCTATACGTATTATTTTTTATTTTTAAGTAGGAGAAATTATACGATGTGATGTAATATTATATGTATATATCGTCTACACTCTACAATGACAAACGTTTATAACAACATTAAAGTTGATGAAGAGGATTTTTTTTTATCATAAAACGTACCTTTTGTTGAAACTTTAAAGGAAGTATACAATTAATTGGAGTCTGTAATATAATAAGGCTCAAAGATTTTTCTTTTTTCTTTTGCTAAGATTTTATTTGATGGAGTGATACATAAATTATTAGATTATGTATATGTAGCCCTATTAGAGTTTAGAGATATATCATATATGATTTCGAAGGTATCTCTCGACCCTCATATGATCTCTTTGACAACAACTTCTGAAATTAGTATTCTCATCCATCAAAGTTTTTCAATACAAAATCTTTACGATATATTTGGAAAAATATGATTAGATTAGATTTTCTTAAGTTTTGGAATCATCAAAATTATACTCTTTGAAGCTCATAAGGCCAATAATTACAAAAATTAAAATTGAAAAAATCAAATTATTATATAAAGTAAAATATGATAAATTAAATTATTATATCTTTTAATTTATTAATAGGTAATTTTATAAAATAAATATTTTATTAATAAAAATATAATTTAAAATTAATTTAATTTTTATTAAAATTAAAAATTCAACTATAATTCGAAGATTAAAGTATAAATTATGCTAGAATTTTTTTTAAACAAAATTATGCTAGAAATTAATAATGCTAGTAAAGATAATGATGGTTCATGAGAAATTAATATCAGTAATTAACATCCACTTGCATTGATACGACAACACAATTAGTTTCTAGAATACCGCCTTCTTCTTTCTTCTTCTTCTTCTTCTTCTTCTTCTTTGTTCTTTTCTGATATTCTGAACACCATTTGTACTTTGAGCAGGTTATCAATCTTCATGGACGCCTATGGCTCTTGAGGTAACCCAGAAAGTTGTCTATGTACCTATTCTGTCTTTCTCTGTCCCCAAACAATCCTCTCATCTCCTTAGCTTTTTCTCTGTAAATCTTACCCTCTTCCTCCACCATTGCCAATCTCACTGACTCGGCAACTGACTTCCTAGTGAAACTTCCGTCCAATTCGTTCCTTGGTATTGGGTATCCCAATTTCTTCTCCTCCAAAATCCTCACATTTAACCCTTGGTCCCCCAAGAATGGCAAGAGTATCAGAGCTTTCTCATGTTGAAGCGCCTCCACAACCGAGCTCCACCCAGAGTGAGTCAAGAAACCACCAACCGAATCATGACCTAAGATCTTGAGTTGAGGAGCCCAACTAGTGCACACCACGCCACGCCCTTTTGTTCGTTCCTCGAATCCATCTGGTAACTCGACCACCTCAGTATCAGCCAAGCCGCGACGCTTCCTCAGCACCCAAAAGAATGGTAATCCACACAACTCTAACCCGAGAGCAATCTCAGTAATCTCTATTTGACTCGGTTTGGCCTCACTGCCAAAAGCTACATACACTACAGAACCCTTCCCTTGATTATCAAGCCATTGTTTGATTGAACTCCATGTGTCAATTTCCTCGCCGGTGTCGTAGTCCGTAGTGGGAAGCATACCAACCGGTATACAAGGTTTCCCTTGGATCTCTTCTAGCAGGTGCAACCATTCTGGTTCAAACTCCAAGGAGCTCCTCACAGCAATCATTTCACAACCTCTTAAAACCTCTTCCATACGATAAGAGTCGGAAACTTCGGACGCATTAGCTGTTACTGAATCAAAAATTCTTGAGATTTCAAAAAGCCGAAACACTACCTTGGTAGGAAAAGTAATCCACTTTGGTGGGACAGTAAAGTCTTCTGGTTTCGTGCGATCATCAATTGCAGAGTACGGCTTCGCGTTACACAGTGCTGCACCCAAGAGTATACTGAAGAAGGCATTTGAAATGCCAAGACTAGTAGCTATACGAGGCAACCAATAAGGGGAAAAATCATAAAGAAGCCAATCGGGACGTGAAGTTTCAAGGAAAACGGTGATAGGATCTTTGAGACCATCGTAGGCTTTCTTAAGGTATTGGACTTTATCGTAAGGGACGTCGGTGGTGGACTCTGCGTCTTCCGGGAGGCCATCGACTTGAGGCAGTGGAAGCTTAACGAAATTGATGAGAGGGGCTAAGTTTGGGGGAAGTTTTGGAAGACGATGGATGTTTCGAGGAGTGGAGATGAAGGAGATTTTATGACCCTTTTGAGCTATGAGTTTGGAGAGCACTAAATATGGGATGATGTGACCCAAGGCTAGCCATGGGAACATAGCAATATGAAGCTTGGAATCGTCGGCCATGGATGCTAAATTCAGAGACAAAAGTAGTGATATAGAAGAAGATGAAGAAGAGCAGGAAGAAAAATAAAAAGAAAAGATGCAAGATAAATATTACACCGCTGAGATTGATTGCCTGACTTTGCCATTCTCGTTGGTCCACCATCTTTTATCATATTGCATCTCCTTTCACGAAGAAATTATTATATGGGACAAAAGTTTATGGGGTATACATGGCCAATTTTTACTTAAAAGCATAACTATTGTGTTTAGTTAAGTTATGAGAAATAAAAACAAAAAATGAAATTATATTGATAAGGATTTAAATATTTGATTAAATAATTTATATTTATTTAAATATATTTATTTAACTAAATTATGAAAACATTATAAATATTTGATTATTTGTTAATAGAATGGAATTTGTCATAGTATTTATAATTGCATATAAACACGAAATATAAATATTATTAAAAAAAACTAAAAAAAGTACTTAATAAATATAATATAATATAATATAATTGTTTGACAAATATAATCTGAGAAAAAAATTAAATTTATTTAATTTAATATACTCTTACCATAAATAATATTTAAATAAAATTTTAAGTCCCAATCCGAATGGTACCATAAACTTCCAATGAATGAGATATTTTTCTCCTTATATTGAGTTCAAATTTTAATGAATACAGACTTGGTTTTCTTGGTATAACAAGTATGTTGTTGCAGGCATGCATGCATTGTTTATCCCATGGCCTCTGCTTTATGTTGCTTTTTCATTCCTGTATATTCTTCAGGCTATTTTGTGATTTGTAATGTTCTCTCTATATGGTAATTTCAATAACACAAACTTAAAACTTAGAGAGGCTTTTGTGTGCATTTTTTTTCATTCCATTAATTCTACATGATCACAGAGATATCCAAAGACTAAGAGACATCAAACCTCTACGATCAAGGTTAGCAATTCTTTTATTACACTTAAGACTGCAACTTAGATAATGTTGTTGTAAGTCTCTGAAAATCAGTCCAAATGTTAAGTAAGTCTAAAATCAAAGAGAATGATGAGGTCGGTGGTCTATTGGTCAGCCATTATGATACTCAAGTTAAAGATTTTGATAAAGTGAAGAATTCAATAATGAGAGTTTCAATAAGAAATTTGACATAATAAACGTACCTGATTAATATCTGCTTCTCATATTTATAAATTAAATGTCAATATTGTAGTTATCTACAAGAATCTCGAATATTCAACTATTATCCCAAAATTTTCACCTAAAAATCTAGGCTTATCATTGATTAGTACTGGCAGATGCTAGGTTCGTCGGGCAATCATGTACACTTGTTGTTACCTTATTTGTGCTTGTTTGGCTACACTTGTCCAAGCAATATTTTGTTCTGTTTGAACCACATACGTCTTCTTTTGCTTGGTCTGATTAAATCTGAATTTCATCTACTTGGTGTAGATGATCCTAACCATATGATGGACAATCTGGTTTCTATCAAAAACTCTTCTTTCTTATTTTAACTCTTTGATTGAGTGCTGATACTTTGACTACCACGTTGAATTCTTTGACCGGGCACTGACTTTTTGACTTGATTTTAGGTAAGTAGTATCATTAGAAATGCAAAATTTCTCTAGGATAAAAAATTTTTACATCTAAGAGTCATATGGTAGTTCCCATAGCCATAGCCTCCCTTCTTTTTTTGCTTTTGTCTTTGGAAGCACCAAGCCAGGGATGAAGCAAAAGATAATAAGAGTAAGGACAAAGCCAGCTGCATGCTATCACAAACTGCAAACCCACAATAGTTTATGCTTTAATGCTAAAAGACTAATCTCGAAGTAAGTTAGCTGGCTGTGTTAAGTGCCTCATTAAACAATCTTGGAGTAATTTCTGCATTTGTTGTAGACTACTGGTTTAGTATTTCCATTTCCTGCGGTTTATATCTTGGTCATTTAGGAATATCAATGGAGCGGGTCAGATTAAATTATGAATTATGCTAGAAATAACAGGGAAAATGATGATGATAAAATAGCTTAGGAGAAATTAATAACAGTAACATCCACTTGCACTAATAATAGTTCACTCACTTTCTAGTAAAAAAGTGTATATATATATATAGTTCAACCACTTCGCTCTAATAAGACAACACAATTAATTCATTAAAAATATGCTCAATTATTTAGTTCCTAGAATGCCACCTTCTTCTCCTTCCTCCTTTCTCCTTTCTTCTTCTTTGTTCTTTTCTGATATTCTGGACCCATTTGTACTTAAGCAGGGTTTTCAATTTTCATGGGCGCCTATGCCACTTGAGGTAACCCAGAAAGTTGTCTATGTCCCTATTTTGTCTTTCTCAGTCTCCAAACAATCCTCTCATCTTCTTAGCTTTTTCCCTGTAAATCTTACCCTCTTCCTCCACCATTACCAATCTCACTGACTCAGCAACTGACTTCCTCGTGGAACTACCATCCAATTCGTTCCTTGGTATTGGGTATACCATTTTCTTCTCCTCCAAAAGCCTAGCATTTATACCTTGGTCCGCCAAGAACGTTAAAAGAATGAGAGCTCTCTCATGTTGAAGTGCCTCCACAACTGAGCTCCATCCAGAGTGAGTCAAGAAACCACCGAGTCATGAGCTAAGGTCTTGAGCTGAGAAGCCCAACTAGTGTACACCACACCGCGCCCTTTGGTTTGTTCCCCTTACCCATCTGGTCACTCAACCTCAGCATCAGCCAAGCCGCTACGCCTCCTCAGCACCCAAAAGAATGGTAACCCACACAACTCTAACCCGAGAGCGATCTCCACAATGGTAACCCACACAACTCTAACCCGAGAGCGATCTCCACAATCTCTACTTGACTCGTCTTGGCCTCACTACCAAAAGCTACATACACTACAGAGCCCTTCCCTTGATTGTCAAGTCATTGTTTGATTGAACTCCATGCGTCGGTATCCTCGCCGGCGTCACAGTCCTTAGTGGGTACCATACCAACCGGCATGCAGGTTTCCCGTGGATCTCCTCTTGCAAGTGTAACCATTCTGGTTCAAACTCCATGGAGCTCCTCACAGCAATCATTTCACAACCTCTTAAACCTTCTTCGAAACGATAAGCGTTGGAAACTTCCGACGCATTAGCGGTTACTGAATCAAGAATTTTTAAGATCTCAAAAAGCCGAAACACTACCTTGGTAGGAAACGAAACCCACATGGGCAGGACAGTGAAGTCCTCAGGTTTCGCGCGATCATCAGTTGCAGAGTGTGGCTTGACGTAACACAGTACCGCACCCAAGATTATACTGAAGAAGGCATTTGAAATGCCAAGACTAGTAGCCGTACGAGGCAACCAGTAAAGGGAAAAATCATAAAGAAGCCAATCAGGATGTGAAGTTTCAAGGAACACAGTGATAGGATCTTTGAGACCATCGTGGGCTTTCTTAAGGTATTGCACTTTATCGTAAGGGACGTCGGTAGTGGACTCTGCGTCTTCTGGGAGGCCATCGACTTGAGGCAATGGAAGCTTTACGAAATTGATGAGATGGGCCAAGTTTGGAAGGAAGTTTTGGGAGACGTTGGATGTTTCAAGGAGTGGAAATGAAGGAGACTTTAGCCCTTTTGAGATATGAGTTTGGAAGGCTCTAAACATGGGATGATGTGACCAAAGGCTAGCCATGGGAACATGGCAATATGAAGCTTGGAATCGTCGGCCATGGATGCTAAATTCAGAGACAGAAGTAGTGATATAGAAGAAGAAGAAGAAAAATAAAAAGAAATTGTGCAAAATAAATGCCATCTCACCAAAGTTTGTAATTCTCGTTTGTCCACCCTCTCCTCTTTATCTATCGTTTTGCCTTTTACGAAGAAATTTATCATATGAGACAAAAGCAAATGCCGTAGGCATGGCAAATTTTTATTTGAATGTGTAAACATGAATTATAAATATTATTAAAAAAAAATAAAAAAAGTACTTAATAAATATAATATTATTGTTTGAAAAATATAATATAAAATAAAAATTAAATTTAATTAGTTTAATATATTCTTACCATAAATAATATTTAAATAAATTATTTTATTAAATTATAATCTAAACAAATCATATTAAATGAAATTCACATATCAGTCTTTATTTCAAATTTGAATAACAATTAAGTCCTTTTTTTTTATTTAATTGCAAAATTGCATTAAACAGCTTGACACAAACAGCATCAGAAGAGCTTAGCTCTGCATGAGGGAGCAAAATCCAATTACAATTACAATTGCATGAAGGAGATGCATCCTTTTCCTGTACTTTTTGCCATTCCCGCCTTTCAAGGGCAATTTTGTCATTAAAAAATATTTTATCAGAATCAAAGATAGAACAACTTGGCATTTTACTTAAACTTAAAACAGGAATAATTTGTGAATTTTGCTAAACATCAGGAAATTGATGGTAATTATTATTATTATTATTATTATTATTATTATTATTATTATTATTATTATTATTATTTCATCTGTTTCTAATAAAAAAATTAAAAAATATGTTTAGAAATATTTTTTTATTTTTAATTAATAAAGGTAAAAATTAATATAATTTATTTTTAAGTCGTTTTAAAAAGTAAATTTTCAATAAAATAATAAATTCATGCTAAAAAGTACAATATAAATATTATTACTATTATTATAAAAAAATAATACAAAGAAAGTTACTAATAAAATTACAATTAAAAATTATCATTAATATTTTATATCAAAAAAAAATTACTAAAAAATTATTGATAAATTACTAATAAAAATAAATTATTATTAAAAATAAAAATATTACCAAATAGTACAAATAAAAATAAATTATTGAACCGTTAACTTGTTATAGTAAAAATTACTTAAAAAATAAATTATCAATAAAATTAAAGTGGGATAAAGCTCTATAAAAAAATTAAAAAAAAATTAAAAAAGCCATAGAATAAGAAAATAAAAAATAAAGAATAAGGATTTATTTCTAAATTTAAAAAGAAAACGTAATATTCTTCACCACAAATTTTAAAGTTCACGATTTACAACCGGATTCCATTCCACAATTTAGATAATAGGTTTTTTTTTTTTCAGTGCAAAAAACTTCATTGCATTAAGAAGCCAATTGGCATTAGAACACCAAAAATTCATCAGCAATGGCGGGGGGTATGCAGCCCAGGTAACAGGCAACTTCCCCTGTTTATAAAGCTTGGCAATACAATCCGCTGCTCTATTTGCTTCTCTAACAATATGCACAAAGGAAACAAAACAACACCTCTGTTGGAGAGATTTGATCACAGCTATTGTTGCTTCAATTGCCCACTGAACATTTTGATTAGTGGGCTGCAATAAGAATAGCAGAATTAGACTCAACCACCATGGGAGCCAGCCCATAGTTTTGGCCACTTGAAGAGCTAGCAGCACTGCCTGAGCTTCGCCTGCCAAAGGAGAGCTGGAAAAAACTCTTTTTACATCTCCATTAACCAACTTACCAAAATTATCTCTAACAATCATAGCAACATATGCTACCTACTCACCGCTATCCCAACTAACATCAGTATTAAATTTAAGTTGGCCTTGCAAGGGAGAGATCCAAATCTGGATACTTGAATTTCGCAGGGCAAACCTATCATCAGAGCCTGACAAAGACTTAACCAAGTTCAATTCTTGCATAGTCAAGTAAATATTTCGGTGAGCTTCAATGGGATTAGGCTGGCAGTGATCAAACACGGCTTTATTACACCCCTTCCATATGGTCCAGCAAGTTTCAACAATAGAAACTAAGCATTGACGCTCGTTCTTTAGACTCTAAACCATTGTAGTACACCACTGAGAAAAAGAGGTAAAGCCAATAGCACTTGGTTGGTAGCCACATGGACTCAAAAACCAAGTTGCTTGAGCATGGTCGCAAAAGAAAAGAGTATGCTCCACTGTTTCAATATCGGAAATACAAATAGGACACATTGGATCCACTGGCAAACCTCTATGAGTAAGGCTTTCTCTAGTTGGAATAGCATTAAGCAAAATTCTCCATAAAAAAGTTTTGATTTTTAACTGAACAGATAAGTTCCAAAGAGCCTTCCACGCTTCTACTAGAATAAGCATGGAATGTGCTGGATTGGTCATAGAGAAATGAGAATCTTGTTGAATCAGCATTCTGTAGCCAGACATGACTGAGTATATCCCTATGCTATCATAATGCCACACAACAAAGTCCTTCGTTCCTAAGGGAGCCACAGGAATAGTTTGAATAGCTTTACACACTTCTTCGTTAAATAGAAGAGATAACAACTGATTATTCTAACTAAGATTTGCATGATTGATAAGGTCAGAGACCCTAAGTAATATGAATTGGACAATTTAGAGGTCTCTGAACCTTGAAATCTACAATACCAGGGACCCAAGGGTCTTCCTAAATCAGAATATGAGTTGGACAATTTAGAGGTCTCTGAACCTTGAAATCTACAATACCAGGGACCCAAGGGTCTTCCTAAATCAGAATCTTACTACCATCAGCAATGTTTTGTCGTACACCTTTCCTAAGCACTTCCCTGCCTGCAATTAAACCCTGCCAAACCCACGAAGATCTTGACCTCATAGGAGAATTCTAAATAGACGAATGAGGATAATACAAGCCTTTGATGATTCTTGCCCACGTACTATTAGGATTTGTTATAAGTCTCCAAGTCTGTTCTGCCAAGCAAGCTAGATTGATCATTTCAAGGTTTTTGAAGCCAACTCCTCGAAATTTTAACTCAAATGCTTTAGTCCAAGTCACCCAATGAATTATTCTCTCCTCCTCATTTCTACCCCACTAAAAATTTGAAATCAAGCTAGTAAGCTGACGACAGAATCCTTTTGGATATTTGAGAATACTCATCAAATAAGTTGGGATAATGTCGACCTCGTGTAACTCAAAATGAGCATTGATTTTAATAATAACAAAACCCAACTAAAATCTATCTAACTCAATTTTAAGTGATGTGTAGATTCTTTCTCTTATTCATGAAAAATCTTTGAGGTTGCATCTAAGGAGGAAAAACACTCAAAGGCATCTCAAGATGAATCCAATTTGAGAGAGAACAAGATTATGAAAGCTAAGACTCAAAGTAAAGGTATGAAAGTCATAGAGTTAGGAATTGAGTCTTAGAACTTGTGCAAAAAGAATAGATAAAAGTTTAGTCAATTGGAGCTCAAAATTAATTTTTCTTTCAATTACTTTATAAAAATTTCTCTCATCATGACCTTAGATATTGCTATTGGAATATATATTTCTCTTAAGGTCTAAATTAGATTTTTAAAAATTACAATTTGAAACAGGCATCTGGTAAATTAATTTGCTAACTTGTTTGCTAAAATATTAGTTTGTTAATGTGTTTGCTAAAATTATAGTTTGCTAACTAGTTTACTACTGTCGGCAAAAATTTCATTAGTTTGCTAAATGATCAGAGTTATTCTACTTCGTACAAAAAGACAAAATAACAGTTATTTTGCCTAGAACAGAGTGTATAACATTCTAAAAAGATTTCAAATAGTTTAAAATGATATGAGAGTATAAATACACTTTCTTTACTTCATTTTACACTTGATGAAAGCTTACAATTGCACTCCAATCTTGATTTTTCATTTATTGCTTTCATTCAAGAGCTTTAAAGTGTTTGAGCTACCATTGGCAAATCAACTCATCTCTTCTATATAGTTTGATTTGTATTGAGTGAGAGTGAGTGTTAAAACATTAAATTGCATTTAAGAGAGGTTGTACAAGCACCTATTGAAGCTTGTGAGTGTGAGTGTTTGAGATAGCACTTGTTAAGGGTTCAAGCTACCTTGGTAAAAGCTTAGTGTTGAAGAATTTGTAAAAGGCTTTTGGTCTCTTGCCTTTAAAAGAGCAAATAGTGGAGAGAAGACTCAAAGAGGGTTCTCAGAGAGAGTAGATGTAGGCTAGTTAAGCCGAACCACTATAAAAATCATTGTGTTTGATTTCTCTAACCTTAATCTCTTCACTTTTGTGTAATTTAATTTCTATGCATGATATTGAATGTTGATTGAATAGATTAAGTTTATATACTTAAAGATATATTGAGTAGGTTGAGAAATTAGTTGAATATTTTGTAATGCATGTTATGTCAAAAATTGCTATAAATATTGATTGAAGCTTGAATTGCAATTTAGGGACATATTCTTGAAACACATATCACTTTCACTATATATGTAGGAGCACCTAGTTGAACAAAGCCACAATTTTTCATTAGGCTACAAGCAAGGGCCAAAAAATTGTTTAAGTCCAATTCACCCCCCTCTTGGACTATTTTGGGACAACAAATTGGTATTAGAGCTTGTCTCTCTTGCTGAAGGTGTCACAACCTTGGAGTGATCCCCAATGGCTGGTTCATCTAGCAACACTGCCGATATACCTGCGCCACTAGCTGAAGGCTACTCAATTACTAGACCACCACTCTTCAATGGCACTAATTACTCATTTTGGAAAGTTAGAATGAGAAATTTCATACAATCTGTAGATATTGATGCATAGAGAATTATTAAAAATGGTCCATATGTTCCTAAAAAAAATGGTCAAGGAAATACTAAAGTTCCTAAAAATGAAGATGAATATGATGACAATGATTAGAAGAAAATTTCTGTAAATGCTAAAGCTATTAATATTTTGCATTGCTTACTTGACCTTAATGAATACAATCGTATTTCAGGATGTCAAACTGCTAAGGAAATTTGGGATAAGCTTAAGGTCACTTATGAAGGAACGGATGTCATCAAGGAATCCAAAGCAAACCTCCTTATCCGAGATTATGAGCTATTTGAAATGAAGCCAGGAGAATCAATTGCGAATATGAGTACAAGGTTTATCGATCTTGTCAATCTTCTCAAAGCACTTGGTAAAAGATTTGAGGAAGCCAAACTTGTGAAGAAAATTCTTAGATCACTTCCAAAGTCTTGGGAAGCAAAGACTACGGTTAAACAAGATACCAAGGATTTTAAAACATTCACCTATGATGAACTCATTGGATCTCTTATTGCACATGAGATGGTATATAAGAAAGATAAAGTTGAAAATGAGCAAAAGAAGAAGAAAAGCATTGCTCTCAAGACAAATAAGGATGAAGAGAAGAAGAAAGGAGTTGTACTTAAAGTTGACTCAAGTGACAACTCAAGTGCTTCAAGTGATGATGATGATGAAATGACTATGCTTGTAAGAAAATTCAAAAGAGCTTTCAAGAAGGGAGGAAGTAAATACAAGAAATTCTTGAAAAAGTATACTCCCAAGGATAAACGTTTCAAGGAATCAATAAAAGAAATTGTATGTTATGAATGTCACAACCAGGACATATCAAGCCCAAATGTCCATTGCTCGAAAAGAAGAAAGAAAAAGAAGACAAGAGCAAGAAAGCTATGAAAGTTGTATGGAGCAACAAAGATGAATCTTCAAATGATGAATCAAGTGACAAAGAGACTGCTCATCTTTGTATGATGGCATTTGAAGAGAAAGTCGAAAGTTCACAAAAGGAAGAAGAAAGTGATAATGAGGTAAATTCTCTTGAACCTCCTAATGTAGAGGAACTTGAACTTGCATTTGCTAAAGTGTATGATGAATATAGAAAATATAAGAGAAAATGCACTAAAATGAATTTAGAAATTAAATCATTGAGATCACAAAATATTGCTATGCCCAATGTGTATAAAGAAAATGAATTTTATAAAGGAAAAATTTCTTTGTTTAAAGAGCTAGATTTGGAGTTGAAAAACTCAAAAGAAACTTGTGAAAAGCTCATTGAGAAAAATAAGGTTCTTGAAGCTAAAATATAATCTTTGACAAATGATTTGGCAAAATTTACAAAAGGAAAAGAAACTCTAGATGTACTTCTTGGAAACCAAAGAATTTCAAATGAAAAATATGAGATTCGTTTTGACGGTTTCATGAACTATGGTAAATACAAGAATCATTTCATTAAAGCATCTATATCCTCCTTGCCTAATGTCACATGTTATTATTGCAATAAAAGAGGTTATATGATTAGTTCTTGTGCACTTAAGAAGGGTTTCCTTAAGGTAAAGAAGGTATGGGTGCCAAAGGGAACCTTACCTAAAGTCACTAGCCCCCAAGGACCCAAAGTTGCTTGGGTACCTAAAGCTAAATAATTAAATTTCAGGTTTGTTTCAAAGGGATGAAGGAAGTGAAAAATGGTATATAGTTAGTGGTTGTTCAAAACACATGACTGGTGAAAGGAGTTTTCAAAAATCACAATGGTAGATGGAGGACATGTGAAATTTGGAGATAAAGGAAAGGGAAAAATAATTGGAAATGGCACAATTGGAACCAAACCTTACATCGAAGATGTATCACTTGTTGAAGGCTTGAAATACAACTTGCTAAGTGTAAGCCAACTTTGTGATAAATGTTTTGAGGTAAAGTTCACTTCTTCTCATTGTACAAGTAATAACTTAGATAATGACACATTGTTCATTGCCAATATATCTAATAATGTTTACTTGCTTGACTTGAATAACTTTGAAACTAATCATGGTACATATCTAGTATCTTTTGATGATTTTAGTTATTTGTGGCATAGAAGATTAGGACATGCAAGCATGCATACACTGTCAAAATTGTCTAAGAAAGAACTTGTTAAAGGTCTTCCTAAGGTTAACTATGAAAATGAATTTCAATGTAAGGCATGTGCACTCGGAAGGCATACTAGAGCATCTTTTAAATATAAAAATGTTGTTTCCACTACTAGGCCATTAAAATTGTTTCATCTTGATTTGTTTGGAGCCGTGTCTCTTGCTAGTCTTGGTGGGAAGACATATGCTTTAGTTATTGTTGATGATTATTCAAGATATACATGGACATTCTTCCTTGCTCACAAAGATAAAACTTTTGAGAAATTCACCTCTTTTAGTAAAATGGTTCAAAATGAAAAAGGTTTTTGCATCACATCTATAAGGAGTGATCATGGAACTGAATTTGAAAATCATTTATTTGAGAAATATTGTGATAAACATGGAACCAACCATAACTTTTCAGCTCCTAGAACTCCACAACAAAATGGGATTGTAGAAAGGAAAAATAGGACTTTGCAAGAAATGACTAGAACCATGTTGAATGAAAATAATTTGCCAAAGTATTTTTTGGGCTGAAGCTATTAATACTTCTTACTATGTGTTGAATAGAATTTTGATTAGACCAATTTTGGAAAAGACCCCTAATGAGTTTTGGAAAGGAAGAAAACCAAATATTTCATATTTCCGAGCATTTGGATGTAAGTGCTATATCTTAAATAACAAGAAGGATAACTTGAAGAAATTTGATGCTAAATCCGATGAAGAAATTTTTCTTGGGTACTCAACAAAGAGTAAAGCATATAGAATGTTTAATAGAAGAACATTAGTTATTGAGGAAACTATTCAAGTTTTCTTTGATGAGGCTAACCCTTCTATTAGAAAGAAAGATGTTTTTGATGACAATAATGAGCAGGTGTTTGGAAAAGAAAATGTAAAATCAAGTCAAAAAATGGAACAAATTGATGACAAAAATGAAAAAACTCAAGGAGATACCACAATAGATGTACATAATGCCAACAATGATCAAATCAATGAAGAAATGCCAAATTTGGAAGAATTACAAGTGAATAAACCCCAACATGAAGATTTACCTAAAGAATGGAGATTCCATGGAAATCATCCCTAAGAAGACATCATTGATGATCCATCTCAAAGGATGATGACTAGAGCACAATTGAGAAAATATTTTGGTAATGTTGCTTTTTTTTCACAAATTGAACCTAAATGTTTTGAAGAAGCTAAAAATGAGGAAAGTTGGATTCTTGTCATGCAAGAAGAACTCAATCAATTTGAGAGAAACAAAGTTTGGAATTTGGTTCCTAAACCTAAAAATCATTCAATTATTGGTACTAAATAGGTTTTTAGAAACAAAATGGATGAAAAAGACAATGTTGTTAGAAACAAAGCTAGACTAGTGGCTCAAGGGTACAACCAAGAGGAAGGTATTGATTTTGATGAAACCTTTGCTCCGGTTGCTAGAATTGAAGCTATTAGAATTTTGTGTGCCTTTGCATGTTACAAGGATTTTATGCTTTTTCAGATGCATGTCAAGAGTGCATTTTTAAATGGTTATATTGATGAGGAAGTGTATGTTGCACAACCTCTGGGCTTTGAAAATCATGAGTATCCAAATCATGTTTATAAACTTACTAAAGCTTTATATGGTTTAAAACAAGCTCCTAGAGCATGGTATGAAAGGCTTAGTAAATTCCTTTTACAAAATGATTTCCAAAGAGGCAAAGTGGACACAACACTTTTTGTTAAAAAGCATCATAATGATATGCTCATTGTGCAAATATATGTTGATGATATAACCTAGAGCATGGTATTGAAGGCTTAGTAAATTCCTTTTACAAAATGATTTCCAAAGAGGCAAAGTGGACATAACACTTTTTGTTAAAAAGCATTATAATGATATGCTCATTGTGCAAATATATGTTGATGATATAACCTAGAGCATGGTATGAAAGGCTTAGTAAATTTCTTTTACAAAATGATTTCCAAAGAGGCAAAGTGGACACAACACTTTTTGTTAAAAAGCATCATAATGATATGCTCATTGTGCAACTATATGTTGATGATATAATTTTTGGTGCTACTAAAGAATCTCTTTGCAAGAAACTTTCTAAGATTATGCAGAATGAATTTGAGATGAGCATGATGGGGGAGCTCATATTCTTCCTTGGACTTCAAATTAAGCAAATGAAAGATGGCATCTTCATAAATCAATCAAAGTACATCAAGGATATGTTGAAGAAATTTAAAATGGAAGATTTGAAGAGCATTGGCACTCCTATGAGTTCAACAATTAAAATGGACAATGATGAAAAAGGTAAAGAAGTAGATACAAAGCTTTATAGAGGTATGATTGGCTCTCTCTTGTATCTTACTGCATTTAGACTAGACATACATTTTAGTGTTTGCTTGTGTGCAAAATTTCAACCATGTCTAAAAGAATCCCATCTAAGTGCAGTAAAAAGAATCTTCAAATACCTCATTGGCACACACTCAATTGGTTTAATATATCCAGAATGTAAATCATTCAATCTTGTAGGTTATAGTGATTCAGATTTTGCTGGAAGTAGATTGAATAGAAAAAGTACTTCAGGTACTTGTCAATTTCTTGGTTTTGCAGTAGTTTCTTGGCACAATAAGAAACAAACTTCAGTGGCTCTATCTACAGTTGAGGCTGAATATATAGCTGCTGGTAGTTGTGTTGCTCAAATTTTATGGATTAAACAACAATTGGAAGATTTTGGTTTAAAATATAATCTTGTTCCAATTAGGTGTGACAACACAAGTGCTATAAACTTGATCAAAAATCCAGTCCAACATTCAAAAACAAAACATATTGAGATCAGACATCATTTTATTAGAGATCATGTTTAAAATGGAGATATCAAAATTGAATTTGTTGCCTCTAAAAATCAACTTGCAGATATTTTTACAAAACTACTCAATGAGGAAACCTTTTGCAAAATTAGAAGGGAAATTGGTATGAGTGAACCACTTGCTTAAAATTCAAGTCATATAGATTTAACATATTTGCATATTGTCTAATTTGTGAGTAATTTGCTGTGATATTAAGTTGCTAAGAAAACTCTATATAACAGTAGCTAACTTATTTTTGTACTCGTAAAAATTAGTTTACTAAGTTGTATGCTACTGTTGCGTGCCTAAAATTAGTTTGTTGTATCGTATACTGTTCAAATTTTAAGCCAAAAAGTGTCTGTGCTTTGAACTTTCTGCGTGCCAATGAATGTACTTACTCATTTACATATTTTTTGCAATATCATATATATATATATATATATATATATATATATATATATACACACACACACATTAAAATAAAATAAAATTCAAATAAAGTAAACTAGAAGAGAAAAAGCGCAGGACTTAAGAAAAATCAATTTTACATCCACTGCTACACGAAACCTCAGCCCTTCAGTTTCTTCTCTCGCCATGCCCGACTCCTCTCTTACTGTCTTATTGGTTCTCCGTACCAATCTTACCTATTTTTTTCACTTTATCAAATTTTTTTTCATTATACCGACCCATCTTCTTCGAGCGACTCTCTCACTCTCAAATTCCTCACTCATTCCTCATTGCGTTGGAACCCATTTTTCCCGACTCCTCACTGCTTCTAATTCGCCATTCATGGCCCGCACCAAAAAAAAAACTCCAGCCGCAGCCTCACCATCCTCTTCTTCATCTGAAGAACTCCTTGTTGCTGCCTTAAAGAAGAAATTGAAAGAAAAGAGGAAAACACCTGTAACTGATTCCAATAGTGTACCCTCTGACCCATCTAAGGAAGTTGAACCTGCAGTGACGGCACCAGAAAAGAAAAGGGGAAGGAAAGTGCATGGGATTGACATTTAGCGTGAAAAGTGAGCTTCAAAATCATCGGGTTCTCTCGTTGACAAAGCGCTTCTAGACTATAAGTTCATAAAATGGGACAATTTTGATTAGGTTGATTTTCAATTTAAGGAACTCTTTGAATTTCAAGAATGGTTGACTGTGTGTGAATGCACTGATGTTTATTATCCTAGACTAGTCCAAGAATTTTATAGAACTTTAAAAATTATCGATGAAGAAGACAGATTTAAGGTTTCTTTGAATGACTGAGTGTATGATGTTTCTGTTGCCCATGCCTTAAAATTGTAGAATGATGGAAATAAAATCTCTGCTCATAGCGATGTTGCTAGAGTTCCAGGTTTTAATTTGACTAAATTTGAAAGTGAAGTTTTTTCCTGCCAACACTGCCACTAGTGAAAAATCCACTAGCACTAAAGCCCTTCAGCACATTAAAATTATTCACAGTATGGTGAATTATATCTTTTGTCCTAATCTGGCAGCTATGGATATTTGAGTTATTTGGATATGTGCATCATGTGGCATATTGTTAATAAAGTGAGAATGAATTTGGCCTATCTGATTTTCAAGAATATGTGTGAAGCTTATGGAATTGGTAAATTACCCTATGCACACCTCTTAACTGCCTTGTTTAGAGAGTTGGATATAAATGTCTCTAAGGAAAGTTCTAGGGCAGATTTAATTATACTTAGAGAAATTCATTCTGATACTGATGGCAGAAAGAAACGTTTTGAAAAAGGTAGATCTTCTAAAGCTAAAGTTGATTCAGATTTCAAAAGTGAGATTATGAGTGAGCTTCAAGGGCTGAGAACATTTATTAATGAGAAATTCAGTACATTAAATCAGTCTATTAAACTTCTAAGAAAGTTTGTGGATATTATTGATTACAAAGTAAGCCATTTACTTACTCAAAATGAGGAGTTAAAGAAACAGATTGCATATCTTAAGCAGGCATAGGGAACTGATTTTGCAACTAGAGTTGAGACTGATGCACATGCAGGTGATCCTTCTACTCATGATGGTAGTGCATTTGATCATGGTAATGTTGAGTGTGGAAGCACTAGACTTGGTGAGTCTACTACTGCTGTAGAGCATGAAAGTGAACAGGTTACAAAACCTGCAGTTGAACCTATTGTTGAGGGTGATAGTGAACAGGTTGTAGAACCTGTAGTTGAACCTACTGTTGAACTTGAGAGTGAACAAATTGTAGAACCAGTAGTTGAGTCTACACAAAAAAAGGAAGATTCTCTAAAGGATCAGGAGAAGAGTGCTCCACCTAAGCTTTCTACAGCTGAAGCTTCTCAAGCTAAGAAGAGAAAGAAAAGAGTTAAGTCAACATTGTCCAATCCATATCAGACTCTGGCTGCTGCTCTTCAAAGCCCATTTGATGAGGATGAATCACAGGAGCATTAGTCTTTGGCTGACCAAGTTTCTCAGTCACCTACTGCCAAACCCTCCAAGAAGAAAATAGTGCCTTCCAAAGCTATTCGAAGGAGTAAAAGACTTAATGTTTAGAAAATGATATGCTTTTTTAGTTTACTAATATGTTTACTACTGTTGTTAAATGCTTTTTCAGTTTGCTACTGTTTACCTTACTATTTTTCAGTTTGTGCTTACTTGGCTCTTTTTGGATTAATATCTCATGTTTCCTTTTTGGCTGATGACAAAAGGGGGAGAATGGATGTGTGCTTTGAAAATGAATGTATGCTTATGTTTTAGAAGTGTGTATGCAAACTATTGTGGCTTATGTGTGCAAACTATTAAGTTTAACATTTTGCATATTGAAATTATGGATATCTTATGAATATTTCTTGTAGCATAAATTCAGGGGGAGTTTTGTATAGTTGTTAATACTTTGATTTTTTGAACTTGTGTGCATACATTTAAGGGGAGTAATTTCCGCATACTAACATGCTTGGTTATACATAAACTTACTCACACTTTTATTTATTCTTGATTGATAATTCAATTGAGTTTTGTCATCATCAAAAAGGGGGAGATTGTTGACCCCGTGTAGCTCAAAATGAGCATTGATTTTGATGATAACAAAACTCAACTAGAATCTATCTAACTCAATTTTAAGTGATGTGTAGATTCTTTCTCTTATTCATGAAGAATCTTTGAGGTTGCATCTAAGGAGGAAGAGCACTCAAAGGCATCTCAAGATGAATCCAAGTTGAAAAAGAACAAGATTATGAAAGCTAAGACTTGAAGTAAATGTATGAAAGTCATAGAGTTAGGAATTGAGTCTTAGGACTTGTGTAAAAAAAATAGATAAAAGTTTAGTCAATTGAAGCTCAAAATTAATTTTTCTTTCAATTACTTTATAAAATTTTCTCTCATCATAACCTTGGATATTGCTATTGGAATATATATTTCTCTTAAGGTCTAAATTAGATTTTTAAAGATTACAATTTCAAACAGGTATCTGATAAATTAGTTTGCTAACTTATTTGCTAAAATACTAGTTTGCTAATGTGTTTGCTAAAATTATAGTTTGTTAACTAGTTTACTACTGTCGTCAAAAATTTCATTAGTTTGCTAAATAATCAGAGTTGTTCTACTTCATACAAAAAAATAAAATAATGGCTATTTTGCCTAGAACATAGTGTATAACGTTCCAAAAAGGTTTCAAACAGTTTAAAATGATCTGGGACTATAAATACACTTTATTTACTTCATTTTACACTTGATGAAAGCTTACAATTACACTCCAATCTTGATTTTTCATTTATTGCTTTCATTCAAGAGCTTTAAAGTGTTTGAGCTACCATTGGCAAATCAACTCATCTCTTCTATATAGTTCGATTTGTATTGAATGAGAGTGAGTGTTAAAATATTAAATTGCATTTAAGAGAGGTTGTACAAGCACCTATTGAAGCTTGTGAGTGTGAGTGCTTGAGATAACACTTGTTAAGGGTTCAAGCTACCTTGGTAAAAGCATAGTGTTGAAGAATTTGTAAAAGGCTTTTGGTCTCTTGCCTTTAAAAGAGCAAATAGTGGAGAGAAGACTCAAAGAGGGTTCTTTGAGAGAGTGGATGTAGGCTAGTTAAGTCGAACCACTATAAAAATTATTGTGTTTGATTTCTCTAACCTTAATCTCTTCACTTTTGTATAATTTAATTTCCATGCATGATATTGAATGTTGATTGAATAGATTGAGTTGATATACTTAAAGATATATTGAGTAGATTGAGAAATTAGTTGCATATTTTGTGATGCATGTTATGTCAAAAATTACTATAAATATTGATTGAGGCTTGAATTGCAATTTAGGGACATATTCTTGAAACACATATCACTTTCACTATATATATAGGAGCACCTAGTTGAACAAAGCCACAATTTTTCATTAGGCTACAAGCAAGGGCCAAAAAATTGTTTAAGTCCAATTCACCCCCCTCTTGGACTATTTTGGGACAACATATAACATTAAGAACAATTTTAATCATTATTTCCCGACCTACTTGAGATAAAAGAGCCTGCTTCCAAGATTGAGCCTTTGCAATAATCCTCTCCTCTACAAAATTCTGATATAGAATCTTTGATCTACCTTAAAAGGATGGAAGACCAAGATATTTATCTTCAATTGTCATTTCCCTCATATTGAACAAGCTGAGAATTCTCTATCGCAGTTGGTGATTAACCTTGTTGCTAAAGAAGATACTTGATTTATGGAAGTTAACTTGTTGACCCGTGGCTTTTGAGTACTTGATCAACACTTCCTTAATTATCTTTGCCTCATACAAGCTTGCTCTTCCAAAAAGCAACGTATCATCAGCAAAAAATAAATTATTGATCAGAGGGGCGCTTCTCAATAGTCTCAAACCTTTGAGATGTCCTTCTTATTTTTCCTTAGCATTCAAACAAGATAGAGCTTGGGTAACAAAGAGAAACAGGTATGGAGACGATGGTTCTCCCTGCCTTAGCCCCCTAAAAGGCTTCAAGGGCTATATTGGTTCCCCATTTATCAGAATAGAGTAACTAACTATTATAACGCATTGCATAACTCTTTGGACCCAAATGGGACGAACCCAAATTGCAGGAGGGCTTTTCCAAGAAAGGCCATTCAACTTGATCATAAGCTTTATGCATGTCTAGCTTTATAGCCATTGAAAGAAATCTGCTGTGAGATGATCTTAAATGCTGGAATGCCTCATGGGCAATTATGAAATTATGCTATATTGCTCTTCTATGGATGAAAGAAGATTGATCCTACCAAATGAGAAAATTCATCCAAGGTTGAAGACGATTAACAAAAAGTTTAGAGATCCTATAGATGAAATTACATAGGCTAAATTAATTAACATTAACAGGGCTTTTACACTTAGGAATTAGGACCACATTAGTTATATTCATCTCTTTCAAAAGAAACCAGAGTAAAAGAAACTCTTTACAGCATTACAAACATCCCCACCCATAATATCCCAGTTCTGTTGGTAGAAGATGCCAGAAAAGCCATATGGTCCTAGAGCTTTTAAGCCTCCTTACTAAAAAATGTCCCTTTTCACTTCTTCATCAGTCACTTGAGTCATAAGCAAATTATTCATATCATCAGTGACTATATGAGGCAAAAGATTTATTACTTCCTCTACATTAGCAGAAGCATTACTTATGTAGATTCTTTAAAAAAAATTAGTGATTTCAATTTGAATTTCAGCCTTTGATTCTAACCATTTCCTCTCACTGTTCCTCAGCTTCATAATGAGATTTCACTGCCTCTTCTAGATAGCTGTTAAATGGAAGAAATGGTTATTTCATCACCCTCCATCAGCTAGTTAATTATGGACCTCCACTTTCAATGAACCTCTTCGCTGTGCCAAAGTTTTTGCAAACAGGGAAGAAGTTGTTCCACCTCTCTGTTACTTTCCTCTGTAGTATTATTGTACACCTCTTCCAACTGCTTTTTAATTCTTTTCATTTCTTCTCTATCCCCTCTAAAGGTCCTGGTATTCCATCGACTCAGCTCAATAGTGCAGTAATTTAGCTTTTGCACTACTACAAACATAAGAGATCTCACAATATCTTGATGCCAAGTCGAAGACACAACTGACTAACAATTAGAATTTTACAACCATTCAGCTTCAAAACAGAAGAGACTTCTCCTCTTACTTCTGCATTCTTCAGTTAAGAGAATTAAAGGCCTATGATCTGAGCCAAGAAGAGCTTCATGAACTACTACATCCTCTGGAAAAATTTCTCACCATTCCACCATAAACACCGCTCTGTCTAGTCTCTCTTGGATGGATCCCTCTCCATATTGTTTATTATTCCAAGTATGCCAAGACCCTTTGTATTCTAAATCCATAAACCGGAAATCATTGAGGAATTCCATAAACTTAGAAACTTGAGAAGATCTGACAACATTACCTCCATTCTGATAACATTGCCTGCATTCTTTTCCTGTTGATAAGTTATAGCATTGAAGTCACCTAAGCACAGCCACAGTCCAAAACAAGTAGAATTAAGCAGCTTTATATCTTGCCAGAAATCTCTTCTTTCACTCCTAACCGAAGTACCATACACCAGAGTACAGCACCACCTCATACTAGGGTCACCTGTTTCCATAACTAAGTCAATAAAATTTTCACACACATTTGAAATAAAAAAACTCTTATATCATCCTTCCACCAGAGAGCCAGAACTCCTGCAAACAAATCAGGTCAATATAAAATGAGGAGCTGAAACCATTTCGCCTGAGCAACCTTTCAAAATATTGCCTCTTATTCTTTGTCTCCATTAGATATACTAAGGAAGGGCTATATTTTGGAATGTGCTCTCTTAAAGCTCGAACTATCCAACGATGCCCAATCCCCTAACAGTTCCAAGATATGGCAATCATGGCTCCTTTGGTGGCCTTTGGCCAACCATTGAGGCCTTAGAAGAGATATCAATATCAACTGATTCATTCACTTCCAATAGTGTCACAGAATGAAATGTTGCCTCATCTTGATAAGCTTGATTTTGCTTCCTACCTAGCAAAGAAGTTGATTATTCTCAAGCCTTATGTTTCCACTTTCTTGCAATATTTGGAACCTGCATTATAGCAGCTTCATCCATTGTAGGATGACTCCCAATAATATGAGCACATGAATTTCCATCATCAACAGTAGAATTTTCATCCTATCACAGAGCTAGGTCAAGTCTTGAAAAGAGAGGATTTTCTTTAGTTATGCCAAGAATTTCCCTTATCTCCTTCAAGTTTGGGCCTGCCATAATGGCCCCAGGTTTGAATAGGCTACTAGCTAAGTGAACAAACATGTCAAAAGGTTTTGGATCCACCATAACTGGGTTTTTAAACTCTGATATATTTAATTTGGGCAAGCTTTCCTGATAGGATTTCTTCCCTAGAGCCCTGTTCTCTAATTGAGCTTGATTAGAGGGGGCCCCAATTACACTCTTAGCCATAGAAGTCCTAGCTCTTTTAAAGCCCACTAAACCTTTGTTTCTTATATTAAGATAGAATTCTTCCCTCAAAGAGATGTCCGGATTCAAGGAACACTTCTCTAGACTCTTTTACTAAGATAGGAGGCAGGTGGTTGGCTTTCATTAATGCTATGACCAGAGATATCCCTAGAAGGAAATGGACAGATAGAAGGAATTATGGCAGTTGTCTATAGCATCTTATCTGACATAAGACCCTTCCCCTTGTTCTAAAAGTCCTTGGTTAGTGTAGCATCTGTAGGATTAAGGATTCTCGAGCTCCCAAAACCTATTATACTGTTGCTATCCATACCATCGCAATTAATGATAGTTAAAAGAGGTTTGTCTGGATGAGGCAGAGGAGCATGAGAAGAATGCGCCACATAGAAAAGAAGGGCATTGATAAAGATTTTATAAGGTTTGGTAGAGGTCAAGAAAATTTGGGTTTGGGCACGAAGGTTCAATAGAAGCAAACCTGGATGTAATTTGAGAGATGGAAACACCACTTAGATTATGCGAAAAAGGCAACTTTGCTATAAGACTAGGACTATACTTGAGACGACCAACCATGAAAGCCCCTTGCCGTTCACTATAGTCTCTAAAAACATGCCCTATGATTCCACATCCAAAGCAAAATAGAGGCAGCTTCTCATACTTGAATCTAATCCAAAATTTCTTTTCATCCCTCTTTGAGCTAAAAAATTGGTTATCAAGAGCTTGTTAATCTATGCCCATGCCCTCTCGCATATAGGAATCCCAATTAGCCCCTTCACATACCATCGGTTCCATATACATCAAACCCTTAAACAGCTTCCCTATCCATTCAGCATTCTCTTGATTCCAATTTGATGGAGAAAGTCTATGGACTTGCACCCAAAAAGTAACAGTAGAAAAATCTAGCTCTTCAATTGTTCGATCTGGTGGCCATTTGGCTAACACAATTAGATTGTTATCTATGGACCAGGGACCTGTATCAAAAACACCATCCTTCTCAGTTGAGTTTTCAAAGAGCAAAATAAAGCTTCCGTCTGGACCCCTCTTAACTTGAAAGTCAGAAGACATCTTCCACATCTTGCCTAATGAAATGGCCCGGCCTACTAGTGATATTGTCCGCTCTGGGCCGAAGCCCTCACGGTTTTAAAACACGTCGCTAGGGATTACGAACCGCTAACTTATAAACCCAGCATCTCTCTCGTGTTTTGCCGATGTGGGATTTGCCTAGGGTATTACAATCCATCCCCCTTATGGGACTCAGCGTCCTCGCTGAGGTTTGTCCCACCATCGCTCAAGGTTGCATGCGGAGCGGCTCTGATACCACAAATGTAATGGCCCAGCCCATAGCGGACAATATCACTAGTGGGCCGAGCCATTACATTAATGTAATGGCCCGGCCCACTAGTGATATTGTCCGCTCTGGGCCGAAGCCCTCACAGTTTTAAAACGCGTCGCTAGGGGTTACGAACCGCTAACTTATAAACCCAGCATCTCTCCCGTGTTTTGCCGATGTGGGATTTGCCTAGGGTGCTACACCTAATGTTGTCTTTAATACCCATGGATTATACCTTGTAGAAGCTATAACTTTTGCAACTAACTTTTTGTCTATGATTTGAGCCCCCATGTCCAAAGAGGATATTAACTCCAGAGATGGCTCTTCACAGGATAATGCTTCTGTCATATTTATAGTCTCATTAAGAACTGGCAAAGTTGTTTGTGTAGGCTGGTTTTGAGTTGATTGAGAAGATGAAGTACTCATGACAAAATAAGGAAGGAAGATAAGATAAGGAGAAAAGGGACATTGGGAAAAGGAAAACACAATTGATGACAGCAAACACAAGTTATGTGCAAACACAGAAGCTCCTTTTATAGGAAAGAAAAACATCCTTTGATATCATAGGTTTTAAGTCTGGCTCCAATTTTCAACCCAAAAAAAGTCTAAATAACCTAAGGGCATTAATGATAATTGAGGTACTAACAACCATCATCATCATCATCATCATCATCATAATAATAATAATAATAATAATAATAATATAATACATCGACAGGTAAAAGGATCTTAAAAATTAATTTAAAATTAAATTTAATAAATTTTTATAAAAAATAATAAAATATTTTTCTAACATCTAAAATAATAATTTTTCTCAAAAGTAATTTTTAAGCCATTAATCACACGTACTAATATATTAAAACCAAAACCATATAATACTTGAAAATGAAATCAAAGCACAAGTATTCTTTTTTAATCCTTGGGCCAAAAAAAAAAAAAAAACCTTCCATCTTTGAGTTGGACAAAATTTTTTTCTTTTCTTTTTCAAAGATAGAATATCTATTGATGAAGTCTTCAAGAAGGCAAATGATACAAAATAAAGAGTCAAGGCCAAGGGATGCTGTTCACTTGGCACTCCAATGATAAAGTTAGTACAAGGTGGAAGAGTTTAAAAATAAAAAATAATAATAATAAAAAAAAAAGAGAAGAAAGGAGTATAAAGAGTAGGAAATTATTTGAGTTCAGGAATGTTTTCTCAGATGTAGTACATGCTTATATATTTTTACTGTAGCAATGATAATTTAATAGGTGAATATCTATATTATGTGAGTTTGCTCTATTCAATTAGGTCTTTGTCAAAGGCTAAAATATGTGTCTCCGGAGGAAATTATAAAATTCTAACGTGTCTGAAGTAGAGGTGAGCAGATTTTGGTTCAAATTGAAAAATTGAATCAAATAGAATCAATTCGGTTTAATTGGTTCAGTTTTAAAATTCAATCAGTTCGGTTCAGTTTTATATTATAAAAATTTCGGTTATTTTGGTTCGATTTGATTTTGAAAGAAAAAAATTAATAAAATCGAACCGAACTGAATAGTAATTTTATATATTCAAATCGAATCGAATTGATTTTTGAATTGATTTATTTTTATGAGAAATTTATGAATTATATTTAATTTTTTATATATAAATTGTTTAATTTTATTGATTAATGATTATTAGGTTCAAACTAAAATTAAAATTAGACCAAATAACTTGAAAATCAAGTCTAAATTAAAAAAATAATCAAAAATCAAAACCGATTGATTTGAGCAGAATCAAACCGAAATAAAAGGATTCGATTCAATTTAATTTTTCATCCATTTCAGTTCGATTCGATTTCTAAAATATGTAATTCAATTTTTATAATTTAATTCGATTCGATTTAATTCAGTTTAAACCAATTGCTCACCCCTAGTCTTAAGTAACGGTAACCATGAATTAAATAAATGAAGATCTAGATACCATTTATACAATAGACTCTCAGCGTGTAAGTTAACAAATGCAGGTCTAGGTACCATTTATGTAATAGACTCTCAAACGCATTAATGGTATACAATTAACCTCGAGACCAAGCTTACCAACTGTCTTGTCTTCAGAGTAGCAAGGCTAAAAGCTCAAAATACGTTGGCAACCTAATATGGGGGTCACTCAAGTATGCGACCCCTTCGAGCAGTCATAGGAGATTTTTTTTTATTCGATTACCAACAGAACGACAAGGTTAACAAGTCTTCCAACTAATCCTCTTCAACGAGCCTACTTGTTAGCACGCCGGAATGGTCTGCAGGTCTGCATTTAGAATACCCATTTGTCCCCGTGCATTACACCCTCATGGAGCACACGAATTGCAAATAGCATGGTACATCTCAGGAAGACGTTATCAATCCGAGAGATCGGATGATTTATATTGAATCATCAAAATAAATTAATACGAAATTAATTAATCGATTTGAGAGACTAGAGAGAATTTTTTTCCTAACATAAATGCCAAGTTTGATGATGGATGAAGCTGCCAACTGCCATTGTTCCATCTGAAATAAGCAGCTACTGTAACTCGACCAATTGTTCGTCAGGTATATAGGTGAGTTTTTGAAACTCTGTATAACCTCAAAAGGATGGCCCTAATTCTGTCAAAACTATAAATACCCTACGGAAAAGTATAAATTAACATATATACAAATTAAACATTTCTGTAAACAACAAAAGGACAACAGAATTGTGGTGGAAAGTATGCTCAGGTGGCAAAGCTATTTACTCGATGGAGAGGTTAGCTTATTTTCCTCGGAGTCATGTCTTACGGAAGCATCCCCACCCATCAATTCCTGAAAGCCTTCAACCTTCACTGGTGGAGCCCTAGCAATGCTCATGTTCCTGCACTCAGATAAGCACATTTTAGAAGTGGAAATAAGGACTTGCAAGCAGTAATCAACCAAGTAAAATTCAATCTCTTTATGAATTTTCCTTACGGTGTCTGCATTTGAGGAACTTGCATGGATGTCAACTGCCTAAATTGATTGCTAGATTGTGCTTGGAGATTTGAAATTGCAGCAAGTTGTTGCTGACGGTACTGCAATTGTGGATGTCTGGAGTGGATGGCATTGAAGGCATTTCCATCCATTGGCAATTCTGATGGGTTTTCAATCTTCACTTGTACCATTGGTCTGTCCTTGTCCATATCCATTGCAGGGCGAGGAGTGGATGATTGCCGCCTTCGCAATCTCTCCAACTGCTGTTGCTGATAAACCAAATTCTGCGGATTAACCATCTGCTGCATTTGTGGATGCATTTGTCTTGGAATCTGCAGTTTCACCAACAATCATTACAAGATATGTTCCAGCATAATTGCAAACTTCAACATGAAAAGCATTAGTGATCCAAAGAAACCAATGTAGATCATGTACTTGCTGGGGTAACCGAAGCGTGCTCTGGTGCTGAGGCTGCAAATGTGACTGCATTCCGTGTATTTGTTGTTGCGTTTGTTGCACAATATTCTTAGTCCCATCCTTAAGCTCCATCAAATTGCCAAGATTACTTGCAAGAAAAAAAGAGACATGTTAGAAAGACGTAACAGAAGCTAACATTACTGATTCCACTCATCATACCTATCAATGACGAACACCAAAATGCTAACATGTTCACACAATAAGGTATGTCTAATTCAAAGGAAGAATTCAACTTCAGAAGAAATAACCAGAGATTTGTTCAAAGAAAAAAATGGCCATATACTTGCTTTGTCCACATAAAATCACCAAGAACAAAGCAGTTCAAGATTTCACAGTGAATTCCATTAGTGCACCGAGTTTTTTTACTTTGATAGTCGAGTGCTTCAGCACTACCAATCCTTAGAATATGAAAACAATTAAATTGCAGCAGTAACCCAAGAACTAGTAGGTTGGATATTCATTCATTTATGGCACAAAAGTCATAGGCCATCAAATCAAATGCATCTGCAATTTGGTTTTTCAGGTCACTGGATATGATCATGATAACTACCAAGCTTATTTCAGCTTTGTGCTACTAAATCAAGCATTTTAACATTAATTGGTCACTACAATCTACCCTTTCTAGTTCAGTTTGGAGCATTCAATCTGTTGGCTATTATTTGTTCAACTGCATAAGATTCAACGAAAAGGTAGATGCCAGCAGCATATTCACCATTCAATATAATTATAAAGAAAAAAAAATTAATGTGAAAGAAGGCAAAGAAAAGCAGTATATGAAGGCAAACTAAAACAATGAAATAGTTATAGCTGAACTTATTTGAAATAGTGCTTAGATGGTTATCATTGTTTTCTTTAACATATTATGATAAACATCTAAGCACTCCCTCATATATTGTCACAAATAGCTACTATAAAGAAATCATTGGCAATTTGTGACTAACAAGAAACGAATATCACAGCATTTTGAATAATGAATCTAAAGAACCGTAGAAATTCAACAAATAACAGTTGATTGATAATCCTAGGCTTTGTTTGGGAGAGGGAGGAAAATGGAAGGAGAGGAATAGGAAAATGGGTCAACGGACCCAAAATTTTGTTTCCTGAGATGTGAGCCCACAACCTCATTTTCCTCTCATTTTCTCTCCCCATCCACTTTCCTCCCTCTCCCAAACAGAGGGTTAGAGTTAAAGCTGAATAAAGGTGCATCCATGTGACAATAAGATCCTAGAAACAACAAAAAATTATTTTGCTTTGAGTAACTGAGTTCAAAAATAAAATCATGGAACTGGTAGGAGCTTGAAAAGTGATGAGGAAGAAAACACTAAAACAAACATAATAAGGGATTTCTCGCTCACCTATATCCTGCTGTTTGAAGAAACATCTTAATTAGGTCAATTGCCGAACATTGTTTCCTATAACTATCAGCAAAAACTTTCAAAATACGGCCCAGTTTACTAATATGACACCTAAGCAATCGAGATAAGACTTCCACTGGAACTTCTGTTGCACTTTCAAACCCCTTCTGTGCCAAAATACGGGCCACTACCTTCTGACACATCTGTGATGCTTGCTGTTGACCAAGAAGTTTCCTATTTCCTTCAGACCCATTTTTCGGACGATGTAAACTTCCTCCTTGTTCCACACTAATACCAAGCCTCTCTATCACAACAGAACTCCTGGTCTGAGGTAATGCATCAAGAACTCCATGAAACTCAATTTTTTCATTGCTTTCAGTTCGAATTATCAGCGGAAGTGCACTATCAGGTACACAATTTGACATAAACATTGTTTCAGGGAAAAAGGTTACATCCTCATCATCTAAAACAGAACTGGTATGCATACTTGGTGTAAATGCAAGACGCCTTCTCTTATGCTTATCAAGAAGTCCAAGATAATTAGACATTTCCTCAGGTGAACGTTTGTCCAACTCTCTGTCTCCAAATGACAACCTGTATGGTCTACTAGCTTTATGCTTTTCCATAAACTGACTATACCACGTTTCAGGAAATTCTTCGTTCCTGAATCTCTGGGGCATGCTTTCCAGTTCAGAATCACCATATCTTGATCCAGTACTAAAAGTAGATTTAGAATGGCTCTGCAAACCCAGTCAAAGTTGTAAGCCAGCCACCACAAACCAAAACATAAAACAATACACAGAGGGACCATTTAAAAATAAATAAATAATTAAGCACTAGAAGTTACAGAACACAAACATATATAACTAGCCAAATGCTTGTGCTATGCACAAATTTAGAAATTTGCTTTTTTATTTATCTAATTTAAATTTTAATATTTCATATTTTATTAAAATTATTTTTGATATTTTTTTATATAATTCGATTATTAAAATTTATATCATGTAAATATAATACACTCACTTTAATATTTTATTTTAATCTATATATATACAATTTAGATTTTTAATAAAATTGTATTCTTTTAATCAGTTTTGCAATATATTTTCTATGAAAAAATAAATTAGCTAACATATATAATTAAAATATATCATTTTCATCACTAATAAAAATAAACAAATGAAAAAGATTAAAAAAATATGAAGTGTCATCATAATGACCAGTAGATAAATAATCTTGAAAATATTCAAATTTAATTGAATAAATATAGTCACATATTTTGTAAATTTTAGCTATACTATTTTTTATTTCATATGATAACAACAATTATGATAATTGAATGACAATTAATATTATGATAAAAAACAATTACTTTCTTTTATTAATTAATTACATAAGTTATAATATGTATTAATATTAAGAAAGTAAATTTAAGACAAAGGAAGCAATTTTATAAGGCCAAGTAGTGTGATTCTGGAGTAACATCTTAAATATAACTTAAATGATTTAAGGAAAAAAATAAATTTTAATACAATAACATCAAAGAAAATAACTTTTTTATTAATTTACATATGAAAATAATTAAATAAGATAATTTTTATTAGTTAGGACACAAATTAATTAGTTGGCTAATAATTAAGTCTAACTTAAAGCTGAAGAAAATTTTACTGAAAGAGGTGACAATTATTAAAATAAAATTAACCAAATTATAGTATTAAACAAAATTATTTTTATTCTAAATAATAATAACAATAGTAATTTTGATAATTGAATGACAATCAATATTATAACAAAAACAATTATTTTTTTATTAATTAATTACATGGGTTATAATATGTATTAATTATTAAATATAAATTACATGATTAAAGAAAAAATAAAATATTAATATAGTAACATTAAAGTTTTTATTTTAAATGATAATAATAGTTATGATAATTGATTGACAATCAATATTATAACAAAAACAATTACTTCTTTAATTAATTAATTACATCGATTACAGTATGTGTTAATCTTTAATATAACTTACATTGTTAAAGAAAAAATAAAACATTAATATAGTAACATAAAAGATAAAAAATAAAAAAATAAAAAAAAAAACATAATAATGAATAATTAGCAAGCCAAGCTCCCCTTAGAAAGTGCCGCATGGCAGATTCAAGGGAAAGCTTGGCTTGCTTTATAGATATAGATATATTAGACATATAGCAGCAAAGGCTTAAAATTTTGTTGTAAAAAATGTGCATGCAGTATTGCTTAATATTTCCTCCACTATAACTCACCCATGCATGGGATTTATCATATGTTCTTAGAAAATCTTGCTCTGTCTAATATATAAATTAATAAATTTTGAATAAGCATTCATCCACAAAGGGTGACTTTGGTGTATCAATAAAGTTACTTAGGTCACAAGTTCGAACCACGAAAACATCCTCTTGGCAAAGCAAGGGTAAGGTTGCATACAATAACCCTTCTCAAAGGCTACAAGTGTGGGATGCTTCATGCACTAGGTCACCCTTTATTCATCCATAAATCACTGTTGTTAGGATCTTACGATTCTCGATCCAGTTCGTACGATTCGATTCAGTTCCCAATCCTAGCAATTTGAATGTATAAAGTGAATTGCAAATATCGTGACCAAATTTTACAATTCAATAGTGAATCGGGTGAATCAATACGAATAAACGAATTTAGTCAATTCTTTTTCTAAAGAGTTGTTAGACGTCAAAGCCTTCAAATTTTAAGATTGCACTTCATTTTTATTATGAAAAGTGCACATAAAACCTTCCCCTAGCTACTTTTCTTCCACCAGCCCTTCTTTTCCCTCTCCCTTTTCTTTCTTTTTCTTTTTTTGGTTAATTTATTCCTCCTTATGGTTGTTAAATTATGACATTTTCTGTTAATATATTATGACATTTTAATTTAACTTGCTATTTTTTTATTATTTAATTATTGGATCAAATTTAAATGAGAGTTTAACCATATGCACAGTGACAAACATTGTTTATAATTCAAAAGTTAATAATTGATAACATAAAACCATATAATATAATAAGAACATATTCTCCTATAATAAAGAATACTTCTAATTAAATGATAATCCTACATTTATAAAAATATGTTATAGTGATTTTTTTTTTTACTTATTTTTTAGAACATGTATAATTTTTAATTAATTTTAAGAATTTTTATAGAATCTTACAATTCAATTCAATTCCTGATTCGCAAAATAAAGTTTCAATTCTCGATTTGACAACTATGTCTCCACAAATCTTTTACATTTACCCTTTATTCTTTTAAGCATGATTTTTCATATACATCTTCCAATAGTATATGGTGAACTTAAAAAATGACAAGAAGAAATCAGAATGCCAAATAAGTGGGCCTAAAATACAAACCTTACAAAGCATAGCCAAAATAAAACATCAACACAAAGCATTAAAAGCCAAAGTTGACAGGAAAAAAAAAAGGAAGAGAACATAATGGGAGTGCATTGTTTAACAGAACAGGTAAGGAAATATCTGAATTGCGAACCAGAAAGAATCAGTGCAAAAATATTTCATCAATCATCAAGTTTAAGTAACAAAATGCAGATTATAATTCTACAATTTTTCGAATTTTTGTTTAGAAAGGGAGACTGAGGAAAGGGCAGGGTTTCCCCACCGGGGAATACGCCTAGGTGTGGCAATTTAAATCAACTGTATTTAATCACTCGATGAACTTGTAAAAGTGTAACTTCTTAACTAATCAAGCCTTCTTTCAATTGTAAGTTGTAAGCATACACTTGTAAACGAAATTCATTTGCACCTAATTCTAAAACATTATCACGTACTGAACGGCCAATGAGCTGTTAATAGACTGTTAGTGAAGTAGATTAGCAATTTTATAGAAGCCGATATAAGTAGGAATCACGTGTGTAAGGAGAGATGTTAATCAAATAATAGAACTGGAAACTTCCATCTCTTCTTCTATGCTCTCTTTATCTTCCCTCTTTCTCTGTTTCTCTTCAGTTTTCTATCTCTTTCTTTCCCTTTCTCTCACTTTCCCTCTCTTTCTCACTACCCAAACACCCCATATCGTGACTGGGCCACAACACGTCGGCAATTAAAAATACAAAAGGATAAGAAGTTTTAGTTCATCAAACCTTAGACGGTGCCACATTTGGCCCAACACCACCACCACCAACTTCTCTCCGTTGATCCCCGTCCTCCAGAGTGAAGTATAAGTCATCACCATGCAGCTGCAAATCTGGAAGAACCAGAGGAAAAAAAAAAGATAATTGATAAAAAGAAATTTTCAATTTTAAACTAATTATCACTAAACGGAGACTGAATTAGAAGACTCACAATTCGGATTAAGCTTTGAAACAGCAAGCGAAGAAGAGGAAGTGGAGGGATTATTGGAAGAAAGAAAGAGAGAGACGCTAACTTTTTCGAACAATAGGGCGCGGACACGGAGCTGGAGGTGGATCTGAGATTTGGACTTGGGCTCGTCAGCCCGCATGAAGGAGTCCCATGAGGAGGAAGAGGAGAGGAAGTGAACAAAATTGGAGTAGAGAGAGTCGCCGAGCCACGTCCGCCATACGCCTAGCGTCTCTAGCTTGCGAGCTAGCTCGAAGCCGCGGCCATCGTCGCCGAGGAGAGACATCGTTCTCTGACAGAAATTGGTTGCTTTTGTGCTTGGGATGTATAAAAATCAAATAGGTCTGACCGTCGGAATGGGAATCGTTGGTCTTCGCTTTTGGAGGTGTGATTCAGTGTGGGAGGGTGCAGGGATTTGTAGAGCGTTTGGAAAGAGAAGGTGCTGTAAAGGCTAAAAAAGGCAAAATAGCTATCGTAATTAAAAAAAAAAAAGGTAAAAACAAAAGCAGAGTTAAATTATTTAAAATTTTCCTTTTGATTTTAATTTTTATAAATAAAATTTATTTTTTAAAAATAAATTTTATTTTAGTTTAACATTTTAAATAAATAAATATATATATATATATAAAATAAAGTAATACTTTAAATAAAAGATCACGTGACATTTTTTTTTTAATTTATTACGTGTTACATTTCATTAATAACTCTCTTTTATATTTTTTATAATAATAATTATTTAATTTTTTTTATTTCTCTTTCAATTATCAATATTATTTATAATTTTACTTCTCTTTCAATTATCAATATTATTTATAATTTTACTTTAATTATTATATTTTAAATTATTATTTTTTTTAAATTTAATTTTTAAAAATTAAAATATTTTGTGATTAAATATAATATTTAAAAAGTATTTATATTATTTTTTTATAAATTTATTTATGTAAAATATTATTTATCACATGTCATCTTCCATAATAATAATAATTTAAAATAAAAAATAATTTAACAACAATAATAATAATAATAATAATAATAATAAATCAATAATAGCTATTAATTTAAAGAAAATTGATCATTAATTTATGATCTCATAATCAACTATCACATAATTTAATCAACCTTAAATTATTTCATATATTTAATAAATATTTTTATTATATTGTTATATTTTTTATTATTTTTATTATAAAATCTTTTTTAAAAAATTTGAGAGACAGGAAATGTAATCTATATAAAAAGTTATAAAAATAAAATATAAATATTTGATTTATTTATAATTAGTATATATTAATTTTTATGTTAATAATTTAATATTCTTTTTATTTCACTTTCCTAAGATTAATTAATGCTTATTATTATTATTATCGTTATGTTATTATCATTATGGTTAACTTATGACCATTGAATTAAAATGGCCAAATGAATGAGAAATATTTAATATCGATAAGAAATTAAATTTAATTAATAAAAAATTAATAAGAAATTGAATTTAAATGCATTTGTATCCATTTTTTAATTAAATAATATTTAATTATAAAATTAAATTTTTATTTAAATGATTTCTATTTATTTGTTCATATATAATATGTCATATGGAATATTTAATATATATCAATCATTTTCATCTCACTAAGTATTTTCATTTCACGTAAATGCTCTCAAATATTTTTTTAATTTACTTTTTTCTTATTATTTATTTCAAAAATTATTATTTATTATTCTCAAAATTTATTTATTTAAATTTATTTAATTAATATTTATTTAATTACTAATTTTTTTAATAAATTTCTTATTTAATATTTTTTTAAACTTTTAATGTTTTATTTTGTTATAATTATATGTGAATACAATTATAACTAATATTTTCACCATCTATATTTTATTATCATTAATTTTTAATGTAAAATTTTTCAAATTATAATTAAATATTTAAATTTTTATGTATAAATTATTTCTCAACTACATTTTTATATAGAAGTAGAATTTTAAAAATAAAATACAAATACGATTACATCAAAAATTTAACTATAAGTAAAGGTAATTAAAAAAAATAAAATAACAATATTAAAATTATAAAATTTATCTTTTAAAAAATAATGTATATTTTTAATATTTATTATATTAATAAAAAATATAATATTTTAATTTTTAATTTTTATGAAATATATTTATCTTATATTATAAATTTACTTAAAACGATAATTATTTTTTGAAAGAATTATTTTATAAAAAAAATATATAATATTAATAAAAACAAATTTACACTTTATAAAAATTTAAAGAGATAATATTTTTAAAAAATATTATAATAAATTGTTACTTTTAATTAATAATAATGTTATATATATTTATTATTATTAAAATTAAATAATTTAATTCATTATTAGTAATTTAATTTATTTTTTATTATATTAATAATAAAAATTATATTTATATATTTTTTAAATAACATTAATTTCTTATTAATCTAATATATTTTTTGTAATATAAAAAAATCAATTTAAAAATTTCATAAAATTTAAATTATTTTTTAAATAAAATAATTTTATTACATTTTACTCGAAGTTATTATAGAAATTAATATATGTATAAAAAGAATTAAATAGGCATTTTAATTAATTACATCATAAATTAATTAAAATTTATTATTATAATAAATAAATAATTATTTAAATTAAATTAAATAATAGAAAATTTTTAGTTAAAATTTAATTTATTAATAATAATTTATCTTAAATAAAATATAATTAAAAATTAAATTAAATAATAAAAATTATACATTATTCATGCATAACACTTTCCTTAAAAAATTTATCACGTTTCACATTTTATTAATAACTCTCTTTTATACTCTTTTGTAATAATTATTATTTAATTTTTTTTATTTTTCTTTTAATTATCAATATTATTTACAACATTACTTTAACAATTTAAATTATTTTTTTTAATTTCATTTTTAAAAATTAAAACCTTTTATAATTAATGCAATATTTAAAAATTATTTATATTATTATTTTTATAAATTCATCTATACAAAAATATTATTTATCACATGTCATCCTTCCTAATAATAATAATAATAGTTTAAAATAAAAAATAATTTAACAACAATGACAATAATAATAATAAAAAATAATAATAATAATAGTGATGGTCATTAACTTAAAGAAAATTGACAATTAATTCGTGATCTCATAATTAACTAACATTTAATTTAATTAATCCTAAATTATTTTATATCTTTAATAAATATTTTTATTATATTGTTATATTATTTATTATTTTTATTATAAAATATTTATTAAAAAATTTAAGAGATAAAAAGTGTCTACATAAAAAGTTACAAAAATAAAATACAGATATCTGATTTATTTATATTAGTATATATTAATTTTTATGTTAATAATTTAATATTCTTTTTATTTTACTTTTATAATAATAATAATAATAATAATATTATTATTATTATTATTATTATTATTATTATTATTATTATTAACTTATGACGATTGAATTGAAATAATTAAATAAATGAGAAATATTTTATTATTATAAAAATTAAATTTAAATACTGTTGTTATTATTTTTTGATTAAATAATATTTAATTGTAAAATTAAATTTATATTTAAATAATTTAAATTTATTTGTCTATATACATATCAACTACTGTCCTCTCACCAAATATTTTCATTTTATTTAAGTGATTTCAAAATTTTTTATTTATTATGTTTTTTTATTATTTATTTCAAAAGTTATTAGTTATTATTTTTAAAATTTATTTATTTAAATATATTTAATTAATATTTATTTAATTTTTAATTTTTTAATAACTTTTTTAATTATTTAATATTTCTTAAATTTTTTATTATTTTATTTCATTATAATTATATATAAAATGTAATTATAACTAATATTTTGATTATTCATATTTTATTATCATTAATTTTTAACAAAAAGTTTTTTAAATTTTAATTAAATATTTAAATTTTTATACATAAATTATCTCTATACTATATTTTTATGTAAAAGTATAATTTCAAAAAATAGAATAAAATATGATTATATTGAAAATTTAACTACAAGTAAAGATAATTAAAAAAATAAATTTATAATATTAAAATTATAGAATCTGTCTCTTAAAAAATAATATATATTTTTAATATTTATTATATTAATAAAAAAATAATTATATTTTAACATTTTAATTTTTATGAAATATATTTATCTTATATCATAACTTTATTTATGTAAAACGATAATCATTTTTGTAATATTAAAAAAAATATATTATATTAATAAAAATAAATTTATATTTTATAAAAATTTAAAGATATAATATTTTTAAAAAATAATATATTAAAATCTTATTTTTAATTAATAATAATGTTATATATTTTCATTATTATTAAAATTAAATAATTCAATTCATTATTAGTAATTTAATATATTTTTTAGTATATTAATAATAAACCATTATATTTATATATTTTTTTAATACCATTATTTTCTTATTAATCTAATATATTTCTTACAATTTAGATACATAAATTATGAAATAAAATATAAAAAATTAATAAAATTTAAATTATTTTTTAAATAAAGTAATTTTATATATTTTAATCGGAGTAATCATAAAAATTACTATTAATATATGTATAAAAAGAAATTAAATAGGTACTTTAATTAATTAGATCATAAATTAATTAAAAATTTATTATTATAATAAGTAAAAAAAATTTAAATTAAATTAAATAAAAGAGAAATTTTAGTTAAAAATTAATTTAATAGAAATAATTTATCTTATTTGTAATATAATTAAAATTTAAATTAAAAAATAAAAATTATAAATTATCCATGCATAGTATAAATATTATGCTCGTTAAAATAATAATAATTCCAGAGCCAATTTTTATAGTGCCAAAGCTACTTAGTTGTTAATTTTCATAATTAGCCTTTCTTCTTCTTATTCTTAATTTCGTCTCTCATAGACATCAGGCTCTTCTCCTTCGTTACGATTTCGATATCAGTGTTCTAGGCTTCTAGTTAGGCCTAGTGAAGGGATTGTTTGGCCCAAAATCAGACCATTCAAATTTAAAATTAAAATTTGTTAATTATTATCGAACTCAATTGTAATTTTCATTCTACTTGACGTGAGTCTCCAATCGATCAAATTTCGAATTAAAATTGTAAATTCAGTGTGATCAAAACTATAAATTAAAAAAAAACTTAAAATTACTTTAAATGTTAAATTATTTAAAGTTCAATGAATTTACAATTGAGATTAAGCCTTTTTCTAATTAATGCTTCACGAGTTAAAGTTGCTAAAGCCTTTTGTAAATTTTCCCTTTCTAAGAAAATCATAATTCAAATAGACTTTGAGAGATATCTGAAGAAAATTTTGTCAAATGATTTGCGAAATTAAAAAATGTATAGAGATTTGATGGAGAAAGGGCGTGTGGAGCAAAAAATCCCACATCATTTGAATACCTGACGTCAGTCTGACTTATATATTAATTGAACACTTTTAATTCACATGTTAATTTTTAGATTAGGCTCAAAGGTTTAAGTTGTATCAGAGTTTAGGTTTTTTTTGGGGACGAGAGTGAAGGACGTGTGGAACAAAAGATTTCACATCACTTGAATACTTGATATTAGCCTAACTTTTATACTAACTGAACACTTCTAACTTACAAGTCGACTTTTGATTTTTGTCCAAAGGCTTAAATAAACTGAAATTAAATTGAGATTTTAATATGTTTTCAATTTTTCATTTTCAATTATGTTTTGGTTCTTGAAATAATTTTATATAATTTTTTCATAAAAAATTAAACTTCAAATAGCATTTAAATTTTAAAATTAATTATTAATATATAATATATCATATAATATACCTTTTAATTATTTTTAAATTATAGAATATTTGACCCCAAGATTCATATATTATTTAGAATTAGTCATATTATATAATATTTAAAATTAAGGCTTAGTTATAATATAATAGTACATGTATATAATATAATATATATTTTAGTTATTTCTTAATTATATATATATATATATATATAGTAGTACCTTGTAATTAAGAATTATAAGATGATTTAATATATTTATAATTAAAATTATCAATAAAATATAAAAAAATATCAGGTTATATGTATTATTGAAAAAATTGATCAGATTTAACTCCACCTAAAAAACTAGTTTAAGGGAATGAGATTTGCTCAATTCTTATATTTACTACAAAACTCTTGTATAAAACCAATATGAGACTACATATATATATTAATTTTTTTATAAAGATATAATATATTTAAAATGAACATATAAATACAAATATATAAAATTAGTTTTCATTTTGGTATGAATTTAGTTTGATTTTAGTAAAATTTTAATTCAATTTTTAATAAAAATCAGAATCAAAATTCAATTGGGTATAATTTTTATTAGTTTGATATGATTTTTCGATTTAATTTGAAACTTTAGAATCTGTGTGAGAGAAAACTCATTATTTGTTGTAGAAAAATTATTGAAAAATAGAAGATTGAATAGTACTTGAGGTAAAAAAGAACTCAAGAGAACGAGCTTTAGAGGGCCACTCCCTTTTTTTTTTTTTTTTTCAATCTAAAGTTAGATATGTCATTGACGAAAAAAGGAATAGCCCATATACAAGCATATCGCATACAGGATCATGACTAAAAACAAAACGACCCTCAACTACTCTGCAAATAAGCCATTCACCCCAAGTCCCAAGGCCTCTTCAACCAGCAACTCTAAGGAATCCAAATGTAGGCAATAAGACAAAGCTCAAACTACATAAAAATTATAAAATAAAAAAGGAAACCAGTATAGCTAAACAGAGATCATAAACCCATAAAACGAACAAGAGGGTGGCTTCCAGAGGGAAGCCACCAACCCAGAAGGCCACTCTTATCTCTTTAAATGATGAGTAGTATTTATTTTTGGCAAGAGGAAGAGGAAAGACACAAAGAGCAGGACAAAGGATTCACCGAGTAAGCAAAATTAGCTACGGAAATATGCGAATAAAAAAATCGCGCCAGGAAGGGGTCGAACCTTCGACCTTCTGCTTAGGAAACAGACGCTCTATCCACTGAGCTACAGGCGCTTTGCTGTTATTTACTCCTCAATCATTCAAATTCAGGTAAAATTGTGAAGAGCTAATTCACAAAGAATAGCTAATAATCCACCTCTACCAAGAAAATAATAAGATCATAAATAACTGTATAAGTAACTACATCCTGACCAACTGAAATTTTGTATAAGCCTTTTTGGTCCAACTGAAAAAACAAATATTTGTATCACAATGCATTTTTCAGACTATCTATCCATCTGCTTTTGAAAACGTTGATCATAAAATCATAAACAGCTTAAAAACAGGGATTAATGTGCGCAGGACAGGAGGATCAAGACCTTCCACGATTTTTACAGGTCGAAGCCAAGCCCGACAAAAACCAGGGCCCTGCCTGACAAGTTTTTAAGTGCCCCATGCGAGCCTGTAAAATTGCATTAGTAGCTTTGCCTTTATTTGTCTCAGGCCCCAATTTTCTTCTGAATATTTACTTTAAAAAAATAGTTCTCTGTTTTTCACTTTTTATGAAAATTTTAGTTTGTACTTTTCATAGAAAATAAGAGAAAACGTAAAAAAATGTGTTAACCTATAAATAATAAAAAAATAATTTTTTAATTATAATAAATAAATTATTGTAAATTATATTTAAAAAACTCATTTTATTTTTAAATTCTTAACATTTTTTATTTATTTATTTTATAATAATATTATTTTCATCATTGTAAATAAATATTTTTTTAAAATAATGATTAATTTTAGTTATAAAAAAAATTATAATATAATTTTAATTTAATTATAAAAATGTCATTATTTTTCATATGAAAAAGAGTTAAAACATTGAATTTACAATTAAGAACCAAAATTTTGAGTGCTGAACCTGGAATCTTCATTAGTTTAGATATATGCAAATATAACATTTGGGAATAATGAAATTGCAAGAAAAGGATAGATTACCAAATTTCTGGAATCTTTAATGGAAAAGAACAATCAAGCAGAAACCAGGGGATGCCCTATTCTTTTCTGTCACAACTTGCAATTAACCAATTAGTTTCCCAGTTGCATCACTATGGTATGGGAGTTATGCAGCCTACCAAATTCCTGACAATATATAAAATTAACTAACCCTTGATCAAGAAGCAACAACTACCGACAACAATACCAGCATCCTAATTCCTATGCCAACACGCTAGGGCTATTCAATTCAATCACCTCACCCCACCATGAGTCAAGATTTGTGTGAAGCACTTACTCTATAACCGAACCACATGAATGAATTAAGTAACACATAGACATCGGCTCATATGTTTGGCTGGTATCCCAATTCCCAATCCCACCTTGAATGTATAAGGACTACCAAATCCTGTTACCTAAAAAGTGGAAGCTGCAGTTGTAGTACTTGCATAATCTTTGCTTTGTTCTGTCTTTTATCGGGTCCATTTCTTTTCTTTAGCTTACTTGGAAAAAAGTGTATGACAAGATTTGTCAAATAAAAAAAGGAAAAATGAAATTGTATGAGAAGCCCCTTCGGCTAGACTACGATTTGGTTTGGGCCGTGAATGAGACTGAGACTGGGATTAGCTAGAGTCAAAGTTAAGGACTAGATTAGTCAACAATTTTGATTATTGAACTGGATTGAGACTGGTCGAGGGGGCTGTTACAGTTTTGCCCCTAATTAACTAGAATCAGCTGATTTGAACCAACAATTCGGTTCGATTTCAGCTCAGATTTAAAAAAAAAGAAAAGTTTTTAATAATAAATGAGTTGGCCAATGGCAACGTCCAATTTGTCATAACACAAAAGGGGACTCAACATAATCTAAGACAGATTCATAATATGTAATGCAAAGACAAAAATATATTATTTAATTAAAACTAATTTATATATACCAATTAAAACTAATTTTGAAGCCCCTTCGGCTAGACTACGATTTGGTTCGGGTCGTGAATGAGACTGAGACTGGGATTAGCTAGAGTCAAAGTTAAGACTAGAATAGTCAACAATTTTGATTATTGAACTGGATTGAGACTGGTCGAGAGGGCTGTTACAGTTTTTCATCTCATTAACTATAATCATCTGATTTGAACCAACAATTCGGTTCGATTTCAACTCAGATTAAAAAAAAATTAAATAATAAATGAGTTGGCCAACGGCATATGATAAATTCACATTTAGGAGTGGCCAGAATTAGTAGAGAAAAAAAAAATTCTCTTTAATTTTTATAAATAAATTAAATTTCAATTCTCCGTGTCCACAACTTGATTAAATTTTATTTTATCAATTAGAATATTTGTATACCTTAAATTTATAGTTTTTTTTTTTACTTTTTGTAAGTTTATTATTAATTTATTAATTAACAAATATGAAAAATAAATTGTATATATATATATATATTCTCTTATAATATTAAAAAAAAAAAGAAAATTTACATTTAGAAAACTTGTAAAGAATTTTCAAAATCTTCATGATAATGAAATTTGCAGATTTTTTTTTAAAAAAAAAAAGCATGACTGACCAAAGGGCAGTTTAATTAAAGAAGGGACACTTGTACTAAACCATACTCAGTAAAAAAAAGGAATGATAGAGACAATGGAAAAAGGATTAAAGAAAAATCAGTTAAACGCACTCCTCTAACTGAACTGACATTGGTGTGGTTGGTGGTTGAATTTCAGCATTAAGATCTTTACGTTATCTTAACAAGCTCCAACGTCATTAAAGGGATTAGTTCACCCACTTGTTCATACGCCCCCATTACCTTCTCTTAGTGTCCTTTTTTTTCACTAGTTAATGCTTTCCAATTGTTTATCCAGACAGAACTAACTCATGCTCAAGTCAAAAATTATATTTAACAATAATGACTTCAAGTCAGAAAGGATTGTTTTCAGGGAAAAACATGGTGAAAATATGTCAATTGGAGAAACTTTATATATTTTTTGTCAAAATATTTCAAAGTCAATATTAGTGTTGAGAATGTGTTCTTTGATGGGTAATCAATAACTAATTTGATATATTTTTAAGATGAACTATTGAGTTATTAATTAAGTTAATTGTAAAAAGTTTTAATTTTACCAACAAGTCTTTTTAATTTTTATTTTTTTTTTAATTTTATCATTAAAATGACTCTAATTAAATTAGATTAATTTTTAACTACATTTGAAGTACTAAAAAATAATACTTTCTTATATATAAAAAAATTAATTATCTTTAATTTAAAAAGAATAAGATTCATATTTTTTAAAAAGCAATATATATATATACACGGTGTACCTAATAATCTGTATCTTTTATAATTATTTTTTTATTAACAAAAATAAAAGAAGTTTAATTTGTAAACAAATGATAGTATAATTAAAAAAATAAAATTCAAAGTTTTTTAATGATCATTAAAATTTTAATTAAGATAAAATATTAAAAAAAACTTAAATAGAGTAATAATTGACTAACAATTAACAAAAAAAAAAAGGCAATATGAGAATGAAAGAGGGAACATGGTAAACAAGGGCGGGCAGGCACATAGGTAATTGAAGTTGACCAAGATTGATTCCTAATGTGTGAAAGATGAGGCACATGGACATGGGAAGCAAACCCATGTTGGCTCAATCCTACAAAACAAATTTGAGAATAGACAAAATGATATATAATGCAGTAATGATGTTGGCCTAAACAACTTAATTTGGGTCAGCTAAAGCCAACTGCTTGTCTCATATAACACTTCCTTTCCTCTGTTGTTTTACTCTTTAATTACTCATCCTCCCAAGTCCCAAGCTTTAAGGATTTGGTCTTTTTTTTTTTTGGGTTTTGGTGATTAGGTCATAACATTTGCAAAATTTAACCTATATTGATGAAACTAGCTTTTTAATTTTGGTCCTACAGAAGCACATCATTATTAGGTATGATGATTTGAGGAAAAAAAATTTAATGACTGTGTTACTGTGGGTAATTATTGAAGATTGAAAAAGAGGAACAAAATTAAACATAACATGTGTTGGAAAGTTGAATTATTGGAGGTCTCATTAAAAGGACTCAATATTGTGGACCATATTAATGTTAATGAGCCTGCACCTCCAATTTCATGTGACCTTTGCTTTCTTAAATGCTTCTACTTTTATTTCTTTGACTTCAACTTTAATGCTCTTTTATTTATTTATAATTGAAATTTAAACTTGTTAATGATTTAGAATTATAACATTATCTAAATAATTAATTCACTTGAAATAAAACACATTTATTGATAATATTATTCTTAATTATTTTTTATTTATATTTATCTCACCATCAATGTATCATTGATATATTTACGATTATCTTATTATATAATTGGGTGTTATTTTAGGTTCGATGATAAGTCACTTTTTATAAAATTACGTTATATAGAGAACATCAACTAGTTACTTTAAGCTTCAAACCTAAGAGAATTATGACCGTCGTGTTCACATAGCTCTCAATTTTGCAATTCCAAAAAAAAGAAGAGATTATTTCCTTTAATTTCTTAATTATCTTATCATATTTTAGATATATTTTAATTCACTTGAATTCAATGAGTGAAAATTAATTACCCCATTTATCTTATTTCAATAGCTTTTTAAAGTTTTTTTTTATAAAAATTAACAAATTAATTAGATAGTATTATTTTTATTAAAATAAAGTAATTAACTAAAGTACTCTTATAATATTATTAGAATATAAAAAAATATTAAAAAGAGATAAATATATTAAAAATAATAATAGACAATGATAAAATGGGATAGGAGGAGTATTTTTTCATCTCATTTCAAATGCTTTTTGAGATTTTCATATCAAAATTAAAAAAAATTATTAGATAATATTATTTTTATAAAATAAATTAATAATAAACTAAAACACTATTGTAATTAATTAAGAAATATATTAATAATTAGAATTTAAAATTTCAATTTGATTGGATGGAGAAATTCGTGAATGTTAAATAGATAATTGAAAATTTTATTTAAAAATTTTATTTTTAAAAATTTTTATTTTTCAAAATTATAAGCCACAAAATTACAAAAGAACCGTCAAACTCCCGCCTTCGTAGTTCTGACAGGCAGCACCGTACGACAGAGGAAGGCCTCCTCTTACCCTTTTACGTAATACCCAAAACACCCTCATTTCCCTAGGATATTTACATCCCGTACCCACGTGTTCGTTATGTCCATTCTTCTTTTCAAGCGCTCGTCGCGGCGAAAATCGCGACCCTGAAGATTAACGGCCATGATTTTATCACCATATGATTGCTTTTTCTTTCCTTGAAAAAAGAAAAAAAAAATTTTGAGTTAATATAATACACATAACAATGGAAGAGCCGAAGAGTAACAGAAAGCTGTATAAATATAGCAGAGATTCCAATCACCCTCAAGCTGGTTTTATCTCTCTCTCTCTCTCTCTGGTCAAGAAAAACCAACTTCTAAAGATATACCATTCTTGCAACCTCTTCTTAATCCCTTATTTCTCTCTCTCTGAATTTATCTGGCTTTTTTTATCCTTTTCCTCTCTTGGTTACTCTCTGTTCAAGAAAAACTTGTTAAAAAACTATGTAGGAAGTTGGATACCCAGGTTTCTTTGTTTCTGGGTATTTGATACAATTTTCAATCAAGGAGCTTTCTTTCTTTGATAAAGGTTGAAGATACCAGACACCCAGAACTTTTTAACGAATGGCTATGGAAGGTAAGCTGCTTTTTTCTAGTTTTTGGTTGGTTTGGTTGCAGATAAAAGGAAGGGAAAAGAAAACTGGAGAAATTTTGTATTTTTCCCTCTTTCTGTATCTTTCCTTTTTCTTCTTGCTTGCCTACGGCTCAGCTGTAGTCATAAAAGAAAAAAAAATCATCTGTTTCTATTAGCTAGCAAAGAAGAGGTCATGGTGGTTTTCTTTTCTATCACTAAAATGAATTGTTGTTTACAGAAGGAGAATCCCAGGAAATCCCAGAAATGGAAATGCATAATGATGAAAAGAAGAGGGACTTCATCCTTGATGACCCCTCACCAAGGGGTGTATTAGAAATTCCTATTTTAAGTCCTGACTCTGATCACAGCGGTAGCAGCAGCAGCTCGAATTCTACCGAGAAATTAGTCCCTGAAAGAGAGGCGACTCGAGAGGGTAATTTGTCACAATGGAAGAACTTACTTGACTCGTTTAAGAAGAAATCGATGAGGAGGTTTTCAGTGATTCCATCGTTTACCAACTATGATATTATTGCTAAGAGCAGTTTGAAAAGGAAATTGACTAGAATGCAGAATTCCCCAGGTGTGGTGATTGATTGGGAGGGCATGCCAATTCCTAAACCATCCTGGAGAAATTTTGATTATGCAGAACTTGAGGCTGCAACTGATAAATTCAGTTCTGGTGAGAAATTCTCTTAAAACTTGTTTCCTTTTTTAATAATATTTTCTGGATTTCTGTATATAAAGGTAGAAGAAATCATCTTTTTTTTTTTTTTAATTTTCTGCTTATGGGCAAATAGCTCTGTTCTAATGCATGTTGATTTCTACATCTCCAACCTTATTACGTTCTAATTCACCTGGTTTTTGAATTTCATCCAATTACAATTTTAATCTGAAAGATTTTATTCTAGCGGCTTATAGACACAGAGAGAGAAGGGCAGAAGGGTTGGGGTGGGGTGTGTGTGTTGTGGTTTGGAATATCAATTGATATCATTCATTTTCATAGCTTAATACCTTGTCTCATTAAAGTTGCGATTACACGTTTGAAATTTCGAAAGTCAGAACATCCAAACATTAGCAGCGGTCAATGCCGCCTGCAAAGGGAAGGAGGCTATGTTGACTAATTTTATTTTTGAGGAATTAGGAGAGTGATGGTGGGACCAAACTTATTAACTACTGTGCCTGCCAAGAAGAACCTGGTTTTTATTCATAAATTTCAGCAGCTATCCACTTCAAGGTCTTGGGCTTGCTGATTATAATAATATTGGGGTGGTTTGATAGTGTTCATCCAGAGCAATTTCATAGAGGGAGTTAAGAATTTGAACTCGTAATGTCCTCTATTATTAGGCAAGCATTCGACTACTAATCAATCAGCAGAATGGCCAAGGTAGTTAGTCATAGATGAATATTTATATTAGCTGACATATTTTTTCCTAGTTTTGTATGTTGCTGTTAGGCCTATTACTTAGCTAGTCTAATTTTGTGAGTTTAAAGTTTCAAATCTTGATAGCAAAGTTCCATATTCTTTATAATAATGTTTTGATACCTTAATTTAATATCGTTGCCCTCTCAAATGATATGTTGGTACAACGTACATAACTAATTGCTGCATTAGAAAACTAGACTTCATGTCTGATTTAATGGGCTACTGCCAAACTTTTAGGATTGATAATCAATTTTGACTTCTAATCATCATGGCTTATTGGTAACTCATATAGTACTGAGAATAAGTTAATATAACATATGCAGCCTGACTTTTATTTATACTGCAATGAGCTGAACAGATAATTTCATGTTTCGCTGCAAAAAAAAAGATGTACTTTTTATTATACTGCTTGCTGTTCTTTACTGTTTTTATTTGGTCATGTTTCTAATTATACATCAAAAATTTGTAGAGAACTTGATTGGGAAAGGGGGCCATGCAAAAGTGTACAGGGGGTGTTTATCTGATGGTCAAGTTGTAGCTGTGAAGAAGCTAGTCAAGACTGAAAAGGAACAAGAGGATAGAATTGGCGATTTTTTATCTGAGCTTGGGATTATTGCACACATAAACCACCCCAATGCTGCTAAATTGCTTGGTTTCAGCATCGATGGTGGTTTGCATCTTGTCCTTGAATTTTTACCCCATGGCAGCCTTGCTTCTGTTCTCCATGGTGCTTTATCTTACTCCAATTTTTATTTCTCTTTGACTAAATATATATATTAATTCTGTTGCAACCAATAGAATTTGAGTTGTGCCTGTATAATTACCAGTCCATGTCTCTAGTTGTAAGTCATAAGTATCATCTAGTTTCTTCTAATGATCACATAGTTGACATTTTTATTTCACAAATGATCAAGACATTAAATGTTTCAGGTGGAGGAGATTGTCTAGAATGGAAGAAAAGGTTTAAGGTAGCTGTAGGAATAGCAGAAGGATTGAAGTATCTCCATCATGATTGCCAAAGACGCATTATCCACAGAGACATCAAAGCCTCCAACATATTGCTTGGTGAAGATTATGAAGCTCAGGTCAGTTTTCAATTCAAAGAATATTAATTAAATGTCATCTTCATTTATGTTTGAGTTTGTTTTCAAATGACCATATATAAGCTCTCAATTTTGTTTATGCTAGCAGATTTCTGATTTTGGATTGGCAAAGTGGCTTCCAGAAAATTGGGTTCACCATGTTGTCTTTCCTATTGAGGGCACATTCGGGTTAGGCTTGCAGCTTCATTAATTTGTCATTATCATTTTTATTTTCTAAACATTCTTCTTGATTAGGACTTGTGGAACTTATAATGGGTTTCAGATATTTGGCTCCAGAATATTTTATGCATGGGATAGTCAATGAGAAGACTGATGTATTTGCTTATGGGGTTTTATTACTAGAGATAATAACAGGTCGTCATGCAGTTGACTCGAGTAGACAAAGCCTTGCAATGTGGGTAAGATCTGCTTTTGCTAAGCCTATTGTTTCTATCTATTAGTATACATCCATTGTTGTTCACGGAGATCTTAAGTCCTTTTCTGCAACTTTCATCAAGCAAAGGCTTCATATTTTTGCTCTTAATTTTATGGGCAGGGGACAGATTAATTGGTTAGCTCTTGGGTTTAATTCTAGGCTTTATTGTCAAAGCCATTTCTTCATGAAAACATTGACAAACTCTGCTCTTTCTATTTTTGTACAGGCAAAACCACTTTTACAGGAAAACAATGCTAAAGATGTAGTTGATCCACGACTCGGGGATGATTATGATCCTATCGAAATGAAGCATGCCATGTTAACAGCTTCAGAGTGCATTAACCACCTACCATCAATGCGTCCACACATGAACCGGGTATGAAATTTTTTCTCCCATCAATTGATTTTCCATTAATAAGAGGCAGAATTCATAGCTAAAAGTAATTTTTGAAAAGTTCAGGTTGTGCAGCTGCTGAGGGGTGAGGAAACACCTATGGAATTGAAGCAAGAGACTAATGCTGGAAGGGCTGTGATTTTAGATGGTTGTGACATACAAGATTATACTTGCACCACCTACCTCAATGACCTCAATCGCCACATGCAACTTGTGATGGAGTAGTGTTTTGTTTGAATACACATAGGAGGAGCCATTGCTGTTTCTGCTGCTTTAGTTTTCCTGTGTGTAGACATGGGGAAAAAATGTTTAAAATGCCATTTTCTGCGTCAACAATTTTCTCCTTCTAGTGTCTTTCCACAGGATTTTCCCCCAAAGGGTTGTTTGACACAAAAATCATAGAGAACAGTAATGAAGAACAATCACATTACACATGTAATTAAAAATTAAATCTCGAGCAAGAAAATGAAAACACACTTTTACATACCATTAATCTGCATGCAGGTGCAATATGCTCAAGAATTCTGTTTCCTTTCAGCTGTACTTTTCTTATTTTGCTTATTGCAACAGCAACGTTATCACTTGGTTGGCATCCAAAGTGATTGTCTAACCATAAGTATGAACGATAAAACTCACTAAAGGAGATAAATCCAAATGGTTGGGAGTCTTAAATTTGTTGAAGCTGTTCTGGAGCTATCAACAATGGAGGAAAAGGATGTCCCCCACAAGAAATGGGTTTTAATAGGCAGATTGTCTCCAACAATTAAATACGCTGCCAGATTAAATGTGCCTGCCTCTTTCTACAGCTCAGTCTCTAGATACAATGGCTCTTTCCGCTCAAGGCTTCCTGGGCCCCATCCCCATTCAGTAAGCCCATCCCTATGGCCCAACTCAATAGAGTCCGAGCTTCCCTTTACAGATACCTTTGTCCGAGTCCTCTCACCATGCCGCCACGTGAGCCTCTAGGAAGATAACCTTCAATTCCAGAGGCATCAGGCCGAGAAACCCATTCTCTCCCTATTACTAATCTGAGCGTATGGGTACCACGTGATCTAGGACTATAAGTCAATATGGGCTTATCACATATGATCTCAGCCACCTTTTTACTGGTTATTATCGGCTTGCGGTCAGGATCTACTTTAAATTTATGGATTATGACCGTCAGGTCTATCCCTGAAATATCTTGCGGCTTCCAAGCGAGAAGTAGTAATTCGTTTTTGAAGGAAAGAAGCAATGTCATCACTAATTTGCTTGATTCTCTCTTTTCCTAACTAGACTCGCTTGCCATCTTTCAATCAGATTTCGTCTATGCAGTTCAAAAAACCAGATTTCGTCTATGACCTCCGTCCATTTCTTTGGGCATCGTCATAGACTGACAATGTCTATCGAGCATCTTGTGGCTAAATATGCTGCAAGAGCAGCGTTTTGATGCCCTCGGACAACTACTATCCCTCATTCAGTAGGAATCTTCACTGTGAGATACCTAACCCATGTACAAGCACCAATATCACATGAACTAGTCTTCCTATAACAGGATTATAAGCCAAAGATGCAAGAATCATGTAAACTTCTTGACAAAAACTCCATAATGTCTAAACTCTACCCCGAGGTTAGAAGCCCCTTCAACTTGTATGGGATTATTTACCAACCCTACTAATAGTGCACGTACTGGTCTTAGGATGCTTTTCATTGGATATCTATGCTTCCATTGATTTGTCACTAAAAGAATCTCATGAAGTTAGCGAAAGAATCAACGCTTTCAACATATACATGCATTAGACAAAATTCTGTAATCAACTCTTTAAGAATGGTAAATTGGAGAATAATCTAAACCTTTCCGCATGAAAATGGATGCCCCCACGCTCAGCACACATTTCAGACAAGTTAGTTGCAAAATCTGGTATCCCGTTGTAATCACAACTTTAACCATTTAAACCAAATGGGAAAAAAAGTAAAAACCTGTCTTTCTTGCCTGCTCCTGCCAAGGTTAATTAAGAGGGTACATTAAGGTAAAAAAGTCAGCAATTTTTGTCAGCTTGGAAGATCCATCGACTGGGCCTGTTGCCACATGTTAGCTGCATTTCTACAGTCAAAACTTCTTTTGTCAATAAGATTGATGAGGCCACATAAAAAAGTCAGTTGTTTGCGGCAGTAAAGTCATTGGAGTCGCCATGGATGAAGTGGAGCCAGAAGAATCAGTTCCACCGAAGTTGTTGGCAGATTGAATGTGGTGGATGAGGTTGTGATGATAGAGTGCTGTTGTGTTTTCAAAAGGAATACCGCAAGGGATAGCAGAATCTGGAGGCATAGAAGCAAAATTGATATTATTGCTGCTACCCCGAGGTTGCTGTTCATGGTTCAGTGTTGGTTTCTGCTCTACTTCAAGTGAGAGCTTTAACCGCTTTGCTGCCCCACCAATAGGAAGAGCACTCTTCATGATTGCTGCCACATCATATCGGCTCATCTCGAAATTGGTCACTGCATTCATACCTCGAAACTTTATGGCTGCTATATCATATGCCTCAGCTGCTTCCTCTTCTGTAGCTGTCATCAGTTTAAAAAGTGAATTATTGATTCATGGTTCCTCTTAGAATCTTCATAATTAATTGCGCGCAAATTAATGATTAGTTGAATTGTTGTTATATATTGCCATATGACTTCATATGAATCAAAACCAATTAGAAATGGAGATATTTTGAAACTCCATTAGTTCTATTAGGCAAGAGAAATCATATCCTTACCAAACGTGCCAAGGTATAGGTCTTTGTTTCCAGCAACACGACCTATTCTTGCTTGCCAACGACCCTGTTGATGATGCCTGCAAATTTTTCATCGCATATGTATAAACATCACCGCTCATATATGCAGCAAAGTTTCGATTGAAAGAAGTTAAATAAAGAATCCAAAAAACAAAATACAAACCTTGTTACTCCTCTGTATACAGAGGCTCCCCTTGAAAACCCACTACTCTTCCTATCAGTTTCGAAAGGAAGTTCAGTTGATGAATGGAGAAAATTTTAATAGAGGAAAAATGAAGAGTTGGGTTTGGGCATATATACCTCCTCAGCGAGGCAATGAATTCTTGTTTGGAAACATATTTCATCTCCTCCAATTCTTTGGTATAATTTGCAACCTGGGAAAGACGGATGCTCCCTTGCTTAGTACAAACAACGTTGTTTCTCATGCAGATACATAAAACAAAGATCAAATATTGATTAAACTATCAAAGAAATTAAATATTACAGGGAAGTTGGTGGTTGCAGTGTGACCCCAATATTTCAGTGCTGCCAAATCATAAGCTCTAGCTGCCTTTTCTTCCCTATCATATCCACCTATATCAATTATACAAAATCTTCAATCAGATTCCTCCTTACATTCTTCAAAGATTAAATCAAGAAACAAAGCACAGGAAAACAGCTTACCTAAGTATACTGTAGAACATATTCGAAACATTAAGTGACAGCCAGAATCCACACAATCCCACGTTTCATGCAAAAAAGCGAAAGAAAGAAAAAAAATTCAGTAGGAGAAGGAAAGTGGTCATCACTCTAAATTTAGCTAAGCTAAAAAGAAAATAAGAGGAAGAAGCATGTGATTTGCAAGCGATAGTCTAGAGGATCCCCATTAATTTCGACATGCAGGACAAAAGTTTTATTAGTTAATTTACTACTATTATTATGAACATTTATTATTATTATTATTATTATTATTATTATTATTATTATTATTATTAGTATACAGTTACAATATCAAAAACTTCAACCCTTGTAGTCTCTAACATAGATTCTTCGGAAGACGCTAAGGGAATGACTACCGAATGTGAAAGGAGCAGCAGTTTTAGGCCATACTGGCAGCACCATTGTCAGCAAGTTTCGGCAATAATAGTGGTCTGTGGCACTTTTTTATTAAAAAGAGATGGCGAAAATTTGATCATTGAGTTGAGTGTAGGTGCACTGGTCAAACCTAGACAGGCTCTGCAAATGGCTGAAAGAAAAGGAAATGAAAAAAAAAAAGTAAAAGCAAAAGCCACGGCTGAGAGAAGATATCAGAGTTTAATTGATGTCTGTAACGTCTCAGGCATGGTGGGGGTGTGGAAGTGCTCAGTGGGTCGCGTCAAACAAAACCTTGCAGTTGAGACGAGGGACCCAGGTGAAATGAGAGAAGAAAGAATGAAGCCAAATATGAACAAAATGGCGGCACAGCTGATCAAATCAATCACATAATTGAAGGGAAAAAAATAAAATTGAAATTAAAAAAGCAACAGTACAAAAATTTTTAAGTACATTTCTGTACATCTATATACCACCATCAGTCTATCGACCATCAATCATCACAAAAGACTCTGGACAAAAAAAAAAATCATAAAAGACTGAATATTAATATCAGAAACAATAAGCGAAAGGCGTTCTGCTGCAAACCCCTTCACCACCACTACCAGATCCCTTCCCTATTAGTTAATGCCCTTGAAGCATGCAAGTATCTTTTCAGTGTTACAGAACACCACCTTTTTAACACAAAATTACAAAAAACATGAATTTCCAATTTAAATATCATTTTGATAGAAAGAAAGTAAAGATAGGACCTTGACGCCCCTTTCTAGCCTGACCCTCTCTCCTACAGCTGTTATCCCACAGATGCGCTTCATATCTACCTGTCCATCTGTGTCTGCATCAAGTTAATGCAAAAAAAATTTTATTGAGAAGATTAGTATTTAGTCTTGTGACTGATTTTTACACATTGATGTATACTTTTAATATATCTATTACAAATTAAACCAAGTCTATATTTACCAAGAAAATCATAATTAAAAGCCCTACCCAATTATATTCATTTGGGAATATTGATTAAAATTTTAAAAGCCAATTAATTAACTTCCAGAAACACATGAAATTAATGGATTAACAAAGCAAGACCAACCCAGAAACGGAAAATGAAAAACAGGGATTTAGAGAAGTCATGACTAAACAGTAAAAGTGGTGTACCGAGTGACTCCTCTGTAAATTGAAGTTCGCTGGCCAAAAGTTTCAGCAATCTTTTTAGGGCAGTCAGATTCAGCTGGAACAATAGCCTTCTCTGCGGAACTCTGATTGCTAATCCCAAGTGACAGCGCATTATTTCCGCCAGTGCAATTAGAGAACCCCAGCTCGTTTCCACTAGATTCAATCGAGTGACCCACAAACTCACCGCCACCAATCTGAGTCCGGGCCATTGACGCCGAGTCATCAACCTCCGACCCCGAGTTCGTTGAAAATGATTGGAACCCAGCAATCGCCTTGAGATCTTGTTGGTCGTTGAAGTAAGCAGCAGAGCCGTGGTCATAGATGTGTGTCAGAGATGAGTCCTGGGTCTCTGTTTGGCTATTGTCCGAGTATCGAACAATTGATGATGAATCCCCGAGAAAGTCCTCGAGTTTTGGTGCTTGTGGGTGGTGGGCTTCTGGGTCTATAAAGCTTGTGAGAATGGAAGCCTCCGCCATTGTTGTTACTCCTTGGGCTTCCTTGGAACTTCCCCAACCTGTAACCAAGTGATAAGCGGGTTAATCCGACGACTCGGGAAAAGTTTTGTGATTAAGTTAGAAAGACAAAAAGAATCTTTGTGCAGATACTGATGAAATGCTCCACAGAAATAGAACTCGGATTTGAAGCTTAGATTTATAATTCCATGGACAGCAAATCTTTTGAACAGTGCTAATGCAACTGTATTTGGATGGGGACACGGATAAGATAACTCACACGAATCGAATACGAGTCCATACTTTCCTTCCCATTCCCTTCCTTTTCTTAGCAAACTAGACAGATAAAGGAAAACTGGGACTCGCTGTTTTTTTGTGAGTTTTTGAGTCGGTTAAATACACATATCTGGTGCAAGTGTGAGCTTCAACTAGTAACAGATAATAGGCAACTAAGAACCATGAGCTTTATCAAAATATCTGAATATTTTCCAGTAGTTTCTCGGATACCAAACAGAAGTTATAGCCTTTTTCAGTAGAGGAAAAAAAAAAAAGGGAAAAAATCAATAAAGAGAGGAGTGGGGATGAAGAAAAGAAGAAAACAAAGGAATGGAGTAAGTTATTACCGTTAGCATAGAAGTTATCCATCAAGTAGTGTGGAGAGGCAGTGGAGGAGCCCTCGTATATGAACTGAGATTCAGATGACCTCAAAATTTCCATTGGAGAGAGTGAAAAGGAAAGCCAGTTAGTAGCTGGTGCCATTATTTCCTTTACCCTTTTTTCGACTTAAATATAAAAAACGATAACCCTGTAGAACCAAACAAAGCCCAACATTAATCTCAGGAAACAAACAAATAAAAACGAAACCACCACCCCCCAAGCCTCAAGAGCACCCCAACAAACTTTACCTTAATCCGTTACTTAAAAACTCCACATTCCAAATAAGAAAGAGCTACAACGATTATCACGACGCCAAGCACAAAAAAAAAAAAAAAAAAAAAAGGGAAAACAAGGATTAAGTTTCCAAAGATTAAAGAGCTAAGTTCTACAAATACAATGCATGGAAACCGATCTAGGATTTTGTGCTGAAAAGGAAGCTCGAAAGCTATTCGATAGAATGACCTACTAGCGAAAGCGAAGAAAGAGAGAATCTGATTCAGAGATGAAGAAGAAACTGTAAGTCCTTATGCACAGAACAGAAAGAGAGAGTCAACTGAATCAGCAGTCTGTGTAGGTTATACTATATATAAGGGTGTAGCTAAGCGGCTTCAGCGGCCAACCGGCGTAAAACGAGAGTTTTTTTTTTTAATTTTTGAAAAATAAAATTTAAATAAATGAGAAGAAATGAGAAATAATATTTTAAAAAAAAAAAAAAAAAAAACAGAATAGAGGCAGCGGAGAAGAAAATTGGTCTGAAACAGCGTCGCGAAAGATCCGCGGGCTGGCGGAAATTGGAGAATTTTTTTAGGGTTCTCTTCCCATTCTGCACTTTTTAAATTCGATTTGACGAAAATGACCTTGCCGTTTTAGTCTTCCTTTTTAATTTATTTTTGTCTTGTTAGCTGAATTTCACACACTTGTCCTCCATGCAGCTTTCCACTTTTCATATAATTGGATGGTAGTGGGTCGGATCTTGGTACTATCCATATCCATATTCAAATTCAAATTTATGTATTTTGTTAAGGTTTCACATCACATGTCAAAAATGGCACATTACTGTATAATAATTCATATAAAATATCCATTTTACTATCCCCTCCTTAAATTTTAAAGTTTAATCGGAAGCCCTTTAAAAAATTTCTAGTATAAGTTTAAAATGTTTATATTTATTTACTGATCAAATTAAATAAAAAATTTAAAAGTTATTTTTTTATCAAATTAAAATAAAAATTTAATGTCTATATATTTTGAATTCTCTATTTAATAATAAAAAATAAATTATAAGACTACTTAAATTATAAGTAAAATATATTAAAATACACCTAAATTTAAATATTTTATTTATTGTTGGTTTCTTGAATTTAAATATAAGACAATTTATGTTCATCTTTGATCTCCCTATATCTCAATATTGTGTCTAAGAAAATAATAAATATGTAAATTTTTTTATAAAGGGTAGTACATAATTTTAACTCATCAATATTTGACTTATATTTTTTTAGTTATTTAAAAATAATTACTTAATTTTTTGACTTTATAAATTAATTTTAAATAATATTAATATTAAAATATATTTATTATTATAATTTTTATTTTAAATAATTAAAAAAATAATATATCACTTTAATTTAGTTTTGAAATTAAATTTTTATAATAAAATTACAATAAATACAAATAAATTTATCATTATACCAGTTCACTAATCAATTCACACAAATTTAAATTAGTCATTGCAATGCACATGCTTAAGTGTTTCATATTGGATACGGACAAATTATTTCATTCATCGATTCTTCGGCTCTTGGCCGCCACCCACCATCTTCCGCGCACAGCATAATCATTAATTAGTCCACAGCCTCCAGGCGTTAGAGTAAATGATGTGTCGAAATAAAATTTGATTGTTTGTGCGGATGATAGAACTCCATTGAAACGAAGTCAAAGAACGAGGCAGTGGCTTAGAGCGATGAAGATATGGTGAGAAAGAAAGTGCGAGACCAGAGAGCGAGAATACGGGAAACAGTGAGCCCGATCATCGGCCTCTTTTTCCTCTGTTAAATTCAACCAATAAGCCCTGCCTGCCTGCCTGCCTGCTTTTAAGGTTTTGTTAGTGTAAAGCTTCCACTTCTAGACCAGCAACCCCTACTCTCTCCTATTGTAAATTTTTTTAGCCGTCCAATGTTCACCGTTTTGTTTTTACTTCATTATTTTCTCTTTTTTATCTTCTTTTCTAGTTAATTTCCTCCTTCGAGGTGCAGATATTTATAAAAACTATTAAAAATTTAACCTTTCTCGTTAAACCTCCCTCTCAAAAAAGTCTTAAAACTCCGTTTATTTTAAAAACAATCACTCTATTTATTTTTTATTTTTTAAAAAATAATTTATATATAAAAATATTTTTTAAAAAATATATTTTTTATTTAATTATAATATTAAATTAATAATATATTTACATCATACATATATAATTATTTTTATAATTTAATAAAATTATTAAAATTAAAAAAATACTTATTTTTTTAAAATAACTTATTTTTTATTTGATTATAAAAATATTTTTTATTAATTATTTTCTTAAATATTTTATTTTTTTTTAAATATTATCTATAAAACAAATGAAAACTACAAATTATTCTACTTTAATTTTTATGTGTTAAAAATTCTCATAAAAATCCTTTTTCTTTATTTTTATTTCCTAAAAATCTTTCTAGCCGAATTTAGATAATTTTTCTAACGGAGCTACTAATGTCGTGAGTCCAATTAGATTTTATAATTAGAATATATATATATATTTATTTATTTATAATTATATATCTTACTAGAGTTACATAATAATAATAATAATAATAATTATTATTATTATTATTGATTCTCTTGTGTAAAATACATTTATAATTATTTTTAAATTATATTTATTTATAATATGAATAATAAGAAAATATTTTGATCCATAAAAAATTTACAATGTATAAAATTTACATATAATAATTGAATTATTCCGCAATGAGTCAGCAGATTGGGATTGGAATGCTTTTATCATATGCGTGTTGGATTTTTGGATTTGGCAATCAATAAAGTAAAATTTAAAATTAAAAAAAAAATGAAAATTAGAAGAGGATGAAAATGGACATACACGTACAGGCGTGTGATTTGCTAGCAATTCGGTGCCTTAATTAGCTGAAGTCACTCCTTATGTTCTAAAGCAATCAATTTCTCTTTTTTTATTTATTTATAAAAAAATATTATTTTAATATTTTTATTTTAATTAAATTAATATTTAATTATCTTAAAAATATATTAATTAATTTTAAAATTTTTATTTAATTTACTCTTTAATTATATCTTAATTATTTTAAACTTAATTAAATTTCATTCGATTTTTATTATTTATAATATTAAATTAATAATATATATTTTTATTATATATAAATATTTTTATATTTTAATAAAATTATTAAAATTAAAAAATAATTTATTTTTTATTTAATTAAAAATATTTTCTATTTATTTATTTTTTTTAATATCTCAAACACCGAAAGAAATAAAAATATTTTTTGAGAAAATATTTTTTATAAGTTAAATGGAGTCTCAATAATAAATAAAATAAAAATATAAAAATAAAAAGAGATAAATAAGTACATATAAAATTTTTTTATGAGAGAAAACTCTTATGTGTTTATAATTATTTAAAAATAATTAATATATATTTTAAAATAAAATTATTAAATAATTATTTTTATTAAAATAAATAAATTAAATAATATTTATTTATCTTTTTGCCATTTGCTTATCTTTTGACGTTTATGGGTTCGCAGAGAAGAGGATAAATGGGACCCAGCTGATTTTGTGTGGGGACGACGTGGTCTCTGCGTGTGCTATTTTAGTGGTGAAAGTGAAAACTTGCTTCCACCTTCGTTTTCCTCTCTTAATTTCCTTTTGCCAAATTAATATTCGATTTTTTTTTTCAAAAATAGTAATAAAACGTACATAATATATAATTAAATAGAAATAGAAATATATCCACTTAATTAATTAATACTTAAATTATATGCATGTATATTATATCTTGTCACAATATACATATACTTATCTTCTATAATTTTTTTATCCTTTTTTTTTAAAAAGAATTATCAATGCTTATCCATTGCTGTATGAATGAAGCTGCAGCTTTGTTGAGTTGATGATGTTTTGCACCTTTAACTGCATGTGACATCACATGTGATCATAGTCTACCCATACACATGGAATATGACTTCTATTACAAAATTATACCTACATTTTTTTAAAATTTTTTATAAATAAAATATTAAATTCAATAGATTACATTGTCTATGTTAACGACTCTATATCATCAAATTATTTATATATTAATTTATAAATTATATTTAATTATATATAAAAATTTGAATAAAATTAAAAAAAAAAAAGGGTGAGAAAGAAATGAGTGCCTGAGAGTGGATCCGAATCATCGATCTTATCTTTGGCTTCATCTTCTTTTAAAAACTTTTTTTTTTTTTAATATGATTGAGGTCCAAAAGACTCGTGCAAACAATCACTGCTTTTGACCTTTGACCGAAAGGCACGTGCAAAGCATCTTTTTCCTATTCAAAATTCCCCTCCTCGGTGATTTCGTTTTCGGTGGCGCACGTGCATTCTCTGTCCCCGACATATATTTACATAATAATAATAATAATGTTTTCCAATGTTTCCCCTTTCTTTCTTTCTTTTCTCTTCTTGATTATCACTTCATTCCCTTCTCTCTATTTTTTGTCCTTTATTTATATTTATTTAAAATTTTTATAATTAATTATTAAAATAGTTGCTATAATGTTTTATAAATGGATTTTAATTCATCAATATAGAAATTATTTTTAAGTGAGATTTTTAATTTGAATTTATTGAGATTTTAAAAAAAATTTATACATTTTTAATTATATATTTTTAAATATAATTAGATAAATTTAAATGAGTTCATTTTATTTACTTGCTATTTCCAATTTTCGATTGTAATTATAATTTTTAGACATAAAGCACTTTTTAAGAAGAGCATAATATATAATAAATTTTATAAGAGAATAAAATAGTAAAATTTAAAATTTTAATTTTATATTGTTAATGATTAGAGATGACAACGAATCGATATTTATAAATACTCACTTGATCAAATACAATGAATTTAGATAATATATAATTTGGTTTAGATAATATATAATTGAGTTTGAAATAAATTCTAATTTTACGAATAATAGTTTTAATTTTGTAAGTTGGGCATCAATGACTCAAATTCGTTTTTATAAATTATTAATTAAATAAAAAATATATTTTTCTAATAATATTTATAAATTTTTACATAAATAAAAATTAAAAATAATTATATGAAAACTCATTTGAATTCTTTTTTTTAAATAATCTATTGCAAATCAGCCTTACAAGATTTTAAAATGGAAGATATAAGAGTGACATATTATGTGACAAGATTTGAAATATTGCTTGATAGATCATAAGGATTATAATGATTTTCTCAAAATATATAGATGGTTAAATAACAATAAATTAATAACAATTAAGGTAATTGAAGTACAAGTACAGCTACTGGGTTTGAAATTTTTATTAAATCTCTAGACATTTTGTTTAGCATATGCTTTGATCTTAAGTTTCAAAATTTTTTTTTTTAATTATTGATAAACTAGTAATCTTAGTCTACGTTAATATTAATATTATACTATGCTATACATATTATTATACTATGCTATACATATTGTATTCTGAATTTTCTGCAGGCATATGCTTGGATCTTAAGTTTCAAACCACATTGTTGAAAATTCAAACTCCCTTTACTTTTGGACTCTTAATTCTATAATATAATCCAAAATGATATTAAACTAATATGTCCTAATTAACATGAAACCTGTGTTATATATATATATATACACTTTTGATTTGTCATCTAATTTAATTAAATTTGATATGAAGCTATAAATTTTTTGAGATTTTTCTTACATAAATTTAGCTTATCATGGAACCAAGATACATAATATATGGTGGAACCTATCTATTAAATAGATGAATCATATATATTTGTGTTTTAAATTTATGATAGATTTAAACAATTTAATCTAGTTAAGTTTGATATAAAGTTATAAATTTTGAGATTTTTCTTATATAGATTTAGCTTATCATGAAACCAAGATGCATAATATATGATAGGATCCATCTACTAAATATATAAATCTTATATATTTGTGTATTGAATTTATGATAGATCGAGTCTAAACATATCAATCTAGTTAAGATTGATATGAAGCTATAAAATTTGGGATTTTTCTTATATAAACTTAACTTATCACAGAATTAAGATATAGTGGGACCCATCTATTAAATATATGAGTTCTATATATTTATATCTTTAGTTTATGATAGATCGGGTCTAAATAATTTAATTTAGTTAAGTTTGATATGAAGCTATAAATTTTGAGATTTTTCTTACATAGACTTTAGCTTATATGGAACCAAGATACATAATATATGATAAAATTCATCTATTAAATAGATAAATTTTATATATTTATTCTTAAATTTATGATAAATTAGATTTAAACAAGAATTTTTCGTAAATTTTGATGTGTGTAAATTTTCCCACTCGCATGGTGATGAAAAAAAAATTCCAACCACGAGGTGTAAAATAAGCCCAGTACCGAGTTTTGACCCATGAAAATGAGTGTAAGAAAGACGTTTACATGTATTGGGCTTTTGTTTCGTTATGAAAAAGGCCGCCCAAACGAGCCTCAAGCTGCTTAGGGAAAAACAGTGGAGGTGCGGGGAATCGAACCCCGTGCCTCTCGCATGCGAAGCGAGCGCTCTACCATATGAGCTACACCCCCCATGTGCTCAACATTTGTCTTCTCATATACATATTACCTGAATATGTAAGTATCGAATGTACCTACCCTAAAATATCGTATTGAATAATTATTTTTATATTTAGTTTAAGTTTAAATATTACATATCATTTCATAAAAACAAATATATTTTGAAATATATAATAATTAATATATATAATGAATATTTTTAAATTAAATATAAATAACGAGTTGAATTACTCTTTTATATTTCTTTAAATTTTTTACATTAGAGTTTTAATTAATTATATAAAAATATAAAAAAATATTCTTATATTTTTAAATATTATAATTAGCTTTCATTTTAATTTTAACTTTGATTAATTATATGAAATTTAAAATATTACTTTTATATTGTTTTAATTAGTTTAACTTTAATTTTTTATTTTTAATTAAAATTATATAAAAATATAAAAATAATATTTTTATTATTATAATTATAATTTCAAATTTTTAACTTTAATTAAAATTACATTAAAATACAAAATATTATTTTAAAATTTTTATTTAATGAATAATATGAAAATATAAAAATTAAAACATCCCAATAAGTATATAAATAAAAATGAGTATTTAATATTTTACACTATAATCATTTTTATTTATGTGTTTTGATTCTTTAAATAAGAAATGAAAATGGTAATTCCTTTTGCAATGACCTGAATTTCTAAAATATAAATTTTATATTTTTATATAGTATTCAAATATTATTTTAATATTATTTAACTAAATTATAAATTTTGTAATACTTTTATTTATATATTTTTAATTTTATTTCTAAACATATTTTATAAAATTATTTAATAGTCTAATGTTAATTTAAATGATTAGTTTTAAATATTAGTGTTAAATCAATTAACAAAATATATTATTATATTTTTATTAACATTGGTCGTAAGATTTGATTTAATTATTAGTAATATGATTATTCTCATTACTATCAATATTATTTATTATATTTTCTTTATTATTTTAATTATACATATATTTATATTTTAGGACCCAATTGAAAGTTATTTTGGACTTCATTGAAAAATCATGAAAAGTTTAAGGACCAAAAATTTAATTAAAAGTTAAAAAAAATAGCTGCTTTTTCTCTCTCTTTTTCTCCATTCCACATTTTCCCTCTCCCTCTCTTTCCTTTGAAAAAAATAGCTGCTTTCTCTCTCTCTCTCTCTCTCTCTCTCTCTCTCTCTCTCCATCCCACATTTTCCCTCTCCTTCTCGTCCCTCTCTTCGCCCTCCTCCCACCCCCCCCTCCCACCCCCCCCTCCCCCTTTCTTTTTGTAGCTGCTGGCGAGGAGTCCCACCATGCTAGGCGACGCTACCAAGCCACTAACAGGTATGAGCGGCGCCAACAATTGCGCAAATGGAGGAATTTCCTCCTCTAACGTGCGCACAGGGGCAGCAACTTCCAAGCGCTATTCCGCTTTCATTCGACTTCCGATTAAGGCGATTCTGGTGGCGTTGAAAAGTTTTATTCTGATAGTTTTCTTTTGATACAAATTTTATAACATTTGGTGGTTGGATGAGTGAGATAAGAAGTAAAGAAATTTCGGATTTTCTTAACTCTTCTGCTAGATCTCGACCAACTAATGGCCAATTTGGACGATCAGACCCGAGGATCATGATCTACACTCCTCAAGCTTCATTTTGATACCAATTATGCCTTGATCGGAGATCGAATGGAGAATATGCCCATTTGACGGCCTAGATTAAATTCGTTGATATCGGGTGATAGGAGCAGAGTTTTGATGAACCGTCAGCGGATCCATCACCAGCAGCTCATGGGCATTTCAAAACATGCACTTGGATCATTGATAGTTCACCGGCGCCCATGATTGAATTTTCGGCGTGATCCAACTGCTTGACAACCCGTCCTCAAATATAGTCAATATTACAGTCGATCGCAGCATTTTCAAAGGTTCCAGATGCGTTCCAGTTAGCAGAATTTACAAAAGTAGTCCTTAACTCAAATTGTGAAGTTTGTTCCTTATTTAAGCTAGTTGATAAATCTATAAAATATTTATGGATTAGTAAAATTAATTAAAATAATTTTAGTTAATACAAGGATAATATAGAGGACCTCCAGAAATATTTTTATAATTTTTGAAGTACTGAGAATAATTATTTAGACTGTAGAGGAGTTAGAGACATGAGTTGGAGTTTGGAGGATTTGACCTATATTAGGATTCTTGCATACCCCGGATGGGCGTTATAATTGTTGTTGTGAGCCTGAGACTTGTTTGTTGTGGTTGCTACATTTTTCTTATAGAGGGGTTAGGTCCAATTATAAGGGAGACTCTACCGAAATTTCAGCAAGGCCTTAGAATTTATTTTAACTCTATAGTTTGAATTAATTATTTAATTTTGTCAGTCTTTTGATAGAGGACAGTGTGTATATTTAGGTGATCGGTACCGACCGTCTTCTTTTTCTAGCCGGACCAGCTGCAGTATAGTCAACCAGTTTGTAAGTTGAATATTGATTATTTTTGTAATTTTAATATTAATTATATATCTGGCATGCTCATGTATTTTATAAATATCCAATTATGCATATGTATAGTAAATATATTAAAGGCATTTTGATTGCTATATTTTTAATTATTGTTATTTATTTGTGATTGCCACCCTGAGGATAATTTAGAGCTCTGTGTGTGTTGGCGTGAGTATGGTGTGGATATGGATATGGGTAGGATGGGTAATCGCAGCTGGAGCTTGACTCGCTAGGATTCGATCTTTATATATATATAAGTTATGGTGAGTACGGCTTTGAGTTGATCTCGCTGACCCTCGCACTTGAATTATTAAGCGAAAGCCTGGCTTAAGTTAACCTCGCTGGCAGATATTGGATTAAGAGAGCTGTATAAGAGATCAACTCCCATATATATATTGATGTGATACACTGGGTGCGTGAGTAGCTCCAAATTAACTTTTTATGCGAATATTGGGTGAATTAATTATTATATGTGATGGATGCGGATTTCATGGCAGAATTACATTAGTTTTAGATAGTCATAAAAATTGCACTTATAATCAATATCTAAACTCTCTGAGTCAAATGCTCATTGCTGTTCAAATATTTTTTCTAGATTACCGGATGAGCGAATTATTTCTTCAAGGATAACCTACATTTTCCTCCGCAGGTTGTGCTTCTTAATTTAATAGTTTCTTGTATCTATTTATTTATTTAATAAATAGAACTCCGTTGTGACATTTGTTACACTCATTTCATATAGCATTTTAAGGTAGTTTTGCATCTATTTTGCCCTTATATTTTAGTATATTTTATGTTTTTAGCTTTATTTTAGCTTATTTGTTAACTTTAGATACTTTATATTTGATTTTTTATAATTTTGTTATTTTTTGATAGTATTTTGTGGCAAATCGAAGATCAATGAGTGCATTAGGAAGTGATTTGAAGAAATTTGGAGTTCTTTAAGCATAGAGGAAAGTTGAAGAAATTAAGCCTTGAAAGAGCAAGTTAGCCAAAATTTGCTTGAGACTTTGCTTAAGATCCTGCTTAGAGTAAAGCGGCAGTGCTTAAGGTGCAGCACAAGTCAAGCATGAGTAGAAAAGTTTATTTTACTCCAAGTCTGCCGAGATTTGCTGAAGGTCTGCTTAACCTTAAGCAGACAGTGCGACCAGAAGTTGAAATTTACTAAAAAGCTGCTTAGGTTTAAGCCGAACCCGAAGCAGACTGCTCAGAACGTGAATAATGCTGCTGACTTGGATAATTTTACACCTCATTTTCTATCCACTCCTTGGCTCTTATTTACTTTTAGGGTAACTTTTTTGGGACCATATAAATTCATCATTTCCTAGTTTTTGCCACAAGAGAAAAGGGAGGAAAAATAAAAAGGAAAGAAAATTTAATAGAGAGGGAGAGGAGACGCCATTTCTTTTGGGGAGGAGCTGCTGCAACCATTTTTTAAGCTCCAGAAATCAGAGTTTTGGGTTCTTCTACCTGGACTTTTCTATTTTAGTCCTCTTATCATGTTTTTCTTTACTTTTCCATCAATCTTTCTTGTAAATACCATCATGAGTGAGTAAACTCTTTAGATTTCAGAGTTGGGAAATATGTTTTAGATTAATTTGCGGATTTGGACTGGGTATTTTCTTATTTTACATAAATATGAGCTTTGATTCCTTCCTTGTGTGCTTGATTTACTTGCCTAATGTTGGTACCCATTGGGTATTGTGTTAATCTTTGATTGAAGGACCGAAAGGTGAAAGTCATTGATAGATAATCAATGATTAGAACTTAAAATCACCTAGATTTAGAAATAAACTAGGATTTTAAGAGGAATTAATTATTGGTTACAAAACTTAATGGGTTCTAAAGTAATCAAATAACATACGAAAGTAGGTTTGGTTATTTTAGAACACACTTTGGTTTGCTTGAAAAAGATATCAAAGGAATTTAGAATCAATTTCCTTCAAACTCTATTTTTCCCTAAAAATTGGAATGCCTAAGACAAATCCCAACTAATTTGTGCATAAACCCCCAACTCTTGAATCATTTTTAATATAATTAGACTTTGATTTGAATTACCCATTGTTAATTTAATTTAATTGAAAACTAGATCTAGAATTTATTTGTTTGCTCTTTACCCACTCCAATTAGATTAATCAATTTACCTTGCTCATTTACATTTACCATTTATTCATTAATCATTAGCCCAAATAATCGCTTCATTCATAGTTTGGTACTGAAATGGCAAATCCTCATGGGAACGATACTTGATTCATCACTTTATTACTTGAGATGACCCGTATACTTGCGGATTCGCACCACCAAGTTTTTGGCGCCGTTACCGGGGATTTGATTTTTGTTTGATATTGAACAATTGTTTGTTTGGTTAATTTGGGCATTTTATTTTATTTTCTTTTTACCATTTTACTTTGAGAATTTGTTTATTTTGTTTTTCAGGTACTTTATTTTATGAGAAGAACAAAAAGTGAAGAAATTAATTTATTCTTTGATCCAGAAATAGAAAAGACAGCAAAAGCTTTAAGAGCAGAATCTAAAAGGAGAAAAGATGAAATTAAAGCTCAACAACAACAAGAAAGAGCACAAGAGTAAGAGCAATTACAAGAAGAAATGGCCAACAACAATAACAACCGCTCTGTGAAGGATCATGCCTATCCTAACATTGGGGATTTCATGCCAAGTATCACAAGACCAAGAGTAGAAGCTAATAATTTTGAACTGAAGCCTGCACTCTATTAAATGGTACAACAATCACAATTTGAAGGAAATCCAAGTGAAAGTCCACATGTGCATCTAGCACATTTTCTTGAGATCAGTGATATGTTGAAGATAAATGGAGTTTCTGATGATGCAATTCGACTTAGATTATTTCCTTTTTCTCTGAAGGACCGAGCTAGAGAGTGGTTACATTCTTTGCCACCGGGTTCTATCACAATATGGGATGAACTTTCTCAAGCATTTTTAGCTCAATATTTTCCACCAAGCAAGACAGCTAAGTTAAGAAATGAACTGACTTCTTTCAAACCTAGAGATGATGAGAGCTTGTGTGAAGCATGGGAGAGGTACAAGGATTTGCAAAGGAGATGTCCACATCAAGGGATTCCTAAGTGGATGCTTGTTCAACACTTTTACAATGGAGTTTCACCAGCTATTAGAAGTACAATTGATACATCTTCTGGAGGTGATCTTATGGAGAAATCTGAAGATGAAGCTTTTTCTGCTCTTGATAAAATTGCTTATAACAACAACCAATGGAGTTGTGAGAGGAATGAGATCAAGAAACCAGCTGGTATGTTTGAGCTTGATGCTATGAATATGATTAATGCTAAGTTTGATGCTTTGACAAGGAAAATAGACAAGCTAAGCATGAAAGTAGATTCTTCAGCTGGAGGTTCTAGTAATTCAGCAAAAGTTAGAGCTGCAAATGTCAATTGTGCAGCTGATTTTTCTGCACTTAATCAAGATTTTTCAAGTGAGCAAGTGGATTATGTGGGGAACTACAATCAAAGACTAGGTGGTAATCCATTTTCTGTAACTTATGATCCAGCATGGAGAAACCACCCCAATTCCTCTTAGGGAGGTAGACAAGGACAACATCAAAATTTTTAGCAACCTTCTGGGTATCAATAACATCAGAATTTTCAGCAGAATAGATGTCCTCCTCCTGGAATTCCTAAACCTCAAAATGCACCTGCTTCACCTCTACCACAACAAGCACAACCAGACAAGACAGCTAAATTAGAAGCCATGATTGAAACTCTACTTGTGAGCCATCAAAGTCAACAAGAAATGATTTCTCAATTAGCATCTAAAGTGGATCAAGTGGCAACACACAACAAGATGTTAGAGAATCAAATAGCTCAACAAGCTAGCTCTTCAAATAACAAAGCATTTGGGAAGCTCCCTAGCTAGCCAGAAAATTCAAGGGAGCATTGCAAGGCTATTACATTGAGGAGTGGAAAAATATTGGAAAATGGAGATAAAAAGATTGAAGAGAAAATTGAAGAAGAGAAAAACAAAGAAGGAGATGAACAAACTGAAGCTGAAGTTAGAATTGAAGCTGAGAAAGAAAATTCAGTGGAAGAAAGAGGAAGTAAGGGGAGGGAGAGCAAAGAAGAAGAACCTAAATATGTTGCACCTAAAGCCTACATGCCACCTTTACCATTTCCACAAAGGTTTCAGAAAGCAAAATTGGATAAACAATTTGGGAAGTTCTTGAAAGTATTGAAGTCTTTGCATGTGACTATTCCTTTCACTGATGCCTTAGCACAAATGCCTTCATATGCTAAATTTTTGAAGGAGATTTTATCTAACAAGAAGAAATTGGAGGAATTTGAGACCGTAGCTCTCACGAAAGAAAGCAGTGCTATTTTGCAAAATAAGCTTCCACCCAAACTGAAAGATCCTGGAAGTTTTTCCATACCATGTCATATTGGGGATATTAGTATAGATAAGGCTTTATGTGATCTTGGAGCTAGTGTTAGTCTAATGCCATTGTCTATCTATGAGAAAGTGAAGATTGGAGAAATGAAGCCTATTACCATTTCACTACAGCTAGCAGATAGGTTTATTAAATTTCCAATTGGGGTGATTGAGAATGTTCCTCTGAAAGTTGGAAAATTTTTCATACCAGTGGATTTTGTGGTATTGGAGATGGAGGAGGATGTACACATTCCTATTATTCTTGGTAGACCTTTCCTTGCCACTGCTGGAGCTGTAATTGATGTAAAAAATGGGAGGCTTACATTAGAAGTTAGGGAAGAAAAACTTGAATTTAATTTGTTTCAAGCAATGAAAAAGAAAGATGATTCAAATTCATGCTTGAGAATTGATGTGATAGATGAAGAGGTCAGAGAAGTGCTTAAAAAACAACATCCTAAAGATCCCTTAGAAGCTTGTTTGGTTTATAACATCAAAAAAGAGGTTGAGATTGAAGAAGCTGCAGAATATGCTACAATCTGGGAAGGAAATCCACCTTTGCCTATGGCTGATATTGAAAAGATTGGGGATTTGAAGCAAGATACAACTTCATCATCAAAGCTTGAAAAAAGTGAATCATCGAAGGTAGAGTTGAAACCTCTTCCAACAAATCTCAGGTATGCTTTTCTAGGTCAAAATTCTACATATCCTGTAATTATTAGTGCTAAATTGAATGATTGTGAAGTTGAAAAATTATTAAGAGTTCTTAAAAAGCACAGAAGGATAATCGATTATACCATTGATGATATTAAAGGAATACATCCTTCTGTGTGCATGCATAGAATTTTATTGGAAAATAATCATAAAGCCTCTCGAGAGTCACAGAGGAGATTGAATCCAAATATGAAAGAGGTGGTGAAAAAGGAAATCTTGAAATTGCTTGATGCAGGTATCATTTAACCTGTTTCTGACAGCAATTGGGTAAGTCCAGTTCATGTTGTACCAAAAAAAGGGGGCATCACAGTAGTGAAAAATGAAAATGATGAACTAATACCTACAAGGACTGTAATTGGATGGAGAATGTGTATAGACTATAGGAAATTGAATAATGCAACTAGAAAGGACCATTTTCCATTACCATTTATAGATCAAATGCTTGAGAGACTAGCTCATCATTCTTATTTTTGCTATTTGGATGGCTATTCAGGGTTCTTTCAGATCCCTATTCACCCAGATGATCAGGATAAAACTACCTTCACATGTCCTTATGGTACTTTTGCATATCGAAGGATGCCATTTGGACTATGTAATGCCCCTACTACATTTCAAAGATGTATGATGTCCATATTTTCTGACATGATTGAGGGTATTATGGAAGTGTTCATGGATGATTTTTCTATGTATGGTAAATCTTTCGATGAATGCTTATCTAACTTGTCTAAGGTTTTGCAGAGATGTGAAGAGTTCAATTTAGTTTTGAATTGGGAAAAGTGCATTTTATGATACAAGAAGGAATTATTTTGGGACATCTTGTGTCAAACAGGGGTATTGAGGTGGATAATGCAAAGATAGAAATTATTGAGAAAATGCCACCCCCAACATCCGTAAAGGGAGTGAGGAGTTTCTTGGGGCATGCTGGATTTTACAGGAGATTCATAAAAGATTTCTCTAAGATTTCTAAGCCTCTTACTAATTTATTGAGTAAAGATGTGGAATTTCATTTTGATACTAATTGTATGAATGCTTTTTGCAGGATAAAGGAAGCTTTGATATCTGCTCCTATTATGCAGCCACCCGATTGGTCATTACCTTTTGAGTTAATGTGCGATGCTAGCGATTATGCAATTGGGGCTGTTTTGGGACAAAGGAAAGATAAGAAGGTGTATGCAATATACTATGCAAGTAGAACCTTAGATGATGCTCAAATAAATTACTCTACTACAGAGAAAGAGTTTTTGGCAGTGGTATTTGCAGTAGATAAATTCAGGTCCTATCTTGTGGAGTCTAAAGTAATAGTGTACACGGATCATGTAGCTATCAAGTATTTCCTTCGGAAAAAAGAGGCTAAACCTAGATTGATAAGGTGGGTGCTACTCCTTCAAGAGTTTGACTTGGAAATTAAAGACAAGAAAGGAGTAGAAAATTTGGTAGCAGATCATCTGTCTAGATTGAGGCAAGAACAAGAAGATAATTTGGGAAAAGAGCCCCCAATAAATGATTATTTTCCTGATGAGCAACTATTAGTAATCATGAATGCAAAAACCCCTTGGTATGCAGATTTCGTGAACTATCTAGTGTGTGGAATCCTCCACCTGACCTAACATGGCAACAGAAGAAGAAATTTCTTTTTGATGTGAAGAATTACGATTGGGAAGAGCCATTTTTGTTTAAGAGATGTGGAGATGGGTTGATTAGAAGATGTTTAGCTGATGAGGAGATAGGGAATGTTATTAAAGATTGCCATTCTTCACTTTATGGGGGTCATATGAGTGTGACAAAGACTGCAGAAAAAGTTCTTCAAGCAGGGTTCTTTTGGCCACATATGTTTAAAGATGTGAGAAAGTTTGTAAATGCATGTGATAGGTGTCAAATGATTGGTAATATCTCGAAGAGAGATGAAATGTCCCTCCAAAATATATTGGAAGTGGAACTATTTGATGTGTAGGGCATTGATTTCATGGGACCTTTTCCATCGTCCTTTGGACACAAATACATTTTAGTTGGAGTAGATTATGTGAGCAAATGGGTTGAAGCTATACCATCTCCAACTAATGATGTTAGAGTTGTGATTAAATTCCTTAAAAAGTTCATTTTTATAAGATTTGGAACTCCACGTGCCATTATAAGTGATGGAGGTTCTCATTTTTGCAACTCTCAATTTGAAAGATTATAACAAAAATATGGAGTAAAGCATAACGTTGCAACACCCTACCATCCACAAACTAATGGTCAAGTGGAGATCTCAAATAGAGAGTTGAAAAGAATTCTTGAGAAAACAGTGAATAGTTCAAGGAGAGATTGGTCACTAAAGTTAGATGATGCTCTTTGGGCCTATAGAACAGCTTTTAAAACTCCTATTGGCACCACCCCATTTTGATTGGTTTATGGGAAAGCTTGTCATTTACCTTTGGAGTTGGAGCATAGAGCATATTGAGCCATAAGGACACTGAATTTTGACTTAAAAACTGCAGGAGAAAAAAGAATGCTGCAACTAAATAAACTTGAGGAACTTAGATTGGATGCATATGAAAATGCCAAGCTGTACAAAGAAAGAACTAAGAGATGGCATGATAAGCATATTAGGAGGAAAGAATTTCAGGAAGGTGATATTGTTCTCTTATATGATTCTAGGTTAAGGTTATTTCCCGGAAAATTAAAGTCAAGATGGTCAGGGCCTTACACTGTTATAAAGGTATACCCCTATGGAGCTGTTGAGATAGGCAATGAAACCTCAGGGACTTTCAAAGTTAATGGGTAGAGATTAAAGCATTATATTGTTAGAGAACTCATACAAAAGGTTGTAGAGGTTTCATGGCTTGGTTCCCCAATTGGGGATATTTAGGTGATTTGGAGTGGAAGGTCAAGCTTAAGACCTTAAACAAGTGCTTCTTGGGAGGCAACCCAAGCGTATCCTTTTATAGTTTATTAATTTTCCATTTCATTTCATTTTCAGTTTTTACCCTCATTAAACTCAAAAGTGACATTTGTTTATCTTTTGCAGGTCATTCATGAAGATTGGGCAAACTAACACAAGCAAAATTTTGCACTTTATCTAGTGCCTGTGAACAGTAACACCTTTAAACTTGTGCTAAATTGCTGATATTGTAATCTACTTGATAACACATGTTTAATTTTGTGTCTTATGTAAATTCTGTGAAATACAACTTAAATAAGGATCAATTATGATATTTAGGACTGATGTGAGCTTTATTGAAGTGCAAAAATAGTGTTTGTTAAGTTTTACCTTTTATTGTATATATAGTTTTGTAATCTGTTAGAAATTACATGTTTTTGTTTGAATTGCTACTAGTTTTTGTAGTCTGCTGATTTTTGTTACTGTTCATGCTACTGTTCATGCTGCTTAAAAAGTCAATTTCTATGTCTTTTCTGGAATTTTTGAATGTCTGAAACTTGTCTCAAATGCTGCTGAAAACATGCTTGGGGTATAAGCTTAGGAATAAAACCATTTCGTTGGGTTGCAGAAAGATAATTACAATCCATGCCCAATTTAAGCTGTTTGCCTTTCAATTCCTTCATGGTTGTGTTATGTTTGATAAGTTTATGAGAGATAATGAGCTTAAATTTTTTAATTTGGTGGTATTAATGTGTATTTGATAATTACTGAGGGTCATGATAGCATTCCATAGCATTTGGACTATTTTTGGTAAGTAAAATCACAATTTTTCCCAAAACTTGCCGAAACTTGCTGATGATGTTGCTTACTAAGCTGTATCCTATGCAAATTCTGCTGAACCATATGCTTAACCCCAAGCATAACCCAAATTACCAGATGTCTGCCCCACATTTTAAAAAGCCAAAAACTTCTGCCATTTTTTTTATAAAGCCCCCGCCCAAACTCCCGATAAACCAAAGCTTCATTCCGCCGAATCCCTTCCCACACCATTTTTTCCGGCATTTTTAGGGAAGCTGAAGAGTTTATTTCTCTTCATTAAATGGTGAGAATCAAGATGTGGTCCACCCACAAACCCAAACCTAGAAAATCTCGACGCTCTGTCAAATCGAAAATGGGTACTCTATCTTCTTTACCAACAAACCCTAACCCCAGTCGCTGTCACACCCTACTCCCCTGTAAGATGCAACATGATCCCGTAGTACACCTAATGAATTACCAACTCCGTCTACTGATAACCCATTAAATACACTACAAGGGATTTTAAAAACTTTTCTTACTTTTTTCACAGTGGTAAGCACTATTTACAGGTGTTAAAAACTTTTTTGAACTGAAGTGGTAGAACTAACACATTTGAATTATTTGGAATTTCTGTAAAAATTTTAGCAGAGTGCCATCTGTATTTTGGATAAAACAGTTCTTCAGAAAACCTGTAAAAAGCACTTCAATATTTTTTCAAATCTCAACTCCAACAAAATTTAACACAATATTTTTCTCAACTCAATCCACAACAATTTTTCAGTATTTTCAAAGGATGAGATAAAAGAAATATAATACAAATTTTACAAGTCAAAATAACTCATAATTTACTTTACAACTTCAATGTACAAATTTTAATTTACAACTGCTCAAATAATTTACATACATATTATTACATGCATACATCAGACCTATGTACATGGGTATACCTATAATATACCTGGAGCTGATCTGAAAGTGTCTTCAAAGAAACTTACTCACTGCTCTATGCTCTTCTTACTGCGACAAAGATACAAAGCTATCGCTGAGTGGTGAACTCAGTGGTGCACAACTATAATTTAAAACATAGTACAATATACATTGACAAAATTTACAGTAAATAATTTGAAAATCTGAATACTCATCAAATTCCAAAACTCAAAATATTCATTGCCAATAATGTAAATCATTTGTATAAAATGACTTCGATCATGAAATTCAATTTATCAAATCATAACTAACCATTTAGGTAATTCCAACAAAATCAATTATACATAAATCATAATTGAAATCACAATTCTTTACCATTCAAAAGCCATTCTGTATCTCAAAAATCATTCTGTATCTCAAAAATCATTCTATATCTCAAAAATCATTCTTTATCTCAAAAATCATTCTTTATCTCACTAACTATGCAAGACTAATCCGAAAGGGCCATATTCGATGGGATTCTAACTCCCTATGGTCGAGGAGGTCGAATCAGATTCTAACTCCCTATGGTCGGGGAGGTCGAATCATCGTACACAGTACCATCACAATAATGAATCTTCCGCAAGGGCCATAACGATAAAAAACTTAGATCTAACCTCAAATCAGAGGAAAATCTAAGCCTGTGCACGTACCATGGTAATCAAAACACAACTAACTCCATTGTCTTCTCAACAAATGAGAGAGATGGGTAATAACCTAGTCAAGCATCTATAGTGAGATATAAAACAATATCACAATCCTTTTAGTGAGCATAAATCACAATATAATTCGATTCAAAGTCAATTCCAATATCCAATAATTTTTATGCTCATCACAATTCAAATCATAAATTTGCATTTTTCCATGAAATTTACCATCACAATTCAAAACATGTTCTATCACAATTTTCCAAAACATAATTTATTCAATCCATAACAATGCTTAATACTTGTGGAAATACCATTTCACAAAGCTAAATTCATACATACTATAACAATTTCAATAATCATTGAATTAAATCTAATGCTTATTAAACATAATACATAAGAAAAGTATGTCATTTAATCATATGAAATATTCAAACAAAATCAGTTAAAAACTAGTTGTGCACAAACCTCGATAATCGTCTCTCTGTCCGACTCAGTATTTCCTTCCCTTTTTCTGAGTCTTTGCTAACTGAGAAACACAATTTGAAGTGTTTCAGTACTAAATTAAACTGTCTCTATCGATAATATTTGACAAATAATTCACTGAAAGCTATTATTTGCTTAATCACCTAATATACCGACCCTCGATGTGTTCTAGGTAATTTAGGTTTTAGTGTCACTAATATATCACATTCGATAGTGTTTTAGGGTTGGTACACGTTACCAATTTAATTTTCTTGTTTAGTGCATTTTCTTGCAATTTGCTGGATTCCGGGACACTAGTTTGACCTAGCCGGACGACCTAGTTCCCTCGGTTTTCGGGTTTCGGTCAAAACTACAAACTTGTAGATCTATGTCTTATGGAACGCGGGGCAAAATTTTAGGTCATTCTGAGTTATGTAGACCAAGTTATGGTCATTTTACTATTGCTGGTCAAATGGCATCAAATTAGGTCATTTTAGGTCAATTTTGGTTAACTTTGGTTCAGCCAGTTTTTGGACCCGAACTTGTGCAAGCTGTTTAACTTGCTTATGGTCATTTCTGGGCTTTGGTGTCTTCATAAGACTTGTAGGTATGGATCTTAACTATTTATGGTTAAAATTTCAGGTCAATTGGACCTGTTTTGAGTGAGTTATGGCCTAAACACTAACTGCTGCCCAAATGGTCAGTTTTCAGGTTTCACTTGCACTTAATCCGAATTGGTCATTTTTCATGTCACCTTGCAAGCAGAATTTTGGTATGCTTTCTTAATGAAAGTTGGCACATTTTGTGCCTAGTTTCACCTCCAATTGATCTCATACCAATTGAAGTTACACATTTAAAGTTATAGGCTAAAATGCATACTGCCCTTAATTACCTTGCTTAAACATACATCAATGACACATTTACCTTACTATATGTCCACTTACCTTACTATATGTCCACTTCCCTTACCAATTATGTTTTGGTACATTACCAAAACCATATACCACCTTACCTTAAAGTTATTTTGGGCAGATTACAAACATCCTCAATACACCAAATAAAACTCCAATTCATAAAGTCCAAATAAAACAATACATACACATGGACATTTCTAATTCTTACACATAATTTACACAACCAATTTACATACACACTCATCAATCCTCAATGTCACAATTCTGCCCATATCTTCATGAACACATACATTTATCAAAGAAGCCTCAAGGCTGCCGAAAAGCTTCACCATGCCAAAGTGTCCATAATTCATCAATTTCCATTCCAAGTGCATAATCACCATTTACATGTGGAATTAACTACTAGGATATCAATTCACCCTATTCAACATGAATTCCCATCAAACATATGTAAAATAAATCATCAAATATACAACTCCATGGCTGCCCAAAATTGATATATCAAGAACTCCTCAAACTTGAAAATTTTCTTCACAATTCAAACACCCATAACAAGTATACAAACTTTAACAAAGCAAAGTTCAAAAATACAAACTTACCTATGGTTGGGGCTTGTTAAACCTTCACCAAACTTCTTGATTTTGGTATCAAGCTCTTCCTTGTGATGTGGGGACAATTTTTAGTGAAGCTACCTAGGTGATTGGAGGTAAATTGAAGGAGTGCATGAAGCTTAAAGAAAAATAGCCATGGAGGTTTTGGGAGCTTTTCATTTACGGCATGGATGATTCTCAAGCTTGAAGATGAAGTGTTTAGTGGAGAAATCTTCCCACTAACACATTTTATAATCCTTAGTTTATTCCTTAGTGGTCCACTCACTTTAGTTTAATCATTTTATATGTTAAATGTGTTATTTACACAATTTTCACTCCACTTTTGGCTATTTACATTAGGTACCACCAAATTAATTCTTCATTTTATTTTCTAAGTATAATATTATTTATTTTTAATGGACATTTAGGTCAAAAGACAATTCGGGATGTCAAATGACCATAATGCCCCTGTTCGGGTTGCATTCCCGATTTTTCGGTAACATTGGGTTTTGTCTGTTTTTCGATTTCTCACTTTTCTTTGTACTAATTATTTAATTTTTCTTTGATATTTCTAATGATATTTATACTTCCCTAAGGGTCTATTTAAGTCCTGAAAATATTTTTCAGGGTTCCCCGCAGTCCAGGGCTAGTCAACGGTCCACGCCGTGACTTCCCGGTGCGGTCACCCATCGCTAGGGTTCTCGGCTCGCTTAACTTGGTTACATTTCTTTGCTATTGTTTTTCCTTTATTTTTCTTGTATTTTCTTTTCTTGTATTTCATTATTTTATGTCTCCTCACTCATAACGAAGTGTAGTTCTAGGCATCCTAGCTGTCCGGACAACACTGATCACCAAAACAGTAGTACGCACTACCGAACTTAGGGGTGTTACAGTCGCAGTCCATCACTACCTCAATCGCCACCACCGCAGACACCACCACTACCTCAATCGCTACCACCGCAAACACCACCACTACCACAAAGCCAAGCACCAACCCTCATTCCGCCGACCCCCCTCTCGCCACAAACTGAGCCACAAAATGAAACACCCATTTTCGAAACTCAGTTCCAAGAACCAATGTCTGAACCTGCGCCAACTCAAACCAAATCTAAAGGTAAAACTAAAAAGGCTGCGGGTAGACCCAAGAAAGCCACTGTCGGAAAAAGAAAAGGAGCGCCCTCTGTTCCTTTGGACTTAAACTCTCCACCTCAACCTTCCTCTGAACCAGTCAGCAAAAGAACTAGGTCTTCCTCGCAAATTCCATCACCAGCGGTTCAAACCCCTGTACCTCAGTCACCCTTAAACTCTCCCCAGCCTGCCACTGCTCCAGCAGCACCTGCGTCATCTGCCAATGATATAGAGGAGGTACTTTCTCCATTACCTTGGGCTTTTAAAGACATGGATATGAAAAATGCTTATGAGAGTTTAGCTTCTAAACCTATTTTGGCAAACAAATATATGGATGAGCAGATTTTAAAAGAGTTAGGCATTTATGACTCTGTATTTGCCTATTTAGATGCTGTCAACTGCACTAAATTTGCTAGGATTAGGGAACCAGTGTACAAGGATTTGACCTTGGAATTTTTGAGTTCCTTAAGGCTGAATTTCAAACCAACAGTACCTGAGCATAAGGATGTGATCTATTTTCGATGTGCTGGCATTGATAGGGAGTTAGACATGGATACTATGAATGCAATTTTTAGTTTTCAGGGTTCGGGCTATAAAAATATTGAGTGGCAACAAACCATCTATGACCCTGTTCAGTTCTGGAAAGACATTGCACCTTATGGGGGTTATTACAGACAGAGGCAGCAAAAGCCTCTAGGATAGTCGATAATGTGTTGAAATACCTCCATAGATTTATCTCTTACACTGTTTTAGGAAGGGGACACAGTAACAGCATTGTGGGTGCTGGAGATTTATTTTTCTTGTGGTGCATGAAGGAGAGAAAACAAGTTAGCACAGCCCATTTCCTAGCTACTCATTGGCACTAAATTGTCACAAAGCATACCAAAGGTAGTATAGTCTTTGGAGGATATATAACTGCCATAGCTAACTCATTTAGCTTTGATGCTAGTCTATATAAGCTACTGCCAGTGTCTGGTGAATCATATATAAATAGCATAATGTTGCTATACATGGATGTTTGTGAGAAAATAGGACATACCTATGCTTTGTTACAGCAGCATCCTGAAGCCAGTGGTACTGCAGACCCAACTTCCTTTGCACCAGCAGAACCCCAACCAACCACTGCCTCGCAGTTTTCAGCAGATATTTTGTCCCTCTTAAGATCCTTGGAATCCAAAGTAGCCACTTTCACTGTCCAACTATCTGTTCCCTCACCTGACACCATAGATATCCTTGCAACCTTGAAGAGCTTAGAAGTTAAAATTGATACCATGGGTCAACAGCAGGTCAACCAAAAGAAGAAGCTAGAAAAGAAACTTAAAAAGAGATTTTCATATCTTAAAAAGAAGCAGAAGCAGCAACAACTTCAAATGTTGGAGCTCTATAACAAATTGGCACAATCTTATAACAATTTATATCATTGGGGCCAAGACATGCTTCAAGAAATGAAAGACCTCACAGAAAATTTGGAAACTGCTTCTGAAGCTTCAGATCACAATGAACCTATTGCGTAACACAGGCGGACACGTCTGACAACCAAGCCTTAATAGTAGAACTTGAACAGTAGCAGTAGTTTAGTACTAGTTTTAGTTCTTCAATTCAGTTTTAGTTTCTGTTTTAGGTTTGTTTTGTAATATGTTTTTTTTTTTAATTTTCAAACTTTAGTCATAGTTGTAATACTTTGGTAATTAGTTTTTGTGATTACATTTGCACTTCTTTCCTTTAGTTTAGTTTATTTTATTTTATCTTCTAATATAGATATAGTTATTCTATGAATGCTCTTTGGTTTAATTCTTGATTTAACTGTTAGATCTTATTTCATTATACCTTTTCATCTTCTTGCACATTATTTTTTATACTTTATCTTTTATTCAGTCCTAATTTTGTTGACATTGATGAGTTGCACAATTTACTTTGAGCTGCATATGTTTCACATCATTTTGAGGTAACAGCTTACACTTCTACTATTTATATTTATGGTATGCTACCAATGCTTATAGTTTGTTGCCAATGCTTATGCTTTTGTTTATCCTACGCAACAGGTTAAGTAACATCTTAAGCAGTGTAAATTCATACATTTGGGATACTTTTTCACATTTTTCTCTCTAAAGCTTCATTGTTAATATCATTTTGAGCTAATTTTGGAATTCTTGAGCTTATATTGATTTAATCCCCAATTGTATATATTTCATTAATTGATTAGTTCACACAATTTTGCCCATCTTTGCATTTATTTTAGACATTGAGGACAATGTTTCATTTGAGTTTGGGGGTGAGGGCAAAATTTTTGCAAAATCTTTAAAATTTTCATTCATTCATTCATTTATTGCATTTCATTCATCCATATATAGATAATCCATACACTTATACATAAACCACACAAATGTCTATACTCATACACATACATTTGCATATAGTTTTCATATAGATTACACTTAGTTTTAATTTGATTTATGCATTCATTTTAGGATCATGCATATCATAAAAATAATTTTTTTAACTTATCCTTAGAGGATTGAGAATTACTTTGAAGAGCAATAAAGATTACTTTTAGAAGGGTTTGATAGATTGAAAGTTCTAAATAGGTGCAAAGTTATTAGATTCTTGCTTTAGTTTATATCTTCTTAGCCAAGGGCCACCCAATCAATTGCATTGACTTTGAGTGCCGAGAGAAAACTCTAGGGTGAGAAGTAGCTAATTGATGTCTCACCAATCCTAGAATAATCTTTCTAAACCTTTCAAGGCGAAATCATAGCATGCACTTGAGAAAGAAATGATCTAGGCATTCTTTGAATTTTAAACCCATATTTTAGCCTTAGCCGACCTCACTTCAAAATTTCCCTTTAAAACCAATTTAAGCCTACATTTATCCCTCTTATTTCTTTGAAACCCACATTAATGCCTAGCCATAAACCCAAATACTTACCTACCCTCCATAAGAATAATTCTTTGAGTGATAGATACACTTAAAATAATAATAATAATTATTATTATTAGTTGGGAGAAGTGATTCAAAAAAAAAAAAGGCTAGCAAATTCAATTATGGTATGTAAAGTAATTCACCACCAAAGTACACAAAGAAATGAGTTTGGGGGTGAATTGAAAGGGACAATTGTAATTCAAAGTCAATGTTATTTATATAGTCCCTCTAAAAGCTTCAAAATTATATGCTAGCATTGGTGAATAGTTGTAAAGTTCCTTCTCCCATTTGATTATTAAAAAAAAAAAAAATTGTGTCTTGATCTTTTAATAATTTGATTATTCTCATATTTTGTTACCTTTATCCTTTTCTTGTTAGCCACATTATCACCCCCTTAGCCCCATTACAACCCTTGAAAGTCCTTTTGATCTTTTGATGGTGTTTTGCTACATTAGTGGAGATTGGAATAGGAGAATTGCCTATGGGATTGTGATATCACTAATACATTCATTTACTTCCACCATTATTTGAGACACTTTAGTTTATGGATTACCTTATAGTCTATTTAGGCATGATTATTCTTTGTGATTGATTGGTTTGGGCTTGATGATATGGATAATTGACCCAAGGCTAAGCGGTAATAACTTTGGTAAGAATTAAACTCTTTGTATCTTGAAAGTGGGTATATAGTTTGTTGGTGGCTAAAAGTAAGTTTGAGAGTTTGCATAAGTAATTTTCATAAATTTAAGGTAAGGTACCCCAAATTGCATTAATTATTTTTATTTGCTTGAGGATAAGCAAAGGTTTGAGTTTGGGGGAATTTGTTACACTCATTTCATATAGGCATTTTAGGGTAGTTTTGCATCCATTTTGCCCTTATATTTTAGTATATTTTATATTTTTAGCTTTATTTTAGCTTATTTGTTAACTTTAGATACTTTATATTTGATTTTTTGTAATTTTATTATTTTTTGATAGGATTTTGTGGCAAATCGAAGATCAATGAGTGCATTAGGAAGTGATTTGAAGAAATTTGGAGTTCTTTAAGCATAGAGGAAAGTTGAAGAAATCAAGCCTTGAAAGAGCAAGTTAGCCGAAATTTGCTTGAGACTTTGTTTAAGATCTTGCTTAGAGTAAAGCGGTAGTGCTTAAGGTGCAGCATAAGTCAAGCATGAGCAGAAAAGTTTATTTTACTCCAAGTCTGCCGAGATTTGCTGAGAGTCTGCTTAATTTTAAGCAGACAGTGCGACCAGAAGTTGAAATTTGCTAAAAAGCTGCTTAGGTTTAAGCCGAACCCTAAGCAGACTGCTCAGAACGTGAATAATGCTGCTGACTTGGATAATTTTATACCTCATTTCCTATCCACTCTTTGGCTCTTATTTACTTTTAGGGCAACTTTTTTTGGGACCATATAAATTCATCATTTCCTAGTTTTTGCCACAAGAGGAAAGGGAGGAAAAACAAAAAGGAAAGAAAATTTAATAGAGAGGGAGAGGAGACGCCATTTCTTTTGGGGAGGAGCTGCTGCAACCATTTTTGGAGCTCCAGAAACCAGAGTTTTGGGTTCTTCTACCTGGGCTTTTCTATTTTAGTCCTCTTATCATGTTTTTCTTTACTTTTCCATCAATCTTTCTTGTAAATACCATCATGAGTGAGTAAACTCTTTAGATTTTAGAGTTGGAAAATATGTTTTAGATTAATTTGCGGATTTGGACTGGGTATTTTCTTATTTTACATAAATATGAGCTTTGATTCATTCCTTGTGTGCTTGATTTACTTGCCTAATGTTGGTACCCATTGCGTATTGTGTTAATCTTTGATTGAAGGACCGAAAGGTGAAAGTCATTGATAGATAATCAAGGATTGGAACTTAAAATCACCTATATTTTGAAATAAACTAGGATTTTAAGAGGAATTAATTATTGGTTACAAAACTTAATGTGTTTTAAAGTAATCAAATAACATCTAAAAGTAGGTTTGGTTATTTTAGAACACACTTTGGTTTGCTTGAAAAAGATATCAAAGGAATTTAGAATCAATTTCCTTCAAACTCTATTTTTCCCTAAAAATTGGAATGTCCAAGACAAATCCCAACTAATTTGTGCATAAACCCCCAACTCTAAAATCATTTTTAATATAATTAGACTTTTATTTGAATTACCCATTATTAATTTAGTTTAATTGAAAACTAGATCTAGAATTTATTTGTTTGCTCTTTACCCACTCCAATTAGATTAATCAATTTACCTTGCTCATTTACATTTACCATTTATTCATTAATCATTAGCCCAAATAATCGCATCATTCATAGTTTGGTACTGAAACGGTAAATCCTCGTGGGAACGATACTTGATTCATCACTTTATTACTTGAGACGACCCGTATACTTGCGGATTCGCACCACCAACATTGGGTTATATACTTATGGTATAAATAAATGAAAATTTTTTATGATATTAAATAGTTTATACGTGATGGGTATCAAGGCTAAGCACGGCTCCCCTAGTTTTGATTTCTGATGGTTATTAGGTTGGGTTAGCCCAAATAAAAATATAATATTTTATTTTATTTTCATGTTGGGCCTTAATTTTGGCCCTGGTTATGAGTTTGAGAATAGTAAAACTTATTACAGATCTCAGGAGTTTTATATTGGTTCAAGTTCTAATGTCGGTCTGACCTGTAGAATCGGGTTGTGACATCTTTAGTTGTGAGAATAAAATCCATCAATTTTCATTCCTTTATCGTTTTTTATTGATCTGAACTGAGCCTAAATATATTATATTATCTTTCATTTATTTCTTAATTATATAATTTCAATTAGAAGAAGCACAAAAAAATTATGAATTTTTAAAATAATGAAGCATAAAAATTATGAATTTTTAAAATGTTATATTTGTTCGGGAGGACTTTTTTAAAGGAAGGTAATTAATGTTTAAAAGTTTTAAAACCTTTAAAAACCTATTACCTTTAAAAGCCTATTTTTTTAAGACATCGATAAATTGAGAAACTCTGCCTAAGTAGCTTGCGCTTAGCCGATTCCAAGCCCGGATAAAGGAGGAGGGTTGTGGTAGGTGACAACCAGCGTAAAAATTTCGTCACACCTGATGATATGGATTCAAATGATATAAACGTTGGGTTGTCCTCTACTCACGACTCGCTACATCGGAGCCCGGGTGTAGTGAAAAATATGCAAGGGTGGAGGGCATTCATCGAAAGCGATGAGCCATGCTGGCGCCCGGGTGTGGTGTTAAGTGAGCAAGGGTTCCCACATCATGGACTGGTGTAGGTAAAGAAGTTAGTCCATAGGACATATAGTGGAATAGATAGTGGAACAGAACACAAGATAGACATAGAAAATAATAGAAGATATCATAAAAGGAGACCAATTAGGAAGGAGCAGAATAGGAGGAGGATCAGGGTTGGTACTTGGAATGTTGGATCACTTACAGGAAAATTAATGGAGCTTGTGGATACCTTGGAAAGGAGAATGGTGAATATTGCTTGCATTTAAGAGACTAAATAGGTAGGAGAGAAAAGTAAGGAAGTGGGTAATTCAGGGTACAAACTGTGGTTTACCGGAAAGGAGAGAAACAATAATGAAGTGGGCATAATCATAGACAGGACATTGAAAGACGCAGTAATAGCTGTGAAAAGAGTTGGAGATAGAATTATACTAGTAAAGCTAGTATAGAATTATACTAGTAAAGCTAGTATAGAATTATACTAGTAAAGCTAGTACTAGAAGGAGAAATAATAAATATAGTTAGTGCTTATGCTCCACAAATAGGACTAGACAGTGAGAGTAAACAAAGATTTTGGGAAGATATGAATGATTTAATGCAAAGTATACCGAATGAAGAGAATGTTTTCATTGGTGGAGATTTGAATGGATATGTAGGAAGTGATAGACAAGGTTATGAGAATGTTCATGGAGGTTTTGGTTTTGGCAGTTGAAATGAGGAGGGAAAAAGCATCCTGGATTTTGCTATGGCATACGACCTAATACTAGCAAATACCTATTTTATAAAAAGAAAGTCACATTTAGTGACTTTCAAAAGTGGGCAACATAGAAGCCAAATCGATTTCATCTTAACCAGGAAGACAAATAGAGCTCTATGCAAGGATTGCAAGGTCATTCTAGGAGAGGCTTTAACAAGTCAATATTGGTTGGTGGTCTTGGATGTTAAGTTTAGGAACAATTCAAGTAAGGTCAGAAGAAATAGTGTAGCTCGAACAAAGTGGTGGGAGTTCAAAAGAGTAAAGCAAGTGAAGTTCAAAAATGAGCTTCTTGAGTCCGAAGTATGGAAGCTGGATATGGAGGCTAATGATATGTGGATATAGATGACATCAAAGATTAGAGAAGTAGCTAGAAAAGTACTTGTAGAGTCTAAAGGACATGGACCACTCTCAAAAGAGAGATGGTGGTGGAATGAGAAAATACAAAAAGTAGTGAAGAGAAAAAGAGAATGGTATAAGAAATTACCTAAATGTGATAATAATGAGGCATATGAACAGTACAAGATAGCAAAGAAAGAGGCAAAAAAGGCAGTTAATCAAGCAAGAGCACAGGTCTTTAAAAAGTTATATGAGAAACTTGCAACTAAAGAATGGGAGAAAGATATTTATAGATTGGCAAGGAGGAGAGAAAGGAAATGTCAAGATCTGAATCAAGTTAGGTGCATTAAGGATATAGAAGGAAAAGTTTTGGTGAAAGATGAAGACATTAAAGAAAGATGAAGAAATTATTTTAATGATCTCTTTAATAATAGTCAAAATGGTAATAGCGTGAATATAGACTATAGAACAATAGAAAATAATGTGAATTATACTAGAAGGATTAGATCTTTAGAAGTAAATGAAGCACTTAAGAGAATGAAAGTGGGTAAAGCCTGTAGACTTGATGAAATACCAATTGAAGTATGGAAGTGTTTGGAGAGATATGAGAGTGGCATGGTTAACTAAATTATTTAATAAGATTCTAAACTAAAAAAAAATGCCTGATGAATGGATGAGGAGTATTTTAGTACCTATTTTTAAAAATAAGGGAGACATACAGAGTTGCTCAAACTATAGGGGAATTAAACTCATGAGCCATACTATGAAGTTGTAGGAGAGAGTTGTGGAGCATCGACTACGTCATGATACTTCTATCTCTCTCAATTAATTTGGTTTCATGCCCGGTCATTCAACTATGGAAGCGATCTTTCTTATTAAAAACTTGATAGAGAAATATAGAGATGTGAAGAAAGATCTACACATGGTTTTTATTGATTTGGAGAAGGCTTATGATAGTGTTTAAAGAGATATCTTATGGAATGTGTTAGAACAAAAGAGGGTATCTATTAGGTACATACAAGTATTGAAAGATATGTATGAAGGAGCAACTACTATTGTGCGCACAGTGAGAAAGGACACAAGAGATTTTCTGATCTCAATTGGATTACACCAAGGATCAGCCATAAGCCCTTACCTTTTTACATTAGTTTTAGATGAATTGATGAAACATATACAAGAGAGTATTCCTTGGTGCATGTTGTTTGCAGATGATATTATTCTGATAGATGAGACACGAGAAGGAGTCAACAGAAAGCTAAAGCTTTGGAGAAGTACTTTAGAGTCAAAGGGTTTTAAATTAAGTAGAACGAATACAGAATACATGCATTGCAAGTTCAGTGAAGGCCAAACTGGTGATAGGGAAGGAGTTAGTTTGAATGGAGTGGTACTGTCCCAAAGTAATCACTTTAAATATCTAGGCTCAGTCCTTCAAGTAGATGGGGGATGTGAGGAGGATGTTAGTCATAGGATTAAAGCCGGATGGTTGAAGTGGAGACGTGCCACTGGAGTTTTATGTGATCGTAAAATTCCTAATAAGTTGAAAGGAAAATTTTACCGTATAGCCATACGACCGGCTATGTTATATGGTAGTGAGTGTTGGGCACTGAAAGAGTCGTATGCGTCTAAGATAAGAGTTGTAGAGATGAGAATGTTAAGGTGGATGAGTGGCCATACTAGACTAGATAAAGTCCGTAATGAGAGTATTAGAGAAAAGGTAGGAGTGGTGTCAATTGAAGATAAGTTGAGAGAAGGAAGATTGAGATGGTTTGGTCATGTGAAGCGTAGACATGCGGAGGCTCTAGTTAGACAAGTAGAGCACATTAGATTAGAGGATAGAAATAAAAAAAAATGATAGACCTAAATTGACTTGGAGGATAGTAGTACAACATAACCTAGAAGCATTACACATTTATGAGGATTTAACCCAAAATCATTAGAGTGGAGAAAGCGAATTCATATAGTCGACTCTAAATCTTTGAAATAAAGACTTAGTTGAGTTGAGTTAAGTTGAGTATCGACAAATTGAGAAGTTTTTAATACTTTACCTTTTATTACTCCATTCTAAAAATATTTGTACACTCTGTGAATAATAATAATATCTTCTACCTTGTCATAGACTATAATATAATTCAGACCAATAATCATTTCCTTCAAAACTAAGAGACATACAAGACAACCAAGGAATTATTAAAATTAAGCTTTCATTAATATGAAAGCAAGCCCAACTTTCAAAATTTAGCCGTGTTGACTATTTGAGTTTTATCAACTTTTCTGGTAAATGTACCATAAATGACTTGAATAAAGAATTATTTACATTTTTTCATCAATAAATTTTAATTAAGTGATAAAATTATTTTTATATATTAAAAATTTTAAATTTAAATCTTAATTTAAAAAAAATGTTCAAATCATGAGTTGGCAACGTGTACCTCGTGCCACGTGACCTGTCTCTAAAGGTCAACGTGGATTGTTCTACCAGAAACATTAAAGTCATGTAATTGTGTCATCACCGAAGGGTATTAATCTGTCGTTTTCTGAGGTAATGATATATAATAAAATGTAGTGTAAATTAAAGCTAATTAGTAAATTTTACGTGTCAGTACGTAAAATTTAATTTTTAAATTTAATAAATTAATTTGTATTATTATTTATTTTTCAATTTAAAATTATTTAATCTATAAAATTTTATTTTGTTAGTAAAATAATCTAAATATCTAAGTAATTATTTATTTATATTAAAATAATTATGTATTTTATACAAAATTAAATAGACAATAATACGCTTTTGAAACAATTAATTTAAATGAAAATTTAATTCAAAAATAATTCTTTAATATAAATTATAAATAAATTATCATTTTAGACGATAATATTTATGATTGTGTGTTGTCAAAATAAATTACATTATATCATAAAAAAATAAATTTTTTATATAATTTTTTCTTGAAAACATGTTAAAGAAATTCTTATAATTATTTATTTAGTAAAAAATATTACTATAAATAAATATAACTTTTTATAAAATTATAAACCATAATTTAAAAAAAATAACAATTTAATAAAATATATTGTTTGCTCTGAATTATATTTTACTATTACATAATTTAAAAAATATTATTTTACTATTTTTAATTATAAATTATAAAATTATTTAAATATAAAATAAATAATTACTTCAATATAAAATTTAAATGTAGAAACTACTTTATTAATAAAATAAAATTTTAAGGATTAAAACTCTAGCTGTACGCAGTTGAAACCCAGGTTATTAAAATAAAATAATATTTTTATTATTATAATTATAATTATAATTTTTTATTTTTAATTAAAATTACATTAAAATACAAAATATTATTTCAAAATTTTTATTTAATTAATAATATGAAAATATAAAAATTAAAATATCCCAATAAGTATATAAATAAAAACGAGCATTTAATATTTTACAATATAATTATTTTTATTTATGTGTTTTGATTCTTTAAATAGGAAATGAAAATGGTGATTCCTTTTATAATAACCTGAATTTCTAAAATATAAATTTTATATTTTTATATAGTGTTCAAATATTATTTTAAAATTATCTAACTAAATTATAATTTTTATAATACTTTCATTTATATATTTTTAATATTATTTCTAAACATATTTTGTAAAATTATTTTATAGTCCAATTTTAATTTAAATGATTAATTTTAAATATTAATATTAAATCAATTAACAAAATATATTATTACATTTTTGTTAACCTTGGTTTTAATATTTGATTTAATTATTAATAATTTGATTACTATCATTATTATCAATATTATTTATTATATTTTCTTTATTATTTTAATTATACATATATTTATATTTTAGGACCCAATTGAAAGTTATTTGGACTTCATTGAAAAATCATGAAAAGTTTAAGGATCAAAAGTGTAATTAAAAGTAAAAAAAAAAAAAGCTGCTTCTCTCTCTCTCTCTGTGTCTCTCTCTCTCTCCCTCCCACATTTTCCCTCTCCCTCGCGTCACTTCCCCCCCCCCCCCCCCACTTCTCTCCTCTTTTTCTAGCTGTTGGTGAGCCACCAACTATCGATGGTGCCCGGCGAGGAGTCCCACCACCCTGGGTGATGCCAGCGAGCCACTAGCAGGCCAGAGCGGTGCCAACAGCTGTGCAAATGGAAGAATTTCCTCCTCCAATGTGCACACAGGGGTAGCAGCTTCCAAGCGCTATTTCGGCTTCATCCGACGTTCAATCAAGGCAATTTTAGTGACATTGGAATTTTATTCTGAGAGCTTTCTTTTGATACTAATTTTGTAGCATTTGGTGATTGGATGAGTAAAATAAGGAGGAGAGAAGTTTTGGGTTTTCTTGACTTTCCAGCTAGATGCCGGCCAATCGCCGGCCAATTTGGACGATCAGAGCCAAGGATCATGATCTACTCTCTTCAAGTTTCGTTTTAACACCAATTATGCCTTGATCGGAGATCGAACAGAGAATATGTCTATCGGACAGTCTAGATTAAATCAGTTGATATAGGGTGATCGGAGCAGAGTTTTGATGAACCATCAACGACTCCATCACCAGCAGCTCATGGGCATCCCGAACATGCACTCGGATCGTTGATAGCTCACTGGCGCCCAGGATCGAATTTTCTGCTTGATCCGGTTGCCTGGTGGCCTGTCCTAGAATATAGTTAATATTACAGTTGATCCCAGTATTTTCAAATGTCCTGGACACATTTCAGTTAGCAGATTTGCAAAGGTAATCCCTAACTCAAATTTTGTAGTTTGTTTCTTATTTAAGCTAGCTGATAAATTTGTAAATATTCCTTGATTAGTAAAATTAAGTAAAATAATTTTAATTAATACAAGGATAATATAGAAGACCTCTAAGAATATTTTTATAATTTTTGAAGTGCTGAGAATAATTATTTGGATTGTAGAGGAGTTAGGGACTCGAACTGGAGTTTGGAGGATTGGATCTAGATTAGGATTCTTATAGGTTCCGGATGGGCATTACAATTATTGTTGTAGGCCTGAGGCCTGTTTGTTGCAATTGCTACGTTTTTCTTGCAGAGGGTTTAGGTCCAATTATAGGAGAAACTCTGCCAAAATTTTGGCAATGCCTTAAGATTTATTTTAATTGTATAGTTTGAATTAATTATTTAATTTTTTCAATATTTTGATAGAAGTCAGTGTGTATATTTAAATGATCAGTACTGGCCGTCTTCTCCTTCTAGCCAGACCAGCTATAGCCTTGTCGACCAGTATATGAGTTAGATATTGATTATTTTTGCAATTTCAATATTAATTATACATCGGGCATGCTTATGCATTTTATAAATATCTAATTATGCACATGTATAGTTAAAATATTTGGGACATTTTGGTTGTTGCATTTTTAATTATTGTTATTTATTTGTGATTACTGTCTTGAAGATAATTTAGAGCTCTGTGTGTGTTGGCGTAAGTATGGTGTAGATATGGATATGAGTAAGACGGGTAGTCGCAGCTAGAGCTTGACTCGCTGGGTCTAATCTTTATATATGGATAAGTCGGGGTGAGTACGGCTTTGATTTAATCTCGCTGACCCCTGCACATGGATTATTAAGCAAAAGACCAGCTTGAGTTGACCTCGCTGGTAGGTATTGGATTAAGATAGTTGTATAAAGGATCAGCTCCCATATATATATATATATATATATATATATATATATATATATATATATATATATATATATACACATTGATGTGATACACTGGGTATGTGAGTAGTTCTAAATTAACATCTCGTGTCAATATTGAGTGAATTAATTATTATATGTGATAGATGTAGGGGTGGCGATGGTTTGGTTTTGAACTGAAACCGAATCGAAATCTGTTTGGTCAAAACCAGACCAAAACCAGTCAAAATCGGAATCGGCTTTGAATCAGACCAAAATCGTCTTTCTACGGTTTGATCTAGGTTCATATTTTTCATAACCATGAACTGACAGTTCTGAATCGGATTGAACCGATGGTTCTGAACTGGATCAAATCGGCAATTTAAATACAAAAAAATTTAATAAATATCTCACCCCACTCCTAATTCATTTACATATACAATTAATTATCTACATAATTATTCTCTATACTTTCTTTAATTCTTAATACTTTTTAAATTTATCTCAAGTTCTCTAAATAATTATTTCTACACTCATTTTAATTCTCACTACTCTTTCAATTTCCTTACTTTATTATTTTATATACTCACTGAAATTTTCAATGCTATCTCAATTATTTTGTTAGTATTTTATATCCTCAATAAAATTTTCAATACCCTCCATTTTTATTTTTTTTTTCTCCTTTATACTTTTTAAATTATAAATTATCATATAATTTTTAAAAAAAGGCAAGCAATAGAATTAGAAATTTTGATTCCTCTAAATCCCAAAGGGATACATAGGCAAAATTAAGTTCATACACTTTTTGCTAATTTAAAAAAAATAATAATAATTTCATCTATAGTTTTTTAATCGAGTTCAAGTCTTTACTTATTAAATTTTTCTAAAAGATAAATTATTTTCATTCTCTTTTTTCTAATTTGATTTTGATTGAAAGATTTCTAAGAAAAATTAAAATATTTTTACAAATGTATCTTAAATTCTGAATCAATAAATTTTTTCTCTCTTTTTTTTTTTTTGTTTAAGTCACCCTTAAACTGCCCCTAAACCACTCTCAAACCATCTAAACTGTCTTAAACCGTCATTTTTCAAACCGCCTTTAAATCATTTTAAACCGAGGTTCGAATTCGATTTGGCGGTTCAGAAACCGTCTTCCAAATCGTCCCCTAGCGGTTTAGTTTAGGTTCATGATTTAATTGAACATAAACCGGTTGTTCCTAAACCGTGGCCACCCCTAGATGTATGTGCATTTCATGGTAGGATTACACTAGTTTTAGATAGTTATAGAAATTACACTTATAATCAATATCTAAACTCTCTGAGTCGAACGCTCATACTTGTTCAAATATTTTTTCCAGATTGCCGGAGGAGCAAGTTTATTTCTTCAAGTATAACCTGTATTTTCCTCCGCAGGTTGTACTTCTTAGTTTAATAGTTTCTTGTATATTTTTATTTATTTGTTTATTTAATAACTAGAACTTTGCTGTGACATTGGGTTATGTACTTATAGTATAAATAAATGAAAAATTTTTATGATATTAAATAGTTTATACATGATAGGTATCAAGGTTGAATAGAACTCCCTCAGTTTTGGTTTCTGATGATTATTAGGTTAGGTTAGCCTAAATAAAAATATAATATTTTATTTGCATATTGAGCTTTAATTTTAGTCCTAGTTATGAGTTTGAAAATATTGAGACTTACTATGGGCTGCAGGAGCTTTATACTGGCTCAGGTCCTAATACCGATCCGGCCCGTGAAATCGGGTTATGACACCTTTAGTTATGAACCTTTAGTTGTGAGAATAAAACCCATCCATTTTTATTCGTTTATTGGTTTTTATTGAACTGAACTGAGCCTAAATATATTGTATTATCTTCCATTTATTTCTTAATCATATAATTTTAATTAGGAGACGCACAAAAAGTTATTAATTTTTAAAATGATATATTTATTTGGGAGGACGTTTTTTAAAGGAAGCTAATTAAAGTTTAAAGGTTTTAAAATATTTAAAAATCTATTTTTTTAAGACATCAAATATCGATGAATTGATGCTTTACCTTTTATTACTCAATTTTAAAAATATTTGTACACTCTGTGAATAATAATGATAATTTCTTCTACCTTATCATAGACTATAATTTAATTCAGACCAATAATCATTTCCTTCAAAACTAAGAGACATACAAGGCAACCAAGGAATTATTAAAATTCAGCTTTCATTAATATGAACGCAAGCCCAACTTTCAAAATTTAGCCATGTTAACTATTGGAGTCTTATCAACTTTTCTGGTAAATGTACCATAAATCACTTGAATAAAGAATTATTAACATTTTTTTATCAATAAATTTTAATTAAGTGATAAAATTATTTTTATATATTTAAAATTTTAAATTTAAATCTTAATTTAAAAAAAAAATGTTCAAATCATGAGTTGGCAACGTGTGCCTCGTGCCACGTGACCTGTCTCTAAAGGTCAACGTGGATTGTTCTACCACAAACATTAAAGTCATGTAATTGTGTCATCACCGAAGGGTGTTAATCTGTCCTTCACTGAGGTAATGATACGTAATAAAATGTACTGTACATTAAAGCTAATGAGTCAATTTTACGTGTCAGTACGTAAAATTTAATTTTTAAATTTAATAAATTAATTTGTATTATTAATTATTTTTCAATTTAAAATTATTTAATCTATAAAATTTTATTTTATTAATAAAATAATTTTTATATCTAAATATCTAAATAATTATTTATTTATATTAAAATAATTATATATTTTATACAAAATTAAATAGACAATAATATGCTTTTGAAGCAATTAATTTAAATGAAAATTTAATTTAAAAATAATTCTTTAATATAAATTATAAATAAATTATCATTTTAGACGATAATATTTATGATTGTGTGTTGTCAAAATAAATTACATTAGATCATAAAAAAATAAATTTTTTATATAATTTTTTCTTGAAAACATTTTAAAGAAATTCTTATAATTATTTATTGAGTAAAAAATATTACTATAAATAAATATAACTTTTTATAAAATTATAAATCATAATATGAAAAAAATTAACAATTTAATAAAATATATTGCTTGCTCTTAATTATATTTTACTATTAAATAATTTAAAAAATATTATTTTACTATTTTTAGGATTAAATAATTAATAAAAATAGTTAATATTTTATAAATTATAAAATTATTTAAATATAAAATAAATAATTACTTTAATATAAAATTTAAATGTAGAAACTATTTTATTAATAAAATAAAATTTTAAGGATTAAATTTTTTCAAATTAAAAAGTAGGTATCGTTGAATATAGGTGGTGGAAACTAACTTTTTAATGGAATTTAAATTTAATGATTAAATTGTTACTAAAAATAAGTTGATTTATAGTTTTATTATACCATAAGGATTTAGTTGTAATTTACTATAAAAATCGTAATTATCTTTGTTTAATTCCAACTTGATCATCTCCAGCTGTACGTAGTTGAATCCCAGGTTGATAGGCTTTTCCAATTTCATAGGTTTTTATACAATTGTCAAAACCTTTTATTATTATTATTATTATTATTATTATTATTATTATTATTATTATTATTATTATTATATAAACCAAAAATATTTACGCATAAAGAAAAATAATTTTCTTAAAAAAATCTAATTAAATAAATTATTTATTAAAAATATTATTAAAAGGAATAATTACGAATCTTAAATATGGAGAATACTTAATATAAAAAAAATACTTTTTTCAAAAGAAATTCAACACATACATTCTAAGTACTTGAAAATCAAGAAAAAATGAAAATGAAATTAAGAAACAATGAAAATGAAAATAAGAAACAATGAAAATGACTCACCAATGCTTAGTCATTACCGTTCAATTATTTACTATTAATTGAATATTTTTTCAAGAATGCAAATCTTGAAAACCTGAGTCTTATAAAATAATCCTGCTTTAACCATAGACAAGGAAAGAGCCTAGCTTTGCCATACAAAAAAGTCCAAATATGACCGTCCTACACCTATATATAAAATAATGAATAAGCTTAGATGCTATCTCCCTTCCCCCTCCGAGTGGTCCTTCTTGAAAACTTTCAACAAATCTTTGCAAGAATTTCAACCTCTCTTTCCTTTTACATTGCAATTTTCATACTTTATCCTTTCACTCGTTTGGTTTGGATTTGCTTTCCTTGAGACAACTTATTGAGTCATTTTCTTTGATGTTTGTTTAAGTGAGGTTATTAGCCTTAATCTTGAAATTAAGGCAACGGCTGAGTGTTCAGAGCTCAAGAATGGATTCTCATGTGGAGAAGGTCTATGTGATTCTTGGGAATGATTTACAAGATGGATTCAAGACTCTGGATTGGGCACTTAGGAAATGGAAACCCAATCCATTCTCTATAGTCATTCTTCATGTGACTTGCAACATTTCCAAGGACTTCGTTTACACCCCATGTAAGTTTTATGATCTGAATTTGAGTTTCTTTTATTTTGTTTTGTTTTGGTGAGAACTCAAGTGGGTAATGGGTTTTTCTTGTTTCTTTTTTGTTGTTCTGTTTCAGTTGGGAAGCTCCCTGCAAATTCTGTGAGTGAAGAAAAGCTGCTAGTTCTTAGGAAGTATGAGCAAGAAAAGATAGAGAAATTAATCTCCAAGTACATATCTTTCTGTGGGAAGGTTTGTTTTCTTTGCTTTCTTTGAGGATTACTGGAATTCAATTCCTTTCTTCTTCTTTTTTTTTTTTTTTTCCTTGATTTTGTCTTGATAGTCCTTAGGATTTTTGCCTTCTGGTTATAGGTAAAGGCTGAAATCTTGAAAGTAGAAAAATCTGATGAACCCATTCATAAAGTCATAGTAGATTTGATCTCAAGACTCAAGATAACCAAATTGGTCATGGGATTAACATTCATGAAGTCTTCATCATGGTATGAATTTTCATTTATTGTTAAACTATTTTCTTTTAAAATATATATATATCTTTGAGAAACTGTTCTGAGAATTCCATTCTTTTATTGATTTCTTTCTCCATAGGAAATCAAAGAATGCAATCAGTGGATCATTCTACATCCACCAGCATAAACCAAATTTTTGCGAGTTCTTCATAATATGTGGAGGGAAGTTGGTATTGCTTAGAGGAGAAAGTGAAGAAGCAATCATGGAGGATGATCAAGGAGTCAATGTTGCAAAAAGGGGTAATATAAAAACTTGGCTAGGAAAAATGTTCACAGAAGGAAGAAATTCTAGCCGCATGTCTGCCTCATCAAAATGCCTAGAATCAAAAAATTCACAAAATCAGTGGGAAAATTGTGCCTTAGAGATTCATAATTATTATGAGCATTTGTTGTCTTTGAATTTGGATGAAGAGATTTGCGAGGAAGAGAATGAAATTTTGCAGGCTGGTCCATTGGAAGCAGTTGTGCAAGATCCCACTGATTCTACCATGGTAAGCAAATATCAGAGATATTTTCTGCAGCATGTGGCCATAATTCTCTTCTTTATCCCAACAAGGAACTGAATGTGGTCATAATCAGCCTTGTTTACTTAGGAAGTAATGTCTATGTTAAGTTTAACAAGTCTGCTTTATTGAAAATTTTCTTTCTAATCCTTCTTTTCTAGGTAAATAAATGTTCACGTGACAGATGTTTCTTGATGTATGGCCACAAGTAGTTTGGTTTATTAGACAGTAATTATAGGTTTAGGTTCAGCCAGTCCACTTGGCCTACCAAACATCTTCTTTCTGATACATCTTTTTTGACTCTATGGTCTTGTCATGATACCCTTGGAAGTTTCCTGACAGTGATGGGTTAATAGATAGAGGGTTGTTTGGATGCTTGTTTCTCAATGATTATTATCAGAATTAGTCTCTATTCTGTTCTCGGATATGTGCATTACAACTTGGATTGTCCTCAAAGATCATTTTTATTTGCTAATAATTGCAATGGTTTTCTTACTCCTACCAAAATGTCAGAGTGTGGCTTCGAAAATGGAAGTCATGAGAAGTAAAATAGATGACGCACAGAAAATAATCCAGTTGAAAAAGGAAGAGGCTAAGCTCAATGCAGAAAGGTCTGCAAAAGCTGAATGGGTTTTGAGTGTATGCAATAGCAGGGTAAAATTCAAAGCTTTCTCATGGTTTGTTTAATTTTTACTTCTATTTTCTCACTGAAAAGAGATTATTCAATGTTTTTATAGGTGGAGGAGCTTGAAGCCAAGATAAGAGAAGAGGTCACGACTCAAATAGAGATAAAGAAATCATTGGATAATGAGAAAGAGCAAATTCAAGAAATTATGAGTGATATTGCAGAAAACGAGAATAGATTAAACTCACTTCTTGAACTCAAATCAGAGCTCTCCAACAAGCTCCAGTTATCAACTTTGGCAAGATCACATGGAGAAGCTCAACTAGAGAAGGCAGTCCTTGCAAGAGCAGAAATGGTGAGGGAGATCGAAGAGCTAAGGCAACAAAGAGACGTTCTTCAACGTAGAATTGAGTTTTGTAAAGAAAAAGATGCAATAGGAATGGTAACAAAGCATAACGAGATAACTTGTGGCTACAGGGAGTATACTGCAGAGGATATTAGATTAGCAACAGATGGTTTTTCAGAGAGTCTGAGATTAAAATCCAATGGTGATTGGACCAATGTATATCGAGGACGTATTCATAATTCAACTGTTGCAATCAAAATCCTCAATTCTGAGACAGGATTCTCCAGGGAAGATTTTCTAGACAAGGTAATGCTTGTACACACGAAATGCCCTTTACATCATTTTTCATTTTTGGTATAATGGACTTTGACAGGGAATCGAACCGGAGACTGTACAGTTAGAGAAATTCTAGTACCACTGAACTAGTTCATCGTCAGAGCCATCCTTGTTTCTACTCTACTGTTACTAAAAGTGATCTTTGATATGCAGGTTAAGTTCCTGAATAACATTAGGCACCCTCATTTGGTTGCCATGGTGGGTTTCTGCTCCGAGCAAAAATGCATCATTTTTGAATACCTGCACAACGGTGGCCTAAGGGAGATCTTGTTTTCCTCTGAAAGAAACAATAAGAAAAGAGACCGGGTCCTCCGGTGGCGAGATCGAATCCGAATAGCCCACGAGGTTTGTTCAGGTCTAGCCTTTCTACACTCGGCTAAGCCTAGGCCCATTGTTCATGGTCACTTGACCGCATCCAACATCCTCCTGGACCGCAATCTAGTTGCTAAGATAAGTGGGTTTGGGCTGAGCCAATGCTACAATGAAAATTACGATATGCATCCCGATATTCGAGCTTTTGGAGTTCTGTTATTGCATCTTCTGACTGGTAGAAATTGGGCTGGGCCTTTGGAAGATGCAAAAATGGATCGGTCGACCCTTGCTGGGGTTCTGGATGAGAGGGCAGGACAATGGCCGTTGGATTTGGCTGAGGAACTCGTTGGGATAGCAATGAAGTGCATGCCCTGTAACCTTAGGTCTGATACAGATTTCAGTATAGCAACAGTAATGGAAGAGCTTGATAGGGCAAGGAAAAGGGCTGATGAGACAGTTGCTAGAGGTAGATGTGAGTCTTTTGTTAAAGGAGGTGTTGACAAAGAAGAGTCCAATGAAGTACCTAGCATTTTCGTCTGCCCTATATTGCAGGTAAGGCTTCAGTTTAATAAAAAATAATTATTTTTAAAACAAGTATGACAGGTTCAAGGTGTCCAGAGAACAGACAATCTGCAGCCCATTCACCCACTGCAGACAACAATGAAAACAATATTTAGTCCCAACGTTAGAGATTGGATGCATCCAATACTGAAAGCTTATTACTAAGCCACATGCTTGATGGCGATAAAAAATAATTTGAAAATCACTTTTGAAAGCACATTATACTTCTATAGTGATGTTATGTTGGATTGTTGGGTGCAGGACGTAATGAAGAACCCACATGTAGCAGCAGATGGATTTTCTTACGAGTTAGAAGCAATAGAGGAATGGCTGGGGACGGGACACGATACTTCACCAATGACAAACTTAAGGCTTAAGCACAAATTCCTAACCCCTAATCACACTCTTCGTTCCCTCATCCAAGAATGGCACAACAGGAAATCCAATGTGACCTCATGATATGATGACGATGATGATGCATTTGTTTTGCAGATTACAAATCATAATAATAAACTTCATAATTCTTTGTTTCTTTTCAACATGCAAGAAAAACAGCAGGGTTTATAGCTACAAAGCTGTAGTTTGTGCAGGTTCAAGATTTATTTTGTAAAAATTTATTGATATCAACATAATTTAACACCCCTTTTATCAGAAGTTCCTATACTTATCCAATTCTCATTTTCTAATCAAAGAAAAAACAAATTTATTCTGACAAAGTGGAGAGAGAGAGAGAGCTATGAAGAGAGAGTTCAAGTACTCGGAACGTGTAATTGTGCTTCTCTAGCAGAAGGTACAAAAACAAGTTCAATAATACAACAGAGGCTTTACCCAAAGCCAGAAATACCTTCTTTTCAAACAATCTTTTGACTATTGACATAATATGAATTGTTTTGACTATTGACATAATATGAATTCAACTATGCTATTTTCTATGACAAAATACAATGTCATTTAGTTCAGTGATGAATGAAATTTCTTGATTTCTTGCGGTAGAATGAAATATTACTAATACTATACGTTGAGCTGCATTACCTCCAATCTCTGTGGCCCCAGTATAAGCAAACAGCTTCTCAGCCTAGGAACTTCACAACTACTGATAAGAATGGAGTGTGGTCTGCTAAAAGTCAAACAACAAAGTAAATGCCAGAAAAAACTGTAAGTTATGTACGCGAACATCTTGAGCAACAGAAGAACCAGGAAACTTTTCTAGGAAGGGAATAATTTGCATGTAAAGATGGATCAGAAGCCAAGTCTTCAGGATGTGACCATATACACACCCCTCTCTCTTGTCGGGTGCCAGGGACTGTGTTATCAAGTACCAGTGCTATCAAGAGAGTCACCACCATGTTCATGGACATAAGCGCATTTACCGCAAAATCAAACTAGTGGATGAACCATAAAACAGAGACAGAGAAAGATCAACTTTTGAATGTCAGGAGGAGAACAGAAAACAGAACTGAATATGCAAAACTATACAAAAGAATAAACGCTCATATATTACTCATGCATGTGTACATTGATTAGAAAAGAAAATGGTAAGAGCATACTTGTTTACTGTTAGTGTGGACTGGTCCATTTGATGCTGCCGCATAAGGAACAAAATAACTTGGTAATATCAAGCTAGATTCAGGTTGATACTGCTGAAAATAGGCAGGAATTGACATACCAAGGAACAATGAAACACCTACTATTGCGATGTTTCTAAAACTTGATGTTTGACTGTACTGCAAAGTTGAGAGACCCAATGCCGTGATAAGGCCCCACATGAAGCAAAGTATGGAAGCAGCTAATGCCAGTGGTATAGAAGCAAGAATAGCACCCACTTTTCCTATTGAACACAAGTAAAAAAGTTAATATGATAACTCACCCCATAGAATGTACTCAATTCATTGCACTCCTAAAAGAGAGGATTAAATGCCAAGCCAATCTGTCATTGAGTTCCTGAAAACTATCTCATATTAAACCATGCAAAGTATTTCAAAATTTACCTTAATTACTCTGATGTGTGGGCAAATCAGCAAACTCATAACTATGCTATGTCATGAAGGATTTATGACTTTCATGTGTGCATGCAGAAATTATATTGCACAGAACGTGTTCAAACAGGAAGCCATAGATTTCTTGAACACTATTTTAGGACTAATTTCCAATCTCAAAAGGCAAAAGAAATTTTAATTTTCACTTGGACGCCTAATTCAACCTATCCACTATGTGCCCTAATTAAACGTGTGGTTAAGAAATGACTCTGCACTTAAAGCCATTTCCAGAACTCACCTTGTGGCTGCACTCCTCAACAGACATTCAATAAAAATAAAAAAGGAATAGGCACCCTGGAGGATTTCACTCACAATCTTGGCCTTTTTTTTTCAAGTTTAAGGTGTTTACCTACAAAAGAGAAGAGGATCAAGAAAACTGCTCCAAGAACTACAGCCCTTTGATTAGCCACCTTTGTTATGTTGATGGTATGCACATTTTCTGTTAAGGTTGTTGAACCGGTACCAGAACCCCACAGTCCAGCCAATATACTGCAGAAGCCCTCCAACCCAATTCCTCTGCTGACAATTCCTGGAGTTGGAGACTTTGAGTTAACTTGTAAGGATGCAGAGTGATACGTTCCAACCTGTATACATTTGTTACATTTGCATCAATATCATAGTTATAATTCTTTGGTCATTCAGTTCTCTTACATTGACATAGAATAAAAATATCTTTAAATCAAACAATCAACTTGGCTTCTCTCTTAAAACTTCCCACAATAGGTGAAATCATAAGCCCTGGATTATTTGTTTATTTTTCTAATTTACGGGAAAAAATATGTGCTGTGCCTGTTCATAACCATAGAAGTAAATCATGACAAAAGTTCTGACATATTGTGGACAAACAAACTACAAGATGATGGGCATCTTAGCAATGCATTTGTTTCTCCTTCCCTTTTTTCAAAAAAAATTTACCCTGCTAATTTTCTCCTTATTTTCCATAGAAATACCCTTCTGCACTATCTTATGGCACTTTTGACTTATGAATAGTAGGGACTATAATGTGAAGTTTGGGGATAAAAGCATGTAGTGGAGGCTACTAACCGAATCCACTGATGCAATCAGTGACACAATTATCATGATCAAGGAAGTCCTTAGATGGAAGATTGGGACACCCCATTGCAAAGGGTAGGGAATTCTGACCCACGCAGAAGTTCTCCATGCATTAGAAACATCGGTCCTGCAATGCTGCATTGTATATGCATGCCTTCTACATGCATCAAGTAAAATATTTGAACTTGGTATGTCAGGGCTGCATCCTTTGTAATCATATGCTCCACCAGCCGTCAGAAAGAATGCATATGTCCATATGATCATGACACTCAGGGGGACCTGCATTGACAAAAAACAGTAAGATTATCCAAGTAACGACAGCAACATTTGCCAGTACAGTTCTCCCTTGGGCTTCATCTTTGATTGTGAAGGGATAGTATTTAATTGGAGTACACATTAGTTTCAAAACTCAGCATCGACAAACCAATATTAAACAGAATAATGAAAGAGCTAGGTAGGCGGCACAGAGAACTAAGAAACATACCGCATAAATTCGGAATAAGCGATGACCAAAGATGGATAATCCGCGAAGATACTAATAAAGAGGCAACAAAAATACAAAATTAAGTGTTTTAAACACTTCCAAAACAATTAAAAGAATTCAGATGAAAAATTACTAACAAATTAGTTGTACATTAGATATAGAAATTTTGAATGCAAGGATCTTCATATTAAAAAAGCAAAAGGTCAGGCATTTAGATTGCTTAATCTTCACTCACCAGGGCGAATACAAGAACCAATAGTATCAGAGGAATGCTAACTTCCACACAACTACCAGCTTGTGGAAAACCATAGCTAAAAAATGATAAACCTACTGCAGTGACAGTTGGTGCAACCACGACTGGATTAATCAATCTGTAAGACATTAGTATACAAAGAAAGAATTATCAGATAGGTTCTTAGAATTTATGTTGCTTTCGACAATAAATTTTTCAGTTCCACAAAAAGAAAAAAGAAATCACCAACAGATCAATGTAACAGAATGTTATGCATACATAAATCTTTTCCATTTAGCATAAAGAAACCAGACATTTAAAAAAAAAAAAAAAAACTCTTTCTAAATGCTACACTATGCAACTAGAATTGATTTACAAAAGAAATCCTATGTAAGTAGCATCAAGATAGCAAAGGACAGTAGCAACAAACCTAGCATGTATTGGATGACAAAATAAGCATTATATCTCTCGAGATGCACTATAAAAAAACAACATAAGCAACCTCTTTGCTTACCTTAGAAGAAGGGACATTAAACCAGTGAATCCCAAGATGCTTTGGAATATTGAACCAACGATTATAGCCCCCTGGAGCTCCCTCATTATGTGTCTGAATTTCTAATTTCAGTGAGCATGAAATGAAAGGTTAAAGCAGTTAATCAAAGGAAAAATACAATATTCATGATCTGCAAATCTCCTTGATGCTTGAAACACAAAGAAGGCAGCAGAAGAATTATCGCCACAATTCTCACATATCATTCAATAAGAAGTTTGACATTATAGTTTATGTTTGATATTTTGGTTTCGCTATTTTGGGGAAAAAAGTTGTACGTGTTGGGATGCAAAAGGTTTGCTAGGAATTTGGCATTTTAAAATGCATTGGTGGCAAAGCTAGAAAAATGTCATTGTTTAGTGCCAAGCTTAAAGCTGACAGATATATCACTTCAAAGATTTTTCCTAGCAATGAACTTACATGTTCTGAGAGATTCCGATACTCCTCCGCATTCATGATAACTAATGCTGGTGCCAAATACACAAATGAACTCCCTTGAACTAATGGAAGTCGGGTACCAAAGTAGGAGTGCAATATTGTTGTAATGCCAGATACCAGCAACATTGTAGATATCACTGTAGCAGTGTCCCTCTGTCATTATTTATGTAAAGAAAGATATAATTTATAAGGCTCTGTCGATTACATTCTTGAAGTGTATTAAGCAACAAGATATCCATGAGAATCAATGCTTACATCTGTTCCTCCCATGGCTGGTACGATGATCAAGGGGATGAAAATCAGTGAGCCAGCCAATGATAAATAGTGTTGCAGGCCATAATACATAAGTGGCACTGCAGTCAAGGGACAAACAGGTAAGGATCAGGGAAAGAACTAATTTCTAGGAAACTTAAGGGAACTCAAAAAGGAGGGGGGAAATCATCGTTGACTGAAAGACCGAAGAGTCCCACAATGGTAGAAAATGATCTGTGGCTTTGCAACCTTTGACAAATCAAAATTCTCACTTCCTTTAAAATCTAGTTAAATTTTTGGATCTTTGAAATCCAAACCTGCAGGGCGTGTGGATAGCATAATTTCCTAAAACTCATGACATAAAGGTCAAGTTGACAAGTTCAAAAGAGAAAACAGTTAATAGACCTGACAGCTTAAAAATAAACTAGATGAAAGGTTATGATATTAAATGCACAAAAGGACTATCAAAATGGAATTAATTTTGAAATACTAGAAATTTCACAGTAGTTTTAACTACAATGTTCAAACTTTTTGGGCTCACATTTTTCAATAAACTAAACTTTGGAAATTGCTAAAAAATTTGAGAAGACGATTGATGGACATTAGTACAGAGTCAACAAGAGTTCTACATGCCAATCCTTAAGGTCTCAAGCATAATAAGAGGTGAATTCTTGACAATGCAATTTTTGACCTCTGACTATTTTCCCCTCATTCATTTGCTTGACTGGTACTCTGGTATCCATGTCTACACTTCTGACAGAAAGAGAAAGATTGCTGCAATTACACTAAGCCCGTTTGAAAATATTATTGTGGCTTCATTCATTAAAGAACAAAGACAAATACATGATACTCACTAATCACTAGCTCTTTCAAGTTCCAGTTATAGAAATAAATAATCTTCATCTGCTAACAAATGTAACAGCCACATACACAACCAGCTTTCTAATTACTTTGTGCAGCTTCTTATTTTAAATATACAATGTGTTCCCTCTTCGAGTCTTAACACTAAATCATATTGCTAATAAAACAGTGCTTTCATTTCCGCATACGAAAACCCATTAAGGAATAAAACGGGGTCAAAGACAAACCCATTAAAAAGGGGAGAAAAAGAAGGAAAAAAGAAAGGCTGAAGAGTACAAACCGAAACCAGGATTATCTCTTAAACCCAATCTCATTCCACTCTGTCTGAGCCACCCTCCACTGTCAGGATCATCCCCACCCGGATAAATCTCAATTCCAATATCAGTTCCAGCATTTTCTTCTTCTTTCGTTGGCTCCAGAGCCGGAGTAGGTGCCGGGACTTCGTTTCCGATACCATATGCACTCCCATTCCTGGTGCTACTCCCATTCACATTCACATTGCCATCTCCAATTGCATTTCCATTAAACCCAACTTCCCTTTCCTCATCCCTAACTCCCAGAACAGATTCGTCTCCTATTCTCCGCCTTTTGTTCTCATCTCTCAATCCCAAGTTCCTATCATTTCCATTCCTGAACTCATTACCTGACCTAGACGCTGTACCCGAAGCTGGTTCAATTTCTGAACCTCTGGCAGGCCTGGTCTGACCAAGAACCGGGTCGATCTCCATTTTTGGGGACGACCCACCGTTCTTTTGATGGTTATGACCCCTCTCCAAGTCAAAACCAGTCCTGCTATCAAACTTCTCACTGTTGCTTGTAGAGGTCTCACTAGAGAAAGTAGAAACAAAACCGGTTCTCTTGGCCCAAGATCTCAGCTCTCTTGGATTATGATCAGTTCTCGGCACAAATGGATCGATCTTTGGCAGCATAGAGCCTAGTTTCTTGATAGACCTAGCTCTTTCTCTCTGTGGCTCCGTCTTGCCTACAGAAGCTGAGCTCGACCCAGTTTCCATTGCAGCTTTTTCTCAAATGGGTAATGAATCGTCAAGAAGATAGCAAAAAAAAAAAAAAAATAGAGTAAAAACTCAAAATTATAGAAAAAGAACTAGAGCATAATGAAAGAAAAGCAAGAATTGTTGAGAGAGAAGCATTGGTGAGGAGATAAACAAGCAAAAAGAAATAATTAAGTCTTCATTGTAATGCTTATTTTGCTAATCATAAGCTGTATGGATCGGGGTTGAGTACTGAGTAGAACGAGTTTTTAGTGTGAAAACTACGGGAGACATCACATGGCATCTTTTGTTCTCTCTCAAAATACGGCTGGCGGTTGCTCTCAGTTGTTTTCAGTGGGTTCATAATGACAATAATGCCCTTCAGTGGCCGTTGGGAAAGCTGGCGGCTTATAGAAGATGTGGCACTCCAGACAGAGAAGAGGAAGAAGATGAAGAGGATAAAAGAACGAAGGAATCACCTGTTTTTTTATTATTTTATCCGTTTAATTCTCTTTTTTTAAACTTTAGTGGAAAAGGTTCTCTTTTTGCTTCAAGCTGCCACTGGCTAGCAATTGGCATGGCATGATCCTGAGGATTCTTCCATTTTAAGTCTCTTCTCTCTTAGACCAAGTTAAGTGAATTAGAATAATCAGATTCCAATTGGTCAATTCGATTTCAAAAAGAATTAATCCAACGGCTAGAATATATTTAATTGAAGCCGGGCTCAATTTAATTCATCAAAAATTGAATTAGGAATGAGAATGAATGAAAATAATTTTTTTTATGAGTGTTTAAAAACTCATTTTTTTTAATTTTTATTTTCTTTTTCGTAAATGAAGAATTTGATTTCTATAATTAAGGGAATCACTACTTTTTTTTTCTTGAATCTGAAAATTAAAACACCAAAAATGGAAGTGATTAGCTTGTTAAAAACTAAATGCTTGATGTTACCTATGTACTCATTGGAATGTTTTAATTTACATTTTCACATTATTAATTAAAATAAAAATATAAAAATAATTCAAATAATTAATTAAAAATAAAATTAAAAAATTATAATTATAATTATAATAATCTATATTATATATAAATGTATGAAACAGAATATTGACTTTACCCAAATTATACTTCATTCATAAAATTAATTATAATTATATTTTTAATATTAAGATAAATTTTAAAGTTTGTATAAATTAAAAATTATTAATTTTAGAGTTCATATAAATTTAAAACTCTTAATTCTACTTATACATAATTTTAATTAAATATAAAATTTTATATAATAACCTGAAATTTTAAAATATAAAATATATATATATATAATATTTAAATATTATTTTGTTATTTTAATATATTTTATGAAATTATTATGAAGTTTTAAATTTAATCTTTTTGGAATTTTGAATTTAGACTATAGGATTATATTCTAACTTTTTTTAAAATTTAGTATAATTACTATTATTAATATTATTATATTTAATTAATAAATTAAGTAAGAGTTTATCCTAAATATTAATAATAAATAAATATTATTTTAAATTAGGGTATAATAATGATATTTTAATTATATATATATATATATATATATATATATATATATATATATATATATATATATATATATAAGTTGATTGATGTGACCCATTTACTGCATCTTTCGGTGTGCATCAGTGTAAGAGAATTAAAAAAAAAAGAAAATGATTTTCGAGCTAGACCATGCAATTCCACCCACCCTCTTTTTTTTTTTTTTTGTTTCTTTTAATCTTTTCTTCTCTCTCCCCATCAACCCCATTTCAATCCCCATTTTTATTCCAGCCAATCACTATCACCACCAGCGAGCTAGCCAGACCAGACCCATGGTGACCGGTGAACCTCCAGCCTTGAACGACGGCCAAAGGTGCAGCAGCAGCGTGAAAATGGAGGAGAGAGAGAGAGAAATACGGGCGAGGCAGCAACTTTCAAGCCTCGTTCTGACGCCATCCGATGTTTGTTTCTGGCAAGGCAGTGCTCATTCAACTTCTGGCACAACAAGCTCCAAGACTCGACTAGCCTTACTTCCAATGGTGGCCAGAGAGAGAAGATTCGACAAGGGAAAGTTGAGATAAAATCAAATGGCTTTCGTTAATTTTCGGCCACTTTTTCGGTGATCTGATTGTTGAATCAGAAATTTGAGACCATCAATGGACTTAGGGAGACGAAATCTTCGAAATGGGACCAGCCCTGCTCCGATCGGACACCGTTTGAAAAAGTGATCATCGAACGGTCCAGATCGCTTAGTGAGAATTTTGAGCTTTTTCGATTTTCAAAAATTAAAAATAATTTCATGATAATTATTAACAATTTTTGGGCATAATTTATATGTGATCGGATCGAAGATAGCTCACCGGGGCCGGGACCTCATTTTCTGCCATATCCGATTATCCGGCGGCCTGTCTTAGAACATGGTCGATATTATAGTCAATCCTAGCATTTTCAAACGTTCTGGATGTGTTCCATGTATCAGATTTGGCATAGGTAAATCCGAACTCTAAGTTGCTCAATTTTTATCCCATACTGGGTTTAGAATAAAATTCATAAAATATTTGTCGATAATAAAAAAAATTATGATTCCTTTTGCAATAGCCTTATAATATTGTTAAGGACTGCGAAGCAAGTTTATAGAATTTTTAAAGTTAGTTTGGATAGTTTTTGAAAAATATTAGTTTTAAAGTCTTATAATTAAATTGTCTGATGTTGTGATTATTGTCTAGTTTGGAGGGTTCAGGAGGGGCCATATAATGATGATGAGATATGGCTTGAGTTTAGAAGTATTATTTAAACCATTTTGCAGGTTGGGTAGGTCCTAGGTATAGGGGAAATTCTGTCAAATTTTCGATATAAATTAGGCTGTCTGTTATCCCTTTAGAGTCTTGTTTTGAATTAGTACTAATAAATTTATAATATAATTATTTAGGTGATTGAGGTCAGCTATTTTCTTTCACCCAATAGCCATAATAGTCCCCAGTGTACAATGAGTAGATATTGATTTTATTTATAATTTTAATATTATTATTTATATAATGCATGCTCATGCATCACTTATACATATACACATGTAGTTGAATATTAGGCACACCTTTTATTGCATTAGTACTTGTTGACATTGCTGTTGCTATTATTTTATGGTGATCTGGAGCTGTGTGTGTGAGTTGATGTGTATGTAGATATAGGTAGGACGGGTAGACGCAAGTGAAGCTTGACTTGCTGGGACCCGATCCTTATTATGGATAAGTTGGGGTAGGCACGGCTTTGAGTTGATCTCGCTGGCCCCCTACATTTGGATATTAAGAGAAAGTCCATCTTTGAGTTATTCTTGTTGGCAGAGGTTGAAACTAAGAGAGCTGGGTAGGCGGTAGGGAGATCAGCTCCCCATATATGTATGTGTGAGTGCTCCAGATTGCCTTTGGTGTGATTTAACTTGTTTTGCTTGGTTTTATTGAGATGATGCATTTCATTTCTAAGGATGCATTAGAATTAGATAATTATAGAAATTATATGTAAAACCAATATCTTACTCTATGAGTAGAACGCTCACTCTTGTTTACCCTATTTTTCCAGGCTACAGGAGGAGTTTTGTTTTTTCAGAGTAACCTGTTTTCTTCCTCGTAGGTTTAATATCATTTATTTATTTATTTTATTATTTTCTAAATTTAAAATCTAAAACTCCGTATGTATTAGCAGTAGTATGAGCCTTGTTGGAGACTATGTTAATTTAAGTTTTTGATATCAATAAATGAAAAATTGTATGATATTTATATAGTTTATAATTGATTAATTCAGGGTTGAGCTGGGCTCTCCTGGCTTTAGATTTTAATATTTATCGGGTTTGGTTAACCCGAATAAAAAATATAATATAATATTTTATTTTCTTTCATTTGGGCCCTTATTATGGATTTGGGATTAGTAAGGCTTACTACGGGCATCGGGGGTTTTATGCCAGCCCAGGTCCTAGTACTGATCCGACCCATGGGTTCAGGTCGTGACAAGAGTGGCATCAAAGTTTAGGCTCTAGATGTAACACCCTGAACCTCCGAGTTATGAATAGTATCATTTTTGGTCCGTGACTAGTACTATTCAAAGACACCTTGAGGACCAAAAATAAATAGAAAATTAATTGAGATAGATACAATAAAAATTCAAGTGACCCAAAAATATAAGGATTCACCAGGTATATTGTGAAAGAGGGATTATGACCCGATAAGGGGCATTTTGGTCAATTCACTTTAAGAGTTGATTTTTTTGACCAAAAGATCAATTTAATTAAATAAAAATAAATTATTGAATTATGAAGAAATATTGAGGAAAATTTAGTATAAATATAAAAAGAAAAGAAAGGAAATAAAATTGTAAGTTTTATGACATTTTTGACACAATTAAAATTTTTAATCGAAATAAACTAATTTTGGGAATAAATATATATAAAAGATAAGACAAATTAAAAAGTCATTTCTTCTTTTTCTTTCCCATTTAGTTACCACCCACTCTTATCTCCTTCTCTCTTTCTTTCTTTCTTCTTCTTCCTTCTTTCTCCATTCACACCCATTCTCAAAACTCAATTCCTTGCTTTTCCTCCATGGGTTTTCTATCTAATTGGTAGAGAACATCAAATTAGCATTTGATTTAGAGATTAAAAGCAAAGGGAAACAAGAGATTAGAAGAGGAACAAGATTTGGAAGAGATTAGAAGTGGGGAAAATCATCAAGTGAGGTAAGCACTCTTTTTCATGCTTGATTTACCAAGTACGTTTTAAATTAAGTTTGGGTGTGATGAAATAACATGAGAAATTGAAAGGAAACATGTATGGAAATCTAAACTAGGGTTTTGGCCAACTTAGAGTTTTTATATATTTTAGTTAAATTGATGATAAATCTAAGTTAAATTGAAGTAGTATGCATGATTGGGAGTAGTAAGATTTCATGGGATTGCATAAATTGAATTATGGAAGATTAGGGTTCATGGCGAAATTGGGTTTTAGTGCTAGAGAGTGAAATTGGTGTGTGTAGTGTTAAATTATGATCATTTGAGGTTTATTTAGTTTGAATTGACATTGGGTTGATGAATAGAAGTAATGAAATGGTAGGATTAGGGAAAATTGCAAACTTTGGTGTTTGAAAATTGTGAGGTTTGTGCTAGGAAGTGCCATTGATGTGTCAATGCTAAATTATAGTCATTTTGGGTGAATTAAATGTGAATTGAGGTTGGTTAATAGATGTAACACCCTTATGTTCGGTAGTGCGTTCTACTGTTCCGGTGACCAGTACTTGTCCGGACAGCTAGAATGCCTAGAACTACACTTAAATGTTAGTGAGGAGACATGAAATAATGAAATACAATAGAGAAAAATACAAGAAAAATAAAGGAAAAATAAAAGAGAGCAAATGTAACTAAGTTAAATGAGCCAAAAATCGTAGCGATGGGTGACCGCACCAGGAAGTGGTGGTGTGGATCGTTAACTAGCCCTGAACTACAGGAAATCCTGAGAAATATTTTTAAGACTTAAATAAACATCTATTGAAGTATAAATGACATTAGAAATGTCAAAGAAAAATTAATTAATTAATTAATTAGTACAAAGAAAAACGAAAAAAATCAAAAATCGACAAAAATCGGTGTTACCGAAAAATCGGGAGTACAACCCGAATAGGGGGCATTTTGATCATTTGACACCTAGAGTTGGCTTTTGACCTAAATGTAAATGAAAAATAAATAGTATTATGAAAAATGGAATTAAATATAAAATGTAATTTAAGAGAAATTAAGGTCAAAATTACAATTATTGAAACCTTAGAATATAATATAATTAAACTATATTTAGTGGAGCACTAAGTGGACACATAAATACTTAAAATGAGAACAAATTTCCCCACTCACTTCATCATCCTCACCAAGCTCTCTAATGGCCGAAAATGGTTTCTCTCAAACTCTCCCATGGCCGTTTCATGCAAGTCCTCATCTACCATGATTCAAGCCATGATTCCTATAAGTGTCTTCATTAAAAGTGGCCTACACACCTTGGGCAGCCTTTAGGGAACAAGAAAGAAGAGATTTAGTGGAGATTTAAGGAAGTCCACAAGAGGTAAATAATCATTTCTTCATCCTTTCTTTGTTAAAGCTTGTGTGGGTATTGTGGTGAGTTGATTTGTGGAAGAAATGTTGAGGTTTGATGAGTTATTAAAGTGTACCATTTTGGGCAGCCATGGAAGTGAAAGGTAAGTGATTTGTTCTTATATGAATTTGATGGGTATTGAAGTTAATTAGAGTGCTTAAATGTATAAGAGTTTGATTTTTATGTATATGTGTGAATTGTGAATGTAAAGTGAGATCACATGTTGAAATTAGGAAGCTTGATGTATATGAGCAATTTGGGCAGCCTTATGGTGAAGTTGGAGGGGTTTAAATTCATAAAAGGTTTGTTGAATTATGGTACTAAAAGTGGCAGCATATGTATATGATTTAGTAGAGAATGAATATGTAATTTGATGATGGAAGTTATGTGTAATGGTTAGGAGTATTATGTGTATATGTTGTTATAAATGGACTTTATAATTTAAGAATTGTATTTGGTGTATTTAAAGTCATTGTATTCTGCCCAAAGTGACTGTAAAATGAAGTGATAAATAGTTGTGGTATGATACAAATGCAGAATCTGGTTTGGGAATGAAGTATGGTTAGTTGAATGTGTGAATGGTTAAGGCTTCAAAAATGTGTTAAGGGCAGTATGCGTTTTAGGCTATAAATGGAATTGTGACTCTAATTGGTATGAGGCCAATTGGAGGTGAAACTAGGCACAAAATGTGCCAACTTTCATGAAGAAAGCCTACCTAAATTCTGTCCAAAAAGTGACATGAGAATTGACCAAATCCGGATTAGTGACTTTGCAAACCTAAAAATTGGCCATTTGAATAGCAGTCAATATTTTGGCCATAACTCACTCAAAACAGGTCCAAATGACCTGAAATTTATACCATGGATATCTTAGACATAGAGCTACAACTCTTATGAAGACACCAAAACCCAGAAATGACTATAAGCAAGTCAAAATGCTTGCACAAATTCGGGTATAAAAACTGCCAGAATCGGAAATGACCTAAAAATGACCTAAGTTTGCCATTTTAGTGCAATTTGTCCAGCAATAGTAAAATGACCATAACTTGGTCTACTAAACTCCAAATGATCTAAAATTTGTGGCAAAAGTTCATTAAGATATAGACCTACAAGTTTGTAATTCTGACCAGAACCCAAAAACTGAGGAAACTAGGTCATCCGGCTAAGTCAAAACAGCATACCAAAATCCGATAAATTGCAATAAAATGCAATACACTTAGAAATGAAATTGGTAACATATGCCAACACTTGAGGACTATAAAATGTGATATATTTGTAACATTAAAATTAATTCATCTAGTGTGCATTAAAGGTCAACATTATAGGTTGACTAATGAAAGGAATGGTATCAATAAAATTTAATTATGGAACCTTATGATTAGAAACAATTTAAATGAGTACTGAAACACATTAAATTGTGTATTTCAGTTAAAAAGGATATTGAAAAGCATAAGAAACATTGAGTTAAGGCCTAGAGGTGACTCAAATTAGGTCTATGCATAATACTTTTTATATTCACTGCTTTTACTAGAAACTTTATTTGGAGAAATGAGTTATGAATAATTTTTTATTGTTTTGGCTTTGGCAATATTATTTGGAAATTGTTGTGTTGCCTACTTTGCAAATGCAAATTTTGAGATAAAATGTGATTTGTGGTTTGTATGAAATATTTAAATATTGTGATTTGAAATTATTTTTGATTCACACTTGGCATGGCAATATCACTATGTTCCTCTTCCATTTATGGGGTGAGTATGACTATATTCCTCCCTCTTTGACTTGTCAGTCTGAGATGAGTATGGATGTTCATTATCTAGCTAGCTACCTCCCTCATTGATTTCAATTAGTGGGTTGAGTATGTCTTGTCGTGATGTACAACACGACATGTTCGGAAAAATTTGTGTCATGACCTAATTTATGTTATTGATTGACAACACTGTGTTATTAAATTGTTTGATCAAATTTGTGTTATATGAGCTTTAAAATTTGTGACATGAAATTGTGAATTATTTGAGTCGTAAATTGTCAATAAAAGTTTTATATACCGCATTTTAAATTGTTATTGTGCACCACTGAGTAAATTTTACTCAGCGATAGCTTTTTCATTGTCACAGTGTAGACAGCATGCATGAGCAAGAGAGTAGGCTGTTTGTGCTACACTTTTAGGATTTTGCCGGGTATATTGAGTATACCATCTTTTTTGTAATTTTTGTTGTAATGTATGTGCACTATATGTATAGATTGTACTTGGTCTTGAGCAGTTGTAAACTAAAACTGTAATATATTTATTTCTTATCTCAGCTTTTGAACTACTCAATCATTTTGTAGTCTATCTTTGGAAATACTGAAAATTGATGTTGAATTGAGTTTGACAAATATTGAGAAATTTATTTGTGTTGAACTATTATTGGGGTTTGGGATTGAACAAATATATTGGAAGTGTTTTTTTTATAGGTTTTTGAAGAACTATTTTATTCAAAATATAGACGGTACTCTGCTAAAATTTTTATAAAATTTGTGGCTATTTCAGACCTAATATGTGATTTAACTTCGATAAAAAAATTTTAACACCTGTCAAAAGTGCTTACCACTGTAAAAAGAAATAAGAAAAAGGTTTAAAATCCCTTGTAGTATATCTAATGGGTTATCAGTAGACGAAGTTTGATAATTCATTAGGTATACTATGGGATCATGTTATGCCTTGTGGAAGGGTAATGTGTGACAATAAAAGTAATTGAAGAAATGAAAAATTGAACTTAGGGCAGAATTTTGCACACTAAATTCAGTGTGTTTAGAAGCTCATAACTTAAGCTACACAACTCCAATTGGTGTGAAACCAATTGGAAACGAAACTTAAGACATAGGGCTAGAATTTTCATGAAGATACCCTGCCCCGAAAATGAACTTAAGCTACCGAAATGAGCCTTGAACTTAGAGACAAAATTCTGGAACCTGCAGAATTTGATCATATGAACAGTAAATTTTGCATGGCTATAATTCTCTCTAGAAAACTCTGATTTAGGTGATTTTTAAACCGATGGAAACTTAAGACATAGTAGAACATTTCATATAGAGAACTTGAGGCCAAATTATGGACTTAACCCAATCAAACTGCTAAGTAAAGTTGAATCACTGAATCTGCAGAAATCTGAAAATCTGCAGATTTACCAAATAAATAGTAAACTTTGCATGGCCATAACTCGCTCTAGAAAACTCCGATTTAGGCAATTCTTGACCAATGGAAACCTAAGACATAGTAGAACATTTTGTATGAAGAATATTAGATCAAATTATGGACTTAACTTGATCAAATTGCTAAACGAAATTAGATCGATTAATCTACTAGAACTGAATCTGCAGGATGAATAGTAACTTAAATAGTAACCGTGTTTTGGTCATAACTTGAGCTACACAACTCTGAATTAGGTGATTCAAAAAGAAAAATAAAGTTAAGACCTAGATGAACAATTTTAATGAAGAACACCTCACCAAATTATGATCGAAACTAGGTAAAAATTGGGTTCAAAGATTGGGGCACCAAGTTGTCCAAAACCAAAACTCTCTAAAATTTGCAAAGCTAATTTGGGATGCCTTAGACATTCATGTAATAAGTTCTTGGCAGTAATTGAGATGCGTATTGAGACATTCTATTTGTGTATTTTTAGTAGAGAAAGAGGTTAGGACGGACAAGGAATAGTGAGTAAAGAGAAAGGAGAGCATTGAAGGTTTGTGCACAACTAACCTTTTCTACGTTTTTAAACTTGTAAATTGCTTGGAATGTGTTAAATTAAATGAGTTTGCTTTGAACAAGTTTACTTTGACTGAAATACGGTTTTTCTCCTGCATTTAAGAAATTTGGGTGTTGCGACCTTTATATGGATATTATGATGAATTTAAATGTATTTATTGGTTTATAAATGTGATTATTGAGTGGAAAATTTTTGGAAACTGTTTTGAAACCACAGTTAGCATGACAGTCTCTTTCAGAACTCCCCAGTAGTAATGTCTAATTAGGGTTGATAATTGATATTGATTATGTCTCCCATTAATAACGGTTAGTGGGATAAGACTACATGAGTACTCATTAGCTAGCTAGCCCTTCCCTCATTAATAATGGTTAGTGAGGTTGAGATTGCTTTGTTGTGGTGTACAACACGGCACTGATCATGAAATTTTGTGTCATGGCCTAAACTGTGTGTTGATGTTGGCAACACTAATGCTTTGTGAATTATGATTTATGAAGTGTGATTTCTTTTTTGAAATGTTATTCCAATAAATGGCTCTTATGGACTTAAAATTATTGTGAAGTTTTCATGCTTAAGAAAAATGTGATTTATTATACTTTGACAAATTGTGTTTTACCTTAAGTTTTAAAGTTATTAGTTATGCACCACTGAGTGATATACTCAGCGATAAGCGATAACTTTTTTATACTGTCGCAGGTAAGGGAAAGGAGAAGACTGCTGAGTGAGAGACTTGAAAGCAGCATTTTGGTATTGATTGTGGGTATTTACGTTAGGTATACCCTTGTGATTCCTTTGGATGTATTTTGTATCTATATGTATGGATGTACGGACATTGAGCTGTTTGTATTAAAAAGTACTGCATTACTAAAGTATTTTGAGTTTATAACTATTTGTATTTTATTTTGAGACTTATGAAAATGTAGCTTTTGCAATATTTAGTCTATCATTATTTTCAATGAATGTTTACATGGAATTTTAACTATTCTCATGCAGTTTTTCGCAAAAGAATTGATAAGATAAAAAGCTATAATTTGTTTTAAAATCCTTTGTAACATAACTAATGGGTTATCGGTAGGTGGAATTCGATAATTCATTAGGTATGCTACTGGAATATGTTATGCCTTACCAGGGATAAGGGGTGACACTAGATTCATGGGAAGTTGATATCTAGGGATTTAAAAGGAGTCTTGCTAGGAGGTCACATGCAGAGTATAGGATCCTATTTCATCTTTTTTATAAATCCTTATTTCTAGATTCTGAGTTATACCTCGGGTAATATAAGAGTGCTTCAGTTAGTGTTTTGATTTTTGTGAAATATATAGAGATGTGAAATAGCGTTAGCAGACGTATTGAGGTCTGCCATGGGCAAACGTATTGCAAAGAAATGGTGTGTTTCCATCATAGTGGGGTTAATAGTGTGCCTATCTAATGCAAGGAGCAAGGACATAAAGGTGATTTATTGACAGTATAGCTACCCAAAATGGGAGTGAGGATATCATTGCTGGCAGTCATCAGTAAATAGCCAGTTAGAGTAAGTTCATGGTATCAGTGGATTCAGGAGAGATAAAAGAGTGGGAAACGTAGTATGTTGGGATGTACCATAGTAACTATGTAATATTCTCGATATTTGTGCTATACGCTGTAGATTATAGTACTGACATGAGATTATTGTGTAGAGCTGCTTGCTTCCCTATGGTGCACCAGGATGGAGTGTTTGTGAATAGTCTCTATTTTGGTACAATTATGCCAGACCAGGGTTCTATTTCTGTAGAGGAGTTAGGAAAACTTCTGGTTAGGGTTTAAGACGCTTCAAATAGAATATCAAAAGTCACAGTTGGGTGATAACTAGAGTCAATAACTCGGTCATCTTAACTTGAGTGCAGAGTTATAGCATAAGTGACGCGAGACTAGAGGTTTTAGTATGGTTGCAGTGTAGTGATGACACCTATTTAGTGGGATCATATGGTGATATGGGGTCTTGGACAGTTTTGGCATCACAAGAGATGTTTTGCCTAAAGATTTGTATGAATAGTATATCCCTTGTGTGTTAGCAAGATGCCAAGTACAACCTTACTCCCTCGGGAAAATCGGAGGCTAGGAATAAGGTTCATAGCCTGTGAGATGATACTTTAAAGAGTTATAGCATGATAAGAGAGTAAATGATCTGACATGGTTTTGGCAGGGTGGTAGATACATTACCCCTGTTGCAATCAATTATGATGTAGGGCATGATCTTATGCTTTCAGGAAAGACCAAAGAATGCTACTAGTGATGGTGACCTAAGGAATAGTGCCCTAGATGGGACTATAGAGTGTGGTAGAGAGTAGTTGGCTTAAGTATCCTGAAGATGGTATAAGTTTCATTATGGAAACCATGGGTTATGGGATCATGATGGATGAAAAGTCAGTGAATTGAATGACGGGTTATGGGACCCAGTATCATAAGTTTTGACTAATCGAGTGGATGTAAGCAAATAGAATCCCTGTAGATTTTCCTTTAAGGTATTCAAGGGTAGTTTATAGTTACACATAGGAAAGGACAATGACTGTAAGTCAGTGAAAATAAGTCATAGGATATTAGTAGATAAAGGAAATATAGGAATGAAAATTTGGATAGTCGGTTTCAAATGTGACAGGAGAGAAGTTCACACGGCAGTGGAAGTGCTAATAAGAGTAGTCGAAGAATCAATTCTGAGTAATGCAAAGGTGAAGATGACCTGGCAGAGACACTGAAAAGTATAGTTATATAGCATAGCTGTCAGGTCAAGAAGAAGAATGAAGGTAGGGAATAAAGTAATTAAGGTTCTATTTTGAATAAGATAAAAGAGATGAATTAAAGAGCAAACCGAATACCCAAGAATAGGACAAGATTAGAAAGATCAAAGTGAAATATAAAGTACGTAAAGTGCCATCCTGGGCAAGGTAAATAGGATGAACTTAAAAACAATATTACGAAGCCTAGAACAAGATTGCGTGAGTGAGAATAATTATCAAGATATGGAATCCTGAAGTGTAAGACTTAGAGTAAGTCATAGTTTAGGTTGTGTCAGGAACCAAACCATGGGGGTTTAAAGTTGCAAGATATGAATCAAAATCTGTATATTCCTATTTCCAAAATGAAGTAGGTCGCAATGGGATAAAATCCATTTAAATTTCTAACAATATGAGGAAAATTAGTTAAGGAATGCAACCAGAGCAAGCAAAAGTTATAAGATGTGCAATGGTGTTTGGAACTGTCCTATCAGGCAAAGGAGTAAATTAAAAGGGTGTAAGTAAATAAAAAATAAACCTAATGGTTCAAATAAGCATGATGAGCAAAAGGGATGGTGGAAAATGGCACATAGGCTTGGGTCCTGAGTAGAGATGATGAGATAGCAATTGTGGGGTCTGCGATCAAGGGTTAGGTAAACATTTTTAGTATAACCAATAGGGTCATTTCATAAGAAAACGTGAATAAAAATAAGTGACAGAATGATAGTAGGAGATAGAGTGAGAAGAGTATGTATGAGTAATAGTCACAAGTCACTGAAAAGCACAAAGATAAGAGTTATGGTAGTAAGTATGATTGGAATCTATTTTGAAAGAGTCTATTAGTGAGAGGTATCTTTTTGAATACAGTAAAATATAGGGATGCAAAAGAGTTATAGGATGTGCAGTGGTGCTTGGAACTGTCCTATCAGGCAAAGGAGTAAATTAAAAGGGTGTAAGTAAATAAAAAATAAACCTAATGGTTCAAATAAGCATGATGAGCAAAAGGGATGGTGGAAAATGGCACATAGGCTTGGGTCCTAAGTAGAGATGATGAGATAGCAATTGTGGGGTCTGCGATCAAGGGTTAGGTAAACATTTTTAATATAACCAATAGGGTCATTTCATAAGAAAACGTGAATGAAAATAAGTGACAGAATGATAGTAGGAGATAGAGTGGGAAGAGTATGTATGAGTAATAGTCACAAGTCACCGAAAAGCACAAAGATAAGAGTTATGGTAGTAAGTATGATTGGAATCTATTTTGAAAGAGTCTATTAGTGAGAGGTGCTTTTTTAAATACAGTAAAATATAGGGATGCAAAAGAGTTAAGGTAGGCATAAAAAGGTAGAAATAGAGTACAAGTAGAGATAGAAAATCTTAAGATGATATGTCAGGCAAATCAATGGTATAACAGAAGGATTGTTGTAATTGATATCTTATAGAAAGAGATGATGAAATTTCAGGGAGAGGACCAAGAGATATGAATAGTGTGCTGATGTCAGTAGGAGGAGATATCTTTTTCTCTTCAAGTTTAGATCGTACTTTTAGCTCTGGAAGTCTACATAAGCAAGGGAAATAATGTTGAGATGGTCTAGTATTTAAGAACTTGATAGGCATCAGTCTGTACACATTCTTCTTAAAAAGAAAATGACGGTAAGCGTGTACCTAATGTTAAGTATGAAAGGACGATCAAATTAGTGATAGGAGTTAAATCGAGTTAGTTATTGGGGCTGGCAACCCTTTTGAACTATAAGCTAGAGGAAGTGCTAGTTGTGGATAAGTTTTAGTGGATGGAATTATTGCTGATGGGTAAATTTAAGGCTGAAGTTTAGAAAGCTATGGGCAGTATATGTGGTTATATTAAGGATAATGAACACTTAAAATATCTCATCTAGAATTAAGGCATAACACACATTTCCCATAGTCATGTGAGTCAAATGAAACTTATAGTTTCTGGGGCTCCTATTTAACCAGAATGAACAATTTCCTACTAAGGGTTGTAAGGAATGGTAATGTTCAAATGGTCAAGTTGGGAAGTTATTAACAATAGTAAAAAATAGGAAAAAAGTAGATAAGATCCAAAGGATAGGAAAAGAGCTCAATAGCTTTGGTTACAATGATGAGCATAAGAAGGAATAAGTCTACTAGGGGACACATGAAAGGATGTTTAAAGCAAGTTATAGTGAGATGGTAGATTAAAGGAATAATGGAGCCTCGATTTAAGTACCAATGTGTCAGGAAGCACGTCAAATAGTAAGAAGTTTCAAGCAGAAGTTAAGGAATTTTCTTTTTAAAAAATGAGCAGGATATGATAAGTTGTATTAACTGGCTAGCTTAGGGATGAAGGAGCGGAAGCATGAAAAACATAAGTTTAGATCATTGAATTTAAAATTTTTCTTCTAAGGTGTCATGCATCATGCAAGATTCATTATTTATCTATTTGATTTCAATGATAAACAACATATTAAAATACTTTTAATATATTTTTGAATCTACATTTATCATTTAAGATTTTAGAATTAACAGATTAATTCATTAGAATCCTAGATTAAATCAAGAACAAGTGCACTGACCTTTTGATGCACTGCAGTTGTGTTTGGCACCTTTGAGATGCACCTAGGACACCAGATATTGTCCCTCTAGCTTGTCCACACCAAGATCACTAATGGCAGCCCCTTGAATAGCTTCTCAAGCCTTTTCAATTAATTAGAAAATTAGGTTTTGCCTTTAGAGATGTTATAGATGCATACAGGACACTAGAAACGATTTTTAGTATTTTTAATTCAAGAGAATGTTGGCAATTCTCTTTGAAATGATGAGAGATGAAGAAGAAGAGATGGAAGAGGCTCAAAGGTGGCGGCACTAAAGAGAGAATGAGCAAATTATAATTTTTCTTTTCATCGTTTCCCTTATATAGCTAGGTTACCACTTAAAACCCTTACAACATGTCACCTTCTGATTGACTCTTAGTTTAATTGACCCAATCACATTGTGCCAAGTGTCAAACTTAGATTTAATCTTGACTTTGATCATCTTACATGATTAAAAGGAAAATGGCAAGCTTATGTGTAGTGCCATGTGTCACCATCTCATGGTGCCACATGTTACCCTGTGAAATGATCAAAATACCCTTGTGTCTTAATTTTGAGTTCTCAATCCAAAATAATTATTTCTCTTCTTCTAATCAATTTATATCAAATATAAATTAATTAATTAATCTCTATTAATTAATTTCTCATAATTAAATTCATATTTAAACACTTTAAATATAAATTTAACTTATACTATATATCCAATAACCTATATTTGGTTTCAAGCCATGCTAGGGACTTTGCAATCTAATTGCAAACCAAACATATTTAATTAATCAATTAAACACTTTAACTAATTAATTAAATCACATTTAACTTGGTGATTACTTGTGTATGTGTGTGACTCACTAGGCTCATCACTAATTGGCAATGAGATATGATATCAACTCTTAATATCATCAGAACTCTTTCTTACCATAAATGATTTCTTTAAATCATTTTAGGCACCTCATAGACTATGATTAATACCTAGCATAGCATGCCATAGCCACCTAATTAGTAATAAGATTTACCTTAAATGAACTTATAATCATATGTTACCATGCACTAGAATCTCTCTGTTACAAAATCCAAATTCGAGCTGAAGTCATGGTTTATGTCAAACCCCATTTGCTATTAATATTATGTTTTCTTTTAATTCCAGTTCTTGATTAAAAGATTTTCTCATCAGAAACTCTTTTCTGATTAAATCTATCTGTTCTGGTCAGGAACTTGAAACATCAAGAATAATTAAATGAACATAGTATTTTATCCCTATTTACTTAGGGTAACAGATTCCATCTTGATCAACACCTATCTCCATATATAACTAGTAGGAGCCAACACATGCCCATATACCCATACACAGTACAAGTATGAAAGTAGTATCAAACTCAAACCACTTATATACAAAATAACTGTGCTATCTCAGGTCTAAAGATTATATGCACTGATATGATTTATGACAATGCATTGACAAGAGTAAACTCCATGTGCTTGTCATAAATGTCATTGGTTCGGCCTACTTACCATGTATAAGTGCCTATCATATTTGTTATATGGCATGAGACTCACCATTCCATCTTATTTATATCTCATATAAATAACTTGGGAACAAACATGAATACAATCTTTCTGGATAAGTCATGTCCTTATTGTGAAGTATCCTCGATTGTGAACCTATTTATGATACTTTGTACTAGAAATACTGTCACTCATATTCTTAACAACTTAAGAATAGAATTTCTAACAAAATATCAATGGACCTTTTCTATTACACATAAACATATTATGTAAATGGAAAAGTGAAAATGCCTTTTATTAATAAAAACATGTATAAGATACATACTAAATGATATGCTCTAGGGCATACTATTAACAATCTCCCACTAGCACTAGAGCCATTCATTACAAGATCTTAGACCCATCTTCTTAAGATTTCGGTCTAGCTGAGTCTGTGACATAAGCTTAGTGAATGGATCAACTGGATTTTCAGCTGATGCTATTTTCTGCATGGCTACATCGCCTTGCCCAACTATATCTCTGATAATGTGGTAGCGCCTTTCTATGTGTTTGGATTTCTAGTGAGACCAGGATTTCTTATATAAAAATAACTTCTTTTACAGCATCTGATGTAGCAATATACTTGGCCTCGGTAGTGGAATTTGCAGTCGTACTCTGTTTGGAACTCTTCCAACTAACTACATTTTCATTACAAATGAACACAAGCCTAGAGATAGACTTTCTATCATCGATATCTAATTGGAAATCAGAATCGGTATAACCATCCAATTGCAAGTCTCCACCTCCATATATCAAGAATAAATCCTTAGTTCTTCTCAAGTGCTTAAGGATATTCTTGACAGCTATCCAGTGTTTCAAACCTAGACTGGATTGATACTTGCTAGTAAAACTAACAGCATATGCTATTTCCAGCCTAGTAAACAACATTGCATACATCAAACTTCCAATAGCCGAAGCATATGGAATCCTGGCCATTTTATCTTTTTCTTCAGGTGTCTTTGGAGACATCTCTTTAGAAAGGTGAATATCATGTCTTACTAGTAACAATCCTCTCTTGGAATCAAGCATGTTAAACCTCTTTAACACCTTTTCTAAGTATAGACTTTGGGATAAATCAATTATTCTTTTCACTCTATCTCTATAGATGCGAATCCCAAGAATATAGGTTTCCACTCCTAAGTCTTTCATGGAGAATGTATTTGACAATCATACCTTTACAGTTGTCAACATACCTGTGTCATTACCCATCAACAGTATGTCATCCACATATAAGACAAGGAAAGTGATAGCACTGTCGCTAACCTTCTTATATACACATGGCTCATCCTCATTTTTTATTAAACCAAATGACTTAATGGCTTCATCAAAATGGATGTTCCAACTCTTCGAAGCTTGTTTCAACCCATAAATGGATCGCTTTAGCTTGTACACTTTGGAACCAAATTGGGATTCAAAACCCCTAGGTTATTCCATGAAAATGTTTTCTTCAATGTATCTATTGAGAAAAGCTGTTTTGACATCCATCTGCCAAATCTCATAATCATAGTATGCAACTATTGCTAATAGAATCCTAATTGATTTAAGCATGGCAACAGGCGAGAAAGTCTCCTCATAGTCAATTCCTTGCCTTTAGTGAAACCCTTTCGCTACTAGCCTTGCATTATAGGTCTCTACCTTTCCATCAGAACCAATTTTCTTCTTAAAAATCCATTTGTTCCCTATAGGTATAATATCTTCAGATGGGTCAACAAGATCCCAAACTTGATTCTTATACATGGAATCAATCTCGGATTTCATAGCATCAATCCATTTTGAAGAGTCTATATCTGATATAGCTTCTTCATAGGTAAGTGGATCATCTCCATGATCTACTTATTCATGAGTAGACAACTCTTGCTCTTCTTCATGAAGGAAACCATATCTCACTGGTGGGTGAGATACCCTGGTTGTTTTACGAGGAACAGCTGTAGATGTTTCATCAATGGACGATGGTTGACTAGATGGATCTATATCCATATGATATGTTGGTTGGTCAGAATTCTCCAATTCTAACTCTATTTGCCTTCCTTTGCCTCCTTCTTGAACAAACTGTTGTTCAAGAAATGTGGTATCTCTACTTACCACAACCTTTTGTGAAGTAGGCAAATAAAAATAATATCCAAAACTATCTTTTGGATATCCAACAAATCGACCATTTTTTTATCTGGTTTCCAATTTATCAGTGTTCAACTTTTTGATATAAGCTGGACAACCCCAAATCTTAACATGCTTAAGACTTGGTTTTCTTCCATGTCATATCTCATAAGGTGTGGAAGAAACTAATTTTGATGGAATCCTATTCAGAATATACAAAGTTGATTCTAATGCAAATCCCCAAAATGAGATTGGCACATCAGTATAGCTCATCATACTACGTACCATATCCAATAGGGTACAATTTCTCCTTTTAGATGCACCATTCAGCTGTGGTGTTCCTGGAGGAGTCAGCTGGGAAACAATGCCATGCTCTCTCAAGTATTTATCAAATTCAGTACTTAAATATTCACCTCCACGATCTGATTGAAGAGCTTTAATACTCTTTCCTATTTGATTGTCTACTTCAGATTTAAATTCTTTGAACTTTTCAAAGGATTCATGTTTGTATTTCATCAAATACAAATACCCAAACCTTGATTTATCATCAGTAAATGTAATAAAGTAATAAAAACCGCCTCTAGCCATTCCCTTAAATGGACCACATACATCACTATGTATTAGCTTCAAAATATTTTCAGCTCTTAGCCTTTGTCCAACAAAGGGTGATCTAGTCATTTTGCCCTGAAGGTAAGATTCACAAGTTGGAGTAGGCTCAGAGCCCAATGAGGATAGAATCCCCATTTTCTCCAGTTTTGCTATCTTATCTTCTGCAACATGACCTAACCTTAAGTACTAAATATATTTTGAACTTGAGTTGATTTTCACCATAGCATTGCATTCATTTAGATCACTTGCATTCATATTATGTTTGTCATTATTATCCAAATAATAAAGACTATCATTTATATAACCTGAACCAATATATTTATTTCTAAAATAAATATTGCAAACATCATCTGTGAACTGAAATTCATAGCCATTTCTAGTCAAACTAGATATAAGAATGATGTTCTTAAAAGCATCAGGTACATATAAAATATTATTCAAATACAAAACATGTCCAGACATGTAAAAAGATTTAGATCCTATAGCTAAAGCTTCAATAGTTGAGCCATTGCCAATCCGGACTCTAACATCTCGAGAATGCAAGCTGCTACTATTTGCTAGTTCCTGCATATCATAAAAAATATGAGAACTGGAACCAGTATCTAAAACCCAAGCTGTAGATGAACTATGAGTATCATCAGAATCTAAATAACAAGATATGGACATACCTTCTGAAGGTCTATCCTTCTTGTCCTTCAGAGAAGCAAGATACTTTGGGCGATTCCTTTTTCAGTGCCCATCCTTCTGGCAGTGAAAACGCTTTCCTTTGCCTCTATCAGCTTTAGTCTTCCCTTTCTGTTTAGCTATTTTCTTGGAAGTACAAGGAATCTGAGGTTTCTTTTTCTTATTGCCCTTCTTCTTATTGGACTTTCCAACAAAAGAAGATGCAATCAAAGCTACCTTTTTTCCTTTATTGCCCGGCATATTCTTTTGAGCAATAACCAGCGTGTTGATTAAACCAGCCAAGGTGCATTCCTATTTAGTCATATGGAAATTTGTCACAAATTTCCAATAGACTCAGGAAGGGACTGAAGGATTAAATCCGTCTGCAGTTGGAAATCCATGTTAAAGTCAAGATGTTCCAGCTGCTCAATTAGCCGAATCATCTTGTGGACATGATCCCCAACATTCTGTCCCTCAGACATCCTCATGCGGAATAGCTGCCTAGATATCTCATACCTAGCATTCCTGCTGTACTCACCATACAACTCTTGTAGGTGAAGGAGGATCTCACTAGCACTCTGCATGTTCTCATGCTGCTTTTGTAACTCATTACTCATGGAAGCAAGCATGTAACACTTAGCTCTCATATCATGCTCCTTGCATTTGTCCAAAGTTTCATGTTCCTCTTGAGTGGCCTCTGGAGGTAAGAGACCAGGAACATTTAAGTCTAGAACATATCCTATATGTTCAAGGTTCAGGACAAGTTTCAAATTTCTTAGCCAATCAGACAGATTAAGTCCTGTCAACCTATTGCGATCAAGTATGCTTGCAAGGATATTGGATGGTGGTGGTTGTTCTGTGCTCATTATTATCAGAAAATTAACTGCAAAAGATAACCAGATTAATTAGTAAATGTATCATGTAATTAACCAAAATGATTATGATCTTTTAATCAAATTGGTCCTCCCACTAACTTAGCGAATCCTACACTTCCAAAGTAGAAAACGGAAATCCTAGTTGGATGGATTTCTAGTGGGTGATTGAATTCTTATAATTCTATTAATCATCCTCAGGTACATCCATTATTGGAATTACAATAAACTATAAGCGAGCAACTCCTTGCTCATCACATCTCATGTGAGGTTCAATCCTTTACCTAGCCCCTAATGCTCAAAATCTCAGGTACATCCATTATTGACTTATCTTGCATTAGTTAAGTTGATCCCATTAAGCCAGTAATTATGCAAATAATTTTAATGTCCTCAGGTACATCCAATATTGCCCACCAAACCATTTACATGTTTACAACATCTCATGCTTAATAATTATTCTTAAAAAAATCTCTTAAATTAATTGTATCATATGCAAGTATTTAAAATTTCTTAAAATAATTGCCCCAATGGAGGGCCCATATTACAATTACTTTAATTATAGCATATCCAATTTAATCATTTGTTTGGAAGATTTTATGGTCGTCCTAATTACTATTATGGTCTCACTTTGTACATTATCCAATTAGCATGCATATATCATATAATTGCATACATTCCCATACATCTTATGCATTCATGGATAATAATAAATATAGTATGATCATGGATTTTCTAAGGGATTCAATTCTGAGCCACCAAGAATTGAATCAGGGCATTCCTAGGTGTATTTCATTCATTCATATTACAAGAGTTGCTGAAAGAGTACATAATCAACTCTTGATATTGAATTCCTTCCACTGGTCCCACCAATACTCTTGACCTCCTTGATCTTCTTGCAATCCAATTACATAGTAATCCTTGGCATACCAAGGCGAATTTACAAGAACTAAATAAATGAAATTACAACCCAAAATTATTACAAGCTTAATAATACATGCCCAAAAATAAATTAAAATAAATTAATTAATTTACAACCTAAAGAAAATATAAAAGAATTAAATCCAATCACATTGGTCTTTTATAGTCCATGATCATCCATCATGTATATCACTATTTAAAAATTAAATAAAATATACATACTTAAATTAAATTGAATATCTCATATTCAACTTAAAAATCCAGATTTGAATATGATTCAAACAAATTTAAAAAAATTCAGATTTGAATCACATTCAAACAAATTTAAAAATTCAGATTTGAATCACATTCAAACAACTTTAAAAATTCATATTTGAATCATATTCAAACAACTTTTCAAATTTAGATTTGAATCACATTCAAACAATTTTTAAAATTCAGATATGAATCACAATTTAATTGTGTGATTAAAACTCTAATTAAATAATTTAATTAGACATAAAATGGACATAATTATGAGCATTAGATCATACAATAATTGCACAAACATAGCCCAAACCATGAGCACCATAAGAAGTGCACAAACCATGCGCACAAATGGAGTCTTCATCAAGCTGCCACCTTTATCATTGCAACCAGTAATGGATCTATCATCTCATGATCAAACCACACAATTAAATCATATAATCAACAATCTAAATGGCAAATATAGTGGCTCTAATACCAATTGAAGGAGCCGAAGCATGAAAAACACAAGTTTATATCATTGAATTCAAAAACTTTTCACCTAGGGTCACATGCATAATGCAAGATTTATTTTTATCTATTTGATTTCAATGATAAACAACATATTAAAACTCTTTTAATATGTTTTTGAATCTACATTTGCCATTTAAGATTTTAGAATTAATCAGATTAATTTTAAAAACCCTATATTAGATTAAGAATAAGCGCACTAACCTCTTGATGCACTGTAGTGTATTTGTCACCTTTGGGATGCATCTTTAGGACACCAGATGTTGTCCCTCTAGCTTGTCCACACCAAGATCACCTATGGCAGCCCTTGAACAGCTTCTAAAGCTTTTTCTATGAATTAGAAAATCAAGTTTTACCTTTTAAGAGATTACAGATGTAAACAAGACACTAGAAACAATTTCTAGTATTTTTAATTCAAGAGATTGTTTGCTAATCTCTTTGAAATGATGAGAGATGAAGAAAAAGAGAAGGGAGAGGTCTCCAAGGTGGCGGCACAAAGAGAAAGGCAGCAACTTGTTATGTTTTTCTTTTCATAACAACACTTATATAGCTAGGTCACCACTTAAAACCCTTGCTACATGTCACCTTTTGATTGGCTCTAGGTTTAATTGACCAACCACATTGTGCTAAATGTCAAACCTATATTTAATCTTGACTTTGATCATCTTACATGATTAAAAGACATTTGGCAAGCTTATGTGTAGTGTCATGTGTCACCATCTCATTGTGCCACTTGTCACCCTGTGAAATGATCAAAATGCCCATGTGTCTTAATTTTGAGTTCTCAACCCAAAATAATTATTTCTCTTCTTCTAATCAATTTATATCAAATATAAATTAATTAATTAATCTCTATTAATTAATTTCTCATTAATTAAATTCATATTTAAACACTTTAAATATAAATTTAACTTATACATCAAATAACCTAGATTTGGTTTCAAGCAATGCTAGGGACTTTGCAATCTAATTGCAAACCAAACCTATTTAATTAATCAATTAAACTCTTTAATTAATTAATTAAATCATATTTAATTTGGTGATTACTTGTGTATGTGTGTGACTTACTAGACTCATCACTAATTGGCAATGAGACATTATATCAACTCTTAATATCATCAGAACTCTTTCTTACCATAAATGATTTCTCTAAACTATTTTATGCACCTCATAGACCATGGTTAACACCTAGAATAGCATGCCATGGCCACCCAATCAACAATAAGGTTTACCTTAAATGAACCTATAATCATATGTTACAATGCACTAGAATCTCTCTGTTACAAAATCCCAATTCGAGCTGGAGTCATGGTTTATGTCAAACCCCATTTTCTATGAATATTATGTTCTTTTTTAATTCCTGTTTTTGATTAAAAGATTTTTCTCATCAGCAACTCTTTTCTGAATAAATCTATCTGTCCTGACCGGGAACTTGAAACATCAAGAATAATTAAATGAACATAAGATTTTATCTCTATTTACTTAGATGAACAGATTTCATCTTGATCAACACCTACCTCTATATATAACTAGTAGGAGCCAACACATGCCCATATACCCATACACAGTACAAGTATGAAAGCAGTATCAAACTCAAACCACCTATATACAAGATAACTGTGCTATTTTAGGTCTAAAGATTATATGCACTGATATGATTTGTGACAATGCATTGATAAGAGTAAACTCCAAGTGCTTGTCATAAATGTCACTGGTTTGGCCTACTTATCATGTATAAGTGCCTATCATGTTTGTTATATAGCATGAGACTCACCATTCCATCTTATTTATATCTCATATAAATAACTTGGGAACAAATATGAATACAATCTTTCTGGATAAGTTATGTTCTTATTGTGAAGTATCATCGATTGTGAACCTATTTATGATACTTTGTACTAGAAATATTGTCACTCATATTCTTAACAACTTAAGAATATAATTTTTAATAAAATATCAATAGACCTTTTCTATTACACATAAATATATTATGTAAACGGAGAAGTGAAAATGCCTTTTATTAATAAAAATATATACAAGATGCATACTAAATGATATGCTCTAGGGTATATTACTAATAATAAATACATTGGGAACAAACATGAATACAATTTTTCTGGATAAGTCATGTCCTGTGTGAAGTATCCTCGATTGTGAACCAATTTATGATACTTTGTACTAGAAATACTGTCACTCATATTCTTAACAACTTAAGAATAGAATTTCTAGCAAAATATCAATGGACCTTTTCTATTACACATAAATATATTATGTAAACGAAAAAGTGAAAATGCCTTTTATTAATAAAACTTGTACAAGATACATACTAAATGATGTGCTCTAGGGCATACTACTAATAATCTCCCACTAGCACTAGAGCCATTCATTACAATATCTTAGACCCATCTTCTCAAGATGTTGGTCTAGCTGAGTTTGTGACATAGGCTTAGTGAATGGATCAGCTGGATTTTCAGCTGATGCTATTTTTTACATGGCTACATCGCCTTGTCCAACTATTTCTCTGATAATGTGGTAGCGCCTTTCTATGTGTTTGGATTTCTAGTGAGATCGGGGTTCCTTAGCCTGTATGACTGCTCCATTGTTGTCATAGTGAAGTGGAACTGCTGACTCAATGGAAGGATCTACTGCAAGTTCTGTCACGAACTTCTTTATCTAAACAGCTTCCTTTGCAATATCTGATACAGCAATATACTCAGCCTTGGTAGTGGAATCTGCAGTCGTACTCTTTTTGGAACTCTTTCAACTGATTGCACATCCATTACAAATGAACACATATCTAGAGGTAGACTTTCTATCATCGATATCTGATTGGAAATCAAAATCAGTATAACCATCCAATTGCAAGTCATCACATCCATATATTAAGAATAAATCCTTAGTTCTTCTCAAGTACTTAAGGATATTCTTGACAGCTATCCAGTGTTCCAAACCTGGATTGGATTGATACCTGCTAGTCAAACTAACAGCATATGCGATATCCGACCTAGTACACAATATTGCATACATCAAACTTTCAATAGTCGAAGCATATGGAATCCTGACCATTTTATCTCTTTCTTCAGGTGTCTCTTGGAATCAAGCATGTTAAACCTCTTTAACACCTTTTCCAAGTATAGACTTTGGGATAAACCAATTATTCTTTTCGCTCTATTTCTATAGATGCGAATCCCAAGAATATATGTTGCCTCCCCTAAGTCTTTCATGGAGAATGTATTTGACAATCATACCTTTACAGTTGTCAACATACCTATGTCATTACCCATCAACAAAATGTCATCCACATATAAGACAAGGAAAGTGACAACACTATCACTAACCTTCTTATATACACATGGCTCATCCTCATTTTTGATAAAACCAAATGACTTAATGGCTTCATCAAAACGGATGTTCCAACTCCTTGAAGCTTGTTTCAACCCATAAATGGATCGCTTTAGCTTGCATACCTTGGAACCATCTTGGGATTCAAAGCCCCTAAGTTGTTCCATGAAAATGTTTTCTTCAATGTATCCATTGAAAAAAGCTATTTTGACATCTATCTGTTAAATCTCATAATCATAGTATGCAGCTATTGCTAATAAAATCCTAATTGATTTAAGCATGACAACAGGCGAGAAAGTCTCCTCATAGTCGATTCCTTATCTTTGGCAAAATCCTTTCGCTACTAGCCTTGCTTTATAGGTCTCTACCTTTCCATCAGAACCAATTTTCTTCTTGAAAATCCATTTGTTCCCTATAGGTACAATACCTTCAGGTGGGTCAACAAGATCCCAAACTTGATTCTTATACATGGAATCTATAACAGCCTGATCCTTCTCCAGTTAGTATTGTCCGCTTTGGCCCATGGGCCTCACAGATTTGTCCCTTGGGAGGTTTCATTCCCAAAAGCACGCTAACCAGGTGAGGAAGGCTCCCACATATATAGCCCAAATCTTTCCTTCCTGTTTTCAATGTGGGACACGAAGTCTACTCCAGTGCGTAGCTGGTTGAACAAGCACGTCCCAACCCCATCCCTGGGTCGTGACAGGCCCACTAGCTTCCGCCTGATGTGTCCTCGGACCACACACCGTACTAGAAGGAGTCCAACTCTGATACCAAATTGTAACAGCCCGATCCTTCTCCAGTTAGTATTGTTCCAATTTCGATCCTTCTCCAGTTAGTATTGTTCCAATTTTATCGGATGTCCCTTGGACATCCGATAAAATTGGAACAATACTAACTGGAGAAAGATCGGGCTGTTAAAGAATCAGTCTCAGATTTCATAGTATTAATCCATTTTGAAGAGTCTATATCTGATATAGCTTCTTCATAGGTAAGTAGATCATCTCCATGATCTACTTCTTCATGAGTAGATAACTCTTGTTCTTCTTCATGAAGGAAATCATATCTCACTGGTGGGTAAGATACCCTGGTTGTTGTACGAGGAATAGCTATAGATGTTTCATCAATAGGTGTAGGTTGACTAGATGGATATATCAATAGGTGTAGGTTGACTAGATGGACCTATATCCATCTCATATGTTGGTTAGTCAGAATTCTCCAATTCTAACTCTATTTGCCTTCTTTTACCTCCTTCTTGAACAAACCGTTGTTCAAGAAATGTGGCATCTCTACTTATCACAACCTTTTGTGATGTAGGCAAATAAAAATAATATCCAAAACTATCTTTTGGATATCCAGCAAATTGACCCTTTTTTGATCTGATTTCCAATTTATCAGTGTTTAGCTTTTTGATATAAGCTGACAACTCCAAATCTTAACATGCTTAGGACTTGGTTTTCTTCCATGCCATATCTCATAAGGTGTGGAAGATACTGATTTTGATGGAATCCTATTCAGAATAAACAAAGCTGATTCTAATGCAAATCCCTAAAAAGAGATTGGCATATCAGTATAGCTCATCATACTACGTACCATATCCAATAGGGTACGATTTCTCCTTTCAGATACACCATTCAGCTGTGGTATTCCTGGAGGAGTCAGCTGGGAAATAATGCCATGCTCTCTCAAGTATCTATCAAATTCAGTACTCAAGTATTCACCTCCATGATATGATTGAAGAGCTTTAATACTTTTTTCTGTTTGATTTTCTACTTCAAATTTAAATTCTTTGAACTTTTCAAAGGATTCATATTTGTATTTCATCAAATACAAATACCCAAACCTTGATTTATCATCAGTAAAGTAATAAAATAATGAAAACTGCCTCTAGCCATTTCTTTAAATGGACCACATACATCACTATGTATTAGCTCCAAAATATTTTCAGCTCTTAGCCCTTGTCCAACAAAGGGTGATCTAGTCATTTTGCCCTGAAGGCAGGATTCACAGGTTGGAGTAGGTTTAGAACCCAATGAGGATATAATCCCCATTTTCTCCAGTTTTATAATCCTATCTTCTGTAACATGACCTAACCTTAAGTGCTAAATATATTTTGAACTTGAGTTGATTTTCATCATGGCATTGCATTCATTTAGATCACTTGCATTCAATTTGTGTTTATCATTATTATCCAAATAATAATGACCATCATTCATATAACCCGAATCGACATATTTATTTCCAAAATAAATATTGCAAACATCATCTGTGAACTAAAATTCATAACCATTTCTAGTCAAACTAGATATAGAAATGATGTTCTTAAAAGCATCAGGTACATATAAAATATTATCCAAACACAAAACATGTCCAGACATGTAAAAAGATTTAGATCCTATGGCTAAAGCTTCAATAGTTGAGCCATCGCTAATCCGGAGTCTAACATCTCGAGAACGCAAGCTGCTACTATTTGCTAGTTCCTGCATATCATAAGAAATGTGAGAACTAGCACCAGTATCTAAAACCCAAGCTGCAGATGAACTATGAGTATCATCAGAATCTAAATAACAAGATATGGACATACCTTCCGAAGGTGTATCCTTCTTGTCTTTCAGAGAAGCAAGATACTCTGGGCAGTTCCTTTTCCAGTGCCCATCCTGCTGGCAGCGGAAACACTTTCCTTTGCCTCCATCAACTTTGATCTTCCCTTTCTGTTTAGCTATCTTCTTGGAAGGACCAGGAATCTGAGGTTTCTTTTTCTTATTACCCTTATTCTTGTTGGACTTTCCAGTAGAAGAAGATGTAATCAAAGCTACCTCTTTTCCTTTATTGCCTGACATATTCTTTTAGGCAATAACCAACATGTTGAGTAAACCAGCAAAGGTGCATTCCTACTTAGTCATATGGAAATTTATCACAAAATTCCCAAATAACTCAGGAAGGGACTGAAGGATCAAATCCGTCTGCAGTTGGAAATCCATGTTAAAGTCAAGATGTTCCAGCTGCTCAATCGGCCGAATCATCTTGTGGACATGATCCCCAACATTCTATCCCTCAGACATCCTCATGCGAAATAGTTGTCTAGATATCTCACACCTAGTATTCCTGCTGTGCTCACCATACAATTCTTGTAGGTGAAGAAGAATCTCACTCGCACTCTGCATGTTCTCATGCTGCTTCTGTAACTCATTACTCATAGAAGCAAGCACATAACACTTGGCTCTCATATCATGCTCCTTCCACTTGTCCAAAGTTTTATGTTCCTCTTGAGTGGCCACTAGAGGTAAGGAACCAGGAACATTTGAGTCTAGAACATATCCTATATGTTCAAGGTTCAGGATAAGTTTCAAATTTCTTAGCCAATCAGATAGATTAGGTCCTGTCAACCTATTGCGATCAAATATGCTTGTAAGGATATTGGATGGTGGTAGTTGTGGTGTGCTCATTATTATCAAAAAATTAACTGTAAAAAATAACCAGATTAATTAGTAAATATATCATATAATTAACCAAAATGATTATGGCCTTTTAATAAAATTGGTCGTCTCACTAACTTAGCAAATCCTATACTTCCAAAATAGAAAACAGAAATCCTAGTTGGATGGATTTCTAGTGGGTAATTGAATTTTTATAATCCTATTGATCATCCTCAGGTACATCCATTATTGGAATTACAATAAACTATAAGTGAGCAACTCCTTGCCCATTATATCTCATGTGAGGTTCAATCTTTTACCTAGCCCCTAATGCTCAAAATCTCATGTACATCCATTATTGACTTATCTTGCATTAGTTAAGTTGATCCCACTGAGCAAGTAAACATGCAAATAATTTTAATGTCCTCAGGTACATCCAATATTGGCCACCAAGCCATTTACATATTTACAACATCTCATGCTTAACAATTATTCTTAAGAAAATCACTTAAATTAATTGCATCATATGCAAGTATTTAAAATTTCTTAAAATAATTGTCTCAATGGAGGGCCCATGTTATAATTATTTTAATTATACCATATCCAACTTAATCATTTGTTTGAAAGATTTTGTAGTCGTCCTAATTACTATTAAGGTCTAACTTTGCACATTATCCAATTAGCATGCATATATTATATACTTGCATACATTCCCATACATCTCATGCATTCATGGATAATAAATAAATATGGTATGATCATGGACTTTCTAAGGGATTCAATTCTGAGCTACCATGAATTGAATCAGGGCATTCCTAGGTGCATTTCATTTATTCATATTACAAGAGTTGCTGAAGGAGTACATAATCAACACTTGATCTTGAATTCCTCCCACTAGTCCCACCAATGCTCTTAACCTCCTTGATTTTCTTGCAATCCAATTACATAGTAATCCTTGGCATGCCAAGGTGAATTTACAAGAACTAAATAAATGAAATTACAACCCAAAAATATTACAACCTTTATAATACATGCCCAAAATAAATTAAAATAAATTAATTAACTTACAACCCAAAGAAACATAAAAGAAATAAATACAATCACATTGATCTTTTATTGTCCATGATCATCCATATCACTATTTAACAATTAAATAAAATGTACATACTTAAATTAAATTGAATATCTCATATTCAACTTAAAAATCCAGATTTGAATCACATTCAAACAAATTTAAAAATTTAGATTTGAATCAAAATTTAGTTGTGTGATTAAAACTCCTAATTAAACACTTTAATTAGTCATGGGCCTAATTATGGGCCTTGAAACAAAGCCCACATTCAAGCCCAAATAGCCATGCGCACCCTAGGTTTGCACAACCATGGAAGCCGCCACCTATGGTGACTATAAACAAGCATGCCGCCACCTTTATTGGTCCAACCAGCAATGAAACAATCATTATATGATCAAATCACACAATTAAATCATATAATCAACAATCTAAATGGCAAATATAGTGGCTCTGATACAAATTGAAGGAGCGGAAGCATGAAAAACATAAGTTTAGATCATTGAATTCAAAATTTTTCTTCTAGGGGGTCATTCATGATGCAAGATTTATTATTTATCTATTTGATTTCAATGATAAACAACATATTAAAACACTTTTAATATATTTTTGGATGTAAATTTACCATTTAAGATTTTAGAATTAACAGATTAATTCATTAGAACCCTAGATTAAATCAAGAATAAATGCACTAACCTTTTGATGCACTGCAGTTGTGTTTGGCACCTTTAGGATGCACCTAGGACACCAGATGTTGTCCCTCTAGTTTGTTCACACCAAGATCACAAATGGCAGCCCCTTGAACAGCTTCTCAAGCCTTTTCAATTAATTAGAAAATCAGGTTTTGCCTTTAGAGATGTTATAGATGCATACAGGATACTAGAAATGATTTCTAGTATTTTTAATTCAAGATAATGTTCGCAATTCTCTTTGAATTGATGAGAGATGAAGAAGAAGAGATGGGAGAGGCTCAAAGGTGGCGGCACCAAATAGAGAATGAGCATATTATAATTTTTCTTTTCATCCTTTCCCTTATAGAGCTAGGTCACCACTTAAAACCCTTGTCACATGTCACCTTCTGATTGGCTCTTAATTTAATTGACCCAATCACATTGTGCCAAGTGTCAAACTTAGATTTAATCTTGACTTTGATCATCTTACATGATTAAAAGACAAATAGCAAGCTTATGTGTAATGCCATGTGTCACCATCTCATGGTGCCACATGTCACCTTGTGAAATGACCAAAATATCCTTGTGTCTTAATTTTGAGTTCTCAATCCAAAATAATTATTTCTCTTCTTCTAATCAATTTATATCAAAAATAAATTAATTAATTAATCTCTATTAATTAATTTCTCATAATTAAATTCATATTTAAACACTTTAAATGTAAATTTAACTTATACTATACATCCAATAACCTAGATTTGGTTTCAAGCTATGCTAGGGACTTTGGAATCTACTTGCAAACCAAACCTATTTAATTAGTCAATTAAACACTTTAACTAATTAATTAAATCACATTTAACTTGGTGATTACTTGTGTATATGTGTGACTCACTAGGCTCATCACTAATTGACAATGAGATATGATATCAACTCTTAATATCATCAGAACTCTTTCTTACCATAAATGATTTCTCTAAATCATTTTAGGCACCTCATAGACTATGGTTAACACCTAGCATAGCATGCCATAGCCACCCAATTAGTAATAAGATTTACCTTAAATGAACCTATAATCATATGTTACCATGCACTAGAATCTCTCTGTTACAAAATCCCAATTCAAGCTGGAGTCATGGTTTATGTCAAACCCCATTTGCTATGAATATTATTTTCTCTTTTAATTCTAGTTCTTGATTAAAAAGATTTTCTCATCAGAAACTCTTTTCTGATTAAATTTATCTGTCATGGTCAGGAACTTGAAACATCAAGAACAATTAAATGAACATAGGATTTTATCCCTATTTACTTAGGATAACAGATTCCATCTTGATCAACACCTATCTCCATATATAACTAGTAGGAGCCAACACATGCCCATATACCCATACACAGTACAAGCATAAAAGCGGTATCAAACTCAAACCACCTATATACAAGATAACTGTGCTATCTCAAGTCTAAAGATTATATGTACTAATATGATTTATGACAATACATTGACAAGAGTAAACTCCATGTGCTTGTCATAAATGTCACTGGTTCGGCCTACTTATCATGCATAAGTGCTTATCATATTTGTTATATGGCATGAGACTCACCATTCCATTTTATTTATATCTCATATAAATACATTGGGAATAAACATGAATACAATCTTTTTGGATAAGTCATGTCCTATGTGAAGTATCCTCGATTGTGAACTAATTTATGATACTTTATACTAGAAATACTATCACTCATATTCTTAACAACTTAAGAATAGAATTTCTAACAAAATATCAATGGACCTTTTTTACTGCACATAAATATATTATATAAACAGAAAAGTGAAAATGCCTTTTATTAATAAAACTTGTACAAGATACATACTAAGTGGTATGCTCTAAGGCATACTACTAACAAGGGATACATAGACTTTTAACAGGTTAGAGAAGAGACCCAGTCCACTTTCTAGTATTAAGAGATAGAATATGAATGTTCAACACTAAGATGGAGCTCTACATGACTAGTTACAAAAGATAGATAGGAGTTGGTCTAAGGACCTTAGTAATGGCTTAAAGATTGGGAATTCGAAGTGTCATGGAAGTGAGGATATGCATAGGTGTTAACCATTGAGGTCGTAAGACGAGTAAAGACTCTAAATAAGATGCCTATGACAGGCACTACAGGAAAGCATCTCATAGGATGCTATAGGATAAGGAACATAAGTCATGTTCTTGGGAAGCAAAAATTGTTGAAACAAAGAAATGAGGACTGAAGTTACTAAGAGACACATTAGGGCACAATAAAGGAGAGGTATGCACCAAAGTTGATTGAAGTTATGAGATATCAAGTCAATCGCAGTGGAGGTGTGATGAGTACTTGAGATGTTAGAAAAATGATCAATGAATAGTTACGGGGTAAGAGTTTCTCAAATGACAGCTAGGACATTTCCGCGGAGTCAGAGGATTGTAGAAAGTGATCTATAGTATATAAAGAGTAGAAGAATGAAGTATTTTAACCATCTTTGCTTATGCTTAGCCGGGGGAGTAAATGCTCACACCTGTCCTAATAACCTTCTTTTCATCATCCCTTGTTTGTTTGAAAATTCGGGGACAGATTTTTTCTTAAGGGGGAGAGATTGTAATAATCTGAAATTTTAGAATACAAATTATATATATATATAATATTTAAATACTATTTTGTTATTTTAATATATTTTATAAGATTATTATGAAGTTTTGGATTTAATCTTTTGGATTTTTGAATTTAAACTATAGGATTATGTTTTAATTTTTTTTTTAAATTTAGTATAATTACTATTATTATTACTAATATTATTATATTTAATTAATAAATTAAGTAAAAGTTTATCTTAAATATTAATAATAAATAAATATTATTTTAAATTGGGGTATAATAATGATATTTTAATAATATATTACATATGTAAAATAATATATATATATATTGATTGATGCGACCCATTTACTGCATCTTACAGCGTGCATCAGTGTAAGAGAATTTAAAAAAAAAAAAAGGAAATTGATTTTTGAACCAGACCATGCAAACCCCCCCCCCCCTTTTTTTTCTTTTCTTTCCTCTCCCCGTTAACCCCATTTCCCTCCCCATTTTTACTCCGGAAAATCATTATCACCACCGGCGAGCCACCCAGACCAGACCCACGGTGACCGGTGAACCTCTAGCAGCCTTGAATGACAGCCAAAGGTGCAGCAGCATATGTAAAATAATATATATATATATATATATATTGATTGATGCGACCCATTTACTGCATCTTACAGCGTGCATCAGTGTAAGAGAATTTTAAAAAAAAAAAAGGAAATTGATTTTTGAACCAGACCATGCAAACCCCCCCCCCCCCTTTTTTTTATTTTCTTTCCTCTCCCCGTTAACCCCATTTCCCTCCCCATTTTTACTCCGGAAAATCATTATCACCACCGGCGAGCCACCCAGACCAGACCCACGGTGACCGGTGAACCTCTAGCAGCCTTGAATGACAGCCAAAGGTGCAGCAGCGGCGTGAAAATGGAGGAGAGAGGAAGAGAAATACGCGTGAGGCAGCAACTTCCAAGCCTCGTTTTGACGTCGTCTGGTGGTTGTTTCTGGCAAGGCGGTGCTCATTCAACTCTTGGCATAGCAAGCTTTCAAGACCTGACTAGCCTTGCCTCCAATGGTGGCTGGAGAGAAGATCCAGCGAGGAAAAGTTGAGAGAAAATGAAATGGGCTTTGTCGGTTTTCGGCCACTTTTCCAGCGATCCGACTGTTGGATCGAAAATCTGAGACCACTGATAGACTCAGGGTGATGAAATCTTCGAAATGAGATCAGCCCCCCTCCGATCGGACGCCGTTTGAAAAAGATGATCATCGGATGGTCTAGATCGCTTGGTGAGAATTTTGAACTTTTTCGATTCCCAAAAATTAAAAATAATTTCATGATAATTATTAACAATTTTTTGGCATAATTTAGGTGCGATCGGATCGAAGATAGCTCACCGGCACCGGGGCTGCATTTTCTGCCAGATCCGGCTGTCCGGAGGCCTGTCTCGGAATGTGATCTATATTATAGTCAATCCTAGCATTTTCAGACATTCTAGATGCATTACAGTTGTCAGATTTGGCATAGGTCAACCCAAACTCTAAGTTGCTCAATTTTTGCCTCATATAGGGTTTATAATTAAATTCATAAAATATTCATGGATAATTAGAAAATTATGATTCCTTTTGCAATAGCCTTATAATATTATTAAAAATCCCGGGGTAAGTTTATAGAATTTTTAAAGTTATTTTAGATAGTTTTTGAAAAATATTAGTTTTAAAGTCTTATAATTGAATTGTCTGATGTTGTAATTATTGCCTGATTTGGATGGCCCAAGAAGGGCCATATAATGATGATGAGATATGAGTTGAGTTTAGAAGTGTTATTTAAACCATTTTGCAGGTTGGATAGTGTAACACCCCTTCATGCATGGTCTTGTGCAAATCACTATTCTGGTGACCGGAGTCGGTCTGGATAATTAAGAGAATTAGAATCATATTTAAGTTACTGAGAAAAGCCCTAAATGAAAATAAATAGTAATTACCAGAAGGTCAAGTATAAATAAGAAAAACAAAGCATAAAAAGTTAAATGAGCCGGGGGTCACAGTGATGGGTGATCGCACTGAGAAGTGACTGCGAAGTCAACTGTAAACCTAAATTCGTACAGGGCATTGTGACACCGCAGTCCTAGGAAAAATTGCGAAGCTAGAAAAAATGTGAAAATCACAGAAAAAGGTTGAGAACTAGATCAAATAATTTGGTTAGTGTTCTGGAAGAAACACTGAGTTATTTGCAAACCGGATCAGACCGATGAGGGGCAAATTGGTCAATTCACCCCTAGAGGTGACTTATGACCTAACTGTCTAATAAAATCTGAGAAAGAAAAATTTTGAAATATATAATTAAATTAAAGAAGTGAGGAAAAACAAAAGGAAAAAAAAAGAAAAGAAAATGGGAATAATTACATCATCATGGTGACATAAGATATGATCTCATAATTAATTTTCATTTAATCATAAATTTGACCAAGCCAATTGTTGAGATAAATACACATAAAAGAAAAAAAAATTAATTGTCTTCTTTTTCATTCCCATTGCCGTCCCACTCCCTCTCCCATTTCTCTCTCTTTTTATTTCTTTCCTCCATTAAAGCTTGATTTCAAGCTTTTTAAACCCCTAAAATTCCCATAAATTCCCCCTTTATTATTGATTAAACCTTACTTTGGCAACTAGAAAAGAAGATTGAAGAAGAAAAAGAAGGAAGAAAGTGAAGGAATTGAGAAGTTGAACTTCAAAGAAAAGGTGAGTGATTTAAACTTGCAAATTTTAGTTAAATTCATGTTTATGTAGTGAAATAAACTTAGGAATTATGAGAAATTTAAACAAATTAAGTATGTGGGAACAATTAGGGATTTCGGTCAACATGAGTAGGAATAGGAATTGAGTGTTTTTGATGAATTAAAAAGGATAATTGAGTTGAATTAAGTGTAGAGAAGATTATTGTGCACTTTAATTGCACTAAGTGAATGAATTACAAAATTAGGGTTCTTGAGTTCTTGAAATTGGGAGGGAAAATTGAAGGAAAATGTCAATTGATGCAATTGACCCTAATTGAGGTTAGAAATGGTCAATTGTGACCAATTGAGACGTGTTGAAATGAGTAGAAATGCAATTCAATTCGGATTGGAGAGTGTTCACCTTTGGGGAGTATGACCTAGGTCCCTTTCAGAGACCAAAATTAAAATTATGCCAACCCAATTGGTATGAGGCTAATTGGATATGAAAGTAGACACATAATGACACAATTTTTATGTAGAAACCATGCCTAGAAAGTGACTCTAAGTTAGTGAACAATTAGGTCAAACCCGGAATTGGTACACTGCTACTGTACAAAAATGACCAAATGAACAATATTTGTTCATTTGGCCATAACTTGGCCTAGGAAGGTCCAAATGACCTAAATTTTATACCATTGGAAAGCTATGACAATGCACTACAACTTTTATGAAGAAAACAAACCTAAATTCTGCCCAGAACTAAGTGAAATTGCCACCCAAATTTGGTACCACAAAACTGCCAGAACTTAAAAGTTACCCAGAATTCTGGATTAGGACCAATCTGGGCAGCCAACTTAAAATCAACATAACTTAAGCTACAAAACCTCAAATTGAGTGATTCAAAAAGAAAATTAAAGATAAGATAATAAGTAACAACTTTGATGAAGGACACTTAGCCAAATTCTCACAGTAACCAAACCAATGGAATAATAGAAAACAGGGGACGAAAACTGAAAAATTGTAATTTCTCTTAGGAGACTTAGAAATTGAATTGACAATCAATGCCAACAAATTTGATACGTAAAATGTAGTATATGAGTGTAATTAGAATTAATAAACTTATTAAGTATGGAAAAGTCAATATTTTGATTTGAATAGTGTCATGAATAGTGCCACTATACACAAAAATATGAAAGACCCGAAATTATAAACCATAATAGGTAGGATAAGTCTGCAAAAAAATTGTTAGAATTTAAGTATTAGAAATGGATACTGAAGCCCTTTAATTTATGTGTTTCAGTTAAAAAGGGATCTTCGAAGGAGAAACGAAAGGTGGAGTAAATTAGTCAATAAAGAAGTTTGTGCACAACTAGTTTTACATTGTTAAAGTTTTACATATTTTAATTAATTAAGTGATTTTACTTTCTTCATGTTTTATATTTATCAAGTATAGAATTTATTTCAATGATTATTGAAAATTGGTATAGTGTGCATGAGTTTAGTTTCGTGAAATGGTATTTCAACAAATATTGAGTATTGTTGTGGATTGGATAAATTATGTTTTGGAAAAATTGTGATAGAAAAATGTTTTGAATTGTCATGGGCAATTTACATGGAAAAATACAAATTTATGTTTGGAATTGTGATGAGCATAAAAATTACTGGATATTGGAATTGATTTTGAATTGAATTGTGTTGTGATTTATGCTCACAAAAAGGACAAAAAAAATTCATGATATTGTTTTATATCTCACTATAGATGCTTGACTAGGTTATTACCCATCTCCCTCATTTATTGAGGAGACAATGGAGTTAGCTTTGTTTTGTTTTGAATGCCATGGTATGTGCACAGGCTTAGATTCTTCTCTTATTAGAGGTTAGATCTAAGTTTTTCATTGGCCCTTTTGGAAGTTGCATTATTGTGGTGTGTACTGTACACGATGATTCGACCTCTCCGACCATAGGGAGTTATAATCGCCCCGAAAATGGCCCTTACGGATTAGTCTTGCATAGTTAGTGAGATAAAGAATGGTTTTTAAATAGTAAAGAATTGTGATTTTAAATGAGATTGTGCATAATTGATTTTATTGAAATTAATAATTATTTTCATAAATTGTTAGAATTACGTTAAATGTCAAATTGTGATTTGATAAATTGAATTTCTTGATCAATGTCATTTTAACAAATGATTTATAATATTGGCAATGAATATTTTGATTTTTGGAAATTTGATTGAATTTCAAGATTTCCAAATTCTTTGCTAAAATTTTATCAAGGTATTGTATATTATGTTTTAAATTATAGTTGTGCACCACTGAATTTCCCACTCAGTGATAGCTTTGCATGCTATCATAGGTGAAAGTAGGTAGAGCAGCCGAGTGAGATTTCCTGTAGCTGCTCCTTGAAGACACATTCGGATTAGCTCTGGGTATATCATAGGTATACCCTTCTACATAGATTTTGATGTATACATGTAATTATATGTATGTAATTTATTTGAGTAGTTGTACAAAACTCTTGTAATATTATTTTGGTATTTAATAAGATGCAAATTATTATAATATTATTTTGAGAATTTATTTATCTGTATATTTTTATAATGTTAATTTTATTACTCTACTGAGTATGATATTCAAATTTTGTCCTAAGTTTTAAAACCCATGTATGGCTTAAAAATTGAATTAAGTTGATTATGTTGAATTGGGATATGAAAATGATTTGTATTGGAGTTGTGGTTCATAAAATATATTGGAAGTGTTTTTTCTTTCAAGTTTGAAGAACTGTTTTCTCAAAATACAGCTGGCACTCTGCCAAAATTTGAAAAAAATTTTGTAACACCAGATTTTAATCGAGAATTTGATTTATAACTTAGTGTCAATTAAAAATTTTTAATACTTGATAAAAATTACCCACCAACTTAAAAATGAACGGAAATTGTTTTAAAATCCTTTATAGTATATTTAATGGGTTACCGGTAGGCGAAGTACGGTAATTCATTAAGTGTACTACGAGATCATGTTATGCCTTACAGAGGAGTAAGGTATGACAAGTAGGTCCTAGGTATAAGGAAAATTCTGTCAGATTTTCGACATAAATTATGATGTTTGTTGTCCCTTTAGAATCTTATTTTGAATTAATACTAATAAATCTATAATATAATTATTTAGGTGATCGATGTCAGCTATTTTCTTCCACCCAGTAGCCACAATAGCCCCCAATGTACTGTGAGTAGATATTGATTTTATTTATAATTTCAATATTATTATTTATACAAGGTATGCTTATGCATCACTTATACATATATATATATATGTAGTTGAATATTAGGTGTAACACTCCAAAATTTTAAATTTTATTATTTTATGAGCATTTTTGGTATTTTAATTTTATTTAAATTTTAGGAATTTTTTTGAGATTTTTCGGATTTTAAAAATCGGGTTCGATTTTCCGAAAATATAAACTTTGATGATTTTTAAAAATTAATTTAAAGACCACGTGGCAAAACTAAAAATATATTTGGAGTCTACGTATTTTTCTGAGTTTTCTGGAAATTTTTTGGAATTTTTGGACCTCGTTTTCGGTCCCGAGGCAGAGTAAAAATTCAAAATTTTGTATCCTGAATCGGACCGGCTGAATCGAACTGGACCGGATCGGACCGGTCGAATCGGACCAGCCTTTTCTTTTTCTTCCTTCTTCCTCCAGCGCGCGTCTGCCTTCCCACCTCGCTGGCGCCCCACCTCGGTCCTCCCTGCCGGCCGCAGCCTGGAAAGCCGAAAAACGGCCTCAGAAAGGACGAGCAGCGCACGCGCGACGCCTGGACTTTCCAACCAAAATCCGGCCGATCCGACCACCAATTGGACCGGGTCTTGTGTCTAAAATCATCTACTCGGCGAGAGCTTTCCATAGACACCAAGAACACCGAAATCCATCTAGCGATTTGTCCAATTTTTACCTGGGAAGTTTTAGCCCATTTTGAATTTCGGGCTAGATTTCTCGCAAACCGTGAATCCCACGAGAAAACCGAGAGTACCAGAGCGCTCCACTCGTCGAGAGCTTCGCGGCGACATAAATTTCGAATTTTTCTAACACCGTTTTTCGGTGGGTCGCACCGTTTTTCGAACTTGAGTTGTTTTTCCGAGCATTAAATGAGCTTAGAAAATTCTGAAAAATTTATGTACTAACCCCCGTGTTGTGGGCTTCGTGTAGGTATCCTCAATTCGTGGAAATTCGACAGTTGACCGGGTTTGTAAATTTCCGGCCAGACAGACCTATTACCGGAAAAATCTCCGAATTGGACCGAAGTTTTGGCTACCCCCCCATTGTCAAACGTCCCGAGCACGTTCCCGAAGTCGGAATCGGCAAAGGTAAACCCGAACCTTGCTTTTTCGTAATTTTCTAGTGCTTAAATAGGATTAAAAATTCATAAAATATTTGTGGTAGCTCAGAAAATTATGATTCTTTTTGCAATAGCCTAGTAATATTGCTAAGGACCGCGGGGCAAAGTTTTAGAATTTTTAGAGCTTGTTTGGGTAGTTTTTGCAAAAATGAACAATTATAAGGACTAAATTGAAATTTTACATACTGTGATGAATGACTGATTTGATGGGCCCAGGAGGGGCTGTGTGATGTGATTGAGTTGTGGATATATGGATTGTGAATATAGAAGTGCGTTTTGAGCCCTTTTGCAGGTTGGGTAGGTCCTAGGTATAGGGGAGACTCTGCCGGATTTTCGGCACGACTTAGGACGTACTTGGTCTTTTCTTGATTTGTATTGAGTCATTTGTATTAAATAATTGTAATGTAATTGTTAGGTGAGTCAGGACAGCCTTCTTCCTCCGCCCAGCCGCCACAGTGACCGTTGTCAAGTCTGTGAGTAAAATATTAATTTTAATTGTAATTTCACTATTATTATATGTTCAAGCATACCCATGCATCACTTATATGCATATATCTATGTAGATAAACTTTAGGCACTATTTATGTTGCATTCATAACTGTGAAAGTGCCATGTATGTTGCTGTGGTAATTTGGAGCAGTGTGTGTGCGTTGGCGTGTGTGTGATGTGGTGTGGACTATGGATAGGACGGGTAGACACGGCTTGAGATCTTCGCTGGGACCCGATCCTTCGGGGTAGACACGGCTTGAGTTCTTTGCTGGGACCCCGATTTGGTTATTAAGTGGAAGTCCGAGCTGAGTTCTTCGCTGGCACAGTTGGAATAAAGAGAGTCAGATAGGGATCACTCCATATATATATGATTGATATTCTTTGGAGTGCGTGAGTGCTCCAAATTACCTTTTTGATGTTATGATGTGAATTTATTGCTGATACTGCATTTCACTCTACAGGGTGCACTAGTTCTAGATAGTTATAGAGATTATGGTTAAAATTGATATTTTACTCTCTGAGTCGAACGCTCACTCTTGTTCAATATTTTTCCAGGCCACAGGAGGATATTTTTGAGGTTAACCTGCTTCCTTTCCTCGTAGGTTGTTTATCAATGTTTGTGTAATTTCATTAACTCCTAGAATTTCTGCATGTGTTAGAAGTATTTATTTGATTTTGGTCTGTAATATTATTATCATGTTGGACCTGTAAACATATAATGATATGCCTGTTTGATGGATTGGATGATGGAGCTGAGCTCCCATTTATTTTATGCTGATGAGTATGTGGAGGGTGAGCTGAGCTCCCCAATTGATGATATATTTTGTTTACAGGTCGGGTGAGCCAAAAACTCCCCGTTGAAAGGTCCACTTTATGGCCGGACTCCGTCCAGTTGATTTCTTGATATTGGGCCCAAATGGACCTTAGAGTTGGGTTAAGTGAATAGTTAGGCTTACTACGGGCCGGGGGGGCTTTAGGCTGGCTCAGGTCCTAGTGCCGATCCAGCCCATGGGTTGGGTCGTGACATTAGGCACACTTTTTATTGCATTAGTACTTATTGACATTGTTGTTGTTGTTATTTTATGGCGATCTAGAGCTGTGTGTGTGAGTTAATATGTATATGGATATGGGTAGGACAGATATACGTGGTTAGAGCTTGACTCGCTGGGACCCGATCCTTATTATGGATAAGTCGGGGTAGGCACGGCTTTGAGTTGATCTCGCTGGCCCCCGCGTTTGGATATTAAGAGAAAGTTCAGCTTTGAGTTAGAGGTTAGAACTAAGAGAGCTGGGTAGGGGGATCAGCTTTCCATATATGTATGTGTGAGCGCTCCACATTTCCTTTTGTGTGATTTGACTTATTTTGCTTGGTTTGTGTTAAGATGATGCATTTTATTTCTAAGGATGCAGTAGAATTAGATGGTGATAGAAATTATATGTAAAATCAACATCTTACTTTATGAATCGAAAGCTCACTTCTGTTCACCATATTTTTTTAGGCTACAAGAGGATTTTTTTTTTCAGAATAACTTATTTTCTTCCTTGCAGGTTTAACATTAGTTATTTATTTATTTTATTATTTTCTAAATTTAAAATCTAGAACTCTGCATGTATTAACAGTAGCACGGGCCTTGTTGGAGACTATGTTAATTTAAGTTTTTGATATCAATAAATGAAAAATTGTATGATATTTATATAATTTATAATTGATTGATTCAGGGTTGAGCTGGGCTCCCCTGATTTTGGATTTTAATAGTTATCGGGTTGGATTAACCCGAATAAAAAATATAATATAATAATTTATTTTATTTCATTTGCATAATAGGCCTCAGTTTTGGGCTTTGATTATGAATTTGGAATTAGTAAGGCTTACTACGGGCCTCACGGCTTTATGCCGATCCAAGTCCTAGTGCCGGTTCGACCCGGCCTATGGGTTCGGTTCGTGACATTTTATAATAAATAATTAACTAAAATAACAAATTAGCAAATAAAAAATATTATTAATCTATCTATTAATTACAATTATATTTTTACTATTGAAATTAATTTTAAAGTTTGTATAATTTAAAATTCTTAATCCTACTTACATTTAACTTAAATTAAATATAAAATTTTATAAAAAAATAATTAATTAAAATATGAAATTAATAAATAAAAAATATTATTTATTTATCTATTACTTATAAAAATATAAAAAATATATATTTACAGTGACAAATAAATAATTCGTCACCAGTAATGTATATAAAGACAATAACAGGTTAATCCATATAAATTCATCACTAATATTATTTAGCGACAAAAATATGCGTCGCTAATAAATTTGCCGATTAGTGCTTTTTGAACATTGTCATTGCTAATCTTTTAGTGATAAAATATTTGTCACTAGATCTTTTAAAATGTTAATTTTACAATGTTTTATATTGTCTTGAATAATTTTTAGCGATAAAATATTTATCACTAAATATCTAATAATTTTATTTTTTAATATTATAATAATTAATATAAATTAAGATTTTAATAATAATTCTATGTATATTTAAAAAATGTATTATAATGTGTAATATAGTAATTTTATAATTATAATCTTATAAGTATTATTAATTTATTAAAAATTATTTAATTTATTTTAATAAAATTAATAAGTATATATATGTATATTTAATTAAATAAAAATTTAGTGTTAATTACATATTAAAATCAATAATTTGAATTTTTAATGGAATTCAAGTAGATGAAACATATTATCGGTCATAAATTTATAGTTTTTTTTTTAATTATTTATATTAATAAAAATATAACTTTAATTAAATTTAAAATTTATTTTTATATACAAACAAATTTTATTTTTTTATTTTCAATAAAAATAAAAATAAATAATTTTATATTCTAAAATTATTGTTTAATATAATAAATTAAAAAAATATATTAAAAACTTTAATGAAATTATTATAATTGCATATCAATTTTGACTAATTTAGGTAAATATAATAAAATTAAACTAATTTAGATAAACAGAATGAAACTAACACTAATCTTATACTTTTAACAAAATCAACTAAAATTTAAATAAAATTAAAAAGGTGCTTAGAATTTTTTTAATTAATTAGTGCTATTTTTAAATTAATTTTATTCTTTACATCAATAAAATATTATAATTTATAAATATCTTAAATTTTTTTTAAAAAATACTATTCATAAAAATTATTTAGTCTTTATTTAGATAATTAATTATCTAAAATAGAAATAAATTTTAATTTTATATTAAAATATAATAAAAAAATCATAATATCAAATTTAAATACTTACTCATTTCAAACTTTTATCTATTTATATAAATTTTATATTATTATTTAACAGCTAAATGACTAAAAATCAAAATCTTTATAAATTTCTTTAATTTTAGCTAAATCCTTTAATTTTATCAATTTAATTTCAAATTTTGACATTAGTTACAATTTTAACAATTAGCCTAATTAGATTACTTAATTAATAAAAGCAATTCAAATATTTGCATATATTATTAATATTAATCAATTTTTTATATCAATTTTAATAGTTATTCTCAAATTGATATAAAATATTATTTTAATTAATTTATCTATAATTTTGAAAATTATAATTATATTTGTCTTGGTTTTATTATTTGTTCATACTTATTTGTAGATATTTTATTTTTCTTTTTTTTTCCTTAAATTTGAAATAAAATTATAGAAAATATATGAATTAAAAGTATATATAGAAAAAAAGAGGGAAAAATTAAAAATTTAGATAATAATATTAGATATATTATTCATTCATTATTTTTTATCAACATAAAGTTTATTAAAAATAATAAAAATACTAAAATTATTGAATATATTAATAAAACTAAAAGGAGCAGCTAAAATCAATAATAAGTGAAAAGATTTGAATTATTTTTATCAATTGATGAGTTAATTGTTTTTAATTAAATTTATTATTAAAATTGAAATCATTTGGAAAAGTTTATGATTGAATTGAAATAATTAAATATTTTTACTAAAATTGATAATTGACAAAAAAAAAGTTTTGACTTTTTTGTTTGTCCTTTAATCTTATTTAATTATGTAAATATATGTGTATTTAGAATTATATTAAAGAATAAATTTAATATATGATATATAATTATAACAATGTGTTTTTAGGTTATATAATTTAACTTTAATCAATATATTTACCATATATACTTTTTTTAAAATACTTTAATTTTTTTAATTTTTAAAAATTATATATATATAATAAAAATTTATTCAATCATTAACCTAATTTTTTTATTTATAGTGTTGTATTCTTTTTTAATAATTAATTAATAAATATAAATATATGAATGAAAAAATTTACAAAATGATCAAATTATTTTATAATTTTATAATTTACAATAAATAATATTAACATATTAAAATATTAGTCTTATTATAATTCTTATTTTAAGAAATACTTATATAGATAAAAGTCCTAACTCATAAACAATTTTATTAATAGTAAATGATAATATGTAATTTAAAGGCTTAATATTAAAAAATGTATTTTTAAAAATTTTTATAATTATAGCTATTTTTTAATAATTTTAGCATAGTTTTAAATTTTTTTTAATCTATAGTCAAAATTGAGTTAAATATGTAATTTCAATTATAGGTTTCTCTTCCAATCATAATTTTGATTATCAATTTATTTCAATTTTCACCGCTTACTAAAAATAATTCGTATCAAAGCAACATATAAAATTAAAAATAAAAGTGAAAAAAACATCATAATTGTTATCAAAAAGTAATTATTATTTTGATATTTTTATTTTTATTATTTAAATTTAATTATTACTTATTTATATTTTATTTATTTAATTTTATTTATATTTTTATTGAAGTAATAATATTTGATCTACTTGTATATGAAAAATTAACAAAAAATTAATATAAAATTAAATAAAATCATGAATAATGAATATAAATAACGTGCATAACACGTTAAAAAACTAGTTAAAATAATTATAGCAATTAAGCTAATCCATCGTCAACTCAAAATTTTTTAGCAACAAGCACAACGAGAGAACAAAATCATTATTAAACAATCAATACTTTAAAGAAAAACCCAAATTTCAGCAATAATTACGCAATAAAATTTTTATTGATAGTCACAAATCCATTGCTCTTTAATCACAAAATATTTCAACTATCTATAACTCCCAAATTTCAATCTATAATATCTAACAAAACCTCCAAGGTTATAATTTAAATTTTCAAACATATTTCAATGTTAATAAGAAATATGATGGGCGACATTACAACCCTTTCTAGTGAGGCGATGACTAAAGAGAAAGGGAGCAATAGTGTATCTGAGTCAGGTGATAGCGTTGAGGCTAGGGTTATGAGGAGACGCATCAAGATGAGGGCTATGAGGCGTTGGCGTCGAGATGAGAGCTATGAAGTGACATGAGGTGAGGACAATGAGGTGATGAGGCAAAGACACCGAGGTGGGGTGAGGTGAGCTAAGGAGCAAGGTTGCTGAGTGGAGAGGAGTTGGACCAAAGATGGCAAAGTCGACACCTTGGGAGAGGGAGTGATAGAGGCGAAGCATTTAGAGGGAGGAATTTGTGGTGAGAGTGAGGGCTCTATCTGGATATTAGAACGAAAGAGAAATAGTGAAACAGTAAGAGACTAGGCCTGAGGGTTTATGAATAGCATTAAACGACATAATATTACATATATATAGAGAGGGGTTTGATTATGTTAAGTAGATTCGATTTTTAATCATAATAGTTAAAAATTCAAGATTTTCCAAAAGAATAAAAAAATAATAGAAACCAAACCAAAAAAGAATTAAATCAATTTGATTTTCCAGTTAGAATCAAAATATGTTCAACCTTACAAGAGTGCCCATTCTTAATTTATTAAATAAAGGTTTATTTTATATTATTGTTCAAGGTATTAGAAAAACCATCTCCTTAAATATGTTGATATTTAAAATTGATTTAACATTAACTTTAAAATGTTTTAATAATACGAATTAGGAAATTACCTATACTAATACATGTGACCATTAATAATTTTAATTTTTATATATATTTTTTAATTTTAACATATAAAAATAATGTAATATTTTAAAATTTTTTATTAATTATTTTAAATTTTATTTCTTTACTTCTATCTCTCAAACGTTTTAATAAAGATTTTTAAACAAAAATAATTAATATATATATATATATATAAAATTAATATATGATAATATATTATAAGGTACTAATAATGACTATTTATTTTAGTATTAATAAAATAACTATAACTTACATATAATGTAACACCCCTGATTTTTTTATATATTATTATTGGGCTTCGTGTAGGTATCCTCAATTCGCGGAAATTCGACAGTTGTCTGGATCTGTGAATTTCCGGCCAGACAGACCAGCTACCGGAAAAGTTTCCGAATTGGATCGAGATTTTGGCTACCCCACCATTGTTAGGCATCCCGAGCACGTTCCTGAAGTCGGAATCGGCAAAGGTAAACATGAACCTTGCTTTTTCGTAATTTTCTAGTGCTTAAATAGGATTAAAAATCCATAAAATATTCGTGGTAGCTTAGAAAATTACGATTCTTTTTGCAATAGCTTAGTAATATTTCTAAGAACCGCAAGCGTAGTTTTATAATTTTTAGAGCTTATTTGAGCGCTTTTGCAAAAATGATCAATTATAAGGACTAAATTGAAATTTTACATATTGTGATGGATGATTGATTTGATGGGCGGGAGGGTGTGTGATGTGATTGAGTTGTGGATATATGGATTGTGGATATAGAAGTGTGTTTTGAGCCCTTTTACAGGTTGGGTAGGTCTTAGGTACAGGGGAGACTCTGCCGGATTTTCGGCATGACTTAGGACGTATTGGGTCTTTTCTTGATTTGTATTGAGTCATTTGTATTAAATGATTGTAATAAAATTGTCAGTGAGCCGATGCCTTCTTCCTCCGCCTACCGCCTCGGTGACCACCACAAGTCCGTGAGTAAAATATTAATTTTAATTGTAATTTCGATATTATTATATGTTCAGCATGCCCATGCATCACTTATATGCATATATTTATGTAGTTAAACTCTAGGCACGATTTATGATGCATTGATAACTATTAAAGTGCCATGATGTTGTTGTGGTAATTTGGAGCAGTGTGCGTGCGTTGGCGTGCGTGTGATGTGGTGTGGACTATGGATAGGACGGGTAGTCACGGCTTGAGTTCTTCGCTGGGACCCGATCCTTCGAGGGTAGTCACGGCTTGAGTTCTTCAGGGACCCTCGATTTGGTTTATTAAGCGAAAGTCCGCTTGAGTTCTTCACGCACGAGTTGGATTTAAGAGAGTCAGATAGGGATCAGCTCCCATATGTTATGATTGATGCTACAGGGTGCGTGAGTGCTCCAAATTACCTTTTTGATGTTATGATGTGAAAATGATGTTGATGTTGCATTTCACTCTGTGGTGCATTAGTTTTAGATAGTTATAGAGATTATGGTTAAAATTGATATTTTACTCTACAGTCGAACGCTCACTCCTGTTCAATATTTTTTTCAGGCTACAGGAGGATTTTATTTTTGGTTAACCTGCTTTTCTCCTTCGCAGGTTGTTTATCAATATTTGTGTAATTTTATTTACTCCTAGAATTTCTGCATGTGTTAGAAGTATTTATTTGATTATGGTCTGTAATATTATTATCATGTTGGACCTGTAAACATATAATGATATGTATGTTTGATGGATTGGATGAGGGAGCTGAGCTCCCATTTATTTTTATGAGGATATGAGTATGTGGAGGGTGAGCTGAGCTCCCCAATTGAGTATTTATTATGTTTACAGGTCGGGTGAGTCGAAAACTCCCCGTTGGAAAGTCCATTTTATGGCCGGACTCTGTCCGTTTGGTTTCTTGAAATTGGGCCCAAATGGGCCTTAGAGTTGGGTTAATGAACAGTTAGGCTTACTACGGGCCTCGGGGGCTTTAGGCTGGCCCAGGTCCTAGTGCCTGTCCGGCCCATAGGTTGGGTCGTGACAAATGTGGTATCAGAGTTTAGGCTCCAGATTCATAGGGAAAAATCATCTAAGTGTTGGGAAGAGTCTACTAGGAGTCACATGCGGAGTATAGGATTCTGTTTCGTCTTTTCCTGTAATTCTTTGTTTCTAGATTCTACGTTATACCTCGGGAAATATAAGATTACCTCAGTTAGTGTCTTGATTTTCGTGGAGTACATAGAACTGTGAAATAGAGTTAGTAGACGTGTGAGGTCTATCATGAGGATACGTACTCCAAGAAATGTTATATTTTGTCAAGATGGGTTTAAATGGTGTGCCCATTTCGTGCAAGGCACGAGTACATAAAAGTGAGTCTTAAAAGTACAGTTGCCCTAGATAAGGATGAGGATACCACTACTGGCAGTCATCAGTAGATGACCCAGTCAGAATAAGTTTGTGATAATAGAAGATTCATGAGAGATAAGAAATTAGGAGACCTAGTCTGTCAGGACGTATCGTAGTAACTATACAATATTCTCGACGTCTGCTCTGTAAGCTGCAGATTACAGTACCGACATGAGATTATTGTGTAGAGCTGCGTGCATCCCCATGGTGCTCCATAATGAGGGTGTTTGAGATGGCTTCTGTTTTGGTACAGTTATGCCAGAACAGAGTTCTGTATTTGCAGAGGAGTTGGGAACTCTTGGTTAAGAGTCTAGAGTTAGAATATTGAAAGGTTACAGTTGGGTGATAACTAGAGTCAGTGACTCAGTTACCCCAGCATGAGCTAGAGTTACATCAAGAGTTGCCATCAGATAATAGGTTTCGGACTAGTTGCAAAGTAAAGGTGACACTTATAGAGTGAGAATAGTATACCTTGTGTGTATCAGTATGGAATAAAGTACAACTCTACTACCTAGAGAAGGTCGAAACTATGAATTGATGATTTATAGAGCTATGATATGATAAAAGAGTCATTAACTTGACATGGTTCTGGCAAGGTGGTAGATGTAGTACCTTTGTTGCAGCAAGTTAGGATATAGTCCTATCTTTTCAGAATGGATCGAAGGTTATTACTGATAATGATGACTTATGGAATAGTGTCCCAGATGGGACTGTAGAGTGTGGTAGAGAGTAGTTGGCTCGGGTATCCTGGAGAGGATACAAGTTCCATTATAGGAATCATATATAATCAGATCATGATGGATGTAAATCCTTTGAATTGGATGACAGGTTTGTGTGCCCGGAATCTTAAGTTTTGGCTAGTTGAGTAAACATGGAAAATAATAATAATAATAATAATAAAATTACTGCAAAATTAGTTCTCGAGGTAGTAAGGGTATTATGTAAGCTAAAGGATAAGAATAGAGATCATACAATAAAAGTATGACAGTAATTTCTTTGAGTTCCTTTCTAATTTCAAATTATTCAAAACAATAGTATAATCTAATTATAATAGTGTTAAGAGTAATAAATTAGCGAAGATAAATCACGAAGGCCAATAGATAAAGAAAGTGCGTAATGAAAGTTTGGACAATTGATTGCAGATGCAATATAATCTAAATGCTAGTGGAAGTACTAGCTAGAGTGGTCAAAGGACCAAACTGAGTAGCATGGACATATGATAACGCGATAGAGACTCTGAAGATATAGTTAGCAAATCGCTATTATGTTAGGAAAAGAATGGAACCAGGATAGAATAGTCAAGTTCTATTTTGGGTAAGACAAAGGAAATAAATGAAAGGACAACCTAAAGAGCGCATAATAAAAGGAACAAAGTTAAGATATAGGATAGGCTAAGTGTTATTCTTGGCAAGGAGAATGACAAGGATGGAAAACCCAAAATGGGACCACATTAGTGAGAAAAGTGATGGAGGTATAGAATACAATAATAATGAGTAAATGTTAGAAGGTGTGCGATGGTATTGCGGACTACCTAAATAGGTAGAGAAAGAGAAGTTAGTAAGCAGTAAGTTGAATAAAAGTCAGTCTAAGGGATCAAATAGGTATGATGAGAGGAAAAGAATGATAGATAATGACACATAGGTTTTAGGTTAGACTTTTGAGATAGTGAGAAGGTAGTTAGAGGTTCGTTATGAATGTCAGGCAAACATTTTTAGTGTGATTAATAGAATCACTTTGTAGTGAAGCAATAACGACAGGACAATAGTAGGGGTAGAACGAAAAGTGACAAGTCTGGATGGTTATAAATCACTAGAAAGTTCAAGGATCAAATTAATGACCCTAGATAAGGGTGGAATTAGTGTTGGAAGAATTTATTAGTGAGAGAAATCTTTCAGGAATCAACAAAAGTTAAGGGCACAATAAAAACGATGATAGATATGAATCATAGGTCGAGTATGAGTATAAGTAAAGTTAATAAATTATAAAATATTATGTCAAGAAGGAAAATGGTACGGTAAAGGGTTCATGCAAATGATACCTTATAGGTAGAGCATAATTGCGCTAGGAGATGATGAAATTTGGAGAGAAAGACCAAGAAACTTAGGTGAAACGTTATAATATGACAATCGGGTGTAGTTAAATATAAGAGGATATTTTCTTTCTTTTCAAGTTTAGCTTGTGCTTTTGGTTCTAGAAGGTTATATAAGGAACAGAAACTGAGTCAAGGAGACCTAGTTATTGAGAGTTTGGTAGGCACAAATTCATACATAATTTCCTGATATGAGAATGACAGTAAGTGCATACCTAGTATTAAGTATGAAAGGACAAACAGAGTAATGACAGGAGTTAAATTGAGTTAGCTACTAAGGCTTGTAACTGTTTTAAACTATGAGCTAGAGGAAATACTAATTGTGGATGAGTTTCAATAGATGAAATTATTGCTAATGGGTAATTTGAGGTTGAAGTTTGGAAAGTTGTGGGCAGTATATGTGATTATATTAAAGAGAATAAACACGTGAAGTATCTTATTTAGAATTAAGGCATGACATACATTTCCCACAGCCGTGTTAGTTCAGATGGAACTTATAGTTTCTGGAGCTCCTATCCATCCAGGATGAGCAATTTCCTACTAAGGCTGGTAGGGAATGATAATGTTCTGATAGTTAAGTTGGGAAAGGGGTTACAAAAACGAATTTTCTATGGTTAATTATAAGTGTTACAAAAGGTGAAGAATGTGCTGGCAGGAGTAAGCCGTAAGGTTAGAATTTTCGTGGTAATGGAACTAGTAATCAAGATAAGACTAAGAAATAAAAAGAAAGTTAAAGTTGATGATGTGATAGACGTCTTTTAAGGAAAAGGTGTAAGGATGAGATATGACTAAAATTAAGGAATAAGTACAGCAGGTTGAAAAGATACCAACAATACCAAAAATAGGAAAAGGGAAGTGGATAAGATGCAAAGGACAGGAAGAGAGCTCGATAGAGTCAGTTATAATGACGAGGATAAGGAGTGTCTAACCACCGCCTCGTGTTAACACTACCTATGAGCGGTGAAGGATACACCGTGTCGTGGACGCCTCCAGAGTTGGCCTAGGGTGTGTTTTGATGCGGAATGGAAAAGTAGTGGCTTATGCTTCAAGGCACCAAGAGGCATGAGCGTAACTATCCCACCCATGATTTGGAAATGGCGGTTGTAGTCTTTGCACTAAAAACTGGAGACACTACTGTATGGTGAAGTGTGCGAGATATACACCGACCATAAGAGTTTGAAGTACATCTTCCAATGTAGGATTTAAACTTGAGACAGAGGAGATGGATGGAGCTTACGAAGACTATGATTGCACCATCCAAGACCACCTGGGAAGGCCAATGTAGTAGCAGATGCTTTAAGCGAGAAAATCTTCCGCGGTTTGGCGCACATTTCAGAGAAGAGACCGTTGATTCAGAAGTACATGAGTTGATGGATCAAGGTTTAATCCTAGATCTTTCAGATGAGGGGTATTGTTGGCTCATTCTTGGTGAGGCCAAACTTGCGGAGACAGAGTTAGAGTTTCCCAAAGACAGAGACCAACAATTAATGAAGATCATAGAAAGAGTACAAGAAGGTGAAGGTGGTGAGTTTGGATTTGCCAATGATGGTGCCCTAGTGCAAGGTTCTAGGATATGTGTGCCCGATGTGGACAATCTCGGAGATGAAATCATGCGAGAGGCACACTATACATCGTACAATGTCCACCTGTGTTCCACCAAGATGTACCATGATGTGAAAGATAGCTATTGGTGGAATGGCATGAAGAGAGACATAGCAGACTTTGTGTCCAAGTGCTTGACTTGTCGGAAGGTGAAGTTTGAACACGAGAGACCGTCGGGGAAGTTGCAAGAGCTCCCTATCCCGAATGGAAGTGGGAAATGATTTCTATGGATTTTGTGGATCTGGTTGCCTCGTACCACGCGAGGATATGACTCGATATGGGTAATTGTAGACCGCTTGACCAAATCACTCACTTCTTACTCAGAAGACTACATACTGCGGCACAAGATGCCCGGCTCTACATTCGAGAAATAGTCGATTGCATGGAGTTCGCTTCCATAATATCCGACAGAGGGCCCTGATTCACTTCTCGATTTTGGAGAAAGTTGCAGAGGCACTTGGCACACGATTGAACTTCAAGACGGCTTTCCACCCTTAGACAGACGGACAAATCAGAAAGGACAATCCAAACATCGAAGACATGCTTCGCATGAGTGTTTTGGATTTTGGAGGTCAATGGGATGAGCTAGCTTTGGTGGAGTTTGCCTACAACAACGATTATCACTCCAAAGATAGGGATGGCACCCTATGAGGCACTATATGGAAGAAAGTGTAGGTCTCCTCTGTGTTGGACAGAAATGTGGGAAGCGAAGGTGCATGATGTAGACCTCGTGCAGTACACTTCCGAGGTAGTTCCTTTAATCGAGGAACGATCAAAACTTTCAAAGAGGCGTAAGAGTTATGCAGACCCCAGACGGAGGGATGTGGAGTTTGCAGTAGGCGACTATGTATTCCTGAAGGTTTCTCCAATGAAGGGAGTCATGAGATTTGGAAAGAAGGGCAAGTTGGCACCTCGGTATATTGGACCTTTTGAGGTTACGGATAGAGTTGGAGCAGTTGCCTACCGGTTGGAGCTACCACCCAACCTTTCTCACGTTCATCCCGTGTTTCACATCTCCATGCTCAGGAAATACATTCCAGATCCTTCTCATGTACTACAACCAGATGTAATAGAGCTAAAAGAGAATTTGACATTTGAGGAGCAACCTGTAGCCATAGTGGACTACCAAGTGAGACAGCTAAGATCAAAACAGATCCCTATGGTTAAGGTTTTGTGGAAGAGCCAGTCAGTGGAAGAGTGCACCTGGGAGTCAGAACGGGACATGCGTAGCAAGTACCCTTATCTGTTCAATGTGTAATCATATACTTTATTCTGCCTTGTGTAAAATTCGAGGACGAATTTTCTGTAAGGGGGAAAGAATGTAACACCCCTGATTTTTTTATATATTATTATTGGGCTTCGTGTAGGTATCCTCAATTCGCGGAAATTCGACAATTGTCCGGATCTGTGAATTTCCGGCCAGACAGACCAGCTACCGGAAAAGTCTCCGAATTGGATCGAGATTTTGGCCACCCCACCATTGTTAGGCATCCCGAGCACGTTCCCAAAATCGGAATCGGCAAAGGTAAACACAAACCTTGCTTTTTCGTAATTTTCTAGTGCTTAAATAGGATTAAAAATCCATAAAATATTCGTGGTAGCTTAGAAAATTACGATTCTTTTTGCAATAGCTTAGTAATATTTCTAAGGACATGCGTAGTTTTATAATTTTAGAGCTTATTTGAGCAGTTTTTGCAAAAATGATCAATTATAAGGACTAAATTGAAATTTTACATATTGTGATGGATGATTGATTTGATGGGCCCAGGAGGGGCTGTGTGATGTGATTGAGTTGTGGATATATGGATTGTGGATATAGAAGTGTGTTTTGAGCCCTTTTACAGGTTGGGTAGGTCCTAGGTATAGGGGAGACTCTGCCGGATTTTCGGCATGACTTAGGACGTATTGGGTCTTTTCTTGATTTGTATTGAGTCATTTGTATTAAATGATTGTAATAAAATTGTCAGGTGAGCCGGGACAGCCTTCTTCCTCCGCCTTACTCGGTGACCAAATCCAAGTCTGTGAGTAAAATATTAATTTTAATTGTAATTTCGATATTATTATATGTTCGGATGCCCATGCATCACTTATATGCATATATTTATGTAGTTAAACTCTAGGCACGATTTATGATGCATTGATAACTATTAAAGTGCCATGATGTTGTTGTGGTAATTTGGAGCAGTGTGCGTGCGTTGGCGTGCGTGTGATGTGGTGTGGACTATGGATAGGACGGGTAGTCACGGCTTGAGTTCTTCGCTGGGACCCGATCCTTCGAGGGGTAGTCACGGCTTGAGTTCTTTGCTGGGACCCTCGATTTGGTTTATTAGCGAAAGTCCGGCTTGAGTTCTTCACCGCACGAGTTGGATTTAAGAGAGCTGTATAGGGGATCAGCTCCCATATGTTATGATTGATGCTACAGGGTGCGTGAGTGCTCCAAATTACCTTTTTGATGTTATGATGTGAAAATGATGTTGATGTTGCATTTCACTCTACAGGGTGCATTAGTTTTAGATAGTTATAGAGATTATGGTTAAAATTGATATTTTACTCTCTGAGTCGAACGCTCACTCCTGTTCAATATTTTTTTCAGGCTACAGGAGGATTTTATTTTTGGTTAACCTGCTTTTCTCCTTCGCAGGTTGTTTATCAATATTTGTGTAATTTTATTTACTCCTAGAATTTTCGCATGTGTTAGAAGTATTTATTTGATTATGGTCTGTAATATTATTATCATGTTGGACCTGTAAACATATAATGATATGTATGTTTGATGGATTGGATGAGGGAGCTGAGCTCCCATTTATTTTTATGAGGATATGAGTATGTGGAGGGTGAGCTGAGCTCCCCAATTGAGTATTTATTATGTTTACAGGTCAGGTGAGTCGAAAACTCCCCGTTGGAAAGTCTATTTTATGGCCGGACTCTGTCCGTTTGGTTTCTTGAAATTGGGCCCAAATGGGCCTTAGAGTTGGGTTAATGAACAGTTAGGCTTACTACGGGCCTCGAGGGCTTTAGGCTGGCCCAGGTCCTAGTGCCGGTCCGGCCCATAGGTTGGGTCGTGACATATAATACAGTATGTTACGTGATAATAATATAAAAAAGAATGTTACATATTAGTTAAAGACTTTTGAAAATACCTTCTTACTTTATATATATATATATATATATATATATATATATATATATATATATATATATTCTAAAATAATTTTTTTTTCATTTTTTTTACATATATCATGATGTTTTTTTTTTTAAAAAAATTTAATCACAATATCAAACGAGAACTAAGAACTCATTAGTTTTGGCCTTTTTAAATTTAGTTTTTATTTTCATAATTTTATTATAAAATTTATCAGATTTACCTTAGATAAAAATAAATATTTTTTATTAATTATTTTTTAATTATTTTAGATATTATTTTAAAATTACTACTTAAAATTTTTAAATACTTGAAATAATGTTTTCTTAAAATCATTCATTAAGGAAATTTAATGTTGACATGTCTAAACTAATTTAAAAATGTGCTAATCGTAATAATAAAAAAAAGGCTTGATTAAAAATATTTTCAGTGTGAATTAATTTAAAAGAAATTACATTTTATTATTTTAATATAATTAGTTTCAATCAAACTCTAACTTGAACTCTCATAGTTTCAGAATTTCCATCAAATGATTTTGAAGCAAATGACAGGGATACATACACTCTCTCTTAGAACTTTTGCTCAAATTTTTATTGTATTATTCAGTAAAATGAAGCTCCAGGCAGCAAAAATCAATCTTTTAATTAAATTAAACAATCATGTTTGATATGTTTGAGTAAACTGAACTCCCAAATTCCCAGCAAAGTTTATCCAGCATTGATAAATGAGGGATGGAGAGAGGATGATGAACTCACAAAGAGTCCAAAAGCCAAAATTCATCTTTGACGCTTTCAAAACACAAATATATGTACATGATGAGATGGTACTGACGAGCAACGAATTCATAGCATTTCCCTTTTACAAAACTAAGAACAAACTACAAGATAGTAATGTAAACAAGAGGAGGTATAAGAACCATAAATCACATAAAAAAAGTTCTAAATCTGTGTGCTCTTATCACTGATAAACTCACACCACAAATTAACAGCAAAACCCTAAGATTTCAACAAAAAAGAGGGGGAAAAGGTAAAAAACGCAAAAACAAATGTAAACAAGGGGATGCGTATGTTAAAATCACCTAGAATTAAACGCTATTTAGCAAGTCAAGACGAGAAGAGAGGCGGCCGACGTGTTCCTGCTGCTCTTGAAGCCTTCGCTTGAGGTAGGTCACGAGGATCTCCATAACAGAAACGAACCGGTTCATTTCCTCAAGCCGGCGATTGAGCTCGGCTTCTAGAGCCCTGACTCGTTCTAGGCGAGCTTCGGTCTCGGCGAAGCGGCTCCGAAGATCCACTACAGATGTGTCGTCGTGGGATTGGCGGTTTCTTGAGGGGATTAGGTCGTCAGGTGACAAGGAATGTTGGTGGCCGCAGCAGTAACACATCGAATGAAGGGAATGAGATTCTCAAGGGTGGGTGGGTACAGAGTAGATGGAACTCTGGAAGAGAAAGCGTGGATATTGGAGAAAGAGAGAATTTTACCTAACCTATCACGCTACAAGGGGATCAAAGATCAGAATCCCAGTTTTTATTAGAACAGTTTTTAGCGGGGAGGTGGTTAATCTACAGCCCCAGGTTAGATTTTTTTTTTTTTTTTTCATTTTCTTGGTAAATTTCAAAAAATACCTGGTGGTTCAAGATAAATTATAATTTAATTTTTAAAATTTATCATTTATTTGAATTGAGGGGAATGGATAAAGGAAAATAAATTAATTTTTATAAATTTTTTATTTGCATAGAGAAAAAAAATAAAAAGAAAGGAGGAGAAATTTAATTTCTCACTTTTATGTAATTAATTCAAAATATTTCTCTCTAAATTAATGTGAAATAAAAAGAAATTAAGAGAAATTGATATTATTTAATTTATTTTAAAATATTTAAATATTTTTTTATAATATAATAAATATAAAAAAATAAAGTATAATATTTTTTTTCTATTTTTTTAAATAAAATAATTTTTATTATTTTATAAATGATAATATAGGCATTCAAGATATGTTGAAGTCAAAAAAAGGAATTTTTTTTACTTATAACTTTTTTTTTTGGTGATTGTGGTAAGAAGAAAGGAATTAAAAAAAAAAATTGAGAAATCATATTTTTATCCTACTCTAATAATTTAGTCAAACAATACAAAATAAATTAAATTAATCTTCTTTTCTCTTTATTTTTTTCTTTAATTACTCTTAATTTACTTTGCAAAATTAAAAATCTAAATAAAGGGTTAGTGAAATCTATATATTAGTCTTTATATTTTTAAAAATTTATTTATTTAGTTATTCCCAATTTAATAAGCATATATATTAGTCATTTTTTTCAATTTAATGTTAATTATATAAAAAATAAAATATTCTTAACTGTATTTTTAATATAAAATAATTTAATTTTTAAAATTTTATTTTATGAATAAAATAGTTATTTAAATTTAATTTATTATTTTATTTATAATGAAATATTATTATAAATTTATATGATAAATAATCCCTTTATTTTATAATATTTCTTATTTTAATTATATTTTATTTTTTCAATATTTCAAGTATATGGGTCCGGGAGCCTCATACCATATACTTTATACTTATACTCATGCCCAATGCCTCTTCCCACTCTTAGGTACTCTCAGGCTGCGGGCCCTTTTGTCCTCATATACAACATACAGTATGAGAATCGTAGCTTTCTAGATCAAAACAGATGCATTTCTGATACACAAGATCCTCACATGAGGCGAATGTAAAGCATGCGTGCAACTGAGTTACAGGAAATAGCATACATTCTTGGAGTTTCAGAAGAGAAGAGAGGAACTCAGAAAGCCATAGAGAAACACACCAGATTTTATTTTTTCTATGATTGTCTTTTACAACTGAAGGAGGTTTCCTTATATAGAGGAGAAACCTTAAGAACACGACAAATAAAAATAATTAAACAGACAAGCTTTCAAAAAGAAAGCTGATTACAAACTTTGAATAAAGCAACACACTTTGAATAAAGCAACACACTTTAAATAATACACAGACACACTTAGTGGAGGGACCAGCCAACAGTGATAAAGTTTACGGGCATATATGGCTTTATGGGGATCTAGACAGGTTATAGTTCCTGTAGTCTGAGCTGTCAGAGTCAACATCACTATAAAAGCTATGATACCAGGGCTCTCTTTCTTCAAATGAGGTGGGGGTAGCGCTTGCTATAACTTCACGTGCTTTAACATCCATTGGGTCTTGTGAGTCTTGAAAGACAGGATTGGAATAGTCAGTGGGGCTGTTGCCTAGGGAAGTGCATGTGACTGAAGTATCCAACGCTGGTCTATAATTATTAATGTCACACAAGTAATGTGCCAACTGGCGTCTCAGAGGTCCCATGTGGTCCTTATCAATAATGGTTCCTTTAAAAGTCCGCCACTCATAATTGTGGTTTTGTGACCAAAGCAAGCCATCAAGTCTTTTGGAAAAAGGCCAATGGAAAATAAAAATAGACTGGACTGTGTTTTGTTGGGCCGGAGGCCTGTCTTCAATACCATGGGAGTCTATGAGTCTTCTGAGTGTGTAAGCCCAAGTTGATAAAGGCTGAAACCATTCTAGGAATCTTGAGAGCAATGTCCTAGATGTGTGGTTTTGGACATAGTAAAAAAGACCCAAGGTGGGAAATTCAATGGCTACAGAATACAGGGTGGTCAAGCACCAGAGAAACCAGAGTTCTTCAAGGGGTAATCTAGCTGGAAATAAGAAGCAGGAGGAATGATATTTCTGAGGACATCTCTTGCACTCTAAAAATGAAATAGGTGGTTTTTGGCATAGGTTTGGAGTTCTGCAGGAGTCATGGAAGGTGAGCTTCCAGGCGAAAAGTAGTCAGGAGGAGGAACGAGAAAGCTAGGCTGGTTTGATGAGCTAGCCATAAAAATAAGTGGCAAGGTAAAAATGGAGTTAATAAGGTGAACTGGCCTTAGTCTTGAGAGGAGGTCAGGAATGAGATTGTTTTACCCTTTAATGTGCTGAACTTTGAATTTATTTTTAGAAAACCAGTCCTTTGGGCGCAAAAGTTGTGGCTCAGGAAGCGCCTTGTTCTTAATGTCTAATATCCTTGGGAATGAAAAGCTGTACATCATGATGGTGAAGTGGTGGCCAATAAGATGGAGCTCGAATTTCTTGATTCCATATTTGACTGCAAGAATCTCTTTATAGACTGAGTGGTAGTGTTGTTCAGCAAGTTTGAATTGTCCACTAGCGTACCCACATATATCTTTAAAACCATCTGTGATTCAATCAGAATGGCACCCCAGTGACTATCACTGACATCTGTCTGCAGGATTTTATCTCCATTACTAGGAATATGGAGAGGAAGAGGATTTTGTGCCTTTACTTTAAGTGCTGTGATAGCTATTGTTTATTCTGGTCCCCAAGGTGGGACATTCTTTCTTAGCATCTTTGAGAGTTGACAGGTGTGGACTGAGACATGTGGCAAGAATCGACAGATATAGTTGACTATACCCAGAAACTGTTGTAACTGTTTATGAGTCAGATTCTTGTCAGGAAACTTAAGGAGCTCAACAGCTATGTGTGGATCGGGCTGGTATTTTCCATTTTTGAAATGAATACCCAAAAACTCAATTTCAGTGCGGGCTAAATAACTTTTCTTTTCAGAGAGCATTATTCCTTGGGCTTGGACAATGGAATGGAATTGGGCCAGTAATTGTTTATAGCTGTGGATGTCTTTTGAGAAGAGAAGAATGTCATCAATGTAAATTAGGGTGGAGTGTAGATGGGCTCAAAAATGCAGATCATGGCCTTTTGGAATAATAAAGGAGCTATTTTGAGGCCAAAAGGCATTACAGTCCATTGATATTAGGCTGTAGGGATATAAAAGGCAGTTTTGGGCCTATTTGAGGGGTGGATGCTAAGTTGCCAAAATCCAGCTTTTAAATCAAACTTGGAAAAGATGTGGACTTCATGAAGTTGGGTAAAAAGGACATCAGTTTTGGGTAATGGAAATTTATCGTCTTAAAGGAAGTGGTTATGGGGTTAATAGTCAATGACTAGCCTCTTTTTGTTTCGGAGCCTTTCTGATCTTTTTCCAACATAAAAAGCTTGGCAAGCCCAAGGTGAGCTTATGGGCTCGATTAGGACTTGTTGAAGCAATTGCTTGCATTGACGCTCAAATAGGAGAATCTCTCCTATGTCTTCTCAGCCCCTATAATATTTATAGAAGATCTAATTCTCTCACCAAGGAGATTAGGTCTATTCTGAACTCCAGAAGTTCTCTACCCAAAGAATATGTCCAGGCATCTTTCATGGACTAGTGCAGTCCACATGCCACATCTTCAGAACAATATGTAACTCTGGAGATTCGTCCTCCTCTTGTGCCTAAATAGAAGAATGAAGGATTCTCTCACCTTTATTTTGGAGCAGTAAGGTTGATTCTAACCTTACATGGAAGACAAGGACTCCCAATCACTACTCGAGTCTTTCTTTTAGATACTCGTTTCTTACAATATGAGCATGCTGTCATATGCACTTGCCTTACAACACTTTATGCTGGAAGTATAATTCTCACTTTTTTCCCCAATTATAATATGTCCTTGAGAGACCCAAATCTTTGTACTGCCTTGAAAGTACAAGTATAGATCACTGGTACAGAATAGGTAACCTACTCCATGATGGCCACCCTCCATCACCAGATCATCTACAGACTACAAGATCATGCAATTGATCTCGCTCAAGCTTCAGTCTCTTCAGACGCCTTGCTCATCCTTGTAGATACTGAGCAGACTCCTACAATAGTTCAGATTCCATGACAGATTCCCAAATTAGAGTTGGAGTAGCTTATTCCAAAAACCTGGCTTATAAATTATGAGAAGATCCATACTACTTCTCAACCTATCCAACTTACAGAGTTATCTATTCTAAGACAACCTGATGGGACTGTTCAGACCACATTTCAACCAGCCAGACATTCTACAAGTTCTCTGCCTATCTTTCAGTCAATGATGATCACTTGTCACACCCTACCCCTTAGTAAGATGTAACATGATCCCGTAGTACATCTAATGATTTACCGTACTTCGCCTATTAGTAACCCATTAAATATACTACAAGGGATTTTAAAACCATTTTCTTACATTTTGGAAGTGGTGAGCATTTTGGTAAGAAATAAAAACATTTAATTGAAGTTTGAAAACTAGTTAAGATTTTTATCTCATTTTATTTTTTTGCAAATTTTATAAAAATTTCGGCAGAGTGCCGTTTATATTTGGGAAAAATAGTTCTTCAAAACCTGTGAAAAACACTTCCAAATAATTAATTTCACAACTCCCAACCCAAATCAACTCAAGTCAACACAGTTTGATTCAATTCCACAACTCAACCAAAATTTTGTCATCTCAAAATACTTCACAAATTCATTAACATTGCATATAGTAGTTAATTTACAAATACAGATCCTAATTTATAAAAAAAATCTAAAATAACATTATTACAATTTACTGTACAACTGCTCAACTTTACATTAATACATATGACATTAAACTATTTACATCAAAATAAACTACGAGGGTATAACTAAATATCCGTATAAAAGCCTCCGCGTAGTCCCAAAAATCAGTAGCTCACTCTACTATTTTTTCCATGTCTCTATCTGCAACAGCAAGTTAAAGCTATCGCTGAGTATAAAAATACTCAGTGGTGCACAATAAAGTATAAAATGCATAATATAAAATATTTATGAACAATTTATAATTCAAAAATCTCATAATTGCATTTCTCAATTTTTCAAATCACATTTATAACAAATCATAATTTTCAAAGCTTAATATAACACAATATTGATCAAACAATTTAATAAACATAGTGTTGCCAATAAATAACACAACTTAGGCTGTGACACAAAATTTCCGATCAATGCCGTGTTGTACACCATGACAAAATGATCTACAACCCCACTAATTGAAATCAATGAGGGAGGTGGCTAACTAGCTAATGAGTACTCATCCGATCTACAACCTCAATTGGTAAACCAGAGAGGAAGGAAAAATAATCGATCTCACCCCATAAATGGAGGAGGAATAATAAGGCATTGTCATGCTAAGTGTGAATAATCTATTTCAAACATTTTATTCAAATAATTCATGAGAAATCCAATATGTTTCCAAAGTCATAATTTCATTCACAAGGTAGCAACACAATTCATGATTAACATCAAATTTTCATAAATTATACTAAATCAATTCTTCTTCTTCTTGTTATCAAGTTCTCTATCAAAGCTTGAATTCAAGATTTAATGATGAAAGTTTAAATTTCTATGGTGGGATTTAGAGTTTGATCAAGCTCAAAATGAGCTTTAATGGAGTTTTAAGGGTGAGAGAGCTTTGAGAGAGAGAGAGACAGCAATGAAGATGAAGACCTCTTTTTTTTCTTTTCTTTTTCTTTTATTAATTTATCCTTTATGAAAGACCACAAATTATCCAAATTTATTTTTTTTATTAGTGTTTATTGCATCATGCATGATGTCATGCATGATGTCACCAATTTCTACTTTTCCTTTTTTTTATTTATTTTTCCATTAGTTCTTTAATTTAATTCCCGATTCTAAATTTTTCTTTTCTCTGATTTTATTTGACAATTAGGTCAGGAGTCAGCTTTCGGGGTCAATTGACCAAATTGCCCCTCGCTGATTCGATCCGGTTTGCAAATAATTCAATATTTCTTCCGGATCCCTGACCTAATTATTTGACTGGCTTAACAGTTCTTATTCGTGATTTTCTCTTTTTCACTATGTTCGTAATAGTTCTAAGGACCACAGCGTCACATTTTATAGTTCGAAATTTGAGTTTAAATCAACTTCGCAGTCCTTCCCGAGAAGGTCACCCATTACTGTGACTCTCGGCTCATTTAACTTCTTATATTCTGTTTTTCTTATTTATACTTAATCAATTGATAATTACTAATTATTTGTGTTCAGAGCTTATCTAATTATCTTAGACGTGGTTCTAATCCCCATAATTATCCAGACCGATACCGGTCACCGGAATAGTAAAATATACCAGACTATGCAAATAGGGGTGTTACAATTCTTCCCCCCTTAAAAGAAATTTCGTCTTCGAAATTCTGCCCACTATCTGTCCTCAATTAGTCATATGTGTTATTTTCTCATGTTTTTCTCATTTCTTACTATTCTATTTACTTCTCCTTTTTTCCATTTCACAACTTAACTTTAATTATTTTATTATTCAATCTTATCATCTTCCTTAACTTGACTATCGAGTCCTAATTTAGCACTTCTTATCATCCCTAATAACTCTGCTATACTTCAATATTACTTTGATTTGGTCCTCAGACCATTCTAGTCAACACTTTAACTACTATTTATAATATTTTTTTATTACATTTGCACTAAATATTCTAATTTTTACTTCCATAAATTTTTTTTTTCTATCTATCGATATTCTATAGCTTATTTTGCACTGATGTATAGTCATTACTTTCTTTTGTACTAAATTATAACCTTTCAATATTCTAACTTTAGAGTTTTAAGCCCCAGGTTAGGATTTTCAAACTCCTTTCCAATAAGAAAACTTTATCTTATCATAACTATACCAAAATAGATACCGTTTGTGACACCCCTTACCCGTCTACAGTATATTCGAGTAAGCTATGTCACACGGCGTACCGGAACACTCTATTTTAATTTAATCAATTTTTGTCATAGTTTTGAATACAACTTGTGAAATATAATTCATTTAAGCCATTTATTGAAATTACAATTTATTTGAGGTTCCGAAAATTTTATAGAAAATCCGGCAGAGTACCGGCTAAAACTGGAGAAAACCGTTCTTTGGAACTGTGAAAAACACTTCCAATATTCATATCTCAAACTCCAATATCAGAATCTCAACATTTTTCAATTTCATTTCTCAATCATTCATCTCAAGTGGTAATCATGTATAAAACACAGATAAACATTCACTTTTCCATTCACAAACACAATTCTCATTATTTACATGCATATCAAAATACATTACACAAGTTCAACTACATATGAGAAAATAAAAATTTATTACAAAATGCCAAAATGACACCTAGTGTCCTACCAATGCACTGTAGATGGTGAGGTGACACGGACACTATGCAGAGCTGCAGGATGGACTCACCCAGTCTGCGGTCTACTGGGCTCACGATCAGTATCTTCAGAACCTACGCGTGGCAAAAGCAACGCGCTAAGCAATGATGCTTAGTGGTGCAATAATAAAATAAAAGAAAATAGCAGAAAATAAATATGTATTTAATGTATATGTCTTATTTGTTTTGTATCTGTTATATTCGTTTATTTATTTAACTTTGTCCATTTTCATTCATTTAGTTGCCCAAGTAACCTATACTGAACGACTGGACTGGATAAATGGGTAAACTGGCACTGGGTATCTAGTACCTTGGGCCGTCACACCATCGGTCACATATGCATCTCCAGGTAACAATAACTAACAAGTCAGAATAATATTAGGCACGAGGCCAAGTCTCAACACAATATCAAAATGGCTAAAAGCCATAAAATCACAGAATGGCATAATGCCATGTGCAGTACTGCTAACTGAACCCTATTGGCATGCCAAACTATCCAAACCAATCTTGTTAGGTATACTAGGGCATTTGATACTTTTAAATTCTTCAATTTTTGAATTTCAAGTTTTGGTGTCACTATTCACCTCATTGGTCAACAAAAATGTTGACTTTTGGATAGAAAATAGGTACATTGGTTTTGACACTCCCAACATACCACATTTTGCATTGAAAACTTGTTGGCATTAAGCATTAATACCATTTCTAAGCTTAAACCAAGGGAAGCAAAATTTTCAGTTTTTGTAACCCAAATTTACTGTTCCATTAGGCACTGTTACAGTGGGAATTTGAGGAAATGGTAAACATGAAAGTTGTTCCTTATTTTGTCTAGTTGAATTTTCTTTTTTGTATCACTCCATTTGGAGTTTTTTAGCTCCAGATATGGTCCAAAAACCACAGCTGGCCGGATGGCAAAACTGCAGAATTGACCATATCTATAGTGCACTGAACAGTGATTGCTACTGCCTTATTGGATGGGTTCTGGCCATAATTTGGGGTACATTTCTTCATGAAAGTTGTTTTTCTATGTCTTAACTTATTTCTGTAAAAATTTCAGATCAATTGACCATTTCTACAGTGAGTTATGGCCAAATGAACAGTTACTGTTCATTTGGTCATTCTGCAGAATTTAATTGCAGGGTATCCGGATTGGGGCCAATTTTTAGTCCACTTGCTTTGGTCTTTTGGACATGGTTTCTTCAGAAAAATTGTGCCATTATAAGTCTAGTTTCATGTCCAATTGGCCAAACACCAATTGGACCTACACAGCCAAAGATATGGCAGTCCAAACAGGCTGGACTCACAGCCTCATTGCTGCTGTCACTAGGCAGCCTACCAATTGGGTTTGTAACACTTTAGTTCACTTAAAATTATGATTAACTTGCCTCAAATGGTCACTAATTGACCATTAGAATGTTCACTAATCACTTCATAAGCCAAGTCAAATTTTCACTCCCTAAACCCTAATTTCCTTTAAGAATTTACACAAGGTACCTTAGTTTGACTCACTAACTCATTATCCACATGTATATATTCTTTAATCATGATCTTTAGTCCACTTTAAATCCATAAAAACAATCACTCTTATCCCTTCCTTAGGGCTGCCGAAATTCATGGTAAACATAAACATAAATTTCATTCATTTAAGTTACAAATTCTTACCTATTTCAAGTCTCTAACATGGAATTAATGAGTTTTAGATACATATGTGCACTAACCTCTTGTAGGGAAGAATTTTCCCAAGCTTAACTTCACTTTCTTTCCTTTTCTTGGCTGCCAAACACTTCCCCAAAAGGTATGGACAAATTTTAATGAAAGGTGTTTAGGGATTAGTAGTGAAACAAAGAGAGAAATGAAGTTTTTTTGGAGGTGTTAATGGAGGTTTGGGCTAGGCATGGATTTCGGCTGGTTTTGGGGAAGAAGAAGGCAGCTGGTTTTTTAATTCCTTTGGCCTTATTTATCTCTTTTTATTAATTAATTAAATAGTTGTTTAAATGTGCTTGGTGGAAGCTTTTAAATGACATCATCATATGTCATAAATGAGCCTTTTATCTCATTTTCTATTCTTTACTTCTCTACTTATTTTCAATTTAATTTTTAGTAATATTCATTCACATTTTATGTTATAATAATTATTTACTCAACTGGACAAGTCGGCCAAAAATCACCTCTGAAGGCGAAATGACCAAAATGCCCTCCGTTTAGCTTAACGGGTCAAAATTGTCTGTACCGATTGAAAAATTTTTCTAAATATTTTCTTGGCATTCTAATGCCATAAGAACCTCAATGGCCCTTCTCTAGAGTCCCAAAAATTATTTTATAATTTTTCTCCCGGGTCTAGGGCTCCTAGTTGCGAGAACCGCAACTTCCCTCTGGGTTTCCCATCGCTTGGGCACCGGCTCATTTAACTTGGTTGTATTTTATTTCTAAAATTTTTTCTAAATTTTTCTTATTAATATTTGAGTTAATTATGGTTCCTCACTTTAGTTTAAATATTTTTCCGAACGTTCTAGCTGTCCGGACCGACACCGGTCACCGGAACAGTAGAATGTATGGAGTTGCTACCGGGAGGGTGTTACACCATTTGCAATTATTCTTATTTTTGTGTACTATTGGGTAGTACGTAGCTCTACACAATAAATCCCAAGTCAGTACTGTAATCTGCAGCTTACAGCACAACATCAAGAATATTGTATAGTTATTACAATACATCCTAATATATCAAACTTCCTCTTATCTTATTTTTTTCAAATCCACTAATATCTTAAACTTATTTTGATTATGGTACCCACTGACACCTATCAGCAGTAATACCTTTACCCGCATCTAAGGTAGCTATATTACTATAACTTACTTTTAGGTTCTTTTGCTTTACCTAATTAGGCTTACTAATTAACTTTACAAATTCTTGTGTGCTGGCAAATATTTTTCACTGACAAACTCTTCCAAAATTAATTTTAAAAAGACTAGTCACTAACATATCAAAATTGATTTTTTTTTTACACATATACATATCTTAGTTAAGAATCGATAAAATACCAGCAGCCATGTCAGAAGTCTCATCTTCGTCCCTCTGTCGCATAGTGCATACTCTAGCTGGAGCATCACCTTGTCCTGGCTGATTCACAGTACTCTGATTTCCAGATATACTACCCATACCTCTGCCTCTGCCTCTGCCTCTACTAACTGCTGGTGAACTCTTCGGGGTAGAAACTTGGGCTAATCCTTCTGACGTGGTAAATGATCCATAACGACGTGAACTTACACATCCTTAGCAAAATGACTAGTCCCTCCATAATTAAAACATGCTCCTATAGCTCTATAACATACTCCACTATGTGGTTTACCACAAGTCTCACAAAGTCGATTTAACAGTGTATTTCTGCGTGTATGTTGAGTTTGCTGATCTAATTGGGGTGGTTTTTATCCAGAAGATCTACCTCTACCCGATTCGCGTGAGCTAGATCCTCCAAAATGTTTTCTCTTCCCCGAACCACTTTCTGCAGTTTGACCAGTAGCTTTTTCTGCTTTCTCTTTCTCTTCTATACTCTTTTTCACTGTCCCTTCTGATTCTATCCTTTCCAGTTCCAGGGCTTGTGAAATCAATTCAGAAAAATTCAAGTGTCGGAATCCCACCACTTGCATTCTCAAGCTAGGCCTCAACCCAGCCTCAAACCTCTTACACCGATCTCTTGGGGTGGTGACCAAGCTTCCGACATAGTGGCTTAGTCGAGAGAAATCCCCCTCATACTCTGCTATAGTTCTGTCCCCTTGCTTCAAACTTAAAAACTCTTGCAACTTCATGTATACATAAGTATCGGGGACCTACTTTTACCGAAATTCTCTCAAAAAGTCTGCCCATGTGAGGACTAGTGGCTCTACCAGGCTATGGGGGATGGTCTTCCACCACTCATATCCATCCCCTTGCAGAAGTGATACTAAATATTCGAACTTCAACTCTTCTACACACTGCAGCTTTTTGAAAATCCGTTCCATTATCTCTAACCACTGTTCTGCCTCCAGTGGATCCATAGTACCCTTAAACTCGGCGGCCCCAAATTTCATTAATTTTTCATATTGTCGAGCGGAGGGCTATGGTTGTGCTGTAGGTGCTTGCATCTGAGCTTAAGGTGGCACATTTCCCGCCATTTGTTGGAAAAATGCAGCCATTTGCTGTGCAAATTGAGCAGGAAACTGCGGCGCTGGAGTAGGAGCTGGAGTGGCTGATTTACTCATGTTCTGGAGTACTGAGGCTTTACCTTGAACCTCAGCCTCAACAGATTGTTCCACGGAATGATCTCCTTCTTCCATTCGGTTTCCCAAAAATTTCTACTTTCTCAGATCAAACACAAGGAGGTTGACCTCCGTTAGTGCATATGCATGATGTAAATATGTCATATGTATCAATTAAAGACACTTGAGTAGTTGTACTTATCAAAGAAATATTCACAAACATAGTCAAAATTCATTGCAAAACCATGCTCTGATACCACTAAACATGTCACACCCTACCCCTTAGTAAAGTAAGATGTAATATGATCCCGTAGTACATCTAATGATTTACCATACTTCGCCTACTGGTAACCCATTAAATATACTACAAGGGATTTTAAAACCATTTTCTTACATTTTGGAAGTGGTGAGCATTTTGGTAGGAAATAAAAATATTTAATTGAAGTTTGAAAACTAGTTAAGATTTTTATCTCATTTTATTTTTCCGTAAATTTTATAAAAATTTCGGCAGAGTGCCGTCTGTATTTGAGAAAAAGTAGAACATCTAATGATTTACCATACTTCGCCTACTGGTAACCCATTAAATATACTATAAGAGATTTTAAAACTATTTTGTTATATTTTGGAAGTGGTGAACATTTTGCTAGGAAATAAAAACATTTAATTGAAGTTTGAAAACTAGTTAAGATTTTTGTCCCATTTTATTTTTCTGCAAATTTTATAAAAATTTCGGCAGAGTGCCGTCTGTATTTGGGAAAAAAAATTCTTCAAAACCTGTGAAAAACACTTCCAAATAATTAATTTCACAACTCCCAACCTAAATCAACTCAAGTCAGCACAGTTTAATTCAATTCTACAACTCAACCAAAATTTTGTCATCTCAAAATACTTCACAAATTCATTCACATTGCATATAGTAGTTAATTTACAAATACAGATCTTAATTTACAAAAAGAAAATCCAAAATAACATTATTACAATTTACTGTATAACTGCTCAACTTTATATTAATACATATGACATTAAACTATTTACATCAAAATAAACTAAGAGAGTATAACTAAATACCCATACAAAAGCCTCTGCGTAGTTTCAAAAATCAGTAGTTCACTTTACTACTTTTTCCTTGTCTCTATCTGCGACAGCAAGTTAAAGCTATCGCTGAGTATAAAAATACTCAGTGGTACATAATAAAGTATAAAATGTATAATATAAAACATTTATGAACAATTTATAATTCAAAAATCTCATAATCGCATTTCCTAATTTTTCAAATCACATTTATAACAAATCATTATTTTCAAAGCTTAATATAACACAACATTGATCAAACAATTTAATAAACATAGTGTTGCCAATAAATAACACAACTTAAGCCATGACACAAAATTTCTGATTAATGCCGTGTTGTACACCACGATAAAACGATCTACAACCCCACTAATTGAAATCAATGAGAGAGGTGGCTAGCTAGCTAATGAGTACTCATCCGATCTACAACCTCAACTGGTAAACCAGAGAGGGAGGAAAAATAATCGATCTCACCCCATTAATGGAGGAGGAATGATAAGGCATTGTCATGCTAAATGTGAATAAAAATCTATTTCAAACATTTTATTCAAATAATTCATGAGAAATCTAATAAGTTTCTAAAGTCATAATTTCATTCAAAAGGTGGCAACACAATTCATGATTAACCTGACGTGAGTCGCCTCTAGGTCTTAATTCAGTCTCTCAGACCTTCCGGGTCTTTTTCAGCTAAAACACAAAATTTATAGTGTGTCAGTATCTTTGTTTCATAATAATTCCAATAATTAATTCTAATATGTTTAAACTTACATTCTTGTAAATTTTCTTGTTGAGGTTACTATTCATGGTACTATTCAAGTTAAAATGTTAACTTTCTTATACTTAAAAGGTATGGGAACTCCAACTATACTCACATACCACATTTTGGTCGCCAATTTTGTTGGTTTTGGTTATTTTCTCAAAACTTAGGTCTTTTAGGCAAAATTGCAAATTTTCAGTTTTGGTGTCTTATGTTACACTATTCCATTAGTCATTTTGCTGTTAGAATTGGGTTAAGTTTTCTTCATAGAAATTGTTCCTTGTTGTCTTAACTTTATTCTCCTTTTTGAATCACTCCATTTGGAATTTTGTAGCTCAAGTTATAGCCATTTGAATCATAGCTACCGGATTAGCCTAACCCAGATTTCTGGGCACCAAAACTGGTTCTGGCAGTTTTAAGTTACCAATTTTGGGTGGCTAAATGACTTGGTTAAGGGCATAATTTGGGTTTGTATTCTTCATGAAAGTTTAGGTCTATATCTCAGCTTTCTACTGGTAAAATTTCAGGTCATTTAGACCTGCTTAGCCCAAGTTATGGCCAAATGAACAAATACTGTTCATTTGGTCAATTTTGTATAGTTCAGATTGCCTAAGTCGGGATTTGGTTAATTTGTTCACTAGGTTTTAGTCACTTTTTAAGTATGATTCCTGAATGAAAAATGTGTCATTTTGTGTCTAGTTTCATTCCCAGTTGGCCGCATACCAATTGGGCTTGTAAATTTTCAGTTTTGGTCCCTAAAAGGGACCTTGGTCATGCTGCCTGCATACTGCCCATAACAAGTCCGAATTTCCAATTGATTTTAACACTTCCAACATACACCAATTGGTCACAAATGACCATTTCTCACCTCAAACAAGGTCAAACACACCATTTAACCACTTCTTCAATTTTTTTGCCTTTCAAACCCTAGGTGCCAAAACCCTAACTACCTAATTGTTACATTTCACTAAATCAAAGCCTACCAACATCATTCCTCAACTCAATTAAGCTTCCATACACTTTTAATTCCATCAAATTCATACATTATCATGGCAAACCCTAGTTGATCGAAATCCATGATTAATCCTCCAGAGTTGTTTTCATTTCATTTTAAGTTAACTTCTAAGTTCATTCATGCATTTAAACATAACAATTCAACTAGAAATCAAAAGTTTAACTTACTAACCTCACTTTGAATTTTTACCTATTCAAAACTTCTTCCTTTCTTCTTCTTTTTGTTGTCAAGTTCTCTATCAAAGCTTGAATTCAAGATTTAATGATGGAAATTTAAATTTCTATGGTGGGATTTAGGGTTTGATCAAGCTCAAAATGAGTTTTAATGGAGTTTTAAGGGTGAGAGAGCTTTGAGAGAGAGAGAGAAACGGCAATGAAGATGAAGACCTCTTTTTTTTTCTTTTCTTTTTCTTTTATTAATTTATCCTTTATGGAAAACCACAAATTATCCAAATTTATTTATTTTATTAGTGTTTATTGCATCATGCATGATGTCACCAATTTTCACTTTTCCTTTTTCTTTTTTTTTCTATTTATTTTTCCATTAGTTCTTTAAATTAATTCCTGATTTCGAATTTTTATTTTCTCTGATTTTATTTGACAATTAGATCAGGAGTCAGCTCTCGGGGTCAATTGATCAAATTGCCCCTCGCCGGTTCGATCCAGTTTGCAAATAATTTAATATTTCTTCCGGATCTCTAACCTAATTATTTGACTGGCTTAACAATTCTTTTTCGTGATTTTCTCTTTTTCACTGTGTTCGCAATAGTCCTAAGGACCGCAACGTCACATTTTACAGTTCGAAATTTGAGTTTAAATTGACTTCGCAGTCCTTCCCGAGAAGGTCACCCGTCGCTGTGAGTCTCGGCTCATTTAACTTCTTATATTCTGTTTTTCTTATTTATACTTAACTAATTGACAATTACTAATTATTTGTGTTCAGAGCTTATCTAATTGTCTTAGACGTGGTTCTAATCCCCATAATTATCCGGACCGACACCGGTCACTGGAATAATGAAATATACCAGACTATACAAATAGGGATGTTACATCACTCCACTCCATAAAGAAGAAACATGGTATCCTATTAGAGCAGTCACTGCAGTTAGTCATTATGTCTATCCTATGAGGATTAATGGCCACTGTCCCTGGGATCTCCTAAGATCAGGATTATGCGATGACGATTGTGACTGTAATGAAGATTACTGGGAGAATGAATATGGACACCCACTATCTGATAAAAACTAGAGGAAATTAACCAAGGTAAAGAAAACGTCCTGTCGATATCGATCTTGCCATTCATCTCATCACAAGGATGACCCAGATGACAAACCCTGGGTAGGAATCCATGAGGAGACAATACAAAAAAAAGCCTTTACCCATTTATGACTTGGCCTTAGAATTCTAAGGAAAAAAGGCTATCCTCCTCCTTCTCCAGTAAAGTGTTCACCTTCTATACCACCTCCTGCCATACCAATGGTTTCTCCTTGCATGATGCTCTCGCCATCCTCTTATGAAACAGACTTTCCATCTCTCTCTCAACAGACAGATAAAAACTTTGGGGTCTCCCTCAGACCCTTTGTCCAACCTACCAAGATCACTCCTGAAGGACACCCCGATCTTTTAACTTAAGCTGAAGAAGTTCTTAATTGGCATACAAAAAATGCCACCGCTCAAAACCAAACACTCCAAAGGCTTGATTCTAAGATTGATCGAGTTCTGTCTCACTCACATACCATTGAGAAGAAGGTTGATTCTTTCTCAATATATGTTGAAAATATGTACAAAGATCCTCAGTCAAAGATATACCATCTTGATAAGGATCTCCGCACTATGATCCAGCAAAAAAGGTTCGGGCTTGAATTCAATCAAAAGGAAGCAGAAATCAGAAGGCTAAAGAAACAAATTGCCCAGATAGAAGCTGATATGCATCGACCATCAGAACATCAATAACCAACAACCTACAGTCCATTTGCTTTTGCTTAAAACCAAAATCCATTTATAGCCACTCCTGCTCCAACCTACTCTCCTTTTCCACCTATTTATACAGAACCACCACCATCCACATATTTTCCCTCTCCTTTCCTATCTAAACCAATTCCCCATACATCTCAGCCACAACCTTTTCAGCCAGAGCCGACTAACTCATCTTCTGATGAATCTCTACCCAGAGACCCAGCTAAAGGCAAAGCTCCTATGAGCTCTGTTCCACCACCTCCACCACAACATATGCTTTCCCAGCATTCTCCTACTTTACCACCTCAACTACCTATTGTACCAGCTGAACAACCATCTTCATATGATTCTGATGCATATGATTCTTCTGATTTTGATGAAACAGAATAATTGATAGACCTCACTAGTTTGCTTATGGTAGATCCTACTGCCCCCACTGCCTCTGAAACTGGTACTACTAGTGCCACAGGACCTCCACCACCAGCAGAACCTACTGTTAGTGCCCCTCATGTTGAGGTTCCAAATGATGATGTAGAAGAATTGTCATTTGCACCACCTAACTCACAGCAATCCTCCAGACCTGCTGCAGGACCCTGGTTCACTTTGGATGATGTACCACCTTCTCAATGGCGTACCTGGATTGCAGAGTTTAAAGCTTGGATTGACACCTAAGTTTAGGGGTGGCCACGGTCCGGTTTTGAACTGGAACAGAACCGGAATTGGTTCGGTCAAAACCAAACCAAAACCAGTCCAAACCAAAATCGGCTTCGAACCGGACCGAAATCGTCATTTTGCAGTTTGGTTCAGGTTCATATTTTTTAAGAACCGTAAACCGACGATTCCAAATCGGATTGAACCAACGATTTCGAACCAGATTAAACAGGTGATTTAAATATAAAAAAAGTCAATAAATATGTTATGTCACTCTTAATTCATTTATATATATCATTAATTCTCTACAAAATTATTCTCTACATTTTCTTCAATTCTTAATATTTTTTCAATTTTTCTCAAATTCTCTAAATAATTATTTTCTACACTTATTTTAATTTCCACTACTCTCTTAATTTTCCTACTTTATTATTTTATATACTTACTGAAATTTTTAATACTATCTCAATTACTTTGTTATTACTTTAAGTCCTCAATAAAATTTTCAATACCCTATATTTTAATTTTTTTTTCTCTTTTATAATTTTTAATTATCAATTATTATATAATTTTTAAAAAAAGGCAAGTAATAGAACTAGAAATTTTTATTCCTCTAAATCCTAAAGGGATATATAGGCAAAATTAAGTTCATACACTTTTTGTTAATTTCTTTTAAAAAAATTAATTTCATCTCTAGTTTTTTAATCAAGGTCAAGTCTTTATTTATTAAATTTTTCTTAAAGATAAATTATTTTCTTTCTTTTTTTTTCTTATTTTATTTTGATTGAAAGATTTATAAGAAAAATTAAAATATTTTTACAAATATAACTTAAATTTTGAATCAATAAAATTTTTCTCTAATTTTTTTTGTCTAAGCTACCCTTAAACCATCTCTAAACCGCTTCCAAACCGTCTTAAACCGTTCTTTTTTGAACCGCCCTTTAAACCGTTTTAAACCGGGCTCAAACCGAAACCGGCGGTTCAGGAACCATCTACCAAACCGTCCCCTGGTGGTTTGATTCAGGTTCATGATTTCATTGAACCTAAACCGGCGGTTCCTGAATCGTGGCCACCCCTACCTAAGTTCTTCGAACTGATGTTGATTTCCATGCTGTCCTCCGAGAAATTGTGTCAAGAACTATTGGAACATTGCAAGATTGGTTCTCCTCTGTAGGAGAATATCACCTTTTGCAGTTCCACCACCTTACTCCTCTTGCTGCTGTAAATGCTATTTTTAATGTGTTTCTTGGAGATGCTTCTCTTTACAATAAACAACTCAGACAAGAGTTCTTTGACATGCGTTGTTGCTCCCTCAAAAGAACAGATATAGAAAGACACTATCATAGAATGGTGCAACGCTATTATTTGCTCAATGGTTACAATGATGTCAATCTAGGTCACACCTACATTGCTTCTCTTCCAGAGCAATTACAACCAGAACTCCACCGCTCCATCACGGCTACCAAAAGAGATTTCAATACAATCTCTATTGGAGAAATCCATCAACTCACGCTAGCTTGTCTAGAGAAAATGTATGACTAGCAGAAGATGTTCAGAGACATTATTGATAATAGCAAGACACTCAAACATGTCTGCCAGAAATCTCACTAGTCAATCAAGTGTAAAGACAGAAATTATGAATGCAAAACAAAGAAAATGAAGAAGAAAAAGCATTATAAGAAATTCTGTAAAAAATAGTGGCACTCCTCCAAGTCATCTTTTCCAAGGAAATATAGACAGAAGGTTAGATATTTCGAAAGAAGAACTTGCAGGAAACCCGCCTCCAAATCTGATAGCCATTACATATGCAGCAACAAAGGCCACTATGCAAAAAACTATCCAAAAAATCCAAACAAGGCTGTCAAGCTCATCCAGCATATTCAATAACTCTACCCCTTTGATGACGATAATCATGATGTTGAATCCTTGTTCTCCAAACAAGAAGAGCCTAATGACGAAACAGTCTTTGCATTAGAGAGACTTGACACAGAAGTCTCAACGTTAGACTCAGACTCAAGTTCTGATGAAAGCCCATACTTTGGCCTTCATTTAGCCCAACAAGCCCAAATACAATAAGGAACCCACCAAACCATTTCTGTTCCCTTGGTTTTATTGTTCATTCTTCTAGAAAGATATTCTCAGCCCATCTTAGTTGTTGGTTTCCTTGACACTGGTGCTCACAAAAGCATGATGAACCCAGCCATTTTACCTCTAGAAGAATGGCTTCCCTATTCAGAATATTTCAAAGCTGCAGATGGCAAAGTTTTCAAAACCAACCTGATTTCAAAATGACCCATTGGAATACAGTTTTTCCCCAATTACACAGTATGGACCGAAATTATTAGTTCAGATTTACCTGACAAAGATATTCTTATTGGGTTTGATATATATCAAAAGGCTCAACACTTGAGGATTTTGCCGACAGGCTTGAAATACAAGAGACATTTCAAACCTTTCACCACTGTTCCCAAGCTGTTCTCATTAATGGAAGCTCCTCCAGATTTTCAAGAACAGAAAGAATCTCTCCTTTCTTTGTGTGAAGACTCACATGCTGACTTTCTCCATCCTCATCCTCTTAGGAAAAACCAAGACTTCTTCATCCACCTGCCTTTCAAATTAAATGAAGCTGTTAACCCTGCCAAAGCTTCACACCCAAGAATGACTCCCTCTGACTTAGCCTTAGCCCAAGAAGAATGCAAGCAATTGCTTCAACAAGGCCTAATTGAGCCCACAAGATCACCTTGGGCTTGCTAAGCTTTTTATGTTGAAAAAAGATCAGAAAGGCTCCGAAACAAAAAGAGGCTAGTCATTGACGACAAACCCCTTAACCACTTCCTTTAAGACGATAAATTTCCATTACCCAAAACTAATGTCCTTTTTACCCAACTTCATAAAGCCCACATATTTTCCAAGTTTGATTTAAAAGCTGGATTCTGGCAACTTGGAATCCACCCCTCAAATAGGCCCAAAACTTCCTTTTGTATCCCTACAGCCCAATATCAATGGACTGTAATGCCTTTTGGCCTCAAAACAGCTCCTTCATTATTCTAAAAGGCCATGATCCGCATTTTTGAGCCCATCCTACACTTTACCCTAATTTACATTGATGACATTCTTCTCTTCTCAAAAGACATCCACAACCATAAACAATTACTGGCCCAATTCCATTCCATTATCCAAGCCCATGGAATAATGCTCTCTGAAAAGAAAAGTTATTTAGCCCGCACTGAAATTGAGTTTTTGGGTATGCATTTCAAAAATGGAAAATACCAGCCCGGTCCACACATAGCTGTTTAGCTCTTCAAGTTTCCTGATAAGAATCTGACTCATAAACAGTTACAACAATTTTTGGGTATAGTCAACTATATCCGTCGATTCTTGCCACATGTCTCAGTCCACACCAGTCAACTTTCAAAGATGATGAGAAAGAATGCCCCACCTTGGGGACTAGAATAAACAACAGCTATCAAAGCACCTAAAGTAGAGGCACAAAATCCTCCACCTCTCCATATTCCTGGTAATGGAGATACAATCCTGTAGACAGATGCTAGTGACACTTACTGGGGTGCCATTATGATCGAATCACATGATGGTTTTAAAGATATATGTGGATACGCTAGTGGACAATTCAAACTTGCTGAACAACACTACCACTAAGTCTATAAAGAGATTCTTGTAGTCAAATATGGAATCAAGAAATTTGAGCTCCATCTTATTGGCCACCATTTCGCCGTCATGATGGATAGCTCTTCATTCCCAAGGATATTAGACTTCAAGAACAAGGTGCTTCCTAAGCCATAACTTTTGCACCTAAAGGACTGGTTTTCTAAAAATAAATTCAAAGTTTAGCACATTAAAGGGAAAAACAATCTCATCCCTGACCTCCTCTCAAAACCAAGGCCAATTCACCTTATTAACTCCATTTTTACCCTGCCATTTATTTTTATGGCTAGCTCATCAAACCTGCCTAGCTTTCTCGTTCCTCCTCCAGACAGCTTTCTGCCTGGAAGCTCACCTTCCATGACCCCTGTAGAACTCCAAACCTATGCCAGAAACCACTTATTTCATTTTCAGAGTGCAACAGATGTCCTCAGAAGTATCATTCCTCCTGCTTCTTATTTCCAGCCAAATTACCCCTTTCTCACCTGCATTAGCCTTCATCCTAAAACGGACATGCTCCTTGAAGAACTCTGGTTTCTCTAGTTCTTGACCACCCTGTATTCTGTAGCCATTGCATTTTCCACCTTGGGTCTTTTTTACTATGTCCAAAACCACACAGCTAGGACGTTGCTCTCAAGATTCCTAGAGTGGTTTCAGCCTTTATCAACTTGGGCTTACACACTCAGAAGACTCATAGACTCCCATGGTATTGAAGACAGGCCTCCAGCCCAACAAAATACAGTCCAGTCCATTTTCATTTTCCATCAGCCTTTTTCCAAAAGACCTGATGGTCTGCTTTGGTTACAGAACCACAATTATAAGTGGCGCACTTTTGAAGGAACTATTATTAATAAGGACCACATGGGACCTCTAAGATGCCAGTTGGCACACTACTTGTGTGAAATCAATAATTACATACTAACCTTGGATACTTCAGTCACATGCACTTCCCTAGGCAACAGCCCTACTAACTAGTCCAATCCTATCTTTCAAGACTCACAAAACCCAATGGATATTGAAGCACGTGAAGCTATAGCAAGCGCTGCCTCTACCTCATCTAAAGAAAGAGAGCCCTGGTATCACGGCTTTTATGGTGATGTTGACTCTGACAGCTCAAACTATAGGAACTATAACCTATCCAAATCCTCATAAAGCTATATCTGCCTATGAACTTTGTCACTGTTAGCTGGTCCCTCCACTAAGTGTGTCGGTGTATTATTTAAAGTGTGTTGCTTTATTCAAAGTTTGTAATCAGCTTTCTTTTTAAAAGCTTGTCTGTTTAAATATTCTTATTTTTCATATTCTTAAGGTTTTTCCTCTATATAAGGGAACCTCCTTCAGTTGTAAAAGACAATCTTAGAAAAAACAAAATCTGGTGTGTTTCTCTATGACTTTCTGAGTTCCTCTCTTCTCTTCTGAAACTCCAAGAATGTATGCTATTTCCTATAACTCAGTTGCACTTATGCTCTACACTCGCCTCATGTGAGGATCTTGTGTATCAGAAATGTATATGTTTTGATCTAGTAAGCAATGGTTCTCATATTGTATGTTGTATATAAGGACAAAAGGGCCTACAACCTGAGAGTATCTTAGAGTGGGAAGAGGCATTGGGCATGAGTATAAGTATACATTATATGGTATGAGGCGTCGGACCCATATTTGTTTGAGTTGTTTATTATAAAGAGAAGCATCTCCAAGAAACTCATTAAAAATATTATTTACAGCAGCAAGAGGAGTAAGGTGGTAGAACTGCAAAAGGTGATATTCTCCTATAGAGGAGAACCAATCTTGCAATGTTCCTACAGTTTCCTTGGTTTCATTGTCCATTCTTCCAGAAAGATATTCACGGCCCATCTCAGTTGTTGGTTTCCTTGACACTGGTGCTCACAAAAGCATGATGAACCCAGCCATTTTACCTCTAGAAGAATGGCTTCCCCATTCATAGGGGTGGCCACATTTCAGGAACCGCCGATTACAATTCTTGAATCATCGGTTCAAGTTCAATGAAATCATGAACCTAAATCAAACCGTCATGGGATAGTTTGGAAGAAAGTTCCTGAACCACCAGTTTCTGTTCGAGTCACAGTTTAAAATGGTTTAAAAGACGCTTCGAAAAATAACGGTTTAAGACCGTTTGGAGGACGGTTTAGGGGCAGTTTACGAGTGACTTAAAGGAAAAAAAATTAGAGGAAAATTTTATTAATTTAGAATTTAAGTTATATTTGTAAAAATATTTTAATTTTTCTTAGAAATCTTTCAATCAAAATAAAATAAGAAAAAAAAGAATGAAAATGACTTATTTTAAGAAAAATTTAATAAGTAAATACTTGAACTTATTAAAAAAACTAGAGATGAAATTAATTTAAAAAAAATTAGAAAAGGTGTATGAACTTAATTTTACCTATGTATTCCTTTAGAATTTAAGAGAATTAAAATTTTCAGTTATAAGTTGAGAGAAGGGAGATTGAGGTGGTTTGGTCATGTGAAGAGTAGTCATACGAAAGCTCCAATTAGACAAGTAGAGCATATTAGGTTAGAGGATAGAAAGAAAAGAAGAGGTAGACCTAAATTGACTTGGGGGAGAGTAGTACAATATGACCTAGAAGCATTACATATTTATGAGGATTTAACCCAAAACCGTTTAGAGTGGAGAAAGAGAATCCATATAGCCGACCCCAATAAATTTTTGGGATAAAAGCTTAGTTAAATTGAGTATTACTTGCCCTTTTTTAAAAAATTATATGATAATTGATAATTAAAAAAGTATAAAAGAAAAAAAATTAAAATATAGGGTATTAAAAATTTTATTGAAGATATAAAATAATAATAGAGTAATTGAGATAGTATTAAAAATTTCAGTGAGCATATAAAATAATAAAGTAGGGGAATTGTGACAGTACTAAGAATTAAAAGGAGTGTAGAAAATAATTATTTAGAAAATTTGAGAGAAATTGAAAGAGTATTAAGAATTAAAGAGAGTGTAGAGAATAAATGTATTGAGAATTAATGATATATATATATATATATATATATATATAAATGAATTAGGAGTGGAGTGAGGTATTTATTAAATTTTTTTGTATTTCAGAACTGTTGATTTACGATTTCTAAAAAATATGAACCTGAACGAAACCGTAGAAGGACGGTTTCGGTCCGGTTCGAAGCCAGTTCCAATTTTGATCTGTTTCGATCCGGTTTTGACCAGTTTGGTTCCTGTTCGAAACCGGACTGTGGCCACCGCTACCTATTCATAATATTTCAAAGCTGCAGAAGGCAAAGTTTACAAGACGACCCATTGAAATATAGTTTTTCTCCAATTACACAATATGGACCAAAATTATTAGTTCAGATCTACCTGACAAAGACATTCTTATTAGGTTTGATATATATCAAAAGGCTCAACACTTGAGGATTTTACCGATAATAAACAACTCAGACAAATATGGGTCCGGGAGCCTCATTCCATATACTGTATACTTATAATCATGCCCAATGCCTCTTCCCACTCTTAGATACTCTCAGGCTATAGGCCCTTTTGTCCTCATATATAGCATACAGTATGAGAACCATAGCTTACTGGATCAAAACAGATGCATTTCTGATACACAAGATCCTCACATGAGGTGAGTGTAGAGCATAAGTGCAATTGAGTTACAGGAAATAGCATACATTCTTAGAGTTTCAGAAGAGAAAAGAGGAACTCAGAAAGCCATAGAGAAACACACTAGATTTTATTTTTTCTAAGATTGTCTTTTACAACTGAAGGAGGTTCCCTTATATAGAGGGGAAACCTTAAGAACACGATAAATAAGAATAATTAAACAGACAAGCTTTCAAAAAGAAAGCTGATTACAAACTTTGAATAAAGCAACACACTTTAAATAATACACCAACACACTTAGTGGAGGGACCAGCTAACAGTGGTAAAGTTCATGGGCATATATAGCTTTATGGGGATCTGGACAGGTTATAGTTCCTATAGTCTGAGTTGTCAGAGTCAACATCACCATAAAAGCCATGATACCAGGGCTCTCTTTCTTCAGATGAGGTGGGGGCAGCGCTTGCTATAGCTTCACGTGCTTTAACATCCATTGGGTCCTGTGAGTCTTGAAAGACAGGATTGGACCAGTCAGTGGGGCTGTTGCCTATGGAAGTGCATGTGACTGAAGTTTCCAAGGCTGGTCTGTAATTATTGATGTCACACAAGTAGTGTGCCAACTGGCATCTCAAAGGTCCCATGTGGTCCTTATCAATAATGGTTCCTTCAAAAGTGCGCCACTCATAATTGTGGTTTTGTGACCAAAGTAGGCCATCAGTTCTTTTGGAAAAAGGCTGATGGAAAATGAAAATGGACTGGACTGTGTTTTGTTAGGCTAGAGGCCTGTCTTCAATACCATGGAAGTCTATGAGTCTTCTGAATGTGCAAGCCCAAGTTGATAAAGGCTGAAATCATTATAGGAATCTTGAGAGCAACTTCTTAGATGTGTGGTTTTGGATATAGTTAAAAAGACCCAGAGAAACCAGAGTTCTTCAAAGAGCATGTCCATTTCAGGATGAAGGCTAATGCAGGTGAGAAAGGGGTAATCTGGCTAGAAATAAGAAGCAAGAGGAATGATATTTCTGGGGATATTTCTTGCACTCTGAAAATGAAATAGGTGGTTTCTGGCATAGGCTTAGAGTTCTGCAGGTGTAATGGAAGGTGAGCTTCCCAGTGAAAAGCTGTCTAGAGGAGGAACGAAAAAGTTAGGAGGGTTTGATGAGCTAGCCATAAAAATAAGTGGTAGGGTAAATATGGAGTTAATAAGGTGAACTAGCCTTGGTCTTGAGAGGAGGTCAGAGATGAGATTGTTTTCCCTTTAATGTGCTGAACTTTGAATTTATTTTTAGAAAATCAGTCCTTTAGGCACAAAAATTATAGGTCAGGAAGCGCCTTGTTCTTGAAGTCTAATATCCTTAGGAATGAAGAGCTGTCCATCATGACGGTGAAGTGGTGGCCAATAAGATGGAGCTCGAATTTCTTGATTCCATATTTGACTGCAAGAATCTCTTTATAGACTGAGTGGTAGTATTGTTAAGCAAGTTTGAATTATCCACTAGCATATCCCCAATGAGTGTCACTAGCATCTGTCTACAAGATTTTGTCTCCATTATCAGGAATATAGAAAGGTGAAGGATTTTATGCCTCTGCTTTAAGTACTTTAATATTTGTTGTTTGTTCTGGTCCCCAAGGTGGGGCATTCTTTCTCAACATCTTTGAAAGTTGACTGGTGTGGACTGAGACATGTGGCAAGAACCGACGGATATAGTTGACTATACCCAGAAACTGTTGTAACTGTTTATGAGTCAGATTCTTGTCAAGAAACTTGAGGAGCTCAATAGCTATGTGTGGATCAGGCTGGTATTTTCCATTTTTGAAATGTATACCCATAAACTCAATTTCAGTGCGGGCTAAATAACTTTTCTTTTTAAAGAGCATTATTCCATGGGCTTAGACAATGGAATGGAATTGAGCCAGTAATTGTTTATGGCTGTGGATGTCTTTTGAGAAGAGAAGAATGTCATCAATGTAAATTAGGATGGAGTGTAGGATGGGCTCAAAAATAAGGATCGTGGCCTTTTGGAATAATGAAAGAGCTATTTTGAGGCCAAAAGGCATTACAGTCCATTGATATTGGGCTGTAGGGATACAAAAGGCAGTTTTGGGCCTATCTGAGGGGTGGATGCCAAGTTGCCGAAATCCAGCTTTTAAATCAAACTTGGAAAATATGTGAGCTTCATGAAGTTGGGTAAAAAGGACATCAGTCTTGAGTAATGGAAATTTATCATCTTGAAGGAAGTGGTTAAGGGGTTTGAAGTCAATGACTAGCCTCTTTTTGTTTCGGAGCCTTTCTGATCTTTTTTCAACATAAAAGGCCTGGCAAACCCAAGGTGAGCTTATGGGCTCGATTAGGCCTTGCTTGCATTCTTCTTGGGCTAAGGCTAAGTCAGAGGGAGTCATTCCTGGGTGTGAAGCTTTGGTGGGGTTAACATCTTCATTTAATTTGAAAGGTAGGTGGATGAAGAAGTCTTGGTTTTTCCTAAGAGGATGAGGATGGAGAAAGTCATCATGTGAGTCTACACACAAAGGAATGAGAGATTCTTTCTGTTCTTGAAAGTCTGGAGGAGCTTCCATCAATGAGAACAACTTGGGAACAGTGGTGAAAGGTTTGAAATGTCTCTTGTATTTTTAGCTTATCAGCAAAATCCTCAAGTGTTGAGCCTTTTGATATATATCAAACCTAATAAGAATATCTTTGTCAGGTAAATCTAAACCAATGATTTTGGTCCATACTATGTAGTTGGGGAAAAACTGTATTCCAATGGGTCGTCTTGAAATTAGGCTGGTTTTGAACACTTTGCCATCTTTAGCTTTGAAATATTCTAAATGGGGAAGCTATTCTTCTGGAGGTAAAATGGCTAGGTTCATCATGCTTTTGTGAGCACCAGTGTTAAGAAAACCAACAACTGAGATGGGCCGAGAATATCTTTCTGGAAGAATGGACAATGAAACCAAGGGAACAGAAATTGTTTGGTGGGTTCCTTGTTGTATTTGGGCTTGTTGGGCCAAATGAAGGCCAAAGTATGGACTTTCATCAGAACTTGAGTCTAAGTCTGAAGTTGAGACTTATGTGTCAAGTCTCTCTAATGCAGACTGTTTCATCATTGAGCTCTTTTTGTTCAGAGAACAAGGATTCAACATCATGATTATCGTCATCAAAGGGGCAGAATTGTTGAATATGTTGGATGAGCTTGACAACCTTGTTTGGGTTTTTTGGATAGTTTTTTGCATAGTGGCCTTTGTTGCCGCATATGTAACAACGATCAGATTTGGAGGCGGGTTTCCTGCGAGTTCTTCTTTTGAAAAATCTGACCTTCTGTCTATGTTTCCTTGGAAAAGATGACTTGGAGGAGTGCCACTGTTTTTTATAGAACTTCTTATGATGTTTTTTCTTCTTCGTTTTACATTCACAATTTCTGTTTTTACACTTGATTGACAAGTGAGATTTCTGGTAGAAATGTTTGAGTGTCATGCTATTATCAATAATGTCTCTAAAGATCTTTTGCTGGTCACACATTTTCTCTAGACAAGCTAGCACGAGTTGATGGATTTCTCTAATAGAGATTGTATTGAAATCTCTTCTGGTAACCATGATGGAGCGGTGGAGTTCTGGTTGTAATTGCTTTGGAAGAGAAGCAATGTAGGTGTGATGTAGATTGACATCATTATAACCATTGAGCAAATAATAGCATTGCACTATTCTCTAATAGTGTCTTTCTATATCTGTTCTTTTGAGGGAGCAATAATGCATGTCTAAGAACTCTTGTCTGAGTTGTTTATTGTAAAAAGAAGCATCTCCAAGAAACTCATTAAAAATAGCATTTACAGTAGCAAGAGGAGTAAGGTGGTAGAACTACAAAAGGTGATATTCTCCTACAGAGGAGAACTAATCTTGCAATGTTCCAACAGTTCTTGACACAAATTCTCGAAGGACAGCATGGGAATCAACATCAGTACGAAGAACTTGGTGTTAATCCAAGCTTTAAACTCTGCAATCCGAGTACGCCATTGAGAAGGTGGTACATCATCCAAAGTGAATCAAGGTCCTGCAGCAGGTCTGGAGGATTGCTGTGAGTTAGGTGGTGCAAATGACAATTCTTCTACATCATCATTTGGAACCTCAACATGAGGGGCACTAGCAGTAGTTTCTGCTAGTGGTGGAGGTTCTATGGCACCAGTAGTACCAGTTTCAGAGGTAGTGGGGGCAGTAAGATATGCCATAAGCAAACCAGTGAGGTCTGTCAATTGTTCTGTTTCATCATAATCAGAAGAATCATACGCATCAGAATCATCTGAAGATGGTTGTTCAGCTAGTATAATAGGTAGTTGAGGTGGTAAAGCAGGAGTATGCTAGGAAAGCATATGTTGTGGTGGAGGTGGTGGAACAGAGCTCATAGGAGCTTTGCCTTTAGCTGGGTCTCTAGGTAGAGATTCATTAGAAGATGAGTTAGTCAGCTCTGGGTGAAAAGGTCGTGGCTGAGATGTATGGGGAATTGGTTTAGATAGGAAAGGAGAGGGAAAATATGTGGATGGTGGTGGTTCTATATAAATAGGTGTAAAAGGAGAGTAGGATGGAGTAGGAGTGGCTATAAATGAATTTTGGTTTTTTGCAAAAGCAAATGGACTATAGGTTGTTGGTTATTGATGTTCTGATGGTCGATGCATATCAGCTTCTATCTAGGTAATTTGTTTCTTTAGCCTTCTGATTTCTGCTTCCTTTAGATTGAATTCAGGCCCGAACCTTCTCTGTTGGATCATAGTGCGAAGATCCTTATCAAGATGGTAGATCTTTGACTGAAGATCTTTGTACATATTTTCAATATATATTGAGAAAGAATCAACCTTCTTCTCAATGGTATGTGAGTGCGACAGAACTCAGTCAATCTTAGAATTAAGCCTTTGGAGTGTTTGGTTTTGAGCAGTGGCATTTTTTGTATGCCAATTGAGAACTTCTTCAGCTTGAGTTAAAGAACCAGGGTGTCCTTCAGGAGTGATCTTGGTAGGTTGGACAAAGGGTCTAAGGGAGACACCAGAGTTTTTATCTATCTGTTGAGAGAGAGGTGGAAAGTATGTTTCATAAGAGGATGGCGAGAGAATCATGCAAGGAGAAACCATTGGTATGGCAGGAGGTGGTATAGAAGGTGAACACTTTACTGGATAAGGAGGAGGATAGCCTTCTTTCCTTAGAATTTCTAAGGCCAAGTCATAAATGGGTAAAGGCTTTTGTCTCCTCATGGATTCCTACCCAAGGTTTGTCAACTGGGTCATCCTTATGATGAGATGAATGGCAAGATAGAGATCGGCAGCACATTTTCTTTACCTTGGTTAATTTCCTCTACTTTTTATCAGACAATGGGTGTCCATATTCATTCTCCCAGTAATCTTTATTACAGTCACAATCGTCATCACATAATCCTGATCCTGGGAGATCCTAGGGACAGTGGCCATTGATCCTCATAGGATAGACATGATGACTATCTGCAGTGACTGCTTTAATAGGATACCATGTTTCTTCTTTAGGGAGTGGACTGATCATTATTGACTAAAAGATAGGCAGAGAACTTGTAGAATGTCTGGCTGGCTAAAATGTGGTCTGAATAGTCCCATCAGGTTATCTTAGAAAATACAACTCTGTAAGCTAAGAAGTAGTATGGATCTTCTCATAGTTTGTAAGCTAGGTTTTTGGAATAAGCTGCTCTAGCTCTGATCTGGAAATCTGTCGTGGAATCTGAACTATTGTAGGAGTCTGTTCAGTATCTGAGAGGATGAGCAAGGCATCTGAAGAGACTGAAGCCTGAGCGAGATCAATTGCATGATCTTGTTGTCTATAGATGATCTAGTGATGGAGGGTGTCCATCATGGAAGAGGTTACCTGTTCTGCACCAGTGATCTATACTTGTACTTTTAAGGCAGTATAAAGATTTGGGTCTCTCAGGGACATATTATAATTGGGGAAAAAAGTGAGAACTGTACTTTTAGTATGAAATGTTGTAAGGCAAGTGCCTATGACAGCATGCTCATATTGTAAGAAACAAGTTTCTAAAAGAGAGACTCAAGTAGTGATTGGGAGTCCTCATCTTCCATGTAAGGTTAGAATCAACCTTATTGCTCTAAAATGAAGGTGAAAGAATCCTTCATTCTTCCATTTAGGCACAAGAGGAGGAGGTATCTCCAGAGTTACATACTATTCTGAAGATGTGACATGTAGACTGCACTGGTCCATGCAAGATGCCTGGACATATTCTTTGGTTAGAGACCTTCTGGAGTTCAAAATAGACCTAATCCCCCTTGTGAGAGAATTAGATCTTCTATAAATATTATAGGGGCTGAGAAGAGATAGGAGAGATTCTCCTATTTGAGCGCCTTCTGGTAGAGTGGATATCTCAACAAGATTATCTATTCTGGAAGAAAGAGTTCTGCGAATAGGTGAAGAGAAAGAAAGAGAAGAGGAAAGATTGACTATATCTGAAGGGGTAGGTATTTGTAGAACAGTTTCTGTAGAAGGAGTAAGTGTTTGGCAACTCATGGTGATGAAGATTCTCTTTCTACTATTCCTTGAAGTATATACTATTTAATGTAACCCAGGCTCTGATACCAATATGGGTTCGGGAGCCTCATATCATATACTGTATACTTGTACTCATGCCCAATGCCTCTTCCCACTCTTAGGTACTCTCAGGCTACTGGCCCTTTTACCCTCATCTACAGTATATGGTATGAGGCTCCTGGACCCATATTGAGGGAGTAACAACGCATATCAAAGAACTCTTGTCTAAGTTGTTTATTGTAAAGAGAAGCATCTCCAAGAAACTCATTAAAAATAGCATTTACAACAGCAAGAGGAGTAAGGTGGTAGAACTGCAAAAGGTGATTGGGGAAAAAAGTGAGAACTATACTTCCAGCATGAAGTGTTGTAAGGCAAGTGCCAGAGACAGAGGTCTCAGTTTACACAGAGAGGAGGACAGTCCAGAGCATCAGTTGGAAGTTCTCGAGGCACCATAGTAAAGGGATTAACCTCCATACCGTTATGCACCTACTGTGAGAGGAGGCACCGAGGAGAGTGCCAGTTTTTGACAAGGGGATGCTTCCGATGTGGAGCTACTGATCATTTTCTACGGGATTGTCCCCATAGGAGTGCTCCCACTGCCCCACCACTGACTGAGAGATCTGCCCCTGCAGCTCAGAGGGGTAGAAGACCTATGAGGCCAGAGGCGACAGGAACAGCACAGAAACCCGCTTCTGAGACCATTTGAGTGACCCGAGGCCCGAGTAGCACCTCGTGTATATGTTATGAGTGCACAGGAGGAGCCAGAGACGACAGATGTTGTCAAAGGTGTACTTTCTCTTTATAATCCTTTAGTATATGTCATAATAGACCCTGTAAATAAGATGAGAGAAGATAGGTACAGAATTAGTTGAGAATAAGAATGTAAAACCAGAACTAGTAAAACAGACTAAAGAGATAGCAGTGCCTTGATTATTTACATCGAGTAAATTTCGATGATGAAATTTTTAGTAGAGGGAGAAAATTGTAACGCCCTCACTTTAGGTAGTCCGTACATTCTACTGTTCCGGCGACTAACATATGTCCGGATAACTAGGATGATTGGAACTACACTTCAACTAGAGTGAGGAGTCATAAATAACTCAAATAATAATAAGAAAAATTTAGAAAAAAATTTAAAAATGAAATACAATAAAATTAAGTGAGCCGATGCTTCGGCGATGGGTGACCTAACGAGAAGTAGCGGTGAAGACAGCTAGTAACCCTAAACCCAAGGAGAACACTATGAAATAATTTCTGGGATGCCAGAGAATAGTTATATTGCCCTAGATAGCATTAGAATGCCAAGAAAATGTTTAGAAAAATTTTTAAATCGGTACAGACAATTTTAGCTCGTTTAGCTAAATGGAGAGTATTTTGGTCATTGCGCCTTCAGAGACGATTTTTGGCTAACTTGTCCAATTAAGTAAATAAATTATATGACATAAAATATGAATAAATATTTTGAAAAAAATTAATGAAAAAATAGAAAAAGAAAAGAAATGAAAGAAAAGAAAATTTTACATTTATGACATGAGCTTATATGATGTCATAATGACATCATAAAAAGAGAAAACCAATGGGAAATTAACACACCATTAAAAGGGATAAGAGTTTAAATGGAGAAAAATTTCATTAAAAATTCAATTTTTCTTTTTCTTTTCCAAGAATGGCCGAACCATTGCTTTTCCTTTCCTCCATTAATACTCTTCCTCCAAGCTTCAAATCTTACCAATTCTCACCATGAAATTTCCTAGTTTCTTCATTAAAACTTAATTTTATACCTTAGAGAGTTTATTAGTAGTAACAAGAAGCAAAGAATTTGGAGTTTTATAAGCTTGGATACCTCTTGAACAAGGATAGGGCTATAATCATCCTACTTCTTTCCTTTAAGTGTTATAAGCATGCTAAATCAAGTTAGTATGACATGAAATTGAAGAAAATATAAAGTATATGGGAACTTAAATTTTCGACAGCTATGAGGGTTGTATGAAATTGATGACTTTAATGGTTTCAAATTAGTTAGTGAGGACTTGTGATGAGATTGTATATGTTAGAAATCAAAGTGAATAAGAATTTCATGTGTTGTGAACCTTGAGTTAGGGTTTTGGACCCAACTATTTAGGGATTTTGTGAAATTGTTTGAAATTGACCAAATTGAGATTGCTTGATGATGTTTAGAAGTGCTATAAATGACAAATTGTAGTTTGGGAGTAAGGAGGAATGAATATTGGGAGTGCTTCTCTTATGCAGGAATTCGGACCTATGAATCCAGTGTATTATTTGAGTTATAACTGAAGTTGTATGACTCCAATTGGTGTGAGACTACTTGGAGGTAAAACTAGACTCAAAATACCCCATTTTTTATGAAAAAATGCTGCCCAAATTCTGTCAAAATCTTAGTCAATATACTGTCCCAATCTGGATATCCAAACATTGAATCCAAAGAAATGACCAAATAAACAGTAAGTGTTCATTTGGCCATAACTCCCTCTAGACAGATCCAAATGACCTGAATTTTATACCATTGGAAAGATTAGACATAGGACTACACTTTGATTGAGAACACCAAGCCCATAAATGCCTCTAACCAAATGAAATTACCGACCAAAGTTAGGTCACCAAACTGACCAGAATCAATTCTGCCCAGAATTTCCTGGACATAGACCACCCGACCAGTTTTGACAAACTGGCCATAACTTGGTCTATAAAAATCCAAATGTAATGAAACCAATGGAAAATTTTTATAAGACATAGGTTTACAATATTGGTCTTTTGACCAAAACCTAAAACCCAAAGGAACTAGGTCAAATGGTTAGAAGAAGTTAAGACATCAAAATCTAGAGTTTGACCAAATTATGCTTGACCTCAGAATAGTGTTTATAGTATATCTTCCACTTAGAAACTCCAATTAGGATGAGTCATACTGATCTGGAACCCTAAGAAACAAGAATCCAACTTTGTTTTATACATGGTCTTCAAACTATGAACATAAGAACCCTAAAATAAAAGTCAAAGTTACTGACCTGAACTGGACTCTGAGGACATAGGGTACCTGAGTCCAGGCCAATGATTTGGCCATAACTAATTCCACAAAATTTTAAAAATTGTAATTAAAATTTTTGAGGGACCATAAGACGTAGGGTAATAACTTTTATGAAGAATATTAGGCCTAAAAATGATTGTAACATATCTAATTAATTAGACAAAGACAGACTCCAAAATTTGCCTAATTCTGGACCCAGAAAGAGACAGTGAGCCAGTTATAGTTATTTAACCATAACTTGAGTTCTAAAACTCCAATTAATATGATTCAAAAAGAAAAACAAATACAAGACATAGAGGAACAAATTCTATAAAGGGAGTGTGGCCAAACAGTGGCCACATCCTGATTAATTTGCCATATAAAAACAATGCATCAAATCTGGACCTAAAGAAAGGTCCATAAAATAACTAGGCATTTGAGATGAAATGAATTAGAATAAATTATTAAGCATAAAAATAATATGAATTAATGAAATTATAAATACTTAATAATACTATTCTGCCCAAAGTATGCCTAAACTCATTTATATAGCATGGATCGATTGGTATACCAATTAGGGACTACAGATTGCAGTGCTGCCCACATGAATGATAATTGACAGACAACATATGTCTAACATGATTGTTCTACTGGCTTTATGCCTTCTCGATGACCATAGTGCATATTATTATTATTATTGGCTTATGCTTGCCCGCTAGCCTAGTGCCTGACATGACTGTTGTATACTGGGTAGACATACGGATGTCTAACTAATATACTTCCTTGTATCTAGTCTTTATAGTTTGTCATAGGTTACTTGGATACAGATAAAAGACTAAGCCCTAAATATAAATAAGTACATGAGAAAATCATAAATATAAATTTTATAAGACTGAATGTAAGGTATATGTACAAAAAAGATCCCTATTAGCTTATTTACTTCCAAAGTTCAAGAAAACATGTAAAAGATTTTAAATACATAAAAATTGATATTTATTTATAAGGTTATACGTGAAATAATTATTTTAAATTGTTTAGTTATTTTTCCTTATTTATGCACCACTAAGCATTATGCGTAGCGCGTTGGTTCTTACCACGAGTAGGTACTGGAGAGCAGCAGTAGTAGTAGTGCTAAGACCGGATTTGGACCAGATTTGCTAAAGTGTGGGTTGTCACCTCATCAGTTGTTTTGGTAGGGCTCATGTACATATTATATTTTGCATTTTGGTATTGTATGTAATTAAATGATGTAAATAATTTTAGATTGTATATAAATTGTAGATATTGTACTTGACTCTATATGAAGAAATGAGTTATTCTATTTTCTTGAAAAATTGATATGAGCATGAGGAATAATATGATGAATGAATAGATGTAAATGATATAAATTATTTTAACAGATAACATGAAACCTACCATGCACTAATAAAACAGAGGGGACTCTGTTTGGATCTCCATAAAAATGAAATGAGATAAAAAAAAAAGTTATACATGGAATATTATAAATAAAAGAGACATTAAAATTAATATTATATACGACAGGACAGGATAGAGTGCTCCGACAGCACAACTTACTCGACTACACTGTAAATCAAGTAAGAAGTGTTACAGTGCCCATAAATTACAAAATTTTTAATTTATTTTTATTGGCCGATCAACTTATTTAAAGGTTATTAAAATAGTTAATCATAACTAATTATTCCCTCTACTATAGGGACAGTTACACAAGTTCAAAAATTATGCAAGATTAAGCTATTCTACTTTGACTAGTGTTCATGCAAGTTATGAGAATAAGAAATTATATTATTTTTGTGATATATTAAATGTTGTATCAATAAATTTTATTAAATATAAATTTATATTCTATTTTTCTCTTTTAATTTTTGATAACTTTCTTTTTTAAATGTAAATGAATCTTCGAAATAAGATTATTATGTTAAATAACGTAAATACAATTATAAATTTATTATTTATGTTATAGAAGTACATTAATAATATTTTAAAAAATAAATGTAAATAAATTTTCAATTTTACATTTATTTCAAACATTATTGTATAGAATTTAATTTAAATATATATTTTAAATTTTAACATATTAAATATAAAAATTTAAAAATAAATTATACATTTTAAATTCTAATATACCAATAGAACGAAACGGTCTCTTTTCACGTTACTTGAAGTCGTCTAGCAGTGCTTAACGCTTGTCGATGAACAATTTATCCAAAGAAACGACAAGACGTTTGACCAGTGCACACAAACTCGCTGAAGACCTCCGGAACATTCACGAGACGCCGTCAGAAGCAGAGACCAAATACTATACCATCGTCAGCGGCTAGCAGCACCTAGCGTGTAGCGAAGTAAACAGAACCATGGCGACGCAACCACCCTCAGATCCCAACGCCGACCCTTTCACCTCCATCTTCTCTCAAACTCACTCCCGTATCCCAGATGACACCGTTTTTTTCGCAATCTTTCCAGACTCCTCTCTCTCCAATTCCTTCTATTCTTCTTCTTCTCCTTCCCTTGCTCTCCAATCCCTTCATCTCGAAATCCTTCACTTCCTCTCGCCGTCCTTTTATATCTGGCAACACGAACCCTTCTCTCTCTCCATCTCCTCTTTCTTATCTCCTTCTTGCCTCTGCTCCTCCAAGTCTCCTCTCCCCCACCTCCATGGCAAGCTTCGCTTTGGCGATAACATCGAGGACGAATGGTTCACCGTCTTCCTGCTCTTCCTTATTTCCCGCCAATTCCCTTCCCTTTCCATACGCGTATGGGACAACGACGGCGAATTCCTCCTTATTGAAGCTGCTTTTCACCTCCCTCGATGGATTAATCCCGAGAACAGTGGAAACCGCGTTTTTATTCGCGGTGGCGAGCTCCATATTGTTCCCAAAAGCCGGTTGTCTAATCCGAACTTAATCGATTCGTTGAAATTTTTGACTTACTATGAAAGCGAATCGCGAGCGGCGGACTCTATTCAAAAAGCGGTGAAGAGCCGAATTTCGGATTATCCGGAAAGAGCGAGACGAAATATCCATCAGGTTCGGGTTAGGGTTCCAACATCAGTGGCACAGGTTCTCAAGCACGAGCCTTGTTTGATCTCTTTAGCAGTGGAGGGATTTTACGACAGAGATATTGATACAATGAAGTACGCAGCGAAAATGGAGAAGTTTCTGAGCAGAGGGAGGGAGGAAGAACTGGTTCGCATGGTGGTTAAGATGTCTAGGGCTATGTATGCGCAGTTAATGCAGCAGAAATTTCAGGCGCCCAAGTGCTATCCAATGCCGGTTAGAGGAGATGATGCCGGCGCATATTTGGAGGCAGAGTTGGGGATGAAGATTGTCTGTGGATTCGAGATGATGTATCAACTGAGGAGGAGGGAAGGAGAGGAAGGAAAAGGGAGTACGTGGAACAAGTACAAGGAGAGTTTGGAGAGAAGTGGGTACTTTGAAGGGTTGTTGCCGGGCTCAAAGGAGTACAAGAGGTTGATGGAGAAGGCTGAGGAGTATTACCGGAACAGTACTTTATTTACGAGGACCAGGTATTTTTTTTGAAAGTTTATATGAATTTTGTTTGTGCTCTTCCCTGCCGCCCTACCCTTTCTGTGAAAGTTGTCTGAATGACATGCTTTAGTTAGTCTAATGGAACGTCGACTTAGAAAACCTGGCCGGGGTGCTAGGGTCATCGAGTATCATTTCTTGCTACACATTACAAGTAAATTCTATTGTGGAGCTGTATATGCTTCATTTGTGGAGGTAAATGCGAAGTGAGAATTTATTGGAGTTGGAAGAAATGCCATGCTTTCAAACTCACATTACATATACTTGCTTTCGGAATTTGCATCACTATTTAATGGCTATCAGTAAACCATTTTGTCGAGTATATTTAACATACATTGAATATATTTGGTGATCTTGTTTGGGTATTTTAGAACATAGGCTTGTTTCCTTGATTTTCCTTGTTAGGTAATTGTAGTGACCATGCTGTTATCGCAGTGAATTGATGAGTGCTCCAGTGAGACGAATTGATGAAATTCTTGCTATGCCACATTCAGCTGATGATTTCCAGAGTCAAGAGGTTCCTCCTTCTGATGATGATTCTTGGCTTTATGATGGAGAGAACGATCTGAATGCTGCCCTTCAAGAGAGGCAAAAAGAGATGGATCTCTATAATGCTAAACATAAAAAGAAACAGAAGTTGAAAGAGCCACAGGATGCTGGTCCTTCATCTGATGCAGACTTTGGTGATTTTGATCTTGGTGATATTGCAAAAACCATGCAAGCATTTGTGGACAAGATGTCAAGCTACAAGGGAGCAGAGGTTCCTGAAAACAGGTTTGTGCTTTATCAGTCCAGGCCAAGATTGGTACAAATTTACTCTTAAATTCTATTTTGGTTGTAAATCTTGATAATATATCTCTTTAACGAGAACTTGCAAAACGTCCCACTTGCAAGTTTGTTTGGGCCTGGCTGGACCAATATGAGTTCATTGTTATTTTAGCTTGAACTCCAACCTGCCCAAGCTTGATTTGGACCTAATTTGGTGACTCTAGAGACATGATTCTGATCTCACTGCACTGTGTAGATTTAGACTTTGCCAAGCCTGAACTTTCTTTTCTTACTCTCTTCCTTATTTTGGGTGTCCAAATAGGGTTATTGATCATGCAGAAGTGTTGATTAATGATAGAAAACCCTATTCTTAAGTATTCATCCATAAGCTTACTCTTTTAGATTGAGTGGTATTAACCCTATTCTTAAGTATTCATCCATAAGCTTACTCATTTAGATTGAGTGGTATTAGAGATTTTTTGACCAAAAAGTCCAGAATTTAAATCCTTGGGTCGCTGATGTTATTAATAAAAATTCAGCACAAGGTAGAAGTAGGGAGGCTAGGATTCAAATTCTGGACTTCTGTAATTTTATTATAGTCTATCCTCTGTAATTTGGTTCAAAGGTAGCACGTTTGAGGGACTTTTTATGGTTGTGTTTTCTTCTACGAAGCCGTTCTCCTGCCGGTACGTTGAAAATTAGATGATAGGATCAGGCGGCATTCTTTCTTGTGCTGCTGTTTGAATTTAATAGCTCTAATTTTTTTCTTCTAATTTGAATCAGTTTTTTTTTTCTGTTGTTTGAATTGAATAGTTATAAATTCTGCTTATTTGGAATAAACGTTTTCATTTTGAAAATTAGAATTATTACCAAGTCAACTAGCTGATTGTATAGCCTAGAATGTTTTGATTATAAAGTATTCACCTTTGTAGTACGGAAATGGAAATGTGGATATGCAGAAATGTGGAAACGGCCATGGGAACTGCATTTCAAATATATATATATATATATATATATATATATATATATATATATATATATTCAGCTCAATAAATTGTCAACTTTTACTTACGATTGGTGATTACCAAAACGGCAGCAGCTGGTGGTATTAACAGTACAAGAAGAGATCTTCTGCCTTGACCACATGTAACGATGAAGCCACATGTGGTCAACCTTAACCTCATTTCCTTCCACTTACCCATCTAACGTCACCTCGTAGCTCATTCTCTGCATCCACAAAGTTAAACTCCAATTACTTCCTCAATTTGATTTACCCTTTGCCTACAATGAGTCGCAAGAGGGATAAACCCTACTTCTCTTGCCACGACTGTGCTCCCTACCCAAAACGGCATCGCCCTCTGCCGCCAACACAGCCCACCGAAGAGAGTGACGACAAGCCAGTCGTGAAGCCACCTCTGCTGCCTGCTGTGGTGGTTATGGGTGTGCTACTGAATTCTTCGGTTCTTGACCTGAAGTCGAGGTTCGAGATCTATGGTTCAATTGTGCGCATCTGCATCATACGTGATGGCAGAGGTAATAAGCTTGCTTCTTTTTCTTCTCCTTCTCCTAAAGAGATGTGTTTCCTCTTAGGAAATGCGTGTCCACCTTTTGCAATTTCTGGACACGGCTGCTACACGTTTCTTTGCCATGCCCTGTTGTTTCCATGTTGGAAACTTTTCCGGAATGGGGAAACATTAGACAATGCTGTTTCCATGCTTCGTTGGTATTCACAGCCATATGTAAAATTTATCTTACGCAATGAAAATAAAGTGTAATGTTTTATGAGTGCATGTGACTAGATAAAAGTGGCATTACATTAGGTAGTCATAGGGTTGAGCAGAAATTGGTTTTAGCTAAAAAATAAACCGAAGTGATTTAATTCGGTTTTTTGGTAAATTGGTTCAATTTTGGTTATCATTGAAAAAATATTCAGTGGGTTCGGTTAGTTCATTAGAAAAACCGAACTAACCGAACCATGTCTTATGCTGTGTCGTTTTTGGCTGCCTATATATTAGAATCCCTGATTTTTTCACTCCCTCCCTCAGACCCCAAATTTATTTTCACGATTCGCTCCCCTTCCTTTGCAGTTACAAATTTTCACGCCTCCCTCAGACCTCAATTTTGTTTCACACCTCCGGATCTTAGTTCTATTTCACACCTCTTTGTCCTCTCATTCTCTTTTATTTCCCTCTTGCAGAGTTGTAGTTGCTTGTTCCCTTCTAGTTTACGACCCCCTCTTTGTCCTCGTTCTCCTCTCCCCCTGTTTCTCACAATTGCTTGCCTCCTAGACTCATTCTCCTGCTTCTGAATCTAAACCTTTTCCTCACTCCTCAAGTTTTCTGGTTCAAGGCATCAGCCTCCCTTGCTCTTCGTAGCTCCTGCATGTCCAAGTCCCTAACGAAGACAGTTCTCTCTCTCTCTCTCCATAGATATATCCATATGTAGGGTTTATGAAGTGAGCTATGCCTGGATTTATGTGATTGTGTAATGATTTAGTGAAATGCGATTGTGGATTTTAAATGAAATTTCTGTTATTTTGTGTAATTGTGTATCAAATTTGTGAATTTGTAGAAGAATCTGGAGAGTTGTTTAGATGGAATTGTAATTTGAGTTAATTGTTCTCTTCTTTTAATCTCTTTTGATTCTATTTTTGGTGACTTGTGTTGATGATGAATTATATTTGATTTCTTGAGATTGTACTTTGGCAATTGAGTATATGGAGAAATTTTGCTTCCGTAATTGTGGGGACACGGATGGCGTATAGAAATGTTCAACCGAACAGAATCAAACTGAATTTTTTTGATTCGGTTTGATTCAGTTTTACTGTATAGATTGGTTCGGTTCACAAAATTATCCTTTTTCGGTTATTGTGGCTTGGTTTGGCTCGAAACTGAAATGACCATTGCATAGCTCTGGTTAGTCACCAAAGGTCTGATCTCTTTAGTTGCTGATTGGCTCATTTCATTCATGATCACTGATTGGAGCTATGGCAATTCTTCTATAGCCATGGTGGTCATCTATTAGTAAACTGTTCTGAGTTAATATCCTTCTTTGTTTGGTAGTCTTGGTTAAGTTATTCTGAGAAGAAGGAGACATCAGCTTCCTTCTTTATCAGGCAAAATATTTGTTTTTCCTTTTCTTTATAGATATCAGTGAGATATCAGTGTGACAAGCCACTTATCTTTGTCTACTTTGTTACCTTTTAAAGGAATCTGAAAGAAGTGGACCTTGATGCGGATCGATTCTTTAAAGACATGGAATCAGTGATGAATCGTCATGGCCGTCAGGATAATGCTAGTGATGTTGAAACTGAAGAAGCATCCTCATCTGACATGGATTTTGGTAAGTCATTATTATTTCCTGTCTTTAGTTTATTAAATGCAGGATCACTAAAAACTTGAGAATCATTTAGTTCTCATTTACATTGGCTGCTTAATTTTCCATTGCAACTGAAGATTTAACTATGGTCTTTTTACAAATTTTAACAGATTTAGTGAGCTTTTCTGTGTTGGCATTATTTTGTTCATGGGCATCTATTCTTCAATTCCTATGTAGATGTTGCAATATAAGTAAAATATTCCTTATATATTAATGGATTTTCTCACTTGTTCTATTTCTCTCGCTTGCACAAAAATGCAAACTTTTGCGAACGCTTTTTTTTTTCCCCTCAAAATTCTGTAATTCAAATTCTGTAAGAGCAGTTGGTAGTAGGATGTTTAGATGGAAAAACTGATGTGTTTCTAAAGCTTATATAACAATTTTCAATGAAGCAATAGCTAAAACTGGACACATAAGAGCATGAGATGATGGTCAATTTGCACTCCCTGTTAGGATTATAAAATTTCCCCTTTTCTGCTGGAAGTTGAATTCTTTTCAAGAGGCTTCTTCAATGGAAGGGGTTTTTGTTTTTATTATATATATATATATATATATATATATATATATATATATATATATATGGGGGAGATAAGATGAGCACCCTCTATATTGCAAAAACTTCCTGCTTTAGCCTCAAGCTTAACTTACCATTGTGCCAAGACTCTCCCTCGTTTTTGACCTCCATACACTCCATAGAAAATGGTTGACATGTTAGTAGTTCTTTCTCTCTCTTTCTTGGTGTTCTAATTTATCGTTTTGTTGAAGAAGATGGTTGTGCATGGGAGGTTAATTAGGTTAGGGTCATATAACAATTGGTTGAGGTAAAAATATATGATTTGTGGTTTTGAGATTGTCAATTACCTACGTATCTTGCACATTGCCATCTTACTTTCACATTTGTTCATCTTATCAAACACATACTATACACATAAGAAGTGCATGGATGTTTCCTCATTTTCTATTTTTGTTCTTGTACTTACACTATCAATATCTGCAGATGAATCTGAAGATGGGAGTGATATTATGGAACCCTCTGCGGATAATGAGGATGGAGAGGACACTTTCATGTGTAGCTATTCTGATGCTCTGAATGAGGAATTGAAGAACACCACCCTTGAAAAGAGCTTTGTCCGTGCAAATGATCACTCCAACAAAAATGAGGTAATTTTCTTCTCTTTTGCATGTAGAAGTATTTTGCTATTCCTATTCCATACCATGCCTTGTTATCAGAGATGCTTCGTCTTCTAGGAGGTCATCCAGCTTCTGAAAAAATTGCAATGTTTTAGTCTGTTGAAGTTCTATGAAAAATTTTAGTTTTGCTAATATCATTCTTTATGTAGGGCCATGCAACTGTTGGCATTAAGCTTGCATGGTTATTGGTGGGAGCAATATGTATGCATTTATGTTAACTGGCATTCCTTGTCCTATTATAATTTTATCAAATTTTGTGATGCATGGATTTATGCCAATGCAGGGGACATCGAGAGACATGGAAGAAGAATTCACTCCAGTGGATGTTGATGTTAACCTGGTGAAGAGTCTTCTTGATTCCTTTTCTTCCCAACAAGGACAAGCTGGTCCTGCGTCCAATCTGCTTGGGCTCATGGGTCTGCAGCTCCCACTGGATGGCAACAAAGGCAAATGAAACCATCACATTTAGACTTCGTTTTTCTGGTGCAATTGGGGGAAGGTTCATGATATTGACATTGTTAGATCACCCGCTTGCATTAACTTCTGAATCAACTGGATCTCTCGGGTATACTTTTGTTTGTTCACGAGTACGTAAATGGCGGCTACATCTATTGGGTATTCCAATATAGTTCTAATTATGATTTGGATTCATAAATATTGATTGTGCTTTTGCGATCAATTCTAGAGTGGACTGATATGGCTACAGATCAAAGAGGAGACTTCTTCTTTCTCTCCTTAATTTCAAAACTTAATTGAGCAGTCTCTTTTCAAATTTTGGCCATAGATGAGAGACGACTCTTACCTGGTCTTATTCAGACCTTGTTTTCCTTATATTCTAATCTTAATGAGTAGACTTTGAAAACAAATGAACATATAAGAACAAAGCTGAGTTATGGTGGTACTAAGTGCCTTCAAAATTGTGAGTATTCAAATTACTAAAGTCTTGTTTGGCATTTGAGTTTCATAGTCTGAAATTGTTTTTCTGAATAAAAATATCATTTTAGATGCTGTTGAAAAAAATAATTTAAAAAAAATTATTTTATTATTTTAATGATTTTATAATTAAAATTGATTAAATTTAATTTTTAATTATCTTTTAATACACTCTAACTAGTAAATTTAAAAAAGTAATTTTCTCAACAGTAATTTCAATAGCAATATAAAATAGGCTCTAAAAAGAAAAAAAAATTGCGTTAGTGTGATTATATTCTAATATTTTATTTAATTTAAATTTAATAGAATTTTGTAAAATATAAAGATATTTTAATTAAATTTTAAAAAATAAATTAAATAATTAATGTTAATAAAATATAAAAATCTGATAGTAATTTGCCCAATAAATTATGGGTTCTGGATAAAAAAAAAAAGTATTGGGAACAAGGTGGAAGCTTGCACTTGTGATATACAATAATAATAATAATAATAATAATGATAAAAATGATAATGTTTAAGGTGCAATTGCAATAATTTTGGAGTTGATTTAACTTTATTATAAAAAAATTGACAAGAAAAAAACACTGGAGATTCTTTCGTTAAGAATGGTTGAATACTCCATACGGTGGGGAGGAGTGGGACCCTTATAACCGATGCAGGGATCAGAGACCAAGCACGAAGTGCCTACTCGTAAAAAGCCAATGGAAATGGAACCTTGAGGCCTTGGCCATGGAAAAACAACGATTATATATATATATATATATATATTTTAAAAAAAAGTCAGAAAGTTAAAAAAAAAAGAAAATTGTTTTTATCTCTCCCTAATCTGTTTTCTATCAAAAAATCCAACGGTTTATATTATTTCAAAGAAAAATTATTACTTAATTTTTATATTTTAATAAAATTAATTATTTTTTATTTTTAAAAAATATATTATTTAATTTTTTTATTTTTTTTATAAATCATTTAATGTTTAAAAATAATTTTTTCCATTAATGAAATGACATAAAAAAATTATATTCTAGTTAATAAATTTAATATAAAAATTAAATAATAGTTTTTCCTTTGATTTGACTTGCGTTAGTCCTCTCAACAGAAAAACAAACAGAGCTTGTGAAAGACAGAGTCAATAGGAGCTCTCCTCTTTGATCAATATACTCATCATACTAGAGTCTTCTCTCTACAAACTAAAGAAAAACAAAAGACTTAACTGCACGACACCCTTAAATCAATAATCTTTCTGAATTTTAGCCGAGAAGAAGAAAAAGAAGAAGAAGAAGATGGCATCCAACACGATTGATTTGTTGAAGCAGGAACTTCCCGTCGAACAAGATTCTTTGCTTCTCAATGGCGATGTTAAGACCGGACTTGTTCTTGTTGATATCGTTAATGGTTTCTGTACCGTCGGCGCTGGCAATTTGGTATTCTTTTTTTAAAAAAAAATTTTACGTATAATGTTTGGTGCAGAGATCTTAATCTTGGTTGTTTGTTGGATTCTACAGGCCCCTAAACAGCCTGATAAGCAAATTTCTACGATGGTTGAGGAGTCGGTGAGGCTTGCTAGAGCTTTCTGTGACAAGAAATGGCCTGTTTTCGCTTTTCTTGATTCTCATCATCCTGATATTCCGGAGCACCCTTACCCTCCTCACTGTATTGCTGGAACTGATGAGGCAAGACTCGTTCCAGGTAAATGCTTCGCTTCTGTATTGACTTGAATGGTCTGTGGGTTTTCCTCTCTTATATTTGCTTTGTTTTCGTTTTTGCAATCTGCAGAATTGCAGTGGTTGGAGAATGAAGCTAACGTTACGCTCAAATGCAAGGATTGCATCGATGGGTTTCTGGGTTGCATGGAGAAAGATGGCTCCAATGTGTTTGTAGATTGGATAAAAAATAATCAGATCAAAGTTGTAAGTATTTTCTATTAGATGTCAAGAGACTGCAATTAATAAAGAAATGTTAAATAAATTTACTTTTTCCTGTCTAATATGTATTACATTATCTGTTATTGAAGATACTGGTGGTAGGAATATGCACGGATATATGCGTGCTAGATTTTGTATGTTCAGCACTATCTGCCAGAAATCGTGGTTTTCTTGCTCCTCTAGAGGATTTGATTGTGTTCTCTCGAGCTTGTGCGACCTTTGACATTTCACTTCATGTTGCTAGAGCTGTCAAAGATGCTATAGCACATCCACAGGTATTGTGAACCTTTTAATCATACGTTTGCCTGTGCTTACTGTTGTGTTCGCTATTTAGACAGAGTTTCGTGCAAAGGAACAAAAGCAATAATACATCTTAGATTATGTGTTATGGAGCAATAACTTGGAACAAAATCTCGGAAAAAGAAAGAAACGAATTTCCAATAGCTATAGGTTTCACAAAATGACTTAACCTTCCTTATTATGGGCATGATATTTTATGGACGCGGAACATATAGGACAGATGAGATAGCATTTTGGACGGAAATTGCTTGATGCGTTCTATTTTGGCTTCTTTAACAACAACAAGCTCATGTGAGAGAGCAAAACATAGAGAACAGTATAATGTTTTAGAATTATGCCTTCTATTTTGTGAAGCTGTGTAGGAGGTCAATGCCAAAAGAGCTCTTTCTTTAGATGGAAGAAAGCATTAATGTAAACAAAACATCCAATGTGAAGCTACAGGCATCAAGTCTGTTGCTTTCATCAGGTAAAGCATCAAGGAAAACAGACAAATTTCCAATACCTAGGGGTCTCATGAGTCATGCCTTCATTGATCTTTTTTTAAAGAATGGAACTGAAGACACCTAGTATATGTGGAGTTGTGTAAATTGATGGTCTTGGATTTCTCATCAATGTAAACTGGGCAATACCTATAGAACCTCAAGTGGGATGAAAGATTGGTGAACTGTTTTAAGAGGGCTTGTAATCAATGTTTGAACAAGAGGGACTTCATAATTGTTTGCTATTTTAGTCCTCTTTTATTGTAGGTTTTTTTTTAAAAAAAAAATTTTGTTTTTTTTTCTTAGTAGCAATATGTACAAGTCTATCAACTTTCATCACTTGGTAAACTGATTTGTTTGAGGGCCAGCATCCGCTGCAAAACACACACAATCACAGAAAGGGACACCAGAGAGATTTGTTTCTAACTTTTTTTTTAATGGCAGGAACTGATGCATCACATAGGCCTGTACATGGCCAAGGGAAGGGGTGCTAAGGTAGTCTCAGAGGTGTTTTTTAGTGCATTGCAGTAACCATGATCTTAGCCCATGAGTGCTGGCAGTGAGGTTTTCTTATATGTGGAAAGATATGATGTCATAAATAGATTCTCTTTAAATGTTGGTTTATTCAAGTGTATTCCAAGTAATTTGGTTGCTGATATGAGGTATTGTAAACTGCCAAGTGTATTCATATCCTGTGCAGTTTCAGTTAATTAGGAAAGGGAAAACATTGTGTAATCTGTATAATTTCTTGCTTGAATTATATCTTAGAAGTATATCAAAAGGAATATAATGAGTATATTATTGAAATATATTTTAATAGTATTGTTGTGAAAAATGCTTTATTTGCAAATAATTCTTACATTTTTTTACTAATATATAGCATCAAATTCATTTTGAAATGCATGTTTTGTAATATCAAACTATGGATATGATCCTTCCTCACAACCCTTTACAAAAATGGTAGGTTCTTCGATTAAGTTTACTCTTATTTCCAGTATAACAGTTTATTTCCCTCTAGAAATGTCTGTAGAACACGTGAAGAAGCACTATTTGCAGCTATGATCCTCCAATAAACAGGTGATAAGCATCCTTTGGTACGAAGCCTGATGTACTTACTTCAGGGTAGAGGAAATAAGTGCGGGAGCTTAGTTATGACCCTCCAAATATGATATAAAAACACTTAACTAAAGACTGAATTGGGATCGTCGCACCACCCTTACCCGAGTCTGTAACAGTTATTTTATAAGTCTAGCATGAGTTCCTATGTCTCCAGGTAATAACGTCATACAGAATTTAGCTTCAAGAACTCAAAATAAAATATTTCACCACAGGTATCTGAATAAATAAAATCAAATAATTCCATTGGAAAATGCTGAAATATTCCTGCTGTTTTTATTAACTATAAACATCTATATTACAACGAAAATGTCAAGGGAAGGCTTCAGCTTCTTCAAAATAAATATAAAAGAAAAAAAGAGAAAGAACTCATAAAAAAAAAAAAAAAATCTAAAGCAATCAATTCAAACATTAATCCCTGCCTTGAAACCATTGTATTTCCTTTGCAGTACAGGGTGGACGCAAGAGAAGATTGAATGCTTTTGCTTTTTTGGTTTTGCACCAAAGATAAATGACCTCAAAGGAACTCGATTTCGGCTGTCTGAGCGTTCCAGTTGGATATTTTGGTGATTCTTTGATCCAGCAAGTTTGAATTCCTCATTCAACTTTGCCAGAGTGTTTTCAACTTCTAACTGGAGTGTAGTAACATGATCCAAGCCAGCCTGCAATTCATCTGCAACCTTGTTATTCTCTTGTTTCATGTTCAAAATCTCGCCTTGGAACTTTGCAGCTTGGTAGCTCGTAAACTTGAAGTCATCATCTTCAGCGCTCTCCTTCAAAGCAGCAGATATTTCTTCTTGAATGTCACACAAGGATGAGAATCTGCTCTTCAGGTCATCTTTCAGTAGCACACTTTTTTCCAACCAGACCGCTAATTCAATGTGAATCTCTCGTAGGTGCTTGTATAATGGTTTTGCATCTGATTTCAGAGAATACTTTGCAGTTGTGTTACCATCTTGCTTCTTTTTTTCCTCAAGTTTCAACAATTCAGACTGTAAATCTTTGATTTCAGTTTCAAATTTCTGAATTTGGTACAATGTAGAACTGAATCTTAACCAGAAATCTAAGTTCTCCCCTAGCAGTTCATCAATGCTCATCCGGAATTTTTTCTCAATTGGTGAAATTTCTGGCTCGTCCATCATGATCGCCTTGACATCATATACTTCTTGTCTCTCTAATCTTTGGGATTCTGTCGAGGTTGATTTATCAGATACATCATCTTCACCCAAGCCTGTTTGGAGAAGGCTCAGCTTCTGATTTAAGATTTTAATCTGTTCATCCTTCTTTGCATTAGCACTCCTCAGTTCTTTTAACCGCACCATTGTTTCATAGAGGCCATCTCCATTTTTGTTTTCTGTTTCGGCAAGTCTCTTCTTGATTTCTTTGTAGTTTTGAAGAATTCCAGTATACTCACTCAGCAGAGTTTTTTCTCTATTTCCGATACCATTCATGAACAAATGCTTCCAGTCTGGCTCATCATCTTGCTCTGTTCCCTTCTGTGTTTCAACAAGAAGGAGATTGCCCAAAGCCTTGGGTGAATCTTGCTTATCTTCCTCCATGTTCATGTCATGAGATTTCTCCTTAGGATCATCAGGTTCATCACTTGTCTGCGGCAGACTTGCATCTTCTCTGTGATTTCTGGTAGAGTTCCTGAGATCATCTTCTTTTGTCTCTTCCTCCTTTTTCTCTTCTGTAGCCTTTATTTTCTGTGAAGAAAGTGAAACCTCGATCTTACCATCTGGCTTCACATTCTGTGGTTCATCGAGAATGCCATTAGGACCCAATGCACTTCCTTGTCCTCTGGATTCTTCATGTGTTCTACCTGAAACCTTGAGATCTTCAGGATTAAGTTTTTCTTCTTGTCCTTGTCCTTTTAACTCAGCTTGCAAATTGACATCAGTAGAAAATTCCTTTTCTTTCTGTGAAGATTCTGACACATTGAGCTCCTCTGTATTTAGTTTTTCTTCTGGCTCTTTCAACTCTGCCTGTGAATTCACTTTAGCAGATAATTTCTTCTCTTTCTGCAACGAGTCTGGAACCTTGAGTTCGTCTTGTAGCTCCATATTCTGTGATTCATTAGGACCATCATCAAGATGCAGTGCAACTTGTTGTCTTCTGAGTTCTTTACGTGGTTTACATGAAACCTTCTGCCCCTCTTCTGAGTTCAATTTCTGTGGTTCATGGAGGTCATTTTTAGCATTCGGTGCACCTTCTTGTCTTTTGACATCTTCATGTTGTTTACCTAAAACCTCACTCTCCTCTTCTGAGTTTATTTTCTGCAGTGCGTGGAGGCCATCATTAGCATTCAGTGCACACTTTTGCCCTTCGACCTCTTGTTGTGATTCAACTTCGACTATAGATTTCCACTTTGTCTGTGGTCTGGCCTGGATCTCCTCATCTGGCTTCACATCGTGCAGTTTCTCCGTGATGTGATCGAGATTATGATGTGCTTCAGTAAAATGTGTTTGAAGACCATTATTCCTGTCTTCAACATTTCTGTTTAATTCCTGAAGTCCAAGCAATGTTTCCTCCAATTCCGTCAGCCTGTCTCTCAGGTCATTTTTCCCATTGATCAGTGTTGCCTTATCATCCTCCAAGATTCGAATCTGTGCTTGAAGCTCATCTGTCTCTGCTCTCAATCTCTGAATGAGTGCTGTCTGTGATGAAACTGCCGCTTCTAAGCTAATTACACTGTTCACAAGCTCATCAATCTTCTCTGCAAGTTCTGTCACACTCAGAGATGCATTAGATTCCACCTCAAAGTGTTCCTTAATTTTTACACGTAACGAATCCAAATCCTTTCTCTCTTGTGTGACAATGCTCGGTTCTTGGTCTAAGCTTTTCAACTCTCTGACTGCTTTCAAAAACTTATCTTTGGCTTTCAAAAACTTATCTTTGGCTTTTGGCATTTCCTGATTGATCTCACCTTGTAGAAACTCATCTTTGAGAGACTTCAACTTCTCCCTGGCATCACTAATCCGTTTGCTCTCAACTATTACTTCTTCTACAGATTTCTCTTGTTTCTCCTCCAACTGAGCCAATGTCTCCTGGCACGATTTCAAGGCCGCTGAAGCCATCAATTCCCGAGCATCATCATCTTCAATGACTATGCCTGCACCAAATTCATTTTGCAAACTGCAAACCTTATCCTGCGTTTCCCTGATTTTTTGATCAATTTCCCAATACTTTGCTAGCCCACCCTCATAAGAGCTTTTCACAAACTCTTTTTCAGTTTGTAAAGCTAGAATTTCTTTCTGCAGCCTGTCAATCTCCTGAAGTCCTTTAGATTTGCTCAAACCAGATTTTGCAACTGTAGCAGATTTTGTTATTTTCATTGACTTCTTTGATTGTAATTGCTTCGTAGCTGAGGTGAAGATACCCTTTATATCTTTGGGAATCTTTGGGACCGTAGGGATTTTTGCTTTTGAGACTTCTGGAGGCTTCTTTGGGAATCTATGTGTGGCATTATCTTCCTCATCTTCCATTGCAAACTGAACCTGTTCTGGGAAAACAGAAGCAATGGTGTTGTTGGCATTTTGTAGCTCTTTTGATATGTGATCATACCGTTCAGCCAAGGCTCGGTATGCTCTGTAAGATTCTTCCACAAAATGTATCAGCTCTGGCCTCTTTTTGTAGTACATTTCTGCCCTCTTGGCAAAGGAGTCTCCATCCTCTTCGATGAGTTTAAGTACAATCTGGACCTTCTCTTCCATATCTGTGAATTCACATCTGTATTGTTAGCATTTAAGGCATGCAAAGATGAATATTAAGTTTACGACTGTCGAGGCCAGTTGATTGGTGCATGAATATATTCATCCAACTAACAGATTTATTTACCTTTTTTGTTCTGTTACAGGAATGAAAACAAACTTCAAATTTCACTAGTGCAAGTAATTCAGCAGAAGAAGACTGACTATGATCTATCTTTGAAAATTGTTCCAAATTACCCGCAATATTCCAAAAAAAAAAAAACTCAGTATTGCTACTTGGTTTGTGAAGTGTTAAATGTAATAAAATAATTTTTTTTTCCATACATAATTTGAACAGATACCCTTGTGAATGACAGATTTTAACAGGTCTGAACAGAATAATTTTAATTTTTAAATGTAATAAAATAATTGTTAAATGTAAATTCTATTGTAAAATGAAGATTGCTTTTATGTCATCAGAATAAAGTTTCCCACAGTAAAAATGTCTTCAATAAATCAAATGATCATAAGCCTCCTTTTTTCTGCAACTGCATTGCTTAAACTTTAAACTAGGTAATCGTATCATATAACAAGCTTGTCTTCCATCCCACATATAATGTTAATATCTCAAAGAATTCCTGATTAATTCAACTACAACTCAATAGCCATTGAAATCCATTTGCAACATGAAGAAAACAATCCAAATGCTACATAATAATATTGGTTTCAAATAATCATGGAATATCTAGGGATCTAAGTTTCCAAAACCCAGTTCTTGAAATCACAGGGAAAGAAAGAAAAATTACCTTGAAGGTTTTGCTCCATCCATTTGGATTGCTTAGTTCTAATGTGGCTTGCCCACCACCATGAATAAGCATTGCTTGCAGCTCTTTGCAACATCTTATGCTCTCTGATCTATCTCTCTAGACCAGAATACATACAACCCACTATTTCTTCTCTCTCTTTAACAAGAAGGATACAAGACATAGAACCCAATACCCTTTGTTTCAAGAGAGAGAAATAGAAGAAATTTAAAAAATAAAATAAAAGAGAAGTCTTTCAAATAGAAAGAAACACAGAGACTTCGACAAGAAACGTGCAAGAAGGAAAAGGAATGTGAATGTATGTGTTAGTATACGTTATTAACTAATTATGGGATCATGGAAAGGAGCAATTTTCGCCTGGATTTACTGTTCAACCTGCCCTTTATAAACTTTCTAATATCTTACGAAAATAGAAAGTTAAATTAAAATTTTTTTAAATTAAAAAAAAAAAAAAGAGCACTGCTGATTCTAATTGGTCTAGCTGCTGCACCTGCACTGCACTTGGAATGGTTTTGCTTTTCCAGGGGATAGAGGGCAGCAGCCACTAGCCAGTAGGGCATCTACTTTTCCTCTTGTTTCTTTTTCTTTTTCTTTTTCCTTTTTCCTTTTTTTTTCTTTCTTCAAAGGCTTGCCTTTTCTAATCTGGAAAATTCAAACATCATCGGTATTGTTAAAAGGAATAAAAGTTGATCAAGAAACCTGTCAGTCTATCAAGAAAGCTTTTATTACAGAATGGTACCCAATTTTTTTTATCTAATTATTCATATTTCATAAAATAATATGAAAACGTGTTTTGATCATTATCAAAATTCATGAACTCAAAGAAGAATGTAAGCCAAATCAAAGGTGCATAAGATGGACTGAACACATCCATTGGCTCATTAAGAACAAAAGGATCACTCTTGTTTATCTAAAATTTTTTGATATATTAATATTTAAATTAAAATGTAAAATAGGCAAGGCAACTAAGTAGGAATTTTTTTTCTCTATTTGATTACTTTCCTCTTTACCATGATCCAATAGTTAGGCTATAAGACTGGATAGACTTCAATTCTCTCTTTACAAACAGCTATGTTTCATGCCAAAAAGCCTTTAATTTTCTTAGATATAATTTCCCCTAATTTCTATTAACGCAAAAATGTTCCTGTTCTTAACAAAAAGACAAAGTAAGGCCTTTTTGAAGGAGAAATAAATTTCTAGGAAAGCTTCAAATTGTCCCCATTGTTATGCATGCTCATGGAGTTTGGGACCTAATAGGAGCGGCAATGGGACTGGCAGGGATTCCCCACCACAGCAGATGAAAATTGCCACCCTCTCATTAAAAAAAGCTAAACTTGAAAAGGGGTGTTAACATTTTTTATATAATTTGATTGAGATTGGTTAAATAAACCAAATCAGACATCCTTCTCTCTCTCTCTCTCTCTCTCTCTCTCTCATATTTGCATTTCCTGATGATGAATAAACAAATAAATAAATATATATTTTGCCAATGATATGCTAGGTATAAAATCAAAAGGAAATGTATCTAGTCATTATCATAGGCCGACTAAAGAAATTTCATGAGAAAGGTTTTTGAGAAAAAAAGGCAGAGCTACTCTTCATTATGAGAAAAGATGAAACATGTAGGCTTTAACTTAGAGACCATTATTGAAGAGCAAGCTATTCAAAAAGATTCAAATGGTAAAATCTCCAAATCGATGGGCCAGTGGTCAATTTGTTTTAGCTGAAAGCTACGAAAATGTGTTTGAGCTTTGGGTCCAAGACATGAAAATAAAAAGAGATTATGAAATTATACCAAATAAACAAATGGGGATGAACATAAACTTTTGCATACATCAGAAAGTATGAAATTATGATATTGAACACTGATTAACAGGAAATATAAGAATTATTTACGAGTACTAATAAGCTCAAAAGCATATATATTCACAGCAGCAGTAGTATTTACAAAAAGAAATCCCATCCCATCTCATATTTCCATGTCAACCAGTTGATCAGCATCTACTCATAGAAATATCACTAGCATACCATGATATGCGCTGAGAAACATCTTTCTTCTAACTCAACTCTAAATTAAATAAGTTTAACATTTTCTCTAAACTAGACAACATTACCATCAGCTTGATTGCATCGGCATATAGTTGGCACATAATCCTTTGCACTTCAATGTGTGAAGGTAGTGCGTAGATAATTTTGCTGATTAGACTATTTTTTCTATCACTCACGAAATAAATTTCATAACAGGCTGGCTAATTGAAATGTATCATGCAATGACTGTTCCAGCAATCGCCAGCCAACTCTAGACTTGAGAAATTCTGAAGGAAGAAAGCCATTCCATGTAGTTCTTTCCCTCTGCATATTCAATGAAAAAAGAACTTAGCGTGCATTTTAAATTTTAGGCCCAAATAAAGTAGTAGAATAAGGCATCCACTGGAATGAATTCACAAAAATGAAGAAGTGACTTTACAGGCAAAAAAAAAGGGGGGGAAAATACACATTGAATCGATATAAGTACAGACAATTTATGAACCATAACAAGTGCATCATTAAAGACTCATGTACAACACAACTTGCAGATAGGAATTTTGCAATAACATTGTTAATCGGTTGGCTTGGTGAGATCTCCTTCCTGCCAACCCATCCATCCAGTATATCACTGTCATCACAAAGTTGCCTGTAAGTTCAGAAGGGCAGATACCACATGTCTCCAGAGAGTTATCCATTAGGTTGCTATATTTCATGTCTCTTTGTCTATAATTGCCATGTTTGTGGACAATGACCATATTCTTCTCAAAGAAGTACTCATGGGCTTTTAAGCCATTCCAGAACTAAAGTTCAAGGCAGGCATGGCTATGGTTTTAAAATGGGAAGGCCAGACTTGGAACATCTTGCGAATGGATTGCAAGGATTGTTCATGAAATGGTCATAATCAACTCACTTGAAACTCCAGAAAACACAGCCATTTATAACATGTGGCATACAATTATTCACAAAAAGGGTACTCGTACTTAAGCTTCATTGTTTATAGAATTCAACATCCTTTCTTCTAAGCATTACATATCATTTTCCAATTGTAACTTAGCATCTAATCTCTCAATCTGCATAGAATGAAATGGACTTTACCTAATTTCCTTACATGTTCTTCATTTACTTAGCCTTGTAAATAGGATCTAAGAAGCCTTTCAGAAAACATATTTGATGCAATTAGTGTGTTAATGTTAACTATAGTGTAGCTTATTCAAATATGCAACTAGCAAACCAAAAGATCACGACAATAGCAGATATTTTACGGGAAATTTTCAAATCAAACAAAAACAGCCCACATGATTTGTTCGAAACAAGACCAATTAACCACCCAACCAAAATTCCTCAAAATCAATAAACAGTTCCAGGGATAAATTACAACTTAATCCTTAGATTTGGCAAAATCCACAACTTAATCACTCTATTCTCAACACTAATATTAAACTTCAAACACAGTCAAAGCACCAAAAAAAATAATAATGAAAATTAAAAAATAAATTCAACCGTCACAAATACGGAAACAAACAAGAAGATGAAAAAAATACGCAAAAAGGAAGATATTTTACCAGAAGAGAACTCATTTGGCAAATTCTTTATAGCACTTAAAAGCTGGTTAGTTGAATTTTCCACTAATTCCTTGCAACCAGGTCTGTAACAAGGAACCAACACGGCAAAGCCATCATCAGTCTCATCATCACTTCTAAAATCAGGTCCATGAGGCTCCACCCACCCGATTGACCAATCTGGGCCATCGGATTCCGACCCTGACAAGCAAACCCCGCCATCAGATGGCACCAAAACTGCATCACCATACTGCTTATCATGTCTCCTATCTTCCCTACTATGCCATTTCCTTTTAACCTTTCTTGGTGAGGCTAAATTCCTTGCAGGGAATTTAACAGAATCAAGCTCTCTGAATCCAGAACCCGAATCAGTAGATGAATTCAACGAGGAACCATTTGAGACAGGCTCTTTCCCCTTGCCACTCCATAACCACCATGAAAACCGAGTAAAAGAAACTGCCATTCTTGCCCCCACTTCTCAAAAACGAAATCGATTTTGCAAAGTAGCTCCCGTCTTTTGCAGCAACCACCGGACTAAGAAGAGGTCGACTCCATTTAATGAAACTAAAACAGATATCAAAAATCAGGAATTTAAGATTTCAACCCATTAAACCCATTAATCTCTCTCAAATTATGACAATTAAGAAAAGCCAAATTCCGCCAAAAACAACTAAAGCACGATCAATGATAACAAGAAAATGGTTTTCCCTACAAAACTACCCAATTAGTATGTAAGAACAAAGAAATTTTAGTCCACTCTCCACCAAAATTAGAAACCCATAAAAATAGAAAAGCTAGTTCAAAAGCAAAACTTTCAACACTTAAATTGTGTAATGAACCCACCACCAATAATCAGTCGAAAACAAACTTGAATGAGCACAGAAGCCAAAACCGCTTTTATCGTTTCGCAAAAAAAATATATATATCCGTTAAAAGCCCAAAACCTTTCTATAATCTCCACTACAGAAATCGCACAAATCGATATGAAAAGCACCAATTTTGAAAGTAATCTTCAATAAAATATCAAATGATTTTTAAAATGAACCGCTGCATTGTGAACAAAATGGGGAATTCCCGTGATCTCTGAGGATCAAACGGTCATATATATTTCCCCCACACATCGCCGACCACAAAAAAAGCGAACCCAAAACGTTTCGCCGGAGAATCAAGACTCTAGAAATAACGAAACGTTTCGCCGATTAAAAACACATACCAGAAGGGAATTCTGAATTCTCCCCACCAGCGAGAAAAACTGGCGGTGATTTTTGCCAAGAAAATTAAAAAATCTACATATATATAGTCTCAAAAAATCACTGCCATAACCATCCCTCTCGAGTCACCATATCCCCCTAACCCCTTCTCTCTCTCTCTCTCTCTCTCTCTCTCTCCCCCTCCACTTTCTCCCTCTACTCTGAAACAAACTGACAGAGCTCCGTCTTCTTCTGAATTTATAGGAATCATTCTTTGTTAATATCATCAATTTGAGCTCATCGAGGCAAATCCAACGGGGCTGATATTGTGTGGTAAGGTTGATGATATCGATCCAATCAGTTAACAATAAATAAACACCCACATTAAACTATTGTTTATTAATTATTATTATTGTTTTTTTTTTGGTGCGGAATATAATAACAATCAACCCTTGATCTGGTGACTAGTGGGTTGTTACCGTCCAAATTAGCTGACGTGGTAGCTATATATCCAATCATTGAGTACGCATGCGGCCCTTGTTGTGACACGTGTACACTAAGTCGTCCTTAAGGAAAAAAACCAAAAAAACCAATCAACCCCATTTTAATGGTAATTCTAATTTAAATTTCAATCAAACACAATCCATTATAATTTAGATAAAGATTTTGTCTTTAATCATTCAAAATTTATAATTTAATATTTTTTTATAAATTAATTCAACAAATTTTAATAAATGAGATTTTTTTAATATAATATATCTATTAAAAATATATAATTAATTATATATATTTATTTAAAATTTAAATTCTATCAATTATCCTTTTTAATATTTTCTTATTAATTGTTAATCTCATTAACCAATTATTTAAAATTGATTTTGAGAATATGCTTGAGATCAATTATCTCTATCCTTCAAGTCACAATGAAGATGTATACGCAACTTGAAAGAATTTTCTTTGGTGAATAAAAAATAAAGTGGGTAATTAAGGAATTAATTAAACAGAAAGTACAAAGCATCTCAACTTCAAACACTCAATGGGCAAAGGAAATTAGCAATTAATCATTAATTATCAAAAAGAATTAATCGTAAATTCACATATATATAAATATAATTATTAATTTTTTTTTAAATAATTATTTTATATTATAAATTTTTGAGATTCATTTTATTCATATTTATTTATCATTAGTTTTCTAATTTTATTTTTTTAATTTAATATATATATATAATTTCTCTTTTGCTTGTGCTGAGATCTTCTTCTTTCATTTTATTGTTCTAACACGTGTCTTCTAATTTCTCTAGTTGGAGTACGGATGTGCTTTACCTAACTTTTGAAGGTATACTATAAACTTATGGAGTAGAATAATTATCTACTATCTAAGCTGACTATGTGATTTGCCAAATGATTTTAATTATCTAATTTATATTGGGTTCATTTTGGTTTCAAATTGGTAATTTTAATTTAAAAAATTAGGGGGTTTAAAATTAAATTGAAAGGTTTCTTTCTATTTCTATTTTAATTTTAATTTAAATTAATTTAATTTAATTTCACGAATTAAATATTTTTAAAAATGAAAATTCACCTTTCAACTTAAAATCAAATCAAATTAGTTAAAATCAATTAGATTCAACTGTGATATAATCAAATTCGAATTTGATTTGTTCTAATCTAATTTTGATTTAAATTTAAATTGCATCCATTGGGATTAATTATATCGATGATACTTTAACTAAGAGTACGTGAAAGTAAGGTATCTAAGTTTTAATTTAAAACATAAAATTAGTTGATCTTTAATAGCTAATTTCTATGTTATTTATGGTGACGTGTCATTTATTAAATTATAAAAATATATATTTTAATAAGTTGGTAACTTCGAATAAATAAGTTTTGGATTGTTGAAGTGTCATTTGTGCAAATTAGATTGTTAATATTATGGACGGAGAGAAATTTTTTTTTTAAGATAAGTGTTAATAAAGAGAATATAATTTTTTTTAATTTAACGAGATATAATTTTTTTAATTTAATAAATATCACATTAATAAAAATAATCTAAAAACTACTTATAGAAAGGTATTCAAGATTTTATTTTACGAGATTTTTTTATATTCCAAATTAAAGTTTATATAATTTACTATTATATATCTCTAAATTAAAATATTGTCCATGTAATTTACTATATATATATAAAATATTGTCCATGTAATTACAAATGGCCAAAATATGTTTCATTCTATGTGTTATAAAAAAGTTTAATTTGAAAGTTAATTCTATAAATTAAGCTCTTATGTTTCATTCTATGTATTGTTGCATAAGATTAAACATATTAATATTACAAGAACAAATAATTGTCCACTTTCATAATTCTCATCATAAAATTTCTATCATTAGTGAATAAGACACTCAAATTTGGAACTCCATTAACTATGTGATCAAGAAATAGATTAAATTTGCAATATTTTTTCATGAGTTTAATAATTATTAAATTAAATATTTATATCAAGATTTATATAAAATTAATTAAAAAGTATATAATAATTATAAAAATTAGGTATAAATATTTAATCTAATCGTTATTAAAGGGCACACCCTTTTATGAACGGATCTAAAGGGCTATTAAAATTTAAACAAATATCCACGAACACAATTAATGTCCTAAGAGAGAAAAAAAGAATAAAAAAATATACTAATTATCATTTCTATTTTTTTTATATATACATATATAGTATAAGACTTACTATATAAGTGCACACGTCCAAGTAATTACTGAATGAATATTGCCCTTGTAATACTTAAATACACACACCAAATTTTTTAATCATTGCTCTTTTATTTAATGCAAAAGTAATTTTTTTTAATGAGGAGGAAAAAAAAATTATTAAGAAGATATTTTTTTTAATTTTAATAAAAAATAATGAAATAACTTTTTTTCTATCAAAAATGAAAAATATACAAAAATTAATGATATAAATAAATTATTATTAAAATTATGATAATTTTAATAAAATATTTCTTCTTTTACATTTAATATAAAAATCTTGAAGGGTCAATCTAATAGATATTTTAGTGGGAACTCAATCAAAAAATAACTGCACATTAAAATATCCTTAAAATTTAAACCTTAAATTTGCTATTCCTTTGTTTTAACAATAAAAACACATTAATTAGCACAAATTTAAAACCAAAATCATTTTTTAGGGTTGGATATAAGGTAATAAAAATGAAGAAAATGAAATATGCCCATTTGTGAGTTGTCAAAGAGGGTGAGAGTAAAATCAAATGAAGAGAGTGGAAAAGAGATCAAAAGTAGGGTGATGCCCACTTACACTGACCAAGAGATTAACCTAGTGAACTTTTCTTCATCAATTATGATCTATGGGGCATCTCCATGTGCTACATAAAAACAAACCACATCCACAAAGGCATTTATTTGTTTGAACTTTCAAGTCTTACACCCCCTCAAAACCCTAAAATTGAAAAGCAAATCAACACTTTAGAGGGAGAAATATTTATCTAGAATTAGGCTTCATTTATTTTGCAAGAAGTAATTTATATTTAAATTTTTTTTTTATAATTTTTTTTATTTAATTATAATATTAAATTAAATTTATATATATGTATTTATATCACGAATCAATAACTATTTTCATATTTTAATAAGATTGTTAAAGTTTATAAAATAGATTCCTATTGATTTTCCTTAAAAATAATTTTTTTTTATCAGAAAAATATTATTTTATCATTTTTGAATATATTATTATATATATAATTTTACGTCATAATTACTCATTAGGGAAAAATGTTGAACCAATAGACTTTTAGCTCATTAATATTAAAGTCGTATATAAGGCTGTGAAGTTTTAAATTAAGTCATAATTGAAGCTATTTATATATATATATATATAAATGTTGAATGTGCATTTTTTGTTTTTTTATGAACTAGATTCACATGAATGTACATTAAATTTTCAAATGTTAGAAAAATAATTTTTGGTTCATGTTAATTAACACATGCTAAATATGCATGAATTATCATCCCACCTAAAGTGATATTTGTTGACTAAGTACATTGTGTCATATGATGTTGTTCCAATTAATTTTAATATATTTTTTTTTGAGGGGAAATTAGTATTAACATTGGATTGATGTAGATTTGTTCAATTATATAAATATATAGGTAATTGCATAGTTCTTAGGTACTAGTGAATACAACAACTATGATTGTGATGGCTCTTTACCCTTGGGCGGTTGTGATTATGATTATCTTTATTTATTTTGAGTTAGGGTCATGATTGATTATGTTTATCTATATGAAGCGTAAACATATGGAAATTCCAGTTACACAAGTAGAACATATTAGATTAAACAATCAATCTATTATAATAGACTAGAGAGATTAGAGATTTTAATATATTTTTTATGATCGGATTAGATAATAGTTGAAACAGTCATTATTTTTTAAGTGTAAGAGAAAGAAGCTAAAATGATAATTTTATTATCTTTTTTTAAGCTGAAAACTATTATAATAGATTAGAGAGATTTTATAAAATAAAATTAAAGTTTATAAATCTTTTAATAATAAGTTAAAATTAAAGAACAAAAATAAAATATAAAACAAAATTCAAGATCTAAAAATAACCCATTTCTATATTGTTTATAAAGGATAAGATGAGAACTTAGTAACTCATCTTTATTTATTATAATTTATTAATTTATATATCATCTTAATTAAATTTTAATGAAATTTTACTAAAAAATATCAAAACAATGCAAACATATTCTTGTTACAATAAACTTAAAGTTGAATAATTAAATTATATATAATAATAATCAACACAATTTTCAATAAAGATTAAAATAATTTAATTAAAATTAGAATGAAATCCATCAATCAATGACTATAAGAATTATGCACAAAGGAAATGATAAAAATTAATTTCAGAAATTATAAAATTTATTTTTATAAGTTATGTAAACAACATTTCATCCTCATCATAATTATTACCATATTCTCCTTTATTTATATACCATTATATGGAGGCAACTTTAGTATTTTTTAATTTAATAATTTATATTTTAAAATAAATATAATATTAAAATTTAAAGTTATTATATTACTTTTAATATTATTTTTTTATAATTTTGAGACAGGACCTACGCTGAAAAAAGCCTGGGGGAGATAGGGACGCGTATGGTATCCAATTCAAGCGCGGGTAGCCTCCTCCTCGCTCTGTCGTTTACTCCATGAGAAATGATGGAATAGAAGCCTCTTCTCTCTCTCACACATCCAAACAGAACTTTGGATTTTTTATGACAACATATCGTACCACTCTCAACAAGATGTGGCGTGTACATCTCCTATGTCATTTTTGTCCCCGCACCAACATCATCCATATTCAACGCCTTCCCAGCCCTTCCTTTCTCTTCCACCATTTATTTCCCCCTTTTCTTTTTTTTTTTTTTAATTATAAAGAATGAGAGTTATTTAAATTTCATATAATCCCTGATGAAATATTAGAAAATGTATCATTTTCTTCTATTAAACTTCTAAGCAGAATTAATATTTAATTATTATATTAATACGAGAAATCAAATTAAAATGAGATAAGATTATTTCATCAAATTAATTATCAAGCTATCATACTTGTGATTACCATTTATTTTCTTACATCACAAGTTGAAATTCTTAGATATATATCAATTTAATTCAATGAAAAAAAATATATTACTCACGAACAGAATTAGGCTTGAATCTCTATTCTCTTTTACTCAAAAAAGTTGTTATCTATTTCTTTTATTTTCAATAGTAATTAAAATTGAAGAAGAAAGAGCTTAAAACTTGGAAGCCTGGCCAACGCTGGGCCATGATCACCCTGACAAGCTAAGCCCAACCCAAATTCCACTCTGAGAATCCGCTTTCTCAGTTCTTTTGTTTTCCCTCTTCTTTATCTGTCTGTCTCCATTTCACTTCTTCAACAAGGGAACCAAGAAATAACTACTCCTTTTACATGGCGTATCTGTAAATCCGTTAACAGGTACATTTCTTAGCGTGTCTCTTCTTTTGTATTTTCGCCGTTTGGTTGCTGGCTTTGCCGGAAAGGGAAGGAAAACCTAGAGCTTTTCTTGGAAATCCACTTCGAAGTTCTTTTCTTTTTCTCGGAAAATTGAAACACGGAGCATTTGGTTATAATGGACTATTTCATTATTTGTCAGTCTTGCTCCTTTTCGAATACATAATTCTGGGGGTTTTCTTGTTTTGCTGTTTTTTTTTTCTTTACGTTGTATGTTTTAACTTGGCCCATGCTTAATTGCTCAGAAACTAGGGGAAAAAAGATAAGAAAAATGATATCTTTTATACTTTATTGGCTAATTAATTGTCCTTACTCGGCAGTCATAGATTCAAGAATTTGGTTTCATCCTTGTTTAAGTTCCTTAAATTTTCTCGGCAACCAAACATGTTATTAATGAAACTTTTTTATGTATCTGGTTCCAAGTTCTGTGTTAGTTGGGATTTGCTTTGTTATTAAAGGTTTTAAATGGTCATAATAACAGCATTGAAACACTAAGAATGAACAGCAGATTATAATATATTTACTTTCATGTTCTAGGCTTGCTTATGCTTGCTTTAATTATACGTTTTCAATTTAATAATGTCTAGAAAATAATTTATCTATTTTTCTCCATTAAATGTTGACCAAAATATTAGAAGAGTAGGTACATAGGTAGAGAATTTTGTTCTTGTTGTTATTGTGTGTGTGCATGGGCCCTATAACCCAAATATTTGGGCCAATTAGAAGCCTAACGTTGAGTATTTGGGCGGTTCCAGGAGTTTGAAATTGATTTTCATGTCATGGCTTTGAAATTGTATGAGTAAATTGAGATGTGTTCATTCTTTATTTATTTATTTATTTTTTTATTTTTGACCAATTTCAATGACATGGGTTGTTAGTATTTTAAACTGTTCATTTGTTCTAAAATCTACACTTTTTTAAGAAATACTGTTATGAAAGCAAAAGCATTATCATGGTTTTGTAATTATCACAGGAATCAGGAATGCTGACATATTATATTGAGAAACTTTACTGGTCAATTGTTTATTGAAACCACTGGTGTATATCAGTAATGTTTGTTATCATCTGTTAACTGATAACTAAGTTTTGAAAAAACTTCTATTTGTTATCTGAAATTTTTTGGCTTGGAAACTGTCATTGTTTTGAAACAAACTCCAAAGGAAAATGGATAGCATCTGTGAAGAGCTAGATGAAGCTAAAGCTGAGATTGAGAAGCTCAGGTAGACTTAATATGCAAAGCAGAGCTGTTGGAAAATTTGAAGAAGGCTCACCACGAGCAAATCATTCAAATTCAACAAGCAAATTCTAAAATTTAGAAGCAGACCCAAGATCTCATTGAAAAGGCAGAGGAGATTACTGTAGTAAGACAAACGCATGAAGATCTTCAATGCAGTTTGAATGAAAAGGCCACCATCAGATGTCTGAGCTCCTCAAATGATAAGCTTAGAGTTGATTGTGAAGACAAGCATTGGAAATGGGAGGAGGAAAGATGTGGGTTGTTGTTGGCTCTAGATGAGGCAAATATCAATGCCAGTTCCCAATTTGCTGTGTCTAAGACAGCACAAACTTCTTGAAGTTTCTATTGAGAGTCAATTTCTTTCTGCAGAACTTGCTTCTATAAGCGATTTTGGCACTTGGATGATTCCTCAATCATTTGTTTATACCTCTCAAGTTCTTTCTGTAGCAGATTCTGCTGTTCTTCTGCCTTCTCACTGTCTTCTCGTAATTCACAATTTGTAGTGTCCAATGCATCACAAACTTCTCTAAGTTTCTCTTTAAAGTCAGTTTCCATGTCCCAAGCTTGCTCTTCTAAGCAAAGTTGTTGCCTGGATAAATTCCTCAACCATTTCTTTGTACTGCTGAAGCTCTTTCTCCATCAAATTCCAGTTTTCCTCAATAGTATCTGCAGCCTTCATTGACAAAGAAGCTGCCTTCCTACGTTATGCGGCCAATTCTGAATTTGCTATGTCTAAGGCATCACAAAGTTCTCTAATTTTCTCTGAGTTCCTTCTCTGTCTGCAAAGCTTGCTGCTTAAAATGAAGTTGAGACCTGGAAGATTCTTGAAGCGTTTCCTTGCACCTTTCAAGCTCTTTCTGTGTCAGGAGTTGTTTGTTCTTCAACAAGTTCCAAAGATTCAACTCTCTCCAATAAAGTAGCAGCTTCCGATGTTCTTCATTGTTATCTTCAAGTGATTTATCCAGAGCAGTGTTCTTCATCTCCAGCTGCCTTATCAAGAGAGAAACATTTTCATCTCTTTCTTTGTCATGGAGATTCATCTCGGCCTTAGCATTTTTATGTTTCAATTGAGCCTCAGTAAGTTCTGATTTCAAGACTAGCAACATTACTGATGTGTCCTCATTCCGCAATTCCAGCAGCATTATTACAGAGTGACAATTTTCCAACTCCATCTCTAGCTCTTTTGCTGTTGTTTCTTTGCTCTCTAGTGCAGACTTATAATTATTCAGCTCTTGATTCAATTTTTCTAGCTTAGAGCTCCACTCCGCTTCTTTGGCTCCAATATTTGCAGGACAATCTTGGTGCATCTGCTCTGCTCTTTTGAGCGTGTTTTGCAGTTTTGCCAAAGAGGAAGAATTTCCCACTTCCTGAATCTTAGCATCCTGGAGTTCTTTAAGGGATGCCAGCAAATCTTGATTTTCTTGCTCTAGTTTCCTAGCTCGGTACTCAATTTCTTTGTAAAATGTCTCTTTTGTGCCCAGTGAATGTCTCAGAGCTGCAATTTCTTTGTCCCTCTGAGTAGAGAAGCAGTCTGTTTGTGACTTTGCATCTTGGAACTGGGTGAAAACATTCTCAAAGCATGATTTAGATTCACAAATTTCAATTTTTAGAATCTTTCTCCTTCTTTCTTCATGAGCTAGCACTTGGTTGCACATCTTTAACCCATTTTGAAGATCTTATGAGATTTTGGTCTGAGAATCTAAGCTTGTCTGCAGTGAACAAATCTCATCAATAAATGCAGACTTCTCCAGCTCCCACTCCTTCTTGCCTTTTCATGTGCTTCTTCTAGATATTTAACTGCTCTTGCTTCTTCCATTTTAATACAACAACTATGATTGTGATGGCTCTTTACCCTTGGGCGGTTTTGATTATGATTATCTTTATTTATTTTGAGCTAGGGTCATGATTGATTATGTTTATCTATGTGAAACGTAAACATACAGAAATTCCAGTTAGACAAGTAGAGCACATTAGATTAAACAATCAATCTATTATAATAGACTAGAGAGATTAGAGATTTTAATATATTCTTTATGATCGGACTAGATAATAGTTGAAACGGTCATTATTTTTTAAATGTAAGAGAAATAAGGTAAACTGATAATTTTACTATCTTTTTTTAAGCTGAAAACCTATTATAATAGATTAGAGAGATTTTATAAAATAAAATTAAAGTTTATAAATTTTTTAATAATAAGTTAAAATTAAAGAACAAAAATAAAATATGAAACAAAATTCAACATCTAAAAATAACCCATTTCTATATTGTTTATAAAGGATAAGATGAGAACTTAGTAACTCATCTTTATTTATTATAATTTATTAATTTATATATCATCTTAATTAAATTTTAATGAAATTTTACTAAAAAATATCAAAACAATGCAAACATATTCTTGTTACAATAAACTTAAAGTTGAATAATTAAATTATATATAATAATAATCAACACAATTTTCAATAAAGATTAAAATAATTTAATTAAAATTAGAATGAAATCCATCAATCAATGACTATAAGAATTATGCACAAAGGAAATGATAAAAATTAATTTCAGAAATTATAAATTTATTTTTATAAGTTATGTAAACAACATTTCATCCTCATCATAATTATTACCATATTCTCCTTTATTTATATACCATTATATGGAGGCAACTTTAGTATTTGATAATTTAATAATTTACATTTTAAAATAAATATAATATTAAAATTTAAAGTTATTATATTACTTTTAATATTATTTTTTTATAATTTTGAGACAGGACCTACGCTGAAAAAAGCCTGGGGGAGATAGGGACGCGTATGGTATCCAATTCAAGCGCGGGTAGCCTCTTCCTCCCTCTGTCGTTTACTCCATGAGAACTGATGGAATAGAAGCCTCTTCTCTCTCTCACACATACAAACAGAACTTTGGATATTTTATGACATATCGTACCACTCTCAACAAGATGTGGCGTGTACATCTCCTATGTCATTTCTGTCCGCGCACCAACATCATCCATATTCAACGCCTTCCCAGCCCTTCCTTTCTCTTCCACCATTTATTTCCCCCCCCCTTTTTTTTTTTTTTAATTATAAAGAATGAGAGTTATTTAAATTCCATATAATCCCTAATAAGATGAATTATTAGAAAATGTATCATTTTCTTCTATTACACTTCTAAGCAGAATTAATATTTAATTATTATATTAATACGAGGAGTCAAATTAAAATGAGATAAAATTATTTCATCAAGTTAATCATCAGGTTACCATACTTGTGATTACCATTTATTTTCTTACATCACAAGTTGAAATCCTTAGATATATATCAATTTAATTCAATGACAAAAAATATACCACTCACGAACAGAATTAGGCTTGAATCTCTATTCTCTTTTACTCAAAAAAGTTGTTATCTATTTCTTTTATTTTCAATAGAAATTAAAATTGAAGAAGAAAGAGCTTAAAACTTGGAAGCCTGGCCAACGCTGGGCCATGATCACCCTGACAAGCTAAGCCCAACCCAAATTCCACTCTGAGAATCCGCTTTCTCAGTTCTTTTGTTTTCCCTCTTCTTTATCTGTCTGTCTCCATTTCACTTCTTCAACAATGGAACCAAGAAATAACTACTCCTTTTACATGGCGTATCTGTAAATCCGTTAACAGGTACATTTCTTAGTGTGTCTCTTCTTTTGTATTTTCGCCGTTTGGTTGCTGGCTTTGCCGGAAAGGGAAGGAAAACCTAGAGCTTTTCTTGGAAATCCACTTCGAAGTTCTTTTCTTTTTCTCGGAAAATTGAAACACGGAGCATTTGGTTATAATGGACTATTTCATTATTTGTCAGTCTTGCTTCTTTTCGAATACATAATTCTGGGGGTTTTCTTGTTTTGCTGTTTTTTTTTTTCTTTACGTTGTATGTTTTAACTTGGCCCATGCTTAATTGCTCAGAAACTAGGGGAAAAAAGATAAGAAAAATGAGATCTTTTATACTTTCTTGGCTAATTAATTGTCCTTACTCGGCAGTCATAGATTCAAGAATTTGGTTTCATCCTTGTTTAAGTTCCTTAAATTTTCTCGGCAACCAAACATGTTATTAATGAAACTTTTTTATGTATCTGGTTCCAAGTTCTGTGTTAGTTGGGATTTGCTTTGTTATTAAAGGTTTTAAATGGTCATAATAACAGCATTGAAACACTAAGAATGAACAGCAGATTATAATATATTTACATTCATGTTCTAGGCTTGCTTATGCTTGCTTTAATTATACGTTTTCAATTTAATAATGTCTAGAAAATAATTTATCTATTTTTCTCCATTAAATGTTGACCAAAATATTAGAAGAGTAGGTACATAGGTAGAGAATTTTGTTCTTGTTGTTATTGTGTGAGTGCATGGGCCCTATAACCCAAATATTTAGGCCAATTAGAAGCCTAACGTTGAGTATTTGGGCGGTTCCAGGAGTTTGAAATTGATTTTCATGTCATGGCTTTGAAATTGTATGAGTAAATTGAGATGTGTTCATTCTTTATTTATTTTTTTATTTTTTTATTTTTGACCAATTTCAATGACATGGGTTGTTAGTATTTTAAACTGTTCATTTGTTCTAAAATCTACACTTTTTTAAGAAATACTGTTATGAAAGCAAAAGCATTATCATGGTTTTGTAATTATCACAGGAATCAGGAATGCTGACATATTATATTGAGAAACTTTACTGGTCAATTGTTTATTGAAACCACTGGTGTATATCAGTAATGTTTGTTATCACCTGTTAACTGATAACTAAGTTTTGAAAAAACTTCTATTTGTTATCTGAAATTTTTTGGCTTGGAAACTGTCATTGTTTTGAAACAAACTCCAAAGGAAAATGGATAGCATCTGTGAAGAGCTAGATGAAGCTAAAGCTGAGATTGAGAAGCTCAGGTAGACTTTATATGCAAAGCAGAGCTGTTGGAAAATTTGAAGAAAGCTCACCACGAGCAAATCATTCAAATTCAACAAGCAAATTCTAAAATTAAGAAGCAGACCCAAGATCTCATTGAAAAGGCAGAGGAGATTACTGTAGTAAGACAAATGCATGAAGATCTTCAATGCAGTTTGAATGAAAAGGCCACCATCAGATGTCTGAGCTCCTCAAATGATAAGCTTAGAGTTGATTGTGAAGACAAGCATTGGAAATGGGAGGAGGAAAGATGTGGGTTGTTGTTGGCTCTAGATGGGGCAAATATCAATGCCAGTTCCCAATTTGCTGTGTCTAAGGCAGCACAAACTTCTTGAAGTTTCTATTGAGAGTCAATTTCTTTCTGCAGAACTTGCTTCTGTAAGCGATTTTGGCACTTGGATGATTCCTCAATCATTTGTTTATACCTCTTAAGTTCTTTCTGTAGCAGATTCTGCTGTTCTTCTGCCTTCTCACTCTCGTCTCGTAATTCACAATTTGTAGTGTCACTGTCCAATGCATCACAAACTTCTCTAAGTTTCTCTTTAAAGTCAGTTTCCATGTCCCAAGCTTGCTCTTCTAAGCAAAGTTGTTGCCTGGATAAATTCCTCAACCATTTCTTTGTACTGCTGAAGCTCTTTCTCCATCAAATTCCAGTTTTCCTCAATAGTATCTGCAGCCTTCATTGACAAAGAAGCTGCCTTCCTACGTTATGTGGCCAATTCTGAATTTGCTATGTCTAAGGCATCACAAAGTTCTCTAATTTTCTCTTTGAGTTCCTTCTCTTTCTGCAAAGCTTGCTCCTTAAAATGAAGTTGAGACCTGGAAGATTCTTGAAGCGTTTCCTTGCACCTTTCAAGCTCTTTCTGTGTCAGGAGTTGTTGTTCTTCAACAAGTTCCAAAGATTCAACTCTCTCCAATAAAGTAGCAGCTTCCGATGTTCTTCCTTGTTATCTTCGAGTGATTTATCCAGAGCAGTGTTCTTCATCTCCAGCTGCCTTAGCAAGAGAGAAACATTTTCATCTCTTTCTTTGTCATGGAGATTCATCTCGGCCTTAGCATTTTTATGTTTCAATTGAGCCTCAGTAAGTTCTGATTTCAAGACTGGCAACATTACTGATGCCTCCTCATTCTGCAATTCCAGCAGCATTATTACAGAGTGACAATTTTCCAACTCCATCTCTAGCTCTTTTGCTGTTGTTTCTTTGCTCTCTAGTGCAGACTTATAATTATTCAGCTCTTGATTCAATTTTTCTAGCTTAGAGCTCCACTCCGCTTCTTTGGCTCCAATATTTGCAGGACAATCTTGGTGCATCTGCTCCGCTCTTTTGAGCTTGTTTCGCAGTTTTGCCAAAGAAGAAGAATTTCCCACTTCCTGAATCTTAGCATCCTGGAGTTCTTTAAGGGATTTAAGGGATGCCAGCAAATCTTGATTTTCTTGCTCTAGTTTCCTAGCTTGGTACTCAATTTCTTTGTAAAATGTCTCTTTTGTGCCCAGTGAATGTCTCAGAGCTGCAATTTCTTTGTCCCTCTGAGTAGAGAAGCAGTCTGTTTGTGACTTTGCATCTTGGAACTGGGTGAAAACATTCTCAAAGCATGCTTTAGATTCACAAATTTCAATTTTTAGAATCTTTCTCCTTCTTTCTTCATGAGCTAGCACTTGGTTCCACATCTTTAACCCATTTTGAAGATCTTACGAGATTTTGGTCTGAGAATCTACTTGTCTGCAGTGAACAAATCTCATCAATAAATGCAGACTTCTCCAGCTCCCACTCCTTCTTGCCTTTTCATGTGCTTCTTCTAGATATTTAAACTGCTCTTGCTTCCATTTTAATTACCTTCAAGTGTCCTATTCTCGTCCTCTAATTTTACAAGCATATCATCTCTTTCTCTTAGTTCTTTGAATGCTTTGGCCTTTTTCTCTGATTCCAAGCACTTCACCTGTGAAGCTGATAGAAGCCCTTTAAGACCATCAGTCTCTGCCATAAATACATTAATTTTTTGTTCTTGATCTATGTTTTTGTAAAGGACATTCAGTTGAATTCGAATTGTGGATATGGAAATCTATTGCTCAACGCTTAAATGATGACCTTGAAGAAAAATCAGGCATTGTGGAAAGAATTAGAAGCTTCACTTCTAGCACAAGTAGAAGTTGGAGAAGCCTTTAAGCAAGAGCTCAAAACAAGAGAGTCAAAAGCTAGAATGGAGGCAGTCATGTCCTTTGAGTCAGAGAAAGAGGGTTTTCTCTGAACCATGAGAGAAAAAGACATGGAAATTGAAGAAAAGAAGTTGATGATTATGGAGCTGGACGATTACATCTGTTCTATGCAACAGAAACTGGAGATTGAAGCTGCACTTGAAGCAAAATAGGTGGAAGTGAAGAAATTAATGAATCAAATGGATAATTTATTGGGTTTTTATTGGGGCACTTAACGACAAGATCAGTCAGTTCTCCAACGAAGATGTGCAACTGGTTCGAACCTCGGAAAGGATAGTGCAGTCTCTTAATGATGATGAAATTTTCAAGTCTGTGGAAGAGGTTGAGAATACCAATCCTTCACCCACAACAAAGAAATTTCAGGATGTTCTTGGAGGTAGATCACCATTTCGAGTGCTCAACTACGAACTGGGGAGGGAGATAAGCTTTTTACTCCGCATCTTGTCTATGGTATATTAATCTTCCCTAAACATGTTTTTATTTTTAATTTATTTATTTCCAATTATTGCCATGCAATTTTTAAGCATGGAGATTTGTTACTAAGACATAAAGAAGCCTATCTTTTCATTGGAATTGGATTCACAAAGGTCAAATGCTTTGTGAAGCTCACTTTCTTTAGTGTGTATAATTAAGTCTTTTCTTTTCATTTTGTTCATCCAAATCCAAGAGTTTCCCTTTCATTTGCATCTCAAGTCTCAACTGCAATGGCCCCTGGAATTGGATTTAGAAAGTTATATTGGTCTTTTTCCTCTTAGATAAAATTGGAGCTCAGTTAGGAGTGTGTAATGGGTTAGTTTGGCTTTGAATCAAACCAACAAGGAAAAACCAAATTGAACTAAAATATGGAGAAAGCCAAATTGAACTAAGGTTCAGTTCACGGGTTTTCTACTCAACAATACAGGGAAAATCCTTCAACTAACAATCGCTGCAAATCAGCAATATAAATCACTCATTTTTATCAAAAGAATAGCAATACAGCAGAATAAAATCACAGAAATACATTTGCAAATTTTCCAGAAACACAAAATCAAAAGAACAATCAAACTAGTAGTTATAGAAGGGTAAATTTCACCTATGGTAATGAACTTTAAGGCTTGGAAATAGTATGGTACATAATTTCAATTTTTAACTTAAAACCCCCTAAACTATACTGAGATCCCATTGTATTTAGTATTTTGACCTTCGTGAAAACACTAGCTTTTGATGACATAGTATTTATACTAGTTTTTAGAGGTTAATAGAATGATTCATTAAAAGTTACTGTTATGGATGCATTTGTAGGGAGGCAATACCGGCGTCGTGGGGTTCATAGAATCTAACGTTGATATGGCAATTTATTCCTTAATAATGTCTTTATAATATTCCTAAATAATGTCTTTACAATATTCCTATTTTAGTTTAAGTTATTTCCTTTCAGAATTGTAAGTCCTTTTATTATCAGATCTTCTATTCTATTCTCTCTTTTGTTGTTTAAGGCTCTCTTATATAAGAGGCCACTTTCATTCAATAAAAGGGAAGCAGATTAATTACAATTTCATTGAGGTTTGAGGCTCTTCATGAGGTAATAGGGCTCCCTCCAACGAGTCCTAACATTCTGTCAACATAGGCTCCTCATGTGGGAGAAATCGCTACAAAGGGAAGGATTCGGCCCTTGAAGAAGATTTTGTAGTAAATCGTCCTGTGACTCGATCCCAAACTAGAGAATATAACAGTTACATTTCCTAATTTTTAGAGGTTAAAGAGAGCCTTAACAAGTACATTTTAGATGCAAGGGATAAGCCAATTAATCTCACTTTTAGAGATGATTAGATCTAAACTAATGAAATGGTCCTTAAAGAAGAAGGAAGATATTAGATCCAAGCCAATTTATTTTACACAATTTTATACCTTTTTACATTTTATAGGGTAAAAGAACCAAAGTTGTAAGTACCTGGACAAGAACTTAAGAACTTAAGGACAGGTATAGGTTATTTTAATGGCATATCAAAGTCAATCTATTTAAATCTAATTGAGTTTGTGTCATGTTAGCATCAATTTTGAATTATATTCAATATTGGAGGCTTTTGGGACAGAATCAAGATTGATATAAATTGATGTATTTACTAAATAGATGTTATTTTTAATTGAATTAACTTTAATTTCCGTTTTGCGGGGTATGCAGATAAAGACAGTCAAATGAAGATTAATGATCTATTTTGAGTTTCTAGTTGTTGATTTTGTGATTGATCTATTTTTGGATGTTAGTTGATTTGGATTTGAACCGAGTAATACGGTTTGATTTCTCAATAAAAAAAGTTTGCAGAGTGTAGCGCAAGGCTTTTTGCATTTATAGGGTAAAAGAACCAAAATTGCAAGTACCTCAACAAGATAAGGATAGGTAAAGGTTATTTTAACATATAACAAACTGGTATATTGAATTAATATTAATTTACATTTTGCAGGGTATGCAGATAGCGACAAAGTTAACTAAAGATCGATGATCTATTTTGAGTTTTTAGTTGATTTTTTGAATATTTATTTTTGGATATTAGTTTATTCAAATTTGAACCGAGTAATATGGTTTGATTTTTCAATAAAAAAAGGTTTTGCATAGTGTAGCGGCAGAAATTGAACCTGGGTTTTGAATTATATTCACTACTGCAGTCATTTGGGACAAAAATTGAATCATGTGTGTAGCATAATAGCACAATGTTTAATGGATAAAGTTTTCATTTGCACCATTATCAGGATTAATATATAACAAACTGGATAAAGCCTATCTTTTCATCGGAATTGGATTCACAAATGTCAAATGCTTTTAGAAGCTCACTTTCTTTAGGGTGTATAATTTAAGTCCTTTCTTTTCATTTTGTTCATCGAAATCCAAGAGTTTTCCTTTCCTTTGAATCTCAAGTCTCAACTTCAATGGCCCTTGGAATTGGATTCACAAAGGTATTTTAGTCTTTCTTCCTTTTCTCACAATGGTCATTCAGTTTTTCTTGTTGAATTCTTTAGATAAAATTGGAGCTTAGTTAGGTGTGTGCAATCGGTTAATTCAATTCCGAAATTGAAATAAAAAGGAAAAATCAAAATTCATAATTATGAAAACTGAATTGAATTAAAATTTTACCTAGGTACATGAAAAGAACAATCAAACTAGGTAATTATAGAAGGGTAAATTTCACTTATAGTACATAAACTTTAGGCTTGGCAACAAAATGGTATATGAATTTTAATTTTTAACTTAAAATCTCCAAAACTACACTAAGAACCTATTGACAATAACTTTTAAGGTAACGTTTAGTATTTTGTATTAGCTTATATACTATTTGATGATATAATACACTATCTCTCTTATTTATATTAACATAGTATTTATAAGTTGGAGTGATTCATAAAAAGTTACACTTTTTTACTTTTAGACGTTAAAAAAACATTTTGACTAGAACAATAAAAAGATATCACTATTTTTACATTTAATCGCTATTTAATGCTGTTATTAACTTTAAAGTTCATGTACCATAGATAAAATTTACCTAACTATACGTAATATGAGAGATTAGTTTAATTGATTTGCTTAATATTCTTAAATTTATATAGATTTCAATTTAAATATAAAATCTATATTATATTTAATATTCCAAATTTACTTGAAGGGAGTTTTTACTATATGTTTTATAAAATAAATTTTACTTTGTCAATAACTACCATATTATAAGCTGCTTTCTGGGCTTCACAAGCTCATCATTCGCCTTGACAGCCCAACAATGGCCTTCTCCAAGCTCAACAAAGGCCATATTCTTCATCTCTTCATCATTGATGGCCTTTGATTGCTTGTATCCTCTGCTATAAAAAGACATTGTTATTTACAAGAACACGAGATGAAACTCAAAATTATCACATAAAATTATTTTCGACTTTATGATTGCTATAAGGCTACCCTAGAGGCTAGCATCCATTAGTTAAAGTGCAAGAATTTTTTAAAAGAAAAAAGGAAAAATTTTCACTCAAATCTAAATTCATTGGCTAAAGCTGGTGATGCTTAAATAATTTGACTTGAATCCACCCGCAAACAGACCAGACCTGAGATAACCTAAAATCAGCCAAACTCAAATGAGATGAACCCAAAGGCATACTTGTCTGTCACCTCTATGCTCAAACAAACATTCCCTTAAACATTGTAAGAAAATTTGATCATCAATGAATAATGTGGTACACTTGCAACATAAAATTTGCTTGTAAATTTCTAAACATCACAGCAACACCATCTCCTTCACAAATCAGCCTGATTTGAAAACTATGAGATGATATTTATATAACTAACAAAAAGTTCAATTCTTCATGCTCCTGCTAGAAGAATCAGACTTGTGGGAAAATTCTGATAGTCCTTGCCTCAACGCTCCAAGATTTACCCCATTACCAACCAAGATGCTAGTTACACCAAATTTTGATGTCTGTGAAATCCAACATGGGAATTAGATAAATTACAAGAAACTTGTTCCTAGATGAGATTCTAGCATCTAATGATTCTTAATTGTTGTAGCTTAAAAGCATATTAAGAATATTTTCTGCATTTATTAGCATTTAGGACATTTGAAAAAATGGATCAAAAGGAAATATTTTCTTAGTAAAAAGAAAAATTAAGTCATTTTTAAGGAAAATGACTTTCAGTTTACAAAAGAGGAAGTCATTTTCCCTTTTTTAAATTTTGATCTTATTAAAATGTAAAAATATTTATTTTTTATATACAAATTATTTTTCATAAAATAAACAGAGTTTAAGTAATTAAAAAAATGAAGATATGGAGATAGAGAAAATTTACAGCTTCAATGTTCCTATCCTCATCATCAAAGAAAAGCATTGAACTAAAAGGCAATCCAGTCCTCCTATGGATCCTCTGAAAATGCTCAGTTTTGTTAGTCCAGCTGGAGAAAATTTCCTGCGTGATCAACCCTATAACACAGTTACTTGGATGGCAATAGAGAGTGAACAAATAATTTATCAAAACTTGAGTTGAAACTCCCTAAAGTTTCAAATCTATCTATCTATCTATATATATAATAAAATAAGGAGGTATTTCCATAAAAATGACATGTAGCACTTTTCTTGAAAAACTTGTCTCATGTTACTTTCCATAAATACTTTCTTTTATATTATTATTATTTAATTTTTTTAATTTCTCTTTTAATTATCATTATTATTTACAATATTACTTTAATATTTATGATTTAAATTATTATTTCTTTTAAATTTTAATTTTAAAAATTAAGACCTTTTATAGTTAAATGTAATATTTAAAAATTATTTATATAATTTTATAAATACTAATTATTATTTAATTTTTTATTTCTTTTTTAATTATCATTATTATTTATAATACTACCTTAATATTAATGATTTAAATTATTATTTTTTTAAATTTTATTTTTAAAAATTAAAACCTTTTATGATTAAATGCAATAGTTAAAAATTATTTATATTATTTTTTTATAAATTCATTTACACAAAAATATTATTTATCACATGTTACCCTCTATTATAATAATAATAATAATAATAATAATAATAATAATAATAATAATAATAATAATAATTATAATAATAATAATAATGATAAAAAAAAGTCATTGAGTGATAATAATTTAAATAAAATTGACTATAAATTTGTGATCTCATAATCAATTATAAATATTTTCATTTATACTAATTATTATTTAATTTTTTTATTTATCTTTAAATTATCATTATTTTTTACAATACTACCTTAATTATTATTATTATTATTATTATTATTATTATTTTCTTTAAAATTTAATTTTTAAAAATAATAATTTATATTATTTTAAAAATACTAATTATTATTTAATTTTTTTATTTCCCTTTTAATTATCATTATTATTTATAATACTACTTTAACATTTATGATTTAAATTATTATTTTCTTTAAAATTTGATTTTTAAAAATTAAGACATTTTATGATCAAATGAAATATTTAAAAATTATTTATATTATTTTTTATACATTCATTTATGTAAAAATATTATTTGTCACATATTACCCTCAATAATAATAATAATAATAATAATAATAATAATAATAATAATAATAATAATAATAAGGTCATTGATGGCCATTAATTTAAAAAAAATTAATCATTAATACTATCATATAATTTAATCAATATTAAATTATTTCATATCTTTAATAAATATTTTTGTTATATTGTTATATTTTTTATTATAAAATCTTTATTAAAAATTTTGAGAGACAAAATAGAATTGATATAAAAAGTTGTCAATATAAAATATAAAAATTTAACTTATTTATAATTAGTATGTATTATTTTTTATGTTAATAATTTAATATTTTTTTTTATTTCATTATTCTAAGGTTAATCAATACTTATTATTATTATTATTATTGTGGCCAACTTATAACCATTTAATGGAAATAGTCAAGTAAATAATAAATATTTTACTGTTATAAAAATTGAATTTGAATGCTTTTAAAAATATTATTTGTCACATGTTACCCTCAATAATAATAATAATAATAATAATAATAATAATAATAATAATAATAATAATAAAGTCATTGATGGCCATTAATTTGAAAAAAATTAATCATTAATACTATCATATAATTTAATCAATATTAAATTATTTCATATCTTTAATAAATATTTTTGTTATATTGTTATATTTTTTATTATAAAATCTTTATTAAAAAATTTGAGAGACAAAATAGAATTGATATAAAAAGTTGTCAATATAAAATATAAAAATTTAACTTATTTATAATTAGTATGTATTATTTTTTATGTTAATAATTTAATATTTTTTTTATTTCATTATTCTAAGGTTAATCAATACTTATTATTGTTATTATTGTTGTGGCCAACTTATAACCATTTAATGGAAATAGTCAAGTAAATAATAAATATTTTACTGTTATAAAAATTAAATTTGAATGCTTTTATTATAATTTTTCAATTAAATAATATTTAATTATAAATTAAATTTTTATTTAAATAATTTTTATTTATTTGTCTATATATAATATGTTGTATGAGGTATGTGATACACATCGAATACTCTTCTCTCACCAAGTATTTTTTTTTCATTTGAATGCTTTTAAATCTTTTTCCATTTGTGTTATCACTTATCATTCTCAAAATTTATTTCTTTAAATATATTTAATTAATATGTATTTAATTATTAATTTTTTTATAAATTTCTTATTTAATATTTTTTAAATTTTTGAATATTTTATTTCATTATAATTATATATCTAATGTAATTATAATTAATATTTTGATTATCTATAATTAATTTTTAATAGAATTATTTTTAAATTTTAATTAAATATATATATATTTGTATACATAAATTATCGCTCAATTATATTTTTATATAGAAGTAGAATTTTAAAGATAAATTTTAAATATGATTACATCGAAAATTTAGTTACAAATAAAGATAATTAAAAAATTAAAGTTACAATATTGAAATTATGAAATCTGTCTTTTAAAAAATAGTATGTATTTTTAATATTATTATATTAATAAAAAATGACAATATTTTAGAATTTTAATTTTTATGAAATGTATTTATTTTATATTATAAATTTATATTAAGTGATAACTATTTTTATCAAAGAATTATTTTATAAAAAATATATAAGATTAATAAAAAATATTATTTTAAAAAATAATATAATAGAATGTTATTTTTAATTAATAATAATGTTATATATTATTATTATTATTAAAATTAAATAATTTAATTCATTATTAATAATTTAATATTTTTTTATTATATTAATAAAAAATAATATTTATATATTTTTAAAATAATATTATGTTTTTATTAATGTAATGTATTTTTTGTAATTTAAAAAAATAAATATAAATTTACATAAATTATAAGATAAAATATAAAAATTTTATGAAATTCAAATTATTTTTTAATAAAGTACTTTTATTATATTTTAAATAAAATAATAATAAAAATTACTATTAATATATGTTTAAAAAAAATTAAACGAGTACTTTAACTAATTACTTCGTCAATTAATTAAAAATTTATTATTACAATGGATAAAAATTTATTTAAATTAAATTAAATAAAAAAATTTTTAATTTAAAATTAATTTAATAATAATAATTTATTTTATTTAAAATATAATTTAAAAATAAAAATTATAAATTAATGCATGGACATTATGCTATAAGGATATTGGAAGCCCACAATTCTGCCTCTTAAACAATCCTACTGATGTTTCGACCCCACAAGGACATTATGCTATAATGAAAACCTGTTTGGTACTATTGTTAAAATTATTATTAAAAAATTATTTTTTTAAATATATTAATTAAAAATATTAAAAAATAATTAAAAATTAAATTTAACTAATTTTAATTTAAAAAATATTAAAATAATAAAATATATATTTTTTAAATTATTTTTCATAATAATATTTAAAATAATATTTTTATTTTAAAAAAATAATTTTAAGTTCTGAAATTCGGGCTTGAGTTTAATACAGTGCACAAATGAGGTATGCAGGGGAATTGGGTTTGATTTGAATCTCTTAGCCAGCAATTAGTGGTTTAATGTTCTGCCATGAGCCAGGAAGCCCTCTCCCTCCTATCTCACAACACATTTGAGATAATGCAAACTAATTGATATCCATTCGAAAATAGTAAAAATTTACACAGATCAAGAAAGCAATCATATCTCAAATTGCAGGAGCAAACAAAGCAAGAAGACAGAACCTGGGCCACAAACATGGAGTTGATTCCCAATTGAGTCAGAAATGCTTTGGCAATCTGCGAAGTAGGCGATCTAGAAGCAATAGCCATCTCAATTCCCTTTTCCTTCAGCGCTTCTAATATGCCTACAGCGTGTGGATACAGATACGGGGTATCATCTTCATAATAGCACTCACTGATCAAATTATAAAAATAGAAAAATTATTTTCTTTCATCTGCCATTACAATTCTTGTAAAGAGAGAAGAGAATTCTATAAGCAGCCATTGAAACGAACCAGTAAAAAGGCCATAGAGTGTAATCGAGATCGAAGACAACCAAGCGAGGCAGGTCCTGGAATTGCCCGATTATCTGCAACGCCGCTTTCTTCACCTTCTCCTCCTCGTCTTCCATCTCTCCCTCTCTCTCTTTCTCCAGTTGGTCTCTGACAGCTGGAGAAAGAGAAACGATGCAGAATCCTGCGTTTTAACAGCCGCCGCATGATTGGAAATGATTAAGGAAAAAAATGCCGCGGCGAAATTTCTGACGTGGCAAACCACGTGGCTAAATGAGAGCCGGCAAGGGATTTTACGACCAGAACGCACCGTATTAAGCCAAAAAATCTAGAACCAGGAACAGGAAAGTTGTTTTCAAACCTGTGATTCTCCGCTTCGTTGTCAAAGCTAGTTGTCTATAGCACAGGTATTTTTATTTTATTTTTATTTTTTTAGTTTCCGCAATTAAATTATCTTCGAATTATCAATTTTTTGAATTCGCAATTAAATTTGGATTGATTATCCTTTATTTTCTTCTTTCTACTTAATTTGGTGAGTGCAATTTGTTTTTTCCCTTGAAAATTCTGTTGATTTTTAAGATAACGTTCTTGCTGATTTTATTCGATTTTGGATTTGCATGATAGAGCTTCGTTTTGCTGTTCTTTGATTACTTTCTATTTTTGGATGCTTAAGGTTTCTTTTCAGTAATGGGATTACTTTACGAATTATTGTCCTCTTTGTGTTTCTTTCTTTATTTTTATTGTAGAAAGTTAAATTAAAATTTTTAGGGCTTTTTTGAAATGAATTTCAAGGGCTTAATTTGTTAAAGATTGTGATGTTTATTTATGTATTTGTATTATTTACTTCATTCATGTGGTTTGGTAGGATTATGTCCCATGGTTTAGGTTATTGATTGGCGTTTCTAAGTGACTGACCCTAAATTTTCAGGACCAAGAACATCATATTTCATATAAAATTTGTAAACATGATTTGATTTGTAGATTGAATTTACTAATCAGCTCTTAATAATGGACTATTATGTGGGGAATGAATGAAATTTCTCCCGTTATTTTCAAGATTGTGTTAGTGCTAATATTCCATGCTTCCACATGGTTCCTTGGAGAATAGCTCCGAAAGAAAGAAATTTTGTGATGTATAACTGCAATGCAACTCTGGCAAATGGAAGAATCCAGTCATTTTTTTTATTACATATAATCATTAATTTATTTGTAAATATCCATAATCTAGACATTACAGTTTTTTTTTTCCCTTTTTCTAATGATTCTTGCCCAACTCAAGGAAGATTATGCATCCCTTTTTAGGGAATTAACATTAACATCAATGTTATTAGGACTTGTTAGCTTTTCATCTTTGTATCCCTTTTCTGTTTTGGTTCAATTCTATCTGAAATTCTCAATCTTTTATAGCAGGTGTCGGAATTGTGAGGTTGATTAAATCTGTTTGGTTGTCGATATCACATTGGCAAATTTTTAAGTGTTACTGAGTAGTGTTCTGATCTTTCGTGACTGCTGGCACCTTCTAGCATTTCAGTTTCAGTTTGGCAATGGCTGTTGCTGGTTCCTTGCAAATGTCCCACTATTTGGGACTTTGCAAGAGCCAGAGGCACAAGGAAAAATATAAGGTATAATTTTCTTTATTTCTTTCTTTCTTAAAACTTTCCATCGTTTTGATTTTATAATATAAAGTAATATACTTGTTTTCAGAGTATTCCAAGTGGGGACAAGCTACCATTATTGAATAGCACACTCTCATCACGTGCATCGGTAACTTCTATATTTTGCTTTAGAGCACAAGCACACACTTCTATGTGCACATACTGCGTGAACAGCTTGAGTGAAACTGTCATTTTATCAAGCCTTTTTGGCATTCGATTTTAAGCTTGCATGCAAAAGTTATGTTTCCCAGCAAAAAATTTCAACTTCCATCTATTTACTTGCCATTCAGATTGCTAGTATATATCAGTTGTCAAAAAAAAAAAGATTGCTTTTCTATATTATTGTTTTCAAGTTTCTAGAACTTGTTCCTGATTAATAAATTTACTTCATATATGGATATGGGGGTCCGTTGAATGTTTTCCATGTTGGTTAAATATATCTTACTTATTGGGTAGACCTCTCTACCTTCCATCTTAAACTTTTAGATTACTTGTGATGTGAAGAAGAGTTTTTGATAATTACATATTGCTTTGTGATAAAACTTGGTTTGATCTTATATATTGTAGGGTCTTTCTATCAACTAGCCTAAGATTTTATGTTGGATGATCTAATGTGGCATTAGACATTGCCAATCCTACTATATATATTGGCTGAAACCAAGTGAACAAAAAAGATACATGTAACGAACATTGGGATTAAGACTTGAGTTGGGTTGAATTTAGGCCATATTATTGCTTAAAGTTTTAAGGTATTTTCCTTGTAATCTAACTTATAACTGGATTTGGAGGTTTTTTTTTTTTTTTTTTTTAATAACTGGCATTTATTGCTCCATGATGGAATTAGCAATCTTTTATTTACTGCATGTCAATTTCAAGTTATTGTACTTAATGAGGCACTTTATTCCTTCTATGCTTCAAGAGTAGGATTTTAAAACATTAAAACATTATATGATATGTTTTAAAACATTAAAAATATCTGCCTTTTTCTTAAAGCAAAAGAGAGAACTTTCATTGTGGATATCTATATGATATACGCAACAAAATATCCTCAAATCTAAAATGCCAATATGAAAATATTTCCTCATAGTAGTACTAATTAGCTTAGTCAAAATTCTTGGCAAAATTTTCAGTGAGGCTACATCTTTTTTACTGATGGATACCCCCACCACAAGCATTATAATATGTTTTGAGAGTTGAAATATATCTAATATGCAAAATAAAACTAAAAAAAAGAAAAAGCAACCAGCTGCAAATTATTATTAGACTTCACAATTGATTCATTTCTCAAGTGTTAATAAGAGCTCCCACAAAGAAGGGGATGAACTCATATTTGACTGGGGGATGAACTGTTGTTAATAGGACTGGTGGCAGCCCAAAAACAGCCAAAATGGGAAGATTCATGGAGGGGAGAGAGAGAGAGAGAGAGAGAGAGAGATGTCTAAGGTTTATGGTTAATAGTTGCTATGTTATCGCTTTGTCATGATAAGTTTGAATACTCTTTATGCTGGGATTTCTTTTATGTTGTATGCATATAATTGATTGATACTTAAAATTGTTAATGAAACTTCTTTGAAGTATTGAAATTTGAGATCTCTGTTTTGGTTACAGTTTCAGCAATGGGATTCATGGAGTATTCGTTTATCGGACAATTCATGCAGACCCATATGCCCTGTGTCGTATAGAAGTAATGCCTTTAGGTGTCATTCTTTTCTAGTTCCAGGCCAAACATTTCAACTTCCTGGCATGAAGGCCACTTCCTTGGCATTGACAGGGTAACTTTTCTTTCTTTCAGTTAACTTATAAAAATAGACTTAAATCCAAGTTAATGAGCACATTTGCATGGGTCCTCTTTTCTTCCTTGAGTATCATACAAATAATTGTATGAAAAGTTGGATGGAACTAAGTTCAACTACATTTTCTGGTTCATCATGTCATCATTTGTGAAAATGTTAGATTTTATAGCGTTTTAGCTTTCGGTTGGTGATTTCTGAATGTTTAATGTTTCTTTTAGGAGTCTTGGGAATTTAGTGGTGGCACTTTCAATGCATTGTGTATATATTTTATTCATGCATTATTTTTGTTGAACCATGCGCTTTAAAATTTTGTGTATTTGGTGTCTCAGCTCTGTTAGACACCTCAAGTCTCAACTTGAGGTGTCTAACAGAGCTGAATGGCGAAAAAGGATCCATATATCTGACCTCAACTACTTTGGAATTTAATGCTTAGTTGTTGTTGTTGTTAATAGTTCATATTATGCAGGTCATATAATGCTTTACAAAGCAGTCCTGTCGTATTGAAGTTGGTTCCTGCAATTGCTGTTATCATACTTGCTATATGGGGACTGGGGCCACTCATGCGTCAAAGCAGAAATTTGCTACTAAATGTACATGGAATTCTCCTTTGTTTTTATCCTATCCTATTGTTATGTAGGGCGTTTTATTGGACTTATGCATGTATGTAACTGTGTTTGTTATATCTAACAATGTCCTACAGAAGAATGATAACAGTTGGAAAAAGAGTGGCACATATTATGTTATGACCTCTTATGTTCAACCTTTGTTGCTGTGGACTGGTGCAACACTGATATGCAGGTCTAACATTATGACCTTGTTAACTCCCGTTCCGTCTAAAGTGCACAGCCTGTTGTCCAGTTCTTGGATTACTGATCAGCAGTTGAGTTTCATGCAGAGCGCTGGATCCTGTTATTCTGCCTACAGAAGCTAGCCAAGTTGTTAAGCAAAGGCTTTTGTATTTTGTAAGATCATTATCGACCGTGCTGGCTTTTGCCTATTGTTTATCAAGGTAAATTTATTTCCTTTCTCCTTACTTTTCTTTTTTAATCCATTTGATGGGATCATTTGTCAATTTTGAAATGGTAGATGGTATCTGTTTGACTTCTACTGGCATTCTTAGAGGATTTATTTTGCTCAGGCAGTTTATTTATACTCATTTCTTTTAGTTGATTTACCTTCTGTTTTCTGTTGTCACAATAAATACTACTCCCACTATAATCTAATCTGCTTTATATGACTTATTTGCTATTGTTCTTTTGAGATTTATGATCTAGTTATAATGTTGTCTCTTTAATCTGGATGACATTCTCTAACTTACATTGCTTATTGGATGTTGTTATTGTGACAACTAAATGTGGATGAATATTTTCATGCAGTGTGATTCAACAAGCTCAGAAGTTCTTCATGGAGTCTAATGAGCCCAGTGATCCAAGAAATGTATGCATCAATGCTCTAGCTTAGAACTTGCTTTTATAAAGTATTTTTTTATGTCACTAGTTTATTATAAATTCTTATAATTTTTAACTGGAAGGGACAACAACAACAAAAACATATATAGAGAATATAACTAATGAAATATTTGTGTGTTCCACGATTTATTTATAATTTTAATTTTTATAAATAAAAAGGTTAAAATAATCTAGCCAAGAGTTTATGTTAAACGAAGTCAAATCATGAATTTATTTTCCTACTTCAAATCAAATTTTAATCTGCTAGACGTCTACTTAATAATTTTAGAGTTTATATATATTACTTCAATCTTACAATTATTTAATCATTGTAATTTAATTATTACATGAATTTTAATTTTCTTTACATATAATTTTAGAAAATCTTAATAAAAATTTAAACAAAAAAACCGATCTAACAAATTAAATTAAATATTTTTAAATAATAATAAATTCTATATTATTTTTTAGCCAATTAAAATAGAGAGCAATTTGTCAACTATGTAACCCAATTCGATTATTGACAAAGAACATGGCTTAAGGCTGTTGCAATCATTCTCTTTACAATTTTCCTCAATTATTTTATAGTTCTTGTCATGAGAATAGAAATGTAAAAGTTGCACCACTTTGATGTATTTGTTATTTGAATCTACAAAATTGAGTAACATGAATTTTGAAGGGAGCATACATAACAAGCTTAACGGAACTTATCTAAATAATTCCAAGTTCAATTTCACTTGAATTATGATACAATTTATATATCTCTGCTACTCCATGTGCAATTATATTGCAATAAAAAAAAACTTAATAAAATGGAAGTTAAATACAAGTAGGACTAAACATTTTAAATTTATATGGACTCTAAAATTAATTTAAATAATAAAAAATATAATTGAAAATAATATAAAAAATTAAACTTTAAAATTATATAGACAATTAAATTTTAATTTTTAAATAAAATAAAATTTAAATTTAAATAGGAAACCAATCTAACCAATTAAATTTAATTTTTTTTAAAAAAATAATTATTATATTATTTTTAGCCAATCAAAATAGAAATTAATTTGTCATTATCAAATTCAACCATGGATAATTTTGGCAATCTCATTAATTTATAAGGCCTAAGATTTTTAATTATTTATAAACTCTAAAATTAAATTAAATAAATACAATAGATAATGAAAGGGTATTTTGAGCAAGGCCAATGTCCCCTTGTTGAACTATGGTAATTTGAAAGAGAAAAATTCTGTATTTTCTATATATCAAAACTTTACACACTTTTTCCTATTTATATACAATGATTCTAGATCTTAAAAGGAAACCTAGATGGACTAGAAGACTATCATAAAAGAAAGAAAGTAATTACAATTATATACAAACTCTACAATGAATGAAACATGGGAATTCTAGCACTCATTCTCAAATTGGTTCATATATGTTGCATATGCCTAACTTGCACCAAAGTATGGAATGATTTGTTGCTTAATCCTTTAGTAAATACATCGGTTAGTTGTTCTTTTGAAGTCATATAAGAGACACTTAAAGATCCATCCACTATTTTTTACTTTATGAAGTGTCGATCAATCTTTATATGCTTAGTCCGATCATGTTGAACAGGATTTTGAACTATACTAATAGCAACTTTGTTGTCACAAAACAAGGACAAACTATTTGTTTCTAATAGTCTTATTTCCTCATCAATTTTTGCAAACACAGTAACTCACAAATACGCTGTGCCATAGCTCTGTATTCTGCCTTTATACTAGATCTTGTTGTTACATTTTGCTTCTTATCTTGCTGTTACATTCTGCTTCTTACTTCTTGAAGTGACTAAATTGCCACCAAAAAAGATACAATAACTTGACGTTGACCTTCTATTAGTAAGAGATTCAGTTCAATCTGTATCTGTAAAAGCTTTTATTTGGAGGTGGCCATGCTTTGGAAAAAGAAGTCTCTTTCCCGGTGCAGATTTTAGATAACTTAAGATGCAGAAGATAGCCTCTAAGTAGGTTCTCGAGAATTGTGCATGTACTGGCTCACTAAGCTTACAACATATGCTATGTCTGGTCTAGTATGAGAGAGATAAATTAATCTCCCAACTAATCTCTGATATCTTCCTATGTCAACTGACTTCCTAACTCCTGCTTGCAACTTGTGATTAGCTTCAATAGGAGATTTTGTTGGTTTACATCCCAACATGCCGGTCTCATCTAAGAGATCCAATATGTACTTCTTTTGAGAAATAAAAATCTCTTTGTCTAATATGGCAACTTCTATTATCAGGAAGTACCTTAATTTACCCAAGTCTTTAATTTCAAATTCTTGAGCCAAGTGTTCCTTTAGATGAACAATTTCTTCCTTATCATCTCTTGTTACAACTATATAATCAACATAGACAATAAGCAATGTGATCGTTCCTCTACTATGTTTCATAAATAGGGTGTGATTAGCATTGCTTTGATGGTATCCAAAGAAAATCATGGCATTACTAAACTTGTCAAACCATGCTTTTGGTGACTACTTCAAGCCATATAATGCCTTCTTCAATCTATATGCTTTTCCTTTAGTCTTTTCATCCTCAAATCCTGGAGAAATCTTCATGTATACCTCATCTTCTCTCCATGCGAAAAAATATTTTTAACATCAAATTGTTGTAGGTCCCATTTAAGGGTTACAACACATGACAGCAAGATCCTGATAGCATTCATCTTTGCATCAGAGGCAAAGGTCTCCTAATAATCTACTCCATGTGTCTAAGAAAAACCTTTTGCCACTAGCCTTGCCTTATATCTTTCAATAGAACCATTTGCTTTATGCTTCACAGTAAACACCTATTTGCATCCAACCAATTTCTTTTCCAATGGAAGATTAACAAGATCTCTTGTCTCATTTTTTGCCAAAACTTTCATCTTTTCTATCATGGTAGCCTTCCATTTTGGATCAAGGTATGCTCTCTTCCAATCCTTTGGGATAGAAATAGTAAAAATAGACAAGACAAAAGCTCTATAGGAAGGAGATAAAGAATCATAAGAAACAAACTTGGATATAGGTTGTTTGGTGCAAGCCCTAACCCCTTTTCTGTAACCAATGGGTATATCAAGATCATCAACAGAAGAATTAAAATCAGATTGAGTATCAAAAGAAGGGGTCTTACCACATAAGTCCTCAGGCTCAAGATATGCAGGAACCGAATCCAAGGATTCTAACTGATTAGATGTATCATGCTCAATGACTGTATCTGTCTTATCACGATGAGGGTAAGTTCTTAAATTCATTCTATTCAATCTCTTTGTAGGTTAAGGAGCAACTGGCCTATCCTCACTACTCTTATCCTCGCTATTTAGATTAGGTTCAGGTTTAAGAATTCCCCCCCTGAAAAGGAGTAGGGAAAGTAACCTCCTCCTTGTTGTTCTCCTCCTGAAGAGGTAACTAGAAATAGAGTTCAAATTCCCTAAAGGTAACATCCATGGTTACAAAATATTTTCTTGAAGGAGGATGATAACACTTGTACCCTTTTTGAGTACCGAAATAACTCACAAACACACATTTTATTGCTCTAGGTTCTAATTTCCCGACATGTGACCTATAAACAAAGCAAACACACCCAAACACTTTTGGAGGAACAGTATAAGAACTCTTACCTTTAAGAACTTCCAGAGTACTCCTAAAGTTTAGTGTGTGAAGGGATATCCGATTGATAAGATATGCTGCAAAAAGAACAACATCCGCTAATAAGACTTTGGAAGATTCATTGTGAATATAAGGGATCTAACCACTTCAAGTAAATGCCTATTTTTCCTTTCAAAAACTCCATTTTGTGCACTAGTATTCACACAACTAGTTTGATGTAGGATCCCATGTGAATCTAAATGAGATTGGAAAACTTTGTTCATATACTCTATCCCATTATCAGTTTTTAGAATTTTGACCTATGTATTAATCTGAGTGCAAATCATTTTATGAAATTATTGAAAATATGAAAATACTTCATTCTTAGCTCTCAACAAATAAACCCAAGTCAATCTAGTGCAACAATCAATGAAAATAACAAATCATCTATAACATGATAAAGAGATTGTTTGAGGATGACCCCATACATCAGAATGAATAGTTATAAAATGAGCTTGTCATGTGCTTATTTGCTCTAGAATCTATAACTCAAAGAGATTTTTCAAAACTGGCAAGAAAAGTATTACTTGATTTAACAAAATTAGAAGAGGCAACTGTAGCAGTTTGAGATTCCAGCTGTGACAACAAACGCCTTAGGGATTGTGCTTCTTTATTGGAGAGGATCCCAGTGGTGGTAGTAGGTACAATGTTTTCAGAAAATTCTATTGTTTCAAATACATTTCCTTGTAGTCTTGCTAAGCCTATCAGTTTCCCTCCACACCCTTTGGATGGGCGACCATGTAACTTTCAACAATGTTCCTTTGTATGCTAGGATTTCCCACAGTAATCACAATGTGAATGATCCTTATCTGATAGATCATTATGTGACTGTTCACAGGAGGAAGCAGTTACTAACCCTGCCTTCTCAGTAGATATAGAGTGAATCATGACACTACTTCGACTTTTCTTCTGTTGCACATATGAATAAGTTTGCCTTAGGGAAGGCATGGGACTCGAATATGATTATATTCTATATTCAACCAGGCAAGGAAGTCATAGATTTGTTCCTTTTCAGTCAACTTTTGGAAGTTAACAGCATCAGCAGTACAAGTGACCTGAAAATCTTGGTAATAATTCAGTTCCTGCCACAAGCCACTCAATTCAGCAAAGTATTGAGCAATGGTCATCTCTACTTGTTTTGTATTATGAACCTTGTTTCGTATCTCATAGATCTATGCGTCATTACCCATTTGGGGAATAAGTTTGAGACACAACATTTCATATTGCAGTAGCACTACTCAAAAGCAAACATCCGCGGGTTATCTCTGGTTGCAGTGAATTAATTAGCCAGGACATTACAAGGAAATTCTCTGATTCTCATTGGCTATGAGTAGAATTACCAGCTTCTGATTTTGTATTTTTCCCGATAACATAACCTTGTAATCCTCTAGCCTGAATAAATAATAAAAAAGATCTTGACCATGCAAGATAGTTAGTGTCATCAAGTTTTACAGGGCTAATTTGTAGAGAAGGATTGTCACCTATTGGACTTTTCCTTGTTGATATGAACCTGCCTAACTTCACCTCAAAAGCTAGCTCACAAGGGGAGGTTTGCAAACCCATATATATAACACTCAAGACCTCCCTGTAGAACCGATGTGGGATGCATCATTCCTGACCCCTTTAGACTGAATGCCCTCGTGAAGCAACCGGGGTCATGACTCGCTCACCTGACTTCTCCCGAAGAACGTCAGGGAACCTTTGTACATGGCCCACCGATCCATACAGAGTGAGGCTCTAATACCAAATGATATGAACCTGCCTTACTCTACCTCAAAAGCTAGCTCACAAGGGGAGGTTTGCAAACCCATATATATAACACTCAAGACCTCCCTGTAGAACATATGTGGGACGCATCATTCCCGACCCCTTTAAACTGAACGTCCTCATGAAGCAACCGGGGTCATGACTCGCTCATCCCGACTTCTCCCGAAGAACGTCAGGGAACCTTTGTACATGGCCCACCGACCCATACAGAGTGAGGCTCTGATACCAAATGATATGAACCTGCCTAACTCCACCTCAAAAGCTAGCTCACAAGGGGAGGTTTGCAAACCCATATATATAACACTCAAGACCTCTCTGTAGAACCGATGTAGAACGCATCACTTGTTTTAGTTAGGTTTTTTCCCTCAGCCATTTGTTAAACAACAAGCCAAAAAAGAAAACAACAACAATTTGCAAAAAATAGCAGTGGCAGTGAAAGGGAAAAGGGATCCAATGATCAAAGGTGCAAACCAAGGGGTGGAAATAGGTGGGTAGAGGCGCAGGACCTTGGGAAGACCGCTGGAGGAGGAGTCGGCCGGAAACAGAGCTTAAAAACTGGCCCACACGCTGGTGCATGTGACAATACGCAGTGTCGAATAGTGCCAGTTTTCCGACGATGTACCAATCGGCAGCTGTCCTTCCTTCCGGGATGGGCGGTGATAATCAACTCCCTCTGTGATTGTGCCTAGAAGCTTACCATAGCAAAACCCTAACTTTGGTTGAACAATGTTTCACGCCAAAAATAAATGGCTGAGCTCTGATACCATGTTGAACTAGGTAATTTGGGAGAGAAATTCTGTATTTTCTATATATCAAAACTTTACACACTGTCTTCTATTTATATACAATGATTCTAGATCTTAAAAGAAAACCTAGATGGACTAGAAGACTATCATAAAAGAAAGAAAGTAATTATAATTACGTACAAACTCTACAATGAATGAAACACTCCTACAAGGAATGAAACATGGGAATTCTAACACCCCTCCCCACCCCCACCCCCCCCCCCCACCCCCCCCCCCCCCCCCGCCCCTTCCTTTCCTTCATACATTTATATATTATATAGATACGTAGATTATTGTACGAGTTTCTCGCCTCATGTGCATGGATATCATTTTGCTTTTTGTTCTGATGTTCTCTCTCTCTCTCTCTCTCTCTCTCTCTCTCTCTCTATCTCTCTCTTTCTCTTTGAGCTTTATTTCTATGGACTTCTTAAACAAGATATTTAATTATTTTTATCATTTGTTTTGTGATATACCCTATGGGTCGGTGAAGAAATATTATTGATCTGGTCTGTTCTTTTTCACTTATCTTTAGCTTTTATGCTCGAACAGCCTAAAATGTTATATAGACAGAACTTTCAATGAGTGCTTATTGAAAAATAACATATTTTTTGTTTTTTGGACAGATGGGATTCCAATTTGCAGGGAAAGCTGTATACTCTGCAGTGTGGGTAGCTGCTGTTTCACTTTTCATGGAGTTGCTGGGTTTCTCTACCCAAAAGTGGCTCACTGCTGGGGGTCTTGGGACAGTTTTGCTGACCCTTGCTGGCCGTGAGGTGCAACTGAATTTTTATTGCCATAGTATTTTCACAATTTTCTTTTCTGGACCTTATGTTAATTTCCATCCTGCATAACCACTAGGGGCAATCCCTCTTGCTCCAAGTTACTCATTGTTTCTAACAAATACCATATAGCTCTATTTTCTTCCAGTACAACACTGATATTGTTCATTGTTTTAGATATTCACAAATTTCCTCTCAAGTGCAATGATTCATGCAACTCGACCCTTCGTTGTGAATGAATGGATTCAAACAAAGATCGAAGGCTATGAAGTTTCTGGTACTGTTGAGGTTTGTATTCGAAAACAAATCCCCCTGGAGTTTGTTAAGTGCCAAATGGAAAGAATTATATGTAAATGTGACATATGATGGCTTCAAATTTGTAGATCCATAGAAGCGTGTATTCTACATTTCTGTGACTATGAGACCATATTTAACGGAATGAAATCAATTTCATTCTGGAATATTGGTAAAACAATCAAGTAGGAGAGCTTTTTCATTGAAATTGGTAGAATGCTCAAGATAACCTTTTCTCATGTGCATGTCATTCTTTTGTATTGTCTGCAGCATGTGGGTTGGTGGTCGCCAACAATTGTAAGAGGTGAAGATCGTGAAGCAGTTCATATTCCAAATCACAAGTTCACTGTGAATGTTGTGAGAAATCTCAGTCAAAAATCTCATTGGCGTATTAAAACCCACCTGGCCATTAGTCACTTGGACGTTCATAAGATCAATGTGAGGAGAAATATTTCATTATTTTTCCAATGATTATAGTTTCTTTTTGGCCATTAACCTCCTGTATGATATTTCCTTTGTAATAAAGTGGCTGACGGTTCTTTTTGCACAGAATATTGTCGCTGATATGCGCAAAGTCTTGGCTAAGAATCCTCAAGTTGAACAGCAGAGGTTGCATAGAAGAGTATTTTTGGATAATATCAATCCTGAAAATCAGGCTCTCCTGGTTAGTGCTTCTTCTTACAAAAGATAGTTCCATATCTCTCACTCCATTTGTCTCTTAACATATGTACCACTGATTTTACTTGTCCCAAAATTATAGTCCTTTGCAGACAGTAAAAGGTTTATTTTGCCAGTTAATATAAAACATCCTTTACCCCAACTTAGATTTTACTTCTAAAATTCCCAACCCAATTAAAGGAAAGTCGGAGACTTGATAAATTTCATTATGTGTATATGCTTTTATTACACTTTTGTAAAATATTGTGCACTTGTTAAAGGAACTATCTTTGAGGAACATGGTGATTTTTCCAGTTTAATAAATTGTCCTAGTAATTTTAAAATTTCCTTTTTTTTTTTAATGAGTGTAGTGATGTTGCATTTTCAATACCATGTTATCTTGATTTTACTAGCTAAAGTTATTCCATTTCCAAAAAGCTATCTGTCTAGTTTGGCTTTTTTTTTTTTTGTTTTCTTCCCGTCCAACTTAAATAAAACAAATTTGAATGTGTTTGATGATCAAAATTTGGAAGTCTAAAGGCTTTCTTCTCTATTTGCATTGGCCCCTGTGATTTTGAAGAGTGCCATATGTGAATCTAAGAAAAGCTGACAGACAACGTACTCGTGCATCAAGTGAGCATCCTGAAGGCCAATTTCAATCCACTAAGCTCATTTTTGCTTAGTTTTCAGATTAAAAAAAAATTATGACTATGTTCTCTCTCTCTCTCTCTCTCTCTCTCTCTCTCGTTTAAGCTCAACTTGATCGGAAAATGAAATACAAATGGTGTAGAATGGATTCTTTAAGGTTGCAATCTGGGTTACATTGCACACTTGCAAAATATTAACTTGGATGAAATATTCTAATGGACATATTAAAAAGACATTTTGCAAACAAAAACAGTAGATGAAATACAAACTTGCCCAAGGGGTTTTCTGCAATTTTCATTTTCTTACTAAAGATTTAAGACATTTGCATTAGAGTAATTTCTTTTACACTGGTGTTTGTCTTGAGCTACCAGAGGAAATGCAAAGGTTGGAGTACTGTGAGCATTTACTTAACTGAATGTTGGAATTATATCTTTTCCCCTTCCCATTAGTCGCTTCTGTAACCCTTGCTGTGTGAGGATGCCACCTAAATATTGTTGTTTTTCTTATTTTCACATGTGAAGCATAAACATCTTAAACATAAGTATATTAATTTCTTACAATCCTTATGGCTTTTTTTTCTAAACATACAATCTTTATTGCTTAGTTTTACATCACTGCATCCACATTGAAAGTAGATGCAAGCCTTAAAATCCCAAATTAAATAAATGACATATTCAAGGAAAATAACGTCCCCCTGTTGTTAAAAAAAATCCCGCTTTCAAATAAAAATTATGGAAATTTCTTGTAAATAAAATCTAGAATGACACCTTCGATTATAACAAAATCTTCTTAGCAAGAAAAACTCAGGTATGGCTATATCCAGTTTGTTTGTATGTCCACCATCCTCCTTTTATACATCTGAGTGTTAAAAAGCTGACAAGAGATTATATATACATTTGTGGTGTTTGCAGATTTTGGTATCGTGTTTTGTGAAGACCTCACATTATGAAGAATACCTGTGTGTTAAGGTAAGAAGATTATTTCTAGCATTGTCATTTCTTTTTGCTAGGACCATAAAGTGTTACGAATTTAGTCCACCCAGTATGTATAGATGCATCATAAAATAACAGCAGTGCTCAGTGCATCGAGTCAATCTTTGTGATTGTTTTTTTGTCTCACCTGTCAAATGTGATGGTCTATGAAATTGCAGCATTTATAAGGTTCTCATATTTGAGGACTTATTTTAGGTTGAATGTTGTATGATGAAACAGGAAGCTATAATGTTGGACCTTCTAAGAGTCATCAGCCATCACCGTGCTAGACTTGCCACGCCAATTCGAACTGTTCAGAAGATATATAGTGATGCCGATTTGGAAAATATTCCATTTGCAGATTCTACCTATAACCGAGGTGGAATGGCATCCAACCGTCCTTTGCTATTAATTGAACCTTCTTACAGAATCAATGGAGAAGAGAAGACAAAATCTCAAGCTCGTTCTGGACGAGGAATTGGAGACCAAGAAAATAGGGCTGCATCAAGGTCTACATCTGAGACCAAAACAGGAGGCAGCCCAAAGACAGACCCCAAGTCTACATCTGACATCAAAACAGGAGGTAGCCCAAAGTCAGACCCCAAGGCCAAAGAAACACCAAAATCTGAAACTAAGGTGGATGCCAGAATCCGTGAGACACCAAATTCCAATGCCAAGGAGCGCACAGAAGCTGCAATGACATCCACCTCTGATCCCAAAGTAGGTGATAAAATGCCAGTGAAATCATCGCCTAATTCTGTCCCCAAGACATCAAACTTTGCAGAAGCATCAAGTTCTGAATTGAAAGCAGCAGGCTTTGTTTCCAATAATGTGCCGCAAAACAAAGAGATCTACGACAGCAAGCAGCCTAAGAGTGTGAGTCCTGGGAATACAGGACAGAATAGCCGGTTTGATAATCCTTCGGTTTCCTTAACAGCAGCTGGTGCTGACAAAGCAAGTGGATTGCAGCAGTCTTCCAAATTGAAACAGGGTGCTGAGAGACAATCAGTCACTCAGCCATCAGTGTCAAGACCTGCATTAGAGGAAAATCTTGTTCTTGGTGTTGCTTTGCAGGGCTCAAAGAGAACCCTTCCCATTGAGGAGGGCATGGCTTCCCATTTGACTCTAGAAGAGGCAAAGGAAATGGCTGCTGCAGGCAGAAATGGAGCTGCATCTCCAACTGGTGAGAAGGATAGGAAAGATGGTCAAAGTCCAACCCCTCCTAGTTCTACATCTGCCGACCAGTGAAAATTACATGAATTGATCTTTGCCGATATGCCAACTTTTGCCCCTCTGAACTGCTAACTTCTTGTTCTTGAACCTCCACTTCAAAGCTTTTTCATACATTGTACAAGTTCTACTCTTCATGATTAGTGCAGGACGTTGCCGATACAGCATATAGAAATGCACCATTTTCTAAGCTTCGAATGATATTATTGGTAAATTAATCAGTTGAAGACTTGATGGGCAGTCAAGTCTCCCCTTTATGGTTAGCAATTAAACTGTACCCAGCTTGCTCGCTCTTCACTATTATTCTTCATTTCATTTTACCTAAGCAAAAGCCAAAGCTTTTACACTAGACAATCACGTTAAATGCCCCATATAGCATTCAAATTTATCACTCAACATCAGCCAATGTCTGCAAGCGAACTCTTTTCTTTTTTTCCTTAAATATGCTGTTCTATTTTTTTTCCTTGGTATATCAAAAACTTTCTGAAATTCTTCCATTTTTTCCCTAGTACATCGAAAATTATGAAACGAAATGCAGCTGTAACCTATTGAATCACAAATAAGTATTTTTCTGATCCAGAAACGTTTGTCTATAACACATAAGCTGACAAATACACAATCATCATCATCTAAATCACTTCCCACCTTAATTAACCCCACCTTCTCTTGCTAAGTTGCTATCTGTGCTTTTCCATCAAAGAAGAAATGGAATTTCTTGTTTTTTTTTTTTATAATAACAGCCACATACAATAGTTGTGGTGCCAAATCAATAGAACAAAGTTGGTAACTTCACATCCTTGAGATAAATCACCAGGCGTAAATGCGGCGCAGGATATGTATATATGGATTGTTTTCGCTTTTTTAAAGGGTTTTTGGTTCAACCAGTGAAAATCAGCCGATAATTTTAAATATTTAAAATTTTAAGTAATTATGAGTTTAGTTAAAGTAATTATAAATAATTGATAAATAGTTAATATATTTGATAAAAAATAATTTATAAATATATTTATTATTAAAATAATTAAAAAGGATATTAAATGAGATTTGTAATAAAATTTTACAAATTAAAATACTTTATTAAACTTACTTATAGATACAGGGCTTTTAAGCACTAAAATGAAAGTCTATTTCTCTCAATCTATTTTTTTAATTTATAAATTTAAAAAATATTATAAATAAATCGATATATTTATTTTTAAAATTTATAAGTTGGCTAAGACAAGCACCCTTGTTGTCTGATATGGCCATGTCTATTTTAATGCCTTCATGAACTCCTTGTTGGAAGTCCGTCCAACCAATGCTTTTCTACGAGAACAGTTGCCCCAACAATGCCATGTAGGAACTTTACATGAGTTGAGCCTAAAACTATAGGCTAAAGTTCGAAACAACTAAAGAAAATTCAGCCCACAACCAATTCCAAACTTAGAACTCAAAAAAGGCCCAACAACCCAGAACCCATTATAGCCCAACCCTATATTCTAATCCTAGCCACTACAGCGATAAATAAGCAAAGGGCAGCCACCGACCAAGGGACGCACCGTCGTCAAGCGTATTGGGCAATTTGGAGACTTTCGAAGACCGAAAAATGCAGGACGCTATGCAAGACGCCAATATCTCAAAGACCATCCTCAGAAACAGTGAGTTGAGCCTTGAGCCTAGGAGACCAAAAGAATGCACATGGAGTCATGGGCTGTAGGAGAACTAGAAACAGAGGGGCGACGTAGAGCTCTTCAGCTCCAATGGCTGTTAAGAGTCGACCATTGCTCAAGTGGGAGAGAGACTCTAGAGTTATCGTCAACCAACATAAATAATACCCTCATTAATCCCAGCACCAAGAACTGTAATACAAAGGAGAACCCAGCACCATCTCATCATGAGAATGAGACTCGCTAAACCCACCCATGACATAATGAAAGTTGGAATGGCAAGGCTGGGAAGACGCACTAATCAGCAGATCAAACCTCACATCCCTCACATTGAAGCCCAGATATGCATCTAACAAACCAACAAAATAATATTTAACAATTCACCCAGCAAGGAGAGGGAGACCCACTATTAGGCAGAAGAAGGAGGAGGCCTCTTCCGCCTGGATGGGGCAGAGGAGGCCTCTAACTGACCAAAAACAAGGAGACAGGAGCTTTCAGAAAAATGAAAAATACAGAGAAAAGAAAGAGACATGCTCTTGTAAGTTCGATGTTCCACCTGTTGGCATCACAAAATTTGTCATCTTTTCCTACATTCTTGATGCATGCAATTGTAAATGTATGCAATCCATCTTCATATACAATGACAACAAATCATTCAACAATTTCCAATTTACATTTCATGAATTCCAATATCTTTAAAACACACCTTTTTTATTTTGACCATTTCTTTATAAATCTATACCTAACCTTGGTGGTGGGTAATTTTTATAGCCGTAGTTGAACTTTACTCTTTATTTTACTTTTTTTCCTTTAATTTTAATTATTATTAAAAAAAAATTGTAAAAAATTCCTTTAACTTGCAATAGTATGTTTTCATATTAAAAAATCTCTCTTAACTATAGGGTGACTTCTACAAATACAATTTAAGTATTTTTTAATAAAGAGTAAATGCAAACTATTGTAATGGCGTTAATATTTTTGTAATATATTCAAATACCGATCGAGATAGCTGATTTTTTTTTTTTTACTGCACGAGGAAAGTAGGTAAAAAATTATTTCATTTTCTTTAACATGGAAATTTGTTATAACAAATTAGAAAGATTTTTGTGAAATAAAATTAGAGTACAAAGATTTTTTTTAATAAATTAAAAAAAAGAGATAAAAGTAAAATACAAGACAACATTAAAGACATGTAACCCCTGGTGAAATAAGTATTTTAAGTGAAAACTACCGATTGGGTAATAAATGACCTTTATTATGTGGTAAATCTCGGATAAAATTTAACAATTATTTCTGAACTTATATAATTATAACACTACAATCTTTTAATTTAAAAATACAACATAAAATTTCATTAACTTTCAAATTTTACACAGTAAATTCTTCTAACCTCTTATTACTAATTTTTCAATTAGACGCTAACCTAGAGAAAGAAATATTGACTAAACATTATATTAGAATTGTTAACATCTGTAACACCCCAAAATTTTAAATTTTTTGAGCATTTTTGGTATTTTAATTTTATTTAAATTTTAGAAAATTTTTTAGATTTTTCGGATTTTAAAAATTGGGTTTGATTTTCCGAAAATATAAACTTTGATGATTTTTTAAAAATTAATTTAAAGACCACGTGGCAAAACTAAAAATATATTTGGAGTCTACGTATTTTTCTGAGTTTTCTGAAATTTTTTCGGAATTTTTGGACCTCGTTTTCGGTCCCGAGACAGAGTAAAAATTCAAAATTTTGTATGTTGAATCGGACCTGCCGAATCGAACCGGACCGAATCGGACCGGTCGAATCGGACCGGCTCCCTTCCCTTTTTCTTCCTCCTGCGCGCGTCGACCTCTCTTCCTTCTCTCTCTCTTTTCTCTCTCCTCCTGCCGCTGGCCACCACCTCCCACTGCACCCGACGGCGCCGCCACCCACCTCCCGGCCACTGCTGTCGCCCCAAGCCACGGAAAACGTGCGCGAACTCCCTCCCTCGCGCGCGCGGCGTTTCGACTTCTCCGGCCAAAATCCGGCCACCAATCGGACCGGGTCTTGTGTCTAAAATCATTTACTCGACGAGAGCTTTCCATAGACACCAAGAACACCGAAATCCATCGAGCGGTTTGTCCGATTTTTGCTCGGGAAGATTTTAGCCCATTTCGACTTTTGGGCTAGATTTCTCGAAAACCGTGAGTCCCACTAAAAAACCAAGGGTACCAGCACGCTCCACTCGTCGAGAGTTTCACGGCGACATAAATTTCGAATTTTTCCGACACCGTTTTTCGGTGGGTCCCACAGAACTTCGCAGTGTTTTTCCGAGCATTTAATGAGCTTAGAAAATTCTGAAAAATTTATGTGCTAACCCCCGTGTTATGGGCTTCGTGTAGGTATCCTCAATTCGCGGAAATTCGACAGTTGTCCGGGTCTGTGAATTTCCGGCCAGACAGACCTGTTACCGGAAAAGTCTCCGAATTAGATCGAGGTTTTGGCTATCCCCCTATTGTCAGACGTCCCGAGCGCGTCCCGAAGTCGGAATCGGCAAAGGTAAACCCGAACCTTGCTTTTTCGTAATTTTCTAGTACTTAAATAGGATTAAAAATCCATAAAATATTCGTGGTAGCTTAGAAAATTATGATTTTTTTTGCAATAGCTTAGTAATGTTGCTAAGGACCGCGGGGCAAAGTTTTAGAATTTTTAGAACTTATTTGGGCAGTTTTTGCAAAAATGGTCAATTATAAGGACTAAATTGAAATTTTACATATTGTGATGGATGATTGATTTGATGGGCCCAGTAGGGGCTGTGTGATGTGATTGAGTTGTGGATATATGAATTGTGAATATAGAAGTGTGTTTTGAGCCCTTTTGCAGGTTGGGTAGGTCCTAGGTATAGGGGAGACTCTGCCAGATTTTCTGCACGACTTAGGACGTATTGGTCTTTTTCTTTGTTTGTATTGAGTTAGATTTATTAAATGATTGTAATAAAATTGTCAGGTGAGCCAGGACAACCTTTTTCCTCCGCCCAGCCGCCTCAGTGACCACCGTCAAGTCTATGAGTAAAATATTAATTCTAATTGTAATTTCACTATTATTATATGTTCAAGCATGCCCATGCATCACTTATATGCATATATTTATGTAGTTAAACTCTAGGCACGAATTATGTTGCATTGATAACTGTTAAAGTGCCATGATGTTGTTGTGATAATTTGGAGCAGTGTGCGTGCGTTGGTGTGGTGTGATGTGGTGTGGACTATGGACAGGACGGGTAGTCACGGCTTGAGTTCTTCGCTGGGACCTAGTCATGGCTTGAGTTCTTCGTTGGGACCCCCGATTTGGTTTATTAAGCGAAAGTCCGGCTTGAGTTCTTCGCTGGCACCAGGTTAGATTTAAGAGAGCTGTATAGGGGATCAGCTCCCATATATTACGATTGATGCTACAGGGTGCGTGAGTGCTCCAAATTACCTTTTTGATGTTATGATGTGAAAATGTTGTTGATGTTGCATTTCACTCTACATTGTGCATTAGTTTTAGATAGTTATAGAGATTATGGTTAAAATTGATATTTTACTCTCTGAGTCGAACGCTCACTCCTGTTCAATATTTTTTTCAGGCTACAGGAGGATTTTATTGTAGTTAACCTGCTTTTCTCCTTCGCAGGTTGTTTTATCAATATTTGTGTAATTTTATTTACTCCTAGAATTTCTGCATGTGTTAGAGATATTTAAATGATTCGGGTCTGTAATATAAATTGTCATGTGGACCTGTAAAATTATTATATGCATGTTTGATGGACTGGATGAGGGAGCTGAGCTCCCATTTATTTTTATGCTGATATGAGTATGTGGAGGGTGAGCTGAGCTCCCCAATTGAGTATTTATTGTGTTTTACAGGTCGGGTGAGTCGAAAACTCCCCATTAGAAAGTCAATTTTATGGCCGGACTCTGTCCGTTTGATTTCTTGAAATTGGGCCCAAATGGGCCTTAAAGTTAGGTTAATGAACAGTTAGGCTTACTACGGGTCTCGGGGGCTTTAGGCTGGCCCAGGTCCTAATGCCGGTCCGACCCATAGGTTGAGTCGTGACAACGTCAATGTTTAGCTAAAAAATCAGTAATTATAAATTAAAGATATTTTATGGTATAAAATTTAAAAATTAAAAAAAAAATTATATTATATTTTAAAGTTAAAAATTTATATATTAAAATTTATGAGACAAATCTCTGTTTCTTTCATTTGCAATGCATAGCAGTGAGTGAAAAATCAACCTCTTCACTTGGGAAAAAACAATATTTTAAAGTTCAACCGCATATGATTCATGTGGGTAAAAATTTCAAGATTAAAAGCCAGCAGAAAGGAGAGGCGGACGGCATCATATAAGTTTAAGTCAGACCTGGCAAGGGCTCGGACCCAAATTCAAACCGTTTCTCTCTGCCCTTTAACCAGACCAAAACTGGAGCGATAGTTAGTCCGATTAAAATGGCAGCGAGAACGGATGCTACTCTGCTAACGGTTGTCCAATTGAATTATTCGAAAAGCGATGGTAGCAATGAGAAAAAGGGCAGCGATGGTCTTCCATTGCCAATAGTACGGACTCCTAAGAACACTTCTTTGCCGCGCCTTTCTCTCACCAAGCCCTCTTGGGTGGTCCGAACTGAGGCAAGCCTTCCCCCCCTTCTCCCCCCCCCACAACGCACCCCCCTTCCCCCGGGGTTTCTCTATGTATGAATTAGTTCCAGGAGGAGGTCCTGCTAATGATCAATATTCTGGACTCGTTTGTCTTGTAGCAGTCAAATGTCCGGAAAGAAATTAGGAAGAAGCCTGATCCTCCATGTGTGGTTTGTAAGGGAACTGGAAGAGTTGATTGCCACCATTGTTCTGGAAAGGGTCTCTCTCACAACTCCCAACTTTTTAATTTTTTTAAACCATTCTTTTGAGTTTTGACTTGAGAAAGTATCAGGTATTCTGATTGAAGCAGTGCTGTTAGTTGTACGGTGTCGGTATTCCCTGCCTTGAAAATTATACATAGGACCAAATGATGTTAAGTGGCTATACTGTTTTGCCAAAGATAAAGCTTCAGGTTTTTTAAACTTCTATATGCTATTGTGAAATGAAGCAATCATAAGTTCTAGTGAAGAAATCTGTCTGTATTGACTCTTTCTTTAGCCACAATAGAATCGTAGGTATTCCATGTCTGTATGTTACTCGTCTTCTACAAACTTCCACATAGAAGAGTCCATATAAGCTTTCACACTATGATGCTATTGCCTCTCTTTTTCCTCCCTTTGGTGACGTTATTTCTGTGTTGAATGTTGTAGGCAGGACAAATTGTGTTAATTTAGCAATGCTTCCCAAAGGGGAATGGCCAAAATGGTGAGATATCGAAATATTTGTTGTGATCTATATTACTCTTATATTGACAGAACTACCATAAACTCTCCTGCAATTGCTTCTCCAGGTGTGGGACTTGTGGTGGCAGCGGCCTTGGCTATTGCTCCCGTTGCCTAGGCACAGGAGAGTATAGATATATAATGGGCTTCCATTTCATGAAGACAGACCTCGATGACAACAAGGGACCTCGAAGTGCAGTTGATCAACTTCATAGTGGAGATCAATTGAATTCAAACCAGGCAGATAAAAATTCAGTGAATACTTCTATTGGATACAAAACAACTTTTCATTTTGCAACTAGAATATGATTACTCTGAAAGACAGGCAGACAGCTACTGCTTCTGTTGATTGTACCAAACGCTAACTGTTGTAACATTGTAAACATGTCAAGAAAGTTTTGCATACTTGACACTTGTAACATTGACATATCATTTTTATGGTACAGTTATAATGTTTTGGCTATTTGATCTGGATAACATTCTCCGAGTTAGAATGCTAGGCAGTTGTTATCATGACAACTAAATGTGGATGAATGTTTTCATGCAGTGAGATTCAACAAGCTCAGAAATTCTTCATGGAGTCTAATGAGCCCAGTGATACAAGAAATATATGTATCAATGCTCTAACTTAAAGAACTTGCTTATATGGAATATTTTTATATGATATTATTGTACCATTTTCTCACCTCATGTGCATGTATATCATTTTGCTTTTTGTTCTGATGCTCTCTCTCTCTCTCTCTCTCTCTCTCTCTCTCTCTCTCTCTTTTTGAGTTTTATTTCTGTGGACTTCTTAAACAAGATATTTAATTATTGTTGTCATTTGTTTTGAGATATACCCTATGGGTCAGTGAAGAAATATTATCGGTCTGGTCTGTTTATCTATGGCATGATTCTGTGCTCAATTTGATGATACGTGCAATCTTCTTAATTCCTCAGCTAGTTAGTGAGGATTAATGACAATAACTTTGGTCTCACATTTCTTTTTCACTAATCTTTAGCCTTTATGCTCAAACAGCCTGAATTGTTATATGGACAGAATTTTCAACAAGTTCTGCTCAAACAGCCTGAATTGTTATATGGACAGAATTTTCAACAAGTTCTCAGTGACAAATAACATACTTTTTGTTTTTCTGGACAGATGGATTCCAATTTGCAGGGAAAGCTGTGTACACTGCAGTGTGGTTAGCTGCTGTGTCGCTTTTCATGGAGTTGCTGGGTTTCTCTAACCAGAACTGGCTCACTGCTGGGGCTCTTGGGACAGTTTTGCTGATCCTTGCTGGCTGTGAGGCACTACTGAGTTTTCATTGTAATAGAATTTTCACAATTTTCTTTTTCTGGATCTTATGTTAATTTTCTTGCAATATAACACTGCTATTGATCATTGTTTTAGATATTCACAAATTTCCTTAGTCTCTAGTGCAATGATTCATGCAACTCGGCCCTTTGTTGTGAATGAGTGGATTCAAACAAAGATGGAAGGCTATGAATTTTCTGGTACTGTTGAGATTTGTATTCAAAAACAGATCCCTCTGAAGTTTGGGAAGCTCCAAATGGAAAGAAATTTTATGTATATGTGACATGTGATGGCTTCAAATTTGTAGATCCATAAAATCGTGTGTTCTATATTTCTATGACTATGAAATGATATTTAATGGAATGAAATCAATTTGTTCTGGAAGGCTGATAAAACGATCAAGTAGGAGATTTTTTTTCATTGAAATTGGTAGAATGCTCAAAGAAAACCTTTTCTCATATGTATGTCATTCTTTTGTATCATCTGCAGCATCTGGGTTTGTGGTCGCCAACAATTGTAAGAGGTGAAGATCATTAAGCAGTTCATATTCCAAACCTCAAGTTCACAGTGAATGATGTGAGCAGTCAAAAATCTCAATAGCATATTAAAACCGACCTGGACATTAGTCACTTGGACATCCATAAGACTAATGTGAGGAGAAATAGTTCATATTGTTCCAATGATTATAGTTTCTTTTCAGCCATTAACTTTCTGTATGATATTTCCTTTGTAATAAAGTGGCTGACCGTTCTCTTTGCACAGAATATCGTTGCTCATATGTCTAAAGTCTTGGCTAAGAATCCTCAAGTTGAGCAGTGGAGGTTGCATAGAAGAGTGTTTTTGGATAATATCAATCCTGAAAACCAGGCTCTTCTGGTTAGTGCTTCTTCTTACAACGGGATAGTTCCTTATCTCATCTCTTACTCTATTTGTGTCCCATTGCAGATAGTAAGAGGTTTATTTTGCCAGTATATATAAAACATCCATTACCCGAACTAAATTTTATTTCTAAAACACCTAAGTAAAGGAAAGTTGACGACTTGATAAATTTCATTGTGTGTGCATGTGATTTTAGAACAAGGAAAAAACCAAGATTAAGAGAAACAAGTTCTCTAAAACTCTTCTCAATTCTCAATATTAATCGTAATAATCAAAGCTAAGAAAAATACCCAAATTTCTTAGGTATTTATAGACAAACAATCCTGCTACTATTATACCTAAGAAACCGTTGTCAAATACTAATTAGAAATCCTGAACAAAGCAAACTAGAAAAATAATAATAAACCTAATAGAATAATAAATCTAATAATAATAGAATTGCTAAAAAAACTCTTAAACTTTCTAATTCTACAATGACTATAATTTCTAAACTTCCAATACTTTATCAATAGGCCTTTATTACACTTTTGAAAAATATTGTGTACTTGTTAAAGGAAGTATCTTTGAGGAATATTGGGATCTTTCCAGTTTAATAAATTGTCATAGTAATTTTAAATTTTCTTTTCGTTTTTTTACAAGTGTAGTAATATTGCCATTTTTCATACCATATTATCTTGATTTTACAAGATAACATTAATCCATTTCCAAAAAGATGTGTCTAGTTTGGCTTTTTTTTTTTTTTTTCCCCAACTTAAAAAAGGAAATTTGAATGTGTTTGGTCATCAAAATTTTGATGTTTAAAGGTTCTCTCTTCTATTTGCATTGGCACCCTGTGATTTTGAAAAGTGCCATTTTTCCTTTTTTCTTTTTTTTTATGGTATTAGGTTCTATGTGTCTAAGAAAAGCTGACATGCAACATACTCATGCATCAAGAGAATATCTTCACAGGCCAATTTCAATCCGTTAATTTCATTTTTGCTTAGTTTTCAGATGGGAAAAAAAAAACTCTACTCTCTCATTTAAGCTCAACTTGAGCAGATTCAAATGGTTTAAAATAGATTCTATTAGGAGGCAATCTGGGATACATTGCACGCATGCAAAATATTAACTTGGATGAAACATTCTAATGGACGTATTACAAGACATTTGGCAAACAAAAACAGTAGATGACATGCAAACTTGCCCTTAATTTCAAGGGGTTTTCTGCAATTTCCCCTTTTTTACAAAAGATTTTAGACATTTGCATTAAAGTAATTTCTTGTACAATGATATTTGTCTTGAGCTACCAGAGGAATGCAGAGGTTGGAGTACTGGGAGCATTTACTGAACAGAATGTTAGAATTATATCTTTTTCCCTTCTCATTAGTGGCATCTGTAACCCCTGTTGTGTGAGGATACCACATAATTATTGTTTTGTTCATTTTTTTTTTTTCACATGTGAAATATAAACATCTAAAACATAAATATATTTATTTCATACAATGCTTAGTTTTACATCACTGCATCCATTTTGAAAGTAGCTGCATGCCATAAATTCCCAAACTAAATAAATGACTTATTCAAGGAAAATAACATCCCACTTTTAAATAAAAATTATGGAAATTTCTTTCAAATAAATACTAGGACACCTTCAATTATAACAAAATCTTCTTAGCAAGTCAAACTCAGGTATGTCTATACCCAGTTTGTTTGCATGCCCATTATCCTTCTTTTATACGGCTGTGTGCTAAAAAGCTGACAAGAAATTGTATATAAATGTGTATTACATTTGTGGTGTTCGCAGATTTTTTTTTTTTTTTATCCTGTTTTGTGAAGACCTTACGTTATGAAGAATATCTGTGTGTTAAGGTAATAATATTATTTATAGCATTGTCGTTTCTTTTTGCTATGACCATCTTTACTATTATGAATTTAGTCCCCCTAGTATGATTTGACCGTGTATAGATGCATCATAAAATATCAGCAGTGCCCAGTGCAACGAGTCAATCTTCATGCTTTTTTTTCGGTCTCACCAGTCAAATGTGATGGTCTATGAAATTGCAGCATATATAAGTTTCTCATGTTTGAGGGTTTATTTTAGGTTGAATGCATGATGAAACGGGAAGCTGTACTGATGGACCTTCTAAGAGTCATCTGCCATCACTGAGCTAGACTTGCCACGCCAATTTGAACTGTTCTGAATATATATAGAAGCTGATTTGAAAAATGTTCCATTTGCAGATTCTATCTATAAACGCGGTGGAATGGCATCCAACCATCCTTTGCTACTAATTGAACCTTCTTACAGAATCAATGTTGAAGATAAAGCAAAATCTCAAGCTCATTCTGGACGAGGAGTTGGAGACCAAGAAAATAAGGCTGCATCAAGGTCTACATCTGACATCAAAACGGGAGGTAGCCCAAGTCAGACCCCAAGGCCAAAGAAACACCTAAATCTGAAACTAAGGTGTATGCCAGAATTGGTGACACCAAATTCCAATGCGAAGGACCACACACATGCTGCAACAGCATCAACCTCTGATATCAGGGTAGTTTATAGAATGCCAGTGAAATCATCACCTAATTCTGTTCCCAAGATGCCAAACTTTGCAGAAGCATCAAATTCTGAATCCAAAGCAGCAGGCTCAGTTTCCAATAACGTGTACAAAACAAAAAGATGTCTGACAGCAAGCAGCCTGAGACTGAGTCCTGGGACTACAAGAGCCAGTTTGATAATCCTTCAGTTTCTTTAACAGAAGCTGGTACTGAGAAAGCAAGTGGAGTGCAGCCATCTTCCCAATTGAAACAGGGAGCTGAGAGAATCAATCACTCAGCCGTCAGTGTCATGACCTGCATTAGAGGAAAATCTTCTTCTCGGTGTTGCTTTGCAGGGCTCAAAGAGAACCATTCCCATCCCATTCAACTCCAGAAGAGGCAATGGAAATGGCTGCTGCGGGCAGAAATGGAACTGTATATCTCCAACTGGTGAGAAGGATGGGAAAGATGATCAAAGTCCATCCCCGCCTAGTTCTACATCCGCCGACCAGTGAAAATTATATGAATTGATCTTTGCCGATATACTCACATTCACACCTAGAGCGGCTCATGTTAATGGATACTTAAAAGCCCAAAATGGAGGGGATGTTAGGCGCTTATTATGATGTATTTCACAGTACAATATTTCTGGGCATTATTGTATTTTGAATACCAGGGATGCCGGCTATACATAGGTACCCTTAACATGATGTATTGCTGACAATTTTCTCAAAGTAGACTGTCGCGGCTGGATTACAACGTGAACTGCTATCTTCTTGCATTGAACCTCCACTTTTAAGCTCTTTCATATAAGCTTAGTGTATTCCATGATTAGTGCAATGCAATCATACTATGGTTCACCTCACACTGTCGATAAAGCAACTAGAAATCTACCATTTTCTAAGCTTTGAATGATTTTATTGGTATTTTGGTCAGTTGATGGCCAGATGTTACCCAGTTTGGAAAGCCTGTTCTTACTTCTCTATTATTCTTCACTTCATTCTAAGCACTGGCAGATGCATTTGCGCTAGACAATCACGTTAAATGCCCCATAGAGCATTCAAATTTATCACTCTTAACAAACATCAGCCAAACCATGAGATCCAATTTAAGGTCCTACAACCCGAAACAGGTACTGGCTCGCCTTGACTACATAAAGTCAAAGGTTTCAGAAACAAAAGTGGTACAAATACAGCTGTAACCTATTGAATCACAAATAAATATTTTCCTGGTCCAGAAACGTGGTGACAAATACACAATCATCATCTAAATCACTCCCCACCCCATCTTCTCTTGCTAAATTGCTATCTCTGCTCTTTTCCATCAAAGAAGAAATGGAATTTCTTGTTTATTTATAATACCAGCCACGTACAATAGTTGTGCTGCCAAATCAATAGAATAGAGATGGTAAATCAACATCCTTCAGATACATCACCTTAAGCCTGGCACATACAATCAGGGGCAGGATACGTATATATGGATTGTTTTGGCTTTCTTAGTCTGATCTGGCCTTGTCTGTTTTCATGCCCTTCAAGAACTGCCTGCTGGAAGTCTGACCAACTAATGCTTTTGTTCAGGAACAGTTGCCCCAACAATGGCATGTTGGGCCTTATGGTTTTCATGTTCTTGTAAGTTCGATGTCCCAACTGTTGGCATCACAAAATTTGTTATCTTCACATACATTATTGATGCAAGAAATTGTAAATGTATGCAATCCAGCTTCATGTACAATTTCAAATATCCATGGCAACCTACCAATAGAGAGAAGGGAAAAAGAGAGACAATCCCAAATGACAACAAGCCATTCAACAATTTCCAATTTTTGTTTCATGAATTCCAATGTATTTCGAATTCACCTGTTTTATTTTGATCCTTTTTGCACAACTTTCTCAAATCTATAGCCAAATTTGGTCCTAACCCTGATTGCTCAAACTGATTTAAGTGAAAACAGCCAATTGGGTAATGGCCTTCCCTATGTACCAAATCCCTGTTTCTTTCATTTGCAACGCATATCAGTGAGTGAAAATCAACTTCACTTGGGAAAAAGAACATATAAAAGTTCAACTGCCTAGGATTCAGGTGGGTAAAAATTTCAAGATTAAAAAAAGAGCAGCAAGAAGAGGAGCACAGCATCGTACAAGTTTAACTCAATGGTTATATATATGTTGTACCACCACATTGAAGTTAATTTTCCATAAAATCAGTCAAAATACTGACCAATGCATTGTGCATATTTCCTGGAGAAGCAGAGATGAAGATGTCACTGTGCAAGCCAACATAGTAATCAACTGCAGCCAACAGAGAAGCCTTCTTTTTGATCTGTGCACGTTCATCTGAAGAAGCAAGACTCTTTTTGTCTTCCATTAGTGGAAACAATTTTCGTAAAGTTGATATCCTAGCTTCCCCCCCATAAACCTGAAAAAAAATGGAAATTAACCATTAATATTCGCATAAACAAGAACATAAAAATCATTTATATACCATCAAACTCAAGTTAGTAGTATAAAAGACCTTGTGGGAAGCAAGGTATAGATGAGTACTGTTGTCAAAGCCCAAAGCTGCGAGAAGTAATCCAATCTCTTCAGGTGTCAATGGGCAACGGCCCTGACTCCTCAATTCTTCATCAGTGAACTGCGAGTTAAGGACCCTTCCCTGCCAAATTACTTGTCGGTACTTGGCCAGAGCCAATTTTTCAGCTTTGCCCCCACCAAAATCACAGGCTGAATGGGCAGCCATATCCTGCAACACGATATAGGTTAGTGAACAGAGGGACAAGATTCACGAATACACCCTTGCTAAACTGCAACTACTAGATGTGATAGATCAATCGCATTCCAAACAGATACATACACAACATACAAACTAAACATAAATCTTTCTAATACAACTCACTCATACCTTATCAAAACGAAGGTGTATCACAACAAACTTGCTTTCTTTGTTTTTATCAATCACACCAGTGGTTTCCCGCAGGTAATCAGAGCTAAGGACTTCAGTTCCTCTCGAAGGATACCTAAGACGACTGACAAGAGCATCTCCAAGTGCTATGATGTGGGGAACAAAAACTAATGCTTGAAAATTGACTTTACAACGTAACCGTTGGATCTCCATGGGCAAGTTATCAAAAGTCAGACGGTGAGAGAATGGGGAGATTGCAGCAATCCCGTAACTGGACCATGTACAACAAATAACTGACTTCAGAAATTGATGAGTTGAGAAAATGAAATGAAAACAATAATTTGAAAAGAAAAACCAAACTAAAATTCATTCATGGAATTATTGTAAACAGGTAGAGGATTTAAATCTAGAAGCATTAGCTAACCCTGTATATGTACATTCACATGAATCACAAATGCCAATGCATGTTTTTGTCCTCAATACTCCATTATTGAGATGAGAATATGCGATGCCTGACCAGATAGTAGCATATTGAAACTAGAATGGTGCACATAAAAGTTTAATGACCAAGTAAACTTCATATTTGGATTTTCAAGAAGAAGGTGAGGGTACTACCAACCTCTGCAGCACAGGCAAGACGTTATCCAAATACCAGTTAGCTGAAGCATGAACAGGTGCCATCTTAATTCTGGTAGCTCGAATAGCAGTGGCATAATATTCCCTTGTACTCCAGGAGAATTCATCAGGCAGTTCTTTAACTATAGAAATGTCATCCTTCAACACATTAATAAAGTGATCGACATCGAATATATCCATGAATGAACTGCAAGAAACAATATGCAGCTTCAGAATAAGGCCTTCTTGAAATAGTTGAATAAATAAAGTTCAATACACATGCCCGTATGCACGCACGCACACACACATACGCACAACTAGTGAATTTGTAAATCAATACCTTGAATCTTGCCAAACAGGATTGATTTCAAAATGTGGGATGACAAGTGTTGCATTCAGTATTTTAGCAACTGCCACTGCATCACATATCTATCAATAAAACAACTCATCACATGAGATACTGAAGATATATTAAAAGAAGCATGCAACTGTAAACTTAATTAAGTCACTATCAAATACTTTTAGCTACTTAGACATACTGGGAAACTTTAAGCACCTACCCCCATTCTCTGCTGGTTCAACCCTCCATCAAGAAAAACTTGAAGATATCCCTCAGATTTTGCTGGCAACGCTGCTGAAAACAATGATAAGTCAATAGGAAGAAGCACGAACATTAATGTTAACCAAAAAAAAAAAAAAAAACCATTATTGCATAGCCTCCAAATCACATTCTTAATGTAGAATTTGGTCAGACTGCAGAAATAAAACTCATATGATAACTCATATTTCTTATCACTCACAAGGGGCATTTGTAGATTCAACACATGGCCTCCATCCTTGATCGGCTAAAGGAACCCAGAGATCAGAACGCTTTTCGTGCGTCTAAACAAAGTATATTTTAATGAGTGAAAAATATGATTTTACTTTAGCAACAAAATGGAAACTTCATGAGCAAACTATCGTGCTCAATGAACTGTTACTTACACTCTCACGCTGCAGAGCACTCTTCAGCAGAGCCAAGTGCCTAGGTTTTGGGACATTCCAATCCTGCAGAAAACAACCAATTTATTAGAATATAAAATTTACCTCTACAAAGTCAATGCCATAATGTAGCACCAATTTAAAATTAAAATATGCTACAAGCATGTTGTCAGTGTGTGCAAGGTTCCTCCATTCTTAAAGGTGACATCTCAGAGGTAAAGCAGGAAAAAACAGATTCAAGAGACATTGTAGTATTACTATATTTGCAAAGATCATGGCGAAATATGTACATTTCATATAAACCCACATGACTCTCAAGGAGTAACACACTACTAGTCTGCAATGCCTGACACTGAGAATAAAGGAACCATCCTAAATAAGATACCCTTTCCTATTCAAATCCCATGGTCTAAGTCAAGTCTAACGCACTCAAATTCCAGATGTCAATTGGATTTTGCGTAGTTCAATTACTTTCTTGGCTGCTAATGCGCTGAAAAGTAGTATCACAATTACCCATACAGTAAAAGCTATCTTACTAATTCTAACTTGAGTTCCATCTCCACAGAGTAATAAGAACATCACGTATACTCTGAGATAACACAGGAAACCCTCCAAATTTGCCAAACCTCCAATAGCTTCTTAAAGCACCAAGTCAATAGCCAAAGATTATAGACCGTGTGAGTCAAGTGAACCGACCAAAGCCAATACATGAACCAATGAACGGTTTCAGGTTAGAATAAGCTTATGCAATATATTTATTCGTTTATTTGAATATGATGACACTTAACACTAGTGGAATATGGCACTCAATTATTTGCCTTGACATTTTGCAGTGAACAAACCCAAGCTAGTTCTCATTTATATTTCCATCAAATAGGCAGATATTATACTAACCCAGAATTTGCATACCATTAAGAAAAAAAAAATCATAAAACGACCAAATCAAAAAGTGCAGTTGAATATTCACATGAAAATTTAATTTGAGGAAATTTAATTAAAAAAAAAAAAAGAATAATCTTCCCTGAAAAATATCCGTTAAGATAAGCGGCTAATAATCAAGAAATGAAAAAACTCAAGAAAGATAAAAATTAAAAAAAAAAAGGAAATAAATCCAGGAAATATGAACATACCGAGAAGGTAGAAGGGGAGGCATGGCTCAATGGGCTAAACAAAACAGGCAAGAGAAGAGGTAAAAGCAGCACCAGAAGTCCAGCTAAAGCTCCTCTTTTCTGGAGCATCATGATCCCCAGTTAAACTAAAACCTCAAAACTCACCAATCAGATCCCAAAACTGGGTTTCTGTGTTCTGGGTACTTCTCTTCTTTCTTCGCCCGTGATATTTAGACAAGAAAAGCAAAAAAGAAATATCAATGGAGGACAAGAGAAACAGCGGCTCGGCTTATCACATGTTAGGATTCCAGGGTCTATAAATCACTCTTTTTTTGACCTTCCTGGAGGTCTGTGAAAAGAAAGGAAGAGTAAAAGCATCTCACATGACACTCGTACAAAGAGAGAAGTGGCTTGTTTATGGAGGATGGTGTCCCTTTCAGGGGCCCAGAAACAAAAAAGCAGTGTTTTTTAGAGTGCTGATTGCAGTATTTGTGCCTTTAACCTCTGTTTAGGTGTTGGGTATTTTTCTAATTATTCTCAGCACTCAAAAGAATGGAACTTTTTGTAGAGAGGACTGTTGAGGTGGTTTTTCTTACTTCCATTGATTACCCCTTTAATCACCAGTCACCACCGACACACTATCACCATTTAGTGCCAGCTGCAGGCTTCAAGCTGTATTATTTTATTACAAGGCAAGCTGTGGCTGTTGCTGCGGAAGATACCATTCATGATTCTGGGCCCCACCTGTTATTGGATGCTATTACCCTTGCTCTTCCTCTACTTCTCCTTCTCTTGATACATCTCCCTCGTCCTCTTCTCTGGCCAAGTCTGACAATTAACCATATGGATCCGAGTTATCACCTATCATTAAAATCTTGTGGCCCATTCATCTTCTTAATCGATTGGTAAGCTTTTCCATCCCCAATTAATTCCCATGTCTAAGATCTTTATCTACTCAACTATGTTCATTATCGAGAATATCATTGGGCCCTTTGCCTTGCTTAGCAGTCCTCATATTCTGTGAGATTAGGAATTTGATTCTTCATTTTTTTTTTTCAAATAAAATATGAAAAATTTATTAGAAGTGCTAAGACTTTGCAATATATAAACTTTCATTCAGGTTAATTTAAAATTAATTACCATGATTAGTGTTTAATTTTATTAAAATGTAAAAATATTTATATATTTAAAATAAACACATAACATTAGTTAATATTCCAATTAAACAGTAGAATATTTTCATGAAAGATTTTTCAAAAAAAATATTTTTTATATATAAATTATTTTTTATAAAATAAATAAAATTTTAAAAAATATCAAGATAATTATAATAAAATTAATATCTATGAACACAACATTAATTAATAAGCAATTTATTAAAAAATATGAAAGAAGGATAAGATATGCATTGGTAAACTTAACTCTTCTAAGAGTTATGGAGAATATCTGGAAAAAAAAATGGAGAATATTATTATTATTATTATTATTATTATTATTATTATTATGTAAGATATATTTATAATATAGTTTATCTACACTAACAAGTGATGTTGACATTATATTTTAAGGTGGAAAAGAAAAAGATGCTCTTTCTATCATAATTGACAAAGAAAAAGAGAAAGCAGTAATTTTCATAGACATGACAACAATAGAGAATATCATCTTTAATTCTTTATGCCAAAGGAATAGACTAATTATTCATCTATCAATATCATATTAATATTTGGGTTACTCATATTATCCAATTATATGTAGTTCAAAGAAAATTTTAAATATAAATATAAATTATAAAATTAAATTAAATTATTCAATTGAAATCATATTAAATTAAATATTATTTATATTTAAAAATATAATAAATTATGATAATTTTATTAAGACATGTTAACTCTTATAACATTATATAAATAATTTTTATTAAAAAATAATTCAGATTATCAGTTGCACTTGAAATCTTAAAATTTTATAAACACTCAACTTAAGCCTGATTCATGCTCATTTCCAAAGGCCAACAAAAAGAAAAACTTTTTTAAACTTTTTCATATTTTGCTCATGATTTACATATTTTTAATTATTCATATTTATTGAACTTTTGAAGTTTTTCACATGAAAAGTAGTATCAGCCCTCGTTATGATTTCTCTTTTTGAGATGCCACCTTGACCTTTGAGTGGTAATGGTTGGATTTTTGTGACCTAATGCCTAATGGCAATGTTTTGTAATTTCTTGGTGTCTTGTGTACCTTACTCTCAATTTGGGGTTTACCATTTTCTTTTACCTCTCTTTTGCTTTCCCTTTCTCCATGCTCCTAGTTGAAGCCTTTATGCTTTTGTCTGCAAGTGAGGTGATATCTTTACGTGAAGTTCAGTTTCTTACTGATGATGTCTGTAAAACAGCCCATAGGCTCATACTAGCCCAGCCAGCTCGCATACGAAAAATGTAAAACTATGCTTAGTAGCACGTGATTAAAGTTATAATTAAATTATATATTTCGCTATTTTATTTAATTATATAATTAAAATTAATATAATAAAATAATATTTATCTATTAATGTAACATTTGGAAAAAAAATTTTAATTTTTATGCATGAAAATTAACTTAATAATATTAAATATTAAAATTGTCGATATAAAAATTAATAAACTTAAGGATAACAAATCCATAGCCGATTAGGTCCAAGAAACAAGTATGGGCTCAAGTTTATCCAAGTTTGGGTCAAATTGGAAGGCCAACATTAGTATTTTGTTGGTCTCTCCCCTTACATGGATTTTGAAACCATTTTAGCATATAAAATGAGATTGAAGCTAGTCAATCAGTCTACTCATTTTCAAATAATAATAATAATAATAATAATCAGTCTACACAACCTGATTTGAAAAAAAAAAAAATAAATAATAATATTTTATAAAATATATGAACTAATTAATTAATTTTATTAAAATAGATAAATTAAATAGTAGTTTGATTGATATTAAAATTTATTAAAGAAAAAAAATATAGAAATTAAATAGTTAATTTTATTAAAATAATGAGATAAAAAAATAATTTTTCTCAAAAATTAGAGTAAATCAAGAATCGTTGTTTTTGGGAAAATTACCAACAAAAAAAGTACTTTAAAATTTTTTTAAATTCTATCATATATTTTAAAAATTATCAATTGAATCATGTACTTTTAAATGTTGCACAATTATACCCAACCATTACTATGTCCATTAAGTGATTAATAGAGAAGAAATGTCATCTGCCATATTACGCTATGTCAAATACCACGTCACACTAATAGTATGATAGTATTGTACAACATTCGAAAGTATAAGGTTTAATTAGTAATTTTTAAAGTATAGGTAGAATTAAAAAAAAAAATTGAAAGCACAAGATTTCTTTATAATTTTTCCTAATTTACTAATAATAAATATATTTTATGTAGATTATTAAGTAAAATATATAAATTTAAATGAGTTAAAATAATTAAAATACTAATTGGATTTCGATAGAATGATTTTAATAGTATTTTATAAGTAGTCATTCCTAATATAATTTGAAGACAAAAGATGGAATTTTTGTTAAATATTTACTATAGCAGTTATAAATATATTAGTAATTTTTAAAGTATAGATAGGATTTAAAAAAAAAATTGAAGCACAAGATTTCTTTATAATTTTTCATAATTTATTAATTATAAATATATTTTATGTAGATTTTTAAGTAAAATATATAAATTTAAATGAGTTCAAATAATTAAAATACTAATTGGATTTGGATAGAATGATTTTAATAGTATTTTATATGTAGCCATTCCTAATATAATATGAAGACAAAAGATATAATTTTTCTTAAATATTTACTATAATAGTTCAGTATAAGGCCTGTGACGTTTACAGTAAATTTAACTATTTATAATCCAATCATAAAGTCTATAAATATAATCTAATTTCAAAAAAAGTCCGACTATAAATTGAATTATTCAACGGAAAATTTTAACTCACCCGACTTGTAAACTAATAAAACAATATAGGGAGTTCAGCTCTGCTCACAATCCTCAAAGCAGATAAATAATTGAACGGGAGCTCAGCTCCCTCATCCAAATGAATGAATATCTCGTGCATTCAAACATTTCTATATAAATAAGGTTACAATTTCAAAAATTTAGTTAATACAACCCCATATAAGGATAATACAATATTGGTACATGCGGAGTTCTATAATTTAACAAAAGATAATAAAAGTAAATTGAATTTTTCTGGTTTAACTTGCGAGAAAAGAAAGCATGCTATTTTCAACAAATCTACTTGTCATCTGAAGAAAAATAGTTAAACAGGGGTGAGCATTTGACTCGTAGAGTAAGATATTAATTTTAAATATAATTTTTATAACTATCTAAACCTAATGCATTCCTATGTAGGAAATGCAACACACGCACATAATTTCAAATAATTCAAACAATATTTGCACAAAAGATAATTTGGAGTACTTACACACTCGTGTGTCACATCAACATATATACATATGGGAGTTGATTCATTATACAACTCTCTTAATTCCAATATCTATCAACGAGATCAACTTAAACCAGACTTTCTCTTAATAATTCAAGTGCAAGGGGTCAGCGATATCAACTCAAAACCGTACTCGCCCTAACATATCCATATATAAGGATTGAGTCACAGCGAGTCAAGATCCAGCCGCGACTATTCGTCCTACTCATACCCATATTTATATCTACACCACAAGCATGCCAACACGCACACACACACATCCAAATTACCTTAAAGCCACATCCACAATAATTTCATCAATAAAATATACAAGATAAGCGCGTGCCTAGCATATATATATATATATATATATATATATATATATATATATATATATATATATATATATATATATATATATATGAATGCATTAATTAACATGTATTGAATATATATATAATAATATTAAAATTATAAATAAAATCAATATCTATTAAAAAATTATTCAAATTTCACTAGGGCGGCTGAGAATATGAGGAAGGTTGAATAGGATCGCCTAAACAATTATATTCAAAAAATTTATCAATATTAACTCAAAACAAAAAATTAAAGAGTCTAAAACACCCTAGGTTTATACTAGAATTCTGGCAGTATTTTTTGTATATTTAAGACCTATCCAATCTGTAAAATAACTCAACTAACACTTCTCAATCTAAAAGGCCTCAGGCCCACAATATAACAACTATATAATGTCTCTCCTGGACCTGTCAAATCAGTCAATTCTCACATAAAATAATTATTTAAAAATTCAATACATTACATATATAATCAATTAAAATATATACAACAATAATATTTAAATTTCTCTATTTAAAATTGGTAATTTCTCCTAAAATTACTCATAATAAATTTTAATTTATATAAAATTAAAATGAATGACGGAAAAGATTATAATATTCGAATATTAATATGAAATTGATTTTGAAGATAAATGAAATGATGAAAAAGACCCACATAGCTAACTTTAACTACTTAATTGTTATTGTTGTTATATATAGTTTTATTAATTATATATATTTTTTATAGTAAATATTTAAAGAAAATTATTTTTTAGTCTTTAGATTATATTAAGAATGTCAATGTATAAAATACATGTTAAATCATCATATCTGAATCTAATTAATTTGTTAAATACCCAAACTCATCTCAAACTTGATTTTATTACCTTAATAATACTTAAACTCGTTTAAATTTATATATTTTACTTAATAATCTAAATCAAATATATTTATAATTAATAATTTATATTTTAAAATTTAATAATTTTAATAAATAATGCTGGGAAATGAGTAAAAATATTATGTATTTTCAAAAAAATTTTCAATTCTACTCTATACTTTAAAAATTACTAATTAAATCGTATACTTTCAAATGTTCCACAATTTTATCCGATCAATACGTTACATGGCAGCTGAAAGTGTATGGCTTAAATGATAATTTTTAAAGTATAGGGTCAAATTAAAAAAAAACAATTAAATTTACAAGATTTTTTTGGTAATTTTCCCTTATTTTTTTAAGTGCTTCCAAGCTTCTAGGAATATGTATACATATACACCCTGAAGAAAAAAATCTGTAGCAATAAAGCAAGGACTGGGCACGATAGCATGACAAAAAGGGCATAAAATCTGCTAAAATTTTCGAATACCTACAACTACAAGGGAAAACCATCAAAAGAAAAATTAAAAAACAAAAGACTGCAACACTGAGATCTTGTAGCTCTTGTAGCCCATCATCCAGCTTGTGCGATCCCCATGATTTTCATTCTTCGGTGGCTGCACTGGCAGCACTCAGATCCACTGACAGGTCAAGTGTCTGATACATAGTACGAGCTTATTAGTAATCATTCATTGGATATTCAATTCTAAATTATAGTTTTTGACTTCATCTTTACAGCTTGATAGTTAAAATCGGTGTTTGCTAGATTAGTTGCCATCTCTATAACAAAAATAATTGGTATTTAGTTAAAAACCAGCAGTTCATCAGAATCTAGATGTACCTTTCCAGTTATCTTGCTGTACATTTTAATCACATCTTGCACTGTGGTCTCAAAATGTGTGGTTGCATCATAACTCTGCAGGACATTCCAATCCCAAAATATTATCAACTTCTTCAAGTTTCAGCAACCAATAACACTACAACTTATATTAGCACTCGATGGCAAGCTGCAGCTATACCAAAAAAAAAAAAAACTTGTGGATTGCACACTTGCTTGTCCGTCGAGCTTAGTTGTTAAATAAATTTTCAGAATTGTAATTCTGGTTCAGCTTAGGAAAGTAAAAGAAGAGGTGAAAGTATTTTCGTATGCTTACTGTGGATATGAAACAGTTGTCATCCTTGTGGTGGTTAGTGGGCTCGTATCTGTCGTAAGTGTCAAACAATATTTCGTCGACAGGTCCAAGGAGATCTATGCCTGGCTTCAATTCCGTTTGAGGATCATCAGTCTCTGCTTCTGTTGTAACAAAAGCAATGTATTTTCCTTTTGGAGCTACATTGTGAGTATAGGAGCAGCAGAATAGGTACCTGTGATAGGGATAAAATCAAATTCATCAAATGTGCATAGAAGCAATGTCTGCTAATGTTTGAATCTATGTATGTTTAAAATATTAGCTTTCAAGTGTACACTGCCAAAGCATTCGTATTATAAGAAAGAAAATATACATATCTGATTTTCGCTTGAGTTGTTTCTGGGGCAGAATAACCTGGACTGAGTGAGAATCATTTGTATTTGGGATTGGATGACTCATAATACATATAGCACGAGCTACTTTCCCAATTTTTTTTACCTGTTGTGGCACACAAACGTTCAAGGAATATGGATTCCTTCTTATTTTGGTAAGAAATGTAGAACTAAAAGACAGTCATGTGGACATTGTTACCTTGTCAGGCAAATATGAAGGATCGCATACAACTTTTTTGCATTTTGCAGTTTCTCCTTCTGATGTTACTCCATAGGCCTTTCCATCCGCATCAAACTCTACCTGCCATTTGCATTAACCAAAGTAGCAAACATGAGTATCTGTTTGGATTGTGAAATATAGATGACAGGAAAAGCATATCAAAGTAAACTCTATCTGAAGCTGAACCAATTCTGGGAATATTAAGTGGGGCTACTGATATGCACATGAATGACTTATCCATTCATGAAGAAAGGAAGTGATAAAATGTCAAGTTTTGTCTGGCTTCTTCTGAGAATAATTCAAGCCTTTCAGTTTATTAACTGAAAAGTAGCATTATCAACCGCAGCTCGTTGAATATATGATATTACAATGTTGACAGGATATTACCTTGCATTCTGGCTTGCAAAGCATGTAGGTGCCACCATAAACAGCGCTCAAACGAGCAAATGCCTGTGAAATTTAAGTAACTACAATCATTAGAGGAACCAGAAAGAATCTCCTTGTAGATTCTTTCAATGTCATATGGAACAAACCTGGGGTAGCTCTCCTAGTCCATAGAGGGGATAAATATAGGGAGATCCTCCCCGAAAGCGTGCTAAAGACTCTGCATATAGCTATATAAAGGCCAAAAGAATCTCAGAGAGAGGATAAAGTTCCACCATCCCAGGCAAGTACAGATGAAGGAAAGGATTCAATGTTCAATAACAAAACGCTGCGTTGCTTCATTGGAAGCACATGAAGGCCAAAATCATAAACCATATTCAAGATTCATGCAAGATATGATTCATGCTTTCAAATCATACTCTTAACTTGATAAGTCTTAACATGGAAGCAAAGATTTTTTTTTTTTTTTATTGAAGTATTTAAATTTTCTCAATAAATGTTTAGTATTTTTACCATTTTGCCATAACAAAAAAGAAGAGAGAAAAATTATCCAGACAGATCATTTTACTCAAACTGTTTCTTATCTGATAAAGTAAATCTTTATTTATCAAGTCAGTATTACGTACAGACATACAATAATGAGCAACCATCTGAAGGAGGGTGATGTTATGGGACTTATTACCTTCATCCTCTTCACAAAATCCAGAGCAGGCTCATCCAAGTAATTTTCATCCAAATAAAGTGCCAATGCATGCCCTATGAAATCAACTGTGTTATCATCCAGCCCATATTTCCTACATCAAAGAAGAATTTCCAGTTGGATAATTTAATAACTAAGATGTCTAATTTCCTTAAGAGTTTTAACTTATATTCTGCAATGTATAGATAATTAAGACATGATCTTGCACAAATTTCCAGAATGCTATTCTTTTCATAATCATAAACAAATTCTACATTAGAGAAGGGAGAGATAAGAGCGAGATTTTACGATATAACATCTCTAGCTTTAACCTTGTTGAGGTCCAGTCCTTCATGAGACTTGGGATCATTCTCATTATAGTCTTGAACATAAATGAAAAACTTTCGAGCACGACGCTTCTCAAACAATCCCATAAGTGGGGATTTTAATGCTTCCACATCATTAGCTGGTACTTTGTGTATCTATGAACAATAATCAAGTCCATTACTGTGGCAGGATAAATTTTAACTACTGTGGCAAGATAAATTTTAACTTCTTATATAGCATAATTATTCAAGTTCTAGATGAGAAACCTTTCCTTTATTGTACACAAAACTACCATCCACAGCCTTGAAATTCAGGTACTTAGTAACATTAGTGTGGATGAGAATGCGAATCAAGGCTCCATTGGCCATCATGAACTGTGAGAGCACAGAATAATCACCATCATTTTAATGGAATAGAAAACCAAGATTGTAGCGAATGTGATCACTATATAATTGTTAATCAGCTGTAGCAAAATGAATAACACAGTCACAATCTATGCTACCCTTACAATGAATAACTTCATCATCAAAAGTCCTTCCCTGATTCTGTATCAGTAATTTAATTTATTCATATGAATCAAAGTCTAAACTGGTGAATATACAGGAAATATTTTTCTCCAATGCCAGAACCAATCAAAAAATTGGTTGCTGAATTGATATAACAGAATATCAAAGTTTCAAATGATGCACCAAGTTGAGTCTCGTTTCACCAACTGTTTCAATTTGGACTGCTCTTAATTGGTGATTAATGCATAGAGTAATTAAGATCCAATGATACAATTCTTTAAAAACTTTTAACGCTAAAATTTATATCATCTGCTGTGTTTAATGCTATTTATTGCTGCCTGCAGAAAAGCAAATAAAGTTTCAGGCTACAACTCCACTTCCATGTTTCTCATCGATTTCAATGACTTCCAATCAGGAGAGAGAATGAAATGTCACTTCCACAGCTCCAACAAGGGTCCTATTATTCTTTCCTAGTCACCATGCTTTTAGCATTATGCTAAATTGCTACTGTTCAATAAACCCATCAAAAAACACTTGCACAGACCAAATTTTGAATTGAAGAACAGAGGAAAATCAGTACATCTTGAGAGGGCAACTAACAATAGAGATAGGATTATGCAAGAACTAATGCCACGAGTCCATTAGGTTCAGCTATCATGTTCTTTACTTGTGCTCCAGACCCTTGCAAAGCAGGAAGCCTTGTGCACTAGTCAAAACTCCGCATAGTACAGTTACGTTTTGAGGATAACTAGGGCAAATTCAGAATCAGAAGATGTAATTGAGTCAAGAACATAACTCCTAATGGTACTACTGAGCAACATTGTGACAAACTTAATGATGATGAGAAGATAGTTCTGATAGCACTTCAAAACAGAAAAAAGAATCAGCGAGTAACAAAGTAAAGATTAACAAAAATCTGATGAGAGAAACATCAGCATCAATTCGGGATACCTTAGGGATCATATCAACATTATAGTCTCTGCTTGCACCCAAATGTTCGGGGGGTTTTTCCTCATTCCTAAATCGCTTCCAAAGCTATATAACCAAAAAAATTGGCTTATGCCAGTGAAATCCATATTTGGATTTAATAATAATAATAAAAACAGATAAATTGTACCTGGTTTAGATTGAGGGAAGTGGACTCTCCTCCATAATAGTCATTTCTATCCATATGCAGCACCTGTCTCAAACATAGAAGATGAGAACTTTTTGAGCAGTTGAGTAAACCCATTACATAATCAATAAACCAAAGCATAAAAACAAGAATTTTTGGACCAATTCATAAATAATTAGTATCGCGTGTTCATAGATCTAATGCAAATATAATAAAACCACGTTAGCTTGTGTTAAAACTCAAAGATAAACAACATCAAAATCTATAACATGCTTCTTGATGCAAAAGAAGTCTTGCCCATTTAAATACAAGATTTGAACCCCTTATTTACTAAACCACACGAGACAGACGATTATTCAACCATCAGCCTAGTAGCCATGGCACATCTCATTATGATATTCAAGTTTAAAAACCACCCAATCAAATTAAAACTCAAATTTATAGGTAAAGGCCGAGAATAAACAAATTGCAATTTCAAGTATTGTATACAGCACCAAATCGAGAGCTGTAGAAAAGACATTAAGGATCATATATACGTACTTTGAGTCCATCGACGGAGAGTAAACCGCTGAGTATGCATTCTTTGAGACCAGTTCCAAGAACAACGACGTCGTACTCTTCATCCATGTATGCAAGAAGGGAAGATGAAAACAAAAATGCAGAGAGAGAAGTGAAAGAGATCAGAAAGAAAGAAGAATGGTTGTGGATGGAGAAGAAAGAGAGCAGGCCTATAGCTAGCGGGAACTCCCTTCTTCTTCGGTTAATTCCGTTACTTTCTTCTACATCTGTCCCACGTGTTTCTTTTACATATCTATATGTATATGTAAAAGAAAATTTTCTATTACTGTAGTTTTAAATTATTATATTATTTTAAAAATTATTTTAATATTTATATTATCACAGATAATAACACAAAATTAAAATTTTTATTGAATTAATAGGGTGTTTGATTTGAATACTTTTAATTTTTGACTTATAATATATTTTTTAATTTACAAATTAAATAAAATATAAATAATTAATTATTTAAAAATAACTTTTATATAATTAAGTGGTTGATAAAAGGTGTTCTGAGTTAATTTAATTTATTAAAATTATAAAAAAATATAATTAAATATTATAATTATTAAAATAGAATAATATTAATATTTTTAAAAATTATTAAAATAATATAATCTTCTACTTATTTAAAAAATAATTTTAAAATAAATAAATAATTTATAAATATTTTCCTTATAACTTTTTATTTATTTTAAGTATTTTCTTGATTTATAAATTAAATTAAATACTAATTTATTTTCAACTTTCTACATAAATAATAGATTTAACTAATTTATAAATCAAACTAAACAATCTCTAAATAGCAAGTATTTTTTTTAAAATTATTACATCAAAATTTTCTCAAGAATTATTTTTAAAGCATGTAATTTAATATTATTATAAAATTTATGATAACTAACTTTGATATTAAAATTTTTATATTATTTATTATTATCTCTATTCACTTTTATATGTCATTTTTAAAAATTATCTATCCCCTTATGATGCATTAATTAATTTTTTTTATTTTATCCTTATTTGTACCAAATATAATAATTATTTTTAAATTTTTTATAATTTATCTTATTATCTCCTCCTTTTTTAATTGAGTGAGATAAATAATAATTTAATCAAATTATAGATAATTTTATTATAATTTAAATGATTTATTTTTTTAATTATTATATAAAAATTTTAAATAATAAATAAAAGTTGATGAATGATATTTATTTACAAAATGATAGGGTTTAATTTAAAATTAAATTTTTTATGTTATAAATTAAAAAAATTAATTAAAATTAATTTTGTTATTTTATGGATAAATTTAAAAAATTTAAACTTTTCAGATTTTTACAATTTTACTCTACATTAAAAAAATTACAAATTAAATTATGTACTTTTTATATCTATTCAATTACATCCTATTGTCAATAAAATCGATAATAGGCTAATAAAAACGCTATCACAGATGTCTTTCACCCTCTGATAAACTCAATTAAACTCTTATTTTAATTAAATGAAATGAATAGAATAAAATTTTAAAAAAATATATTTAAATCAAATCTTCTTTCTTCCTTCCTATGTTTGGAAAATAAGGAAGGAAGGAAAATTATAGAGAAAATTTGAGGGAATGAGGAAAAATTGAGAATGATGGAAACTACAGGTGAAAAATAACAAATAAATGTTATTATTTATTTTTTCTCCGTTTTAGGGAGAAAGTGGATGAAAAATAAATAAAATTATCCTTTTATCCTTATAATTATTTATTTTAATTTTAAATAAAAATAATAAAATATATATTTTACTATTTAAAAAGTTATTTTCCCTTTTTATTTTCTTTCCTAATATCCAAATAAAGAGAAAAAAATGACTTTTACATTATTTTTGTTTTCCTAAATTATTTTTCTTCCTTTCTTTTCTTTCCTACCTAATAAAGTTTCCAAGCATAGGCTAGAAGTCAAGAGCTTTTGCTACCTCCCTTTCCTTCTCCTTCTCCTATTCACCCTCATGTCTTCCATGTTTATAAGTGATGTCCACCCTGCCTAAATGCAAGAAGTGACAGCTGAATCAATGATTCTTTACGGTGAGAGCAGAGCAAAGCGACATTATGGATAGGGTAATTGCCCCCTTTGCTTTTGGCTAGATAAAAAAAATAAGTGCCATTTTAACTTTAAAAAATAAATTTGCCCCCTTTTATTATTCTTAATTTTTATTATTATTCTTACTTTTAATAAAAATTTAAATGATAAACTAACTAGTGATTGAATCAATAGTATAAAATTAATATAATATGAACTTTACCTGAAATTATCATTATTGATAGAAATTTATCTGAATATCACTTTTTGCTTGAATATGGGAAACCATAAACTGAAAATCATAAAATGAGAAGTAAAAAAAAATTTCATTTTATTGCGAACCAACATTATAAATTTTTTGTGTAATATTATCAGCATTTATAACCAAGTTAACAATATTCAAGATAAAAACCAAATTCACAGAAAAAAGAAATGTTCATGGACTAACTTTGTGGTGTAACTGAGTATTGTTACTTATCAAACTCTTTGTTGTCTAGTCTCTTTGTTATATATCTATTAATTAATATATCTTTTATAATTATTCAATTATTTTTTTTTTTAATATCTTTAGCTTTAAAAATACAATAAATTTATAATAGAGTTTACGTATTGTCTGCCTATAAGAAGCTCCATCCATGAGTTAATAAGAAATATATAGAGATTTATAAATCAAAGAATTAATAAATGAGCTTTGCACAGGGGTCCACCATGGAGTGGTATGAGTTTTTAACTCAGATGAACCCTGTGACTCCTTTAACTTTGGAATTGACTGATCCACTTATGCACCACTGGTTCAAAACTTCACTGCCAAGAGATAACTACTGCATGAATCTGTTAAGGACTTTAAAGATAGGTTTACCAATGGATTTGTGTGTTTATGAGGATGTATTGTTCTGGGTGACTGTAATTTTCAGCTGGCTGGTTGGGACTAGTTGGATTGCACATGTTTGGTCATAAGTACAACCACTCCAAATACAAAATAGTATTAAATGATTGCCTTTGAAGCAAAAATGAAAATGTCCCTCGCACTCCCTAGCTATAAACTATGAGCTTCTAACCTTTTTTAATTTGAAATTGAAATAGCAATCCCTCCACACCCCCATATGAAATGAATAAAGTTATAACAAGCTATCATTTTCTTTCAATAAAATTTCATTGCTTTTTTTCAAAGATTTTTATACATTTTTTTATTTAAGATTAACCATGAGATCAACAATTCCAAATAATGAAAAGCTTGAAGGAGCTAATTTGATTATCAAGAAAATATAATGAAATTCATTATAATCAATAGTTATAACAAATTTGTTATACATGTAACAGTATGATAGTTGTATGAGATTTGGTTTGTTCCTTTAATGGTTGGTGGCTTGGAGATTTTTCTTTTAATAATTCTTGCTGTTAATTGAACTTGTTATTGTTAGAGAGGGTCTCAATCTTGGTTGGGACTTCGATTTTAGAAGTTGTATTCTTAAATCTGATTCGAGTGAGGTAGTTCGCTTGATCCTTTTATGCTAGTTGTTGTTGTCATCCAGTTGCTGCAGTTATTCAAGACTGTAGATTACTCCTTGATAAGGCATGATCTCCATTCCTCCATTCCCTTTGAGAAACAAATTTTATTGCATTGGCTTGCTCACATGGGCCATTCTCTTCTAGTTGGTGTTCATCGTTGGCTTTCTCCTCCTAACTGAAGTTAGCCATTTTCTGATGGCTAATTTCATTTCAGATTGTCAAATAGCCACACACACACACACACACATATATATGTCATTTAAATACTATTAAAAAATTTTTATTTAATTCTTTTAGATTTCATATCATCAAAACATGTTAAATTTAATTTAAAATTAACTTTTAATATATTTTAATTAATAACAAATCCAATGAATTAACATTGTCTCTCTTAAAATTTTAATTATTAGTTGAAAATTTTATGTTGAATATAGAAATATATGTAAATAGACTTTCTGCTTCAAAAACCTTTTTAGTAAAATTTTAAAATATTAATTTTTTTATTGATATAATTAAATAAAAAATTTAATAAGCTTATATTTATAAAATTTAAAATGTTTTTTTTATTAATTCAATTAAATTTTTTTTACATAATAAAAATAACTTAAAATTGTAAATGAAGCACATTAAAAATCACGTAAATCTAAATGTTAAGTTGATCATTTACCGTTCTAATTTTAAACGTAAGATTTAAATATTGAATTCATCATTAATCTCTGTAAGTTTAAATATTACGTATATCACTACTTTAATATTTGATAATAAAATATTTTTCTTCAAGCAAATTTAATAATAATAATAATATTAAACAAATGTAAATCATAATGGAGTGAACTTCGTAAACCGAATTTGTTCTTTCCATGAAAAAAAGTTTGTTCATCATAAAAAAGATATCATTATCTCCATAATGTTTCCTACAATTCTAACTAATAATGGGCAATTCTAATTCATCATAAACTCTATGAAGACAAAATCCAAATTTCATATCTCACAAAAATATCAAATCATGAGAGGTAATTATCATTACCTTTGCCTTTAAGCTAAAAGAAGAAAAAAAATGAAATTCCATTATAATATAATTATTTTGTTTGGTAATAATATAAAAGAATGCTAACACTTGAACTCTTATATTTTCCCTCCTTTTAGCATCCAACCAGAGCGTGCCATGCCAACAAGACCCATTTGCCAGCTCAGCCGAAGACAAAAGATACTAAGAATAGATCTCACGTGCATCACCCTATGCAAATACCAAATCCTGATGCCTGAGAGCGAAACGTAAGCAAATACCAAGCGCACATAAGTTAGTGACCCAAAAGCGCAGAGAGTGTCCCCATTTTTGAAAACGCCACCGTTTCATTCCTAGGAGTCCAGTCTCCACCATTAAAGGGCCACATCCAGTAATGCAGAAAAGGAAAGAGAAAAAGAGCTTCAATTGGACGATGATCTCCGGACAGTTTAGACATTAAGGTTTTATTTATTTATTTTTCCTTCTTTTTTTGGTTGGTTTTTTGGAGAGAATCTAGAAGAAAGCTAGGGTTTAATGGCGGAGCATAGGAACAGATGGAACTGGGAGGTGAGTGGATTTGAGCCTAGGAAGTCATCGGCTTCGGTAGAGCCGGAGGAACATAGAGTGGCTGCGCCGCTTGTGCGAAGGTACTCGATCTCGGCGGCTTCGGTTTTGTCGGGAGAGAATTCGGACTTTTCGAAGCAGGCTTTAGCTTCTAAACTCCAGCGTTTGAAGGATAAAGTTAAGGTAATTTGGTTTTAATTTGTTTTAATGTGAATGCATTTGAATTTTTTGAGCTGATTAGTGGTTAGTTGAGTAATTAGCTGTTTAACGATGGTTTATAGTGGCAATGTGGAAAATTTTGTTGAAAATTTGAGTTACAATGTACTGATGTAGAATTGGAGGCACTAAGTTGTTATCTCACTGTACCCTACCAATAATGAATTAACTACATTAACATTTCTACTAACACTAACATTAAAACGGTCTCTTTTCCTAATCTATAAATGCATGCAACATACTAATTTGTGAGCCTTGCTTATTCTATTGCTAGAATTACCAGCAAAAAACAAAAATGGAATTGTTTTAGGTCGCAAATTTTTAAGGCAAGTTCTGCTGTCTATATGAATGGGTACATGCTTGATGCTTATAGGTGAAATAGAGGGCAAAGAAACAAATGTGATGAAAGTATCCTTTTTCCTCTTTGCTTTTAATCTATCTGTACATCTCTAGTCAGTTCCAATGCAGGATGTTCTATAAATGAATTTGTTTTTGGCTTCCAAAACCAAGAACCTTTTCCCACTCTCCAAGCCTCCTCTCTAAGGGATTTGGCACATCAAACATAGAGAAGTGGAGTGAGAGTGGGGAGGACTGCTGCCACTTCACATCATGAATAGTCTGATACTCTACTTGTTCAAAAGGCCTATATAGTTTAACAGCCTTTTATCTTCCCTTCAAAAAAAAAAAAAAATTATGTTCTGATCTTTTGTAAAAGGGGTGGGCTTTTGTCCTTGCTTTTCTAAGCTAAAGATAAAAGAACAAATAAAATAAATAGCAATAAAGCTGTGGAGTTTGGATGATGCATGTTGCATGTCAACTCGTGGAAAATGGTCCAGAAGTTGAAATTGACTTCTGATATAAGATTTTAACTCCTAGGGAATTTCGGCTATAAGATGCTGCCTGCAGATTCAGACTCTGGATGTTGGAAGTTCTTAATCTACTACTATTTAGGTGAATCATGTGATGGTTGTTTAATGTATTTGATTTGTATTAACATTTTTTGGATGGATAAGAAAAATGTGGGGTTCACACATAAATTGTAGTCATGGAGGGGTATTCTTATGGTGTGAAAAAGAGAGAAGTTACTGATTAATCCCTCTCACTGTTCTTGGCATTATAAGCAGAACATAGGAGAGCTTTTGAGAGGGAGGAAAACCTCTCTTTGCTCTTATATATGGTACAATTCTTGGGTAAATTATAAATCAAGATAATATATTTTGTTTCCCTAATGGAAATGGTTACAACCCCGACCAATTGCCTATAGAAATTGTTGCAGTGACCAAAAATGTTCTTTTGATTATTAAGTATATTTAGTTATTCAAATATGACCTCCTATACATTGATATATGCATATCAGTGATCGTACGCAATGGTGACCCAGTAATACTCGACAAAAATCAGCAGTGGTTGGTGAACTGTCTGTGCTTTGCTATGTGTTTTCTTGTTAGTTTTTTATTTCCTCCTTTGATGAGGTTGTAGAAGTGTGGGAAATCTTAAAGATGGCTTTGATTTTCTTTTAACTTTGAAAGCATTATTTGTTGCCATGCTCACTTTTCTTGTGAGCATTGATCACTGGAAAATGTAAATTGTAGATGGGATTTCCTATGAAACAAATGAAGCCTAACACCAAGGCATAACATTGTCATAATGGTTTAAGGGCATTTTAGGACTTTCATAAAATTTTGACATTGCCAGCTGTCTACTATTATAAATGAGGACTTTTGTTGTGATTGGCTTGAAATCTTTGAGAGGATTGCAATTTTAGTAAAATTTTGTGTTGTAATTATGGGTAGACCTTGGGACTAGAAAATAATTTACCCTACATTGTTCATTGTTGTTATAGGAGATACTTCTTTGTTGATGTTCATGCTGCTTTAGATTGTGTATTATTTGTGCCTGGTATATGACTTACATGCTTTTGTATATGGGTTTGTCCTACTTTGTGCCCTTCCTTTCTTTATATATTGTTAATAAAGAAAATTATATTCACTTGATCTGAACAGGTTGCAAAAGAAGATTACTTGGAGTTGAGGCAAGAAGCAAGTGATCTGCAGGATTATTCCAATGCAAAACTTGATCGAGTAACACGTTATTTAGGTGTTCTTGCTGAAAAAACTCGCAAGCTAGGTAAGGAATTGAGTTATAGTGGTATGGCCTATATTTAGGTGTCCCCCTCTGGACAGACTGGATAATGTTAGTTTTCTGTTTGAGAATTTGATTTAATGCATTATACTTACGGTGAATACTTTTGATCACACAGAGAGTTGATATTGCATGCTGAACAAAACTTTGTTGTGGGTGTTATTATCTTTGAAAATAGTAAATTTATGAAAATTATTCAAGTCTTTAAAGTTTTATGTGCTTCACACTGTCACACCTTCTTTGCTTCTTTTTTCCTAAGATTTTGTTGTTGCTGGGTTCTGTTGATGGATTTGAACTTTATCTAAATATAAATGCCAGATCAAGTTGCCCTTGAAACTGAGGCTAGAATATCTCCATTGATCAATGAGAAGAAAAGGCTGTTTAATGACTTATTGACAGCCAAAGGTACTATTCTTCTGTCACTTTACCCTTTCTGAACGTTTACACAGGTGCAAATGCATTCTCTCTTTCTCATGCATAAACATCCACATGCACTCAGCATTATTTCTTTTCTACTTTTGTCATTTTTGTTCTATCATGTGCTTCGTTGTGCTTAAACAAATTTTTGTCGTAGTTATTTGGTCAAACTATAATTTCAATTTCAGGAAGCATAATGGTTTTCTGTCGTGCAAGACCATTATTCGAAGATGAAGGTCCTTCCATTGTTGAATTTCCTGATGATTGCACTATCCGTGTCAATACCTGTGATGATAGCATTGCCAACCCCAAAAAGGATTTTGAATTTGACAGAATATTTGGACCTCATGTTGGACAAGGTTTGCTTAGAAATTCTTTGCTTAATCTATGTAAAACTTTTATTTATTTATTTCTTATTACTACAATTCAACTCATCTCAACTAAACTAAGCCTTTATCCCAAAAATTTGGGGTTGGCTATATGGATTCTTTTTTTCCACTCTAAACGATTTTGGGTTAAATTCTCGGAAATGTGTAATGCTTCTAGATCATGTTGTACTACTTTCCTCCAAGTCAGTTTAGGCTTTCTATCCTCTAACCTAATATGCTCAACTTGTCTAACTGGAGCCTTCGTATGTCTACGCTTCACTTGACCAAACCACCTCAATCTCCCTTCTCTCAACTTATCCTCAGTTAGCACCACTCCTACTTTTTCTTTAATACTCTCGTTACGGATTCTATCTAGTCTAGTATGGCCACTCATCCACCTTAACATTCTCATCTCCGCAACTCTTATCTTAGACACATACGACTCATTCATTGTCCAACACTCACTACCATATAATATGGCCGGTCGTATGGGTGTACAGTAAAATTTTCCTTTCAACTTATTGGAAATCTTGCGATCACATAAAACTCTCGTGTCACGTCTCCACTTCAACCATCTGGCTTTAATCCTATGATTAACATCCTCCTCACATCCCCCATCTACTTGAAGGACTGAGCTGAGATATTCAAAGTAATTACTTTGGGAACACTGTGGTGCTTAACCTCCTTTTCTTTACTTGTGCCATGGCAGTGTGTTAGCTTCTTGCTTAAATATCTTGGCTTTGATGCTTGTTATGCAGCTGAACTGTTTAGTGATGTTCAACCATTTGTGCAATCGGCATTGGATGGATACAATGTTTCAATATTTGCTTATGGACAAACTCGCTCTGGAAAGACACACACTATGGTTGTTCTCTCTCTCTTTCTCCTCCCCCCCCCTCAAAAAAAAAAAAAAAAAAAAAACATATGGACACATTTTTGGCTGCAAACTCTTTTGCTGTTGCATGTAATATAAAGATAAGCTTGGAAAAAGTAGAATGGGTAGTGATTAAGCTAGAATGATGTGTGACAGAATGTTCTAATCTGATTTCTCTTTGCATGCTAAATTTTCTCTGCATTTTTTATTCTAAAATGAGCTTACTGATTTCTCACCTAGATAACATATTCATATTGATTCCTTTTGGTTTTGTGGCCTTACCATTGGTATGGCAATTTTATGCCTTTTTTTTGTATGTGCTTGGCTTATTATTGGACTCCAGTATAAATTGTCTGTTGATTTTTTGACATGATTTCACTTTCTCAGGAAGGATCCAGCCATGATCGTGGTCTATATGCTCGTTGTTTTGAGGAGTTGTTTGATTTAGCTAACTCTGATTCAACTTATACTTCTCAATTCAATTTCTCTGTTACTGTTTTTCAGCTGTACAATGAACAGGTTATATGTTGATCTCATACTGTCATCAGACTTCTTTTATCCAATTTATAGTTGAGTTCTCCAGTATTTTATTTTGAATTAGGGTGTGAATAAAGTAGAAAACTATAATGTGAATGTAACACATCTTTAAATGCTCTAATGTAGACCTTTTCATGTTCTTATAGATTAGTGATTTACTGTCAGAATCAGAAAGCAGTCTGCAAAAGATCTGCATGGGATCAGCAGAATCTTTTATAGAGCTTGTGCAAGAAAAAGTTGATAACCCTTTAGACTTTTCTAGAGTCTTGAAAGCTGCATTTCAGAGCCGGGGAAATGACACATCAAAGTTCAATGTTTCTCATTTGTATGGCCTAAATTTTGTACTTGCAAAGACTCTCTCTCATTCTCATATGATAATCTGTTATTAGGGTACTGATTGTGCTTTTAACTAATTGCTATTATGATTGACAATACTGTTTTTCTTCTTAAAATTAAACTTGGATTCTTATTGAGTTCATTTTTATATATTGATTCTCAGTAATTGTCATCTAAGTAGAACGGACAACGACACGAAATTGTAAATTTTAACTCCTCCAATTAGCAGTGTCAGAATTAAAAGAAACTAAATCATAATTGGTAACTCTGACAAGACAGCTGATGGTCCCATGTGGGCCTAAATATATCCTAAATTATAATTTTTGAAATTGTTTGTTATTTAAGATTTTTTTAATAATTATTTTTAGTAGCCTATTGTGTTCAAACACCATCTGTTCTCTATTTGGTTGTTAAAAATGAATGAAAGCATCAAAGCTGTAACCTTAAATTATGTTCATTCATCTCCAGGAAAAGGGGACTAATTACCGGCCTATTTATACTATTAAGACACTATTTTCTGCAACAAATTTAGATTTCTATTTCTTTTTGTGATATATTGATGTATGTTCCATGCATGTTGTGGTTTTGACCTCAAATGCTGATCTCTATTTAATTTAAGTAAATTTCTTGTCTTTCCTTGTCAGGATCATAACAATACACATATATTATCACAATTTGATAAGTGGAGAGAACTTGTACAGCAAGCTTTCTCTTGTTGATCTGGCTGGAAGTGATGGTTTAATTACAGAAGACGATAGTGGGGAGCGTGTGACAGATTTGCTGCATGTGATGAAATCACTTTCAGCGTATGTTTTATTAGCACTTTTTGTTCATTAAGTACTTTCTTGGTTCCACACTCAGGAGTTATTGAATTTATGATTCCTGTTATCTTTTTTTTTCCCCTAGAAATAGAATTGGATATCATCCTATAATTTAAGCTCCAACTTGTTATATATAACTTCATTGTTGTGAAGTTTGAGACAATTGGTGGGCATGATGTGTTATTTCCTATGCATTTATCTTTCAAATCATAGTGGCAATAATTTCAGCATATAGGATTCAATGTTTTCTGATATAATCATGGGATTATGGTTGTTCCATTCTGTGGTCTTACTAAAATTCACATTTTGTGTGTAGGTTGGGAGATGTTTTGTCTTCTTTGACTTCAAGGAAGGATGTTATTCCTTATGAAAATTCAATGCTCACAACATTACTTGCAGACTCCCTAGGTATGACTCTTTCATATATGAATGAAGTTTTTGTGGACTTTGTCAGCCAGAATTGTAAGAATACAAAAATGATTTTTCTGGAGAATGTAATGAATAGTAGCTTCCTAATTGTACCTTCTTCATGTTACATTTGATTCTTTGTTATGTTAGAATGTTGTGTGCATGTGCTATGTGAATGCTTTGATTGTCCTGTGTAAATGTTCATATGACAGTGCCTGTAATTATGCTTGTAATTGTGTAGATTGTGAGTACCATCAATACTATAACTACCTGATGCCTGGAGGAAAGAATCAAACTCTTTTTTTTTTTTTTTTCCAATTTTCTCTATATTTCTTCTCTTTTCTTCTTCTTTACGTGGTATTAGAGCCATGAGGTCTAATTCCTGACTTAGCCTCTTTCTTTTTGGGTCTTGCAAATAGAGTACAGACCACTGCTCTGCCTAAGGCACCACTTTTTGACCACTAGACAATTGTATTGATGGCATAGGTAGACAATCCAAATCCAAGTGGCCTACACAATGTTAATTTCCCCACAAAATAGAGCCTAGAATCGGAGATTGATTGGGTTTAGGTTTGACCCGAATCACCTTTCCAACCTAAATCTCGGTGTTTCAAATCCTTTCAAAAACTCACCTCATGCTGACAATCCTAATCCTAGTGCCCAAACTCCATTCGGACGTCGCATTTGCAATATTTGACCTGGTCGGGTCAAAATCCAACTTCTATTTTTCCAATTTTTACTTCATCCAAATGTAAAATCTGTTCTTGGACAGAGGGAGCGCTTGACAGATCCTGAAAGATATTAGAGATTTGTTGGAAAACTAAATTATCTAACGATCACTCGCCCATATATTTCTTTTGTTGTTAGTATGGTAAGTCAATTTCTTCAAGCTCCATGCGATATTCACTGAGGTGTAGTAATTCACATTCTCAAGTATATCAAAGGAGCCCCAAGACAAGGACTGTTATTTGAAGACAAGAATCACTTATAGGTTTTTGGATATTTAGATGCAGATTGGGTTGGTTCTCCTTTAGATGATCTATCTCAAGATATTGTCTTGTTTGGTGGGAAATTTAATATCTTGGAAAAGTAAGAAGCAAGACGTGGTTGTTAGGCCAAGTGTAGAAGCATAATATCAAGCTATGGCTTTAGCAATATGTGAACATGTTGGTTAAAACAATTTCTTCAAGAATTAAAATGTGGGGACTTTAAACAGATGAATTTGATTTGTGATAATCAAGCAATATTGCCTATCGCTTCTAATCCAGTTTTTTATGAAAGGACAAAGCATATAGAGGTGATTTCTCATTTAATTAGGCAAAATATTGAGTGAGGATGTGTTGCTACTAGTTTCATCAATTTAAACAACCAGTTAGCATTTAGTAGACATCCTCACTAAATCCCTTAGAGGTCCTCGGATTGATTACACTTGTAAAAAGTTGAATGTATGTGATATGTATTTTCCAACTTGAGGTGAGCGTTAGAATGCTGTATGAATGCTTTGACTGTGCTGTGTAAATGTGCATATGATAGTGCTTGTAGTTATGCCTATAACTGTTTATTTGTACCACCAACAATACAAGTATTTAGTGGGTTGAGGAAAGAATCAAGCTCTTTCTTTCTCCCAATCTTCTCTCTGTTTCTTTTCTTCCTTATTCTTTTACAAGTTATTTTTTTTTCAAGCATATAGTTGCTAGTTAGTTGATGATAATCCTAATCAATGTAATGGGTACAATTGGTCAAGGGATTGTATGTTTGATTAAAACATACTTTGGTGCAGGATTCCAAATATCATATCGACTGATAGATAATAGGTTTTTTACCCTACCAATATGATTTTTTTTTTCAATAAATCCCTGATGATTTAGAAACCACTTAAAAATGCCAGTTTATTGGCTGTTTCACCTACAAAAGCTAAAATTTTTCTGTTGGTCATGATGGCCAGAGAAAGGGGGTAGCCTGGATAGAGGGAGGCGTTGTCATATGGATTTTCATTTTCTTACATTTTGAAACTTAAAAAGGAGAAGAAGAAAAAGGAGTAAAGGGGCGGTGCTATTGTTGGAGATACAACATTATATTTCTTCTCTTTTGTGTTCTTAATTTATTTTTTGAGGCTTAATGTCTAAATAAGGCTTTTACTTTGTTTGAGTATAGTAACTCATTAATATAAAAATATAATTTTTCGTCAATATTATACTAAACATTTTCTTTGACTATTTTTTTTATATAAATTATTAGATATAGTATACAAGGTTATTTTGATATTTTGTTGAATTCTTCATCTAATGTTGATTTGAGTCATTTTTCAAATTTGTAAAAAGATTCATGATAGCTGCATCCGATTTGGTCTGGTTTAGTGACTCTTTTTCCAATTTTGAGATAGTTTCTATTGATAAAATGGATTGAGTCTAACTACTCCCCAAAAGGAACCTTGTGGGAGGAGGATTGTGCAAGTTATTTATAAAGCATTTTTGCTCGATACCTAGTTGATGTGGGACTTAAAACACCCCTGTGTGCCTAGGATTGATTATCTGGATTGTAAGGTTTGCAGTACTGGACATCTGTGAGTGGCCCAATATTGAGACCGGGGTTGGCTGTGATATAATGATAAAAATCCTAACTCCATCCCAGAAGGCATCTTGTGGGAGGAGAATTGCCCAAGTCATATATAAAGCATTTTTGCTCAATATCTAGTCGATGTGGGACTTAATAGTTTCCAATTTTGTTTTATGTAAAGCCTTGCTTTGGAGGCTCTATACTTGTTTTTTGTTTAGAGTAGTTTGAGCTTGAGGTCTTTGATGGAAATAGTTATGATCAAGAGATATATGCTTAATTACAACAAGTTTGTCCGATATCCAACGAGGACATCACATTATGCTGGCGTGTATCATCTGTGCTCTAGGCAGCTAATATGAATTGTCTGCAATACTAACCTGTATATTACATGATACCATACTGGTTCCTACTTCTCTTTTGTGTTTTATCCAGTGATTAGTCTTGAGTATTGTTGTCATTGATCTGTCAGAAGACAATGGTCATAATGGTTTTTTTTCAATAATGAAAAAATTTTACGGTGTGTAATTCTTCTTCTTCTTCTTCTTTAACTCATATTAATTTTCTTTGCTAATTGAGATTCGTCAATAATTATTGCTTAAAATATTTTTATTTCTGCAGGTGGAAGCTCAAAGACTTTGATGATACTCAATGTGTGTCCAAATGCTGCAAATTTGTCTGAGACATTATCGTCCCTCAATTTCTGTGCTAGAGCTCGGAATGCTACGCTAAGCCTTGGAAATCGTGATACAATTAAGAAATGGAGAGATGTGGTAAGTTCTTCCTGTTACTTTACTCAACGGTAATCCTTATGATTTGCTTACCAACTTTTCCTTTCTGTTACATGTTTTGCTTTCAATAGCCTGTGCCTTCTGCTGCAGTGCAAGTCTTGGGTAAAAAATTCATGGGTATTGAAGAGGGCTCCATGTATTTTATACAACTCAACTCAACTCAACTCAACTCAACTAAGCCTTTATCCCAAAAATTTGGGGTCGACTATATGGATTCGCTTTCTCCACTCTAAACGATTTTGGGTTAAATCCTCAGAAATATGTAATACTTCTAGGTCATGTTGTACTACTCTCCTCCAAGTCAATTTAAGTCTACCCCTTTTTTTTTTTTTTCTATCCTCTAACCTAATGTGCTCTACTTGGCTAACTGGAGCCTCCGTATGTCTACGTTTCACATGACCAAACCACCTTAATCTTCCTTCTCTCAACTTATCTTCAATTGGCACCACTCCTACCTTTTCTTAAATACTCTCATTACGGACTTTATCTAGTCTAGTATGGCCACTCATCCACCTTAACATTCTCATCTCTGCAACTCTTATCTTAGATGCATACGACTCTTTCAGTGCCCAACACTCACTACCATATAACATAGCTGGTTGTATGGCTGTATGGTAAAATTTTCCTTTCAACTTATTGAGAATCTTACGATCACATAAAACTCCCGTGGCACGTCTCCACTTCAATCATCCGGCTTTAATCCTATGACTAACATCCTCCTCACATCCCCCATCTACTTGAAGGACTGAGCCTAGATATTTAAAGTGATTACTTTGGGATAGTACAACTCCTTTCAAACTAACTCCTTCCCTATCATCCGTTTGGCCTTCACTGAACTTGCAATGCATGTATTCTGTCTTCGTTCTACTTAACTTAAAACCCTTTGACTCTAGAGTACTTCTCCAAAGCTCTAGCTTTCTATTGACTCCTTCTCGTGTCTCATCCATGTATTTTATAATGAGAATAAATCTTGAATTACTAGCATACTTGGGACTACATTGATTGTCAAGGTCCTCATATAAATAAAAAAAAAGGCAGCTTTATTTTTCCTTTTTTCATCCAGTTTTTACCCCCTGGGGGTGAGGGGGAGAAAAAGAATGAAAGAGAAGCTAGGGACAAAAATTTGAGCTTTGAGTGATTTCGTTTTCTTTATCTCTTTTGATGGGAAAAAGAATTTATTGAGAAAGAAAGGAAGAAGATTATAATGTGGAGGATAAGGTATTCTCCTGTAGAAGCATGCAAAGACACATACAAAAACACTAAAGACTAGGCTAAAAAATTGATGCCCTTAAATCAAGTTGAATAACACTTAATGATGCCCTCTTGAAAAGCTCCTCAAGCATAAGCTCATACACTTTGATTTTTGAAAATGTGCATACTCCTTCCCATCCAAAAAGCACAACTTAGGCATCTTTCCTATCGCCAAATCTTCCCTATTTTAAACCAACAGAACTATCGAAGTCTCCAAAGATATAGACATTCTCAATGCTCCACAAAGGCACAAACTTGCTAAAGATGATTCCAAATTGCACAAGCCATATCATAATCTGAGCATGTGAGAACAAGGCTTGCTATGCATACAACAAATAACACACTAATATGGAGAGGAAGCCTAACTAGTTATTCTTTTCTGCATTTCATCATTAATGTGCACCTTTTGGGGATCTATGAAGCAAACTAAAGCCTTTAACTTGAGCTTCACTTATAATTTTATTGGCCAAGTGAAAAGAATCGTCATTGTTGGGATTATAAATCCCACATCGGGAAAGTATAAATATAAAATGGTAAATATAAATTGTTAGATTGCAACATTGACTTGGCCAGTCATTTTGATGTGTAAAGTAATCTAATTACTTATATAAGCCGAATTAAAATGAATTAAATTGCAATTTGACCAATAGTCTTTCCAAATTTAACATGTTATCAGAGCATCTGGTTTGGGTTGTGAGTTTCAATCGCCCGTGAGACAGTATAATTGGACCCATATTGGGTTAAAAATATAAACTAATTATTAAGTGAGAACCATGTGGTTGCACTTGAGGGGGGAGTGTTGGGATTATAAATCCCACATCGGAAAAGTATAAACATAAAAGGGTAAATATAAGTGGTTAGATTGCAATATTGATTTGGTTAGTTATTTTGATGTGTAAAGCAATATAATTACTTATATAAGTCTGAATTAAAATGAATTAAATTGTAATTTGGCCAACACTTTCTCCGAATTTAATAGGGATAAATAAAATGGTAATAGGACTTGCTAGAAAATTTCCAAAAGCATCCAAAGATCAAGTCCTTCTATCAATCCTAGAAACAAAAAAGAAAAAAGAAAAAAGAAAAAAAAAACACGCACACAGAGTAAGCACACTGGATATAACTTTGTCATTTACCTGCTATTAATTATCCTATATTGTTGTCATGGGCAAAAATTTGAAAATCAAAGCATCATGCAAAGCCAAAAGTTTATGAAGATGAAGAAAGAGATGAGAAAAATATTCTTGACCACAACACAACAAGCATCTTCTCATAAATGAATACAATCAATTGTGTATTTAATGTGAGGAAAGAAAATAATAACAACCAAGATATGATTGTCGATGGGCTCTCATGGGTAACAGCAACGCTTCCTCTGTTGCATACCCATTCTCTAATTTGGGTTCTTTTATTTTATTAGTTTTTTAAAGTATTTTTTTTTTAATTACTTTTTGGTTGGAGATATACATGTTGAGTCCACATGACACTTCTGCATGCCATAATTTGAGAGTTTATATTTTAGTACTTCATAGATGTAGCATTATTGTGAAACATACCAATTCTGTAGTTTGTGATGGTTCTGTAGGCAAATGATGCACGGAAGGAGTTATATGAGAAGGAAAAGGAAATCCAGGATCTGAAACAAGAGGTTTTGGGACTAAAGCAAGCACTTCAAGAAGCAAATGATCAGTGCGTTCTACTATACAATGAAGTTCAGAAGGCGTGGAAAGTTTCATTCACGTTGCAATCAGATTTAAAGGTTTTGTAACTTGATGATTTTGGTATAATTTCCAATTCTATAATGAGTATATGCTACGTTGCTATTGGACATTTTGGCGTTGATTTTCATTTTCCAAAATATTATTTGAATTGTCAGTTGTTAGGTTACTATTTTTGTATTTCTGTCTTTGCTCTAAAATTTGAATCTATTAGGTGGAGCTTAGAAATCTTCTCTTTTGTAGAATTATGTTATACTTTCCTGAATGATGGCATGTATCTGTTGTGCACTGAAGCTCTCTCTCTCTCTTCTCTTTTGTGTATGTGTTTTGGGTGCTTTTTTTTTTTTTTTTTTTTTTTTGTGTTTAAGGGGCCGGGGTTGTTGTGGGGTTTGTCATTTTTTCAGTTCCATGCTCCCTTTGCCACTCTCAAATTCCATGTCTTATGATTAGTCGAGTTGCCACATTAGGTAAGCATGTCACTGAGCTTTTTCATTTCTTTTTTTGATTGATGCAGTCTGAGAATATCATGCTTTTGGACAAGCATAAGATAGAAAAAGAACAAAACGCTCAGCTCAGAAATCAGGTAGCTCAACTGTTACAGATGGAACAGGAGCAGAAATTGCAGATGCAGCAACGGGATTCCACAATTGAGACATTGCAGGTTAGTGTTATATCAGTTTTTTTTTATATTTACAGGTGTATGTTGCTAGAGTTTGCATGTTTCATGATGAAAGTTTTTCTGCACATACTTGGAATAATTGCTTAAGTTATTGTGTCATGCTACTTACATACGAATCTAAGGTTATTAATATGTGAGGTTTACATGTTTTTGCCCTTGTTTGAAGAGCATGGCCTTTTTAGCTTGTTTTTCATGTAAATGTTTATAGTTGTCTGTTGAGTTTTATAGGAGGATTCCTTGTGCTACAGGTGCACTCACAATAGAGCTCTGTTAAGCATATGAATGAAAATAGAAATGTATAATTATTGTTCTATTCTTCTAGTCAAATTTTGTTCTACATTGTTGCACCGTGATATAAACCTTCACTTTCTGTTGTAGGCTAAAATTAAAAGCATGGAGTCGCAACTCAACAAAGCACTTCATTCTACTGAAGCTAGTTCAAAGTATGGCTCAGAGGCTGGGCCTGGAGTTTCATCAATTCCCAAAGCAACTGCGGATGGCATGGATTCTTCATCAGTAACCAAGAAACTTGAAGAAGAACTGAAGAAACGTGATGCACTTATTGAGGTTTGCTACACTTTTCAAACCTACATGTAGGGTTATGATGATTAATCGAAACATATTGGAAAACTGCAAATCGTTACACAAACATTGACCTGAATGATAGGGGAAGTTCTAGGCAATGCATATTTGTAAGCATGTTTTTGCTTCCCTCTATGAATGTTATGCATGAAGGGGAGGATGGAAAATACTGAGGGACTTGTGTCATAAAACAAAGATATGGTATTTCGGTCATCCAGAACCCAATTTTCTCAATCCTATCTTCGTGTACTTGCTTCCTTGATATAACTTGCTTCTTACTGGACCATTACCATGTTTGTGCAGAGATTGCATGAAGAAAATGAGAAATTGTTTGATAGATTAACAGAGAAAGCATCTTTAGCTGGATCTCCTCAGGTATTTTCTTCCCTACATGATATCAATAAAAATGTTTTTACAGCATTGTTGTTGGTACACCTATATCTGATTCTGTATATGTCATATGTATGTACATAATTGTGTTTTCCCAACTCAATAATCTGCCTAGCTGTAACATTCTCATGTGTTCTGTTGTTGAATCCATCATTTTCCTGGATTTCTAAAGTTTATTTGTAGTGAATCACTTTAGTTGGGAAGGTTTTGGGTTTAAAGTTCTTTTACTTCACTTGTCAACGTCGTGAAATATAAATATATGGGCAGGTTTAAAGAACTTAACAATAAAAGTGTGCTATATGGCACCAATCATTTATCATCCATGTAAACTCGATATTTTGCTGATCCTAATGAGCTCAAATGAAATTTGTGCAGACAAGATGATAATTTCTCTTTTCTGCTTCTAGAATAAATTGTTTTCAAAATTTTTATGTTTATCATGCTTGTAGGCAGATAGATGTGTGCAAATAAATTTTAGGGTCAGGTTGTCAAAAGTAGGTACAATGCTCTGCTGATGGGAGCCTTTGTTTGTTCAATTTTGTGCTTTCTAACCTCTATTGCATGGATTATCTTCATCTTTTGGGGCCACCGTGGCTGGTGGAGTAGTATCAGTTTACTTTTGGCGAGGTTCTTCTAATGCCCCTCTAGTGGTTGTTTATTTCTAATGTTGTTATGTTTTTTCTCAGGTGTCAAGTCCATTATCCAAAGGAACAACAAATTCTCAGTCTCGGGACATGGGAAGGTGCTTTTTTTTTTATTTTTATTTTACCCAAGTTACAATAATTATGATTGTTTTATGTTTTTTGTTTTCTTCATATCTTTGTAGCTATATGTTGAATTCCTTTGTGTTTATTTTACAGCAGGAATGATAATAACAATAAGGGGCGTTCAATGGATGTTGTTCCTTCAGAACTGGTAGCAGATAAAAGTGATGGCACAGTTGCTTTGGTTAAATCAGGTTCTGATAAAGTTAAATCCACTCCGGCAGGAGAATATCTTACGGCTGCTCTAAATGACTTTGATCCTGAACAATATGACAGCCTTGCAGCCATTTCAGATGGAGCAAACAAGCTTTTGATGCTGGTATGCAGTTTTTGTTGTTATATTTCACTCCGATTTATATGCTGTTTTGCAAAGGTTTGTAGAGGTGATATAAATATCATCATTTTAAACTAAGGTCTAAGGGGGTCCTTCCAATGTTTTACTAAGTTATGGACAAGTACAGAGAAATTTAGGTTTATAGTGGTGTTGCTATCACCAAAAAATGTACATGTTCAATTTTCCTTATCTTTGTTAATCTTTTATTTTGAAAGCAACTGTTGGAGATTTCAAAGTTAGGAATCTTATGATTTATTGCTTCCTTCCCCCCTTTCCCTATGTTCTCTTTGTCTGGTGAGTTATATTGATTCTTTATGTCTATTCTGCTACGCTACAACCGGTTGCTCAGGGTAATTGATGCTTTATGTCTGTCCAATTACTCTGGGTTGACAATGATGTAGCATGAAAATTTTAAAATGCGCTTTCCATTAAATCTTTTTGTTGCTCTGGCCGAAACAAATTTCTATTCAATGCAATTTTTTTTTTTTTATCTTGATAAAGTAGCAACTTTATGCTCATTCCAACTCCAACACCCCCCCCCCCCCTCCCCCCATCTTTTCTTTCTCTCTCTCCCTTTCTGATGGTAACTGTTAATATTGCAGGTTCTGGCAGCAGTCATTAAAGCAGGTGCTTCTAGAGAGCATGAAATACTTGCTGAAATTAGAGCTGCTGTATTCTCTTTTATCCGTAAAATGGAACCCAAAAGGGTTATGGATACCATGCTTGTTTCCCGGGTCAGAATTTTGTATATACGATCCTTACTTGCTAGGTCCCCAGAATTGCAGTCCATCAAGGTTAAAAAAAATTGGATGCTGGCCTTTTGTTAAATTCTATTTGTTCAGCATATATGCTGTCATATTTATCTTCATAATCATTATGGAAGGGCATTTTCCTGCTTCACTTTGTAGGTTTCTCCTGTTGAGTGCTTTTTAGAAAAGGCCAATACTGGACGAAGTAGAAGTTCCAGCCGAGGTAACAGTCCTGGAAGATCCCCTGTGCGTTATGCGGATGAACAGATCCAGGGGTTTAAAGTGAATATAAAGCCAGAAAAGAAGTCTAAGTTATCATCAGTTGTTTTGAGAATGCGAGGAATTGATCAGGTAGCTATTGTCATATTAACTATTTGCTATTTTCTGTTGTTCCAAGAACTCTCTAGATAGCTCCTGCCACCTCTGATGGACAGTTAAAATGTATTAGCACAGTGTACATAAGCTAAATGTACACGACAGCTCAACCAAACAGAATAAAGACATAAGGTTCAATTTTTGTTTTTGAATGGGTAGTGGGTGTTTAGTTTAGACATGTTCACTTTTCCTGTCTCAAGATGTCATGAAAATTTTGTTTTGGGAGCCACTCGATGATTCTCACGATCTTGTATATTCTCATCTCATATAATGCGGAGGAAATGATTTTTTATGAGAAATTTCTTCATGGTGAAAATAGACTCTGAGAATCATATTATCATGTTTACAGGATACATGGAGGCAACAGGTTACTGGTGGAAAACTAAGGGAAATTCAAGAGGAGGCAAAAAGTTTTGCAATAGGAAATAGGGCTCTTGCTGCTCTTTTTGTTCATACTCCAGCTGGTGAGCTGCAGCGGCAAATTAGATCCTGGCTAGCAGAAAGTTTTGAATTTCTTTCTGTTACAGGAGATGATGCATCAGGGGGGAGCACTGGCCAGTTAGAACTTCTTTCAACTGCAATTATGGATGGCTGGATGGCTGGACTGGGTGCTGCACTGCCCCCTAACACAGATGCCCTTGGGCAACTTCTGTCTGAATATGCAAAGCGGGTCTATAGTTCCCAATTGCAACACTTAAAGGTATGCCTCTTTGTTTGTGGAAACCTATTATTAGGTAGCCATGTGCATATGATATGAACATTTTATGTTAGGCTCTTTGTGGACTGTGTGAGAACTGAACCACGTAATAACCTTCTCTCAGTTGTCAGTTTTCACTCACATCTGAGTACATTTGGATAGCAGTTCCTTCCCTTTTGCATAGATTTTTTTCTTATTTGATAACCTTACTTTGAGGAATCATTTCTGTTTAATGTTCCACCTGTGCAATTCTGGTCACTTTTTGTTTTGTCAACCAAATACCTTTTTATCTTTATTGCATCATCCCTCTAAAGAGGCTTTTGGTGAAAAGCATTGGAAATTCTGATTAAAGTGCGGGAGTGCGTGCCACTAGATAAACTTCGCAAAGTACTGTTTTTATATCCTTCATATCATAAGGGGATAAATTTCAACAACTATCTCTAAACTTGTACAGTTGTAACACTACAGTCTTTTAACTTTAAAATATAATTTAAAACCTCCTAAACTTTCAAATTTCGCACAATAAAATCCCTTTGATTTTTAATTACTGATTTTTCAGTTAGAAACTAATGTGAATAGCTCCTGCACGGAACTTAGTTAATATTTCTCTCTCCTCTTTTATGCAAAGTGTAAAATTATTCTCTTTACGCATGAAAAATTATTCTGTCTATAGAGAGAAAAATGATTCAATTTACACATGGCTTGAGAGAGAAAAGAGAAATACTGACTAAGCTCCATGCTGGAACTGTCCAGGTCAGCGTCTAACTGAAAAACTGGTAATTAGAGATTAGAAGGATTTTACTTTGCAAAGTTTGAAAGTTGATGGGATTTTATGTTACATTTTTAAGTTGAGAGACTGTAATGTTACAATTAGATAAAAAGTTATCAAAATTTATCCTATTAGAAGGAAATAATTGTTACATATATAGGAGAAAGAAGAGAAATAGTAATAAGCAATAGAAGAGTCAGGGAGGAAGTGTTTTGGAGGGAAATGTTGTTAGTTTGGAAGTAAGTAGTTTAGAATAACAGAATTAGTTAATAGCAGATGCACTAGTCTTGTATAAAAGGAGAATCCTTATTTGTATTCATTCATGCTATTCCAAGAATCAATAAACAAGAATACTCTTCTTTCATCTCTGAAAATTCTCTTTCTCTTCTCATCCAATCTATTTCTCTTCTCATCTACTCTATCTTCTCTTTTCTCTTCTACTTCTATTTCTTTTCTCATCCAATCTGTTCTTCTTTAGTTATCTTGAGTTTCGAAGGTGTTCTAGACTGATATGTAACAATAACTTAGTTTCTTCCAAGAGGAATTTATTGATGCTGGAAAAGGGTTGTGTTCCTTCTATTGGGAATTATGCACAGAGCATTGTTTGGGTCTGACTGCTCCAAGGGATGATGGAGTTTCGCCCTTTATGCTCTCCCTGAAGATAGAGATAACTGAATTCCAGAAACCCATCTGTAACAAGAATATTGGAGAGGAATTTATTGGTGCCAGAGGAGTCATGCAATTCCATCTTAAGTCTACTGTGATAGGAGCTTGGTTTTGGTTAGAGCAATGGTTTTGCTCTGGTGGATTGAGTTTCTCCTATCATCCTGTTATTGAAGATGGAGATGCGTTGGAATATGTCATACTTCTGATAAAACTCTGGTGTGAAGTCGGTGAATAGAACTGTGATCCAAAAAATGGTTGAGGTGGAAAAAAGATTCATTTTGGGGTAGAGAACAGTGTGGAGCTCCTCTTTTGTTTATTATCTTGGTTTGTAATTCTCTTGTGCTTTTAATCTACAAGAATGTTGCACTGATAAGTGTATAAATCTCCTATAACTGCTGTAACCCCTTATACCCTTGAAATTGTTACAGCCAACCTTCTTCTTCTCCTCTCTCTCTCTCTTTCTCTGTCTCTCTCTCTCTCTCTCTCCCCAAATGCTACACAATCAAACTTTGAAAACAGAACTGGTGGAATCCTGGTACTCTACTCCCCTTTAGCACATAGAGTCCACTGAGTTTCAATGTTTACATTGCCATTATGATGTTATCATGTTGATTCCTCCTGATTACTGCTAACTCCTAAGACGATGTAGTTTTAGAATAAACCTAAATGATTGGGGAATCCAAAATTGCTGTTTTCTTTTCGCACAAGGTGTATTCAAGGTTTTGCTTACAGTTGTTTCTTCTTCCTTATCATTTTCATTTTCAGAATCCTTACTCCTTATATCCAGAAAGTATTAGTTCATTCATCTACTGAGAATTTCCATCATTGTCTGGCCTCTGTGTGGTAAGAATCCCTCAATGAAAGTTTTGGTTTCAGAGTTTAGACAGTGGCTGTGTGGTTGTGCTATACTCTCTCTCTCTCTCTGTAATTTTTCCTCAGTTCATATGAAGTTAGGCATACCAAGCTGACTATTCCAATCACTGAATATTTTCTTCAGTGCATCACTTTATGGTGTTAGTGCGAGTTTTTATTGTTTCAATATCATCATACCATGGTGCCTTTTTCTTTAACTGGCAGCAGTTTTTTATTTTGCTAAAATATTATCTGTTGTACATACTGAGTGATATATTTATGGTTTAACTTCAGAAAGAATGGCATATGAAAATCTCTTATTTTTTCTTTATTTTTCGGACATGTTTTAGTTTTGCATTTGTGAAATGTGTTTATGCCTGTAGGCATTATTAGGTATTTTCTAATGTTTCAGTTTTTTATCAGGACATCGCTGGCACCTTATCAACTGAGGAAGCAGAAGATGCTACACAAGTGGGCAAACTTCGTTCAGCTCTTGAGTCTGTTGATCACAAAAGAAGAAAGGTAGAAATCTTCATCTAACCAGCAGGCTTTAGCCGTGTACATTAATGTCTTACAGTTACCTTTCTTCATTAAACTTTAAACAATTACTAGACTGTGTTCCATGATCCATTCCCAAAGTTAAACACCTTAAGGGGCATCTTTTTTGTTTTTTGTTGATTAATTCAACTGCTGATATAGTTTTGGATGTTTCTGTATGTATTTCTGGAGTAACTAGAAATTCTGTACTTGAAACAAAATGAAACATGAATTCAATTGCCAAAACATTGAAAACTTCAGTAGAGAAAATTAGAAAACACTCATTTTTCTGACGGACATTTAACTTGGGCTAACTCGCTATAAATTTCTAATAGAACGTTCACTTCTCTAGGCTATTTGAAATGTGAAGAGAATAACCCAGGTTATGAGCTGGGGGGACGAGGAAACGGATGAAGATGATTCTATTGAAATCTTAGTAGAAGGGGGAAGGGTAATGAAGGAGGTGTTGGAGAAGAAAGGGGTATAGCTCTGGGAAGTGCTGGAAATAGTTGGGTGTTCTATCTTTGATGATGACTGGTTGGTTATTGATGAGAATGAGAGGTTCACGTGTTGGAATAGTTTCATGCGTGTACATGTCTTCTCTTTCTTCACCCTTTTGTAAAATTTCTTTCTGGTGCATGATAAGGTTAGATTAGAAGCAGCTGTGATCCCAACTATTTTTACTCCTTTAAGGCTAATGAAAAAATGATTGTGCTTTAGTTTGAACATCTTGAAAGGCTGATACTCGTTAGTCATGGAACATTTTGGTGATGCTGTTTTGGTTTCTCTCTATATTAACAAGGGACAAATGTAAGATTAGAAAAATACCAATGAGGCAAAGAGTTGGTAACAAGGTAGCTTTACTTTGTATTTCTTAAAATTACTAGGCTGTATTTGGTGGGTGGATACTTCTGCATGGTGCTTAAAATATCTGGTTTTAAAACCAATTGCTAGAAGCTGATTTATGAAAAAGGGTCTAATTGATGACTATAAATTATGAAACCAATGAATAGAGTGATGGCAATTTGAAATTGAAGGTTTCATTATGAAGACTGAATTCTCATCTGTCTTGGGAGACTATTTTCCCAAAACTTTTTCGTGTTGTATTATTATTATTTTTTAAGCTTTACAATTTTATTTTTAGACATTTGTATTAACATTTAAATTTTGGTTTCTTTTTAAGAAATAATGTTGGCATTTGGGATCAAAATCTCTCCGTGTGGATTATGGATGCACTTTAGATACTCCATTGTATTCCTTACTCTGCATGTTTAATTCAAAAATTTTCTCTCAACTGTCTGTTTTTGGAATCCCTGGGCATTACTATATATTACTTGAGGTGATAATAAATTCATTGAAGGTTACTAAGCCTGCTATAGCCCATGGATGTGTAGGCAATAAATTCTTTCTTTTTCCATTTGTTTCTTACAGAAAGAATACTTTGCATTAAGTATATTTTCTGCTATAATAATGTTTTTTTGGCTTATTTTGTCCTTCAATATTATATCCTTAGCTCAAAAGATTTTCATGTTGGCTCATTTTGTTTTATTTCTTTGTTGTTAGATTTTGCAGCAAATGAGAAGTGATGTAGCCTTGCTAACATTGGAGGATGGTGGGTCACCTATTCATAATCCTTCTACTGCTGCTGAGGATGCACGATTAGCATCTCTCATTTCTCTTGATGGCATATTGAAGCAAGTCAAGGTTTTCCTCTGTTAAACTATTCTGTCTGTTTATATGATCGTTGGGTTGAAGACAGACGATGATATAATTACTGTTTGAACAGGATATAGTGAGACAATCCTCTGTAAATACCTTGAGTAAAACTAAAAAGAAAGCAATGCTTAGTTCTTTAGATGAACTTGCAGAAAGGATGCCTTCCCTTCTTGAAATTGATCATCCATGTGCACAGAGGCAAATTGTAGATGCTCGTCGTGTGGTTGAGGTACAAATATATACATTATGGTTATTCTTTTACAGCTGCAAGTTTTTCTTAAATACATGTTTCCTTTTAGTTGGGCCTGAGATAGGAGGAATGTGGGAATTTTGTTGTTGGTGGGCTTGGTTATGATTGGGGTAACATTAAATTGAGAAACTTAAGTGGTTCAATCAATTGATGGGGATGCGTGAGAAAATGTGTCAGGACACGTGCAGTTTGATGTAAATTGTGACTCCATTTCATTGTTAGATCAAATCAACCTTTCATTTCAAAATTCAAATCAAACTCTATTGAGCAACTTAATTGTAATTTTCCTTACAAAATTGCACCTGTGTCAAGTAAATTGTGAAACACAAAGAATACGATGAAAGTGAACTGAGTTCTATTTTTCAGAACCCTGTCTTTATATTATTAAATTTGTCTGAAGTAACAGCAATAGCTGGAAAAATATAATATTAAATTAAAAGCAAACTCATGCTTGCGTAGTGGAATAGGCTTGCCTTATGCTGCAAAGGTAAGGTAAGGTAAGGTTGCAAAAATGAAGAAACTAATTCATTTACTTCAACAGAACAAACTGGTCTTGTATTGTCAAAATCTCATGTCTTGGTTGTTATCTTTGATTTAATGCTTGATTTTCCAAGTTCAAGCAAAAAAGATTTCAGGTTCAAGATACTAAAATGTACTTTCAAATTTAAGTTCGAGTCTCTCTCTCTCTCTCTCTCTCTCTCTCTCTCTTTGTCTCTCTCTCTCTCTCTCGAAAATGAAGAATTGCAAGTCAATTATCTTCCCTTGCCTAATTTTTCAGTCTCTTGTATGTTGCTGCAGTCGATTCCTGAAGAAGATGACCAGCTTCATGAATTGGTACATTATAGAAAATCTCCTGCAGATTTGGGGTCTAGTACTGAAACTGATGTGGCACAGTGGAATGTTTTGCAATTCAACACAGGCTCCACAACACCGTTTATCATCAAGTGTGGAGCAAACTCAAATTCTGAATTGGTCATCAAAGCCGATGCCCATGTTCAGGAACCTAAAGGTGGTGAAATTGTAAGAGTTGTTCCAAGACCGTCTGTGTTGGAAAATAAGAGCTTGGAGGAAATGAAACAGGTATTCTTCCAACTTCCTGAGGCTCTAAGCTTGCTAGCCTTAGCAAGGACTGAAGATGGTACCCGAGCTCGGTATTCTAGACTGTATAGAACTTTGGCCATGAAAGTTCCGTCATTGAGAGACCTAGTCGGTGAGCTTGAGAAGGGGGGAGTACTAAAAGATGTGAGATCATGAATGCATAGTGTATTGAGAGGTCATTGTATGCGTTCTAGTTCTACTGTGGTTTATTGTGCTTGGCTGTATTAATGATTTTGTTTCTTTTTTGGTGGGAAGGGGGTGGGAGAAAGAAGGGTTGTGTGTTGAAAGCAATTGGTTTGTAGTTAATTATGGGAGAAGGAAATCTTTGTATTCGATACTTTGTAGTGCATAAACAGTATATTGTATCACACGTATGCTCTGAAATTGTTGTTGATAGCAATTTTGTGTTATTTAATTTATTGCCGCCTTTGGTAATGCATCAAAGAAACATTCAACTGTTTAATCAATTTTCTTTTTTCTTTTGGCATGGATTTTAGGTTCTCTAGTGAAGAACAAAGGCTTGGTTTTGGGCATGGATTTGTTGAAATTCTAATTGGAAATAGTCTGTTTATTGGCTGTATGCGAATTTGATGATGAGGGTTTATGATTTTAGAGTCGCGTGCCGAGTCTTGGCGCTTAGTCCCGTTTTTAACCAAAAAGAAAAATTCTATTGCTATTGTTCACTGATAGGCCTAGCAGAGTTAGAAACTACATGAAGGATGAAACAGGACTTGAAAAGGAAACTAGTGCCTTCTCATCGAAGCTGGACCTTTCATCCATGCAACGTTACTGCATTAGCGCATGCGCCCACAAGCTGAAGCCATCCCGAAATATCAAAAATTTATCTGCAATAGAAAGTCAAACGAGAGATTATCCAAAGCAAAGTTTATGCATTTCAAAAGTTAAAACTTTAATATTGTATCTGGATTCATGGATTTGATTTTAGAATTCAGATTTAATCAAAAGAAAGCGTCCCCCTCTCTCTCTCTCTCTCTCTCTCTCTCTCTCTCTCTCTATATATATATATATATATAGATTTCAATTAAATGCAAGATGAATATGAAACTTAAAAAAAATGAAATAATAACATTAACTATATTATTTGAAATTCTAATTTAATCTAATAAAATTTTTTTATTAAATATTCACTTCCATTTTAAATTTAAAAATTAAATTTTTTGTCAAATAAATTATTTTTATATTTATGAATTTCAAATTTAAATTCATAAATCCAAAAACAAACTAAGAGATAAAATGCAATGCATATCATATTACGTTATTTTACGACTCCTCAAAGCCTTTATTTATTTTACAGGAGATAATTTGTATATGAAAAATATTTTTTTTTATGTAAATTATTATAAAAATTTATTTTTTTAAAAAAATAAATAATAAAATATTATTAAAAAAATAATATGAATATCTTATAATTAAACTTAACAAATCTAAAATTTTGAAAATTATAAAAAAAAAATATTATTATTAATGCTATTAAATACATATCTCTACACACCCAACTAAAAGTCATTTACCAATTTATTTTATATACAAATATATTATTTTATTTTGATGATGTTTTTTATTGAAAAATTATAATAAAATTTTAAAAATAAATAAATTTGTAAATACACAACATAATTTTTTTTTCAATTAATTTTAAACCTTGTAAAAAAATATTTAATAATTAAATATATAAATTATATAAAAAAAGTCAATTGAATCTCAATTTTCTACTTTTTATCCGCCACTATTCATAGTCGATTTTCCATCGAACGACGGAAAAGTTTCCCTAATAGACAAATGAAAACTTTTGTTTGTTTCCATTCCATTTCTCAAATTTACTTGCAGATTGTCTCCAGTTGTCCATGGCAGCGTAGCTACGCTGGGTTGGAGTTGGTTCATTTACAACAGAAGAAGAAGAAGATGGGTTGGAGTTGGTTCTGTTTTATAAAATTAATAAAAAAAAATATTTTTATTAAAATGCTACAAAGATTTCTAAAGTCGTTAAATATAAATAAAATATTTTTTTTATATCTTCTAAAAAATTAACAAAAATAAATATGAAAAGTTAAAAACTAGAACAATAATTCTAAATGTGTGAAAAAAATTTTATAAAGTGAAATATAAATAATTATTCAGTGTCAAAAACTTTTTAAAACACATTTAAAAAAATTTTATAATAAAAAGAGGACATTATAATTAATTTTAGAAAATAAAAATAATAGTAAACTTGTCAAAAGAAATTTGGAGTATTAATATTATTAAAAAAATATAGCTTTGATTAAAAATAATATTTTTTAAAAAAAAAAATTGTATATAACTTTTATTAGATAAATCTAAATTTTTTTAGCGGTTTAACTTTAAAAAAGGAAACTTTTATTGAAAAAAAAAATCTAAAAACTAAAATCTCTGTACTATTTAAGCCTTTCCTTCATTAGTTCTTTGCACTCTTTTATTCCACTCTGATCGAAATCTCAAACCAGTAAGCCGCCACGCTCTTCGCTTTGTACTCCATCGTCTCTGAAAGAATCTTGACCCATTAACTATACACGACCCGCCATTGTGTCTCCGTTCTGGAAACTCCATAAGGGCAGCTTCTTTACTTCCAAGATGAATGCGAAAACGAAATTGTATTCATCATCTGTGTTTTCAGACTCAAAAGGGAAAACCCAAGATTACAATGGACTCAAAAACAGTAGCGATAAATCAAAGAAGAATGGAAACGGGACTTTTTGGACTGTGTGTCCGTACTGTTACTACTTGTATGAATACGATGGGGTTTACGAGGATTGTTGTTTGAGATGTCAAAACTGTAGGAGGGCCTTTCAAGGAGTCGCTGTGCCGCCGCCTCCGGCGGGTATGGTGGTGGAAGGGAAGGAGCAGTATTATTGTGGGGTTGGCTATTTTCCGTTAACGTACGATTTTGAAAGTTTCTTGGGTGGCAAGAAAGAGGAAAGTGGTGGCGGTGATTCTTGCATGGGTGGCAAGAAAGAGGAAAGTGGTGGCGGTGATTCTTGCATGGGTGAAAAGAAAGGAAGTGATGAGGGATTTAAAAAAGTTATGGAGGATGTAGTGGTAATTTCTGATGATAGTGATGATGACTCTGAAAATCAAAAGATGCGGGAAGATGAAAATGAGGAAAATAGTGCTGAATTTGGAGAAGGGGCTGCAGAAACTGACCCTGAAAGTGAAGAGAAAAAAATATTTGGTTCTTTGGAAGACATCGTCTTTCTGGGAGATGATTTTAAGAATGACACTTGATGGCTGAAATAGCGAAGATAAGCTCCTTGGAATTTTGTCTATACAGTTATAACAGTAGATGGTGTCGGAGAAAGCAACCAAGTTTTGGAAAAATTTACTGCATATTATCATAGTTGAAAAAGGGAATCAAGACCAAATCAAGGCCATCTCATATTTCTCCACAATTTGATTTGATCTGAAAGAGACAAGTAATGGAATAGTTATTGACCTTCTGCTTTTTAACCTATTAGATATTAGTAGGCAAGGAAAGTAAATAAAATTTCTACTATTGTTCTTCGAATAACGTTGTGCGATTTCTGTGACGACCAATTTATTGACATCTAAAAAATTTTGATTTAAGGCATGTTAGTTTAATACCTGCTACTTGTAATTGGATGATTGATCAATATTAATCTGGTTCTCGATTAAGTTCATATCCTGAAAATTTTACACAACATAGAGTTGATAATTCAGTCACCGTAGTATTGGTAAGGAAACATTCAAGATGTATAGTATGTGGTATCTGATTCTGTTCCTATGGGAGTTCTATCAACTATGTCTGCATCTCTAATATTATGATTTGTTTCTATTATGCATGGCAATGACGTTGAAGTGGATTTTTTGGCACTTGCTTTTCTAGCTTATGATCTTGAAGATGCATGTTATAAATTTTGTAGCTAGAATGTTAGGCGTCTCTTTCAATAGCCTTTTGACATCCACAGGTGTCTGCAATTTAATCAAGTTGCAAAGGCATAATGCCAGCATGAGATGCTTGTAGAAACTGAATGTTACTGAATTCTTAGGAGGTACTAGTTGCAGAATTCTCTGTTCATTCATGTAGCTTATATAGAAGTAATGTTGGCCAGAAAGCTCTAGAGTGCAGTTGAAAATTTTCAGCTGTTGGAATGAACCTCCTAAGGTATCAACTAGTTCTTGCCATGTGGTTTTCTTTTGTCTTGTATGAGAGGTGGTGATTGACTAGGGCTTTTCAGTTAGTCCAGAATTAATTGAAACTCAGCTGAACTAAACAAACAATATTTCATCATTTAATCTAAGTTGATTGTTGCAAATGAAGCATGAATATCAGGATAACGACAATTTGTGGGCAAAGGCTGAAGAAACTTTTGCACTTAAAGCTTTCCTACCCTTTTGTTGCAGAAAGGCAATTTGATCCAAGAGCGCTTGGGCGCTTGTTCCATAGACTAAAGCCTCCTGTTAACTCAGGATTACTGTCAAATGCGGAAATATGCGTTATCTATTGTTCATTTACTGGCCAAGTGGCCAGTGCTTGATGATTCAATCTGAACACATTTTAAAGAATATTTTCCTGACATATTTTATTGGTTCAACATGAAATTTTATTCATCATACATATTAGAAATAAATTTTAGGACTTAACAGACTTGGGATAATACATAAAGGAGATACATATCAGATAACACGATCTTGGAAAAGATATTATGCATGCAAGCTGTGATTTGGAGATTGTGTTATTCACTAAATTTGATTTGTAATCCTTGTCACTATAATACTCATCATATATAGTATCCCATCTTATTAATTTGATTAAACCCTATAATTATTACACACTAATTAGCATTAATGTGGATAGAAATTCCTATGAATGGCAGAGTTTTTGTTTCCCCTATGATTTTACTGCAAGAGGTATCATTTCATCCATCTTTCTAAGGAACAACTGTCATAGAGGGTCAACTTTGTGTTATCTCCATGGTTTCATTGCAACTGGTATCTCTCCATCTATGTGTGTGCAACTTATTTTTTTTACTCTTCTTAAAATAGTTTGCTTCTTTGTACAAAAGATACACGATGTGCGACCTATTTCAAGTATGATTCCAGAGCATGTTCAAAGAAAATTAATTTTTATTCAGTAGCAAACTTCATGGATGTAGTAAGCTATAGAAAGTTAATAGCCACTTCCATATCGAAGGAAGAGACCAAAGTATCTGCTCAGAAACACAAGGAAGCTGAGAGGAAACGGTGAGTTCGAATCAATGATCTGTATGCCAATCTGCGCAATGTCCTGCCAAAGTTAATAAAAGTATGGAACACACTCCACTTCAGAACGATGTACACATAATCCATTTTTTAGATTTGGTTAGCATGAATGCCTGCTCTTCTGGTAACATAATTGTTCCAAATCACAGAGGAACGAATCATCAGTGCTTGCAGGGACGATCTGGCGTGTGTAAGAGCTGGAGAATACTGTATCAGATTTGAAAAAATTATATGGTGTTGGTAGGTTGGATTGTGTATTTCCTGATGGGGCTGATATGTCGAGAGTCGAGTACAGCAAGTGGCAGGGAGAAAGGCTTGTGAAGGTCATGTTCAGCTGCGAGGATAAAAAGAACCTAATGTCAGAGATTGCAAGGGCAGTGAGGTCAGTGAAAGGGAAGCTGGTGAAGGCAGAGATACCGACAATGTGCCGGTGGACTGAGTGTGTTTTGTGAGTGCAAGGAATAAATGGCAATCAACAATTACAGATACTAAGGACGGGTTTGGAAGCTGTTATAAAGCCTAGAATACCAAATTACAAGCCACAGCTCACTCAGTTATCATTTGTGGTGTTATGGCATTTCCTTGACCGTTGGTCAAGTGTGTATGCTTTGGTTTTAAAATAACACCCAACAAATAGAATCTGAAGTGCGTCTGACTAATAAAATGTGTTGTAACGTATCATTATGCCTCTGTCGATTTGGTACTTTAAGATTATGTTTTCTTAGAAAGAAAGGAAGAACATTTGTCATGAATTTCATTTTCAAGAATTATCTATAACATATAATTCTACGTTCTGAAATCCATCAGATAGCTTTTAATTATCAGGTGATGTGAGATAGATTTGGTTGATATTGATACTATACTCTTACCAGAATTCCATCTCTTCATCAGCTTTGAAAAGCATGTCCTTCAAGGCAGATTACTGGCGCAAAACTGTCCCCTGATTCCCCTTTAACAGGATTAGTTTGAACAAGTCTAGTTGAGAAGGTGAACTAAACAGTTATTTTCCTAACTTGCCCTCCTACTGTCCCTATCAAATTCCAAGAACACTTCAACGTTCTTTTTTCTATAAATAGCCATTATATGTGATGCAACCCTCCAACTAATCAAATTTCTCCACCAAATAATGGCTTCTTTTAAGCATAGTTTCATGCTGTCATTACTTGCAGCATTTTATTCCATCAATATGAGCTTGGCAGCTCGACACCTGTTGGACAGTACCTCTGCGGCTCCTCCACCAGCAGCACTGCCACTGCCTACAGTTCCACCGCTCACACTTCCTCCACTTCCATCAATGCCTGCACTACCTAAGAACGCTCTGCCAACACTGCCCACACTAAAAACTCTCCCAAAGCCCACGTTGCCACCATTGCCATCCTTGCCAAATCCAACCCTACCTACAGTCCCAAAACTGCTAGGAACTCCACTCCCCACCATTCCCATAATCCCTTATCTCCCAACTATTCCAATTTCCTTCCTCTCCCCACCTCCATCAAATTAAACCATATACATTATTAATGATGTTTCCCAACTTAATTAGGGACAACTTTCTATGTTTTTATACAGAATTGAGGGTGTTTTCCTGTAATTTTCCGTTTGTAGCTTGGATTAATATTATAATTGTTGTACTACCACGCATTTTTCTTGTTTGGATGAACAAGTAATTTCTTATGGGTGAATCATGAGATTTTCCTCTTAACTGATCATCACTGCTATATTTAATACGGCTGGTCAACATTAATGCTGACTAACGACGATATGCTACAGTAACGACACGGCATTCATCTTCAATTGATTTTTAATAATGAATCTATCAACCTGCTGTAAGATGTTGTCGCCAGGCCTATTTGGAATCAGAGAAATTATATAATAAAATAATTATTTCATGCCAAATATTGTTGTGAAATGACAATTCAATAATAATTACATACACGTGTAATTATTATTTTTTTTATAAAAAAATTATAAAGTGATTATAAATTCTTTGAACTCACTCTTGTTATATATATATATCCATTAACTATTATATTATCATCCATGTAAGATATCCGACATGAAATAATCTCTTTACTGTGTAAGGTATCAAAATCTTTAACTATTGTTTTGTGCCATTGCATTGTACAAAAAATTTATTTCCATTCAATAAAAATTTTCCTAATCGTCAGTATTTTAGAGAGAGCAGGAACGAAGACTTTCTCCTTTGCAGTTTCCGGATTGAGAGGATATAGAAGAGAGAGACCACAAGTAAAGAGAAGCAGAGAGGAGAGATTGAGATCAGAGAGACAGAAAACTGAAATTTTCCTGGAACTACTCAAGCAGATTGCAATTTCATCAGGTCATTTTACTTTTAATTTATGATCAAAACTTCAATTTTGGCTTTCAACTAGTTTAATTTATTCGTCTTTTTTCTTTCTTTCTTTTTTTCAGTATGAGGATTGTCCTTCCTTTAATCCCAATTCTTCTTTTATCCCTAATCATGGAGGTTCAAGGTGATCTTGGAAAACAGTTTTGGTCATCCAACCATGCCAAACAGGCACATAATCTACGACATGCACTCCCCAGTTTCTCAACACTACAGGAAAGTCATACCTTTCTATTTGAATTCCCACGTAAATATCCCGTGGTAAATACCATTATGCCTCTATTGGCTTAGGTTTGAGAACAGAATAATGGCCTTATTTTATAGTTCTTTTGTTTTGCATTTTTCTCCAATTTCATGGTTATTGTTGTCTAATGCAGTATGATGCTCCTCTAATAAGGATTAGCAATGGCGGTCTTGGAGATATTGTTCTCTGCAAAGATGGGCTATGCACAGGTACCTTTATATATTCTTTTTTTTTCTTTTTTCTGCGCACAGGACAGCATGAAAACATGCAAAATCAAGGAGAGTTTATGGGGACTTCCAGCTTAATGAAAAGAGTAAATCAAGTGAAGAAGAAAAGTGAAATGCACTATATATGATGCATATGTAAGTCATCATCATTATAAATACTACGGGTTCCCAATGGATACCTAAGTTCTGAATTTTGAAGATCTGATGGCACTTTTAGCAATACTTAATAATTTAGTGACGCTAAATAGCGTCGCCAATTTTAGTAAAAGAGCTTAAAACACTTTTCGCGATGGGTCCTTTATCTGTTAGACATTTAGCGATGAATAGTGTCATTGTTAGAAAATAAACAGCTTCTTCTTACATTGCAAATTTCTTGTCAGCATCAGCATGTATACACCTATCTAATGAATAATTGACACATCATTAAAATAATAATAGACCCTACTACAAAATATAGTGAGTCTCACTATAAAATATGATTTTCAAGAAATTTGATTAATTAGATGTATAAAATAGTTTATACACCATGGTGTGACTAAGAATTTTCCATTTTATGTTACGTTTTAATGTCAAATTTTGCGACAAATGAATCTGTGCAGATAACAAGTGGTGACTCTAAGGATGTAGTGTCTCTAATAATGCATCAGGAAATGGAATTTACACATTTACAAAAAATTTTGTCATCAATTATCTAATATACGTCGCCAAAGGTTTTTAATTTTAAATATCTATCAGAACTTTTTGGCAGCAATAGATACCGTTAGAAAACTATTTCTACTGGCATTTCTTGCATTGGTGAATGGAGGTGGCATTACTTTTTACCACAAAGTGTACTCTAATGGCAGGTAATATAATTTACAGATGCAATTTAGTGCACAATAATTAGTGTCATCTATGAAAATTATCAATGGCTCAGGATGATCATATTTGTTAATAACTTAAAGCATAAAAAATGGGTATAAAGGAAGAGGACTGAAGATGGGAGTATATGTAGATTAAAGGGAAATTGACCGTACAAGGGTGAATTGGAAACTAAAATTACTAAAAATGGGTGTGATGTGTAAAATTTACCAGATAGGGGTGAGGAAAGGTCAGAGCGTAAAAACGCTATTATTAGTAGCGTTTTAATGTTCAAAACGCTATTAAAAATAGCGTTCCAAAATAAAATAGTGTTTTAGTATAAAAACGCAACTAATAATAGCATTTTAATATAAAAATGCTACTAATAATAGCGTTTTGATTCAAAACGCTAGTCACGCCAGCATTTCTACCAAAACGCCGCTGACAATAGCGTTTTGACACAATTTTCTACCAAAACGCTACTATGAGTAGCGATTTTCACAAAGCATTTCTGCCAAAAAAAAGAAACTTTTTTTTTTGAATATAATAGTTTTATAAATTTAAAATATTAAAGTGTAAAATTGTAATTGTATTAAATTAACAAAAAATATGTAGTATAATTTTTATTAAAGTGTAAATAATTATTTTTATATATTTAAGGAAATTAAATGTTAAATGTAAAAGGGTGTTGTGTAATTTCAAATTACTAGAAATTTTATGTGAAAAAATAAAAAAAATATATACTATAATTTTTAAAAAAAAATATGTGAGTTTTATAAAATAAAAATATTATTTGAACTAAATTTTTTGAATAAAAATTTAAATTGTAATTATTAAAAGAATAATTAATTTTATAGATTTAAATAAATTAAATGTTGTACAATTGAATGGAAAGTATTTAGCATCCTGAGGCCATACTCATATAAAAATTTGTAATAATTAATACAAGTTAAAAAAATTAAAATTTAAATTTATAAGAAATTAAGTAAAATTCGTTCCTTTAATATTAAATTTTATTCTTATTATAATTATAATAATTTATTTTGTTAATAGCAATTAATAAATTTAAATTTTAAAAGAAATGAAATTATTATTTATTATGTGTTAGCATGTATAACAATATAAAATTTAAATACTGTAATTGATTTTCAGTTAGTGCCAAATTAAGTTATTAAAAATTTGTAGGAAATTTAATTGTACAAAAAATATAAAAATTGTCACTAACATATTGTAGCAATTGACTTAAAGCGAGAAATAACTTGAGAGAAGTTTTCATAATTAATATATAAATGATAACAAATATTTAAATCAGTCATTGCCACAACTACGTTTTCGTATATATCGTCTCGGTCGAAGAATGGGGCTGGCTGCTGCAGAGAATCTGCTGGACGCTTGTGTTAGTGGCATCCCGCATTTGGACGCTTGTGTTACTAGCGTTCTGGAGTTGGTCTCTGCTGGATGCTTGTGTTAGTGGAGTCCCGCATTTGGACGCTTGTGTTACTGGCATTCTGGAGTTGGTGTGGAGTTGGACGCTTCTGTTGTTAGCGTGCAGCAGCTAGCGGGACGCTTCTTTGACTAGCGTCCGGGCTTGCTGCCTCTCTGCACGCTATCGTTGATAGCGTCCCACTCTAAAACGCTATCTTGACTAGCGTCTTTATTTTCTTCCCACCCTGTTTCAGTAAAATTTGGATTATTGACTATTTTTCTGTATTTTTATTCTCACGGCACACTTCTACGGTAATTAACCCTAGATTAAAAGGCATTTTAGGATTAAAAGGGAATGGGAAGTGCATTTCAACTAATTTTAGTGTGTTTTATCCATATAAAATGCATTAAAACATTTATAATTTTAAAATGTTGAAGTAAAATTGATTTTAAATAGAGTTGAATAGCAAAAAATTATTTATATAATTGATTCTAATAAATATACAAGGTTAAATATTGAGCTCATGTGCTTTTTTTTTCTATTATTGGATTGAAAAATTTTTAAAAAGTAATAATAACTATTATAATGACAGTAAAATTAATAATTAAAAATTTTAAATTAATTTTCATTAAAAAATATAAAAAAAAAGAGAAAAATAATGAAAAGAAAGCATGTAAGTACCTTGAAATTGGAGATGTTGAACTAGACCTTCCTACCATACGTCTTGTGTGCCATTTAGGGATGGCAATTGTTTCCGATCTGCCTCCATATTTGATCAATTTCCTTCCCCACTCTCAATTCCACCCCGTTCTCAATTTCGCACGAGACGGGATGAGAAAAAGGTTTGTCTGTGTCAAATCTTTAAAATCAAACCGATATTAATAAAATATTATTTTATTGAAAATTAATTTATTTTATATATTTTAGTTAAGTATTATAATTTCAAATATATATATATAATTAAAATTATGTTTAAAACTTTTATTTTCACCTAACATTTTATTTTATAATTAAAAAATTTATATTGTATAATAATAAATTTAAATAAAAAAAATTCCAACAGGAAAACCTGCGCCCCGGGAAGTTCTCTCTCTGACCCCAATTCTCTACGGGATGAAATCAAAGAGAGCAATCCCACCTCCAATCCGCTCTCTTACCTCCGTTTTTATCATATGCGACTCCCCTTACTTCTTGCATGGCACGAAGTTCCTTCCCCCACCTTAGTCCCCTCATTTTCTTTTAGTAATCCATCAGATTCTATTGGCTCTCAAGAATTCAGAGCTGCAAACCCAAATCGCAAATATCATACCTCGTCTTTCATGAGTGGTCGAGAAGCAAGGGTAGTGATTTGAACATGAAACGATCGTCTTCTCTGTGATTTGAACAAGAAATGGCTATCATTCTGTTACTATTATCACTTGATCATTATTATCACTACTTAGTTATTGTCATATTTATCACTATTATCATTATCATCTAACTATTATTGTTACTACTATGATTATTACTTAGTCACTACTATTATTCTATTATTAATCATTACAATCATTATTATTTATTATTAATATTATAAATAAATTAAATATTAAAATAAAAATTATTATATTATATTATTTATATTTTATAATCATAAAAATATAATAATAATAATTATATTACATTATAACTTTTATTACATTACATAATTAATTATATTCATATTATGATTAAACCAAACATTACCTTGTTTAAGAATTCCCATGGCAAATTGAACATACTAATTATGGCTATTTTGTTTTGAAATTATTTTATTTGACAAATATTCTCTGCTACAGCTTTTTACCTCTACAAATAAGAGAATCTTTACATAAAAGAAAATGATTAACTCTTCTTTGAAAAACAACAAATATAGAATATTTTGGAGTTTGCATTATCTATAAAACGAGAATAACGTCATATATATTTATTAATTTTTTTTAAAAAATTATTAAAATTTGAATTTCAATCATTTTCACTGTGAAATAGATATTCCAACACAATTTTAATTTAATGATTCTTTCAATATAATTAATGTCTATGAAGATTTCAAAAAGGTCTATTTAGCATTATTATTATTAAGAGAATATTTGATTTAATTATTTATTTTTAATTTTTTATTTAAAATATATTTTTTAATTTATAAATTAATTTAAAAATAAATAATTAATTATTTGATAAAAATATTGAAAATTAATTTTTAAATATTTTAAATAAATAATTAAAAATTGCTTAAAAATAAATTAATTTATCAAAATAATAAAAAAGAATATATAATTGAGTATTGTTGTTATTAAAATGAGGATAATATTAATATTTTTAAAAATTATTAGGATAATATAGTTTTAACTTGATTATAATATAATTTTAAAATAAAACATAAATTTTAAGTAAAAAGTATCTTATTTATGATTTTTAATTTATTTTAAATAGTTTTTTTAATTTATAAGTCAAATTAAATAATAATTTACTTGTAATTTTCTACTTATAAATAAATTTAACCAACTTATAAGTCAAATTAAACATCCTCTAAAACTGCTGTTAACATTTTTTGAACATACTAATTATAAAATACTAAAAAAATAGTTTAGAATTAAATTTAATAAATTTTAATTATAATAATACGTAAATAACAAAAACAATTTTTTAAAACTACTATTTTCAATAACAAGGGCTCGAAAGCTTAATAAATTTTTCTACACTTGATATTATATATATATATATATATATATATATATAAGAGATTGGCAATTTTTTTTTTCTGAAGGAAGCAGATTCCATAAAGCCACTAAGTGGGACCAATGCAATAGCTATGAAACTAAATGAAATTTGAAAAAAGATGAGACATATTTGTTGGGCTCCATGATCCAGCTGGGGATTTTCTTCAGAAGAAAATCCATGCTACCATTCGGCGGGTTCTTTAATTTGTTTTATCAATTACTCTTCTTCATCGACATATAATATAGGAATATTTTCTTGAATTTATCTAACTCTGATTGCAACTCTTCAAGGCTGCATTATATATATCATCAAGGGAACACAGAAAACATATTAAGATATATCAGAAAAAAAAAAATGGAGAATGAGATTAGCAACTTCATCAAGATTTGGCTTACAGTTTTGATCTCTTGGTGTTATTGTTATGCTCTGAGTCAGAGAGTTCCAAAAGGGACTAATAGACTTTTTTGTTTTCTTCCAATAGTATGCCTTTTTCTGTATCTTCCTCTTCATCTTTCCACCATGTATCTTGGAGGTCCATCCGCTTTTGTCATTGCCTGGCTTGCCAATTTCAAGCTATTGCTCTTTGCTTTTGGCAAGGGCCCTTTGTCTTCATCAATGTCTCTTGCACGTTTTGTTGCTATAGCTTGTCTACCCATCAAGATCCAGCAAATTCCATCAACAAAGTTTCAAGATGGTGAAAAATCGTCTCTAAAAAACACCATAAAAGCCCTACTTATGGCTATGTTGATCCATGTTCATAGATATGAAGCCCACATCAACCCAAAGATCTTACCCTTTCTATATTGTCTCCAATTGTACATATCCCTTGAACTAGTTCTAGCCCCAATGGGAACCTTGGCCGTGGTCTTGCTAGGGCTGGAGCTGGAGCCACAGTTCAATGAGCCATACCTCTCCTCCTCCTTACAAGACTTCTGGGGCAGAAGATGGAACCTAGTGGTTTCAGGTATTCTGCGACCCACCATATACGAACCCACCCGCAATCTTGCCACGTGTCTTATGGACAGAAACTGGGCCCCAATTCCGGCAATCTTAGGTACATTTATTGTGTCGGGTCTCATGCATGAGCTCGTGTTTTACTACCTTGGGCGTGAGAAGCCCACATGGGAACTCACATGCTTCTTTCTCCTTCATGGAGTATGTCTGGCGATTGAGGTTGCTTTGAAGAAGGCGTTTGCCCGAAGTTGGCAGTTTCCATGGCTAATCTCAGGACCTTTGACTATAGGATTCGTGATGGTCACTGGCTTTTGGCTGTTCTTGCCGTCGATGCGCCGGTGTAAGGTTTTCGAAAGATCAACCATAGAGTTTGCTGCTGCTGTTGGATTCCTGAAGAATGCCAGTCGGGATATTCGGAATTTTGTGATTCCCACATCAGCATTGATGTGAATCATAAAATGCAGGATCTTAATTGAAAAAAAAAAATGGAAGTTGAGATAAATAGCATTTTCCATCAACTTTCTTAGAACTTTCCTATCCGTTACACGTGTGAAAGAAATGAATTTAGCGTTTCAGAAATACTTGCCGTCTATATGCATGAATATATATATATATAAAAAAGGATTCTTTCTCCACCTTTTCCGTAGAGGTTTCCAATAACTATCTCAGGGTTAAGTATAATTGGAGGGCAATTGTTTGCTTTTTGCCTGACAAGTCAGGAATAAGCAAGCACTTTAGAGTTTCCACGGTTCAATTTCAATCCAATACAGCAATATCCAATGGCATTTTAAAGAATACAGCAGATGTGTATTCAGAACTAAAAGAATTGCAACCCGATTACGCTTGTAAACAGGGTTCTGCATGGTCCAGATTGCAGAGACTCTAAAATCAAACCCAAAATTGTTAATAATAAAATAAATCCAACCAAACAAAAAAGTTATGAAGTTTTTCATAGCTAAAATCAAATTGGACTTTTTTGAGGGCCAAACCAAACAAAAATGCCGATATACAACTTGGTTCTGTACAACGAGTGGCTTAGAATTTAGGGTTTTACTATAGATTCCCCTACTAATAACAAAGTTCATCAAATGATTAATGGCATAAATAACTTATAAATAAAATATATGCCCTTGAGTATCAAGGTTAACTGCCACATCTTTAGGACTAATTCAATATTATCATCTACAGCCGTCTACAATTAATTGTACAAAAAAACTGTCATCTAAACAGGTCCTATACATTGCACATGACTGGTTTCAAAGCAGGGTAAAAGGAATACACAGGCACTCCTGATACAGTCTAATTCATGGTGGGATCATACATTCGACAAATTTGTACAATGCGCGGATAACATAAGTCTGTCTCACCTCTTATAAAATACAAGTTCTCGACAACAATTAGCTTTGATAGCATCCTCCAATTTCTCAACCTGGTCAAAGTCAACAATGAAAGAAATCATGGCAATGCCGTCTTTACCAGTCTCGTAATCCTGCCTGATGTTCTCAACTTGAAAGGATTGTAACTGTATCAACCGAGCACTAGATAAGAACACAGGCATAGTGGCAAAAATCAAATTCACTTTGCCAAATATCACAAGGTACCCTTTTCATTAGGGAAAATGAAAAAAGAAAAGGAAAGAGGGGAAGAAGTCCAATAACAACAACAGAAAATGTGGCAAAAACTGGTATTCAGGGATGAAGAAATGACACAACTTATTTCTATCAGTATTTGCGGGTTCCTAATTTGCCAAAAAATTTTGCAGCCCAGCCCTGATGCTGGCACCTGCTGGACTGCATAGCTGATGTAATGATCAAATTTCATTTAGCACAGTTGGAACAGACCAACTAATTGAACAGAAAGACATTAGCTGCTTATGGGAGGTGTAATAATACCATTTACACACTGATAAAACTACTAGATATGGATCAATGCATCTCTATAAACGAAATTCCTGCTTTCTTTTCTAACTGGTAGCATCAGTACTGTTATGTGCAACCAAAAAAAAAAAAAAAAAAACTATAACAATCATATCATGCTACCTGATGATGCAAAACTCCTATAAGATCGAAGGGAACTTCCACGCCCATTGGGACCTACAAAATCCAAATTCAATATCCAATACAAGATCATTTTCCCTATAAAGATTATGAAATCATCTAGACCAACTGTCAAATAAAGTGGATCTTCAAGACAGAGTTTTAAGTAAGAAAATACCTTAGATTTTATGAGACAAGTTGTAGCATTTCTCAAGCATTCTGATGCAACTCCTCCGTAAGCCCTAACCAATCCTCCGGTGCCTAATTTGATACCTCCAAAATACCTGCAAATTCAATTCAATTCCCAAAACAAAAGGAATTACTACAAAATACAAGAAATCCTCAAATGAAACAAGACGTATTACCTGATCACCACGACCATCACTCTATCAATCCCAGAAGAATCAATGGCAGATTGAATTGGTTTTCCAGCCGTGCCTGATGGTTCCCCATCATCATTAGACCGAAATTGATCTCCAACCTATCACACAAAAACATTATCATAAAAAAGCCTACAAAACCAGAAAGCAGGGGTAGAAGACGTCTGACTTTCACATTTGAAATTAAAATTAAAAAAAAAAAAGCACAAATTGAACATTTCTTGAAGTTGGGAAAAAAATCAAATACCTTATAAGCCCAGCAATTATGAGTGGCGCGCGGATCCCTAACCTACAAAATCAAATGACTAAATAGTCAGGTCTCGTCATTTTCATAGAAAGCCGCCATTTAGAATTGAATATGAGTTTGAAGTACCTGAGAAAGGAAGGAGAAAGCGGATTGTTCGTCGGAGATAGGGCCAGCGATGGCGATAAATTTGCTCTTTTTTATTTCTCTTTCGAAAGTGACTGTCTCTTTGATCGTGGTGTAGGAACCTGCATTACTGCTGCTGCTGGTGGCGGCGGTGACCATGGTTCTCTTGATAGCGACCAGAGAGGCAGAGATACGATGGTTTAGCTTGTGGCAGTAGTGATGGTGACAGGATATTGTTGTTGCCACAGGCATTTCTCGACTGACCTTTCCAGTTTTAGTTTCTTCCTTTCGATTTAAGCCTGTTAGCCCAACAATTTTGAAGGGAAAACGGGCCTTCCTATTACTGTCATAATAACGACGTCGTTCCACTATGCCCAACGTTTTTTATTGTTATTTATAAAAAATAATTTATATAAAAAATTTCAGGTTACCCATTTGTTGTTGGATTATGATATTAATATGTGTTTCTTTTATATATGTATAAATATTTTTATATTTTAATAAAATTATTAAAAATTAAAAAATAAAAATAAATTATTCTTTTGAGGAAGCCTTTAAGCCTTTTTTTTTAAAAAAAAAAGAAAAAGAAAAAATCACTTTTAAGGCTTATTTCCCTATATTTTGCATTAATGTCTCTTCTAGACTGTCCCAACTAAATGCTAGAAAATACAAAATGAAACAAATAAAGCCTTAATTTTATAACTTTGTCAGTTTTTGGAACAAATCATTAAAATTCAATTAAATCATTTTTTTTAAATATTGTAAATTTTCATCAAATTCATAATTTAAAAAAAAAATCTACGTCGATATTTTTAACAAATTAGTAAATTTATACGTGTGTTGCACATGATTTTTTAATTCTTTATTTTGTATAATTGATGGACAATTTTTTATTTGAATTAAAAAAAACCATTTATTTAATAAAAATTTCAACTCATACTAACAAAAAATATTATAAAAAAGTACAATATCTACATTCACCATAACATAGGATTGATATTAAGGTTAGATAATAGATTGAGGGAACTAATTCAAACATTAAGGATTAAATCATTTAATCCTTACAATGTTTATCGAAGACATGGTTCTCTTATCAGAAGTATTAGATCTGTACTCTCATTTCACAGATCTCTTTTAAAAGAGTATGTCCAGCCTTTTAAAATGGATTAATGTAGCCTTCGGTCTACTACTGCTGAGCAATATGTGACTCTTGAGATTTCTGCTTCTTTAGTTCCCACCTGGAGGGCATAAGGATATTCGCATCTCCACTTTGGCGCAATTAGATTGATGCTTAGTCTCCATGGCAGACGTGGTCTTCCAGTAATCGCATGAGTGTCTTTATTAGATACTCGATTCCTTCATTATGAACATACTGTTATTGGAACATGTCTAACTATACTCTATGCTGGAAGTGTAGTCTTAACTTTTTTCCCTAATTACAACATGTCATTAAGAAATCCAAATCTCTGCACCTCCTTAAAGTTTCAAATCCAAATCACTGGAGCAGAACAAATTACTTCTTCTATGATAGACACTCTACATCATCAGATTATTTATAGGCTTCAAGGTCATGCAGTTGATTTATTCTAACCAAGTGTTTCAAATGAAGCCCTTCTTATCTTGGCTGATACTGAAACGACACCGACAATTGTCTAGATTCCCAGACAGATACCATGGGAAGAACTTGAGCACCTTGTTCCATGGGTATGGCTGACAAATTATGAAAGACTTCATGCCAACTCTAGACCTATCCAGTCTACAAAGTCATCCTTTCATTGACAACTAGATGGTACTGTTTGAACTATATTTTAGCCTCCACAGAGTTCTACAAGTACTCCTTCACTAATGATCACTTCTGTTGATGAAGAATAAGAAAATATCACTTTTCATTCTATTACTATAGAAGGACACTACGTCTACCCTAGAAAGATGAATGGTCATTTTCTTTGGGATATTCTTGGATCAAGTATGTGTGATCCTGACTGTGACTGTAAAAATGAAGACTGGGAAGGAGACTATGATCATCCTTTGACTCCAAAATAGTGGAAAAAGTTACAGTGTCGCTTTCATTCTCAATGCAACCACTATAAGCCCAGAAGAGACTCATCTCTTGATTCTAGCCACTGGATTGGGATTAGAAAGGAGATTCAACAAAGAAATCCTTTGTCCATCTATGAGATGGTTCTAGAAATACTAAGGAAAGAAATAATCAAAGAAGGAAAGTTGAATTCACACCCTGCTACCCTTCATAGCTCCATGTATGATGTTTTCAGAAAAATCATATGAAGAAAACTTTCCTCCTTTACGACATGGGATTGATCCTATCACGGGACTTGTTTCAAGACCTTTTGTCAAACATTCTACTATAAATGCAGAAGAAAAGCCTACATCTCTCACTCCTGTTGAAGAAGTTCTTAATTGGCAGACTGAAAATGCAAAAGCCCAGAATAGTTTTCTTGAGAAAATTGATTCAAATATTGATCTGGTAGTGAGCCAAACTCAGCTAACAGAAACAAAGGTTGACTCTCTGACCCCTACAAATCAATACCTTACATGCTGAACTTCAGAATCGGATCACTCAACTTGATAGAGATCTTAGAACTCTTCTTCGACAGAAAATGTTTGGCCATAAATTCGATCAAAAGGAATCAAAGATTAAGAGATTAAAAGCTCAAATAGTCCAGATTGAAGCTGATCTCACATCCAAAAAATAGACACCTTTTTTGCAGCCTTCTTTCACCCACTTAAACCAAAATCCTTTTATTGCCCCCTCCTGCCAGCCCTTCACACCCTATGTCTCCATTTCGCTCCCCATTCCATACTAAATCATTTTATCAATAGTCACTTGTCTCTTCACCTTCTAAAACTCATCCTTCTTCCTCAACTGTGCATCCCACACGTAATATCTCCTTTTCTGAATCTATGGAAGAAGACAAACCTAATGACAAACTTAAGCCTAAATCTAAAAAGGACAAGCAACACATGTATCCTGAACCACCTCTTCCTCAGTAAATGGCCTATCTAGCTTCATTATCATCCCCTGAAGATGAAAATTCTTCTTCCATCTCTAATTCTGAAATAAATCTGGTAGATATTATCAACTTACTTATGGCAACCTTCATAGGTTTTAATGAAGGAATGACTGAACCTCAAGTTGAACATCCACTTAAAATAGAATTTGTAGAAACAGCAGGTACTGCTCATCCTAGACTTGCTGTAGGACCTTGGTTCACTCTTGATGATGTCCCTCCATCAAAATGGATAGATCGTCTTGTAGAGTTTAGAGCATGGCTTGATGTTCAAATGCTTAAGCCTGAAGCCAATTTATCGGAAGTCTTGAAAGAATTTTCTTCCAGAGCAATTGGCTCTCTACAAGAATGGTTTTCCACTCTCGAAGAATATAGATTGCTTCAATTCTATCAGTTACCTATCCTAGATGTAATCAATGTTCTCTACCAAGAATTCATTGGTGATGCTTCTCTGTATAACAAACAAATGAGATAAGAATTTTTTGAAATGAGATGTTGTTCACTAAGGCGAAGAGATATTAAAAGGCACTATCAAAGAATGTCGTAACGGTATTATTTGCTGAATGGGCATAATGATGTCAACTTGTGACACACATATATAGCATCTTTACTAGAGCAACTCTAACTTGAATTGCAGAGGTCGATCTTGGCCACCCATCGAGAAGTCACACAAATCACTCTAGAAGAAATTCACCAGATGACATTGGCAGCCCTAGATAAGATGTGTGATCAACTAAGGTTTTTTCATGAGATGATGGACAATAGTAAGTCTCTTCAATGATTATGTCAGAAGTCTCATCTCAATTAAGTGCAGAGATAAGAATTACAGCTATCAGATAAAAAAGAAGCCTCATCACCAGAAATATTTCAAATTCAGATTGGGAAAATACAAGGGAAAAAGGAAAAGCAAGTCATTCAGATTTTTCAAAAGTACCACTGCTGGCCGGGAGCCCCTTACCCTGATAAGATTAACAAAACTCACGCAAAGGCAACAACTAGGCCATTCCTAAGGCTATGAACAAAGTGGGACCCTTTTGTTTTACTAGTCTTATCAGAATAAGGGGACCGTAGCAATAGATCAAGACTTATGCATTTTCTAATACACAGGATCCTCTAATGAGACAAGTGTAGAGCATACTCATGCTAGAGAAGAACTTAGGAATGCCATAGGCTCTTGGATTTTCAAGAGATGGAATAGTTTTAGAAAGCCATGGATAAAGAAACACATTGAAAGTTTTTGTTGATGTTTTAATGATCTTACAACATTACAAACCCTCTCTTATATAGGAGAAGAGGGTAGAAAAAGCCAAACATAAATAGTAGACAGTGGGAACCTATTGTCCTTTATAACTTTCTCGTGACTAAAGCAGACAAACAAACTTTCTCGTGACTAAAGTAGACAGACACCATTATCTTTTAGTACAGATACTAACTAAAGTTTTTTAATATAGACACTAACTAAAGCAGACAAATTAGTGATAATTACAAGAAAACATCTAAAGAGGATCCAAGGTAGGGTAGTCACATGGAATTCTGACTAGGACTCAAGTTATAATTATCATAGTCTGAGTCATCAGACCCAATGTCTCCATACAGATGCTTGTGCCAAGGACTTTGTTCTTCTTTAGGATTTAGGGAAACAACACTTTGAATGGTTTCTTGTTGTTCCACGCCCATAGGATCTTGGGAATCTTGCCAGAGGGAAAGAGTATAGTCAGGACTAGAGGATTTAAGGCCAAGTGTCAAAGTAGGATCTAGCTTAGGGAGGAGCCATACTTTAGTGGTCCTGGTCTGTGAAACTTCTTGCTGCTTAGGTCCAAGAGAGGTACAGTTAATCATTCTTCCCTTGGGCTAGTAATTGTTTATTGCACAAAGGTGAGTGTTCAGCTTAGTCCTTATGCCTGCCATCTGCAGGTTATTAGTGATACTGCCTTCATAAGTCTTCTATTCATAATGAGAATTTTGATACCAAATTATTCCATTAGGATTCTTAAAAAATGGTCGGTGGAGGATGAACAAAGAGTGGACTTTGGTTGCCTGTGTAGGAGGGATCTCCCATATTCCATTGATTTCAATAATCTTACGTAGGTTACGTCTCCAAAAGGAGATAGGACAAAACCATTCCAGGAAGCGCTATAACAGGAACCTTTGACTATCACCATTGTTGAGAAAGTCATAAAGATCAATGATAGGTACTTCAAATGTTGTGGCATACAGGACTGTCATACATTATAAGAACCAGATTTCCTCCATTATGAGGCATGTGCTAGGACTTAATGCAAAACAGGTAAAAAACGGTGCCTCAAGGAAAAACATGGAGGTGGTTTCCTTAATGCCTCTGAGGACATTGATTAGATTCTGGAAATGAAACAGATTATTTTTTGCTTAGTCTTGGATTTGTGTCAAGGTCATGGATGGGTTACAGCCAAGAGGAAAACTATTAAGCAGAGGAATCAAGTGAGTGGGAGGATTAAACGATTTGGAAGAGCTTGCCATATAGATTAATGGAAAATAGTTTATGGTGGAAATAAGGTGAATGGTTTGCAGTCTGGTTAGGAGATCAGGTATGAAGTTATGTTTTCCTTTGATGTGTTGGGCTGTGTATTTATACTTGGAGAACTAATCTTTTAGTCTCAGAAGTTGCGATTCAGGAAAACTCTTGTTTTTGAAGTCAAGGACTCTAGGGAAGGATGAATTGTTCATTATGATTAGGAAACAGTGACCTATGAGGTGAAACTCAAATTTTTTGATGACATTTTTAATGGCTAAGATCTCCTTGTAAACTGTGTAGTAATACTTTTCAGATTCTTTGAATTGTCTACTAACATGTCCACAAATGTGTTTCTATCCATCAATGTCTTCAATCAAGACAGCAACCCAGTATTCATCACTGGCATCAATTTGGAGTATTTTTTTGCCTAAACTAGGAATCTTTAAAGGAGGTAGATATTGAGCTATCTGCTTAAGTACTTGGATAGCTGTGGTTTGCTCATATCCCCAAGGAGGGGCTTGTTTCTTAAGCATCTTTGAAAGCTTATTGGTATGCTCTAAGACATGAGGAATAAAGTCTCTCAAATAATTTATGATGCCAAGAAACTATTGAATTTGCTTTATCATCAGATTTTTATTAGGAAACTTGAGCAATTCTTGAGTAATATGTGGACCGGGCTAATATTTGCTAATTTCAAATTTCATGCCCAAAAACTCAATATTAGATTGGACCATGTAGTTCTTTTTCTCTGAAAGCATTATACCATAATGATGGACCAAGGACTGAAATTGGTCCAAAAGTTCTTTATGGGCCTGAACATCCTTTGAAAAGAGTAGAATGCCATCGATAAAGATGAGTGCACTATGCAGAATAATCTCGAATATCCAAATCATGGCCTTTTAGAACAGTGAGGGTGCTACTTTGAGCCCAAAGGGCATAATAATCCATTGGTATTTAGCATTGGGAATACAAAACACTTGGGGCCTATCTGCAGGATCAATTCCAAGCTACCAGAACCCTGCTTTTAAATCAAACTTTGAAAAAATGTGAGCTTCATGAAGGTGGATGAACAAAGAGCTCATTTTGGGTAGGGGGAATTTATCATCTTGAAGAAAATGATTCAAGGGCTTGTAATCTATCACGAGCTATTTTTTCGCTCTAAGCATTTCTGATCGTTTTTCTACATAAAAAGCTTGACATGCCCATGCTGCATTAGTGAGTTCAATAAGACCTTGTTAGAGTATTGTTGATATTCTAGCTAAGCCAATGCAAGGTCTGATGGAGTCATGCCTGGATGAGATGCTTTTGTAGGGTTAACATCTTCATTTAGCTTAAATGGGAGCCTTATAAAAAAATCCTTATTTCTCCACAAAGGCTGTGGATGAGTGAACTCTGCATAAGAATCTGCATAAGACCGGGGAAGAAGGTCTCGATGATGTTCAAAATCAGGAGGGGCCTCTAATAAGGAGAACATTTTTGGAACTGCAGTGAAAGGCTTGGAGTTTCGTTTGAATTTTAATCCTGTGGGAAGGATTTGCAATTTCTGTGCTTTTTGATAAACATCAAACCCTATTAGCAAGTCTTTGTCTCGAAAGTCGGTGCCAATGACTTTTGTCCATATAATACAGTTTAGAAAAAACTGCATTCCTATGGGCCTTTTAGTAATCAGTTCTATCTTGAATATCTTACCATCTGCAGCAAAAAAATATTTTGAATGGAAAACCTATGCTGTGTTAGGAAGGATAGCCAGGTTCTTCATTCTTTTATATGCTCCTGTATCAATAAACCCAATAATAGGGATAGGTCTATCCTACTTGGATAATAAGACATGAATATGCACCAGAGGGATAGGAATTAAAAGTTCAGCAGAATAGCAAGGTTGTAAAGTACTAATGGATGCATAATCAGAATCGCCATCAGAACTTATTGCCTATGAAGAATCTTCACCGTCTGTTGATATAGCTTCGAGAGCAAAGATGGTTTCTCCATCTGTTGCGTCTTTTTTAGAGAACAAGGATTCAACATCAATATCTTCTAGATCCAGATGAGTACTTTGATGAATTTGTTGGATTAGCTTGGCTGTCTTCTTAGGATTTTAAGGACAATTCTTTGCATAATGTCCCTTTTTCCCATAGATATAGCCTCATTAGACTTCTTATTTTTGCTATTAGTTGATCTTCTTCTGAAAAATCTGAATAACTTGCTTTTCCTTTTTCCCCGATCTGAATTTGAAATGTTTTTGGTGATGAGTCTTCTTTTTTGTCTGACAAATACATTTCTTATATTTGCACTTAATTAAGAGATGAGGCTTCTAACATGCTCATCGAAGAGAATTACTATTGTCCATCATCTCATGAAAAAACATTTATTTATCACACATCTTATCTAGGGCCACCAATGTCATTCGATGAATTTCTCCTAAAGTGATTTGTGTGACTTCTCGATAGGTGGCCAAAATTGACCTCTGCAATTTAAGTATTTTACCTAATTTTAGAGATATTTTGATAAAATATCTTTAATATAGTAATTAATTTTTAATAAATATTTAGTAGATATAAACCACGTCATTTCCTTGCAGAATTAAATAAGAAAAATATTACCAATTTTTCTCAATTTTTTTTTTTCCTTTGAAAAGTAGAATGGGAACAGAGTTAAAAAAGAATTGATGATTAATTTATATATTCCACTTATAACATCAATAATATCTAGAAGCATCTCAACCCAAACCTCAACAAAATGTTTGAGTTGACATGTTCCCAGTCCCCCATTGCTCCTATTACTACACCACCATATCTCACAAGGGAAGGGGTTAGGGGTCTACACTAATTGTTTAAACTCAGCTTACCTACTTTTATCACTACCAAAACTGGGGGATGCTAACTGTCAACTGTCAACTGTCAACTTTCCAGTCTTTTTCTTACTTGCTAACTTGTATCGGTGTACAAAGAATGCAGGGTTTAAACGCATTCTTATATACTATTTCCGGTCATTCCCTGGGTGTGCTTGTCTCAACTATCCCATCTCCTATGCGAGTCTGCATCAACATTCCTATACGAGGAAGGAGCAACTGTGTCTGCCGAAATCCCAGGGTGGCCGTACCAACCAGGTCCCACTTCCCCAAATAGGAAATCGGAAAAGTCTTCACTCTTCACAGAGTCCTTGGTACTTGCAGTGCTGCAAGAACTCGCATCAGACCAGCTGAAAAGGGAAGAACTCTCGCTAGAAGAATCCACAGGATGGAATCTCCTATCATCTGGATCATGCAACCTATTGCCGGTAAAATCATCTGAAGCTGCCCAGTATGGGTATTTGCCATGCTTCTGTTGTGCCTTTGATGGATCAGTGCTTGAACAGTGGGAGTTAGACCTCACCTTTGAAGTACTGAGGCGGGAAGGAACAGCTTCCAAGTTCCTTTTCTTAGACTTCACACCATGAGTCTCTATGTCGCCCTTCAATACAGCCGGGCCTCGAGGAAAGTGCCTAAAAAATAAGAGAACCAAAATTAAACCAGACACAAAAATAAGATTTGCAGCAAACGCAGACAAACATTTTACCTCGCATAGAGGAGCATATATGCCTCTTCTAATAAGACCCTCTCCAATTCCACAGGCATTACCTACAGAATATCAGGTTTCACCAATCAGATCCGATAATTGAAGGTTTTCAAATACCAATTTTATGCACACAAGATAGATAAGTCGCATACTAAGCTGTCATTAACCCCAAACCATTCACCACAGGCAGTCTTTATGTAACAGACATAATGACCAGTAGATGTATCATTCATCCTATCCCTGTGAACAACCACTGCATAAAGACTGTACTGAGGAGATTTATCGCTTTTTCCATGCATGTATGGAGCCAGGCTGAGGACCTCAGGAAAACGAACTGACTTGCTCAGCTTCCCAAAATTACCAGACTGCAAGCAAAGAATACAGAAAAGGCAATATTTTACCATCGTATGAAGAGTCCAAGCTAACCTTCTGTCAAGGAATTATCATAAAATTGTATTAAATCACTCATACTCAGGGAATCGGTATCAAAGAATTACCTGGAATCGCTTTAACACAATTGTAAGGATATTGGGTGCCTCTAATACTGTTAACTTCTTTTTCGCTTTCACATAAGATTTACACCTGATTAAAAAACAATTAATAATAATAATAATAATAAGGAGAATTCAATTTGTGTGACTGCAACCTCAAACTGACTAAGGTTTCTGGTGGTTCACTTTTTTTTTTTTTATTAGTGCTTTCAACGAACTTTCACTTTGCTCAAAAGCAAATGTAAAAAACTACATTTGGTACAAATAGAATTTCACTTCATGTGAGAAAAGAGAAAGGCGATTACAATTTGTTTTCTTATCATAAATTTTTTAAAAAATAATTAAAAAAAAAAGACCAAACAAACCAAAAAGAGCCTAATGGCCAACAGAAGGTAATGAAATTGACCTTCAAACACTTCCATAGTTCTCAAGCAACAAAGACTCAAACTAATGAACCAACCTGCTGCAATTGTACTTGTTCTCTCCATCCAACAATTCATCAGCTGTAAATTGTGTAAGAGCTTCTTCAAGAGTCTCAATGTCCCCATCTATCTCAACAGTTAAATCCATTATCCGTTCATATCTCTCAGATTTCCCAAGGCACCTCATGCAAGTTATCTGAGAATCCCAGCCATGATATTACAAACTTTAGAATCATAATCGGGTTGGGTTGTTCTTTAATGTAGTGGATATCAGTTAAATAAGAATAAGAGCACTGAAGTACCATCAAAGACAAACAACCTTAGATCGAAGATAACCCCCAAAAGTCAGTCCCACTAGAGTTGTTTCTTCTGCCAATCTGCCCAGAGCTCCAGCATCCTTGAGGCATATAGACTGCATTGTATCAACAGCATACCTGACACATCAGAAGCAACACCGTCACACATATTTGAGAACACAGAAATTTAAATGTTGAATACCTAATGAGAATATACGGACCAGCAATATAATAAAGAGTTAATGATCAGTTCACCTTAAGAATTCATGGGCATCTTCTTCTCTCCCATGACCAAGATGACTTCCAATTTTTTGTATTTTGGATAAAATCCTAATTGGCGACAAGGAGGAATCCCCTTCCCTTGCCTTCAGTATTAAAAATTCAAATTCACAAATGAAACACCACTCCTTCTTTCGACCTGGAAAAAAAAAGTAGGCAAATATCATAAGATAAGGAATCCTTCAATCCACAATCTCAGTAATAAAGTAGTAATGAATTCCCAAAGGAATCAAGAAGGTAAACTTACATGCATTGGAGTGGAGCCGGCGAACAAAGTAGGAAGTGAGAGGTCGAGTAAATGCCAAGCATTGGAGCACTGTGTTAGCATAACAACTGCAGAAATTTTAAAGAATGTTATATTTTACTACTAAAACTACATATGTCAATAGATAAAAGACACTTCTTACCAGTAAAAGGAACTGTTGAAGCTTCTCTTACAAAATAAATGAGAAAATGACAGCACCCAATTTTAAAAAGGGAAAAAAAAAAGTGAAGACATCACTAGTCCAACTTGAAGGTTCTAAAATAACTAATTGAAATATCAAACCATATGCTGACTTACTAAATGGCTTTAGCCATCACTATAAAATGAAAAGGCATGCACCAGTGCAACACACCAAAATCTGAGATGTACAATAACATTTCTTACCTATTCCCACAATTCCTGAGCCCAAATGGGCTTAGTTCTTCATCACAAGAGTAAAGTTTCACAAACAGTTCATATGGAAAGATTATCTGTCAAAAAATGAACAAAATTATTGTAAATAATCTTAACAGAATATATGATGCACTCAGGATAAGCACATCATAATAAATAACCTCAAGAGCATCATATTCATATATATACATAAGAACCTCATAATTGTGGGATTGCTTCGCTCTCAACTGCTGAACTTTTTTCCATACTGAATTTCTCAAGCCATTAGAAGCACCTTGTGAATGATCACCAGAAGCATTAAACGACAAAGATCTGGCATCTTTACCCTTGAGTACTCGCGAAACTTCTTCCCCATCATCAGTTACATAATCCAATTTTGAACTGCTTAAAGATGTTGAGTTCTTACAGTCATAGGAATCAGCAACTAACATTTCTGACGAAGCAGCTCTTCTGATGGACTTCTTGTGGCTCAATTTTTCTGGCCAGACATCATCAATCATGGCATTACCATTTGGAAGCTGAGATTCACACTCAGCTACTTCATCAGTATAGCTGGATTTTATCTTATGTAATTTACTTGGGTGAGAAACACCATTTACACAAGTGACCGACTTAGTAGACTTTGGAGGGGGCAATATAGTTTCTTGAATTTCCTTAGAACTAACCCTAGTGTCAGGCATATCAGGGCCAATATCTGCAGAAGGTATCTCTGATTTTCCAGTGCCACTACAACCAAGTTCTTTACTAGCAGAAATATTAGCTAATAATTCCCTTTCCGCAGCATGCATTTCAGATTGCTTTTCTGAAGAAGCTCTCTCACAAAACTCACTTTCCTGTTTCAAATGCAATGCAGTAGCTAGGGGTCGACATTCGTCCTTGTGACCTCGTCTCCAGTGAATTATTTGACACTTACCAGAACTACAAGAAAGGCAAATTTAGTGATCAATACGACAGGAAAAATGACAGCAATTAAACTTATCAAATGCAAATTCAACATATTCAATGAGGAAAAAATCAGTCTACAATTCAGCCATACTGTCTGAGTCATTTATCTCAAATGCTGTAGTTTACACTATACATCAGCAACTTTAGACATACATGTAATATAAAGATATCAGGTTCATGCTCCAGCTTAAACAGGACTAATTGAAAACATTAAACAAAAGATAAGCAGAAGGTTGTTCAGAAGCATATTTATAGACAAAGGAAAAATCATGCGGACCAAGATGCCTTCCTTCCGTAAACCTGTGAATTAGCCCACCCTACCAGCCTAGCCTGCTGCCAGCCCAACCAAAAGTAAACATTAAAAAAAAAATGCAATAAGAACATCATTTAGGCCAGGGGTGAGCATTTGGTTCAAACCAAACCGAACCGAACCAAATTAAATCATGAAAACCGAATTATATATTTTAAAAACCGAACCGAAATGGATAAAAATCGAATCGAACTGAACCGCTCTATTTTGGTTCGGTTTTGTTCAAACCGATCGGTTTTATTTTTTATTGATTTTTTAATTTAGACTTGATTTTCAAGTTATTTGATCTAATTTTGGCCTTGGTTTGAACCTAATAACCATTATCAGTGAAATTAAACAATTTATATATATAAAATTACATATAATTCATAAATTCCTCATAAAAATAAATCAATTCAAAAATTAATAAAACTATTTAGTTCGGTTCGGTTCAGTTCAGTTTAACCGATTTTTTTCTCTTCAAAACCGAACCAAAATATCAGAAATAACCAAAATTTTTATAATATAAAACCGAACCGAATTATTTTAAAAATCAAACCGAATTACCGAATTAAGGCGGTTCGATTCGGTTTATTAGGTTTGAACCGAATAATGCTCACCCCTAATGTAGGTTAAGTTGTTTACATATATTCCCATGTGTTCAAGCCACCAATACTGGTGTCATATTCAGAGTGCTCTCTGTAAAATAACAAGAAATCTGAATCCACTCGTCAAACAACAAAGATGAGATGGACAGGATAAATTTCCACATCACTTTTGTAGATATCATTACCAAAAAGGTCTGAATAAATATTCTTTTTCAACTAAAGCACATACCCAAGCTGTTTGTGTGATCAAAGCCTTACCTCCCTGATCACATCCATTGTCTAGACTCCAGATAAAAGGCTAATATAGCAGCTTAAAACTGCCATCAAACATTAATCAAATTCCATGGGCTTGATTCCAAAGGATTTGCAAGCACAGGAAGATTCATGCAGGCAACCCATTGTAGCCAAATCAGATTGAATTGAGATGGGGTTGAACATCATCCCTTCTTTGTATTTCACAATATTAAATTGTTGCAAAGTTGTTTTAAAAAAAAAAAATTCCAATATCATATATATGTTTAATATCTTAGTAAGCAGCAGAAGAGTGCAGAGTTTGATGATTTTGAATTAATTACAGAATCACCACACATTAACATTAATTATTTTACCAGATCACTATGGTAATAATTCAGACCAGGATTTTTAATAGTAGGTGTAAATGAATAATATCTTTTTCTAGGCGTGATACTGACTGTCACATGCACCAAAAAGATGGTACTATATATGATAAAAAATTCGTCAATCCAGCCACCCTGAGAGAGAGAGAGAGAGAGAGAGAGAGAGAGAGATAGATGGAGAAGAAGAAATTGAGTATGAGAGAGAGATAGACCAACAACAGCATATACGAATGCCCAACAAGTAAAAATTTGGCCCTAAAAGTTGTTCCCCCTTTTCATCTTAATTTTGTAATAACAGGTGCTAAAATTTCATAACATTACCCCAGAATGGGCAATTTTTTGTGCACTGTAAGAACCTCCATGCAGCGTTGAGATAATGTGTCTTATCAAATGGAATAATGATGAACAGCATCTGCAATAAATGATGCCTTATGTTCTGAAATAATGCCAAATTAAATGCTTCACAGACAAGCTGCAAGCTTCCGTCAAAGAATCCAGAGCATATGCCTTTAGTAAGCCAGAGTTCCTTCTTACTCCAGGAACTTTAATGTGGTCCATAAGATTTTCCCTTACTGTTTTATAGCAAAGAAAATACAAACTACTAGATTTTAATTATTGACAAGAGTTGTTGATCATAAAATTGGATGTTTTGTTATTGCTTTAGTCCATAAAGAGACTAGAAAATGCAAGTAATATTCCCTTCCTTGCATGTTTACCTTTTTTCAAGACAATTAGCAAAAACACTTAAAATGATATCGGCCATCTCAGAAATTTTATAGAAATCTTCATGTATATCAGAATTCCATTTTCCTTTATTAGGTTTTCTGACAAATTATGGGTTGCAATTTTGTACAATACTCCAAAACACAACATGAACATGAAACAACTTGGAAAAAGAAGCCAGATTTGGTTTAGCTTAAGCAGATTCATGATATAGTCATACTATTATAGGGAAAAATCATGTTGTTTCTCACCAACACATGAATAACATACTTTTGACATGATTAGCATGCAGGTCAGGCTGATACATTGAAAGCCTGCACACTTTTATGACCCACCAATTATATTAAATGTAATATAGAGAAAGAAAATTTTCATTAAATTGTGTAATACAGAGAAAGAAAATCTTCATTAGTTGTATCCTCTTTTTGGGGGGCTAAAAGAAAAAGGAAAAAAAAATGCTAAGGTTATATAGATTCTGGAACCCGCCAGAAAAAGTGAAAATCTATTTTTCATTCATTTTACCGGTTGAAAAAACAAAACAAGTTTAGGTCAGAAAAACCACACTTTGTTTTTAAGCTACCAAATTGAAAACTTCTTTTTTTTTTTAATTTTGCTGTCAGAATTTTTCATTTGTTCTATATATTGTTAATGCCAAACTGGAAACACATTCAAAGAAATATCTAGGAAAAAGTTATTCAAATATGATTAAAGAAATGAGGTTAACATTTATTAACTATCAACAGCATAAAGGTATCATCTTGATCACTAATCTCAGGATCCGTTGAAAAATATTATCAAGGACTCAAGATTCTAAATGAGTATCTAAAATCATACGATCAACACTGTGGTTATAGCTAAAGGAATCCTGGAATGTCATAATCCAAAGGTCCTAAAGAGTACATTAGCAATAGTTTGGTCTTTGACTAATGCCTACTAGTGTCTAGTGGTGCAAGAGTAGAAGAATAAAGCCAATTGAATTGAACACGCAGGGCAAAGTGGAATTGCTGAACTGATTAAAGGATTTCAAAATCCCAATCAGGTTCAATCTTTTTATCTTTACACAGGTAACTAGCAACCGCTGTAAACCAAGAGAGGGGCGCATTCACTGAACAAAGTTGGACCTTGGGTGACCCAAAATAAAAAAAAATAAAAAAAAAAATTTACTTTAACACAACCATTACTGAGAACCACTGCCACCAACATCCCAACAAGAATATTACCACTTCTGTTCAAATTTATAACATCCACCACAGCAATTGTCAAGATTCTCAAACAGCAACATTACATTTTCTATTCGTCATTTACATATTCTCCAGCAACTTGCTACTGAAAACAAAGTATTCCACCTTAAGTTTCATCATACCCGTTTATTTCTTTGCTTTTCCCATTGGCTCAATCAGAAACAAAGGCTAAAGCCAAACCAATTCCATTGGCAATTAAAAATTAAAAAAAAATAATAATAACAACCACTTACAAGAGCATAAATTCCTATCATAAGATCTATAAATCCTATCCCCATTACCATTTCCACTTTATTAATTAATGATTCTGGTTGCTGGGCATTAAAACTAACCAACAGAACTTGTAATTCAAAAATTAAATAACAAATATATGGACACTCAATTGAAAGCGTTATGTGAGAATTTGCAAAGAACGCACCAGTAATGGACAGATTTACATTGGGAGCAGCGCGTAGTGGTGGGGCAGAAGCACACAGCGCATTGATGCGACCTGGGCAACGACTTGTATTCATAAACAGCATCGAACTCAGCCATGGCAGACTCCCTGGATACCATATCAACAAGCCGATTGATCTCCTCCTTCCTGGCCACCGCATTGCGCAACTTATGGTGTATCCAAAGGCAAAGAACCGACAGAAAGACAACGAAAAGGGTTTGAAACCCTATGATTCCAAGGATTAGCATTACCCACTATCCAGTACCAAGAATGAGCCCAGAGCATAGAAACCCTAGAATTGTGAATTTGTTATACATGAATTCAAATGGCAGCAGCAGTGGCGAGGCAGTGGCGCGCGTGGGTCTCAAATGGAGTGGTAAAAAGGGAATTTCACACTAGGTGACGACTGCAGATGATTGGAGCATCTGGAGGAAGAAAAGTGTGTGGAATACGCTGAGAGAGAGAGACGATGGAGGTCTGATTGGTTCGGGGAGTTTCCACTTTGCACAGTGTCTTTGTAGTGTAAGAAGAAGTTGAAAGAGAAGTTGGAATTAAGGTACAACACGGCATGTGATTAGAGAATAAATCTGCGAAGTAGCTCATAATTCCTCCCATTATGGTAAAGTAATTTTCTTTTTTTAATTTATATTAAAAATATTTTATTAATAATAAAAATGAAATTATGTAAGTATAAATAAATAATAAAAAAAATAAAGCAATCATATTAAAGGCAATCGTGCTTGGCCCTATGCTAATTATTACTTCACACATTATGTGGCAGTATTACGTGGCCTACTTCAAACGTTAGAATTACTTTGACTAAAAAAAATGTTGAAATTACGGTAAATTATTATTCCATCCCAAGTATTGAAATAGGTTATTTTTTATTTATTTTATATTATGGTCTTTTTTTTTAAGAATATAATAATTTACTTAGTTTCTTATCGTATTCCTATTTAATGATATCTTTATTAGTAAATTTATTCTATTTAAATAAATTACTCCTATTATCAACCATTAACTACAATGAAATAAATATTTTTTTTTACATGTATACAATATTTTATTATTGTAGCTAATTATTAGATGTACAGAGAGTATCGAAAAATAATATTTTTTTAAATATAAAAAATTAATTATTTTTAATTTTAAAAATGTATAATTTATGCCTTTTTCAAAAAGAGGGTATATGTGACATATATGCATCAAGCGCATCTAATAATTTATTTATTATTATTGTAAAATGTAAGCTAAATCCATTACTAATTTATTATCTCGATTGTCACGACTTAAAATTCTGAGTCCTGATCGGTGCATAATTTAAGTATTCTTAAATCATGCAAGCCTTATCAGAGTATCTTAAATAAATATATTGCTATTTATTAATCACAAAAAATAGACAAAATCCAAATAAATAAAATACTGAATAAACATCATAAATATTCTATAAGTAAACTAAGGAGTCTCTATGGATTTCAAATAAAAACTTAAACTCTTCAATAAATTAAACAAATTATTAGCTCGAGGAAATATGAATTTTGGCATACAATAAGAACAAATTAAAGATTATCCCTCTCCAAAAACTGGATTGAATATTTGGATCAGCTGCAAAATTCTACTGATCTGAAACAGATAACATACAGAGAAAATGTGGTTTGAGCTAATGCACAGTGAATGATAATTATAGTACACAACAGAACAAGAACAGGTAGACGCTTGATTAATTTCGTAATAAATTTTCTATCTCACAAAATCATGCTCATGCTATCAAAATTATTAATAAAATAATTTCATAAAACATATAAATAAAAGAATTTCATTAAATAAAATTTTATGGTACAGTACACCTGGGTGATGATACCCCACATCACCAAAGGCCAGATAGTAAGCACGTTACCAGATATTAGATACATTCCTCCTCCTTCACATATATCAAATGCATATGATACTAATATAAACCATAAATTGCAATGATGCATGACTCAACAATGCAACCTAATACTGTGATAGTCCACGGCGGTCGGATAACGAATCTGAATCTTTATGCAGTACCAATTCAAAACAGAAAATCAATTTCCAAAAATCAATCAAAATCAACCCAAAGATTTCAAATAATGAACAATAATCGACAGTGTAATTCCAATAGTTTATTTCAACAATTTCAGAGAGTCAACAATATCAAATCAATCTCAAATCAATTCTGCGTAACATATCTATAAATTCCACAATTAGATATCAATCAATATAAAAGACATTAAAAGCATGTTTCCGGAATCCTAATGGCTCTAATGCAAAGATAATTAACAAAATTAATTATTTAATCCAAATCAAAATAAAATTTAATAATAAAATAAAACTCAAGAAAATTATATGTAAAATAATTGTTAAAATATTAATTTAAAATATCATTTAATAACAATTTTAATGCTAAGAAATTTTAAAAGGGACTAAAACGGTTTCATGTACTATAATTACCGCTCACCTGAAACCTCCAAGACAATAGTTATATTTAATGAAAGAGAGACAATTTCAGCTGACAGATTGAATATTCGAATCTCCTTGAAAATAGAATCCAAAGTGATGAATAGAGAAGTAAGAATTTATAGATTCTCTGCGCACATCAAATTATAAATCGTAAATTTATATATATATAGATATATAGATATATATATATACATGTTATAATAATGAAAGATGATGAAAATACCTGTTGAGAGTATTTGGTAGGAAAAGGAGGTGATAAATAGGCTTTGAGAGTAAAGTTTAACAGAAAGAGATGATTAGGGTATATATATTTTAAGAGTTCTATTAGGCATAGAATGGGATAAGAGTTATTATTGAACTGGGTTGTTCAGATTACAAATATATTTTTAATTTTAAAAATAATATATATATATAAGCAGGTCATCCAATAAAATATTTCTCTTTTTTTTTAGATAAATATATTAAATTATTGTTAGCTAATTTAAATAAATAAATAATAAATAGATAAAATATTGGGTTTCCACATACTTCCTTCCCTAAAAGAAATTCATTCCCCGAATTTAAACAGACAAAATTCTAACATGAAAAATCAAATAAGTGAGGATATTTGGCTCGCATTTCAGATTCTGCCTCCCATGTGGCATCACTACTTGAGTGATTATGCCACAAGACTTTGACTAAAGTCACTTCATTAGACCGTAGTTTCATAATTTATCAATCTAAAATCTTTACTAGTTGCTCCTCATCTGACATATCATCCCTAAATTGTATGGTCTGAGATTGTAAAATATGAGATAGATTTGGTACATACTTCCTATGCATAGAAATATGGAAAACTGGATGTACATGTGTAAAACCAGGTGCAAGGGCTAAACGGTAAGCAATTGCTCCAATTCTCTCTAAAATTTTAAATGGACTAACAAAATGAGGACTAAGCTTCCCTTTCTTCCCAAACTTCATGATTCCTTTCATAGGTGAAACTCTTAGAAATACATGATCACCAACTATAAACTCTACATCTTTATGCTTAGGGTCAGTATAACTTTTCTATCAACTTTGAGCAGTCAAAAGTCTATCATGAATTAGCCGAACCTTCTCTGAAGTTAATTATATCAACTCTGGTCTAGTAAGTCTTATTTCTCTAACTTCATCCTAACAAATTGGTAACCTAAATCATCGACCATATAATGCCTCGTGTGGAGCAATCTCTATACTTGCCTGATAACTGTTATTATAAGCAAACTCTACTAAAGGCAAATGATGATCCCAATAGCCACCAAAATCCATAACACATGCACGAAGCATGTCCTCCAATGTCTGTATGGTCCTTTCTGACTATCCATCTGTCTAAGGGTGAAAAGCAGTACTAAAGTCTACTCATGTTCCTAAAGCTTCTTGGAATTTCTTCCAAAATCAAGGTCGTGACAAAGTTGATATCAGAGTATCTTGAATAAATATATTGTCACTTACTAATCCCAAAAAAATAGAAAAAATCTAAATAAACAAAATACTGAATAAACATCATAAATATCCCATAAGTAAATTACGGAGTCTCTACGGATTTTAAATAAAAACTTAAACTGTCAATAAACTAAACTAATTATTAACCCGAGAAAATATGAATTTGAGGATACCATGAGAACAAATTAAAGATTGTCCCTCTCCAAAAACTGGATTGAATATTTAGATCAGCTACAGAATTCTACTGATATGAAACAGATAACAGACAGAGAAAACGTGGTTTGAGCTAATACTCAGTTAATGATAATTGTAGCACACAACAGAATAGGAACAGGCAGACGCTTGATTAATTTCACAATAAATTTTCTATCCTATAAAATCATGCTCATGCTATCAAAATTATTAGTAAAATAATTTCATAAAACATATAAATAAAAGAAACTCATTCAATAAAATTTTTTGTACAGTACACCAGGATGATGATACCCCACATCACCAAAGGCTAGATAGTAAGTGCACTACCAGATATTAGATACCTTCCTCTTCCTTCACAGATATCAATGCATATGATACTAATGCAAATCATAAATTGCAATGATGCATGACTCAACAATGCAACCTAATACCGTGATAGTCTACATGACGGGGCTAGATAGCAGATACAGATACTGGGTACAGGTACCAATTCAAAACAGAAAATCAATTTTCAAAAATCAATCAAAATCAACCCAAAAATTTCAGATAATAAACAATAACTGACAGTGTAATTTCAATAGTTTATTTCAACAATTTCAGATAGTTAACAAGATCAAATCAATTTCAAATCAATTCTGCGTAACATATCTATAAATTCCATAATTAGATATCAATCAATATAAAAGACATTAAAAGCCTGTTTCCGGAATCCTAATGGCTCTAATGCAGAGATAATTGACAAAATCAATTATTTAATCAAAATCGGAATAAAATTCAATAATAAAATAAAACTCTAGAAAATTACATGTAAAATAATTGTTAAAATATTGATTTAAAATTTCATTTAATAATAATTTTAATGCTAAGAAATTTTAAAAGGGACTAAAACGGTGCTATGTACATAATTATCACTCACCTGAAACCTCCAAGACAATAGTTATATTCAATGCAAGAGAGACAATTTCAGTTGATAGATTGAATATTCGAATCTCCTTGAAAATAGAATCCAAGGTGATGAATAGAAAAGTAAGAATTTATGGATTCTCTGCGCACATCAGATTATAAATCGTAAATTTATGTATATATATATATAACAACAATGAAAGATGATGAAAATACCTGTTGAGAGTATTTGATAGAAAAAGGAGATGATAAACAGACTTTGAGAGTAAAGTTTAACAGAAATAGATTATGAGGGTATATATATTTTAAGAATTCTATTAAGTATAAAATGGGATAAGAGTTATTATTGAACTGCATTGTTCAGATTACATATATATATTTAATTTCAAAAATAATATATATATGTAAATAAATAAATAAGCAGGCCATCCAATAAAAATATTTCTCTTTTTTTTTAGATAAATATATTAAATTATTATTAGCTAATTAAAATAAATAAATAATAAATAGATAAAATATTGGGTTTCCACATACTTCCTTCCTTAAAAGAAATTTAGTCACCGAATTTAAACAGACAAAATTCTAACCTGAAGAATCAAATAAGTGAGGATATTTGACTCGCATTTCAGATTTTGTCTCCCATGTGGCATCACTACTTGAGTGATTATGCTACAAGACTTTGACCAAAGTCACTTCCTTATGTCGTAGTTTCATAATTTATCAATCTAAAATCTTTACTAGTTGCTCCTCATATGACATATCATCTCTGTAGATACCATATTTTGGCCGACCTTTGAAGGCGAGGATCTTTTAAAATTGAAACTTTATTATCCGTTCTCGACCGATGTCCCAATCACAGGTAGCTTTTCCGAACTTACTGATCGCTCATCCCCAGAACAATTCGATCTCACACTCAAGTTAGATTGCTTTCCGATCTCTTCGTCTTTATCAGATGGGTTCGAGTCAATATTGGGTCTCCGGACCATTGAATCTTGCTTGCTATTGTTCTCCGATCTCTCTATGTACAAATATCGCAGAATTTCATTTGACTAATGTTGTGATTGGGCTTCTCGCTCGAATTGCCCAGATATTCCTCAAAATGAAGTTAAGGTTTTTATCCGGTCTAATAATGGTTCTGACCTTAAAAGTTCAAGTCAGTGTCAAATCTTTGCAATTCTAATATTCTAAAGTTCCATTCGATATTTGGTTATGGTTTCGTCTGATCTCATGTTCGCGTGTAACGTTTTTCCGATCTCTCAGAGTTATTTGATATCTTTTGATTAATAGTCGCTTTCAGGTTTAATGTTCAACTGCATTCAATCAATTAAGTACTCAGACAGTTTGGTTTGGATGCTTTCCGATCTCATCAAGAAATTGATTATAAAAGACTTTAATTCATTTCAAAAATAAAATATATACAAGTCAATTAGCAAAGGGGGTCTTCTCTGCCCTGCGGCCCAGTTACATTCCTCTCTCCCTCCTCACCCTCGTGCTCCTCATCGCTATCCTCATCGGCCTCTGGGATGAGCTTATCTATCCAGGAGAAGTCCTCCTCAGGATAACACTTCTTTAGTTCGGACAGGAGGTCGTTATGGGCGTTCACATATGCCCCAGCCTCTTTTATAGTGCTCTCCTCCTCCTTTACTTGGAGCTCCTCCTCCTTCGCCCAAAGTTCCTCAGAAAAATGAGTGAGATCGACAGATCAACCAGCCCAGGAGACTTCAAGTTCCCGCTCCACTTCAGTTATCCTCTCTTCGCAATACTTCACCCGATCTTCTAGTTTAATGATGTAATCATTGGCAGTGGAGAGCTGAGCCTTTGCAGCTGATGCATCCTGGACTGCCTTAAAAATCTCATTCCTTAAGACGTGGGCTTTTTCTCTGATCATGTTTTAGTTTGCAATAGCTTCCAAGCCCAAACTCATTGTTTGAGTTAGAATATTGTCATTACTCTCCTCAGCTAACCGATTTCGTTCTTCTTGGAAGCAAATAGAAGCGCCTATGACCTTAGCTAGACTAGGATTCCCTCGAGTGGAATGGTTTCTTTCCAGCGATTGGATAAGGAGTTAAGCTCCTCGGGAGAGCGTTCTAATAGTAGGGCCAGAAGACTCCCCTTCTACATTGGAAGAGATCGGAGGAGGCGGACATTCAATCTGCTGAGGTGGAGAGACGACGACCTCTACTTTTGAGACCGGCTGCTCCTGAGGTCAAGGAGGGGAGATCGGTACTTCTACCAAGTCTCATCGAGGCGTCTGAGTAGCGGTGGCAATAGCCTCTTTTATCGCTCGTACCTTTTGGGAGACCTCTCTCTTTCGCTTACGGCTCTCTTTGGAAGCATCACCACCCGCCATACCTGCACAAAGAAAAAGTCAAATGAGTTCGCTAAGATTGAGATACTAGAGATCTGGATTGTACTGGTAGCAGGACCAAGGTCAAAAAGCTGAAGCTCGTAATCTTTGTCGGAGATCAGCCGCATCATCCACCATTTCAGTTCAGCCATAACCGCATCAAAACATGAATATTTATAGGTGGCCGCCTAAGTTTTTAATTCTTTCACCATGGCGTCTTTGTCTTTATTTAAAGTAAGCTTCTTCAGGACTTAAGGGACCAAATAATTCCAATTACATGGGATCCCCTCAAAGTCATTTCGATCCTTGCTCCTAAGGATGAAAAACTAATCCTTCTAGTTTTTTAGCGAAGAAGGGAGATTGGTGAAAATCCCTGTAGGAGCGGCATGAGACGACACCAGGTAATGCCTAGGAAAGATGGTGGAGTCACAATGGTCTCACTTAAGTACCACCTCCTTAGACAGCATTTCCTAGACATGCACTTCATACAATCCTAATAGAATCAAACCACTAGTAAGTACTGTCTTCCCATAACACTACCACGATACTAAGAATTTATGCTACGAAGGCATAGATAGACAGGAGTCGCCACCCGGGTAATAACCGGGACATATTCAGTATTTCTTCCGAGGGTCATGGATGGCAACTTACTCCTTACAGAGTTTCCACAACCGTTATTACCATAGCCCAATGTCTAGGTTCGGGATAGTGGGTACGTAAGGGAAAGGTGTTAGGCACCCCTTACGCCTGGTCTAACCTCGTTAATTTGAGTGCCAGTCCTCTACTAATGTTTTTAGAAGTCTTGTTTATTATTTCTTTATTAAACTTTTATCCTAAAAATGCAATTCTAATCCTACACACGCAAGTAATTCACAAAAGGATTGTTGTTTACACACAATTTTCATGCACAAGTAATTCCTATCTATGGGGTTGCTAATTATTTAAATGATATTTACCAAATGACTAAAATTAATTTATTATTGAGAATTTAATTTACAAACAAATTCAATTTCAAATAATCCTACGTTTCTATTTAACCTAATTAATTAATTTTCACCAAGTTACCATAAGGATAATTAAACTAAGTTAATTATGTACATGTGTAATTTATTCTAATATCACATAAGGCCCAAACAATCACAACCTAATAAAAATTTCTAACATGCAAATTTATTTTACAATTATCAAGTATTAAATTAAATTTATTTACATGCCAATGTTAGTTTAATTTACAAACAAGATTAATTTTAATTTACAAAGTATTTATTTAAATTAATTACATGCAAAAGTCAGTTAAATTAAAAATAAAGTTAATTTTAATTTGCCAAATAAAAGTTCTATTATTACTACAATTTCATGCCAATGGTTATTCGAGAAATTTAGAGCTACTTACCTGTTGGTAAATGCAGTTGCCATTGGGGCAAGCTACCCTTAAACAAGGGTCTTCTCTTCTAGTATGGCAATGATATCACAGCTTACTCGTTTAGCTCCATATAAGCTCCACGCAAATGCCCTCTTTGGTACTTACCTTAGGGCTACTTACCAATTTTGTTTGTAATAAAAAATAAAGAAACTAAAGAAAATAAAAGAAATAAAGAAAATATTAATAACAATTTACATTGGATTCTAACTCTGGTTTCCTAAAGGGTTAAGACTCCTAATTAGTTACAACTACCTAACAGTCTAAGTCTTCTAATATGATCCAAACACTTCATAACACTTCTTGAATTAAAAGAACACAGAAAAATAGATCAAATATCAATTAAAACCCAAGAAAATATAAGAACATACATAAATATACAATTTCTAAATTCTGGCAGATTAATGGTAGCAAGATATCTAATTTTTTAAAAATAGTTATACATGCCTAAAAATCATAAAAAAAAAAAATTACAGAAGACAGCCTACATATCATAAAAGATCATAAAATTTATAAATCAAACAAAACCCTAGCCGAATGGTCTACATAACGTAACTTTTCTAAGTGACAGAATCGTACTATTTTTTTGTAAAATTCATAACTCATTAACCACAACAGATATGAATGCAAAGCCAATTGGAAAAGATTCATAAGATTCTGAAGTTAATTTTAGACACTAGATTTGCACAAAAATATTAAGGAACAAGAGAGATATGGGCTCCATAAGTTAGATATCCTGCAAATCAGATTTTACAAGAACCCTAATTTCAAACAGCCATAACTTACAAAATATTAAAGCTTTTTTAGTGATTCTTGAGCCTAAAATTAATGGAATTTCGTGTAGAATATGAATATAATTTTTGCAAATTTTTTACAGATTCAGAAAATAAAGAAAAATAATAAAAATACGAGAGACAGAAACTAAACATGTGCAGAGTTGTGTATCCCCTCAAATTAAACATGATTACATGATCAATATGAACATGTAAAATAAATTGAAGACAAGGAGCATAGAATTAAAATATCGCGTGGTATAGATCTTGAAAGGAAAACAATAAAAACTGACCTTCCAGAAATCTTGTATGAAAATCTTCTTGAAGAAAAGAAAAAAAATAAAAAAAAAAACTCAAAAAGTCTTAAATATCTCTAAATTTCTTAAAGCTCTGAATTTTCTCTTCCTCTTTCCTCCCATCCTCTCCTCTTCCCTTCTCTAGTAGGGTATTTATAGGGTTTTGGGAGAGAGGTGTGATAGGGTTTGGAGTCTTAGGGTGATAAAGTTTTAGATGACTTAAACAACTACGATTACAGAATTCGAATAAGACTGGGATATGGGTGAAGTGTTTCAACCAATAGGAAGACAGGAAAAAATGGAAGGCACCAATAGGGAGTGAGGAAGAGGTGTGATAGGGTTTGGAGTATTAGGGTGATAAAGTTTAGATGACTTAAACAACTACGATTGTAGAATTCGAATAAGACTGGGATATGGGTGAGGTGTTTCAACCAATAGGAAGACAGGAAAAAATGGAAGGCACCAATAGGGAGTGAGGAAAAGAGTGGGGCCAAGGAGGAGAGAGATATTTTGTTATTTTAATTTTTAAAAAATAATTAAATGGCTCCCATTTAAAATTCCTAACTAGGCTTTCTTAGGCCCATGGAGCCCAATTAAACTTAATTAGATTCATTTAAGAACTACCCATATTAAATTTAAACAAAATAAAATTTTATTTAAATTTAATTAAATTAATTTCCTCAAAACTTTATTATTATTTTTATTTTTTTCAATATCATGCCACGAAATTAATAATTCAGCTCCATGCCTCCAATTACATCTTACAGTCATATAATTTTTCATCATCGGGTTTCCCACGGCCTCAATGCACATACTTATCATGAAATAAGGGTCTACAAGCCAGCAATTCGACTTTGCCTGAAAGAACCAGAATTCGTCATCTTTTCTTTAGGCAAGCCTATGCAACTCGGCAAAGACCTTAACTGTGGGCTCCAATCTCTTGGCTTGGCAGAGGCCTCTGAAGGCTACTAAAGTCCGCAAGGAGTTTGGATACACTTGAGCTACTAAGACATGGTAAAATTTTAGGACGGCCTTATAAAATCCATCCAAGGGAAAACGGAGCCCAGATTTCAGCTGCTCCTCGTACATTATAATAAGATCGCCTTCTTCAAAGAAATGATCAGCCCGAAGATCGCCATGGCATTTGATCAGTTCAAAAGAGTCGATCCACAGATCGTATTCTTGACATATGGTTTAGAGATCAGTTTCTCTAAGGACTGACGGTAGTTCATCAACTGGCAGGTTCTCCTTTCTCGAAGACATTCCTCGCTTCGGTTTAGTAGCCGGATCAGTAATCGGAATGATGGCTGTGCTGGATCGTCCACCTGGTCTAATCGCGTCGCCTTCTTTCGAGGTCCACGAAATATGGATGGAAGGCGAGCTCGTAGTTCTCTGACCCTCGGTACCACTCATTTTCACAAAATAAAAAGGAAAATTAATTGAGAAAATATCAAAACCCTTACCAGAGTGTGAATCAGTGCCTGAAAACTTTAGAAAGCGAGAGGAAATGTTGAAATCGCTAGGGGAAGGTCTGAAAATGACATAAGGAAACAAATGACTTACCTTTCCCCTATTTATATCCGTCTAAGCATTAAATGCTCACGAAGTCCCAAGTGACGCATCGGTTAGCAGGACCGGGCCTCCTCTTTGACACGTCACAAGAAGGTTCCAGAAACATAGCAAAAAAAAAATCGGATAAATGAGATCGGTCAACCAAGGTCATCGGATTGAACAAATTTCCAAACCCACAGATTGGTGAATGGCGATTCTTCTAGGGATCAGATCGAGTACACTTATCGGAGATTAGAAAAATAACCAATGCAAGTTAGATAGAGAGGAAAGATCAGGAATGAGAGAGATCGAAAAATGAGAGGGGACCCAATGCAAGAGATGGAGATCGGAATAATGACCCTAAAAGGGGATAGTCATAATGGGAAGATCGGAAAAGCAAGGAACGACCCGTAAGATCGGGGAACTCAGGGAGTTGAATAACTACCGATCATGGCTTTTAATTAGCTTCCCCTACCGTTAGATCCGAGTTAGTTAAAGTATTGTAGGCATGATAAGATCCTTACCACACATCTCATTTGCAAGGACACCCTCCTAGCTGCCAGACGCCAAAAAGGTTAAAGCAGCCCTGTACATCCCGATCTACACCAATGATTATAATTGTAAGGATGGATCTGGAGCCCTCAGATCAAAAGTAGAAGATAGATTCGATGCCTTTTATTCTCATCCTTTGGATCCATTTTGTAAGGCGAGACCCTTGACCGTTGGATTAAGGGGAGAAAGGACAGATATTCTAAACAGAATCCCGACCCTCCATTTTGATTCTCTTTAATTCTCAGACATCAGATTATGTCCTTCTGAATCCAAGCCTTCCGTCTCCCTCTGACAAGATCATGACCCTTCATTTTGGACACCCATTCCCTATAAATACCTGCATGCAACATTATAGAAAAAAAGGTGGTGATTATCGTGGAAAGACTCTAAACTTTGATTCAGTCTTGCTACTTGTCATTCGGAGCTTTTGAAGTGTTGAGAAACTTTAGAAACCAGTTTTCTGAAGTACCTCATCAAAGGGAGCTCTAAATCCTGAGATTTTCATTTTTAGTACTTGTGCATTACCCTGTGACACCATCTTCACTCTGCCTCATTCCCACCATCCCAGTATCTGTGCATTACCCTCCGAGCTCAACTTCGTTTCGATCTATTCCCATTACCTCGGGTAAGCTCAAGTCCTTCGGCCATCAGATTTCACCTCTCCAAGATTTGTGGACACCAGAATCAGCTCGCCTGTCTCAACTTTCCATAGGTAAGCGTCTAAACTGTCATTTTGTTGAATACCCTTGGTTCGTTTTCTCCAGTTTTCTTTTAAAGTATCTTTTATATCCAGTCACACTAAATCTCAGAATAGGTTATCTAGGCTCGTAGTTATTTCCTGTGCCTTCTTTTTATTCATTCATAAACTCCATTATCGTCACCTAGTTTTCATTTCTTTCGAGAGTAGATGTTCAGTCATCGACGACCCGTAAATACTCTAAAGAATATAGGCAGGAGTACTTTAACATGAGAGTTTTTTGTCTGAATAAATGAAAAATGATAAAGGAAGATAGGTGTAACAAAGGTTGAATAGGTTGGAAATAAAATTAGTTCAAACAAATAAATTATGAGATCGGGCCTTGGAACAAGCCTAGATGATAAGACAATAAATGGGGAATCAAGACAAGTTCGGATCCCGGGTGAGTGGCTAAAAAGAGATCGGATGTTGCAAATCAAGGAGTTCTGATAAAGCGATCATGCAGAAGATCGGCAAGGAGTTCAGTCTATCATCCGCCATCTAGTTATAAGGTCTCGTAGGCTAGGAAAAGCTTTACACAGGGGTTTCCTGTGTCTTCGGTACTTCATTCCCGTATAAAAGGGACCAAGAAAGACCCTTTACCTGAAACCCTAGTTTGAAGTTCTTATAAAACACCGTTCTTATTAATATATTAAGAGATCGAGAGAGAGTTCTTACCCGAACTCAGCCTAATTTTTAATGCAATATATTAAGAGATTGGGAGAGAGTCCTTACCTGAACTCAGCCTAATTTTTTTAACGCAACATATTAAGAGATCAGGAGAGAGTTCTTACCCGAACTCAGTCTAATTTTTAACACAATACATTAAGATATCGGGAGAGAGTTCTTACCCAAACTCAGCCTAATTTTTAATGCAATATATTAAGAGATCGGGAGAGAGTTCTTACCAGAACTCAGCCTAATTTTTTTAATGCAACACATTAAGAGATCGAGAGAGAGTTCTTACCCGAACTCAGCCTAATTTTTTTTAACGCAACATATTAAGAGCTCGAGGGAGAGTTCTTACCCGAACTCAACCTAATTTTTAATGCAATACATTAAGAGATCGGGGGAGAGTTCTTATCTGAACTCAGCTTAAATTTTCAACGCATCATATTAAGAGATCGGGGGAGAGTTCTTACCAGAACTCAGCCTAATTTTTTTAATGCAATATATTAAGAGATCGGGGGAAAGTTCCTACCCGAACTCAGTCTAATTCTTTTAACGCAACATATAGAGATCGGGGGAGAGTTCTTACTCGAATTCTTGGCCAAAATCTTAATAAAATATGTGAAGATCGGGGGAGAGTTCTTACCTGAAATCCGCTAAAATTTTAACAGAATACATATAGAGATCGAGGGAGAGTTCTTACCCAAATTCTCGACCAAAATCTTAATAAAATATGTAGAGATCGGGGGAGAGTTCTTACCCGAAATCCTCTAAAATTTTAACAGAATACATTAAGAGATTGGGAGAAAGTTCTTATCCAAATTCTCTTAGCTTAAATTCAAACTAAGATAAACTAAGAAATTAGGGGAGGTTTTTTACACGAAGCTCTCAAATTAAATGTTTAATATACCAAAGGATCGACGAGAGAGGTCTTCCCAAAGTATCCCGAATACTAGGTTGAGGCCCGATGGAGAGTTCTCCTTAAGGCACTCATATTTATAGGACAAAAATTTCCCCCTGAGGATATCACAACTTCAGTATTCAAATTAACCCCCAACAAAAATCCATTACACAACACCTATTCACTGAAGGGCCATCTCATGTACTCATATTCTTGGGAAACCCAAAATAGTGAAATATTAAATATTTCTTTTATCCGTATAAAGGATTAACATCATCATTCTACCCCCTAAATTATCAATTTATAAAGAGCATAACATTAAATCTGTTACCTGGGGTGCCTAACACCTTCTCCATCCGTATATGAATCCCGAACCTAGAATCTCTGTTTTCAAAGTGAATTTTAATTTTTACAAATAGTTTTCTTTAATTTCTCACAAAATTAAAGTGGTGACTCCTTACTTTTTCCACATCGGTGAGAATCGTCCAGCGACCACAAAAATCCTTGCGATAGCTTGGCGATTCCGCTGGGGACTTATCACCTTAACCCTGGTTTAGAGGTCCAAAAGTATATTTAATTTTATGCTCATGTAAATTAAAACCGTAATTAGGGGGGCTTAACTTACAAAATTCGAAAGTCTTAATATATTGATTATTGTTATTCTTTCTAACAATTTTGCTTATTTTGATTATCTTATTTATTACAGCAATCTTCATCTAAAACTCTCCCCATATAGGGAAAAGGTAAATATGTCCCTTCACACACTGATTACTTACATGATGTCCTCACACACTTTAGCCTTATACCCGGGCTTTCTTACCCTTTTAGGAAAGAAGAGAGAATCATGTAGCGGTACCCATGGGTTTTACCCCATTATTATCCGTGAAGGCTTCTGCTCAGATTAGAACTTGTTCCATCTACTGTGATACCCTTGGAATTCTCCCGTTAGTATCATGGTGGTGGAATGAGGCATTGCTGTATACAGTAGGGACAATTTGGGAACCTTTGAGCTTTTAGAACTCGAGCTAAACTATCACATTAGCTGAAAGCCATAGCCAACTACCTCGTAAGATAGAACTATCCAATTAGATAGTACTTACCTGGTATTAGGACTCTCCCTATTCATAGGACAAAAGGGACATAATTACTCTTACTCTACTCCCTCGTTTACTTTTAATTTTCTTATGTAATTTAAAGATAATCTTGAATTATGTTGATAAGATAATCTATACACCTTCCTACCTTGATAGGTGTAAAGATATCATCACCTTAATTCAAAATTATCTAAGTTTATTCTGTTGACCTACTTTTCATAGGTATTGTAAACTGGAGTCTGTAAAGGATAAACAGAAACTTTAAAATGGTATCCTCGAGTCAGTCAACTGAAGGAGTTTCAAGGAAGGAACAGAATGCTAGACAATGGTCCAAACTAATTCATTGTTCAAAGTCCCTACAGATTGATAACATAGGAGCAGACATTGGCCCATTACCTCCATTGTATCCAAGTAAGGTTGAGGTTAGAATGGCCAGTCTTGAGGATTTATTGAGCAGTTGGAAATCACTTCCCGATCATGTCAAAGTAAAGTTTGAGAAAAAGTATGGGAGGATTGCAACTTTGATACGGGTCAGAGTACAAGTTCCTACATTAAAAGCTATGCATTAAAAGGCTCAGGGAAGAAGTGATAGCAGAAAAAGCAGAATTTGAGGGACAGGAAATACAGTGGGAGAAAGAAAAGACCTCGCTTCAAAATGCAGTGAGAGAGGCAGGAGTCCAAAATGGCAAATTACAGAAAAACTGGAATATCAGGAAATACTTATGGAATAATATAAACAGGAAAGCAAAAAGAAGAAACTTGAATTGAAGGAGCAGGCATAACTTATTAATGACATTTTGAAAGAATGTGCTAAAGAAAGGAAAGAAAAGGAAGGCAAGCAACCCTTCATCAAGAGCTGAGAGAAAACGTTGACCACTTAGAAAGAATGATAGCACAAGGGAAATAAGAACTGCTGCCAGAATCTGAGTACGCCTTGAAGACATTCGATCCTGCCAGACAAGAAGAAAGACTCTATGAGTATCTCAAAAAATCTCATTGTATTTTAAAGAGTCTTCCTGAACCTAGGCAATAGCAAAGGATGCTATGTATGAACAAATTGTTAATGAATTGTTTGAACCATGTTTAGCAAAATACGAATGAATAGAGTAACTCCCGTGGGAACTATCCTCGTTAAGGTTATATGAAAAGACGAATGAGTCATATGGACAAGTATCATAGACATGCCTACGATCCCGTCATTCACTGTTGGACTATCGAGTGATGTGATGATTAAGTTGACACAATTCGCCTTTTGTAGACTCCATTTCGGTGGTCATTTGCCACCGTATCCTTTGTCTAGTTAGGATCTTTAACTCTAACAGAATTTAAACTAACAAAAACTTTCCACAGGAAATCAATATTGCTCCAAACAAAGCAAACTCGATCGAGCAGGCAATTCAACCAAAAAGAGTGTACTTAACAAGGTCCCGAGCAAAGAAGATAATGGAAGACCAGGAACAAGTGCAGAACGTACAAGGACAAGTTTTGGAATAGAGAGACCAAGTCTCAGAGTTGATGAAACTGATGAAGGAGATGTCCCATAGTAGAGAAACCATTCAACCTACACCAGAACCAAATTGACCAGTACCTCCCCCACTCACAATGACGGTGGATTCCCATCAAGCTTCAACCTCTTTCACCTTCCAGCCTCTTATTCCTGATTCGACAATCACTGTCAGTCCAACATTCCCAAATAATGACTTACTCATTTCTTATCATCCGGACATCTCAAACGCCAAATTTCACCCTTCCATACCAATCCCTTCAGTTTACCCTGCAACTAATTTCCTAACCAGAAGCATGGATTATGTAGTAGGGGGTGAAAATAAAGAAAAAGAAAATGAGAAGTTGTCTGCTCTAGAGGAAAGACTAAGAGCTATAGAAGGTCTGAATATATATGGCTCAGTTGATGTATCTTCACAGAGATTGGTACCGGATGTTGTGGTATCACCTAAGTTTAAAGTTTCGGACTTTGACAAGTATACCGGAAATTCAGACCCCTGCATCCATTTGGCCACTTACATAGCCAAAATGTCTGCCCTCACAGAAGATGACAGACTTCTAGTCCATTTCTTTCATGAAAGCCTCTCTGGGGCAGCCTTGCGATGGTGCATACAGCTGGATGGGAGTAAACTATGCTTCTGGAAAGATTTGGCTGATGCTTTCATCAAGCAGTATAAATTCAATTGCGAAATCGCCCCAACACGAAGAGACCTTCTAAACCTGGTGCAGAAGGAAAAGGAGAGCTTTAAGGAAGATGCACAGAGATAAAGAGAGAAGGCAACTGAGGTATATCCTCCAATTACTGACAATGAGCTTTGCTCTCTATTCATCGAAACCCTGAAGATCCTGTATTTCAATTTATTGAACGAAAATACGTCCAATAGCTTTTCCAACATTATCCAGGCCGGCGAAAGAATTGAAGCTAACCTCAGGTTAGGAAGGTTGCAGGAGTTAACCAGAGAAAACTCTGCAAAGAAAACTGCTAGTTTCAAGAAAAAGAAGGAAGGTGATGTACACTCTATCACCAGACAAGCTCAACCACCACTCCCTCAAAATAACTTTCGACCATACCCTCTAATTCAAGGCCCAATAATAGCAAATGTTCTGCCCCCTTTTTCAAATTATCCTCACCCTCGCCCACAATATCCACCTCAAGCTGCTTACCACACCAAACTGCCTACTTAACCTATTTAGGTGAGACCATTTACTCCTCAAATCAACCCAAGACCACTAAGGAATCCTGATCCACGTCTCCCCCTTCCACTCAGTGAAATCTACTGATAACTACTGATAGTACCCATTCCCCTTGACCCGGTTTAGCCACCATATCCTAAGTGGTATGATGCTAATGCCCGATGCGAATATCATGGTGGGGCAATGGGGCATTCAACCGATAATTGTGGAGCTCTTCAGGAAAGGGTACAAGCTTTGATTAGGAATGGATGGCTAAAAATTGAGGGAAATGGCTCTCTTCCCAACGTCACTTCAAACCCATTACCCAATCATGGTGCAGGCAATGGCGTGAATGTGATAGAACCTAAGGATGAAAGATCAATTTTGGAGGTAGATCAGCTGATTTAGCATTTCAAGGAGATTTTTGCAACTGCGGTAAGAGAGGGATATCTATGCCCTCAGGGATCCGGATCGGGAAGTGATAAGCATAATTCAGGATGCCCTTACTATAGAGGAGCGGCCGATCATGAGTTGCACAACTGTGATGAATTTAGGCAGGAAGTTCAGAGAATGCTATCACTCAAAACTTTGAGATGTCAGCGGAGGTCAAGGATAGAGGGTGAAGTGAACACAGCCAGGTTCGGCCGAGATGCCTCTAACCTTAATCCAAGAATAATCTTTTCTGCTCCCAACACACCAACACCACCAGTACCACCAATAACGATTATCCGAACTCCACCTCAACTCTCAGTCACTAATACCCATGCAGTACCTTGGAACTACAACCTCCAAATATTCACTCAGAGCACATCCAGCAGCACTTCAATTCCTACCCTCAACCATACTCACACTGAACCCATCACCTCTCCTAAGCCATGCTTCGCCCCACACGAGCATTTCAAGATGACCTATACAGGACCCTCCAACAATACTACTCCCCAACCAAACACAAAACCTGTCACAACCAGTGACTCGCTCCCATAAGATCAGGAAGTAGAATTCATAACCAGGAGTGGGAGATGTTACGGAAATGTTGAAGCAGAAAATAAGAAGGGGAAAGTAAAAATGGGAGAGCCACAAGAAAATATGGAGGAAGGGGCTGTAAGGGTTGAGAAAGAGGAACCTACTGAAAAGAAAGAAGAAGAAGAATTGCTGCTATAGATCATGAAATAAAGTGAATATGACGTCATTGAGCAATTAAGAAAGACGCCCTCTCGAATTTCCTTGCTGTCATTGATTTTAAGCTCAGAAGTGCATCGTCATGCCTTGTAAAAAGTTCTGGACCAGGCCTTCGTGACTCCCGATATCACACTGGGGCAATTTGAGAAAATAGTTGAGCAAATTTAGGAGTCCAATTTTGTCACTTTCTCAGAAGATGAAGTAGACCCGGCTGGCTTGAAGCATACCAAAGCTCTGCATGTGACAGTCATGTGTAAGGGGTGCATAGTCACTAAAGTCTTGATTGATAATGGATTTAACCTCAATATCTTGCCTAATGCCACCTTGGCAAAACTACATGTTGATCCATCAATCGTACGCCAAAGTGCCATGGTAGTAAGAGCCTTTGACGGTACAAAGAGAGAGGTACTAGAGGACATCGATTTGCCACTTCAAATCGGGGTATGCACTTTTAACGTCATGTTCCAAGTAATGGATATTGAGCTAGCATACATCATGTTGTTGGGAAGACCCTGGATCCATTCGGCAAATGCGGTACCTTTAACTTTGCATCAGAGGATCAATTACATCATGAGTGGCAAAATCATCAAAGTAAGAGGGGAGGAAGCCATGTTAGTCACTAAGCCTCAATCAGTTTCTTATGTAGAAACAATCGAAAGATCCTAGGAAAGTTCTTTCCAAGCGCTAGAGTTACAAGGAACTACTCCAAAGGATGAAGGGGCTGCGGCAATGGTTGCAAAGGTGATGTTGAGGAGTGGCTATGAAAAGGCAAGGGATTGGGTGCCGCATTATAGGGGATTATCGAACCTGTACCAGCTTTTCAGAAGATCGGTCGCTTCGGCTTAGGATATGAGGAAGATGCTTTAGTGGATGGAAGATTTTGAATGAGGAATATGGTCAGGGATCAAAGATTTGACAGGACAGTCAGGAAAGTAAAAGTTGTCTAGAAAATCACAAATATTTTCACCAAACTAATCATTGAGAATCCAAAAAAAAAGTGAAGAGTCTCCTTTAGAACCATCCATCGATGTCATACAGCTAGACTCCATGTCCGAGGCACTGATTTCACCAATCGCTGAAGGGCAAGAGCTTGATAATTGGGAAATAGAAGATATCCCTGTGCTTAATCTCGAGTAAAGTATATTTTGTTAACAACACTAGATCATTCTGTCCATGGTGACAAGTGTAATACTGTAAATGGACCCTTTTTTTTATGATAGAAGTATTAATGAATTAATAGCGCATTTTCTATCCAATTCTCTTTTCCTTTAGACATTAAAATCCTTTTTTTAATATATACTCCACTTTTATTTCTTCAGGACCATTGACCAATCCAGACCTAATAATTCAATTGACTCTGAAGTTCCTTATGTTAACTTTGAAACGCCCATAACTGTCATTGGTGCGAGTGATTCAGAAGAAGAGTCTGTAGAAGAACAGGGTGAAAGAGATGAACTTCCCTGGTGCCTTGTGGGGATGAAATGCACACCATAAATCTAGGGACTGAGGAAATGAAGAGGGAACTTAAGGTCATGAATAATGGAGAATTAGAAAGTATGGTCAGTTTGCTCAAAAAATTCATTGATGTATTCTCATGGAGCCATGATGACATGCCAGGATTGGATCCTTAGATAGTAACGCATAAGATCCCTCTGATTCCTGGGACGATTCCAGTGAAACACAAGTTGAGAATAATGAACCCCGACACGCTACTCAAAGTTAGGGATGAAGTCAAAAAGCAGTATGATGCTGGATTCCTCGAAGTGGTCAAATACCCCCAGTGGATAGCTAATGTTATCCCTGTAATGAAAAAGGATGAAAGAGTAAGGGTATGTGTTGATTACAAGGATCTCAATAAGGCAAGCTTGAAGGATGATTTTCCTCTCCCACACATAGATATGCTGGTAGACAATGCTGCAGGGGCTGGGAAGATGTTCATGTGTTGACAGGGCATCAAGGTATAACCAAATCCCCATGGATGAGGGGGATAAATACAAAACTGCTTTTAGCACCCAGTGGGGGGTATTTTGCTATCGGGTGATGCTCTTTGGATTAAAGAACGCCGGAGCTATCTACCAACGCGCTATGGTCACATTATTCCATGACATGATGCACAAGGAAGTAGAAGTAAATGTGGATGATATGATCATCAAATCCAGAGAGGCAGAAAGTCATGTACAGGTGTTGAGAAAAGGTGTTCGAAAGGCTCAGGAAGTATCAACTAAAGCTGAACCCGGCTAAAAGTGTGTTTGGGGCTAGGTCTGGTAAGCTATTGGGATTCATAGTAAGCGAGAAGGGAATAGAAGTGGATCTAGACAAAGTTCAAGCCATTCAAGAAATGCCATCCCCAAAGATAGAAAGGGAGGTGCGTAGTTTACTAGGAAAACTGAACTATATTTCGAGATTCATCTCCAATCTCACTGCTAAAGCTGAGCCCATTTTTAAACTACTCAAGAAGAACAACACCGCCTAGTGGGATCAAGTTTGTCAAGACGCTTTTGAAAAGATTAAACTGTACCTATCAAATCCGTCAATATTGGTTCCTCCAGTGACGGGAAGGCTATTGATTTTGTACATGGCAGTTCAACAGAGCTCGATGGGTTGTGTTATGGGACAGCAAGGTGACACGGGGAGAAAGGAAAGAGCCATTTACTATCTAAGCAAAAAATTCAACAAATGTGAATTGAGATACTCATTCTTAGAGAAAACTTGTTGCGCATTGGCATGGACAGCAAATCGACTCAAGCACTACATGTTGAATCTTAAAAAGTGGCTCATCTCCAGAATGGACCCAATCAAGTATGTATTTGAAAGCCCGTTCGTGCCAGGGAGGATAGCAAAATGGCAGGTCATACTTTCTCAATATGACATTGTCTACATGACCAGAAAGGCAGTGAAAGGAAGCGTGATTATTGATCTCCTAGTAGAAAACCCGATCTAGGATTATGAAGCCCTAAATTTCAAATTCCCCGATGAGTATGTTAATAAAGTTAGCAGCGATGACAAAGAACCAAATGACGTATGGGAAATGTATTTCGACGGAGCGATCAATTTGTCCGGTAATGGGATTGGAGCAGTTTTTATATCCCTAATTGGAAAACACTTCCCAATAGCTATCAAGCTAAGGTTTGACTACACCAACAACGTTGCAGAGTATGAAGCCTGTGTGATGGGTTTCTGTGCTACCATCAAAATGAAGATCAAGAAATTAGAGGTGTACGGAGATTCGACCTTAATCATTTACTAAGTCAAAGGGGAATGGCAAACTAAAGACCCGAAACTGATCCCGTATCAAAAGTATCTCCTATAATTGATCAAAAAATTCGAAGAGATTTCCTTCACTCACTTCAACCATGACAAGAACTAATTCGTCGATGCCTTAGCCACTCTAGCTGTCATGACTCAGATGGAAGAGGGACAAATAACACTGATCTTACAAATCAAAGCAAGGAGTGAGTCGGAGTACTACTTCATAATCGAAGAAGAAACAGATGGCAAACCCTAGTATCATGACATCCAGGTCTATATCAAAACCAGGAAATACCCTCCCAGGGTAAGAAGAGATGAAAGAAGAATGATAAGGAGATTAACACTAGGATACTTTCCCAGTGGTGAAATTTTGTACAAAAGGAGCTTCAATGGCGAATTGTTGAGGTGCGTGGATGCAAAAGAAGCAAGGAGGATCCTTTTTGAAACTCATGAGGGGAATTGCGCTACTCACACCAATGGGCATATGATGGCCAAGCAAATCATAAGACAGGGATACTTCTGGACTACTTTGGAAAAAGACTGTATTGAGCACTTTCGAAAGTGTCATAAATGTCAAATTTATGCTGATCCAATAAATGTCCCTCCTCATCAGCTTTTTAATCTTGTCTCACCTTGGCCTTTTGCAATGTGGGGCATCGACGTAATCGGTCCTATTAAGCCCAAAGCATCCAATGGGCATAGGTTCATCTTGGTGGCTATTGACTACTTTTCCAAATAAGTTGAGGCAACGTCATATGCTCATATCACGCAAAATACATTCCTCAAATTTTTCAAGAATAATGTTATCTGCCTATATGATCTTCCTAGCAAAATTTTCATCGACAATGCTAAGAATTTAAGTGGACTAAAGATCCAAAATTTATGTGACCAGTACAAAATCTAGCATTTCAATTCATCACCATACCATCCCCAAATGAACGGAGCGGTGGAAGCCACTAAAAAAAATCTCAATAGAATAATCATGAAAATGACCGTCACTTATAAAGATTGGCATGACATGCTTCCCTTCGCCCTTCATGCTTATCGAACCTCCATAAGGACATCGACTGGGGCAACTCCATATTTATTGGTCTACTGAATGGAAGTCGTTTACCTATAGAGATGGAAATTCCCTTTCTGATAATTCTAAAATAGTCAGGAATTGATGAGCCATAATGGATTCAATCGAGGTTAGATCAACTGAATCTAATAAACGAGAAAAGATTAGCAGCAACATGTCATGGGCAATTATACCAAAGGAGAATGGCTAAAGCATTTAATAAAGATGTTCGCCCGCGCGAATTCTAATTGAGAGATCTGGTTTTGAAAAAGATCCTCCCAAATCAAAATGATCCTCGGGGCAAATGGTCACTAACTTACGAGGGACCCTATGTGGTTAAAAGACATTTTCTGGCGGCGCACTGATCATGACTCATATGGACGGTGAAGAATTCCCAAGAACCGTGAATGCAGATGCTGTAAAATGATATTATGCCTGAGTAAAAAAAAAAATGTAGGAGTAAAAACCTGAAAGGGCGCTCCTAGCAAAATGTGTGAAAGATGGCGAAAATCCGCAAGGGCGCTTTCTGAAAAATGAGTAAAGAGGTGAAAACCTGAAAAGGCATCCTAAAAAAAAAAAGGATCATCCTCTAGGGGTGAAAACCCAAAAGGGCACTCCTAGGACTAGAAAACGAAGAAATAAGGAAAGGGGCCCAAGACCAGAAGAGGTAATAAGTCATCACGGCACGAAGGTTCATCCAAAGATTACTTGAAATAGTGGCAGTTAAGGGAGTTCAAAGTTAGCTACGAGGAATTTGCGAGATCTATTCTTGTACCATTTTCCTTTGAAATTGTACCTTTGTTTTTAAGCCATAATAAAATTGTTCCTTCACTCTAATTTTTTTTTTCTTATATACTTTGATTTATGCACTATTAATTCGTTAAAACTTTATTATAAGATTATGATTTAAATATTGATAACCTCATATACTTTGTTATGAGATTTGCAAGGGATAAACGATGGCCGGGCGATTGGTTAAAAAAAAAATGTAATAGTGAAAACTCGAAGGGGCGCTCCTAACAAAATATGTGAAAGAGGGTGAAAACCCACAAGGGTGCTTTCTGCAAAATGAGCAAGCAGCGAAAACTAAAAAGGACATCCTGAAAAAGTGAGTAAAAGGAGGAAATTGTAAGCCAAGCCTTGGGACTCGTTCAGACCCTCTCCATTAATCATCTATCTTCGGGACCTTATTAAGTATACTTTGATTGGAGGAACATCTTGTTTCAGGTTTGCTTTGTGATCATTAAAGGTATAAATACAACATTTCATATCCTCAACCTCTTAGTTGATTTTAATTTCCTGTTATCAACCTCTGGATTCAAGATCCAAGTTAATTTTAATTTTTAGCATTTTAATTTTCTGCTATCAACCTCTGGATTCAATATCCAAGTTGATTTTAATTTTTAGCATTTTAATTTTCTGCTATCAACCTCTGGATTTAAGATCCAAGTTGATTTTAATTTTCAGTATTTTAAATTTATGTCATCAACCTCTGGATTCAAGATCCAAGTTGATTTTAATTTTCAGTATTTTAAATTCCTGTCATCAACCTCTGGATTCAAGATCCAAGTTGATTTTAATTTTCAGCATTTTAAATTCTGCTCATCAACCTCTGAATTTAAGATCCAAGTTGATTTTAATTTTCAGCATTTTAAATTCCTGTCATCAACCTCTGGATTCAAGATCCAAGTTGATTTTAATTTTCAGCATTTTAATTTCCTACTATCAACCTCTGGATTCAAGATCCAAGTTGATTTTAAATTTCAGCATTTAATTTCCTGTTATCAACCTCTGGGTTCAAGATCCAAGTTGATTTTAATTTTCAGCATTTTAAATTCCTATCATCAATCTCTGGATTCAAGATCCAAGTTGATTTTAATTTTCAATATTTTAATTTTTTGTCATCAACCTCTGGATTCAAGATCCAAGTTGATTTTAGATTTCTGTATTTAATTTCCTATTATCAACCTCTGGATTCAAGATCCAAGTTGATTTTAATTTTCAGCATTTTAATTCCTGTTATCAACCTCTGGGTTTAAGATCCAAGTTGATTTTAATTTTCAGCATTTTAATTTCCTGTCATCAACCTTTGGATTCAAAATCCAAGTTGATTTTAATTTTCAGCATTTTAAATTCCTGTCATCAACCTCTAGATTCAAGATCCAAGTTGATTTTAACTTTCAGCATTTTAAATTCTTGTCATCAACCTCTGGATTCAAGATTTAAGTTGATTTTAATTTTCAGCATTTTAAATTCCTATCATCAACTTCTCAATTCGAGATCCAAGTTGATTTTAATTTTCAGCATTTTAAATTCCTGTCATCAATCTCTAGATTTGAGATCCAAGTTGATCTTAACTTTCAGCATTTAAATTCCTATCATCAATCTCTGGATTCAAGATCCAAGTTAATTTTAACTTTTAGCATTTAAATTCCTATCATCAACTTTTGGATTCAAGATCCAAGTTGATTTTAACTTTCAGTATTTAAATTCCTGTCATCAACCTCTAGATTCAAGATCCAAGTTGATTTTAACTTACAGCATTTAAATTCCTATCATCAATCTCTGGATTCAAGATCCAAGTTGATTTTAATTTTTAGAATTTTAAATTTCTGTCATCAACCTCTGGGTTCAAGATCTAAGTTGATTTTAATTTTCATCATTTTAAATTCCTTTCATCAACCTCTGGATTCAAGATCAAAGTTGATTTTAATTTTCAGCATTTAATTTCCTATCATCAACCTCTGGGTTCAAGATCCAAGTTGATTTTAATTTTTAGCATTTAATTTCTCGTCATCAACCTCTGGGTTCAAGATCCAAGTTAATTTTAATTTTCAGAATTTAATTTCTTTTTGATATTTGGTTCTAATATCCCAACTGTCCAAAATATGGTTCTGAATCTTTACATGATTCCTATACAAGAGAATTTCATTCTCTTTAATAGGAATTATGTAAAGAGGGGCAGCTGTAGACATTCATTCTCTTTAATAGGAATTATGTAAAGAGGGGCAGCTGTAGACACCATATTTTGGCCGACCTTTGAAGGCGAGGATTTTTTAAAATTGAAACTTTATTATCTGTTCTCAACAAATGTCCCAATCATAGGTAGCTTTTCCAAACTTACTGATCGCTCGTCCCCGGAACAAATCGATCTCACGCTTAAGTTAGATTACTTTCCGATCTCTTGGTCTTTATCAGATGAGTTCGAGTCAATATTGGGTCTCTGAACCATCCAATCTTGCCTGCTATTGTTCTCCAATCTCTCTATGTATAAATATTGCAGAATTTCATTTGACTAATGTTGTGATCGGACTTCTCGCTCGAATTGCCCAGATATTCCTCAAAATAAAGTTAAGGTTTTTATCCGGTCTAATAATGGTTCCGACCTTAAAAGTTTAAGTCAGTGTCAAATCCTTGCAATTCTAATATTCTAAAGTTCCATTCGATATTTGGTCATGGCTTCGTCTGATCTCATGTTCGCGTGTAACGTTTTTTCGATCTCTCGGAGTATTTTGATATCTTTTGATTAATAGTCACTCTCAGGTTTAATGTTCAACTATATTCAATCAATTAAGTACTCAGACAGTTTGGTTTGGATGCTTTTCGATCTCATCAAGAAATTGAATATAAAAGACTTTAATTCATTTCAAAAATAAAATCTATACAAGTCAATCAGCAAGGGGGGTCTTCTTTGCCCTGTGCCCCAGTTACATTCCTCTCTCCCTCCTCACCCTCGTGCTCCTCATCGCTGTTCTCTTCGGCCTCTGGGATGAGCTTATCCATCCAGGAGAAGTCCTCCTCATGATAACGCTTCTTTAGTTCGGGCAGGAGGTCGTTATGGGCGTTCACATATGCCCCAACCTCTTTTGTAGTGCTCTCCTCCTCCTTTGCTTGGAGCTCCTCCTCCTTCACCCGAAGTTCCTCAGAAAAATAAGCGAGATAAGCAAATCGACCAGCCCAGGAGACTTCAAGTTCCCACTCCACTTCAGCTATCCTCTCTTCGCAATACTTCATCCGATCTTCCAGTTTGACGATGTAATCATTGGCAGTGGAGAGCTAAGCCTTTGCAGCTGATGCATCCTAGACCGCCTTAAGAATCTCCTTCCTTAAGACGTGGGCTTTTTCTCTGATCATATTTTGGTTTGCAATAGCCTCCAAGCCCAAACTCATTGTTTAAGTTAGAATATCATCAATACTCTCCTCAGCCAACTGATTTCAATCTTCTTGGAAACAGATGGAAGCGCCCATAACCTTGGCTGAACCAGGATAAGGAGTTGAGCTCCTCGAGAGAGCATTCTAGCAGTAGGGCCAGAAGACTCCCCTTCTACATTGAAAGAGATTAGAGGATGCGGACATTCAATCTGCTGAGGTGGAGAAACGATGACCTCTACTTCCGAGACTGGCTGCTCCTGAAGTCGAGGAGGGGAGATCGGTACTTCTAAGTATCGTCGAGGTGTCTGAGCAGCAGTGGTAGTAGCTTTTTTCATTGCTTGTACCTTTCGGGAGACCTCACTCTTTCGCTTGCAGCTCTCTTTGGAAGCGTCACCACCCGCCATACCTACACAAAGAAAAAGTCAGTGAGTTTGCCATGATTGAGAGACTAGAGATCTGGATTGTACTGGTTGCAGGACTGAGGTCAGAGAGCTGAAGCTCGAAATCTTCGTCGGAGATCAGCTGCATCATCCACCATTTCAGTTTGGCCATGACCTCATCTAAGCATGAATATTTATGGGTGACCGCCTGAGTTTCTAATTCTTTCACCATGGCGTCTTTGTCTTTATTTAAAGTAAGCTTCTTCGAGACTTGGGGGACCAAATAATTCCAATTACGTCGGATTCCCTCAAAGCCGTTTCGATCCTTGCTCCTAAGGATGAAAAATCGATCTTTCCAGTTCTTCAGCGAAGAAGGGAGATTGGTGAAAAGCCCGCAGTTTGGCTTTGCTTGAAAGAACCAGAATTCATCATCCTTTCTTCTGGCAAGCCTATGCAGCTCAGCAAAGACCTTAATCGTGGGCTCCAATCTCTTGGCTCGACAGAGGCCTCTGAAGGCTACTAAAGTTCGCCAGGAGTTCGGATGCACTTGAGCTACCGAGATATGGTGGAATTTTAGGATGGCCTTGTAAAATCCATCTAAGGGAAAACGAAGCCCGGACTTCAGCTACTCCTCGTACACTATGATAAGATCGCCTTCTTCAAAGAAGTGATCGGCCCGAAGATTTCCATGGCATCTTATCAGTTCAAAAGAATCGATCCGCAGATTGTCTTCTTGACTTATGGATTGGTGATCAATTTCTCTAAGGACTTATGGTAGTCCATCAATTGGCAGGTTTTCCTTTCTCGAAGACATTCCTCGCTTCGGTCTGGTAGTCGAACCAGTAACCGGAGTGATGGCTATGCTGGATCGTCCACCTAGTCTAATTGCATCGCCTTCTTACGAGGTCCACGAAATATGGACGGAAGGCCCCAGCTCTTTGACCCTTAGTACCACTCATTTTCACAAAATAAAAAGGAAAATTAATCGAGAAAAGATCAAAACCCTTACTGAAGTGTGAATCGATGCCTGAAAACTTTAGAAAGCAAGAGAAAGTGTTGAAATTGCTAGGGGAAGGTCTAAAAATGACATAAGGAAACAAATGACTCACATTTCCCCTATTTATACCGGTCTGAGCATTAAATGCTCACGAAGTTCCAAGTGACGCATCGGTTAGCAGGACCGGGCCGCCTCTTTGACACATCGCAAGAAGGTTCTAGAAACATAGTAAAAAAATTGGATAAATGAGATCGGTCTACCAAGGTCATCGAATTAAACAAATTTTCAAATCCACGGATCGGCAAATGGCGATTCGTCTAGGGATCAAATTGAGTACACTTATCAGAGATCTGAAAAATAACCAATGCAAGTTAGATAGAGAGGAAAGATCAGGAATGAGAGAGATCAAAAAATGAGAGGAGACCCGATACAAGAGATGGAGATCGGAATAATGACCCTAAAAGGGGATGGTCATAATGGGAAGATTGGAAAAGCAAGGAATAACTCGTAAGATCGAGGAACTCAGGGAGTTAAATAACTACCGATCATGGCTTTTAATTAGCTTCCCCCATCGTTAGATCTGAGTTAGTTAAAGCATTGCAGGCATGATCAGATCCTCACCACATATCTCATTCACAAGAACACCCTCTTAGCCACCAGAAGCTAAAACGGTTAAAGTAGCCCTGTACATCCCGATCTACACCGTTGATTATAATTGTAAGGATAGATCTGGAGCCCTCAAATCAAAAGCAAATGACAAATTCGGCCCCTTTTATTCCCATCTTTTGGATCCATTTTGTAAGGCGAGACCCTCGACTATTGGATTATGGGGAGAAAGGATAGATATTCTAAATGGAATCCCGACCCTCCATTTTGATTCTTTTTAATTCTCAGACATCAGATTATGTCCTTCTGAATCTAAGCCTTCCATCTCCACCATTTTGGACACCCATTTCCCTATAAATACCTGCATGCAACACTGTAGAAAAAAGGTGGTGATTATCGTGGAAAGACTCTGAACTTTGATTCAGTCTTGCTACTTGTCATTTGGAGCTTTTGAAGTATTGAGAAACTTTAGAAACCAGTTTTCTGAAGTACCTTATCAAAAGGAGCTCTAAATCCTGAGATTTTCATTTTCTGTACTTATGCATTACCCTATGAAACCATCTTCACTCCGCCTCATTCCCACCGTCCTAGTATCTGTGCATTACCCTCCGAGCTCAACTTCGTTCCTATCTATTCCCATTACATTAGGTAAGCTCAAGTCCTTTGGCCGTCAGCTTTCACCTCTCCAAGATTTGTGGACACCGGAGTCAGCTCGCCTGTCTCCTCAACTTTCCACAGGTAAGCGTCTAAACTGTCATTTTGTTGAATACCCTTGGTTCGTTTTCTCCAGTTTTCTTTTAAAGTTTCTTTTATATTCAGTCACACTAAATCTTAGAATAGGTTATCTAAGCTTGTAGTTATTTCCTGCGCCTTCTTTTTATTCATTCATAAACTCCATTATCGTCACCTAGTTTTCATTCCTTTCGAGAGTAGATGTTCGAGTTATCAGCGACTTGTAAATACTCTAAAGAATATAGGCAGGAGTACTTTAACATGAGAGCTTTTGGTCTGAACAAATGAAAAATGATAAAGGAAGATAGGTGTAGCAAAGGTCGAATAGGTTGGAAATAAGATTAGGTCAAACAAATAAATTATGAGATCGGGCCTTGGAACAAGCCTAGACGATAAGACAATAAATCAGGAATCAAGACAAGTTCGGATCCCGGGTGAGCGGCTAAAAAGAGATTAGATGTCGCAAATCAAAGAGTTCTGATAAAGCGATCATGCAAAAGATCGGCAAGGAGTTCGGCCTATCATCCGCCATTTAGTTATAAGGTCCCGTAGGCTAGGAAAAGCTTTACACAGCGGTTTCCTGTGTCTTCGATACTTTATTCCCGTATAAAAGGGACCAAGAAAGACCCTTTACCTGAATTCCTAGTTTGAAGTTCTTATAAAACACCGTTCTTATTAATATACTAAGAGATTGAGAGAGAGTTCTTACCCGAACTCAGCCTACTTTTTAGTGCAATATATTAAGAGATCGAGAGAGAGTTCTTACTCGAACTTAGTCTAATTTTTTAATGCAACATATTAAGAGATCAGGGGAGAGTTCTTACCCGAACTCAGCCTAATTTTTAATGCAATACATTAAGATATCGGGAGAGAGTTCTTACCCGAATTCAGCCTAATTTTTAACGCAATATATTAAGAGATCGGGAGGGAGTTCTTACACGAACTCAGCCTAATTTTTTTAACGCAACACATTAAGAGATTGGGAGAGAGTTCTTACCCGAACTCAGCCTAATTTTTTCTAACGCAACATATTAAGAGATTGGGGGAGAGTTCTTATCCGAACTCAGCCTAATTTTTAATGCAATACATTAAGAGATCGGGGGAGATTTCTTACCCGAACTCAGCCTAAATTTTCAATGCAACATATTAAGAGATCGTGGGAGAGTTCTTACCCGAACTCAGCCAAATTTTTTTAACGCAATATATTAAGAGATCGAGGGAGAGTTCTTACCCAAACTCAGTCTAATTCTTTTAACGCAACATATAGAGATCGGGGGAGAGTTCTTACCCGAATTCTTAGCCAAAATCTTAATAAAATATGTGGAGAGAGTTCTTACCTGAATTCTTAGCCAAAATCTTAATAAAATATATGGAGATCGGGGGAGAGTTCTTACCCGAAATCTGCTAAAATTTTAACATAATACATATAGAGATCGGGGGAGAGTTCTTATCCAAATTCTCGGCCAAAATCTTAATAAAATATGTGGAGATCAAGGGAGAGTTCTTACCCTCAACTTCGTCTGATGTCCATGAGATGTGAACGGAGGAAGGACTAGCAGCTCTCTGACCATCGGTACCTCTCATTTTCAGAAAACAAAAAGGAAAATTAACTGAGAAAAGATCAAAATCCTTACCGAAGAGTAAATCGGTGCCTGAAAACTTTAGAAAGTGAGAGAAAGTGTTGAAATCACTACAGGAAGGTCTAAAAATGACACGAGGAAACAAATGACTCACCTTTTCCCTATTTATACCCATTTGAGCATTAAATACTCACGAAGTCCCAAGTGACGTATCCGTTAGCGAAACCGTGCGGCCTTCTTGACACGTCGCAAGAAGGTTTCAGAAACATAGTAAAAAAATTAGATAAATGAGATCGGCCAACTAAGGTCATCGGATTGAATAAATTTTCAAACCCACGGATCGGCGAATGGCGATCCGTCTAGGAAACAGATTGGGTACACTTATCAGAGATCAAAAAAATAACCAATGCAATAATTAAACAAAAACATTTAAATAAAAATTTCATTTCAAAAGATCAGATTACATCATTTGGGCTATCTCAAAAAATCTGATTGCATCATTTGGGCGATCTTAAAAGATTTGATTACATTATTTGAGCGATTTCAAAAGATCTGATTACATTATTTGGGCGATCTCTCAAAATCAGCACTATGTTCTACCTAGCTTAAGACTACTCCGAAGCCCAGAATGCTGGCTTATGTCAAAGCCTAGTCTTGTGGCTGAATCAAAAGATGTGTTTGATTAGAAAGCCAACCACAAATATCAGATAGATGTGCAGCTCAGATAGGGTAACTATGACTCTCATGATATTGAGTGGAGTCATCGCCGATATCATTGACCAGAACCGAGCTGCAGTCGAGACGCCCAATATGGTTGGAAGCCAAATGAACTTCAAGAGGCGGTCACCGATATTAAGATTGAAATTAATAGTCCTTTTGTCCAAGATCGGTCTACCGATTATACCGATAGACCAATTCGAGATCGACATGGCCATCACTTTTGATCTTGATAGGTAAATTAGTCCGGTTCCCTCACTGTCATTATATGACATTCTCATAGCTCTCCGATCGCCGACGTCATAGATTTTCAGGCAAGGGGCAAAGGAAACAGTCAGAAAAAGATCAAAATGGCCATCATAATTAGGATTATCACTGAAAAAGCTAGAATTGGGGAAGTGGTACATTGAAAATAAACTGAAAGAGGAAAAGTGAAGTGTGAAGGTGATTTTCTATTGTTGCATATATATAGAGCCCCGGCATTTATTGCATACAGAACCCGAAGCAAACGCATCTGTAATTGAAGAATTTATTGCTTTGACCAATTCAAGTTAGATAAAGGGGAAAGATCAAGAGTGAGAGAGATCGAGAAATAGGAGGGGACCCGAGGCAAGAGATAGAGATCGGAATAATGACCCTAAAAGGGGATGGTCATAATGGGAATATCGAAAGAAACAGGAGACGACCTATAGAGATCGGAGAGCACAGAGGGGTTAAATAACTACTGATCATGGCCTTCAATTAGCTTCCCCCACCGTTAGATCCAAGTTAGTTAAAGCATTGTAGGCATGATCAGATCCTCACCACACATCTCATTCGCAAGGACACCTTCCTAGCTGCCAAATGCCAAAGCAGTTAAAGCAGCCCTGTACTTCCCAATCTACACCGTTGATTACAATTGTAAGGATGGATCTGGAGCCCTTGGATCAAAAGCAGATGACAGATTCGATGCCTTTTATTCCTAGCCCTTGGATGCATTTCATAAGGCGAAACCCTTGACCGTTGGATTAAGAGGAGAAAGGACAGATATTCTGAATGGAATCTCGACCCTCCATTTTGATTCTCTTTGATTCTCAGACATTAGATTATGTCCTTTTAAATCTGAGCCTTCCGTCTCCCCTAATAAAATCCTGACCCTTCATTTTGAGAATACGTTCCCTATAAATACCTGCATGCAATACTGTAGAAAAAAAGGTGGTATTATTGTGGAAAGACTCTGGACTTTGATTCAGTCTTCCTACTTGTCATTCAGAGCTTTAAAAGTGTTGGGAAACTTTAGAAACTAGTTTTATGAAGTGTTTCATCACAAGGAGCTCTAAATCCTGAAGTTTTCGTAGTGTCAGGAAACTTTAGAAACCAGTTTTCTGAAGTGTTTCATCACAAGGGGCTCTAAATCCTGAAGATTTTCCATTTTCAGTACCTGTGCATTACCCTGTGAAACCATCTTCACTTCACCTCACTTCCACCGCTCAAGTATCTATGTATTACACCCCCCCCCCCCCCCCAAGTTCAACTTCATTCCGATCCATTCCCATCACCTCAAATAAGCTCAAGACCTTTGGCCATCAGCTTTCACCTCCCCAAGAGTTGTGGATACCGAAGTTAGCTTGCCTGTCTCCTCAACTTCCCACAGGTAAGCGTCTAAACTGTCATTTTGCTAAATATCTTTGGTTTGTTTTCCCCAGTTTTCTTTTAAAGTTTTTTTATATCCAGTCACATTAAATCTCAGAATAGGTTATCTAGGCTAGTAGTTATTTCCTGTGTTTTTTCTTTTCTTTTATTTGTAGACTCCATTTATCGTCACCCAGTTTTCTTTCCTTTCGAGAGTAGATGCTCGAGTCATCGGTGACTCATAAATACTCAAAAGAATATAGGCAGAAATACTCTTTACTTAATAAATGAAAAATGATAAAGGAAGATAGGCGCAGCAAAGGTCGAATAAGTTGGAAACAAGATTAGGTAAAACAAATAAGTAATGAGATCGGGCCTTGGAACGAACCCTGGCGATAAGACAATAGATCGGGAATCAAGATAAGTTCAGATCCTAGGTCAGCGACTAAAAAGAGATCGGATGTCACCAATCAAAGAGTTCTGATAAAGCGATCATGCAGAAGATCGGTAAGGAGTTCAATCTTTCATCCACCATCTAGTTATAAGGTCCTGTAGGCTAGGAAAACTTTACACAGGGTTTCCTGTGTCTTTGGTACTCCATAAAAGGGGTCAAGAAGGATCCTTTACCTAAATCCTTAGTTCAAAGTTCCTATAAAATGCCATTCTAAATGCAACATATTTAGAGATCAGGGGAGAGTTCTTACCCAAATTCTCAGTTTAAATTCTTAATACACTAATAGATCGAGGGAGAGTTCTTACTCGAGTTCTCAACTTAAATTCTCAACAACTAAGATCGGGGGAGAGTTCTTACCTGAGCTCTCAACTTAAAATTCTTAATACACTAAGAGATCGTGAGAGAGTTCTTACCCGAGCTCTTAACTTAAAATTCTTAATACACTAAGAGATCGGGGGAGAGTTCTTATCCGAGTTCTCAACTTAAATTCTTAATACATTAAGAGATCAGGGGAGAGTTCTTACCCGAGCTCTCAACTTAAATTCTTAATACACTAAGAGATCGGGAGAGAGTTCTTACTCGAGTTCTCAACTTAAATCCCTAATACACTAAGAGATCGGGGGAGAATTCTTACCCCAATTCTCGGCTAAAATCTTAATAAAATATGTGGAGATCGGGGGAGAGTTCTTACCCAAAATCTTCCGCTTAAAGTTCAAACAGAATACATTAAGAGATCGGGAGAGAGTTCTTACCTGAATTTTCTTAGCTTAAATCCAAACTAAAATACCACAACTTCAGCATTCATATCAACCCCAACAAAATTCATTACACAACACCTACTCACTAAGGGTCATCTCATGTACTAATGTTCTTGGGCAACCCAAAATAGTGAAATATCAAATATTCCTTTTATCCATTCAAAGGATTAACATCATCATTCCAACACCCTAATTATCAATTTTGATTTATAAAGAGCACAATATTAAATTTGCTTACCCTCATTAAGGGACGAGGTGGGGTGCCTAATACCTTCCCCACCCGCATACGGACCCCGAACATAAAATCTTTATTTTTAAAGTGGTTTTCTTTTATCTTTACAAATGGTTTTCTTTAATTTCTCTCAAAATTAAAGTAGCAACTCCTCACTTTTCCCACTTCGATGAGAATTCGTCCGGCGATCGCAAAAACCCTTGCGACAATTACCATTCACCTGAAACCTCCAAGACAATAATCATATTCAATGAAAGAGAGACAATTTCAGTTGACAGATTGAATATTCGAATCTCCTTGAAAATAGAATCCAAGGTGATGAATAGAGAAGTAAGAATTTATGGATTCTCTGCGCACATCAGATTATAAATCGTGAATTTATACACACACACACACACACACACACACACACACATATAACAATAATGAAAGATGATGAAAATATCTATTGAGAGTATTTGATAGAAAAAGGAGGTGATAAACAGACTTTAAGAGCAAAGTTCAACAGAAAGAGATGATTAGGGTATATATATTTTAAGAGTTCTATTAGGTATAGAATGGGATAAGAGTTATTATTGAACTGGGTTGTTCAGATTACAGATATATATTTAATTTCAAAAATAATATATATACATATAAATAAATAAATAAATAAGCAGGCCATCCAATAAATATTTCTCTTTTTTTTTTAGATAAATATATTAAATTATTGTTAGCTAATTAAAATAAATAAATAATAAATAGATAAAATATTGGGTTTCTACATATTTCCCCCCTTAAAAGAAATTCGGTTCTCGAATTTAAACGGACAAAATTCTAACTTGAAGAATCAAATAAGTGAGGATATTTGGCTCGCATTTCTGATTCTGCCTCCCATGTGGCATCACTACTTGAGTGATTATGCCATAAGACTTTGACCAAAGCCACTTTCTTAGACTGTAGTTTCATAACTTATCAATATAAAATCTTTACTAGTTGCTCCTCATATGACATATCATCCCTAAATTGTATGGTATGAGGTTGCAAAATATGAGATGGATCTGGTACATACTTTCTAAGCATAGAAATATGGAAAACTTGATGTACATGTGCAAAACCAGGTGGAAGGGCTAAACGGTAAGCAACTGCTCCAATTCTCTCGAAAATTTCAAATGGACTAACAAAATGAGGACTAAGCTTCCTTTTCTTCCCAAAGCTCATGATTCCTTTCATAGGTGAAACTCTTAGAAATACATGATCACCAACCATAAACTCTAAATCTTTATGCTTACGGTCAGCATAACTTTTTTGTTGACTTTGAGCAGTCAAAAGTCTATCACGAATTAGCCAAACCTTCTCTAAAGTTAATTGTATCAACTCTGGTCTAGTAAGCCTTTTTTCTCTAACTTCATCCTAACAAATTGGTGACCTACACCTTCGACCAAATAATGCTTCCTGTCGAGCCATCTCTATATTTGCCTGATAACTGTTATTATAAGCAAACTCCACTAAAGGCAAATGATGATCGCAACAACTACCAAAATCCATAACACATGCACGAAGCATGTCCTCAAATGTTTGTATGGTACTTTCTGATTGTCCATCTATCAGAGGGTGAAAAGCAGTACTAAAGTCTACTCATGTTCCTAAAGCTTCTTGGAATTTCTTCCAAAATCAAGGTCATGACAAAGTTGGTATTAGAGTATCTTGAATAAATATATTGTCACTAACTAATCCCAAAAAAATAGACAAAATCCAAATAAACAAAGTACTGAATAAATATCATAAATATCCCATAAGTAAACTGCAGAGTCTCTACGAATTTCAAATAAAACCTTAAACTGTTCAATAAACTAAACTAATTATTAGCCTGAGGAAATATGAATGCGGGCATACAATGAGAACAAATTAAAGATTGTCCCTCTTCAAAAACTGGATTGAATATTTGGATCAGCTACAATTCTCTACCGATCCAAAATGTATATGCATGAGAGAAAACGTGGTTTGAGCTAATGCTCAGTGAATGATAATTATAGCACACAACAAAACAGGAACAGGTAGATGCTTGATTAATTTCGCAATAAATTTTCTATCCCATAAAATCATGCCCATGTTATCAAAATCATTAATAAAATAATTTCATAAAATATATAAATAAAAGAAATTCATTAAATAAAATTTTATGGTACAGTACACCTAGGTGATGATACCCTACATCACCAAAGGCTAGATGGTAAGCACGCTACAATATAGTAGATACCTTCCTCCTCCTTCACAGATATCAATGCATATGATACTAATGCAAACCATAAATTACAATGATGCATGACTCAACAATGCAATCTAATACCTTGATAGTTCACACGGCGGGGCCAGATAGTAGATACAGATACTGGGTACAAGTACTGATTCAAAACAAAAAATCAATTTCCAAAAATCAATCAAAATCAACTCAAAGATTTCAGATAATGAACAATAACTGATAGTGTAATTCCAATAGTTTATTTCAATAATTTCAGAGAGTCAACAAGATCAAATCAATCTCAAATCAATTCTGCATAACATATCTATAAATTCCACAATTAGATATCAATCAATATAAAAGACATTAAAAGCCTATTCCCGAAATTCTAATGGCTCTAATGCAAAGATAATTGACAAAATTAATTATTTAATCAAAATCGGAATAAAATTCAATAATAAAATAAAAATCTAGAAAATCACATGTAAAATAATTGTTAAAATATTAAATTAAATTTTCATTTAATAATAATTTTAATGCTAAGAAATATTAAAAGGGACTAAAATGGTGTCATATACTATAATTACCACTCACCTGAAACCTCCAAGACAATAGTTATATTTAATGAAAGAAAGACAATTTCAACTGACAGATTGAATATTCGAATCTCCTTGAAAATAGAATCCAAGGTAATGAATAAAGAAGTAAGAATTTATGAATTCTCTGCACACATCAGATTATAAATCGTAAATATATATATATATATATATATATACACACACACACACACACACACGCACACACATGTAATAATAATAAAAGATGATGAAAATACTTGTTGAAAGTATTTGGTAGAAGAAGAATGTGATAAATAGACTTTTAGAGCAAAGTTCAACAGAAATAGATGATTATGGTATATATATTTCAAGAGTTCTATTAAATATAGAATGGGGTAAGAGTTATTATTGAATTAGGTTGTTCAGATTATATATATATATATTTAATTTCAAAAATAATATATATATATATATATATAAGCAGACCATCCAATAAACTATTTCTTTTTTTTAAATAAATATATTAAATTATTGTTAGCCAATTAAAATAAATAAATAATAAGTAGATAAAATATTGGTTTCCATATCGATTCTTGCATTAAAATTTAAATTTTAATCGATTTCAAAACCATTAATATAACTGTATAATAAGAAAAAATAAAGAAAAATTATAATTAAACTATATTGATTTTTTAAATTTATATGAAAATCAAATTAGGCCTATAATTATCGGACGAGGAGAGTATTTATTTTTAGTATATGTATATTGTCATTCACAAAAACGTAGATTTTATATTTTTAATTCAAGTAATTACTGACTATTTTATAAGTGATGGGTGGACTATTTGCACTGTATACTTTACCTAAAATTACTCAAGTAATAAATGTCAACCCTATTATTCAAACATTTATTATCTTAACTCCAAATAATTTAACACTTTCAATTAAACCAAATTAAGAGTTTTGTTTCTTAAACTTCTATAAAGCGTTCATGAACAATATGTTCTAAAAGTAGAAAACTTTACAAACATAATTATAATTTATTTTCTCAAAAGGAGAGATTGATAGTTGCAATATCACATGAGTTACACAATAACAACAATAATATTTGGTAAAGATTCCAATACCATATCTCAAATATTTTAAAATGATTGGAGAGATTAGTCATGTATTGTGTAATTAGCACTAATTACCCTTTTTAATGTAAAGTGACATTAATAATTAATATAAATTAATTGTAGTTAAAATTATTTAATCTTAACTTCATTTTTTCCTAAATGCTAATTAAAAAAATTTATGAAAAATATATTGTTTTAAGTAATTAAAACATTAAATCAATTTTGTCAAATAACAAAATAAGTGGAAATAAATTAGGGAAATTTTTTATATTTGAATTGGGATTTTATAATTATTTTAAAATATAGATTATAAGTCTTAAAGTGGCATAAATAGCAATATTTATTTAGATTTGATGTAGTGATCACAAGACGTCGCTTTGGCCGAGTGGTTAAGGCGTGTGCCTGCTAAGTACATGGGGTTTCCCCGCGAGAGTTCGAATCTCTCAGGCGACGCAAGGCTTTTCTGGGCTATTACTCCTTTTTTGTCCTCGGTGGGTCCAATTAAGAATTTTCTCCAGCGGTGGGCCTGAAGAAACACGTCAACGCCATCTTTTGACCTCAACTCGGTCCACGTGACTCGGTCGGTCAATGGAATCGGTTCCATGATATAACTGCCTAACGAAACGTGGAGGGCATAAACTGCAACCCAAAACCAAAAGGCCAATTGGGAATCCAAGTCAATAGTAGGATCTGGCGCCGATGAATGGACGGTCTACTTTTATTTGGATTTGCCCCTTTTCTCTACCACCCTTCGCTCTTCATTGTTCAGCCAACGGCTTTTCTTCAAAAGCTAGTTAATGTGACCATCGGCATCAACGAAAAGCTTAATTTACACAACTACCTCTTTGAATATATATATATTTTTATTTTTTTTATTAACTTATTTTAACGAGTATTTTAAATATTAAAAAATATAAAAAATATCTTTCATAAAATAAATAGAGCTTTAAATTAAAATTTTTAAAAAAATCTCTTTTAATAATGTAATAATTTTAACATTATTTATGAAAAAATATATATCAATGGAGTCAATTGAATAAAATAATATTTATTAATTACATTAATTTCAAAATAAATTTCATTATGTTTTTTAATGTGAACAATATAAACTAAATAAATTAACTACGAAAAAAAAAATAATAAATTGTTTTGAAAATTTGGAGGTGATGAAATTATTGACTAGAAGGTCAAGAATCCATTAATGTTGGCTTGGAATGATTCCTGTAGATGTCTGGAGTCCACAACTAATTCCAAAGAAAAATAAAATAAAATAAAATAAAACTTTTGCAGTTGACGCTAAATAAAAAGTCATGCAATGACTTTTTACATAGTTATGATTAAGGGTATGTTTAGCATTAAAATTAAATATTTTATTTAAATTATCTAAAAATATTTGTTATTTCTAGCAATATAAAGATATTAATTTTTTTATTATTATTTTTAGAAATTTAAGATATTTGAATTTGTTTAAAATGGTAAAAATTGAATATATTACTAATAAAGAATACAAAAGATAATAACTTCAATATATAAAATAAATTAGATTCATGGATTGAATTTCAACTTTTGGGGAAAAAAAATTATAATTTTACACTTTATTATATAAAAAAATAGTAATTTAATTTTTGTAAATTTTATACCTTTTAATTTTTTTTTATTAATAAATATAATTTAAATTATTAATTACTATAGTTATAAATATATGACACTGATCTGATAAGACATAATAAACATGGTGTTTATATAGCGCTAATGCTTACGTGATGATGATGTGTTGTTATGTTAATATTATATATTTATCACATTATCATTATTTAATGGTAATTAACAGTTTACATCATATTTATTAGTAAGGAAAAATAAAATATTAAATTAATAAAAATTAATATTTTTCCAAAAATGTTATAAACAATAATTTGATGTTATTAGAAAAATTATTTATTTCTAAATTGATTGCTTTGTATATAAAATGTACATTATATCGCAATTCCATTTAAAAAATTATTAAAAATTTGAAAGAAAATTCTAGACGCTATTCCCTCCTGTTATGACTCTTTCGTTTTTCAGCAGAATTGTCTTCTAAAAGACTTTGAATTTTATAATTTAAATGTTAATTTTGTTTTATTTTATTTTATTTTTCTTATTACATCAATAAACGTTTCCAAATGTTACACTCACAAGTATTATTCAAAATTAAAACTCTAACTTATAAAATTATAATTAGAACTCTATCAATATTAATTAAAAATAATTAACTAATAAATACTAATTAATGTGATCCATAATTAAGGTATTATTACTAACAGAAATGGGTTCGAATCTATTTTTTCATTCTTCTATATAGATGAAGAAAGCAAAAAAAATTAAATTTAACATCTGAAAAGATAATATATTTTTAATTATCGAATTAAATTAATAACAAATTAAATCAAATAAATAAAATAAATTAAATCTGGGATTAAGGTTGGCCCATTTTGGCATGTGCTTGCCAAGGGACCTGAAAGTCTGAACTAAAGAAGCATCCGTCTCTAGAAAACCGCGTTAAAATAATTGGAAAGAAACTTGCAATTTTCACATTTTCGTGTAAGCGCGCAAGAGCCTAATTTCCACCACCTTTCCGTTCAAAGCACCCCACCCGCTTAGCACACTATAAATTCCTCTCCACGCACCTTCTCCCATCATCATTCAGTTCATTCTCTCTTTCCTGCTGCATATGTCTCAGAGACCTAACGTCCCCCACTTCTCTTCTGTAGCCTTTGGTCTCCATTCCCATCTCCTGGTTTCCAGTGAGATGAACCCAAATTCTAACTGGTCTTGTATTTCCCATTAAAGAATCTTAGATCTTTCTTTCTCTGATTGTTGCTTTGTTTCTTTTCCCTGAAAAAGACAAGAAAACCTCATAATTTTGCCATTCTTTAATTTATTACCGACGATTCTTGTTGTTTTGATTCTTGGCAAGCTTTTGAAAAATGGGTTTGAAAGGTTTTGTTGAAGGAGGCATAGCTTCAATTGTTGCTGGGTGCTCCACTCACCCTCTGGACCTCATCAAGGTCCGTATGCAACTCCAAGGGGAAACCCACGCACCAAATCCTGCCGCCGTCCAAACTCTCCGGCCGGCTATCGCTTTCCACACCACCACTCCTGGAACCACCATTCATTTGCCTCAACAACCATTACCCGTTCCAGCACCTCGTGTGGGTCCCATCGCTGTCGGTGTCCGCATCGTACAGCAAGAAGGTGTAGCCGCGCTTTTTTCAGGTGTCTCTGCCACCATGCTCCGCCAGACCCTCTATTCCACCACCCGCATGGGGCTCTACGACATCTTGAAACAGAAATGGACCGATCCTAACACCAAAACCATGCCTTTAGCTAGCAAGATTGCTGCAGGGCTTATAGCTGGTGGCATCGGTGCAGCCGTTGGAAATCCAGCCGATGTTGCGATGGTCCGCATGCAGGCAGACGGGCGTCTGCCACCAGCTCAGCGCCGGAACTACAAGAGCGTGATCGACGCAATCACACGCATGGCAAAGCAAGAAGGCATTGCTAGCCTGTGGCGCGGGTCATCGCTGACAGTCAACCGGGCTATGCTGGTGACAGCATCGCAGCTAGCATCATACGACCAATTCAAGGAAATGATCCTGGAAAAAAGATTGATGCGCGATGGACTTGGAACCCACGTGACAGCAAGTTTCGCGGCGGGATTCGTGGCATCGGTAGCATCAAATCCAGTGGACGTGATAAAGACAAGGGTGATGAACATGAAGGTGGAAGCAGGGGAGGCGCCACCGTATGCAGGGGCGTTAGATTGCGCAATAAAGACTGTGAAGGCGGAGGGTCCGATGGCGCTGTACAAAGGTTTTATACCAACGATTTCGAGACAAGGCCCTTTCACGATTGTACTGTTTGTGACACTGGAACAGGTTAGGAAGCTGTTCAAGGATTTCTGATGACGACGAAAAAGGAACTTAACATCGCGTCTTTGAATGTTGGGATTTAAAAAAAAAAAAAAAAAAAAAAAAAAAATTATATATATATATATATATATATATATATATATATATATATATATATATATTATTTGTGCTTTAATATTGAGAAGGAATTAAGCTCCCCAACTCTGTAGGGATAATTGAATTAATTATGTAGTATTTTATAAAATATTAAGTAATAATCTTTAATTTGTCTTCCTTTCTTGATTGTATTAATTAGTGTTTGAAAATTGCTGAAGAACAAAAAGCAGAAGTCCAATGAGATCGAATCAAGGCTATCTTAATGATTTAACGCTTATTTAATATTGCTGTAGTTAGAATTATTATTAAGAAAATTATTTTTTTAAAGTATATTAAATAAAAAATATTAAAAAATAATTTAAAATTAAATTTTAATTATAAAAATATAAAAATAATAAAATAATTTTTTTAATAATATTTAAAATAATATTTTTTCAAATAATTTTGGCCCTGCAAATATAATAACAAAAAGACACTTAATATCCAAAATAAAATTCATTTCCTTGTCAAAATTCATATTATTAAATATTTTATTTTTTTTGAAATTAATAAAAAAGATTATAATGAATATGAAATTTTATCAGAAAAGATGACCAATGGTGGAATTTTGCAATAGAACGAGTTAGTCACATGAAGATGTCTGATAGAGTACGTTTAGAACATTTGGTTGTGGACCCAAATCTTAATTATTGATCATCTTTTGTACACATCAATGCATTTTGGTTCCCAAAAGCAAAAGCCAATTGATACAAAGCCGCATCATTCTTTCCCTTGTAATGGCCAGTGACTCAGTCTCAAAGAATACCTAAATTGCTCCAAGAATCCTATCTTTATTCGGGTTTAATGTCAACTAAATCTTGCACCCTTCACGTGGATGCTACATGCGAATCCCACTATTTCATTTGTATCCCATTTTAGATCAATAAATATATGTTTTAGCCCCTAAATTATTTGGATAATCCATAAAATGTTGTTATATTTGTTAATCCAAACTATAAATTATGACTCAAATTTTCAGCCTTTAAAACTTATGAGTGATATAAAATTATTATTAATGTTAATGAATTAGTTGGTTAATTTGTTGTCGGCAAAAGGAGAGAATTGAGTTGATGGTGAGCAAAAGGGGCTTCACCCATTAGCATTTTATGGCTGATGTATAGGATGGTATGACAATGAAAGCACTAATTTTTGGACTGTTAGATGAGATGTGCATGATTTTACTTGTCTAGGTTACATGGATTGCCAACCTTTTGCATTGATTAGGTATCCTCTGGTCCCATTTTCCGGTTGACAAAAGATTTTTCTCCCTCAAAAGGGCAAAGTGAGGCTCTACGAGCTATTGACTTCGTCGATTGAACACTTAACTAATCCATGAAGTGTAATGCACGTTACCATTTTTAGTTAAGAGTTTTCACATCGTGATTTCTCTTGTAGATTTAAATTACTACATGTTTAATAGAATTTAGTTGAATTTAAGGGAATGTGACAAAAAAAAATCTAATTCATCCCATTAGATTCACACTACAAAAAAAAAAAAAAAAAAAAAAGAGATATTTCACATATAACAATCTCAACTGTAATTCAGAAGGATTGCAATGGGGTACCCATAATTTTACATTCATTGGGGAAAATACACCACAGAGGCTATGGTGATGGTAAAATCTTTACATTGACAACTTCATTCTGTGCATCCAAAACTGTTGCTGTGGTAGTCTGTGGTCTTTTCAACTCTGATTTGCACCATTCCTTCTTCAACGCAAAAATATTAAGCCAAAACAATGATGTGAATCTGTATGTACAGTAGCAAAAAATCTAATAATAGTAGTTGTTGTCCTGGTTGTTTATAGCATCTTTACAAAGCACTGAACGTGCTTCCATTATAGATCTTGGTGGCTCCAAGTCTTTCTCTTGTAGCGCATTTCCAAGCAATTGCTGCATCTGTGATGCAAAAATGTCATCCAAGATCTGCAAGTTCAATAGCAGTGATGAACAAGGATGCTAAGAATTCTCAATAACTGGTATATATGGCTAGTGAAATGCTCAATGGTGAAATTAACTTGTAGCAGCAACTCCATGAAAGTAAAAGAGATCAAGCCTATTTATTTAATTAGGTGAAATATTCATCGAGTCCAATGATCAGTTTCAGTGCAGCACAGCTAATATAAATGGAAACCATGCAAAGAAAGTAATTTATAAAAGCAGCTTGAGCAACAGTCCTAGGCAAAAGCCGCTTGGCTAAAACTTTTATTTATTTATTTTCTTTTCTGCATTTACTTGGAAGTTGGATCCCATCTTATAACATAAAAGCACCAGCGTTTCATTTCAACCTTGTGAAAGTTCGAAGTTTCAATGAAATAATTGAGCTACACATAGGGGTCCATTTGCTCAGTAAGAAATTCAATAGTTCTAGACCAAACACAAAGTTAAAATTTTCACTGCATGAAGCTAAAAAGGGTAACCTAGCGCACGAAGCATCTCACACTTTCACTGCATGATGCTAACTTTGAAAAATAGCGAGATGAAATACAGCTTATAACAAAGCTATTTGTAAGTCCAGTGGCTATAGTATGACTTACAGAAACAGCAATTCGTGAGCCTTTATACCAGGAATTATTCTCTCCCCTATTTTGCAGAATGCGTAGTATCTCCTGGGCAAAATAATGATGGTAACAACAGTAACAATAAGTTCAAAGGATTTTTTTTAATCATGCAAAAAAAAAAAAAAATGTTCATAATCCTAGGTACAGCATGTGATCCAAAAGTAACCACCTGTCCCATGCGATCCCAAAAACCTCGGCAAATGGCTATGAACACATGAGGTTCAACAACAGATTGTAAATGATCTATTGTCTTTATAAGAAGACCTTGCAAAGGCTGCATTCTGTTCCTTAGATCTGACTCCACCAAAGTTTCCTTCGAATCTCGGATTATGCTCTTCAGTTTTGTTGCACTCTGCATCTTTGTCTGTATAAAATTATGAAACAGAAACATTACTGAATCTTAATGAACACTTTATCAAGCACGCAATTAGACGTTCAAAAAAGAAACGGCACCACAAATTTTAAAAAATGCATCTTCAAAATCCTATTGATTATTTCAAAAAAATGGAAAACATTTGTACTCAATATGGAAAGAAAGTTTTTCTTGAGACTTCACCTAAACAAATATAGCCTCAAATGTCTAAACTGCTTTTTTTTGAAAAAAAAAACTATCCCTACCATAATCAGCTTCGAAAAGGAACCAACCAACATGAAATAACAATGGCTGCTTGCCAGAACATGCCAAGATGTAAAAACCATCACTGCAAAGAGTTTCCATTGTCTAAAGGGCCCTTCATGACCAAAATCATTATGGCATTTGCTAGATCTAATTTGATGCTGTTGATATCATGGTATTTATAAGTGATAATGAGGTCTATAAATTGAATGGTTAATGTGGTGTGATAAATTATGTTTCTTGGTCCAGCTCATTAACTTGCCAAAATTGCAGACAAGCTACTATAGGATAAGTGTATTATTTCACTAACTGGATTCTCCAAAATCCGGCAATTCAATCATATTGCTCTTTAGACCTTCAGATATTTTTCTCGACTGATGCAAAATAATATAGAATTTAGTCATGTATACCAATAATTGAATTTTCACTGTTCATAGATGAACAATTCATTAATAGATTTCCATCAACATATAATTTTCAGCAAACTGTTTGAAAAGTAAAAGAATACCCACATTCTCTACAAGTTTTTCCAAAATTGCTTGAAGGTAACTTCTGAATTTGGATCTGAGCAGCACTGTAATTTCACTAAGACATTCTCCTGAGACTGTATCTAGGCCATCAGGGATGCAAGAACTCCATGACTTCATCTGGTTTTCTATCTTGGGCCGTAGGACATCCAGCATCCTTTTCATGGAATTCAGAAGAACCCCCAACTAAAGCATAATTATAGAACTTTTAATGGTTAGAACAAAAAAAATACAATGCATCTAAGACAACTTGCAATTGAGATAGATGTTCACCTCATCAGGGACAAAATAAATTTCCCCTGTTCGTTTGGCAAACTTTTGAACATATTTGAGGCCAAAGACCTTTGGTGCAAGACTATCCTTCAATGGTGATAAGAAATCAGCATACTGCTTATCCAAAGCTTCAATAATTGCCTTCTCAACAACTACAATAGCCTTTTGATGGACACAAATGTTATTCTATCAGTAATTAAAAATCAAGCTAAATAATATATTAATAAAAATATTATTAGATCAAGGAAAAGAGAAACATACATTCTCCAAGATGACAATATACTCTGGCCAACGAGAAATTATTACTTCATATTCATTCAGTGTGTCCTTCAGTTGCGCATACATCTCATCAACGAAAGGAGTTGTTGAATGTTGTGTTTTGACACCAGACCACTTTACCTGAAAGTAATCAATTTGTAATGAAATTGTGCTTATTTTTTATTGAGTAAAATTGTCCAATTAAAGAAAGAAAGAAAAGGAAATACCATTCAACTTATAAACTAGAACCTTTATGATACAATATGGCTGCACATGCACATGTACAATATGCATGTGCCTACGCATGAATCCACCTAATATACCCAACCTTTGGACATGTTAAGTTAGTAATCCATTCACATTCATTCATTGGGGAAAATAAATTCCCTTGATAATTACTTTCTCATTTATTCAGGGTAAATCATTGTTCAGAAACCCTTCTTTTCTTCCTTTTTCCTTTTCTATTCTTCATTCGCTGTCGTGAATTGTTCTCCAAATCTCATCATAACAGTTATCACCATTGAAACTACCTCTGTCATGAACAGCAGTGGTGCAATGTGCATTTGAAGGATATTAAATTCTTTAACTTTCAAGAACTTGCATTTTAAGTTTTATTCAAAACAAAGGTTACAAGATCAATCACCAGCAAACTTATTACATGTTTTGGAAATCTGTCAACACAATGGGGAGACAAGATACATTTTGAAGAATTAAAAAAAAAAAATGTTAAATCATCAAAATTTGCAAAATTGTCACAAGATAATTCAAATATTGTTTTGGGTTTATCATATGAAATTTATTATTTTGGTATATCTGCACATATACTTGAAATGAATAGCATCTAACTTGGATCATTTGCAAATAGAGGAGGAAAGCAGACTCCTAGCCTCGAAGATTTGCAGGAAAATAAAGAATTTTGGATGCTGAAATGATAAATTAACCCTCTTACTGTTTCTATTGAGAAAAAAGAAAAAAAGATTATTTTAAGTGAAAAAAAGAATCTATTAGATTGCTAACATGCGCAAAGAGCCAAAGACTGGATGCACTATAAGATCTATATACATTTACATGCACACACAAGTTAAGTGTGCAATTTTGAATTTGTAAGCAGGAATTAAGCATTTGGATTTTTTTTTCTTTCTGCAATAAAGCAAAAAGACAAACAGACATCAATGTTCGCCAAAAACAGAACTATGATAGTAATCATTATCATGCTAACAAAAATATATCATATAGCATAATGTCTAGAAGCAGTACTGCTAATCAACTTAATACAAAATGTTGACAAAAATCACATATAAAAATTTATACCTTGTCTAGTTTGCACAACTCCAGCAAGGTAAGACGTTTGTCTTGAATCCAGAGGGTTATATATGAATGGAACAACTCTTTTGCATCAACTCCACCTTTCACAGGACTGTAAATTGTAAAATGTAACAAGATGAATGGGATTACCAGGAACAATGAACATTATAAGCTTAAAATATTAACAGTAATGATATGTTAAATATATTACCTAATGGTCCAAGACGCAAGATTTTTTTGAAAATCTGCTGTTGCAATAAGCAGTTCAGCAACAGGAGGTGAAAGGCCAGGAGGAGGACATGCAACAAGAAATGTGCGCAATCTACTGGACAGGTCCACACTGTATATGGATGCGCAGAGACTTGGAAGTTCTATGAAACTGAAGAAATTTTAAAAAATATAAAGTGTTTAAAACTGGGATGGTAAATAATGAGTGATGAAAACATGTTTTAGTCAAAAAAAGAATTTGAGTTGGACTTAAATGCTGACAAAATTACTTGAGTGTACAAACATATAAAAGAAAATAAAAAATTTCTGTTTTTCATACAATGTCCAAGTTAAGAACCAACCACGAGTCAGTTGATAGCATGTTACCTTGGCAACACATGCTGATTGTGGATCTGAATGTCGGTGCATATTTCATTTCTCATACTTAAAATAAGATATTTCATCTTTTGATAAGAAGTTGAAAGCATCATGGGATCCATCAACGTGCCCTCATTACTGCTTATAAATTCATCTGTCTCAACCACATGCCTTCTTGACCTTTTTTTGGCAGCAGCCTGAAGGGTCATTAGCATTATATGAAGTACAAGGGGCAAAGAAAATAGTAATCATAGAAAATAAAAATCATAGAAAATAGATCAATTTTTAGTACCTGAAAATATTTGCAAAACTTCAACTGTGCTTCAGAACTTAATACATCATGCAAGAGGGTGTATAGTTTGACAGCAGGTGTCAATGCAGGAGCTGCCAATCCAGTGGCAGGACCAAAAATATCCATCATACCAGATGGTGCTTCTTCATCAAGTGACTTGTAGTTTTCAAAAACTAGAACAAGAATCTGTTGAATTTGACCCTCAACCTCTCCAAGGATGCGATTCTGGATTATTAACAAATCTGACATTAATTTATTTTCTTTTGCTAAATGAGAATAGTTATCTCCCATGAACACTGATAATTAAACAATGTAACTTCCACCCTCCATGTTTCAATATCATGCTTTAATTGTAAATTCTTAACAAGGTGAAGCACACTCAATGCTAAATTTATGAAGCATGGAACACCTGAACTACAAAAAAAATAATGACGGACACTAAGTTATAGAGCTAAGGATACCTATATGGGTAAACAGATTAACCAACCACCACAAAACTAAGATGGTGACAGTGTTTTAAAAACAGGATTAATTGGACCAGTTAAACTGCAAACTGGACTATCGACTGGTTCAGTGTGCCCCCCCAACCCCCCCAATAAATAAATAAATAAAATAGCAAAGAAATTAATTTCTAAAATTATATTGACCAAGTAAAAATGGTTGAACCAGTTGGACTGGTGAACCTGCCCGCAGATTGGTTTGATAACCATTCCATTTTACAAACACTGGTTTAAAATTGGATGACTAATACAAGGTTGGGTGGATGGGGTTGGGGAATTAGGTTTGAGCTGAGTGCTCTCCTTTTGTTAAAAAAAAAAAAAGGATGGAACATCTTCACTACTGTGTTTTAACAATTCCTATTCTGAATCAAAACTTTCTCATCACCTATAAAATGTGCACAAAAAGATGACATTACCGAAAAAATATGATATAGCCCCAAAGGCAAACTAAATGTGTAGTATGTGAAGAACAAGAGAAACATTTTCATACTTATAGATCATGAAACTAATAAAATCCAAAATCATACCTCTTGATGGCTCAAAACACTCTTCCTCTTACCCTTCATGATAACAGGTTCTAGCAGATCATATACCAAGTCAAGACAGTCCTTAGTGGGTGTAGCCACATCCATGATATAGGAAAGGTATCTCCAAGTACAATAAAAACCAAACAATAAATTAGTAGTTTCAAACACAGCATTTTATGGGCAAAATTAGGCATTATAAAACAACAGGTTCTGCCTTATCCCAATACCTTAATTTGGTGTATGCATCTGAAACTCCATAGTAAGATGCAAATTCAGCCACTAGCCACTTCCATGGACCATGTAGAAATAAATTTCTTTGCTGAAAATGTTGAACTTTCATTGCAACTTCCAAGACAAAGTCATATGCCACAGTTTCTGCAACGCAACCACACTGGACACAAGGAGAAACATTAACAATATAAAAAAGATTATCTTTTTCTTAATAGTGCTTCATGTGCAATGTCTACTGGATGACAAACTGCTAAGAACAGGCTACAAATAACCCCCTAATCATTATTATAGAATAAAATCTGAAATATACCTTGGGATGATTACTTTCATCTGGAGTAGTTGAATAGTTTATGTACAACTGTATTCTGCCAACGAGTTCATGCTCTGGTTCATGGTATATGGGCCACCACCGGAGCTTGTCACTCTGCATTGAATCATTGTTTAAAACTTCTAGTACACTATCTGACTTCTTAACACTTAGAAATGGATAAAATAGTTGTCTTACAGGGTCATCAGCAATAGCAGCCACTTGGGCAAGGACACGGCCGCAATGCCGTATTTTAGAATCTTGAACTTCAATGATCAAATCATCACTATGATTATCTGGAAAGCTGCATTGCAATAACATAATTTTCATGGGCAAAGGAACAACAAGGAGAAAAAACAATTTGAAATTGAAAAGGACACATACAACATGTGAGTTTCACCAGATCCTGGTTGCATTCGAACTGAATCCTCTTCGGAAGAACTTTTCAACCTCATCATGCACGTGTATGTCTCTGATAACGCCAGAATCATCAAATTCAGTTACATAAAGCAAAAGGCAAATGGGTCAACCACTGGTCTGAGAGAACAAAGATAACAGTAAGCCATGTTCAACGCATTAAACCCTATAATTTCAATTAAGATTAATCAATTCATTGGTCTGGTTTTTTTTAAAAAAAAAAAAAAAAAGTGGGCACCAATAACTGGCAGAATGAAAAGTGATCAAGAATCAAAATAAGTCAATTGCATACCAGCCAAGGTACAATAAACAACCTAGAATTGATGTTATTTATTTAAATGTGTAATGGTTTTTTCCCCATCACTCATTTCAACTCTTCATGTTGAGCTAAAGTTAATGCTTTCCATCATTTGCCAATTGAATAGTTCAACCAAAAGTTGCCACAACTAAAATGAGCATCAGTATTCAGTACTCTACAGGAGAACCTCATAACAAAAAAATATATATTTTTTTTTTTTCTAAAAGTGAATAAGGTTAAGAAGAGGTTCAGAATGTCAATATTATGGACAAGGCTTGACTGGCGCTGCAGGAAAATTCAGAATCTTGTCATCTGAATTATTCTGTGCTGCATAATTCTGAGATTTCAAGCCTGTATTTTTATTTAGAACCCAGATGGGTGACTCATCAAAATTGGTTACAGGAGAAAACTATATGGCTAGTAGTAGCTCAATAAATTGAATATAAAGGCCTAAATAATGCTAAGGTTCACGTACCTTGCTCCACTTCATATGGAGAGGGGCTGTTGCGCGAAGTAGTCACTCCATGTCTCAAGAGCCTAGAGACCTGTTTGATATACTGAGTGCTTGCACGCATGTATGCCAAACTTTGTTGTGAAATAGAACCATTTGGAGGAATATGAGGAGTCACACGAACTTTCCTTACAGCTTCCCACCCAGTATGTAATGTAGAATTTAAAATTGACAACTGTTGACGAAGTGGTTCGAGTTTTAGTGTAGATGGATTTAAAGATGAAAAGCTGCAGCCAGCAGGTGGTTCTAAACCCATTTTCACTTTACGTACTGCACAAGAAGCAAAAATTCAAACAGGACAAACAGGCCTTTAAAATGCAAACTAGATACAAAAGTAATAAAAATGATTTAATAAGAAAAACATGATAGTACCTTGCACTTTCATTTTGCCAAAAGTTTTCTTAGATTTTGGGGCAGCTCCCTCACTTATCAACTCTGAAGATCGTTTTGCCAAAAGTTCTTCTTCTGATTGTAACAATACTTGCTGTAAACTATAATATTAAGAAGGAATGATAAATGATGAGAAAACAGAGATTTGACATACAATGCAAATTAAAATTCAAAACAGCATCTCATGAAACAGTTTCCATGACTTCATGCTTAAATTTTTAGGAGATAAAAAAAACTTAAATTCTTTACTATTAAATAACCACTATCTGCTATGTGCAAAGCAAATCTTGAAAAGAAAGAAATGTCTTGGATTCAACGTATATGCAGTTCACAAATTTTAACAATAATAAATCATTACATGATGCAGCTTCATTAATCCCATACATAACTCCGACTTTGATGGTAAGAATATTGGCTAAAGAGTGAAGAAGCTGAGTATGTGCCAAAATATTGCACATAATATTTCAAGAGTGAAACCAGCAGAGTAAAGCCAATATACGTTCAACTATTTCCTAGCCCCATTTTCTAACCCCTAGTTCTTGTTTCTCCGATTACCTTGCACATATCTTCATATGCCAACCATACAAATAAAAGAAGAAAGGAATTCACAGCAGAGCATAAACCACCAAAATTAAAATCATTACAGAGAAAATAGATTGGGTCTAACTCAATCCCAAAAGCTAGCACAAGGGGAGGAGGTTTTCCCAAGTCTGATATTTAGCACAAATACCTTATCCCAAAACTAGGACAAGACAACCCCCTCGTGCCCAGGCATGAACATCTAAAACGTGAAATTTGCAGGCACATATATTTGCGGGTAGCGCAACATTGAAGCAAGGTAGGTTTTGATACTATGTAGAAAAAATAGACTAGACCTAACTCACTCCAAAAGTTAAATCTAGGGAGGAGGTTTGCCCCACTCTTATATTTCGCACAAATACCTTGTCCAAAACAACTATGAGACAACAATCACAAATAAAAAGAGAAAAACAAAAAACTATAGGGGAAAAAAAGCACCCACCCAAATGAATTGCGCAATGATGCACATTCATCACTCAAGAAGTAGGGAGCATCTTCGGCACAACCTTTGGCCCATGAGTGAAGACATAGGCGAACACATGCATCATAGGAAATCACAGCACACCAAGGACCTTGTGCACTGAATCCAATCATACAGCAATTGATAAAATAAACTAAAGTAATGATGAAAAATAAAATCCCTGTATTAGAGAGGGGCAAAATTTATCCTGACCCATCAAAATTAAAACAAAAACCAGCATAGCCCTATCATTTATTCTGCTACATAACCTACCTTGCATGAAATGTGGGGAGGCGAGCTGGTAAAGAACTTGTAGGTACATTAACTTCTTTGCCAGCTGCAAACCTATAATGCACAAGAGACAATTGTAAGTTCTTGTCAGGAAGTGAGTATTCAGTACATGTAGAAATCAAAACGCCCAGACAAACCTTTCAGATGGGTCAGGAATACCATTGCCAGTTCCATTCAGTACAGTGTTGCTAGAATAAACAAAGTTTGCTGATTTTGGTTTATCTATGGCTACATGACTATTCAAATTTGCAATATGAGGTATACCATTAGCGCTAAAAGCTGAAATTTTCTCAAACCTTTGTTCCATGTTTACAGTAGAACTGATAGGAGGTGCACTGGGCATTTCTTTATAAAGAAGTTTTTTGTCCATTACTGATTCACGAAAATCCTGCAGAGCATTCATCCAACTTAGAACAGCTTGATGGCATAGTACACAAATTATCAATTGACTATTGGTTCAAGCAGAACATAATAAGATGGTCATAATCTTGTTCACATGTCCAGAAGAATTGGTGATTGACACTTAGAAGTAAGATACCATTTCACAATCTGCCTAAAATATTTATAGGGTCTATACCCAAAATATTTGCCAATTGCAATCATTGCATTTCTTTAGAAATAACCAAAAATTGACAGATAATTCAGTAATGGGTTGCAATCAAGCCAATCCATAGAGACTGGGTTAAATAAATGTAAATTCAATTCTAAGATGGAAAAGAAATTAAAAAAAAAGTAAATAAATAATTGCACACATGTTAGTAATTTTTGTGGACTGCTATCAGCAGGTTAAACCTCCCATAGATATGTTTCTGTGATGGGAATATAGTAAGTTAATTTTACATATTATTAGATGGGTTCCTATGACCCAGCAACAATTACTACTCATTTTCTAAGAAATGGTGATAAGTACAACTTCAAGAATAATTTTGGATTCTATGATTATCAACCCTAAGTTTTTTATTTAATTATTTAATGACTTATTTAATATTATTTGGTAACTATGGGCATTAAGAAGTCCACTAAAGTTAACAATTCCATCCATACAAAGGGGATGCAAGCTAACCAACTTCTTTAGGCTAATACTACTACTGGCCATCACGAAGGTTTCTAAGTTTGCAAGTTTGAAACCACCTGAAGGTTATGTTACCACCTCACCTCATGTCTATACTAAATTCAAGGTGTTTGATAGGTGTAAAATTTTCCAATTTGTTTTCATATTAAATAAACTATAATGATAAGACATTCTCACTTCTAAAAATTAAGAAGATTTGGTAAGTGTGTAAAATCTTATATGTTTCACGAAGACTGATTCTTAACGAGGAAAATAAAAAATACAAGTAATTCCAGCTCAATTGTGCCGGTTTTCTAGTTTTGGCATAACCAAGTCAAGGGCCATCGCTCTAATTTATTTATATGTAGGCATTCAAGCACAAAATCATGTATAAGCTTGGGATCACACATTATGCATAAGCACAAACTCACATAGCAATCCATACAGTATAAAAAAAAAAAAATCTAAAAATCAATCACCATCCATAAGCAGAAAATGAAGCATTCCGTATTGGCTCACCTCTCGAACCCATCTATCAGTGAACATTGTCTTTCTTCTTTCACCTAAACAAACAAGTGACACAGAAAGTTCAATGCAAAGACTCAAAGTACTACATTTCAACAAAACAAAACACTCCTTTTGATTGGTTTATCCTAGATATGAATTTTCCCACTATTTTCTTTAACTTTCCTAATAACCAAACTAAAGATAAAGGAAAACCCTTTTAAACACAAAATCAAAACTTAACCTAATCAACAATGTGTAGAGAGAAAATTCCAAAGACCCCACGGTCAAAACCGCAATTCTACGACTTGTTTTAATTGATCATCGCCATAAAAGTAAGAAAGTAAGATCTAGCCCTTCAGTTCCATTTTAATAGACACACAAAAAGGAGAAAATCTGAATCGAAATGAAGGTACCCAAAAGAGAATATCAATAAGATCGTGAATGCATCACATCAATCACTTACCATATAATGTGCACACAAAAAAAACGTACACTGAAATGGAAACTTAATTATTGTACTCAAATAGAGATAGAGAATAGTTACTTACTTACAGTGAGAGAACGAGAGATACAACTGACGAAGAATAAGAAGAAGAAGGAGAAGAGACTGCAAGTTTAATGGGTTTTTGCTGCTGTGACTCTGAGTCTCTGTCTCTGATTGAAGTCCCTTTTCTTTCTCTTTTTCCACTGTTCCATGTTCCCTCTGCTTTTATAATATTTTAAATTTTCTTTTTTCCATTCAGAATTTTAATATTTTTGGTAAAAAAAAAAATAAGAATTATTAATTACTTAATTATACAAATTAATTCCCAAAAATATTCTAATCTGAGACGCAGGATGAGATATTCCCCTTGGCAGTGGGTTTAACGGAGGAGACGTGTGATTAACGTGTAAAGCTGACGTGGCAAATAGAAACGCGCCTTTTATACCGGTCGCATGTTGTCGCTGTTTCTGATTGAAGCTGTGTTTGGTCGGTTGGACATGCGAATGCAATGTCTGCTTTATACTAATAAAAAAAATAAAAATTGCACTAATTAAAAATATAAATTTGATTAATTGATGATATTATTTAGTTAAAATTAATAAAAATACTCAAATCGTTTATGAGACTAAAATATTAGTAAACAGTAATATCAAGTACACTCTTAGCATTGATTCTACAAAAATTTACATCGCACGATGAGAGTGTGCATGTCAAGTGTGATTTAATCCTGTTTCTGACTTGTTATTTGTCAAAAAAAAAAAGAAAAAGAAAACTCCGAGAAATACGCTTTGCAGCCCCCCACTAACTGTGTGCTGGGCTGTATCCAAAATTGGAAAGTTGGAATAAAATAATGAATTAAAAAGCATACCTTTTTTGACGGAAGCTTAGACAGTAAGAAAGGGAGGGGCCTTGATTATCAATTTCTCTAATTTGGAATCACTCTTTGCTTTGCTACTCCCAAACAAATCCTTGTCATCCGTCCTACAGAAAAATCAAAAAATATTACAAATTTCAACCCACCGAACTTCTGGAAAGTCCAAATGTATATTTCTGCAGAGAGATTTTAGACTGTGTTTGAAATAATTAAAATTGAAATCATGAGAAGTTAGAATTCATAACTTCCCCTAGTGTTGAAATAATTAAATTTTCATATTATATATATTTATATTTAATCATTCTATTACTTAAATATATATTAAAATATTGAAATTCATTATATATATATATATATATATATATATATATATATATATTTTAATTAATTATCCATATCCTATTTTTATTATCTGTTTTATTTATTTATATTAATTTAAATAATATATATGAACAATGATTGTGTGTGAAGAGCGAGCTTTCTTTTCTTTTTTTTTTTAATCCGTTTATGAGCAATACAAGCCTAGCAAAAAAAAAAGTGATGAATATACATATAGCTACTACTTTTTAAACAAAAAATAGACTAAATGTCAATTAGCCAATTTAAAAATTTTTGCAATTATATAGCTTATAACATTTTAATTTATTAAATCACAATTATGTTTATCTGATATTATTTAAAAATTCCAATGGACGTAGAAACAAAGCATGGGACTAAAATGCCCAACAGTCGCCAATATAAGTTATCCTCGAACAGATGCAAAACTTCACCCTTTTATTTTCCTTATAATATTTTTCAGCATAGCCCAAAAACACACACACAAAAGAGAGCAAGCAAAGCATTTTTCTCGTATTACATAGCGAGAATTGAGAGCCAAAAAGTCAAAAAAGCACAACCATTGATAGCAATTACTATTGCAAATGTAGCATGACTTGAAAAATAATAAGTATGATAATGAACAAGTATATTGACCACCCAGAAGATAACAGATATAATGAAATTTTATAACTATATTAATTTCAATGATAAAAAACATGCGTTGCTCTATTTATTGATATTAAAAATCTAGAAACCTAATTATTGACAAGAAAGCTTATCTAACTCATTCAACTATTACAATAACAGAACAAATAAAAATTATGCCAAAAAATATATACATCCTGCACATCAATTGTCGCTGGTTCCAAGGACCTGTTGCTTAAGCTCTTCAACTTTAGCAGCCAACTCATCCCTACTTTTCTGCAGAACACGTTACCAATCACCAATCAGTATTCGCTTCTAGTATTACGTTTTGTCAAATCCAATTAGCAACAGATGACTCACCTTAAATAGCAAATAGCGGGTAGTGAACCAGATGGTGTAACCAAGACCCACAACTTCCATCAACTTAGGAAACTGAATTTGCGGGAAACAAAATTCATGTTTAAGCAAAATGATTATACAAGATGTTCCACAATTATAATCAAATCCTTGGTCATTCATAAAAAGTATACATACCAATGGAATAGAATCAATAGCACCAACAATGGCTGATGCTAACCACAGGGCAAGCAGGGCACCACCACCATACAACAGAATAGAATAAGTATCTTCAGAGTCAAACTGCAAATTTTTTATAACACATGATCAACGTAATTAAAAGTGACAGTTTTAGAAGTTCGATGTGTGTGGAAAAACAAATAATAGTTTTCTATGTGAAATAACTAATCAACTTAACTCAACTCAACTAAGCCTTTATCCCAAAAATTTGGAATAGGCTATATGGATTCGCTTTCTCCACTCTAAACGATTGTGAAATAACTACTACATGTTTATTTGATTTATTATCAAACACCCTCGAAGACCTCACTAAGAGCTCTGAATTGGAGTGCGGTTCACATCTCAAAGCAGCACTAAGAGAACATTAGAAATATATAACAAGACATTTTTACTACATATAAATAAGAAGGGGAGGAAAAATGATTTAATGAAGGAATTGAAAAGTAAGAAATTAAAAAAAATATATATAAAAAATGAACTATATTTTGCTCAGGTAACCGCTCAGGATGAAAATTCATCAAGCAATTAAACATTAACTTTCACAAGGTTCTGGTTCACTCATCACAGCAACTATTTTGCATTCAAATGTCTTGTACCAGTAAATATTGACTATTCAAAACGTTAATAACTCCTTTTTTTTTTTTTTGGGGGGGGGGGGGGGGGGCGGGCCAAAAGGAGTGGGAAAAACAAAGGGGAAAGAGAAATAGATGGTAAAAGGACCAAAACAAAAAAAAAAAAAAGAAGAGTAAAACATCAAAAAGAACTCAAAACAACTACCAATCAAATTATCTAACCAAGTGGTGCTCAGGTAACCGCTCAGGATTGAATTTCATCAAGCAATTATGGTATAAACTTTCATGGGAGTTTTTTTATATTACTCACCATTGCAACCAATTTGCATGAAATACTCATGCACATTCAAAAAATATCAAACCTTAATAGCTTATTTTAAAAAAGGGGAAGATGTATACGATAGAAAAAAAAAATAATAAGGTAAAAGAAGATGAGGAAAACGTCAAAAAGGACTCAGATTAATTATGCATCGACAAGGCCAGTCAGCCATTCTGACGAGCGAACCTTATAATCATTCATCTTCATTGTCCTCTATAATTAGAAGATACAGATGAGCATGTGTGCACAGTGCACATTCTGCATGCGCATGGGCATGCACATACTCAAGTGAGAAAGACGGTGAGAGCAATTTTCAATCACTTGGGATGAATATTATCATAAGGCATATGAGTAAAATTCCCCAATCTTCAACTACTATGAATATTTACTTGTGTGACAAAATGACAATAAATATTTCTGATAGAAAAACAAAGAGAATCATGAAGCATAATTTACAGACCAAAACTTTTTTTGATTTGTATAGATAGGCCAAAGAAAATGGAGGACCACCAAAAACAGAAAGAAGAGGGTAAAGTATAGGAAGAGGACTAAAAGAACAAAAATGACAAGTTCAAGTAACAAGTAAGATAGAGAAGATTGTCTATATTTTACCAAGTGTTTAAAGACTCCAACCCATTTCAACAATCATTAGAGCATCCAATATACAATTGAATGAAAGGAATAGATGAAAGGTTAAATTTAAAATAAAGGAATACATAAAGCTTCAAAAACTAGTTCACACTGAAATGAATAGTAATCACATACAACAAAAACTATGTATCGTTTCCATGGTTCTGCGATTCTCTATTGATTAATTCTTAATTGAAAAAAAAAATGCAAGAATTTCAAATGATAAAAATTTCCGGCTCCAAAAAATAAGTAAACAGAATATGGAATTTTGATATAAGAAAAATATCAAAGGAGCCACTAACAAAAATATTTTAGTAAAACATACAATGTTGCTCAGGTAACCGCTCAGGATCGACTTGAATGTCGAAGTTTCATCAAGCATTCAATGGATGCTTTCTACTTATTTATGACATCATCATAGCAACCAAATTTTCAATTCCATCCAATCACTATTTCATGGGAGAAAAGAAAAATGACTTCAACTTGTATGAACAAATGAGAGTATGAGGTAAAAAAAGGGGAAATATCAAATAGTATATACCAAAGAGAAGTAGAAACAACTGAAAGAAGGAAATGCCAAATAAGTGAACTCACATACTCCCAGTTATCAGCCCAGAGCTCCAACCCGCTTTTCTTGCCAGCAAAGAAAATATAAGCAAACAGAATGCAGATTATAGAAGGTCAAAAATATGTTAAATGAAAAAACAGAGGCCTAAAGAATTTAATGCATAGCTCATAATCACCATAGATAGCACTGAGATTTTGTTGCATAGTTCATAATCACCATATAGCTGTAAGATTGTGTTGATCTCCCAATAACCAAATACACATAACAAGCACACCATAAAAATTTGCTCATGGTTGAGGAATTCAGTACTTTCATTTTTGACATCAAAATGGAGTTTGTTAGATTAGGACAGCGATTCCAAGTACAACAGGAAACAGTAAAAGAATTGACGTAAAATGAAAAGTCTAGCACTCCAAACAAACCTTAATGTTCAGGTTATCCAAAAACCCGTTCACTTGTTCATCAACAGGAGAATCATCCAGGGGCGCTCCAGTTGCCCTGCTCTCATTGTACACTCTCTTTTCAATTGGAGGATCAACTTCTACTACCACTGCACAATCTCGTTCTTCGGTGGCATACAGACTTGCTCCGGTCGAAGATTCCTCAGGTGCTGTTGCTCTTGGTACAGAAAGAAATCCTGAGAAAGTAGAAGCAAATGCTTTAGACACAAATATCAAATTTCTCTACCTAGCAACTTGTTATTTCTATGCAATTGCCTCCAACAAAAAAGGAAAAAAAAAAAACAGAGAAATTGCATCCAAATATTCAACTAGAAACCAAATAAAGCTAAGCAAATCTAGATAAAGGTCTGCAACTGCAGGGATTTTTTTTTAATAAAAAAGCTACAAGCATTAATAATCAAAAAATGAAGAGTAAAAGCACAAAACAGAAGTTTAAATACAGAAAATTTCCACGCAAATGTGGAAAAATGACAAAGGAAACCTAGGGTTCCGTTTCGTACGGGAGTGGAGGCTGCAGAGGAGGCCGGAGCGAGGGATTTGGGCTTGCTGGAGAGTGAAGGCGGTTTTGGAGCGGAGGAGAATGGTCTTTGAGGTGAAAACTTTGGGAAGATTAGAAAGGGATTGAGTAGTGCACAGCTCCATTTGAGGAGGCTGAAATAGAAAAGTGCTTCAGGCAGTTGTTGCTGGAGCGGAGAGTGTTGCAGGGCTTAAATGCAATGCCCCGATTAGAAATGGATTGCGCCACTAGGGCTTTCTATCGTTCCCCACTTTACTAGGCTAGGATTCGGATTGAATTTACACTTCTAACCCTTATTACTTTTGTTTTTTCATACTACTCCCTTCATCTCAAATCTATTAGTATTATTATAAATCGCTCTTTAAGTCTTGTAATGTAGATTTGATAATTAAAAAGAATTATTATATTTTATTTAATAATTATTAATTTAATAGTATAATAAATAATAATTATTATAAAGTAAGACTTATATTTAAAATGAATTTTTTTTTTAAAAAAAGTCTCAAGAAAAACTCATTTCACCTTGCTTTTTCACAAGAAAATTACCATTCCGACCCTAAACTACCGTGTACAAGAGAATCGATTTCCACCCTAATCCACTCCGTTAACATTTCTATTGCAATCTTTGTAGCAATTTAACATTGCCTTTAGAGTGAAGGAAGAAAAATAATGAAAAAAAAAATATATATATGGGAATAATGAGAGGAAAGTATATTTTCTCTTTTATATTTAGATAGAGAAATAAAAATGTTAAAGAAAAAATTACTTTATAAATAATAAAATTATAATTTTATTTATAAATTAAAAAATAAAAATTTATAAAATATAAGAATATACTTGTAATTTTTTATATTTTCCTTCTACTTTCTTTCTCTTTCAGAGAGAAGGTTAAAGTGAATAAAAAAATTTTATTTTTATTTTTCTCTCAAATGATAAAAAAATAAAATTATTTTCCTCTAAACTTTTCTTTTCTCTCTTATTTTCCCTCCATCCAAAGGCTAGTTCTGTTAAGTTGCGCTAGTGACGGAGTTAAGGGACTAAGGGCGTTTTGGCTGTGAAAATAAATCCCATCTCCATCATTAAATATTGAGGTCACCTACTTTGCCGCGCAAAAGAGCAAAAGGGTTCTCGTGCCTATGACAAGTTAATGGAAGAACACGAGAGGGGAGAAAACATTATTAGGGTTTTAGGATTTTGTTTGGGGACAAAGATATAAAATTATCTTTCTCTTAGTTGCTTAGGATTTTTTTTTGTTTTTGTATTGGGCTTTTTTTCACTGGTTATGGGCTTTAGATCCTTCTTTGTTGTTTAGAAGCCCATCTTTGAAATGGTTTGATTTCCAATGAATGTCCCATCTACCTTTCGGAAGAAAAAAAAAAAAAAAAAAGTAGAGAATTGGTTAGAATTAAAAAAAAAAAAAATCCATAGACATGTCTCGCTGTGAAATTGGATTTACATGCTAGTACATGGCACTCACCAGGAAACATGTGAGATCTACTCGGCCATTTTTCAGCAACTCGTAGGAAAAATCCCATGTAAAAAATTCTTATTCAAAATATAAATATGTATAATCTATGTAAAGTGGCAATGTGAATTGATGAATTATTTTCATGTTATTAAGGGTCAACACTAACACAACATGTAAATCGGACAGTGTTAATTAATACAAAACAATCCATTTAACAAGATTTTATATAAATTAATTTATTTAATATGATGTAATTTGATTTATTTAATATGATTTAATACAATTTAATATGATTTATTGGACATATTTTAACACAAAATTTACATATTAATTTTAATTGTTACATAAATTTAATAATATATAAAAAAAATGAAATCTAACATTAAATAAATAAGCAATTATTTAATAATTAGCTAATTAATATTTTAACAAAAAAAATTAAAAAAATAAATACTTGTAAAACAATGTAATATTTAACTTGTTATACAAATCCATAAATTAAATAAATTTTAATTAAAAAAAATAAAAAACAACTATAATAAAGCTTTAATATAATGAATAATTATATTGATACACACTAATTTATCATCTAAAAATGTAATTTGTGAGATTACCGATTTAAAAACAAGTTTAGCAAGTTAACAGGTCAAAACATACATGAATTATAAAAAATGTCAAATCGGATTACTCAGTCAAACCCACAACACAACACAATTATTAATTTGTCATAAACAGATCAGCGCGACTATGACTTGAATACGAATAAGCCTTACGCTAACTCTCTATAAATTGATCCCGCCACATATCTTGTATTTTCAACTCATGAACAACAATCGAGTCAGGTCATAGACGGCTTCCAGCAGAACCAACAATAGAAGAAAGTAGAACCTACTACATAATATATAAGCACAATTTCAAATATTCAACTCAAGGAGCACTGATCAATCACTCAACTGGGAATTGAAATTCATTTCCTAAAGTTGTTTACAACCAAAAGTTGTAGCTACATTACATCTTCGGAAAAAGTCAGGAAGCTAAAACCAGAGCATATTTTACACAGCTTTGTTGTACTTGGACCAAAGTTCATGACATTCTAGCCCACCCCCTTGGAAGAGCCAAAACAATCCCATCCAATTATGCCTCATCTATCTGCTCCTGCATAAATCCAACCATACTGCTTTAGTTATTTCCATATTAAAAAGGGATAGAAAAATGAAAAAGAACACAACTGACTTAATATCTACAGTGCTCTCCTAAACAGATATAGGTACGCATGAAACAGGCAGGCATGGGCACCATGAGTATGGTCGCTTTTTATAAATTGTAACTGTTCATCAAAATCACATTTACGATAGAAAGATGGGGTCCTTCGTATGTTTGGGTGATGCTACATTCATTTCTTTTTGTATTTCTTTGTTTCAACAAAGAATCTGATGCTTAGTTTTTTGCTTTACTTTATTATAAACAAAAATGTTTAAAAAATAAAAACCTATAAATTTAGTTGCACTAACCTGCATATCTAAAGTCCACATTCATTTCTTTTTGTATTTCTTTGTTTCAACAAAGAATCTGATGCTTACTTTTTTTGCTTGACTTTGCTATAAACAAAAATGTTTACCAAATGAAAACCTATTAATTTAGTTGCACTAACCTGCATATCTGAAGTCCAGAGAGTAAGGTTATCCCTCAGCAGTTGCATGATGAGAGTACTATCCTTGTAGGACTCCTCACCCAATGTGTCCAGCTCCGCAATGGCTTCCTCAAAGGCCTGAAAATTGAAAGTAATCATATATAAGATTTCACATGCACCAAATTGATAGAACAAATAAACAAAACATAAGATCCACAACCAAAACACATATAAGCGCAAAAAAAAGTATGCATTAGTAACAACTGCTTCATGCTAACATGTAAATTAACATCAGTTATTCAGTTAGAATCTAGACAAAAACAAACAAGCTCAAATATAGACATGCGAGCATAGACAGATGTGCATGTTTATTTACAGGTGTCCCTTCTGAGCTCACACATTTTCCATCGATTCTGGTTCTGGATTCTGCTACACATCAGCAACAACCATGTGCTCCTTCTAGCTTCTGTAGATGGCTAGCAGAAGTCTCTCATAGCAACTAAAAGCTAGCTGCTAACAAAATTGAATTTAGAAAATGAAACCATGACAAATACATGCTTTTATATGCTACTAATTTATCCTTGACACACCCTACCAGACACATAGGATAAGGAACTTTAAGGCTAGGTTTTCCACGGACTTGGGCAATTCAAAGAGCAATCTCTCGTTTGAAGACATTCAGTGATCTTGTAGAATTATTTTCTCTAGCCTTAACCCAGTTTCTTGCCAACTTTAGGTCTACAACACTATATCCGCATCACTGAACAGAACATCAGAGGGCGAAGCATTTTGATTTCTATTTCCAAAAAATCTATTACGTTCCCTTCCATGTCTTGAAAACTCAAATTCAAGACCATATTAACAGGAAGGTTAAGCATCTAAAACCTATGACCTAAGGAAATTAGATAAGGAGATATCACCAATCAAAATTAGATGAGATATACAAACAATTACCATCCTGTAAACCACACTCTATTTCTTACCTCCATGATCAAATTTATTAACCACTCAGTCAAAAATGGTACAAATATGAGTCTTTCTCGGTTTCTCCAAAATTTTGTACTTTTGTGGATTGAACAAGTTCTTTGGTCCTATGAACGTGAATTAATTCAAATCAAGAACTACAGCCCCATTCCAATGACTTCTATATTTGCATTGCTGCACCAAATTTAACTAACTGAACTTTCTCATCTGATATACCCTGTCCACAGTACATCCCACAGCACATAGCAAAAATAGGATGGACCATATGCAAAAACTATTTTGGTTCACAAATTTTAACAAAATGAAACAGAAACTTGCCATGAAAAGACAAAATAATAAAAAAATGTTGATGCAGATTTGCTAAATATAATGCACAAACAAGTAATAGGACAAGACTATGATTTTATTGATATATTGTATTCCATTTAATATACTATTTACATTGAGCAATAAAGGAAAGGTGATTCTACTAGGGGTGAGCATTCGGTTCAAACCAAACCGAACCAAATTAAATCATGAAAACTGAATTATAAATTTTAGAAATCAAACCGAATCGAAATTGATAAAATCGAATCAAACCAAATCACTCTATTTTGGTTCGATTTGGTTCAAACAAATCGATTTTGATTTTTGATTATTTTTTAACTTGGACTTGATTTTCAAGTTATTTGTTGATTTGAACCTAATAACTATTAATCAATGAAATTAAATAATTTATATATATATATAATTACATATAATTCATAAATTCCCCATAAAAATAAATCAAATAAAAAATCAATGTTCGATTCGATTTATTCAATTTTTTTCTCAGAACAGAAATAATCGAAATTTTTATAATACAAAATACAACCGAACCAATTTATTTTAAAACCGAACCTAATTATTTTAAAACCGAAATGAATCACTAAATTAAGGTGTTTCCATTTGATTTATTCAATTTGAACTGAATAATGCTCAAACCTAATTCTATCACGAAGAATAAAATGGAACCTAGCTAACCAGCTATTATCCACCTAAAGTTATGCTTTAACATCAGAGGAAACAAGAAATATTATTTGCTAAATTCTAGCAGTAATAGGGATGGAGAGAACCTGTTTCGCCATGCTACAAGCTTTCTCCGATGAATTGAGAATCTCATAGTAAAACACTGAGAAGTTGAGTGCCAACCCCAACCTTATAGGGTGCGTTGGTGCAAGATCAGCAAGAGCTATATCCTTCAGACCCAAAAAGAACGGAAGCAAACAAGTGAGAGAAGCTATTGATAAAACCCAAATTTGACTACTCGAAACCATATGAGATCCAAATAAACGCAAATTAATAAAATATTATCTCGCCATTCGAAACTTCAAATGAAACAATTCCTCAAATCACAGAAATCCACAGCATAATCAATACCTGAGCAGCCTTGTAAGCAAGCATAGTATCCTCAGCAGCAGCTTTCCTCTCATCCCCAACTTTAAACTCCGCCAAGTACCTATGATAATCTCCTTTCATCTTATAATAAAACACCTTCGATTCAACGGCTACCGCCGATGGAATCAAATTGGATTCCAGAATCCTCAAAATCCCAGAACAAACAGCCGATAACTCAGTCTCAACTTTCGATCTGTAGGCCTCCACGAGTGCCACGTGCTCCTCGTTCTTGCGGCTCTCCTCCTTCTGCTCGATCGACGACACGATCCTCCAAGCGGCACGAAGGGAGCCGATGACGTTCTTGTAGGCCACGGAGAGCAGGTTCCTTTCCTCCACGGTAAGCTCGGAGCCAGGAGTTGAAGACGTGACGAGCTTCTCCATGAACTGCACCATCTCCTCGTAGCGCTCAGCTTGCTCAGCGAGCTTCGCCATGTACACGCACTGCTCTCTGGTCAGGTTTTCCGGCATCACAATCGCCATTGAAGAATTAGAGAGAAAAGTGTGCTTGTTTTTGAACTTTCAGAATTTGAAAGGAGCAGAAGGGACATGGTTGGCTTATTGGAGAGAATAAGAGAGAGTAGATTAGTTGCTTGTAACCTGTAACAGCCCAGTACTCGCTCAGACTAGGGGAAGCATGCCACTAACGGTGTCGTTTTACTGAAGTGAATGCGAGAGTGTTTTATGTAACGAGATTGAGCGCGTGAGAGAGAGGAAGTGGAGTGTGATTGGTTGAGAGCTGAGTGCGATAGATTACAGTAAGATTCATTCCATCTCCTGTCACTGACACGACCGCTGACATCGGTCCGGGCAGCTTCAGAGTCAAATTTCGGCAAATTGGAAGTTTCTTAAAGCCCATAAGGAAATATGCCGAATTTTTTAATTAGATTTGATAAATAAATATTTCTGATTTTTTTTTTTGAAATTTGACTATATATTAATAATAATAAAAAGTTTTTAAATTTTGTTTTACTGTAGTAGCATATTTTACCATTAATATTTTGATTCTCTTTATATAAAAAAATTGTTTGTAAAATGTAATTATAAAAAGATTTTAAATTAAATTATGTTATTTATTTCTTATATTATTATACCTACAAAAATTTTAAAAAAATAAAAGAAATAAAAAAACATACACCAAAAAAATTTTTTGTTAAATAATGTTATTTATTTTTTTATATTATTATTAATATCGTTAATATAAAATTTTATGCAATTTTTTTAAATACTATAATTTTAATATTTCATTATCTTTTTATCTTCTTAATATAAATATATCGTTTTCTTTCACTTTAAGAAAAAAAAAATAAAAATAGATAAATAAAAATAATACAAATTTGTTATTAAAAAAAAACTCTATCAAATTTGTTGGTCTTGTGGTTTTTTTCTATATTAGCTTAATTGTAATTTTTTAAAATTAATTTTTTTTATATCATAGATAAATATAAAAAAAAATCACTTATTTTCAAATTATAAATTTCGAATTACTTGCCCAATTAAAATAGGAAGTATTAGCTTCAATGTTTAAATAAAATCATAGCAGCAAATTTCTCTTATAAATATAAATTATTAAAATTTAAGTGTGTTAAATTTTGAGAGAGAACTACGTAAATAACGTATTAATTTATTTTAATTTGAACTTATATAAGCTCTTGATCTACTTTACATTACAAAATAACTGGTTAATTTAATATTACAATTCAGTTATTTATAAATTGTCTTTTTACTTATATTTTTCAATGAGAGATTCCCGACACTTTTCCTTTAATATAACCACATAGTTATTACTTCACAATTATTTAGTATTTTAATTCAATATCAATTTAATTATATTGTAATAATCTGAATTTTCAAATATAAATTTTTATAGTATTTAAATATTATTTTGTTATTATAATATATTTTATGAGATTATTATGAAGTTTTAGATTTAATCTTTTGAATTATTGAATTTAGACTATAGTAATATGTTTTGACATTTTTAAATTTAGTATCATTACTACTATTATTATTAATAATATTATTATGTTTAATTAGTTTATTAAGAAGGAGTTTACTTTAAATGTTGACAATAATTGAATATTATTTTAAATTGAGATTTAATAAAGATATCTTAATAAAATATTATATATTTAAAAGTTAAAATTATTATATTATATTATATATATATATATATAAAAGTTGATTAAAGTGACATTGCTGAATTGGACAGCATATTTTAGTGCAACAATTAAAAAAAAAAATTCAAAACGATAGGATACCATCTTCTTCCTCTCTCTATCTCACTTCTCTCTCTCTCTCTCTCTTTCTTTCTTTTTGCTCCGACCAACCACTATCACCGTGGGCAAGCCACTCAGACCAAACCCACAGTGACCTGTGATCTTCCAAATGCAGTGGCCAAGACCACTAGAAGCGGCAGCAAAAAGGGATGAGAGAGAAAGACATGTGCATAGGCAGAAACTTTCCGATGCAATTTCGGCTTCATTTGACGTCAGATCAAGGCAATTCAGGTGGTTTTAGAAAAGCTTATTCTGAGAGTTTTCTTTTAATACCAATTTTGCAACATTTAATGGTGGGATGAGTGAGATATGGAGGAGAAAAGTTTTAGGTTTTTCAAGTTTTCCGAACAGATGTAGGATGATCCAATTGTTGGATCGATGATCCGAGGCCACTGATGGACTCAGCGCATCGAGACCTTCGAGATGGGATCAATTCCACTTCGATCGGACACCGTTTGAAAAAGGCGATCATTGAACGGTCCAGATTGCTTGATGAGATTTTCAACTTTTTGACGCCCAAAAATTAAATATAATTATATGATAATTATTAATAATTTTTGGGCTTCATTTAGGTGTGATCAAATTGATGATAGCTCATTGGGGCCCAAAACTGAGTTTTCAGCCAGATCCGATTGGTCGACAACCAGTCCCCGAATATAGTCAATACTATAGTCGATTCTAGCATTTTTATGAAGGAGTGGAAGTGTGAATAAAGGCATTAGAACCTTGAATTTCAAAAATTATTTCTAAGGTTACATGCACCATACCAAGTGTCTTATAATCCTAATCAATTTTCAATGCCCAATTGCATACCAAAACATATTTTAGTATACATTAAAATTTCATTTGCCATTAAAGATTGTGAATTAATATTTAATTTAATTAAACCCTAACTAAAAGAGGGATTTTTAGGTACTAACCTCTTAATGCATAATTGAAGCCTCTTATGATGTTCTTAGGATCCCAAATATTGTCCCTTTAGTTTGTCCATCACAAGTACACACCAAAGATGCAATGGCAGCCCCTAGATTGGCTTCTTAAGCCTTGTCAACCAATTTTGAGATGAAGTTTATGCTTTGTAAAGGTTGTATGGATATATTGGGTGTTAGAAACATTTTCTAATAATTTTAATTCAAGAGGAAATCATAGTTTTCCTTTGAATCAATTGAGAAATTGAAGAGGAGAGGGAGAGACAAAGTTGCCGTCTAACTTGCGAGAAAAGAGAGAGGAGTGTGTTTTTTCTTTATAACTTTTCTTTATATACTTAGGTCAAACCCTAGCTTACTCTCTTGTCACATGTCATCACAATATCCCATATTGTTATTATTTGATTTAATCCTATGAAGCCAAGTATCAAGCTCCATTTAAATCATGACATGTGGTCTTCCATCATAGGAAGACAAGTGGCAAGATCATATGGTGCCATGTGTCACCATCTCACGGTGCCACATGTCACCATGTAAAAAGACTAATTTGCCCTTACTTTTTAATTTGAGTTCTCAACCCAAAATTATAATTTCTCCTCTTTAAATCAATTTATATCAAATATAAATAAATAAATTAATCTCTATTAATTAATTTCTCATAATTAAATTTATATTTAATGAAATTAAATATAAATTTAATTTATACTATACATCAAAAAACCTAGATTTGATTTTAAGTCATGCTATAAACTTTGCAATCTTATTGCAAACCAAACCTCTTTAATTAGTTAATTAAACTCTTTAATTAATCAATTAAATCACATTTTAAATGGTGATCAGCTTGTGCAGATGTGTGACTTACTAGACCCATTACTTATTGGCAATGAGAAATGATATTAACTCTTAATATCATTAGAACTTTTTCTTATCTTAAATAATTTTTCTAAATCATTTTAGACTTCTCATAGACCATGGTTGACACCTAGCATAGTATGCCATGGCCACTCAATCAGTAATAAGGAATATCTTAAATGAATATTTAATCATATGTTACCATGTATTAGAATCTCTCCGTTACAAAATATTAATTCGAGCTGGAGTCAAGGTTAATGTCAAATCCTATTTGCTATGAACATTATGTTCTCTTTTAATTCCGGTTATCGATTAATTAGATTTTATTGTTAGAAACTCTTTTCTGACTAAATCTGTCTATCATAACCAGAAACTTGAAATATCAATAATAATTAAATGAACATAAAATTTTGTCCCTATTTACTTAGGATAACGGATTCCATCTTGATCAATACCTATCTCCATATATAACTAGTAGGAGCTTACACATGCCCATATACCCATACACAGTACAAGTATGTAATAACCCGAATTTTTAAAAAATATAAATTTTATATTTTTATATGTTATTTAAATATTATCCTAACATTATTTTGTTATTTTAATAAATAATATAAGATTATTATGAAGTTAGATTTAATCTTTTGGATTATTGAATTTAAATTATAGTTTTATGTTTTGATATTTTTAAATTTGGTATAATGACTATTATTATTATTATTATTAATGCTATTATGTTTAATTAAATTATTGAGTAAAAGTTATTCTAAATATTATTAATAATAGTTAAATATTATTTTAAATTGGGGTTTAATAAAGTTTTTTTTAATAAAATGTTATGTATTTTAAAAGTTAAGAATTATATATATATATATATATATATATATATATATAAAGAGAGAGATGAAAAGTGATGGAAGTAACAACTTCCATCTTGGGCAGTGTGTGGGTAGTGAAAAAAAAAAATTTCCTAAAAGTTGGCAGACAAACCCCCCCCCCCCCCCCCCCCTTCTCCCTTCTATCTCCCCGTTTCTCTCTCTCTCTAGTCTTCTCTCTGACAAAGTTAGCAACACACAATGAGACTCATGAGGTTCTCCTCCCCAACTAGGTCGGCCTCACCAAAGAATGGCAACCAAAGAAGAAGTGAGAGAGAGAGAGGGAGAGAAGGAAGAGAGAGAAAGAGGAGAGAGAAAATGTTGGTAGCCACTTTCCGGCCATTTTTCCAGATATCCCACCTTCAAATCGAAAATCGAGAACACCGATGGACTCAAGACGGCGAAATCTTTGAGATAGGATCGATCCCGCTCCGATCGAACACCGTTTGAAAAATGTGATAATTGGATGGTCCAGATCGTTTGGTGAAATTTTTGAACTTTTTTTATTCCCAAAATTTAAAAAATAAATTTATGATAATTATGATAATTATTAATAAAATTTAGACTTAATTTAGGTGCAATCGGATCGAGGATAGCTCACCGGCGTCGGGACCGCATTTTCAACCAGATCCGGCTGCCCCACGATCCGTCTCAGAACGTGGTCAATATTATAGTCAATCCTAGCATTTTTAGACATTCTGGATGCATTTCAGGTGTCATAATTGGCATAGGTAAACCCAAACTCAAAGTTGCTAATTTCCGGCTAATACCGATTTAGAATAAAAATTCATAAAATATTCATGAGTGATTATAAAATTATAATTCTTTTTGCAATAGTCTTATAACCCTATTAAGGACCGCGAGGAAAAATTTTAGAATTTTTAAAGCTTATTTGAGTGGATTTTTACAAAATGTCGATTATAGAGATTAAAACGTAATTTTTCAAGTTTATGACTATTGTCTGATTTGGAGGGCCCAGGAGGGGCCATATGATGTTGATGAGATGTGATTGTAAAAGTTAAGATTTAGAAGTGTTATTTGAATCTTTTTACAAGTTGAGTAGGTCATAGGTATAGGGGAAACTCTGTCAAATTTTTGGCATAAATTAGAATGTGTTGCCTCTTTAAATTTATTTTTATTTGAATTAGTACTAATAAATTTATAATAAAATTATGTAGGTGATCAGGGTCAACCATCTTCCTACACCCAACCTCTATAGTAATCTCTGGTGTACTGTGAGTAAAATATTAATTTTAATTATAATTTCAATATTATTATATGTTCAAGCCTGCCCATGCATCACTTATAAATACGTATCTATATAGTTAGACCCTAGGCATGTTTTATATTGCATTCTTAATAGATGAAGTGTCATGGATGTTGTTTATAGTAATTTGGAGCAGTGTGCGTGCGTTAGCGTGCGTTTGGTGTGTGGTATTGGATATGGATAGGACGGGTAGACACAGCTTGAGAGACACTCGCTGGGATCCGATCCTCTTGTGGATAAGTCGGAGTAGGCATGGCTCGAAAGACACTCGTTGGCCCCCACATTTGGTTCATTAAGCGAAAGTCCGGCTTGAGAGATGCTCGCTAGCAAATATTGGATTAAGAAAGCTGTATAGGGGATCAGCTCCTGTATATGTACAGTTTGAATATCATTGGGTGTGTATGTGCTCCAAATTACCTTTTTGCTGTTATGATGTGACTTGTATGTGTCGCAAGGTGTTTTGCGGTCGCCTAGACGAACACTCACCGAAGTGGGAAAGAGTGAGGAGTCGCCAGTTTAATTTTGAGGGAAATTAAAGAAACCATTTGTGAAAACAAATTAAAATGAGACCACTTTAGAAACAGAGATTCTAGGTTCAGGGTCCGTGAACGGGTGGGGAAGGTGTTAGGCACCCCACCTCGTCCCTCAATGAGGGTAAGCAGATTTAACTTCAAGCTCTTTATAAACTAGAATTGATAGTTAGGAGGTTCGAACGGAAATGTTAATCCTCTTGGTAAAAGGGAATATTTGATTTTTCACCAATTCGGGTTACCCAGATACATAACTAAATGAGTCAACCCTTAGTGTGTTACTGTTGCGTATTAGTTTTATTTAAGGGATTATTTCGCATGTTTGTTAAAATTCGATTTGAGAATCGGATAAGAACTCTCCTCCGATCTCTTTTAGATTAAAATTTCGATTGGAGATCGGATAAGAACTCTCCTCCGATCTCTTTTAGGTTAAAATTAGAATTTTTGGATTGAGAACCGGATAAAAACTCTCCTCCAATCTCTTTCAGGTTAAAATTAGAATTTTTTGATTGAGAACCGGATAAGAACTCACCTCCGATCTCTTTTAAATATTTGTTAAAATTTAGGATTGAGAATCGGATAAGAACTCTCCTCCGATCTCTTTTGAATATTTGTTAAAATTTAGGATTGAGAATCGGATAAGAACTCTCCTCCGATCTCTTTTAAATATTTATTATAATTTTGGTCGAGAATCGGATAAGAACTCTCCTCCGATCTCTTTTAAATATTTATTAAAATTTTGGTTGAGAATCGGATAAGAACTCTCCTTCGATCTCTTTTAAATATTTGTTAAAATTTAGGATTGAGAATCGGATAAGAACTCTCCTCCGATCTCTTTTGAATATTTGTTAAAATTTAGGATTGAGAATCGGATAAGAACTCTCCTCCGATCTCTTTTAAATATTTATTATAATTTTGGTCGAGAATCGGATAAGAACTCTCCTCCGATCTCTTTTAAATATTTATTAAAATTTTGGTTGAGAATCGGATAAGAACTCTCCTTCGATCTCTTTTAAATATTTGTTAAAATTTAGGATTGAGAATTGGATAAGAACTCTCCTCCGATCTCTTTTATTTTAATAGGAGTCGGATAAGGACTTTTCCGATCTCTCGAAATTTGATTACAGCTACACATCACAGAAGCCTAGAACTAAGGGTTCTGGCATTCAAAGATGCTAGGGATCGGAATAAGGCTTCTTTTGACCCATTGGTACCTTGCAACTAGACAGGGGATACCAGATCGAATTTTCCGACCTCCTATGTGGTCGCCTAGCTAGTACCTTTTGATACCCGATCTGTTCCATTTATTTATCTGAGATTTGGTTTTATTCCGCCTTATGGCATCTTACCAAATCGTCTTCTGTGTTAGCCTAGTGATTCAGCTTTACTATTTTCCTGACTTATTATTTAGACCTTCCATTTTTAAAGAAATGCTTAAGATACAGTTACCTACATTTTATCCAACTACTTATACGCTGCTCGGGACTAGAACTCTTACATTCAGAAGTAACGAAGATTAACAAAAAGAATGGACTGATTAACAAAGAAATAAACTCGGGAATAACTTTCTTCGCGTTTTTTAACGTAATATAAACTTGGTGAAAATCACAAACATAAAAATACAGGAAATACGTGAAATAAAGCGAACACTTGATAAAGCAGCGATATGAGCTCTCACCTGTAGGGGGCCGAATCTATTAAACTAACTACGGAATCATAAAACGTAATAGGACTGCGGGTTGATAACCGGAAGACTAAGGTTCGCCTTGAAATGAAGGATGCAGTCAAGTCAAAAGAATAACCGAGTTTGAATGAAGTTGAGCTCGAACAATGGGAGTGGAAATAAAGATAACAAAGACAGAAAGTGAGAGTGTCATCGGATAATGAATAACACTGAAAATGGAGAGTTTCAGTATTCAAAAATCCCTTTTGCAAGAAAATACTTCAGAAAACTGGTTTCAAAAGTTTTTTCTTATGAAAACTCAAAAATAGCAGAGTAACGAACTGAATTAAGTTTCAGAGTCCTTCCGCTATATTCACTATTTTTCGTCCTCCTTTGAACAGTTTTCATGCAGGTATTTATAGGAACCGGGTGCTCCCCATGAAGGGTCAGGATTTGTTTTGAGGGAGATGGAGGGTTAAGATTTTAAAGGACATGATCTGAGGCTTGGGAATTAAAGAGAATCAGAACGGACGGCTGAGATCCCTTTCGAAATATTTGTCTTTTCTCTCTTCTAATCTGACGGCTCAAAATTTTCTTGTCAAGAGCGATCCGAGGGCTAGGAGTGAAAGGCGCTGGTCTTATCGTCTTCTTCTTTGATCCAAGGGCTCCGAGCTCGTCCTTACAAGTAAGATCAACGGTGGAGATTAGGATGTATAGCACTGTCATGACATACTCTAGCGCATGTCAGTAATGCGGGCGATTCTGGGGCGTGCGGTGGAGATTTCGTCTGCAACACTTTAACTACCTCGGCTCTGATTATGACGACAGTTAGCGGAAGTTGTCTTATTCCCTTTGTTTTCCGACCTCCCCTCCTTTCCGGTCTTTCCAACATGATCCTTTTCCGATCTCTCATGCCGGGCTCTTCTCTTTCGATCTCTCCTGCTCCGGTCTTTTCCTCTTTCTGGTTCGATTCAGTCAGAGCATTTATTCCTTCGATTTCCGAGGCATCCGCTTCGTTTTCTGCTTGCAATAAATGATCGGATTTTTCTATATATATACCTTCAACCGGGAAGCCCCCGCATTTGATTTTTCCTCTTCCTTTTCACAGTTCCTGTTCTAACTGCTCCGACAGTAGTCCCAGCCATGACAGTGGCTTTTAATCTTTTTCCGATTGTCCTTTTTATTCCCCGACTGAAAATTCACGATCCCGGTGATCGGAGAATTATGATAACCTCATTTGATGATAGTGAGAGAACCGGACTAACTTACCGCTCTGGATCGAGGACTTCGATCGTGTCGATCTCGAATCGTTCAACTGATATAATCGCGAATCGATTTCAAGAGAAGATCGCTAATATCCTCTTAACATCGGTGATCGCCTTGAAGTTCATTTGGCTCCTCACCACATTGGGCGTCCCGACTACAGCTCGGTTCTGGTCGATGACAGTGGAGATGACTCTCCATCCTCATGAGAGTCATAATCACCCCATCTAAGCTGTACATCTATCCGATGTCAATGGGCGGTCTCCCGATCAAACACATCTTTTGATTCAGCCATGAGACTAGGCTTTGACATAGGTCTTTATTAGAGATCCCCCCCTACGATGTAATCAGACCTTCAATATAATCTGATCTCTAGAGATCGCCCAAATGATGTAATTCAACTTTTATGTAATCCAATCTCTAGAGATCGCCCAAATGATGTAATCCAACCTTTTCGGGAATAAAATTTTATTTTGACAACTATCATTTTTATTATTTTCGCATTGATTATTTTTCAATCTCTGATGTGTTTATCCGATCTAGTTCCTAACTGAACAACCCTTAACTGATCCGCCTTAATTCAATAGTCTGTAACTAGCCGATCCCTTTTATTATGGAATTTCTGGAATATTCGTGAGACGTGTCAGAAAAGCTGGCGAATCCCGTTAACCGATGCACCGCTTGGAACACTGTGAGCATTAAATGCTCAGATGGGTATAAATAGGGGATGGGTCAGCCAGTTGCTCTCTTATGTCATTTTCAGCATCCCGCGAGTGATTTCAAAATTCTCTCTATTTTTCAAGCTCTTCCGACACTGATCAAGCTCTGGTAAGGGTTTTGATCCTCCTTTTAGTTTAAATTCTCTATTTCCTTTGAAAATGAGCGGTGCCGAGGGTCAGAGATCTGCAAGCCCCCCTTCCGTTCAGATCTCATGGACGTTTGATGAAGTGGAGGTAGTCGGACCAAGTGTGCGACCTGAACCTCCTAGGGTCTCCGTTCCAGCTTGGGGGCAAGCAGCACCATCAAGGCATGTATCTTCTTCAGGGATAGAAAATCTTCCCATGGACGAGCTGCCATCAATCCTGCAACAAATCGACCTACAGTCGTTCAGCCAGGAGTACAACATCCAGCCTGATTCATACGAGCTGATTAAGTATCACGGCGATCTTCGTGCCGATCATTTCTTCGAGAAGAACGATATGATCATGATATACGAAGAACAATTAAAGGTCGGGCTGCAGTTCCCCCTTGATGACTTTTTCAAGGAAGTTTTAAAATTTCATCAAGTGTGCATCGCCCAAGTTCACCTGAACTCATGGCGGATCCTAGTAGCCTTCAGAGGCCTCTGCCGAGCTAAGGGACTCTGTCCTATAGCTAAGGTATTCGTCGAACTACATAGATTAACTCATTGAAAGAACGACGAGTATTGATTTTTCCAGGCGAAGCCACATTGTGGGCTTTTTACCGATCTGCCCTCCTCCCTGAAGAATTGGAAGAATCGTTTCTTCATTCTGAGGAGCAAAATTCCGAACGGCTTTGAGGGCTTCCCTCGCAGTTGGCTGCACCAGGGCCCCTCACTTTCGAAGCGCCTCACCTTAAATAGGGAAGAAGGCCTGATGGTGATGGAGCTGAAAGATCAGGCGGCCAGAGAGAAGTTCTCTTGTTTGGATGCAGTGACTGCCGAACTGCATCACTGGACAATGGAGTTGATCACTGGCGAAGATCGCGGGCTTCAGCTCTCTGACCTCAGCATCGGTATTTTTCTATATCTCAGATCTTTGGACCTTAGCGATCTCACTGACCTCTTCTTTGTGCAGGTATGGCAAGCGGCGAAGCCTCCAAGGAGAGCCAGAAGCGAAAGAGAGAGGTCTCCCAGAAAGTGCGGGAGATGAAGCGATTCAAACTGCTCCAGACACCCAGGCATGAAGCTGAGGAAATGCAAGGGGGCTCCTCTCAACCTTCGGGGAAGCTGATCCCCGACGTAGAAGTGATCCGATCTCCTCCTCGCCAAGAAGAGCCGCCTCCACCTCCTCCAGTCGCTTCGAGCGCGGAAGGGGGTCCTTCCCAACCTACCTCAAGGACCCTCTCCCGCGGTGCTCAAGTGCTGATCCATTTCCTGGAGAAGAACCGAACTGTTTGGGAGAATCCGGGTTTGGCTAAAGTTCTGGGGGCTTCTATCTGCCTTCGGAAGGATCGAGACAGGCTGTCTCCGAACAATCTTGATGACATCTTGACCCGATCTATGAGCCTGAATGTGGAGTGCTTGGTGAACCAGCATATTGTCCGGGAGAAGGCTCACCGCTTGGGTAAGGAGGTCGAGAAGATGGGTCATGAAGTGGCTTCCCTCTGATCCCAACTCTCATCCGCTCAGAACTACATATCTGAAATTGAGGGGCGGATGAAGTTCTATGAGGATAAGCTGGCCGAGCAAGCTCATGTTCTGGCCGAGCAAGATCATGTTCTTGAGGAAGTTTAGGCGCTCCGGGCCGGTGAAGTTGCTCACCTCACTGAGGAGCTCAAAGCGAAAGAGGAAGAGGCGGTGACAAGGGAGGCTGGCGCTTATATAAATGCTCACAGGGATCTCTTGGCCAAGCTCAAGAAGTGTTATCCCGAGGAGGACTTCTCCTGGATGGTCGACCTGGCTCCCCAAGACGAAGAGGAAAGCGAGGAGGAGGCCGAAGGTGAGAGAGGGAGCGAACAAAATGTAGATCAGGCTGGGGGTGATCCTCCAGCCGAATGACTTGTACAAATTTTAAATGAAATGAAAATTCCCCTTTTGTTTAATGAATGGATGTGATCGGAAAATCTCTAAATTGCCTAATTACTTGATTGTCTGAGCATATTAAAACAACAACTAAAAGTGATTATTGATCTAAGTGTAAGAGGTCGGAAAACACAATAAGCATGAGATCGGCAGGGAACCAACGCTAAATGGGACTTAATTGAAATTGGAAATTTGACTTGAACACTTAAGATCGGGATCATCATTAAACCGGATCGAAACCTTAACTTTATTATTCCCAAACTTTTAAATGAGAGATCGGCAATAAGACTGGTGGCACGAAGGTCTAATGTTGGTTCAATCTCGTTTGACAAGCAAGATCGGAAATATAATTGACTGATCAGGGGACTTGACCATTGGTTTGAGAGATCGGTGAGGCTTTAAATGATACGGGGACTTAGTATTAATTAGATTTCTTTTGAGGAGAGATCGGAAATGTGGTTAGTTGGTAAAGGGAGACTATATGTTGGGGATCGGCTTTAAAGTTTATTGATTTCAGGGATCGGCCAAAGTATGGTGTCGACAGCTGCCCCTCTTTACATAATTCCTACTGGAAAAATTTCCTTATAGGGATTATGTAAAGATTTAGACCCATATTTGGGGCGATTAAAATTTGAAATTTGACATTAAAGTCAGGAAACTAAAACCCACTAGGGTCGGCACCCTGAGGTTGGTAACAGGAAATTAAAATGCCAGAAAACTAGAATCAACTTAGATTAAGGAACCAGAGGTTGATTGACAGGAAATTTAAATGCTAAAAAATTAAAATCAACTTAGATTAAGGAACCAGAGGTTGATTGACAGGAAATTTAAAATGCAGGAAAATTAAAATCAACTTAGATCAAGGAACCAGAGGTTGATTGACAGGAAATTTAAATGCAGGAAAATTAAAATCAACTTAGATCAAGGAACCAGAGGTTGATTGACTGGAAATTTAAAATGCAAGAAAATTAAAATCAACTTAGATCAAGGAACCAGAGGTTGATTGACAGGAAATTTAAAATGCAGGAAAATTAAAATCAACTTAGATCAAGGAACTAGAGGTTGATTGACATGAAATTTAAAATGCAGGAAAATTAAAATCAACTTAGATCAAGGAACCAGAGGTTGATTCACAGGAAATTTAATTGCAGGAAAATTAAAATAAACTTAGATTAACGAACCAGAGGTTGATTGACAGGAAATTTAAAATGCAGGAAAATTAAAATCAACTTAGATCAAGGAACCAGAGGTTGATTGACAGGAAATTTAAAATGCAGGAAAATTAAAATCAACTTAGATCAAGGAACCAGAGGTTGATTGACAGGAAAGTTAAATGCAGAAAAATTAAAATCAACTTAGATCAAGGAACCAGAGGTTGATTGATAGGAAATTTAAAGTGCAGGAAAATTAAAATCAACTTAGATCAATGAATCAGAGGTTGATTGACAGGAAATTTAAAATGCACGAAAATTAAAATCAACTTAGATCAAGGAACCAGAGGTTGATTGACAGGAAATTTAAATGCAGGAAAATTAAAATCAACTTAGATCAAAGAACCAGAGGTTGATTGACAGGAAATTTAAAATGCAGGAAAATTAAAAATCAACTTAGATTAAGGAACCAGAGGTTGATTAACAGGAAATTTAAATGCAGGAAAATTAAAATCAACTTAGATCAAGGAACCAGAGGTTGATTGACAGGAAATTTAAGTGCAGGAAAATTAAAATCAACTTACAAAGCGAGTCCAATCCTGACACGAGAAGTTCTTCCCTGACGAAGTGTACTTAACAGGATCCCGAAGGCCAATGATTAATGGAGGACTAGTTACAAGACTTGACCTACGATCTCCTTTCTTCGGATGCCCTTTTCTGTTTTTGACTTTCTTCTTATTTTGCGAAAAGAGCCCTTGCGGGTTTTCACTTTCCTTTCGACCATTTGACTAGAAGCGCCCTTCCAGGTTTTCACCTCTTTTTTTTTTTTTTTTTTAGGCCATCCCTGCAAATCTCACAGCAAAGTACGTGAGATTATCAATTTTCAAATCCTAATCTTATGGCAAAATTTTAAATGATTAATAGCGCATTAGATAAAGAGATTGAAGAAGGACAATATTAAAGAGTGAGTATAGGGAAAGATAAAAGCAAAGAGATAAACACAAAGAAAGTATGATTTTATTATGGTTTTAAGAAACAAAGGTACAGTTTCAAAGGAAAAGGGGACAAGGATAGATCTCACATATTTCTTGTAGTTAGCTTTGAAGTCTCTTAACTGCCATTATTTCAAGTATTCTGAAGTCTCATGCCATGATGGTTTATTTCCCTCATCGGTTTCATGTCCCTTTCCTTATTTCTCCCTTTTAGTTCTTGGGATGCCCTTTCGGGTTTTTACCCCTAGATTTTTTTTTTCTTGCTCTTTCAGGACGCCCTTTCGGGTTTTCATCCTTCACTCATTTTACAGAAAGCGCCCTTCGAGGGTTTTCACCTTTTTTCACATATTTTGCTAGGAGCGCCCTTTCGGGTTTTCACCCCTACTCTTTTCTTCTTCTTTTTTTTTTTTAGGTATAGTATCTCTTGATGATGTCAGCATTCACAGGTCTCTGAAATTCTTCGCTGTCCATGTGGGTCAAGATCAATGCCCCGCCAGAAAATGCTTTTTTAAACACATAGGGTCCCTCGTAGGTTGGTAACCATTTACCCCAGGGATCGTTTTGATTCGAAAGCACCTTCTTCAGGACTAGGTCCCCTGGTTGAAATGCACGCGGGCGAACACCTTTGTTAAATGCCCTAGCCATTCTTCTTTGGTATAACTGCCCGTGACATGCCGCCGCTAGCCTTTTCTCATCTAGCAAATTTAATTGGTCCAACCTTGACTGGATCCATTCCGACTCATCAATCCCCGATTCTTTCAGAATTCTTAAAGAAGGAATTTCCACCTCAATAGGTGGTACAGCTTCCATCCCGTAAATTAGTGAGTATGGAGTTGCCCCAGTTGATATCCTTACAGAAGTCTAGTATGCATGAAGAGCGTAGGGAAGCATATCATGCCAATCCTTATAAGTGACTGTCATTTTCCGGATTATTCTCTTGAGATTTTTGTTTGCAGCTTTCACTGCTCCATTCATTTGGGGACGGTATGGTGAGGAATTGAGATGTCAGATTTTGTATTGATCACATAACTTCTGGATATTCGGACCATTCAAATTCTTGGCATTGTCAGTGACGATTTCATTAGGGAGGTCGTGCCGGCAGATGATATTATTTCTGAGGAATTTGAGGAATGTGTTCTGTGTAATGTGGGCATATGATGTCGCTTCGACCCATTTAGAAAAATAGTCGATAGCTACCATAATAAATCTATGTCCGTTGGATGCCTTAGGGTTGATGGGGCCAATCACATCGATGCCCCACATTGCGAAAGGCCATGGTGAAATGAGGTTGAATAATTGGTGAGGCGGAACATTTATCGAATCCGTGTAGATTTGACACTTATGGCACTTTCGAAAATATTCGACGCAATCCTTTTCCATGGTAGTCCAAAAATACCTCCGTTTCATGATTTGCTTAGCCATCATATGCCCATTGGCATGGGTTGCACAGTTTCCCTCATGAGTCTCGAAAAGGATTCTCTTCGCCTCTTTTGCATCCACACATCTCAACAATTCGCCGTTGGAGCTCCTTTTGTATAGGGTTTCTCCACTGGGGAAGTATCCCAATGCTAATCTCCGAATCATCCTCTTTTCGTTTTTGCTCGCCCCTGAGGGGAATTCTCTGGTTCTGATGTAGAGCAAGATGTCATGGTACCAAGGTTTACCGTCAGGTTCTTCTTCGATCATGAAGCAGTAAGCCGGCTCACTCCTTGCTTTAATCTTTAATACCTGAGTCGTCTGCCCTTCTTCCATTTGAGTCATAACAGCCAAGGTGGCTAAGGCATCTGCAAATTGATTTTTGTCTCGACTAAGGTGAGTGAAAGAGATTTCCTCGAATTTCTTAGTCAGCTCCAGTAAGTACTTCTTATATGGGATTAGCTTCGGATCCTTAGTTTGCCATTCTCCCTTGACTTGGTAAATGATCAGGGCTGAATCTCCATATACCTCCAACTTCCTGACTTTCATTTCGATAGCAGCTTGTAGACCCATTACACAAGCTTCGTATTTTGCGACGTTGTTGGTGCAGTCGAATCTCAACTGGATAGCTATCGGGAAGTGTTTTCCATCCGGGGATACCAATACAGCTCCGATTCCATTACTGGATAAATTGACAGCTTCGTCGAAATACATTTCCCATACATCAGCTGGCTCTTCTTCTCCGCAATCTACTTCGTTAATATGCTCATCGGGGAACTCAAAATCCAAAGCTTCATAATCCTGGATAGGGTTTTCTACTAGGAGATCAGCGATCACGCTACCTTTCACCGCTTTCCGGGTCATATAGACAATGTCATATTGAGAGAGAATGACTTGCCATTTGGCTATCCTTCCTGGCATGAATGGGCTTTCGAATACATACTTAATAGGATCCATCCTGGAGATGAGCCATGTCTTGTGATTCAACATGTAGTGTTTGAGGCGATTTTTGTCCAGGCTAACGCGCAGCAAGTTTTTTCTAGGAAAGAGCACCTTGACTCATAATCATTGAACTTCTTGCTCAGGTAATAAATAGCCCTTTCCTTTCAGCCGGTATCATCATGTTGCCCCAAAACACATCTCATTGAGCTTTATTGGACTGCCATATACAGAATCAGAGGCCTTTCTGCCACCGGCGGAACCAATATTGGTGGGTTGGACAGATACTGCTTGATTTTCTCGAAAGCCTCTTGACAAAATGAATCCCATTGAGTGGTGTTATTATTTCGGAGTAGTCTAAAAATAGGCTCAGCCTTTGCGGTGAGATTGGAAATAAACCTTGATATGTAGTTCAATTTCCCCAAGAAACTGCGCACCTCCATTTCTGTTTTTGGGGATGGCATCTCTTGAATGGCTCGGACTTTGTCTGGATCAACTTCTATTCCTTTCTCACTCACTATGAATCCCAACAATTTCCTAGATCTAGCTCCGAATATGAATTTGGCAGGGTTCAGTTTCAGCAGATATTTCCTGAGTCTCTCGAATACTTTCCTCATCACCTGCACATGGCTCTCCTGTCCCCGGCATTTGATGATCATATCATCCACGTACACCTCCACTTCTTTATGCATCATATTGTGGAATAATGTGACCATAGCGCGTTGATAGATGGCTCCAGCATTCTTTAACCCGAAAGACATGACCCGATAGCAAAATACCCCCCATTGAGTGATAAAAGCAGTTTTCTCCTTATCTCCCTCATCCATTGGGATTTGATTGTACCCTGATATCCCATCGATACACGAACACCTGCCCAATCCCGCAGCATTATCTACTAACACATCAATGTGAGGGAGAGGGAAATCATCTTTCAAGCTCGCTTTATTAAGATTCCTGTAATCAACACACACCCTGACTCTCCCATCCTTTTTCATTACCGGGACAACGTTAGCTATCCATTGGGGATATTTGACTACTTCCAGGAACCCAGCATTATACTGTTTCTTGACCTCATCCCTAACCTTGAGCAGTGTGTCAGGATTCATTCTTCTTAATTTTTGCTTTACCGGGATTGTCTCCGGAATTAGGGGAATTTTGTGCGTCACTATATGAGGGTCCAAACCAACCATATTATCATAGCTCCAGGAAAACACGTCTAGGAATTCTTTGAGCAAACTGATCATATCTTCTAATTCTTCATTCTCCACAACCTTAAGTTCCCTTTTCGCTTCTTCCGTGCCTAAGTTTATGGTGCGCGTTTCGTCCCCACAAGGCACTAGGGAAGGTTCATCTCTTTCATCTCTTTCTCCTGTGAGTTCTACCTCAGAATCATTTGAAGTAATGGCAGTTATGGGGATTTCAAAATTAACTAGAGGAATTTCTGAGTCTATTGAATTATTAGGTGCTAATTGATGAATGGTCCTGAATGAACGAAAATGGAATATATTATAAGATTGGAATTCAAAAGGAAGGGAAAAAAAAGAATTGGATATAAAATGCGCTATTAATTCATTAACATTTATGACATAAGAAAAGAGTCCATTTACAACATTATACTTGCCACCATGGACAAAATGATCAAGTGTAGATAACCAAAAATACTTTACTTGAAATTAAGTACAGGGATGTCATCTGCTGTCCAGTTGTCTAGTTCTTGCCCTTCAGCTATTGGCGAGACCAGGGCTTCATACAAGGAATCGAGATGGATGATATCAATGGATGGTTCTAGAGGAGACTCTTTGCTTTCATCCCAAGGTTCTATCATATTCATGCCATTGCCTGTACCATGAGTGGGCAATGGGTTTGAAGTGACATTGGGGAGGGAACCATTCCCTTCAATCTTCAACCACCCATTCCTGATTAAAGCGTGCACTCTCCCTCTGAGTGCGCCGCAGTTATCAGTTGAATGCCCTTGTGCCCCTCCATGATACTCACAACGGGCAGTGGCATCATACCACCTGGGGTATGGTGGCTGAATTGGGTCAAGGGGAACCGGTATTATCTGGTTTATACCGACGAGGTATCGGTATATTTCGCTGAGTGGGAGGGGAAAGGGTGGATCAGGGTTTCTTAGTGGTCTGGGGTTGTTTTGAGGTGGTCTAGGTTGAGCAGGAGGAGGAGGTGGTCTGGGCTGGTAGTTTGTCGGGGGCGGATACTGTGGGCGTGGGTGAGGATAATTTGGAAAAGGGGGAGGAATGTTGGCAATTGTTTGGCCATGAGGGGGAAGATATGGCTGGTAGTTATTTTGAGGAAGCGGGGAGTAATTGTTCTACCGGGTGATGGAATGCACATCACCCTCCTTTTTCTTGCTAAAACTGGCAGTCTTCTTCGCAGGGTTCTTGGCCAACTCCTGCAATCGCCCCATCCTTAAGTTGGCCTCAATTCTCTCCCCCGCTTGGATGATGTCTGAGAAGCTGTTGGAGGTATTTCCAATCATCAGATTGAAATAAGGAGCCTTCAACGTCTTGATGAACAAGGAGCATAGTTCATTGTCGGTCACCAGAGGATATACTTCTGCAGCCTTCTCTCTCCATCTCTGGACATATTCCTTGAAGCTTTCCCTATCTCTCTGCACCAGGTTTTGGAGATCTCTCCTCGTGAGGGCTACATCGCAGTTAAATTTATACTGCTTTAGGAAAGCATCAGCCAAACCCTTCCAGGAGCGCAGTTTGCTTCTGTCCAACTGTATGCACCATCTCAGGGCTGCCCCAGAGAGACTCTCGTGAAAGAAGTGGACGAGAAGTCTGTCATCTTCTGTCAAGGCTGACATTTTGGCAATGTAGGTTGCCAGGTGAATGCGGGGGTCTGAGTTCCCGGTGTACTTGTCGAAGTCCGGGATTTTGAACTTGGGCGGCACCACCACGTCTGTCACCAATCTCAGTGATGCCGCGTCGACTAAACCATACATGTTCAGCCCCTCTATTGCTCTCAATCTCTCCTCTAGAGCAGACAACTTCTCATTTTCCCTGGTCTTATTTTCCCCTCCTACTGCATTAAATGCTCCCCCAGTTGGGAGATGAGGGGCAGAGTGAACTGGAGGAATTAGTATTGAAGGGTATGGGTCGGCATTTGAGACGGCTGGGTAATGGAAGAAAGGTAGTTCATTATTTATGGTAGCCGGATTGACAGTGATTGTCGGATCCGGGATAGGTGACTGAAAGGTGAAAGAGGTTGAAGCCTGATGAGGATCCATTGTTGTAGGTGGTGGGGGAGGTAGTGGTAAGTTAGGTTCTGAAGCGGGTTTATTTTGGGACATCTCCCTCATTTGTCTCATGAGTTCTGAGGCTTGGTCTTTTAGCTCAGACACTTGCCCTTGTAGGTTCTGTACTTGTTCCTGGTCTTCCATTATCTTCTTTGTTCGCAATCTTGTTAAGTACACTCGTTTGGGTTGAACCGTGTGCCTGGTCAAACTTGCTTTGTTTGAAGCAATGTTGATTTTCTGTAGGGAAGTAAAAAGGTTTTTAATGAATTTTGAATTTCGTAAAAAAAACTAAAGGTCCTGGTTCGGACGAAGGATACAGTGGCATTTGGGAGCCAAAATGAAATCTGCAGAAGGATGATTGCATCAATTTTATCATGGCATCGTTCGATAGTCTGACTGTGAATGACTAGATTGAATGCGCATCTATGATACCTGTCCATATGGCACATCCAATTTTTCACATAACCCTGGTGAGGGGGTTCCTACGGGAGTTATACTATTCATTCACAATTTTGAAAAACAATGGCCCAAACTGCCTCATAGGTTCAATAATGGTTTAGCATTCTATTCTGATTTAAGAACTTCTTCTGCCGACTGACTCGAGGATGCCATGTTAAAAATGATGCTTATCTGTCACGACCCAACCTATGGGCCGGACCGGCACTAGGACCTGGGCCAGCTTAAAGCCCCCGAGGCCCGTAGTAAGCCTAACTGTTCATTAACCCAACTCTAAGGCCCATTTGGGCCCAATATCAAGAAAATAAACGGACAGAGTCCGGCCATAAAATGGACTTTCCAACGGGGAGTTTTCGACTCACCCGACCTGTAAACACAATATATAGTCAATTGGGGAGCTCAGCTCACCCTCCACATACTCATCAACCTAATAATAAACGGGAGCTCAGCTCCCTCATCCAATCCATCAAAACAGACTTAAAATATTAAGTTTACAGGTCCAACATGAATATAATATTACAGACCAAATTCAAATAATTACTGCTAACACATGCGGAAATTCTAGGAGTAATTAAAATTACACAAATATTGATAAACAACCTGCGAAGGAGAAAAGCAGGTTAACCAAAATAAAATCCTCCTGTAACCTGAAAAAAATATTGAACAGGAGTGAGCGTTCGACTCAGAGAGTAAAATATCAATCTTAACTATAATCTCTATAACTATCTGAACTAATGCACCCTGTAGAGTGAAATGCAACATAAACAACATTTTCACATCATAACATCAAAAAGGTAATTTGGAGCACTCACACACCCTGTAGTATCAATCATAACATATGGGAGCTGATCCCCTATACAGCTCTCTTAAATCCAACCTGGTGCCAGCGAATTACTCAAGCTCGGACTTCCACTTAATAACCAAATCGAGGGTCCCAGCGAATTACTCAAGCCGTGACTACCCCTCGAAGGAACGGGTCCCAGCGAATTACTCAAGCCGTGACTACCCCGTCCTATCCATAGTCCACACCACATCACACGCACGCCAACGCACGCACACTGCTCCAAATTACCACAACAACATCCATGGCATATTAACAGTTATGAATGCAACATAAATCGTGCCTAGAGTTTAACTAAATAAATATATACATATAAGTGATGCATGGGCATGCTGAACATATAATAATATCGAAATTACAATTAAAATTAATATTTTACTCACAGACTTGACGACAAATTACTGTGGCGGCTGGGCGGAGGAAAAGGTCTGTCCCGACTCACCGACAATCATATTACATTTATTTAATACAATCGACTCAATACAAATAAAAAAAAGACCAATTACGCCCTAAGTCGTGCGAAAATCCCAGAGTCTCCCTATACCTAGGACCTACCCAACCTGCAAAAGGGCTAAAACGCACTTCTATACTCACAATCCATACATCAGCTCAATCATATCACACAGCCCTCCCAGGCCTATCAAATCAATCATCCATCACAATACGCAAAATTTCAATTTAGTCCTTATTATTGATCATTTTTGCAAAAACCCCAAACAATCTCTAAAAATTATAATACTTTGCCCCGCGGTGCTTAGCAATATTACTAAGCTATTGCACAAAGAATCGTAATTTTCTAAGCTACCACGAATATTTTATGGATTTTTAATCCTATTTAAGCACTAGAAAATTACGTAAAAACTAGGTTCGGGTTTACCTTTGCCGATTCCGACTTTGGGGACGCGCTCGGGATGCCTGACAATGGTGGGGTAGCCAAAACCTCGATCCAATTCGGAGACTTTTTCCAGAGTCTGTTCGCCGGAAATTCACGCATCCGGACAACCGCCGAATTTCCGAATTGAGGATACCTACACGAAGCCCAATAATAATATATAAAAATCGGGTGTTACATTCTTCCTCTTACGTAAAATTCGCCCTCGAATTTTACACAAGGCAGAATAAAGCACATGATTATACATTGAACAGATAAGGGTACTTGCTACGCATGTCCCGTTCTAACTCCCAGGTGCACTCTTCCACTAACTGACTCCTCCACAAAACCTTAACCATAGGGATCTGTTTTGATCTCAGCTGTCTCACTTGGTAGTCCACTATGGCTACAGGCTGCTCCTCAAATGTCAAGTTCTCTTTTAGCTCTATCACATCCATTGTAGTACATGAGAAGGATCGGGAATGTATTTCCTGAGCATGGAGATGTGAAACACGGGATGAACGTGAGAGAGGTTGGGTGGTAGCTCCAACCGGTAGGCAACTGCTCCAACTCTATCAGTAACCTCAAAAGGTCCAATATACCGAGGTGCCAACTTGTCATTCTTTCCAAATCTCATGACTCCCTTCATTGGAGAAACCTTCAGGAATACATAGTCGCCATCGCAAACTCCACATCCTCCGTCTCGGGTCCGCATAACTTTTCTCGCCATCGAAAGTCAAGCTGCTGCTCGATTAAAGGAACTATCTCTGAAGTGTACTGCACTAAGTTTACATCATGCACCTTCGCTTCCCCCATTTCTGTCCAACACAGAGGAGACCTACACTTTCTTCCATATAGTGCCTCATAGGGTGCCAACCCTATGCTGGAGTGATAACTGTTGTTGTAGGCAAACTCCACCAGAGCTAGCTGCTCATCCCACTGACCTCCAAAATCCAAGACACTCATGCGAAGTATGTCTTCCAGTGTTTGGATCGTCCTTTCGGACTGTCCGTCTGTCTGAGGGTGGAAGGTCATCGAAGTTCAACTGTGTGCCAAGTGCCTCCTGCAACTTTCTCCAAAACCGAGAAGTGAACTGGGGCCCTCTGTCAGATATTATGGAAGCCGGAACTCCATGCAATCTGACTATTTCTCGAATGTAGAGCCGGGCATACTGTGCCACAGAGTATGTAGTCTTTACAGGTAAGAAGTGAGCTGATTTGGTCAAGCGGTCTACAATTACCCATATCGAGTCATATCCTCGCGTGGTACGAGGCAACCCAGTCACAAAATCCATAGTAATCATTTCCCACTTCCATTCTGGGATAGGGAGCTCTTGCAGCTTCCCTGACGGTCTCTGGTGTTCAAACTTCACCTTCTGACAAGTCAAGCACTTGGACACAAAGTCTGCTATGTCTCTCTTCATGCCATTCCACCAGTAGCTATCTTTCACATCATGGTACATCTTGGTGGAACCTGGGTGGACACTGTACAGTGTGTAGTGTGCCTCTCGCATGATTTCATTCCTGAGGTTGTCCACATCGGGCACACATATCCTAGAACCTTGCACTAGGGCGCCATCATTGGCAAATCCGAACTCACCACCTTCACCTTGCTGTACTCTTTCTATAATCTTCATCAATTGTTGGTCTTTGTGCTGGGAAACTCTAACTCATGCTGGGGTAACTGAGTCACTGACTCTAGTTATCACCCAACTGTGACCTTTCAATATTCTAACTCTAAACTCTTAGCCAGGAGTTCCCAACTCCTCTGCAAATATAGAACTCTGCTCGCATAATCGTACCAAAATGAAGCCATCTCAAACACCCTCATTATGGAGCACCACGGGGATGCGCAGCTCTACACAATAATCTCATGTCGATCAGTGTCTGCGACTACGAGCGGACATCGAGAATATTGTATAGTTACTACGATACGCCCCGATGCACTAGGTCTCCTAATTTCTTATCTCTCCTGAATCTTCTATTATCACAAACTTATTCTGACTGGGTCATCTACTGATGACTGCCAGTAGTGGTATCCTCATCCTTATCTAGGGCAACTGTACTTTTAAGACTCACTTTTATGTACTCGTGTCTTACACGAAATGGGCACACCATTTAAACCCATACTGACAAAAATATAATATTTCTTGGAGTACGTATCCTCATGATAGATCTCACATGTCTACAAACTCTATTTCACATTTCTGTGTACTCCACGAAAATCAAGACACTAACTGAGGTAATCTTATATTTCCCGAGGTATAACGTAGAATCTAGAAACAAAGAATTACAGGAAAAGACGAAACAGAATCCTATACTCCGCATGTGACTCCTAGTAGACTCTTCCCAACACTTTAGACAACTTTTCCCTAGGAATCTGGAGCCTAAGCTCTGATACCACATTTGTCACGACCCAACCTATGGGCCGGACCGGCACTAGGACCTGGGCCAACTTAAAGCCCCCGAGGCCCGTAGTAAGCCTAACTGTTCATTAACCCAACTCTAAGGCCCATTTGGGCCCAATATCAAGAAAACAAACGGACAGAGTCCGGCCATAAAATGGACTTTCCAACGGGGAGTTTTCGACTCACCCGACCTGTAAACACAATATATAGTCAATTGGGGAGCTCAGCTCACCCTCCACATACTCATCAACCTAATAATAAACGGGAGCTCAGCTCCCTCATCCAATCCATCAAAACAGACTTAAAATATTAAGTTTACAGGTCCAACATGAATATAATATTACAGACCAAATTCAAATAATTACTGCTAACACATGCGGAAATTCTAGGAGTAATTAAAATTACACAAATATTGATAAACAACCTGCGAAGGAGAAAAGCAGGTTAACCAAAATAAAATCCTCCTGTAACCTGAAAAAAATATTGAACAGGAGTGAGCGTTCGACTCAAAGAGTAAAATATCAATCTTAACTGTAATCTCTATAACTATCTGAACTAATGCACCCTGTAGAGTGAAATGCAACATAAACAACATTTTCACATCATAACATCAAAAAGGTAATTTGGAGCACTCACACACCCTGTAGTATCAATCATAACATATGGGAGCTGATCCCTATCTGACTCTCTTAAATCCAACTGGTGCCGAATTACTCAAGCTCGGACTTCCACTTAATAACCAAATCGAGGGTCCCAAATAATTACTCAAGCCGTGACTACCCTCGAAGGAACGTCCCATAATTACTCAAGCCGTGACTACCCCGGCCCTATCCATAGTCCACACCACATCACACGCACGCCAACGCACGCACACTGCTCCAAATTACCACAACAACATCCATGGCATATTAACAGTTATGAATGCAACATAAATCGTGCCTAGAGTTTAACTAAATAAATATATGCATATAAGTGATGCATGGGCATGCTGAACATATAATAATATCGAAATTACAATTAAAATTAATATTTTACTCACAGACTTGACGACAAATTACCGTGGTCTTGGGCGGAGGAAGAAGGCATCGGCTCACCTGACAATCATATTACATTTATTTAATACAATCTGACTCAATACAAATAAAGAAAAAGACCAATTACGTCCTAAGTCGTGCCGAAAATCCGGCAGAGTCTCCCCTATACCTAGGACCTACCCAACCTGCAAAAGGGCTAAAAACGCACTTCTATACTCACAATCCATACATCAACAGTTCAATCATATCACACAGCCCCTCCTGGGCCCATCAAATCAATCATCCATCACAATACGTAAAATTTCAATTTAGTCCTTATTATTGATCATTTTTGCAAAAACTGCCCAAACAAGCTCTAAAAATTATAAAACTTTGCCCCGCGGTCCTTAGCAATATTACTAAGCTATTGCAAAAAGAATCGTAATTTTCTAAGCTACCACGAATATTTTATGGATTTTTAATCCTATTTAAGCACTAGAAAATTACGTAAAAACTAGGTTCGGGTTTACCTTTGCCGATTCCGACTTCGGGGACGCGCTCGGGATGCCTGACAATGGTGGGGTAGCCAAAACCTCGATCCAATTCGGAGACTTTTCCGGTAGCTGGTCTGTCTGGCCGGAAATTCACAGATCCGGACAACTGTCGAATTTCCGCGAATTGAGGATACCTACACGAAGCCCAATAATAATATATAAAAAATCAGGGGTGTTACATTATCCTTTTACAAATCTTATTTTGGTGATGCCTGCAAGAAAAACTTGTTAGCAGGATAAATTCAGGTAATCTTGAATTATACACATTTATCAAAGTAGGAAAGTGTGTAGGTTTTCTTAACAGTATGATTCAAGATTACCCTAAAAAATAAGAACTAAATAAAATACAAGCAGAATGGGGTAAGAGTAAGCATGCCCCTTTTGTCCTAAAATAAGGAGAGTCCTAGTATCGGCTAGGTGCTACCTGATTGGATAGTTCTATCTTATAAGGTAGCTTGCTACGGCTTCTAGCTATCGTGATAGTTTAGCTCAAGGTCTAATCTTCTAAAAGCCATAGGTTCCCAAATTGCCCCTACTGTAAATAGTAGAGCCCCATTCTATCCCCCATGATATTGTCGGAAAGGTTCCACGGGTATCACAGTAGATAGAACGAGTTTCAATCTGAGCAGAAGCCTTCACGGATACTAACGGGGTAAAACCCACGGCTACCGCTACATGACCCCCTCCTACTTTCCTAAAAGGGTAAAAAAGCCCGGGTATAGGGCTGAAGTGTGTGAGGACATTATGTGAGTGTTCAGTGTGTGAAGAGACACCTTTACCTCTTCCTAATACAGGGGGATTTTTATTTTTCCTTTTTAAACGGAGAATGTTGTAAGATATAAAACAAAAATAAATCAAGCAGTTAGAGGAAATAACAAACATTAATAGACTAAGATTTTTGAATTTCGTAAATTGTACCTATCTAAATACAATTCTAGTTTATAGGAACATAAAATTAAATCCGCTTTTGGACCTTTGGGCCGGGGTTGAAGAAAAGTCCAACCCTCCCCAGTGGAGTCGCCAAGCTGTCGCAAGGTATTTTGGGGTCGCCTGGACGAACACTCACCGAAGTGGGAAAGAGTGAGGAGTCGCCACTTTAATTTTGAGGGAAATTAAAGAAAACCATTTGCAAAAACAAATTAAAATGAGACCACTTCAGAAACAGAGATTTTAGGTTGGGGGTCCGTGAACGGGTGGGGAAGGTGTTAGGCACCCCACCTCGTCCCTCAATGAGGGTAAGCAGATTTAACTTCAAGCTCTTTATAAACTAGAATTGATAGTTAGAAGGTTCGAACGGAAATGTTAATCCTCTTGGTAAGAGGGAATATTTGATTTTTCACCAATTCGGGTTACCCAGATACACAACTAAATGAGTCGACCCTTAGTGAGTTACTGTTGCGTATTAGTTTTATTTAAGGGATTATTTCGCATGTTTGTTAAAATTCGATTTGAGAATCGGATAAGAACTCTCCTCCGATCTCTTTTAGATTAAAATTTCGATTGGAGATCGGATAAGAACTCTCCTCCGATCTCTTTTAGGTTAAAATTAGAATTTTTGGATTGAGAACCGGATAAGAACTCTCCTCCGATCTCTTTTAAATATTTGTTAAAATTTAGGATTAAGAATCGGATAAGAACTCTCCTCCGATCTCTTTTGAATATTTGTTAAAATTTAGGATTGAGAATCGGATAAGAACTCTCCTCCGATCTCTTTTAAATATTTATTATAATTTTGGATGAGAATCGGATAAGAAGTCTCTTCCGATCTCTTTTAAATATTTATTAAAATTTTGATTGAGAATCGGATAAGAACTCTCCTCCGATCTCTTTTGAATATTTGTTAAAATTTAGGATTGAGAATCGGATAAGAACTCTCCTCCGATCTCTTTTGAATATTTGTTAAAATTTAGGATTGAGAATCGAATAAGAACTCTCCTCCGATCTCTTTTAAATATTTGTTAAAATTTAGGATTAAGAATTGGATAAGAACTCTCTTCCGATCTCTTTTAAATATTTATTAAAATTTTGGTTAAGAATCGGATAAGAACTCTCCTCCGATCTCTTTTAAATATTTGTTAAAATTTAGGATTGAGAATCGAATAAGAACTCTCCTCCGATCTCTTATATTTTAATAGGAGTCGGATAAGGACTTTTCTGATCTCTCGAAATTCGATTACAGCTACACATCACACAAGCCTAGAACTAAGGGTTCTGCATTCAAAGATGGCGGGGATCAGAATAAGGCTTCTTTTGACCCATTGGTACCTTGCGACTAGACAGGGGATACCAGACTGAATTTTCTGACCTCCTATGTGGTCGCCTAGCCAGTACCTTTTGATACCCGATCTGTTCCATTTATTTATCTGAGATTTGGTTTTATTCCGCCTTATGGCGTCTTACCCAATTGTCTTCTGTGTTAGCCTAGTGATTCAGCTTTACTATTTTCTTGACTTATTATTTAGACCTTTCATTTTTAAAGAAACGCTTAAGATACAGTTACCTACATTTTATCCAACTACTTATACGCTGCTCGGGACTAGAACTCTTACATTCAGAAGTAACGAAGATTAACAAAAAGAATGGACTGATTAACAAAGAAATAAACTCGGGAATAACCTTCTTCGCATTTTTTAACGTAATATAAACTTGGTGAAAATTACAAACATAAAAATACAGGAAATACGTGAAATAAAGCGAACACTTAATAAAGCAGCGATATGAGCTCTCACCTGTAGGGGGCCGAATCTATTAAACTAACTACGGAATCACAAAACGTAATAGGAGTGCGGGTTGATAACCGGAAGACTAAGGTTCGCCTTGAAATGAAGGATGCAGTCAAGTCAAAAGAATAACCGAGTTTGAATGAAGTTGAGCTCGAACAATGGGAGTGGAAATAAAGATAACAAAGACAGAAAGTGAGAGTGTCACCGGATAATGAATAACACTGAAAATGGAGAGTTTCAGTATTCAAAAATCCCTTTTGCAAGAAAATACTTCAGAAAACTGGTTTCAAAAGTTTTTTCTTATGAAAACTCAAAAATAGCAGAGTAACGAACTGAATTAAGTTTCAGAGTCCTTCCACTATATTCACTATTTTCCGTCCTCCTTTGAACAGTTTTCATGCAGGTATTTACAGGAACCGGGTGCTCCCCATGAAGGGTCAGGATTTTTTTTGAGGGAGATGGAGGGTTGAGATTTTAAAGGACATGATCTGAGGCTCAGGAATTAAAGAGAATCAGAACGGACGGCTGAGATCCCTTTCGAAATATTTGTCTTTTCTCTCTTCTAATCTGACGGCTCAAAATTTTCTTGTCAAGAGCGATCCGAGGGCTAGCAGTGAAAGGCACTGGTCTTGTCGTCTTCATCAGGCGCTCCGGGCCGGTGAAGTTGCTCACCTCACTGAGGAGCTCAAAGCGAAAGAGGAAGAGGCGGTGACAAGGGAGGCTGGCGCTTATGTAAATGCTCACAGGGATCTCTTGGCCGAGCTCAAGAAGCGTTATCCCGAGGAGGACTTCTCCTGGATGGTCGACCTGGCTCCCCAATACGAAGAGGAAAGCGAGGAGGAGGCCGAAGGTGAGAGAGGGAGCAAACAAAATGTAGATCAGGCTGGGGGTGATCCTCCAGCCGAATGACTTGTACAAATTTTAAATGAAATGAAAATTCCCCTTTTGTTTAATGAATGGATGTGATCGGAAAATCTCTAAATTGCCTAATTACTTGATTGTCTGAGCATATTAAAACAACAACTAAAAGTGATTATTGATCTAAGTGTAAGAGGTCGGAAAACACAATAGGCATGAGATCGGCAGGGAACCAACGCTAAACGGGACTTGATTGAAATTGGAAATTTGACTTGAACACTTAAGATCGGGATCATCATTAAACCGGATCGAAACCTTAACTTTATTATTCCCAAACTTTTAAATGAGAGATCGGCAATAAGACTGATGGCACGAAGGTCTAATGTTGGTTCAATCTCGTTTGACAAGCAAGATCGGAAATATAATTGACTGATCAGGGGACTTGACCATTGGTTTGAGAGATCGGTGAGGCTTTAAATGATACGGAGACTTAGTATTAATTAGATTCCTTTTGAGGAGAGATCGGAAATGTGGTTAGTTGGTAAAGGGAGACTATATGTTGGGGATCGGCTTTAAAGTTTATTGATTTCAGGGATCGGCCAAAATATGGTGTCGACAGTACGGATATGTATGATGGTGTTACATTTCACTGTTAGGACGCATTAGTTTTAGATAGCTATAGAAATTGTATTTAAAATTGGTATTTTACTCTCTGAGTCGAACGCTCACTCCTGTTTACCATATTTTTTTCCAGGCTGCAGGATGAGACCTTTTTCAGAATAATCTGCTTCTTTTCTCGCAGATTATCGATAATTACTTAATTGTATTATTATTCTCTAAATTTATAATTTAGAACTTCACATATACTAGCAGTAGCATTGATCTTGTCAGGGATTGTATGAATTTAAGTTTTTATATTAATAAATGAAAAATTTTTATAATTTTTAAATAGTTTGTGAATGAAGTAATATGGTTGAGTTTGGCTCTCATAATTTTAATTTATGATAATTATTGGGTTAAGTTGGCTCGAAATAAAATTATAATAGTTCAATTTAAATTATTTTATATGCAAATTGGGTCTAAATTGTGGGTTTGGTTATGGATTTGGGAACAGTAAGGCTTACTGCGGGCTTCGGAGGCTTTATACCGGCCCAGGTCCTAATGCCGGTTTGGCCCATAGGATCGGGTCGTAACAAAGTATGAAAGCAATATCAAACTCAAACCACCTATATACAAGATAACTGTGTTATCTCAGGTCTAAAGTTTATATGCACTGATATGATATATGACAATGCATTGACAAGAGTAAACTCTATGTGCTTGTCATAAGCATACTGGTTCAGCCTACTTATCATGTATAAGTGCCTATCATGTTTGTTATGTGGCATGAGACTCACCACTCTATCTTATTTATATCTCATATAAATACCTTGGGAATAAATATGATTACAATCTTTCTGGATAAGTCATGTCCTTTGTGAAGTATCTTCAATTTATGATACTTTGTGGTATAAATACTGTCACTCATATTCTTAACAACTTAATAATATAATTTCTAACAAAACATAAACAAACCTTTTCTATTACACATAAATATATTATGTAAACGGAAAAGTGAAATTGCCTTTTATTAATAAGATATGTATAAGATACATACAAAATAATATACTCTAAGGCATACTACTAACATTTTAGATGTTCCGGATGCATTCCAAGTAGCAGAATTTGTAAATGTGGTCCTAAACTTAAGTTGTGTAATTTTTACCTTGGTTAAGCTAGCTGATAAATCTGTAAAATATTCCTGATTTAGTAAAATTAAGTAAAATAATTTTAATTAATATAAAGACGATGTAGAGGACCTTCAAAAATATTTTTATAATTTTTAAAGTGTTAAAAATAATTATTTAAACTGTAAAGGAGTTAGAGACCGGAGCTAGAGTCTAGAGAATTGGACCTAGATTAAGATTCTTATAGGCCCCAGATGGGCATTATAATTATTATTGTGAGCCTGAGGCCCTGTGTTATTATTGTTGGTTGAATTTTCTTGCAGGGGTTAAGTCCAGTTATAGGAAAAACTCTACCGAAATTTCGGTAAGATCTTAAGATTTATTTTGATTCAATGGTTTGAATTAATTATTTAATTTTGTCAGTCTTTTGATAGAGGTCAGTGTGTATGTTTAAGTGAACTGTGCCGGCTGTCTTTTCCTTCTAGCTGCAGTCCAGCCGATCAATCTGTGAGTTGAATATTGATTATTTTTGTAATTTCAATATTAATTATATATCTTACATGCTAATGTATTTTATAAATATTTAATTATGCACATGTATAGTCAATACATTAGGGGCGCTTTGGTTGCTGCATATTTAATTATTACTATTTATTTGTGATTACTACCTTGAGAATAATTTGAAGCCGTGTGCGTGTGGTGTTATATTGGTTATGGATAGGTCAAGTAGAGTCTAGGACCCAATCCTTTTTATGAATAAGTCGATGTGAATACGGCTTTAAGTTGATCTCGCTAACCCCCGCATTTGTATTCTTAAGCGAAAGTCCAGCTTGAGTTAATCTCGCTGGCAGGTATTGGATTAAGAGAGCTATATGGTGGATCAGCTCCCTTATATTTTTCCCATATATGATACACTGAGTGTGTGAATAGCTCTAAATTAACTTCTTGTGTGAATATTGAGTGAATTACTTATTTTACGTGTTGGATGTGCATTTCATCATAGGATTGCATTAGTTTTAAACATTCATAGAAATTGTAGTTATAATCAATATCTAAACTTTATGAGTCGAACGCTTATTTCTGTTCAAATATTTTTCCCAGGTTGTGGGATAAGCGTTTTATTTCTTCAAGTCTAACCTACATTTTTCCTCCGCAGGTTGCACTTTTTCGTTTAATAATTTCTTGTGTCTACTTATTTATTTATTTAATTATCTGTTTAATAACTAGCACTCCACTGTAACATTGGGTTATGTATTTTTAGTATTAATAAATTAAAAATTTTTATGATATTTAAATAGTTTGTAAACGATGGTATCAAGGTTGAGCTAGACTTTCCTAACTTTTGTCTCTGATGTTTATCAGGTTAGGTTGGCCCGAATAAAAATATAATATTTTATTTTACTTTATTTATATGTTGGACCTTAATTTTGACTCTGATTATGGATTTGCGAATAATAAGGCTTACTATAGGCTTCGGAGGCTTTCTGCTAATCCCGGCCCTAGTGCCAGTCTAGCTTGTGGGATCGGGTCGTGATATATATAACCCTATGAGTAGCCAAAACCCCACAACCCAGTTTAGGTTATAATATCATGCTAAATTAAGAGAAAGTACTAAGTAAATTATGTATTAATTCATTTTAATTTTAGTTTATATAAGTGATTGAGTTACTTTACACATCAAAATGACTAACAAACTTAATATTGTAATCTCAATAATTGACATTAAAATTTTTAATTAATATTATAAAAAATTTTTGGCTATTTAATCAGTTCATAAATTCACCTATTTATAGATAATTAAACCAATAATTTAGTGTATATTTTTAAATAAAAATTTTAAAAAGTTGAAATTTACTCAATCGTTAAACCCTAGGAAAGAAGCTGGGCTTTTGGGGATCCAAACCCCTTAAATACCGAATGGGCTCCCCTACCCCTATGACTAAAACCCAATTATTTTTGATACCGTATGTATATTCCGATGCTGTGAGAGTACATAATTTAATGCCATGGCATTTTTTTTTAACAATTAATTTGAAATTGCAAAAAAGTAATCAAATTAAAGCAATAAATTATTTTATAAATACATTAAAGATAAATATTATTCTCAATTTTATGAATATTTTCATAAAAATTATTAAATTTTAATTTATTTTATAAAATTCATTAAACTTTAATTTAATTACATAAAAATTATCGTAATAAAAAATTAAAAATTTTTAAATTAATTTATTAATCTTCTAATTATTTAATAAATAATTTTTTTATTTAAAAAAAGCATAAAACACATTAGCTACTTCCCTCGGCATTAAATCCTTTCTTTTTATTCTTTTTTTTTTTTACTAATAACTACTATTTAGTTAATTTTATTTGTGAATAGTTGACAAGTTAATAAAATAACTTAAAATTTTTAATTTTTAATTACAATAACTTTTATAGAATTAAATTGAAATTCAATAAATTTTATAAAAAAAATTAAAATTTAATAATTTTTATGAAAAAATTATAAAATTGAGTGATTGTGTATGATAATTATTAATATATTAATATATTATTAGTTTGAAATGTATATTTATAACAAAAATTTTAGAATCCATAATTTTTTTTTTAATTTGGTCAACTGATTTGAAATTGTAATTGAATAAAATATTATGAGGTCCTTGAATTTTGATATTATTTATTATTTAAATTTTATATACGCCATTTATCTTTGTCTTATTGAAATGAAAGATAAAGGTACGAGGATTATAATGATATATAGAGGGAACTAAAATTAACATAAATGACTAAATAATCTATTTTTTATATTACAAGATCAAATAATAAATAATGTTAAAATTCAGAAACCCATAGTAATTTACCCTTGAAACTATGATTTATTAATAAAAAATTAAATGAAATTAATTAAATTATTAATAATTTATATTGATATAATTTTTTAAGAAATATTCTCTTTTTATTCACACATAATGAGATAATTAAATAAATATAAATAAATAAATAAATAATATATATATATATATATATATATATATATATATATATATATATATATATATATATATTTTGGGTGCATCTAAAATGAATTTCAAAGGAAAATTAAAGAAAAATTATGATTTTTAAAAATTTTATTAATGTAAATGTATATTTTTTTATTATTAATGTGTTATTCTCTTTTTTTGTTTTAATTTTATCACAAGCAAATTAAAGAAAATTATGATTTGTAAAAAAAATTATATAGAATACATATCTTCCACTAATGTGTTTTTCTATTTTTTTTTTAATTTATTTTATTTTTAAAATAATAAAAATATCTAAATTTATACAATGAATCGTAAACATATTATGTGTCTATCTCTACGCTTTATATATCTCTACTAAAGTATTAAGTATATATCAAATTAATCAAATCTTTATCAAATAGACTTAATCGAAAGATGATAAGACTCGTTGTTCTTGATCTGTATGTGTGTTTTATAATTTTTTTTTCTTAAATTTAAATTATTATAAATTTAAAATATAAAATATATGATAAAATTCATCCATTAAATATATGAATTATTTAGTATCAACAATAAGAGGAATTATTCCCGAGAGCTCGAATCTCAAACACTAGCTAGCTAAGCCTTAATTACAAAGGCCAAAAAGATTGTTTTTCTTTAGGACCACCATGAGATATAGGAGATCAATGCATTTGGTAGCTAAATCTAAAATTTTCTAATACACCTTATATGAGTTTTCTATTTGCTAAGTTGATCAATAAAAAAAAAAAGGAAAAAGCATCTCTATGAAAGCAAAGAACAGAATGAACAAAGAAAGGGTTTGAAATTTCTGTGGTTAAATTATTGAAAAAGGGAAAGGGACAGACCATGCGTGCATATATATATATATATATATATATATATATATATATATATATATATATACACGATCTCAAGTTTGAGTGTTGTAGAATGCAAGAGAAGAGCAAAGGATCCTAAGTTGATCATGAATTTTATTTGTATATGCTATGGTCATATGCACATGATTACCCTTTTTTTTTTTCACAAGTCTCGAAATCTTTCTTTTTTTGCATGTTATTGTTTACAATTATCAATACAAAACGACCTTTTTCTTTATATATATGTATACCCAATTTGTCGTTTTGGAATTGAGAAGTTAAAATAAAAGATTTGGTCACTTGGAATTTTTTTTTTATTTGTGTCTTTGGCTTTCTATATGTTTTAATCAACTGAGATGCGAAAAAATCGTTGGAATATATAGTTTTATAAAATTTAATTTAATTAAAATTTTTTTATTAATTATAGTGTTTAAGATAAAAAATTTAATTATTTTTAAGTTACAAAATAAAGTATAATTTTATGAAAATTTAATTGAATTTTTTCTTGTAAATAATTTATTTTAAAGGAAGCTTATGTCTTTTTTTTTATTGATAGATAAAACAGACGCATATACGAGTTAGTGACATGAATAAATCGCTATTAAAATTATGATAATTTTAACAGAGTCTTTATTTTTATGTCTTATTTGGATACATGAGTTTAGAATACTCATATTAAAAATTAATGATTCTTTTAACAAATTAATTTTTTTTTCAACAATATTTGAAATGTAACACCCCTAATTTTTAAAATTTTATTATTTTTGGGTAAATATTGATATTTTATTTTATTTGAATTTTAGGAAACTATTTGAAATTTTTCAGATTTTAGAAATCGGGTTCAATTTTCCGAAAATATAAACTTTGATGATTTTTGAAAATTAATTTAAAGACCACGTTGCAAAAATAAAAATATATTTGTAATTTACGTATTTTTCTGAGTTTTCTAGAATTTTTTCGAAATTTTTGGGCCTCGTTTTCGGTCCCAAGGCAGAGTAAAAATTCAAAATTTTGTATTCCGAATCGAACCGGTTGAATCGAACTAGACATTATCGTACCGGTCGAATCGGACCGGCTCTTTCTTCTTCTTCTTATCTTTTTCTTCCGCGCGTCCCGACCTTCCTCTCCTTCTCTCCCGTTTTCTCTCTCCTCCCTCCTCCCCTTGCCACGTCGCCGTCTCCCCTGCCACCCCAGCCCGCCGGCGCCCGTCTCCAGCCGCCCCAGCTCGCCGGAAATGCCGGAAAAAGGCGCCCGAAGCGACGCGACGCGCAAGCGGCTGCTTCGTCTTTCTAGCCGAAATCCGGCCGATCCGGCCACCAATCGGACTGGGTCTTGTGTCTAAATCCATCTACTCGTCGAGAGCTTCGCGGCGATATAAATTTCAAATTTTTCCTACACCGTTTTTCAGTGGGTCCCACGGAACTTCGCAATATTTTTTTGAGCATTTAATGAGCTTAGAAAATTCTGTAAAATTTATGTACTAACCCCCGTGTTGTGGGCTTCGTGTAGGTATCTTCAATTCGCGGAAATTCGACAGTTGTTTGGGTCTGTGAATTTTCGGCCGACAGACTGATTACCGGAAAAGTCTCCGAATTGGATCGAGATTTTGGCTACCCCCCATTGTCAGACGTCCCGAGCGCGTCCCTGAAGTCGGAATCGGCATAGGTAAACCCGAACCTTACTTTTCATAATTTTCTAGTGCTTAAATAAGATTAAAAATCCATAAAATATTCGTGGTAGCTCAGAAAATTATGATTCTTTTTGCATTAGCTAAGAAATATTGCTAAGGACCGCGGGGCAAAGTCTTAGAATTTTTAGAGCTTATTTGGGTAATTTTTGCAAAAATGATCAATTATAAAGACTAAATTGAAATTTTACATATTGTGATGGATGATTGATTTGATGGGCCCAGGAGGGGCTGTGTGATGTGATTATATATGGGTTGTGAATATAGAAGTGTGTTTTGAGTCCTTTTGCAGGTTGGGTAGGTCCTAGGTATAGGGGAGACTCTGCCGGATTTTCGACACGACTTAGGACGTATTTGGTCTTTTCTTAAGTTTGTATTGAGTCAATTTATTAAATGATTGTAATAAAATTGTCAGGTGAGCCGAGACAGCCTTCTTCCTCCGCCCAGCCGCCACAGTGATCGCTATCAAGTCTGTGAGTAAAATATTAATTTTAATTGTAATTTCACTATTATTATATGTTCAAGCATGCCCATGCTTCACTTATATGTATATATCTACGTAGTTAAACTCTAGGCACGTTTTATGTTGCATTCACAACTGTTAAAGTGCCATGTATGTTGTTGTGGTAATTTGGAGCAGTGTGCGTGTGTTGGCGTGCGTGTGATGTGGTGTTGGCTATGGACAAGACGGGTAGACACGGCTTGAGATCTTCGCTGGGACTCGGTCCTTCGGGGGTAGTCACGGCTTGAGTTCTTCGCTGGGACCCTGATTTGGTTTATTAAGCGAAAGTCCGGCTTGAGTTCTTCGCTGGCACATGTTGGATTTAAGAAAGCTGTATAGGGGATCAGCTCCCATATATTATGATTGATATTACTGGGTGTGTGAGTGCTCCAAATTACCTCTTTGCTATTATGATGTGAAATTATTGCTGATGTTGCATCTCACTCTACAAGGTGCATTAGTTTTAAATAGTTATAGAGATTATGGTTAAAATTGATATTTTACTCTCTGAGTCGAACGCTCACTCCTGTTCATTATTTTTCAGGCTACAAGAGGATTTTATTGTGGTTAACCTGCTTTTCTCCTTCGCAGGTTGTCTATTAAGATTTGTGTAATTTTATTAACTCTTAGAATTTCTGCATGTGTTATAAGTATTTATTTGATTGGGTCTATAATATTATTATCATGTCGGACCTGTAGACGCATAATTTTATGCATGTTTGATGGGTTGGATGTAACACCCCTATTTGTATAGCCTGGTATACTTCATCGTCCAGAATCGTATCGGTCCGGACAATTAAGGGGATTAGAACCACACTTAAGACAACTGGAGAAGCTATAAACACAAATAATTAGTAATGTTCAATTAGTTAAGTATAAACAAGAAAAACAGAACAGAAGAAGTTAAACGAGCCGAGAGTCACAGCGATGGGTGACCTTCTCGGGAACGACTGCGAAGTCGTTTTAAACTCAAATTTCGAACCGTAAAATGTGACGCCGCGGTCCTTAGGACCGTTATGAACATAGTGAAAAAGAGAAAATCATGAAAAAGAACTGCTAAGCCAGTCAAATAATTAGGTCAGGGAGCCGAAAGAAAAATGAAATTATTTGCAAACCGTGGTGAACCGGCGAAGGGCAATTTGGTCAATTGACCCCGAGAGCTGACTCTTGACCTAACTGTCAAATAAAATCGGAGAAAAGAAAATTTTGGGATCGAGAATTAAATTAAAGAACTATTGAAGAATTAAAGAAAAAGAAAAAGAATAAAAATGATACTTATTACATCATGATGATGACATCATATAAGATGTCAAAATTAATTTTAATTTTTCAATCTTTTTTGACCAAGTCAATTATGGGCACAAAAACAAAAATTGAAAAGTCAAAATTTATCTCTTCTTCTTCTTTTTTTCTCTCTTTCCCATAGCTCCTCATCCCTCCCCCTTTTCTCACTAAATCCTCCATGGCTACTTAATTTCAAGCTTTTAAAGCTTCAATCAACCCCATAAATCCCATAATTTTTCTAAATAAAACTTGTTCTTAGATCTTGGCAAGCCTATTGAGAAGGAAATTTGAAGGAAAATAAAAGGGAAATTGAAGCTTGGGGAAACTTCACAAGAGGTTAGTGACAAATTCTTCAAATTGTCTATTGAATTTTTGTTTAAGTAATTGATGTAAGTTAGGAATTAACTTTAAATGGAAAGAAAACAATTATTGAGGGACTATATATGAGTTCAACCAGCTAGGGTTATGTTTGAAATGGGTGATTTGATGCAAATTAGAAAGTAGTTAAGTGAGAATAAGTGAATGAGAACTAAATATGCATTTATAATTCAATAAATGAACTAAACATGGAAGTTAGGGTTTTGCACTTAGGGTTTATGAACCAAAAATGTAAGAAATGAGTAAATGATGAATTTGACCTATTGTGAAGAGAAAAATGGTCAATAATGACCAAAGGAGATGTGTGGGAATTGTTAGAATGGAAGTCAAATTCGTAGGGTAAATGGTCATGCTGCTGGCAGCATGACCAAGCCAAATTTGAAGGACCAAAACGGAAATTTTACAAGTTCAATTGATATGCCACCAATTGGGGAAGAAAATGGACATAAAATGACACAATTTTCATTGAGGAACTATGCCCAAAAACTGACCAAAACCTAGTGAACCAATTGACCAAAGTTGGTTAAGTGCGGGCTGTCACTGCACAAACTGACCAAATGAACAGTAATAGTTAATTTGGTCATAACTTGAGCTAGAAAGATCAAAATGACCTGAAATTTTACCAGTAATTAGATAAGATATAGATCTAAAACTTTCATGAAGAATACCAACCCAAATTATGCCATTAACCTAATCAAATTATTGAGCAAAGTTGAGTTACTGAACCTGCAAAACTGCAGAATTGCCATTTGAACAGTAAAATTTCAATGGCTATAACTCTCTCTAGAAAACTCCTATTTAGGTGAATCTTGAACCGATGGAAACCTAAGACATAGTAGAACATTTCGTATGAAGGAAATTAGACCAAATTAAGGACTTAACTTGATCAAATTATTGAACGAAGTTGGATAAAAAATCTGCCAGAACCAAAATTGCAGTATGAATAGTGCACGCAAACAGTAACTGTATTTTGGCTATAACTTGAGCTACAAAACTCCAATTGGGGTGATTCAAAAAGGAGAATAAACTTAAGACAATAAGGAACATTTTCTATGAAGAAAGTTTTGCCAAATTCCAACAGTAAACTGACAAATGAAACAGTATAAGTAGGGACACCAAAACTGAAAATTTGGTAATTTTGCCTAAAAGACCTAAGTTTTGAAAAAATGACCAAAACCAACAAGTTTGGTGACCAAAATGTGGGATGTGGGTAAAGTTGAAATTTCCATACCTATTAAGCCTTAGAAAGTCAATAATTTAACTTAAATAATGCAGTGAATAGTAACCCGAAACACAAAATTTCAAGAACGTCGAATTTAGCACGTTAGAGCTAGGTAAAAGTGAAGTTAAATTTATTTTTAGATTTATGTTAAATTATGGTACTGAAATGCTGTAAAATTGTGTGTTTCAGTTGAAAGAAATACCGAGAAAGAACCCGAGGAACCGAGTTAAGGCCAAGAGGCGACTCGTTTGAGGTTTGTGCACAACGTATACTTTTTATAATCATCTTTTGCATACTGTTTTGAATAATGTGAAATATTGAATTATGGCATTCTTATGATGTTTTGATTTAAATTGTTGAAAGTTATTATGTATATTGAAATGATAATGTTTAGCAAATTGTTAAGATAAGTTTTGAAACCACAGTGTCATGACCATATATTTGAACACCTCACTAGCACGACTAGTGGAGGTAATTAGTTTCGAATTTTGATTCCTTCTCTGGAGAAGTGTTGAGGTGTGCCAGTAGAAGAGGATGTGAATGGATATCCATATATTTGAGCTAGCTAGCCTTGTGATGTGATTTCTCTTTAGCCTCTGGCTATTGAGATTATATTTGTTTCGAATGGCATGATCTAACTGTGGGTTTTATGAAATGTATTTTGATACTTCGAAATGAACTTGGTTTGCATTAAAATTTCATAATTCATGTTTTTGCGTTTAATGCTTATGTTTAGTCAAATTTTTGAATAAATGTGATTATATTCTGCATAAAGATTATTTTAGTATGTTATGCACCACTGAGTCCTAGTACTCAGCGATAGCTTCTTGTCGCCGCAGACAGAGACTAGAGGAGCAAAGAGATCGAGTGCTAAAGATTGAGGATCATTCAGCTTGAAGTCTTCGGGTATAATTTATACCCCAATTGTAAATATTTTTTTTGATGTATGTATTGCATATAAATGTATGGACGTGCAAATGGGTCTTGAGCAGTTTGTACAAAATTTGCATGAAGTTTGTAATAAAGTTTAGTTTGTATTTCTTTTGATGTGAATTTTGTAAGGATGTATATAAATTGTTTTATCTCAAATGAAATATGAGTGAAACTATTTTATTTAATTTGAATGAAACGTATTGCTAGTATTTTGAGAAGTATTGAATTTTGAACTTGAGAAATTGATTGAAATGATTGTGGAATTGTTGAAATTGATAGAGTTTGATTGTGAAATTGAAGTAGTGGTTGAGAAAAATTTTTAGAAGTGCTTTTTACAGGTATTTGAAGAACTGTTTTCTCAAAATACAGACAGAACTCTGTCAAAATTTTTATAAAATTTGCGGAAAAATAAAATGGGCCAAAATTTCCAACTAGTTTTCAATTTAATTACATATTTTAAATACTTATTAGAAATTCTCACCACTTATCAAAAATAAGAAAATTGTTTTAAAATCCCTTGTAGGGTACTTAATGAGTTATCGGTAGGAGAAGTTCGGTAGTTCATTAGGTATTCTACGGGATCATGTTATGCCTTACAGAGGGGTAAGGTGTGACATTGGATGAGGGAGCTGAGCTCCCATTTATTTTATGATGATATGAGTATGTGGAGGGTGAGCTGAACTCCCAAATTGATTATTTATTGTGTTTACAGGTCGGGTGAGTGAAAAACTCCCCGTTGAAATGTCCATTTTATGGCCGGACTCTGTTCGGTTGCTTTCTTGAAATTGGGCTCAAATGGGCCTTAGAGTTGGATTAATGAATAGTTAGGTTTACTACGGGCCTCGGGGGCTTTAAGCTGGCCTAGGTCCTAGTGCCGGTCTGGCCCATGGATTGGGTCGTGACATGAAATGTGTTTTTTTTAAAAAATTTTTTATCCTAAAATTTAGTGTTAAAGGGACCTAAGTAATTAAATTTTCATCTAATTAATCAAAATTTTAATTATATTGTAATATTATGACAATGGCATTATTTTTAATTAAATTTTAATAATTTAATTGCATTTTTTTATAAGTATTTTTGTTTTAATGTTTGATATGGTATGAAAAATCATGAATTTAATATGATGTATGAAAAATAACTTATATTATGTAAAAAAAAATCCCTAATATTGCCTTATTCTTATAGAATTACAATCATGGTTAAAATTATTTTGCTTTCGAATTAGAAAAAAAAAAGGTAGGTTTAATAATCTATGAGAAAATTTGATAGTGATATGTATCATCTGACCATAATTAAAATGGAAAGAAAAATTGTAGTTTTTTTTTCAATAACTTTTAGATTTGGATCCGTTTATAATAATTTTGAGCATAAATCATTAGATATATTTTTATTAATAGATTTTGAGTATATTTGCTTAATTTTAATAAGCATTTGTTGTGTTTGTCTCCTTCTTGTAGAATTGTTCCTTTTAATTGGGGAATTTTTATATACATTTTTAGACGAGTTATTTTGTTCATTGAATAGGAGTATCATATAAGATGCATATCATTACAAGAAAACGCGTATTAGCAACGGATTTTTTTTGTTGCTAATATAACACCCTAAATTTTTAAATTTATTATTTTGTGAGTGATATTAATATTTTAATTTTATTTAAATTTTAGGAAAATTATTTGAAATTTTTTGGGTTTTAGAAATTGGGTTTGATTTTCTGAAAATATAAAATTTTAATGATTTTTAAAAATTAATTCAAAGACCACGTGGCAAAACTAAAAATATATTTGGATTCTATGGATTTTTCTGAGTTTTTTGAATTTTTTTCGAAATTTTTGGACCTCGTTTTCGGTCCCAAAGCAGAGTAAAAATTCAAAATTTTGTATCTTGAATCGGATCGGTCTGATTGAACTGGACCGGATTGGACCGATCGAATTGACCGGCCATTTTCTTCTTTTCTTCCCTTCCCCCGTGCATCCCGTCCCTCCTCCTTCCCCTCTCGTTTTCCCTCTCCTCCCTCACCACCAGGCCGCGCCGCCGCCTCCCCAGCCTCCCCACCTCGCCGGCGCACCGCCTCGACACCTCCCCACCTCCGACCAGCCTTCCAAGAGGCCGAAAACGACGCGTGAAGCTCCCTTTGCGCGCGCGCGCCGTTTTGGCTTTCCAGCCGAAATCCGGCAGATCTGACCACCAATTGGGTCGAGTCTTGTGTCAAACACCATCTACACCTCGAGAGCTTTCCATAGACACCAAGAACACCAAAATCCATCAAGCGGTTTGTCCAATTTTTGTCCGGAAAGTTTTAGCCCATTTCGACTTTTGGGCTAGATTTCTCGCAAACTGTGAATCCCAAGAGGAAACTGAGTGTACCAGAGTGCTCCACTCGTCGAGAGCTTCGCGGCAATATAAATTTCAAAATTTTTCGACACCGTTTTTCGGTGGGTCCCATGAAACTTAGCAGCGTTTTTCTAAGCATTAAATGAGCTTAGAAAATTTTCATAAAAATTTTATACTAACCCCCGTGTTGTGGGTTTTATGTAGATACCTTCAATTCGCGGAAATTCGACAATTGTCCGGGTCTGTGAATTTTCGGCCAGACAAACCGGCTACCGAAAAAGTTTTGAAATTGGATCGGGATTTTAGCTACCCCACCATTGTCAGACACTCCGAGCGCGTTCCCGAGATCGGAATCGGCATAGGTAAACCCAAACCTTGCTTTTTCGTAATTTTTTAGTACTTAAATAGGGTTAAAAATCCATAAAATGTTCGTGGTAGCTCAAAAAATTATGATTCTTTATGCATTGGCCTAGTAATATTGCTAAGGACCGCAGGGCAAAGTTTTTGAATTTTTAGAGTTTATTTGGGTAGTTTTTGCAAAAAGGGTCAATTGTAAGAACTAAACTATAATTTTACATATTGTAATTGATGACTGTTTGGATGAGCCCAGGAGGGGCTGTGTGATATGATTGAGTTATGGGTGTATGGTTGATGGATATAGAAGTGTGTTTTAAACCTATTTGCAGGTTGGGTAGGTCCTAGGTATAGGGGAGACTCTGCCGAATTTTCGGTACGACTTAGGACGTATTTGGTCTTTTCTTAGTTTGTATTGAGTCAATTGTATTAAATAATTGTAATAAAATTGTCAGGTGAGCGATGACCTTTCTTCTTCCGCCACACACAAGTGATCATTGCCAAGTCTGTGAGTAAAATATTAATTTTAATTGTAATTTTGATATTATTATATATTCAAGCATGCCCATGCATCACTTATGTAACACCCCTGATTTTTATATATTATTATTGGGCTTCGTGTAGGTATCCTCAATTCGCGGAAATTCGACAGTTGTCCGGATCTGTGAATTTCCGGCCAGATAGACCAGCTACCGGAAAAGTCTTCGAATTGGATCGAGGTTTTGGCTACCCCACCATTGTCAGGCATCCCGAGCGCGTTCCCGAAGTCGGAATCGGCAAAGGTAAACCCGAACCTTGCTTTTTCGTAATTTTCTAGTGCTTAAATAGGATTAAAAATCCATAAAATATTCGTGGTAGCTTAGAAAATTACGATTCTTTTTGCAATAGCGTAGTAATATTTCTAAGGACTGCGGGGCAGAGTTTTATAATTTTTAAAGCTTATTTGAGCAGTTTTTGCAAAAATGATCAATTATAAGGACTAAATTGAAATTTTTCATATTGTGATGAATGATTGATTTGATGGGCCCAGGATGGGCTGTGTGATGTGATTGAGTTGTGGATATATGGATTGTGGATATAGAAGTGTGTTTTGAGCCCTTTTGCAGGTTGGGTAGGTCCTAGGTATAGGGGAGACTCACTGGATTTTCTGCATGACTTAGGACGTATTTGGTCTTTTCTTTATTTGTATTGAGTCATTTGTGTTAAATAAATGTAATGTAATTGTCAGTGAGCCGGATGCCTTTCTTCCTCCGCCCACCGCCACAAAGGATTGTCGTCAAGTCTGTGAGTAAAATATTAATTTTAATTATAATTTCGATATTATTATATGTTCAGCATGCCCATGCATCACTTATATGCATATATTTATGTAGTTAAACTCTAGGCACGATTTTTGATGCATTGATAAATGTTAAAGTGCCATGATGTTGTTGTGGTAATTTGGAGCAGTGTGCGTGCGTTGGCGTGCGTGTGATGTGGTGTGGACTATGGATAGGACGGGTAGTCACGGCTTGAGTTCTTCATTGACCCGATCCTTCGAGGGGTAGTCACGGCTTGAGTTCTTCACTGGGACCCTCGATTTGGTTATTAAGTGGAAGTCCGAAATGAGTTCTTCACGCACCAAAGTTGGATTTAAGTGAGTCAGATAGGATCAGCTCCCATATATTATGATTGATGTTACAGGGTGCGTGAGTGCTCCAAATTTACCTTTTTGATGCTATGATGTGAATATGATGTTAATGTTGCATTTCACTCTACAGGTTGCATTAGTTTCAGATAGTTATAGAGATTATAGTTAAGATTGATATTTTACTCTCTGAGTCGAACGCTCACTCCTGTTCAAAAATTTTTACAGGCCACAGGAGGATATTTTGTTCTGGGTTAACCTGCTTTTATCCTTCGCAGGTTGTTTATCCATGTTTGTGTAATTTTAATTACTCCTAGAATTTCCGCATGTGTTAGCAGTATTTATTTGATTATGGTCTGTAATATTGTTATCATGTTGGACCTGTAAACTAAATATGCTATGCATGTTTGATGGATTGGATGAGGGAGCTGAGCTCCCATTTATTTTATGTTAATGAGTATGTGGAGGGTGAGCTGAGCTCCCCAAATGACTATATATTGTGTTTACAGGTCGGGTGAGTCAAAAACTCCCCGTTGGAAAGTCCATTTTATGGTCGGACTCTGTCCGTTTGTTTTCTTGATATTGGGCCCAAATGGGCCTTAGAGTTGGGTTAATGAACAGTTAGGCTTACTACGGGCCTCGGGGCTTTAAGTCGCCTGTGTCCTAGTGCCGGCCCATAGGTTGGGTCGTTACAATTGGTATCAGAGCCGGACTCCCTCCAGTACGAGTGGGTGCGAGGACGCCCCCAGCGGAAGTTGGTGGGTTGTAACGGACTGTGGGGACGGCGATACGTAACGCCTGCAGGTGCCGCCCGTCCCACATCGGAAATGGGAGAAGGGAATCTGGGCCATATATGTCCGCTTTTGGGAGCGAAACCTCCCAAGGGACAAATCCGTGAGGCCCACGGGCCAAAGCGGACAATACTGACTGGGCTGGGCTGGGTCGTTACATTTGTCAGAGCTTAGGCTCCAGATTCTTAGGGAATGTTGTCTAAAGTGTTGGGAAGAGTCTAATAGGAGTCACATGCGGAAATATAGGGTCCACATTCGTCTTGCATTGTCATCTTTGCTTCTAGTTTCTGCACCATATGTTATGTATAAATATGAGTCTATAGAGTCAGATAATGTGCGCTTTGAATGTTGTGGGCTAATGTCGCTGAATTTCGTGAAAATGCGTAGAAGCGTGAGAGCCGCATCGCACTGTAACCAGATGTGCTCGACGAGGTGTCGACAGATGAGGCGCCGCCCGAGGAGGCGGGGTAGGAGGCCTAGAGTCGCTCAAGTAGAGGAGCAACAACCCCAAGACAGAGCAGTCCTTTATGGCACAGGGTCCCATGGACCCCATGGCAGCTACTCTAGCTGGTCTGCAGAGAACCATCGACATGATGGCTCAGTATATGGTCCATCCTCCACAGCAGCAGCAGTCCACCGCACCGAGAGAGGAATCTTACAAACAGATCATCAACTTCAAGAAGTTGGTGCCTGGTACCTATGATGTGTCAGACGATGCATATCGGTTTTTGGATTCCTGCAGACAGGCAGGAACAGAATTACAGTTGACCGATAGAAGACTGATAGAGTGTATGCAGCACGTCATGGGGCCCATGCCTAGACAATGGATGAATGACTACGTGTTACCTCGGATGGAGGGTTTGACATGGGCTCAGTTTGTGGAACTTTTCATCAATCGGTTCGTGCCAGAAAGCTTCAGAGATCAGAAACAGTGGGCCTTTGAGGCCTTAAGACAGAACGGCAGTCCAGATGAATATGCTCTGCACTTCGGAATTGAGCAGATATGCCCCGCAGCAGGTAGCTACGTAAAAGATGAAGGTGAAAAGATTCCTAAAGGGGCTTGACAGGAGGTATGCGAACCTGGCCATGATGTCTGATCAGTCTTTTGATGTGGTGGTTGACCGAGCCAGACAGATAGAGATCGATTACGCTGGATGACAAATGAAGAGCAAAGAAGAACAAAGCGTAGGGTTCTCGTGTGTCCCACCCATGGCTACTACAGGCATGGTGGTGGTCAAACTACTTACAGAGGAAGAAGCGAGAAATAAGAGGAGTGGTTTTAGACACAAATCCCGAGGGTCTGCACTGTGGTACGGATCCAAAGAAGCGGTACAGCTCAGGCAAGGCGCCTGCTCGTTCAGATCCTCTTGGCACCGTGTGCACAAAGTGTGGAAGAGGACATTCAGACCTTGTTTGATGGGGTCGAGTATGCTGTGTGTGGCCAACCGGGCCACTTTGCTAGAGATCGCCTGCTTTGTGAGCCACGATGGGGTCACGTGGTTCTCATGCAAATGTTCCTCGACAATTGTATCCGGTGCTTCCAACATGGCAGCCGATACGATTCGTGGCCGAGGACAAGGGGGACGTGGATTTGGAGGCGGTCGAGAGGTAGAAGTCGACGTGGTTACGCCACTCGTAGGGGTCAAGCTCGGGTTTTCACCCCGACCCACCAGATGCTCGAGCTTCAAATGCGCTTGTGGCGTGTATTCTTCTCGTCCATTCTTATGAGGCTCGTGTTTTAATAGATCCAGTGCTACGCACTCATTTGTCTCCCGTGTTTGCCATGAGATTGGGTAGAAACCCTACAACTTTAGAGTGCCCTTTGTCGAGCTACCCCACTTAGTGACAACATAGAAGTAGACATGGTATTTCCTGTAGCCCAAAGAGTAGTGGATGGAAAGATCCTCCCACAGACTTGGTTCCTTTACCAAGAATGGATTTTGATGTAATCTTGGGGATGGATTGGTTGGCAACTCATTACGCCACCTTAGACGCAGAACAAAGGTGTACTTCCACATACCTGGTGTGGAAGAGTTTAGCTTTGATGGTGACAGGAGCGTGGCTCCATATAACTTGGTGTCGGCAATTAGTGCTAGGAAAATGTTGAGGCGTGGATGCCAAGGGTATTTGGCATTGGTGAGAGATACCTCTGTGGAAGGTGTCAGCAAGGAAAATGTTCCTGTTGTCAGAGAATATATGGATGTCTTCCCAGAGGAGCTTCCAGGGTTGCCACCAGGAAGGGAGATAGAGTTTTGCATCGATGTTGTGCCGGGTACAAACCCCATTTCAATGCCACCTTACAGGATGGCACCAGCAGAACTGAAAGAGCTGAAGGAGCAACTACAGGAGCTTTTGGACAAGGGTTTCATACGTCCGAGCACTTCACCCTGGGGTGCTCCTGTTCTATTCGTGAGAAAGAAGGATGGGTCGTTGAGGTTGTGTATTGACTATAGACAGCTGAACAAAGTGACTGTGAAGAACAAGTATCCACTTCCTCGGATCGATGATCTATTTGATCAGCTCCAAGGGGCTAGATTCTTTTCCAAGATAGACCTGCGATCAGGCTACCATCAGTTGAGAATCAGGGATGAGGACGTGTCCAAAACGGCTTTCAGGACAAGGTATGGTCATTATGAGTTCTTGGTGATGTCTTTTGGACTCACTAATGCACCAGCAGCCTTCATGGACTTGATGAACAGGGTGTTCAAGCCATTTTTGGACCGTTTTGTCATCGTATTCATTGATGACATTCGCATATACTCTGACCGAGGAAGAACACGTGTGGCACTTGAGAAAAGTGTTGCAGACTTTGAGGGAGCACCAGCTATATGCCAAATTTTCAAAATGTGAATTTTGGCTAGAAAGCATCTCATTCTTGGGACACGTGGTTTCTAGTGACGGTATTCAAGTGGATCCCAAGAAAATTGAAGCTGTAACTGATTGGCTTAGGCCTACAAATCCACCGAGGTGCGAAGTTTTCGGGTTTAGCTACTACAAAGCGATTTGTGCAAGATTTCTCCAGGATAGCGGCTCCCCTAACTAAGTTGACCAGGAAGAATGTTCCATTCATTTGGACAGATGACTGTGAGGTGAGTTTCCAGAGGCTCAAGGAGTGTCTAACCACTGCCCCTGTGTTGACACTACCTGTGAGTGGTGAAGGATACACCGTGTATTGTGACGCCTCCAGAGTTGGCCTAGGGTGTGTTTTGATGCAGAATGGAAAGGTAGTGGCTTATGCTTCAAGGCAGCTGAAGAGGCATGAGCAGAACTACCCCACCCATGATTTGGAAATGGCGGCTGTAGTCTTTGCACTAAAAATCTGGAGACACTACCTGTATGGTGAAGTGTGCGAGATATACACCGACCACAAGAGTTTGAAGTACATCTTCCAACAGAGGGATTTAAATTTGAGACAGAGGAGCTGGATGTAGCTAATGAACGTAGATGATTGCACCATCCAGTACTACCCTGGGAAGGCCAATGTTGTAGCAGATGCTTTGAGCAGAAAATCTTCTGGTAGTTTGGCGCACATTTCAGCAGAAAAGAGACCACTGATTCAGGAGGTACATGAGTTGATGGATCAAGGTTTAATCCTAGATCTTTCAGATGAGGGGGTATTGTTGGCTCACTTTTCAGTGAGTACATTAGTGAGGGACAGAGTTAGAGTTTCCAAAGACAGAGACCAACAATTGATGAAGATTGTAGAAAAAGTACAAAGAAGGTGAAGGTGGTGAGTTTGGATTTGCCAATGATGGCGCCTAGTGCAAGGTTCTAGAATATGTGTGCCCGATGTGGACAATCTCAGAATGAAATCATGCAAGAGGCACACTACACATCTGCAAGATCCACCTGTGTTCCACCAAGATGTACCATGATGTGAAAGATAGCTACTTGGTGGAATGGCATGAAGAGAGACATAGCACTTTGTGTCCAAGTGCTTGACTTGTCGAAGGTGAAGTTTGAACATCGAGAGACCGTCGTGAAGCTGCAAGAGCTCCTATCCCGTAATGGAAGTGGGAAATGATCACTATGGATTTTGTGGATCGGGTTGCCTCGTACCACGCGAGGATATGATTCGATATGGGTAATTGTGGACCGCTTGACCAAATCACTCACTTACTCAGAAGATTACCTACTCAGGGCACAAGATGCCCGGCTCTACATTCGAGAAATAGTCGATTGCATGGAGTTCCGCCCATAATATCCATGAGGGCCCCAGCTCACTTCTCGATTTTGGAGAAAGTTGCAGAGGCACTTGGCACACAATTGAACTTCAAGATGCCTTTCCACCCTCAAACAGACGGACAGTCCGAAAGGACAATCCAAACACTGGAAGACATGCTTCGCATGAGTGTTTTGGATTTTGGAGGTCAATGGGATGAGCAGCTAGCTTTAGTGGAGTTTGCCTACAACAACAGTTATCACTCCAGCATAGGGATGGCACCCTATGAGGCACTATATGGAAGAAAGTGTAGGTCTCCTCTATGTTGGACAGAAATGGGGGAAGCGAAAGTGCATGATGTAGACCTAGTGCAAGACACTTGAGGTAGTTCCTTTAATCGAGGAACGATCGAGGACAATTTTCAAGAGATGTAAGAGTTATGCAGACCCCAGACGGAGGGATGTGGAGTTTGCAGTGGGCGACTATGTATTCCTGAAGGTATCTCCAATGAAGGGAGTCATGAGATTCGGAAAGAAGGGCAAGTTGGCACCTCAGTATATCGGACATTTTGAGGTTACGGATAGAGTTGGAGCAGTTGCCTACCGGTTGGAGCTACCACCCAACCTCTCTCACGTTCATCCCGTGTTTCACATCTCCATGCTCAGGAAATACATTCCCGATCCTTCTCATGTATCGCAAATGATGTGATAGAGCTAAAAGAAAATTTGACATTTGAGGAGCGACAGAGCCATAGTGGACTACCAAGTGAGACAGCTGAGATCAAAACAGATCCCTATGGTTAAGGTTTTGTGGAGGAGTCAGTCGGTGGAAGAGTGCACCTGGAAGTTAGAACGGGACATGCGTAGCAAGTACTCTTATCTGTTCAATGTATAATCATGTGATTTATTCTGCCTTGTGTAAAATTCGAGGACGAATTTTCTGTAAGGGGGGAAGAATGTAACACCCCTGATTTTTATATATTATTATTGGGCTTCGTGTAGGTATCCTCAATTCGCGGAAATTCGACAGTTGTCCGGATCTGTGAATTTCCGGCCAGATAGACCAGCTACCGGAAAAGTCTTCGAATTGGATCGAGGTTTTGGCTACCCCACCATTGTCAGGCATCCCGAGCGCGTTCCCGAAGTCGGAATCGGCAAAGGTAAACCCGAACCTTGCTTTTTCGTAATTTTCTAGTGCTTAAATAGGATTAAAAATCCATAAAATATTCGTGGTAGCTTAGAAAATTACGATTCTTTTTGCAATAGCGTAGTAATATTTCTAAGGACTGCGGGGCAGAGTTTTATAATTTTTAAAGCTTATTTGAGCAGTTTTTGCAAAAATGATCAATTATAAGGACTAAATTGAAATTTTTCATATTGTGATGAATGATTGATTTGATGGGCCCAGGATGGGCTGTGTGATGTGATTGAGTTGTGGATATATGGATTGTGGATATAGAAGTGTGTTTTGAGCCCTTTTGCAGGTTGGGTAGGTCCTAGGTATAGGGGAGACTCTGCCGGATTTTCGGCATGACTTAGGACGTATTTGGTCTTTTCTTTATTTGTATTGAGTCATTTGTGTTAAATAAATGTAATGTAATTGTCAGGTGAGCCGGGACAGCCTTCTTCCTCCGCCCAGCCGCCACAGTGATTGTCGTCAAGTCTGTGAGTAAAATATTAATTTTAATTGTAATTTCGATATTATTATATGTTCAGCATGCCCATGCATCACTTATATGCATATATTTATGTAGTTAAACTCTAGGCACGATTTTTGATGCATTGATAAATGTTAAAGTGCCATGATGTTGTTGTGGTAATTTGGAGCGCAGCGTGCGTTGGCGTATGTGTGATGTGGTGTGGACTATGGATAGGACGGGTAGTCACGGCTTGAGTTCTTCATTGGGACCCGATCCTTCGAGGGGTAGTCACGCTTGAGTTCTTCTGGGACCCTCGATTTGGTTATTAAGTGGAAGTCCGAAATGAGTTCTTCACGGCACTGTGTTGGATTTAAGTGAGTCAGATAGGATCACTCCATATATTATGATTGATGTTACAGGGTGCGTGAGTGCTCCAAATTTACCTTTTTGATGCTATGATGTGAATATGATGTTAATGTTGCATTTCACTCTACAGGTTGCATTAGTTTCAGATAGTTATAGAGATTATAGTTAAGATTGATATTTTACTCTCTGAGTCGAACGCTCACTCCTGTTCAAAAATTTTTACAGGCCACAGGAGGATATTTTGTTCTGGGTTAACCTGCTTTTATCCTTCGCAGGTTGTTTATCCATGTTTGTGTAATTTTAATTACTCCTAGAATTTCCGCATGTGTTAGCAGTATTTATTTGATTATGGTCTGTAATATTGTTATCATGTTGGACCTGTAAACTAAATATGCTATGCATGTTTGATGGATTGGATGAGGGAGCTGAGCTCCCATTTATTTTATGTTAATGAGTATGTGGAGGGTGAGCTGAGCTCCCCAAATGACTATATATTGTGTTTACAGGTCGGGTGAGTCAAAAACTCCCCGTTGGAAAGTCCATTTTATGGTCGGACTCTGTCCGTTTGTTTTCTTGATATTGGGCCCAAATGGGCCTTAGAGTTGGGTTAATGAACAGTTAGGCTTACTACGGGCCTCGGGGGCTTTAAGCTGGCCCAGGTCCTAGTGCCGGTCCGGCCCATAGGTTGGGTCGTGACAACTTATATGTATATATCTATGTAGTTAAACTCTAGGCACGTTTTATGTTGCATTCACAACTGTTAAAATGCCATAGATGTTGTTGTGGTAATTTGGAGCAGTGTGCGTGTGTTGGCGTGCGTGTGATGTGGTATTGGCTATGGATGGAACAGGTAGACACGGCTTGAGATCTTCGCTGGGACCCGGTCCTTCGAGGTAGATACGGCTTGAGTTCTTCTCTGAGACCCCGATTTGGTTTATTTAGCGAAAGTCCGGCTTGAGTTATTCGCTGGCACAGGTTGGATTAAAGAGAGTTGTATAGGGGATCAGCTCCCATATATTTATGATTTGATATTACAGGGTGTGTTAGTGCTTCAAATTACCTTTTTGCTGTTATGATGTGAAAATATTGCTGATGTTGCATTTCACTCTACGGGGTGCATTAGCTTTAGATAATTATAAAGATTATGGTTAAAATTAATATTTTACTCTCTGAGTCGAATGCTCACTTCTGTTCATTATTTTTCAGGCTACAGGAGGATTTTTATTGTGGTTAACCTGTTTTTCTCCTTCGCAGGTTGTTTATTAATGTTTGTGTAATTCTATTAACTCCTAGAATTTTCGCATGTCTTAGAAATATTTATTTGATTTGGGTCTGTAATATAATTATCATGTTGGACCTGTAAACTTATTATTATATGCATGTTTGATGGACTGGATGAGGGAGCTAAGCTCCCATTTATTTTTATGACATTTGAGTATGTGGAGGGTGAACTGAGCTCCCCAATTGATTATATATTGTGTTTACAGGTCGGGTGAGTCAAAAACTCCCCATTGAAATGTCCATTTTATGGCCGGACTCTGTCGGATTGAATTCTTGAAATTGGGCCCAAATGGGCCTTAGAGTTGGGTTAAAGAATAGTTAGGCTTACTACGGGCTTCGGGGGCTTTAGGCTGGCCTAGGTCCTAGTGCCGATCCGGCCCATAGGTTGGGTCGTGACAGCTAATTCATAAAAATTCATTGCTAAATGATTTAACAACGGATTTCTATCCGTTGCAATGAGACTCGTTGCAAATTTACTTAGCAATGAATTTTAACTTCCGTTGTAATTAGCAACGCATTTAGCAATGGATAATTATATTGCTAATAGCAATGGACAACGTTTTCCATTGCTAATTTAATTAATTAAAAAATTAAGAAAATTTTGGAAAAAAATAATCAAGTTGCTATTTACAATCGATTTAGCAACGAACTTCTGTTGCTAATTGTAATTGATTTTTAATCTGTTAGTAATTTAAGTGTTATTTAATATTATAAATTTTTAATTTTAATATGAAAATTTAAAATTAAAATTTAGCATTTTAATATTATAATCTATTTATAAATTTTAATTGATAAATAAATTGTCATTAATAGTTATCATATATACATTATAATGAGAGTAAAAAGTATTATTTCAAAAAAGAATTATGGTAAAAAAATGAATTGAGAGAAAATTATATTAATGAAAATAAAAAATAAAGGGTAGATAATAAGTGAAGAAAATGATAGGAAAAGTGAGAAAATGAGAGAAACGATAGAAGAAAATGGAAGAAAATGAGAGGAAATGTGGAAAAATATGAAAGAATTAGGAAGGGAAGGGAAGAAAATGGCAAAAAAAAAAGGAAGAAATTAATGATAGAAAATGAAATAAAAAGGAAGAAAATGAAAGAAAATGAAGAAAAAAAATTAGAGATTTAAGAAGAAAATGAAAGAAGATTGAGAAAAATTAGAGAATTGGGAAGAAAATAAAATAAAAGAGAAGAAATTGATGATAGAAAATCAATATAAAATAAAGAGAATGAAAGAAAAAAAAGAAAAAAATTATAGAATTGAGAAGAAAATGAAAGAATAGATAAAAAAGATTATAATAGAGAGAAGAAAATAAGTGAATGAATTATATGAAAAAGATAAATGAAATATATGAATAAATATATACGCAAATTAGTAATGAATCTAAAATCTGTTGCTAAATTTAAACATCGAAATTTTAATAGCGAGATTTTTCCTTCATATCATTGCTAATTAGCAACAAACAACAGATTTTATTATAATCTGTTGCTAATTAGCAACAGATAATTTAACAAGACAATTTTAATGATAGCTTGCTAATTAGCAACAGATAATTTAACAAGACAATTTTAATGATAGCTGATAAAATTTACAATTTTAATGATAGCTGATAAAATTTATATAATTATTTTTTTTAATTTTATGAAAATAGCAACGGATTAGAAAAATCATTATTATTAGTAATGGATTTTTTAAATCAATTGTAAAATTACCAAATGAATTTTAAAACTGTTACCAATTTGATAAAAGAATTTTAATCATCATTGATAAAATAATATATATATATATATATATATATATATATATATATATATATATTAATTTTATGAAAATAGCAACAGATTAGATATTTCATTACTATTAGCAACGAATTTATAAAATCTATTATAAAATTAGTAACGGATTTCAAATCGATTGGTAAATTTATATTCAAATATTTTTATAATGTCAATTTATAATAAATTTTAGCAATGAATGTAAATCTGTTGCTAATAGCAATGAAATTTTGTTTTCGTTAGTAAAGTATTACTTTATGTAATTTTATTCTAAAATTACAACAAAATCGAAAATTAGTTACATAATCCATTGCTAATGGCATCGGATTAAAATCCATCCATTGCAAATTTGCCTTTCTGTGGTAGAAGATTTATATTTGAAGATCATTTGCTGGTACTAGTAGAAAATCACAAAGCTAAATAGTGGTCATAGAAAATCATAATTTAATAAAACAAAAAATAAAATTTACGTCAAACATTTTTATTTTTAAATTCAATATATTTAAAATATTGTAATCAAATCATTTGAAGACAATTTTTGAGACAAAAGAAAAAAAAAATCTTGAAATACCCTTCGAGGACAATTGAGGAAAAGTTTAAAAAAATATTAAGATTTTTTTTTTTCGTAGATAAAAAAATATTAAGATTTTGAAACATGAACCTTTGAATATTAATTTTATATGTATTATAATCCAGAAATAGAGATGTCACGATTTCCTGTCACACATTATCAAGTTGATAATTTTAATTTAACTAAATAATGAATTCTCTTATAAATATAATTATTAAATGTAAAAATTATATTTTTAACAATGAAATCATTATATACATTTTGTATAAAAATTAAATAATTAACTAAAAATTAGTTGATATATTTAATAATATTATAAAAATCAAACCTGCACAAATCGCATGCTTATGATTTGTATTTACTATAATTTCAAAACTAATAGAATGTTAATTTGCAGCTTTGCATATATAGTGTTTTGCCATGCGCCTCATTGAATTTGAAATTTCTAGTTAATAGAAAGCTTAATCATATTTCACATATATATTAGGAAAGTATAATTTAGTACTCTGTATTTTTACTTCAATTCAAAAATTAAAGAAAATTTCGTGGCAAAACCGAATTATTGTTTTCTTAGCAAATCGAGAAAAAGGTGATTAATATCACTGAGTGCGTTTACATAGTGCTAATGTATCATGTTGATATCATGTGTCTGATGTGACATACTGACATCAATACTAATATCTGCATACCACATTAAATACTATGTTGACATCAGCATGTTACGTCATATGTGATGTTAATGTGAGTATGCTACATCATTACCATGTCAGCTCAATTAATGACATTAGCCATTAAATCTCTAAAGTTCTAATAGCGTGATAGTATATTTCTCAATTTATCATGAAATTTTTTTCCAATCCTTGAATTAAAATAGTGCGAAAATATATAGTAATAAATTGTATTTTCCCTTATATATTAATATAATAATACTAATATGTTATTAATTTCTTTATATATATGTAGACAATTTGAAATAATTTTTTAAACTTGATAATTAAAGTAAAAGTATAACAATTAATTTTCTAAAATTTTTATAATTAAAAATATATTAGAAAATTTAACCGTTAACAATAGATTTTAATTTTCGAAAAAAAAAAGATTTTGATTACTATTTTGACTTCTTTTTGCAAGTTCACCCTAGTAATCACTATAAAACAATATTTGATTAAAAAATTTTTTGTTTATATTTCTGCACTTCCAACAAAATAATAGAGTAATAAAATATAAAAATTTAATTTCTTAAAAAATTTAATATAATAAATATATATATAATAAATAATAATAAATTTATGATTTAAGATTTAGAGTTTAGGGATTAGATTATTATGAATTTAAATTCAAGCGGTTAAACTTTTTTATCTCCATAATTTCCCCTTCAAAAATATAAAAAATGCCAAAATCTATAAGATTTATTTTATTTGTTATCTCATATTATAAGATGTTATTTTTAAAGAAATTCATTAGTTGTAATTTATCTTTAATCTATCTATGTATGATTTATAATCTATTTATATATTTATCTACATTTCATATCTATCTATTATCTGTTTATCTATCCACCTATTAATAAGGAGGTAGATTTGTGATAATTGGCTAAAAAATATATGATTAAATTTATATATTTACAAAAATATCAATTAATTAATATAAAAAACTTATTCATATATTGATATATTTACGAGGAAATTTAACATTAGAAGTTTAGGGCTCACAAATACTGTTGCAATACTTAAATATTTTATATATTAATTTTATTATTTAATTTATTTTTACTATTTAATTTAATATTTAATTAATTTATTTAAAAATTTATTTTCTTTTATTACATTTAATATTAATGAGAAGTGTTTTAGTTTGGGTAATTATTACACGCGATCACTTAATTTTATGAGTATTTTCAACTCAATTCAACTCAATAAAGCCTTTATCCCAAAAATTTGGGGTCGACTATATGGATTCGCTTTCTCCACTCTAAACGATTTTGGGTTAAATCCTCATAAATGTGTAGTGCTTCTAGGTCATGTTGTATTACTCTACTCTAAGTCAATTTAGGTCTACCCCCTTTTTTTTTTATCCTCTAACCTAATGTGTTATACTTGTCTAACTGAAGCCTCCGTATGTCTACGCTTCACATGATCAAAGAACCTCAATCTCCGTTCTCTCAACTTATATTTAATTGGCACCACTCCTATATTTTCTCTAATACTCTTATTACGGACTTTATCTAGTCTAGTATGGCCACTCATCCACCTTAACATTCTCATCTCTGCAACTCTTATCTTAGACGCATACGACTCTTTCAGTGCCTAACACTCACTACCATATAACATAGCCTATCGTATGGCTGTACGGTAAAATTTTTCTTTCAACTTATTGGGAATCTTATGATCATATAAAACTCCTGTGGCACGTCTCCACTTCAACCATCCGGCTTTAATCCTATGACTAACATCCTCCTCACATCCCCCATCTACTTGAAGGACTGAGCCTAGATATTTAAAATGATTACTTTGGGACAGTACCACTCCATTCAAACTAACTCCTTCCCTATCACCAGTTTGGCCTTTACTGAACTTGCAATGCATGTATTCTGTCTTTATTCTACTTAGCTTAAAACCCTTTAACTCTAGAGTTCTTATCCAAAGCTCTAGCTCTTTTTATGAGTATTTTCAGAAAAGCTAAATTTTAATTTCTTTTATAAAATTTATTGAATTTTAATTTGATATTATAAAAGTCATTATAACTATAAATTAAAAGTTTTTAAGTTAACTTATTAATCTGTCAATTATTTTACAAATAAAATTACTTAGCTAGTGATTGTTAATAGAGAAAAAACGGAGAAAGGGGAGGAGTTTGACAGCAAAGGGGGTAACTGGATGCATTTCATGCATCCTATTTTCTTTCTTTTTTTTTAAGAAACTAATAAAATAAGATAATTTTATTTTTAGAATAGTTAACAGGTCAGTATGTTAAATTAAAAATCTTTAATTTTCGATCATAGTGAATTTTATAAAATTAAATTAAAATTTAATGAGTTTTATGAAAAAAATTAAAGTCCAGTGATTTTTATGAAAATACTCATAAAATCAAGTGATCACGTGTGATATTTACTCGTTTAGTTGAAGAAGGAAGAAAGGCAAATGAAGGATGTGTCTTAGGCTCTCAATGTCTATATGAAAGAAACCAAAGGTGGGTGAAGGAGATAGGCTATAGGGGATTAGGGGAACCACAAAAAGGGCAAAGAGCCAAAAAGGAGACCTTAGCAGGAACTAGGGTTATGGGAAGCATAGTGATGGGAGAGTGAGAAATCGAAAGAGAGAGATAGGAGACTGGGAAAAAGTAGAGGTGAGGTAGGTGGAGACGCGATGTTAGGCAAAGGGCAATGCAAGTTGAGATCAACAAGCAGAAAATAAAAAAAAAATGACAATAATACCATTAGAAAGAAAATAAACTTTAGCTAGTTTGGTTAGTTTAGTTATTTTGACCTTACTAACTGAACGAAACAATTGATTTTTCTCTAAAATGCCAATCAAATTGAACTAATTAGACTAAAAATTTGAATTGAAAAATCAAATTAACTAGGTTTGGTTTTTTTTTTTTTTTTTTTTTTATGATCGAATTTTGCTTAGCCCTACCATTTTGCCTATTTAAGCCCTTGCCCTTTCTCCTTTCTGTTGCGACCACCCACACCCATCACTAACACCTCGTTGCCTTCTCTTTCTCTTTCTCTCCTTCTCATTTTTATAATTTTTTTTTGTAAACACACACACACACACACTCTCAATTCCCTGCAAGAACTCAATTGTTTGGTCTACAAAATGCAAAAAAAAAAAAAAAAATATCAAGACTTAAAACTTATAAAACATTCTAAGATCACCGCTAGGACTTGAAATTTTGAGACCCCTTTTATTTGAAATGGTTTCGCCAACAATAATAGCGATAAGAACTTCTCAAGAGGCATAAATGAAACAATGCCATCAACATCAACATAGTCGATGAATCCACTGGCTAATCCTAATAGTAATGATTTTGGTAATAGCGTACACGAGCAAGTTGAGATGGATCGATAATAACTCAAATCTAGTAATTTAACTAGTTTTTTTATTTTGCGAAAGATTTCAATGAAATTCATGCTTTGAAGGCTAAACTTCTAAAAGTTTAGTAGAATTTTGCAATCTAATTAGTTAAATGTTGGGTTTATCATTTTTCTTTCAATGTTGATGAATTGGACTTTTTTTTTTGTCATTACTTGTTTGTGAGTGTTGGGTTCATTTATGAGAGATTTTGTGATCGATTGAGAGAGAGAGAGAGAGATGGATGAGGGCTGGATAAAGGAAGGCAAAAATTGACAGAGATTAGTATACATAAAAATAAAGAGCAAGATAAAGAGAGAGGAGATAGAAATTAAGAGAGAGAGAGAGTGTGTCACACCTTACCCCTCCGTAAGGCATAACATGATCCCGTAGAATACTTAATGAACTACCGAACTTCACCTACCGATAACTTATTAAGTACCTTACAAGGGATTTTAAAACGATTTTCGTACATTTTGGAAGTGGTGAGCATTTTAGTGAGAATTAAAAGTCATTTATTCAAGCTTAAATACTAGTAAAAATTTTGTCCATTTTAAATTTTGCCGCAATTTTTATAAAAATTTTGATAGAGTTCTGTTTGAAAACTAGAGTAAACAGTTCTTCAATTACCTAAAAAAAACACTTCAAAAAATATTTCACAACTCCCAACCTTCAAAAACTCAATCAACTCAGTTCAACACACTTCAAAATAATTTCACAATACAAAACAAGATTTCTCATCTCAAAATATTTAATATCTTCATTCACAAGCATAAAATGAGAAATTCATAAATACAAATATTAAATTTACAGAAGAAAATCCAAAAAATATTATTACAATTTATTTACAACTGCTCAACTACATTGATACATATAACATTTTTTTTTATTTACATCAAGATTATCTACAAGGGTATAAAATAATACCCGTACAAAATGGTCAGAGTAGTCCTCGATTTAACAGCAGCTCACTCTGCTGCTTTCTCCTTACTCTTATCTGCGACAGCAAAATAAGCTATCGCTGAGTATAAAAATACTCAGTGGTGCACAATAAAAATTTAAAATAATAAATAAATCATTCATTGCCAAACACAATTTAAATATTTGTCAATCATATTTCACAAATATCAAAGTTCATAATAACACCATTTTGTCAAATAATCTATTAAACACAGTTTAGTCAAACAATTTCATAAACACAGTGTTGCCAAAGTCATACACAACTTAAGCCATGACACAAAATTTCCGATCAATGCCGCGTTGTACACCATGACAAAGCAATCTCAACCCCATTAATTGAAATCAATGAGGGAGGTGGCTAGCTAGCTAATGAGTACTCATCCGATCTACAACCTCAACTGGCAAGCCAGAGAGGGAGGAAAATAAACGATCTCAACCCCATAAATGGAGGAGGAATAATAAGTAACTGTCATGCTAAGTGTGAATCAAAAATCCATTTCAAACATTTCATTCAAATTTTGCATACAAAAATCAAATCAATTTCCAAAGTTACAATTTGATCACAAGGTGGCAACACAAAAGTTCATAAATTCATAATGCGTACTAAATCAATTTTTCAAGGATAAAATGCTTAAATAGGGTTTATTGTGCACAAACCTCAAGCGAGTCGTCCCTTAGCCTCGACTCGGTTCCTCGGGTTCCTTCCCGATATTCTTTTCAACTGAAACACACAATTTTACAATGTTTCAGTACTAGAACTTAACATAAATCCAAAATAAATTTCACTTCATTTTTACCTAGCTTTAATGTACTAATTTCGATATTCTCGAAGTTTTTGTGTTTCGGGTTACTATTTACCGCACTATTCAAGTCAAATAGTTGACTTTCTAAGGCTTAATAGGTATGGGAATTCCAACTTCACCCACATACCACATTTTGGTCACTAAACTTGTTGGTTTTGGTCATTTTCTCAAAGCTTAGGTCATTTTGGCAAAATTGCCAATTTTCGGTTTTGGTGCTCCGAAGTTGCACTGTTCCATTGGTCAATCTACTGTTGGAATTTGGCAAAACTTCCTTCATAGAAAATGTTCCTTATTGTCTTAAGTGTATTCTCATTTTTGGATCACCCCAATCGGAGTTTTGTAGCTCAAGTTATAGCCAAAATACAATTACTGTTCACGTGCATTGTTCATATTGCAACTATGGTTCTGGCAGGTTTTTGATCCAACTTTGTTCAGTAATTTGATCAAGTTAAGTTCATAATTTGGTCTAACTTTCTTCATATGAAATGTTCTACTATGTCTTAGGTTTCCATCGGTTTAAGAATCACCTAAATCAGAGTTTTCTAGAGAGAGTTATAGCCATTCAAACATTACTGCTCAAATGGCAATCCTGCAGTTTTGCAGGTACAGTAACTCAACTTTGCTCAATAATTTGACTAGGTTAATGGCATAATTTGGGGTGGTGTTCTTCATGAAAGTTTTAGGTCTATATCTCATCTAATCACTGGTAAAATTTCAGGTCAATTTGACCTGTCTAGCTCGAGTTATGACCAAATGAACAATTACTGTTCATTTGGTCAGTTTGGTGCAGTGGCAGCCTGCTCTCATTTCACTTTGGTCAATTGGTTCACCAAGTTTTAGTCAGTTTTTGGCCATGGTTCCTTAATGAAAATTGTGCCCTTTTATGTCTGTTTTCATCCCTAATTGGTGGCATATCAATTGGGCTTGTAAAATTCCCGTTTTGGTCCTTCAAAGTAGGTTTGGTCATGCTGCCAGCAGCATGACCATTTGACCTACGAATTTGACTCCCATTCTAATAATTCCCACACATTTCCTTTGGTCATTATTGACCATTTTTCAGTCCACAATTGGTCAAAGATATCATTTATGCATTTCTCCAAAATTTGGTTCACAAACCCTAACATTCATACCCTAATCTCACTAATTCATTGTATTTAACTACATTAATGGTTTTAATGCTAATCATTCAACTAATTAAGGTTTCTACACTCATTCAAACTCATTAAATTCATGCAATTCATACTCCCTTCAACCATACCAAAATTTCAGCAATGGTCCTTCCCCCATATTTGTTTCATTTAATCAAGTTCTAAGCTCATTTCAAACACTAATTATGCATTTAAATGGAAAAATAAGGAGTTAACATACTAACCTTAACTTAAAGCTTCAATCTCTAGCTTTAGCCCTTCTTTCTTCTTATATTCTTCTTCCTAAGTTGAGATTACAAGTTCTAGTGAGGTATTTAAGGAGTTATGTTGATTAAGTGGAGAAAATCAAGCTTAATTGTAAGCTTAAATGGAAGAATTCCATGGAGATGAGAGGGAGAAGGTGGGGCGGCAAACCAAGGGAAGAAGAAGATACTTTTCTAATTTTTTTTTGTTTTATTTTCTTTAGTCTTATCCCCTTTTTGAAGACCAAAAATCCCATTTAATAAATAATTTAATTAATCCTTTATGACATCATGCATGATGTCATCACCTTTGACTTTTCCATCTTCTTTCTTTTTTTTTTTTTCTATTAGTTCTTTAATTTAATTCTCGATTCCGAAATTTTCTTTTCTCTGATTTTATTTGACAATTAGGTCATGTGTCAGCTCTTGGGGTTAATTGACCAAATTGCCCCTCGCCGGTTCATCCCGGTTTACAAATAATTCCATATTTCTTCTGGCTCCCTGACCTAATTATTTGACTGGCTTAACAGTTCCTTTTCGTGATTTTCTCTTTTCCACTGTGTTCATAAGGGTCCTAAGGACCGCAGCGTCACTTTTTACGGTTCGAAATTTGAGTTTAAAACGACTTCGCAGTCGTTCCCGAGGAGGTCACTCATCGCTGTGACTCTCGGCTCGTTTAACCTCTTATGTTCTGTTTTTCTTATTTATAGTTAACTAATTAAACATTACTAATTATTTGTGTTTATGGCTTCTCTAGTTATCTTAAGTATGGTTCTAATCCCCTTAATTGTCCGGACTGACACCGGTCACCGGAACAGTGAAATCTACCAGGCTATGCAAATGGGGGTGTTACAATTCTCCCCCCCTTAAAATAAATTTCGTCTCGAAATTTTACCTGGCATCAATCTCTGAACAGCTATGGGTGTTGTCTCCTCATGTCCTCCTCTCGTTCCCAAGTAGCTTCTTGGCCCGAATGATGGTTCCACAACACTTTTACTAATGGTATCTGCTTGTTCCGTAGCTGCTTCACCTCATAAGCCAGAATCTTTATGGGTTCTTCTTCATATGTGAGGTCTAGATTTATTTCAATTTCTTCTACTGGTAGTACATGAGATGGGTCTGATCGATACCTCCTCAACATCGACACATGGAAGACGTTATGTATCTTCTCTAACTCTGGAGGTAGTGCCAAACGATATGCCAAAGGACCCACTCTTTCCAATACCTCATATGGCTCGATAAAACGAGGACTTAGTTTCCCCTTCCTGCAGAATCTCATAATCCTCTTCCAAGGAGAAACCTTGAGGAAAACTTTTTCACCCACTGCATACTCAATATCCCTTCTTTTCAAATCAATATAGGACTTTTGACGGTCTGATGCAGATTTAAGTTGATCTCTGATCACCCTGATTTTCTCTTCAATCTATTGAACAATCTCGGGTCCAATCATTTTTCTTTCACCCACGTCATCCCAACACAACGGGGTTCTACATTTTCTGCCATACAAAGCTTCATATGGAGGCATCCCAATGCTTGATTGGTAGCTGTTGTTGTAAGCAAACTCAATCAAAGGCAAGTGTGTATCCCAACTACCCTCAAACTCAATCACACAAGCTCGTAGCATGTCCTCCAAGATCTGAATTACCCTCTCAGACTGGCCATCTGTCTGTGGGTGGAATGCCGTACTGAAGTTCAATCTAGTTCCTAGGGCTCTCTGAAGACTACCCTAAAATCTAGAAGTGAACCTAGGATCTCTGTCTGATACAATGGATACTGGCACTCCATGCAGTCTCACAATCTCATCGATATACAATCTGGCCAATCTGTCCAAACTGTAGTCCATTCGGACTGGCAGAAAATGAGCAGACTTAGTCAGTCTGTCAACAATGACCCACACTGCATCATGACTCTTCTGTGTCCTCGGAAGTCCCATTACAAAGTCCATCGTTATTCTTTCCCATTTCCATTCTGGCACTGGTAGTGGATGTAACAACCTAGTTGGTACTTGATGCTCTGCCTTTACTTGCTGACAAGTTAGGCATTTGGATACAAACTCTGCCACGTCTCTTTTTAAACCCATCCACCAGTAATGCTCCTTTAGCCCTCTATACATTTTTGTACCACTAGGGTGCATAGCAAAAGGAAACTCATGTGCTTCCTTCAAAATGATCTGCCTCAAATTAACATCATTAGAAATACACATTCTACCCTGGTGTAACAGTAGACCATCATCTCTAATTGAGAACTCTGGTTTCTTGCCCTACTGAACTTCTTCCAACGACCGATACTTTTCATCATTACGGCGACCATTACGATCGATCAATTAACACTGGTTGTACATGCCATGCAATTGCTGTCTGCCCCTCATCATTAATCTCTAAACTGGCATGTAATGATCTCAACTCATGTACCAAAGACAAAGGAGTAACTTGTAGACTTGCCATAGTCTTGCGACTTAGGGCATCAGCCACAACATTCGCTTTCCCTGGCTGATAGTCTATCAGGCAATCATAGTCTTTTATCAACTCTAACCACCTCCTCTGTCTCAAATTCAACTCTTTTTGGGTGCCCAAATACTTCAAACTCTTATGATCTGTGTAGATGTAACATTTCTCCCCATACAAATAATGTCTCCAGATCTTAAGAGCAAACACGATAGCAGCAAGCTCCAAATCATGTGTCGAATAATTCCTCTCATGCGGTTTTAGCTGGCGTGATGCATAGGCAATAACATTTCGATCTTGCATCAACACACAACCTAACCCATTGTGAGAAGCATCGCTGTAAACTGTATATTATTTACTCGGTGTAGGTAAAGTCAGGATTGGAGCCTCTGTCAAACATCTTTTCAATTTATCAAAACTTTGCTGGCATTTGTCCGTCCACTGAAATTTCACATCCTTTCTAAGTAGCTTGGTCAATGGAGATGCCAACATGGAGAATCCCTTCACAAATCGACGGTAGTATCCGGTTAAACCCAGAAAACTGCGAATCTCTATGACATTTCTGGGTGGCTTCCAATTAAGGACAACTTCAATCTTGCTAGGATCTACCTTAATACCCTGTGCTGATACTATGTGCCCCAAAAAGGATATCTCCTTCAGCCAAAATTCACATTTTGACAATTTTGCGTATAGCTGTTTCTCCCTCAAAGTTTGCAGTACAATCCGCAGATGTCTATCATGCTCTTCTGCATTCCTCGAATAAACCAATATATCATCAATAAATACCACAACAAATTGGTCGAGGTATGGTCTGAAGATAGTGTTCATCATATCCATAAAAGCAGCCGGAGCATTAGTTAACCCGAATGGCATGACCAAGAACTCATAATGGTCATAGCGGGTTCTAAAGGCAGTTTTAGGAATACTCTGCTCTTGTACTTTCAACTGATAATAACCTGATCTCAGGTCAATTTTGGAGAATACAGCTGCACCTCTCAACTGATCAAATAAGTCATCAATGCGGGGCAATGGGTATCGGTTCTTTATTGTCACCTTATTCAACTGCCGATAGTCAATGCATAACCAGAGAGTGCCATCTTTCTTCTTTACAAACAATACTGGCGCTCCCCAAGGTGACACACTAGGGCGGATGAAGCCCTTATCAAGCAACTCTTGCAACTGCACTTTCAATTCTTTTAGTTCTGCAGGCGCCATTCTGTATGGTGTTATGGAGATTGGGTCCACACCAGGCATAACATCAATTTCAAACTGCACTTCTCTTTCTGGAGGTAATCCTGGCAATTCATCAGGAAACACATCCAGAAAGTCACATCTGATAGGAATGTCCTCGATCTTTGGACTCCCCACTTGGGTGTCTATCACATGTGCCAAGTACGCCTCACACCCTTTTCTAATCATTTTTCTGGCCAGTGCAGCTGAAATGATGTTTGAAGGTAATAACTGTCTCTCCCCATGTATTACTACATCACCATACTGAGGAAGACCAAAAGTGATTGTCTTCAGTCTACAGTCAATCATAGCATGATGCCTGACTAACCAATCCATGCCCAAAATAATGTCATAATCTCTGAAGGGCATTTCAATTAAATCAGACAGAAAAGTGTGTCCTTGGATCACCAAAGGACAGTCTCTATATAGCCTATTTACCCTGACCTCCTAGCCTAATGGACTAGTCACTAGCACATCATAGTCCATTGGTACACACTGAATAGCAGTAGAGCACATCACACTAGCACTAACATATGAATGTGTGGAGCCAGGATCAAATAACACATACACATCTTGGTCAAGGATGGAGAAAATACCAGCTACTACGTCTGATGTTTCAGCCTCCTCCCTCTGACGCATGGTATACACTCTGACTGGTGCGCCACTGGGTACTGGCTGGTTAACAGTGCTTTGACTTCCAAGGGTGTTACCAGGACCCCTACCTCTGCCTCTGCCTCTAGCAGCTGACTGTGACCCTCTGGGTGCAGAAACTTGGGCTGAACCTTCAGATGTAGTGAAAGATCTAGACCGGCGCGGACTAGTATAATCCTTAGCTAAATGTCCGCTCCCTCCACAGTTAAAACATGCACCAGTAGCTCTGAAACAAACCCCACCATGAGTTCTACCACAAGTTTCACACTGCTGGACTGATAGAGCTCCTTGGGGTGTCTGCTGGGTCTGCTGACCAGACCGGGGTGGTCTTTGGCTAGAAAATCTACCTCTGCCAGATCTACGGGAGCTAGATCCCCCAAACTGTTTCCTCTTCCCAGAACCACTTTCAGATGCTTGCCCCGTAGTCTTTTCAGTTTTCTCTTGTGTACCCTTCTTCACTGCCCCTTCTGATTCTATCCTTTCCAATTCCAGGGCCTATGAGATCAATTCAGCAAAATTCTGATGTCGAAAACCCACGACTTGCATTCTCAAATTCTGCCTTAACCCGGACTCAAATCTCTTGCATCTGTCTCTGGGGGTGGAGACTAAGCTTCCCGCATAGTGGCTTAGCCTTGAGAAATCTCTCTCATACTCTGCTACAGTTCGGTCCCCTTGTTTCAAACTCAAGAATTCTTGTAATTTCATATCCACATATGCATCGGGGACCCATTTCTATCGGAACTCCCTCAAGAAGTCTGACCAGGTTAACACAGGTGGCTCCACCAGGCTGTGGGGGATGGTCTTCCACCATTCATAGGCATCCCCTTGTAATAAGGAAACAGAATATTCGAACTTCATCTCTTCCGTGCACTGCAGCTTTCTAAAAACTCGTTCCATTCTTTCCAACCACTGTTCTGCTTCCAGTGGATCCACAGTGCCTTTAAACTCAGTGGCCCCAAATTTCATCAGTTTTTCATATTGCCGAAATGAAATTGTGGTTGTCTTTGCAGTATTGGCATTTGAGCTTGGGGTGGCACATTACCCGCCATTTCTTTGGAAGAACGCAGACCATCTGTTGTACAAATTGAGCAGAAAGCTGCGGTCTTTGGAGCGAGGCTGGAGTGGCTGACCCACTCACATTCTGGAGTGCTGGGGCTTCCCCTTGAACCTCAGCCTCAACAGATTGTTCTTCGGAATGATCTCCTCCTTCCATTCCGTTTTCTCAAAATTTCTACTTTTTGAGATCAAACACAAGGAGGTTGACCTCCGTTAGTGCATATTCATGATGTAAATATGTCATATGTATCAATTAAAGACACTTGAGCAGTTGTACTTATCAATAAAATGTTCATACACATAATCAAAATTTATTGAAAAACCATGCTCTGATACCACTAAAACATGTCACACCTTACCCCTCCGTAAGGCATAACATGATCCCGTAGAATACTTAATGAACTACCGAACTTCACCTACCGATAACTCATTAAGTAACCTACAAGGGATTTTAAAACGATTTTCGTACATTTTGGAAGTGGTGAGCATTTTAGTGAGAATTAAAAGTCATTTATTCAAGCTTAAATACTAGTAAAAATTTTGTCCATTTTAAATTTTGCAGCAATTTTTATAAAAATTTTGACAGAGTTCTGTTTGAAAACCGTAAATGATTCTTCAATTACCTAAAAAAAATACTTCTAAAAATATTTCACAACTCCCAACCTTCAAAAACTCAATCAACTCAGTTCAACACACTTCAAAATAATTTCACAATACAAAACAAGATTTCTCATCTCAAAATATTTAATATCTCCATTCACAAGCATAAAATGAGAAATTTATAAATACAAATATTAAATTTACAGAAGAAAATCCAAAAAATATTATTACAATTTATTTACAACTGCTCAACTACATTGATACATACAACATTTTTTTTTATTTACATCAAGATTATCTACAAGGGTATAAAATAATACCCATACAAAATGGTCAGAGTAGTCCTCGATTTAACAGCAGCTCACTCTTCTGCTTTCTCCTTGCTCTTATCTGCGACAACAAAATAAGCTATCGCTGAGTATAAAAATACTCAGTGGTGCACAATAAAAATTTAAAATAATAAATAAATCATTCATTGCTAAACACAATTTAAATATTTGTCAATCATATTTCACAAATATCAAAGTTCATAATAACACCATTTTGTCAAATAATCTATTAAACACAGTTTAGTCAAACAATTTTATAAACACAGTGTTGCCAAAGTCATACACAACTTAAGCCATGACACAAAATTTCCGATCAATGCCGCGTTGTACACCATGACAAAGCAATCTCAACCCCATTAATCGAAATCAATGAGGGAGGTGGCTAGCTAGCTAATGAGTACTCATCTGATCTACAACCTCAACTGGCAAGCCAGAGAGGGAGGAAAATAAACGATCTCAACCCCATAAATGGAGGAGGAATAATAAGTAACTGTCATGCTAAGTGTGAATCAAAAATCCATTTCAAACATTTCATTCAAATTTTGCATACAAAAATCAAATCAATTTCCAAAGTTACAATTTGATCACAAGGTGGCAACACAAAAGTTCATAAATTCATAATGCGTACTAAATCAATTTTTCAAGGATAAAATGCTTAAATAGGGTTTATTGTGCACAAACCTCAAGTGAGTCGTCCCTTAGCCTCGACTCGGTTCCTCGGGCTCCTTCCCGATATTCTTTTCAACTGAAACACACAATTTTACAATGTTTCAGTACTAGAACTTAACATAAATCCAAAATAAATTTCACTTCATTTTTACCTAGTTTTAATGTACTAATTTCGACGTTCTCGAAGTTTTTGTGTTTCGGGTTACTATTCACCGCACTATTCAAGTCAAATAGTTGACTTTCTAAGGCTTAATAGGTATGGGAATTCCAACTTCACCCACATACCACATTTTGGTCACTAAACTTGTTGGTTTTGGTCATTTTCTCAAAGCTTAGGTCATTTTGGCAAAATTGCCAATTTTGGGTTTTGGTGCTCCGAAGTTGCACTGTTCCATTGGTCAATCTACTGTTGGAATTTGACAAAACTTCCTTCATAGAAAATGTTCCTTATTGTCTTAAGTGTATTCTCATTTTTGGATCACCCCAATAGGAGTTTTGTAGCTCAAGTTATATCCAAAATACAATTCGCTCACGCAATGCTCATACTGCAACTATGGTTCTGGCAGGTTTTTGATCCAACTTTGTTCAGTAATTTGATCAAGTTAAGTTCATAATTTGGTCTAACTTTCTTCATATGAAATGTTCTACTATGTCTTAGGTTTCCATCGGTTTAAGAATCACCTAAATCAGAGTTTTCTAGAGAGAGTTATAGCCATTCAAACATTACTGCTCAAATGGCAATCCTGCAGTTTTGCAGGTACAGTAACTCAACTTTGCTCAATAATTTGACTAGGTTAATGGCATAATTTGGGGTGGTGTTCTTCATGAAAGTTTTAGGTCTATATCTCATCTAATCACTGGTAAAATTTCAGGTCAATTTGACCTGTCTAGCTCGAGTTATGACCAAATGAACAATTATTGTTCATTTGGTCAGTTTGGTGCAGTGGCAGCCTGCTCTCATTTCACTTTGGTCAATTGGTTCACCAAGTTTTAGTCAGTTTTTGGCCATGGTTCCTTAATGAAAATTGTGCCCTTTTATGTATATTTTCATCCCTAATTGGTGGCATATCAATTGGGCTTGTAAAATTCCCGTTTTGGTCCTTCAAAGTAGGTTTGATCATGCTGCCAGCAGCATGACCATTTGACCTACGAATTTGACTCCCATTCTAATAATTCCCACACATTTCCTTTGGTCATTATTGACCATTTTTCAGTCCACAATTGGTCAAAGATATCATTTATGCATTTCTCCAAAATTTGGTTCACAAACCCTAACATTCAAACCCTAATCTCACTAATTCATTGTATTTAACTACATTAATGGTTTTAATGCTAATCATTCAACTAATTAAGGTTTCTACGCTCATTCAAACTCATTAAATTCATGCAATTCATACTCCCTTCAACCAGACCAAAATTTCAGCAATGGTCCTTCCCCCATATTTGTTTCATTTAATCAAGTTCTAAGCTCATTTCAAACACTAATTATGCATTTTAATGGAAAAATAAGGAGTTAACATACTAACCTTAACTTAAATCTTCAATCTCTAGCTTTAGCCCTTCTTTCTTCTTATATTCTTCTTCCTAAGTTGAGATTACAAGTTCTAGTGAGGTATTTAAGGGAGTTATGTTGATTAAGTGGAGAAAATCAAGCTTAATTGTAAGCTTAAATGGAAGAATTCCATGGAGATGAGAGGGAGAAGGTGGGGCGGCAAACCAAGGGAAGAAGAAGACACTTTTCTAATTTTTTTTTTTGTTTTATTTTCTTTAGTCTTATCCCCTTTTTGAAGACCAAAAATCCCATTTAATAAATAATTTAATTAATCCTTTATGACATCATGCATGATGTCATCACCTTTGACTTTTCCATCTTCTTTTTTTTTTTTCTATTAGTTCTTTAATTTAATTATCGATTCCGAAATTTTCTTTTTTCTGATTTTATTTGACAGTTAGGTCATGAGTCAGCTCTTGGGGTTAATTGACCAAATTGCCCCTCGCCGGTTCATCCCGGTTTGCAAATAATTCCATATTTCTTCCGGCTTCCTGACCTAATTATTTGACTGGCTTAACAGTTCCTTTTCGTGATTTTCTCTTTTCTACTGTGTTCATAAGGGTCCTAAGGACCGCAGCATCACTTTTTACGGTTCGAAATTTGAGTTTAAAACGACTTCGCAGTCATTCCCGAGGAGGACATTTATCGCTGTGACTCTCGGCTCGTTTAACCTCTTATGTTCTGTTTTTCTTATTTATAGTTAACTAATTAAACATTACTAATTATTTGTGTTTATGGCTTCTCTAGTTGTCTTAAGTATGGTTCTAATCCCCTTAATTGTCCGGACTGACACCGGTCACCGGAACAGTGAAATCTACCAGGCTATGTAAACGGGGGTGTTACAGAGAGAGAGAGAGAGACAGAGATTAAGGAGACAAAATAGAGAGATTAAGAAGAGACCAAATAGAGAGATTAAGGAGAGAAAAAAATGAGGAGAAAGATGGGGGGAGGGGAGATAAAAATAGAAACAATGAAAAGAGAGGGGGACAAAATGATAAATAATAATAATACCTCAAAACTAATTAATAGTAATTTACCTTTAATGTTACAAGCATTGAGGGTAAAATAGGAATTACAACATATTTTCTCACATTAGACTGCCTTTTAGAGGTATGACTAACATTTGGACTTAATTAAAATAAGCAAAGGGACTACTTTATTGATGAAACCTAAGTATAATTTAGAAATGTTTTAATTTATTTTTTAGAATAGAGTGATAAAAAATTAATAATGATAAAATTCATATATGAAATAATAATTTATCTTTTAAATTTATAAATATAATAATTTTTATTTCAAATCATAGCATAATTATTTATTATTATCATTAATTAAAATTTTTACATATATAAAATTGTGAATTCATATCCATCTACCTTCAAATTTATTTAATTTTCTATTTTAAATTTAATATATATTCAGATAAAATCATGTGTTGGAAATATTAATACTCATTTCATATTGAGATCCATAATTCTACTAATTGTTTGATAAGAATGAATGTTTTTGCTAAGGTAACCTATTGGAATTGTAATCGATGTAAAGGACAAGATTTAAAAAAAAAAAAAACTATATTTTTAGTAAGGATTTTTTAATTAAAAATATCAATATTATTTAGAATAGTTTGATAATATAGTCAATTGACATTTTAATTTAGTTTAGTTATCGTTAATAATGTACCAATGATAATATGCAATTCAAAAGGAATGTTAAATATTAATTAAACATGTTAAATTTAAATAGAATGTTTGTTAAATTATATATTAATTATTTTTAATTTAAATTTATATAAATCATTAAATTACTTTATATATTAAAATGACTAGTCAAATTAGTATTGCAACTCAATCACTTATATTTATCATTTAATTTTTATTTATTTTCGATATGAAACTTAGATTCCCAACAGAATAATTTAAAAATAATCTTAAATATAAAGATTTCAATTTTATTTATTATATAGTTAACTTTTATAAATTAATTAGCAAAATATACTTTGAATATTAATATCAAAATATATGTGTTGAGTTATTTTTAGATATGTGTCTTTAAATATTTTGAATAATTATCAAAAACATTATCACATAATCATCCTCCCTAATTAACCTTCCACTTTTTCTTTGCAAATTGATAATGAAGTGCAAGTGATATCAAAGTTACATTTAAATACTCTCTCCCTCTTTCTCTCTCTCTCTCTCTCTCTCTCTCTTAAAGCAACTCTCTCCCTCTCCCTTTAATTTATTGAGAAAAGCAAAAAAAAAAAAATAGTAGTATTGGATATCATTAGTTCCATTAATTATCTTGTATTATTAGGATATAATAATAAAATATTATATATAATTTAGTTATATTTTATAATTACTTTGTTTTTTAAGGATATAATTACTATCAACTATTTTTTATTTTATATATAAACGAGTTTAGCAGCCTTTAATTTAAATATTTATTATGAAATTTGTGGAAGTGTACATATAATTAAAATAATTAATATATTGTCTCTACACAAATCTCATAATAAATATTTCATTAAATATTGTACTCATTCAAAATTATTATATGGCTTTCAATAAAAAAAATATTATGCAATGAGTTTATATATAATAATTATATTGTATTTACTATGTTTTTAATTTATTTTATTTATATTTTAATTTGTAATCATTAGGTTAAATTTTATAAATGCATTCAATGGTAATTGTTGACAAAATAAATTACTTTGCAAAGAAAACATTTATGGTAGATATTTCTTATAATTCAGGAGCAAATTAATAAAAATCAAGTGCAATTATTATAAACTCGATTTTATATAAAAATGAATTTACCAACTTTTAATTTAAATATTACATTAAGATTCATAATTTCATATCCTCATTATTTCAATTATTTACACACTTTAATAAATTTTATATAAATATTTAATTTAAGAAAAATAAATTCTTTACATAAAATGAAACTTATAATAAACCCAGACGCCAAATTTTACCTAAATCCGATTTATTAAAACTTACAAACTTTTTATGGAAGAACAAATGATCAAATTTTAATGAAGGTGTACTATTTTTTATATGTTATCAAAAGTTTTTATCCGTATTTAGGATAATTTGCATGAATTATTGGTATGGTAAGCAAAGTAAGCTTTGGATAATGATTAGTTTTGTTTTATTATTTTGTTTATTTGATGGCCAAATATTTAAATTGAATAATTATATTATTCAATACAAGTATTTATTATATATAAGACTCTCTTCATTCACTTTTATTTATCGTTTTTAGAATTTATTTTTTATAATTATATGTTATTTTGATAAGATTAATAAATTTTAATTAATTTTTTTAATTTTATTATTATCTCTACTAAATAAAATAATTATTTTTATAATTTCTTAAAATTAATTTTATCGTCTTTTTTTTTAATTAAGTGAGATAAAAAGATAATTTAATAAATTAATAAGTATTTTGTTATAATTTATGTTATTTAATTACTTTCTTAATTATCATGAACAACCTTAAACGACAGAAAAAAAAGAATTGATGGAGTATATTATTATTATAATTATTATTATTATTATTTGAAAACCATATAAAAGTAATAATGAACTGCAAAAATCATTTTTTTTTGTTAACAATAGTAATATATATTTTGTGTATATATTTGTGTAACAAAGTTACTTTCATTGAATTCATAATAAAATAAATTTATTAATTATACTATTTAATACAAGTGTTCATTATGCATAAATATATTAAGATGTATATCTAATATATATTCAATTTTATATAAAAATATTTTTTCACAATTATTTGATTAAACATTTTATAACAAAATTTGACTAATTAAAGTCTATAATGAGTGCACAAATTTAAATTAAAATATTTAATTTAATAACTACTAATCTCATTTTCATATAAAATTAATTTTATAATAAATTTGCCTTTAATATTATGCGAAAAATAAATAATTATAACAATTATTTATCTTTTTCATATAATAACCATTTATAATAAATTTATTTTCCTTGATAAGATATCCCAATCATAGTAATATGGCATTGCATTATAAACATGATTTCTATACCATTTTATTTTCTCCAAATTAGAAACTATAATAAAAGAATTAGAATGAAACATTCCTCAACTTTCTTTATTTTTATGTTTTTATTTTTATTTTAAAATTAAATATTTTAATTTAAAAATATGATAAATTAGTAAAAAAACAAAAAGAAGGAAAGAAAGTCTAAAATGATATAGAAGGAATTAATATGACATGATTTATAAATTTTTTATATTGAAATTGATAGTAAAATAAAAAATTATATAATTAATTTTAACTAATTTGAGATTTAGAATTAATCGTTGTATTTTAAATTTTATTTTTTTAAGGAAAAGAAAACAAAAAGAAAAATGGTGGTAATGAGGTTGTTGTCATGGCAAATCTTCTTAAGCAATATCTTTTCTTTTCTTCCATTTTAGTTCAGATAAATTTTTGGGCTTAATTTCTTTTCTTTTTCGGTTATCTCTACTTTACATACAAAGTCCCTTTCTCTCTCTGTCTCTCTCTCTCTCTCTCTCGCTTCTCGCTGTCTTGTTTCGCCCTAGAAATTGTATGTACATTGTCTACATAAAGGTCCTTCCTTTGCCATGCCTTCTCCCCACCCCCTGCCCCCATTCTCTCTCCTCCTATCTATCTCTATCTGGGTTTGTCACATATAAAGAAACAAAAAGCTTTTCTCTGTAAACCATAGATAGAACCTTCTGTGACACTTTCTGTTTGATGAAATTTTCTTGAGTTTACGTCTCATATCTGCGGCATTGACAATGGCACAGAATCCTGGCCTAGCATTCTCGAGCCTTCTGTGTGCAGAGAACTCAAACACTTGTTTTGATGATCTTGATTGCAATGCCACAGATGAGTTTGGGATTTCTCTTTCTTTGCATCATCAAGACAATCAAAGTCACAATCAAGACCTTTTTTCTGATAATGATAGCTGCAAATCCTTGTTGGGTTTTACGATTCATAGTGAAGACAGAGTGAAGGAAATGGTTAAGAGGGAAATAGAGCATTTGCCCAGAGATGATTACCTAAAGAGATTAAGAAGTGGGGATTTGGAGTTGAGTGTTAGGAGAGAGGCTCTTGATTGGATTTGGAAGGTTGCTTATTTTTTTATTGGTTTCTTAAATGGGTTTTTGGATTTTGCTTCTGGTTTCTGCCAGTGGGTTTTCGTTTTCCAGCAACAATGTGTTTTTTGTTGCTTTCATTGATTTCCATTTGATTTCTGAAAGGAGTTGCTTCTGCCTTTTGATCAATCAATCTCCAAAAGTTTTTAAAGGATTGCTAATGTTCAAGTCCAGTCCCCTTCGCCAGTTGTATGGAAATTCTTTTGCAATTTGAAATTGGACTTCTCATCATCCAAATGTTTTCAGTAAAATGCCTTATATGCTTTCCTCATTTGTGGCAAATAATTTGGTGTGCAGGATGGATTATTCACTGATTCTTATTGATTTCCTTTGCTCATGACCAACAGGCTCAAGCCCACTGCAATTTTGGACCGTTGAGTGTTTGCCTATCAATGAATTACTTAGATCGGTTCCTATCATTCTATCAACTGCCTGTAAGTGCGAAATTAGCATTTTTTTTCTCTTGTTAAACCGACTACAATGTGTTTTCTTGCTGATTGATTTGATCTTTGATTCCTCTATTTCACAATTGGTATATAGAAGGGTAAAGCTTGGACTGTGCAATTGTTAGCTGTGGCTTGCGTATCACTAGCAGTCAAAATGGAGGAGGCTAATGTGCCTCTCTCTGTAGATTTACAGGTATTAGTAGCTTCAAAATTAATTTTGAAACAACAATTTGTGTGTTCTAAAGTTGGTCATAATTTTCATGTTATTTTCCATCTCCTTGTCCTACTGATTTTTTAAAAATTTTTTTTTTTCTCTTTTGGGTAGGTAGGGGAACCCAAGTTTGTGTTTGAAGCTAAAACTATACAAAGAATGGAGCTTTTGGTGTTGAGCACGTTGAAGTGGAGAATGCAAGCTCTCACTCCCTGCTCCTTCCTAGACTATTTCCTTAGCAAGATCAATGGAGATCAACCTCTATTAACATCATCCATAATTAGATCATTGCAACTAATATTAAGCACAATTAAAGGTTTGTCGTTTACTTTTTTTTAAACAAAAAATAAGTTTTGGTCCTGGATTGTCTTTTAGGATTAATGGGTTTTTGATGCAATGCTGTGTGGGAATTGAATGTAGGTATTGACTTCTTGGAATTCAGGCCTTCAGAGATTGCAGCAGCAGTAGCAATATCTGTTTCAGGAGAAATCCAAGCAGGGGACATTGATAAGGCAGTGCCCTGTTTCATCCAAGTAGAAAAGGTAAAAGGGCAAGGAAAAAAAAAAAGCATTGGTGTGGTGCCCACAGAAGTGAAAGTCCAAAGATAGGACAAAATTGCTTTTCCTAATGAAAGATCTTTTGGTTTGATCTTTTCACCAATTTGATGAGTTTGTGAAATGAAAGCCCTTGATTTTTTTTCCTGTTTATGGATTTTTTTTATTTGATGCAGGGTAGAGTATTCAAGTGTATTGAACTGATAAAAGACTTGTCACTGATTAGTGGGTCTGCTGTTGATAATGTGGCAAGTGCCTCAGCCTCATGTGTGCCCCAGAGCCCAAATGGGGTGTTGGATGCTGCATGCTTGAGTTATAAAAGTGATGATTTAACAGTTGGGTCATGTGCAAACACTTCACATAGTAGTCCAGACATTAAAAGGAGAAAACAAAGCAACAAGCCATCTCAAATGGAACACAAGTCTTGAGATTGTGTTGGTTTTTGGATGAATGATGGAATTGGATTTGGAGGGGGTGCCCTTTAAGTTACAGTAATATACAAGAAAAAAGAGAATGAGACACAGGGTTCTGTGAGGAATAAATAAAAAGGTTCAAGGAAAAAATTCAAGAGCTCCCAAGCTGTTCATATATTGACTAGAATTCTCAGCAACTAAGGCTAAGCTCATATTTATAACAAAGCTGAAGCTGATGGCTAGGGATTAATGTGGTGGTTCCTCTGCAGAGTTATACAGTTTTTGTTGTAGCTTCTTTTTCAAGTGAGAGAAAAAGAAATGAAAATATACATTTATATAGAGAATGAAAGTTATCTCTTCTTCAATTTCCATTTCCCCCTTCCATTAATAAGAACTCTATCAACCTTGGTAAGCATGAATTTTTCTTTTTTTCTTCTTTTTTTTGTTTTTTTCTCCTTGTGAAGGAATCAATTGCAAGCGCCAAGTTGTCCACCCAACTCATCAACATAATTTCAGATACTCAAAACACTGTCGTTTAGCTGGTTGTGCAATTGAGTACTGTGTTTGGACCCACAATGCTATTTGTTTAGAGTTTAGACAGGGTGTGACCAGTCAATATAGTTATAATATATATTTTTTAAAAGAAGCCTTGGGAATGCACAGTGTGCAGAGTTGGCAAATAGCAATAGATTAAGGGTCATTTCCTATGAGCAACTGAGATCACATATGACACGTGTCCTTTAAATATTCTTTTTTTAATCTAAGTGAACAGGTATCCAGTCCTATCCATCAATGCTTGTAGACTTGCGCCTTTCTCAATTCTTATTGCTCCTTTCAATTCTTTTTTATTTTATTCTCCATTTTCTTTTCAGAAATTTCCTCTCCATGAAGATTTTCATTTACTTCCAAATTTCTTAATAATTTATTTTAATTATATTGAAAATACATATTTAGTGCATGAAAAATAGTTCATATATAATTTTACTGTAAAAAAATATAAAAGTTTCATTTTTCAAAATATTAATGTGAAGAGTTTTGAAATAATAATGGGCGGGTTGGACATCCTCACCTCATAGGAGTTCATGCTCGAGATGAGAATTTCTCTTCTGAGAAATGAGACCATGTTATAAATAGTATGTACGCCCTTAAGATTATGTTAGGTGTGATGATATCAACATCATAAATTGCCAAAATAAATGCACCAATTGCTCAATTGGATTCATTTCATATGAACTTCACTTGTTTTTAGTTTTTAGAGCTTTATAGTTTATACTCCACGATTCTTTTTCTTATGTTTGGATGCATGGAAAGGAGAGAGAAAAAAATAAATAATAAAAAATAAAATGATATTATCACTTTTTCTTATTTGGGATGGAAGAAAAATAATATTTATTTTACATTTATTATTTTTTCTTCGGTTTGGAGAAAGAAAATAAACTAATGGAGAGGAAAAAGTTTACATGTTTAAATAAAATTACCTATATACCCCTTGCTTACTCATTTCAACTTTTAAATAATTTATAAAATTAAGAGTAAAAAGATAAATCCAACTCAACTCAATTAAACGTTTATTCTAAAAATTTATTAGAATCGGCTATATGGATTGTCTTTCTCCATTCTAAACGATTTTAGGTTAAATTCTAAAAGATGTATAATGTTTCTAAGTCATGCTGTACTACTCTCCTTCAAATCAATTTAAGTCTACTCTTTATTTTCTTTCTATCTTCTAATTTAATACGCTCTACTTATTTAACTGAAGTCTCCGCATGTCTTTCTAAATAAGAGAATAAATTTTATTTTTCTTTTTCATTATTTTTCTTTTATTTTCAAATAAAAAATAAAAAAATAAAAAAAATATTTTCCTTTCTTTATTTTCCTCCCTCTCCATTTTCTATCCAAACATCACATCTTGCATAAATTTGAATGAAGTTCAGATTTAATAATAAAAATTAATTTAAATTTTATCATTATTAATATTGTCAAACTAATTTTTTTATATTATTATTAAATTAATTATTGTTTGTTTCATATTTATAAATATATTTGACTAATTTTAACATTTCTATTTTTAATAAAAAAATTTAATAATTTTCTTTTTATTATTAATTTCAGTTTGAATTTGAATTCTTGTATATGATTATAATATTATTAAATTAAACTCATTAGTTATTAAACAATAAGATATAATATAATATAAAATATAATATGCAGGGCGACCTTTGTTTTGAACAGATTCTTTGGTACAGAAATTCAGAAAGGTCAGATTCCTTGCCCATCAGATTAACAATGAATTCTTTCCATCCAATGAGTGCAGCCTTAAGACCCTTTAATGAGGTCCACACGACTATGACAGTAACTTGAACAGTAAGTACTGACTTAAGTACGAATAAAGCAGTAATCTAATGTCACCAAACCACCCATTTGACTGACCACAGTACCAATAATAAAAGCATGTTCAATTATAATTTTTTTTTTAAATTAACCCATTAATTTAATCAAGAATCCCAATATCAAACACCCATATGTGCATGACATGTAAGACGAAGTCACCAAAGGCACAATCAATCGACAGAAGTCTTGAAATGAAAAAAAAAAAAAAAAAAAGAAGCAGACATGCACCATTCTCATCTGGTGTGGAGAGGGTATCTTTTATGATAAAAAAAAGTAGCTAGATGGGGATAATCTTGGTTGTAAGTATTGGGTTTCTCTGCGTGGATGTATCTGTTTAACTTATTGCTTTGTGGGGACCTAAAATATGGTCACTGCAGCCTCTGCAAAACTGGGTTTTGGTTGGTGGAGGTTTTAACATCTTCTGCTGCTGTGCACAGGAAAACAGAAATTAATTTGTAGGGCTATTTGTATTATAGTAATATATAGTATCATTTGAAGGTATATGGAGTTGTGTTCACCGAGATACTGAATGTTGACCGGACGAGCATTTGGGGTGTGGCCAAAGAGAAGACAGACCAGAGAGACCAACGCAGAACCCAATAAAAGAAAACTTTTCTTTTAAGTGTGCGTGGTGATGACTTGACGATCAATCCAGAGAAGGTAATTGCGGTAAAAGGGATTGGTCAGTGCTTCTTTGGATGGAATGAACCGCAGAATCGCAGACCAACAACATTGAAATAAAGCTCAAATATAGTCATGTACTTTAATTGAGATAATCAAATGCTGTAGAGAACTTCAATTGATATAAAGAGTCATAAAAGAACTAATTGAAAGGCGAGTTTATTTACTCATAGAATGAAAGGTGAGAAATTTTTAGATCAAAAAGCTTATTTTGAGCCTAATTGAACATCGCCAAAACATTCATGGGCAGAATTGAGCTTTATTCCAAATAACATTCGAGTTCATCATGCATCATATTCTACCAGCTGATGCAAACTTCATCGTGAAATTATAGGTTGTCGGTGGAGTTTCAATTAATAGAGAATTTTCTTCTCCCCTCGGCGCCGAAGGACACGCCTTTTACCAAAAGTGATGTTGCGAGCTTCACATGCCGAAAGGTCAAGAGATAAGAAACACATCGGCATAACTTTAGATACCATGCGTACCAGTCATTGACCAATCCTTCATCTTGGGGCTGAGGGGAGGGGGGTGTGGTCAAATTCACTACTGCTTTTAGAAGGTTACAGCGACTACTGCAGTACAAAATATTCACCATATGAATGTGTGTATTAATTCCAATTGGTGGTCTTCCAGGACTTTAATTACAGCAGATCCGACCCAAGCAATCATCTTGAATCATGTCTTGAGTTTTACAGATACAGACAGTGTAGTCTCGTTCCCATGGTGAACTGCAAAAATTTTGATGTACAAAAATAGGTAATGACACATTAAATAGTGCAATCAGAATTCATGTGTCAAGCACAAATTGCTTGGGTGATTCCTGTAACATTTTATTACTCTGGTGCCTTGTGATTTCGAAAACTGGCACTGAATAATTTTCTCATATAGAGGAAATTTCATCCTCTGTATTATTTCAACAGCCTATGATGATGAAAAGTCTCTAGCTAAGTGCTAATCTTCTAAAGCTGGTATTATGTCCATTAATGAACTTTTTGAAACTTTGATTTCTTAATTCTTTAGCATAAATTAGAAGGCTTAGGCAATTTAGATAAAGTCAGGCTGGCCTGTCGAAGTCAAGCAACGATGCCACATCCGGCTGTTAGGGTCTACAGCCCTGGGATGAGAAATAACTTCAAGAATGGGAAAGTAGACGTAGTGAGTATTGCATATTCCTACAGTAATTCCGCTATATCCGGCAAATGCACCATGGACCTGTCAAAACCACAAATTCTGATTATATGCTCATAGACATCGAAGTCACATGCAAATAAATACAAAAGCCTAATTCAAGTATCAGGCACATGGAAAATATGGAGGGATGAAGATTAAGGCCTACCTAAGTATAGATAACAACACTACTTATTCCAGGGAATTGATATTTTCAGAACCAGAATCCAACCTATTAAGAGAACCAAATTAAAATGACTTTCAGTAGTTCAATTCAGTTTGCTTCCTAGCTTCAATGATTTTTTTTTTTAAATGAAAATTCTTTTCTTTTTCCATTTTTTTTTTTATTTTAGATATACAACTCTCATTTTGTGGAAATACTCCTATTCATCCAGTTATCTGATATTTTGTTTAATAAATTATTAAACCAGATTCAGGACAATTTTTGAAAGTAAGCATAATTCATTTTAACTTACCATGAGACTTCTCAAATGAATATGCATTTCCTTTTCAAGAGATTATAGGTGCACTCTCTCCCTGAAAACATGGGTCCCACCTCCCAATAATTAAGCAAAAACTTTTTTATTGATCAAAGGGAGTACTATTTTTTAGTGCTTTCAGTGTATCCAATAATTACTTTTTCCTAGGAATAGAAAAGGATCGGGGTAAAATTTGCTTATGTTTTTTATATCATACAAGTAAAAAGATATAAAATAAAAATGATTTTTTGAAGTCAGGGCAATATGAAGGTGAGATCAGGTGGAGACCCATCCTGAAACTGCTTCCTTAGCAGCGAAAGGATTCCACATCATATTATAAACAGGTAAAACCTGATGGAATGGGCTAAATTGCCATCTCTACATTTTGGGCTAATCACAAAAATAACCTAAATGGTTAGGATAACTTTCAAACTAAATCTTTTATTAAAACTTCAGCAATTAAGCCCTTTCAACATAAGAACTTTGTTTATCTTATCACATGGAAGGCACACATGGAAGCCATTGATTGATTAAAACAAGAACAAATTAAAGATAATACTAAAAGGAAAAATCATAAAAATGCAAAAATATTGTGCTATAAGAATAAAAAAATAAAAAAGAAAAATTGAAATTTGCAATCCACAATCCCTGCCCTCCCTCTCACTCTATCACACAATTGCCAACCCCCTCTTCTGAATCCTCCCTATCTCACAATAATCAAAACCCATCCCACAACCCCTACTTTCCCACTTTTTTATCTTTGTTTTTGAATATAAGAAAACTAGAAAATGAAGAGAAAAAAAGGAAGAAAAAGAAAACTAAATCTTCTGATAGTTTCCTGTTGACACCCAAATCTCTAGAAATTGTGTGGAAGACGAGAACTGAAAACAAAATGGGGAAAGAGGGGGGACTTTTGTTTCTCCAAATTTTTCTGTAACTCGATCCACTGAAACCCCTATATATTTCAGTGAAATATCTAAACAAACACCCTAACAGAAACCAAAACTACCACCACCAGACAAGTGCCCTAGAATGTAGTGTTAAAATAAAATTGCAGAAATCAGCATCAACAACTTCACCAAAACCTCAAAATGCCCCATTTTCTAAGAAAAATGATGAAAAGAAATAAGACCTAGAATCAATGCCACTCCAAAGACTCTTTTAATCTTGAGGGGTCAAGGCGGTTTTGAAGTTGGATAAGCCCATGGTTGAAGACAAACAAGAAGAAAATGAAGGAAAGGAAGAAGAAAATATGATTGTTCACAAAATTGATGTCTTTCTGAATTTCATGGAAAAATTTCTTCAATTTCATGAAGATATGTCACAGACCCCATGTAAATGATGAGTTTTTAGAGTTGAGATCTAAATAAAGGATTTTCAGTGCTGGGAGATTGAAATATGGTGATTAGAATGAGGATAGGAGAACTTGGTGGCCACTAAGCGTGCCATAAACCCAGGCCCCTATAACCTTAATAACCAATTTGGTGGCTATAAATATTTTTGGGACTACTTTTCATCATTCCACAAGGACCAACACATGTAGATATGAGAATTCCCAACAAATCTATAGGAAGTAATTAGTAAATAACTTTCTAAATAAGAAATTTCGTAGGAAGCTGCACAATACCCAAAATTTTGCTTTTCCTCGACTGCACCAGCGAGGCTCCCCAACTGAACAAGTCTAAAAAATATGCAAACTGATATGAATGATAGATGTTCACTAGTTCAGTTCGCTGTGATTGTTCAGAAAATCATATTTGGTCAAAATGGTACAAACTATAACTCAATTCAACCTTAGTCCAAAGTCCAAACTAACCGGGGTTGGCTGTAAGGATCATTTTCCTTCACTATGTTAAGTTCAAACTTCATAGTAAAGCATATACATTTGTATCAAGCAATTTTCAAGATACTATAATAGCAATAAAGCATAATTCAGCAACTTTACTAGTCTAAGAAAAAAATCACAAATGTTTTTGCTCCCATACTTGCAAATATATCACCTGGGCTAATATCTTGTTAATTGAATATGAACTAGACAAAATCCTCATGCTTCTCTCAACTAACTAAAAAAGGAAAGAAGCCTGAGGCTAGTTTCAGCCTTTCAGGTTAAGCATCACTGAGTTCTATATGATTCTTTCACTAAAAAATCCTAACCATGCGCATACTCTGTTCATGGTTTAACTAAGTACACATCATATTATTACATAGAGAAAGAGGACGAAACACTTACGGCATTTTGTCCAAGAACAGTACATAAGATTCCATCTGATGCATTTGCACGACATGCACGGATCATGTATGTTGGATCAATATACTTCACATCAACATGAACACCAATCTCCTTAAAATATTTTTTTGTCTGACAAAAAATATTTAATTAAATTAGTGTCAGAGTGGGTCAACCAGGAACCATTTACAGATACAGGTAATCAAAGATCTAAGGGAAAGGACGCAAAAAGTATAAAGTTATCTATTGATCAATTGAGTTAGCTAGTATCTACATAAGAAAGGAAAAGGTAGTCTCATTTATAGGTGAAAATACCCTCCTTGTCCAAAGCAAATCTTCCCCCTCATCCCCTTTACAGTCCAAAAGGAAAAAGGTAAAGATTAGTGGTTCACAATGTAATAATGAACTCATGTTAGTACTCTCAGATAGCAACACCACCAACTAAGCAGTGATTGATATTTTCTTGATAGGAGTTAGGGTGATGGAACATAAAACATAATGTCAAAATTATCAAAGAATATTGAAAGGTTTCGCGGTTCAAGAACAAACGAATGATTCACTGGTTCTCTATTTAGCAAGTGACTCCTATGTAATTCCTATAAGAAGCATGAACGCTATTTGATCCATGTAGTTCAATTACTGAACATTATGCAATATAAGATTGCAGTTATATGACAAAAATATTAAAGTAATTCATTGGATAATGATTTGCAGCAATAGCCCGTATAGGAAAACAGCTCGTGTTGTTATGTCCACAAGGAACACAAATCACAAATATCTGGCTGAAAAAGATCACATAAAACTGTTCTCTGTTATGTTAAATAATCATGATAGCTTAATAGAATGGGTATATCAATTGAAGTGAAATGAGGGAACAGGATAGCATTCGAAGTCTTAAACAGTTAAGTTGGCAAATAAAAGGTTGAAGAATTGTATTAATGCAGCAGGTGAAACTTCTAACCACAGTAGATGAAGTTCATGAGCATAGAAAAAGTTTGACATTCAATACAACCATTTACTTGTAATGACATTCAAGCGAATAGACGATCACTAACCTCTTGTTGAATGTGCACCCCAATGTCTCCAAGCACAATGTTTCCGGATGCATCAGTAGCATTAGTTTTCTCCAGGAAATTCTGCACCAAAAAGCAACAGAATCATGCTTTTCAGAAAGTACGACAATTATAAAATCCTAATGATTATTATGATCCCTTAAGTTTAACAAAAATAAGTACTGTAAATTATTTCTATCACTTGAGAAATTTCAATATTAGTTTGCCCATGGTTGCATTTATTTGCCATTTTTTAAATTTATAATCATAAAAATTTTACCTTCTAGATTATGTCATTGATTTGTTTTGGTAAGCTGCAAGTAACTTGATGTAATCAAATTTAATGAATACTACTACCTTTTCTAAGCAAAAATACTATAGTTAAGACACCGAATAATGGCAACATGTGCATGAGCACATGTGACGAGTGACTAGTGTAACAAAAATAGTAAAATGGTCTACAAACTTCAGAATGCAACACACCTGTCCAGCTCCCTCTGCTACACAAACCACAGCTGATCCCTTTGTTTCAATTAGGTATTTCAAATGCCTCAAAACACCATGAGGCCCATGTAAATGAAATGGTACCTTAAAAAATGTATACACTAATTAAATTAATATAGGTCCACAATAATGGATATTTATTTGTTATCAAGTATAAATACCTCGGGAATCAAACATATGTCAATTTGTCCACTAGCTAGGGCTGCATGCATGGCTATAAATCCACTGCTACGACCCATCAATTTCACAACTCCAATACCATGATAAGCGCTATGTGCCTATGAAATGCAGATCCGTGAAATAAATGTAATAACAAATGTAAGAATAGTTAAGCATGTATGTATAACAGAAGTTATTAACAAAACCAAATTTGTACCTCAATGTATGCAGAATTTATTGCTCGCTGTGCTTCTTCAACAGCAGTGTCAAAACCAAAAGTTTTATCCATCAACAAAATATCGTTGTCTATAGTTTTTGGAACACCAACTACAGCCACTTTCAACCTTCGTTTACGGCACTAAAATCAGAAGTTCAGACAAGATAATACTCAGCAAAGAGCAGCAAAGGGTATGGAGAAAGCATTTAACATATTGGGAAAAAGTGTTGAACAAGTGTTTTATAAGTGGAGATCTAGTAAGATCCCTGCTGATGTAATAACTTAACGAATTACCTATATGTCCCTTTGTGTTAATTAGCAAATGTGACTAGCATATCAAAAATTCATTTCATACCAACTTGGAAGTGAAGAAAACAAAATCCTAACAACACAAAACCAAAAGTATATCCTTCATATAATTTCACCCCTATATTTTTTTAATAAAAAATTTTAAAGTAGTTAATATTATCAGCATTAAATTTTTTTTGCTAAAAAAAAAAAATTCAGCCCATTGATCTGCTACATAATTTCCATGTGTACATTACCACACTTCCTCAATAAAATGCATACAATTGTCATAAATGTTAAATTTCATGGTCACAATTGATAAATAAAAAGGTTTTTGACCAAAATTAAACATGCAGGTAAAGTTTAGGAATTTTTCTTTTAATTATCATTTCGTTACTAAAGAAAACTTTGTTGCAGGTTTCACAATTGGTCCACTCTCAGATTGAGACTATATTAATGAATGATAAGGCAAAATGAGTTTAACATAAGGCAATAAATCAGTACAAAGTTACAGGCTCAACAACCTCATTGTGTATTGCATTAGCTCCAGCATGTGTACCATTCCCACCTAACACAAAAAGCATGTTGATTCCTTTTTCCTGGCATTATCATGCAAACATATCAGAACATTATAGCCTAACACCGTGAAGCATTTTGATACTAGCAATTTAAACAAAACCAAAACGAAGTAATTAAGCACCTCCATTCTGTCCACCATGTCACTAACACTCGGTCCTCCACGTGAAACTCCTAACAAGCTTCCACCAGAAAGATGAATATTTTGAACTACTTTCCTTGATAGCTGATAACAAAATTGAAATCTAAATGGGTTAACTTTAAACTTACAATTTAAGTTTGAAAGAAAAGAAAATATCTTCTTTGTTTACCTTCACAACATAATAACAGAAGCTTATATATTTACTGATTTTTGACAAACTATTACCAGGAAAGAAGAGGGAAATTACCGGCATTTCACTCAAATCATTGTCAGAAAATCCTCGATAACCAAAAGGAATCCCAACTATCTTTTTGACACCATATATTTCAAGTGTGATAACAATCTGCCGAACTTCTAAAATGTAAGTATGCATAATAAAAAGAAACCTCAAAAATTTGATACGTTATATGATTTCCATATATGCACATGTGCAAGCATGCAACTTTTAATTTATGTCTGAAAGTGATACGATGTAATTTCACAGAAACTCAAATTTCTGGAATTACTTCTGCAGCACCAGGGAGTAAAAAAAACATGACGGTTTATCAAGAGAAGAGTGAAGGCTACATGTGGATGAAGATTACAATAAGTTGGCATTTAAATGACTCTGACCTGTCTGATGACATCATTGAGACCAGGGCATAAACCACCACAAGTTACAATTGCTGCCTTCACTTCTTCAGGTTTGAAGTATATTTTCTCCCGAGGCCCAGCACGATGAACCCTATGAAAATTTAATTATCATGTGCATCACAAAATATGATAAGTTTAGAATGAAAACTAATCATTCATAGATCATCAAATGCTATAATATTATGTTAGCAATAAATGTTATTAGATCTAAAATATAATTGTACAACATGTTTTAGTTATCCAATATGGTAAAACTAATTGCACTTGCTGCCAGGAAATGCATGCATTGCAAATTTAAATAAAGAGTTGGGAGTCATAATTACCATTGTTCAACCCAAGTACAATCAGGATCAATGCACTCAGCTCCAGCAGATGTCGGAGACGAGAAATGTATGACCTGAAATATATAGTTAAACGAGCAAAAACAAAGTAAATCATAACCTGTCTAAACATGAATTATTTGTCCAAAGGGATATAAATTGTTACAATCATGCCCAAATATTGCAAGCAAAATTCTCACATTTAATCAAGCTTAAATCCCTCGTGTTCAACCAGACTTTGGTAACTGAAGCAGACATTCGGTTGATGTAATTATTGAATTGAATTTCTTGCATCATCTACTGATGAATGTTGAGCCGAGAATAAAAACAATTTTGTAGATAAAAAAGTTTCATTTTCCAATTGTTCCATATATGTATCATATACGCCTTCTTTGGTTGAGAGATGGTTGAGTGGACTAAAGCATATTGCTAATCCGTTGTAAGACTTATTCGAGGTTCGAATCCCTCTATTTCCGCTTTCGGTGATGACTTTGGAATTTTTTTATCTTATGGAATGTGTTAGAATAAAAGAGGGTATCTATTAGGTACATACAAGTGTTGAAAGATATGTATGGATGAGCAACTACTATTGTACGTGCAGTGGGAGGAGCACAAGAGATTTTCCGATCTCAATTGGATTACACCACGGATCAGCCATAAACTCTTACCTTTTTACATTAGTTTTAGATGAATTAAGGAAATATATACAAGAGAGTACTCATTGGCGCATAATGTTTGCAAATGATATTGTTCTGATAGATGAGACATGAGAATGAGTCAATGAAAAGCTAGAGCTTTGGAGAAGTACTCTAGAGTCAAAGGGTTTTAAGTTAAGTAGAACGAAGACAGAATACATGCATTGCAAGTTCAGTGAAGACCAAACTGGTGATAGGGAAGGAGTTAGCTTGAATGGAGTAGTATTGTACCAAAGTAATCACTTTAAATATCTAGGCTCAGTCCTTCATAGATGGAGTATATTAATCAGAGGATTAAAGCTGGATGATTGAAGTGGAGACGTGCCACGGGAGTCTTATGTGATCGAAAGATTCCCTATAAGTTTAAAGGGAAAATTTTACCGTACTGCCATATACGACCGACTATGTTATATGGCAGTGAATGCGGCTATGTTATATGGTAGTGAGTGTTGGGCACTGAAAGAGTTGTATGCGTCTAAGATAAGAGTTGCAGAGATGAGAATGTTAAGGTGTATGAGTGACCATACTAGACTAGATAAAGTCCGTGAGGAGAGTATTAGAGAAAAGCTAGGAGTGTTGCCAAGTGTTGCCAATTGAAGATAAGTTGAGAGAAATTAGATTGAGTTAGTTTGGTCATGTGACAAGTAGAGCACGTGAGGATAGAAAAAAAAAAAAAAAAAGAGACCTAAATTGACTTGGAGAAGAGAGTTAACTTGGTAGAGAAGTACAACACGACTATGAGATTTAACCAAAATCGTTTAGAGAGTGGAGAAATTGAATCCATATAGCCTACCTCAAATTTTTTTGAATAAAGGCTTAGTTGAATCCAGTGAGTTGCGTTTTATTTAAAATTTAGGGAACTTTCTTGTTTTATTTAATATTTAAAAATGTAGAATAGAGTTGCCTAGAATGCAAAGGGCAAACTTCTATTGGAGAAAGAACTACAAACGTTTAGCCACTTCAATTAATATCTAAAGCTAGTATGCATAATTCCCACTTGAGCGTGCGTGTGCGTATTTTTTCTTGAGAACTAGGTGAATGTGATTTGATTTGCAAATTTCTAAGAAAGGCCAAAATATACCTTCAAAAGGACCCTGTCATTATTGTTAATGTAGCCATGCCACTCCTCATCAGATGGATAACCACCAGCAAAATCCTCCAACACCGGAGTCCTGTAAAGTAAATTTGATCAAGGGAAGAGAGAGGGAGAAACTTCTACTTGAGCACCAACATAAACCAAATCAGTTAAATTGGAAAAGCTTTAAAAAATCCACAAAACTGAAATCAAACAAAACACGATTCAACAACATTATTCAGCTCACTAATCAACTTTTTTTTAAAGGCACCTCATCTTGAGACAGAATGTAGAGGGAATAGGCGCAGCATCAGGAAATATATCAGTGATATGAGGGATATTAAATCTCCGTTGAAAATCCGTCTGGTACTTGATTTTCCAATCAGGATCACTGAAATCAATCGCGGGACTCTGCTTCCGAATTTCCGCGAATACACCACTCCGCTTGGGGATTCTACTTGACCTGAACCTCGGAACGCTAGAATTGGGGAAGGAGAAGCCATGGGAACGATGACAGTGAAGGGAAGGTCTGGTGCGCGGGAGAGAAGTGAATTTGGGGGCGGCGATCGCAGAATGCGAGATAGAGTCCATGAAACGCGGAGATTTCCAAGTCTTTTCGACTTCAAGTAAAAGCAAGGGTGTTTGGAATGTGGAGAGCTAATGTAGTGGAAGAGAGCGAAGAGAACGAGGGAGGGAAGGAGGGAGAGAGTAACAAGGAAAACGGCAGAGGAGGATCGCTCTTGTTTGTAAAGTCAAGTTGGCACGTTTTGAAGTTCAGCGAGATCTTGGACTTCTCCGACTAATACCAACCCCTTCGTTGCCTTAATTACCACATTGCCTCCGGAAATGAGTAGTTTAGTTTGGTTTGGCTACCTACACTCCCAAAGTCCCACATTTCAATTATTTCCCTAAGAGAGTAAGAGTAAGACTACTTACTGCTCCCATTTGCCGTTGCCAGCCTGTCACCGCTTGTTTTTGTCATGTGTTTTGTGCACGTGTTTTTTTCGATGATTTCCCTTCTTGCCATCTTAACAATTATATTATTCATTTCCATTCATGTTGTCAAATTGTATATATTACCTCTCAGTTTTAGGGATTATTTTATTTTAATTATTTTATTTTAAATTTTATTTATTTTATAAAAAATATTTTTTAAATTTTATTTAATTTAATTTTATGTTAAAATTTATTTTATTTATAAATAAATTTTATTTATAGAATTTATTTATAAATGAATTTTTTTTTTGATATATTTTATATTAAATATGAAATTCATTTTAAATGAAATGAATTTTTTATTTAGAATAAATAAAATAAAATGATATATAATAAGAGGATAATTTTATCACTTAAAATATATAAAATTTTAATTTGAAATTTATGTATAAATTCTATCAATTTTAATGAAATTTAGTTTAGTTATAATAAATTTCAAGGAATTAATTATTAAGAATTTCAAATAAATTTTTATTTAAACTAAATATTAAAAATTTTAAATTTATAAATGAATTCTATAAAATTTTATAAAATTTATTTATACTAAATACTGCCTTAGAAATTTTTATATTTTTTAACATTTATAGCACTTAAAAAAATTAGTTAATAAAAAATATTTTTCTAGTCAAAGAAAAAATTGAAATCATTTTCAAATAAAATGACTTCTTTTTTTTTTCTTAAAGAGAAAATCATTTTTTATTTTTTAAATTTTAATAATTTTATTAAAATATAAAAAATACTTATATATAAAATAAATACATACCATTAATTTAATATTGCAACTAAGCAACGAAAATATTTTCATAAAATTTTTTTACAAAAATATTTTTCATTTATTTTTTATGAAATAAATAGAGTCTTAATTTCTTAACATAAAATCTCTCAAATTTAACTTTATTTCAAAAAATCATTTAACATGTAAAAACATGTTTTTATACTCATTTTCTCTTTTTTTAATTAATAATAAAATAATATTTAATCAAAATAAATTTATAAATTATTATAAATTATTTTTTTATTTTTTAAAATATAAATAAAATATCATATATTAATAAAATATTATTTTAAATTTTAATTATTATTATTATATCATTATTTTTATGATAAAATTAAATTTTGATTAATAATAAATAACATATATATATATATATATAATAATATTATTAGTAAATTTATTTAAATCAAAATAATTTTATTAATGACAATTATTAATTAATTTAATTATAAATGCAAAAAAGAGAAAAATAAGAAGAATAATTTAAAATGATTTTTTTTTAATTTGAAAACCTGTAAGTAATGATAAATTTTTTTAAAATAAAATTAAAATTGAGAAATTTTATTTTTACAAATTAAAATTAAGGGATAGAAATAAAATAATCGTATAAATTGAGATACAGTTGACACAATAAGATATTTTGAATAATAAAGCTTTCATATCTCCACTTTTTTCTTGATTTAAATTTTATCAAATAGGATCCTGACAGATAGAAAAATTTTTAATTTGTGAAAAAAAATTCACACATAAATAAAGTCGAATCATGACCCTAATCTTATGCTTACCTTAAAACTACATTTTGATTAAATAAAATATTATACTATTCTAATAATCTTTTGTTATTTTAATAAATTAATTTATTTTTAAATATCTTCTAATAAAATATTTTATTTTAATGTAATTAATTTAAATTGTAACTCAAATTTAAAATTTTATAGTCTTAAAAATTACTTTAGTATCACTAGACTAAAACTTATTGATTATTTTAACTAAATAAATACACTATTTAAAAATTAATTTAAAATAATTTTATCAAATAATTAATTATTTATTTTTAAAATAATTTATAAATTAAAAATATATTTTAAATTAAAAATAAGTAGTAAAATTAAACACCCTCTAAGCCAATCATGCTCATATATATGTACCAAGATTTTGATATGGATTTTTTTTTTAGAAAAGAATGTAGAATATTAAATATATCCAAGAAAATACTTTTATCAATCAAGAGTTTAAAAACCTTAATCAGACCAACAAAAGGCTTTATGTGAATCTTGAGCAAAGCCCAAAAGCCCTAGCCTGGAAACGAAGGCCTGTCCAGTCTCCAATCCTACTTTGGGTTTCTTGAAAAACCAAAGGCCTGTATCTGAACCATTTTAAGAAGGTTGGCTCAAACTTTAGGCCCATTAGTGTCCATATTTTGTGTCTCAGAACCATCGGGTAGGCCTAGCCTTCAGGAGCACAAGCAAGAGACAGCATGAATTCAGTATGTGCCCCTTCAACCAACCATGTAGGACCTTAGGGAAGGGCAATTGTCCATAAACACACACATCAAACCTGTAGGTAAGGTAACTCTGCTCTACGTTGATTTTGCTTTAAGGGCAACCCAAAACAAAACGCCAAAACCCCTTTCACGTAAAGCTCTACTTAAAAATATATTTGGCGCCTAAATTTGAATAAACCAACTAAAATAACTTCCCTAACGGTAATTTACAATTCATAAAAACCCACATTATGTCCTCTCCATTCCAACTGTAAATACAACCAACCCAACCCCGCACATGTCCATATCTACCACCCAGGATATAAAGAAAATGGTACAAGAAGACAAACAAAAGCAAAAAGTTCAGCTTGGGCCAGCAAGCTAAGTACGTGAGGACAGATAGTTTTTTAATATGATCAGATTCTTATATATGAAGCTTTTTGATTCTGAAAATCCTCTTAGTAACTTGATTTTCTTTCTGGGTTTTTAAAGATTTTTCTATTCCTGCTAACATTTCATTGCCTCATTCTTAATTAATGTTTACTCGTCTTCTTGTACTACTAATGGTGATGACTGGTGTGGTGTGACAGATTGATCAAAACAAGAGAAATTTGCTTCCGATCATGTCGAATATGGAGAGATTTGGCTTTAGGGCAAGAAATTAAAGATGGAATATACCATCTTGCACTAAGATTGCACCGACTTTATCAACACCAAAAAGAAAGGAATACAAAGAGAAAATATCAGAATCTGGTGCCAATTAAATCGTCATCAGGAAAGAAAGAAAGAACAAAATACTCTCTCAAATACGTAAACATAAAATTGGATGGAGGAAGGAATCAAGATTGAATAAAAAGAACCAAGAAAAAAAGCAGCTCCTCAGCCAGGAAGTGCAAGATTGATTTTGATCAATGAACTGTACTCAATTTAAAGGGTGAATTTCTTAAGCTCTCCTGTAACTGGGCTAAGGTTTGAGAGAAGAGCTAGTTATACTGCATGAACTGAGAGGCCTAAGTGAAGAACATGAACTATTTTGCTTAAGCTTGCCAATTTGGATTAAATAAAATTGAAAAATACTTGTGTAAATTTAATTTATTATGTGACTGTAAATTAATTTAACATTATTTTATCACATCATCAAGAGATTGGTGCTAATGAGTTGAGTGATGAATAAAGAATTTAATTTCCTGTGACAATTAATTAAGGACAAGGTTGGATATCCAAATAGGGAAGTAGTGAATCTGTGGCATCCCACAGAATCCAAAACAAAGATTTTGGAATCCCACAAAGAAAATAAAGTTGAAAGTTTAGAATGTTTGACTGGCAAACTTATGTAGGCTTGTCAAACGTGCATAAGCAAAGCAAAACCCATATTCTTCTTTCAAACTTTTTCCTTCTAATACACCATTTTGCTTTCAAAAAGTCTCAAGTTCCAAACCAAAACGAATATCTAAATAACACCCATCTTCTTTCTCCACCAATGGCCCTTTACTTCTCTTTAGTTTTTCAGCTGTTTTCCTTAATAAACAAGATAGTTGTTCCATATCCATGAATTTTTTTTCATGAATTTACTTTATTTTCTCTTCCATTTGTGAAGTTAGCCGCCCATGACTTTTGGTATTGTCCTTTTGATGAAATTTCTATGCTTAGAATAAGAGTTATCTTCACATTTTCTTAAAGATCATTGCCTCAACTTATCTAGTGGATAAGAAAATTTTCAAACAAAAATAAAATTTCTAAATTTGAAATAAGAGTTATCTCCACATTTTTTTTAAGATCATTGCCTATCTGGTAGACAAGAAAATTTTCAAACAAAAATTAAGATCGTTTTATGTGATGCCACTAAGTTGCAGATGGTAGAAAACGATTTACCGAAAATTGATATGTTTTTCACAACATCTTTGTATGCAAAGGTAGGTAAATATAAAAAAACATGTGTTTTTATTTCCAAAATTTTTAATAAGGGGTATTTTTTTTTTTTTGTCTTTTAGTTTTTTTATCAATGTAAATATATGAATAAAATTTTTATTTTATTTTATTTTATGAGTTTTATTCCTATCTATACTTTCATAAATTAATGGAATCTTTTATCTTAGAAAAAAAATTAATTTATAATTTATCTTTACTTATTCATATGATGAGATACCTAGTATTATTCTAATTAAAATTTTTAATTGAAATTTTAGATTATAAATAATAATATTTTATAATATTAAAATTTTGTACACTTTTTGTATGTAAAAAAAAATAATAATAATAATTCAAGTTAACACAAACCTTCACCCTTTCTTATGTACAATTATCGAGTGTTTGTCTTGTAGTGTAAGTAAAGGTTTCAATGAACAATTATTTAATGTTTTATATTAATATAACATAATTTAAGTAAAAAAGAAAGTAATTTTAATATATTTTATGTATTACAAAATGTAATTTTACACATCGATCAGTTTAAGTTTTTCAAAAGATAAAGGTAAGAACTACATTAAATAAAAATAAAATATAAATTTAAAAAACAAAATTTTATATTATTATATTTTAAGTTCTTTTAATTTTATTTTATTTAAAATCAAATCAACTCAACTGATTGCAAACCCATACCTACCTTGCATTGCCTAGTGTTGTTCTCTGGGGAAACACATGAGCTGAGTTTGGCAGCCAGATTCTCTGAAACTTGGAGTGCTCCTACGCCACTCGATTGCCCTCAGGAGTCTATCTTATAATAATAAACAGCCAAACCCTCTCCCCACATTATCACTGTCATTCATCTGAAACTTGTATTAATGTCTTATCTATAATTGCAAAATTAGGATAAATTTTTATGTCAGTTCAGTTTGCATTTCAAACAAATAATTGTCTTCTCTTCTTTATAAAATCAGTTCAATGTTCATCCAATTGATGAATATCTACCAGTGTTTAATAATTACAGTCTCATGGGAAACATTTTTTTTGTTTAGCCTACACGCTTCCTCGGCAGTAGAGCCATGCATGTCCAAGCGATATTGGCCCTAGCTAGCTTGAATTTAATCGAGTTAGGCCACCACGTTTGCACAACACGATTTAACAAATAATTAAATAACTTTGAGTTGAAGATAAATAAATTCGTTTCATAAACAAATTAATTTATTTATAACAAATTAAAAATAAAAATTAAATTAAATTGATTCACTTAATTTCAGAAAAATACACTATGATTCGATTATTTAATTTGATTAATTATTTTATTTTCTTCTAAAAATGAATAAATCATATCTGCAGGCTTGTGCAGATGGGTGGTGACCTAGGTCAAACTTCAATTTTATAGATAGGTCAAACTTAACCATTAGTCTCTTAAAGGTGAGCCTAGTGTAGTAGTGTGAGACTTGGATGTTTTTAACTTACGCTAAGTTTTCTACGACATAATCATAATGTACTATGCATTTTCAACTTTGATTGTAAAATAAACATAAATATATTGTAATATAATAATTTTTTAATATTTAATTTATGAATAATATTAATAATATATAGTAATGATGATAGTAAATAGTAAAGAAGAATAAAAATAAGTAATTATGATTATATTATTTGTAATAATTATTATATTAATGAAAATATGGTTAATTATTTGATATAATAATTATTTTATTTTATTAATTTTTATATAATTAAATAAAGTAAATATATAACATGATCATATATTCTTATATTATTTATATATTGCCTTCTACCAAAGATTTGTACTGCTTACAATCAAACACATGGGTCTCCTCACTATTCATCCCTTCCTCGTCAAGGTCCGGAACAGAAATTAGTACTATTTATTAATTAATTTAGTTTTTTTTAATTCATTTATTAGTTGGTAATTCTTAATTCACTGCACTTTGCAATTGGGTACTTAGAAATTAAATCTCTTTTCATGTAACTAAAATAAGAGAAATTATTAGGTGTATCCGGTGCATATACGACTCACTTTCTATATAATAAAAAGGATTCACTTTTGTAAAAGAGGGAGCACTATTTTTTAGTGCTACTGGTGTACCTAATAATTAGTCCTAAAATAATACCTCTTCTTCCATCTTTCTTCTCTCCTCTTTTTCTTTACTCTTATCAAATCTCTTCACTTGGACAACCCCTAGAGTGATTTTCCTTCTTTTATTATTTTTCTAGTAAATTTTTAAATTTGTGTCCGTTTAACAAATTTAAATTTCTCTCTTTAAATTTATATTCGTTAGAAATGTATATAAAGTTCTCTCTCTAATATTTGAATCCTACTCTCCCTATTACTACGGTTTTGTTTTCTCTGCTGACAATAGTTGAAAACTTTGAATTTTCAAGTAGTGTGGCCTTTTATTCCATTGATTTGGTAGTTTAATATTTTATACAGGCTATAGAAGTAACGAGTTTTAAAAAAACAGTATTGCAGAAAATTTGTTTGATCATCCAAAATGAAAAAATGAAAATTAGTCATTAATTAGAATGTTATTCTACTCTACCCAAATTATTATCTATGAACAGAAAATTTTAATTATTTATATTTATATATTTTTTTATGAGAATATTATTTTGTATTCATTTTAATTCTTATTAAGAAATTATCAATTAAAAAAAAAAATCTCTTTTCACATTAAATAATTATAGACTTTCTCCGAAAAATTGGGGATGATTTAATTTCAATTATACTTTTTACTAGTATTTTTAGTTTTTACATATATTTTCTTCTAAGTTTTATAGTTTGAATTCAAATCGAAATTAATTGTATAAAATAATTTTTTTATGCAAATCCACAAAATGTCCAATTTGTTGAAACTGGAATGAAACGAACTTCACTGAAAGCACAGTATCCATATTGGATTTGCATAACCTTAATGATGGGGATAATAAGAGTCAGTTGTCGTGATAATTACATTACTGATGAGAACAATTTTTGGATAATTTGTGTCAAATTACTGTCTGATTAGTGTAGTCTTTCTAAGCAACAAGTTCAGCATAAATTCTAAGTTTAATCATACTTGTTATTGCCAAAGAATTTTGATCTTGATCAGGCAAATTAAATCATGTACTGGTTATGGGAAGCATATAATAAGTGAGAGCATGAGAATTTCAATTCAATTAATGGAGTAAATATTTACAAAGGCATTTAGTCCAAGAAAATTTCAGACTCATATCAGAGATCATTAATTGGTTCACCATGTGCTCAAATATTCAAAGCAACTATATTGGTTTAATAGAGATTTATAATTAGTCATGGATAGGCCAACAAAAGACAAACAGAGAGGATCATCTTGAAAATAAATTATTTCTATAATTTCCCAGTTTGGATTGGTTTTGATCAGAAAAATCAGATATTTTGAATGGGCAAAAGAAGCATATAAAGACAATATATATAATGCATAAGATTAAGAGCAGTGTGTATATATATACATATATATAAGAATAGCATATATGATCAATCACTATCTTGATCCAGCTAAGGGGCTAACCTTTGACTCAGATTCCCACATATAGGACCACATTTCCAGTACTCAGCTTTAATTGATTCTGGTGTTTGATTTCCATAATGGAGCAAAGTTCCTTCAAGTGTATATCTTATTGTTAAGTTTAGAAACCAGAAGAAGCAAAGCTAGCTAGCAGCACTATTATATCTTGCTAGTAAACTTTAAACATCAAAAACCATATATAGAACCGGTAAAACAACCAAACCAGCTTGTTTCTTTACACCTTACCTTATATAAGCAATCAGGTTCCCCCTGTGGCCTGTATTGTTAACCTTTTGCTTAACCTACCTTCATTAAGGTGGAGATATGGTTAACTGTTATATTCATTTGGGAAATGGGAAACAACTCAATTATACATGAAGCAAACAAGATATTGAAATGTTTTATTAGAAGAGATTCCAGGGATCTTAAATGGGATTCTATTCACCAAAAGCTGAATCATCAATTTGTGGTATTAGTTGAAGAGTTGCAGACAAAAGCTGTGTGCCCCTCTGATGTATTTTTTTAGAGTTTCTGTTGCTTCTGGAGAGCCCACATGTTCCCTTTGAAGGTAGATATATATGTGTGTGTGTGTGTGTGTGTGTGTATGTATGTAGGAAAAATGGAAGAGAGATTGAATTTAAGAGCAAGCTTCGGATCTATCGACTTTCTCGAACATGGACTTTAACCAACATTTCGAGTTAGTTTCCATGAGATTATAATACTGTTTCTTGCTGATGCGTTTTCTTTCCCAAGAGAATAATATAAAATTCTATATATATGGATACACACAAATATATATTAATTAATTTGTAACAGATATATCACATAAGGACGCATGAAATGATAAAATATGACATTTTTGGCTCAGCTCTTTCCTTCCCAAGGTGACTCATCAATGATCAAACATATTGGTTTACCTTCTGTATCTGAAATCGATCATGTGATTACACAGTTTATAATATATATATATATATATATATATGTATTATGATTCAGCATCAGCATATTAATTTTATTTCTTGGAGGAAAGAAAATAGAAAGAAAATTAAGGAAAATGAAATTGAAATTATCATCGGCATCTCTGAACTCATGACCGCAGAAGTAAATGCAGCGAAAAGAGAGCAAAAGACTTGGCAGCAGAAACAAACCAGTGGGAGGCCCCATGGGTTGAACATTAAGTTGTACAAGCACCTTCAAAAGACAAGGAGATGAAACAAAAAGGAGAAGAAGGAATTAAAGCAAGCAAAATGTAAATGAGAAAGAAAAGTCCCAGGAGCAAGAAGCCCAAAAGAATCCATATTGAATGTAGGAGGAAGGATTTTGTTTCAAGGAAAGTATAAAACTTTAAAAGTGCACTCGCTCATTCAATATTACCCATAAATTTTCTACAGAAACCCTTCTCTTTTATCAACAATGTTCATTGTGTGTTTAGCTTAAGGATATGTATCTAACTAGACCAGAGCAAGAAGTAAGCCAAGGCACAAGAAATAAATGGCAAACAAGGCGCAGAAGTTGAAAGATAAGCAAATGGGTATTAAAATGCAGCTTCCGCATGTTTTTATCAGGGAAACTTGATCAATTAGATGGCTCAAACATGATATTTAAGCAAATGCAAAATCAGAATCCAGTGACGAACCAGACCTAGCCGCAGCTTCAAGCATGTCCTTTCTCTTTCTCTTGGATCAATATGAAGAACGTACCAGCTGATCAGTAGACTAAGACTTTGAGCAACCTTGAAAAAAGCTCACTTACCAATTTCCATGTATGTATGTTGTAGTAGTAACCAGTTGCTCACTCAGCTTCCGGTGCAGAAAACAAAGCAAAATAACCACTGAAACTCACAAGAGCAAGAATTCAAAATGCAGCACTGAAATGAAAAACTGAAAATAGCCATCAACATTAATCTTCTTTAGAGTCTAAAACCACCTGACATAATATTCACCATCCCAACCCCATTACTGCCCACATATAAACCACCACCAGCACCGGCACCCCCCCTCCAAGAAGATAAAAATAAAAAGCGAAAACAATACTAACAGAAACAAAAGAAACCCTACAAAAACTACCTAAAAATCCTGAGATGATAGTACCAGAATTTTCACCAAGCTGTCAACTTGAGAAATTTTCCCCCTACTTCTTCCTTTTAAAATCCTTGATTCCTACCAGAAGATTGGTTTCCATTTCCTAGGGTTTCTTACCCAGAGTGTGCTTGTTGTTATGCATCCAAACCTTAAGCACATGCCTCTTCACTCCAGTCTCATTGCAGAACTCCAGCACCGCAGCTTCATCATGTTTCTGAATCCTCCAACCCAACCTCTCTGCCAGTGCCAGCATTCTATCCTTTTGCTCCTGCGTGAACTTCGTTCTAAACCTCTTCCTCGACGACCCTCCCCCACTGCCACCTCCAAATCCACCACCACTTGGATTCGACACATCTTCTTGATCTTCCCTACTCTGACCTCCCGAAGTGGATGGCAATGCTAAAGGCCGTTGTTGTGGTGGAACCACATGGAGGTATCCTGCTGGGGTCCTGTAATACGGAGCGAATTGCGGCACCTGATGATGGAGGTGATGTGGGTGAGGGTGGCCGTGGAAGAACAGTTCTCCTCCTCCAACCGGTGTTGTTGAGTCGTTGGATTCTTTGCGGTGGAAGTTTCTGTGGCAGTTACAAGCGGCACATTTCAGCGCGTCGAGTGTTCCTTCAGCTCCAGCAGCCAAGAACTCACCACACCCATCCACCGCTTGTCCCCCGATTCCCACTGCGTGGTTCTTCAAACACTCTCTATACCTTGGCTTCGTCGACTGAACGGGTCCCGCTCCAGTCGCTGCTTGTTCACCTGCAGAGCTAGTCATTTTGACTCGGGAAGAATTACCCAACGAGTCATAACTCGCCGGCAACCCTATCTCCTCTTCCTCCTCATGCTCTTCCTGATCCTCAAACTCCATATCACCCTCTTCCGTCTCTCTGTCTAAAAAAAAAAATTACCTTGTAAATAAAAAAAAAAAAAAAGAAATCACCCAGATAGTTTCTTAGTCACTAATTCTCGTTGAGAGAGTATTAAGGAGATAAGAAGGATTGAAAGGATGTGGACATGAATTTTTTTCACTCTCTGCAAAGGAGAGTGCTTTGCTTCCAAGCTCTCTCTTGATATACTTTTCCCGTTCTTGAAATCCTCCTCTTCAAGACCCATTTCCACCGGCTATAACCGGTCATCCGGTGATCAACTTTTTTACCGTTTCTTGTTTTACTCCGCCGTAAATATTGGTGTTGTACTGTTCAGACCAGTAGCATGAGGTGGAGTGGCGTTGGTGTACAGTCTACACAGACAAAAGAAAAGAAATGGAATCCAACGTCCACGCGCTTTCCCACTCGCCAGTTGACACTGAAATCTATTACTTCCTTTTAATCGTGTGCTCCCACGAATCTCCGTACCCTGTCACGACACAGATGGGTGGGGTTCAAATTGTGGGGATTACTGTGGAGCGTGTTGCGGCGCGTGGGATCTAGTCTCATGGGAAAACATTGGAGGATAAGTGTTTCGATTTATGGATTTTTTTTTAATAATTATTTTATTTTTATTTTGCCTTATTTAATTAATTTAGTAATTATTATTGTTATTATAAAAAAAAATAAAATTATAATAGAAACTCCTGATTTGTGTTTTTGCACGTATGGATTAGGACACGGAATTACTGGGAAAAAATAAATTGTCGGCATTTAGGGCAGCTGCCAACGTGCGCTCACTTCCGACATAAGTGACGCGCTTTGGCGTCAACATGCATTTAATATTGGGGTGTCCGTGGAAGAAACATATCAAAGAGAGAAGATAAGGGAAACGGTTCACGCTCATTCGGTGAGAGTGGAAGACACGCGCTAGGGTAAACGCCGTTTATCCGTCCCGAACGGTGTAGCAATCGGAGACAGACATCTAAGAGTCCTTGCAAGTAGTACTATGGGAACAGGACACCGTCGTCTTAAAATTTGTCGGAAACCCTTGGACGGAGGATTTATTTTTATTATTATTTTATTTTAAAAGAAAAAAATTGGTCAATTTGGAAAGATTTGGGCTTTTGTTTCATCTTTGCCTTGGGCGGTTGGGCTTGCTCTGTTGAAGTCTGGTAGTCAGCATAATCTTCATGAGCTTTCATTGCTTTGTTGATTATATGCAATTTAATTATTTAGTGAAAAGTTAATGATGTACTTTTAATTATTTCCCTTCATATAATTATCCATGTTTTACTTCTTCTTTTTTTTTTTTTTTACTGTTTAACTTCCTTTAATTTTTTTACAATTTATAGTGAATATGCGACTCAAAGAGTCATTATTAATTAAATTTATTATTTTTTATATTATTTATTTGTTTATTTTCTTTTTTCTCCATTCTTTTTATATTTTTATTTTTAAGCTCCTATAAATTTTTAAAAGAAGTGTATATATGATGCTTTAAGGCAACAAATTGATTCAACAAATAAATCAAACAAGTGCAACAATTACAAATTAGAATATACTTTGTATCAAGTAGCAAAAGTTAGGCAACATAAAAGCTTGGAATGCACTACACTAAATTTATCACATTGAGATTTAAAATTTTAAAAATTATATATTTATTTTTATATTTTTTAAAAATAAATAAATATTTATTCCATTTATTGTGTCTTTAAATTTAATTAGTGATAGATATAAAAATAAATTTATATTTGACACTAATTTATCTTTTAGAAATAAATATATTTACCTGTAAAAATAATTTATAGAGACTCTATATATTTTTGGAAATTACATTATTTATCCTTAAATCTATTTTTAGAGAATTTTTTTTTATTTCCAAATCTACTTTTAGAATTAAATAAATATAGATTTAGAATCAAATAAATTTATCTTTGCACCTATTAATTCATATTAATTCCTTATGTCACTAACTGAAAATAATACCACAATATTTTATTTTTAATATAATATTATTTATTTTAATTTAATATATTTTAAATTAAAATATATTTAAAATAACTATAATTTAACAAAAATTTTAATTACTAATGGGCTCAAAGGACGGCTCTGTTCTTGTTATTTCCAACATTAAAGATGATTTTTTTTTATAGGAAAAGCCAGCTCCACCCGCCTATTTAAAATCGATGTGGGACAAAATTCTCCCGTTTTTTTTCATGTTATATTTTTTATTTTATAATTCATTATTTAAAATTTAATTTATATAAATAATTTATTATAATGAGACATTAATAACCTATTATAATATATAATTATATTTTTTATAAAATTTATAACTTTTGAACTACAAATTTAATTAAAAGTAATATATATAAAATTTCAATAATAGGTTAATATATTTATAATAAATGTAAATTAAAATCTTCAAAATACTTGTAGTTAAATTGTAGAGGTGTTTTCATCTAATTTTTTTTTTTTTAAATTGTTTAAGTTTAAAAATTACTTTTGTGATACAGATGCAAGTTCTTATACAATAAAAATACATGAATTATTTTTATTAATATTTAAAAATATTTTTAAGATTTCAAAATTGATTATTATATATGTGATTGATTGCAACTTTTAATTATTAACACTTATTAGCATAAATAATTGAGAACAATATGGTGATTAGAACCTTTAATCATATACAAATCAAATTAAAATAGAAATAATATATAATTTTGTAACACCTCTAATTTTTAAATTTATTATTTTGTGAGAAAATATTAATACTTTATTTTATTTAAATTTTAAGAAATTATTTGAAATTATATTTTGATTTTAGAAATCGGATTCGATTTTCTGAAATTATAAAACTTTGATAATTTTTAAAAATTAATTTAAAGACCACGTGGCAAAACTAAAAATATATTTGGACTCTACGAATTTTTCTGAGTTTTCTATAATTTTTTGGGAATTTTTGGGCCTCGTTTTTTATCCCAAGGCAAAGTAAAAATTCAAAATTTTGTATCCTGAATCGAACCAGACCAGATCGAACCGGCCTTCTTCTTTCTTTTTCTTCTCCAAGCGCGTTCTCGTCGCCCTTCCTCGCTCTCCCGTTTTCTCTCTCCTCCCTCCTCCCCACGCCGGCCAGCCACCGCCACAGCCTCCCCAGCTCACCGGCGCCCCTCCAACAACCATCCCCCTCGCCGGCCGCCACTTGGAACCCTGGGAAAATGCGCGCGAAGTCACGCGACGCGCAATGCGATGCCTCACCTTCCAGGTCAAAATTCAGCCGATCTGGCCACTGTTTGGGCCGGGTCTTGTGTCAAACACTATCTACACCTCGAGAGCTTTCCATAGACACAAAGAACACCAAAATCCATTGAGTGGTATGCCCAATTTTTGTCCGAAAAGTTTTAGTCAATTTTGATTTTTGGGCTAGATTTCTCGCAAATCGTGAACCCCACGAGAAAACCGAGAGTACCAGAGCCCTCCACTCATCGAGAGCTTTGTAGCAATATAAATTTCAAAATTTTCCGATACCGTTTTTCGGTAGGTCCCACGAAACTTCGTAGTATTTTTTTTATCATTAAATGAGCTTAAAAAATTTCGTAAAAATTATATACTAACCCCAGTATTGTGGGCTTCGTGTATGTACCTTCAATTCGCGGAAATTTGACAGTTACCCTGTTCTTAAATTTCCAGCCAGACAGACAGGCTATCAAAAAAATCTCAGAATTGAGTCGAGATTTTGGCCACCCCACTGTTGTCAAAAGTTCCGAACGCGTTTCCTGAGATCGGAATCGGCATAGGTAAACCCAAACCTTACTTTTTCTTAATTTTCTAGTGCTTGAATGGGATTAAAAATCCATAAAATATTCGTGGTAGCTCAGAAAATTATGATTCTTTTTGCATTAGCTTAGTAATATTGGTAAGGACCCCGGAGCAAAGTTTTAAAATTTTTAGAGCTTATTTGGGTAGTTTTTGCAAAAATGGTCAATTATAAGGACTAAACTGTAATTTTACATATTGTGATTGATGACTATTTGGATGGGCCCAGGAGGGGCTGTGTGATATGATTAAGTTGTAGGTATATGGTTTGTGGATATATAAGTGCGTTTTAAACCCTTTTGCAGGTTGGGTAGGTTCTAGGTATAGAGGAGATTCTGCCGGATTTTCGGCACGACTTATAACATCTTTGGTCTTTTTCTTAATTTGTATTGCGTTAAATTTATTAAATGATTGTAATAAAATTGTTAGGTGAGCCGAGACATCCTTCCTCCTCTGCCCAGCTGCCACAGTGACTTCGGTTGACTATGTGAGTAAAATATTAATTTGAATTATAATTTCGATATTATTATATGTTCAAGCATGTCCATGCATCACTTATATGTATGTATCTATGTAGTTAAACACTAGGCACGTTTTACATTGCATTTATAAATGTTGAAGTGCCATGGATGTTGTTTGTGGTGATTTGGAGCAGTGTGTGTGCGTTGGCGTGCGTGTGGTATAGTGTTGGATATGGACAGGACGGGTAGACACGGCTTGAGATCTTCACTGGGACCCGGTCCTTTGGGGTAGATACGGCTTGAGTTCTTCGCTGGGACCCCCTATTGGTTTATTATTTGAAAGTCCGGCTTGAGTTCTTCCTTGGCAGAGGTTGGATTAAGAGAGCTGTATAGGGGATCAGCTCCCATATATTTTATGGTTTGACATTACCGGGTGTGTGAGTGCTCCAAATTACCTTTTTACTGTTATGATGTGAAAATATTGACGATGTTGCATTTCACTCTACAAGGTGCATTAGTTTTAGATAGTTATAGAGATTATGGTTCAAATTGATATTTTACTCTCACTCCTGTTCATTATTTTTTCAGGCTACAGGATTATTGTTGTGATTAACCTGTTTTTCTTCTTCGCAGGTCGTCTATTAATGCCTGTAATATTTGTTTAATTCTGTTAATTCCTATAATTTCAGCATGTGTTAGAAATATTTATTTGATTTGGGTCTGTAATATAATTTGCCATATTGGACCTGTGTATGTTGGACTGGATGAGGGAGTTGAGCTCCCATCTGACTTTATGTTATTATAAATATATGGAGAGTGAGCTGAGCTCCCCAATTGATTATATATTGTGTTTACAGGTTGGGTGAGTCAAAAACTTCTCGTTAAAAGGTCCATTTTATGGCTGTTGAATTCTTGAAATTGGACCCAAATGGGCCTTAGAGTTGGGTTAAGGAATAGTTAAGCTTACTACGGGCCTCAGGGGCTTTAGACTAGCCCAGGTCCTAGTGTCGGTCCGGCCCATAGGTTGGGTCGTGACAAATTTTTTCATTTTAATACATACAAACATAATATAATAAATGTATATATATGTGTATTACATGTTTAATTTTTTTAAAAATTGAATTTTATTATTTAATTTTTTTATAATATATGTACACTTAACATCTAATACAATTTATTCATATATAGTTTAATTAATTATTAAAAAAATATATATTTTTTGACATGGGAAAAATGAATTTTTTAGTAAAAAATTAAAAAAAAAACTTACAACTTTTAATTTAAATAAAATTAAACTTAATAAATTAGAAACAAATAAGTATAATATTTAGAGACTAATAAGTTTTTATCTCAAAAACTTGTACTGCAAGTATACTAAAAAAATATAATCTTAAATTGCTTGCTTTCATCACTTTAATTCAATGAAAATAATGGCTTAGATATAGAGAGGTTCAAAAACTAGCCATTAGGCATAAGAAAATAGATTAAGGAACTTCAACAAGTGAAAATTAGTTGTTATTTTAGGCATATTTTGTATTGTTATTAGAATTACTAAGAAAATTATTATTTTTAAATTAATTAAGGAGTATTAAAAAATAATTTAAAATTAACTTTGATATGTTTTGATCATCAGAATATTAAAATAATAAAATAGATTTTTTCAAATTATTTTTTTAACAACAACTAAAATAATATTTTTATTTAAAAAAATAATTTCAACCCTCTAAATACTTTATCATTTTGCACAACCCTAAATTTTGTTGTTAAATGTCAAAAGTAACATATTAATTTCAGAAGTAACATGTTACTTTTCATATTTTTACCGTCATTGATTAAAAAGTAAAAAATTACTTTTAGAAAGTAATAAATTATTTCCAAATCTAAATCTACTACTTTTTGGCTAATGACCTAAAAACTTTGATTTTTGAAATAGTGTTTCATTTTTTTTTTTTACATATTTAAACATCATATCTTATGAAAAATCTCAAATTATTTGTAAAATTAAGGAATCAATTGAGTATCAACTGGACAATTTTTTCACATATTTTCTCCATTTATTTTTATTTGTTATATTTATTTATTTTTTATTTAAAATTATCTACCATATTTTAAAAAATAAGAAATAAAACTTTTTTTTTAATTTACCCTTTTATTTTTACTAAATATAATAAATATTTATATAAAAAATAATTAGGTGAGATAAATGATTACTAATATATGTTTATAAAAAATAAAATATTTAATTATTTTTTTAATTATTATATAAAATTTATAAATACGATAAATAAAAATAAATAAATGTAATAATACTAAGTGAATAATTCGAACCAACACATAACTCAAAATAACTGAGTTTGACCCAAACTTGAGTGATACAGAAAAAGGGCAAATTGAGTTTCTGTTCAAACTCAACATTGATAAACAATTTGACAAAAATACTTGAAATTTTATTTGGACTTGACTCAATTAATAATTTTTATTAAATGAATTGATAAAATTAAATATAATATTGTCAAAATAATAAATTGAACTTCTGGCTCTTATCAGAAAAAAAAATTAATCATTATGTTGAAAAAAAGAAAAATAGATAAATATAGTTATTTTTTAATATATTTCACAAATATTTTTAATTTAATTGATTAAAACTAATCATGTTAGTATTAAATTAATCTATTAAAAAATAAACTCTTCTAATAAATATTATTTTTAAACACTTAATTTTATTTAAAAAATAAAAATATTTAATCATTAATTACTAATTAAGAGGAAAACGTCAAAATGATTTATTAATTCTTATCCCTTGATTTCAGATGATTGGTCTGAAACAAAATTTGTCCTTTACCAGAAGATACAAAATCATAAAAAAAAAAATGATATAAGAACAGTGATGGCAGTCTAATCACATCAAAATCAGAAAATGGTCCAAATAATTGAACAAGTAAAATACCCATCATTTCATGCCACTTCCTAGGGTCACCATTTGTCCCTCTGCTTTTCAAAAATGTTTTTGACCCATATTCAAATGCCTTGACATCTGAAGTGACTCTCTCTCTGTTCCTCTATTGTATGATAGTGGTTTCTTCTCAATCTCTACAACTAACCCTTGCCTAGGGCAGGTGCCCTCTAATGTCAGTGCTCTACGATCTCTGTAAAATTTTTCATTTTCTATTTAACTAATTCTTATCTTATTAAATATATTTATCTAACTATTAAATAGATATATACTTATATAAAATATAATTATAATAGTTTCAACTCTTCTCCTATAAAAAAAAGAGCTTTAATTCTATTTGGAGCAAGAGTTATCAAGCAATAATATTTCAACTTTTTTATTTTATCTTATGACTTTCTAAATTTCTCTCTTTCTCTTAAAAGTCAAGAATTTTGTCTTATTCTTATAATCCTCTACTAAGGTATGAATATACTATATATTTGCCACTCTTAATGGATCCTGTGTATCAAAAAATGTTAGTTCATTAATCCTTTACTACGGTTCTCTAAATCTAGTTCTGTATAATAATACAAAAAGGTAAAACCTTTAGATTTATTTGATTATGGTGGCTTATTATATCTCTGCACCGCATGAGTATTATTATACTTAACTTAGCTTTAGGAGCTCCCAACCAGTGATGGTATCAGAGCCTAAGATTTTGTTCAAGAGAGCGATATAAATAAGGTTTAATTTGAGATGAGTAAGGAGAATTAGTAAACCATGAGTTGCACAACATCAATACCATCTTTAAACATCATTATTGAGCCAACTTCATCCTCTTCCTCTGATTTAGTTAATCTCACCTCTTCTCTATCCCTATCACCTTCATGTAGACGAACTTTAGCCTCTAAAATAGACAACCTGATTGAAATTTCACACATTCCTAATAGTGCACAGGTTGAAAATCTCTTCTTCCTCTGATAAGTCCATATAATATTTACAGGCGCTCTGGATCTTTTACTAGAAGTATTAGAACTCTTATTTCCTCTAAAAGAACGGCTACCAAGAAGTATGTTCAGACTTTACGTTTGGATCAGTGTGCTCTTAAATCCACAGCTGCAGAATAGTATGCAACTCTTGAAATCCCTCCAGCTCTGATCCCTCCATGGAGAAGACAGGGATATTCTCATCTTTATTATGGAGCTGTTCGCCTTGTGCTCACCCTCTATGGCAAACAAGGTCTCCCAGTGAAAGCCAGATTGTCTTTATTGGATACCAGGTTCCTCAATTATAAACATGCAATGATTGGCACCTGTATAACCACTCTCTACGCTGAAAGTGTGGTTCTTACTTTCTTCCCCAACTACAACACGTCTCTTCTAGACCCTAATCTTCCCACGGCACTGAAAGTCCTAGTCCAGCTTATTAGGGCAAAACAGACTGTCTTCTCTATGGTAGCTACCTTACACCATTAGATAATCTATTGGCTTCAAGATCATGCCATAGATTTATCTCAGCCAGAAGTGTCCTCTGATGCTCTATTCATCCTTGCAGACACAGAAACCACACCCACTATTGTTCAGATTTCTCGACAACTATCTAAAGAAGATTTGGTAAAGATCATTTCATAGGAATGGTTTACCAACTATGAAAAGTTACATGATAATTCCCGACCTATCCAAGTGACAGAGCCTACGTTTCACAGGCAACTAGATGGTACTGTCAAGATAGTTTTTGTAACGCCCTCACTTTAGGTAGTCCGTGCATCCTACTGTTCCGATGACTAATTTTCTGTTCAGACAATTTGAATGTCTGGAACTACACTTAAACTAGAGTGAGGAAACATAAATTGATTGAATATAGACTAAGAAAAATTAAAGAAAAGTAAAAGAAACGAAGTGCAACTCGGTTAAATAAGCCAGGGTCACAGCGATGGGTGACCGTACGGGAAAATATCGATAAAGACAGTTACTGACCCCAGACACGTGAGGAATCCCGAGAGATAATTTTCGGGACTTAATTTAAGGGTTAATGAGGTGTAAATGACATTAAAAATGTCAAAGAAAATCCAGGAAAATTTATTTATCGGTACAAACAAAAATAACCCGACAATCATAACGAATGGCATTTTGGTCATTTTAACCCCATAGTTGAATTTTGACCTAAATGTCAATTAAAATAAGAGAGATTAAAATATATAAAATGAATTAAAAACATGAAATTGTGTAAGAAAATAAGAAAAGAACAGAAAAGAAAAAAAAAAGAAAAGCAAATAGAAATAATGACATCATAATTAAAAGCCTAACCAATAGGAATTAAACAACTATTATAAAGAGATAAGAAGAGTTAAAATGAGACAAAAATTGACTAAAATTTCAGATTTTATTTTTCTCATCTTCTTTCTTCTATAAGCCGTCCACCATTAGAGCTCTCTTCCCCCATTTCTATCAAGCTTTGAGTTTGATTTTCCCTAAGCTTTCTACCCTAAAACCCTAAACACCTTTCACAAAAATTAATCTCCACATCAAGAGGAACATTTTGATTGTTATAAAGTGAAGAAAACTCAAAGTTTTAACAAGCCAAGAAAGTGGTTAAAGAGGTTAGTGCACTAATTCATTTCTATTTCTTTTCTAAGCATGACAAGCTTGCTAAATTAAGTTAGATTGATATAAAATTAAAAGAAAATTATAGGGATAGGAAATTACTAAATTTCAGCAGCCATTATAAGAGTTGTGGTTTGATGGTTTGATGAAATTATTTGTGTTTATTAGTGATATTGATGAGTAATTGTGATGAGCAAATTGATTGTCATGTGTTTACATGAATTGAGGAAAGTGAGTTAGGATTTTTGACCTAACTTTGAGGAAATTAATGTGTGTCTTGAAATTGATGATGTTGAGATGATTTAATGACCATTAGAAGTGCTATATATGTCAAATGAAGTTTGTGGAGTTGGGAGAATTGAATTTGGGAGTGTTGATTCTTATGCAGGAAAATCGGACCTTTGAGTCCAGTGCATTGTTTGAGTTATAACTGGAGTTGTGTTGCTTCAATTGGTGTAAGGCCAATTGGAGATGAAACCTAGGACAAAATGCCCCATTTTTCATGAAGAAACCATGCCAAAATTCTGTCCATAAGATGACCAATTTCCTGTCCCAATCCGAATGTCCAGACCTTGAACTCAGAAAATTGACCAAGTGAACAGTAAATGTTCAAATGGCCATAACTCCCTCTAGACAGGTCTAAATGACCTGAATTTTAACCATTGGAAAGACTAGACCTAGGACTACAACTTTTATTGGGAACACCAAGCCCAGAAATGCCTTCAACCAAATGAATTGTTGACTCAAATTAGGACACACCAAACTGACCTGCACCATTCTGCCCAGAATTTTCTGGACTAAAGCTCAACCGACCAGTTTTGGCAAAATGGCCATAACATGGTCTATAAAAATCCAAATATAATGAAACTAATGGCAAAAGTTTTATAAGACATAGATATACAATATTGGTCTTTTAACCAAAACCCAGAAACCTAGGGAACTAGGTCAATTGACTAGGTTAAGTTAACATATAAATTCTGGAAATTTTCAAAAGAACCATTTGACCTCAGAACACTCATTTAGCTATATCTCCTACTAGAAAACTCCAATTAGGTTGAGCCATACTGATCTGGAACCCTAAGAAACAGGGCTCCAACTTTGTTTTAGACTTGGTCCTCAAATTATGAACCTAAGAACCCTAAAATGGGAGTCAAATTTTCTGATCTGAACATGAGCCCTGGTAGAATAGGGTACATGAGTCCAGGCCAGTGATTTGGCCATAATTAATTCTACAAAACTTGAAAAATTGTAATAAAAATTTTTGAGTGACTATAAGACATAGAGAAACAAATTCTATGAAGGGAGTGTGGCCAAACAGTGGCCACATCCTAGTCAATCTGCTATGTAAAGACAGTGCACCAAATCTGGACCTAAAGAAAAGTCCATAAAACAATTAGGCATATGAGATGAAATGAATTAGAATAAATTATTAAGCATAAAAATAACATGAGTTAATGAAATTATAAATACTTAATAATATTATTCTGCTCAAAGTACACCTAGACTCATTTATATAGCTTGGATCGATTGGAATACCAATTAGGGACTACATATTGCAGTACCGCCCACAGGGATAATCATTGACAGACAATATATGTCTAAGATAATTGTTCTACTGGCTTTATGCCTGCCTGATGGCCATAGTGTCAATTTTTATTATTACTGGCTTATGCCTGCCCGCTGGCCTTGTGCCTGATATGACCGTTGTATACTTGATAGACATATGACTGTCTAACTTGTATACTACCGTGTATCCAGTCTTTATAGTCTGTCATAGGTTACTTGGGCACAGAAATGAGTAGAAATCTTTAATTGAAATAAATACATGAGAAGATTGTTAAGGTGAACTTCATTGAATTAAACATAAGATACATAATAAAAAGATTCCGATTAATTTATTTTGTCCAAAGTTCTATAAACATGTAAAAGACCTAGAAATTCATAAAATTTTATATTTTCTTATAAGAATACATGTAGAATAATTATTTCAGTTATTTGTTTATTTTTATTTTAATATATGCACCACTAAGCATTATGCTTAGCACGTTGGTTCTTACCATGCGTAGGTACAGGAGAACTACAGCAGCAACAGCAGTAGAGCTTAGACAGGACTTGAGCAGATCTGCTACAGTGTAGATTGTTACCTCACCAGTTCATTTTGGTAGGGCTCATGTATAGTTAGATTTTGTATTTTGGTTATTGTATGTAATAAATCAGATTGAGATATGTAACTAAATTTTGGATTGTATATAAAATTGTATATTATTGTGGGTAATGTTATATGAATAAAATGCAAGTTTATTTTATTTGAAAATTTTATGAGTAATGGTATGATATGGTACATGAACAATTGACATGAGAAATGATGTGATGGAATGGGATAAAAAAAATTTTTTTCTACACGTAATACAATATAATTGAATTATTATTGTACATGACAAGACAGAATAGGGTGCTCCGGCACCGAATGTAGCACACTTTGCTCGGCTACACTGTAGACCGGGTAGGGGCGTTACAGTTTTCAAGGAATCAGGAAGCACTTCACAAACTCCTACAATCTTTCAAATCATGATGATCTGTCCAGTGCAGGAAAAAGAGAAAAGATTCCTATTCACTCCTTCCGGGCAGATGGACAACTAGTCTATACAGATAAAATCCATGGACATTTCATTTGGGATGCTCCAGGTTCAGGAATGTGCGATGAAGGATGTGACTGTCACTTAGAATCATGAGATGATGATGATGGCAGTTATCGCAGTTGCAAAAAAGGGAAAAAGAAGCAAGACTCTCCTTGCAAAACCCTGAAAGCTAGAAGAGACTTCTCTACCCTGGATTGGTATTCATAAAGTTGTTCAAAGGAAAAATCCTTTACCAATCTATGAACATGCCTTAGAAATCTTGAGAAAGGAAAGGGAGAAAGAGAAAAGGGTTTCTGCTCTACCACCTCCGGTACTTCCTCTTGTACAGCCCTGTATGATGTTCTCACAAGAAGACGTGTATGAATCAAATTTTCCGCCCCTCAGGCACCGGATTGATCAGGCACAACAGCTTACATTTAGGCCATTTGTTCAAACATCTGCTATTAGCTCAGACGGATAACCTAAACCATTAACTCATGCTAAAGAAGTCCTCAACTGGCAGACTTGAAATGCCAAGGCTCAAAATGTTTTCTTGGAAAAAATTGACTCTATATGGACCTGATAGTCGGACAAGCCCAATTGACTGAAACAAAGGTTGATAATTAATCAGCCTAAGTCAATAAACTCTATGTTGATCTTCACTCTAGGATCAATCAACTTAATAAAGACCTCAGAGCCTTACTTCAGCAGAAAAGGTTTGGCTATGAGTTTAATCAAAATGAGTTAGAAATCAAAAGTTAAAAGCTCAAATTGCTCAAATAGAAGCTTACTTAGCCAAAAGGAAACCATCACCATTTGACCATAACCATCATAATCCGTTTCTTCCCCCTTCTGACTATAATCCTTTTTCTTCATTTTATCCACCCTCTACCTATAATCCATTATATCAGACAAATTCTTATCCTCAATCACCATTTCATAATCATTTTTAAGAAAAGCCTAAACCAAAAGCTCAGCCTTCCTCATCTATTGCTCAACCCTCTAAAAATATCTCATCTTCAGAATCTATGGAGGAAGACAAAGTCAAACCCAGAAAAGACAAACAACAAGTAACTGTTGATCCTCCTTTCCAACAAATGGAAATTTCAGCTAGGCCTCTAACGAATGAGACAAACTCCTCATCAGGAACTGATTCTGAAGAGAAATTGGTAAATATCACAAATCTGCTGATAGCAACTTCAATAGGCTCTAATAATGGGATCACTGAATCTCATTTAGAGTAACCAACTGATACTCTTGATGGAGAAAATCCAAATAAAGCTCTCCCTAGGCCAACTTTTGGCCCTTGGTTTACTCTTGATGATATTCCTCCAGTCAAATAGAGAGATAGAATGATGGAATTCCATACTTGGCTTAATCTCCAAATATCTAAACCTGATGCAGTATTATCGAGTGTTTTAAAAGAATTCTCTTATAGATTCATTGGATCATTAAGAGAATGGTTTTAGAGACTTGGAGATTATAAGTGGCTCTTATTTTACTAAGCATAGAACATAGGAGTTATGAATGCTATTTATGAGAAATTCATTATAGACTACACACTCTACAACAGACAAGTGCAACAAGAATACTTTGAGATGAAATGCTACTCTTTAAAAAAGAAAAATATTGAGTTTCATTATCGAAGGATGTCTAAGAGATATTATCTGTTGAACGGATATAATGATGTCAACCTGAGACACACATATATTGCTTCTTTGCCAGAATAATTACAACTTGAATTGCAGCGAGCAATTTTGGCAACCTGCAAAGATATGACCCAGGTAACCCTGAGAGAAATTCATCAAATGACACTAACCACTCTTGAAAAAAAGTGTGATCAGCAGCACTTTCTGAGTGTCATGCTACACAATAACAAGTCTATGTGGAAAATGTGCAAAAAGTCTTATCTCACAATCAAATGCAAAGAAAAGAATTGTACCTACAAATCCAAAAAGAAGAAGCATTTGAAGCATTATAGAATTAATATTGGTAAGAATAGGAAGAAAGAAAGATCTGTTCGATTTTTTAAGAAAAAATCAGCCAGGGGAAAAAATTCAAAATAGACAGATGCTTATCTATGGGAAAAAGGGACACTTCTCCAAAGAATGTCCTCAAAAGCCCAAACAAGCAGCAAAATTGATCCAACAAAATCACAAAAGTACGCATCTTGACCTGGACAATACTAACATTGAGTCCCTATTTTTAGAACAAGAAGAAGTTGATGAAGAAACAGTTTTCTCCCTGGAAGAGATCTTTTCAGATGAAGAAAATCTTCATCAGAAGATGATTTCGGATACCTTAGTATCAATACTCTTCAGTCATGCCATCCCGTACAGCCCCTGATCTCAATTCCATAGATGCATATTTATGTCTTACCTTATGAATATGAAAGACTAATTCCTATCATTGGTTTTCTTAATAATGGTGCCCATAAAAGCATGATAAATCCTACAGTGTTTCCTGATGAAGCTTAGATACCTCATTTAGAATATTTCAAAGCCATAGATGGGAAAGTATTTCACACCAATCTCATTACCAAAAGGCCTATTGGCATACAGTTCTTTCCATACTGTACCATATGGACAAAAGTAATTGGATCAACTTTACCTGATAAAGATTTATTGATAAGATTTGATGTGTATCAGTAAGCTCAACATCTTCAAATCCTTCCTACCAACTTGAAGCACAAAAGGTCTTTTAAAGCCTTCACTATAGTTCCAAAATTGTTCTCCTTGTCTGAAGTTCTAGAAGAGTTTATCAAATACAAGGAGTTGCTCATGCCATCCTGTGCAGAATTCCATGCTAGCTTCTCTCATCCAGCACCTCTATGGAAAAACAGAGATTTCTTTATTAAGCTCCCTTTTAAGCTTAATGAAGATGTCAATCCCACAAAGGCAACTCATCTTGAAATGACTCCAACAGACCTCCTAGCTTAATAGGAATGCTAACAGCTACTTCAACAAGTTGTTAGTAAGCCCACCAGTTCAGGATGCGCCTGTCAAACTTTTTATGTTCAAAAAAGATCAGAAAGAATTCGAGGGAAAAAAAGGTTGGTCATTAACTATAAGCTAGGTTGATGTTAGGTATTCAAGCGATGTGGGATCTTTGCTATACACGCCCTTCACCCTCCCCCCGGAAAGACTTGGGCTCTGATACTACTTAAGCCTTTGGGCCAAACTCAAAAGTCAACTTATGAGTTAGAAGTGCTTAGTTAGTGTATAAACTAGGTTAGTGTCAGGTATTCAAATGATGTGGGATACAAATCTCACTGTTAAACAAATTCAGTAATTTCTTTGAATTATCAACTATCTCATTTTGTTATTCTTCTTTTTGTCATTACAAAATCATATATATGCAAAACAACATAGGGTCAAGGAGCTAAAGGACTTCTCCCACTTTGTATTTCGAAGCCTAAGCTAGGATAAAAAGAAAGAAATGTAAGAGAAACATAGAGATAGAATGCAAGAGATAAGGGTTTCAAAAATGTCGATACTTATACTAGTTAATGCTTATATATTAGTTTCTATTCAATAGGATGTTGCTATATATGGAGGTTCATATAAGTGACCATGTAATATTTAATTCAATTCGTAGAAATATCAAGAAATATCTCTACTAAGGAGTCATAATGATTTTGAATACCTCAAATGATGGTTACTTAGAGTTTAATACATGTAATCTTTACATAACTATGTTGTTATAGAATTATGGTGCATTTATGACACGCAGTCAATTAGTACTAACTTAACTAACTAAATGTCTTATCCTAGGTGGAAGTGGGTCTTTGTGGCATGACGGAACCTCCCAGTGGCATTAAATGATCCGGCTCCTTCCTAGATAAGCTATACTCATTAACGAAATAGTAAGGGATGACCTCTCGCAAAGAGTTGTTAAAGACAACTTCTCTATAAGAACAACCACTATCGGTGTGTTTGGATAGGTGGAAAAAGGAGAGAAAAGCAAATATCCAAGGGAAAATTAGGTTGACATGACAATTTCCTTTGTTTGGATAATAGAAGGAAAATAAGGAAGGAAGGGAAAATAAGCCTTATTTTCTTCTAAATATTTTCTCTCCAAATCAGAGAGAAAATAAGGAAACAGAGGTGAAAAATGGGTTTCCATTTGTAAAATTACTTAATTACCCTATTGATTTTGTTGCCATTGTTTGCGTCATTGTTTAGAGAGTTTTTCCTCTCTCGCAAACTTTAGGGTTCACGACAGAAGAGTGTTCAAATCTAATCATCTACCAAAAATTCCTTCCTATCTACCAATGCAAAAAAGATTGAAGATCCTTCCTCAAAATAATTGACTATATTTCCTCAAGCATGGATTTGCCTTCATTGGGTTGTTCCTTCATTAGAAAAGGGAAGATTTCGAAAGATCGGACAACAAAGAGTGGTTGCCCAAGCTTCCCACTTCCATTACGGGTGATTACCACGCCATTGCTTTCAAATCCATACTTTGTGTCCCTTGTGGTCACTCAAGAAGCCTCTAATACATTAGGGCACTACATTCCCTGCAAAGAATCAAACTATGGCTAACACATATTGATGAACAAATTAACGTTACCTTTGCTAAATTTTGATTCTAAACTTGTCATTTGTTCTTTATTTGGATTCTGCACATTAGTCATTGAATTAACTTGTTCATTCTCTTTAATTAAGCAGAAATTACTAGTTTGATTTATTCGGTCATCGAATTATGGGTGTAAATAATTAACACCATATCATGAGCCTTTTCTTTTGATTTTTTCACCATTTTTCTTTTGATTTTCATTATTCAAATATTGACAATTGAAATTATGGTGGTTGTGATATTGCATATTTTGTACAAGAAAGATTTATTATTATATTACTTGTTTTAGTCTTGGCTCTCTCACAGAAAATGTTCTGGTCAAGAGTAAGGGCTGATATAGGTAGTAGCTAGTGTGGGATCAAGAGACAGAGTAGTGTTTGGTTTGCCAAAACTCAAAAGAATTTGTATTTTCTTCTCTCTTTTTGTCAATTGTTTATCTTCATTTCTTGTTAGCTATATTAAAATATTTGCAAATTTCTAAACTTCTACAGAGGTGGAGAGTGAAGATATACAACTTACCAAATTAATCAATCAGCTAATCTTGGTTGCGGTATTTTGTAACAAGCTCTATTATTAGACATGACATCAAGGACTAAAAAGCCATTGGAGCAATGCTTGAGGCTTACCCACATTTGATTCTTAACAATTTAAAAGGTGTTAACATCCTCACTTACATAGTTGGTACGTTCTACTGTACTGACAGCTAATGTCTGTCTGGACAGCCAAAAGGACAGGCGGCCAAAGTACAAACAATTAGAATGTGGACAGTCGGAATACAAATAGCCAAAAAGTTTGGAATTACATTTTAGTGATTGTGAGGAGACATAAAATGATGGAATACAAGGTAAGAAAATATAAAAAAAAATTAAGAGAAAATAAAAGAAATGAAATGTGATTAAGTTAAACGAGCCAAACTCGTAGCGATGGGTGACCGCACCGGGAAGTTACGGCAAGGACCGTTGATTAGCCCTGGACTGCGGGGAACCCTGAGAAAATATTTTCGGGACCAAATTAAAGGTCTACTGAGGTATAATTGATATTGAAAATGTCAATGAAAAATTAGTAAGTCAGTGTAAATGAAAACGAAAATTAAAGAAATCGGCGGTACAACGAGTTAATCGGTAGTATCGAAAAAGCCGAAATATAACCCGAAGAGGGGCATTTTGGTCATTTGACACCTAAATTTGACTTTTGACCTAATATCCATTAAAAATGAGTAGTATTAAATTTTGAAAACCCCATGAAAAATAAAATTTTATGTGTAGTGAAATAAAGGAAAAATGAGGGGGGTGTAATTAGAAATAGGAAAACTTGAATTATCATTATTATTTAAATCAACTTAGTGGAGTATATAAGATATTAGATGACAAAGAATCCCACTAATAAATTCATCTTCTCCAATCTTCTCTTTATGGTCGAAACATATTCTCTCAAAATCTCCATGGAAGGTTTCAATCAAAGCTCTCAATCCTCACCATTTTTCCACATAAAACCACAAGGTGCCTTCACAAGAACTTGTCCTTACCTCATGGGCAACACATAGGCAGCAAAAAGAAGAAGTTTTGGTGAGGTTTTATAAATCTCAAAATAAGGTTAGTGCTAGTTTCCTTAATTTTCTTAAGTAAAAGTTGTGTTGAGATTGAGATAAGTTAAATGGTTAAGAAAAATTAAAGAAATGATTGAGTTTTGGCAAACCATAAATTCAGAAACCATGTTGATGAAAGGTGTTTGATTTATTCTCACATGAAATTAATGGGAATTGATGTTAAATGAAGTAATTAGAAGTGCTAGCAAGTAAATTTTGTGTATGTTAGTGTTAGTGTTGAATTTAGGGGTTTGAAAGGGGAATTTAATACCTTAGCAAACTGTTATTGTTGGCAGCCCTTAAACTCATGAAATTGTGTATGATTTTATGAAATTATTAATGAATTATAATGGTGTTGAATTGGGGGTAGTAGGTGAAATTGATATGGAAGTGTATGTGTAAGTTAAGTGTTGATGTATATTGAACTTGGGTTGAATTAGATGTTGAATATTAATGGTGTATTGTGTGCCTTGAACTCTTGATGTATTCTGCCTAAAATTTCTTTGCTGGAATTGTGTTGAATATATAAAGAAGTGCCATAAATAAATCTTAAAGTATTGGGAGGAGGAGAATTATCAAATTGGGAGTGTGATTTTCATGTGCAGGTTGTGTATTATTGACAGTACATAAATTAGGTCATAAGTGTAAAATTGTGACCCCAATTGTATGAGGCCAATTACCCGTCTACAGTGTAGCTGAGCAATGCGTGTCACATGGAGTGCCAAAGCACCTGATCTTATCTAATTTAATTATAGTTCTTGATTTACTTGTTCAAAAAACTTTATCTGAGGTTTAGGCTATTTTTACTGTTTATTAAAATCTGACTAATTTGAAAATTTCAAAAAAAATTTTAATGACATTTCTAGGTTCTGTGATCTTTACCAAAGTTGTAGCCATATGTCTAAGCTTTCCATCAATATAAATTTTAGGTCATTTGGAGTTATGTAGACCAAGATATGGTTATTTTACTATGGCTGGTCAAGTTGCACTTATATTGCACAATTAGGTCATTTTTAAGTCAAAGTCAATTCGGCCAGTTTTTGTAACCCAATTTGGGCAATCAATTTGACTTGCTTAATGGCATTTCTGGGCTTGGTGGTCTCTACTAAAGTTTTAGCCCTATGTCTAAGCTTTCCAATGATATAAATTGCAGGTCATTTGGACCTGTTTTGAGTGAGTTATGGCCAATTGATTGGCTATTATTCATATGGTCAAATTCTGGATTTGGAAAGTTGTAATTTCGGATTTGGTCATTTTTAAGGTCAGTTTCTAGGCAGAATTTTGGCAACGTTTCCACATGAAAGTTGGCCTATTTTATGTCTAGTTTTGCCTCCAATTGGCCTCATACCAATTGGGATCATAATTTTGCACTTATAACCTAATTTAGGTACTGCGAATAATACACAACCTGCACATGAAAATCACACTCCCAATTTGATAATTCTCCTCCTTCCAATACTTCAAGATTTATTCATGGCACTTCTATATATATTCAACACAATTCCAGCAAAGAAATTTTGGGCAGAATACATCAAGAGTTCAAGGCACACAATACACCATTAATGTTCAACATCTAATTCAACCCAAGTTCAATATACATCAACACTTAACTTACACATACACTTCCATATCAATTTCACCTACTGCCCCCAATTCAACACCATCATAATTCATCAATAATTTCATAAAATCATACACAATTTCATGAGTTTAAGGGCTGCCAACAATGACAGTTTGCTAAGGTATTAAATTCCCCTTTCAAACCCCTAAATTCAACACTAACACTAACATATACATAAAATTTACTTGCTAGCACTTCTAATTACTTCATTTAACATCAATTTCCATTAATTTCATGTGAGAATAAATCAAACACCTTTCATCACCATGGTTGTCGAATTTATGGTTTGCCAAAACTCAATCATTTCTTCAATTTTTCTTAACCATTTAACTTATCTCAACCTCAACACAACTTTTACTTAAGAAAATTAAGGAAACTAGCACTAATCTTATTTTGAGCTTTATAAAACCTCACCAAAACTTGTTCTTTTTGCTTCCTATGTGTTGCCCATGAGGTAAGGACAAGTTCTTGTGAAGGCACATTGTGGTTTTATGTGGAAAAATGGTGAGGATTGAGAGCTTTGATTGAAACCTTCCATAGAGATTTTGAGAGAATATGTTTCGGCCATAAAGAGAAGATTGGAGAAGATGAACTTGTTAGTGGGATTCTTTGTAATCTAATATCTTATATACTCCACTAAGTTGATTTAAATAATAATGATAATTCAAGTTTTCCTATTTCTAATTACACCCCCCTCATATTTCCTTTATTTCACTACACATAAAATTTTATTTTTCATGGGATTTTTAAAATTTAATACTACTCATTTTTAATGGACATTAGGTCAAAAGTTAACTCTAGGTGTCAAATGACCAAAATGCCCCTCTTCGGGTTATATTTCGGATTTTTCGATACTGCCGATTAACTCCTTGTACCGCTGATTTCTTTAATTTTCGTTTTCATTTACAGTGACTTACTAATTTTTCATTGACATTTTCAATATAAATTACACCTTAGTAGACCTTTAATTTGGTCTTGAAAATATTTTCTTAGGGTTCCCCGCAGTCCAGGGCTAGTCAACAATCCTTGCCGTAACTTCCCGGTGCGGTCACCCATCGATACTGGTTTGGCTCGTTTAACTTAATCACATTTCATCTCTTTTATTTTCTCTTAATTTTTCTTATATTTTCTTACCTTGTATTCCATCATTTTTTGTCTCCTCACTATCATCAAAACGTAATTCCATACTTTTTGGTCATGTATTCAGTTATGCATACTCGCCGCCGTCCTTTTGGCTTTGTGGATGACATCACCATCAAGACAATAGAACATACCAACTACGTAAGTCATGATGTTATAGTTCATTTCTCAAGTACTAAATATTTATATATAAGTTATAGTACTTGAATTCTTTATGGACAATTAGCAGTCATTTGAATCTGTTAAACTTAAGCAGCAAGAGAATTGTATAATAATGATTCTCAGAGTAAATTTGCAATTTGGAATTCCTAATGGACAATTAGCAGTCATTCAATGAGCTTATTATTTTCATAAAAGAAAAAAAGTTGATGCAAAAGCAATAAGTACATGCAATCTAAGGTTGCAGCATTATTGCAGATGTCATTTGTGCTTTATGTATTAATGACTTTGCAAATCTAAAAGTTTTGAGATTGTTGGCATCAGTCAAACCTATTCATTAACTGTTTTTGCTTTCATGGCTTTTTGCTTGCTTTAAAATTTGTGAAAACAGATTCACCTGTGTTTTGTGCTGCTTGAGATGGACTTGTATCTCAGTGCTGAGGCTTTAGTTCATGGCAATTCATGTTGTGTTCAGTGTTGCCTAACAGGGAAAATTTGCAAAGTTTGGGCTCAAAGTCATCTCATTAGCCTGGCAAAAGAGAGAGCCGAGGTAGTTGTATTCCTCTAGTTGATTTAGCATTAAAAATTTCTTGGTTCTTGAGATCTGTCATCTCTTATATTATAAATTGAGGAATATTTAATCATATGTATGATTTTCTCTAATACTCACTTATGATGCTTATAATTTACAAACATGATATCTATGAAAAGCACGAAGCTCCTAAGTCTATCAAGCATTGAAGTCCTGCTTTATCATATAAAGTTGATAATAAGGATCGGAGTGAAGCCCAAATTGAGTTGGTGAATTGATCATGCATGAACACATCTAAGAAATAGAAGTTTAGGGACTGATAGATGCAACCTCAAAACCTTCAACCTTTTATGTTTCTTTCTTTCTGTATTTTGGAAAATTTTGCTAAACATTATTGAAAATCTTGCTGCTCTTTAGTCCTTATTATCCTCCTTTTATGCAAATGCGTCACTAATGACTTGGTTTTAACTGTTTGCGTGGGTGCTGTTATATTTACTTGAAGAAATGTTGGTTCATGCTTTTAATAAAGACATGGTGCTTGGTTTTGATATATATTCTTCCTTGTTCTATTGTGTGCTTTTATTTATGAAATGCCATTGTGGTACTGGCTTGGCTTTTGAATTATCAAGAGTAGCAGGGACAATGCTTAAAGGGATGTTGGATATATTAAATGTTGATTAAAAAAAAGGGTTCTAACAATAAAATTTTATATTTTATGTTTTGACATGAATGAAAAAAAAAAGACCATTATAGTGCATTATATTTATTAAAATATATTCTTTACTTATTTACTTTTTTTTGTCAATAGACAGAACACATGTATTATTTTACTATCACTATCAAATAAATATCGGTTGATGATTTGAGTGAATATTATAATTATTTAATAAGTTTGATTTTATTATTACTTATAAATTTTTAGCCATATAGTAAAAATAATATATTCTTAAAATAAGGGTAAAATGGTAATTTCAATTATTTATTTTCCCTTTATTCTCCCCCAAAAGAAAGGAAAATAAATTTATTTTCCTTTCATTATTTTTTATTTTCCACTCATCCAAACATAAAAAAATAAATAAATAAGAAAAATAATTTTTATTTTCCATCCTTTATTTTCCTTCCCCTCTCACAATTTATCAAGAGTATATATCTCCCACTATGATATTTGCCTTGAGTAATCATATGTATGAGTATGAGAGTACTCATCTTGAACATATAAATTCTCAAGCGAGACGACCACTATCCTTATATGCGGCGTCCATCCAATAGGTCAAATATTTTTATATTGTATTAGTCCTTCACATTTCATTCCATATTTATTATCAGATATAATTGCATTATCATTTCTTGATATTTGTAATTAAATTAATAATTTAATAATAAATATTTATTATGATATGTAATGTGAAAAAAGATCATTTTGTATGAAAACATTAAAAGACATGACAACTAACACATAAAAAAAATAACAAGAAATCATAAGAAATGAAGCACGTAAACACTTCATCTCATAATATTGCAGAATTAGTATCCACAAAGATAAATGAGTCAAATCATGCTTCTCCTGTTAAATTAGATCAAATTACAAGGAGTTATTAACAGAAGAGTATGATTAATCAACCTTTAGTGTAACGACCCAAACCAGGGACCGTTACCGGTGTTAGGGATCATATCAGCTTAAGGCTGCCGGAACCCGTAACAAGCTTGAAACTAGTAAAACTTATATACATTCCTACATCTCACTATCTTAACATACATCAAATCATTACACCTTAGTCTTTCATCCGTAATAAACATTCATAATATTAAAATAGTTCATAATTTAAACCTTAACATACATAAGATGTAACACCCCAAAATTTTAAATTTTATGAGCATTTTTGGTATTTTAATTTTATTTAAATTTTAGGAATTTTTTTGAGATTTTTCGGATTTTAAAAATCGGGTTCGATTTTCCGAAAATATAAACTTTGATGATTTTTAAAAATTAATTTAAAGACCACGTGGCAAAACTAAAAATATATTTGGAGTCTACGTATTTTTCTGAGTTTTCTGAAATTTTTTCGGAATTTTTGGACCTCGTTTTCGATCCCGAGGCAGAGTAAAAATTCAAAATTTTGTATTTCGAATCGAACCGGCCGAATCGAACCGGACCGGATCGGACCGGTCGAATCGGACCGTTCTTCTTCTCTTTTTCTCCTCCCTCCCGCGCGCGACGACCCTGTCCCATTCTCTCTCTCTTTTCTCTCTCCTCCCTCCTCCCCTTGCCGCGTCGCCGCCTCCCCTGCATCCCCACCTCGCTGGCGCCCCACCTCGGCCCTTCCCCATGGCCGGCCGCAGCCTGGAACGCCGGAAAACGGCCTTGGAAGGGACGCGCAGCGCGCGGGCGCGCCGTTTCGGCTTCTCCGGCCAAATCCGGCCGATCCGGCCACCAATTGGATCGGGTCTTGTGTCTAAAATCATCTACTCGGCGAGAGCTTTCCATAGACACCAAGAACGCCGAAATCCATCGAGCGGTTTGTCTAATTTTTACTCGGGAAGTTTTTAGCCTATTTCGACTTTTGGGCTAGATTTCTCGAAAACCGTGAATCCCACGAGAAAACCGAGGGTATCAGCACGCTCCACTCGTCGAGAGCTTCGCAACGACATAAATTTCAAATTTTTCCGACACCGTTTTTTGGTGGGTCCCACTGAACTTCGCAGTGTTTTTCCGAGCATTAAATGAGCTTAGAAAATTCTGAAAAATTTATGTACTAACCCCCGTGTTATGGGCTTCGTGTAGGTATCCTCAATTCGCGGAAATTCGGCGATTGGCCGTGCAGTGAATTTCCGGCATGCACCGTTCTGGAAAAGTCTCCGAATTGGACCGAGGTTTTGGCTAACCCCCATTGTCAGACGTCCCGAGTGCGTCCCCGAAGTCGGAATCGGCAAAGGTAAACCCGAACCTTGTTTTTACGTAATTTTATAGTGCTTAAATGGGATTAAAAATCCGTAAAATATTCGTGGTAGCTTAGAAAATTATGATTCTTTTTGCAATATGCTACATAAACTTTGATGATTTTTAAAAATTAATTTAAAGACCACGTGGCAAAACTAAAAATATATTTGGAGTCTACGTATTTTTCTGAGTTTTCTGGAATTTTTTCAGAATTTTTGGACCTCATTTTCGGTCCCGAGGCAAAGTAAAAATTCAAAATTTTGTATTTCGAATCGAACCGGCCGAATCGAACCGGACCGGATCGGACCGGTCGAATCGGACCGTTCTTCTTATCTTTTTCTCCTCCCTCCCGCGCGCGACGACCCTCTCCCCTTCTCTCTCTCTTTTCTCTCTCCTCCCTCCTCCCCTTGCCGCGCTGCTGCCTCCCCTGCGTCCCCACCTCGCCGGCGCCCCACCTCGGCCCTTCCCACGGCCACACTGAACGCCTGAAACGGCCTTGGAAGGACGCCTGACAGCGCTGCTTCGCTCGGCCAAATCCGGCCGATCCGGCCACCAATTGGACCGGGTCTTGTGTCTAAAATCATCTACTCGGCGAGAGCTTTCCATAGACACCAAGAACTCCGAAATCCATCGAGCGGTTTGTCCAATTTTTGCTCGGGAAGTTATTAGCCCATTTCGACTTTTGGGCTAGATTTCTCGAAAACCGTGAATCCCACGAGAAAACCGAGGGTACCAGCACGCTCCACTCATCAAGAGCTTCGCAACGACATAAATTTCGAATTTTTCCGACACCGTTTTTCGATGGGTCCCACGGAACTTCGTAGTATTTTTCCGAGTATTAAATGAGCTTAGAAAATTCTGAAAAATTTATGTACTAACCCCCGTGTTATGGGCTTCGTGTAGGTATCCTCAATTCGCGGAAATTCGACAGTTGATTGGCCAGTGAATTTCCGACGCATGCACTGCTACTGGAAAAGTCTCCGAATTGGACCGAGGTTTTGGCTAACCCCATTGTCGACGTCCCGAAAGTCGGAATCGGCAAAGGTAAACCCGAACCTTGTTTTTACGTAATTTTCTAGTGCTTAAATGGGATTAAAAATCCGTAAAATATTCGTGGTAGCTTAGAAAATTATGATTCTTTTTGCAATAGCTTAGTAATATTGCTAAGGATCGCGGGGCAAAGTTTTAGAATTTTTAGAGCTGATTTGGGCAGTTTTTGCAAAAATGGTTTATAAGGACTAAATTGAAATTTTATATATTGTGATGAATGATTGATTTGATGGACCCAGGAGGGGCTGTGTGATGTGATTGAGTTGTGGATATATGGATTGTGAGTATAAAAGTGTATTTTGAGCCCTTTTGCAGGTTGGGTAGGTCCTAGATATAGGGGAGACTCTGCCGGATTTTCGGCACGACTTAGGACGTATTGGTCTTTTTCTTTGTTTGTATTGAGTCAGATTGTATTAAATAATTATAATATAATTGTCAGGTGAGCCGGGACAGCCTTCTTCCTCCGCCCAGCTGCCTCAGTGACCACCGTCAAGTCTGTGAGTAGAATATTAATTTTAATTGTAATTTCGATATTATTATATGTTCAAGCATGCCCATGCATCACCTATATGCATATATTTATGTAGTTAAACTCTAGGCACGATTTATGTTGCATTCATAACTGTTGATGTGCCATGGATGTTGTTGTGGTAATTTGGAGCAGTGTGCGTGCGTTGGCGTGCGTGTGATGTGGTGTGGACTATGGATAGGACGGGGCAGTCACGGCTTGAGTAATTCGCTGGGACCCGATCCTTCGAGGGGTAGTCACGGCTTGAGTAATTCGCTGGGACCCTCGATTTGGTTATTAAGTAGAAGTCCGAGCTTGAGTAATTACCGCACCAGTTGGATTTAAGAGAGTCAGATAGGATCAGCTCCCATATGTTATGATTGATACTACAGGGTGTGTGAGTGCTCCAAATTACCTTTTTGATGCTATGATGTGAATTTATTGCTGATGTTGCACTTCATTCCACAGGTTGCATTAGTTTTAGATAGTTATAGAGATTATGGTTAAAATTGATATTTTACTCTCTGAGTCGAACGCTCACTCCTGTTCAAAAAATTTTACAGCCACGGGAGGATATTTTATTCAGGTTAACCTGCTTTTCTACTTCGCAGGTTGTTTATCAATATTTGTGTAATTTTATTTACTCCTAGAATTTCCGCATGTGTTAGCAGTAATTATTTGAATTTGGTCTGTAATATTATTATCATGTTGGACCTGTAAACTTAATATTCTATGTCTGTTTGATGGATTGGATGAGGGAGCTGAGCTCCCATTTCTTTTATGATGCTATGAGTATGTGGAGGGTGAGCTGAGCTCCCCAATTGAGTATTATTATGTTTACAGGTCGGGTGAGTCGAAAACTCCCCGTTGGGAAGTCCATTTTATGGCCGGACTCTGTCCGTTTGTTTTCTTGAATTTGGGCCCAAATGGGCCTTAGAGTTGGGTTAATGAACAGTTAGGCTTACTACGGGCCTCGGGGGCTTTAGGCTGGCCCAGGTCCTAGTGCCGGTCCGGCCCATAGGTTGGGTCGTGACATAAGATCCAAAGTGTAATGGTTCAATACGCATACCCTCAAAAGGGTTTACACTACATAAACATTATTATACTTTAACAATTATTATATTTTTTTTTATATCACTAGTGCAGTACTATACATTCATAAATTACACGTCCATCTACCCATTTATCATACATAAAAAAGGGCTAAGACTGCCCTTGAAGCCCTCTCTTCAAACACTCTTCCAGTCCTGCAACTCTGCACCTGGGGGTTAAGGGAAATGGAGTAAGCTTACACAAGCTCAGTAAGTAAACTAACCATCATTAATTTTATTATTCATTCATACATGTACAATGCATCATTCATATGGATTTCACATCACAAACATTTCACGTAAGACAAACATTATCACTAATAACTCCATAAACTTTCCTTTTAAACATAACCTATGCCATGTACCCAGGGGCAACTATCAAATCTTCAAAGGCAACATCAATATCTCCCTTTAGGATTTACATATGGATCCATAACATTACATAACATAACATGGATAGAGTAATGGGTCATCCAGTATCCATCAATGCACCAACAACAATTTATGTAATTATGTAACATCTTCGTATTCTGAATTAAATATGACATGATGCATGAGGATACTCATTAATTATTTGTAACTAGTTTTCATTTTATTAAAGTTTGAGTTACTCACCTCTTGTACAGCCTATCAACCTCCTTACTTGAATGGGAGCTATCCTCGGATCCTTATTCTTCTACATTTCTCAAGCCTGATCCTATAAAATCAGACCTTATAATGTTATACAATACTCTAAAACTCTATACATAACATAAACATCCTATTCTAGGCCCTTAGGAACTATGAAATTAGGTTTTGAAACCTTGAAATCAAAGGAGAAAATAAATGAGTAGAACCAAGTTCGATTAGCAGAGCCTTGGATTTTGGCTGCTGAACCTTGGAATGTTAGGTATCCATTTTGGGCAATAGCCACTGCGGCTTCTGTCAAACCTAAAAATTTTTAGATTTTTTGAGAAAATGTAAGCTTTGTGTAACGCCCTCACTTTAGGTAGTCCGTACATTCTACTGTTTCGGTGACTAATGTCGAATTAGACAGCCAGAATGTTTGAAATTATACTTAAACTAGAGTGAGGAGTCATAAATTGGATTAATAAAGATCAAGTAAAATTAAAGAGAAGTAAAAGAAATGGAGTGTAAACGGGTTAAATGAGTACAAGTCCCGGTGATGGGTGTCCTCACTGGGAAATGACAGTGAATCCAGAACTACCCTAAATTTAAGTAGAAACCTATGGGACCCTTAATGAAGACTTAATTAAGGGTATTTCCATGAATTAATAAGCCAAGAAAACGAAAAGAAATAATCACAAAGCAAAGGAAGATAAGAAGTTATCTGGTATTATGGAAAAGACAAACATAAACCCAGTAAAAGCTAAACTTGGTCAAATAAATTTAAAGGCCCAATATTGACAAAAAAAATGAGAGTTATTAATTTAATGAAGCTAGATTAATTTAATTAATTGAAATTATGAAAATTAAATATAATTATTGAAAAATCAAATTCTAATGATTATAAACTTTAAAATAATTACAAAATTGCTATTTCCACTTATTTACAAATATGCCATTGAATATTAAATTAATATATATCAATAATTGATCAAAATTTCTGTTATCTTCTTCCTTAGTTTCCCATCCATATGCTTTCCCTCCACTTTCTCTCAAAATTCCTTTCTTCCACCATTGATACACCATCATCCAACCTCCCAAACACTTACCTACCTTCATTAACTTTATTGGAAACTTAGAGAAACCTTCATATCCATCCTTGAAGTGAAGAAAACACACCAAAATCTTAAGCAAAAATTTTGCCAAGAAGTGGTTCAATAAGGGGAAGTGAAGTTTGAGTCAATTGAAGAGTGATTGAAGGTTGTTAAAAGCTAAAGAACAAGGTTAGTGCCATCGAACCCCTTGGATTTTGAAGTTGTACCAAATTGATTTAGGGTTTGCTAAATTTGGAATGTAACACCCCCATTTGTATAGCCTGGTATATTTTACTATTCCGGTGACCGGTGTCGGTCCGGACAATTAAGGGGATTAGAACCACACTTAAGACAACTAGAGAAGCTATAAACACAAATAATTAGTAATTGCCAATTAGTTAAGTATAAATAAGAAAAATAGAACATAAGAAGTTAAACGAGCCGAGAGTCACAGCGATGGGTGACCTTCTCGGGAATGACTACGAAGTCGATTTAAACTCAAATTTCGAACCGTAAAATGTGACGCTGCGATCCTTAGGACCCTTACGAACACAGTGGAAAAGAGAAAATCACGAAAAAGAACTGTTAAGCCAGTCAAATAATTAGGTTAGGGAGCCGAAAAAAATATTGAATTATTTGCAAACCGGGTTGAACCGGCGAGGGGCAATTTGGTCAATTGACCCCGAGAGCTGACTCCTGACCTAACTGTCAAATAAAATCAGAAAAAAGAAAATCTTAAAATCGAGAATTAAATTAAAGAACTACTAGAAAAAAAAAAGAGAAAATGAAAAAGTTAAAAAGGTGTAGGAAGATGACATCATGCATGATATCATGCATGATGCCAAAAGTCATAATTAATATAATTAATTAAATTGGAATTTATGGTCTTCCGAAATACAAAATACTTAAAAGAAAAGAAAAAGAAAAAAAAATTAATTACTTCTCCTCCATTCCTGTCACCCCTTTCTCTCTCATTTCTCTCATTTTCTTTCCACCATTAACACCCATCTCAAGCTTTCAAAAGCTTGATTTTAATTTATAAACTCCCTAACTCCTTTAAGTAAATCTTGTTCTTGGACTTTGACAAGCATCTTGACAACAAAAAGAAGAGGAAAGAAAGAAGATTTGAAGAGAGAGAAATTCAACAAAAGAGGTTAGTGGTTAGTTTTTAATATAATGTTTAAATTCATAATTAAGTAGTTGAATTACACTAGAAATTGTGAAAAAATGAAATGAAATAAATTGTTGAAGGACCAAACCTAAATTTTAGTCAACTAGGGTTTGAGGATGTGTATGCATGAACTTAGTGAATTTAAAGGTGTATGTGAGCTTATTTGTGTTGAATGATCATGATTAAATGTTTTGAATTAGTTAAATGCAACAAGTTAGAAAGTTAGTGTTTTGGGACACTTAGGGTTAGAGACCAAAAATGTGAAAAACTTGTAAATGGTATCTTTGACCTAATGTGAAGTGAAAAATGGTCATTTGTGACCAAATGAGGTGTGTTAGAAGTGTTGGAATTAAAAGCCAATTCAGATTGGATAAGGTCATATGCTGGCAGCATGACCAAAATTTCCTTTGAGGGAGCAAAAATAAAATTTTACAAATCCAATGGATATGGGACCAATTGGGGATGAAAATAGGCACTAAATGACACAATTTTCATTTCGGAAGCCTGCCTAAAAAGTGACTAAAACCTAGTGAACAAAGTGACCGAAGTTGAGAAATCGCAGTGCCATCAAGCCCGACCAAATGAACAGTGTTTGTTCATTTGGTCATAACTCGAGATAGGAAGGTCTAAATGACCTGAAATTTTACCAGTGGTTAGATGAGATATAGATCTAAAACTTTCATAAAGAACACCAACCCAAATTATGCCATTAACCCAATCAAATTACTGAGCAAAGTTGGTGACCTGAATCTGCAAAACTGCAAATTGCCATATGAACAGTAAAGTTTCAATAGCTATAACTCTCTCTAGAAAACTCCAATTTAGGCGATTCTTAAACCGATAGAAACCTAAGACATAGTAGAATATTTCATATGAAGAAAATTAGACCAAATTATGGACCTAACTTGATCAAATTACTGAATGAAGTTGGATCAACAAATCTGCAGAACCAAAATTCTGCAGCATGAACAGTAAATATTATTTGCTTATAACTTGAGCTACAAAACTCCAATTGGAGTGATTCAAAAAGGAGAATAAACTTAAGACAATAAGGAACATTTTCTATGAAGAAAGTTTTGCTAAATTCCAACAGTAAACTGACCAATGAAACAGTACAATTAGGGACACCAAAATTAAAAATTTGGCAATTTTGCCTAAAAGACCTAAGTTTTGAGAAAGTGACCAAAACCAACAAGTTTAGTGACCAAAATGTGGTATGTGAGTGAAGTTGGAGTTCCCATACCTATTAAGCCTTAGAAAGTCAATAATTTGACTTGAATAATGCAGTGAATAGTAACCCGAAACACAAAATTTCAAGAACGTCGAATTTAGCACGTTAGAGCTAGGTAAAAGTGAAGTTAAATTTATTATTGGATTTATGCTAAGTTATGGTACTGAAACACTGTGAAATTGTGTATTTCAGTGGAAAAGAATACCGGGACAGAACCCGAGGAGTCGAGTCAAGGCCAACAGGCGACTCGTTTGAGGTTTGTGCACAACGTATACTTTTTATAATCATCTTCTGCATACTGTTTTGAATAATGTGAAATATTGAATTATGGAATTCTTATAATGTTTGATTTAAATTGTGAAAGTTATTGTGTACATTTGAAATGACAATGTTTAGCAAATTGTTAAGATAAGTTTTAAAACCACAGTGTCATGACCATTCATTTGAACACCTCACTAGCACGACTAGTGGGGGTAATTAGTTTCAAATTTTGATTCCTTCTCTGGAGAAGTGTTGAGGTGTGCCAGTAGAAAAGGATGTGAATGGATATCCATATATTTAAGCTAGCTAGCCTTGTGATGTGATTTCTCTTTAACCTCTGGCTATTGAGATTCTATTTGTTTCGAATGGCATGATCTAACTGTGGGTTTTATGAAATGTGATTTGATACTTCAAAATGAAATTGTTTGGGATTAAAACCTCATAAATTATGTTTTGTGTTTAACTCGCATGCTCAGTTCAAATTTTGAATAAATGTGATTTAAGTTTTGCATAAAGATTATTTTAGTATGTTGTGCACCACTGAGTCCTAATACTCAGCAATAGCTTTTATTCTTTGTCGTAGATCTGAGACTAGAAGAAGCGTGATCGAGCTGCTAAGGATTAAAGATCATTCTGCTTGAAGTTATCGGGTATAATTTATACCCTAATTGTAAATATTTCTTTTGATGTATATATTTCACATAAATGTATGAACATGTAAAAATGGGTCTTGAGCAGTTTGTACAAAATTTGTATAAAGTTGTAATATATATTGTAGTTTGAAATTCTCTTAATGTAAATTTTATAATGATGTATCTAAATTGTTTTGTTTCTAATGAATTATGAATGGAACTATTTTATTTAATTTGAATGAAATGGATTGCTAGTATTTTGATGATCATTGGATAGTGGATTTGAAATTTGAAAGTTGATAAATGTGTTGAGAAATTGATTGAGATTGAGTATGAAATTGAAGCAGTTGTTGAGGAAAATTTTCAGAAGTGCTTTTTATAGGTATTTGAAGAACTGTTTTCTCAAAATACAGAGGGAACTCTGTCAAAATTTTTATAAAATTTGCGTAAAAATAAAATGGGCCAAAAATATTAACTAGTTTTAATTTTAACTAAATATTTTAAGTACTTATTAGAAAATGCTCACCACTTATCAAAAGTAAGAAAATTATTTTAAAATCCCTTGTAGGGTACTTAATGAATTATCGGTAGGTGAAGTTCGATAGTTCATTAGGTATTCTACGGGATCATGTTATGCCTTATAGAAGGGTAAGGTGTGACATGAAAATTTTAATGGTTGTGTTCTAACTGATACAATTATGCCTAAATTAAGTTAATTTGACACCCAATTGTTGATATGAATTGATAAGATGACCAAACTATTGAATGGGTGTGATGTTGTGTGTTGAGATAGATTCTGGACCCTTGAGTCCAGTAGGTTTGAATGGCTATAAGTAGAGTTACATAACTCCAATTTGTGTGAGGCCAATTGGAGATTAAACCTTAGACATAATGCTAGAAATTTCATGAAAAAAGCTTGCCCAAATACTGACCATAGCTTGCCCTAAAATTTTCTTGCATCCGGGTGTCCAAAATCGGGACTTGGAAAACTGACCATATAAACAATGTTTGTTCAAATGGCCATAACTTTGTATAGAAAGGTCCAAATGACCTGATTATTGAACCCGTGGAAAGTTTAGACATATTAGAGCAACTTTCATGAAGAACAGAAATCCAAATTCTGACCATAACCTATTCAAATTGCTAACCAAAATTAGCTCATCAAAACTACCAGAACCAAAATTGCCCAGAAATACTGGACAATGACTAATCCGGCCAACTATGGTAAAAGTGATATAACTTGAGCTACAAAACTCCAAATAAAGTTATTCAAAAAGAAAATTAAAGTAGAGACATTAAGGAACAACTTTGATGAAGGAAGTTTAGCCAAATTCTCACTGTAGATAGGTCCAATGGAATAATAAACTTAAGTAACCAAAATTGAAATTTTGAAAATACATCTAGGGAACTTTGAATTACAATTGGCAACTAGTGTCAACAAGTGTATAACCCAAAATGTAGTATTATTATGAATTTAGAATTAGTAATCCTATTATTTATTAAATAGTGAAAATTTATATGAATAGTAATGTAAATAGTAAATACAATGACACAAAATGCAAGAACTAAATTGCTAAAAGAAATTAAGGTATGAAGTTTGAAATCTATGAAATGTTCATGGATTACTTGGAATATGAATGGTAATTCACCTAAATGACTTAATGAACACTTAATTTATGTGAATAGGTAGTTAGAATTTGTATTCCCATCACTAGTAAACCTCATAAGACATAAGTAATTCAACTTGAAGTATGAAATGAAATTAACCTAAATGGATTTTTAAGTATAAATGAGATGAAGTTAACATTAGGACTTATGTTTCTATTACAAATAAGATAATAACACCTTGTACAATAAATGGTACATGAGAAGAATTAAAGTGAATCATAAATACTTAGTAAGTAAAATACTTCTTAAATTATAAATTCATATAAACATTGTAATGAATACATGAATCACAAGAATGTGTGAATGGGACATTAGTTCTCATCATGAGAGAAAGGGATAATGTTTTGAGTATAATGGTATGTGAAAATAATTGATGTGAATTATGATCAATATAAATCATATAATGAATATATAAATTACGTAGAAATGTGATTTGGAAATTATGCTTCCATCATAACTAGAATTAAAATGCTATAAAATATAAATAGAAAATATAATGAAATAATAAAACATATGAACATTTAATAGTACTAATGTGCCCATGTATTGCCTAGACACGTGTGTCAGATTGGATAGATTGGCATGCCAATAGGGGATTGATTGAGCAGTACTGCATAAGGCTTTATGCCTGTATTTATGACTTTATGCCCGCATTTACGGCTTGTATGCCCGACTATTTGTTACCATGGCTTCTTAGCCATATTGATTGCATACGTGGTTGACGTTATGCATCCCATGGTATGACGGCGTGAGGCACCACAGTGTCCAGTGTCAGCTATATTGATTGCTTACGTGGTTGACGATCTGCATCCCATAGTATGACGGCCCGAGACACCACGGTGTCCAGTGCCAAGGACTCGCGTATCCAGTTTAGTCATCCTGTCATAGGTTATTTGGGCAGTGAAATAAGTTAAAAATATTAGAAATTAAACAAATAAGTGAGAAAGACCTAAATGAGTTAGATTAGTTGCTAAAAATTTATTTATCATGAAATGATCTAAAACATAAGAAAATGTGAAATAAAGCGATAAAAAGATTAATAAAATAAATTTAACTTAAATAAATATTACAATTGCGTCTCCTATAATACTATTAATATAAGTTTTAATATTTTAATTAATTTTGTATAATATATATTATTACTGTGAAATTAAGAGATAAGTGCTTCCAAAGAATATCAAGAATGATAAAACATATTTAGTATTAAAATTCTATATAAAATCAAAATAATTTTTTATTACAGGAATTAGGCTTTATTTTTATCTTTATTTGTATATTATTTCCTTGTTGTATTATTGTACCACTAAACAGCAATACTTAGCGTGATGGATTTGTTTTCTCACGTAGGTACTAAAGACAAAGCCCAGTAGACATTTGACTAGGATTTTAGAGTCTAGATATGCAAAGTATCCAAGGTTGTCACCTCCTCAGTAATGCATATAGATAAGGCTCATATAGGTCATATTATGTATTTTAAACATTATAATTAGTTATTATATTGAAATGTAAATTATGGAATTGTAATTAATATGTATGTGATGTAAATTAATAAATTGACTCTTTCATATATAATTAAATTGTATATCATGTAAATTATAAATTTATATAATTAGTGTGTAAATCATATAAATTAATGAAGTTTGAGAAATTTTTTTTATATACATGAATTGAGCATAAATGAAAATGCAAGAAAAATGAATGTGAAATTGAAATATATAGATGATATTCGAAATGATGAAATAATTATGATGAGTATGGATTAGATTTTTATTGTAAAATATTATTAAAAATTTCAAGCAGGTGAATAGTGAAACACGCCAGCTGGAAATTAAATAGGGAAAACTCCGTTAGTTTCTCCTTTAGAAATATAATTTATTTTTAAAATATAACGAGAACAAATTATTAAAGGAATAAAGTAAGATAAGATAGGGTGTTCTGGCACCGAGTGTAACACGCCTTGCTAGGCTACACTGTAGACGAGTGAGGGGTGTTATACTTTGGCTGTCAAACCTTTAGCTTACGATAGTCGAACCTAAGAATTTCCATAATTCTAAAGTCGAAAACCTAAGATCTCTTCTTCCAAAAGCCTCAAAACTCATTTGAAAGTAACATAATCTCATCACATATACACATCTCTATGGCCTAGAATAACTAGAAAACATGCTTAAAACCCACATACATTCATCAAAACTCAAATCCTAGGTTTTCTCCAAACCCACATGCACAAACTTCATTAAAAACTTAACTTAAAACACTTTTCATAAAATTAAAGTTTTAGAAATCTAATTTCTTATCGACTCTTTTGGATCTATCTATTATATCAATAAGAAAAGAATGTTACCTATTTTCTTGGAGCTTGGAGGCGGGAGAACCAAAAATTCAAAACTAGAATCTACTCTTTCCCATTTATAAATAGAATAATCTACCTCTAAATCTTCAAAACTCAAGGAAATCTCTTTAAAGAGCTCATTGTATGCCTCAAAAGTTGAGAGAGAGAGAGAGAGAGAGAGGAAAGAAAGAAACCCAAGTATTTTGGGCAGGAAATGAGCTAAGGTCCCTTTATACCCTCTTTGTCGAGGGACTTTCGGCTACTAAAACTCACACTTTCGGTTGCCAAAGTCAGTATGCCCAAATGGGCATCCGGACCAAAAGGGGACTTCGGTTGCTGAAGTTTCTTCTGTCCAAAACAATTTTCTTTAAAACTTTTAAAGAATAAAATCCTTAAAACATTTTTTTATTCTTAAATACATTTTGAATATACATACATAAATATATTTTCATATTTTATCGTCACTCCTTTATCAGTGAAGTCTCACTCTTTATCTAAATATTCTGTAAAGGACAAATATTCCGATATTAAAAAATGGTGAATATTACATTTAGTACTCTAAAATGGTAGAGACACGTCCCAACTACCATGCAATATTATCAAATAAAAAGGTAAATGGAATGGATATCTTTTTGAAAACATAAGAAAGAATAAAAAAAAAATAAAATCTTTTTATCCTCCCTCAACTGATTTCTTATATTTTTTATTCTTTTATTATTCATTCAGTCCGATGAAATTTATCTTGTATTAACTTGATCATCTCGTCCATTTTTTATTTTAATCTAATTTTTAAATTTCATATGGTACGCATTCAGGATTTATAGATTTTTTATCACATCAATTTAACTGGTAAAGAAAGAAAAAATGCCTATATAAATATTGTATTATATTTATTTATTTATTATATTATTTTTTTATGGTTTTTCATTACTGTGATTGTGATAAAGTAAATTTAATCGTAATAAAAATTATATAAAATTCTACTTAGTTAATATCTTAAAAAACTTCTAAAGATGAATTTCGCAAAATTCTAACAACAAAGTTGAATTGTGTCAACTAGAAAAAAAAATAAAGAAAATTATAAAACGATGTGATTCTGTTCCATCCCGTCTAATCACAGGTCATACGAGTGGGAGGGGTTTTAATTTTTTTTTTCTTTTGTTAATATTTGTTGAAAATTATATTGTTTTATACGTTTGACAGTCATTAGCTAGAGACATATACTAATTTTTTATTATATAATAAAAAATACAAGATAGCCCTTATTATTATTTTTCAATGTATAGATATAATGATAATGTCTATTTTTTTAAAAAGCAATTATAAATTTTTGTGTCAATCAGAGTAATTTGATTAGTTTTCCTTCATCTTAAAGATGTAGGAAGTGGGAGACTCTTGAGTTTGAGTCTTATCAATTATTTATTTTAAGATAATTTATTTTTATAGTACAAAAGAAGATGACTATCTCTCATTGTATAGCCCATCAGTCATTACTTAATTTATTGAGCCTCCGTAAAATCTTAAAAAGACAAAAAATTATAAACTCCTTTTTTTCCCTCACTCGAATTTTTGGCAAGCAAAGAGATCTTGGAAAGGATCAAGAATTTGCCAAAGCTTAGACAAAGCTTATTGGCTGGTTGAGATGTTCTCAGAAAAAGATAGATACACAACATAGGGGATGGGCATAGTATTCTTATTTGATCCATGGATTCTTTGCTCTCCCCATTTTAGATTTTCTAAACCAGATCACTGTTCGTCTAAAATTTTATTCATTATTTTAGTTTTTAAATCGATTTTTTATCTTTTAAGCTTAAGGAGAAAAAGTAACGAGTGAAAATAAAAAAATAATATATATAGAGCAGGCTAAATCTTGTAACAATATTAGCGAAATATGATAATATTTGTAATTAATATATGCATTGTATTCGTAATTTTTTTATAGAGGCCTCCTTTTATTTTTTTTCAATATTTACAAAGTGCTGGTGAAAGAGAGCATATAATCACGTTATGCATGAGATTAAAACATAACTGATCAATTAAATAATATTTATTAAATAAAATAAATAATTCTTAACCATTTATATTTTAAAGTTGACTAAATATTGATTATATTTAATACTACCTTTATTCACTTTTATTTATCATTTTTTAAATATTTTTATCCAAAATTATCTATTACTTTAAGAAGATTAAAAGTGTATTAATTTTTTTTTAATTTTACCCTTATCTCTATTAAGCATAATAATTATTTTTAATATTTTCTAGATCTCATCTCATCACCTCCGTCTCTTTCTTTCTCTTTATCTCTCTCTCTCTATTAATTAAGTGAGACAAAGAGTAATTTACTTAAATTATAAAAAATTTTATTATAATTTAAATGATTTAATTATTTTTTTAATTACCCAAAAAAACCTTAAACAATAGTAAAGGTGGATAGAAGTAATATTAAATTATAACTTAAATGAAAGTTATTTATTTATACATTAAATTTATTAGTAAAATATTTTATATTATGATACTTTTTTCCGCAAAATAATTCCGGTTATTAATTACAACAATCTTATAAGAGAAATATATATATATAGTTAGAGTTCACTCAAATACATAACATATATCCGCTGTGTAGTTAATGCGATTTTTTCTTAAAAAGTTGAGAATTGTTTTTCAAGTCTCTATTACAATAAGATCTTTTTCTCATTTCCTTTTTGTTTATTTATTTATTTCATGCATTAATTTATTTTTTAGTTCTAATTAAATAACTATATATTTTTTAAAAGTAGAATTTCAAAGATAAATAAAAAATATAATTACAAAAAAAAACTTAACTATAATTAAAAATATTGAAAAATAAAAGTTAGAATATAAAGATGATGAGGTATGTCTTTAATAAATGATGGAAATTTTATGAGCACAAGTATAGCTTTTCTTTATAAAAAAAAAATTAGCATAATACTCATACTATGTATAGATAATTTATGATTTTATTTTTTAATTTAATTTTTAATTACATTATAAATAAGATAAATTATTATTATTAAATTAATTTTCAACTAAAATTTCTCTCTTATTTAATTTAATTTAAATAAATTTTTATCTATGATAACAATAAGTTTTTAATTAATTTATAGTGTAATTAATTAAAATACCTATTTAATTCTTTTTATACATATATTAATAGTAGTTTCTATTATTACTTCATTTAAAATGTAATAAAATTACTTTATTCAATAAATAATTTAAATTTCATGAAATTTTTATATTCTATCTCATAATTTATGTAAATTGATATTTTTTTTAGATTACATAAAATAGATTAGATTAATGAAAAAATAATGTTATTTGAAATTTTTTGTTATTAATATAATAAAAAGAATATATTAAATTAATAATAATAAATTGAATTATTTAATTTTCATAATAATGAAAATATATAACATTATTACTAATTAAAAATAATATTTTATTATATTATTTTTTAAAAATAATATATATTTAAATTTTTATAAAGTGTAAATATTTCTATTAATCTGATATATTTTTTATAAAATAATTCTTTCAAAAAAATAGTTATCTTTTTACATAAATTTATAACATAAGATAGATAAATTTCATAAAAATTAAAATTTTAAAATATCATAATTTTTTATTAATATAATAAATATTAAAAATATATTTTTTTTTCAAAAGGCAAATCCCATAATTTTAATATTTTAATATTATTTTTTTACCCATCTTTACTTGTAGTTAAATTTTTTACGTAATCATATTTACAATATATTTTTGAAATTTTAGTTCTATATAAAAATATAATTAAGAGATAATTTATGTATAAAAATTTAAAAATTTAATTAAAATTTGAAAATAATTCTATTAAAAATTGTTAATAATAAAATATAAATAATCAAAATATTTGTTATAATTGCATTCGATATATAATTATAATGAAATAAAATATTAAAAAGTTTAAAAATATTAAATAAAAAATTTATAAAAAAATTAATAATTAAATAATATTAATTAAATATATTTAAATAAATAAATTTTGAGAATAACAACTAATAACTTAAAAAAAAATAAAAAATAGAGTAAATAAAAAAAAAAGATTTGAGAGTACTTAAATGAAATAAAAATATTTGGTGAAAGAAAACCATTTAAACAAAAATTTAATTTTATTATTAAATATTATTTAATTAAAAAAATAACAAAAACATTTAAATTCAATTTTTGTAATAGTAAAATGATTCCCATTTATTTGGCTATTTCAATTCAATGGCAATAATGAAAGCATTAATTAATCTTATAAAAGTGAAATAAAAAAAATATTAAGTTATTAGCATAAAAATTAATACATAATAATTATAAATAAGTTAAATCTCCATATTTTATTTTTTTAATTTTTTATATAGACTATACTTTTTATCTCTCAAAATTTTTAACAAATATTTCATAATAAAAATAATAAAAAATATAACAATATAATAAAAATATTTATTATAGATTTGAGATTGATTAAATTATATAATAATTGATTATGAGATCACAAATTGATGGCTAATTTTCTTTAAATTAATAGTCACATTGACTATTATTATTATTGAGAGTGACATATGGTACATAATATTTTTACATAAATGAATTTATAAAAAAAATATAAATAATTTTTAAATATTATATTTAATCACAAGAGCTGTTAATTTTTAAAAAATACATTTTAAAGAAGATAATAATTTAAATCATAAATGTTAATGCATAATTGAAAATAATATTGATAATTAAAAGAGAAATAAAAAAAATTAAATAATTATTATTATAAAAGAATATAAAAGAGAGTTATTAATGGAACGTGACATGTGGCAAGTTTTTCAAGAAAAGTACCAAGTGACATTTTCTTAGGTATACCACTCTATTATATATATATATATATTAAGTTCATGACTTTTGGTAAATTACATTCAAGTTATGTCATAAGGATTCATAATTTGTAATAATTAATTAATAAATTAATTAATATTTAAGGTTTCATTTGTTTCATGAAAATAATAAATAATTTTCACATTTTTTAGAGTTTAGGATATTCTGAAAATGAGTCAAGGAAAAATATTTTTTTGATCAAAGGGAAACTAATATATTTTAAAGGAAAATGATTTCCTTTTTTAAAAAGAATAAGTCATTTTTTATTTTTTAAATTTTAATAATTTTATTAAAATATTAAAATATTTAAACCCTATTTGGTTTAATTCTATAATAAAATTTATTTTATTTATAAATGAATTCTATGATAGAATTCATTTACAAATGAATTTATTTATTTAGTATATTTTATGTTAAATATGAAATTTATTTTAAATGAAATAAATTTTATATTTAGAATAAATAAAATGATATATAACAAGAGAATAATTTTATCACTTGAAATATATATGATTTTAAATTTAAAATTCTTTTATAAATTCTATCAATTTTGACGGAATTTAGTTTAATTATAATAAATTATATGCAATTGATTATTAAGTATGCCAAATAAATTTTCATTTAAATCAATTGTTAAAATTTTAGATTTACAAATGAATTCTATAAAATTTTGTAGAATTCATTTATACCAAACACTATCTTAGACTCTGTTTGTTTCTCGAAAAATATATTTTTCTGAAAAATATTTTTCGCATTTTTTAGCGTTTAGGACAATTAGGAAAAATAGTAAACGAAAAATATTTTCCTTATTAAAGGAAAAAATTAAATTATTTTTAATAAAAATGACTTCCTTTTTTTTTATAAGAAAAAGTCATTTTTTTCATTTTCTAAATTTTAATAATTTTATTAAAATATGAAAATATTTTTATATGCTTGAAATAAATACAAACTATTAATTTCACATTGCAACTAAATAATAAATTTTTTTTATGAGAAAATATTTTCCATATAAAATATTTTTCATATATAAATTATTTTTTATGAAATATTTTTCATTATTTTCTTATAATGTTAAATTAATGATATGTATTTATTATATATATATATATATATATATATATATATATATATATATATATATATATATATATATATATATATATTCACATTTTAATAAGATTATCAAAATTTAAAAAATAAATTTCTTTTTTGAAAGAAAGAAGCTATTTTACTTAAAAATGAATTAATTTTGCATTTGACCAAGAAAAAAATTTCAACTGACTAATTTTTCGAATGCCTCAAATGATAAAAAATTTGAAAAATATTTTATAGGAAAATGTTTTTCATGAAATAAACAAAGCGTAATACATGCATAGAATAACACATATATCATTAATTTAACATTATAATAAAATAATAAAATTATTTTTATAAATTTTTTTTAAAAAAATATTTTTTATATATAAAATATTTTATGTGAAATAAACAAAGTCCGTATCAGCCCTTTATTATTTTTTCCGTTAATTAATTGTTACAAATTAAAATATTTAAAATTTTAAAATGCACTTGTAGTTGTAAAAATAGCCACTATGACAAAAGATAACCTTTTAAGAAAAAAATTATTTATTCAATGAAAATTTGTTTAATTTTTTTTCCAAATTTTTTATTTGAAAAAAAAAATCTAAAAAAACTCCAAGAAAAACTTTTTTCTAAAAAATATTTTAAATAAACAATATTTCCAAAAACTTACAAAAAATAATATTTTAAAAATCTCCTAAAAATTACTTTTTCCAATGATTTTTTGGCCAAAAAAAAAAAGATTTTTTTTGAACAAAAATATTTAAATAGTAATTTTAAAGCATCATATTAAAATTAACTAGTGTGACCCAAATTATCTGATCAATTAAATTAGTAAAGTTTAAATTGTTTTTGTGAACAAAGTCATTTTATTATATTTTAAAGAAAGTAATCATAGAAAGTATCATTAATTTATATAAAAAAGAATTAAATAATTTATTTTTAATCAATTATATTATAAATTAATTAAAAAAATACTATTAAAATAAATGAAAAACTTTTTAAATTAAATTAATTAAGAGAAAATTTTGAATGGAAATTAATTTAATAATAATAATAATAATTTGTCACTTAAAAAGTTAAGTTAATTAAGAAATAAAATTTAAATTATAATTAAATTATTAAATTAAAAAATAAAAATTAGTATTCCTACAATGTCTTTATATAAAATAAAAAAAAATTTCATAATGCAGCTGTTCAGAATAAAACATTACAACGATTTGATTTCAAGATTGATCAAGTTGTTACTAGAACTCAGCATATTAATCACAAGAGCATTGCTGCTACCAGAAAAGTAATGAATGCCTCATTGAGTTTGAACGGAAGGTTGACAATGTAACACTCCTAAAATTTTAAATTTATTATTTTATGAGTAATATTGGTATTTTAATTTTATTAAATTTTAAGAAATTATTTGAGATTTTTCGGATTTTAAAAATCGGGTTCGATTTTTCCGAAAAAATAAATTTCGATGATTTTTAAAAATTAATTTAAAGACCACGTGGCAAAACTAAAAAATATATTTGGAGTTTACGAATTTTTCTGAGTTTTCTGGAATTTTTTCGGAATTTTTGGACCTCGTTTTCGGCCCCGAGGCAGAGTAAAAATTCAAAATTTTGTATCTTGAATCGAACCGACCGAATAGAACCGGACCGGATCGGACCAGTCTTCTTTTTCTCCCCCTCCCCGCACGCGTCCGACCCCTCTCCCTTTCTCTCTCTCTTTTTCTCTCTCCTCCCTCCTCCCCTTGCCGCGCCGCCGCCTCCCCTGCCACCCCACCTCGCCGACGCGCCTCGCCTCCCCACGGCCGTGCGCCTGGAACATGACGGCTCGAAGTGACACGCAACGCGCGCGCGACCTTTCGTCTTCCCGGCCAAAATCCGGCCGATCCGGCCACCAATCGGACCGGGTCTTGTGTCTAAATTCATCTACTCGTCGAGAGCTTTCCATAGACACTAAGAACACCGAAATCCATCGAGTGGTTTGTCCAATTTTTACCTGGGAAGTTTTAGCCCATTTTGACTTTCGGGCTAGATTTCTTGCAAACCGTGAACCCCACGAGAAAACCGAGAATACCAGAGCGCTCCACTCGTCGAGAGCTTCACGGGGATATAAATTTCAAAATTTTTCGACACTGTTTTTTTAGTGGGTCCCATGGAACTTCGCAGTGTTTTTCCGAGCATTAAATGAGCTTAGAAAATTCTGAAAAATTTATGTACTAACCCCCGTGTTGTGGGCTTCGTGTAGGTATCCTCAATTCGCGGAAATTCGACAGTTGACCAGGTTTGTGAATTTCCGGCCAGACAGATCCGTTATCTAAAAAGTCTCCGAATTGGACCGAGATTTGGCTACCCCCCCATTATCAGACGTCCCAAGCGCGTCCCAGAAGTCGGAATCGGCAAAGGTAAACCCGAACCTTACTTTTTCATATTTTCTAGTACTTAAATAGGATTAAAAAATCCATAAAATATTCGTGGTAACTCAGAAAATTATGATTCTTTTTGCAATAGCCTTGTAATATTGCTAAGGACCGCGGGGCAAAGTTTTAGAATTTTTAGAGCTTGTTTGGGTAGTTTTTGCAAAAATGATCAATTATGAGGATTAAATTGAAATTTTACATATTGTGATGGAGGACTGATTTGATGGGCCCAGGAGGGGCTGTGTGATGTTATTGAGTTGTGGATATATGGATTGTGAATATAGAAGTGTGGTTTGAGCCATTTTGCAGGTTGGGTAGGTCCTAGGTATAGGGAAGACTCTGCCGGATTTTCGGCACGACTTAGGACGTACTTGGTCTTTTCTTGATTTGTATTGAGTCATTTGTATTAAATAATTGTAATGTAATTGTCAGGTGAGTCGGAACAGCCTTCATCCTCCGCCCAGCCGCCACAGTGACCGTTGTCAAGTCTGTGAGTAAAATATTAATTTTAATTATAATTTCACTATTATTATATGTTCAAGCATGCCCATGCATCACTTATATGCATATATCTATGTAGATAAACTTTAGGCACGATTTATGTTGCATTCATAACTGTGAAAGTGCCATATATGTTGTTGTGGTAATTTGGAGCAGTGTGCGTGCGTTGGCGTGCGTGTGATGTGGTGTGGACTATGGATAGGACGGGTAGACACGGCTTGAGATCTTTGCTGGGACCCGGTCCTTCGGGGTAGACATGGCTTGAGTTCTTCGCTGGGACCCCGATTTAGTTATTAAGTGGAAGTCCGAGCTGAGTTCTTAGCTGGCACAGTTGGAATTAAGAGAGCTGTATAGGGGATTAGCTCTCATATACTATGATTGATATTATTGGGTGTGTGAGTGCTCCAAATTACCTTTTTGATGTTATGATGTGAAATTATTGCTGGTGTTGCATTTCACTCTACAGGGTGCATTATTTTTAGATAGTTATAGAGATTATGGTTAAAATTGATATTTTACTCTCTGAGTCAAACGCTCACTCCTGTTCAATATTTTTTTCAGGCTACAGGAGGATTTTATTGTGGTTAACCTGCTTTTCTCCTTCGCAGGTTGTTTATCAATATTTGTGTAATTTTATTTACTCTTAGAATTTCCGCATGTGTTAGAAATGTTTATTTGATATGGGTCTGTAAACTAAATTATTATTTTTTTGGACCTGTAAACTTAATATTCTATGCATGTTTGATGGATTGGATGAGGGAGCTGAGCTCCCATTTATTTTTATGCTGATAAGTATGTGGAGGGTGAGTTGAGCTCCCCAATTGAGTATTTATTGTGTTTACAGGTCGGGTGAGTCAAAAACTCCCCGTTGAAAGGTCCATTTTATGGCCAGACTCTGTCCAATTGATTTCTTGAAATTGGGCCCAAATGGGCCTTAGAGTTGGGTTAAGTGAATAGTTAAGCTTACTACGGGCCTCGGGGGCTTTAGGCTGGCCCAGGTCCTAGTGCTGGTCCGGCTCATAGGTTGGGTCGTGACAAATGTGGTATCAGAGCTTAGGCTCCAGATTCTTAGGGAATGTGTGTCTAAAGTGTTGAGAAGAGTCTACTAGGAGTCACATGCGGAAAATAGGGTCCACATTCGTCTTGCATTGTCATCTTTGCTTCTAATTTCTGCTTTATATATTGTGTGTAAACATGAGTCTATAGAGCTATGTAATGTGCAGTTTTGAATTTTGTGGGCTAATGCTGGTGAATTTCAGGAAAATGCGCAGAAGCAGGAGAGCTGCCACGCACTGCAACGGATGTGCTGATGAGGTGTCGGCCACAGATGAGGCGCTGCCAGGAGGACGGTAGGAGGCCTAGAGCTGCTCAAGTAGAAGAGCAGCTGCCAACAGTTCAGGATCAATCTTTCATGGCACAGGGTCCCATGGACCCCATGGCAGCTACTCTAGCTGTGTTGCAGAGAACCATCGATATGATAGCGCAATATATGGTCCACCCTCCACAGCAGCAGCAGTCCACTGCACCAAGAGGGGAACCTTACAAGCAAATAATAAATTTCAAGAAGTTAGTGCCTGATACTTATGATGTGTCAGACGATGCATATCGATTTTTGGATTCCTGCAGACAGGCAGGAATAGAGTTGCAGTTGACTGATAGAAGACTTGTAGAGTGTATGCAGCATGTCATGGGGCCTATGCCTAGACAGTGGATGAATGACTACATATTACCTCGGATGGAGGGTTTGTCATGGACTCAGTTTGTGGAACTGTTCATCAATCGGTTTGTGCCAGAAAGCTTCAGGGATCAAAAGCAGTGGGCCTTTGAGGCCTTAAGACAGAATGGCAGTGCAGAGATGAATATGCTCTGCAATTTCGAATCGGCGGATATGCCCCCTACAAAGAGCTACAGAAACTATGAAGGTGAAGAGATTCCTAAAGGGGCTTGACAGGAGGTATGCAAACTTGGCCATGATGTCGGATCAGTCTTTTGATGTGGTGGTTGATCGAGCCAGACAGATAGAGATTAGCTATGCTGTGGATGACAGCGGAAGAGCAAAGAAAAACAGAGCAGAAGGTTCTTCAGGTGTTCCCCACATGGGTACTATGGATAGTGGTGGCCAAACTAATTATAGAGGAAGAAGCAGAAATAAGAGGAGTGGATTTAGACACAAATCACGAGGGTTCGAACTAAGTGCGGATCCAGCGGTGGTCACGATTCAGTGGTACAATAGCCTGGTCAGTTCAAGATCCTCCTTGGCACCTTGTGCACAGTTTGGAAGAGGACATTCAGGACCTTGTATGATGGGTTCAGGAGTATGCTTCAGGTGTGGCCAACCAGGTCACTTTGCTAGGGAATGCCCCGTGTTCAGTGAGCCACATATGGGGTCACAGGGTTCTGTTACAAATGTTCCTCGTCAGTTGTATCCTGGTGCTTCCAGCATGGCAGGCAGTCAGTTCAGTGGCCAACAGAGCCGAGGACAAGGGGGACGTGGATTTGGAGACAGATCAGGAGGTAGAAGTCAGTATCAAGGTTCTGCCACTCAGGGTAGGGGTCAAGCTCGGGTTTTCACCCTGACCCATCAGGATGCTCAAGCTTCAAATGCAGTTGTGGCAGGAATTCTTCTGGTCTGTTCCTATGAGGCTCGTGTTTTGATAAATCCGGGTGCTACGCACTCATTTGTCTCCCCTGTGTTTGCCATGAGATTGGGTAGAAACCCTACAACTTTAGAATGCCCTTTGTCGGTAGCTACCCCACTTAGTGACAACATAGATGTAGATATGGTTTTTCCGGGTAGCCCAGTAGTAGTGGATGGAAAGATCCTCCCAGCTGACTTGATTCCTCTACCAGTGATTGATTTTGATGTAATTTTGGGGATGGACTGGTTGGCAACTCATTATGCCACTTTAGACTGCAGGAACAAAAAGGTGTATTTCCACATACCTAGTGTTGAAGAGTTTAGCTTTGATGGTGACAGGAGCGTGGCTCCATATAACTTGGTGTCAGCAATTAGTGCTAGAAAAATATTGAGGCGTGGATGCCAAGGGTATTTGGCATTGGTGAGAGATACATCTGTAGAAGGTGTCAACATGAAAAATGTTCCTGTTGTCAGAGAATTCATGGATGTCTTCCCTGAAGAGCTTCCAGGGTTGCCACTAGAAAGGGGAATAGAGTTCTACATTGATATTGTTCCGGGCACAAACCCCATATCAATGCCACCTTACAGGATGGCCCCAGCAGAATTGAAAGAGTTAAAGGAGCAACTACAGGAGCTATTGGACAAAGGTTTCATACGTCCGAGCACTTCACCTTGGGGCGCTCCTGCTCTATTCGTGAGAAAGAAGGATGGGTCATTAAGGTTGTGTATTGACTACAGACAACTGAACAAGGTGACTGTGAAGAACAAGTATCCACTTCCTCGGATCGACGATCTGTTTGATCAGCTCCAAGGGGCTAGATTCTTTTCCAAGATAGACCTGTGATTAGGCTACCATCAATTGAGAATCAGGAATGAGGACGTGTCCAAAATGGCATTCAGGACAAGATATGGTCATTATGAGTTCTTGGTGATGTCTTTTGGACTCACTAATGCACCAGCAGCCTTCATGGACTTGATGAACTGGGTGTTCAAGCCATTTTTGGACCGTTTTGTGATCGTATTCATAGATGACATTTTGGTATACTCTTGGACCAAGGAAGAACACATGTGGCACTTGAGAATGGTGTTACAGACTTTGAGGGAGCACCAGTTATATGCCAAATTTTCAAAATGTGAATTTTGGCTAGAAAGCATCTCATTCTTGGGACACGTGGTTTCTAGTGATGGCATTCAAGTGGATCCCAAGAAAATTGAAGCTGTAACTGATTGGTTTAGGCCTACAACAGTAACTGAGGTGCGAAGTTTTCTAGGTCTAGCTGGCTACTATAGGCATTTTGTGCAAGATTTTTCCAGGATAGCAGCTCTCTTAACTAAGTTAACTCGGAAGAATGTTCCATTCATTTGGACAGATGACTGTGAGGAGAGTTTCCAGAAGCTTAAGGAGTGTCTAACCACTGCCCCTGTGTTGACACTACCTATGAGTGGTTAAGGATACACCGTGTACTGTGACACCTCCAGAGTTGGCTTAGGGTGTGTTTTGATGCAGAATGGAAAGGTAGTGGCTTATGCTTCAAGGCAGCTGAAGAGGCATGAGCAGAACTACCCCACCCGTGATTTGGGAATGGCGGCTGTAGTCTTTGCACTAAAAATCTAGAGACACTACCTGTATGGTGAAGTGTGCGAGATATACACTGACCACAAGAGTTTGAAGTACATCTTCCAACACAGGGATTTAAACTTGAGACAGAGGAGATGGATGGAGCTTCTGAAAGACTATGATTGCACCATCCAGTACCATTCTGGGAAGGCCAATGTAGTGGTAGATGCTTTGAGTAGGAAATCTTCTGGCAGTTTGGCGCACATATCAGTGGAGAAGAGACCGTTGATTCGGGAAGTACATGAGTTAATGGATCAAGGTTTAATCCTAGATCTTTCAGATGAGGGGGTATTGTTGGCTCATTTTTCAGTGAGGCCAGACTTGCGGGACAGAGTTAGAGTTTCCCAGCACAGAGACCAACAATTGATGAAGATCATAGAAAGAGTACAGCAAGGTGAAGGTGGTGAGTTCGGGTTTGCCAATGATGGCGCCCTTATGCAAGGTTCTAGGATATGTGTGCCCTATGTGGACAATCTCAGAAATGAAATCATGCAAGAGGCACACTATACCCTGTACAATGTCCACCCAGGTTCCACCAAGATGTACCATGATGTGAAAGATAGCTACTGGTGGAATGGCATGAAGAGAGACATAGCAGACTTTGTGTCCAAGTGCTTGACTTGTCAGAAGGTGAAGTTTGAACATCAGAGACCGTCAGGGAAGCTGCAAGAGCTTCCTATCCCAGAATGGAAGTGGGAAATGATTACTATGGATTTTGTGACTGGGTTGCCTCGTACCACACGAGGATATGATTCGATATGGGTAATTATGGACCGTCTAACCAAATCAGCTCACTTTTTGCCTGTGAAGACTATATATTCTGTGGCACAGTACGCCCGACTCTACATTCGAGAAATAGTCAAATTGCTTGGAGTTCCAGCTTCCATAATATCTGACAGAGGGCCCCAGTTCACTTCTCAGTTTTGGAGGAAGTTGCAGGAGGCACTTGGCATACAGTTGAACTTTAGTACGGCTTTCCACCCTCAGACAGACGGACAGTCCGAAAGGACAATCCAAACACTGGAGGACATGCTTCGCATGAGTGTTTTGGATTTTGAAGGTCAATGGGATGATCAGCTAGCTTTGGTGGAGTTTGCCTACAACAACAGTTACCATTCCAGCATAGGGATGGCACCCTATGAGGCACTATATGGAAGAAAGTGTAAGTCTCCTCTGTGTTGGACGGAAATGGGAGAGGCAAAGGTGCATGATGTAGACCTAGTGCAGTACACTTCAGAGATAGTTCCTTTAATCAGGGAACGATTGAAAACAGCTTTCAGTAGGCAGAAGAGTTATGCAGACCCCAGACGGAGGGATGTGGAGTTTGCAGTAGGCGACTATGTATTCCTGAAGGTTTCTCCGATGAAGGGAGTGATGAGATTTGGAAAGAAGGGCAAGTTGGCACCTCGGTATATTGGACCTTTTGAGGTTTGAGCTACCACCCAACCTTTCTCACGTTCATCCCGTATTTCACATCTCCATGCTCAGGAAATACATTCCAGATCCTTCTCATGTACTACAGCCAGATGTAATAGAGCTAAAAGAGAATTTGACATTTGAGGAGCAACATGTAGCCATAGTGGACTATCAAGTGAGACAGCTAAGATCAAAACAGATCCCTATGGTTAAGGTTTTGTGGAGGAGCCAGTCAGTGGAAGAGTGCACCTGGGAGTCAGAACGGGACATGCGTAGCAAGTACCCTTATCTGTTCAATGCGTAATCATGTACTTTATTCTGCCTTGTGTAAAATTCGAGGACGAATTTTCTGTAAGGGGAGAAGAATGTAACACCCCTAAAATTTTAAATTTATTATTTTATGAGTAATATTGGTATTTTAATTTTATTAAATTTTAAGAAATTATTTGAGATTTTTCGGATTTTAAAAATCGGGTTCGATTTTTCCGAAAATATAAATTTAGATGATTTTTAAAAATTAATTTAAAGACCACGTGGCAAAACTAAAAAATATATTTGGAGTCTACGAATTTTTTTGAGTTTTCTGGAATTTTTTCAGAATTTTTGGACCTCATTTTCGGTCCAGAGGCAGAGTAAAAATTCAAAATTTTATATCTTGAATCGAACTGGCCGAGTCGAACCTGACCGGATCGGACCAGTCGAATCGGACCGGTCTTCTTCTTTTTCTCCCCCTCCCCGCGCGCGTCCGACCCCTCTCCCTTTCTCTCTCTTTTTCTCTCTCCTCCCTCCTCCCCTTGCAGCATCGCCGCCTCCCCTGCCACCCCACCTCGCCGGCGCACCGCCTCAGCCCTCCCCCACGGCCGGCCGCTGCCTGGAACGCCGAAAAACGGCTCCAGAAGCGACGCGCAGAGCGCGCGCGACCTTTCGTCTTCCCGACCAAAATCCGGCTGATCCGGCCACCAATCGGACCGGGTCTTGTGTCTAAATTCATCTACTCGTCGAGAGCTTTCCATAGACACAAAGAACACCGAAATCCATCAAGCGGTTTTTCCAATTTTTGCCCTGGAAGTTTTAGCCCATTTTGATTTTCGGGCTAGATTTCTCGCAAACCGTGAACCCCACGAGAAAACCGAGAGTACCAGAGTGCTCTACTCGTCGAGAGCTTCGCGGGGATATAAATTTCAAAATTTTTCGGCACCATTTTTTTGGTGGGTCCCACGGAACTTCGCAGTATTTTTCCGAGCATTAAATGAGCTTAGAAAATTCTGAAAAATTTATGTACTAACCCCCATGTTGTGGGCTTTGTATAGGTATCCTCAATTCTCGGAAATTCGACAGTTGACCTGGTCTGTGAATTTCCGGCCAGACATACCCGTTACCGGAAAAGTCTCCGAATTGGACCGAGATTTGGCTACCCCCCCATTGTTAGACGTCCCGAACGCGTCCCAGAAGTCGGAATCGGCAAAGGTAAACTCGAACCTTGCTTTTTTGTAATTTTCTAGTACTTAAATAGGATTAAAAAATTCATAAAATATTCGTGGTAGCTCAGAAAATTATGATTCTTTTTGCAATAGCCTAGTAATATTGTTAAGGACCGCGGGGCAATGTTTTAGAATTTTTAGAGCTTGTTTGGGTAGTTTTTGCAAAAATGATCAATTATGAGAACTAAATTGAAATTTTACATATTATGATGGAGGACTGATTTGATGGGCCTAGGAGGGGCTGTGTGATGTGATTGAGTTATGGATATATGGATTGTGAATATAGAAGTGTGTTTTGAGCCATTTTGCAGGTTGGGTAGGTCCTAGGTATAGGGGAGACTCTGCCTTTTCGGCATGACTTAGGACGTACTTGGTCTTTTCTTGATTTGTATTGAGTCATTTGTATTAAATAATTGTAATGTAATTGTCGGTGGCCGATGACTTTCTTCCTCCGCCCAGCCGCCACAGTGACCGTTGTCAAGTCTGTGAGTAAAATATTAATTTTAATTGTAATTTCACTATTATTATATGTTCAAGCATGCCCATGCATCACTTATATGCATATATCTATGTAGATAAACTTTAGGCACGATTTATGTTGCATTCATAACTGTGAAAGTGCCATATATGTTGTTGTGGTAATTTGGAGCAGTGTGCATGCGTTGGCGTGCGTGTGATGTGGTGTGGACTATGGATAGGACTGGTAGACACGGCTTGAGATCTTCGCTGGGACCCGGTCCTTCGGGGTAGACACGGTTTGAGTTCTTCGCTGAGACCCCTATTTGGTTATTAAGTGGAAGTCCGAGCTGAGTTCTTCGCTGGCACAGTTGGAATTAAGAGAGCTGTATAGGGGATCAGCTCCCATATACTATGATTGATATTATTGGGTGTGTGAGTGCTCCAAATTACATTTTTGATGTTATGATGTGAAATTATTGCTGGTGTTACATTTCACTCTACAGGGTGCATTAGTTTTAGATAGTTATAAAGATTATGGTTAAATTTGATATTTTACTCTCTGAGTCAAACTCTCACTCCTGTTCAATATTTTTTTCAGGCTACAGGAGGATTTTATTGTGGTTAACCTGCTTTTCTCCTTCGCAGGTTGTTTATCAATATTTGTGTAATTTTATTTACTCTTAGAATTTCCGCATGTGTTAGAAATGTTTATTTGATATGGGTCTGTAAACTAAATTATTATTTTTTTGGACCTGTAAACTTAATATTCTATGCATGTTTGATGGATTGGATGAGGGAGTTGAGCTCCCATTTATTTTTATGCTGATAAGTATGTGGAGGGTGAGCTGAGGTTCCCAATTGAGTATTTATTATGTTTACAGGTCGGGTGAGTCAAAAACTCCCCGTTAAAAGGTCCATTTTATGATCGGACTCTGTCCGGTTGATTTCTTGAAATTGGGCCTAAATGGGCCTTAGAGTTGGGTTAAGTGAATAGTTAGACTTACTTCGGACCTCGGGGGCTTTAGGCTGACCCATGTCCTAGTGTCGGTTCGGCTCATAGATTGGATCGTGACAGACAAAGAATTTTAAATTTTTGTATAGATAATAATAATGATAAAAATGTGCATAAAAATTAACACAAAATCTTAAAAGGAGCTCATTGTGTGAATTGATAATTTGCATTAAATTAAATAAAGGGGGCGCCACTGCCACACCATTTATCGGGTGGAAGTACTTTACGTGGCAACAAAACATTCACACGGAAGGGGAATGTCATACCTCTCGAGGAAGACGGAGGACTTGGGAAAGAATGTATGTTGTAATAAATTTTGATTGGACTCCAACTCTTTATATTTAAAATAATATGTAATTTATTTTAATTAACATAATCTTTAAAATAATTCATATATAAAATTTCATTTTAGTTGACTTAATTAATTTTAAATTTAATTTAAAAATTCAAATAATATTTTTTATGAAAAAATTAAATTATATTGTAATATAAAATGAATTAATTATGTATTAGAAATCATTTTATATAATAATTTAATAAATAATTCGAATAATCTGTAATTTAATTCAACTTGTTTATTCTTTCCATTCCTCTCTCTCTCCTTTTCTTTTGGAGTTCTTTACGATAGCCACTTATGAGCATTTTTATAGGTGATTACTCCTATATTTTTTTTGTATTTTTTATATTTTATCTCATATTTTTTCTTAATAATCTCTATATTTATATACTTTTAGAATATATTCATGTTTATTTTTTAATCTATCTAAATTTTATCTCATCTTTTTGGAGGATATTTTTTTGGATAAATTGAATATTTTATTAAAATAGAACCTTTAACTAGAAAACCAGTTAAAGAAAACATTTACAGAAATCATGACCAACTCCACGTACCAAGCCTAGCAACATGTTGCACAAAAACAAAGAGAATGATCTGAAAAAAAAGAAGAAAAAAAAAAGCTACTAACACACACCAAAACAGAATAACTACTAGTTACACTTGCTAGTTCTTCAAAATCAAACGGCCGCAACAATGAAGGAGGGTCCAGTAACACTTGGTAGATATATTTTAAGAGAATTTATTGTCTTTTTTTTCTGTAAAGATTTAATATTCCATCATTTAGAAGGATTTTATTTACTTTATTGTGAGATTTTTTTAAAATGTTTTGTTTTGTTATTTAGGTAGGAGTATAAAGATAAGAAGTTGAGATTTTCTTATTTATGAAAACTTGATGGTTTTCAAATCGGACTCATAAAAAATCGTAAAATTAAATAATAGTAAATTATCGCTAATGAAGTATGCTTTTAGCTAACTCAAATACTTCATCGACACAATTAATTTCTTCAAATCGTAATAATTATTATCATATTTTATACGAGCAATTTGTCTTTAATTTTCTTATGAAAAATTGTACCTATATGATTTTATATATTTCATATTTTTTTGTCTCCATGTAATGAAAGCTATCCATATATTTTATTTCTCTAAAAAAAAAAATCTCCTGTAATAGTAAACTCTCCCTTAATATTCTATCTTATCAAACAATTGTTTTTTGTTATAAAAAAATTCTTAAAAGGAAAAATATTAAAATTTAAAATTTCAATTTTCTGCATTAATATATGAATTTAACTATGATCAATAAATCATGGCATTAATACCATTTTAATGTAGGCTGAATAAGTTCATCGTTGAATTTTATTAAAAAAAATTTTCATAGCATCTCATGATCTACATTAATTTTTATAAATGTCTCATAATACATTTTAACTTTATAAATAAAAACGGACGCAATATTAAATAGAGAGGGGCCAAATTTTGTATATTAATTTATCTTTACTATTATATATAACATATTAAAAAAATGTCATTCTTTCATGTCACGAAAATTATCTATAATTGATTCAATAGAAAATTTTTCATCAATCTCTTTTTCAATATATAACAGTAAGCAATTAGAGAAAAATTCTTTTTTTAAAGTTGAACATATTTTGAATGATACATATTTTCTTTAAATTTAAAGTTGAACTAAGAATAAGCTATGGTCATTAAACATATTGTTCAAGAAATTGAGAGTTAAGCACAACATTGAAAATGTCAATTTTGTAATGATGCTCAATTAAAGAGTTACAATGTCATGAAAATAATAATCAAATTTTAAGAGTTTAAATGTGTATAAAGTGAAATTATTCAGTTTAAATATATGGAACTCATTTTGTTATATTTATTGTTTTTGCATTAAGAAATAGATGCTAATTTAAAAAGTGAGTGTAGAGATTTTTTTTTAAAATGAATTAATATTTTGAAGTAATAATTAATAATTATTATAATAAATAATAACTAAAGAATTTTGACTCTATAGGAATAACATCCGTGGAGACAAATTTTTATGAAAAAAAATAAATTTCTAACTCTAATATTTAATTTATTTTTATAATTAATGATAAAAATAATTTTAAATATTAAATTTAATAAAATCATTATTCTTAAATTTGAAAGAAAATTTTCGAGACGCTAATAATTTTAATCATTAAACTTTAAATTAATCATTTTATAAATATAAAAATTATTAAAACTTTAATTTTTTTTAAAGAGAGGATACTTAATAATTAAGCTCTTTAATTTAAAAATAAAAATTGGGGACCTCAACTTCAATGGGTTAGCGTGAAATTAAGATATTTTTAAAATTTTAATTAATAAATTATCATGTCAATATAATTAGGCTTTAGATTTGATTTTAATGATATTTTGATTTTAACTTATAAAAATTAAAATATATTATAAAATATTTTAAAATTTTAAAATATTATAATATTTTTATGATAAAATTCAGTGAAATACTGTGTTTAGTCTTTTACACATAATTATATCATAATGAAGTATTTAGCTTGGAAATATTATTATATATAAATAAACAGTATTTATTTAGACTGGAAAAAACAGGCAACCGCATGGTGAGAAATCTGCTGGGACGTGCAAAGAAGCAGAAGCCTCTCTGTGCTGTCAGCTGGCGGGAAACCGCTAATAATTACTCATCTCTCTCTGCAAATGTCACTTTCCCAACGGAACCCCATCCATCCTCCTTCCCCAGCCTAAACGGGACCGAGAAGAAAGATTAAAGTTGGGTGGTATATATTTGATGGGCAGCAGCAGCAGCTGCTTTGCTTCCTGCAATGCAATTGCCCTGTCAAATGTTTGTGAATAATATTACTATTAAAACAGCCACAGAGAAAGAGAGAGAATTGCGGGGAAAGGGGAAGTGGATGGTGACAGGACAATAAAAGAGTGGGACGAGCTTGATTTCCATTTCTATATTCTTTGGCAGCTTTTCTTTCTTTTATTCTCTCTCTCTATCTCTGAAAGAGGAAAAAAAGAAAATTAGAAAGAAAAACAGAGTGGCCCCAGCTTTGCTTCCTTGCAGCAGCACCACCAGATCCAAATACCCACCATTACCAACATCAACATTTACATCAGAACACAACTCATTTCATTTGTTTTCTTTTGCTTCCCACATATTCTTTTGGGGTTTCTAAACACACTGGAAAAAATTTATAAAATTACAGTGATATATTCATGTATTTTCCCTTCCTTCTCTCTTATATATACAACATCAATTATTATATATAATAATGAGGACCACTTTGGATTTTACATAGACAAAAGCAAAGGTGTTTTTTTCAAGAACAGTTTTGATTGTACAAAACAAACTGGTTGAGAGAGAGAGTGTGTCTCCTGACATTTCCACCTTGCAGGGCTTTGCACTTCCACTGCTTTGGTTGACATTTTACATTAGGATTTTCTTTTTTATTTTTTTTATTTTTTTTAAGAAAAAGGTTTCTTCCTTTCTTTTTCAACTCTCTCTTATTCATCATTGCTTTTGTTTTCTTATAGCTTGCTTTTTATTCTTCAAAAATTTCAAACTATATTTCTCTATTTTTGTTTGTCATCCTTCTTATACTTTACATGTATATTACTTTGTTTGGATATTAAAAAAAAAATAAAAAAAACAACATAAAATAAAATAAATAAAAAATAAAAGAATTAACTGAAATTAGATTCTATTTATCGTGCGAATAATATTTTTCAAAAATATTTTTTATATTTTTTAATATTTAGAGTATTCAAAAAATAAGTTAATAAAAAATAAAATAATTTAATCTTTTCAAATGAGGAAATTACTATCTGAATTTTGATAATTTTATTAAAATATGAAAGTAAAAATAATAAATTATTCCCTAAAAAAGATTATAATTAAAGTGAAAAATTGATTGAATTGGATAAATTTAAATTTAAATTATTTTAAATTTTGAACAATTTCCAATTTTTTAATAAAAAATAACTCTTCATTTTGTCTCAGTTTGCTCAAACAAACATGTTAGTGTCATCATAATGAAGAAATATTTTAGATATGTGGAATAACCTAAATAAAAAAAAAAAAAAGAAAAATGTTTGAATTTGTTGGTTGCATGTGAGTTGAATAGGGGCAAAAGAGTCAGAGAGGGCTTGAAATTTAAAAGGGAAAAGGTAAGCATGAAGGAAAATTTAAATTTAAAATATGACAATTGGAAATTTATAATTTATATCTGAATTTTGTTTTATATTATACTTTAATTTTTAAATTATTTTAATATTTAAATTTTTAAAAATTAATTATTTAATATTTAAATTTTGTGCTATATCACACTTTAATTTTTATAATTTTAATTTTTCTATCAATAAATAAAATTATTATAGATATTAAAATTACAGAAATTAAATTATTTTATATTATAAAATTAAAGAGAGTAAATAATTTATTTTTAAAATTTAAAAACTAAAATATAATATAGTGTAAAATTTAGAGGCTAAATAGTTAATTTTCTAAAATTTGAGCATTAAAACGTAATATAGAACAAAAATTAGAGATCAAACTGTAAATTTTTTTTAAGAAATTAATAATTTTACTTATTTAATTCAATTGATATTTTTTTAATTCTCTTATTTAGAATGAAATAATTTATTTTTTTTATTTAACTTAAAAATATTATTAAAAAAATAAAATAAGTGTGAGAATTCAATTAAATATTTTTTTTCCTAGAAATAATTTTTTTTTTTTTTCTAAACAAAACCTTAAAGCTAGTGAAAAAGTTAAGGGGGAGGAAGAAATGAACAAGCTACCAAATTTAGGCTGACAAAGTGAAATGCTCGCTCCACTAAAATCCAGCTAGCATCTAAATGGAAGATGCTCACCTCTTACTTCTCACTAAAATTTCTTGCTAGCAATTGAAAACCCTTACCCCATGCCTTCCTGCTCCATAATCATCATATGGGTTTAAATTTTTTATGAAATTTGCATCAATTTGTCCCTCAACTCTCTGCATTTTGTCCTTTTCTGTTTCTATTTGCTTCGTATTAACTCTTCCATTTCTCTTTTCTTTTGAATCATTGACGATGAATTTCATGTCATTATAATATATACCTCTGAAATTTTTTGCTCCCACCATTCTCCTACTTCACACGCTACCTATTTGCAGAAGACCCACCACGCTTATAATATAATAAAAAGAAAAAAACCAACCACATGTGAGAAAAAAATAAATATATATTTAACTTTATCCTAAAATTTAGTTCAAAGAAAGATGAAGATTTACTCTAATTTTATATTTAATATAAAATTTTTATTTTAAATTAATGTGGGATAACACATTCTCCTTACGTTCATCCATGAACATCTGAAATTTACAAATAAATATATATGTAGATGACTCAACATTAAATTATGATAGACTTTAATACTTTATAAAGAAAATAGATTGAGTATAACCCGACTTTCAAAAATTAGTTCTTAAAAAAAATATTTATTCAAATATTATATTTAGTACAAAATTCTTATCTCAAATCAATTTAGAACAGCAAAAAAATTTGATTTAAGTGGTGAAATTAAAGCTACAAATTTAATTTACTATCTCTACACTTATTTAAAATAAGTTTATAGTGTAAATATAGATTTTTATCTTTAATGTTATTTAAAACTAAATTTATATAGATAAAATAAATAATTGCCTTCATAAACAAATAACAAGAATATAAATCTCATATCACTTGGATTTGAATTATGATTGTGCATACTCTTCTATAAAAGGGTTGACATTCTTTCTTTCAATAGGATTTTATATATATATATATATATCACCAAAATATGACATGCAAATTTTTAATATTTTAAAATATAAATTATTATTAGATCATCAATATTCAAGTTTTAGAGATGAATTTTTAATTTTTTTTTCTATAACTCATTAAAAGTTATCTATATGATAGTATTCATTTTTTCAAGAAATTCATTGAAAATTTTTAAATTTTTTAAGATATAAAACTATGGTCTTGTATTTACTAAATTAATTAAAAGCTTTTATGGAATGATACCATTTCAGTTGGAGAAGGAAAAAAAAAAAAAGTGAAGGGCAGAGATGAGATGATTTTAGGACAGAAAGTTAAAGAGAAGTGAATCTAATGAGAGAGCATTATAAGCATAAGCTATATAGAATAGTATTAGGAGCTAAAAAGTAAGCAAAAAAGAATCATAGCAAAGCCAAAGAGTAATGATTCAATGCAACAGTAGAATTGCTTACTCCTAGAAAAATATAGTCATCAACTCCATTAAATCACTTTAGACGATGAGCGCATGATTAACTACAGGCCTAAACAAATTCTTTAGTAAACTTAAACAGGATTCTTCTTATTCCCTTTTAATCCAACCTTTCGATCATCACTCAATAAATCCAATCAAATCATCATCACCATCATCATTAAACTGTTACACTTCATTTAGAAGGATTGTAAAGATATAAGGTAAGATGTTTTTGGAATAAGATAATATAAAATAATAAAAAATAAAGTAAAATTTTTTTAAATTATGTTGTTTGGAAAGTTAAAGTAAACGATGATTTATTAATCTTACAAGAATTGGTAATACTTAATATTTAATTTATAAAAATATTTTCAACACCCCAATTTAGAGGTTTTAAAAACTTTTAAAATTCTTAAAAATCTTTTTTTTTTTTCATAAAATTTCCTTCCTAAATAAGTTTATATGTCTTAATTACGTTAAAAAAAAATCTTATCCTACCTTCAAAAACTTACTCCCAACAAAGGGTTAGTCACTTCAGAAATAATTAAGTAGCAAATGTCATGATGGTAACAATCACTTCCCGAGAGGACTCATACCATTCTAATAAATTGTAACTAATGAGAGCTGCAAAATGCAAGCCCTAAGCCTAATCTAGCACAAATTGAAGCACAAGCAATCAATTTTGTCAAAGATAAAAAGGGTTGGAATCCCACTAAAATCCATAAAGGGACCTTCTAATTGCAATTGTTTTTGGGGGTAAAATGAGATTTGAGCTGGTTCCCATTAGATTTGGGTTGCACAAAACATGAGAATGGAATAGGTTGTCTGGCTTTATGAGTGACCTAAAATAATTGTGTTTCACTTTGAGAGTGTAATCTTAAGCCAATTTCACTTTGGGATTGTCTTAAACAAAAGTGTAATCTTAAGACAAGACATTCGCGCGTGCAATTGAAGGTCTGTTTGTTGTGGGTCTCCTATGCTTTTCTTTCTTGTTGTTTTTTGAGATAAAACATGCTTTATAAATAGTTTAATGGATTCTTTGATTTTGACATTGTTATAGGTTCATAATTAGAAGAATCTAATTGGGATTAATGACATGCCGAAAGTTTATAAATCAACTGCCCACTTTGGCACTTGATGTTGACTCATTCAGCAAAACGAAGATGTTGGGTGGGCCTAATGTTGATCTAGGGCCTTGAAAGAGAACGCATATGAATACCCTACTTTAGGCCAAAACCCAAAAGAGGTGGAGATGATCCCACCTTTTAAATCATTTACAATGAATCAATTTTTTTTTTGTAGGGCCTCAAAAGCGAATGCATATGAATACCCTACTTAGGCCCGGACCCAAAAGAGAAGGACATGCTCCCAACCTTTTAAATCATTTACAATGAATTGTTTTTTTTTTGGTTGGGCCACTTCCACCGGCTACATTGAAGAAATTTCCCTTTATATATATATATATATATATATATATATATATTTGTATTCGAGAATTTATAGTTTTTAGAGTTCAAACTCATTCATCCGCAGGTGAGGTTTTAATGGCTAACCAAGTGTTTGAGATAGTTGTATGCATCTAATCTGACTTTCAAACAAATAATGGTAAGCCAATCAAAAGATAATCTGATTGATATTGCTTCACTTTTAACGTGTAAAAAGTAAAAAATATTTTCATCTGTCTATTTTAAGATTACTCACTTTTTATTGATACAATAAGATAGCTATCTTCTATCTTTTGTTGTATCGTCTATTAATTCTTATCCGCCTATCATGTGTACATTGAATTAAAAAACCAATGGTAAAAGGTATATTACCTAAAGAAAGAATAATTGGATATCCGGGGGAAAGTTACTCGTGTCATTTTCATGGCAGAAAGAATGAAGAGCAAAAAAGAAATAATAAAGAGAAAAATGGCTCTATAGACTAGAAGCTAATCATTCCTAGAAAATGAGTCTGGGTCACAGATCATACTCGTTAATGAAAAAAGAAAATAGAGTTAGTGGCAATGACAATGATTATAGAGGAAGAAAGCAACCCTTGAGTTCAGAAGATGATGTCCAGGGTACGTGTTCATTAAAACTGTTTGTGGCAGTAAAAATGACCCACAATGACTCAATGCCCTATGAAGATGATGAAATGCAAGACTTTGCTAGAAACCTCCATGAAATATGGTAAAGAGGCTCCTAAAAGTCTAGCTTATCGTAGAATCCAAGGCATTATTAAGGATAAAACAGTACCTTTTTCTATGATTAATGCTGAGATGAAAAAGATGTATTGTGGAGGTTTCTTTTTCATCTTGCATTACCACTGAAAATTATTAATTCCTCCCGTCTCTTTAGCCACTAATTTTATTCATTCCTTTATCCAATCTATGACAATGCAATTAATTGCAGCACTGCTTTTCCCTTTTTATCAATTCTCCGGCGAAAAAAATGGTGAGTTCCATCAAACACATCACATCAAACTTGTACTCTAGTTGGGAAAAGCAATATCAATTTCTCAATCTTCCACAGCAGAGGATTAGTTCTTTGAATTGAAGGAGGTTATCAATCTTGCCATCTTCCTTCCTTAGTGGTGTGGCAGAGTAACCACAATCCCAATTGGCTGTTTTTACCATACGAAATTCCTACTCCCATAGATTTGCTATTTGTTGGGGTACATTTTTCAAATATTTCAAGCACCAACATACAATCAAAGACACACCAGTTTACAATGGTGTCATCTTGCATCAAGGGAAGGAAAGGCACGAATGAATTTTAGTGACAAATATAACACACAAGCTATGGATGAATTTTGGAAAAACAACACTATTTACATTCAAGGGACTAACCCCTGGAAAGAATAAGCATATTAGACTACACGAAAACAACATCAAAATGATCAATAAAGGTTACACGGGCAGGAAAATTGGGCAAGAATATGTGAAAGTAACAGCTAATCTCACAAAAGACTCATTCAATAAGAAGTTTTCCAATGAGTTGTATCATGCAAATTACAACCACATATATATTTATATATATTCTAGTTGCTGTCACAAAAATGTTCATAAAATCTACAATTACCTAATTTCATTCCTAGAGGAACAAAGAAAATTTTCCCAAGAATTGCAACATGCGCTGTTATCACATTAGCAGTTGGCAGCACAGGTTGAAAACTTCTGGTTGTAAGATAAAGACCATGTGATGGCAAAGAGTTAGGCCCGATGGGACAAGTATCACACTGACTGTAGATTATGGGATTGCAAAGCATCCTGTAGATATCTCACAGCACCATCGTAGTTTAAGAACCCCATGAACCAAAATTCATGATTATCAACAGAAATAATCTGAATGTATTTCTCTGCAGAATTTGATCTGCTTGACGAAGGATTGACAGCTTTAAGCTGATGTAATGGTATGACCACCTATTTTAACAAGCAAAGAAAAGTCAAAATATGGTAGGAAAATCATCAGAGAGAGAGAGAGTAATAGATACTATCCTATCTACAGATCAGCATATAACTATAAAAAATGGACTGGCATGTAGTAGACCAATAACCACACGTCAATGGCTTCCAATTCAAGATAGATAGGAAACAATAACATACAGCACATTTGCAGCCTTTTATATTTTCATAGACCAAACCCCAATTAGGGTCACTAACGTGTATATTTGCATGCATGGTAGACCATAATTAGAACAAATGAATTAAGGGTTGTTCCAGATCCTGCAAAATTAGTATAAAGGACTAACCAATGGTGCCATAATAAACAAAAAGAAACAAGCAATACTATCCAAAAAGTTACTCTTCATCTTTACTCCAAGACAACATACCCATATGATTCACATTAACAAAAGAAAAAAATATAGACACTTGAAGAACTATAACTTTCTGCTCTCCATCATCAAGCACCAATATGAAATTAAATATCAATAATTTTCTCATAATAGTGAATTCTGCTTAGAATTATATTGTGCTTCTATCAAGTCATTTAGGGCCTATTTACTAGTGGAAAACAGTTCTCTATTTTTCATTTTCCATGTTCTAAGAGAACTCCAATTTTCATTTTCCATAGGAAATAAGGGAATTCACATGCTAGTAATAGAAAAAAATTTCCAAAAAAATTTAAATATTATTATATCTTTCATAATTAACAAAATAAATTATTATAAAATACAATTAGAAACTAATTTTACTTTTAAAACCTTTTAATGTGTTATTTATTTATTTTATAACAATATGATTAATTTTTATCATTACAAATATTTTCCTAAATAATTATTTAATTTTAGTTACGGAAATGTCATAGTATGATTTTAGTTATAGAAAAGATATTGTTTTCCATTTGAAAAACAATTGGAAACTAGAACTTTTATTATAAAACAAAAAAATGGAAAACAATATAAAACTGTTTCTAAATCTTCGTTAAATTTTAGGAAACTTGAAAAATAGTTTTCCATTTCTCTATTTGGAAAATTGACACGTGAACATAAAACTTTATTTTTCAATTTTCTTAGAAAACTACCCTAATTTTCCACAAGTGAACATGCCCTAAACTCTCTACTTCAGAACATGCCCTATATCTAGTATCAATTATTACTTTGCATATCTACCTTAAGTTCACAACACTTACTTCACTCACTAGACCTGCCAAAATGACATATTGTATATCTTGACTTTGCAAATGAGTCTACGCCTGCATTAAAGTTTACCATACTTGAAAAACACAGAATGCCTCACTGCCTGTATGAGTAGTTCTTATACTTGTCTAGTAATAAATACTACTAATTAGAACTACTTCAAAAAATCCCATTGAACCTTTGATGCTCTTTTAAGGTGTTGGACACATGATCACCCAGAAGATGAGCATGACCTAATTCTAAGAAAAGATCAAAAGGAACCTTAAGGACTTAACACCAAAAACCATGGTATTGCATAATAGAAACCAGATAAAAGTTATGATGATACCAAGATATTCAAATTATTCTAAAAACTTCAACAACCTGAGCATGGCATTGGAAGAACACCTTAAAATGGACTTAGCAACCCAGTAACATAATTATTAAAGGCAACCCTCATGCTAAGGCTCACCAGGAGGTGCAAGACTCTAAAAAGGCATGTGTTCTTTATTTTGACCTTCGGCAAGCACTTCCATTGGCAAAAAATAGTACCACTCAACTCGAAATTTACTGATTTACCAGAATTCGATATTGACACACTAGAAAGTTTTCGGAGTTAGTATCGCTGGAGATAACTAATCGCCAAAATTTCCTCAAACTAGCACATCCAATATCGCAAACCTCCCATATTTCCATTTTCAACACTACCATTTTCTTATTATATTTTTCAAAAAAATGTTACTTCTACACCTATTTCAAGATCTATGCCAATCGAAAAAGAAAAAGTATCATCCACTAACTCGAGAACTAATACTCCTTTAGTTTTTAGAGATGAGGAAGATAAGGAAGATGTTGATTATTTGATTTTAAAGATAAGTATCAAGAGGGAAGGTGCAGAAGAAGACTAGAAAGATTATAAAGCTACTCTTGATGAAGACTGAAGCATAGTTATTTTATTATTGCTTGACTTTATTTTTGAGACATTAAAAGACCATTTAAGTCTCAATATATTAGTGTCTTATACTTTAAGTAGTTCATTTTTATTTTATTTGAATTGAAAAATTATTATCACTTGAATTGAAAAATTATTATCACTAGATAAAGTCCGTAATGAGAGTATTAGAAAAAAGGTAGGAGTGGTGTCAATTGAAGATAAGTTGAGAGAAGGGAGATTGAGGTGGTTTGGTCATGTGAAGCGTAGACATACGGAGGCTCCAGTTAGACAAGTAGAGAGAACATTAGGTTAGAGGATAGAAAGAAAAAAAGGGATAGACCTAAATTGACTTGGAGGAGAGCAGTACGACATGAACTAGAAGCATTACACATTTCTGAGGATTTAACCTAAAATCATTTAGAGTGGAGAAAGCGAATTCATATAACCGACCCCAAATTTTTGTGATAAAGGCTTAGTTGAGTTGAGTTGTTGTTTGAAGTTTCCAAGAATATTCATACTTATTTGACTTTTATCGGTCTTTTTTTTTTTTTTTTTGGCGCCTCACCTCGCTTTGGCCCTTTAATAACTATGCCCAACAAACAAGTCATTCATAAGAGCCTAATATGCAAAAAGGCGCTAACTTGCAGGTGTAGTAAACCAGTATATGGTAACTAAGCCTTGAACAACAAGACCAGCAATAAGAAAAGTGAGACTTACTTTCATATGCAATCACATAACTTGTTAAATCCCATTGTGGTCGCTAATTTGTATTTCTCATGCAAAATGAGTAAACTTCCATCTGTGTATTGCTAGCCAGGGGTGTGCAGTTTTCCATCCAATTGGTGTGGTTCGGTTATATATTTCTAAAAATTTCAATATTTTGGTTTTGTTCAGTTAATTCATAAAAAAAACTAATCGAACCGAACGGACTTTAACCTTAGTTGAACTGCTGCATTTTGAACTTTGAAGTGATGCATTTTAACCCTACACACACACTCTAAACCTAATTTAAGTAGCACTCTCAAAACTTATAGCAGCCCAGCCATGTCTTCATCATCATCATCATCTAATCATCTTCTTCTTCTTCTTCTTCTTCTTCTTCTTCTTCTGTGGCAACCCCCTTTTCTCCTTTCTTCTTCTTCGATTTCTTCTTCTTTGAATTGTTGTTGATGCCCAATCTACTTTGCATGTTGTTTCATCTTATTCTTCCAGCTCTATGATTTCTTGTTCTTTGATTTAATCTTGCCCTGAATCGAAGGCACTTGATCAATTCTTATGTTTGATTCACTTTGCATGTAGATTCATCTCCCTTCACTGTGCTTCGATAGCCATAGCAAAGGCACTAGGATTGATTTGTTCTTGCTCCAATGGATGGTTTGCTCAAATTCCCTCTTCAAGTTTGTGATGGAGATGGGTTGACAGCCATAGCAAAGGCACTGGGATTGATTTGTTCTTGCTCCAATGGATGGTTTGCCCAAATTCTCTCTTCAAGTTTGTGATGGAGATGGGTTGCATTATTTTACTTCCCGAAAATTAAAGATTTTGTTTAAATGTTTGACTTTGTTATCGGATTGCTCATGTAAATTTGTTTGATAATTTAGATTATGTAAGTTTGGGATTGTTCCTTTGTAAATTTCTTTGAGTAGTTGGGATTTATTTGTTGATGAATTTGTTTACATCCTGTGGTTCATGTTTGGCATTATTTTTGTTTCTAGACATTTTGTGAAAACCAACTTTCCGAACCAATTTCATTCATTTCGCGATTAGTTTCTTCCCCCAATTCGGTTCGGTTTCGATTGGCTTTTAGATAAAATAGGTTTTTTGGCTTTCCAAATTCAAATCAATTCTGAACTGAACTGACTAAATGCTCTCCCCTACCAACTCAACTCAACTAAGCTTTTATCCCAAAAATTTGGGTTCGGCTATATGGATTCACTTTCTCCACTCTAAACGATTTTGGGTTAAATCCTCATAAATATGTAATACTTCTAGATCATGCTGTACTACTCTCCTCCAAGTCATAAATGCTCTCCCCTACCACTGGCAATAAATTAAGAAATTGTGCAATAGGTATCTGTAGCTTAAAATAAACAATACACTAACAAGGCTCAAATACAGGTACAAATGCAAGCTTATACGACAGTTCAATCTAGTGACTATGATGAAAATTAAGATCTTCCAAATGTTGATATGGCATCCAATGGATTTAAATAGTGCCAATGAAAACATACCTTATAATAGCTCCATTCAGTTTGGCCACCAGATTTATATGAAAGGGGACTGTCACTACAAAATGCGAGCTTGGCTGTAGATATATATAAAATCCCCATAACTGGACCAGCTGATGTTGATAAGTAACATGCATATGAGTTTTGGAGTAGCTCTTCAGGAACTGTTTCAAACGTCTGCCGAAAGATCTTCTCATAACCACCTTCTGCTAGGACCTTTGTTCCCTGAGCAATTCTTCCCAATGCAGCATCTGCAAAGCTAGGTGCTGTCTTCACTAATTTAAATAGAAAAGGGCGATTAGTCATTTTAGAGTAAAGAGAAGGTAATCAAGCTATATCAAAATGCAACAGAAGTCACATGGTAGAGTGAAGCAAAAACCAATCAGAATTTGCAATCAAACTGTTCCAATATTTCATATAATCCTTATGGCACAAAAGAAAGTCTAACGCTTGTTTTGAGTCACCAAACATCCAATTTTATGTGACATTATTGCAAGAAGCATCCTCTCTTAGTGGGTTCTGGGAAGGGTTAATGTTAAGAATCAGAATAAACATTGAACATTAATATTTACCACAACTATATATGATACATCAAACAAATAAACTAATCTATTTCACTTCCATTAGAGAATTCAATTAAACATTTTGTTAAGAATATTTTGTTAAGAATCATACTTCGAAATCATTAAAATTAAAAGACTAAACAAAAAACTCACAGTGCTGCCATGTGTTCCCAGCGAGATCCTCAACCTTCCTGCTAGCTTCTCCCATCTTTCTTCCCCATATTCCTAGCACATCCCGCACGGTTCCCATCGTATCTGCTCCACAAAAAAAAAAACAACGTAAAATCCCTAGAAAAAATAACAAAAAGAAACCTAAGCACATTTGTTTATTTATATATGTCGAAATCGATAGTTACCTTTGAAGGAAAAGGAAGAGGAGGACTGTGCAGGAGATGAAGAAACGTAGGGATTGGATCCGTCAAAGTAAACATGGTCATTGCTATTGTTGTTACGAGAAGCATGAGATTCGCTCACCAATTCAGGGCTCCAGTGGACCGATTTCCTCACGGAGCCTGTAAGGCTAGGAGCTTGCAACTGATCACCCCCACTCTGAACCAGAGTCTCATAATCCGATCCCGTCGCGACGCTGCCCTCATTCGCGTCTCCATTTGGTGCATGACGAAGATGATTATCTCCGGTATTCGTATTGGGTACGGATTTCGGCTTCGGATCCTCCTGGCCCGTGGAATCCGTGTCCGCCTTGGACTGTTGCTCCATGTTTCTAGAAGATTCGAAGAGTGCGGTGGCGCGTGGAGAGTAAGTGAGCTTCTATAATGGGATTTTGTTTACTCGTTTTCGCGCATGAAATTGAAGAGAATTCAGTTTTGAAGGAATAGTGAGGAATTTCTTATTGGGTGGGCTAACCGGGAAACACGGTAGTGGGCCGTACAATGGGATCGCCTCTTTTAGCGCTAGACGCAGTGATAGAGACAACTTTGACTGGTGGGCTTTGGATCAAGTACAGTCGTTTCTTTTTGTTCTAACTGTCATCAAATAAATCACTCCAAAGATTCTTTCGTAATCATTATTTTTTTTTCTAAAGTAAAACGACACCGCTCGGATATGAGATATGAAAATTTTAAGGAAAATCTCTCAAGAAAAACTATCACTTCATTCTGATGAATTTATTAAGTCTTCCTACACAGAATTGATGTATTTATTCAATTTAAATCATAATGGATTGACACTCACTGATAAAATCTAATTGTCCAATGCAATTATATTAGCAATCAGCATAGTTAAATTGTTAAAGAGTAATAATTTATCTATCACTTACAGCTTGAAATAAAGAGAAATCTCTTTGAATTTTTACTAGCAAATATTTAGCTGATGATTTACTAACATTTGGGCAAAAAATAGACAAGAAAATAAAAGGGGAACTTTCACTGTTGTAAAAGAAGCAGGCTTGATATCAGTCATGTGAAGGAATCTTTTGAATATGTTCAATGAAGCAAAGCATTGTATTGAGGCTGATGTCATCTGTTCAAAAAGATCAAAACAAAAAGGGGGGTAAATTTGCAATGACTAATCAGATCCATATCCTCTTCTTAGATTGGGAAATGTGAAACAAACATCCTGCAAGATGGAAGGAATCATAAATACTATTGACTGACCAAGTCTTGGTATGATGTGCCCCTTGGGGTGATGAATCACAACAGGGTTAACAAATGATTCCAGTAGATCAATTCCTCCTGGCTTCAAAAAGTCCTTCTCCCCTGTATCATGTGCATTATCAGCAAGTAAAAATGATGCTTCCTGGCCATATAAAAATGTCTCTTATTTCCTACATTAATGTGATGATGTTGAAGTGCATTTATAGATCATGCCTTATACAATTGCATCCAGCCATTTGACAAATGGTCTGCTTATCTACGTGCTGTTGTGGACTGTGAAGCAAAGCATTTGTCTTTGATCTTTAGGTGATGAAACCAAAAATAGAAAACTCATTAGTCAAAATGATATGTTCTTCATGTTACTAACTGAACTCCTTACTTAATTACAGAGTTTTTTGCACTAAATTTGAACCTTTTGCTCCTTCAACCTCCTGTTATCATTTTTCATTGATAAGTAACACACACACCATACAGAGCACAACTCCCAACAGAATATGGCTAATTCTTTTTGATTCAAAAAAAAAAAAGGACATTTCAATGGCCATTAATCATAAGACAGACTCCCTCCATAGCACAAATGAACAATGAAAAGAATGATGAAGAATCTTTACATCTTAAGAAAAAAGAGATAGATGCTCCCCGAAAATGCTTCCAGTGTATTCAAAATTTAAAAATTGCCCCGGTTAATGAATTTGAAGATATTTGTCTGTTAATGAAAATCAAGAAAACATGAACAGAAGAATAGTGTTGCAATCAAGTTCGAAGAATAGAAACCATAATTGAACCTTTTAAATATAAATGTTGGTAATAATAAAATTCTTGATGTGCTTGTTTATTCTATTGACTATGACTTCTAGATTTTGTTACTATTATTGACAAATCATTGATTTTGAGAAGGGCAAAGCCTTTTGAGTGCTATTAATGCATCAACAAAAATTAGAGGATGTGGAATTTATTTAAAAAACTTTCACAAGAGCTGTAGCCTTCTCCATTAGAAAATGGATGACAATGACACTGCAGTTTTGTCGCCTGTGAGTATACAAAGCAAAGGTCATTGTCTACAAGAAATGCAGAACAGGCAAAAATTTCTTAAGAAAATAACAATAAGAATTCGTAGCAATTCACATAAACCCAACTACTTGTCACTACTTAGATTTTAATATCAATTTTGTTATAATAGCTCATTCAAATGGTGCATACACGACACAAGAAATGAGGGTTTCAAAAACCTAGTATATCAATTTGCTTTGATAATGATATGGCGTGCGGCAGACAACTAAGGCTAGCTCAATTTCATTAACTTAGGTTTTTTTTGCTTTCTGTTTTTGTAAAATATAACGATAATAAAAATAAAAGAAAGACAAGTTAAGCAAAGGGAGACTGAACAAGTGTTGCAAATTTTTGAAGTTACCTATAATGTGGAGAGAAGGACACTCAATGGGAGATGAAAATGCATTAGCAGCAAGCTTGGGTTGGCCAAACTTATACCCTCCAAACTTAGACCCAGAAATTATGACCAGAAACTTTATCTTTGGTACCCTTGTAAAAGCTACTCCCTACAATTTCAGCAATCAATGCAATAAAGATCTCAACTCAACATTTCCACATGCCAAACAATTAGAAAATTCCAAGAAAATTTCATTTGGAATTGAGGGGGAAAAGAATTAAGAGTTTCCATACCTGTGCTTGCATGCTGGGCACAGCAGCTGATAGAAATGCTCCCTAATATTCATTAACCAAATAAAAAAATAAACATCATGAAAATACAAAAATTTAGAACTATCAGTTTCAAGAAAATTCCAGTAAAAAAAAAAACAGAGAAGAAGTGCTAGATGAAGATTCCAGGAGTAAATTTGAGTAATCTTACCTGGGAGAAGCCAAGCAAACCGTCAAAAGGACCATGATTTATCATATAATCTTCCATATAAGCAACACATTCTTCAAAATTTCTGTACTCTGTGAAGTCCTACAAAAAGAAAATACATAATTTTTTTTTAATCTACCCCTCTTTTTTTTTCTCTATAATTAAAGCGAAAAAGAAATGAAACAATAACGATAAAGATCTGACCTGATTGCTCTGATACCACTCATAGTAAGGAGGATCAAAAATGCCTTCAACATCAGATTTTCCTTGGGCAGGAAATGGGCCATCAAGGAAATGAAGGTCGAGCTTTTGAAGCACAGTTTCAGGCCATCTAGCTATCAATTTTTGCAGGATTGAAGCACTGGTCCTGAAGCCATGGAGGCACAGAATTCTGGGTTTGTATTGGATTTCGTTTTGCATCACTAGTTTAGTTTGTCTGTGCTGCTCCAGTAGTGGTTTGGTGGAGGATAATCTCCTGATACTGAGTTGACTGTTGGAGACAAAAGGGCCAAAATGAAGCGACTGAAATCCTGCCAGCGAACCCACTAAAACGCCCCTTGCAACGCCAAACGCAGTCGGACTCGATCCCATACTCTTGAGTTTTGGTTACTGGTGACGGAGCGCCTTAAATGGCCATTTTGGTAAATAAATAATTTAATTGCTTAAACCAATCATCATTTTTAGTAATCAATTAATTTATATTTTTGGTTGTCCACTGAAAATAATAAGTTTATGGTTCTAATTTCACTAATTATATATTATTTATTATTATAATTAGAGATAACAATAAATTAAATATATTTAAATATGTATATTATTTATTATTATAATTAGAGATAACAATAAATTAAATATATTCAAATATAATTAAATCGAATCAAATTTAGAATAAATTTTAGTTTAAAAAATAATATTCATATTTAATATTTTAATTTTATATATTTCATTACTTGATCGATTTATATAAATAAATAATTAAATTTAATATATATATATATATATATATATATATTTATAATGAATTTTTTTAATTTTATATTTTAAATAACTAGAATTTATATATCTTATAGAATTGGTAAAATCTTAAGTATAAATTATCAGTAAAAATATAGATTATTAATTAAAATTTATGAAAATTAAATAAATTTAGATATTATTTAAATAATAATAATTAAATTTGAAATGAATTCAATAATTTAAAATAAATTTTAATCAAATTTAAATTGAATTCAAGTATTGAAAATAGTTTTAGATTATTTAGAATGATTTTTCGTAAATATTTTATCCATTGCCTATCCCTAATTATAAAACTAAAGATGTGTTTAGTACAAAGTTTAAATTTTGAGACTTAATTATTACGTTAGTAAGTTTTTATCTCTAAATAAAGTAATTATTAATTCTCAAAATTACCATTTAATTTCTAAAAAAATGATAAATATTAATTAAATTAATAATTTATTAAAAAATTAAAGATAATAATTATTTTTATTAACCTTATTTACTATGCTTGAATTTTTCTTTTATAGAATTACACTATTGTAAAATATAGTTTATATATATATATATATATATATATATTATAGTATATTCATTCATGTTGAAATTAGTTGACGACTTGAAATAGAAGGGTTTAAAAAAAATTGTAGTGTAGCATTAATGATTCTAAAATAGGTGTTGTCCCAAAATAGTCAAAGAGGAGGGTGAATTGGACTTTAACAATTTTTCGGCCTTTACTTGTAGCATAATGAAAAATTGTGGCTTTGTTCAACTAGGTGCTCCTTTATATATAATGAAAGTAATATGTGTTTCAATAATGTGTTGCAATTCAAGCTTTAATCAATATTTATAGCAATTTTTAACATAACATGCATCACAAAATATTCAACTAATTTCTCAACTTACACAATATATTCTCAAGTATATCAACTCAATCTATTCAATCAACATTCAATATCATGTATAAAAATTAAATTGCACAAAAGTAAGGAGGTCAAGGTTAGAGAGATCAAACACAATGATTTTTATAGTGGTTCGGCTTAACTAGTCTACATCCACTCTCTCAAAGAACCCTCTTTGAGTCTTCTCTCAACTGTTTGCTTTTTTAAAGGTAAGAGACCAAAAGCCCTTTACAACTTTTCATCACCAAGCTTTTACCAAAGTAACTTGAACCCTTGACAAGTGCTATCTCAAGCACTCACACTCTCAAACTTCAATAGGTGCTTGTACAACCTCTCTTAAATGCAACTTAATGTTTTAACACTCACTCTTACTCAATACAAATCAAACTATAAAGAAGATATGAGTTGATTTGTCAATGGTAGCTCAAAGACTTTAAAGCTTTTGAATGAAAGCAATAAATGAAAAATCAAGATTGGAGTTCAAATGTAAGCTTTCAACAAGTGTAAAATGAAGTAAAGAAGGTGTATTTAAAGTCCCAAATCATTTTAAACCGTTTGAAACCTTTTTGGAATGTTATACACTCTGCTCTAGGCAAAATAGCCGTTATTTTGTCTTTTTGTGCGAAGTTCAGCAACTCTGATCGTTCAGCAACTCTGATCATTTAGCAAACTAATGAAATTTTGGCAACAGTAGTAAACTAGTTAGTAAACTAATGTTTTAGCAAACATATCAGCAAACTAATACTTTAGCAAATAGGTTAGTAAACTAATTTACCAGATACTTATTTCAAATTGTAATCTTAAAAAGAAATTAGACGTTAAGAAAAAAATATATATTCCAATAGGAATATCCACGGTCATGATGAGAGGAAATTTTAAAAGAAGAAAAAAAATTTAATTTTGAGCTCCATTTGACTAAACTTTCATCTATTATTTTTACACAAGTCTTAAGACTCAATTTCTAACTCTATGACTTTCATACTTTTACTTTGAGTCTTGGCTTACATAATCTTATTCTTTCTCATCTTGGATTTGTCTTGAGATGCCTTTGAGTATTCTTCCTCTTTAGATGCAACTTCAAAGATTCTTTATGAATAAGAGAAAGAATCTACACATCACTTTAAAGTTGAGTTAGATAGATTCTATTTGAGTTTTATTATCATCAAAATCAATGCTCATTTTGAGCTACACGGGGTCAACAATCTCCCCCTTTTTGATGATGACAAAACTCAATTGAATCATCAATCAAGAATCAATGAAAGTGAGCATAAGTTTATGTATATCCAAGCAAGTTAGTATGCAGAAAATGCTCCCCCTAAATATATGCACATAATTTCCAAGAATTTTATCAGCTATATAAAAAAAAAAGAACTCCCCCTGAATTTATGCTACAAAGCATGTTCATAAGATATTCACAATATTATCTCAATATGCAAGAAAAATATTAATATATGCACATAAACATACTTCCATTTTCAAAGTATAAACACATATCCATCCTATTCTCCCCCTTTTTGTCATCATTCAAAATGGAAACAGGAGATATTAACCTAAAAAGAATCAAGTTAGCCCAAACTTAAACGCAGTAAGGTAAACAGTAGCAAACTAAAAAATCAGTCAACAATAGTAGCAAACATACTAGTAAACTAAAAATGCAGATAGGAAACTAAAAATCCAGATTATGTTCTAATCATTAAGTCTTTTGCTCCTTCGAGTAGCTTTGGAAGGCATCATCTTATTCCTGGAAGGTTTAGCAGCAAGTGGCTGAGAACCTTGGGCAGCCAAATGCTCATGCTTCTGTGGCTCATCCTCATCAGATGGGGTTTGAAGGGCAGCAGCCAAAGATTGGTATGAATTAGACACTGTAGACTTAGATCTTTTTCTACCTTTTTGGACTGGAGGTGCAGCAGCTTCAGAGAGTTGAGATGGAGCACTCTCTTGTTGATCCTTTAGAGAGGCTTCCTTTTGCTGTGTAGAGGCAGCTGCAGGATCCATAAGTTGTTCACTCTCAGGCTCAACAGCTGGCTCACTTTCAGGTTCTACAACCTGTTCACTACCATGCTCAACAAGGGCATCAGCTGCAGGTTCAACTTCAGGTTCAACAACCTGTTCACTAACATGCTCAACAGGGGCTTCAGCTGTAGGTTCAACTTCAGGTTCAACAACCTGTTCACTTTCGTGTTCCACAGCAGCTGTAGACTCACCAAGCCTAGTACCTTCACATTTAACATTACCATGAGCCGAGACATGAGTAGCAGGAGAAGAGGCATCATTTGCAGGTATATCAGTCTCAACTTTGGTTGGGAAACCAGTTTCCCTTGCCTGCTGAAGATCTACAATCAGTTGCTTTAATTCCTCATTTTGAGTAAGCAAATGACTCACTTTGTAATCAACCACATCCACAAATTTTCTCAGAAGTTCAATAGACTGATGTGTTGTACTAAATTGCTCATTAATAGAAGTTCTTAGCCCTTGGAGCTCACTCATAAACTCACTTGGAGAATCTGAATCAACTTTAGCTAAGGAAGAACCACATTTTTCAAACCGTTTCTTTCTTCCATCAGTATCGGAGTGAATTTCTCTAAGAACAATCAAATCTATCCTAGAACTTTCTTTAGAAACATTTATATCCAACTCTTTAAACAAAGCAGTCAAGAGATGTGCATAAGGCAATTTTCCAATCCCATAAGCTTTACACATATTCTTGAAAATCAGAAAACCCAAATTCATTCTTACTCTGTTAACAACATGCCACATGATGCACATATCCAGGTAACTCAAATAGCCATAGCTGCCAGACTTAGGACAAAAAATATAGTTCACCATACTGTGAATGATTTTAATATGTTGAAAAGCTTTTGTGCTAGTGGACTTTTCACTGGTGGCAGTGTTGGCAGGAAAGACTTCATTTTCAAACTATGCCAAGTTAAAGCCTGGAACTCTAGCAACATCTCTATGAGTAGAGATTTTATTTCCATCATTAGGCAATTTTAAAGCCTTAGCAATCAACTCAATAGAAATAACATATGCACTATCATTCAAGGCAACTTCAAATTTGTCTTCTTCATCAACTATTCTTAGAGTTCTATAGAATTCTTGAACCAATCTAGGGTAATAAGCATTAGTGCACTCACAAACGTTCATCCATTCTTGAAATTCAAAGAGTTCTTTGAATTGAAAATTTACCTGACCAAAATAATCCATTTGATGAATTTACAATCAAGCAGTGCTTTGTCAACTGAACCCGAAGATTGTGCAGCACCCTTTTTGCATTGAATATCAATCCCGCGCATTTTTCTCCCCTTTTTCTTTTCTGGTGTCGACACAGCAGGTTCTACTACCTTAGATGGGTCGAAGGATACGCTAGTCGATTCAGCTTCTGGTGTTTTCTTCTTTTCCTTCAATTTCTTCCTTAATGCGGCGACAGGGAGATCTTTGGATGGCGACGAGGACGACGAAGCATCAATAGCAGCGGGAGTTTTTCGTTTAGTGCAAGCCATAGATACGGAAATAGAGACAATGAAGAATGGGGAATTCTAAAATGGCTTTTGGTGCAGTGAGGAATGAAGGAGAGATTAGAGAGATAAGCGTTCTGATGAAAATGGGTTAGATTTGCTAGCAAGAAAATTTGGAGGAGTAATGCCGTAAGCCAATGCAGAGGAGAGAGAGTCGGAAAAAAAAATTTATGGGTGACGGTTTCGTGTAGCAGTGGTTTAAGTTTCTTGAGTCCCACGCTTTTCTATTCTAGTGTACCTTATCTGAACTTCATTTTTTTTTATTTCAAATATGTCTATCTATCTCTATATGCATATATATATTTCTATATATCTGACACAGCAAGGAGAATGTGAATAGGTAAGTGCATTGTTTGACGTGCAGAGAGTTTCAAGCACAATCACTTTTTGGTTTGAAATTTGAACAGTACATGATACAGCAAACTAATTTTAGTCACGCAACATTAGCATACAACTTAGTAAACTAATTTCTCGAATACATAAATAAGTTAGCCAATGTTCTTTAGATTTTCTCAGCAAATTTATATCACAGTAAATTACTCACACATTGGATAATATGCAGATATATTAAATTACTATGAATTAAATTTCAAACAAGTGGTTTACTCATGCCAATTTCCCTTCTAATTTTACAAAAGGTTTCCTTATTAAGTGGTTTTGTAAAAATAGCAGTAAGTTGATTTTCAGAGGCAACAAATTCTATTTTGATATTTCCATTTTGAACATGATCTCTAATAAAATGATGTCTGATCTCAATATGTTTTGTTCTTGAATGTTGGACTGGATTTTTGATCAAGTTTATGGCACTTGTGTTGTCACACTTAATTGGAACAAGATTATATTTTAAACCAAAATCTTCCAATTGTTGTTTCATCCATAAAATTTGAGCAACACAACTACCAGCAGCTATATATTCTGCCTCAGCTGTAGATAAAGCCACTGAAGTTTGTTTCTTATTGTGCCAAGAAACTAGTGCAAGACCAAGAAATTGACAAGTACCTGAAGTACTTTTTCTATCCAATCTACTTCCAGCAAAATCGGAATCACTATAACCAACAAGATTAAATGATTCACATTTTGGATACCATAAACCAATTGAATATGTGCCAACGAGGTATCTGAAGATTCTTTTAACTGCACTTAGATGGGATTCTTTTGGACATGATTGAAATCTTGCACACAAGCAAACACTAAAATGTATGTCTGGTCTAGATGCAATAAGGTACAAAAGAGAGCCAATCATACCTCTATAAAGTTTTGTATCTACTTCTTTACCTTTTTCATCATTGTCCATTTTAATTGTTGAACTCATAAGAGTGCCCATGCTCTTCAAATCTTCCATTTTAAATTTCTTCAACATATCCTTGATGTACTTTGATTGATTTATGAAGATGCCATCTTTCATTTGCTTAATTTGAAGTCCAAAGAAGAATGTGAGCTCCCCCATCATGCTCATCTCAAATTCATTCTGCATAATCTCAGAAAATTTCTTGCAAAGAGATTCTTTAGTAGCACCAAAGATTATATAATCAACATAAATTTGCACAATGAGCATATCATTATGATGCTTCTTAACAAAAAGTGTTGTGTCCACTTTGCCTCTTTGGAAATCATTTTGTAAAAGGAATTTACTAAGTCTTTCATACTATGCTCTAGGAGCTTGTTTTAGACCATATAAAGCTTTAGTAAGCTTATAAACATGATTTGGATGCTCATGATTTTCAAAGCTCGGAGGTTGTGCAACATACACTTCCTCATCAATATAACCATTTAAAAATGCACTCTTGACATCCATTTGATAAAGCATAAGGTCCTTATAACATGCAAAGGCACACAACATCCTAATAGCTTCAATTCTAGCAACCGGAGCAAAGGTTTCATCAAAATCAATCCCTTCCTCTTGGTTGTAGCCTTGAGCCACTAGTCTAGCTTTGTTTCTAACAACATTGCCTTTTTCATCCATTTTGTTTCTAAAAACCCATTTAGTACCAATAATTGAATGATCTTTTGGTTTAGGCACCAAATTTCAAACTTTATTTCTCTCAAATTGATTTAGTTCTTCTTGCATGACAAGAATCCAACTTTCATCATTTTGAGCATCTTCAAAACATTTAGGTTCAATTTGTGAAACAAAAACAACATTACCAAAATATCTTCTCAATTATGCTATAGTCATCATCCTCTGAGATGGATCATCAATAATGTCTTCTTAGGCATGATTTCTATGGAATCTCCATTCTTTAGGTAAATCTTCATGTTGGGGCTCATTTACTTGTAATTCTTCCAAATTTGGCATTTCTTCATTGATTTGATCATTATTGGCGTTGTGGACATCTATTGTGGTATCTCCTTGAGTTTCTTCATCTTTGTCATTAATTTGTTCCATTTCTTGACTTGATATTATATTTTCTTTTCCAAACACCTGCTTATTATTATCATCACAAACATTTTTCCTTATAATAGAAGGGTTAGTCTCATCAAACAAAACATAAATAGTTTCCTCAATAACTAAAGTTCTTCTATTAAACACTCTATAGGCTTTACTCTTTGTTGAATACCCAAGAAAGATTCCTTCATCGGATTTAGGATCAAATTTCTTTAAGTTATCCTTCTTATTGTTTAAAATATAGCACTTACAACCAAATACTTTGAAATATGAGATATTTGGTTTTCTTCCTTTCCACAGCTCATAGAGGGTATTTTTCAAAATTGGTCTAATCAAAATTCTATTCAACACATAGTAAGATGTATTAATAGCTTCAGCCCAAAAGTACTTTGGCAAATTATTTTCATTCAACATAGTTCTAGTCATTTCTTGCAAAGTCCTATTTTTCCTTTCTACAACCCCATTTTGTTATGGTGTTCTAGGAGCTGAAAAATTATGGTTGATTCTATGTTTATCACAATATCTCTCAAATAAATGATTTTCAAATTCAGTTCCATGATCACTTCTTATAGATGTGATGGAAAAACCTTTTTCATTTTGAACAATTTTACTAAAAGAGGTGAATTTCTCAAAAGTCTCATCTTTGTGAGCAAGGAAGAATGTCCATGTATATCTTGAATAGTCATCAACAATAACTAAAGCATATGTCTTCCCACCAAGACTAGTAGGAGATACGGGTCCAAATAAATCAAGATGAAGCAATTCTAATGGTCTAGTGGTAGACACAATATTTTTAGATTTAAAAGATGCTCTAGTATGTTTTCCTAGTGCACATGCCCTATATTGAAATTCATTTTCATAATTAATCTTAGGAAGACCATTAACAAGTTCTTTCTTAGATAATTTTGAGAGTGTATGCATGCTTGCATGACCTAGTCTTCTATACCACAAATAACTAGAGTTATCAAAAGATACTAGACATGTACCATAATTAGTTTCAAAATTATTCATGTCAAGCAAGTAAACATTATTAGATCTATTGGCAATGAACAATGTATCATTATCTAAGTTATTGATTGTACAAAGAGAAGAAGTGAACTTTACCTCAAAACCTTTATCACAAAGTTGGCTTACACTTAGCAAGTTATATTTCAAACCTTCAACAAGCGACACATCTTCAATGCAAGGTTTGGTTCCAATTGTGCCATTTCCAATTATTTTTCCTTTTCCTTTATCTCCAAATTTTACATGTCCTCCATCTTCCATTGTAATTTTTGAAAAATTGTCCTTTTCACCGGTCATGTGCTTTGAACAACCACTATCTATATACCATTTTTCACTTTCCTTCATCCCTTTGAAACAAACCTGAAATTTAATCATTGAGCTTTAGGTACCCAAGCAACTTTGGGTCCTTCAGCGTTAGTGATCATAGGTAAGGTTCCCTTTGGTACCCATACCTTCTTTACCTTAAGAAGATCCTTCATAAGTGCACAAGAACTAATCATATGACCTCTTTTATTGTAATAATAACATGTGATATTGGGCAAAGAGGATGTAGATGCTTTAATGAAATAATTCTTGTATTTGCCATAGTTCATAAAACCATCAAAACTAATTCCATATTTTTCATTTGAAATTATTTGGTTTCCAAGAAGTACATCTAGAGTTTCTTTTCCTTTTGTAAATTTTGCCAAATCATTTGTCAAAGATTCTACTTTAGCTTCAAGAACTTTATTTTTCTCAATGAGCATTTCACAAGTTTCTTTTGAGATTTTCAACTCTAAATCTAGTTCTTTAAACAAAGCAATTTGTCCTTTGTAAAATTCATTTTCTTTATACACATTGGACATGGCAATATTTTGTGATCTCAATGATTCAATTTCTAAATTCATTTTAGTGCACTTTCTCTTGTAATTTCTATACTCATCATATACTTTAGCAAATGCAAGCTCAAGTTCTTCTACATTAGGAGATTCATAAGAGTTTACCTTATTGTCACTTTCTTCTTCCTTTTGTGAGCTCTCGAATTTCTCTTCAAATGCCATCATACAAAGGTGAGCAGTCTCCTTGTCACTTGATTCATTATTTGAAGATTCTTCACTATTGCTCTATACTACTTTCATAGCTTTCTTGCTCCTATCTTCTTTTCCTTTCTTCTTTTTGAGTAATGGACATTTGGGCTTGATATGTTCAGGTTTGTGACACTCATAACATACAATTTCTTCTTTTGAATCACTGAAATGTTTATCCTTGGGAGTATACTTTTTCAAGAATTTTTTGTATTTGCTTCCTCCCTTCTTGAAAGCTCTTTTGAATTTTCTTGCAAGCATAGCCATTTCATCATCATCATCACTTGAAGCACTTGAGTTGTCACTTGAGTCAACTTTGAATGCAACTCCTTTCTTCTTATCTTCATCCTTGTTTGACTTGAGAGTAATGCTTTTCTTCTTCTTTTGCTCATTTTCAACTTTATCTTTCTTATATACCATCTCATGTGCAATGAGAGATCCAATGAGTTCATCATAAGTGAATGTTTTAAAATCCTTGGTATCTTAGATAACTGTTGTCTTTGCTTCCCAAAATTTTGGAAGTGATCTAAGAATTTTCTTCACAAGTTCGGCTTCCTCAAATTTTTTACCAAGTGCTTTGAGAAGATTTACAAGTGATGCATACATTTTGCATAGTCATTTAGGTCTAATTTTATAACCCTTTTTATTTGATTATTAGTCATTTTTAGCTAATTTCATTAGTTAATTAGTTAGTTTTTCATAGTTGTCAATTTTGCATTAATTTGTAATTTTTACTTTGTTTTGTAGGAAAAATGATATTTTTGAAGGACTAAAGAGAATTTTGCCATTGAGGAGTGTCTTCTACAGCAAAAAGATGTCAAAAACAAGTTTTCAAGCTGAAATATGCATTGACCAAACTGTGCATAACTTGCCGCATAAGCTATGCAGATTTGCATAAGGAGAAAGATCATTGTTCCAGAACCAGCCGAAATGTGCATAAGGAGACTGCATAGCTTATGCACATTCTCGCCTCCCTTATGCACATTCACGAAATTGTGCATAACCTATGCACCAAGTCATGCAGCTTCGCATAAGTGACCCAGATCCAGCCGAAAACTGCATAGTTATGCAGTCCACTTATGCAGTCCCTTGAAGAGTTCATTAATGAGCTGGCAGGAGATTCCCTCAAATAATTCCTCCTAGAACATACTATTTTAGGGCTCCATGTCAGAAAAATGCTATATATAGTCTCATTTTCCCATTTTAGAAGGGAGACAAGGAGCAAAGAAGAAAAGGAGAGGGGCTGAGCAGAATTTGAAGAGCCATCTTCACCTTCCACACCATTTTCAACTAAGATTTGCAGATTTCTCTCTTTCTTTACACTTTTCTACATTTCTAGTGTTTAATCTCTTACTTCTTAGCTTAGATTAAAGCTTTATTTCCATTTAAACTCATCATATCTTGTAAGCATTATGGATAGTGAGTAGTTTACTTTTGATTCTGGAGTAAGGGTTGTAATATTTGAGATATTTTGTGGATTTTAATTGGGTAATCCATATTTTGTGGTCTTAATGAGTTTTATTCATTTCTTGTATACTTAATGACATGCTTAGTGTAGGATCCCATTGAGTAATGTTCTTAATCCATAGTTGAAGCACCGAAAGGAGAAGGCCTTGTGATAGATAATCAGGAAATTGGACTTAATTAACTTAGACCTAGAAATAGGCTAAGGATTAAGAGGATTCACAGATTAATTAAAGAACTTAATGGGTCTTAATTAACTCTAAGTCCACGAAAGTAGGATTAGTTTGATTAAGGCACTCTTTGTCTCACTCGAAAGGGAATTCAAAGGATTTAAGAATTAATCTCCTTAAAACTCATAAGTTTCATAAGATTGGACAACCAATTTTAAATCCCAAATTAGCTCGAATATGAAATCCCGAACTCCGGAATCACCTTTTTACCATTGTTAATTTCTAATCGAATTTAATCATTTGCCAATTTAAATATTGCCATATTTGAACTTGCTTATTTCAATTTGATGCAATTTTAGTTTAATTAATACATTGTTGAATAGAATATTAAATTTGCACATTTAGATTTCATACTCCATTACCCATTAATTCATTATTTTAATTTCATAAATACTTCAATTTAGTCAACTTTTATATCGAAAATTCAATCATTAACACAACTCCTCGTGGGATCGATATTTTTCTATACTACTTGTACGACCCGTGCACTTGCGGTTGGGACGCATCAAGTTTTTGGCGCCGTTGCCGGGGAGTTGTTTGTTTAAGATTGAATTCTTGATTATTTTAGTTGTTTATAGTTTTATTTTTGTTATCTTTTCATTTTGTGTTTGTTTGTTCTTTTTCAGGTACTTTTAATCTTTTATGAGAAGAGCTAGAAGCTCAAGTGACACATCCTTATTGTTCAATCCTGAAATAGAGAAATTTTGTAAGGCCAACAAGAAAGAAACCAGAAAAAGAAAAGAAGCATTGAGAGAAACCGAAATTGAAGCAAACATGGCTGATGAAAGAATTAGAATTGGTGTTGGTAATGCTGGAAATGGTCAAAACAATGAAAATGAAGCCCAAGGAGAAGAAATTGTTAATGCAAACGTGCCTAGGGGAAGTATGATGGATCATGCTTTTCCACGTTTTGATGATTTGAGAGAGAGCATAGCAAGACCAAGGATTGATGCAAATAGCTACAAGATGGATTTTGGAGTTCTTCAAATGATTCAAAATTCTCAATTCGGAGGACATCCTTCTGAAAATCCACACACACACCTGAAGAAGTTTGCTATGATCTGTGACATGCAAAAACAACCTGGAGTGTCTGATAATGCAGCAAGATTGAAGCTATTCCCGTTCTCTTTGAAAGATAGAGCATTGGATTGACTTGATTCTTTACCTCACAACTCCATTACAAATTGGGAGCAACTCACTGATGCATTTCTTGCACAATATTTTCCACCTGGAAAAACTCAAGAGCTGAGGAATCAAATGACAGCTTTCAGACCAAGAGAAGATGAAACTCTTTATGAGTCATGGATGAGATGGAAGGAATTAGAGAGATTATGCCCACATCATGTCATTCCAAAATGGATGATAAATCAGAATTTTTACACAAATGTCACTCCTGCAATTAGAGGGATTATTGATGCTCAAACAGGAGGAGAATTTATTATTAAGCATGAAGATGAAGCTTATGAGCTATTGGAGAAAATTGCAAAGAATACTCATCTTTGGAGTAGTCCAAGAGGACCAGCTCCAACTCAGAAAAGGCAAGCTGCTGGAATATATGATCTTGATCCATTCAACATGATTAATGCAAAGTTTGATGCACTTACAAATGTCCTTGCTAAGAAGATGGAAGATTTGAGTATGTTGGTTAGTTCATCATCATCAGCTGGAAGTTCACAACAAGTGGCTTATGCAGGAAACAACCGGTGTGGAGTAGATTATGGAGAACAAGCAGCATATGTTGGTAATTATGGAAACAAGCAAATGGGGAATCCTTATTCTCAAACTTACAATCCAAATTGGAGGAATCATCCCAACTTTTCATGGGGAAATCAGCAAAATCAAGTTCAAAATCAGAATTTTCAACCACAACAGCAACAAGGAGTTCCATATCAGCAAAATAGGCAACCACTGCCTAATTTTCAGTAGAAAAATATGAACCCTCCACCAAAACAGCAAGAACGAAATTCCACCACTGAAGCTTTATTGCAACAGATTCTTGCCAACCAAAACAAGCATGATGAGGAGATGAGAGAGGTGAAGGCAAGGCTGGAACAGATGCAAACACACAACAGAATGCTGGAAAATCAGATTGCACAACAAGCATCTTCCTCAAGTGCCAAATCTTTTGGAAAGCTTTCAAGTCAACCAGAAAATCCAAGAGAGCAGTGTCAAGCTATTACTTTAAGAAGTGGCAAAGTTATAAATGATGAGAAGAGTGAAAACAGTGAGAAGAGAGAAAATGAAAAAGGAACTGATGGGAGTGAAAAACAAGAGAGTGCAGAAAAATGTAAAGAGGAATTTGAAGAAAAAGAAGAGAAATATATACCTCCTGAACCCTACAAACCACAGCTTCCCTTTCCACAAAGATTCCACAAAGCCAAGCTTGATAGGCAATTTGGGAAGTTCTTAGAGGTTTTGAAGAAACTTTACATAAATGTGCCTTTTGTTGATGCTCTTTCACAAATGCCCTCTTATGCAAAATTCTTGAAAGAAATTCTCTCAAACAAAAGGAAACTTGAAGATGATGAAACTGTAGCTTTGACAGAAGAATGTAGTGCTATCCTTCAAAGGAAACTTCCTCCAAAGCTTAAGGATCTAGGGAGTTTTTCAATTCCATGCCACATTGGAGAGTCTTGTTCTACAAAAGCCTTATGTGATTTAGGGGCCAGTGTTAGCCTTATGCCCCTCTCTATTTATGAGAAGCTCAACATGGGAGATCTTAAGCCAACCCACATTTCTCTTCAGTTAGCTGACAGAACAATCAAGTATCCTGAAGGAATTTTGGAGAATGTGCCCCTGAAGGTTGGAAAGTTCTATATACCTGTTGACTTTGTCATCTTGGACATGGAGGAAGATTCTAATATTCCAATTATCTTGGGGAGACCCTTTCTAGCTACAGCAGGAGCATTGATTGATGTGAAAGGAGAAAAGCTGACTCTTAGGGTTGGTGAAGAGCAATTGGTTTTCAATATTAATAACAATATGAAAAAGCATCATTCTGAAGCTGATACTTGCTTAAGAGTTGATATCATTGATGAACTGGTTGAAGAACATTTCAGGAAGAAATATCCAGAAGATCCACTTGAAAATTGTTTGGTTCATGGAGGAGGCATAGATTATGACAACCCTCATGTAGCTGCATATGCTCAACACTTAGAGGGAAGTCCACCATTCATTTCTGCTCCAGTTTTTCAACTCACACAAAAGGAAAAAGCTGAATCTAAGCAATCATCATTCAAGGAAGAAGATGCACCTAAGGTAGAACTTAAGCAACTTCCTTCTCAGCTCAGGTATGAATTTCTTGGCACTAATAACACTTATCCAGTAATTGTAAATGCAAATTTGAGTACCTTAGAAGCTGATAAGTTATTAAGAGTGTTGAGAAAATTTAGGAAAGTTTTGGAATACACCATAGATGACATTAAGGGAATAAGCCCACACTTTTGTATGCATAGAATCAGTTTAGAAGAAAATTGTAAACCATCTATTGAACATCAGAGGAGGTTGAACCCAAATATGAAAGAAGTTGTTAAAAAGGAAATTTTGAAGTTGCTTGATGCAGGGATCATATATCCCATCTCAGACAGTACTTGGGTGAGCCCAGTACATGTTGTCCCAAAAAAGGGTGGAATGACAGTTGTCAAAAATGAAAATAATGAATTAATTCCCACCAGAAAAGTGACTAGTTGGCGAATGTGCATAGATTACAGAAAATTAAATGTTGCCACTAGAAAAGATCATTTTCCACTTCCCTTCATAGATCAGATGTTGGAAAGATTGGCTAGGCATTCTTATTTTTGCTATTTAGATGGATATTCAGGTTTTTTTCAAATCCCTATCCATCCAAATGATCAAGAGAAAACCACTTTTACTTGTCCATATGGAACCTTTGCTTATAGAAGGATGCCATTTGGATTGTGTAATGCACCAGCCACTTTTCAAAGGTGCATGATGGCAATCTTCTCAGATTTCATTGAAGACATAATGGAGGTTTTTATGGACGATTTTTCTGTTTATGGATCTTCATTTGATATATGCTTGGCTAACCTTTCTAAAATTTTGCAGCGATGTGCAGATACTGACCTTGTGTTAAACTAGGAAAAGTGTCATTTCATGGTTCAGGAAGGGATAGTGCTTGGACATTTGGTGTCTAATAGAGGAATAGAGGTTGATAAAGCCAAAGTCGAAGTGATAGAGAAGATGGCTCCTCCTACCAATGTCAAGGGAATTCGAAGTTTCCTCGGACACGCCGGGTTCTACAGACGCTTTATTAAGGATTTTTCTAAAATAGCTAAACCTTTGTCTAATTTGTTAAGTAATGACACACCATTTGTATTTGACCAAGAGTGTTTGGATGCCTTTTGCAGGTTGAAGCAAGCTCTTATCACTGCACCAATCATGCAACCACCTGATTGGAGCCTACCTTTTGAAATTATGTGTGATGCTAGCAACTATGCAATTGGGGCTGTTCTTGGTCAAAGAAAGGACAAAAAGGCTTATGCTATTTATTATGCTAGTAGAACACTGGATGAAGCTCAAACAAATTATGCAACAACCGAAAAGGAATTTTTGGCAATTGTCTTTGCATTGGAAAAGTTCAGACCTTACATTATTGACTCAAAGGTGGTTATATTTTCAGATCATGCAGCCATCAGGTATTTGCTCCGTAAAAAGGAGGCTAAACCTAGGCTCATTAGGTGGATTCTGATGCTACAAGAATTTGATTTGGAGATTAGATATAAGAAAGGAGCTGAAAATGTAATTGCTGATAATCTTAGTAGGTTGAAATTGGATGGTGAAGAATTGGATGAAATCCCTATTGATGAGTTTTTCTTGGATGAACAACTTTTCTCTCTTGTTGCTAAACTACCTTGGTATGCAGACTTTGTGAATTATCTATCTTGTGGAGTTTTACCTCTAGGTATGACATGGCAACAAAAGAAAAAGTTTTTGCATGAGGTGAAATTTTATAGGTGGGATGATCCTTTACTCTTTAGGAGATGTTGTGATGGTCTAATTAGAAGATGTATTCCTGAAGAGGAAGTACAGAGTATTTTGCATCATTGCCATGCTTCTGATTATGGAGGTCATTTTGGCATCTCTAAGACAGCTAGTAAAATTTTGCAAGCTGGTTTCTTTTGGCCAAATCTTTTTAAGGATGTGAGGAAATTTGTGTTGGATTGTGATAAATGTCAAAGGAGTGGAAATTTGTCAAAAAGAGATCAAATGCCCCTAAATAATATTCTTGAAGTGGAATTATTTGATGTCTGGGGAATAGATTTTATGGGGCCATTCCCTCCTTCATATGGTAATAGATACATCTTAGTTGGAGTTGACTATGTGTCAAAGTGGGTGGAAGCTATTGCAACTCCAACTAATGACGCTAGAGTGGTAGTGAAATTTTTGAAGAAATTTGTCTTGAGCAGATTTGGAGCTCCTAGGGCTACAATTAGTGATGGGGGTTCCCATTTTTGTAATAAGCAATTTGAGAGCTTAATGAGGAAGTATGGTGTAGTGCACAAGATAGCTACCCCATACCATCCTCAAACTTCAGGACAAGTTGAAATTTCTAACAGAGAGCTCAAGCATATTTTGGAGAAAACAGTGAACAATTCTCGGAAAGATTGGTCTATCAAACTAGATGATGCTTTATGGGCATATAGGACTGCCTACAAAACCCCTATAGGGACTACTCCCTTTAGGTTGGTGTATGGTAAGTCTTGTCATTTACCTGTGGAGCTAGAACATAGAGCATATTGGGCCATTCAAACCTTGAATTTTGATCTTAAGCAAGCTGGTGAGAAAAGGTTGTTACAACTTAATGAGCTTGAGGAATTAAGGATGGATGCTTATGAAAGTGCCCGTATTTACAAAGAAAGAACTAAAGTTTGGCATGATAAGCATCTGAGGAAAAAGGAATTCAAAGAAGGTGATTTAGTTTTGTTGTTCAACTCAAGATTGAAATTGTTCCCTGGAAAACTTAAGTCAAGGTGGACTGGTCCATATAGAGTTTCTAAGGTTTTCCCTTATGGAGCAATTGAAATTTGGAGTGAAAAATCTGGGAATTTTAAGGTCAATGGGCATAGATTGAAACATTACATAACTGGAGACCCAATACTAGGAGCAAGCTGTTACAAGCTCTCCAATCCCTCACCTCTTTTCAGTGAAATTCATGAAAAGTCCAGCTAAGGACTATAAAATAGCCCTCTTGGGAGGCATCCCAAGTCCTTTTATTTTGTTTTTGTTGATTTACTTTCATTTTCATTAATTTTGTTTTTATCTTGAATGTCCCCAAATTCAATTTTTGACATTGTTAAATTTTGTCTCTTGTAGATGTAATTCAATGAAGAAAGGCTGGTGAACTGTTGGGAAAGTAATTCTTAACTTGAAAAATTTTATCCTTCAAAAGAACTGATAAGTTTTTACTGCATAACCTGTGCAGGAGCTGTAATCTGGTTTATGCAGAGGAAATTTACATTCTGCAGCAAAAAGGGTGTCTACAGCAAAATGGCTCATGTTTTTTATGAGGTTGGATCTATTTAAATAGAGGAAGGTTGGTGAACTGCTGAAGCTGCTATCTGGTTCATGCAGAGCAAAAAAAGAAAAATGGAATCTGCAGCAAAAAAGGATGTCTGCAGCAAATGGCTTGTGTTTTGGTGAGGTTGGGTGTGTAACTTTTTAATACTTGTGCTTATAATGTTAATATGGTGGTAAGTAAGTCATTTTTGCAGTTTTGAGCTTCTTTGGGTTATAGGATACAAGGTAGAAATGCTGCATTTTCTTGGCAAATCTTGGAGAGTTCATTTCTCATTTGTGGTTAGATGCAACTTTATGCAGATTTTATGGATTTTATGTGCTAAATGTTGATTTGCAAAATTTGACTTAAAATGGCATAGTTCTCAAAGGTCTTTTATGTAGGATCAATGTCTACATGCTTGTGTGATGCCTTTTTGATACACTTTGTATATATTGATGTGTTTTTAGTGAAAATTTCTTGTGGTTTATGCTTCATGGAATTATATTTCTTCATTTTAGGGTATTTTTCACACTTGCAATCCATGTTCTATTGCATTCTTGATCTTGTTAAATTGTGCATAAGCAACTGCATAGCTTATGCAATCCTGCATAACCACAATTCTTGCCATTTTTCACCTTTATTGCAAGTGCATAAGGAGAGTGCATAGCTTATGCAACTCTGCATAACCTCATTTTGTCAAATTTCATATCTGTCAAAACTTGCATAAGGTGAGTGCATGACTTATGCACATTTGCATAACTTCAAATCCTTCATTTTCTCTCTCTGCCGAAGTTTGCATAAGGAGAGTGCATGACTTATGCACTTCTGCATAACCAAAAATCCAAAACTCCAATTCTGCCGAAGGGTGCATAAGCAGAGTGCATAACCTATGCACTTATGCATGACCAGAAACCCTGAAAAATCAATCTTGCCGAGGGGTGCTTAAGGAAGGTGCATAAGTTATGCACTTCCGCATAACCAAGAACTCCAAAAATACAATTCTGCCGAGAGGTGCATAAGCAGAGTGCATAACCTATGCACTTCTGCATGACCAGAAATCAGAAAATTCCAAAAGTTGCCGAGACCTGCATAAGCAATGTGCATAGCTTATGCACTTCTGCATAACCAAAAATTCTGAATTTCAAAACCCACCGAAGAGTGCATAAGCAGAGTGCATAGCTTATGCACATCTGCATGACCACCAACCAAAATTCCAAAAATTGCCGAACAGTGCATGAGCAGAGTGCATAACCTATGCACTTCTGCATGACCCAATTTTCTGAAACACCACTTCTGCCGAGAGATGCATAAGGGGAGTGCATAACTTATGCACTCCCGCATGACTTCGCTCCTCAACATTTCAAGGGTCACCGAAACATGCATAAGGACAGTGCATGACCTATGCACTTGTGCATAAGCCATTTCTCTGAAGTTTAAATCATTCTGAAACATGTACAAAAGAGTGCACAGGTTATGCATAAATCATTTTCCCCTTATGCAGTCTCTTACAAACCCGATTCAAATTCATTTTCGGCAAACAAAACTTCCCACCTCCACTTCCCGACTCTTCACCCCACGACCGCCCTTCAACCTCCATTCCTTCCGGCATTCTCGTCGTCTCTCTCCCATCCTCTCCACTAGCACTCTCATCACGAAAACCCTAAATCCCCCCCTACATTTTCATTTCCCCCTATCTCTTCTCCATCGGCAATGGATTCCCCTCCACATTCCCGCCCCGCTTCTCCTCTCGAAGTCTCTCCATTGTCATCGATACACCCCACTTCCAATCCTCCACCACAAACGACACCCCCACCACCTCCCCCAACCACATACAAACGCAAAATCCGGTCCAAATCCGTGCGACCCATGTCCTCTGCCCCTCCTCTGTCCAAACGCAAAGACCCACCCACCCCATTTTCGGAACCGCCACCCAAAAAGCCAAAAGCTCCAGCCTCTACACCCTCTTCCAGCAACAAGACAACTTCGGCATCCTCATTTGTATCAAAGCTACCCTGGCCTCTCCCTGATACAATTCAAAAAGCAGCTTTTAAGCGCCTTAAGGATAGGAAGGTACAACCCACTAGGTATATATCTGCTGATGCTTTACAATCTCTTGGCTTATTTGACAATGTAGTTACATTTCTTGATGGTATGGGTTGGACAGAATTTGTGCATAAGCAAGAGGTAGTTTATCCAATTCTAGTTTTGGAGTTTATTTCTTCATTCTCTGCTACCCTCAATTTGCATGAGGTAGACCATAAGCCAATTATGAAATTTAGATGCTTGGGGCAAAATAGAGAACTGTCATTAGACCAATTTCATAGCATTTTTGGTTTTGCAATTGATGGGTTATTTAGAGTACCACATACTGGAGTAGAGGTAGCTAATAAGGGCATTTGGAATCCTGCCCAATTTTGGAGAATCATAACAAACCAACCTCAAACTTTCTCTGCTGGAAGATCCAAAACATCCCAAATCCTTGACCCTGCACTTAGGTTTATTCATAGGCTGATGGCTAGCACCATACTGGGCAGAGGGACTAGTTCTGGTGCTATGGGCAAATCTGAACTATTTATGTTATGGTGTGCATTTCACAAAGTTAAGGTATCTCCTGGTTATTTCTTTTGTGAGCATGTGCTGCATATTGCCACCAAATCCATAGGTGACATTGTTTTGGGTGGGCTCATCACTGTCATAGCCAAGCATTTTGGTTTTAATCCTGCAGAGCACTCAATCCCAGCACTTGAGGACACTTTATATTTTGATACTGCACACTTAACCAAAACAGGGTTCCATTTATCATATTTTGATACTGCCCACCCCGCAGCAGAAACTGAGCCCCTTGCACAACCAGCAGCCCAACCTTTCCCATCAGTCCCACAGCACCCTACTACACCTACCCCACCCCTCACCGCACAGACATCCCAAAGCCTCTGCCATTCATTCTCCTAAATGAACCTTCCTCATCCACAGCACCTCCTGCATTCAACACTAAAGCCTTATTCACCTACCTTGACAGGCTTAGTGATGATATCTACTTTGTGGATAGGAAGCTTGACAGTGGTCTTGATACACTAAAGGATCGTCATGATCAGCTATTTGACCTTGTCATGGAAACCAGGGACAAGCAGAAAGAACTGAAGGAGATGGTGAAGCAACTCATGATCTTTCTGGGCATGCCACCCCCACCTCCATCACCTCCTCCAAAGACCATCATTTCGACAAATTAGCAGCGTACCAAATTTATAGCAACATCCTTGGACAAAGGAAACACAATAGACATAGATTAGTGTTTATTTTACTTTTGTTCAATCTTGTAGGACCTTTTCTTTGTAAATATGTTCAAACATTTATAGTTTGTTTTGGATTATGTTTGTTTGTTCTGAATTAGTTTCTTTTAAATTCTGTTTCTTTTGAAGTTTTATTGGATAGCTATTACATTAGTCTTCTTTGATTTTTATTGCACTTATTGCCTTTTTGTACATATTTGCCCATACTCTGTCCATATTTCAATACTTCTACTGCTGGTTGTACATTTCCCCTTGCCAATTCCCATGCAGCAGCTCTTGTATACACTGCACAGGCTATGAATTTCCTCATGCAACTGTTTTGCATAGCCTGTGCAACCCATTCTGCTACTTATGCAGCACTACACAGGTTGTATTTCCCTTATGCAACTGTCCTGCATAGCCTATGCAACATATATTGCCTCTTATGCAGCACCGCATGGCTTATGCACCTTACCTATGCACATGCTCGATAAAGACTTAACTCTGCATAACCTGTGCAGCTTCTTATGCATCCCTTTATCTTGAATTCTCATACCAGGTAACTCTTTCTTTTTGCTCTTAATTTTTACAATTCCTGGTCAATATTATTTGCTTTGAGTTTTGGTTATCTACTGTTTGAGACATTGAGGACAATGTCTAATTTTGAGTTTGGGGGTGCACATTTTGATTTTTAGCTTTATTTTTCACATTTTGAGTATAAGAGCATCTCATCCCATTTCATTTACATATATTGTAAATATTTTACATATACATCCATACATACATATTCATTACACATTTACACACACATTATACATCACTTAGAAATTGTACAAATTGCATACAAATAGACTTCCTCCATTTAGTTCATGCATTACTCATTTTAGGAATCATGCACCATGCATTAAAATCTTTTGCCAAATCCCTTGAGTATTGAAAATGTGCCTATGAGAGTGATTTGACTCACCTTTTAGTTGGGTTTGTGGATTGAAAGTTCCTAAAAGGTGCAAGGTTTTGAAGTGTCTATCCCTTGCCTATATCTTCTTAGCCAAAAAGCCACCCAACTAGTCATTTAGAGATTGGAGTGTTTAGAGGGAGTTATTGGATATAAGGTAGTCAAATGATGTCTCACCAATCCTAAAACAAATTTTCCAAACCTTTCAAGGCGAAATACCAGCTTGTACTTGAAAAGAGAGATGATTAGGCATTCTTTGATTTAAACTTCCTCATTTTAAACCTTTGGCCCTTTTCCTAATTAAAATTGACCCTTGCAAACCCCTTTGAGCCTTTTTGTCCCTAATTTTTCTTGAAACCCTTATTACTACCTAGCCAATGAACCAAACACTCCAACCCTTTTCATGAGAATAATTATTCATAATATTAGGTACATAAAAAATAAAAAAAAAAAAGAAAAGAAAAAAAAATACAATAAAAGGGAGAAGAAATGCTTGTCACCTTGTAAAAGTGCTAGTATATGTGCTTTTCACCATTGTCATTCAAAATGAAAGAAATCCACCCAAAGTATTAAAAGAAATGAGTTTGGGGGTGGCAATTTTAGGGACAATCATCAAAAGAAAATGCAAAATACAAGTTAAAGTATCAAAATGTCCCTCCATTTTTATGTGTTTTGTAAACTATGCTAGCACTTGACAATCCTCATTGTGTATTTCTCTCTCCCATATAAAAAAAAAAATACATAATAAAGTGTACCTTATGTTTCAAAATTGCAACATATTCTCATGCTTTGAATACTTTTTACCCATTTTTCTTCTTAGCCTCTTTTTGAATCCCATGGCCCCATTACAACCATAAAAAGACCTTTGATCTCTTGAAAGTACTTGCTACATTAGTGGAGATAGGAGTAGGGAATTTGCCTATGGGATTGGAGAACTATTCATTCATTCATTCAATTCCATCATTCTATATAGAGACACTTTGACTATTGATTGTTCTAGAATTCCTTTTGAGCATAACTCTCTCTTTTGATTGGTTGGTTTGGGGATTTTGAATGATAATTGACTTGATGGCTAAGCGGTGAAAGCTTGGATAAGCATTAAATTCTTTGCATTTTGAAGGATGGGTATATGGATTGTTGGTATGGCTAAAGGTGTGTTAAGTTACCTTAATGGGTGATTTTCATAACTCTTTGGATAAGGCACCCCTAGAAACTTTGCACCACATTTTAAAGTTTGCTTGAGGACAAGCAAAAGCTTGAGTTTGGGGGTATTTGATGCATACATTTTGCATAGTCATTTAGGTCTAATTTTATAACCCTTTTTATTTTATTATTAGTCATTTTTAGCTAATTTCATTAGTTAATTAGTTAGTTTTTCATAGTTGTCAATTTTGCATTAATTTGTAATTTTTACTTTGTTTTGTAGGAAAATGGTGTTTTTGAAGGACTAAAGAGAATTTTGCCATTGAGGAGTGTCTTCTACAGCAAAAAGATGTCAAAAACAAGTTTTCAAGCTGAAATATGCATTGACCAAACTGTGCATAACTTGCCGCATAAGCTATGCAGATTTGCATAAGGAGAAAGATCACTGTTCCAGAACCAGCCGAAATGTGCATAAGGAGACTGCATAGCTTATGCATATTCTCGCCTCCCTTATGCACATTCACGAAATTGTGCATAACCTATGCACCAAGTCATGCAGCTTCGCATAAGTGACCCAGATTCAGTAATCGCATAAGGACTGCATAACTTATGCGATCCACTTATCTGATCCTTGAAGAGTTCATTAATGAGCTGGCAGGAGATTCCCTCAAATAATTCCTCCTAGAACATACTATTTTAGGGCTCCATGTCAGAAAAATGCTATATATAGTCTCATTTTCCCATTTTAGAAGGGAAACAAGGAGCAAAGAAGAAAAGGAGAGGGGCTGAGCAGAATTTGAAGAGCCATCTTCACCTTCCACACCATTTTCAACTAAGATTTGCAGATTTCTCTCTTTCTTTACACTTTTCTACATTTCTAGTGTTTAATCTCTTACTTCTTAGCTTAGATTAAAGCTTTATTTCCATTTAAACTCATCATATCTTGTAAGCATTATGGATAGTGAGTAGTTTACTTTTGATTCTGGAGTAAGGGTTGTAATATTTGAGATATTTTGTGGATTTTAATTGGGTAATCCATATTTTGTGGTCTTAATGAGTTTTATTCATTTCTTGTATACTTAATGACATGCTTAGTGTAGGATCCCATTGAGTAATGTTCTTAATCCATGGTTGAAGCACCGAAAGGAGAAGGCCTTGTGATAGATAATCAGGAAATTGGACTTAATTAACTTAGACCTAGAAATAGGCTAAGGATTAAGAGGATTCACAGATTAATTAAAGAACTTAATGGGTCTTAATTAACTCTAAGTCCACGAAAGTAGGATTAGTTTGATTAAGGCACTCTTTGTCTCACTCGAAAGGGAATTCAAAGGATTTAAGAATTAATCTCCTTAAAACTCATAAGTTTCATAAGATTGGACAACCAATTTTAAATCCCAAATTAGCTCGAATATGAAATCCCGAACTCCGGAATCACCTTTTTACCATTGTTAATTTCTAATCGAATTTAATCATTTGCCAATTTAAATATTACCATATTTGAACTTGCTTATTTCAATTTGATGCAATTTTAGTTTAATTAATACATTGTTGAATAGAATATTAAATTTGCACATTTAGATTTCATACTCCATTACCCATTAATTCATTATTTTAATTTCATAAATACTTCAATTTAGTAAACTTTTATATCGAAAATTCAATCATTAAAACAACTCCTCGTGGGATCGATATTTTTCTATACTACTTGTACGACCCGTGCACTTGCGGTTGGGACGCATCAACAAGATCGGTAAACCTTGTACTCATATCCGCAATTGATTCTCCTGGCTTCATTTCGAACAGCTCATAATCTCGGATAAGAAGGTTTGCTTTGGACTCTTTGATGACATCAGTTCCTTCATAAGTGACTTCAAGCTTATCCCAAATTTCCTTAGCAGATTGACATCCTAAAACACGATTGTATTCATTAAGGTCAAGTGAGCAGTGCAAAATATTAATAGCTTTAGCATTTATAGAAATTTTCTTTCAATTATTGTCATCATATTCATCTTCATGTTTTGGTACTTTTTTAGTTCCTTGACCATTCTTTTGAGGAACATGTGGACCATTTTTAATAATTCTCCATGCATCAATATCTACAGATTGTATAAAATTTCTCATTCTTACTTTCCAAAATGAATAATTAGTGACATTGAAGAGTGGTGGTCTAGTGATTGAGTGGCCTTCAGCTAGTGGTACGGGTATACCGGCAGTGTTGCTAGATGAACCAGCTATTATGGATCACTCGAAGGTTGTAACACCCTAAGCAAGAGAGACAGGCTCTGATACCAATTTGTTGTCTCAAAATAGTCCAAGAGGAGGGTGAATTGGACTTTAACAAATTTTCGGCCCTTACTTGTAGCCTAATAAAAAATTATGGCTTTGTTCAACTAGGTGCTCCTTTATATATAATGAAAGTAATATGTGTTTCAATAATATGTCCCTAAATTGCAATCCAAGCTTTAATCAATATTTATAGTAATTTTTAACATAACATGCATCACAAAATATTCAACTAATTTCTCAACTTACTCAATATATCCTCAAGTATATCAACTCAATCTATTCAATCAACATTCAATATCATGTATAAAAATTAAATTGCACAAAAGTAAGGAGGTCAAGGTTAGAGAGATCAAACACAATAATTTTTATAGTGGTTCGGCTTAACTAGCCTACATCCACTCTCTCAAAGAACCCTCTTTGAGTCTTCTCTCAACTATTTGCTCTTTTAAAGGCAAGAGACCAAAAGCCCTTTACAACTTTTCAACACCAAGCTTTTACCAAGGTAGCTTGAACCCTTGACAAGTGCTATCTCAAGCACTCACACTCTCAAGCTTCAATAGGTGCTTGTACAACCTTTCTTAAATGCAACTTAATGTTTTAACACTCACTCTTACTCAATACAAATCAAACTATAAAGAAGAGATGAGTTGATTTGCCAATGGTAGCTCAAAGACTTTAAAGCTCTTGAATGAAAGCAATAAATGAAAAATCAAGGTTGGAGTTCAAATGTAAGCTTTCATCAAGTGTAAAATGAAGTAAAGAAGGTGTATTTAAAGTCCCAAATCATTTTAAACCGTTTGGAACCTTTTTGGAATGTTTTACACTCTGCTCTAGGCAAAGTAGCCGTTATTTTGTCTTTTTATGCGAAGTTCAGCAACTCTGATCATTTAGCAAACTAATGAAATTTTGGCAACAGTAGTAAACTAATGTTTTAGCAAACACATTAGCAAACTAATACTTTAGCAAACAGGTTAGTAAACTAATTTACTAAATACCTATTTAAAATTGTAATCTTAAAAAGAAATTAGACGTTAAGAAAAAAATATATATTCCAATAGTAATATCCAAGGTCATGATGAGAGGAAATTTTAAAAGAAGAAAAAAAAATTAATTTTGAGCTCCATTTTATTAAACTTTCATCTATTCTTTTTACACAAGTCCTAAGACTCAATTTCTAACTCTATGACTTTCATACATTTACTTTGAGTCTTGGCTTACATAATCTTGTTCTTTCTCATATTGGATTTGTCTTGAGATGCCTTTGAGTATTCTTCCTCTTTATATGCAACTTCAAAGATTCTTTATGAATAAGAGAAAGAATCTACACATCACTTTAAAGTTGAGTTAAATAGATTCTATTTGAGTTTTGTTATCATCAAAATCAATGCTCATTTTGAGTTATACGGAAACAATAGGCTATATATTCTAGTTTGGTTAGTTGCTAAAAGCATGTCACGCATATGATAAATTGACTTAATTTCAAATTACAATCTCTCTTGATCGTCAACTTAAAAAAAAATAAAATAAAATAGATTTCAATTATTCATATTAGAATAATGAAAATTACTTCAAGATTAAAAAGAAGTCAAAGAAATATAAAAATTTAAGAACAATAAATCTATGATAGATTATTTCGTTTATCATCGATTTTTCTTTTATAAATATTTTTTTTTATTTTTCCTTTTTTATGGAGTTGAATTTTTATACATTGTAATCAAGTTTGTTTAGCTTAATTTAATCTAATAAATAAAAATATATCACTCTCCTAATAGACATTTAAACTAATAATTTGTAATATGACAAAACAAATAGTAATACTTATGTATCAGCAAATTAAAGAAATAATTAGCATAATACAAACAATCTTGGAATATAACATCATTTTATTTTCTTGAACTGATGGTATCCTAAAACTATGTTATTAGACAGGCAAGAAAAGCAGCAGCCTCCACAGCCCATACCCAATCTTACTGTGATGGAACCATCTGAATGAAGCCAAGCATTTTTTCCAGGCCTTTTTCATCTATACAAAATAAATGAGAAGAAAAAATAAAATATCAATTTCATTATTAATTATTAATAAATTCTATAACACAATTTGGGCCACTAGAATTAACCAATTCTTGGTACAGTGTGTCCCTTGATGTGATGAATGACCACAGGGTTCACAAATGATTCCAATAAACCAATTCCTTCTTCCTTCAAAAAATCTGTTTCCCCTGCAATGAATATATGTCATTTTTTTTTATAACTAATGGGTTTTCTCCCACAAAAAGACACCTTTTTTCCCAATAAATAAATATATATATATATATATATATATATATATATATATATTAATTAAGAAATTAATGTAAAATTAAGTTAAACATACAAATTCTAAATAAAAAAAAATTCATTTTTTTCAACCCATCTAAATTATGCTTTTCTTGTCTTAGCACCAGAATTTCAATAGAATTTTACCCTTTTTCTTTAGATATTTAACTTGATAGAAAAAATAAAGGGTATTATAAAAAAATGAGAAAATAAAAAAATTTTAATTTATTTATGTTTTTCAAATAAATTATTAAAATATAAAAAAAATATAATTTTTAATTATTATATTTTATTTTTTATATATTTATATATATTATAAAAAGATTTTTAAATATTTTAATAATAACTTCTCTCTATTCGAAGAAATAATTTGATTTAAAATTTCTCTGCTTTACCCTTCCTTTCACTTCAATTCTCTGAATTTGGAGAAACTCTTCTCTCCATTTCCTTCCATCCAAGAGGGTTAGCTTCACATACCTATGAAGTGGAGAGAGGGGCACTGAACGGGAGATGAAAATGCATTTGCAGCCAGTTTAGGCAGGCCAAACTTGGATCCACCAAGCTTGGCCCCTGATATTATTATCAGAAATTTGATATTTGGAACCTTGGTAAGACACACACCATCTTTCTGCATTCCTGGCAAAGCAGCTGCTAAAATTGCACCCTACAGTATGCACAGCAGAAAGAATAAAAATACAAGTTGCAGATGCAAAATTAGCAGGAAATTAATTAATTAATTAAATCACCTCACCTGGGAGAAACCAAGAAGACCATCAAAGGGTCCATGCTCTATCATGTAATTTTCTATATAAGCAAGGCATTCTCCAAAATTCGAATATTCAGTAAAATCCTACATTTGAAGACAATAAAAAGAAAATTTTTAAATCTTTTTAGATTTTAGGGAGCTATAATCTGTTCAAGAGAAGGAAAAATGGAAAGACTGACCTTGTTGGCTTGGAACCATTCGTAGTAGGGAGGATCGAAGATGCCTTCAACATCAGATTTTCCTCGAGCAGGAAATGGAGCGTCAAGGAAGACAAGGTCCAATTTTTCTAGTACATTTTCAGGCCATCTTAGGACTAATTTCTGGAGGATTGCAGCACTAGTCCTGAATCCATGGAGACAAAGAATTCTGGGTTTCTTTTGGATTTGATTTTCCATGGAAACAGCCAACTATTTCCCCCTCCACCAACCACCGAGGCACCGGCCAAAGTTATTTTAGAGACGCTGGCGAGGACAATGAAACTACATTAAATGATTCAGACACGTGGCCTTAGCTTTCCCGCACGTTTATATTTCAAGGATTTTGAAAAAAGTAATAATAAATAATGAGCTTAATTCAAATAATTGAATTTTAGATATGTGTTAATGAATTGATGCATTTATTTTAAAAAAATAAATTATAATATGTATTCAATATTTTTATATTTTAATAATATTATTAAATTTTAAAACTTGCCTTTTTTTAAAGGGAGGAAATTATTTTTTTTAAAATTAATTTATTTTTTTATTTCTTTTTTAATATTTTAAATATTAAAAAATAAAAAAATATTTGTATACACAATATTTTTTACAAAATAAACAAAATTTAATATAGAAAAGATTACTGTATAATTTAAATGAAATATATAGTTTGTAAGGCATATATGGATTTTTTTGTTATTATTGTTAAAATTGTTATCCAAGAAAATTATTTTTTTTTTAAATATATTAATTAAAAATATTAAAAAATAATCTAAAATTAAATTTAATAAATTTTAAATAAAAAAATATTAAAATAATAAAATAATTTTTTTAAATTATTTTTTTATACTATTAGAATGATATTTTTATTTAAAAAAATAATTTTAATTTTTTAAATTTAATGTCAAACAGATACTATTTGAGATAAGAGAGATGTGTAGATAGATATTCTTGATAGTTACGACAGATTAAAAATAAAAAAATTACAAATATATTAGATCCTTTTTAAAAAAAGTTAAAAGACTATAATTTATACATTAAGAAAACTGAAAAGCCCACGATAAAGTGTGGAATCTCAAATTTTCTAATTGAGTGGCATTAAAATTTTATATTAATTTTATGCTGAAGAGAAATATAAAATATATTAATATTTAAAATTTATTAATTTTATATTTAAAATCAAACATGATCCGCAATTGCAAAAGGACTGAGGGCTTGGGCTATAGGTTTTGTGTTTGATGACAGACCATGGCGCATGGGCCTAAATTTGCCTCTATGGAATTTCATGCAGAATGCAGCATCCTGCAGACCCACGAGTATTTTTTGTTGGGGTTCTGAATGTTCAATTTGCCTGTGCTTTTATTCTGCTTGCAATGTTATATGTAATTTTTTAACTAATCATCGTTACTTTATAGATCCTCATTTGCACCATTCTCATTTTTTTTTTCACTGCTCCTTTGCAATCTTGCTAGAATGACAATGTGATTATTTTATCATTGGTGTGCTGGATAAGCATGTAGGTGTATGTGGACTTATCTTCTTGCTTGCTTATGGATTCAAATTAGTGCATCTGGTAAAAAATTAGCCAATATCATGATGAAATGGCTTGTTGAAAAGTGATTGTTTCAAAACCATGTTCAAATTGTAAAATTTTAATGGTTGTATATTTTCCTTCCCATATTTTGAATTTGCATTTTCATGATCCTAAGGTTGCTATAGGAGTTTCTCCATCTTGAGGCATCTCCTGTCAATCTGTGGTATTGAACCTCTTCCTAGTCAAGATATTGTATTGTTTCCCGGAAATTTTCTGCAATATCGCTTTCTTTGTTTTGAAGTCTTTCCAAAAATTTCCCTGTTAAGAGAAATGATGTTATCCTAGTCTTGTATCTCTTCCGGAACCTTACTGTTAGCTTCTCTGGAAACTTTTTTATTTTAATTGTCAGACTTGATTTCTTAGTGCATGCAAACTTAATTCATCTTTATTTCAACTTCTCTCCCAAACCATCCCGAAGTGAGTTCTATTGTTGTCTCTCTTCTTATGCTGGTAGACTTTTGATTTTTAGATTTTTGTTCTTTGCTTGTATAAATTATGGATAGTATATACTTCAACCAGATGCTTGTCAAATTTAGTTGCCTTCTTTTTGAGGAATTCTTTGATATTTCCCAAATGGTCCATCCCTCTATCTCAATTCTCTGGTTAAGCTGGTTGTTTAAAACAAAAGTTTACATTTCTTGTTTTTACAAGAATTCCTCTATTAGCATTTCCAGTATTTTGCTCTTCTTTTTAATCAAACCATCAATAAGCAAATATGATGATACCTGCATCTATTGAACAAGAAGTTGGATAGTGTTTATAACTCTATAACCAACAACGATATATTGTCGTAAAGTTCTGAAGTTAAACTGTTGCAACATTAAATTTATGTAGTTACAGGCTTTGAAAAATTGTTGCAGCTGCTGCATGATCGTTTCTGTACTAGAATGTTTATCCAGGGAAGAGAGCAGAGTTTGGCTTGTGGTTTTGCCCATTTTTTGTGTGGCTGGAATGCATATCATGGATTTCTTGAATGAGCCACCTACAGTATTTTAGTTGATGAAATTGAATTTTACAAATTCAGTGTGACTTAGTGTAAACTGAAAATAGGCTGACATTGTTCAGTAAAATTTGTTTTTCATTGATTATTGTTGTTGTGATACATTATTTTGAACGAAATTATTCTCTGCAGGCGGTTCAAGAAATTGAAACAGAAGCTAGAATTCAGAACGAAATTATTCTCCAATTTGGTAAATTTTCTGGCTTGTTTCCTCCTCTATTTTTTTCCCTTTCCTTTTCTTTTCCCCTTTCTTCATTGAAAACAAACCTTCAATTTCTCAATTCCTGTATGAAATAAAAATAAGACATAAGCATACACTTCGTATCATGTACAAAATTTGACTACACAGAGCTGCGTCCAAATTTTTTAGAAATTAGTATTTGACCCAATAATCTCTTAATCATAACAATTAATTCCAAATTGCTAATTTTCCTTCTGTCTAGTAAAGATAATGATGTGGCAAGAATCATGATATTGATGCATTAAATTCCTAAACAAAGAAAAAGAAGAAATTAAAAAAATTTAAGAAAGGAAACCAACTACTGATATCTAAGGTGAAGTGGAACTGTTACACAACTTCAAATCATAGGCATGAAGACTAAATTATCATAGAGTGCATTATGATGATATTTATGCAGCCAAGTCAACTGCTCAAACCCCAGTAGCTACTACAATCATTTTATATATATATCAAACGATTCCAACCCTGACTGTGCAAGAACTAATTAGAAACCCTTTTTTTCTTTTTTCCACAGCACAAATCATAAAATGAATCAAACCCAGACATTAAACATCTAAAAATCCACAGTCAATCTCTTGTCCACTCACTTCCTCTCACTTCAAGATGGCAATGGGTTGGATTTTTACGAATACTTGATTCGACCAAACCCTAACAGGACGGATTTGGTTATTATAATCGGGCTCGGGACGGTTTTGGGTTTTAAAAATAATACCATAATGGGTTCGGGTTTTAAATGTTAGCTATCTATTATCCGAATCTATTTACATAAATATTTAATTAAATATAAATATATATTTTTATAATAATATTTATAAATTTGTATATATTTTATTTTACATGAAATGGAATTTAAATATTTTATGAAATTATTAAATTTTTAAAATATAAATTATTAATTAAAATAATTTTTTATACAAAGTATTAATTAAAATATATAAAATTAAAAGGGTTCGAATTTTTTTCGGGTGATAATAATCGGATTTGAGATGGATTCGGGTAGTTGAGAATAAATTTTAAACGGGTTTGAGATGGGTTCGAATTTTGATAATATCAATTGAATTCGGGTTAGGGTGGAGTAATTTTCGTGGGTACCCTACCCGTTGCCATCCCTACTCTCACTCAATCCTGCCTATCCCCACTTCAAACTAATCAAAGTGCAATTAATTGAATTGAGAAAATTATATCTTATAGTTTTCCATTGTATTGTAAGAAGGAAAATAGGGGGGAGAGGGAATGTATGGAGTGACTACTTGAGGCAACAAATATAAATTTGGGAATACAGAATTGTGTAGAGCATAGTTTGAGAGATCTAATGTTTTGTTCGTTCTTTCTGTGATGTGGAGCTTTCAAAATTTTCAGTTTGCTTTCATGCATCACTCTGTTGATAGCCGGGGGCAAGAGATAGAAGAAAAAGGGGAAAAATTATTTTCATGGTTGTCCTATAATTCACCACTGGTTGGCCACTTGGCTTTAAAGCAAAGCAATTGCTATGAAGCTTTGGGTATGTTTCTCATATCAAGCCTGATTGGAGAATCTTATCTCAAGCTTTGTGTTATTAGATTGATCCATTCCCATGGAAAATATGCTGTCATATCTTCCAATACATGAATATTATTCTTTTACTCAACACTTCCATGTGATTGGAACTAAAAATTAAGACGCTTATTGCTGATTGGAGTAGGTTATTCCTAATCCAACAATTAAAGACTCTTTCAATCCAAAAGGTAAACAGTATAACATTACTTATTGGCTTTTCAAAGCCAATTTAACCACTGAATTCCATATGATTGAATCTTTCAGATGACCTAAACTCCTTAAGCAAGAAAAGGTAAGCATAATGATGGCAGTTGGAAGCTGGAATTGGGTCAGCTTGGAATACAAGAACATCTAATTCTTTCAATAATAATAATAAAAATGAAGTGTAAAGGTATATTCTTTTTCCCTTTTTTCTTCTCTTCTTTCTTTTCTTGTTATCTTTTTCTTCACTTCCTTTGGACTCCTTCAAATCAAAAATTGATTTCTTTTACTATCTTGACTAATTACAAAAAATAAAATAATTTTTCACAATTAATATAATAAATCTCAGAATGAGTAAATTTTTATTATTCTATTAATGGGTCATCATCAAAAGAAAGGACTACTTGATTGTACCAATGTTACATTCATAACAATTTGGTTATAATGACTTTCGGCCATGGGTATGAAATGGTTTTCACATTGATGTTCTAACAACAATATTCATTTTCACATCATCAAGCATGTTATTGGAAGTTTCCACTAGAAAAATAACATTATTAATTAATTTGGTTGTAAATTAAGTTGATGAGTAACATTCAACATTACAATAATAGTAATTTAAAATTAAACTAATAAAGAAACATCTTCTCTTATACAAGTTGATGTGATACTAAATCTAATTCCTAAAGACTTAGTCCATACATGCAATGGACTTGGTGGTTGATGGAAAAAATTTAATTGAATTAAATTTATCATGAATTTAAGATACGACTATGTATTAACTTCATAATAAATTAAATTTTAAAAAAATAATAATAATGAAATACCTATGAAATTAAATGAATCTTATTTATTAATGATTAAGCAAGTTGCTTTTAAAATGTGAACTTAACCTTCTCTTTTTTAATAAATTTTAAAGAACTGTTACAAAAAAAAAAATTAAATTTTTAAGAAAAATATTTCTGGCCAATAATCATTCACATTTAATTAAAAAATTCCAAACATGACCCATTTTCTCATCCTTTCTCCACAATTTAGCTCGTGACAGCTTTTTGCCAGCTCCTATTCACTATTCAATAACAACTTGCAACGATAAAATTTGACTAAAGCAAAATCCTATCAATATACAACTCAACTGCCATTAAATTCTGTGTCACACAGAACCTATACACTTGCCTCCCCATTCTGACACGTGTCCTTCTCACCTTCTAAAGCCGCGTGGCTTTTAAGCGAAGAAAGAACGTTAACTTGGGCAGGCTTCACCTAAACCTTAGGGCATAGAAAATTCTAAACCGCGAACGACAACTAGACATGCACGTTTTAGGACAACGTTTGTACATGTTAGGTGTTTCCCATTTTCAACCGTTACTTTAGTATTTCTCTCTCCACAATTATCTCCTCAAAACGGATATAACACAGCTAATTATCTACTACTATATTGTGCATACAAACAAATGGGTCACCATCAGACCAATAATCAATTGACATTTGTGTTCTAAACAAATGCATTGACTTGCACCACCCACTGCCAACGATCGCTAACGGCGCCGATCGATTATTAGCGGTGTGAGAGTTTTCATACTATAAAAATAATGTTAAGAAGTGTTTAGAGGGTATTAAGGTAATACCACCGACCATGGAAAAGAGTTGCTGAAAAGGTTCACGCGGAGGGCAGACTGTGGAAAGAAGGTGGCCTTTTTATGTTTGAATATTTGTCAAATTTTGAAGCGTAGAAAGAGACGTCTTTAGCAACCGACCCATGTCCAATTTCAGTTGGTAATTAACGTTCAATTAAGTTGTTAATTTACTAAAAGAACCCTAATGTTGACACGTGTCATGTCCTGGGCTTGAGAATGGGACCATTCAAGAAGGTTCAAGGAAGGAGAAATGAAGTAATTATTAGTTAATTAATGAGAAGTAAAAGCATTTGCCAAGTTAGCCCACTCATGCTTTGGACGGGCGAGTGCTATAAATATATAGGCTGCTGGTACAATGTTCAATGATTCGAGGAATCTCTTAACATTTCATTATTGCTCTTCTTGATTAATTTCTATTCATCTATCTAACCCATTATTCGCCTTTCTTCTCTCCTCTCCCCTTATTATATTGCCGACTCTTTTCGCTCTCTTCACTCAAACTCTCAAGCAATCCAAACCCTTCTTCTTGTTCTCTCTTTTCTCTCTCAAAGTTTGTGTAAAGATGAAGATGGGTTCTTGCGTTTTGAAAGTTTTCTTGATCTTGGGTCTCTTGGCCGCTTCTTGCATGGCACAGGCACCTGGTGCTTCACCAACTCCGGCACCAAAAGCAGCACCAACACCAGCGCCAAAAGCAGCACCAACTCCATCACCAACAGCTCCGCCAACCCCATCACCAACACCAACGTCAGCGCCTGCTCCATCGTCTCCAGCTCCTACACCATCTCCAAAGAATGCTCCAACTGCTTCACCAGTTTCTCCTCCATCTCCTGCCCCATCTTCCCCTACCTCCTCTCCCCCTGCACCAGCAACCCCTTCACCCGCTTCTTCTCCTTCACAGACTCCAGCTTCTCAACCTCCACCCAGTGGCAACTTCGCTGCTGCTAGGTTTGATAGAGTTATCCTCGCTGGAACTGTAATTGCGGGAACTTTCTTGGCCTTTACTTTGGCTTAGGAAGAGGTTTGAACTTTCATCATCGGCATAATTTAGATCATTTCGATTCATGGAGCTGGGGGTTGATGAGATCTGTTATTCTGTCATTTGTTGGTCGACTATTAGTGGTGGTTCTTTATTTCTCTCTTTCTTTTCAATACGTGTTTTTTTTTTTTTTAATGTTCATTTTTTTCCTTCATGTGATTGCTTTTTAAATTGGATTTTGGGACGGTGATTATTTGGGCATGGGGATGTGATTACACGTGCACGATCTGATGATGGGATGAGAGGATGATTATTGTATGTAGAAATGGGTATGATGTACATCAAATAAAACAGTTTGCTATTCTTTTCTAAGTGTTCCTAATTCTTTGTCTTTTATGATTTTCTTATTAGTAATACTATGAAATGCATTATAATTTGCATGAATAATGTCAAAATACATATATAACATTCATCCGGTTAAACTGATATATATATGTGTGTGTTAAAAGAAAATAAAATTGAAGAATTTTTATTTAATAATAATAATATTATTGTTATTGTTATCTTCAAAAGTATGACAACTTGCACGATCCCTAGCTAGGTTCCAATGTGAGAATGAGAAGACACACTATAGCTAGAAAAATCACTATTACTATCGGAAAAGTAAATGAGAAAAAAGAAAGCAAAAAGAGGAAGGAAAGTTTAAGAATATTCCAAAGTGTGTGTATTTGTTGTAAGTTAGTATTTTAAAAAGATTTGTCCCATATCGCTTAAAAACAAATTTTTTTGATAACTTATAGGTAGCTTTTTGTTGTTGGCGGAGGCGTTGAACCAGCACTAAAAGGTTAATTCAAGTGTTAATCAGTCCATTTATCTTCCTTTATGCTCAATATGGTTCAATTGTTTCTGTAGCCCAATATCTCTTTTTGCTATCTATATATATATGTTGCACATTTTACTTAATGCTGCATCTACCATCTAATTACAAGACTTATAATTAAAACATTGTTGTTGGGTTATTGTCAAAATTATTATTTCTCTAGCCCGACATCTCTTTTTGCAGCATATATATATATATGTTGCACATCTTGCTTAGTGCTGCATCTACCATCTAATTAAAAAACTTATAATTAAAACTTCATTGTTGGGTTATTGTCAAAGTTAATTTTCATGTTCTGTTTCCTGGTGTAACAGGTCTGGAAGGGCCTATCATGTCTGAGAGAAATTTCAAATTCTTCTAATTTTTTTTTTACTATGGACGAAATATTCTTTGGGGACACTATTGTTCAACCTGTCTTAGATTATTTACATTTCTTCTAATTTTTACTGTCAACTTTACATATACATATATATATATATATATATATATATTATGTATTTTAATTATAAATATATAAATTTTAATACGAATATTTAATTTAGTAAATATTTTAATTATATTTATTATTATATAAAATCAATTTTATTGTAATTATATCCATTTAATGTATATTTATCTATATTATATATAAATATATGAAGGAAGAACATTTAATTTGCTCAAATCACCCTTCATTCTTAAAATAAATTGTAACTATATTTTATTATTTAAATTAATTTTAAAGCTTATATAAATTTAAAATTTTTAATTTTAGAGCTCATATGAGTTTAAAATTCTTAATCCTACTAATATTTAACTTCAATTAAATATAAAATTTATAAGAAGTAATTAATTAAAATAAGAAATTAATAAATAAAAATAAAAAATATTATTAATCTATCCATAATTTTTTATTATAATCTATATAATATACAAACGTGAGATGGGGAACAATGATATTACCAAAATACACTTCATAATTTATGTTATTTTCAATTATATTTTCTTATTATTTAAGTTAATAAAAAAAACTAAATTTAATTAGCCATTAAAAATCAATATATTTAAAAAAAAAGTTAACATTCCAATTATAATTCAATTATAACTCAAAAGAAATATTAAAATTTTAAATATCAAAATCAATATTTTATAAGAAAAATAACGTAAAGAAGAAAAAATTTTAATTTTTAATAATTCTATTATTACAAATAAATATTAAAAACAATATTTTATAAAAAAAATAACGTAAAGAGAAAAAAAAATTTTAATTCCAATAATTTTATTATTACAAATAACACTCTAATACAAATAAAACTATTGTAATGAATTCTAAGTTAAACAAAAAAAAATACTAACCCGATTATCATGATTTCATGTATTAAATTTACAATACATATTTTCATGTTAAATATATAATTAATTAATAATTTAATATTAAAAATCTTATTTATATATAAAAAATTAAATAAAATCTATTAAATAATAAACATGCATAACATTAACAAATTAAGATATTAATATTAATTATTAAACTAAAGGTAACATAGATTGATAATTTTTTTTTACAACTCATTATTATCCACATTGATTAGAAACCTAACAAACTGCAATCCTTTTTATATATTAATTTATAAAAAAACAAATCTGTTTAGTATAAGCCCTAAAATCAATAGAAAAAAAAAGACAATTATTATATATTATATTATAAAAAATAATTACAATTAATATAAGCCATATAATCAATAAGAATTAATTATTTTACTATATTAAAAATATCTAATAAATTATACAATTGCACGAGGATAATACTCTACTTAGAAAAGAATTGCTATTCACATAGCTATACTTTAGTGTAATATTTATCTATTTTTATATCTATAATTCTATAAATATAAATACTATAAATAGAAGTGGGAAAGGAGAAATAATGGTATAGTAAAAAATATTTATGAACAATAAAAAAATAATTTTATTTTATTTTAATTGACTAATAAAAAATAATTAATTATTTTATTTAGTGTATTTTTATAATTCTAAATTTTTAAAAGTTTAAAATTTAATATCACATGTTATTGATTTTAAATTTGAGGTTCGTGAATTATCTTCCTTTCACATTAGCTACTATAACATGCTTCATATTATTAAGGATGTTGAACCACGTAATCAAGTGAAATTCTAGCATCACCTTATATTTGTGATCAAAATAAATAAGGTTTCTATTTTATTAATTTATTTCATTTATTTTAATTCGATTTAGATCTCCTCTGTATAAATTTATAGTCTATATATTAAATTTCGTTTTGATATAACCATTAATTATAAAATTATATTATAACAATAAATTTTTTATAATAAATTTTACTTCTATAATTTATTATTTTCGTCGATATACCTTCATTTTCATTAACTTAATCTAAAAATTTTAAACGCACGTAAACATATATGTTATAAAAAATAAAAATTATTATATTATCATAATAATAATTAATATATTATAATAATTTATATTATATAAAAATTAATAAAAATTTTATATAAAAATATTAAATTACAAGTATAATATACAATGAATGCAGAAAACGTTTTTTTTTTTTTTTAAAGAATAGGAATTACATTCATTGGATAGTGGATTGCTATTTTATTTAATTTGAATGAAATTGATTGCTAGTATTTTGATGATCATTGGATAGTGGATTTGAAATTTGAAAGTTAATAAATATGTTGAGAAATTGATTGAGATTGAGTATGAAATTGAAGCAGTTGTTGAGAAAAATTTTTAGAAGTGCTTTTACAGGTATTTGAAGAACTGTTTCTCAAAATACAGAGGGAAAGTTTTAATTTTAACTAAATGTTTTAAGTACTTATTAGAAAATGCTCACCATTTGTCAAAAATAAGAAAATTGTTTTAAAATCCCTTGTAGGGTACTTAATGAGTTATCGGTAGGTGAAGTTTGGTAGTTCATTAGGTATTCTACGAGATCATGTTATGCCTTACAGAGGGGTAAGGTGTGACATTAATAAATAAAAAATAAAAAATATTATTAATCTATCCACAATTTTTTATTATAATCTATATAATATATAAATGTGAGATGGGGAACAATGATATTACCAAAAATACACTTCATAATTTATGTTATTTACAATTATATTTTCTTATTATTTAAGTTAATAAAAAAATTAAATTTAATTAGCCATTAAAAATCAATATATTTAAGAAAAGAGTTAACATTCCAATTATAATTCAAAAGAAATATTAAAATTTTAAATATCAAAATCAATATTTTATAAGAAAAATAACGTAAAGAAGAAAAAATTTTAATTTTTAATAATTCTATTATTACAAATAAATATTAAAAACAATATTTTATAAAAAAAATAACGTAAAGAGAAAAAAAAATTAATTCCAATAATTTTATTATTACAAATAACACTCTAATACAAATAAAACTATTGTAATGAATTCTAAGTTAAACAAAAAAAATACTAACCCGATTATCATGATTTCATGTATTAAATTTACAATACATATTTTCATGTTAAATATATAATTAATTAATAATTTAATATTAAAAATCTTATTTATATATAAAAAATTAAATAAAATCTATTAAATAATAAACATGCATAACATTAACAAATTAAGATATTAATATTAATTATTAAACTAAAGGTAACATAGATTGATAATTTTTTTTTACAACTCATTATTATCCACATTGATTAGAAACCTAACAAACTGCAATCCTTTTTATATATTAATTTATAAAAAAACAAATCTGTTTAGTATAAGCCCTAAAATCAATAGAAAAAAAAAAGACAATTATTATATATTATATTATAAAAAATAATTACAATTAATATAAGCCATATAATCAATAAGAATTAATTATTTTACTATATTAAAAATATCTAATAAATTATACAATTGCACGAGGATAATACTCTACTTAGAAAAGAATTGCTATTCACATAGCTATACTTTAGTGTAATATTTATCTATTTCTATATCTATAATTATATAAATATAAATACTATAAATAGAAGTGGGAAAGGAGAAATAATGGTATAGTAAAAAATATTTATGAACAATAAAAAAATAATTTTATTTTATTTTAATTGACTAATAAAAAATAATTAATTATTTTATTTAGTGTATTTTTATAATTCTAAATTTTTAAAAGTTTAAAATTTAATATCACATGTTATTGATTTTAAATTTGAGGTTCGTGAATTATCTTCCTTTCACATTAGCTACTATAACATGCTTCATGTTATTAAGGATGTTGAACCACGTAATCAAGTGAAATTCTAGCATCACCTTATATTTGTGATCAAAATAAATGAGGTTTCTATTTTATTAATTTATTTCATTTATTTTAATTCGATTTAGATCTCCTCTGTATAAATTTATAGTCTATATATTAAATTTCGTTTTGATATAACCATTAATTATAAAATTATATTATAACAATAAATTTTTTATAATAAATTTTACTTCTATAATTTGTTATTTTCGTCGATATACCTTCATTTTCATTAACTTAATCTAAAAATTTTAAACGCACGTAAACATATATGTTATAAAAAATAAAAATTATTATATTATCATAATAATAATTAATATATTATAATAATTTATATTATATAAAAATTAATAAAAATTTTATATAAAAATATTAAATTACAAGTATAATATACAATGAATGCAGAAAACGTTTTTTTTTTTTTTTAAATAGGAATTACATTCATTGGATAGTGGATTGCTATTTTATTTAATTTGAATGAAATTGATTGCTAGAATTTTGATGATCATTGGATAGTAGATTTGAAATTTGAAAGTTAATAAATATGTTGAGAAATTGATTGAGATTGAGTATGAAATTGAAGCAGTTGTTGAGAAAAATTTTTAGAAGTGCTTTTGCAGGTATTTGAAGAACTGGTTTCTCAAAATACAGAGGGAAAGTTTTAATTTTAACTAAATGTTTTAAGTACTTATTAGAAAATGCTCACCACTTGTCAAAAATAAGAAAATTGTTTTAAAATCCCTTGTAGGGTACTTAATGAGTTATCGGTAGGTGAAGTTTGGTAGTTCATTAGGTATTCTACGAGATCATGTTATGCCTTACAGAGGGGTAAGGTGTGACATTAATAAATAAAAAATATTATTAATCTATCCATAATTTTTTATTATAATCTATATAATATATAAATGTGAGATGGGGAACAATGATATTACCAAAAATACACTTCATAATTTATGTTATTTACAATTATATTTTCTTATTATTTAAGTTAATAAAAAAATTAAATTTAATTAGCCATTAAAAATCAATATATTTAAGAAAAGAGTTAACATTCCAATTATAATTCAAAAGAAATATTAAAATTTTAAATATCAAAATCAATATTTTATAAGAAAAATAACGTAAAGAAGAAAAAATTTTAATTTTTAATAATTCTATTATTACAAATAAATATTAAAAACAATATTTTATAAAAAAAATAACGTAAAGAGAAAAAAAAATTAATTCCAATAATTTTATTATTACAAATAACACTCTAATACAAATAAAACTATTGTAATGAATTCTAAGTTAAACAAAAAAAATACTAACCCGATTATCATGATTTCATGTATTAAATTTACAATACATATTTTCATGTTAAATATATAATTAATTAATAATTTAATATTAAAAATCTTATTTATATATAAAAAATTAAATAAAATCTATTAAATAATAAACATGCATAACATTAACAAATTAAGATATTAATATTAATTATTAAACTAAAGGTAACATAGATTGATAATTTTTTTTTACAACTCATTATTATCCACATTGATTAGAAACCTAACAAACTGCAATCCTTTTTATATATTAATTTATAAAAAAACAAATCTGTTTAGTATAAGCCCTAAAATCAATAGAAAAAAAAAAGACAATTATTATATATTATATTATAAAAAATAATTACAATTAATATAAGCCATATAATCAATAAGAATTAATTATTTTACAATATTAAAAATATCTAATAAATTATACAATTGCACGAGGATAATACTCTACTTAGAAAAGAATTGCTATTCACATAGCTATACTTTAGTGTAATATTTATCTATTTCTATATCTATAATTCTATAAATATAAATACTATAAATAGAAGTGGGAAAGGAGAAATAATGGTATAGTAAAAAATATTTATGAACAATAAAAAAATAATTTTATTTTATTTTAATTGACTAATAAAAAATAATTAATTATTTTATTTAGTGTATTTTTATAATTCTAAATTTTTAAAAGTTTAAAATTTAATATCACATGTTATTGATTTTAAATTTGAGGTTCGTGAATTATCTTCCTTTCACATTAGCTACTATAACATGCTTCATGTTATTAAGGATGTTGAACCACGTAATCAAGTGAAATTCTAGCATCACCTTATATTTGTGATCAAAATAAATGAGGTTTCTATTTTATTAATTTATTTCATTTATTTTAATTCGATTTAGATCTCCTCTGTATAAATTTATAGTCTATATATTAAATTTCGTTTTGATATAACCATTAATTATAAAATTATATTATAACAATAAATTTTTTATAATAAATTTTACTCCTATAATTTGTTATTTTCGTCGATATACCTTCATTTTCATTAACTTAATCTAAAAATTTTAAACGCACGTAAACATATATGTTATAAAAAATAAAAATTATTATATTATCATAATAATAATTAATATATTATAATAATTTATATTATATAAAAATTAATAAAAATTTTATATAAAAATATTAAATTACAAGTATAATATACAATGAATGCAGAAAACGTTTTTTTTTTTAAAAAAATAGGAATTACATTCATTGGATAGTGGATTGCTATTTTATTTAATTTGAATGAAATTGATTGCTAGTATTTTGATGATCATTGGATAGTGGATTTGAAATTTGAAAGTTAATAAATATGTTGAGAAATTGATTGAGATTGAGTATGAAATTGAAGCAGTTGTTGAGAAAAATTTTTAGAAGTGCTTTTACAGGTATTTGAAGAACTGGTTTCTCAAAATACAGAGGGAAAGTTTTAATTTTAACTAAATGTTTTAAGTACTTATTAGAAAATGCTCACCACTTGTCAAAAATAAGAAAATTGTTTTAAAATCCCTTGTAGGGTACTTAATGAGTTATCGGTAGGTGAAGTTTGGTAGTTCATTAGGTATTCTACGAGATCATGTTATGCCTTACAGAGGGGTAAGGTGTGACATTAATAAATAAAAAATATTATTAATCTATCCATAATTTTTTATTATAATCTATATAATATATAAATGTGAGATGGGGAACAATGATATTACCAAAAATACACTTCATAATTTATGTTATTTACAATTATATTTTCTTATTATTTAAGTTAATAAAAAAATTAAATTTAATTAGCCATTAAAAATCAATATATTTAAGAAAAGAGTTAACATTCCAATTATAATTCAAAAGAAATATTAAAATTTTAAATATCAAAATCAATATTTTATAAGAAAAATAACGTAAAGAAGAAAAAATTTTAATTTTTAATAATTCTATTATTACAAATAAATATTAAAAACAATATTTTATAAAAAAAATAACGTAAAGAGAAAAAAAAATTAATTCCAATAATTTTATTATTACAAATAACACTCTAATACAAATAAAACTATTGTAATGAATTCTAAGTTAAACAAAAAAAATACTAACCCGATTATCATGATTTCATGTATTAAATTTACAATACATATTTTCATGTTAAATATATAATTAATTAATAATTTAATATTAAAAATCTTATTTATATATAAAAAATTAAATAAAATCTATTAAATAATAAACATGCATAACATTAACAAATTAAGATATTAATATTAATTATTAAACTAAAGGTAACATAGATTGATAATTTTTTTTTACAACTCATTATTATCCACATTGATTAGAAACCTAACAAACTGCAATCCTTTTTATATATTAATTTATAAAAAAACAAATCTGTTTAGTATAAGCCCTAAAATCAATAGAAAAAAAAAAGACAATTATTATATATTATATTATAAAAAATAATTACAATTAATATAAGCCATATAATCAATAAGAATTAATTATTTTACTATATTAAAAATATCTAATAAATTATACAATTGCACGAGGATAATACTCTACTTAGAAAAGAATTGCTATTCACATAGCTATACTTTAGTGTAATATTTATCTATTTCTATATCTATAATTCTATAAATATAAATACTATAAATAGAAGTGGGAAAGGAGAAATAATGGTATAGTAAAAAATATTTATGAACAATAAAAAAATAATTTTATTTTATTTTAATTGACTAATAAAAAATAATTAATTGTTTTATTTAGTGTATTTTTATAATTCTAAATTTTTAAAAGTTTAAAATTTAATATCACATGTTATTGATTTTAAATTTGAGGTTCGTGAATTATCTTCCTTTCACATTAGCTACTATAACATGTTTCATGTTATTAAGGATGTTGAACCACGTAATCAAGTGAAATTCTAGCATCACCTTATATTTGTGATCAAAATAAATGAGGTTTCTATTTTATTAATTTATTTCATTTATTTTAATTCGATTTAGATCTCCTCTGTATAAATTTATAGTCTATATATTAAATTTCGTTTTGATATAACCATTAATTATAAAATTATATTATAACAATAAATTTTTTATAATAAATTTTACTCCTATAATTTGTTATTTTCGTCGATATACCTTCATTTTCATTAACTTAATCTAAAAATTTTAAACGCACGTAAACATATATGTTATAAAAAATAAAAATTATTATATTATCATAATAATAATTAATATATTATAATAATTTATATTATATAAAAATTAATAAAAATTTTATATAAAAATATTAAATTACAAGTATAATATACAATGAATGCAGAAAACGTTTTTTTTTTTTTTTAAATAGGAATTACATTCATTGGATAGTAGATTGCTATTTTATTTAATTTGAATGAAATTGATTGCTAGTATTTTGATGATCATTGGATGGTGGATTTGAAATTTGAAAGTTAATAAATATGTTGAGAAATTGATTGAGATTGAGTATGAAATTGAAGCAGTTGTTGAGAAAAATTTTTAGAAGTGCTTTTGCAGGTATTTGAAGAACTGGTTTCTCAAAATACAGAGGGAAAGTTTTAATTTTAACTAAATGTTTTAAGTACTTATTAGAAAATGCTCACCACTTGTCAAAAATAAGAAAATTGTTTTAAAATCCCTTGTAGGGTACTTAATGAGTTATCGGTAGGTGAAGTTTGGTAGTTCATTAGGTATTCTACGAGATCATGTTATGCCTTACAGAGGGGTAAGGTGTGACATTAATAAATAAAAAATATTATTAATCTATCCATAATTTTTTATTATAATCTATATAATATATAAATGTGAGATGGGGAACAATGATATTACCAAAAATACACTTCATAATTTATGTTATTTACAATTATATTTTCTTATTATTTAAGTTAATAAAAAAATTAAATTTAATTAGCCATTAAAAATCAATATATTTAAGAAAAGAGTTAACATTCCAATTATAATTCAAAAGAAATATTAAAATTTTAAATATCAAAATCAATATTTTATAAGAAAAATAACGTAAAGAAGAAAAAATTTTAATTTTTAATAATTCTATTATTACAAATAAATATTAAAACAATATTTTATAAAAAAAATAACGTAAAGAGAAAAAAAAAACTTTAAATTTCAATAATTTTATTATTACAAATAACACTCTAATACAAATAAAACTATTGTAATGAATTTTAAGTTAAACAAAAAAAAAATACTAACGCGATTATCATGATTTCATGCATTAAATTTACAATACATATTTTCATGTTAAATATATAATTAATTAATAATTTAATATTAAAAATCTTATTTATATATAAAAAATTAAATAAAATCTATTAAATAATAAACATGCATAACATTAACAAATTAAGATATTAATATTAATTATTAGACTAAAGGGAACATAGATTGATAAATTTTTTTTACAACTCATTATTATCGACATTTGTTAGAAACCTAACAAACTGCAATCCTTTTTATATATTAATTTATAAAAAAAACAAATCTGTTTAGTATAAGCCCTAATATCAATAGAAAAAAAAGACAATTATTATATATTATATTATAAAAAATAATAACAATTAATATAAGCCATATAATCAATAAGAATTAATTACTTTAATATATTAAAAATATCTATAAATTATATAATTGCACGAGGATAATACTCTACTCGGAAAAGAATTGCTATTCACATAGCTATACTTTAGTGTAATATTTATCTATCTCTATATCTATAATTCTATAAATATAAATAATATAAATAAAAGTGGGAAAGGAGAAATAATGGTATAGTAAAAAATATCTATGAACAATAAAAAAATAATTTTATTTTATTTTAATTGACTAATAAAAAATAATTAATTATTTTATTTAGTGTATTTTTATAATTCTAAATTTTTAAAAGTTTAAAATTTAATATCACATGTTATTGATTTTAAATTTGAGGTTCATGAATTATCTTCCTTTTACATTAGCTACTATAATATGCTTCATGTTATTAAGGAGGTTGAGTCATGTAATCTAGTGAAATTCTGGCATCACCTTATATTTGTGATCAAAATAAGTGAGGTTTTTATTTTATTAATTTATTTCATTTATTTTAATTCAATTTAGATCTCCTCTGTATAAATTTATAGTCCATATATTAAATTTCATTTTGATATAAACATTAATTATAAAATTATATTATAATAATAAATTTTTTATGATAAATTTTACTTTTATAATTTTTTATTTTCGTCGATATACCTTCATTTTCATTAACTTAAACTAAAAATTTTAAACGCACATAAACATATATGTTATAAAAAATAAAAATTATTATATTATCATAATAATAATTAATATATTATAATAATTTATATTATATAAAAATTAATAAAAATTTTATATAAAAATATTAAATTACAAGTATAATATACAATGAATGCAGAAAACGTTTAAAACAAAAAAAAGAATAGGAATTACATTCATTAATATTCATGTTCATATGAGGATGTCAAAAACTCAAATTTAATTAGTGTTGCATATATATTCTTTTCCTTAAATATGTGGGTATATAATTAATGTTAAGCGTCAAATTAATTTGAATTCTTTCTTTTTAATGCATGTAATATAATATTATTCATTGAAGAAATATTGCATTAGAAATTTTGAACATATTGATGAAATTCCTTTGCACACCTAAATTAATTATGTGTGTGCTCTATTTCTGAAAAAAAAAAAAAAAAGACAAGTAAGTAATTTTAATTTTTAAGAGTCTGTTTAGTATTACTATTAAAACTGCTATTGAAAAAATTAAATTTCTTTTTTAAATATACTAGTTATAGAGAATTAAAAAATAATTTAAAATTAAATCTGATAAGTTTTAATTATAAGAATATTAAAATAAAAAATTAATTTTTTTTAAATTACTTTTTTTAACAGTATCTACAAAATATTTTTATTTAGAAAGGCAATTTGAATCCTCCAAATTCAATGTTAAATAGACGACACTTTCCATATAAATTAATGGTGAAAGAAGAAAAATTCAAAATTCTTGGGCATGGTTTCCTTCTGAATTGAGATGGTTTTGGCTTTCATTTAGCCACAAATGAGTTTCAAATCCCTTTAATGACTTCATTTTGTTTCACTTTTTAAAGTTTTACCAATTGATACACATATACCGTCTCCAAGCGCAGCAACCTTTGGAAGAGGGGTTGAATACGACGTCGTTAATCAGCTAAAGCGTTGGAGGCCGTTTTTGCTACTAGAAGGGTCAAAGGGGAGTGCGCAGAGACAGCCAAGGACTTCGCCTTCTTCATGGTTCATAAATTTTAACTTTTCAAAACAATTTAAAAAATATTAATTTCAGTTTTATTTAATTCTCATTTTAATAGATAGCTATAAATAGTATATTGTGGTAATTGAAATTTAGAGTTTCGAATTGAAGTGTTGTTATTTGGTTAAAAATAAATTATGTGCAAGATCAGCAAGAAGTCATTGAAAAAAATTAAAATGATTGAAAGAGATATAATAATAGTAATAAATTATAAATTTAATAAAAAAAATTATTAATTAATTGATCAACTCATTTATAGAAAATAACATATGACAACACTAAAAAGTTATTAATAATAATTATTCTCGAACCCGATCCGATTCATTTAGAATTTGATTAATTTTTATGGATCCACCACCTTGGTCTTGATATTGCGCAAGGTAGGGAGGGGGAAAAGGCATCCCCACCAATCTCTTAATCCGGCCCAATAACTTATTATTTTTTAAAAAATAAATTATTTATATATTTAAATATTATAATTTAAAATATATATATATATATTAATATTATTAAGACTATATTTAAAATAATTTATTTTAAATAAATATATTTCTATTATTAAAAGAAAAAAAAAATCTCCATAGTAAATCCGTTCTACCACACTCCATAGCAGGAAAATTCCTGCTCGACGGGAACTTCATTACCATTTCTAAAGAAAATAACCACCTTACTTAACATATTTGATTAAATTCTCATGCTCAACCTGTAGATTTATTAATTTTTTTATTATTGTAATAATTATATAAACATGATACTTTTTTAGGAACTATTATTTCCTCCGTCTAAAAAAAATTAGAAAAGGAAATATAAATAATATTAACAAATATGATATATTAATTAATTATTTAAAAATATATAATATATGATACAAATTAAATTAAATAATTTTAAAAATTAATGTACTATTAAAATGTAAATATTTATATTGATTAAAATATTATTTATAATAAGAATATTAATATCCGTATATGCATTTTTAGTTTCTCATGGATGAAAAAAAATAGGAATGAGATTTACATACTCAGAAATACTAAGGTTTTTTTGTTTAGCGAAATACTAAGTTTTTATAATTAAATACTAAGTTTTTATATATTAATTAAACACTCAAATTTAATTCTTCAAAATATTTTTTTATTCCTTAGATCGATACTAATTAAACTTATTGATAATTAAAAAAAAAAATTTCAGTAAAATAATACCACTTCACCAAGAATATCAAAGTTTATCTTTTACTTTCCTACTCTTTGGTCATTAACTCCTCTCCGACCTTACGCCTCACAATGTCATTTGATACCAATCTTTTATACTTACTTACTCTACCATCACAGATTAATGCGTTTATTATTTTTCTACCACGTCAAAGCATATAACATCTCTTTTAACCATTCTTTATCAGCTTTGTGATGCTCACTTCTTACCAATCCAATTTGCCCTTATGAAAATTAAACCTAACTCTCCATCAAATTTCCTATCAATAACTCAACTAAACCCACCTTGACAACCCTAAAATATGATACATTAATTCATTAATTAAAATTTATTTTATTATAAATTAGATTTAATCGTTTTAATTTATAAATTAAAAGTATTAATTTGACAATTTTATTAGCATTTAACGAAATAACTAATATTGCATTTAATTATAGTGAATTTTATATTTATTAAAAAAATAAGATATAATTATAAAAAAATAAAAATTTAGATTTTTTTAGGCATTTTTCACTGTTAGAATTAATGGTTAACTCTCTCTTTCTCTCTCTCTCCACAGGCACATAAGGTTGGAGGTCCTCATAGTTTTGGGGCTTTCGCGCGAATGAGAACGGGTAAAAGCCCAATTGTTTCCATCATGATGGGAGTTATGTGTCCCTCCACAGCCAGATAAGGTTGGAGGTCCTCAGAATCTTGGGGCTTTCAGGCGAACGCAAACAGGTAAAAGACTAATTGGAAACTCCATCATGATGGGACTTGCGTCTGCAATAGTGTGTATATATATATATATATATATATATATATATATATATATATATAAAATGTTTATTTTTATATTATAAATAAGTTAAAATTTTTAAATGGAGAAATATTTAAAAAATTAATAAAAATATATTATTTTATTCTTAAAATTCAAGAAAATAAATCATAACACTAGGTGGGAGAATCATTAATTGAAAAGAAAAAAAAGATGATTAGGATATATTGACATATGAAAGTAAAAAACAAAAACACAGAAAAAGAAAACAAATTTCAGTTTTACTCTTACAGTATTGCCCCTTTACAGCTTTTGTCAATACTAGTACAATTATTTTTGACAAACAAGGTAAGAGAAAAAAGACATATAAAAAACAACAGCAGTTATTTATTGTCTTTTCTATGTAAAAAAAAAAAAAAAAAACAAATTGAGATTGAAAGAGAATTTTTCATGCAAGTTAATGAGTTTTTATAATTTCTTTTTTAAAAAAATTAAGAGAATGAATTAAAAAATTACTTAAAAATGAACTTAAGATAAGAAACCATCATATATTTATTATGAGATTTATGTAGGTTCATTTTGAATAGGCCGAATATATAAATTAATATTTGGCATTTACTAAAAAAATTTAGTGACATTTTTAATTTTAAAAAAGTTTCATTTCATTTTTTTTTAATTTTTATAATTTAATAAATTTAAAATGATCAAATACATAAATATATAAATATAATTTTTTAATAAATAATAAATTATCAGATGAATTACAGGGATTGAATCACACAAAACATCAAGATTGAGGAAAATTTATCAAGATGCTTGCCCAACTGATAAGATTTAAGAAGTACCACTTGAGTGGTACTATTTTTTTTTTGGGTCCCCCTCCCTTCAATATATATATATAAACTGTGGTCTAGAATTTATATTTTAATCAAATTAATTTAAAAAAAAAATCAACATCTACATCAATTCATTTAGGAAAAACAAGAAGGGAAAAAACAATAAATACCCACATGTCATTGCAAAAGATCAAAGAGCGAAAAACACAATACAAGATGTAGTGTTTTGTGGCTTATAAGAAAGAAAGGAGAGATGTAGTTGATTTGTAGTGTACCAGCTAATTGATAAATCCATCTTATGATGCAGACTGACACATGCATAATTCAGCTACCGTGTGCAATGATCTAAGCACATGTAGTTGTATGATTGAAGTTATATTTTGCAATTGCAGAGCAACCGAAACAGACTCTGCCTTAACCCCACTTAGGTTTATGTGTTTGCTAATGCTAGCGAGAAGGGAAAGGGTTGGTCAGGCTTGGCCTAAATGGTGGGATTAAGATAAGCTTGGCACCGGTTCGATTCGGATCGGAACCAGCAATTTAATGTTTGAGGAGGGATTGAATTGAAATCAGATAAGATTAGCGGTTTCGATTTCAATTCAATCCTAATTTCATTAAGATGAAACTCTTTAAAATCACTACATTTAAGTTTTCTAGACTGGCAGTTCGAACCACGGATTTTGATTCCTCAAGAGGGGCCCTAATTGGCTCCCTAAAACTAATTAAAGCTCCAATTCAAGTCCAAAGCTGTTGATTTAGACTGATTTCAAATTTAATTTAGATCAACTTCAATCTGATTTAGAACCTGAACCGCCCCTAGACTGTGATGCATAGTTGCAAAGAGACGTGATTAAACTTCTCAACTCAATTGGTCAATCATGTGTATATAACACTTATTTACATGAATCCAAGCTATATTATTATTGAGTGCTGCGTACAACGCCTTTCTCTCTCCTCTCTCTGGGTGATTGCTTAATTGCTATTTGCTAACTGCTTATACCCCATAAGAAAGAAGCAAAAGAGATATGAATGGTGAAGGTGCAGTAGAGGAATCAAAAGTTCCTCTACTAGGAGATCATTTTGGTCCGAAACTTGAAGCAGATGATCAAGATCAGAGTCTTACGAAAAGGGTTTGGATTGAATCAAAGAAGCTGTGGGAGATAGTAGGTCCAGCAATCTTTAGCCGCCTTACCTCATACTCCATGCTTGTTATCACACAAGCTTTTGCAGGTCACTTGGGTGACCTCGAGCTTGCAGCCATCTCCATTGCCAATAATGTCATCGTTGGCTTCGACTTTGGCCTCTTGGTAGCCTCCCTATCTCTCCCCCTCTCTCTTGTTTTGCAATTTTTTTTTTTTTAATTCTTTCAATCCTAATTTTTTTCACCTGATTTCTTGGTTATCAGCTGGGGATGGCTAGTGCTTTGGAAACGTTATGTGGCCAAGCTTTTGGGGCCAGAAAATACTACATGTTGGGTGTATACATGCAGCGTTCATGGATTGTATTGTTCTTGTGCTGTGTCCTGCTTTTGCCTCTATACCTCTTCGCCTCTCCAATGTTGAAGCTTTTGGGACAGCCCAAAGACGTAGCAGAGCTTTCTGGGATTGTTTCAGTGTGGATGATACCACTTCACTTCAGCTTTGCGTTTCAGTTCCCGTTACAGAGATTCTTGCAGAGCCAGCTTAAGAATACAGTAATTGCATGGGTCTCTTTAGTCGCTTTGCTAGTGCATGTGATGGTGAGTTGGCTACTTGTGTACAGGCTTCAGCTTGGAGTGATTGGCACAGCCATGATTCTCAACTTTTCTTGGTGGGTTCTAGTTTTTGGGCATCTGGGTTACACCATTTGCGGTGGCTGTCCTCTCACATGGAATGGGTTCTCAATTGAAGCCTTCTCTGGTCTCTGGGAATTCACCAAACTCTCTGCTGCTTCTGGGGTCATGCTCTGGTATACCCCACAAATCTATTAATTTCCTTTCTTGCTTCTTGTAATTATTTTATTTTATTTTTCTTTCTAAATCTAAATCTCTCTCTCTTTTTTGGTGGTAAATTAAGTTTGGAGAATTGGTATTATAGAATACTTATCTTGATGACTGGGAATCTGAAGAATGCAGAGATTGCAGTAGATGCCTTGTCCGTATGGTATGCATTTCAGAAGATAATTATATGAATATAACTTTGTCAATTTCATATGATTAATTTTATATTATATAATTATATTGCCTTTCATCAATTTTAGATAGGAAATTCCATTTGCTGCATGGACAGGAATTCTATTACTTGTTGCAATTTTATTATTATTTTTGTGACCATTTGTTGATAGATATTGATTGGCTTCATTATTTTTTTTTTTGGCAGTATGACCATTAATGGCTGGGAAATAATGATCCCTCTTGCATTCTTTGCAGGCACTGGGTACCTCTCCTTTCCTTTTTGGCTTTTTCCACTCATGGTGGATTTTAGATAATCTTAAATTTATTGAATTACTAACTATCATTACCTTAATTTATTTTTATTTTGTGGATCGGTCTTGTTGGTTAGGATTAGCTTTTGGCATATCCTAATTCCTTTGGTTTCTGTTTTCAGCAGGTATTGCTATCAGTTAGTGGGGGAATTTATAATTTGATTCCAGAGTTTTGCTTTATATTATATTATACTTTACTCATTATATTTTAAAAATTAATTATTTAATTTTTAAATTTTATATTATTCACGTTTTAATTTTTAAATTTTAAAAAATAAATTATTTAATTTTTTTAATTTTAATATATAAAATAATTTAATTACTTTAATTTTAATATTTATAATAATAAAATGATTAAATTATTTTATATATTAAAATTAATGAATTAAAGTGTGATATTATATAAAATTTATGAATTAAATAATTAATTTTTAAAAATTTAAAGAATTAAAATATAATATAATATAAAATTCAAATATTAATAATTAATTTTTAAAATTTAAAAATTAAAATATAATATAAAAAAAAAACTTAAAAGATAAATGGTAAATTTCTCAAGTACCATACAAAATTTATGCTTTTTTTTTTTTTTTAATCTTAAAATGAACAAATGCCTCGAGAGCTTTGATGGGGACAATAACCTTGAACATTAATTGAGATGTGACAAGTGAATTGAAACCACGTAAGTGTCCAGATTGATGGCAAATGTTCCATCGCAACAACTTCAATTTTGTCCTAAATTAGACTCCAATTAATTCTTTTAAAGGAGAATTACTATTTGCTCCCTAAATATTATCATTATTCATAAATTGGTCTCTTTATTCAAAAGAAATAATACTTTAATTTGCTCTTGAAACTTAATTCTGTTAATTAAATATAGAGAGACAGAAATAGAAAGGGAGAAAAATTAACTGGAATTGTCTAAATGAGCGATTGTGAAATGCAGAGTAAGGGTTGCAAATGAGCTAGGAGCAGGTAATGGGAAGGGAGCCAAGTTTGCAACGGTGGTGTCTGTAACAACGTCGATAATAATTGGGCTATTCTTCTGGGTATTGATAATGATTTTCCATAATCAGCTTGCCTGGATATTTACTTCCAGTGTACCTGTCCTTAAAGCAGTGAGCCAGCTCTCAGTTCTCCTGGCTTTCACTATTTTGCTCAACAGCGTTCAGCCGGTTCTCTCTGGTACTCTTTTTTATTCTTTTAATGTAGCAGTCAAGTGATTTTCTCCAACTAACACTGAATTATTAACTCAATAACGACAAATGATCCTTACTCGTCCTCTTGTTGTTTTTTTCTTTGTAGGGGTTGCAGTGGGATCTGGATGGCAAAAGTATGTTGCATACATAAACTTGGGTTGCTATTATTTGATCGGTGTTCCATTGGGATTCATGATGGGTTGGCTGTTTCACTTGGGAGTTCTGGTACATGTTCTTTATGTTCATTGACTGATTATTGCACAAAAATGGAGAAAGTATGCATGCCTTGTGACCTCATTAATTAGACTTTTATTTTTCAACTTGAGGACTGAGTTTCAGCATGGTTTTATCAATGAATTAAGCAAATATTGTTATATAATCAGGCATTCTCTAGGTGTTTCTATCAAGTTGTATACTACATGCTGGCTTATGTAGCATTTGTGTGTATGTGTATGAACATATTATCTAATATATGTGAAAATGAACAAAATCAGGGAATTTGGGCTGGAATGATTTTTGGTGGGACGGCAATTCAAACATTGATATTGGCCATAATTACCATTCGATGTGACTGGGAGAAGGAGGTAAACTATATATAGAATTCTCTTACATTTTGTTTCTGCTTCTGTAAAAGCTAAATTTATATATTGTAATTTGACAAATTTTATGTGGGATTTGCAGGCAGAGAAAGCAGCCTTGTATTTAAAGAAATGGTCGGAAGTAGAGTGAAAAATGGAGGAATTGATTGCAAACAAGCGTATATGTGATGTATGATTTTTCTCACTTCTAGTATCTATAATCAAAATTCCACTTCAGTAACAACGATGCCTACAATATTGAATCAAATGAAATGTGGTTAATTTTTATTATTTTCAATCACAAGGTCATTTTTTTATAGAAAAATCAGGATGAGTGAAAACTTAAACTTAGTGTCTGCCAAGCGAATGATATACTTTTAACTACTAAATTAAGTCAGACTAAGCACAAGGTCACATTTTTCAGGCAATTGTGACAGAAATATTCAGTGATGATACAGGAAGTTTGTGGGAAAATTGGTAAAAGAAAGATATGATGATTGAAGGCCTGATTGAGGAAATAGAAAGTGAAAAGTCTTGGTTGCTAATTTACTCTACAATCCACTAGATGAATCATTTGTAATTTACTTCAGCAATTTTTTAGTCTTAATATGCATCATTGCTTGGAATAATTAATAATTGAAAAAAGATTTATATGGTGCCCTAGTTAGTGCCTGTCATATTTAATGTATTAGAGAATGTAGAGAGAAAGGGGCATGACTTTAGGCCATTGGAAGATATTTTTCTTGACAACATCTATTAATTACGTCACATGGCAATCAAAAGAGGTAGAGATAATGCAATGGATGTGTGTTGAATATTCAAAACTTTAAGCCATAATTATATATGGATAGTCTAAATGTAATTGAGTGTTGATGAAGGTTAGTATAATTTATTTTTTTCTCAAACATTTAGATTTTTAATAGTGAATTATTTAATTTATTATTTAATATAAAAATTAATTTGAGGAGCTTTATTTAAAATAAGAAATATGAATAGATAAAATAAAAAGATAAAAGTTTATGCACTTATGAAAAATTTGAATATATCTTAAATCCAATTATTATTATTAAAAAAATCTAAATTTATTTAATTTTATATATTTTAATTAATAATTTATATAAAAATTATTTTTTATTAATAATTTATATTTAAGATTTAATAATTATAAAAAATATTTAAATTTTATTTTATTTAAAAATAAAATATATAATAATTTATAAATATTATTATAGAAAAACATATATTTTATATTCTATTAAATATTTATATAAATAAATTTAAATAATAAATATTTAATACACAAAACTTAAATTCAATTTGAATTATTTAAATTTAAATATATATTAAATATATTCTATTAAGGTTCAACCAAATCGAGAATCCACAAAAAAATTCGAGCTATTACAATCCCCAGCTTTATCCATCAGATTCTGCTGCAACTTTTACACTTTCCTGTTCACAGAAGCGTATATCAATGCCTGCCTTGAGTTTCTGATTCAGATATGATGAGCCGACAGCCTGTAGCAAAATGCATATAAACTTTCTGCAATTACAGATTATTGCCAGAAATCTGAACAATGTTCTCCATTTTATATGAAACCATATTGGAACTAAATGGGCTCATAAATACTGGTTGAATTTGGCCATTTGGGCCACCAAATCCAATCCCGTGGCTACTTTGTTTTGGCAATCAAAAATTGGGAGGATGGTGCATTTCTTGTTGGTATGTTCTCTCATTTTCATCTTAATTATTGGCAAAAAGATCAATTGGGCCCTAAATCTGTAGACTTCGTCCAAATCCAATACTCAAATTAGTCAACACAGTCAAATTAGCACGCCATTAATTCTAAAGAGACCAATCAAATCAACAGTTATTGGCCAGGAGCCGGGACGAATCAACCTGTGGCTGGGTCAAAAGGATGCCAGACGAGATCCTTCTATATCAAGGCTTTCAGTGTGAACTACAAACCTCTCGCCCCATTTCGCCTTCATTTGGCCCATTCTTAATTCACAAATCACAATCAAAACATACACTAATTTCATCCTATAACAGGAATCTTAGTCACATTGGGACCATCCATACGCATCTAATCCCAATTCTGACCCTAATAGTTCTAATCCCATAAAGGGAAAAAAAAGAAGGAAAAGTTACCTTTTTTTTTCTATCTTGAGAAGGAAACAATAAATACAAGAAGCGAGCTGAAAATTTCCAGGTAAGTATTTGTAGATATCAATTTCGACTAATCATAATGGAATGAATTTAAATAGTATATAATTGAATTTAAGATGAATTGGAGTTTGAGGTTCATTGATGGGTTTAAGTCGGGCTCATTTTTATGTATTGGAAATTCGTGGAGAACCTATTCATATTAATAATTAATTAAATATATAATATATTTTTTTTATAATAATATTTATACTTTTTTTAGTAAAAAAATGATAATGTTAATAATTTTTATATATTATATTTTAAATATTTTATAAAATTATTATATTATTAATAAAAATAAATTTTAATTAAATTTAAATTATGAAAATGTTAATTAAGTTCAACGATTTTCAGCAAATATTTTATCTATCGTCACTTATCATTCTTATTTTAGAATCATTACAGTGTTTTTTTTTTTAAGATAAATTAAAAAGTAGATGAACGATTGGTAATATTTAAAAATAGTTTTCATTATCTTATGGATTACTCCCCACTCTTTCTTGATTATTATCTTACAAGATACATATCCAATTAAGTGCTACATTTCCTAAAACTAATGATATTATAAGCTGTAATTAATTAAATGCTTTAAAATTGTAAGAGACATAACCCAATAATATTATTAACAAATATCATTATAATTAATTAATAATATTTTGTCAAGGGATTTCTTTAAAAGCAAGGTAGCTTGGTGGTGCAAGTGGACAAAATGATTTGGTGACTATTGGGTACTGTTTAGATTTTATAGCCAAACAATGTGTTGCATATACTGCAACACTAGCATATATAATTACATTTTAATTATATGGTTTCTCTTCTTTATTTATTTATTTAATCAAATCTCATAGGAAGAAACTTATCATCGAATCTGAGGTGACATCCTATAAAGTAAAATTATTAGATAATCTGCCATTACCTTCCATTACACTCCTAAATATAAATAATATTTAGTTATCACGTTGGTACGGATAATAAAATCAAGGTGATTTAACACCATCTTACAAAGTTAACTATTAAACTATCACTTAATGGTAGTTTCTCTCATTTAATTTGTTATATTTAATATTCATTACATTATGCAGGATTTTATCATAAGAATTAATAATTAGAATTTCAAATTCTAAATTCATACCTATCAGAATTGATATAGGGAGAAATTTTATTTTTATTTTTAATTAATAATATAGAAATTATTTTTTATTTATCAAAAAATTATGAAAGCTCCGATGTAAACTTGTGTGAATGAAGATAGAGAATATATACTAGAAATATCTAAATAATAAATCCTTTTGACTTTGAAAATTCATAAATTATAGGTCTGAATATGTGCAAATTAATTAAATCGATATCACACACCAAATATCATAATTTGGACTGACCATAATTTGAGAATATATCCAAAATATGTCCCACTTAAAAGAAAAAAATAATCTCATCAGGCACATGATTCGACTGATTCTACGTTAACCTGCAACGCATACTCATTCAATCCAAATCTTGCAGATGAAAATCGAACTGAGTCACTATAACTTAAAGCTCGCTCTCCAAACCGAGCTGACTCACTTCCAGCATCTTTCCTTCCCATGGTAAGCAGCAACCTCCCCTCCTCTTTATACGCTTTTCCATCCCCAACCTTTCCCTTCATTTCACTGATCAAACTCCAAAGGCTCTCAACCAATGCTTTCTTTCGACTTGATAAAGCTAATAGCCTCTCTTTGCAATCCTCCAATCTTTTCAACACGCATACCAACTCAACCGAGTCAACGAAACTCAGGCAACTCAGTCTATGGTTAACCTCGTCCACTCGGATTGAGATTTCGTTTATTGATGACAAATAATCTTCTCCCACCAAACTTATGATCTGCTCCAATAATTCATTTCCATGCATATGTAAAGAATCTGGTCTGTTACATATTTCTTCCATTAAGCTCGTCAAAGAATCTATCTCTCTGAGAAGATCAGGGTTTGTTAGTGCTGAAACTTTCTCTTCTTCTTTATCTTTCTCTGCTGTGCTTGAAGTAGAACACAGAAAGAAACCCAGAACCCTCGATGTTGATAAGAGATGTTCAAGGTATCGAGCATACCTGTGATTTCCAAGATAATTAAACATGAACTCCAAGGAGAAGAAGCCTGAAAAACACTAAAAAAGAATTAATCAGCTTTAATAAAGAAGAAGATCATACCATCTAACCCATGAAGATAATTCCCATGTCACGGGTGTGGTGTTATCTCTAAAGCTTGATAGTTTGAGGTAGTTTCTGCCGCCTGTGGACGGATAAACAGAGAGCTGATCTTGGAGGATAAAACTACCATCCTTGATTATGTGATGGACAACGGCGAGGCACTTGATAGCCACGGAGGAGTCATGGGTAGACTGCAGCCGGTCCATAAGGGCTTCAATGGCAGCAGAAGCAGTGGCACGTGAGCTGTAGCCATAGGAAAGCATGGTGGTGATGTGCTTTGGGTTTGGAGGTGCAAAGGGGTCGTGGGTTGTGGCTCTAAGGAGGGCTAAGTTGAGAGACAAGGTTTTGGGCTTCGAGATTATGGCTGCCTTGCTTTGAGAAGCCTTGTCCTTGATTATCCCTATTAGGTCTCTAAGATTTGTTATGAGTCCCATGAGAACAAAAATTTGTTGGTTTACAGAGGCAAAAAAAGATTGAAGAAGGAGATGATGATAAGTACCTAAAGAACAGACGATGATCGAGAATTAATGATGTTGATTATAGATAATAGTTTTAGAGAGCGGTAGAGAGAGAAAAGTGGGGCTTTGGTGACTTGGTGGGGTTGATTATGGTTATTGGTTAGGCTTGTCCAATCATACAGCAGCGTGCATCATATGGCTTTTGGTCCTTTCTTTCTTCCTGCCCTTCTCATGGATTTAAAAAAAATGGTTAGTTTAATCAGGAAAAAAAAAAAAAAAAACATAGTGGTGAAGCTTGTGCGCATGTATGTAAATTTATAATATACATCTAATCACTAAATTTATAATTGGCCCCTAAGTTTTATCTTGTATTACATTTTAATCCTTAAATTTTGAAAAATTAATTTTTAATTCTTAAATTTTACACTATATCATATTTTTAATCTCTATAATTTTAATATATAGAACAAATTAGTCATTCTATCAATAGATAATATTGTTATAAATATTAAAATTAAGAGACTAAATTATTTTATAATAGTATACAAAACTAAAAAATTAAATAATTAATTTTTCAAAATTTGGGGACTAAATTATAAATTCCCCTTTATAAATTACTTGATTATGGCATACAAGATAAATCATCACGTAAGTGAAATAAGAAAATGAATTGAAGAATTTAAAGGTGGAAGAAATTAAATGGTTGGTGATCATCTCTTCTCCCACAAGATTTAATTATATAATTAATTAAGCCGCGGCAGAAGCAACCAAATACACAATGAATTATTTTTTACTCAAGTAATAAATTGAGGAATGTAAACTTTTAACCTTTCCCTCTCAAAGTCTAATGATTTCTACTGAAAGGTCTTAAGAGGGTAATTAATTTAAGCATCCCCAAAAGCCATTAATTTTGGTGATTTGGCATTAAACATTTAACTACAAAATTATTAAAAATTTTGGAGTTTAAAAAATAATTTTAAAATTTTAAATTTAAAGTTTCATTTATTTCTTGAAAAATATTTTTCATATTTTTTTAGTGTTTGAAAGCACTCAGAAAAATTAGTTATTATAAAATATTTTTCTGATAAAAAAATTAAGTTATTTTTAAGAAAAATAATTTTTATTTAAAAAAAATTATTTTTTATTTTTTAAAATTTAAAATTTTTATTAAAATATGAACACATTTATATATATATAAAATAAATAAATATTATTAATTTAATATTATAATTAAATAATAAAAAATATATAAATTATTTTTATGAAATAAAGAAATCTAAAACTTATAGTCTTCCATTAATATGTTTAAAAAATAAATAAATTTCTTAACATGCAATGCCTTTTTCCACCTCTAACAATCATGGGTGATTTTTATCTTTTCAACTAACCCAGAGTTGGGGACCGAATCACTAACGGTCAGATTGATAGTGGAAAAACATGAAGAGATGCACCAAGTGATCATTGTCTCTTACAATATTACATATAAATAAAGTCTAATTAATTTAACGAACAAATGAGAAATATAATATCATATATGATAATGACCATCAGTGACCTAGCTGGCTGCCGGTGGGTCCGTCGGACGTGTGATAAATGTCGGCTGACTATCCATTTTCGAATTCCAGATGAACAAGACAATCCCATTTGCTCGTGTCTTTGTCACTACCATCACATCTTCCTGCATATTATCACTTCACTTTGCTCTGTTTGGTAACGGGGAAAGAAGAAGGGAAATTGAGGAGGAAAATTGCCTATCAAAATTATACAACAAAACGTATGTATTTATAGTTTTATTGTAATAATTAATTATGGTGGATTATTATAATTAATGATTATAATAAAATTATTATGTATATATATTAATTTTATTTGAAAAAATAAAATTAACTATTTATTTAGAGAAATTAAAAATAAATTTTTAAAAAATTAAATAAAATCTTAAGAAATAATAAAGATTACAATAAAATATAAAATATTAAGAGATTAAAATTAAATAATAAAAATATAAATAAAATTACAAGAGAATATTCTAGCAATTTAAATGAGAGTGATCTACATGTAAAATTAACAATGTTGAAGATAATAGCAATACCCATCAAACGCGCGCTCGCGCTCTTGAACAGCGGTGATAGTTGGTAAGCTGTATCCATATCGTGTCTACTGTCAGCAGCTTCAAGGTTTACGTATTGCCAATAATAATACTAATTATTATATAGTAATAATAATAATAATAATAATAATAATAATAATTATTATTATTATTATTATTATTATTATTATTTAGTAAAAGTAGAATGCACTTCTCTTTGAATTGTGAAATTTAGTATTAGAATTTATTTACACTAATAATTCTTAATAATTGTATACCATATATCAATATTAATATGGAGAAAGTGTGCAGTATTAGAAGACGGTTGTGTATTTGTTCGTATTTGATTCAATTGAATTTTAATGGGATAAATTTAAATAATATATAATCGAGTTTATATTAAGTATAAATTAAAAAAAAATACTCATACGGATTTGAATCGAATTCAAAATTTATATGTAAAGTATTCGCTATCAAAATTTATTTATGTAAAAAATTAATTTAATATAAACTAATAATAAAAATAATTTTATTTAAATTATTAACTAAAATATATAAAATTAAATGTGTTTATATATTTTTAAGTAATAATAATCGAGTTTATAATAATTCAGATAATGAGAATATTAATTAGATTTAGATTCGAATGTAGTGATTTTTACGGATATCGTATTAATCACTATTATTAATTGAAAGGCATTAGGTAAGATTTTCATGGACGATCAAATTGATAAATCATATAATGAAAATGAGAAGTTTAAAACTTAAACTCGAGATCTCTAAATTTTTTATTTTTTAAAGCGTAAGAAAATCAATCAAACTATTTTAATTGACTTGTGATTTTAGATTTCTTTTTATATTTATGGTTGATAAGTTAAGATTATTTTCACATTAATTGATATTATTTCCTATTTTAATTAATTTAAGAACACACCTTCCTCAGTCTGTACATTTAAAAATTAATAATCAAGTGTTGATTTTAAAAAATTACAATTTTAAAATGAATAGAAAAAATTTACTTTCTAACTAAGCTACCTTCAGGATTATAATACTTAGCTAGACAGTTAGATGGTACCCCAGCAAAAAAATATTTGTTTATTTATCATTCTCAATGTATAACAGTACAGAAGGATGCGCATTATTTAATTATAATCAAATCGAATCGATAAATTCAATTATTTTGATAATAATAAGTTTAGTTTGATTTAATTTCAATTAATAATTATAAAATTTTTTAATTTTTGATTATCAGTTTGATTATGGTAATTGAATTAATAAAAATAATTAAATTTTTATTAATTAATATGTTAATTATAATTTTATTTATAATATATTATTTTTAATTATTATTTTATAATAATATTTAATTTATAATTAATCTCTTATTAATATTAAATCATACTTATTATTTTTTTATGAATAAAAATAGATTAAAAATATATTTTCATTAATAATTAATTAATAATATAAAATATATATTTTATTTTTTGTTTAATTCAACTACACAAATAATCAACTAAATATTTTTAGTTTTAAATAATTTTAAATATTTTCAATTTTAATTTAATTAAATTAATATTTTTAAAATCAATTAATAATTTAATTGATTAAAAATCCACGACGCTTGCCTACTATGAGCCCAAAAATAGTGAAAACCGGCACCGTTTTCGTAGTTTTAGGGCAATGGAGAGATCCCTAGCCCAACTGCCGTCCCGCGCCCCGCCGCCCCCGCCCCCCCCTTATTGCCAATGTATCCAGTGATTGTTTCATTTCCATGAATCATGATTGCATATATATAGTGGCATTTTCCTAATTAACCTCTTCATCATCAACTTTGAATGAATTCTTAGAGAGAATGTTTGGCTAATTTAGTTTATAAGTAATAAATGTTTATAAATTAATTTTAATTTATAAATTTTAAAAATTTTAAATAATTACGTATTTAATTTATTTTAAAATAGTTGATAAATAATTAATATATTTAATAAAAAATAGATTATAAATATATTTTTTTATAAAAAAAATTTAAATTATTTTCTTAAATAGTAAATTATATCAATTTAAATATGAATTATAATATTATCAAAATATATTTCAATTATTTTGCAATATAATTTAATTTTACATTAAATAAAGCAAACATTTTATAAAAAATATTTTATTAAAATTAATAAAAAAATAATTTTTAAAAACAATATCTCTATAGAAAATAGAAAAATAATAAGTAGTTTACCATAATTAAAAAAAAAAACTGCTGAGTAATGAGTCCCGACTCCCTCAGATGGGCCAGAACCAGCTCTGAGAAGCCCATCAATTTTAAGGAGGAAACCCAATCCAGTCTACGCCCGCTCCAAACTAATTTTGAGAAGAGCAAATAATTTCAAATTCCTCCAGCCAAAAATTGCCGCCACAACAAACTAATCCTATTGGTCATTCTACCATGCACACGGATCGCGATCCATCTCAACGTCCTCTCAACAATTTTCAACCGTCCATTCCCAATAAATCCACGGCCCAAATTCCCTCCTCCCAAAAATTTCATCTTCCCGCCTCTCTCCTCTCTTCCCTTATAAAAAAACCCCAATGGACTCTCCTCAACCACCAAATTTGTACTCTTCCTTTCTTTTTCTAGGCAGGCAAACATTTCCCTTGGCATTCGAATGGCTCGTACAAAGCAAACCGCTCGGAAATCTACTGGAGGCAAGGCCCCAAGGAAGCAGCTAGCCACCAAGGCTGCGAGGAAATCTGCTCCGGCAACCGGTGGAGTAAAGAAGCCCCACAGGTTTAGACCTGGGACCGTGGCCCTAAGAGAAATCAGGAAGTATCAAAAGAGCACGGAGCTTTTGATCAGGAAGCTTCCATTCCAGAGATTGGTTAGGGAAATTGCTCAAGATTTCAAGACTGATCTGAGATTCCAGAGCAGTGCTGTTGCAGCCCTACAGGAGGCAGCTGAGGCATATTTGGTTGGGTTATTTGAGGATACGAACTTGTGTGCTATTCACGCTAAGAGGGTTACTATCATGCCTAAGGATATTCAGCTGGCACGAAGGATTAGGGGTGAGCGGGCTTAGGTCGGGGTTATTTTGTGTTTCTTTGTGTCTTCAATTTTAGCTTTTGTTCTAGATCTAGATTCTTATGTGATTAGGGTTTGACTTACATGTAGTTGAGGAAGAAATCCTACGGAAAATCTTATCCCTTTTTGTTGAATCAAGTATTGGATTTTACCTGCTTGTGACAAGTTTCATTTGGGTTTGATTCTTACTACGATGCCTCTTAGCTTCTGTTAATTGTCTCAATTATGGATTGTTTTAATAGGAACTGCAAAATTCCAATATCAAAACTCTACCCAGTTGGTCTAACGATAAGAACTTTATGATTCTTATTTCTTTACTTTATTGCTTAAATTTGGGCTTTTGCAGCTTTTGTAGTTTCTACCTCACCCACTCATCATATCCCATATTGTTGTATATGTTCTTTTGAAGCTCTTTAGTTCTGGAAAATTATACATGCTCTCCCTATTAAATTAATGTAAAGTGCTAAGGCACTGGCAAGATCCCACACTTTGTTCTGTCTCAGCAGCTCTCCTTGTCTGCAATTATTTTAATTTTGGTTATCTGTAATTGAATTGCCAAAGAAAAAATAGAAAACGTGCTTGTATATTATGTTGTATTGCAAGCAAAAGTTGATTAGCTTCTGAAACTTTGGTTCCTTTATTTAATATGTCCCAAAATCTGAACTTGCAATATTTTCTTTTCTGGATAGCAAGAATGGTAGCTTTCAATCATTCCATTTTATCTGTTTATTTATTTTTATTTAATTGAACCTCAATGTGTTGAACAATAATCGGTGGATCACACAATGAGGCAATTACTCATCAAATTCTTGATTATGTTTTTTCGGTTTTCATTTTTCCATTCACAGGTAATTTAATAGCTAAAATATAAGTTTTCCATGGCTGAGATATGAAAGATTGAAGTGATGGGTTAGCATTTAGCAATAAAAAAGAAGAGGATGCTCTTGCCTAAAGAAGTGGAGAAACCAGGCTAAAAAGCAGAAACCAGCCCCATTTATTTGTTCATATTGTGTGCCCTTTTGCCCAATTCATCTTAAAGAAAAAGAGGGAAAGACCTCATCTTTCTCTCTGTCTATGCCATATTATGATACCCAAAACAAGACAAGGAAATGAAATCTAGTGTTGGTGTTATGGGTCTTCTTTGGAGTCCCACAATCATTATAAGAGAAGTAGGCTAAGTGGGGATTAAAACGACATAAAGATTATTGCAGAAACTATAGATTGTGCTCCAAGTCTAATGAATGATTAATGATTGGAAGAAAGGAGCATTTCTAGTTTTAGATTTTTTTTTTTAATAATTATTTTATGTTTATATTGATCAATTTATTATTTTTATCTCTACATTCAGCCTGTGCATTCAGAAATTAGATTTTAAATTTTGATCCTGAGAATTGAATCTAAAATTTATAATAGGTCAAGAAAGAAACCTAATTCACGCTAACATTAATTAACTTTATTAATTACTAGTTGTCTAGTTGAGGATTTTAACCATTTTTTAAGCAGAAAGCAAAGTTGATTAGCCTGCAACTAGTTTTGTAGTGGAAGTGTAAGTTCCTTCTTTGGCCTTCCAACTTTCTTTGAAAAAATGGCCACCCAAAACAAAAGATCATCTCCCAAAGAAAAAAGAAGGCCTGGGTCATGACATTGTCCACATCAATGAAATGAAAAACAATTCATGATGACGAATTCACCATGCGTTGCAAGATGGGTTAGAAGTTTCTTTGCCTTTTCCTTTCAAAGAAACGGTCTTAAGGTGTTAAATAACTAAAATTCAAAGTTAAAAACCAATCAAATTTCACTGCTGCCTAGCCTGATGTTCATAGCATGTTCATTGACCTTATTGTTTTTAATTAGGATGGTGTTTTGGTGAAAATTTTACCTCAGAATTGTATTCTATTCTTTATACTAAACTAAAATTCATGAATATCTTTCTCTGCCAGGTTTTGTTTATCCATCATTTTCACTACCCATCTTTTGTTTAATAAAGCATAATATATATATATATATATATATAAAACAAATTATACTTGAATTAGTCAAAATGTGAATAGAACTCCTCCAAAAAAAAAAAGACTTATTTCTAATTTCATATAGTTTAAGATAAATATAGTTAATATAATTAATATATTCTTCACTTATATGGCTTCATTAAAAAAAAATTAAATAACTTATTTAATTATACTTTAAAATTAATGAATTTTATTTTTTAATACATATTAAATATGGATATATTAGTAAATGAATAAATAAATTACTATTTCAGAAAAGAAGTAACTTACAATTTGAAAAAGACGATAAAAAAATATAAATTTACTTTTAATATGGCAGAGTAATTAATTATCAAGTTTGTGAATTTTAATTTTCACAATCATTCTAATTGTAAAAATGCATAAAGTCATGAATGATCACTGTATTACTTTTAAAATTTCAGAAAAGCAACACCAAATAAGCAATTAAATCCCTCCTCCCATCTACTCTATTTAAACACTAAACACCCTCAACCACCTCATAGGCTTCCATTCCTTATGCCAAAAGGTACCATGTCCTATCAAAGTATTGGTGTCACAACCGTGGACTGCCAAAAGCAAGTCCGCTCCTGGAGGCTTCTTCGCTCCCTTATAGAGCTCCTTATTCCAACCTGCAATTGCACCTTCATAGAAGAACGAAAAACTAGCAAACCAGAGAAACCCCTTCAGAATTACTATTATCATCCTAAACCCACCTTCGCTTCTTCTACTACAATCACAGGCACTATCTTTGGTTTTCGCCGAGGAAAAGTTAGCTTCTGTATCCAAACAAACACTAAATCCACCAACCCAATTCTTCTCCTGGAATTTGCAGTGCCCACAAGTTTCTTAGCGAGAGAAATGCAAGGTGGTATCCTGCGTATAGCGCTAGACTGTGCCAGTAATGGATATAGCGCAAATTATGATTCTAGTTATCTTTTGTCCATGCCATTATGGACTATGAATTGCAATGGAAGGAAAGCTGGGTATGCAGTTAAGCGCAGACCATCAAAGGTTGATATGGAAGCTCTGAGGCTAATGGGTTCTGTTATTGCAGGAGCTGGAATTATTAGTGGAAAGGAACTTGACACGGACGATGAACTCATGTATCTTAGAGCAAATTTTGCTAGAGTTTCTGGATCATCAGAAGCTGAATCTTTCCATTTGATAGACCCAGATGGCAGCATAGGTCAGGAGCTTAGTATCTTCTTTTTTCGCTCAAGGTGACCCTATTCACAGATACCTTCCATCGGTTAGTCGATCGGTGATCTCAACTCAAGCCTAAACCCTTTTTTTCTTCGACTCTGAGAATTAAAGACTTCATTATAATCTGAGACACGATTTTAATACAACTCATTGCGGTAACAAGCCTAAAACTTGATTTTGAAGTCAACCCTCTTTTTTGAGAAATTATTTCAGGCAAATTGTTGCTTACAATAAATAAATTTTAATAATTAATTACGATGAAATTCACATAAAATTTATCGTAATATTTTATAATTTCTCATTTTTTAAGCCGTGTTTCGTAGCAGGGCTTTTGTTGGCTTGTATACCGATCTGTTTCTCCAATATTGCCTTCTCTTTACCTATAATTTTTGGTGGCTAGCTGACCATGTTGGTGACATCTATGGAATTGCCTTTTCTGGTACATATCAGACATTTTATTTTGATATTTTAAATATTATTAAAAGAAAACATTTTCGTATTTAATCCTTACTTGCAAGTAGATACTGGACAATTGAAATGTAATTAATTGTTGGAATATTATTTAAATGAAAAGTTCGAATAATCAAAAGGACAACCATTTGTCGGTGGCCGGCCGGCAGACTATGATCAGCATAAAACCGATGGACCTGTAAATTAAAGATTTTACGTGAAGGTAAATTGGTTGTTATTTCCCCCTCTACAACTTGGATTCAACAGAAAGAGACAACCCTTTCATGATTATATGTATAAATAGCTATATATATGATATAAAAATCTAGATTAATTAATTACGTGGGACAAATAAATTCTTTCATGAAAATGAAAATGAAGGTATAGCTGCATGAGCTGTGATATTGATTCTTATGTCCTTCCATTTAGAAATGGACACAACTGGTGAATGATTTATTGTATAATAGACGTGTAAAGTGGCTTATACACGTTTATACAACTGAAATATATTAATTCAATTTGCTAAATTATTTCATTTATTTTCATATATTTTTATAGATCTGCCACAAATTTAACTAGAGTTGGATTGAATTCAAATTATTCAATTAACTAGACGCATACTTGACCGACTAGTATGCAGTCAGGTCAATCTTTAGATCGAGGGAGTAAAGATTTAAGTCTGACTTTAACAAATGAGTAATATGCTCTTAAAAAGAGTTTCTCTGATCACCAACTTTCTAAAAACGTTCCATAACGATTACTGTTTTAATTTTCGTCCTTGAGGCCATGTAATGCTCAATGCATTTTAAATGAATAAATGATGATTTTTTTTGTCTAAACCCGATCCACTATAGATTCAAGACATAAGATATGTCGACACCATATTTTGGCCGATCCCCAGAATCAACAAACTTCGAAACCGATCCCTAGCACTAAGTCTCTCCTTGCCATCTAATCACAGTTCCGATCTCTCTTCACAGGGAGTTGAGTCAATGCTAAGCTCTCGTATCAGTCAAAGCCTTACCAGTCTCTCAAATCATTCACCGATCTCTCAAGCCAATTGTCGAATATCCTGACCAGTTAACTATATTCCCGATCTCTCTTGTCAGACGAAATTGAACTAACACTAGAACCTTGCTGCCAATATTTATGATCGTCCTCTCTTTTAAAAGTTTAGAAATAACCAAGCTAAGGTTCTAATCCGGTTTAATGAAGATCCCGATCTTAGATGTTCAAGCCAAAATTTTCAATTAAGTTCCGTTTAGCAATCTCATGCATGTTGTATTTTCCGATCTCTCACACTTAGGATAATAATAGTTTTCAGTTGTTTCAATATACTCAGACAATCAAGTGTTTAGAAATTTTCCGATCACAACCATTCATCAAACAAAAAGGCATTCTATTTCATTTCATTGCAAAATTTGTATAAGTTATTCGGCTGGGGGATCGCCCCCAGCCTGATCTACATTTTGCTCATCCTCTCCTTCCTCTTCACTATCCTCCCCCTCGCCCCCGGGAGCCAGGTCGGCCATCCAAGAGAAGTCCTCATCTGGGTAACGCTTCTGGAGTTCGGCCAAGAGGTCCTTGTGAGCATTCACATAGGCACCAGCTATCCCTGTCACCATTTCTTCGTCTTTCGCCTTAAGCTCCTCGATAAGTTGGGCGCTCCTCGATAAGTTGGGCGACTTGAGAAGCTTCGTTGGCCCGGAGCGCCTCGACTTCCCTGAGAGCACGATCCCTTTCACCGTAACATGATTCGTTTCGCCACTGTCTTCATAGAACTTCGCCCGCTCCTCAACTTGAGATATGTAAGCCTGAGCGAATGCGTGTTGGGATCGGAGGGATGCCATTGCCTGATTCGTCGTCTCGACCTCCTTGCCCAGGCGATGAGCCTTTTCCCGAACTATGGTCTGGTTCACGTGCACTCCACGCTCGTGCTCATGGAGCGAGTCAAGATATCGCCAAGGCTGTCCGGGATAGCTCGTCCGATCCTCCCAAGGCGGATGGAAGACCCCAAGACTTTGGCAAAACCGGGTTCTCCCGGTCAGTTCGTTATACTTCAGGGACTCGATCAACGTTTGAGCGCCACGAGAAGAGGATCTCACAGAAGATTGAGAAGGACCCCTTTCTGTGCTTGGAGCAACTGGAGGGGGTGGAGCCAGCTCTTCCTGTTGAGGAGGAGATCGGACAGCTTCAGTGATCGGCGGCCCCGAAGGTCGGGACGGGCCTCCTTGCGTCTCCCCTGGTTCATGGCCGGGAGTTCGAAGCATTTCCGAACGCTTCATCTCCTTTACTTTCCGGGAGATCTCTCTTTCTTTCTTCCGCTTCCTAGAACCCTCATCACCCGCCATACCTGCACAAAGAAGAGGTCAGTGAGATCGCTAAGGTCCTGAGATCTGAGATGTAGAAAATACCAGTGCCGAGGTCAGAGAGCGGAAGTTCGCGATCTTGGCCGGTGAGCAGCTGTATGGTCCAATGGTGCAGCTCGGCGGTCACCGCATCTAAACAGGAATACTTTTGAGTGGCAGCCTGATTCTTCAGATCCATCACTATTAAGCTTTCCTCCTGGTTCAGGTTAATGCGCTTCGGAAGCAGGGGCCCCTGGTGCCACCAGCTACGGGGGAAGTCCTCAAAGCAGGTCGGATTTTTGCTCCTCAGAATGAAGAAGCGGTTCTTCCAATTTTTAAGGGAGGAGGGCAGATCGGTGAAGAGCCCACAATGAGGCTTCGCCTGAAAGAACCAGTGCTCGTCGTCCTTTCGGCGAGTTAGCCTGTGCAGTTCGGCGAACACCTTAGCCGTAGGTCTGATTCCCTTAGCTCGGCACAGACCTCGGAAGGCTACTAAGATCCGCCACGAGTTAGGATGAACTTGAGCAATGCACACCCGGTGAAGTTTTAGGACCTCCTTGAAGAAGTCATCCAGAGGGAACCGAAGACCGGCCTTTAACTGTTCCTCGTATACCATAACCAGGTCATTCTCTTCAAAGAAGTGATCGGCTCGGTGATCGCCGTGGCACCGGATAAGTTCGCATTTAATCAGGCGAATATTGTACTCTGGCTAAACGACAAAGATCGGACTCTTGTAAGATCGATGGCAGCTCGTCCATAGGAGATTCTCCTCCTCAAGAAGGTACGTGCCTTGATGGTCCGACTCGCCCGAGCCGAACAGAGGCCCTAGGAGGTTCTGCTTGCGCGCTTGGCCCGACCACCTCTTCTTCGCCGACGACCACGAGAACCGAATGGAAGGAGGACTCGCCGCTCTTTGACCCTCGGACCGCTCATTTTCAAAGAAAACAAAGAACTTATTCTAAAAAGAATATAAAATCCATTACCGGAGTCTGATCGGCGTCGTAAGAACTTGAGCAAACGAGAGAACATTGAGGTTGTGAGCGAGAGATTTAAAATGACATACAGAGCAAATGGCTAACCCTCACCCCTATTTAGACTTGTCCGAGCATTTATTGCTCACGAGGTTCTAGGCAACGCATCGATTGGTGGGACTCACCGTTTCGACACGTCTCTCGAACATTCCAAGGAGATCGGTTAAATGGAGATCGGCATAATAAGTTGAATATTTTGAATGAACGATTAGTTAAGAGTCATTTTGTTAGGAACCAGATCGGACAAATATATCAGAGATCGGAAAATAATCAATAAGATAATAATTGGAGAAACAAGATTTTTATTTCCAAAAGATCAGATTACATCATTTAGGCGATCTCTAGGGATCGGATTACAATGAAGGTCTAACTACATCATTTGGGCGATCTCTAGAGATCTGATTACATTGAAGGATTACATCATTTGGGCGATCTCTAGAGACCGGTGGAACATCCTATCTAAAGAGTCCTGTGTTTATAATCGATCCCAAGGGTGTCGCCGACCGGAGCTTAATCCGCTGTCGGAACACCCAATGTGGAAGGAAACCGCTGTCGGAACAGTCAATGTGGTGAGAAGCCGCTGTCGGAACACTCAATGTGGTGAGAAGCCGAATGAACTTGAGGAAGCAACCGCCAAGGGTCAGCGGAGCATCAGCAATTTGCTCGGCCAAAATCAGTTTGTCGACCATGCCAGTTGAACAACTCGGGATCGGCACGGTCGAGGTCCGCAATCCAGATCGGTCAATTAACCCAGTCCTCTCACCATCATCAGACAAGGTTATGCGATCACCGGGGTCATAAATTTTCAGTCGAGGAATAAGGAAGTCCATCGGAAAGGGATCAAAAACCACAATCATGGCCTGAACGACCGCCGGAGCAGCTAGAACTGGAAAAGAAAGAAGGAAGAGAGGAAAATCAGATGAAGGAAATGTCTCTGTCGTCAGGGGTATATATAGGGGAAAACGGGCATTTATTGTCGAAGCGTAAACGGCTTAACGCCGGGAATCGAGGGGAAATTAATGCTTTGACCAGACTGACCAGAAAGGGAAAGATCGGAATAATAGATCGGAAGATGGGAGACTAGCATGAAAGATCGGAAAAGAGCATGTAAAAGAGATCAGAAAGAGGGAAGATCGGAAGGCAAAAAGAATAAGACAAATCCCAATAACCGTCGTCAGAATCAGAGCCGAGGTAGTTAAAGCTTAGTTCGTAAACGGACCCCGAACTTAGAATCTCTGTCTTGAAGTGGTTTTATTTCAATTTATCTTCACAAATGGTTTTCTTTAGTTTCCCTTAAAACTAAGGTGGCGACTCCTCACTCTTTCCCACTTCGGTGAGTGATCGTCTAGGCGACCGCAAAACCCCTTGCGACAGCAAAACCCCTTGCGACAGCTTGGCGACTCCACTGGGGAAATGTACAAAGACTGACTTAACCCCGGTCTAGTAGTCCAAAAGTAGATTTAATTTTGTCCAATCAAATTATAGTTAGATGGGCTCATTCAGCGATGTTTTATACGTTATTGCTGATAACTATTTTGCTTGTTTTACAGTTTTATTTCCTACAGAGCTCTTCGTTTCAAAAAAAAAAGAAAAAAGAAAAATGGAAAAATAAAATCCCCCTGAATTGGGAAGAGGTAAAGGTGTCCCTTCACACACTGAACACTCACACGATGTCCTCACACACTTTGGCCCTATACCCGGGCTTTCTTACCCTTTTAGGAAAATAGGAGGGGGTCATGTAGCGGTACCCGTGGGTTTTACCCCGTTAGTATCCGTGAAGGCTTTTACTCAAATTGAAACTCGTTCTATTCACTGTGATACCCGTGGAATTTTCCCGATAATATCATGGGGGTAGAATGGGGCTCTACTGTTTACAGTAGGGGCAATTTGGGAACCTGTGGCTTTTAGAAAATTAGATCCTGAGCTAAACTATCACGATAGCTGAAAGCCGTAGTAAGCTACCTTGTAAGGTAGAACTATCCAGATAGGTAGCGCTCGTCCGATATCAGGAGTCTCCCTATTATAGGACAAAAGGGGCATACTTACTCTTATCCTTTTCTGCTTTAATTTCCTTTTGTTCATTTTTGTGAGGGTAATCTTGAATTCTACTAAAACACCTACACATTTTCCTACTTTGATAAATGTGTACGTGTCATCCTGTCAACAGTATGATTCAAAATTACCCTAATTTATCTTGCTAACAAATTTTCCCGCAGGCATTACCAAACCAAGAGTCTGTAAAAGGATAGGCATCATATTTATCGTGGCATCCTCGAGTCAGTCGGCAGAAGAAGTTCAGAATGCTAAACTTTGGTCCAAATCGATTCATACTCCAGTACCCCCACAAAATGATGTTTCCAAGGCACATGCTAGCTTACTACCTTCATTAGATCTGAATGGAATTGAAGTCAGAATGAACAGCCTCGAGAGCCTGTCTAATGGATGGAGGTTGCTTCCCGATCAGGTCAAGGCACGATTTGAAGAGAAGTATGGGAGGATTGCAACCTTAATGCGAGTCAAGGTCCAAATCCCGGCATTAAAAGCCATGTTGTCGGTTTGGAACCCTAAGTACGGGGTATTCTCTTTCAATGATATTGATACAGTTCCCACTATGGAAGAATATCAGGCATTACTAGGGATCCCTTATTCAACACAGAATCGGATCTACCTACACCTTGAGCATAGGCAGACCTGGAAACGATTAATACATTTGTTGGGTATTCCTTCGGAGGAGGCAAAGTCAAAAGAAACAGTCAAAGGAAACACACATGGTTGGTATTGGACATATCTCCAGAAGTGGTTAAATCAGTACCTCCAAGAGAAAAAATGGAATCAAGCTTCAGTGGCACTCGCCTTTGGGATCTATGGTCTGATTTTGTTCCCGGGACCATTGGGAATCATAACTTGCAGCGCGGTGGAAGCATTTTGGACGGTAGAAAGGCAGGAGATCAATCCGATACCGGCAATTCTTGCGGAAACCTTGTTAACCCTAACCTACTGCATAACAGGAAAGGGTCCATTAAGTGTTGTTCTCAGTTGCTATACCTCTGGATTATCAGTCACATGTGTCCTGTGGAGACAAAGGGATTAACTTGGTGCCTTGACCAGCCTCCCATCGAGAAGATGACCCGGTTAGTAATCAGTTCGAAGAATGAACAGCAGTGGTGGGAACGGATTTTGAGTTTCAATAGCCATAATTACTGTTGGAGGAAGCTGTGGACGTTAGGCCAACCCGTTTTGATCGGTACGGGAGGTAATCAGTCGGTATCCCTAATCGGAGTAACCGAATATACAAGTTACACTCCGGCCTTGGTAATGAGGCAGTTTGGCTCAACGCAGTCCATGATCAACATTGAAGAATACCACCAAGGTCACTTCTACCATGAGTTCAAGGAAGAGGAAGGATTGAAACTGGCTCGCAAGTCTTGGGAAAACATTACTATGATGGAGAGATCGCCTAAAGGCCCAAGTGCCTCGGGCGATTATCTTAAATGGAGAGCTGACAGGGACCGAGAACACTCAACTACAGAATTCGAGGACAACAACCCTCGCCAAAACATCCTATTAGAAGAAGCTGATAATCGTCTGCTTGACTCACTGCAAAAAGCAAACACCGAGAACTCACAACTGCAAGAACAAATAAAACAGTTGGAGGACCAATAGCAGAAACTTAAAAGAAAAGTGAGAAGGCTCAAGGAAGAGGCAAGGGCCGAAAGGATGGGGTTCGAAGAGCAAGAGGAACAGTGGGAAAAGGAAAAAGACTCTCTCCAAGCTGAGGTAAAAGAAGTGAAAGTACAGAATAGTAAGCTTCAGGAAAAGATGAAATACCAAGAGGTGCTCGTTGAAGAGTATAAACAGGAAAACAAAAAGAAGAAGCTCGAATTAAAAGAACAGGCACTACTCATCAACGATATCTTGAAAGAGTGTGCTAAGGAAAGGAAAGAGAAAGAAAAACAAGCTGCTCTCTATCAAGGACTGAAAGAGAATGTTGACCAGCTGGAAAGAACGATAGCACAGGGAAAACAAGAATTATTACCTGAATCCGAGTATGCTCTGAAAGCATTCGACCCTGCCAAACAAGAAGAAATGTTATATGAGTATCTCAGAAAATGTCATCTCATTATAAAGAACCTTCCAGAGCCTAGGCCAATGTAGAGGATACGATGTACAAATTATTCAGTTAATGAAGTGATTTCTGGACCATTGTTTAGTAAATTTGTGAATGAATAATATGACTCCCGTAGGAACTCCCTCGCTAGGGTTATGTGAAAAATTGAATGCGCTATATGGACAGGTATCATAAATGCGCATTCAATCCAGTCATTCACAGTCAGACTATCGAATGATGCCATGATAAAATTGATGCGATTATCCTTTTACAGATTTCAACCTGGCTCTCAAATGCTACTGTATCCTTCGTCCAGACCAGGACTTTTAATTCCTTTGCAAAATTCAAAGTTCATTTAAAATTTTCTTTTTTTACTCCTTACAGGAAATCAATATTGCTTCAAACAAGGCAAGTCTAACCAAGCATACGGTTCAGCCCAAGCGAGTGTACTTAACAAGATCTCGGACAAAGAAGATTATGGAGGATCAGGAACAAGTACAGAACCTACAGGGGCAAGTTTCCGAATTGAAAGATCAGGTCTCAGAACTTATGAGACTAATGAGGGAAATGTCTCAGAATAAACCCACAGCAGAGCCTAGCCTACCATTACCTCCTCCACCACCTCCAACAAATGATCCTCATCAAGCTTCAACTTCTTTTACCTTTAAATCACCTATCCCGGACCCGACAGTCACTGTCAATCCGGTCGTCATGACTAATGACCTGCCTTTCTCCTATTACCCGGCTGTCTCAAATGCCGAGCCTCACCCTTCAATCCTAATCCCTCCAGTTTACTCCACCCCTCAGCTCCCGGCCGGGGGAGCATATCATGCAGTGGGAGGGGAAAATAAGACAAAAGAAAGTGAGAAACTATCTACTCTAGAGGAGAGATTGAGAGCAATTGAAGGGCTGAACATGTATGGTTCAGTCGACGTGGCATCGCTTAGACTGGTTCCCGATGTGGTGGTGCCTCCCAAGTTCAAGGTCCCTGATTTCGACAAGTACACAGGGAATTCAGATCCTCGCATTCACTTGGCCACCTATATCGCTAAGATGTCGGCTCTGACAGAGGACGATAGATTGCTGGTCCACTTCTTTCATGAGAGCCTCTCGGAGGCCGCTTTGAGGTGGTGTATCCAGTTGGACAGGAGAAAACTGCGCTCCTGGAAGGATTTAGCTGATGCCTTCTTAAAGCAGTACAAATTTAACTGTGATGTGGCCCCCACGAGAAGGGACCTCGAACTCGCATGTAAAGACAGAGAAAGCTTCAAGGAATATGCCCAGAGATGGAGAGAAAAGGGCTATGCTCCCCCGGTGACCGACAATGAGCTATGCTCTCTGTTCATCGAAACTTTGAAGGCCCCTTACTTCAACTTGATGATTGGGAACACTTCCAACAGCTTCTCTGACATCATACAGGCTGGTGAAAGAATAGAGGCCAACCTAAGAATGGGACGATTGCAGGAGTTGGCTGAGAATCCTGCAAAGAAGACTGCCAATTTTGGCAAGAAAAAGGAGGGTGATGTCCATTTAGTCACCCGGCAGAATAATTACTCTCCACTACCTCAAAACAATTATCGGCCATATCCTCCCCCTCATGGCCAGACAGTCACAAATATTCCACCTCCTTTCCCTAATTATCCACACCCACGCCCACAATACCCTCCACCTACAAATTACCAACCAAGACCATCTCTTCCTCCTGCTCAATCAAGACCACCACTAAACGACCCAAGACCCCCAAGAAACCCTGATCCACCTCTTCCCCTCCCACTCAGTGAAATATACCGATACCTTGTCGGTATAAACCAAATTGTACCAGTTCCCCTAGACTCGATCCAGCCGCCATACCCCAGGTGGTATAATGCTACTGCCCGTTGTGAGTACCATGGAGGGGCACAAGGGCACTCAACCGATAACTGCGGGGCACTCAGGGGAAGAGTGCACGCTTTAATCAGAAACGGGTGGTTGAAGATTGAGGGAAATGGTTCTCTCTCCAATGTTACCTCAAACCCACTGCCTAACCATAATGCAGGCAGTGGTGTAAATATGATAGAGCCTGATAAAGGAGGATCAACGCTGGAAGTAGACAAGCTGGTTCCTTACTTTAAGGAAATTTTTGCTGTGACAATGAGGGAAGGCTACCTCTGCCCTCAAGTAGCGGGATTGGAAGAGAGTACGGGGTGTCCTTATCATGGAGGGGCAGCTGATCACGAGCTGCAGGGCTGTGAGGGATTCAGGCAAGAGGTTCGGAACTTATTGTCTCTCAAGGTTCTGAGATGCCAGACGAGGTCAAAGATGGAAGAGGGAGTGAATACCACTAGATATAGCCAAAATGCTCCCCCCCCTAAACCCAGAATCACTTTCTCACCCCCGGTAGCCTCACCACCAGAATGCTTATCCGAGCCCCATCTCGCCTCCTGTTACCAACACCCACGCCATACCTTGGAACTACAATTTCCAAGTCTTCACTCAAGGAGCGTCGAGCAGTATACCGGCTCCTAGCCTTGCTTCACCTCCGGCACCTCCTAAGCCATGTTTCACTCCTCATGCACACTTTCAGATGACTTATGCTGGACCTACCACCAGTGCTACTCCCCAGATCGATCCCCAACCCGTCACTGCCACAAAGCCCTCCTCCCTTGAGCAAGAGGTCGAGTTCATAACTCGAAGTGGGAGGTGTTACAGTAACGAAGAAAAAGAAAAGAGAAAAGGGAAAGTAAAGGTGGGAGAGTCATGGAAGAATGCAGAAGAGGATGTAGAGAAGACAGAGGAAGCAGAGCCTACTGAGCATAAACAAGAGGAGGAACTGCTGCTCCAAATAATGAAACAGAGCGAGTATGATGTGGTGGAGCAATGAGGAAAACTCTGCCCAATTTCACAAGTTATCACGATCTTGAGTTCGGAAGTGCACTGACAAACCTTGCAGAGAATCCTGGATTAGGCCTTTGTAAACCCCGACATTACTCCCGGGCAGTTTGAGAAGATAGTGGGACAAATCCAGGCATCCAGCTTTGTTACTTTCTGAGGATTTAGATAGACCTCATGTTTAAGGCACACTAAGGCTTTACATGTAATGTTGAAGTGTAAGGGTTGTATAGTAGCCAAGGTACTTATTGATAATGGGTCAGCTCTCAATGTACTCCCTAGCGCTACCTTAGCTAGGTTGCCAGTTGACCAATCGGACATACGTCAAAGTGCTATGGTGGTAAGAGCCTTTGACGGTACTGTAAGAGAAGTGTTGGGAGATATTGACTTGCCGCTTCAGATTGGCGCATGCACTTTCAACGTCACATTCCAGGTGATGAACATTGAGCCTGCCTATACTATGCTGCTGGGAAGGCCCTGGATCCATTCTGCGAACGCCGTTCCTCAACTCGCACTGAAAATAAAATACATCGTGGACGGCAAAATCGTCACAAGAAAGGAGAGGAGGCCTTGCTAGTCACCAAGCCGCAATCACTGCCCTATGTGGAGGCAGCTGAGGAGTCATTAGAAAGCTCCTTCCAAGCCCTCGAGTTACAAGAAACCATCTCAGAAAATGGAGGGGCTATGGCTATGGTAGCCAAAATAATGACAAGGAGTGGGTACGAAGAAGGCAAAGGCCTAGGCGCCACATTACAGGGAATCGTTGAACCCATACCAACTATCCAGAAGGTAGGCCGCTGCGGTTTGGGTTATGAGGAAGATGCCCTTACGGATGGGCATTTCTGGATGAGGAAAATGCTCCGGGATCAAAGGTTCGATCGGAAAATGGGAAAGATGAAAGTAGTCCCGAGAATTACGGAGATCTTCACTAAACCGGTCATTCAGCATCCGACAAACACAGAAGAATCACCCGATGATCCATCCATAGATGTCATCCAACTGGATTCCTTATATGAGGCCCTAGTCTCGCCAATGACTGAGGGGCAAGAACTGAACAACTGGACAACCGAGGACGTCCCTGTACTCAATTTCGAGTAAAGTACCTTTGGTTATCTACACTTGATCATTTTGTCCATAGTGACAAGTGTAATACTATAAATGGACCTTTTCTTATGGCACAAACGTTAATGAATTAATAGCGCATTTTAAATCCAATTCTCTCTTTCTTTTGAATTCCATCCTTATAATACATTTTTTTTTATTCATTCAGGACCATTCATCAATTAACACCTAATAATCCAATAGATTCAGAGATTCCTCTGGTTAATTTTGAAATCCCCATAACTGCCATTACTTCAAATGATTCTGAGGAAGACCCTACACAAGAAGACAGTGAAAAGGATGAGCCCTCCCTCGTGCCTTGTGGAGACGAAATGCGCACCATAAATTTAGGCACAGAAGAAGTAAAAAGGGAACTCAAGGTAGTGGAGAGTGAAGAATTGGGAGATATGATCAATCTGCTTAAAGAATTCCTTGACGTATTTTCCTGGAGCTATGATGATATGGTGGGTTTGGACCCTCAGATAGTGACACACAAAATTCCCCTAATTCCAGGGACAGTCCCGGTAAAGCAGAAGTTAAGGAGAATGAATCCCGACACACTGCTCAAAGTTCGGGATGAAGTCAAGAAACAGTATGACGCTGGGTTCTTGGAAGTGGTCAAATATCCCCAATGGATAGCTAATGTGGTCCCGGTAATGAAGAAGGACGGGAGAGTTCAGGTGTGAGTCGATTACAGGGATCTCAATAAAGCAAGCTTGAAAGACGATTTCCCTCTCCCTCACATTGATGTGTTAGTTGACAATGCTGCGAGATTGGGCAGGTGTTCGTGTATTGACGGGGCATCAAGGTATAATCAGATCCCGATGGACGAGGAAGATAAGGATAAAACTGCTTTTATCACTCAATGGGGAGTATTTTGCTATCGGGTCATGCCTTTTGGGTTGAAGAATGCTGGTGCTACCTACCAGCGTGCAATGGTCACATTATTCCACGATATGATGCATAAAGAGGTGGAAGTATATGTGGATGATATGATCATCAAATCCCGGGGAGAAGAAAGTCATGCACAGGTACTGAGGAAAGTATTTGAGAGACTCAGGAAATACCAGTTGAAACTGAACCCTGCCAAATGCATATTCGGAGCTAGATCGGGAAAGTTGTTGGGATTCATAGTAAGCGAGAGGGGAATAGAGGTTGATCCAGACAAGGTTCGAGCTATTCAAGAGATGCCATCCCCGAGAATAGAAAGGGAGGTGCGCAGTTTTCTGGGAAAGTTGAACTACATTTCGAGATTTATTTCCAATCTCACTGCCAAAGCTGAGCCAATTTTCAGGCTACTCCGGAAGAACAACTCCACCTAATGGGATTCAGTTTGCCAAGAGGCTTTTGAGAAGATCAAGCAATACTTGTCAAGACCACGATTGGTCCCACCTGCAGTGTGAAGGCCTCTTATCCTGTATATAGCAGTCCAGCAGAACTCGATGGGATGTGTTTTGGGACAACATGATGATACCGGGTGAAAGGAGAGGGCTATTTATTACCTGAGTAAGAAGTTCAATGATTGTGAATCAAGGTACTCTTTCTTAGAAAAGACTTGTCACAAGCTAGCTCGACAAAGAAATCGCCTCAAGCACTACATGTTGAATCACAAGACATGGCTCATCTCCGTGATGGATCCTATCAAATATGTATTCGAAAGCCCATTCGTGCTGTAGGATAGCCAAGTGGCAGTTATACTCTCCCAATATGACATAGTCTATATGACCGGAAAGCGGTGAAAGGTAGCGTGATTGCCGACCTCCTAGCGTAAAAATCCTATCCAGATTATGAAGCTCGATTTTGAGTTCCCGATGAGCATATTAATGAAGTGGATCATAAGAGGAGGGGCCAGCCGATGTATGGGAAATGTATTTCGACGGAGCTGTCAATTTGTCCTGGAATGGAATTGGAGCTGTATTGATATCCCCAGATGGAAAGCACTTCCCGATAGCCGTTAAGTTGAGATTCGACTGCACCAACAACGTCGCGGAATATGAAGCTTGTGTGATGGGTCTACAGGCCGCCATCGAAATGAAAATCAGGAAGCTGGAGGTATACGGAGACTCAGCCCTGATTATTTATCAAGTCAAGGGAGAATGGCAAACCAAGGATCCCAAGCTAATCCTGTACCAGAAGTACTTATTGGAGCTGATCAAGAAATTCGAAGAAATCTCTTTCACTCACCTTAGTAGGGACAAGAATCAATTTGCTGATGCCTTAGCCACTCTAGCTGTTATGGCTCAGATCGAAGAGGGTCAGATGGCTCAGACATTGAAGATTAAAGCAAGAAGTGAGCCAGCATATTGCTTCATGATTGAAGAAGAGCCCAATAGAAAGCCTTGGTATCATGACATCCTGGTCTACTGTAGAACCAGAGAATTCCCTTTGGGGGCGAGCAAGAATGAAAAGAAGATGATTCGAAGATTAGCATTGGGATACTTCCCCAGTGGAGAAACCCTATACAAGAGGAGCTCCAACGGCGAATTATTGAGATGTGTGGATGCAAAGGAGGCGAAGAAAATCCTTTTTGAGACTCATGAGGGAAATTGTGTAACCCATGCCAATGGGCACATGATGGCTAAGCAAATCATGCGACGTGGGTATTTTTGGACCACAATGAAAAAGGATTGCGTCGAGTATTTCCGAAAATGCCATAAGTGTCAAATCTATGCCGATCCGATCAATGTGCCACCTCACAAGTTGTTCAACCTCGTCTCACCATGGCCTTTCGCAATGTGGGGCATCGATGTGATTGGTCCCGTAAATCCCAAGGCATCCAATGGGCACAGATTCATTCTTGTGGCCATCGACTATTTCTCCAAGTGGGTCGAGGCGACATCCTATGCGCATATCACACAGAATACGTTTCTCAGATTTTTCAAAAGCAATATTATCTGCCGGCATGGCCTCCCTAATGAAATCGTCACCGATAACGCTAAGAATCTGAATGGCCTGAAGATCCAGAAATTGTGTGATCAATACAAAATCCGACACCTCAATTCTTCCCCATACCGCCCCCAGATGAATGGAGCGGTGGAAGCTGCAAACAAAAACCTCAAGAGGATAATCCGGAAAATGACAGTCACGTATAGGGATTGGCATGATATGCTTCCTTACGCTCTTCACGCATACTGGACTTCTGTGAGAACCTCAATCGGGGCAACTCCATACTCGATGGTTTACGGCATGGAAGCAGTATTGCCTATTGAAGTTGAAATTCCTTCCCTAAGGATTCTGAAGGAGTCAGGAATTGATGAGTCAGAATGGATCCAGTCAAGGTTGGATCAGTTAAACTTGCTTGATGAGAAAAGGTTAGCAGCAGCATGTCATGGGCAGTTATATCAGATGAGAATGGCTAGAGCATTTGACAAAAATGTTCACCCGCGCGAATTCCAACCCGGGGACTTAGTTCTGAAGAAAGTACTGCCGAATCAAAATGATCCCCGGGGCAAATGGTCACCAACCTACGAGGGGCCCTATGTAGTTAAGAAGGCATTTTCTGGAGGAGCCTTGATCTTGACCCACATGGACGGTGAAGAGTGTCCGAGACCTGTGAATGCTGACACCGTCAAGAAATACTATGCTTAAAAAAAAATAAATAAATAAAAATAAATAAATAAAAGTAGGGGTGAAAACCCAAAAGGGCGCTCCTAGCAAAATGTGTGAAAGAAGGCTTTAACCCCGAAGGGGCGCTTTCTGTAAAACGAGTGAAGGATGAAAACCCGAAAGGGCGTCCTGAAAAGTGAGTCAAAAAAAAAAAAAAAAAAACTAGGGGTGAAAACCCGAAAGGGCATCCCGAAAACAAAAAATAAGGAATGGGGGGCATGAAACCAGGATGAAGAGGAAACTGTCACGGCATGAGACTTCAGAGAACTTGAAATAATGGCAGTTAAGGGATTTCAAAATCAGCCACAGGGAATATGTGAGATCTATCCTTGTACCCTTCTTCTTTGAAACTTTTTCTTGTTTATGTTAACCCATAATAAAATCACACTTCATTCCCCATGTTTCTATCTTTCCCTTATATTTATCTTTCTGCAATCTCGTTATTTAATGCGCTATTTAAATCAGTTAAAATTTTTGCCATAAGATTAAGATTTGACAATTGATAACCTCACGTATTTTACTATGAGATTTGCAGGGAATGTAAAAAAAAAAAAAAAAAAAAAAAAAAAACTAGAGGTGAAAACCTGGAAAGGCGCTTCTGATCATATAGACGAAGGGGAAGTAAAGACCCGCGAGGGTGCTTTTTGGGGGAAAATCTGAAAAACAAAATGGGGCATTTCAAGAAACAAGGCCATAGGTCAAGTCTTGCAACTCGTCCTCCATTCGTCATTGGTCTTCCGGATTCTGTTAAGTACACTTCATTGGGAAAGAACTTCTTGTGTCCGGATCAGGCTTGCTTTGTGAGTGCAATTTAAATTTCCTGCTGATTTTAATTTTCCTGCAATTTAATTTCTTGTTATCAACCTCTGGTTCCTTGATCTAAGTTGATTTTAATTTTCCTGCAATTTACATTTCTTGTTATCAACCTCTGGTTCCTTGATCTAAGTTGATTTTAATTTTCCTACAATTTACATTTCTTGTTATCAACCTCTGGTTCCTTGATCTAAGTTGATTTTAATTTTCAGCAATTTAAATTTCCTGTTATCAACCTCTGGTTCCTTGATCTAAGTTGATTTTAATTTTCCTGCAATTTACATTTCTTGTTATCAACCTCTGGTTCCTTGATCTAAGTTGATTTTAATTTTCCTGCAATTTACATTTCTTTTTATCAACCTCTGGTTCCTTGATCTAAGTTGATTTTAATTTCCAGCAATTTAAATTTCTTGTTATCAACCTCTGGTTCCTTGATCTAAGTTGATTTTAATTTCCAGCAATTTAAATTTCCTGTTATCAACCTCTGGTTCCTTGATCTAAGTTGATTTTAATTTTCCTGCAATTTACATTTCTTGTTATCAACCTCTGGTTCCTTGATCTAAGTTGATTTTAATTTTCCTGCAATTTACATTTCTTGTTATCAACCTCTGGTTCCTTGATCTAAGTTGATTTTAATTTTTCTGCAATTTACATTTCTTGTTATCAACCTCTGGTTCCTTGATCTAAGTTGATTTTAATTTTCCTGCAATTTAAATTTCCTGTTATCAACCTCTGGTTCCTTGATCTAAGTTGATTTTAATTTCCTGCAATTTACATTTCTTGTTATCAACCTCTGGTTCCTTGATCTAAGTTGATTTTAATTTCCAGCAATTTAAATTTCCTGTTATCAACCTCTGGTTCCTTGATCTAAGTTGATTTTAATTTTCCTGCAATTTAAATTTCCTGTTATCAACCTCTGGTTCCTTGATCTAAGTTGATTTTAATTTCCAGCAATTTAAATTTCTTGTTGTCGACCTCTGGTTCCTTGATCTAAGTCGATTTTAATTTCTAGCAATTTACATTTTCTATTGTCGACCTCTGGTTCCTTGATCCAAGTTGATTTTAATTTTCTAGTCTTTTTAACTTCTGTTGCCTATCTTAGGTATGCTTTAGTTCCCTAACTTCGAGCACTTAATCGTCCAAAAATATGGGTCTGAATCTTTACATAATTCTTACACGGGAAATTCTTTTCCCTTTGATAAAAATTATGTAAAGAGGGGCAGCTGTCGACACCATATTTTGGCCGATCCCCAGAATCAACAAACTTCGAAACCGATCCCTAGCACTAAGTCTCTCCTTGCCATTTAATCACAGTTCCGATCTCTCTTCACAGAGAGTTGAGTCAATGCTAAGCTCTCGTATCAGTCAAAGCCTTACCGGTCTCTCAAATCATTCACCGATCTCTCAAGCCAATTGTCGAATATCATGACCAGTTAACTATATTCCCGATCTCTCTTGTCAGACGAAATTGAACTAACACTAGAACCTTGCTGCCAATATTTATGATCGACCTCTCTTTTAAAAGTTTAGAAATAACCAAGCTAAGGTTCTAATCCGGTTTAATGAAGATCCCGATCTTAGATGTTCAAGCCAAAATTTTCAATTAAGTTCCGTTTAGCAATCTCATGCATGTTGTATTTTCCGATCTCTCACACTTAGGATAATAATAGTTTTCAGTTGTTTCAATATACTCAGACAATCAAGTGTTTAGAAATTTTCCGATCACAACCATTCATCAAACAAAAAGGCATTCTATTTCATTTCATTGCAAAATTTGTACAAGTTATTCGGCTGGGGGATCACCCCCAGCCTGATCTACATTTTGCTCATCCTCTCTTTCCTCTTCACTATCCTCCCCCTCGCCCCCGGGAGCCAGGTCGGCCATCCAAGAGAAGTCCTCATCTGGGTAACGCTTCTGGAGTTCGGCCAAGAGGTCCTTGTGAGCATTCACATAGGCACCAGTTATCCCTGTCACCATTTCTTCGTCTTTCGCCTTAAGCTCCTCGATAAGTTGGGCGACCTGAGAAGCTTCGTTGGCCCGGAGCGCCTCGACTTCCCTGAGAGCACGATCCCTTTCAGCCAGAACATGATTCTGTTCGGCCACTCTGTCTTCATAGAACTTCGCCCGCCCCTCAACTTGAGATATGTAATCCTGAGCGGATGCGAGTTGGGATCGGAGGGAAGCCATTTCCTGATTCTTCTTCTCAACCTCCTTGCCCAGGCGATGAGCCTTTTCCCGAACTATGGTCTGGTTCACCAGGCACTCCACGTTCAGGCTCATGGAGCGAGTCAAGATATCGTCAAGGCTGTCCGTGGATAGCCTGTCCCGATCCTCCCGAAGGCAGATGGAAGACCCCAAGACTTTGGCAAAACCGGGGTTCTCCCGAACAGTCCGGTTATTCTTCAGGGGCTCGATCAACGTTTGAGCGCCACAAGAAGAGGATCTCACAGAAGATTGAGAAGGACCCCTTTCTGTGCTTGGAGCAACTGGAGGGGGTGGAGCCGGCTCTTCCTGTTGAGGAGGAGATCGGACAGCTTCAGTGATCGGCGGCCCCGAAGGTCGGGACGGGCCTCCTTGCGTCTCCCCTGGTTCATGGCCGGGAGTTCGAAGCATTTCCGAACGCTTCATCTCCTTTACTTTTCGGGAGATCTCTCTTTCTTTCTTCCGCTTTCTAGAACCCTCATCACCCGCCATACCTGCACAAAGAAGAGGTCAGTGAGATCGCTAAGGTCCTGAGATCTGAGATGTAGAAAATACCAGTGCCGAGGTCAGAGAGCGGAAGTTCGCGATCTTGGCCGGTGAGCAGCTGTATGGTCCAATGGTGCAGCTCGGCGGTCACCGCATCTAAACAGGAATACTTTTGAGTGGCAGCCTGATTCTTCAGATCCATCACTATTAAGCTTTCCTCCTGGTTCAGGTTAATGCGCTTCGGAAGCAGGGGCCCCTGGTGCCACCAGCTACGGGGGAAGTCCTCAAAGCAGGTCGGATTTTTGCTCCTCAGAATGAAGAAGCGGTTCTTCCAATTTTTAAGGGAGGAGGGCAAATCGGTGAAGAGCCCGCAATGAGGCTTCGCCTGAAAGAACCAGTGCTCGTCGTCCTTTCGGCGAGTTAGCCTGTGCAGTTCGGCGAACACCTTAGCCGTAGGTCTGATTCCCTTAGCTCGGCATAGACCTCGGAAGGCTACTAAGATCCGCCACGAGTTAGGATGAACTTGAGCAATGCACACCCGGTGAAGTTTTAGGACCTCCTTGAAGAAGTCATCCAGAGGGAACCGAAGACCGGCCTTTAATCGTTTCCTCGTATACCATAACCAGGTCATTCTCTTCAAAGAAGTGATCGGCTCGGTGATCGCCGTGGCACCGGATAAGTTCGTACGAATCAGGGCGAATATTGTACTCCTGGCTAAATGATTGAAGATCGGACTCTTGTAAGATCGATGGCAGCTCGTCCATAGGGAGATTCTCCCTCCCTGAAGAAGGTACGTGCCTTGATGGTCCGACCCGCCCCCGAGCTGGAACAGAGGCCCTAGGAGGTTCTGTTTGCGCGTTTGGCCCGACCACCTCTTCTTCGTCAGACGACCACGAGAACTGAATGGAAGGAGGACTCGCCGCTCTTTGACCCTCGGCACCGCTCATTTTCAAAGAAAACAAAGAACTTAAACTAAAAAGAAGATCAAAGCCCTTACCGGAGTCTGATCGGCGTCGGAAGAACTTGAGCAAACGAGAGAACTTTGAGGTTGTGAGCGAGAGATTGAAAATGACATACAGGAGCAAATGGCTAACCCCTCACCCCTATTTATACTTGTCCGAGCATTTAATGCTCACGAGGTTCTAGGCAACGCATCGATTGGTGGGACTAGCCAGCTATTCTGACACGTCTCTCGAACATTCCAAGGAGATCGGTTAAATAGAGATCGGCATAATAAGTTGAATATTTTGAATGAAGGATTAGTTAAGAGTCATTTTTTTAGGAACCAGATCGGACAAATATATCAGAGATCGGAAAATAATCAATAAGATAATAATTGGAGAAACAAGATTTTTATTTCCAAAAGATCGGATTACATCATTTAGGCGATCTCTAGGGATCAGATTACAATGAAGGTCTAACTACATCATTTGGGCGATCTCTAGAGATCTGATTACATTGAAGGATTACATCATTTGGGCGATCTCTAGAGACCGGTGGAACATCCTATCTAAAGAGTCCCAGGTTTATAATTGATCCCAAGGGTGTCGCCGACCAGAGCTTAATCCGCTGTCGGAACACCCAATGTAGAAGGAAACCATTGTCGGAACACTCAATGTGGTGAGAAGCCGAATGAACTTGAGGAAGCAACCGCCAAGGGTCAGCGGAGCATTAGCAATTTGCTCGGCCAAAATCAGTTTGTCGACCATGCCAGTTGAACAACTCGGGATCGGCACGATCGAGGTCCGCAATCCAGATCGGTCAATTAACCCAGTCCTCTCACCATCATCAGACAAGGTTATGCGATCACCGGGGTCATAAATTTTCAGTCGAGGAATAAGGAAGTCCATCGGAAAGGGATCAAAAACCACAATCATGGCTTAACGATCACGAGCAGCTAGAACTGGAAAAGAAAGAAGGAAGAGAGGAAAATCAGATGAAGGAAATGTCTCTGTCGTCAGGGGTATATATAGGGGAAAACGGGCATTTATTGCTGAGCAGAAAACGAAGCGAACGCTTCGGGAATCGAGGGGAAATTAATGCTTTGACCAGACCGGACCTGAGAAAGGGAAAGATCGGAATAATAGATCGGAAGATGGGAGACTATCATGAAAGATCGGAAAAGAGAATGTAAAAGAGATCAGAAAGAGGGAAGATCGGAAGGCAAAAAGAATAAGACAAATCCCAATAACCGTCGTCAGAATCAGAGCCGAGGTAGTTAAAGCGTTGCAGACGAGATCTCCACCGCACGCCTAAGAATCGCCCGCAATGCTGACAGGTGCCAGGGTATGTCATGACAGTCCTGTACATCCCAATCCCCACCGTTGATCTCACTGGTAAGGACAAACCCGGAACCCTTGGATCAAGAGAGAAGACGACAATACCAGCGTCTTTCGCTCTTAGCCCTCAGATCGTTCCGGACGAGAAGATTTGGGACCGTCAGATTGAAAGAAGAAAAGGACAAATATTCTGAAGAGTGATCTCAGCCATTCATTTTGATTCTCTTTAATTCCTGAACATCCGATCATGTCCTTCGAAATCTTGACCCTCCATCTCCCTCAAAATAAATCCTGACCCTTCATGGGAGCACCCGATTCCTATAAATACCTGCATGAAAAACTGTTCAGGGGACGGGCAAAAAAGAGAGGTAGTTATTATAGCGGAAGAACTCTGAAACTTAATTCAGTTTGTTACTCTGCTACTTTGAAGTTTTGATTAGAAAGACTTTTGAAACTAGTTTTCTGAAGTGTTTTCTTGAAAAGGATTCGAATCGAACTCTACATTTTCAGTTTGTTCATTATCTGTTCACACTCTCTCTTTCTGCCCTTTATCATCTCTTTCTTCGTTCCAATTATTCAAGCTCAATTTCATTTCACTCGGTTTTTATCTTATTCTGATTGCATTTTAGCGAAGCACCCTTCATTCTACAACGAACATCAGCCCTCAAGCTAATCGATCTGTGTCTTATTACTATTTGTCACCCCGTAGTCATTTCAATAGATTTGGCTCCTTACAGGTAAGAGCTCATATTGCCGTTTTGTTAAGTGTTTACGTTTACTTTTCGCATTTTCTTTGCCTTTTTATGCATGTGATTTTCTCCAAGTTCATTTAGTGCCAAAGAACCTTAAAGAATGTTACTCTCGAGTTTATTTCTTTAGTGATCAGTCTATCATTTTATTAACCTTCGTCGTTTCTGAATGCAAATTTTCTAGTTCCTAGTAGCGTGTAAGTGGTTAGGTAAAATGTAGATAACTGCAACTTACGGGTCTCTTTTAAGAGAGAGAGCCTGAATAACACGTCAGGAAAATAGCCAAACTATTAGGCTGACGTAAACGGCAATTCGGCAAGATGCCATAAAGTGGAATAAAACCAAAGTAAATGAAACAGAATAAATCGGACATTAATAGGTACTGGTAAAGTGACCTTAGGGGAAGTCAGCAAAATTCAGTCCAGCTTCTCTTATTTAGTCACAAAATATCAATTAGAAGCCTTACCCCCCCAACACCTTAGAACGTCAGAATCTTTAGCTTTAGGACCTTATGACATGTAGCTGAAATTAAAATTTGGGAGATCGGAAAGATCCCACTAAGGTTCCTGTTAATTTAAAAAGAGATCGGAAGAGGGTTCTTATCCGATTCTCAACTCAAAACTTTAATTAAATAGAGATCGGAGGAGAGTTCTTATCCGGTCTCAAATCAAAATTTAAATAAATAATTAAATAGAGATCGAAGGAGAGTTCTTATCCGGTCTCAAATCAAAATTTAAATAAATACTTAATAGAGATCGGAAGAGAGTTCTTATCCGGTCTCAACTCAAAATTTTAATAAATATTAAATAGAGATCGGAAGAGAGTTCTTATCCGGTCTCAACTCAAAATTTTAATAAATATTAAATAGAGATCGGAGGAGAGTTCTTATCCGGTCTCAACTCAAAATTTTAATAAACATTAAATAGAAATTGGAGGAAATTTCTTATCCGATCCCTAAGCTAAAATTTTTATGAATACTTAAAAGAGATCGGAGGAGAGTTCTTATCCGATTCTCAATCCTAAATTTTAAATACCCCAAGAGAGGTCGGAGGAGAGTTCTTATCCGATTCTCACACCAAATCTTAACCTGTACGCAAGATAATCCCAAAACCAAAAATGATTCGCGACGTCAATTCACTAAGGTCGTCTCATTTACTTATGTATCTGGGTAATCCGAATTTAGTGAAAGATCAAATATTCCTTTTGTCAAAAGGATTAACATTTCCATTCACGCCCTTCCTAACTAATTTATAAAGAGTGCGAAGTTAAATCTACTTACCCTAATTAAGGGACGAGGTGGGGTGCCTAACACCTTCCCCACCCGTTTACGGACCCCGAACTTAGAATCTCTGTCTTGAAGTGGTTTTATTTCAATTTATCTTCACAAATAGTTTTCTTTAGTTTCCCTTAAAACTAAGGTGGCGACTCCTCACTCTTTCCCACTTTGGTGAGTGATCGTCCAGGCGACCGCAAAACCCCTTGCGACAAGATATATAATAGAGTTCACATATTAAATATATAAATTTTATATATTTATGTGTTGAATTTAGGAGTGAGTATTTGATTAACAAAATTGAACTAAATTATTAATCAATTCTAAAAATATTAACCTAACTGAATCAAAATTGAGAGAAAATTGAGATGAATCGAAACTAAAAATATTTGATTGGTTATTGGTTATAATCGAGGTAGTTGAAAAAAAAAATTATATTATTAATTATTCAATAAAATAATAATAAAAATTTATTTATAATCTTTTTTATTTATTAAAAATGATAAATATGATTTAATATTAATAAAGTAATAATTATAAGTTAGATATTGTTATAAAATCATAAAAATAATAATTATAAATAATATAATATTAATAAAATAATAATTATAAATAAAATAATATTAATAAAATGATAATTAATATATTAATTAATAAAAATTTGATTATTTTGGTTATCAAATTAAAGTAACCAAACTAACAACTAAAAATTTGTATTATTATTAATTGAAAACCAAATCGAATCGAACTTACTCTCATCGAAATAACTAAATTTCATCGGTTTAATTCAATTATTCAATTATAACTGAATAATACACACTTTTAGTTGAATCCACAGTGGATAGGAATTTCCCAAATCAATGGTTGTTTTAATTTTGGTTGTCGGGATTGAGGCAATCGGTAGCAACTGTTGATTTGATAACAACTTAGACCTATTTGGCATTGCTGTTAGAACTGTTATTGATAAAATTAATTTTTTTTAAATATACTAATTAAAGAGTATTAAAAAAATAATTTAAAATTCAATTTGATAAATTTTAGTTATAAGAACACTAAAATAATAAAATAACTTTTTCTAAACTGTTTTTTTAAATAGTATTTAAAATGATATTTTTATTCAAAAAAGCAATTGAGACCCTCTAAACTCAATGTCAAATAGGCACTTAATTGTGTATATATTAGCATGTGAAACTCACCAATTTTCTAAGATCATTCTCAAAATTAGGTGGGCATGGTACCCCCCAAAAAAAGATAGATTTTGCCATCGGGTTACAAAGGAAGTTTTCATCATTAGATTGTTACCACCCAACCTATAGACTGAATCGGCACTAGGACCTGGGCTGACATAAAGCCCCTGAGGCCCGTAGTAAGTCTTACTATTCCTAAACCCATGGCCAGGCCAACAATTTAGGCTTAATATGTATATAAAATAATTTAAATTAAATTATTATAATTTTATTTTGAACCAACTTAACCTAATAATTACCAGAAACTAAAATTAGGGAAGCCCAGGTCAACCCTGTTACATCATTTACAAACTATTTAAAACTCATAAAATTTTTTTACTTATTAATACAAAAATTTAAATTCATACAGTCCCTGACAATATTAATGCTACTACTAGTACATGCAGAGTTCTAATTATAAATTTAGATAATAATAATACAATTAATTATTTATTTATAACCTACGAGGAAAGGAACAAATTATTCTGAAAAAAATATACTCCTGCAGCCTAAAAAAAAGGATGAATAGGAGTGAGCCTTATAGTGAGAGAGTAAAATACCAATTTTAACTATAATTTTTATAGCTATCCAAAACTAATGTATTCTCAAGAGTAGAATGCAACACCATCATAATTTTCATGCAAATTACATCATAACAGCGAAAAGGTAATTTAGAGCACTCATACACCCATATAATATTCAAACAGTACATATACGGGAGCTGATCCCTTATACAACTCTCTTAATCCAATCTCTGCCAGCAAATGTCTCTCAAGTCGGACTTTCGCTTAATAAACCAAATGCGAAGGCCAGCGAGATCATCTCGAGCCGTGCCTACCCTGACTTATCCATAAAGGATCGGGTCTCAGCGAGTCAAGCTCCAGTCGCGTCTACCCATCCTGTCTATAACTAATACTACGCACCACATTCGCGCCAATACAAGCACACTGCTCCAAATTACTATAAAACCACATCCATAACATTTCATCACATAAAGATGCAATATAAAATGTGCCTAGTATTTAACTACATAAACATATATTTATAAGTGATGCATGGGCATGCCTGAATATATAATAATATTAAAATTATAATTAAAATCAATATTTTACTCACAGTACACTAGAGACTATTGTAGAGGTTGGGTGAAGAAAGATGGTTGACCCTGATCACCTACATAATTTTATTGTGAATTTATTAGTGCTAATTCAAATAAAAATAAATTTAAAGAGGCAAACACATCCTAATTTATGCCAAAAATTCGGCAGAGTTTTCTCTATACCTAGGGCCTACCAAACCTACAAAAAGATTCAAATAACACTTCTAAACTCAACCCATATCTCATCATCATTATATGGCCCCTCCTAGGCCCTTCAAACCAGACAATAATCATAACATCAGACAACTTAATTATAAGATTTCAAAACTAATATTTTTCAAAAACTATCCAAATTAACTTTAAAAATTCTACAAACTTGCCTCGCGGTCCTTAATAATATTATAAGGCTATTGCAAAATGAATCATAATTTTTTGATCATCCACAAACATTTTATGAATTTTATTCTAACTCAGTACAAGGCAAAATTTGAGCCATGTAGAGTTGGATTTACCTATGCCAAATCTGACACTTGGAATGCATCCAGAATATCTGAAAATGCTAGGATTGACTATAATATTGATCACGTTCTGAGACGGGCCATCGGGCAGTTAGATCTGGCTGAAAATGCAGTTTCGGCCTCAATGAGCTATCCTTGATCCGATTGCACCTAAATTAAGTCCAAATTTTATTAATAATTATCATAAAATTATTTTTAAATTTTGGGAGTTGAAAAAGTTCGAAAATCTCACCAAGCGATCTGAACAGTCCGATTATCGTCTTTTTCAAACGGTGTCCGATCGGAGCGGAACCGGTCCTATCTCAAAGATTTATCGTCCTAAGTCCATCATTGATCTCGGATTTTTAATTTGATGGTCGGATCGCAGGGAAAATGGCTGGAAAGCCACTACTGTCACTTTCTCTCTCCTCTTTCTCTCTCTTCATTTCTCATCGGAAACTTCATCATTCCGAGCATGGCTGGTCGAAAAATGGAGCTGGGTTCATGGAGAGTTGATGGCAGCTTGGATCATAGGCATTGGTGACCGAAATCGACCGAAAAATGGCTTGAATTTCTCTCCCTCTCTCTTCTTTTCTTTCCCTTTCTTCTCTCTCTCTCTCTCTCTCTTCCTCCCTGCCACGTGCTGCTATGGCTGTCGCTGCCTGATGTCATCCTGAGGTGGGGGAGTCCCACCGGTGCCTCACCGGCATTGGTGCTGGCCAGAAAATGAGAGGGAGAAAGTGAGGGGGAGGGAGTGACGCGGGAGAGGAGGAGGGAGGGGGGCTGCTGTGTTTTTAATTTTCTGGTTTTTTTTTATTTTTTATTTTTTATCTTTTAATTATATAGCTAGTCTCTAAAGTTTCATAAGTTATTCACTTAGGTCCAAATTTTTAATTCTTTGAAATTTTAGCTTTAAATATAATAATAATAATAATAATAATAATAATAATAATAATAATAATAATAATAATATGAAAAAAATGATGCCCATTTAACAAAAATTACCAATGTGAAAATATTAATTTAAATCCATGAATAAAATATTAATAGATTATCAGCTCAATAAAAGAAAAATAAAATTTATTTATCATTGATCTCGGACTTTTGATCTGATGGTCGGATCGCAGGGAAAATGGCTGGAAAGCCACTGCTGTCACTTTCTCTCTCCTCTTTCTCTCTCTTCATTTCTCATCAGAAACTTCATCATTCCGAGCATGGCTGGTCGAAAAATAGAGCTGGGTTCATGGGGAGTTGATGGCAGGTTGGATCATAGGCGTTGGTGGCTGAAATCGGCCGAAAAATGGCTTGAATTTCTCTCCCTCTCTCTTCTTTTCCTTCCCTTTCTTCTCTCTCTCTCTCTTCCTCCCTGCAACCTACTGCCGTGGCTGTCGTTGCCTGATGTCATCCTGAGGTGGGGGAGTCCCACCCACTCACTTTTAGGGAGGGGGGTTGCTGCGTTTTTAAATTAGTCTCTAAAGTTTCATAAGTTATTCACTTAGGTCCAAATTTTTAATTCTTTGAAATTTTAGCTTTCAATATAATAATAATAATAATAATAATAATAATAATAATAATAATAATAATAATAATAATAATAATAATAATATGAAAAAAATGATGCCCATTTAACAAAAATTACCAATGTAAAAATATTAATTTAAATCCATGAATAAAATATCAATAGATTATCAGCTCAATAAAAGAAAAATAAAATTTACTTATTAGAAAAATTGGGTTGTTACATTCTTTCCCCCTTAAGAAAAATTCATGTCCCCGAATTTTCGAACAAACTAAGGATAAAGAAAAGAAAATTATTAGAATAAGTGCAATAATTACTCCTCCAACTATACAGAGATTGGTAAAATATTTTATTATTTAACTCTTCGTATACCATCGATCCCATTTCATTGTTTTCTGATTCTACTGTAGTGTCCTAACTGTCTTTTAGTGAAGTCAATCTATATTCCTCCGTTTCAATAATTTCTGCTTTTCAAGGATATGACTTATGTTCCTTACCTTATAGTATCCCATGAGATATTTTTCCTGTAGCACCTATCATAGGCATCCCATTCAGAATCTTTACTTGTCCTTTGACCTCAATGATTAGCACCTGTGCATCTTCTCACTTTCATAATACTTCAAATTTTTAATCTATTTGTGTCATTACTAAGGTACTTAAACCAACCTTTATCCATCTTATATAACTAGTCAGGCAGAGTTCCCTCCAAGGGCCAAGTGTACCATTTATCAACATTGGAAAGTGAATTGGGTCTCTCCTTCTATGTGACAAAAGTGTTTGTGTTCCCTAACAACCTAGTTAACGCGACCTTATCATTTCCCACTCCTTCTCTGGAATGAAAGTATCTTGACTTCTTCCGAAAGCTTCTGATTATGTGACGTACTTTCTAATACATTGGCACTTAGATCGAGACTCTACTACTTAATCTCTCATCTCATTATAACTTGTTTTAAAAATCCCTTAGTATGTCCTTAACATACTTATTCCTCCTTATTCTCATCATTGTAACCAAATCTACCGAGCTTTCTTCCTGTCCTTTGGATCTTATCCACTTCCTTTTCTTATTTCTGTTATTGTTGATATCTTTTCAACCTGCTGTACTTATTCTTTAACCTTTGTCTTCTCTCATTGTTATACTTTTTCCTTCAAGGATGTCCATCCTATTATTAATTTTTAATCTACTTTTTATTTCTTAGTCCTATCTTGATTACTAGTTCCATCAATTTCGGAATTCTAACCTTACGATTGGCTCCTACCAGCATATCCTTCACATTATGTAACACCAGTGATTAACTATAGAAAATTCTTCTTGTATCTTCTTTTCCAACTTGACCATTAGAAGTTATCATTTCCTATCACCTTTTGTAGGAAATCACTCATCATGGTTAGATAGGAGTCCTCAAAACTATAAGTTCCATCCGAACTAACATGGCTATAAAAAAAAAGTGTGCTATGCCATAATTCCAGAAAAGATACTTCACATGTCCATTCTCCTTAATATAAACACATATACTACCTACAGCTCTTCAAACTTCAGCCTCAAATTTACCCATCAGTAACGATTTCATCCATTGTAACTCATTCACAAATAGTACTTCCTCCAGCTTATAGTTCAGAAGGGTTGCAAGCCCTGATAACTAATTCGATTTAACTCCTGTCACCTCTCTGATCGTCCTTTCATGCCTAATATTAGGTATGCACTTATCGCCATTTATTTTTTAAAGAGAATGCGTATGGAGTAGTGCCTATCAACTTCTTAAATACCGGGTTGCCTTAACACAATTTTCCTTACTTATGTAGTCTTCTAAGGCCAAAAGCATGAGCTAAACTTGAAGAAAAAGAGAAATCTCCTTCTACAGTCAACAGCACACTGTTGGCTGTAGAATAATGTTTAACCAATGTCTCTCGGTCTTCTTCTTAAAATTTCATCATTTTTTTTTCTATAAAATCTTAATTGCAATAATCCTTCTGTTGTACTATTGTCCCACCTGACATATCATCTTAGAATTTATAGTCTCTTTTTATTCTCTGCTTGTCCTCCATACTTATAATCATTTATCTAGTACCCCTTTTATACTCTGCTAATATTTTGGATGATAAAGCACTAACAGATTCTCCTAGAATTAACTCCAGTCTCATCAACAATCACTCCTCTGATCCTTGTACCTTTTTAACAACTTGTAAGTAACATCTATACCTATCATATCCTGCCCTCTACTATTGTTCTGCTATGTACCATCTGATTGTAACTCGTGTTCCTTACAAGATTAACCTGTTGGTCACATTAAAAATACTTGCCTAGCCTCTGATTACAAACTCTATTACTATTGTCTCATCGTTCTGAATTCTAACATCAAATCTTTGTACCATCATCCATCATTCTTTTTCTCATCATGCATACTTGAATCCGTTGAGTTGAATTTCGTTCAACTTGCTACCTACCTCTAATAAGACAGTTTGAGTTACTATTGTACACCCTCAGGTTACTATGCACTTTGGTTTCCTACCTCACCTAACTTTTCTCAAACTATTAACAATCGAAAGGTCCTTGTCTCTACCTTGGGGACAGCAAACAGACAAAGCCTACTCTAGATGTTACAGCTCTGAACTCCTTGTTTTGGCTCCTAACACTGCACCAACTACAATCTGCTTTGAGTTATGCACTCCTGTATTTTATACCTTGATAAACGTTCCCCCTAATGTCATCCTTTTTCTAAGCTCTCTATCCTTGCTTTTCTATTTATCTCGTTTACCTTCCCTAGAATCACATTTGCCTCCTTGGTATCTTAGCTCTATTCTTCCTAATCTTATCCTAATCTAGGCTTTTTAATTTGTTCTTTTAGTCAACTCCTTTTATCTTATTGAAAACTAAATTTTTGACTATCTTATTCTTTAGCTCCATTCTCTTTCTTAACCTGGCTGTCATGTTTAAAATTTGTACCTTTTCACTATCTCTACCAAGTCACCTGCACTTTAGTGTTACTCAAAATTGGTCTCTTAATCCCTCTTGCTAGCACTTCCACTGGCATTCGGGTTATCTCTTTAGCTATACCTAAACTATCTATCTTAACGTTCCTTTCTACACTTCTTCTATCTATTAGTATTCTATGTTTTATCTCTGTTGACTTACCACCATTATCCTTTCCTCTACTTAAAGTACACTCTTATCTTGAATAATAAGAAGTGGAGAAGGTATCAGGGAATAACAACTATGCATTTACTATATGATCTCTATTCCTGTCTATTAAACTACAAACTACCCTCTACTACCTCGAAGAGGAATCTACAGGATTTCCTTTTTCCCTTGCTACTTAAAAGATCTGAATCCATCATGATCTGATCACTTATAATTCCTACAATGAAACCTATACCCTTTTCAGGATGCTTGAGCCAACTACTCTCTACCACACTCAACAGTCCCATTTGGGGCACTATTCTTTAGGTCACCATCACTAGTAGCAATCTTCTGTCTTATATCACAACTGACTGCAAAAGGAGTACTACACCTACCACCTTGCCAAAACCATGCTAGGCCATCTGCTCTCTTATCACACTGCAAACTTCTTAAAATGTTACTTCATAGGCTATAAACATCATTCATAACATCTTGTCTCCTTTTAGGAGCAAAGTCATATTCTGCACTTTGTTGCCATACAAAGGAGATACTATTCTCACTACACTCTAGGCAAAACATCCATCGTACTGCAGAAACTATCCAAAATCCCATACGGAAGACTAGATGGTCTCACTTTATAGGTGTCACCTTTACTTTACAACTCATACGAACCCTCTGGTCTGATGGCAACTCCTGATGTAACTCTAGCTCATGTTAGGGTAACCAAGTCACTGACTCTAGTTACCATCCAACTGTGACCTTTCGATATTCTAGCTCTAGACCCCTAACTAGGAATTCCCAACTCCTTTACAGATATAGAACTTTGTTTTGGCATAACTGTACCAAAACAGAAACAGAGGCCATCCGCACACACCCTCATTATGGAGCACCACGGGGATGCATGTAGCTCTACACAATAATCCCATGTTGCTACTGTAATCTGTAGCTTACAGTACAAACATCAAGAATATTGCATAGTTACTATGGTACGTCCCACATACCAGATTTCTCGATCCTCTTATCTCTCTTGAACTCACTAATACTATACACTTACTTTGACTGGGCTATCCACTGATGAATGTTAGCAGTGGTACCCTCACTCCCAGCTATGCTGTCCTAACTCATCTTTAAATATTAGTGCCTTGCACTAGATAAGCACATCATTGGCTCCATACTGACCAAAACACAACATTCTTTGGAGTACGTATTCCCATGGCAGACCTCAATACGTCTGCTAACTCTACTTCACATCTCTATCTACTCTATGAAAATTAAGACACTAATTGAAGAACTTTTATATTACCCAAGGTATAACGCAGAATCTAAAAACAAGGAGTTACAGAAGAAGATGAAATAGGATCCTATACTCTGCATGTGACCCCCTAATTAGACTCTTCTTAAAGCTTTACATATGTACCTCCCATGAATCTGGAGCCTAAGCTCTGATACCACATTTGTCACGATCCAACCTATGGGCTGAACCGGTACTAGGACCTGGGCCGGCATAAAGCCCCCGAGTCTCGTAATATGTCTTATAGTTCCTAAACCTATGGCCAGGCCCACAATTTAGGCCCAATATGCATGTAAAATAATTTAAATTAAACTATTATAATTTTATTTCGGACCAACTTAACCTAATAATTATCAGAAACTAAAATTAGGGGAGCCCAGCTCAACCCTGTTATATCATTTATAAACTGTTTAAAACTCATAAAAATTTTTCATTTATTAATACAAAAACTTAAATTCATTCAGTCCCTGATAATATTAATGCTACTACTAGTACATGCGGAGTTCTAATTACAAATTTAGATAATAATAATAATAATATAATTAAGTAATTATTTATAACCTGTGAGGAAAGGAATATTTTATTCTGAAAAAGGTCTCCTCCTGTAGCCTGGAAAAATAGGGTGAACAAGAGTAAACGTTCGACTCAGAGAGTAAAATGCCAATTTTAACTATAATTTCTATAGCTATCTAAAGCTAATGTATCCTAAAGAGTGGAATGCAACACCATCATAATTTTCATACAAATTATATTATAACAGCGAAAAGGTAACTTGGAGCACTCACACACCCATATAATATTCAAACAGTACATATACGGGAGCTGATCCCCTATACAGCTCTTTTAATCCAACCTTTGCCAGCGAGTGTCTCTCAAGCTAGACTTTTCCTTAATAAACCAAATGCGGAGGCCAGCGAGATTTTCTCAAGCCGTGCCTACCCCGACTTATTCATAAAGGATCAGGTCCCAGCGAGTCAAGCTCCAGCCGCGTTTACCCGTCCTATCTATAACCAATACCACACACCACATGCACACTCCTCCAAATTACCAAAAAACCACATCCATAACATTTCATCACATAAAGATGCAATATAAAACGTGCCTATTATTTAACTGCATAAACATATATTTATAAGTGATGCATGGGCATGCTTGAACATAAAATAATATTGAAATTATAATTAAAATCAATATTTTACTCACAGTACACTAGAGATTACTGTAGAGGTTGGGAGAAGAAAGATAGTTGACCCTGATCACCTACATAATTTTATTGTGAATTTATTAGTGCTAATTCAAATAAAAATAAATTTAAAGAGGCAAACATATCCTAATTTATGCTAAAATTTTGGCAGAGTTTTCCCTATACCTAGGATCTACCCAACGTGCAAAAAGATTCAAATAACATTTCTAAACTCAACTCATATCTCATCATCATTATATGGCTCCTCCTGGGCCCTTCAAACCAGGCAAAAACCTCAACATCAGACAACTCAATTATAAGATTTCAAAACTAATATTTTTCAAAAACTATCCAAATTAACTTTAAAAATTCTATAAACTTGCCTCGCGTTCCTTAACAATATTATAAGGCTATTGCAAAAGGAATCATAATTTTCTTATCATCCACGAATATTTTATGAATTTTATTCTAACCCAGTACAAGACAAAAATTGAGCCATATAGAGTTTGGATTTACCTATGCCAAATCTAACAACTGAAATACGTCCAGAATGTCTAAAAATGCTAGGATTGACTATAATATCGATCACGTTCTGAGACGGGCAGTCGGATCTGGCTAAAAATGCGGTCCCGGCGCCAGTAAGCTATCCTCAGTCCGATTGCATCTAAATTAAGTCCAAATTTTGTTAATAATTATCATGAAATTATTTTTAAATTTTGGGAATCAAAAAAGTTTAAAAATCTCACCAAGCGATCTAGACCGTCCGATTATCATCTTTTTAAAACGTTGTCCGATCAGAGCGGGACCAGTCCTATCTCGAAGATTTTGCCATCCTGAGTCCATCGGTGGTCTGGGATTTTTGATTCGACGGTCGGATCCCCGAGAAAATGGTCGGAAAGCCACTGCCATCACTTTCTCTCTCCTCTTTCTCTCTCTTCATTTCTCGGCGGAAACTTCATCATTTCGGGCATGGCTAATCGGAAAGTGGAGCTGGGTTCGTGGGGAGTTGATGGCAGCTTGGATTACTAGCGTTGGTGGCCGAAATCGGCCGCAAAATGGCTTGAATTTGTCTCCCTCTCTCTTCTTTTCCTTCCCTTTCTTCTCTCTCTCTCTCTCTCTCTTCCTCCCTGCTACTTGCTGCCGTGGTTGCCATTGCCTGACGTCGTCATGAGGTGGGGGAGTCCCACCGGTTCCTCGCCAGTGTTGGTGCTAGTCGGCTGGTCGGAAAATGAGAGGGAGAAAGTGAGGGGGAGGGAGTGACACGGGAGAAGGGGAGGGTGGGGCTGATGTGTTTTTAATTTTCTGAGGTTTTTTTTTTATCTTTTAATTACATAGCTAGTCTCTAAAGTTTCATAAGTTATTCACTTAGATCCAAATTTTTATTTCTTTAAAATTTTAGCTTTTAATTTAAAACCACAACAACAACAACAACAATAATAATAATAATAATAATAATAATAATAATAATAATAATAATAATATATGAAAAAAAATGACACCCATTTAACAAAAATTATTATTGTGAAAATATTAATTTAAATTCATGAATAAAATATCAATAGATTATCAGCTCAATAAAAGAAAAATAAAATATATTTATTAGAAAAATTGGGTTGTTACACAGATGGCCTTTGATGCTAACAAGTGGGCTGCTTTATTCCCCTCCTGTCTTACACGAACAAAAGGAGACAGAAGAAAAATGGACAAATAATTGCTTGATGTCCTTGATCAGCCCCTGACTTTGCATAGGAATAGCGTGATCCTGCATAGCTTGAATCACCATCAAGGAGTCTCCTTCAAAAATGCAAGCATGGAAACCTCTGTTAATTTCCATTATGACTGCTTCTCTGCAAGCCAATGCTTCCAAAACAAGTGGATCGATTGAAAAATTATGCATCTTACAAATCCAAAGATGCGGCTTCCCATCTCTGTCATGGCCAACCACAACTACTGAACCTTTATCCCTTGCTATGTCAACTGCATTATCAAAGTTAAATTTGATGAAACCATTTGGAGGTGGCAACCAAGATGATGGAGTTGAATGATGAGAGTTAAGGTCAATGAATGTGTGGTAGCTGAGGAGCTAATCTGTTGTACATATGGTAGAGAGTTTTAAAAATAAGATTATTCATTCCTTTCCAAATATGCCACAAGATAAAAACAGCAAGCTGAATAAAATCCTTCCCTTCCTTTAATCCTTCCACTTGCTCCATCATAGTGGACCAACAGTCCAAGATATTAAAATTTTGGAATAAAGTAGATCTGAACCTCAAGGGCAGGTGAAGAAAAGGTGATGCAAGGTCTCCACTTCACCACAATGCAGGCAAAAAGGATCTACCTGGAGTAATTTTTGATGCAACAAATCATTACATGGAATTTCACCTTTCAAGAAAGACCATAGAAAAATAGCTAATTTGCTTGTTAAGGAGATTTTCCAGACCTTATTCCAAAAAGAATCCATATGCACACTAGAGCTTGGGCCAGGATCCACTAGAGAAGATGAATTAGCAGCCTGAAGTTTTCTAGCTAGAAACTAACCAGATTTGACTGAGTAGTTCCCTTGCTTATCATAATGCCATATTAGTTTATCTTCATGCCTTAAAATGGAAATTGGAATGGCCATTATATTTTTCACTTCACCCTTTGAAAAATTCTCCTTAAGTGTTTGGATTTTCCAAGAGACAGATGTTTCATCAATTAATTGAGACATTAAATGTATGTTAGCATCACGATGCGGTAGAGCAGCTGGAACGGACAGCTGTAACTGAAGGAATGGACTTTGGAATCCATTTTTCGGATTTACATAAAATAGCTTCACCCACCCCTACATGCCATCTTGTACCTTTCAAAAGGATTTGGCTAGAAAGAGCAGATTTCAGTTTAAATTAAATCAAATTAATTTAATTTAATTAATTAAATTTTAAAATTTAATCGATTCAGTTTATAAATTTTTATAATTTTTATTAATCAGTTTAGTTTTATTATTTTCATAAAAAATAAAAAAAATTAAATCAAATCGAAATTATTAATATATATATATATATCAAGGAAACCCAAAGATTTTTTAGTTTTGATTTCTAAATTTTTTTTTATATTTTTATTATTAAGATTTAATGTTGAAAATATAAAATTTTACAAAATTCAGTTTGATCGATTTAAAATCGAACTAAATCGATATTTATCGGTTTGATTCGGTTTGATTTTTTTCTTAATAATCAGTTTGATTTGATTTTTAAATTTTTAATTTTTAATTTTATAATTTTATCGGTTCAGTTCGATTCGATTAGGAACCGAATCTAACCGTTTGCACACCCCTAAATTTGACTACCCAAAAGAATGGTCTGTCACCCCCAAGATGGTCTACTATCGAGTTTGGCTTGCAGGAAGGAAGATGAATGAAAATATTTCCCTTTTATAACTCTAACAATCAAAGAGTTAGGATTCTGTAAAATTGTCCATCCCCATTTGGCTAGCAATTTTATTGGCAATTCTTCATAATTAACATCATATTCTTATACTTTATTCATATTCAACTTTAATTTGTGCCTGTATGAAATTTGCAAATGATGAAAAGAACATTAATGAATTTTATCATTTGCTTTCTTTATATTTTAGCAAAAGTTTTTCAATTTTATGAGAGAATTAGACATTGTTTTCTTTTAAAATAAATTATCTCCAATTCAACTTTACTAATCAAACCCTGAAAGTACTAATATAACCTATGATTAAAATGACATGTCATGTCATATATAATTTAAATGAAATCGAAAAAATATACACAGTTTTATTTGATGTTGTTGTTGGAGCTATTGTTAAGCTAATATATTTTAGATATATCAATTAAAAATATTAAAAATTAATTTAAATCTAAATTAAATGTATTTTATTTATAAAAATTTTAAAATAAAAAATAAAAATTTAAATTATTTTTTCAATTTCTAAAATTACATTTTATTTTTTTTTATCTTAGAACCTTTATATATATATATATATATATATATATATATATATATATATATATATATATATATATATATATATATAAAATTTTATTCGTTTTGAATCTAGTCTCGGTTCGAGCGGTTCAAACGAAAATCATCAAACTAGTCTGATTCTTGTTTGGGTTAAAAATTTGTGTTTGGTCAAGTTTAATTAGAATTAGAAATTAAAATTGAATAAGAACGTTAGTTTAAGTTGAATTTAATTAGGAAGAAAATTAAAAGAAAAAAAAAAGCAAGTTTTGTTAATTCGGTCACCACCGAATTCGTTTGGGATTGAGAAATTGAGTCCAAAATGGACTTGTCCTATTTGCCTATAAAAGTAAGCTGCATGTACCATAATTGTAGAGCAGTGGAGAGCACATACAGGAGCGTTGGTGTGGAAAGTTGCAATTTAGTCCATCAAATTGTTAAGTGCTATGTGAGGTAATTTGTGAGTGATTTGTGGGTGAAAAAAATAATTGATGGTTGTAATTATTTTTTCTTTGTTAGTAGAGTAGGTTTACGCCAAATTACGTTAAACTTTATGTTCTTTATTCTTGTGTAAGTGTGAATTTTCACAATAAGTGATATCAGAGTTGTGATTTGAGATGACAAATATAGCGAGCACAAAATTTAAGGTAGAGCCATTCGATGAAAAAAATAATTTTAGTTTGTGACAAAGTATTGTGAATAATGTCCTTGTATAATAAGAATTAATTAAAGTATTGAATGAAAAATAACCGATGACCATGAAAAATGATGATCGGAAGGAGTTTCAATAAAGGGCAATTAGTACAATTCAATTGACGTTAGCCCCTAATGTAAAGTACAATGTCTTGGAGGAAACTTCGCCAATTGTTGTATAGAAGAAATCACAGAGTTTGTACACGTCAAAATCACTCACAAATTACTCGTACTTGAATAAGAAGTTATATCAACTCAAAATGAAGGAATGTACTGATGTGAGGGATTGTCTTAATATTTTCAATAAATTAATTATCAAATTATTTAGTGTTAGTGTGAAGGTAGATGATGAAGATAAACCCCTTTTGTTTTTAACCTGTTTCCTACAATCTTATAAAAACTTAGTGACAAATCTAATAGTTGAAAAGGAGACTTCAAAGGTAAATGAGATTGCCACAGTTATTTGGATAATGAGAAGTTCAAGAAGACAAGTAGTGGCAATGAAAGTGGAGTTTTTATTGCTGGTTCTAGTCATGGAAAAAGTAATCATGTGGAAACAGTTTAAGAAGAAAGCTCAAGACCATAGGTAGACCTTGAAAATTGAGAATGCTACTACTGTTATGAGAAAAGCCACATTTAATGCCATTGTATGAAGATGAAGAAAGATCTTGTAGAGTTTAAACCATTCAAAAAGAGACACGGAAAAAAAAAAGAAAGAAGAAGAAACTACTGCAATTGCAATTAATGATGGTGTTGATAGTGAATGTTTGAATGTATGTTTGAATGTAGATAATGATAAGAAAAAGATAAAAGATTACAAAATGAATGGTTAATGGATTCTACTTGCCCATTTCATATTTACTCAAACAATGAGTGATTTGATGTGATTGAAGAAAAAAAACTAGAAAAAGTAAAGCTAGTAGGGAAACAAGATGAAGTTCGAAGGTGTTGAAAGAATAAAGATCAAGTTGCATGGTGATCATGTGCAATTATTCAATAAAGTGAAGTATGTTCTTAAATTCGAAAGGATCTAAACTTCCTTAGGTAAGTTAGATCTTTTAGGTTATAAGTGTTCAATTCATGGATGAATAATGAAATTTAGCTTAAGTACTCTTGTGATCATCAAATACTAGAAGATTGGTGCAAAAAATCTCTGCAAATCAAAAGAAAGCATATTGATAGAAAAATGTAAGTTAAGGTAAGAGACAACATTAACAATTAAAAGTATAAAAAAGTACTTAATAAAAAATTGACTTTTATAGAAATTATGAGAATTAATTCTATTTGACTTGAGTTGGAGATTATTAGAGTCAAATTCAATTAGAATTAAGAATTAAAATTAATTAAGAAGTTTAGTTTAAATTGAATTTAATTAGGAAGAAAATAAAAAATAAAAAAAAAAGGAAATTTTGTTAATTCGGCCATCACTGAATTTGTTTGAGATTGAGAAATTGAGTCCAAATTGGGCCTGTCCTATTTGCCTATAAAAGTAAGCTGCGTGTGCATGGTGGAGTGGTAGTGTGGAAGGTTACAATTTAATCCATCAAATTATTAAGCGCTTTGTGAGATAATTTGTGAGTAATTTATGAGTAAAAAAAAATAATAATAATTATAATTATTTTTTCTTTATTAGTGAATTTTTATTTAACGTTAATTTTTTATTTTTTATTTTTTTTATAAGTGTAAATTTTCACAATAATTTGTAAATAAATTAAAAAGAAGTAAAAAAATGTTAGAACCAACCCATAGAATTAAAAAATAATATTCTTACAAAAAAGAAAAAATAGTTTTATCCTAAACGCTAGAAAGTGAGCACATGTTGTGAGAAAGGGCGTAGATACACCCAATAATTCCTCAAAAGAAACAGGACGACCGGCCGTTCATTTTAGCGCCCTCCAGCGGTACCTAACGGTCATTTGAAGTCTAGTAGTTGAAATCTAAAGAAACAGAGGAATGAAGCAAACAAGAGTAATGGAAATTCAAAGGAGCAGAAAATTCACACGCAAAATTTTTAATCTCTCGCTCACTTTCTCTACCTTCTCTTCAAATCTTCAAATCCCTTTACTAATGCTCTCTTTTGTCCCAGTCTTATGTGTTTGCTGCTTATCTACCAATAGCACAGATTTTCACATATGGGACTTCGCCAACTCTTCTCCATTTTCTCTCCAAATAACCACAACTATGAAAATAACATTCTTCCTTCTTACAGTCCCATTCGCGACAATCTCGTCAAGAGCCCTGAAAAATCCCGCAGCGATGTGTTCCCAAAATTTTTTATCAAGTACTTGCTCCGCCTTATGCCAGGAAGTGAGTCTCAGTTAATTATTCGATGACATGTTTCTGTTCGTGGATTGATTTATTGAAATGGGTTTTTGTTATTTTGCTGCCATGTGAAGAGAAAATTGATGGAGGATCACGGACGGACGAAGAAGCGAGAGTGTATTCTTGGCTATATGCATTGGCGCAATCGGATAAAGATTTGGTTTTTGAGTATGTTCAGTCCACAGAAAGGGGTGAGTGCGTAGTTTTTTTTTTTTTTTTCACAAGTTTTGTGTTATTGACGACTGATGTGTTTGATGAAATGCCTGTTTAAAGAATCATTTCAGTTTGATATGTTAATAAGAAGCTAAGGATAGTTCATTTCATAACCAGAGTGCTTTTATTTAATTTAATATCTCTCTAAATTAATTCGATTCGATTTGTCTGCTTTGCCATGATGCCATTTTGTCCTCTGTTTACTATTATTGTGAATTCACCCGCAAAGCCTACTCTACCAAATAAATCCATTATCAAAGAATAAATGATTGCAAACGCCATTTATCTTTCTACCCTAAAACGCTCACAAATCACTCGCAAACAAAATTACTCACGGCACACGCCGCACGATTTCTATCTTCGGTGGCCTGCAACTATCAACTAATACTATGGTTGCACTCAGCACATGCTCTCCACTAAACAACTGAACTTGGCCACCTATAATCTGCTATTTATAATGGCCACGAGAAATAAGTCCAAACATGGACTTTCAGAAAACATTCCAAGTCCATCTTGAAACTGGACTTCTTTAACCATCGAATTTCTTTATCTTTTCCTTTCGTTTTTTAAATTTCTTCCCATGTAAATTCTACTAAAAACTTATTATTTAATTTATAACTCAATTCCTAATTCTATTTGGTCTTGTATTTCCAACAATTATTTATGAATGCGCTACTTAGATACTGCCTTGGCCTACATATCCTAACAAGTATCCTTTTGCTTTGTGCAGGCTTGAGCTTCACTGAAGCAGAAAGAAGACTGAAAGAAAATGGGCCAAATGTTCCTCTTGAATATACTTTTCCAAGCTGGTGGCATCTTCTGTGGGCTGCCTTTTTCCATCCTTTCAATATCATTTTGATTGTGCTCTCAACTCTCTCATACATAACCAGTGACAATCCAAATGGATGCATCTTGCTCATACTGGTTTTAATTAGTGTCTGCCTGAGATTCTATCAGGTAGCATTTGTTTAGTTAGTTTAGTCAAGTAATTGCCATCTCTATTTCTCAAATATAGCATTTACTATTTTTCATGTACATTAGGAATACATTAGTTCAAAAGCTGCCATGAAGCTCTATGAGTTTGTTAAGCATCCGGTGAAAGTTCAAAGATGTGCGGGTAGAGTTGTTCAGACAGAGTTACTAGTTCAAGTTGATCAAAGAGATGTTGTTCCAGGGGACATCGTCATTTTTGAGCCGGGGGACCTGTTTCCAGGAGATGTGAGATTATTATCGTCGAAGCACCTTGTTGTAAGGTATAGAACCTCTAAGACTTTGCCTCCTTTTTCTAGATCAGGGTTTTTAATTTTATGCCTCCTTTTCCAACTACAGCTGATTATAGAATACATTATCACATCCTGATTTTTGGACAGTCAGTCCTCACTAACTGGCGAATCCTGGACAACTGAAAAAACAGCTGATACTAAAGAAAATCAGAGCACTCCTTTGCTAGAGTTGAAGAATATTTGTTTCGTGGTAGGTATAATTATTCCTAGCATTGCTCAGTTTCTGGTAGACGTCATAAGTTCTCTAAAGTCAGAATCTGGATTTCCATTTGATTAAGATAACAAATCTTGATTAAATAATATTTGTTTCTGTTAGTATCTTACTATTTTTGTGATAAAGGCTTAGTTAAGTTGAGTTAGTATCTTACTATTTGTGAGTTCAGAAAGACATGAATATTCAAATTGGTCTGAGGGGACGCCAGGAATTTCACCAAAATTAACAATTATCAAGGAATATTGGAAATGTTATTTTGCATTCATATTGCTCTTTAGAACATTTGCTTCGTATTTATATGTAAGGTCAACCTTGGTGCACTTTTAACTTGTACGATTTCTTCATTGTTAATTGGAGGTCATAAGTTCAAACTTGAAGAACAGCCTCCATGCAATGCAAGAGAAAGGCTATGCATGTATATGACCTTTTCTGGAGACTGCATTGTTGAAAGTATCATATACTAGGATGGGCAGAGCTTCTTTAGGGAAAGTATTTAAAATTTTTTAATATATAGTTATATGAAAAGTGTTAGAATTGCACAATGACTCATTGTTATAAATACAAAATCAAAGTAAATTTTACCAACAACTCAAATTAACTCAACTAAGCCTTTATCCCAAGAATTTGGGGTCGGCTATATAGATTCTCTTTCTCCATTCTAAACGATTTTGGGTTAAATCGTCGGAAATGTGTAATGCTTTTAGGTCATGTTGTACTACTCTCCTCCAAGTCGGTTTAGGTCTACTCCTTCTCTTTTCTTTCTATCCTCTAACCTAATGTGCTCTACTTGTCTAACTGAAGCCTCCGTATGTCTACGCTTCACATAACCAAACCACCTCAATCTCCCTTTTCTCAACTTATTCTCAATTGGCACTACTCTTACATTTTCTCTAATACTCTTATTACGGACTTTATCTAGTCTAGTATGACTACTCATCCACCTTAACATTCTCATCTCCGCAACTCTTATCTTAGACACATACAACTCCTTCAGTGCCCAACACTCACTACCATATAACATGGCCGGTCGTATGGCTGTATAGTAAAATTTTTCTTTCAACTTATTGGGAATTTTGCGATCATATAAAACTCCCGTGGCACTTCTCCACTTTAACCATCCGGCTTTAATCTTATGACTAACATCTTCCTCACATCCCCCATCTACTTGAAGGATTGAGCCAAGATATTTAAAGTGATTACTTTGGGGCAGTACAACTCCATCCAAACTAACTCCTTCTCCATCACCAGTTTGGCCTTCACTGAACTTGCAATGCATATATTCTGTCTTCGTTCTACTTAACTTAAAACCCTTTGACTCTAGAGTACTTCTCCAAAGCTCTAACTTTCTATTGACTCCTTCTCACATTCTCATCTATCAGAACTATATCAAAGCCCTTAGATTTTTATAAAATAAGTGTAAAGAGAATTTTCTTAGAGAAAACAAGAAGAGCACATGAATATGACTTTGTTTTTCCCTCTTGTCATGCCCGTTCATAAAAAGTTTTGTTAGTAAGATTTTGGTCTTATAAAGACGAGGATTTGAGCTATAAGCCAGTATTTTCATTGCTAGTTACTCTTCAAGACCATAAATTACCCTGACATGCTCTAGAAATCCTAAAATTCTAGGCACAGGCAAGGAACTTGGCAAACTATCTATTTAACGATTCTTTCTTATGAGGGAAAAGAATATAGGGAAAGAAAATGAGGAAGTGAGAAAAGGAAAAACCTATGTGAACTTGAGATTAACTAGCATTGGTTTAAACTATGTGAAGGAAAAACCAGTATTTAAACTATTTGTGGAGTTTGAGAAAAGAATAATTTTGTCTAGAACAACATCATTTGGAAAAACATACAATCAATCATAAGTTTTCTTTCTATTTTTCTGCACTTCAATATTAAGTTTTCTTCTATTTTGCTGCTATTTCATATGAAACTGTTACTATTATAATATTTGTTTTCAGATGAATAGGAAAAAAAAGATAAAAATTAGGTACTCATCAGTTTTATAGTTCAACAATGCAGAATACCATCACTGGTTGATGCCATTTACCGGAGTAAGTAGGCAGCATTTAATTGAAGTGGCAGAAAAATAGAGACTACCTAAATTATAAACCAAAAATACAAAGGATTATAGATTATTTATTTATTTATTTTATTTATTTTATTTATTTTTATGGAATGTGCTTTTTCGCATTTGGATTAATGACATGTTACAGTGTGTAGAAACGCAAAATTGAAATAGCATATCTTCTGCTCCTGAAAAAATATAATAGCCCCTATAAGTTCTTTTCATTCTTGATTGGCCATTTGTGTTTATTATTTTATGTATGGTTTTACCAATATGTTATCAACCTTCATGGTTTCCATCCCAATGGTGGGCAGTAGTGGACTATCATGTTTATGTCACTAAGAAATATATGGGCTTTGAATGTTTTTTAGGGAACAAACGTGGTATCAGGTAGCGGGACTGGTCTGGTTGTTTCTACTGGATCCAAGACTTATATGAGCACCATGTTTTCAACTATAGGGAAACAAAAACCACCAGATGGCTTCGAGAATGGCATCCGGCATACTTCCTATGTGCTTATTGGTGTTATGATAATAGTAATGACAATAATAATTATGGCTTATTACCTGAAATCTCATTCTTTGAGCGAGAGTATTCTTTTTGGAATCTCAGTGGCGTGTGCGCTTACTCCTAATATGCTTCCCCTTATTGTTAACACAAGTCTTGCAAAAGGAGCACTTGCCATGGCTAGAGACAGATGCATTGTCAAAAGCTTAGCTACCATACGTGATATGGGATCCATGTATGTTCAAAATCATTTCATTCTTATATTTGATGAATTTTTATATGCACACATCCATAAATATTAATTAGCCTATATGTTTAAACAATTAATCATACTTTGCTTCTTTTTCTTTTTTTTTTTTTTTCTTTGGGTTTGATACAGGGACATCCTATGCATGGACAAGACTGGTACACTCACCATGAACCATGCAATTGTGGTTAATCATCTTGACAGTTGGGGTTCACCGAAAGAAAAGGTTTTACGCTTTGCATTCCTTAACTCTTACTTCAAGACTGATCAAAAGTATCCTCTAGATGATGCAATTTTGGCATTTGTATACACAAATGGATACAGATTCCAACCATCCAAATATAGAAAAATAGATGAGATCTCTTTTGATTTTATACGAAGACGAGTATCTGTTATTTTGGAAGCTGAATCCAATGCAGAAAGCAGAAATGGCCTAGTTCTTGAGAGGATCATGGTAACCAAGGGAGCATTGGAAGAAATAATGAAAGTTTGCTCTTTTATTGACCATATTGGTACTGGCACCATGACCACTTTCACTGAAGAAGACTATCACAGGATTATAAATATAGGAGAAGAATTAAGCAAACAGGGGCTGAGAGTTATAGGAGTTGCAATGAAAAGGTTAGAAATGGTATGTCTGGATCACTTTTTGGCTCAGTTCTTCTCTCTTAAACTATTTGTTATATCTCACAATGTCTTCTAGCTGTTTCCATGTTTCATGAGCTTGGTTAATTTCCCAAAACATAAACTTATATATCATCCCTTTTCTCCGTACACAGTATTTGCAACATCTATAATTAACAGACTAAAAATTGTTTACTAAACAGGTCATCTCCTTGTATTGTCTTGCCAATTGGTTATTTCTGCTGCTTCTTGAACCGAAAGCCATTTGATTCAAGTTGAACCACTATCATTCTCTTGGAAGTATCATTTTCATGGTCGTTTTGGCTGTATTCTTATCATTTAGGCATTATGGCATTCAAAATGCGAGTATCATAGCTTTCTAGGATATGAAGTTGGCAATCTTTAGAATTATACACATTGCAAAAGAACATGTAGAAGAAGGTGAAAGCACGCTGCATGCTAATAGGAGTGCAGGATCTGTTTCCAATAGCCAACTCCAACTAGATTGGGATTAAGGCCTGGGTTGTGTTTGAGCGAAGTTCTCGTACATTACCGTTTTGTTTGCAATGTTGCAGGAAAGAAGTGATCCAAGCAACACCAATGATGAGTTTACCGAATCAGACATGGTCTTCCTTGGAGTAATTACATTCTTTGACCCCCCGAAGGACTCAGCAAAGCAAGCTCTGCTGAGGCTGGCAGAGAAGGGAGTCAAAGCGAAAGTATTAACAGGCGACTCACTATCCCTGGCAGTAAGGATTTGTGAAGAACTTGGCATTAGAACCACCAACGTAACAACAGGACCAGATCTTGAGCAACTCAATCAGGATGACTTTCATGAAACTGTTAAAAGAGCAACAGTACTTGCTCGGCTCACCCCATCTCAGAAACTCCGTGTGGTGCAATCCTTACAAACAGTTGGAAACCATGTAGTTGGATTCCTGGGAGATGGAATTAATGACACACTTGCAATAGATGCGGCCAATGTGGGCATCTCCGTTGACTCAGGAGCTTCAGTTGCAAAGGAGTTTGCTGACATCATCTTACTTGAGAAAGATCTTAATGTTCTACTTGATGGGGTTGAACACGGTCGCCTTACATTTGGTAACACCATGAAGTACATTAAAATGTCAGTTGTTGCCAATGTGGGGGGTGTTCTTTCCCTCGTCCTAGCAACTCTGCTGCTAGATTTTGAGCCATTGAAACCGAGGCAGCTCCTTACTCAAACCTTTTTGTACAGTGTGGGTCAAATCGCAATTCCATGGGACAAGTTGGAAGAAGATTATGTGAAAACCCCGCAGAAATGGTCTGAGAAAGGCCTACCCATGTTCATATTATGGAATGGTCCTGTGTGTACCCTATGTGATCTAGCAAACCTTTTATTCCTATGCTTCTATTACGTGGGCAGTGGATCTTATGAGGAATTCTTCCATTCTGCTTGGTTCGTTGAAGGGCTACTGATGCAGACCTTAATTTTCCACTTGATCCGGACAGAGAAAATCCCTTTCATTCAAGAGGTTGCCTCGTGGCAAGTGCTCTGTTCAACAGTTGTGATTTCTGCCATTGGAATTGCAATGCCATTCACTATAGTTGGAGAATTCATGGGATTCACTAGTCTCCCAATCTCATATTTTGGATTTTTGGTTTTGCTTTTTCTAGGATATTTTACACTAGGCCAGCTGGTCAAGAGAGTTTACATTTTAATTTACAAAAAATGGCTTTAGAGAAAAGTACAAACTCTTACAAGAAAAGACATTGCACAAGAAGTTGCTTGGAGAGAGAGAAGGGGGAAATTTTTCTTTCCTTTGCATATTTATTGAAGATAAGCATAACAAATGTAGCTTCCATGCTTTTACAGGACCATTAGCATTTCCCATGATTACACTCTGCTCTAACAATATTATTGAGCTTGCAAATTTGCAATATGAATGAAACATAGAAGGAAAGAGAAAAGGAAGAAAAAGAAAGAAACCAGCCGCTTAGATTTTGCCATCTCTGTACCATATGCAACTCTTATGATGTCCACTATAATATAGGATGCAGAAAGAAGAAAGTAGCGACCAATCCAAGCAATACTACATTGTTGAAAATTTGCTTGGCTGGTGAATTACCTGCAAAAATATATTCCATATGCTGTCAGACTTGCAAAATGGATTTGCAAATAAGAAGTTTTCCCCATTCTTTCTAGTCATAACTATACTTTATGGTGTGTGCATGTGTCAACTAATTGTAGTGTCTTTTTTTAAGGTGGTAATGCGCCTGCACTTCAAAATTGTATGACATCAGAATGTTAAGTATTCCAGTATTATCATCAGTGAATTTTCTTTTAAAATTTCTCTGAATCTGTTTTTGGTTTAACAAAAATTAGCTTTCAACACATGATTATATAAAATAATTAGTATGACTTGTGAAATCTTAAGAGAGATTTATGATGCAAGGTTTAATCTTTTTAATTGTAATTCACAGGTAAATATCGTTTTTTTCAAAACATGAACTCGAAAACTTTTTTTACTAGATAATAATTTGCTTTAAATTCCTAGTTTCCAAGATTTCGTAGAGAAATAAATAATGAGTAAAGAAGATTGAACAAGGGCTTCAGCTACAATGGTTTATCAAGTTTAATTTGGAAAAGAAGATTCTGCGAGGGTGTCAATTGTAATAGCATGGTTCATAAAGTCAAGGGCTGATATGGGATTCAATTTGAAATGAACCCTTAAATTGAAGGTGCTAAATTGTAATTATCCCTTTTAATAATTTTTGTTACATCAAAAAATTCTTAAAGGGAAGGGTGCTAGAAATTAAATTCTCAACCTCATTTGTAATGCAGGAAACAAGTATTAGATCACTTGGCTATTGGTTTAATGGTCTTTTTTTTTTTAATTTTAAAAAATAAAATGAAAAGAAAAGAAAAGAGATGAGTTTAAATTATTACCAAACTGGAGATAATTGTTCCTAATGTTCCATTCAAAATCCCAATGCTTTCTATCATTTTTGAGAGTCCAATATGCCCATCCAAAAGAAGCAGCACCATAAACCTCAAGTTGAGCTCTTCCAAAATTTTGATAATCTTTCTGAGATCCATTTGTCACATTCCATTCATTCACCCATTCCCCTGACACCAACACAATTCAGATTTGAGAATAACCTGTTAGATCCCATTTCCATCATGACAACAAAAAATATGATTTGCAATTTGGCATCAAAAAATGAAGGGTGGCTTCTTCATCAATTCTTATCCCTTCATCCATAAAAATATAAATAACAAACTTCATTTTGATTTTCAACTACGTCTGAAATATTTCTTAGACCTAAAAATCATACAATCATTTATTTTTAATTTTATTGAGGAAAACAGAATTGAGTTCGTTACCAATAAAAACAAGTGGACCATTTGCACTGCTCAGAGCCTGTAGTTGAGCTTCCCTGCTCTTGTATACATATTGAATATTATCTTCTGAGCTCATATTAACAAAGAAAGTGTCAAAAAGATTGTAGTAATGCAAATCAACTACTATGTTATTAGAGCCTATGTTAGCCTGGTACAGTTCCAGCGGATCAGCATTGCCAATTCTTTGACAGATGATGACATAAGCTGTTGATGAGTATTTTCGAACAATTTGGTAGCCCTGTTTGTAATATGGAACCAAAACTTCCAAAGGAACTGAGGCAGCAGATGGTTCATTTAATAGCTCAATTCCTAGCAAGGCAGGATGTCTAGCATACCTGCAATAGAAATCATTCATGTTCATGGGTTAAATTCCATATCGTGGAAATGTAAAAATTACGAAGTATATAAAGGAGCCACAAAACTTAACCGATCCCAGATAAAATTAACAGACTTCCCTAGTTGTGTTAATCAAAGTGAACCAAAATATAATACTTGCAAAGAATTTAAAGAGTAGATTTGGTAGATCCTAGTGGAGTGTATAAAATGCATTCTTAATCATTATTGCATCTTCATTCCATTACATTTTATGGTGCTCTGTTATGATTTATCAAGAATATGCTTTTAGTGTGCATGCAGAAAGAGGAACAGAATGACTAGCAAGTTCCCAATGAAACATTCTATCATAATGGATGGCTCTGTTGATGTACTTGATGGAATATAGCTGGAATTTACAAATTCTACGTGCATAATAGACTCTACGAATGTGTTATACCCACGTAATATTATAAGAGAATGAGGAAAGACATACATTATATGCCACTGAACAAAAAGTGCAACTCCAAGAACAGTAGAAGCCAAGGACCTATCTGCTTGCTTTCAATAAGGCAGATACTCAAAACCACCAAGTATTCTCATATGCAAGGATCCAAAGCTGGTATCTTTTGATGCATGTAAATAAAGTTGATGTTTTATGTTTTGTCAATTTCTTTGTTTGTTGCATGGATGAATAAAGTTGGACTACTGCAACTCTCACTTGTGTTTAAACACCTATAAGATATGTTGCCTATATGTATTATTTTTTGGTTTAATTCAGTAACTAAGTTGACAATTATTATCTTCTCTTAGTTTTGTAATGGCAAATATTAATTGTCTTCCATTCTCAACACCAGCCACTGAAAGCTTTCTTTAATGTAGTGACCAGTGGATTGTAAACAATACACTAACTTGTCTAAAGCATACCTTGAAGCCAGAAAATCTATAACATCCAGTGTTTGTGAGATATAATCTGGAGAAGTAGGCCAGCCTGTTGTACCATCTCTACTGGAACTATGTTCCATCCCATTTTGAGAGCCAGGAGCCGCATGTAGATCAATTATGCATTTTATATTATAGGCTCTGCACCAAAGTTTTCAGGTATATATTGAAAGGAATTATTTAGTTTGAAGTTCTTAATAATTCAAACAGACAAAGGTGAAAGCAGGACCTACTGTGCCCATGAGAACGCATTATCAAGAGCTTCTAAGGAACCTCCTACGTATGGAGCTGGAGGATTAGGATCAAAAGCAATCCACCAACCAACAGGTATCCTCACTGCATTTATCCCATGTCTATATAGAAACTTGAAATCTTCCATTGTAACAAAACTGTTTCTGTGTTTCTGCAGTTCCAAAGGCAAAAATATAAAATGAACAAAAAGCTGAACCTTAGGGCACACTCTGTTGTAGTCTCATTTGGTCAATAATGGCAGTACTGTCATAATTTAAAATTTTACCTTATACATTGTCTTAGCTAGCAATTAAATGCTTTTTACCACCTATCAAAGAAGAAAATAATGAATAACTCAGTGGAATAGAAACAAGGGATTTACCTTAAGAATCTCTTTCGCCTTACTATGTCCATACCCATTTGCAAGTTGGTAATCTCCATGCAAGTTATTTACTACAATAGTCATTTCAAAAGTGGCTGCATTATCATCCCATCCTGGTTTCCCTGGATAATCTGCTGTGAGCTGGTTTCCTATTGTAGCCTAAAAAATAGATTATATGCTATCATGCAATAATATTAAAACCATTGCAATCATATGAAAAGACAAATTAAACATCAGCAATCTCCAATGCCATCTGAAATTTGGATAGTTCCCTACTTCCCTTGTACATTCACTATTGGCACAGTGGACAATTCAGCTGGCTGTACAAGTATGTTATACTGTATAGGCAACTGTTCCACATATATAGGCAATTGTTCCCCATGAAAACTATCTGCCCCCAGCCCCCAACTCCTCAACCCCCATAATTCTTCTTTTTTTAAAAAAAAAAAAAAAAAAAGAAAAGATTTAAGAGAGACTGAAACTGGATGGTTGAAACCTTTTGTTCCTATTGCCAAACATGGCATCATACCATCATTTGTTATTAATGCAGTATGCCACAAAATTAATATATATATATATATATATATATATATATATATATATATATATATATATATATATATATATTGTGTCTCTCTTCTTTTCCTGAACTCAAAAGAAAACATCATAAATTTTACCTGTAGGTAAGCCCCACTAGTAAGTTTGACATGAACTCTATTGTTGCTATTTCTCTCAATATAAAATAATTTCCCTGCTGAAGACGTGTTTGCAGTTGCAGAGATTGAGCACCCTTCACCTTCACATGTTAGAAACTGGCCTTGAGAGGTGCGGAACTGAAATTCCGATGCAGAGACTCTCCATAACTGTAGGAAAAGAAACCAGTAGGATAATTTGTCAGCATAATCAGATCAAGTTAATACTTCAACAGATCTTGATCTCTAAGCTTATTAATGAATACGAAATTAAACCAAATAAACCAAAACAATAGTGATAACAGACAAGAAATGAACACCTGCATAAAACTGGCGTGAAACTGCTATTAAAAATAACTTTTGACTGCCTAAAATCCTAATCTCCAATCAGGTATGTTGCTATAGTGCCATGGAGGAGCCATCCATTTAAATTGCACCACATCAAATTGAATATAACATCCCGGGAAGAGGGGGAGAAAGGCATGTCCATCGTTAACAATATATCTCCAAACATGAAACTTTACAAGAATATAATTTGTTTTCCTCCTTAAATAATCCTTCTAATAAAATAACCAAATATAACTTATGGTTATGGCTAAAAAGAGCTAATCTTAGTGTGTTGACTTTGTTTGCTTAGAAATAACTATATACATCTTTCTCACATTGCTAATGTTGCATTTGTAGCATCAGAGAAAACCACACATTGAGATATATCATCAGAAATGTGAAAGAGGTAAAAATAACCAAATTGGCATTTGTTGTATGCACTGTATGAAAGATAATTTTGCACATCAATGCAGCAAGGACAATTTGATCAGGCATCTCACCTTGAAGGTTTCCCATGAAGATGCAGCATCTCTATTTACTGCAACACCCGTGCCACCCCCATTCTCTGCGCACACATACTTCTGCAATGTCACTGACTTGAATTGAACCTCTGTACCATCCTATATTTCCACATTTGCTAGGGGATCAACCAGACTGATCACAAGCTACCCGAAAAACAATTTTACAGAAAAAAGATAAAAGAAAGAAAAGGAAGTTAAGGAACATCAGAGTTTGAAAAGAATCTCACAAGCATGTCTCCATTAAGAATGCCATCAAATAGCGAGGGCTTAATCCAACCTTCCACAACCAGCCACCCTCCTAAATTTACTCCTCTAACTTTAGAACCTCCTCTCAATCCCTCCACTTGTATCAAACAAAACATTGAAAACAATTACAAAATATAAAAATGTAAAGAATTCTAAAGAATTTAAAGAAATGAAAGAACAAGCTCACCTGAGTATGCTCCAGAGAAAGTAGCCCACCAAGTTAGTGAAAATGCAAATACCCGTTTGCTAAGGACAAGTTCCATGAATAATGCAGGCCCCTACGGCATCAATTGAGCCAAAAATATAGAGTCCATCTGGAACAGCAATGTTGGATAACCCCAATAAAGAAATAAAAGATCATTCAAAACCTATAAAAAAAAAAACCACTTGGGAGAATCTTAGTAATCCCTTCCTTATCACTCAATTAATACCAAATTCAACAATGTAGACAAGCATAATATATTTATCTGGGTTTGCCTTTTCTTATTGCAAGCAATTACATTAATTAATACACAACTTTTGGAATTCCATTAATGCTACGGAGTGAAACCCCATAAAAATATAAAATAAAAGAAGAAGGAAGGAACCACATCTCAAGATTGCGAAGGGATATAAAAAGGGGGACGTGAAAGTGTTCACAAGGTAGTGTGTGGAAAAGGAAAGGAAAAAAAGCGGCTTACTTTGCTTGCAGATTTGGATGTGCTTTTATAAGTGGGTTTGGGTATATATTTGATTGGATTATTTGAGAAAGGCAAGCAAGGTTAAAAAGAGAGAGCTTTTCTTTTAACCAGGGAATGATCCATGGCGAGGAAAAGGGTAAACAGAAGGTGGTGGAACCTTATCTCTGCTACATCCTACATGGTTCTCTTCTTGTTTAATTTCTGTCTCAGTGTCCTTGAGACAAAAACTATGAACTGAAGCTCTCTCTTTATTGTTTCCAAAAAAAAAAAAACTCCCTCCTCGTTCCTCTTTTTATTTTCCTTTTTTTTTTAACATATATATATATATATATATATATAATTATTGGTGGAAATTATTTCTAGGACCCTGACCCACAAATTATAAATATGAGATGAAAAATGAATTTTTAAAATTAAAGCTATTATTTATTATTAAAAAATAAAATTAGAGAAATTAAGTTATTAACCTATTCTTTCATCCCATTGATTATTAATTTAGTTAAAAAATGGGATAAAAAAAGAATTTAAAAAATGTCATGTCATTTTTTTAAACTAAAAAGTTAAAATATTTGTGAGCAAATTTTTATTAAAATTTATAGTTATCTTAAAATCAAAATTAAAATATTAATTTAATCTTCATTTGCTAATTTTAACAAAAAAAAAATGTTTATTTTATATAATATTATAATTTAATTTTAATATTTGACTCTCATCCATTTTTTAACTCATAATTTTCGATTTGTATAGGTTTGAAGAAAATATTGATTTTTTTAAAAATCCTAATTATGACTTTTTTATAGACGAATTATGACTTATTTTTTTTAGAAAATATTTTTAATTAATTGAAAACAAACAAATTATTATAGAATTATATTTTTGATAAGTAAATTTAATTATTTATAAAAAAATATATTAATTTATAGATTCAACAATGTTAATAGAACAATTATTTTTGAAACTCTTTCTCACTTATCATTTTTTTAACAATGTATTAGATGTTCCAGTTCAATGTTAATTTCAACGTTGTTTTTTATAATAAAAAAAATCTATAAAAATTTTATAATACTCAATAATTTTTTATTAAAAAATAAGTAACGTCAAATACATTCTAGATTTATCAAATATGGAATTTATTAAAAGAAACATAAAAATTATAATAAATCAAGAAAAATAAAATAAAATAAAATAAAAAAAGGAATTGACAATGGGAGAAGGAAAAGGATAAGAAGAGGAAGAAAAGGAAAGAATCTTTCGGAATGACTTTATTGACAAATACATTACCAGACAAAGTGCTTGCCTTTTATAAGGTATATAAAAGCCTTATTAATTTATTTATAATTGTTTATATGAAAAAAATTATCGAACTTGAAAAAAAAATTTTAATTTATTTTGATCTTTTAATTTTATTATTTTATCTAAATTTTTATATTACTTTTAATTTTTGTAGTAAATTTAATTAAAATATAAACTTATCGATCAACAAAGATAATTCAAATATTTCATCATTATCAATTTTATCTGATCCTTTTATTTCTATTATTTTATTTAATAATTTTTAATATTCTTATTAATTTTAACAAATTAATATCAATAGAAAAATATTTAGGCTTTATTCAGTAATATTAATTGTTCTAATAGCTGTTAACTGTTTTAATAGTGCTCAATTATTTTATTAACTATTAACTGTTAGATATTAATTATCGATGATTAGCTCTTTATATAACTATTAAAGTAGAAATATTCGATAAAAATAGCTATTAAATTAGTTATTAAATATAAAAATAGTGATAAAATTTTATTGACTCTAATCAAAATATTCTCTCTACCTCTAAAAGTTAGGAGAGATAATTTTTTATGAACCACTCTCTCAACCTCAAAAGTTAATATAAATATTATGTCACTGATCAGTATAAATAAGAAAATGTTAATATAAATATTATGTCACTGATCAGTATAAATAAGAAAATTAATATTTTAACTCTAGCTAAAATACTAAAAATTACATTAAAAATTGTTGCCGAATAAAGCTTTAATAATTAAATAATATATGTAATATTATTATCGTAAATTTTAAAATTTTTCTCTCTTTAATTATATTTCTGATATATTCGTCACGATTTTATTTTAAATTTAACAGCTTAACAAATAAAAAAAATAAAAAAAATTAATCTTTTTATGTTTTTTGAGGGGAAAAATTCATCTCTTTAAAGTTGAGTGATTAATCATGATCAGGATTGAGCCTTGTAAATCTAAGGAAAAAAAAGAAAAAAAAAATTATTGGGAGGCAAACACAATCTTTTATCAAGCCGACCTTATTTGTTTGGGTTGGGAGTGGTACATTTTTTTCTTCTTGGAGGGTCATGTATCTTGACCTTAATTATTCAAATAACCATACTGAATCATCTATAATTAGATTATTATTAATATAATCTACATTTTAATGATTTAGATTTTAAAACTAAATATGAATGATACTTCTAAAATGAAAGAAATTAGTTTTTTTCTCTTTTGGCAAATAAAAATATATTTTAAAAGAAATATAGATCAATTAATGTTTAAATTTTAACATTTTGTATTCGTATTATAAAATAAATATTTAATTATTAAATTATTATTTTAATATTATTGCGGTCTATGAAAATTTTTTATGGGTATAGATCTGTAACATAAAAAATAAATGGATTAGAGGTCCACTCGGTATAGACCTGGTGAGAATCCTCCTATACTCAAATTAGAGCTAATATGAGAGAATAATATATTGAATTGATTAGGGAGAAATAACATATCTATATAAGTGATCTAATTTCTTCGTATAAGATATAGACAATTGTTGATTTATGGTAAGTCAATCATGTAATTATATAGATATCATTAGCTAGCATAATTACAAAATTATATTTCTATTTATAAGGCATAATTATAGACATTATTAAATTTAGTAATTCCATCAAGATTGCTTATATTTATTCAAAATTCTTTCATTTTATTGAGTGGGTTTTACAGTAGTTGAATCGACTAAACAAATCTCATGGCTGAACTATTAAATATGATTAGGCTCATAGGCTATTCGAAAACCCCAGTTATTAGTTCAAGAATATATATATATATACATATATATAATTTTTTTTTGAGCTATATCATTAGTCCCCCTTCGAGTACAAGTCTTTAATTTTATTATATTTAAATAATAAAATTTTGGCCATCGTCTTATAATTTTTAGAGTGCGGACTATCACCTTGAACTTGAAAATGACGGACTATTATCTTAAGTGGATTTTCACCTTTCATTTGCTTAGTTTGCTAGGCTATCACCTTAGGTAGGCTTACACCTTCATTTGTTTTGCTTGGCGAACTATTGTTTTGAGTAAGCTAAGCATTTTTATTTTTTAACCTTGGCAGATTATCGTTGTGAATGGGTTAAGTACCCTTAGTTTATTTAGCATAGCGAACTATTGCTACAGATAGGCTAAGCACCCTTGTGAACTATGGCTGTAGATGGGCTAAACACCCTTTGTTTTAAACTTAGCGGACAATCACCATAAATAGGCTAAACACCATTTATTTTTCATCTACAAAAATAGTGTTTTGTACAAGCATTTATGTGAAAATAATTCAATATAATGTATATTGTGAATTTGTTCAATAGTTTCACCAAATAATATGATGTGTAAAGTGTATATTACACATCTAAAAGAGGTCTATAAATTGATTTTGACCAATAATAAATTAAAAATTTTCTTGCTTAGTGAAGACTTTTAATATTTATGAGTGCATGAACGCCATATGAGATAAATCATGTACTAGAAATTGTAACATTTTTTTGACAGGAGCTAAGTAAAAAATATCAAAGGCAATATTTAAGAAAATGAAGCAAAGTTAACTCTAACATAATTTGAGATGCTCCCACTTAAACGTTAACATGTAATTAAATTTGTACTATTTCTTTCAACTAAATTTAGAAGTTATTTTCTTAAATTAACATAGAAATAAACAAATACTATCAAATCTCCAAAAGGAGATAAATATAAAATGATAGTCTTAATTCCACAAAGTAGAATTAAATAATGATATTAAAGTATGCAGCTTAATTTGACAAAAGAAGGATCAATAGTTATACAAGGGTATGGAATGAATGAGGCAAAATTGTGATCACAAAATTTTGGACTATTCATATGATGGCAAGATGATAATTAATGCAATAATTTCATGCAGACCATGTAACGATATCTTGTAAAAAAATTCTAAGGCAATTTCTTCCTTTAGTCAAAATGGTGGCAACGTTGGTAAAGAAAAGTGGAAGCCTAGTAATATTGAGTAAAATATAATGGCTCTCTTTATTATTATTATTATTATTATTATTATTATTATTATTATGTAGATAAACATAATGGCAATAAAGAACTGGTGCATCTAGCAAATTGATGGCAGATGGCAAATTTGACAATTAACAAATGAATAGCAAATTTGTAATAATATACTGATGGTACCATAAATGCAATATCAAAATATCCAATTGCCCATCGATTACAAATAACATAAGAAAGATCATAGTTCCGTTCTTATATTATTACTAATTTTTTTTAATGTCAAATCTTTATAAAATATAATATAAAAATATTAGCAAAGAAGAAAAGGGTAATGCAATAATAAAGTATTTATACTTACTACAAAAAGAATGTCAATGATTGATCATCAAATAGGATATAAAGCCTTCTGGCAAATTTAAAATAAAACTTATGTGACTGTAAATAAATTTTTTAATCCATATATAAGTAAATTTAGAAATTTCTTGAGTATGATAAAAAAAAAATTTTGTTGGATTATTGCAAACCACAAGCCATCCTCTCACTTGATTCATTCTCTCATTTTGAGTTTAGACTATAAGGGCGAAACATAACTACTTGTGTCGCTTTCCACATATGGCACCACTATTGCAGTCCATGAAAATTCCTTGTAAGTATAGATCTACAAAATAAAAAATAAATAAGTCAGAGGTCCACTGGGTATGAACCTGGTGAGGATCATTTGATACTTAAGTTAGAGCTAGTATAAGATAACGGTATATTAGATTGATTATGAAGAAAAAAAAATATTTTCATAGATGATCTGATCTCTTTAGACAATGTTAATTATGATAAGTCAAATATGTAATTATATGGATATTATTAGTTAATATAATTATAAGATTATATTTCTATTTATAATACATAATTATAAGTATTGTTATATTTTAGAATTTTTTCAAGATTGCTTATCTTTATTTAAGATTCTTTATTTTTATTGAGTGGGCGTTACAGTGATTAAACCGACTAAATAAATCTTATGACTGAACCATTAAATATTATTAGATTCATATATTATCTGAAAACCCTAATTACTGGATCAAATATATATATATATATGAGAGCTATATCAAATATATTCTTTATCATTCCATTAATTTTCAAGCATATATAACTCATCTATTAACCTAATGATAAAGGTAAAGCTATTTGAAAAATATTTAATAACTAATAGCTAGTAAAATAGTTAATATTATCGAATAAGACCAAATTATAATTGATAGACATTTTTTTTTTAAATCTATAAAAATATTTGAGTAAATTAAACTTATGATTTATAAAATTACTTATTATTAAGGAAAACAAACTTATTTATTATGAAAATAAATATTTAAAGAATGTAAATAAATAAAATAAAAATTAGAAATATAATAAGTTAAAACAAAAAAATAAGAATCTATTATATACTTTTTTAAAATAATTCAGGAATAATTTATATATATATATATAATGGGTTAGAGCATCACTCCCTGATGGATATGATAAAAATGTGGGTCGGCCTGGATTTATTATGGCTGATTTAAAAGTCTGAACTGAAAGTCAGTCTACATTATAGGGCTTATTACTATATCCAAACCCAGTCCCAATAGCCCCTAAAAAAAAAAAAAATTTAATTTCTATAGTTTAATTTACGGTAATATTTTGAATATATATTGTAAAATTATGTATGTAACGTTTTTAAAAAATAAAAAATCTTTTTCTAAATATGATAATTTATCAGATTCACGAACAAGTTTAATTAATTAATTAGCTAACTAATTAGTATGATTGATTAAATTTGGTGATATGTTTAGAATAAAAATATTAATTAGAATTCACAAAAATCAAATGTTGTTTAAGCATGTAAACTATGCTCTTCTACGTACTATTATGGCAAGAAGATGAATGTGTCCCAACTCCCAACTCACAGGGCTCAAAGTCTTGTGAACGTGTGTTGGTCCTTTGCTGCACAAAATCCTACTAACCCAATCTGTCTGCATTAAATAATATGTCTCTTACTCTACAAATTGGACTTTGGACAGTCAATCATTTTCTTTGACAAGTTTATTTTATATTTTTCTTTTTATTTTTTATAAAATTTTCAATTTCTCTCCTTTTTTTTATATTTTAATTAGATTGAATATATAGATTTAATATAATTTATAAAAATTAATCCCTCCTATCATCTTACCATAACACATAAGGTCTATTTAGTAATAATTTTTAAAATAGCACCTAGTATTTTACCTTTAATCAAAATATTACATTTATCATTTAAACTATTTAGTAGCATAATATTTATATTAATACTTAAAGATTAAAAAAATGTTTCATAAAAATTCACCCTTCTTGACTTTTAGAAATTGAGAAAACGTGTTGATTTTTTATATTTAATAATTAATTTAATAATTATTTTTATTAAAATATTTTTATTTTAAATTATTTTATAAATAATTAATATCTAATAAATAATAGTTAGTATAATAATTGATAATAACAAACGGCAACATGGCCTAAACATAAAATATAAAACCTAAGTCCAAATGGGGTTTTTCTAGCAAGCAATTCAAATGGTTACTTATTCAATTTAAACTAAAATTTGAAATGAAAATGATATAATTTGTTTTTTAACATTTTCTAATCGAATAAATCTCATAATAATAAATTTCAATTAAGACAAAATTTGTTAGAAAATATATTAAAATAATTGTCAAGAATGATACGCTTTGATTCAATAGAGTGGGTGCCCACTGTCTACCTCAAAAAAATAAAATAAAATTACGGAAGAGTCTAAGCCAAAAATACCACAGCTGTACGTTGTCGCATTGCTCGATTTTTGGTCACCTTATTGACATTCGTTCATACCTCCTTTTCTTACACTGTTGGACGAGTGCCACCAATAAAAGGACTCAGCTTATGTTTAATTGAAAATCAACTCTAATTAAGAGATTATTAGAGTAGAATTGATGTTAATCCAATCCAAAACCAGAGAAGGAGAAAACCACGTTAGACATCAACATCAAGTGCTTAGAAGTCATCAAGCACAGTAGTTTTGGCAGGTAATAAAGAACAACTAAAGTAATTAAAATACATATATATATATAAGCAAACCATAATCATACACAAGAGACTTCTTTTCTTCTCTTTTCCTACAAGAAATGTGTTCCAGAATCCTGTAGCAGAGGAATAAAAAAAAAAGAGAAGAAAAGAAATCTGTGTCTCTGCGAATCAATCTGTACTTTCCTGATGACTTTGATGACATCGAATCTCATAAATATTGATAAAAGTGATATTATTCAAAGCTTCACAGTTTGGACAAGATTTTCATATCTTTTCTTCCTTAATTATTTCTTACTTTCCTAATCCTAAGGGAGCCTAACGTTCTTAAATCTTGATTATTTCCTAATGCTACGTTTGTGGAACTAATTAATATCAAATAATATTTACATTAATTAATTAATAAAAAATTGAAGGTAATTTTAATATCATTGAATAAAAAATTATTGAGGGTAACAAAGAAAAGGTTAGCAAATAAAGAGAGTTGATGAAAAAGGAGAAGAAATAAAGAAAGTTGATAAAAGAGAAGAAGAAATTAGACAGGTATAGCGATGATAGGTAGGTTGATTCTTGGAAATGGAGTAAGATGTTGTACTATCAAAGATAATTTCAGAACCGCTTCTTTGTTTGTATGGTCACATGGATTCCCTGCCAGGGCTCACCTATCCTCACTCACTGACTCTTTCTGTTCCCCTGAAACTGCAAGTCTCTGCCAGCCCTCTATTCTTCCCCATTTTGCCACGTACTATTTCCTTGGAATCTACCCTTTAAACGGTCGGTTTTTACCCCTATCAAACCAAACATGCATTGCTCTCGAGACCCCCCTGCATTATTACCAATGAATACGAGCATTACCACCAAACTTCTATGACTCACAAGCCCTCCTTGGCTTTAACACTTCCTTAATCCATCCACTCAATCATCATTTGTCCCATTGTCAAGTCTCCCATCCAAGATTATAAAGAATAAGCCCTTTCAACTCAGTTCAACACTACCCTCCAACCTAGCTTATTATTTAATTTTATCCCATTTCAACACATATAATGATTCATGATGGCATTTTAGTTCTCGTAATGATTCATTGTGGGGTGTCTGAAGTTATAACCATGCATGTGTGTTTCAATAATTATATATCGATGCCTCTCATCTTGGTAATTAAATCCAAATCTTGGATCAGATTATAAGAGAATTTCTTTTCGTTGTGAATTTCTTATTCTAATGTGAACATAGGATAAACATAGACATAAATACTAAGCCTAATTTAGAATTTGTATAGCAATGTTATATAATGGGTCTAGTATCGTCTAGAGCAATATTAAATTAGTGAAGAAAATATTTGTTCATACCAGTGATATTAAAATATTTGAAGTCTCAATCCGAGTTAAAAAAAAAAAAAAAATTGTTGCCGGAAATCACACGTAAGGAGACAAATCGTTTTAGCCAACAAAGTCTCGAAGACTTATAGTTGCATTGTACAAAATTTTTGTGCACTTGTGTAATATTTTATCCTCATAAATTCTCTCTCTCTCTCTCACAACGTACAAAAAAATCTCTTATGCAATTTGGCATAGAAATAATGCAAATATTGTTGGACTAACTGATCAACTTGCCCTTTAAGATAAATAAGCTGTGTGACTTCTCCATGATGAGAAAGCCACAAGTTTATGGTTGGTAAAATGGCCTTAGAAACTGTGGTGTTCCAACAAGACCTATTTGGTTTTGGTTGCAGAGATATCTACACTTCTCTTGGAGGAGCTGGAGAAGACGAAGAAGCTTATAATGAAACTCTGTCTGGTTTCAATTCAAATCACTGGGATTCTTCACCGTTTTCAATGGGGCCTAATAATGTGAAAGACAGCGACACAAACTCTTCCTTTCAAGAAAACTGCGCTGGTGATGGATTTTTCACCGGAGGATTTTCTGCAGCCGGAACTAGTGGCCGGCGAAAGAGAAAACGTAGCATAAGTGTCAAGAACCAGAAAGAAGTTGAGCATCAGAGAATGACACACATTAACGTGGAACGCAATCGGAGAAAACAAATGAATGACTATCTTGCTGTGCTTCGGTCCATGATGCCTGCCTCTTACGTTCAAAGGGTAGCCCTCAAAACCTTCTCTCTCGATCTTTAATTAGCATTATTCAGGGCAAAAAAAATTGAAAATTTGATCTCAGTAGATCTGTATCCATGCAGGGAGACCAGGCATCAATCGTAGGGGGAGCCATTAACATTGTAAAGGAGCTAGAGCAACTCCAGCAATCCCTTGAAGCCCACAAGAGAATCAAGAAAGAATCATCAGACAGTCGTGATTTTTCCCGTCTCTTCTCAGAATTTTTTACCTTCCCTCAGTATTCAACCCGTTCAACAACAACAGCAGAAGATCATGATCAGTCATCAATGGCGGCCAAGAGGCAATCGATCTCTGCAGAAGTTGAAGTGACAATGATAGAAAGCCATGCGAATCTCAAAATACTAACAAGACGACACCCAAAACAGCTATTGAAGATGGTGGTTGGGTTGTACTCTCATTGCCTTAGTATTCTTCATCTAAATGTTACAAGTGTTGATCAAATGGTACTCTATTCTTTTAGTGTTAAGGTTAGTTCAATCATTTTACTATACTTTTTTCCCCTTATAGAAATGCTGAAGGCTTATTGTTAATATGGAACATTGAGTGTTTTAATTGTTTGAGGCTGCAGGTTGAAGAAGAGTGTCAACTGACTTCTGTCAATGAGATTGCAGCTGCTGTGTATGAGATGGTGGCTAGGATGCAAAAGGAGGCTATTTCTAATTTGTCATGTGATTGTTAATTTAATGTTTTCTACTTTACATATCAGTGTGAATGAATTGGTAGAATTTAGCTTTAATCTCCTCCTCCTTGTTCTTATTGTTGTAGCTGGGGTTGCTCAAAGAGTCATGACAAAAGCTTATAAACACTCAGAACATTATTATCATCTCTGTCATCTTCTCTCTTACAATTGAGGTTAAATAAATTACATTACAAGCCCAATTTATAATACACCATTCTTATCGAAATTAGAAAAATATATACATTCATTATATATATATATAACTAGAGAATTCAAAAAAAAAAAAAAAAAATATATATATATATATATATATATATATATATATATATATATATATATATATATATATATATCTTTTGGCTTAGCTCTAATAATAAAGTCATCCTTACAATTATCTCTTAATAAATTTGTTTAATTTCATTTTTTTTTAATAGTGGCTGAATGTAAAAGGCTTCTCCTTTTCTCTAGTAGCATGTGTTGATCATTCACTCAATAAAATTATGATTTACTTTTATGTTGGGTCCATACATCTTCTTAGGTTTTTGGAAGTGTAATGAAAAAGGTTGACATCTTTCCAGTGATTCAGTCCAGAAATAGCTCTTTCCCACTTATTATTTTAGCTAGTCAAGCAAACAAAATTTCTGAATATAACTTCAACTTTCTGAATATGGATGGTAATGCTACATGTGTGCTTCAGTGCATGGTCTTGTACTTTCTTCCAATAATGAACTACACCCTATTGAATGAAGCAAAAAGATACCTTCTCTCATATGCAACTTTTCTTGAGATAGATGCATGATGGGATATTAATTTATCAATTGTAAGTCAGCTGATTATTCCTAAGAAACATTTTATAAATTTTCAAGTTTGAATCGGTAAGCAGTTTATATTGAAGTGAGCTGATTCCTATACTTATGATCACCTCACCTCTATATCAGGAAGAGTATGCATGATTTGGAGAGAATCGTATTTCCAAAAGATTGAAGACAGAACCTGAAAAGCCAAAATTAAGGGGATTCGAATTTTAACAAGAACAAACAAGTACGAAGGAAAGCTAGCTACCTATAAAGCCCAAAAGAAAAAGCTATAAAGCCATCTATGAGTGTGGTGAAGCACCAGGCACGACCAGGGCTGCCATCGACAGCTTTGGAAGATCTAAATTCTAAGCTTTCTATTAGTTATTAAGTTCTAATTAATGCTTTCTGCGCTTTAGATGTCTGCAACAACAAAATATGGCATGAACATCAATAATAGCAATTGGGTATATATTAAACTATGTTATTTGTCGGAACTTGGACAACTTGAACTAGGGTCTTCTCGGATACCATTTATAATTTTTCTTAAAAAAAAATTGGCTTTTATTAAATTTCAAAATCCCAAAATAATTTTAATAGTAATTTACTATATATTTCCCAAATTTTGCTATTATTAATATTTTGATTTCTCTATTTTGAAAATGAGATGATTTAATCCTTAATATTTGATGAAGTCCACCTTGCATACAACTCTCCCAAAAGAGTCGTATGCATTTAAGATAAGATAAGAGTTGCAGAGATGAAAATGTTAAGGTGGATGAGTGGCCATACTAGACTAGATAAAATCCGTAATTAGAGTATTAGAGAAAAGGTAGGAGTGGTGCCAATTGAAGATAAGTTGAGAGAAGAGAGATTGAGGTTGTTTGGTCATGTAAAGTGTAGACATACGGAGGCTCCAGTTAGACAAGTAGAGAGGTTAGAGAATAGAAAGAAAAAAAAAGGGGTAGACCTAAATTGACTTGGAGGAGAGTAGTACAACATGACCTAGAAGCATTACACATTTCCGAGGATTTAACCCAAAATCGTTCAGAGTGGAGAAAGCGAATCCATATAGCCGACCCCAAATTTTTGGAATAAAGGTTTAATTGAGTTGAGTTGAGTTGTATAGAGAGATTAAAGTATTACTAATGGTAAAAATTCATATATAACATAATAAATTATCCAAGTAAATCTTTTTTTGACAATAATTACTATTAGATGAATTGTTAAAATTTTTTTTAATAGTGAAATAGACAAGGTAAAAACAAAATGAATTAAAATCAAAGTAATTATAGAAGACACTAATTAAATTTTATTGATTTAATTTTTTAATTATTAATTAAGAGAGTTTGATTTTGTAATGTGAAATTTAGTTTATTAATAACATTGTTAAATGAATTAATAAGATGAGTGTGGCTACTGTAGGCTCAAATTCATATGAAAATGAGCTTAATAACCTTTAGATTAAATATTTATATATAAATTCGTATATTATTCTTTATACTCATTTTAATTAATTTTACATTTATTTTGATATAAATATTTAATTTAATAGTTAGTAAACTCATTTTCATATGAGTTCAAGCTTATATTAAATGAACCTAATAAGATCGAATCTAGCAATGAATTCTTGAGATCGATTTACCTTGATAACTTAAATACCATTAACTATCTCAATGAAAGTTCTCTTCCTTCACGGGATTTGGTACCAAAGAAAACACACCATTCTTCAATCACAAGGTTTTAAATTCAAAAATCATTGCTTGAGAATTTATATTCTCTTTTATCATGTGATGTGAGCAATGCCCTAAGAACCAAATAGAAGGGGGGAAAAAATAATAATACCAAGCCAAGATTACTTTTCTTTTTCCTCGTCCGAATTAGTCGACAATCGTTATTGGGGAACAACACAGTATAAAAAGCATGTACGCCTGTGATTGTTGAAATATTGTCTGGCCCTTGACTTCCTAAGCGTCACAAGCTAAGGATAGGTGAGCATGTGAACCATGTGAAAAGTTGAAAACCTCAAAACCCCATCATAGGATCCAATACAACAAACTGCTAACAACAAGTTTGAACTCAGCTTGTGCAGCAGCAAGTCCATTCAATACCTTGTTACTAGCTAGTCTATCAATTTTTAGGGAAATCTCTTGGGTGGAAAATTTTCAGGATAGGTTTAGATCAAAGGCATCTCATGGAAGAGGTTGCTTGAGCAAGCCAAGCCTGTTAATTAGGACTGAAATAATTCAAGAATAGGATATACACATACATCAAAATCACAATGACATAATAAAGCAGGATGAGCAAGCATTTGCAGGAAAAACAAAATGAACAAGAAAATTAACTATGTATAGCCAAAAAAAACATATAAATTTGTTTATAGAAGCTCTTTAATAGACAAAAAGAAGGAAATCATAAACAATATGAAGCTAAATCCATTTCTGAACTATAATTTCCTTTTTATAATTTATAAGCATCTTTCACCCGAATGGCTAGTGTTAATAGCAATAATTAAAGCCGATTCCAGGTGCAGCGACAAGAGCCACAATTGCTTAAAGCTAGCATGTATCTTCGTATGCTTGAAAAGCTCTAAATTTATTACGAAATCATCCTTCCCAGCTTGAAAGGTTTGTTTTTTGAGCTAGACTCCTATCGTTTATCTCATTACTTTTTTATGTACTTGGTGCAAAACAAGTATATATTTATATATAGGGGTGCAAAATAAGTATATATTTATATATAGGCTCAATGGCTCATCCTTGAGAATGTTTGTACTTCTTGATTCTACAGTTAACTAACCTGAAGCATGAGGCATCACTGCAAAGGAAAGAAAGCTTTATGCTCACAACGGAAGGATAGAATCCTGGCTTCTGCTATGTCTGCATGATGACGACTTCCCACTAGATGAAAAGGACCTTTTCATTGAAATAGGTCCCTTTTGCAATGCATGCCCTATTGAAGAACTTTTCGCCAGTTTCCCAAAGCTTAAATTCCCACTACTTCCACGCTTTGAAACATTTTTCAATTTAGAATACTTCAGTTCCAATATTTGAACATCCAAGTTCTCTTCATGTTTACCAGGAAAAACATTAGCCTCATCATTGTAAATTGCTACATCAGCAGAGGAATCCGTTGACACAGACCATCCCATAGGTTGCATTTCTGTCTCTACTGTCCGTAAACGGTCAACCAAATCACTTTTTACCCGAGAATGATTCCTCAAAACAGAGAGATTCAGACCCATCTTTGAGTTTCCTGAATTTGCTTCATCTTCAGTTGGTAAAGCATAATTCATATCATCTCCATTTCTCACTTCACTAGTTCCATCTTCTCCTAGCTGATTGCTTAACAATCCACTGTTATTCTCAGAACTCTCTATCTGGGTTTCTCCCCTTGAATTCAGATCACTTGAATTAGGCACTGATAAATCAATCTGAACCTCAAACTTGTCGCATACTATAGGGGCACGACATAAAGGGCAATTCTTGTGTGACCTTAACCAAGCGTCAATACAAGGAATGTGAAAAGCATGACTACACTTTGGCAAAAGCCTAAGACTCTCATCTTCTTGAAACTCATTCAAGCAAACAGAGCATTCTGTACCTTCTATCAGCCCTTCATCTTTTTTATACTTAAAGACTGAAATGGAATCAATAACAGATTGCTGAAGACCGACAGTTCTGATGAACCATGTAGGGTGGTTGATTTCTGGTCCTTGGTCTTCATCAAGAAAGTCCGCTTGGGTGCCAAAAAATAGAGGTGGACCACTTCGTGAGCTTCTTGAACGTCTCTGCCTAGAGGAGCGAGCTCTTAAAATTGCGCACAAGATGCAAACAATAAATATACCACCAATCAAACAACCCATGATTATCATAGCAGTTGCGATTAGATGCTTTTGCGCTTCATCGACTGGAGTTGGCAGATTTAGAGTTACTGGTGGTTGTGGAGGTGGTTGTGATCTGGGGAAAAGAGGAAATGGAATTCCATTAAGACCAAAGGTTTTACATATATTAGGACAGATTTGGAAGCAAGCACCGTTACACTTGCCATCAATATTATGAGAATCACAATCTGCTGCACAAAAGGCATTCAAGTTGTTTGGTAGAAGTCCTATTTTTATACGAGCAGGATCAGGATCAAGATCCATTTCAGAGAAACAAAGGAAACAGGGGAAGCAGAATCATACATAAGATCATAGCGTGTGAAAATGAGACCGAGGGCGTGTGGAATTTTGAAGGGAAGACGTTAAAAGAGTAGGTCCATTTTACTGGCCATCCATAAACTGTGGCCTCCTGGAATTGATGATAATGGAGACTTTTGGGTCAGTGTTTCCACAAACTTTACAGTAGTAGGAAGAAATTTCGCTTTCTTTCGGAAGACAAGGATTGGGCATTCACTATAGACTATGCGCTGATTTGATTGGATTAGCACATCAAGTCAATAGACCGGACGTGCCATTTACGCGTAAACTTTATTATGGCTTCAAGTGGTTGGGCCGGTTTTAGTCTAATTTTGGACCTCAATTGATTATTTCGATTGAGATGGAAACCAATTCTTCAAGAGTTTTTGTCATTTTAATTTGATTTTACATTTAGGAAAATTATTGCTATTATATATATATATATTATATATATAAATGTTAATAAAATTAATTATTTAATCACTCTATTTTAAAAATTATACTATTTAGTTTCTCTCTCAATGACGAATTTATAATGATAAAAAAAAAATCAATTAGCCCTTATATATTTACATATTTATTTAAATTAACTTCTTATAAATTTAAGTATTAAACCTTCCTTTTTAATAGAGAAAATATTTTTTATTGGTAGAAAATCAATTGACCCTTATATATTAAGTAAATTATTGTGTGTTCGTATTGAATATATAACTTCACCAGGAAACGTGTGAATTTCATCTTTTTAAATTTAAGAATTAACTATTTTTATATGACATTTGTGCATTATTTTTTAATGTAATAAATATATTGTGTAATTTACCTATATATTAATCCTGAAAATTTTTTCTTTAGATTCGCCATTGTTTCCTCTATTAACTTTTCTCGTAAAGAGTCACAGAAAATAGAGTTAGGGTGAAGAGAATTTCTCCATGGGATTATTTTTTTCTTTTCATTTTTCTAATTTCAAAATATCATTATAATATATAAATTATTTATTAAAAAATTTTAAGTTAGAAATATAAGATTTAAATATAATCTTAATAATATATAATTTTTTAAATTATAATATTTAAATACTTAAATAAGTAAAAATAAATTAACTTTTTAATAAAAATAATAATATTACAAGAATTTAGGACGAGTAGAAAGTCTTCCTATCCCTACTCAATACAGTATCAAATCAAAAAAATTTGATCGGGTGTAAGGGGTTTGAGATAGGCTCGTGAATAATTGTCATTCTTACTAAATAATTGTATTATTTAAATTATAGAGATACAAACTAAAAATTAAAGAGATTAAATAATTTATTTTAAAAAATAATTAATTAATTTTATTAAAATATAAAAATTAAATAATAATTTTTCTTTAAATTTAATAATTGAAATGTTTATAATTTTTTTTTGACATTCATTCCATCTAGAACTGAGTGATTTTAATTCTATTTAATATTAACTTTAATTAATTTAATTTTGGTTAATTTATTTAATTTAAATAAATTTAATTTCAATTCAATATCCATTTTAAACCTATCTGCAGTCAGGTTCCTCTCCCATTCCACAAATAAATAAATAAATAAATTTCTTCTCACTTATTCAAAGGTTTATTTAAAAAAAATAAAATTAAATATTAAAGTTTAAAATAATATTAAATTATGAGGACAAAAAATTATTGACTTTAAAATAATAAACTAAAAGTATATTTTCTAAAATATATAATTTTTTATAAAAATATTTTCTATTATTCGGTGATATGTAATGTGTTTTTACATTTTAATAATTTTTAAAAGATAAAAAATAACTTATCTTTTAAAAAGATTTAATTTTTCCTTTAATTTAATTTTCTTAAAAAACAAAAATTAAATAATTTATTTAATAATAATTTAATTTTTTTTTTAATTAGAAAAATATTTTTTATTAATTTATTTTTTTAATATTCCAAATGTTAAAAAATATAAAAAAATATTTTTTTAGAAAAATATTTTCTATAAAATAAATGTAGTCTAAAACCTTAAAATTTCTTTCATCACAAAAATACAGCCTATTGGCTCTCCTTTTTAAAAAATAAAATTATAGCATGTTTGGTATTATGATTTACATTTTTTAGTTTAAAAGATATTATTTAATTATTTAAAAAAATAATTATTAAAAAGTTAATTCTAAATTAATTTTTAATTATTATTTTATAATTAATACATTATCATAAACATTTTAACTTTTTATGTCCAATTTTCATTTACAGTGGACGAAGCTTCTACGGTTTGACGGAGCAAGCAAGAAAGGAAGTCTGAATTCTAAAATCTACCGCCATGTCAATATCTTTACAAATCAATATTTTATTAATTTTTCCTGCGGAACTCTCTCAATATTAGCCCAACCTCCCCATTTCTTCGGATCCCATGTCGCGTGATGAATGTGTTACATAGGATTAAAATCTCTGTTAAACAGCGGTTCAATGGTGTGTATTCTTTCCATTGACAGGAAAAAAAAAAATCCCAATGATCCCCCTTTTCCTTGCATGCTTCCTCATCAAACACATTAAGGCAATCAATCTCAGTTACGACCAAGAATAATCGCAGGATCAAAATTTTCAGATTTTGAAGTCTAGACCTTTTGATGAGGATGACATGTTGATGGGTGTCGTGCTTTATTAAAAATCAGGGATTCTGGGATGATACGTAGAGAAGAAGATAACAGCGGGTTTGATAGTCATGGTGGTGAGAATAAGAAGTTGGGATTTTTCAAGGCTCTGAGGTTGTAACAGACAAGCAGAGAGCATATTTGCAAGTTTGGCTAACGAGAGGGATTGTGTTTCCGATGCTTTGTTGCGAGAGTCCATGCAGTTATTTGCCTATCGTCTCAATGGGTGAGGGTGCTTGAGGTTCAAGTCTTCAAGTTGCAATCAGAATGGCAACCGCAAGAAAAGAAATGGGGGTTTACCTGTGGAAGATCAGATAGGGTGAAAGAATTGTTGAACCAGGGAAAGGATTGCCAGGATGGTGGCGGCCGTGGATACTATTGTTTATAATTATATTTATACTTGTATACAAGACTAGAAAACAAGTAGAAAATGTAAGTGAACTAAAAGCTTATGGCCCCATGTACAGCAGTCAAGTGGCCATAGCAGTCAGGACCACTGTTAAAGGACTCTAAACAGACCCAGCAGATATGCCTCCCGCACTTGCAAACAACATGGTTGCAGCCATCGACCTTTTCAATTGTATAGCCACAAACCGGGCAGTTTTTCACGCTCTCTCTTCCCCTGCACCACTCCTTCAATGACAAGTCGGGATCTTCCTTGAATGCTGCATACCTCTCACATGAAAGGTATGGATGATGCTCCAAATGGCACCCAGTACAAGTTTCTGCAAAACACGCTCCACAGACAAATGGTTTAGATGTCTCAGGACCAGCAACTCGATATACAGAAGGGCAGTCAGGAGTTGGGCAAAACCTGTAGGTTCCCCCACTTGATGCTACAAATGACCCCACAGAAGCCCTAAAGAGTTCCTCCATCTTCTCACCAGACAACAGACACCTGATATCTGAAAGCAATATGAGAGCCCTACAGCCCTCACGGGCACAGCCTATTGGGAAACTATCCAAGTTTTTTACGGCTGATTCAAATTGTTCCATCAAGCAAAATCGACAAAACAAATGTCCACAGTCTTCAAGCCGGTAACCATCCTCAACTTCACACAAGCAAATGGGACAGGTAGCTTCATCATCAAGTGTCTCAGCTGAATCAGCACTTGTCTGTGCAATCTCAAAAATTATTTCTTCCACTTTTTGCTTCGATTCCGTGCTTCCGTGAATATAGATAACGTGGCCACGGGTGCTAAGTGTAAACTCTGCCTCAGGTACCCTCTCTTTGAGCCCATAAAGGTCTGGGCCAAACTTCTTAACTACTTTCTTCATCATATCAGGAGGCAGAGTTCCACCTCTGAGATGAATCTCAAGTCGCCTGCTCTCATGGTATGTCAGAAGGGATTGAATCAACTTCTGCTGGGCAAAAGCAACATTGTCTGAAGAACCAAAGATCCTTAGTTTGAAGTTCCATCTGTCAAATAAGATGTATGTTTTAGTTTCCCTCTGTATTGACTTCATCAGATTGATACCCTGTCTGGAGAACAAATGTGTTAAAATAGTGGGAGTGAGGCTCGCATGATTTATTATTCGTCCTTTCATGAGCTCTTCCAAAGGTCTTCTCAGCTCTGCAACAGTTCTTGTGGCATTGGCAGATATTCTTACCCGGTAGGAACTATTTTCATTCTTTTCTAGACTGAATTCTACACCTGTGTATGGTAAAATACAGAACACTGAGTAAATAATTTCAAACAAAGGTTTAAGGAAATCCATACAATCATGCTATCAAATTATTCATCAAAACAAAAATAATTAGTTACAGACAACCGAAATACCAACTTCAAAAAAAATTACAAGTGGAAATGGCTAGCAGCTCAGGATTTACAAAAACTTTAAGATGAAATTCACAATTTATAAGGGGATTCAACTGATCAACGGAAAGCAGGTGAGTTGAGGAAAGAACAATTGCCACCAGAAGCTTATGCAAAGAAATTTCACAACTACAGCAACAGTAAAGAGGACCAAGGACTCTCTTCATTATTGGATTAAGATGCGAATGTCAGGGGAAAAAAAAAAACACATATGGGATTTATCAATATCGTTTTACTTGCATTTCTTTGACCTTAACTAATTGATTGTAAATGTAAATTGTAAGGTCTCCATTTCAATTTCCAGTCGGAACCAAATGAACCCAAAAAAAAAAACTAATCAAATTCTTGCAAATCTATGCATTTGATGCAATTTGCTAGTTCAAGGAATAAATCACCCCCTAAAGGCCATGATTTTCAAACTACGTTCACAATCAAAACTTTTTCTATCACATCAAAAATAATTAATTAGTTATAGTCTAGACAGTATCAAGCATGCACCAGTTCGATGTAACAGTGAAATTTCCAAGGATAATCCACAAGCTAGATAAGAGCCAGGTATTCTGATTCTGATAAATTATCCAGGACAGTATGACAAATTAACTAAGGAGACAAAAAACTAATCAGATATGGAATTTAAAACCTGTTAACAATAGAAAATGGTATCCTGATAAATTTCAATCAAATTTCAGGGGAAAAGCAAAAAAAATGTTCTAACTTTTAGCTAACATGGATCTGAACACTCATCATTTCACCAACAAAGTTTTTAGCCATTCTCACAAAAGAATGCAATAACATTAATTTTAACATGTAGCAAGAACCAAGGAAAACCAAACAAAACATATTTAAGCATACTTAATGATGCCAATTAATGGTATTGAATATTGAGCAACAAAGTAAAACTTGACAATAAATTATCACTACGTGCAATTGAACATAAACTTAAAAGTTCATTTACTCGTCATATAAAAGCTCATAAGAAATACAGGTAAGGATATTCACAGTTTCACACATCTGTAGGCAAGGATTATCAGAGTGTATCTAACTGTTTTCCATCCAAAAAGAGAGAGAGAGAGAGAGAGAGAGATACATAGGTTCTTGTTACTGGTTCACTGTGTTGTCATTATTGAATGCTAATGATCATATATAGGAATGAGTAAATAAAAATTGAATATGTGGCCATTAATTAGAAAAGTAATTTATAGTCCCTCCGATAGGACCATGGAAAGAACAGAAGGGAGCATAAATAGTTAATTGAGAAATACACAAAGACAGAAGAACTTTGATGACTTGCAGCCGCACAAGGTAAAGTTAATAAATAAATAAATAATAACAAAGAATTTGGCAAAAAATGGGGAAAAAGATGCATCCCATAAGTACCCTTCAGATGCTTGAAGCTTGCAAGGAGAGAATTCAGTTCCTTCTCAATTGCAAAATAGACAGATGCTGAGCAGGAAAGTGAGGTATGAAACAACTGCTGGCACTTTATTTTCTGCCAAGAAAGACATCCAGGTAACACTTTCCCTTCCATATGCTCCAAGGCCTTTGCTGCCTCCATATGTAATCTTCCATCAAAGGTGATCAAAGCTCTCATAAAAGCATCCTTGGGTTCAGGTAGTAAGACTTGGACTCTGCAACAGCTAGTGTGAGGATTGCTTTTAGGCATAAAGGAAGATATTTCTCTTAGAAGCGCTTCTTCACAAGCACCCCGCGCAGGATTTTCTACAGCATCTCCCCTCACAATGAAAAAACCCAGGATTCTCCTCCTTGTAGCCCCCCTTAATACATCTAAAACATCATCTTCAAAAAGTTCTCTATCAATTCTGCTTATAATAATAGAATCTGGACTTTTTCTACTAACTTCACACCGAATATTCTTTCCTCTTATTGATATAATAGAGAAATCACACATCATGGATTCAACATCATGCATATCACATTTAACAACTGCAAACCCTTTGCTGCACCTACGAGGCCAATAAACCTTTGCTTTGACAGCAGGGAATGAAAACATTTTATGATCACTTTCAAAGGTTGTTTGCGATGGCAGTACCTTCAGTAAGGAGCCACTGAATTCCATTTCTTTCAGCTGAGCAGCTTTTCTAGCAGCATCAGGAGTAAGAAATGTTACCTTGCCCCACTTATCCTTTACATCACCATCTTGTCCAAAGCCTGTAGATTTGTGGACAGCACAAATACCTCCAGAAACAAATTTCTCAAGAAACATCAAAAGCTCCCTATCATGAACTGTATTTGAACTAAAAAGAAATATATCAACAGTCAAACATCTACTTTCAAGTTCCAAATGCTTTATCTCAGCACCAGCTCCAAAAAGTGCCACAGAAGGCGAGACCCCTACTCCATGATACAAACATTTCTCCATGCATTCATTACGCAACCGTTTTTGCTCATACTCCACAGCTTCTTTTACAAGGCTGAACACCTTTTCCATGTGTTCTGAGGTGGCAAATAAGAGAATCTCATTCTGATGAACATTTACCTCAACAACAATCTGCTCATCCTCACAGGCACTCTGAATTCCTGATACAAGAGATAGAAGATTATTGTTAGATTTCCCACATAACTTTTTGAGCAGAGTATTGCCAAAACCTGTCATAACCTTCACTTGCAACTTTTGACTTTCCATCTTAAGGGCATCAAACAAGGGAGGAGGAAAAATCATACACAATGATTCGAAGTCAAAAGCAGTAACACAGACCAAATATTGACTAAATGTGGATAGTAGTTCACCAAAAACAACCCAACTTGGCTTATCACCAAATATTAGCAATGAACATGATGGATGTAGCTGAACATGCTTTCCAGTCAATGCCACTTGATAACCAAGTTTATCACAACCTGAGTACATGGCTACATTTTCTGCAAGTGCAGAGAGTATGGCCTGTTTCAAATTTTTATCATGCTCACTAGACTTATGAGGATTCCAATGCCAGTCTGTTGGAATAGTAACATGAAGCTCCTTTTCAAGGCAAATTTCCAGTTCCTTCACACTTTCTTGGCATCTCCGCATGGTTTTGGCATTAATGCTATTTTCCCAACACCATTTATTTCTTCTGTCCCTAGGCAGAGACTCCCACTCCCTATACACACAGAGAAGAGTGAAAAGGTCACCATTGTGATGGCAAAACTGCACCTTAAGACAATCAGCTTTTAGCTTATTATCATCGTTACCAACTCTGCAAAATATGCTACTGGAATTTGCCATTACAGCAGCAAGAACAATGCCCTCTTTGCCCAAGCCATGATGAAAGCAACTGAGAATGAGCTTGCCACGGCAAGGCTCAATACCCAATTTAACCAAGTAGCAACCTTCCTCAGTTAATTCATAAACATCATTTTTCTTCGTGATGGCACCTAGCTGAACAAGGTTCCTAGTGGCCATGTCAATAGCAAAGGCAGAAGGAGCATCAACAAAATCAAAGTCCTGTATGTTTCTGACTCCCAAAGCAAGTACCCTCAGAACCGCGACACCAAGATGAACTCTCCGAATCTCAGGTTCCTGATTGAGAGACATCGAGTCATAATCATGTTCTGAATAGAGTCTATAACATATTCCAGGTCCTGTTCTCCCAGCACGACCAGCTCTTTGCAAAGCAGAACTCTGGTTAATCCTGCAAACTCTGAGCACATTCATGCCACTGACTGGATCAAATTTACTCTCTTTGACCATGCCAGAGTCAACCACATACTTGACCCCAGGAATTGTAAGTGAAGTCTCTGCAAGATTAGTGGCAAATATAACTTTTCTTTTCCCAGGATAATTTTCGAAAATACGATGTTGCTCTTCACCAGAAAGCTTTCCATGTAAGGGTAATGCAACTGCAGAGGGAGTTTCAAATTCCTCACAAGCCCATTCTACTTCCATCTGAGAAGTTAGAAAGGCAAGAATGGTCCCTTCTTTCTCTGTTTTATGAACCTCCATCGTCATCCTCACAGCCTCAAATACATATGGAGCAACAATACCAGAAGCAGTTTCCTCTATGGTATAAGGGATATACCTAACATCTACTGGAAAGTTTCTACCTACCACATGAACAATTTCACACCCAAAAAAGTAATCTGACAGCTGGTTTGCATCAGCTGTTGCAGACATTATTACAAGCCTTAAATCAAACCTCTGGAGGAGTAAACCTTTAATCACTGCCAAAAGAAGGTCAGTGTTCAAGCTTCTTTCATGAGCCTCGTCAACAATGACGCATGAAATCCCAGATAAACTCCTGTCGTTCATACAGTACTGCAATAAACAGTGATCTGTCATGTACACTACCTTGGAATCAATCTGACGAGTGGATGAAAATGTTGGAAGAGAGATGATTGAATTATCTTCATAGCAACCTATACTCTCTTCTCTGACCCTGTCTGCAATTGAGATGGCTGCGATCTTGCGGGGTTGAATACATATGATTGATTCATTGGCAGCGATTCCTGAATCAGCAAGAAATTGGACCAACTGTGTACTTTTTCCCGAACCAGTCTCCCCGACTAATACAATTACCTGTGCAAACAGTGGTAAGAAGAACTAAATGTTCGTAGCGACATTAAAGATTAAAAAGAGAAGTTTAAATTACGCACGCAAGGACTAAAAAGGGAGCAATTTCAAAATGAAGAAGCATTGGAACACTTCTCATTTCATGCCTCATCATTTGCTTTCAATTATAACTACAGCTCAACAGAAAACAATTACATGAGCATGAAAGTATCAATGTACTATTGTTCATGCACGAACTATCAGATCTATGATGTACACATGTGCTTAAGAGAACAAAGAGGTATAAAGTCTTGCACTATGAGTTTGGGCATTCAAAAGAATGGCCACACAAACTCATAACATTTATTCATATACACCCCTTCTTCCTGTAATCTTCCAATTCAAGCAAATACCACCAACCAAATAAAAAATACATCATGCCACAAGGATCATATATATCAACAATCAAACATAACCCCTATAATCTCTCCGACCAGCTCCCTTCAAAGCATAACTCACTTCGCCAGGAGAAGAAACGGAGGGGCGGGGCGAAGAGAAAAGCTTTACTTAAAACTATACCTGCTTGCCACAAATTTTCCTCAGAATTTCCTGCCTATGCGAGTAAATGGGCAGACCATCCTCCAGTCTTCTAATTTCCCTCAAAACTAGTCTATGAATGCGTTCCCAATCAAAATCCCCCTCCAACGTGAACACCTGCACACCTCCATCCTCCTCCTCGTCCCCTAGCTCTCCGCCCCCTTCGAGATATCCCAAAATACAACTCATAGCTGCCTTAAATTCCCTCACTCTCCTTCCCATCAAATTCCTCTCCACCACCAGCCTCTTCTTCCTTTCGCTCAGTTCGTTATACACTCCTAGTCGATTACGCCTCTTAAGACAACGCGACACGTCAGCGATCTCGTCACATTTCTGGGATAGTTTCTGTTGCCATTTATCAACTAACTCACCGTTGACTAACTCATTTACGTGGTTGATAAACAGGGTTTTGAGGCTTTGTTGCAGCTCCTCAATATCTGAGGGAACGACGACGTTGGATTGGAGTTTCGGGTTCAAGGTGTGTACCCCACGAAGCCGAAGGTCCCACAGGTTGGTGATGAAGGCGAGAGTATGGTTCCATTCCCGGAAATACAAGGAGACTATTACCGGACCTGTGGCAGGAAAGATGGTGCGCCCAGGAGATGGTTTGCATTCGGAGATGAGAGAGTGAAGGTCAGGCTTCTTTTCGGAAACAGTAGCCGCGGGGTCGGTTTGGAGGTGGATAATGAAGTTAAGAGGAACATAATGGGTGGTGGTGGAATCCTGCGGTGGGTGATTGTTACGGCGGGGATTACAGCAATGGTGGTTGCGTTTTAGGTAGTGGGGCGGTGGTCGTGACGAGCACTTGTACGACGAAGGGAACTGCCGGCATGACATAGATGAAGGGTTAAAAGTAGAGTCAGAAGCCAGTAATCAGCATGCAGGTTGCAGAAGTTTTGGAGGAAGACGAACGAGAAGACTGAACGCTATGTCAAAGGTGATTCTTATTGATGGATGAACAAAAAAGTGGGACCCAAAAAATTCGTAGTTTATTTATTTGAATTTATTATAAAAAAATATATTTAATACCTTAAAAAAATAAATTAATCAAAAATTATTTTTTTCTCTCATTTAATTTGTGATATAATGAATAAATTAGATGAATTTATATTATTTTGAATTGTAAGTTGTTTTGAAATAATTTATATTATTCATAGCCATATTCATTTTTCTTGACTATTTATGCTGATAGAATTGGTTAAAATTTAAAATTTTTATTTAAATTAAGTGATTTTAGTCATGTACTCTTTTCCATTGTCATTAAATTTCATTACTATTTATCACTAAATCTCATACATTATAAAAATGAAATTATAAGAAAGTGTTAATAAATGTGGTAATATTTAATTTTCAAAAATAGCTATTGAAAAATTAAAAATAAAGGTCAAAATTTGATTAACGAAAATTAGATAAAATTTTAATAATTTTTAAAAAGTTTACCCATTTTATTAAAATAAAATAATTGGATAAAATTATCAAAACAGGGTCAATTTTAATTTTTTTTATCAATAGGTCATTATATTATGATAAAAATTTTTAATTTTTGAAACTAATTACATTATCTTAAACTTTTAAATTTATTATGAGATTTCATCATTTTACTTTAAAACATAAACTTTAATTTTTAATTGAATTTTTAAACAAAATAAACTTTTATTTTTTAAAAAACTAAATGAGGGATTAAAAAGTGTGGGAAATGTATATGATAATTTGCTGAAAGATTAAATCCTTAGTTAATTTAAAATTCTTAAATTACAAAATGATTTCCCCTGAGTCTGTGTATGAAGTGAATGGCCCACATGGTCAATGGATTACTTGCCAAGTAGTTGAAATATAAAACAACTTCCTAGTTAAGTTGGAATGCAAATGATTTGGATGGGAAGACTTACTTTGTTTCCCCAGTTGACTTTATTGTTTAATGGAATCATTTCCTATCTTCTAAAAAGCACAGCAAATGGTTTCCAAGTGATAGTCTATTCTTCTCAATGGAAGAAAGAATCAAAGGGAGGCCCACCTATTCATTTTTGGAGTTTATCATTTGATCTTTAAATTTTTATTGATATTATAATTTAATTTTTATATTTTAAAAATTAAATAATTTAATTTTTTATTTATATTTTCATTAAAATAAAAATCTTTTTATTTAATATTATTATTAATTTAAATAAAAAAATAAATATATAATTATTACGATTTAATTCTTATATTTTAGAAAATGAACAGTTTAATTCTCTTTTATATCCTTTTCAATTAAAATTAATTATTATCAAATAAATTAATTCTTTCTATTCTATAAAAAAACATTTTAAAAATTTAATATCAACGAAGTTAATAAGAAAAGAAAAAATAAATTCTAATAATTTTAACAATTATTAAATACAAGGAGTAAATCGTTTAATTTTTAAAAAATTATAATATTATTTAAAATTTAGAGATCAAATAATAAATTTTTTCTTATTTATATATTTTTTTTTTCACTTAAACTAACATAATATTAGACGGCTGATTTTTTATTTTGATAAAAATATAAATACGAGATTTAATCGTTTAATTGTAAAATATACAGATCAAATTATAATATTAATCAAAATTCATGGACCAAATAATAAATAACCCTAATTTCTTATCCTAGGCGGGTGGAAACAACTGTTATCAACCGGGATAAATTATTGCCATGGCTAACACCGTGATGAATATTACGCAGCGCAACAGCCACTTCAAATAGGTCTCTCCAGCCAATCAGAGCAGTGAATCATTTTATTCCTCCTCCGAGACACAAAGAACAAAAATTGGCTTTGATACTGCAGTACACAAGCTCAACAACGTAGGATCTGCGGCTGCCATTGCCCCAGACCATCTTTGAGGAGATACCAAGGCATCACCGATCCTTTGCTACTTGAGAGTTTGGCGTGTCGGTAGGCTTGCTACTAGCAATTTTTCAAGCGAGTAATCGTGGAAGGTGATTCCCAAGATGTCATCAAAGCACATCAGGGAGGCTTTGCACCTGTGGAATCCCAAGGCATCCTTCATGATGTTAAGATTATGTCAGAACGCATTAGAGGAGATTTTCTTTTCCTTCGTTAGAAGACATTGTAACAGGGCAGTTCACTGCCTTGCTACTAAAGCTCTCAGGAATGTCTCTTTCTACGGCAATCCCTTGCTTCAAAAGTCATTTTGTAACTTGTAAGATGCCCACTTAGGGCCTTCAATGAATTTCTTACCTTCAACCAAATATATATACTTTTCCAAATACCTGGTGTTCATGAACAAAATCCACCACTTTCAGCACTATAGTTAAAATAAATACATCATCCTCTCCTTTCTTGTGAGAAGGAAATGCATCTAGGAATTTCTTTACCCTCCTAGTGAAAGTATAAATGTACATTATACATACATCAAAAAAGAATGTAAATCTGAATGTGGGGAAAAAAACCCTTGAATTTTCCTAGTTGAAGCTCCAAGCCATGTCAACGCGCCATTTCACCAGAACTGATTGAAGCAATTATGCCTTGGATGCACCATCAGTTTGAGAGCCAATGATTGAGCTATTAGTTTCACTGATAATACCACTTACATGGCCATTAGAATCTGAACCATATATGTGCCCCATTTTTTCACGTTTAGTCTCCAAATATCTCCTGTTCTCCCTAGTTATTGGAGTCAACAATGGGACCCTGCCTGCAATTGCCAGGCCATAACCTTTAAGCCCCACATATTTTGCAGGATTATTTGTCATCAGCCTCATTGTATGCACGCCCAAATCTCTTAGTATCTGCAATAGAATGGATCATGAATTTAGCTGCCTCAACATAAAACAAGAGAATGGTACTGAAAAATTGAAAAGCTATAATAACATGCAGCATGAGCAAAACCTTCAATAATGAAGCAGACAACCTGCTTTAAACTTACAAATAACTGCAAAAGCAAAATATTATAAAGGTACTGGCTTCATAATAGATACGGAATCTAAACTCCAAAGACCTTGACAAGATGCATAAAAAAAAGTTTGTCTCTGGCTGGAATCTGCCACCTTCTATGTAAAACTTAAAAAGGAAACTTGATCAAAGTATAAATGAATGATAATTCAGTCTATTCCAAATAAGCTGTATAATTTTGTGAATTATCAATATTAACTAAAACTTAGAGCAAAGTAGGAGAGAATTCTACAGTCAGATCAGCCAAAGAATGATTACAATTCAGCCTCTTTATTAAGAGAGGATTATGATGCCAAATAGTTGAAAACAAAAGATATAACTACATGACCAGAACCAGATAGTGCAGAGGCAATTCATGGAATTAAATGAAACTAATAGATTCTTAAGGAGATTACCTGTGCACCAATGCCATATTCACGAGAATCAACAGGTAAACCCAGCTCTTCATTGGCCTCAACTGTATCACATCCATCATCCTGTAGGTTGTAAGCACGAAGCTTGTGGCCCAAACCAATTCCTCTACCTTCATGTCCGCGGAGGTATACCAATACACCCCTGCCAGCAGCCTCAATTTGCTTCATTGCAAGGGCTAGCTGATTTCCACAATCACATCTCGCTGATCCAAATATGTCACCAGTGAGGCACTCAGAATGCACCCTCACAAGAATATCCTTACCATCACCAATTTCACCCTGTACATGTTAGACAATTATTATTTTTCATAGGACTAGAATAGTCGTCTGGTCAACCAAAAGAATGAAAAATATGTTAAGGCAAAACTTGATTGCCAGCTCTTTTGTTGAGCTGCAAAGACACTTCCTCTTGGAAAATATATATATATATATATATATATATATATAAAGCCCCACATATATAGCAACAAAAATCCAACATTTTCATAAAGTTGCAATAGTTGCAAAATTGTCACCTTCAATACTCAATAGCAGGTAGTGATAGAAAAGCACGAGAGCACAGAAAGAAAAAGAATCTTAATTTCAGTAATTTTTTTTTTCTTCGAGTTTGGCCATAGATTCAAGAAAGAGCAGGTGATGATCTTGCCGTTTAAGGTATCAACTATTAAGATAATTAAAAATCAAATATATCTGCCTTCTGGAGATTATCTGACTGCAGCTTCCTCATCCTCCATTGCACACATAAATTCTGAATGGCATGTGCATGCATGCTAGCTGATGATTGAGCAAACAGAATCATATTGGAAGAAGCTGCCTGATTGGAAACCTACATTAAGGGATTCATTTTCACCAAGTTGAGAATTTGGTGATTGAATGGTCAACCCTCAAAATAACTTGCAAGTTTACCAGGCAACAGTGATAGAATCCTCTGAGGCTCTGACTCATCACATGCACCTAATAAAGGCTATACAACATGCATAACTTATTGGAAGCAATTTCTTGAAAACAGTTATTGAAAATTTCACTTTCTTTATCTTTTGACATGTGAAGGTTTTATCACCCAACTTCTCAATTGAATCCTTTTCCTGTAACAAATAACTCGCAATGTGTAAAAAAACACAGAGAGAAGGCAGCAGAAAGAATTTATCCCCATTGCTCGCTTACTTTAACCATTGCTATATGCTCTATCCCATCCAGAAATGACCTATAACAGTAGGCTTTGAATGGTCCCCACATTGTGGGTATTGGAGCAGTGGCAGACAACTCCACCAGTCTATCTCTTTTCCTCCTATATCTGTCAATTATACAAACATTACGGAGTCAAATATCACTTTCATTCAAAATAACAGGAATATAACTATTAAAATAGCAATTACCCTCATATCAATTCCAATAAGTAACTCTGTTAAGTAAGTCTAAATAGGTGTCTTTGTCAAAGGAGTAACTAAAAATATGTTACATAACAGCCTGCACACTTAGTGAAACAAAGGAATAGAGAGAGAGAGAGAAATAGATGAGAAAAGAGATAGATTGGATGAGAAAAGAAATATATTGGATGAGAAGAGAAGAGAATATTCAGAGATGAGAGAAAAGTATTCTTATTTATTGATTCTTGGAATGAATCTCCCCTAGTACATTTCTCTTATTTATTTAGCAAAGACTTCCTCTACAATAACTACTCTACTCTCCTCCTCATACAACTACAGCTCCATTTCTATTATTTCCTTTCCCATATCTAGTTCTGCTATACGTAGCAATACCTCCCCCCATAAGCACATTCTTGTCCCCAAGAATGTGAAAATTCAGGAAATATGAATTGAAAATTGCAGGTACTTCCTTGTTTGCAGCTGGAAATATGAACTGAATGGCCCAAAAAAAATTTGGTTGGAAGTTTCAGGTACATCCTTCTCATCAGCTGAAAGTATGAACACTTAAGTGACAAAGAGTTAATTTTCTTCGTTTCTCTTCTCCCAATTTCCAATGTTTGTTCCTTTAAGATCACAATACCATTTGGTGGTTTAATTTTCTTCCTTTCCCTGCTTGATATTTCCCATTTATCTTCCATGAGACTGATAAGAGTAAAACAGCTGAATTCACCATCTTTGCTCCCCAAATACTACCACTTGCTTCCAACACCCACACTTTTTGAAACACCTTTATGTTTCTTTTTTTCAAAAACATTCCCAAGAAAATCTACAGCACAAAGTTCAGTTTTGTGAATGAATTGCACAATTACATCAGATTCAGCTCTTATTTTTCCCATTGCAAGCTCTAGTTGCCCATCATCACCACCCTCATATATCTCACCTACACTAGACATATCAACAATAAAATCTTGCTCCATCTCAGCACTAAACTGTCTTCGTATTTTTCCTGATAAATTGTTACTTTTTGAACTTCTACAGGCATGTCGTCTTGATCCTCAACAACCATGTTTTCATTTTGAATTGAATCTAATTGATCTAGGACAATCTCCTCTCCATCAATAATATCAACCTTTTCCGATTCTCCATCACCAACAATATCAACCTCTTCCTTGTCTCCATCACCATGAAGAAATGCTGCGTCATCAAGGTCAGTCTCCTCCTTAACATCAAAATCTCCCGTCTCTCCTTTTTGATTCAACAATCCCCTTTCACTGCCATTGCTCCAAGAATTCTCTGCTAATGATTTTGGCCTTTCTATTTGCTCTTCTAACAATTTATCTAATTTTTGTCATCTTTGATACAGCAACTCCTCTAAGTGTTTTGTTACTTTTCTTTCAAAAATTTATAACATTCCCTTGACATCCTTTTGTTCCCAAAATTGTACGTCCATGGTTTGATGCTCTAAGTGTATTTTATTTTCAGGAAAATTTGAGGAAGATAATATTAAGCGAAAATTAGACCTGAAGCACGGATTCAGAACATGAAACTGCTATTGGAATTAGAAGAAAATTATAGAGAAAGGAAGAAGAAAAACTTGTGAAAAGAACGAAAAACAGGGGAATAGAAGTTGAGGCAAAAATAAGGATTTCAAAAATTTCAAGAAGGAATAGAGAAAAGAAACCCTAATAGAACAGAAATTGAAAATAGAGAGATTGAGAAGAATTTGATAGAGGGAAAAGGAATCAGGTAGCTCTTAAGATGGGAAAAAAATCTTTTTTTAAAAAAAAAATTTCTGGATTTTGGGAAAAGTCTGGTTCTCGGAAAAAAAAAAAGAAATTAGAGACAAGGTGGAGGAAGAACAATATTTCAAGAACTTCAAGAAATGGGTTTCTTGAAATGCTGAAAATGAGAAATGAAAGAAGGGAATAGAAGAAAGAACCAGAAAGTAACAGAAGAAGAAAGAATTTGATTCAAGAATTTCAAGAAAGAAAGAAGAAGAAGAAATGGAGGTGAGAAAGGGAAGAATTTTGAAGGAAAGAAGGAAGAAATTTCAGAGGAGGAGAAAGAAGAATTTAGAGAGAGAGAGAGAGAGAGAGAGAGAGAGAGAGAGAGAGAATACTATAAAGAAACCTGGAATTCTGGAATACTCTCATTGATCTATTCAGGCTTGTGATTCCAGCAAGAAGGATTTGAAGCAAACCCAGCTCAGAATAGGGCTATAACAGCCTGCACACTTAGTGAAACAAAGGAATAAAGAGAGAAAGAGAGAGAAATAGTTGAGAAAAAGAGATAGATTGGAGGAGAAAAGAAATAGATTGAATGAGAAGAGAAGAGAATATTCAGAGATGAGAGAAAAGTATTCTTATTTATTGATTCTTGGAATGAATCTCCTCTGGTACATTTCTCTTATTTATATAGCAAAGACTTCCTCTACAATAACTACTCTACTCTCCTCCTCATACAACTACAGCTCCATTCCTATTATTTCCTTTCCCATATCTAGTTCTGCTATACGCAGCAAAATATGATACAAATTATAAGCCCAACCCAAGCATAATTAAAAGAATGATATAAATTATAGCAATTATAGAAGATGGTTGGTTCCTTTAGAAGATATACTAATTCACAAGAATGTACATTTTCTGTTTCTCTTTATGTATAAGAAGCAGATATACCATAAATACTAGTTACCCATTTTCAGACACTTGTACTAACGCTTGCTAACTGATATAACAGCTAAGAATATTTATCTCTAGTTTATTCAGGCAATTGAGTAAATATGGTAAGAAGAAGTGGCAGAAAGTCCCTCAACTTGAAAACATAAGAAATATAAACACTAATTGACTTACCTGATTAGATCAGCTATGGAAATTATTTTCAAGTTTTCAGCTTGCGCAAATTGGCGAAGCCTTGGTAATCTTGCCATAGAGCCATCATCATCTACAATCTCACATAAAACAGCAACAGGTTCTAATCCAGCTAGCATTGCAAGATCAACAGAAGCTTCTGTATGTCCAGCTCTTTTTAGAACTCCTCCTTCCCTGTACTTAAGTGGGAAAATATGACCCGGGCGATTGAAATCTTCAGGTTTGGATTCTCTAGAGGCAAGAGCCAACACTGTTGTAGCCCTGTCATGAGCCGAGACACCTGTTGTTGTGCCATGTTTTGCATCCTATATAAACAGAATGCACAATGTTGGACGTGAAATTGATACTAGCCAAAGAAAGTAAGCAATTTCAAGACATAAGAAAGATCATATCACTTAATGGCTTTTAGTTTACTATCAGCAGGTGAAGTCTCTCACCACTATAGAAAAGGGATGGAAGATTGCAGAGGTAATGGAGAGAGTTAAGGAAGAGAAGGGCTGGCCTATGCCCCATGGATGATGAGAAAAGATTACTATGAACTGGTACATGCTTAAAAGGAAACGAAGAGGAAAAGGAACATATGAAAGTTAAATGCTTAAAACATGTTAGTTATGAAACAGATACACTAGATAGCTGCAATGTATGTGTCAAACTTTGAATGTCTTCTGAAGAAATACATATATATACATATTTCCCATATTAGAAGAAAAAAGTTTCAATTCTTTCACAGATATCCTTGACCATTTAGCAAACAAAAAAACAATAGCCTTTAAAATTCATCAGAAAAAAGTTACAGGTATATACCACAGATACAGTGAATGCCGTGCAAAGTTTTTCCTCATTCTCCTTCTGAGTTACCATTAGAGGAAGTTCCAACCTCTCCAAATCTTCTCCTTTCATGCTCACACAAACTATTCCAGTTCCATGTTTGACAATAAATGCCATAGCTTCAGGTGTTGCCTTTGATGCTGCCATTATTAGGTCTCCCTCATTTTCTCTGTCTTCATCGTCAACAACAATTACTAACTGCAACATTATCCCCAATCAGTAAGATAAAACTCTTCAAGAATGTAGTTCCTAAACATAGCAGTTGGATTCCACAATCATATAAGCAGGAAGAAGACTAACCTTGCCTTGACGAATATCTTCAATGGCCTCCGGGATGGAAGCAAATCCATCAGTAGGATGATCCAGGTCATACTCATCATCATTAGGAAAGAAAGCACTGGTAGTGGGAGTTATTTCAGCAGTAAGTGTTCCAAAACCTATTGCATCAGGTTGTAACTCAATTCCAGATGGTTGGTTCAATCTTTTGCCAATTAAGGTATCTTGTGCTGAAACTCTATTGTTCTCTGAACAAGAGAGAAGATCATCTTCTCCAGATATCACTGAGGCTCTAAGTCTATCAACGCCTTTGAATCTAAAGCTCACTTTCCTGGCTGGATTACTAGAGACCAGATCAGTTATGTACCCCTTTAAAGTAAATGGATACATACAATGCAGACCAGTGTAACCTCTATAGAAAATAGAAAGCAAACAGTTAGTTACAAATGTGTAGGCAACATAATGATTGAGAAACAACTGCAGAATTTCAGCAAATGATGATAGGATATAAATGCCTGAATTTTGAAATTTCAAAGTATTTAAAAATGGGAGTGGGGACTAGGGACTTGGTCATGACAAAAGGGAAAAAAAATAACAATAAAACAGAAGTGATAGTTTAGTCTAATTTGTCCCATCAAGAAAAGTGGCAACATATCCATCAGCAACTACAATGAAAATATGATATTAGTATATGTTTGGGAGACCGTAGTAAAACGTAATGTAATAAATGAAATTTTTAGCTCATTATTCTATTGAATTTTCATTTGATTTCATTCAATTGCATGCTCCCAAACATGCAAATGCAGAACAGACTACAGAGACGTATTTGAACCTTGAGACGTATTTGAACCTTGAAACACAAGAAAACACTTGTACACAAAATGAAACTAAATGAATGAGACTACCATTTGTCCAATGGCTGCCTTAGAGAATTTCATTTAATCCCAAACAACATAACACGGGCAAGCCGCACAAGGATAATTCAACAGTCAATTCTCAAATCTCTTATATTTCCACCTCAAATATCTCATCTTTTAAATTCTAAGCATCATAAGAATCATCAAACAGAAAGGAAACCAAAAATAAGCAATAGAAAGAGAGGAGGGAAGGAAATTCAAAAGTGAAACTCACCGCAAATTAGAGGAAGACAGAGAGGAACTGTAAAGATGAATAGAACCCATCATCTTCAATTACCACACTATAATCAAAAGCCCAAGGCAATTGAAAAAGCAGACTTTGATTGAAGGAAAAAACAAGGAGAGAGATGAAACGAAGAAGAAAGAGAAGGAAAGAAAGCGGGGGAATGTAAGCGGTTAGCTTTAGCTTTAGATCATCATCAACAACGCCACAAGCAAAGGTGTACGGGAAATGATCCTTCGAGATTGGGTGTAGGTGGCTAGCTGACATAACTATCGCCGAGCATTTTTGTGGTTCATTAGAGCATCGTCGTTTTAACTGTTTTGTTGGACTGTCCAAGCTAATAATAGAAAAAAATAATAATATAAAAAAACGCATTTTTTATTAATGAAATCCAATTAAAGGGCCAAATATTAATTTTAAAAAATGATAATTATGGAAATTGGGATAGTAAAAGCTGTCAAAATAGTTATATATGTTAGGTAAATTATTTAATATCGAATTGATTAAGTTGAATATTCACCCCGATTAAATTATTTTTCAAGTTTATGAGTATTTTTGGATAAAATTTATTGGGAAATTTATTATTTACTTGTTATTGAATAAATTAAATTTTTTTTATTCTATAAACAGAATTAAAAACAATTTTAACAAAAAACAAAGTTAATAGAAAAATTCTAATAATTTCAATAATTACCAAATACACGAACTAAATCGTTTAATAACATCAATTAAAATTTATAAATTAAATAATAAAATTTATAATTAAATAAAGAGTATCTTTATTTTTTTAATATTAGACAAAAGAATCTCTTGTTTTAATAAAAATATAATTCGTTTAATTTTTAAAATATAAAAATTAAATCATAATCATAGAAGCAAATAGTAAAATTACTCAAATTTGTTTATGATTTTGCATTTGAAGATACTCCACAATTGAATGAATATATTGGGTAGGAAATATTATAAGAATACTCCATGTGTATATTTATTTTGTAATATGTGTTACAAGTTTTAAGTTAAGAAAGGATAATAATCTTTTCAAGTTATATAATTAAATTCGTATTATGAAATAATAATTAGTTTGATTTGATCCAATAATAAAAGGCATAACTCATCTTATAAACTTAAATTTGAAAATTCGCTTCTTCAAAGAAAAAAAAGTCACTCAATAATTATAAATCAGTTAATAGAAAATTAATGACTTAATTTAATGATAATAAAGTCATTTTTAAAATTATAAAATTTTAAATTTAAATCTTAATTTAAGCTAAATAATTGAAAAATTATAAATATAATAGATTTTTTATTCAATTAAATCAATAATAAGTTTATATATTGTGCTGCAATTCAAATTAGTTTGATTAGGTGACACAACAATATTTTGCAATTACACCTATGGATACACCACGTAGCTAGAGATAAAAATAATTAGGGAGTGAACAAATTTTGGTTAAAATCGAAAATTTGATTCTTAATTTTTGCAAAAGTGTTTATGTGTGATGGTTGATATAAGTATTTGGTTGTCTAGAATCGGATGATTTTGGTTTGATTTCTCAATTGAGATATATATATTATTTTGATTCAATTTTGAAAATCGTAAAAAATCAACCAAATCAACTAACACTCACTCATAAAAATAATTGTAGCTAAATGGTTTAACTACAAAAGTATTTTTCATAACTTGCAGCAAGAAATGGCATTAGGGGAGAGCATTCGATCGGTTTGATTTTGAATCGAACCGAATATTAAAAATTGAAAAATCGAATCACTTAAAAATATAAACCGAATCGAACCAATCACATAAGGATAACCGAATCAAACCAAACCAAAAATAACGGTTCGGTTCGGTTCCGTTGCATTAAATAGAAAAATATTAGAATTTTTATTCTTTAAGTTGGGCTTATGCATCTTGGGCCTTGAGGCTTATGCGTCTTGGGCTGAAAAATTATTTGGACCATTTTACTATTCTGTTTAATTAGTTTTATCAGTTTTAACCGATAAAAAACATAACTGAATCGAAAACTGAACATATAAAAAATTTTAAACCGAACTGAACAAATATGACTAAAAAACTGAACTGATTGAATCAAAATAGCTTGGTTCGGTTTGGTTTTTCGGTTCACACTAAAAACTGCACAAGCCTAAATGGCATGGCTAAAAGTTAGCTATGAAATTTACACCTCTTATGCTAATGGATTGATTTTTTTTTTTTTTTATAAGAGTTGGAGAGTGAAGATTTGAACCTAAGACGTATAAAGTGAATGATATGCCTTTAGCTACTGAACCAAATCAAGCTAAGTAAAGGACTAACATTTTTAGCTATTAGAGTAATATTGTTTTCATATGCCTAAAAGGGTATTTGGTTTGGCTATTTATTTTTAATTTTTGACTTAAAATATATTTTTCAATTTATAAGTTAATTTAAAAATAAGTAATTAATTGTTTGATAAAACTATTTAAAATTAACTTTTAAATAATTTAAGTATTTGATTAAAAGGTGCTTAAAAGTAATTTAATTTATCAAAATAATAAAAAATGATATATCATGAGTGCTATAATTATTAAAATGAAGATAATATTGATATTTTAAAAAATTATTAAAATAATATAATTTTTTACTTGATTAAAATATAATTTTAAAATAAATAAATAAGTCATAAGTAAAGAATATTTTACTTATGACTTCTAATTAAAAATTAACTTGCTTGCTATGGATACTCTATTTAAATCAAATGTATTTTTATTTTAGCTATACTCCCAATAATAAATCCATAACTTAAAACTAAAATTGGTTTCTAAGAATTTTATAAAGTTGTATATACTATAAAAAAAAAATCATAGGTATTAGAGATGAATTTGGCGATGGATTAAAATTTTATTAAAAAATATTAATTTGTGATAGACTTATCACTGATATTTCATTAATTTATTGATGATACTTTAGTAATGAGAATTTCAATAACGAATTAAAATTTATTGTTGAAAGTTAAATTTTGAATTAATTATATATTAGTAACGGATTATGATCGTAATAGAAAATCTCATTGCTAAGAAACTTTAGTATCAGATGGATTTAGCAACAATCCATCAATTTGTTGTTGCTACTATATTTTTTATCTTTTTTCAAATAATGTGGCAAAAATGTGTAGCTTATAGTCTTTCATAATTAAACAGTAAACGCGACAATTAAATATATTATGATTTCATTATAAAATCAATAAATTCATAAATTTTTTTATATCAGGTTCATCATGAAACAAAGATATAAAATATACAGCGAAATTTATTTATTAAATATTTTAATTTTATATATTTATATTTTTATTCATAATAAATTAAATTTAAATAAAATTTCTCCAAATTTTATAAATAATTAATAAGCATATCATTCATTATGCATATAAGGGGTGGGGTAAATTATTGTGTTAGAATTGACATTATTATATATTGCTTCAAATAAATATCAAATTTTGTGGCAATTATTCAATTGTTTTAGCCATTGATAACGTCGAACATATAACAAACAATGATTATGCATCTCAAAATTGTTTACATATTCTGTTGAAGTTTCGTATTAGCTAAAAAAAATTGAAAGAGAATATAAATAAGGGAGGTATTCATAGAACAATGGAGCTCAAGCCCAAATTCAATAGAAAGAGACTCAGGCTACAAAAAAGCGAAGTATCGGAGGCCCAACAAGCAATAACCTTTACTGAGGCCCAAGGCCCAAGCTAGTACATAGAAAGCAAGATTGGCTGAGATTGGTTCCGTTGCATACATTTGCACCTATATTTGATGGCAGATGAATTGTTTAAATATGTTTTTTTTTAAGATTTTTCTTTTGAGTATTTATCACATGTTTTCTCTTTAATAAAATTCTTTTTGTTAAAAAAATAACCATTAACGAGTTATTATCTTTTGTTGATGAAAGAGGTTATTTAGAGTAATCACTTTGATTACGACTGTAAAGTCTTAAATTTGAATATTAATAAGAGCTAATTATATAAAATAAATAAATAAATAATTCAAGAAATTATAATTTTTGTGCTTAGAAAAGCTATTGTGAGTGTTTTACCATATAATCATTACGGCTTTGGAAGAAATCATGTGTAAAAAAAAAAATTTAATTAAATTCTTACACAATTATATTTAATTTTTATTTCTTTTAAAATAAAAATTTTAAATTAAAAAAAATTTAATTTAATTTATTATAAACTTAATAATTTACTAAAAAATAATTAAATTAAATTTTTATAAAATTCTAGTTCCTAAAACAATGTCAACTTTAAGAGAGTTGTTTTAAAAATTAAAATAAAAAACTTAAAAATTCTTTTCTGAAAGGTAATAGATTTCTTATAAATATAATCTCCAATTTTATATCACTTTCTCTTCAAGTTTTGTCACTGCCGTTGGCCAGTTCTTAAATAATTTTTACTTGAGACTCATTGCTCTGTGCATGGTTGCCTTGCCACCATGATAGTTCCATCAGCAAAATAGCTTGCTTTTTTAGGCTTCCCCCTACTCGCAAGCAGTGAAAGCTTCGAGGTGTGGATTAATCCCTCCTCTCCGTTGGGGTGAGCTGTAAATAGCTTGCTTTTGGTGTTTTATAGTAGGTTGGGAATGATTTGACAAGGGAACCTTCTATTCAATCTTTGTTTGGTGTGCGTTGAACAGAGAAAACTTGAGTTTTGATTTAAGTATGAGCTCGTTCAACCGTCTATTCCTAGGTCGCAAAATGTGAGTTTTCGTAAGGACTGGCACCTCAAGGGTCTCATAGCCTGCACGATCAATAGCCGCTGGCTTTTTAAGGCACTAACGCCATTTGAGCCTTGCCTGTCGGCTCTCTCCATAAGTTAATCGAGTTACTACTTTGTTCTATCTTGCAACCCTCATTGCTGGTGCTGAAAGAGTAATAGTTTTTGTGAAAAGAGTTGGCTTTTTGAGCTATGACTTTTGCTTCTTCCTTACGAACTCTGAACGTCCTCTTCTAAATGGTGGACCGGGCTGAGCGACATTGATTTTTCTACTCTCCTTTTCTCAGTTCTCTTGTTAGCTCTAGGGCTTTGGTTAGACCTATGGGAAGCCTTATGCTTTATTGGGTCTTTTAAGCTTTATCTTTTGCGTCATAATCGGTGTTCTTGAGTTTTTTTTATTTCTTTATTTTTATTTTGAGCCTAACTTTATTGTATTGCTTTGTTTTTTTTTAATGTACCATCTTTTAGTTAAAAAAAATATTAAGTGAATTTTAAAAAAGTGTTCAGTAAACTTGAAAAATATAAATCTAATTGTGATCTATTTTGTCCAAGATTTAAGTTGAAGGAAGGCAGAAAATATAATTTGATATGATTAAAAAGAGGTTAAGAAAAGAAGGTCTTTGGCAAGATCCTCTACTTTCCCAACTTTTTAAAATCAGTCTTTAATCAGCACTCACAAAATAGAAAAGAAAAGAAAAGAAAAGAAAAGCTAAGCTGTATACCATGAAGGTGTCTACACTCACCTAACAAAATCTTTTCTTTTTTCCCCATTTGATACTTTTTAAACTTTGTTTTCTTTCAATTTTTCTTTTTCAGTGTACACTTGTTCATATTTAGGCCTCTAGCTAGGACCTAAAGTCCATTACAAAAAGACCCATCTCTTTCCAACTCTATAAAGTATACAAGAGAAGAAGTTACGAAGAAAAATAGTTTCATGTCTCTCTCTTTTGATAACATCTTCTCCATGCTTTGCTTTTTCATCATCTTCTCAATTCTGGAAATTAAACAGGACTCTCTCCAACAAATCCCATTATCAATCTATTTGGTTAGATTTGAGTTTTAATAATAAAGCTTATTGTTATATAAAATCAAATTTATATTAGATACATATGAACTTAATTGCATGGCCATCAGAGGGCAATCGTGGCCTCGTCTAGGCTGGTGGGGGCCTTACCATAGCTGGCTGCCTCGAGGAAAAACTTGAAAAATTATAGTATTGAAGGGCCATTAATGTTGGATTCCCGACATGCTTAGACTTTGGCCGAATTTGGAAATTGACTGCCACACAAATCTGGTGAATGGTCATACCATAGAACTCAGCCTTTTTCTTTCAATTTTCTTCAATTATGAATTTAAGATGCTTAATCAGCTTCAATTAATTATATAAATAATTAATTAATTTTAATGTATATAATAAAAGTTAATAATTAAATTTATAAGTGATCAATTTAAATAAATATATACGGAGACTCCAGTTAAACAAATATAGTATATTAGGTCAGAGGATTAAAAAAAAAGTAGACTTAAACTGACTTGAAAGAGAGTAGTACAACATGATCTATAAGTATTACACATTTTCGAGGATTTAATCCAAAATTGTATAGAGTGGAGAAAGATAATTCATATAGCCGATCCCAAATTTTTAGGATAAAAACATAGTAGAGTTAAATTGAATTGTATTTTGTTATTATTGAGCTTATTATATATTATCCATACAAAATGATGAGCTGACGAATACCAAAATTGTTTTGTTAGGAAACTTTTGTGGGAGTCAGCGACAACAATTAATATGTCCCATCCTCATTCACATTCTTCACCCTCTTTTAAGTCTTTGCCATATCCATTTATAGCACAATTCTCATTATTTTCTCTTCTACTCCATCGGCTTCAATATTTCCACATAAACTACACCTAATTTATGATGTGTATGAAACACGTTCTGTCATTTTTATTTTTTTTATAAATATCCTATATCTTTAATCCTCATTTACATACTGATTATATTTTTGTCTGAAAAAGTTTAGGTAAGAAGAAACTTTTTTAATACAGAATCATAACATACCATCAGTAAAATAAATCATCCACTAAAAACAATGATTGATAGGACTCAAACTCTTAATCTAATACGAATACTTATCGAATCTTATCAACTAAACTAACTATTATAATGTAGACCATCTCCACATAACAGTTGAAGGACAAAGCTTTCTCTTATCATGGATGCAAAGGAGTTCGGTTTTGACACTTTTTGACATAAGTGGGAAAATCCCACATGCAAACAACTCATCAGTTCCCTTTTCAGTGTGGTTACGTTCATACTTAGAGAGCTTTGTGACCCAATTCACACGTGTTGTTGTCAAATTAAAAAGAAAATTAATGTGGGTCCTAAGTTATGTATATACACACATGGCAATGCCTAATTCTCATATATATATATATATATATATATATATATATAGTGTTGTCTGATTTTTTATGACCATATTACAGCTTCAATCCCACTCACCTGCTTAATTATCACAGGCTAGGAAATTGTGCTTGGTTTAGACACCACTGAGAAACAAAGTAGACTACTTGAAATTGACCATAGAGAAGCCTATTGCAATCACGTATAGTTCCTATGAGTTCTTGATCACCACAAGTATTAGACAACTGCGAGCTGGTTCAGCCTGAAACTGGTTGCCCGCTTTACTGGTTTGCTACAACAGCCGAATGTGTGGAGATGGGATTCACTATTCTTTGTTAGTTATATGTATACTGGCCCTTTTACCTAGTTCATGGGTCCATCTTGCTTGGGCCTCGCTAGGTAGAAGTCTTGTCTTCAATGATACAACTACTTTATCACCAAATTGAACGATCGGAGATGAATAAATAAGTCAAGACAAGAATTCATAAAATATGATACAGGTATACTTGGTTTGGATAAATCATTATTAAAAGATTAGAATTATTTAATTAATTAGCTAGTATTTCACTCTTATATAACTTTTTTATTTGTTATTTCTTTCTTTTTAACGTGAGATTCTTGATACATGCCCCTCAAGTGGCAACTCGATATCTAATTAATATTTAAATTTTAAAATTCTTCTTCTAAAATCTTAAATATAGTCGCAATACTGAAAATTTAAACTTGAAACTGAACTCGGACCCAACTATTTTAATATTGTATTACTAAATTGAATTAAATAGATGGAGGTGAATGAATAGACTAAAATAAAAGTCTATAAACATAAAATAGGCGTACTTATCATTACTAAAATGTTAAAATTATTTTATTTTTTAATCTCTCATCTTTATATATCTTGTAACTTGTTGGTTTTTTCCATTGTGGAAATATACCTCAAAAGAGGTGAAAATTTTTCCATGCAATACAAAAGAATGTACATGCATGATCTAAAGAAAGAAAAAAGAAATTGCGAATGCAAGTTATGCACGTTGCTTGTTTATTGTCAACTTAGCGAAAAGAGAAGAGACAAAGGATTTCAGATAAAAACAGAAGCAGCTAGCACAGGATATTTTTCATAATTATATTGCTTCATCTCCTCGGAAAAGAAAATATACAAAGAGATGAAAGGAAATAAATGAGCTTAAGAATTGTGGCACTGGCACTACCACCCACCTTTTTATTGTTTTGCTTCTGCTTCTGCTTCATATCTGCTGCTTTTCTTGCCTGCTGTATTATGTTTCTCCCTACCAACTTATGCCTTGGTTTCTGTTAATTAATTGGTATAAATTAAAGAAAAATAATTGAAATTTTTTCTTGAGATCAATGTGGTTTAATTAACAGAGATTTTTCAATGTTCAAAGATCGCAAAGGGTCATTTATTTGTTGCTTCTATAGCTGTTGGGCAGAGTACATTGCAACTGCGAGTACTGCTAGTGCTACATGTTATTTGGAAGCACAGATTGCTTGCTCAACTTCCATAATTGATATCAAAATTAACTGGCAGTTGGCACAAATCTTTTTTGTATTTAAAATCCGAGTTGAATTTAAAATCGAATTCCACTTTTTTGTATTATTTTTAAAAAAATTTAATTATCTTTTTTAAGTTAAATTTATAAATATTATTTTATCCTTTATAACAGTCAAATAATAATTATATTTTAAGTGAATTTTAAGAAACTAAAAATTACATATTTTTTATATAAAAAATTACATTTTTTTTTCTCTTTGTAATGAAAAATTAAACATTTATTTTTATAATATATAAATTCATTTATTTTCCACTAATTATAGTTATCGAATATGTATAATAATTTTATATTTAATAATATAAATGCTTCAATATTTAATATTTATGTAAACGTAATTTTTTTAATTAAAAATCATGTAATTTGGTGTAAAAATTTTTGATAAAAAATTGTTTTATTCTTGTTTTTTAAAATTAATTAATTTTTTAAAAAAATTTAATTAATTTAAAATCTAAAGTAAATTGAACTGATATGTTGTATAAAAAATAGAATGAAAATTATGTTGTATAAAAAATAGAATGAAAATCGACTGGAATTAGACCCGCAATGAAACTAAAATCATTAAAAATTGGAGTAATTATATGCTATCACCCTAATTTTATGTAGAATAATATACATAGAATGATAGACCAATGATACAATAATAAATTAATAATGGTGGGTTCATAAAAAAATTATTTTTTTATGTGTTAAAAACATATTTTTTTTAAATTGTAACTATTTTTTTTATCTAATTGTCATATTTTGATTAGTTATCAATTCATGTGTTAATCTTAGGTGAAATAATAGGGTTATAATATAATTTTTTAAAAAATTACCCTTTACGCTCCGATCTAATCTCTTAATTTCCAATATTGATGATTTTTTTTAATAAAACTGAAATTTTAAAATTAATTATTTAATTTCTGTATTTTTAAAAATATGTTACAATTAATCTTCTTATTTTTAATCTATTAAATTGTTTCTCCCATTCATCAATATTTTCATTATTTAATAAATTGTAATGTCAACTAAATTACTATTTAATTTATATATTTTAATAAAATTAATTAATTAATTTATATATTTAAAAAACACTTTATAATTTAATTTCATTAACTCTTTAATTCATCTTATTATTTTTTTAACACCTAAACTGTCACAACTTTTTTTCCTTATTTCTCTCTTACCCTCTCCTATTTTCCTATCTAAATGTTTCTTACTTACTCTCTGCCCCAGGCTCATCTCCCATCATTCTCTCTATTTTTTATATTTTGAAAATGATATAACCTGGATACACAAAAAAATTAATAAGTTTTCATTAATATTCAAGTAATTAATATGATAATTTAAAAAAAATATTTTTTAATATAAAAAATATAAAAATAATATAAATTGAATGAAAATATTTAAATAATTAAAAAAATAAATATAAATATAATTTCAACAAAGTAAAATTTTCACGTCATCTAATAACAGATCTTTTAAAATATTAAATTTTTTAAATATATATACTAAATAATTAATTATATTAAATAATAATATTTTTTAATAAATAATAATAATATATTTTTAAATATTATAATTAACTAATTAATTTTATTAATAATAATTTAATTAATATTAAAATATATTTATTAACAAAAGATTTGACAATTGACAGTATAATATATATTAAATAATTATTTTTATTAAAATACATATTTAATATTTTTTTATTATTTTTAATAAAAATTTTATATTTGTAAAAAATATAAAATAGTGCGAAATAATCCGGTGTGCTTATTAGCGCGTAGGACAATCCTTACGAAATTCCCAATTAATCGCACCGACCAGGCCGTAGTGACACGGCTTATGATCCGCTGACGCCAAACAAATCTCCATCAGCTAAACTGGAGCTGAGCCGTTTAAAGCTAAGCTTCAACGTTCATATCCCTCTTTCTCTCTCTAACGCAGAAAAAAAAAAAAAAAAATATATATATATATATATATATCACTCTCAGCATGAAATTGACTCGAAAACAAAAACCGGCAATACCCGGTAAACCAAATTTCATTTGGACTGAATTTGGGTTCATTTCATTTTCTGTTTACCTAACCCAAGTTAGATTTTAACCCTATAGTCTGTATTCAATACCCTCACTTGGTTTATTTAAGGAGAAAGAGATTGGGAAAGGCCAGCTGGGTTGTGAACTAGTTCACTCATCTCTCTCTCTCTCTCTCATCTCTCTTCCTCTCTCTGTCTCTCTGGTTTTCTTTGTAGATGAACAGTCATAGACTATTGGATGCAGAATTCAAAATTCTTAGCTAAGACAAAATTGATTGAGTAATGATTTAGAGAGAGAGAATGAGGGGGAAGAGAGGGAATAGTATTCTTGAGCGCATGATATTGATAACTTCTCTTGTGGGTTGGGTTTTGTTTTAGCTTTGAGAGAAAGCTTTGCTTGTTGGGTTTTGTTTTGTGTTGGTGTTTCTTTCTTTCTTTTCTTGGTTTCTTTTGGATGGGTGCAGAGGGAGGAGAGTCTGCAGTAGAAGTGTTGAAAAAGGAGAAAGATGGGAGAGACAAGAGAGAGCAGTGGGGGTGCAGTTGTATACAGCAGTACTATACAAGTTGGTCTAGCTGCATACACAAAAATTCTCCTTACAAGTAAAAAAAATCTTGTACCTTAACAAAGCCAAAAAAAAAAAAAATTAAAGAGAAGCATTTCTTGAGCTCCTAAAGGATCTCTCACTAAAATCCACAAGCTAGCTCGCCCACACACAAAAGACTAATAAAGAAGTGGAAGATTTGATCTCTAAACAGAAGATCTGGTTTTTGTTCTAGAGTTCTTTTCTTTATTTCTTTCAGAGTCATGAAGAGACTTGGCAGCTCTGATTCCCTTGGTGCTTTGATGTCCATCTGCCCAACCACAGGTTCTTATTCAGAACCCATTAATTTCTAACTTTTAATGCTTCATGTCAAAAATTTAGACACAACCCATGTGCTTGTCTTCTTCTTTCTGAATATCATTACCTTGAATTCTAACTATTTCTTTTCCTTTTCAAGACTTGCCAATATGCTTTTACCTTTCGCTTTATTCTCTTGGGTATAAAGCTTTGATTCATCCACTAACTTCTTTGTTCTTTCTTAATTATTTGTCTTTAGACGAGCATAGTCCGAGAAACGGCAACCATGTTTATGGGAGAGAATTTCAATCCATGTTGGATGGCTTAGATGAAGAAGCTTGTGTAGAAGAATCAGGCCATGTCGCCGAGAAGAAACGGCGATTAAGTGTAGATCAAGTTAAGGCCTTGGAGAAGAACTTTGAGGTTGAAAACAAGCTTGAACCAGAGAGAAAAGTGAAGCTTGCCCAAGAACTTGGCTTGCAACCAAGACAAGTGGCTGTTTGGTTTCAAAACCGCCGTGCCCGCTGGAAAACCAAGCAATTGGAAAGAGACTATGGCGTCCTCAAAGCCAATTACGAAGCTCTTAAGGTCAATTTTGAGTCCCTCCAACATGACAATGAAGCTCTACTCAAAGAGGCAAGTACATATTTATCGCCATCTTTAGTCCTTACTGTCAAGTCAGTGCCCTTGAGAGTTTATTTTTCTTACTTCTAAAAGCAAGACAAGCTGAACTTTTCAACACTGTTTGTGTTGCAGATAAAAGAAATGAAGGCGAAGCTAAACGAAGAGAACGCAGATAGCAATGTTTCTGTCAAAGAAGAAATAATCTTGGCCGAATCCGATGACAAGGCGAGTGAAGAGCCACCACTTCTTGCTTCAGTCTCCGCATCAGAGATAAAAGACCTGAATTATGAGAGCTTCAACAGCAACAACAATGGAGTACTAGGGGCTTCTCTTTTCCCAGACTTGAAAGATGGATCGTCAGACAGCGACTCAAGCGCGATCTTAAACGAAGATAACAGTCCGAATCCAGCCATTTCCTCATCCGGGATTCTCCAAAACCACCAGTTAATGATGTCTCCTCCACCAGCAACATCATCGTTCCAGTTCACAAAAGCGACAGCATATCAAACCCAGTTCGTGAAGATGGAAGAGCACAATTTCTTTAGCAGTGAGGAGGCATGCAATTTCTTCTCAGATGAACAAGCCCCTACTCTTCAATGGTACTGTCCAGATCAATGGAATTAAAGAAACATCGAAAAAAGAAAGAAAAAAGTGGACAGTGGTTCTGGTGACATGGTATCTTAGCTCCAAGGATCTTGTAAAATGGAAGTGAAGTATCTTTGTAATCTAAAGCTCTTTACTTTGGTCTCCATTGAGGCAAAAATGAAAATTGGAGAACTAGGTTCATGAGCACTGGTCAAAGGAAGAAGGAAGAACATAAAGAAAGAATCAAAGGAAGGGTCAAGAGGATGGACAAAAATGGTAAAAAAATTATATCTATATATATATATATATTGGAAAAGGCAAGTTGGAGCTAAGAAAAACCAGAAAGAGAGAGAGAGAGAGAGAGAGAGAGAGAGAGCACGTGGGCTTAGGTAAGGTGACGATGAATGGGTATAAATATTTTCTGGGTTATAAGCCGTGCGGGAATGATTAGGTCGTAATTGGAGCCTTTGCTGTAAAAAAAGTTATTAAGAAAAAATCGTCTGGTCCTTCAATCCATAGGGGAAGAATTCTTGTAATGGAGAAATAATCATGCTTCTCTTTCTCTTTTTCTTCTTCTTTTTTCACTTCTATCTATGCTCTTTCTCTTCTTTTTATTAATCATAAATTGATGGACTATTTATTTTTCTTTTTTCTCAAAGAAAAAGCATGGCAAAAGGTAAAATTTCAAGCATTCCATTGAAAATGTTGGTTATGAAAAAGCTGCGAAACGCTTTCTTCAGCATGTAATACAGAAGCTTTGTTCCGGGTCCTTAGTATTCTTGTCATTTTCGAAAACAAAAAAATTTTGTTCTTACTACCCGATCATATTACATTTAGAAGTTCATTCTTTTTATTTAGTAGCATTCAAAGCAATGTCTTCAAATCAGAAAAGATAGGGCTAGTGATTCAAACCCAAATGAAGCCTACGTAACGGATTATTAAAAAAAAAATTTATTCATAAAAACCACTCAATTTTATTTTTCTTAAAATTCTATCAATTTCAATTTGAATGTCATTAGAGTTACTTTGACCCGACATTATAGGTGATATAGCCTACAACTAAAAAAGTCAAGCTTGGTGAGATCGGAATACCGAAGTCCAAGCACCGAGCCAATTTTAAAATCCGAACCAAGACAGCAAGACCATCTCTAACAAAACTTGAATTCAAAGACATTGATGAAGCAACACCTTAGAGATCAGAACAACTGAGGATCACGCTGGAAATTACGACTGAGATCAAACATACTAACCAATATGCATAACGTTATATACAAGTAAGAAAAAGGTGAAGATCTCGACTGAGATTGGAGGTGATTATCATTCATTTCTATATAAATAGGCTTCAAAACGTGGTATAAGGTATATTCTGAAAAATTAAATAAACTATATATATTTTTTAATCTTTAAATAAATTCTATTATTGATTTGAGCGTCGAAATGACTGCTAGATAGCCATCATGCCTCATCTTTCTTCTCGTTTTTAGGTCACCCAATATTCAGCTATCAGGTACCAAGTATCCAAAAATCTATGGCAACATCAATAGGTTTCTAAATTAATTTGGACAACACTCAGTCATTTAACTTAAGGTGTTCTTTCGGTACTATTACCCAACTTTAACTTCTTTTTTAAAACTCAAAACTCGCTTAATTTTAATTTAAGCAAACATAAAGTTTTTATTATCTATAATTGCAGGTTTACAGGTTATTACAAATGAAAAAAATATTTCTGTCTTCATATTTCTCTTAATTTCACTTTTTTATAATCAAAATTTAATAACTTTCAAATATTTATACTAACAACAATATATTCATGCTAACAACAATATACTCATACTAATTACATCATGTAATATCTCAAAATTTAAGAAATATATAATTTATTAATTTTACTATTTTAATATTTTTTTAATTAATTTTGAGATTTATTTTAAATATTTAAATTTTTACTATTTAATTTGAGTGTAATACTATTTATTTGTAATTTGAAGAAATAAATTGATATAATTATATTTTCTATAGACTGTAGCCAATTATTTTAATTTATTACTTCAAATTATAAATAAATAATATTACACTAAATACATTCAAATTCAATAGTAAAAGTTTAATAATTAAATTAAATTAATATATATATATATATTGTTTTTAGTGTAAATTTTTGAAATTTATTAAATTTTGATTAGAAAAATGTTAAATTAGGAGAGATGTGAGAAGAGATAATAGTTTTTTATTTGTGATAACTTGTAAACCTCCAATTACGAGTAGTAACAAAAACTTTAGGTTTATTGAAATTGAGATTGAGGTAGTTTTGAGTTTTAAGAAAGAAATTTAAATTGAGTGATAGAATAAAAAAACACCTAAAATTGAGAGACTATAAGTAAAAAATTAGTCAGATTAACTTGGAAACCTGTAATATATGGTCACAATAACTTTAATGACACTAAATTGCAGTTGAATGAATTTTGAAAAAAAAAATTGAGGACTATTATGACATAACTCATAAAATTCAGTAATCTTGTATAATAATTACCTTCACATATTGTTTAATTTAGTGATAATTATCTAATATTTTCTTTCGTAACTTGGGAGTAAATGAGTGGATTTCCCAATAAGTCTTCTTTTTAAGGCAAATAAAGTTTATTATTTTTTTTATAGGTCTTATATAAGACTTTTAAAGTCTTATATATCAATTTAAAGGAAAAATTTTATTTAAACTCAATCCATTATAAATTTAAAATATAATATGTTTAATGAGATTCATATATATTATCCTAAATTCATGATAGACCGAGTGTATATAAATAAGTTTTTCTCAGACTTAAAAATACTTTTAATGACAATTTTTTATTTTTGAATTTAATTTAAAGATATCAGTTTAATTACTATTCTTTCTCTTTTTGCTTCATTAGCTTTTAATAATTTAGATATATTATTAACATATATTCTTTTACTCTATCTTTTATTTCTCACATTTATTAAATTTTTATTTTTTCTATGGACTTAATAATAATAATAATAATAATAATAATAATAATAATAATAATAATAATAAATACAATATAAAGAATAAATAATAACTTAAATTAATTACTTATTAATTAATAATTCAATAAAAAATCCATATAAATATTTAGATTATAATTACAATTTTATTTATATTTTTAAATAAGATCTTCATTATTAATGAATAACTAAAATTTTCTAATATCATTATTTACTACATGTGTGACTATACTATTCATTAAAACTAAAAATTAATTTTTTAAAATAAAATTTTGACATAATTTATTACAAGTATTTAATGTATAACTCTTTACAAAAATATGATATGAACATATAATAATATTCGTTAATAAATAATCATTCTTATTTATGGAATTAACTAATAATATAAAAATTAATAATTTTAATTCATTTAACTAATTTAATTATTCTACAATAAAATAATCACATATTATACACTTCAAAAACTAATTCATATATATATATATATATATAGCTAAAATCGATTGATTTGATTATTTAATTATAATTATTCAATGGCCAAATTAATATATAATATAAAAATTTAACTATTGAACTAACAAATTAAAATTTTATGAACTAAAATAATTAAATTTCTTATTTATATATATATATATATATATATATATATATATATATATATATATATATGATTTTAGTTATTAAATAATAATGAATATCTTATTTAAAAATACAAATAAAATTGTCATTATAATCTAAATATTTATATGGATTTTTATTGAATTATCAATTACCAAGTATTTAGAATTAAATAACAATTATTTAATGTTAAAATTATAAATATTATAGTATAAGACTTGTGCTCATTGAAGATAAAAATAACAACAAATGAAAACTTTCATTATAATCGTTATGTGCATTAATTATGTGTTAAAAAATTATGTATAAATAATTTTAAAGTTTTATTTTTTAATATTACTTTGATAAATTTATTTTTATACATTATTTTAACTATTAAATTATACATAATGTAATATAAAATTCTTAGCATATGTATATATTTTTATTTTAATAAAATATAAAATAAGATTGACATATAAATGAAATAATTTTAGCACAATTTTATATATGGTGACCTAAAGCTCTCAAGATCTATGTAATATCTTCTGTTGATATTATTAAAAAATTTTATAAAGTGTATAATAAACGTGATGACAAAAATTAAATATCAAAAAAGAGAAAAAAAAAATAAAAAAAAAGTTAATTACACATAAATTTTTTAGGCATAGTATTTCAGCCAAAAATTTTTTATCTGGAAGAAATTGAAAAATTTCTTGAGAATTCTACAAGATTCACTTATTTCTTTTTTTTTTTTTCTTTGACAAGTTGTCAAAACTTCATCTCAGTTTGAAACTTTGAATCCTACTAAAAGGTCTACTAGTGATAAAAAATTGTTGAGAAAACAATAAGATGTTTCTCTTGTCCCTTTCAAGCAATTTGAAAATAAATAAATAATTAATATATTCATGATAATAAAGTATTGATACTACCTGCCTCGAAATCAAGTCAAAAAAGTTAACGCTCAATGGAAGAATCCACCGTGACAGTTAAAGTGTTAATGCTTGATTAAACTGTCAAAAAGTCAAATCAAGGAAGAAGAATTCACAGGAACATCTATATGGAAAATACAAGATTCAGGCTAACTAAACCAAAAAGACATATGTGGGTTTAGATTGAGCAAAGATTGCTCAGTCAGGTATAGTCAAATAAATAAACATAAAAGAACAAGTGGTGACGCTTGTCCGGCAACCCGAGCAGCAATCATGTCAAGTATCCGCAATACCAGTCAATGATAATATTGGATTTTTAGAAGGAAATCTTGGGATATTAGCCGAATATTTGAGATTCACGCAGATAACTACAACGGCTACTTAGCTATTGATTTATAAATATAAAAAATAACCATTAATTAGGTACGCTTATTCTGTCAAATTTACTACTAAAAGCTATCTTGCTATTTTTCTATTCTCAAATCACCTCACTGACTTGAGCACTAGAGTGTTTGGCCAATAGGCCAATGAACTTATTGTTCTCTCTATTTTCACGCTAACTTTGCACTCTGACCAAACATTTAGAACTCACGGCAGCACCCCATATTTACAAAATACTTTCTCAATTCATCCTATTTTATTAGATCCAAATGTGATATGGTTATGAAGGATGAACCGAATATGGATAGTTCCAATAAAAGTTCTTTCCAGAATTATTTAAGGTATTACAAATATTAAAATAAAAATAATAAAAAAATAAAATGAAAATTTTTTTACAACATTTAAATGGTAAAAAATAAAATAAAATATATAATAAAATTATGAGTCTTAAAAATAGATTATGATGAAATCAAGCTAACAAATATATAATTTTAAGAATTGAAATTCAAATATTCAAGATTAAGAAAAATAATCATAAGTAAAAAAAAATATAAAATAAAGAAGCACAAACAATGCTGAAAGAAACTAAAATTTGAATTACAATATAAATTTGAACTATGAACTATGAAGACTATAAATAATTATATATATATATAAAAAGGTTGATAGGCGATAAACAAGTGAAAGGTGAGGAAACATACAGGATAAACTAGCTCAAGTGAGAGTGTGAGAAGAGAAATAGACAAAAGAAGATCAAAGAGATCATAAAAAGAAGAGGTACATGATTGGATGCCCTAAACATATTTTATATCAACACTTATGTCTGTTGGGGGGCGCAGCTTTTTAGTGCCACCATACATCACTTGTCTTTTATCATCCCTCGCCTACTCTCTTTATATCACCTTCTCTTCTTTTAAAGATCTTTAACACATCAACACTTCACGTATAATTATATCAATTTTTATTTATATATTTTATTTTATTTTATTTTTATGTGTAATTAATTATATTTTGAAAAAAAAAAAAGGAACGTAATGGTGAAGTTGGAAAAAGGAAATGGTCTTTTTCTTTTAATCGTAATGCGTTATTTTGTGAGCGTACGATTTTGGCAAGAAGCGCAAAACCCGCTCTACTCTCTGATCTAATGCACATGTCCAGCTTTTCGTGATTGTTTGTGCTTTGTTTCCTTTGATCTACACGTGTAAGGTTATGGGACCCCCTTTTTCTGTGACATCCCATCATCAATTCGAGATTTTCATCCTTTACCGGCCCCCCCATCCCCATGCTTTCTTCCCATCTTGCATTTCCATGCATTGCTTTTTGGTTTGGTTTTTCTTTTTCTTGAAAAAGATTCTACCTCTTCACACATGCCAATAGCCCCCCCATAATAAAAATAATTTATAAATATTAAGCTTAATTTATATTTTCTCTTAATTTTTATTTCAAAAGTTTAGTGATGCTCTTCCAGAGATCTTTGTAAACATTGGCCAGCAATATAAGAAAGGAAGATTGAATAAATTTGTTGAAAGTAATCTTTGTGATATTTAAATCAATACAAAATTTGAAGGTTGAAAAAAAGAAATTAAATAAAATATATTTGATAATTTTTTTTAAATTTTTTTATAGATGTTGATTATAGTCCTAATTTAGATTAATAAGAGTAGAGGTGATTCAGACTTTTACTTGAGAGGAAGAGCAGATTGGATAGGACACTAAGTCCAGGATAAGGTGGAATCTTTATCCTATCTTTTGCATTAGGTTAAGAGTATTAATCGGTTGGAGGAGTACCATCGTGTTCAATCCATAAGTTTTGGTAATCAACTATTGCCTCTGTCTAAGACGTGGTCCCAATGTTGAATCATAAGATAGTTTGAGTCATAGATGCTTATGTAATTGGGCTAATCTCTCTCTCTCTCTCTCTCTCTCTCTCTATATATATATATATATATAAAGTAGAGTAATATTGTTGAGAAAAAAGGTCAGATGACACTTTTTTTTTTTTTTTAACTTATCACGATGTCAATTTTTATTAATAATTTTTTTATAATAATAATTATTTAATTTTTTTTATTTATTTTTTAATTATTAATAATATTTATAATTTTACCTTAACATTTATTATTTGAATTATTATTTTCTTTAATAGTTAATGTTTAAAAATTAAAACTTTTGTGATTAAATATAATATTTAAAAATTATTTATATAATTTTTTTAAAAATTTATTTGTTTAAAAATATTATTTATCACATGTCATCATCTATTATAATAATAATAATAATTTACAATAAAAAATAATTTAACATAGGGGTGGCCACGGTCCTGTTTTGAATCGGAATTAAATCGGAATCGATTCAGTCAAAATCGGATCAAAACCGATCAAAACGGGAACCGACTTTGAACCGGACCGAAACCGTCCTTCTGCGGTTTGGTTCAGGTTTATATTTTTTAAGAACCGTGAATCGACGGTTCCGAACCGGATTGAACCGACGATTTCGAACTGGATTAAATCAGCGATTTAAATATAAAAAAATTCAATAAATATGTTACATCACTCCTAATTCATTTATATATATCATTAATTATCTACACAATTATTCTCTGTATTTTCTTCAATTCTTAATATTTTTTCAATTTTTTTCAAATTCTTTAAATAATTATTTTCTACACTCATTTTAATTTCCAACACTCTCTCAATTTTCTTACTTTATTATTTTATATACTTACTGAAATTTTTAATACTATCTCAATTACTTTGTTATTACTTTAAATCTTCAATAAAATTTCCAATACCCTCTATTTTAACTTTTTTCTCTTTTATAATTTTTAATTATCAATTATTATATAATTTTAAAAAAAAGGCAAGTAATAGAACTATAAATTTTTATTCCTATAAATCCTAAAGGGATATATAGGCAACATTAAGTTTATACACTTTTTGCTAATTTCTTTAAAAAAATTAATTTCATCTCTAATTTTTTAATCAGGGTCAAGTCTTTATTTATTAAATTTTTCTTAAAGATAAATTATTTTCTTTTTTTTTTCTTATTTTATTTTGATTGAAAGATTTCTAAGAAAAATTAAAATATTTTTACAAATATAACTTAAATTTTGAATCAATAAAATTGTTCTCTAATTTTTTTTGTCTAAGCTACTCTTAAACCATCCCTAAACCGTCCTCCAAATTATTTTGAACCATTCTTTTTCGAACCGCCCTTCAAACCGTTTTAAACCGTTTCAATTAAATAATATTTAATTATAAAATTAAACTTTTATTTAAATAGTTTTCATTTATTTGTCCATATATAGTATGTCATATAAGACATTTAATATATACCAACCACTTTTCTCTCACTAAATATTTTCATTTCACATAAATGTTCTCAAATCATTGTTTTATTTACTCTGTTTTTTTATTATTTCTTTCAAAAGTTATTAGTTATCACTCTCAAAATTTATTTATTTAAATATATTTAATTACTAATTTTTTTATAAATTTTTATATAATACTTCTTAAACTTTTAATATTTATTTCATTATAATTATACACTGAATATAATTATATTATCCATTAATTTTCAATAGAAATATTTTTAAATTTTAATTAAATATCTAATTTTTTACGTATAAATTATCTCTTAACTATATTTTTATATAAAAATAGAATTTCAAAAATAGAATTCAAATATGATTACATCAAAAATTTAACTATAAGTAAATATTATTAAAAAAAATAAAATTATAATATTAAAATTATAAAATCTATCTTTTAAAAAGTAATATGTATTTTTAACATTAATTATATTAATAAAAATGATGATATTTTAAAATTTTAATTTTTATGAAATATATTTATCTTATATTATAAATTTATGTAAAATAATAATTATTTTTTGAAAAAATTGTTTATAAAAAATATTTCAAATTAATTAAAAAAATTTACACTTTAGAAAAATTTAAAGATATAATATGTTTAAAAAATAATATAATAAAATGTTATTTTTAATTAATAATAATGTTATATATTTTCATTATTATTAAAATTAAATAATTCAATTCACTATTAGTAATTTAATTTTTTTATTATATTAATAATAAAAAATTATATTTATATTTTTTTTAACTAACATTATTTTCTTATTAATCGAATATATTTTTTGTAATAAAAAAATAAATTTACATAAATTATGAGATAAAATATAAAAATTTCATGAAATTTAGATTATTTTTTGAATAAAATAATGTTATTACATTTTAATGAAGTAATCGTAAAAACTAATATTAATATATGTATAAAAAAAATTACGTAGGTATTTTAATTATTTACACTATAAATTAAATAAAATTTTATTATTATAACAGATAAAAATTTATTTAAATTAAATTAAATAATATAAAATTTTTATTTGAAAATTAATTTAATAATAATAATTTATCTTATTTATAATATAATTAAAAATTAAATTAAAAAATAAAAATTATATATTATCCATCTATAGCATAAACATTATACTAGTTATTTGATATATCGAAAGTATTAAAAAAAAAGTACTTCATTTCTTACAGAAAATAAATTTTTTATAATATGAAAAGTGAATCTCATATAATTATGATAGATGATGTATATATACCAAGCACACCTAATAATTTTCCTAAGTAATTGACCCGAGATTTCAATTTCGTATATATAAGAGCACGTTATACCATTTAGTTATGTAAACATTGAAATTTTAAACGGTATCAAAATTAGAAGAGAAATTAAATTAATTGAGAGTGTCATTAATTTTTTTTAATAAAAATATAAATTAATTTATATAAGTTTAATGATGAGATAGAACTTTTTAAATTTAACGTGCTATTAAACTTTTCTTTTGTATAAAAATCATGATTTAGTTTATACATTCAGCACAATTATTTTCATCACATTTAGCAAAATTTAACATTTTTTAATTTTTTTTAAAAAGTAAATTAAACTTTAAATTATTTATATTCTTTAATCCTTTATTATAAAATAATAATTCAGTAATTAAGTGTTTATATCATAATAAATAAAATTAAGAATTTTAAATTTACAACAATAATAATAATTAATTTTTAATTTCAAACTAATTATGTTAGCTATATAAATCCATTTTCATTACTCATCTCTACTCGAGACTAGTTTCCCATCAATACTCAAAAATTATAAATATTTTAATATTACTGCTTTATTTGTCATTTATTTTGTTTAATATGTTTTAAAGAATTAATAAAATCAATTTTATTATATATTAATTCTTTACTTTCTGAGATGAAACAACATTTTAATTTCTACCTATTTAAGTTCTTTATAAAATTTTATAAAGTTTTATTTCATAATAATTTAAATATTGTTGGAAGTAAATTATTGATGCATATATAAATATTAATTAAGAACCAATTAATTTCATTTAATTTTGTCAAACTTAATTAAATTAGGTCCATCATCAACCTCAAAAGTGAAGAAAATGGATATTAATTAGATATATCCCACCCAAACTTGCCTCTCTTGAAATAAAAGGAGACAAAAAAACAAATCCAAAATGTGCCCATACCCAACTGTTGCCTTCCTTAAATGAATGGAATGTGATTGCTTCTCAAACCTAATCCTCAATCTATAAGAAAGATCCATTACACATTCATAATATTAATTTAAACCTAACATGTTTTCCTCAATCTACAAAGAAGGTTCCACTACACTTTCAAAATATTTAAACCTAACATGTCTTCCTTAATTTATAAGAAAGATCTCTATTACACATTCAAAATATTTTCATGAAAACAATTTGATTAAGTAATTTTTTTAATTTAATAGAGATTTAATCATTCAAGTAATAATTAATGAATTATACATAGCGATAAATAGCATTCTCTCTTCTCATTATAAAAATAATAAGTTTCAGAATTCTATCATTAATTTTTGGATCTTAAATATTTTTTTTTTTAGTTTATATGACCTAGAAATTTGTAAATTAATGTAATTTAATAAAAAGTTGACATGATAGAGAAAGATAATAATTATAAATAAACATCTAAATTGTGATAAAAATCATCACCTATATTCAATAAAAATACATATAGAGAGGTAGGGTTAGCATGCAGCAGATGGTGATGGTTCAAGAGAATGGGTGATTAATTGAATATAGACTGCATATGCATATGCCTCTTAATTTATATAAGGTGATTCGCTTTTCACCTGTGAATTGCTAGCTATGGCATTGGACTTTGTTGACTGCTTCACTTTTGCTTTCATTTTTTTTCTTATGCTATGATGCAGATGTTTGATATGGCTTGTGGGTAACAGAAGAGAATCCAATTGCTTTTGCTTCCCACAACACTATAGAAGAAAAAACAATGTAATTGGGGGATCGATATCTATATATATGGTCCCCCTTTTCTTGTGGGTCCCTTTCTTTCTGTATCAGTGATTGGTGGATGCATGTGATGTGGGCCCTTCTCTTTTTAAATCGAACAAACTATGTCGTTTTCATCCCAAGTCCTTGTCACCTAGAAATTTGCAGGAAAGCTGAAGATGGGAAGATAGGAATTTGCATACTGCATACTTAGCTTCCATTTGCATTTCTCTTCTGCTTTACGTATACACTCATCTTGCAGATGCAGGTTTGAATCTTTATTCTCTTAATTCATGTATATGATAAAATTTTTATCTAAACATGATTTATTATGTATCCAAAATATAAACACATATATAAAAATTGTGTTCAATAAAAGGATCCATCATAAATATCGAGTTTAAATAAGAAATTTTCTATATATGAATATGCAATTTGAATGGGTGATTTTATATTTTGAAGAAGAGTGTGAGGCAAAACAATGTCATGTTCCACTAAGTAAATATTCAATGGGGACTGATATGGACATCGATGGGTTTCCATGGAAGTAATTTAAATGAAAGTAATTTTTATTCATTTATTTTTCTTTAAGGATATAGACCCACCCAATATATAAAATGGAAAAAAAATTAAATTGGAATCTCTCTTTGTTGCTTCTTTTTATCACTTCAGGTGCTTCACGTTAGCTTATTTTATAATAGACCTCTCCCCTACTCCCACTCTCCCATCTTTTTACTTAATTCAAAAAGAAAACCCTTCTTTTGTTTCTCTCCTCTCTAATTAATTATGATTAATGATTTAATATTAATAGTTAAATCTTCCTTCTTTGTCACTTTTTGATACTTTATTTTGAATTTCCAAGCAGCTAACACATAGGGTGGCATGCTCCACTTTCTTCACGCATGGAATACTTTCTTATTCAATGGGTTTTAAAGTGCATGAATCCTTTACGTTGTGAATGAAGAATCATCTGCATGTGTCAGTTTTATATGAAGCCATTTGAGAGCTATATATCCCATCTTATTAACCTCTATTAATTCCTCTTAATAAAGGTTTATAGGACTAATCTGTGGCTATGTTCGGTAACAGTTTTTAAGGTGGCGTTTATTATTTTTACTATAGTCAAAATACGACCTCTCATAGTATTACTGTTCGCTGACATGATATTTATAATAGTGTTTAGAAGTTGAGAAAATAGTTCATGAAAAGCTACTCTCCTAACTTTTAGAGGTTGAGACCAGGGTCAATAAAATGATACAATGATTTTTACATTTAACAGTTAATTCAATAACTATTTTTATCGAACACTTCTGCTTTAAATCACTATGTAAATAACTAACCATTAATAGTTAATATTTAATTATTAATAGCTAATAAAACAGCTGACAGCTACTAAAATAACTAACAACTATTGGAACAGCTAATATTGTGAAATAGGGCCAATGAGTTATTACTAGTTACTATTTTGGAGAATCCACCAACTAAAATAGAGTACATTATTTATGTATGGCAAAAAAATTGATATTCTATAGGTAATTTTTTAGAAGGTTTTGATGGAAATCTAACCAAAAAATCATTATTATTGGCCAGGAACCTAGCAACCGTAGTAGCAGCTTTTTTTTCCCAAAGAATTTATGACCCAAATTAAATAAAATTAATAAGAGCACCATTTTGATAATGAAAATGATGATGATGTGTGTTTGGTGGAGGGTATTTTCTTTGTTTAATTTTTATCATTTAGTTTAAGCAGAAATCAAGGATTTGATGTTGTCATTATGCTGTAATTAAAGCATTGGGGAATCCTAAGATATGCTCTAAGCTCTAAAGTCTATACCTCGGCTAAATTTTTTTGGGTATTGCATCTCCATCCTTTTGCTAAACTTGCAAGATTAAGAATAATCCTGTTAAAGAATTCTGATGAGTGTATAGGGCATCATGATCCTATGGATATTGGAGATATTAATTGTTTTAATAAGACTACATATGATGGGGACAATTTTATTATATATATACATATTGCACCATCAAAATCAATATGTTTATATGGTTTGGTTTAAAATTATTCATTTTGCGTAGTTGATTGGGCAGACTTTTCTCTATGTGATAGCTAAATTGTGATTAATTTTTTGATTAACATAACAAATTAAGCCATCAACTTTTTTAAAATTTAGCTTATTAAGTTTCAATTAATATCCTCTTTTTTTATAAAAAAAAATATTATTTACTTAAGTGAAGAAAATTCATAACTCAATGAGAAAATTAAAAATAATATTATAAAAAATAAATTTAAAAAAGAGTAAATGAAATATTATCATAAATATATATTAAAATAATAAAAGACCAATAAAAATATTATTAATAAATTATTAATAAATTATTAAATATATTAAAATTAATATATAAATTATGTCTAATTTTTAATTAAATTTTTAGTAAGGAAATTAAAATTTATTATTAATTTAACAATGGATTACAAAACTATTAGAAATTTTTATTAATTAATATGAAGAGATAAATTTAATGTGATATTTAAAAAATTAATACCTAAAATTAAAAAACAAATATTATTATTAACTATGTTCTAGAAAAGGGCAAAAACTTGGAGCATGGTACTCGTGAAAACATATAAAAAATAATAAATAAATAAAAAAGGATGAGTATGGAGGGCGGGTGTGGCGTAAAAGCAGGAATGAGTAATAGGGCGAAAGAGACAGTGATGAAGTTTGGAATGAGACGGCGCCGTTCAAGACAAATTTCATGAGAGTGACTAACGCCTTTGTTTTTGTGTGCTGGCAATTAGCAAACGGCTTTTTCCCCACCAATTCCATTACATTTGGTCAACATATTTGACCATCCACCTTCCTTTTGGGGACCCATAACTTCATCCTTTTCAAAATCGTAAAATCTTAAAATTAAATAATAATTGAAATAATTAATAAATTGAAAATTTTACCATAAATATTATTTACAGACATGCCTGAGTTCGAAGGAGCGAGCAACCAGTTCAATTAGAAAATAAGTTCTAATAAGGATATTGGATTCTGTATAATTAGGAGGGTGACCTCATAAATGTGAATTACAATAATTCATTTATTCTTCTACTGAGTGGCTAGCTAGCTATTAAATAAATTAAATTAAAAAAATCCATGTTTTAATTTATAATATAATTAAAAAATTAAGAAATAAAATGGAGGTTGATGCACTATTAGTGACAATAATATAATATAAATGGGTAAAGCTTTAGCTGATAGCAAACATAATAATTAAATTATGTGAGAGAATGAGACCTTCACCAGAACATCCTGCATAAATTTTCAACAAAACTTGACAAATTTGCATATAAATATTATAGGTTCCCATGCAGTGGACCACATGATAGGTCAGTTTGTGTGCCACTTCTTCATTTAAAAAAAAAAATTACGTTGTTTCTTTAACACACTCCATACCAACTACCATGCCCTTCAATATTCAATATGAATTATAGGTTATTACAAATTTTAAATTTAACTTATATTTTTTTTGTGGTATTTTATATATATATATATATTAATTTTTTAAAAAAATATTAAAATTGAAATAATTGGATATGTTACGAAAAAATTAAGAAATAATATTGACTAATCTGTATATGAATCTAATAATATTTAATTTGTGAAGTCAAGCCATAAAATTAACAAGAAGAAAACATCAATCAAAAATAAATTTGTAATTTGTGGAAATTAATTGTAAAAAGGGATAAAAGAAGAAAATTGACAAGTTACAAGTCAAGCTAACTGAAATATCCTCTTTTGTGCTTATTTGAAGATCTTCCAATAAAAAATAAATGAATTTTCCCTTATAAATTTTAATTTTATTGTATTATGATTAAATGTAAGGATGGAGGCCTCTCCCATCAACCTTTTTTTTTAATATTGTTTGGCATGTGTCTTGTAGTCTATGGTGGGGTCATGACATTGAAAAGCTATACACTAAAAGGAAATATACTAATCGAGGCACAATTTGAAAAAAATTGGATCTATTGTTAAAGATTAGAGAAAGGAACACTTAGGTCTCTATCACTTTCCTCAGCAATCACCGTCAACTTTAGCCATTTTGCTTCTACACACTCGGCTGGCTAAATGGCTACTCTATACACACAAACACACACTCTTAATACTTACTTGTAAATCACTAAAGAAAATCATTTATAGTAATATATTACTACGTAAAAATAATATACATATCATTACGTATTATAAAATATGCTTCTTCTTATTTATACACTTCTTTTTCAAGTTATAATTACTCATGATATCATTTTTCTTTATTTTTTTATAATTTTATACATTTTGAAAAAAATTATTATTCTCAATACCCATAATTCTGATAATTTAATTTGTACATGTCAATATTTCAAAAACTTAAAATTTAGAAATGAGACATTGCTTTGAACCAACAAAAGTGATTATAAATTAAGCTCTCCGTTTATAAAATAAAATTGATATGAAATATAGTATCAGATAACAATAAAAAAAGAAATCAGTGAAATCAATTATCACTGAGAGGTTATAAGGACGATGGAATTCCAAACAAAATTGAAAAATTTGTGCATGAAATGTGATTTATTTAAAAGGGTATACATTTGATTTTGCATTGACATGGTGATGTTACTTACCCACCAAACCTAGCATGTGCACTATTGCCAACATGTCCATGAATAGTAATACCCTTCTTAATTTAGTCTCGAATCAGAATTAGTTTAATAATTACAAAATTAAATTGCAGATTTCCAGTAATGGGGTGTATAAAATAACATTAGAAAATCCAATAGAGAGGATCCCTAAGATCACATGTTTTGTCTTTAATGAGATTTTGAATCATGTTATAATCTTATTTTTATCATTATAAACTAAATAAAATAATATTTAATTAATATATTATTCTCTGACAGATACATCTCAGTGCCTCATAACAGCCGATCCCAGGATTATTCTCTCCTATTTTCTATTTCTAACTTCATGTGAACTCCATATCATTTATATATATATATATATATATATGTTTGATGCTCTTGCAATTTTTCCCATTTTCTTCATTTCTATGGCCACAAGAGACGAGCACATGATAGCAAGGCTATATTTATTTAGTATTTTCGTTACGCTGAGACTTAATTAATTTTAATAAAAATTAAATAAGTAAAGAAAAATTAATAAAAATACATTTAAAAAAAACTCCAAAATACAAACATCATTTATTGATATAAGTATCTGCTTATTTAGATTCCGAACAGCACACTTCTCATCTAAATATGAGTCACACTTCTCGTTTAAATATGAGTCTACTTGATGCTTACATAAAGATTGGAGTATTCATAATTAAGTGCGTTATTTTTTATAATTAATTCTATATTGTACTCAATTCTAAGAATGAATACTATTTATTTTGAACTAAATAAACTGAATCGAACCACTTTTGTCACGACCCAACCTATGGGCTAGGACAAAGGTAGTAAGCGTAACTGTTCATTAAACCAACTCTAAGGCCCTTTTGGGCCATATATCAAGAAAACAACATAAAATAGACTTACCGAGTTTTCGACTCACCCAACACAATATATAGTCAATTGGGAGCTCTCACCCTCCACATAGTCCTCAACATAATAATATATGGGAGCTCTCTCATCCAATCCATCAAACATGCATAGCATATTAAGTTTCTGGTCCCAAAATAATAATTTAGTTTCACCAAAATCAAATAACATTGCTAAAAAATGCGGAAATACTAATATTAAACAAGTTTATAAAAACAGTAATAATAGACATGCGAGGGAGAAAATCAAGTTAAACAAAATAAAATCCTCCTTTGAGCTGAAAAATATTGAACAGGAGTGAGCATTCGACTCAGAGAGTAAAATATCAATTTTAACCATAATCTCTATAACTATCTAGAACTAATGCGCCCTGTATAGTGAAATACAACATCAATAACATTTTCACATCATAACATCAAAAAGGTAATTTGGAGCACTCACACACCTGTAGTATCAATCATAACATATGGGAGTGATCCCTATACACTCTCTTAAATCCAACCGGTGCCGGAATTACTCAAGCTCGGACTTCCACTTAATAACCAAATCGAGGGTCCCATTACTCAAGCCGTGACTACCCCTCAAGGATCGGGTCCCAATTACTCAAATCCATAGTCCACACCACATCACACTCACGCCAACGCACGCCCCAAATTACCACAACAACATCCATGGCACATCAATATGAATGCAACATAAATCGTGTCTAGAGTTTAACTACATAAATATATGCATATAAGTGATGCATGGGCATAACATATAATAATATCGAAATTACAATTAAAATTAATATTTTACTCACAATCAGGTGGAGGAAGAAGGGACAATCATATTACATTTATTTAATACAATCGACTCAATACAAACAAAGAAAAGACCAATTAAATCCAGTCCCCTATACCTAGGACCTACCCAACAAAGGCTAAAAACGCACTTCTATATTCACAATCCATATATCAACAGTTCAATCATATCACACAGCCCCTCCTGGGCCCATCAAATCAGTCATCCATCACAATATGTAAAATTTCAATTTAGTCCTTATTATTGATCATTTTGCAAAAACTGCCCAAACAAGCTCTAAAAATTATAAAACTTTGCCCTGCGGTCCTTAGGAATATTACTAAGCTATTGCAAAAAGAATCGTAATTTTCTAAGCTACCACGAATATTTTATGGATTTTTAATCCTATTTAAGCACTAGAAAATTACGAAAAAACAAGGTTCGGGTTTACCTTTGCCGATTCCGACTTCGGGACGTCTGACAATGGGGGGCTAGCCAAAACCTCGGTCCAATTTGGAGACTTTTATTTCCGCGAATCGAGGATACCTACGAAGCCCATAACACGGGGTTAGTACATAAATTTTTCAGAATTTTCTAAGCTCATTTAATGCTCGGAAAACAGTTCCGTGGGACCCATCGAAAAAGTGTCGGAAAAATTAAATTTATGTCTCGACCAATGGATCGTGCTGGTGGCCTCAGTTTTCTCGTGGGATTGACGGTTTTCTATTAATCTAGCCCAAAAGTCTATATGGGCTAAAATCTTCCCGAGCAAAAATCGGACAATCCGCTCGATGGATTTCGGCGTTCTTGGTGTCTATGGAAAGCTCTCGCCGAGTAGATGATTTTGGACACAAGACCCGGTCCAATTGGTGGCCGGATCGGCCGGATTTGGCCGGGGAAGCTGGAGAGGAGAGAGAAACGAGAGAGAAAAGGGAGAGGGACGACGCGCGCGGGGAAGAAAAAGGGAAGAAGGAAAAAGGCCGGTCCGATTCGACCGGTCCGATCCAGAATACAAAATTTTGAATTTTTACTCTGCCTCGGGACCGAAAACGAGGTCCAAAAATTCCGAAAAAATTCCAGAAAACTCAGAAAAATACGTCGACTCCAAATATATTTTTAGTTTTGCCACGTGGTCTTTAAATTAATTTTTAAAAATCATCAAAGTTTTTATTTTCGGAAAATCGAACCCGATTTTTAAAATCCGAAAAATCTCAAAAAAATTCCTAAAATTTAAATAAAATTAAAATACCAAAATACTCATAAAAATTAAAATTTCGGGGTGTTACAACTTTAATTTAGTAATTTAGTTTAGTTTTTAAGGTAATTCGATTATATTCAATTTTGAATTTTAAAAATTTCAATTATTTCGATTTTGTTCGTTCTTAGAGAGAAAAAACTGATTGAACTAAAATCGAACTGAATTGTTTTATTAATTTTGAAATTGTTTTGTTTTTATTGAGAATTTATGTATTATATGTATTTTTATATATAAAAATTGTTTAATTTAATTGATTAATGATTTTTAGGTTCAAATCAATGTCAAAATTAGATCAAATAGTTTGAAAATCAAGTATAAATAAAAAAAACCATAAAAACCTAAAAACCAATCGGTTTGAACCTAATCGAATGAGAGGAGTTTGATTCGGTTTTTCATGCATTTCAATTCGATTTCTAAAATATAATAATTCGATTTTGATTATTTTGTTCGGTTTGATTTGATTTGAACCAAATGCTCATCCCTACTTAATTCCAATTACTAACTTAAGCATTGCAGAGATTATTTAACCCAACATAACATCCACTTAGTGTTCTCTCTCTTATCTTCTCTTGTCCTGCAAGTCTATGCTTGTAGGAAAAATCTAAAAATAATATCATTTTCAATATTTAAATAAGTAAACATAATTATTTATTTTTAAATCTATTTAAACCATTTCGAAATTTTCCCATATTGAAATAAGTAAATTGTTGTATTAGCTGATAATAGTGAATAAATTTTACCTAATAAGAGATGAACAATAGAGCAGTAAGTTTGGATTACCTTTGTTAATCCAAAAGGAAGAGCAACAGTTAGGAACTGTACATAGAAGAAACGTCATGGTGGGGCCCAATGGGCCCAATGAAAGCAGTGGTTGACAATCTATGCCATTTTCTTGGCCCACGAGTGGCCCATGTGCTCATTCTCGCACTTCACCTTCAATAGCGCGTAAAACACAGTAGACAAAACAAGACGCTCTGCTGGTGCTGCGTTAGCGTTAGTTTATAAGGAGAAGCTCATATCACAGATATAAATATATACACACAAATATATAAGGCAAAAAATTTTCTTTTATTGCTGTTACGTGACATCCTTAATTTTAATGTTATCATGTAATATTATAAAATAGTAATATTTTTTTTTACTATTATCACATAATATTTTAAAATTTAGTGTTATTATGTAGTATTTACCATATAAATATTATTATATTCAATAATTATAATAATTAATATAAATAATTATTACTATTAAATATCTTTATCATTATCATTATTATCACAATTTTTATAATTGATTAATTAAAAATATTATATATTTTTTAATAATTTTATAAATTTCTCATTTAATAATTTTTAATTATAAAAATTTAATAATTATATATCTTAAAATTAATAAAATAATTTAAAATTATACAATAAAAATAGTCACATAAAGTTAAATACTTTACCCTCTCTTTATTTTTTATATATTTAATAAATTTTAATTTACTTTATTATAATTTTATTTTTATTTATCTTATTTTAGTATGTATTTAATAAAGATATTTTTTAATTATATATTAAATATTATGTACATAAAGAATTATAAAAAAATAAATAAAATTTTATTTTCATAATTATGGTAAATAAAAAATTTATATTATTATTATTTTTTATATTTTTATATATAATTAATAAATAATTAATATTACTATTTTATTTGGTTAATATTAATGATGTCATATTGTATTATTATTATTTAAAAAAAAAATTAAATTATACATATATGTCAATTAATTTCATTAAATTCTCTCTATCTTTTATTAATTAATTACACAATTTCTTTAAATTATGATTAAATTATTAATTCTCTAATTATGTATATATAAATTACAAATTATTTAATTATTACACTTTAATATTATAATAAATAACTATTATTATTATTATTATTATTATTATTATTATTATTAAGCTCAATTTAATTAAAGAAATGAAAAATTAATAGTTAATTAAATTAATTTATTAATTATATACAATAAATATATATACTATTTTTATATTTATTCAATTTTTACTTCTCGATGAAAAAGTGATCCAAATTTTTATAAAATAAATTTAAGAGAAAATTTAATTTAAAACTATCACATTTATACCAAGTGATAATTTTTAATTGATTTTTTTGATAACAATGTTTTTTTGTATTTCTTAAATAGTTATAATATACAATTATTATATAATTTAATTTTCTAAATAGAATATTTAATTATTTTGATCATTTAAATTTAAATAATAGAAAAATATTGATTACTAAATATATTTATCATTAATTATGAGATTTCTTAATTTTTAATTTAAAAATGTTAATAGCAGTAAAATAAAGACCAACATGTACTTTAAAAGAAAGTGAAATATTTTTAAATATATTTTTTGTAATTAAATTTAATATTTAATTATTGATAATTTATCAACTCAAGACATTTAATTTTAAAATTTAACAAATATTATCAAATTATTACTATAACTGAAAGTTTAATTTCATTTAAAATACTTACTCCAAATTAGAACTAAGCATATTTATTTTTTTGTGAAAAATTAATGATTAAAATTTTCTTTTAGATATATATAATTATTGAAAGTAATGTCTATTCATTAATTTTTAATTTTTTTAAAGTAAAAAGTCAATAATAAATTTTTTTATATATTTTTAAACAGATGTAATATATAATTACTAAATATAATTATCACACGTTATTATATTTTTTAATTTTTAATTTAAAAATATTAATAATAATAAAATTAAGATTTATATTTACTTTGAATTAAAATTAAAATTCATATTTACTTTGAACGAAAATTAATATTTAAAAATTTTCTCTCCTTCTTTTATGCATTTCGTAAATTTTCATTTATTTTAATATTATTTTAATTTTATTATTTTTAAATAATTTAATAATAATAATTATTATTATTATTATTATTATATACAAAGAATATTAAAAAAAATTTATGGCTATAAGACCAATAATTTGAGAGTAACAGTAACTTATTTAATCAAAATTTATTTTTAAAGTTTTAGGATTTTAATATTTTAAATAGCATTAAAATTCTTTTAATTAAAAATAATTTAATTATCTAATTTTATATATATATATATATATATATATATATATATATATATTATTGCGCCTAGTGCGAATATTCTGCTAGTGATAAAAATGGGACATATCTATCCTACAATGGAGCAGAGAAAGTGTAGGGGGTAGCTCACAAGAGGCGCGTGGCTAGCCAAAAAAGTAGATGAAAGGGGGGGAGGGCCCAGTAAGTTCACATGGTTGGTGGGAGGTGGAGCCCAGCAGGACACATATGAAGTCACATCACATGTGTAAGAAATTAACATGAAAAGAAAAGACAAGAAAATGAAAGAGGAAAGGGTTGGCTTTTGGATCCTCTCAATGGCTGTGCTTTTCCACGCTCTCCCTCTGTGTCTCGTCCATACTCGGCAACTCGTTTTCTACCACTCGGGACCCACTCTCCACTACTATATATGCACTCACACCAATTTAGACTGTGTGAGCATTTTTATGTTTTTTTTTATAAAAAAAACAACATTTTAATTTCAAAAATATTGAATTGTTAACTTCGCAAATTATTCCTCTTTGAAGTTAACAGAGAAATATACCTGCTCTTTTTCCTTTCTTGCACAAATCCCTATGAAACTATCTCTGCAATCTGAGGCTACCCCTAGATTTCTGTGCCCATTGTTTGGGTGATTTCGATTTCTTCAGCGTGCTTCTCTCCAATGGGACGCCCTTTGAATGGTGGATAGATAAAGATTAACACCTGTTTGGATAGAAAAAAAAGGGGGGGGGGGGGGGGGCGTGGGGGAGAGGAGGGAAGGGGGAAAAATAATTTTTATTTTTTATTATTATTATTTTTTAATTTAAAGATAAAATAATGAAAGTGTAAGATTATAAATTAAAATTATAAAATTATTTTTTTAATTTTTTTTAAATAAATAAAATAAAATTATAAATTTATCATAATTTTTTTATTTTTTACTATTTTTCTTCTTTTCTATCTAAATAAAAGAAAAAAAATAATAAAAAAATATTTTTTATTTTCTACTTTTTATTTTCCTTTCTCCCTAAAAAATTTCTTAAATAGAGTGTAAATTTCACATATTATATTAATTTTATATCTCTTTTAATTTGATGAAAAGTAAGCTATTAATTAGGAAATGGATTAATCTTATAAAAATTATATTATATTAAAATAAGCATAAAAATTGATTTTGCTGAAAAAAAGTGGAAATAAAAACCTTATATAAGGTGGATAATCATGAGTTGTGACCTTCAAAGAAGGCAGACATTTTCAGCACCACAATACAATAGCTGGTTGGCTATGCAAAGAGAGTGAATTACACCCATGAAACATTTGGTGGTACCAAACATGTTGTGATCTATATGACATTAATTATTTATAAAGTTGATAGAAACCTGATATGATAAGACATACTCAACAACAATCTTCAAGCTAAAGAAATTACAAGATTTAATTAGTGACATATCTTTAAATTTTTCTTCAATGTCCTGTCTAATGAAAAGGAGAGCTGCAAGAAAACACCATCCTTCTTTAATTACCATTTTAGTTAGTGCACCTATAGCCTATAGATATAGCTTTAGCTCTTTATATATATATATATATATATATATATATATATATATATATATATCATTTTTTTCTAATTAAAGTGCCAATGAAATTGCTATTATAGTATATTTTCTACCAGTTTATTTGATTACATAATAACATTTCATGTATTGTAATGATAATTAAATATAATTAATTATACTTTGATTAATATAATTATCATTAAATATATAAAAAAATATATAATTATGATTATTTACTTTAATTTTATATCTTTTATTATCACAATTTTTTATTACAATCACCCCTAATAAATTAAACTAACTTAGCTACCAACATTAGGCTACCATCATACTCATTATCTGACTACTATCACTATTTGGCCATCACCGTTGCTAGTCTCAAACACTCCATTTTCTTGTTATTATCATCATAAATAAATTAATATTAAAATAAAATTATATATATTATTTTTTACTAAATATAAAATAAAATAATAATATAATTGTATAATTGATTTTATTATATGATTTATTACATTACGTTATGTCATATCAAATGTAGCTTTAGGGATGAGGGTAAATTTGATTCCAAGACGTGCAAGTTGCAGATTGAAACGCAACCGATACAGGAAAATGCTATGTGAAATGTGAGCAAGGGTTGGCCTACCTTGGATAAGCAAGTACAAGAGTCTAACTTTTTTCATTATAATGACGGAAGCAAGATGGACACTTATGGACCAAAAGCTGTCCATTTCTTGAGGTCACTAAGATAAAGAGGGGTAGTCATTCAATATACAGAAGGCAATTGGGCAAAATGCCCTAAAAAGATGAAGCCGAACCCTCACCGATATCTGGTATAATATGGGTTAAGTCCATTAAACCTAGACATATGAAAAGACATTGATTGGTGGGGGTGTGAGAGCAGAAACAAGGATTTGCAACTTGGCTTTATTGATTGCTTAGGTAATAGGACGCACGAGCTACCTCTCTTTTATGGTAAATCCAAGACGACTCGCAAGGACAACATTAGAAAACGTCATTAACAGCAGCATTAGGGTTTATGGACCTTTTCTTCTAGCAGAGTTGGTGTCATGAGGTAAACTTTGTGGGACTATTCACAACATTTTCGCTTATGGTCCCATTATTTAACTATATGAGGTCACTCCCCAGAACATATAGCTATCACTATTGTAAAATGCGTATGCACTGTTGAAATGATATGGTTTAATGTACTTACATCGTGCTGGAGTCCCATGTTGGCTACAACACAAGAAATTTGAAACAAAATATATAACAAGGCAGAGTTAAGTTAAATTTGCTTAAACTATTTTGGTAGAAACAACTCCAAGCTCAACATTGCGATATGTGAAACATTATCCGCCGATTAAAGGAGTATGAATGAAAATAGTGCATGACTACATAGTGAATGCATCATCAAGGTGGAACTGCCATGCCTGAGCAACAGCAAATTGTGTTGATTTTTGCATTTATAGCTTTAAAATGGCTATTTGACAATAAGTGCTTGTACAAGAGGTGAGATCACTTTAAATGTGAATAGAAATGGAATATGATTGATGGGTCTCTTCTGAAAACAGAATTGACTCATCTGTATCAAATTCCAAATAGTGCTTGATTTTGTTTGACACATGGTGAGGAGATATGCCAAGAAATTAAGATTTTTTTAATGGTAATTGTATATTTAAATAACTTTCATTTGTATTGTGCATTTGTGCTTTTCAAAGAACGCTCTTTCAAAATCTGAACAGATATTGATTTGGAATTCCATTGTAATTGAATATTCCTGTAGATTCACAAGATTCAGTCACTTAAAAACCATGAATGGAGAGCTTCCCACCCTTTCTGACGTCATTCATAAAAAATTCTTCATGAATATATATATTTATTTATTTATAATTAACTTTAATTAAGACTCAAATTCGATAATCTTTATTAAAGACAAGATGAGCATTGTTGGAGGCTTAGAGCCCATGCATAAAGAAAGTAAGAAACAAGTTAGAAGACTCAACGCCCAAAAGATAGAGAAGTGAGCACAGCACTTCCACTGCCCAACAAGGCCCAATCAGCAAAGGAATCCAAAGAAGAAAATAATAAGAGATCAGAGGGCCCAATGGGCCTGCATCTTGAAACCAAAAAGCCTAAAACCATAAGTACATCTCACATGGCCTTGTAAATGCTATGGCAATCTTGGGTGTTGTATCAAGTATCATATGCAGTGAATTTGGGAACACAATTGTGTACACAATGCCAAGGATTCATGGGAAATGTCTCTCTTCTTTATTTTATTTTTTTCCAAGGAACATGGGAAATGTCTTTAATTCCTCTTGAAAGTGCATGGGATGTTGGAAGATACCTATTTTCATTTCATTAATTAGAAGCATGTATTGATTCTTGAATTATTAACCCATTTCACAAGTCTTTGAAAAATTCTAGACAAATTTTATTTTATAGTTAATTTTTTTTATTTATCAACAATTAATGAAAAATATTTATTTAATTAAAAAAATTATCTAATTTTTTTTTTGAATTTTGATAATTTATTAAAATATCGAAATATTTATAATGCATGATATATATACTACTGGTTTAATATTATAATTAAACAATTAAAACATTTTCATAAAAAAATTCTGAAACAAAATTTTTATAACATATTTTTATATAAAAGTTATTTTTTATAAAAATAAATAGAGCCTAAATATTTTTTTTTAAATTAATAAAAATATTATAAATCAAATATAATCGTGAGATTAAATAGTGAAAAGTGATTTTTTATATTTTTTATTATAAATATAAATAATTTTAAATAATATATATATATATATATATATATATATATATATATATATATATATATATATATTAAAATTGAAAATTAGGTGCACCAGAGAAGGGGGTCGTCTCTTGCATCGAAAATTAGGTGCACCGGAGATGGGGGTCGTCTCGTCCGTTGAGGCAACAACCCCACGTGGGCTCATACGAATAACATCAAGACCCTATACCCTTAATCGTACCACCCAACGTTTTTGTCGAGGTTATATGCTCCATAGAATTTGTCTTATATTATTATTATTTTGAAAAAAAAAAATTAAAAATATTATTTATTAAAAATTAAATTTAATGTATTTTACTTGTTAAAATAATAATAATATTTTTAAAAAATTTGTTTGTTACTCTGAATTTCAATAAACAACGGAACTATATTATATAAAAAAAAAGAAATTATTAAGGAAGACCAAAAATTATCCACGTGCGGCTGACTTTTCCTCTCTAGCGAGTAGCGTGGCTCTAGACCCTGTCCAGACTCTTCTATTTCTATACGTCTACGTCCACGTGCACCGCGGTGACGCGTTCGGATATGAAATCGTCTTATGTGGGTCCTACCTTTTTTGTCTTTTACTTTCAATCCTCGCCGTCCATTTAGCTGCTGACTGTTGAACTTCAAAGCTGCCCAACTGTCTCTGCATGCCATAAACGCATATTCTAATTAAGATATAATATCATGTGGGGGGCTCACTTTCACCACCTTATCTCCATTTATTGTCTTCCATTTATTGATTTTATGGATTCATTTTTATTAAATTATTAATTTTTAAAATTAAAATCCTAATAAATAAAATAAAGAGTATACTCATTTGTTGTTATTAAAAAATAATTCATTTCTTCTATAATACTGAAAATAAGAAATTTCTTCATTTTGAAAGTTCAAATTTCTAAATGTAGATTTTTAATCTTTAATTTTAACCGTTGATAATCAATCAGTTGTATTGAACTATTGATTGCTGACCAATAAATTCAACCATCGAACTAATATTATATGATTTATTATGATATTGTTATTGTCAAAGGGATTTTCATTATTCAACTTGGATTGAGGCTTACGATTCTAATCCATTAAATGGGCTGGTGATAGTAGCTATTGGTGATTCTCGACGAAGGACTTTCTTGGAAACAAGCATATTGCCTCTATAGTCTATACCCACATGACCATATATAGGGCGAGGCAACCACAGAGAAGAGAAGCACGAAAAGTTGCACAGTAGCGATCTAAAAAAGAAAAATCAAGATTTGGGTTTGGTTTGATATTTAGAGAAAAGAAATGGGTTTCTCAGAGGTAGAGAAAGCATGCAAGGAGCACCCATACCACAATCAAAAGCAAGGGGTTTGTCCATCATGTTTAAGAGAAAGATTATCTCAACTTTATGTAGTTGTTTCAAGCAACAAAGAAGCAGTGGCACCATCTTCTTCTTCGATGTCTTTTTCCTCTGCTTCATCTTCGACCCATATATCTCCAGTTATTCATCATCATCGTCATCAGCGAAACATTTCTGATATTATGGGTTCCATATCTTTCAGGGTAAGTGCAGGAAGTGGGTTAAAGAAGAGTAGATCGATTGCTTTTGTGTCGAGAAGCAGCCTTGTTGGAGAGTTGAAGCACGGGACGAAGAAGAATAAGAAAGGTTTTTGGTCAAAGTTACTTCATTTGAAGGGAAAGAATAAGGAGGCTAATATTGGTGGAAAGATTGCTTTGAATGTATAGACTTTGCTTCAAAAAAGGAAGGAGGGGTAGCGGTACCGAAGTTGTCTCCATGGCTACGTGCTCTCAAGCTCTCGAGTTCGAGATTCGAGATTTCAAGTCCTTTAATTTGAATTTTAGTCAGAATCAATTGTACCAAACAAAAACAAAAAGAAGGGCTTTTAGAAACTATGAGATGTTTATATAGCTTTATTTTGTGTTATATATGAAAATCTGGATCTTTTCCTTCTTTCTTTATGGTTCTTATTACAGTTTTCTGCGAATTCTGATGTCTTTTCTTCTCCTTAAAATTTTCTTTTCTTTTCCCACTGAGTAATTGAATATAAATACTTAATGATCGATCAAAAGAATTAAAATCATTTTCCATATATCCTTGAAAGAGCTGGTGCCGTGTACCCTTGATTCCTATGATTATGATGGGGGTGCCTTTGTACTGTATGTGGCATTTTCTTCTTGTTGTATTTGCGTGTGTATATGTATATAGTTGTTTTAATTATTGTAAGAGGTAGGTGCTACTGGTTAAACTCTTGATAGGGTCAAGGCTTTCTCATCTTCCATTTCATTTTCACACGTTTGCTGAACCTAACATGTAGAATTTTTAGACTTTGAAAATGGAGAGTCGTGTTCCATTCCATCATAATTTTTAATGTTGTCTTATTGGATTTATTATTCTTCATTTCTCTTTTATCTATTTTTCCTCCTTAATTTAATTTTGGAAAATGGGTTTCGTTGTAATCTTAACCATTGTTATTTCAAAATTGTGATCTCTAACATATATATATACAAAAATTCAATATATATATATATATAAAGTGAATCTCGTATAAGCTCAAATTCTACACAGACACACCCTGTATATAATACCATCGGCTCTAAATCTAGCTTAAGCCTCATTAATGCTCATAAATTAGTCAAGAATATTTAAAAACCTTATACCATTTATTTATGTTTTCTAGTGGAATCTACCACTTCGAAATAAGGGCGAGACGGCTACAAATATTCCAAAATCTTCCATATACACAAACATTGTTCTTCGACTTTTAGTTTATTCCGTCTCAAGAGAGTGGTCCTTCAAGAAGAAAAGTAAAAAAAGAAGTCAAAATTTTAATCAATTGAAAATGCTGTGCTGGCCAAATATAACATTCCAAGAGGCATACGCCACCATTCACACTACAACAAAGCTTTGAGAATATTCTCAAACTCAATAATGCAAAATATTAGGGATCCAAAGCATATCAAACTCGATAAGCCAAATTTTTTTACTGCTGGAATTTAAAAGTTAAAATTCATCCTACAGATGATCAATTGATTTTCGCATCGTGAACAAATTTCTCTCTTTTTTTTCCCATTTTCTTTTTCCTTCCATCCTATCATATTATCTGAGCTTCTCACTTCTGATGTATGTACAATTCTCAATCTCATAGATCATCCTCCCAAATTTCAGGAAATATTCTATTGGTAGGAGCTGGGTATCACCCTTTATCTGTACATCGTGTTTCAATTTCTACAACAGCTATAAGTTCCTATTCCATTGACAAATCTAACATTATCTGCCAGGGCCGGTTATCATCCCATTCACATCATCATCACTGTTACTTCCATAGTCGTTAGATGGTCGTTTTAACCTCTGGAATATCTCATCAAGTGATTCGGATGATGAATCATGAGAGAAAAGTTTGGTGTCCTGAATTTGGCGTAAAGGAAGAAATCGTTTGGCCCCTATGTTTGCCTTAAAACTTTGAAAACCATTCTTCATTGATTCCCATTTTGATGCCAAACCAGATGGTCCTCGTGTGTTGCTGGATTCTGAGTTGCCTGAATCAAGCAATGACACCGTAGCAGAGGCAATATTCTTTTCAGCAGGCCTAGCATTGGCATGTCTACTTTGTTCTCTCAAGGATGCATATTTGTTGCTGATGGCTTCCTTACTGGTGCTGTATCTGCTTCCCTCTTCTTTCAAAGGTGTTGACGTGCTTCCCTTGGTAGCATCAGTGACTAAACTAGTTGTTGCCTTCATTTCAACAGCAGTCTTATCCTGTAAATTTTACTTAGCAGTTAGACAGCTATGTATATTGTTTCAAGATGAAAAAGAAAAAGAACTATAATTGATCACATGATAGAATCACATTAAAAAAACCTTATTATTTGTCGCAAAACTGTCATTAAGTATACTCAGTTCACTCAAATTGTGAGTTATATATGAGAATAACATTAAAAAAGAAAACTTTAAGAAACAAAAAAAAAGAAACTGCAAGTATTATTTAAGATGTGAATCCATACTGCACCGTTGCTCCCGGACTCCATATCCACGCTGTTAAAGTTTCTTGCCAGTGGGATAACATGCTCACCAACTTTGTGTCCTTGTTCCAGCCAAGATCGTTCTGCAAATGAGAAAGAATGCTCATAAACTTTCCCAGATATAAACGTTCAAGCTATTAAATGTCAAGAATACATACATCTTGACAGTACCATATATAGCATCCTGCATGTATTGAGAGAGAGAGAGAGAGAGAGGGAAAAAAGAAGAAAGATGAGAGGAGGTGGGGTGGGTGTTGTGGTTGGTCAGAGCAGTTACCTTTCTGCAGGATAATTAATCCTGATGGATCAAATCCATCAGTATCATCGGCTTCAGGTTGAAATCTAAATCTCTTCCAGCTCCCGAAGAAACCAATCACACGGTCAAAGAAATTACTTGCAACCAACAGGGTGTATATAACCATTATAAGAGGATAGATTTTGTTAAACCCTCTTCCAAATATCTCTAAAACATCATCAATTTTGCCCATTCGCTGCAAGCAATGAACAGTTTTATGCCAAAATTAGTTGATGCGAGGAAAAGACGAGAAATAGGGAGGAAGGGGGAGGCAGGGGCGAAAAGAAATTCCCAAGGAAATAGCAGATTTTTAGCCAAAAATCTAACAGAACTTTTCATTATCCGATAAAGCAAGGTTATATAAATGGGAACTGCAAGGGGACTTACTGTTTCAAATATAGTTTTAGCATCAAGATTGATGAGATTGAGAAAGTTGTATGAAATTGGAGGAGCATACCGAGCAACCATCCTAAGAAACATGCTATTAGTTAAGAATAGATATCACCACAGTTTCTTCTAGTCTAACGAGAGGGGGAAGGAGACTTGATGATAACGTATCTCCAAGGAAATACTTACGAGCATATCATAAGCAAGCTGACTGAGTTTGTCTGCCTAGGTGTTAATGAATAAAACATTAGCATTCCAATTTTGAACAACGAGTAGTATGTGCAGATGCACATATACATCAAAGGTATAAGCGCCATCACCTGAAGAACAAAACAACAGAAAGTAGTAAAACAGACAAAGTAAAATCCATGTCAAAACACATCTACAAGATGATGATATAGGGAATAAGACCAATAATAGAATTATTCAACTAAAGATGAGAACGTACCTGCACAAAAAGCTCTTGCTTTCCAATGGAGTTTATAAGAATTGAAAAAAGTGAGAGATTGACATTAGATGGTAGCAGAGTTGCTTCAGCCAAAAGAATTGCAGCTGACATAGTACCAAGTATGATAGCCAAGAGCTTCTCAAATTGCTTTCTTAGGATGCATCTCCAAACATATTCTGCATGCAAACACATATTTTTCCAGAGTTTAAGCTTATTTGTCAATAAAAAAGAACAGCTGAATAAAAAATTCTTAAAAAAAGCTAAACCACCAGCAAATGGAATTTCTTAAAATCTTGCATAAATAACAAAATGCCAAAAAAGAAAAAGAAAATTAGTGGCATAGCAAGCCCATTTTTTTAAACTCCGCTTAAGTAGTTTGCGCTTAGCCGGTCCCAAGCCCGGATAAAGGAGGAGGGTTGCGGTAGGTGACAACCAGCGTAAAAATTTCGTCACACCCTATGATATGGATTCAAATGATATAAACGTTGGGGCGTCCTCTACTAACGACGCGCTACATCGGAGCCCGGGTGTAGTGATAAATATGCAAGGGTGTAGGGCGTTCACCGAAAGCGACGCGCCATGCCGGCGCCCGGGTGTGGTGTTAAGTGAGCAAGGGTTCCCACATCATGGACGGGTGTGGGTAAAGAAGTTAGTCCATAAGACAGATAATAGAACAAATAGTGGAACAGAACACAAGATAGACATAGAAAATAATAGAAGATATCATAGAAGGAGACCAATTAGGAAGGAGCAGGATAGGAGGAGGATCAGGGTTGGTACTTGGAATGTTGGATCACTTACAGGAAAATTAATGGAGCTTGTGGATACCTTGGAAATGAGAAGGGTGAATATTGCTTGCATTCAGGAGACTAAATGGGTAGGAGAGAAAAGTAAGGAAGTGGGTAATTCAGGGTACAAATTGTGGTTTACCGGAAAGGAGAGAAACAAGAACGGAGTGGGTATAATCATAGACAGGACATTGAAAGACGCAGTAGTAGCTGTGAAAAGAGTAGGAGATAGAATTATACTAGTAAAGCTAGAACTAGACGGAGAAACAATAAATATAGTTAGTGCTTATGCCCCACAAATAGGACTAGACAGTGAGAGTAAACAAAGGTTTTGGGAAGATATGGAGGATTTAATGCAAAGCATACCGAATGAAGAGAATGTTTTCATTGGTGGAGATTTGAATGGACATGTAGGAAGTGATAGGCAAGGTTATGAGAATGTTCATGGAGGTTTTGGTTTTGGCAGTCGAAATGAGGAGGGAAAAAGCATCCTGGATTTTGCTATGGCATACGACCTAATACTAGCAAATACCTACTTTATAAAAAGAGAGTCACATTTAGTGACTTTCAAAAGTGGACAACATAGAAGCCAAATCGACTTCCTCTTAACCAGGAAGACAAATAGAGCTATATGCAAGGATTGCAAAGTCATTCCAGGAGAGACTTTAACAAGTCAACATAGGTTGGTGGTCTTGGATGTCAAGTTTAGGAACAATTCAAGAAAGGTCAGAAGAAATAGTGTAGCTCGAACAAAGTGGTGGGAGTTCAAAGGAGTAAAGCAAGTGAAGTTCAAAAATGAGCTTCTTGAGTCCGAAGTATGGAAGCTAGATATAGAGGCCAATGATATGTGGATACAGATGGCATCAAAGATTAGAGAAGTAGCTAGAAAAGTACTTGGGGAGTCTAAAGGACATGGACCACCCTCAAAAGAGAGATGGTGGTGGAATGAGGAAGTACAAAAGGCAGTGAAGAGAAAAAGGGAATGGTATAAGAAATTACCTAAATGTGATAATAATGAGGCATATGAACAGTACAAGATAGCAAAGAAAGAGGCAAAAGGCGCTTAGCCAAGCAAGAGCACAGGCCTTTGAAAAGTTATATGAGAAACTTGGAACTAAAGAAGGGGAGAAAGATATTTATAGATTAGCAAGGAGTAGAGAAAGGAAATGTCAAGATCTCAATCAAGTTAGGTGCATTAAGGATAAAGAAAGAAAAGTGTTGGTGAAAAATGAGGACATTAAAGAAAGATGGAGAAATTATTTTAATGATCTCTTTAATAATAGTCAAAATGGAAATAGCGTGAATATAGATTATAGAACAATAGAAAAGAATGTAAATTATACTAGAAGGATTAGATCTTTAGAAGTAAAGGAAGCACTTAAGAGAATGAAAGTAGGTAAAGCCTGTGGACCCGATGAAATACCAATTGAAGTGTGGAAGTATTTGGGAGATATGGGAGTGGCATGGTTAACTAAATTATTTAATAAGATTCTAAACTCAAAGAAAATGCCTGATGAATGGAGGAAGAGTATTTTAGTACCTATTTTTAAAAATAAGGGAGACATACAGAGTTGCTCAAACTATAGGGGAATTAAACTCATGAGCCATACTATGAAGTTGTGGGAGAGAGTTGTGGAGCATCGACTACGTCATGATACTTCTATCTCTCTCAATCAATTTGGTTTCATGCCTGGTCGTTCAACTATGGAAGCGATCTTTCTCATTAGAAGCTTGATGGAGAAATATAGAGATGGGAAGAAAGATCTACACATGGTTTTTATTGATTTGGAGAAGGCTTATGATAGTGTTCCAAGAGAGGTCTTATGGAATGCGTTAGAACAAAAGAGGGTATCTATTAGGTATATACAAGTATTGAAAGATATGTATGAAGGAGCAACTACTATTGTGCGCACAGTGGGAGGGGACACAAGAGATTTTCCGATCTCAATTGGATTACACCATAAGCCCTTACCTTTTTACATTAGTTTTAGATGAACTGACGAAACATATACAAGAGAGTATTCCTTGGTGCATGATGTTTGCGGATGATATTGTTCTGATAGATGAGACACGAGAAGGAGTCGATAGGAAGCTAGAACTTTAGAGAAGTACTCTAGAGTCAAAGGGTTTTAAGTTAAGTAGAACGAAGACAGAATACATGCATTGCAAGTTCAGTGAAGGCCAAACTGGTGATAGGGAAGGAGTTAGTTTGAATGGAGTGGCACTGTCCCAAAGTAATCACTTTAAATATCTAGGCTCAGTCCTTCAAGTAGATGGGGGATGTGAGGAGGATGTTAGTCATAGGATTAAAGCCGGATGGTTGAAGTGGAGACGTGCCACGGGAGTTTTATGTGATCGTAAGATTCCCAATAAATTAAAAGGAAAATTTTACCGCATGACCATACGACCGGCTATGCTATATGGTAGTGAGTGTTGGGCACTGAAAGAGTCGTATGCATCTAAGATAAGAGTTGCAGAGATGAGAATGTTAAGGTGGATGAGTGGCCATACTAGACTAGATAAAGTCCGTAATGAAAGTATTAGAGAAAAGGTAGGAGTGGTGCCAATTGAAGATAAGTTGAGAGAAGGGAGATTGAGGTGGTTTGGTCATGTGAAGCGTAGACATACGGAGGCTCCAGTTAGACAAGTAGAGCACATTAGGCTAAAGGATAGAAAGAAAAAAAGGGGTAGACCTAAATTGACTTGGAGGAGAGTAGTACAGCATGACTTAGAAGCATTACACATTTCTGAGGATTTAACCCAAAATCGTTCAGAGTGGAAAAAGCGAATCCATATAGCCGACCCCAAATTTTTGGGATAAAGGCTTAGTTGAGAGTTGAGAGAGCAAGCCCATTTTTTACCATACTTGAATGAATTTAGAACAATTTAAAAAGATCTTGACCAACATGGTTCATTTATGATCATCAAGCTATCCAACTCCAAGGTTAAACAACCAACAAGATCAGAACCCCCAAGACAGTTATACATCACCATCATTACTTGCCAACCCAACAAACTCAGATCATATCATCATAGAGCATCACTTTTTCAATTTCTTACAAAATAAACAAGGGTATTCTATAAAATTAAATAACAGAATCAGAACTCTTCAAAAAAGGTAACAGAAATAGAAACAATCCTCTTGACATACAATCCAAAACCAAAGAGAAACAAATGCAATAGATGTGGTGATTACCCATTGTATCAAAGAAAGCCCCCAATTTACCAGTTTGAGCAGGTCTGAAGCTCGAAATATATTTCCTACAATAATAGCATATGAAGGTATAAGGTCCACAGAAAACAGCTACGAACATATAAAGAAAGAACCAAATGAGAATAGGAAACATATTCAGAAGCAAACCATCCAGTTGAACTGCCATGTTCATAATTTTTTATCGTATCTTCCAGTTCAAGGGCTTCCAAGACGTAGGTCATGTACTCACTGCATAAAATAAATTAGATAAATGCAACAAGTCATTACACTCCAGGTCCAGGTCTCCAACAAAATGAAAGTTCAAAGGCACTATTACAAATTGATTAACATAACAAAACCAAATCCTGAGTCATCCAAAGTTATCATTTGACAAGAAATGCATTAAAAGCATGAACCCACTCTTTCCACATTAATTCCAAGAGACTTCTATTCTAAGTTAAAAATCACAAATCTGGAACATTCACAATATACAACAATGATCAAAGACACAAAGAGTGTCCAATGAAGAGTAACTCTTCCATGCCAGGAATGATTAAACACTAAAATGCCATTGCCACAGGTCTAAATTAAAAGATTCTGACTGCGACCCTTCATCCCTCCTAAGAATATTCACAAATCTTAGCAACAGTTACAAATTAACATTAAGGGCTCATTTGATCTAGCTATTTGTGATAGATGGTTAGCCTGTAACCAATAGCTGTTAGCCGGTAAAATTATTGATTGTAAAACTTCACTAGCTTTTTTTGATATAACAAATGAACATTAAGGATATAATCTTTTCTTAAATATATTATCATGTATCCTATATTAATTTTTCCCTTTAATGTGTTATAAAAATTGAAGAAGTAATAACAAATATTAATTAAGAAAATTATAAGTAATTTTTTCATATGTTTGTAATAAATACTTTCTTTTCTTATAAATATGAATTTATTAGTTATAGCAAATCTTACACATAATATTTCAATAATCATTTATAATTTTAATGAATTATAAATAATTTTAACAACAACCTCTTTTTTCTCTTTACCAAATAAGTTGGCCTAACTGTTAGGAGTCAAGCAACTAATGATTGACCCCAACAACTAAACCCCCTAATTATATGGTCTCATCAACTAAACTAATAGAAAAGAAAATGAGGATTACATGAGATATCAGGAACGTCCTGAATTTGAAGATCCCAATAATCACTAATTTGCTCAACAAATTGGTAATAAAGTTCTTAAAAAGTTCATAATCTGATACGCAGAACCAGTACTCAGAGGACAGCCAATTAAATCCACTAAAAGAAGTGGACCCAAACATTGCTGTTTCAAAAGAAATCAGCAACTTAGAGACAATGAAATCACAAATAATGCAACAAACCCATTATTGCTAATATAGAGAAACAAGAAGGCATGGAGATATCAAGCAAACAGAATTTTCCAAGTGTGAGAACAAGTCCTAAATGAGATATCCTTTGATGGACACATATCAAGTACAAAGTTGAAATTGCAGTTTACCTTTTATAACGATAGTACCCCTCACGAGCTCCCCTGAGATGACGTCTAAGTGTTGCCATTGATTTCTCATCCGTATCATAGTCCATATCATTTTCTCCCAATCGACCACCTTGCGGTTTAAAAGCTGGGTCTTCCCTAAACTAAAAAATATAATACAATATTGAAAACAATTGAAAAAACACCACACTATAACGAGTAGAAAGAGAACAAGAAATACCATTTGAGCAAGCATGTTATCTATAACATTCATGTAAGGTCTCAAAGGGTCACGCTTGGACATCTGATTGGATGTTGCCTGAGCAACCTATTGAAGGAAAACATAATCAATAAACTGAGGAACCAAGCAAGCAAAAAGACAGTAATCAGTTAGATCAAATGCTAACACATTGATGCTTATGAAACTAAAAGTTTTATGCAAATGTAACAAAGAATTCAAAATTCCCATTCTCTTAGTAAATAAGTCAAAATGCTAACTAGAATAGTTATACTAAAATTATTTACTTGAAAAGGGGGAAAAAAAAAAAAAAAGATTGCAAGATGTTTGCCAAGACATTTACAACTGCCGACAGACAAATGGTGCTTTGTGCTTGTGGGGAGTGGGGACAGCGCTTTCCATTATTACTAAGCATATGCATAAATAAATGCATTGATTTTCTTCTCTGACAGGATGAAAAATCTAATTGAAAAAAGAAATGAAATGTAATAACAGAACTGAGAGAAAGATCACATGTTAAGGAGCAGGAAGAACTCTAAAACAGCCAAGAAAAGAATAATTTTCCGGATAATGCCTAAAAATATAAACTTAAGCAATTACAGAAAATAAAGGCATATTCCCTCACAAATATGTAAGATGTAAAAAGAAAATGCTACTAATACATTTTTTTTTTTTTGGTGAACATGATGGAGAAGCAGAGTGGGATGGGGATGGGCTAAAAGAACACTTACTACAATAGCATTTGAAAGTTCTTGATGAGCGTCATCAAGTTTCACAGCCATTTTGGCAATTTTATGAGAAAGAACTTTTTGGCGGGTTGTCCAATCTGCATTTCTCCACAGGCTCTTAGGAATTTCACTCAAACCAAAACCAAGAAGAAAGGCACCTGTAACAAGTCCAAATGTATTCGAGCACGCCATGGCAACACCAAGCACATTACTTCCACTTCTGTCGACAAGGATAGCAAAGAATATGATTCCCAACCAATTTTTTGAAGGGCTGAGGACAAAATGCATTTATTGATGTATATCTATACATGCATTAATCATTTTTCCATGTCCATACAACATGATTGTGGATAACCGATTAATTCAATTTGCAAAGCCGGAAAAAAAAAACCTAATAGATTTTATTCAGCATGTAAAAGAAAGAAAATGATGTAGGAGATTCTAAAGAAAATGCAAATAAATGAAGTAAGAGCTGACAACACAGGTGGAAACTGCAAAACCAATAATATAAAGTAAGATTATAATGCAGTCCAAAGAACTTTAGAAAGGTAAGACTAAAACCTTATTTTTTTCATCAAGATGAGGAGAATAAGCCCAAAAAGTCCAATAGATCCCACAATTAAATAGAAAACCAAGTTAGCGTGTATACTAGTCTTTAATCTTTCTGACACAGTGAAGTCTCCAGCATCTTCAAAACCCTGAATAAGGGGCACCACAGCCCTGCTTAGAGATAACATGATTTAGGCACATGAGGAATCATGCATCTAAAAACTAAAAAACTATTTACAACTATTCTTAAGAAAAATAGTATTTCCAAATAAAATGGTATTTAACATTTACAATATACTCTCCCTCTCTGTGTCCTATAAAAGCTGCCTAGACCTTGCAAACTGACATGGTCCATTTTTCTCAAAAAAAGGAAGTATGTGAGCATGTTTTTATACATAAAAGACTATGTGAGAGCTAAAATGAAAATGAAAATTTATATGCACGAGAAATAAAGAAAATGCCATCTTACAGAAAACTATTACAACTCATGCATGTCTGTCGTGAACTAAGTCAATTTTCTTTCAGCTACATGTGCGATGGAAACATGAGAATCCAATCAGCAAAGCTAGTTCCATTACAGTTATTTAAACAATTGTATTTCTTTGTACATCTTTGTCTATAAGTTCAACATCTGAATAGCAGGATCTTTAGTGTGTGTGTGTGTGTGTGTGTGTGTGTGTGTGTGTGTGTGTGTGTGTGTGTGTGTGTGTGCGTGTTCAACCAAGGGACATGACATCAACTTTTTCATTATAATAGAATCATAAGAACTCTTAAGGTGATGCCATATGCAGAATGACAACTCAGTGTGGTACATGACATACCAAGTAAGTAAAAACGTACTCCAATATGACCAGCTCCAAAAGAAAGAAATGCCTCCATTGTCAAGATAAAATTTTGTCTGTACACACAATAAAAGATTTACTACATTAATGAATCTTTCAATCAATCATAACCCATTTGAAAACCCCCACTAAAAACTAAAACTTTTTGACATATTTTCTCTTCTGGTGAACAAGTTGAAAATCATGCACCAATAGGGACGAGGAAAGAGACGAAGAGGTAGAAAACATAAGCAATAAAAATTTAATGGGTAACCATAGCCAACTGAAAAACAACACAAATAAGCCCATGGATATTCCTTCTAAAGTAACTAAAAATAGTTAGCATTTGTTAGATATACACATAAAACTCTGCATCCCCACCTCACCACGTGTAAAACTTCAAAACGTCATTAACATCAAACACTCAGAGCTATACAAAAGGGGGGAAATAACTAACAAGAAGAAAAAACATTCCAGGACTTAAGTTTAAAATAAGACAAAGGGAACTCCAGCCAGAATGAATAAGGAGAGATTATTAGGTGCAGCAGGTGCACATGCACCATCAAAATGTTTTCTTCAATATCATCCATACGAAGGAAAATACCCAAAACTGAAACTCCAAATCTATTCAGCTCCAGTTTTCTTAAAACCATTCAAAAACAAAAATATAAAAACGGTACCATAGCTTATCTTGTTGCCACATTAAATAAGTCAGAACTGAAATTTTAGCTAAAATAATAAAATGAGCCTGTACTTTTTTTTTTCATATCCCATCTTCAAGGAAACCAAATATCTCAAATGAACCAAAGCTAAATTAACGTCTACAAAAGGAGCAGAAGAAATTTCAAATCAACTTCATACATACGAAAAAAAGAATCAAAATTAAACCAACAAATTACATATATATATATATATATAAGAGAAATGACACAAGTGATAACGATGGAATTGCAAGTACCGTGTAGATATCGGCAGGCACAAGGATGATAATGGAAAGAGAACAGAACCAGGTGTATCCAACAGTGAATAGGACATAGCGAGGCACCTCCGGACCGGCGAAGTACCTCAACGTCAAAATCACCATGCCTAGGGTTAGAGGCAGCGAGATCAGGTAAAAAACCCACATCTCTCTCCGTCTCTTCAATGATCTCTTTCACTTTATTGAAAAAATTGCCTTTGTTTCCCTTAGAAAAAGAAAGAAGAAGGAAACGGGACCCAGTAATGCGGATCTGGAGAGGCCCGTTCGCTGCCATCTTCTCTTTTTATTTATTGCGTGCGTTGCTTTTGCGTTCGCCTTTTTTGTAAAAAGCCAAGCTTAGCAAGAGTCAAGACGACCCGTTTAATTGACGTTAACAGGGGCTTTGCCTAACTTATGATGTTTAGCTCATAACCTTTACGCGCTTACTTGTGGTGGTTGATCTAGAAATTAAGATATGAAATCTAAATAATAAAATATTATAAAAAAAATAATTAAAAGTGATTTACTAATTTATTACGTATATATTTATATTATTTATTTTGATAAAATTTATTATTAAAAAGTTATAATAAATTTTTAAATGCTTAATTTTTTTCTCAAATAGTTTTAAATTTTATAAAAAAATTCATTAATTAAATTTATGAAAAATTAATATATACAAATATAAAAAATATTTTAAAAAAATTAATTTCTCATTTTACTAATTGTATATTTAATTAAAATACTTATAAATAATTGATAAATAGTTAATAAGTTTAATAAAAAATAAATTATAAATATATTTATTATTAAAATAATAAATATAATACTAAATTATTTTCTTAAATAAGAAGTAAATTATATCAACTTAATATTTATTAAAATGTTATCAAAATATATTGTAATCATATTAAATATGATTTAATTTTAAATTAAATAAAATAAATATTTATAAATATATTTTAATAAAAATTGATAAAAAAAATTAAATTCACTAATATTAATGTAAATAATCAATATAAATTAATAAAAAAGCATTTTAAAGTAAATATGAAATTAAATATAATAATGATATGTAGTGAAATTTTAAAATTAAATAAAAGTAATATAATAAAATATTTTATCAAATTAATTTATAATTATCAATTTTTTTTATCTTAAATAAACATGTTAAACCATTTTTTTTAAGTTTCATGTTTAAAAGCTTTTCAACCATGCAGTCTTTTTTTCCTTTTTTTTTTTTCATTTGATATTCAAACTTACCAAAAAAAAAAGTGATTTTTATATTATCGTTTGTTTTATTTTTATCATTATTATGTTATATTCCCAAGAAATAATTTTGATGAGATGTTAGTAAGTCCGTAAACACCTGCCCTTATAAGTTGAATTTTAATTATAAATTTTATCTAAGTGGCATATTTCTCATTTCTTTTAATTTTTGCTGCTCGCAGTATTTAATAATTTATATTATATTATTATTATTATTAAAAAGAATTATTATAACACACTAAAATTATAATTTTATCAAATTTAAAATAAGTGGGTAATTATATTAGTTTTTTTCGTTTTTTGAAAATTGAGTCGATCATTTTCATCACTTAAGCCATGATCATGGGCTCAATTTGGTGTACCCAACTGCCTTATAGTAGGACAATTTGGAAAATGATAATAGGCTTTATAGTGTGTGCCTATTTTTAGTGACAATTTGGAGCTTTTGGGCCGATAGAGTGATCCTGTCCACTAAGCCCCTCTCTCTCCACTAGTACAGTAATGGGTCATGTCTGTTTGATCATCATTTGTCATTTTGTACACGCATTCGGTGCTAATTTCACTAGTCTATCATTCAGAAACGATGCTTTTTAAGGAGATTTTTGTTTACTAATTTTTAATTTATTTTAATTTTATAATTTAAAAAATAATAAATTATATTTATTAGCCATTAATTTATAATTTATAGCTATTATTTTATAATATAATTTTGAATATACAAGAATAAAATTTTCATATTGGAAAAATATTAAATAAGTGAGAGGCATATAAACGAAAAAGTCTCATAAAGTGATTATTTTAATGTCATATTTAGTATGTGTAATCAAAGTTATAATGTAATCACAGTTATATTATATAATTGATTACATTATTTGCTAATATAAAAAAATTTGATTACGTTATTTGATTATTACATATAAAAATATATGTAATCGTGATTATTTGTTTTATTTTTTTTTAATTTATTATCAATACTATCACTATTCGACTATTACTGTTAGTACCACTACTATTTCTACTCTCTCAAAAAAACTATCACCATTACCATCACTTAACCACTGTTATCATCACTTAGCTATTATCACCTCTACTATCACTTGGTCACTATTATTACCACTACTTCATCTTAACATCATCATTACCATCTAACTATCGTTGTCGCAATCACTACCATCACCACCACCTAATTATCACTATTGCCATTACCATCACCTCTTAGTCACTACTATACTCGACTATCAATCACTTAACCATTACTACTTATTATTAACATTATAAATAAGTTAAATATTAAAATAAAAATTATCGTTACATTATATTATTTATATTTTTATTTTACAATCAAATAGAGGAATATAATAATAATTATATTATAATTTTAATTATATTATATAATTTATTACATTGAATTATATTATACTTTATTAAGCATAACTTTAAGTTTTGGGTTAGATGTGGTATCAAGCGCCTATAAGTGTGTTCTTTCATAAGGTCCATAAAAAATGATTATCCCCTCTCCCAAGATCTCTAAAATGTGGTATCAAAGACAATAGTTCTGCAAGAACAAGTACAGTTATTTTTGAATAAATAGATCATTGCGAATCCTTCAACAATTGAGGCTATTTCTGTTTCACAAGCATATCAGTAAACAGACTCGACCTTATTTGACACAAGTAATGGATTAAATTATTATAGTTTTCAACTTACTGATGATGAATTTTTGTTATCAAAAGCATATATTTGAGGCTGATTTATTTCTAAAAAAATAAATAGACTAAATTGTGATTTTTAATACTTTATATACTAAATTATAAAATACATTAATTATAATTTATATATCATAATTTAAATTGATCTATCAAAATAAATTTATTTATTTCGCACCACATCTCTATACTAGTGCCACTATACAAATGAATATGGGCTTGCCTTAACCAATTATGGCAGGAGATGAATAATGAGCTAGTTAGTACTGTCGACAAAGGAGGCATGATTCTTATCGCTTGCATGCATGAAATAGGAATGAACGTACCTTATTTCAACTAAGCCAACACCCTCAAATATGTGTCAGTGTCCTGTTTCAACCACACACCACCACCACCATCGATCCACTTCCCCAGATGAATTGGTCCACACCCATACATAGATGAGATGACTATGCCCTTTCAAAAGCCACTAGCCACTAGCCACTATGCAGAGCTTGAAGGCTAATTGCTTTTGCTTCTCTTCCCTATCTTCATCATTAGCTGCTACCTTTTTTCGCCTATCTTTTGATCACTTCCACTTCCTCTTTTGACCCTCGAATTGGCAAAATGCTTTGGAAGATTCTCAAGCACTTTTTTTGGTGGAGATTGGGTCCCTTTTGTGTGGGAATGGATATGCCTCTTCACCTTTATCCTCTTTCCCAAAGCTATATACACCTACTCAATTGCCTAACCATTTCTTTCATTGGTTATCATCACATCGCACGAGCCACTTAATTACTATTTTATTAAAAATATAATTAATGGATTTAAAAAAAATATATATACTTAGGGTATTTCACTCCTATTTAATAGTTGGATGGAAAAGTAGCCCTCTCATGAATGGTGATTCCAATACTTGAATTTTTAGACATGGAGTACAAATGTGAATTATCGCTCAACCAACTCTTCTTGAGTTTTAATTAATGAATTTTAATTTTCTAATATTAAAATAATCTTTAAAACTATAGCAATTGAAATTTGTATTTTAGTTGAGTAAATTACACTAAAAATAATAATTAATGGCATTATTATTTCATAAAAAAAGTATTAATTAATAATATGATATTAAAACTCAAATCTTTCACACACATATATATACACGAGACTACAAATGAATGCCATTTATTAAAGGAATTAACTTAAAAATATGTCATTTATATCTTTTACTGATTTATATAAATTAACTAATAAAAAATACCACTTGAGTAAAAATATTGATTAATTAATATACCATGCAGTAAAATATATTAATTAATTGATTTGTAAATAATGATATAAAAATAATAATTATTTAACTTGAGTCAGTTTATCCTTTTAATTTTAAAATTCATATTAAGGAAAGATATTAAATATTTATTTTGCTTTTTTATCCAATAATATATATATATATGAACTAATTAAAAAATATAAATAATATATTATCTATTAAATTTTAAAATTTAATAAAATTTATTAATACTAAAAAATAAATTCACTTCTCATTATTGTTGGATATTGAATATAATAATTTTTAAAATAACTCTCAATCGCTAATTATGGTAATTTAATTGTTCCTTATATAATTATATTTTTAATTATTTATTTTTCTTTTCAAAATTTTAAGGTTTATATTTAATAAATGGTTTATCAAATCTTATCTATTTGTGTGCATAAGTATATATTGTGTTTTAAAAAAAATAGATATTTTTATAAAAGATTTAAAATTTGAAATCATTTAATATCTAAAAAGGAAAAAAATATTGTCACGACCCAATCTATGAGCCGGATCGGCACTAGGACCTGGGCCAGCCTAAAACCCTGGAGACCCGTAGTAAGCCTAACTATTCCTCAACTCATAACCAAGCCCACAATTTAGGCCCAATATGCATATAAAAATAATTTAAATTAAACAGTTATAATTTTATTTCGGGCCAACTTAGCCCAGAAATTATCAGAAACTAAAATTAGAGGAGCTCAGCTCAACCCTGTTATCTCATTTATAAACTATTTAAATACCATACAATATTCATTTATTAATCTCAAAAATTTAAATTAACACGATTTCTAACAAGGTACACACTATTACTAACACATGCGGAGTTCTAGATTTCAAATTTAGAAAAAAAATAGTAAAACATTTAAATAATCGACTTTAAACCTGCAATGAAGAAAACAGGTTGCTCTATAAAATAACTCATCTGTAGCCTGAAAAAATAGGTGAACAGGAGTGAGCGTTCGACTCAGAGAGTAAAATATCAATTTTAACCATAATCTCTATAACTATCTAAAGTTAATGCATTATGGGGAGTGAAAATGCAACATCGTCATCAATTTCATACAAATCACATCAAAAAAGTAATTTGGAGCACTCACACACCCGAGAGTCTTGTTACCTCATTTACAAACTATTTAAATATCATACAATATTCATTTATTAATCTCAAAAATTTAAATTAACATGATTTCTAACAACGTACACACTATTACTAACACATGCGGAGTTCTAGATTTCAAATTTAGAAAAAAATAGTAAAACATTTAAATAATCGATGTTAAACCTACAAGGAAGAAAACAGGTTGCTCTGTAAAATAACTCCTCCTGTAGCCTGGAAAAATAGGTGAACAGGAGTGAGCGTTCGACTCAGAGAGTAAAATATCAATTTTAACCATAATCTCTATAACTATCTAAAGCTAATGCATCATGGGGAGTGAAATGCAACATCGTCATCGATTTCATACAAATCACATTAAAAAAGCAATTTGGAGCACTCACACACCCGAGAGTGCCAAACAATACATATATGGGAGCTAATCTCCTATACAGCCCTCTTAATCCAACCTCTGCCAGCGAAAATCTCAAGCTGGACTTTCGCTTAACAAACCAAATACGGGGTCCCAGCGAAGAACTCAAGCCGTGTATACCCTGAAGGACTGGGTCTCAGCGAAGATCTCAAGACGTGTCTACCCGTCCTGTCCATATTCAGCACCATACCACACGCATGCCAACGTACGCACACTGCTTCAAATTACCACAAACAACATTCATGGCACTTTAACAGTTGTGAATATAACATAAAACGTGCCTAGAGTTTAACCACATAGATATATACATATAAGTGATGCATGGGCATGCTTGAACATATAATAATATCGAAATTACAATTAAAATTAATATTTTACTCACAGTACACCGATGACTATTGTGGCTGCTGGATGCAGAAAAATAGCTGTTCTTGATCACCCAATAATTAAATTATAAATTTATTAGTACGAAGTCAAAATAAAATTCTAAAGAGGCAACAAACAGCCTAATTCATGCCGAAAATCCAGTAGAGTTTCCCATATACCTAGGACTTACCCAACTTACAAAAAGATTTAAATAATACTTCTAAATTCTAAATTTCCACAATCACATTTCATCAACATCACATGGCCCTCCTGGGGCCTCCAAATCAGACAATAGTCACAAACTTAAAAAATTACGTTTTAGTCCCTATAACTAGCCCTTTTGCAAAAACTACCCAAATGAGCTCTAAAAATTCTAAAATTTTGCCCCGCGGTCCTTAATAATATTATAAGGCTATTGCAAAAGGAATTATAATTTTTTGATCACCCACAAATATTTTATGAATTTTATTTTAAATCGATATTAGTCGAAAATGAGCAACTTGGAGTTCAGGTTTATCTATGCCAATTCTGACACCTGAAACGCGTCCAGAATGTTTGAAAATGCTAGGATTGACTGTAATATTGACCACGTTCTGAAACGGGCAGTCGGGCAACCGGATCTGGCTGAAAATGTGGTCCCGATGCCAGTGAGCTATCCTCGATCCGATCACATCTAAATTAAGTCTAAATTTTATTAATAATTATCATAAAATTATTTTTAAATTTTAGATATCGAAAAAGTTTGAAAATCTCACCAAGCGATCTGTACCGTCCGATTATCGCCTTTTTCAAACGGTGTCCGATCAGAGTGGGACCAGTCCTATCTCGAAGATCTCGTCGTCTTGAGTCCATTGGTTGCCTTGGATTTTCGATCCGATGGTTGGATCGCGGGAAAAGTGGCCGGAAAGCCACTGATGTCACTTTCTCTCTCTTCGTTTCTTGCCAGAAAACTCCATTAAAATTGGCGAGTCTTAGTCGGACGAGGAACCCAGTGCTGCCAGAAGCTCGCTGCCAGAAGCTCGCTGCCAGCGTCCCTTGTCTTCCCGTCATCGGAGATGGCCGAAAACAGCTTTGGATGGTCCTCGCCGTCGCTTTCTCTCTCTCTTCGGTTCTCATCGCCGCAACCGTCTTCCGTTGCCGTTTCCCGTCCCTGGTGGTCGCCTGGTCACGCTGAAGCCGCTAGGGTGGTCACCGGTAGCCGGTCCCTTGTCAGCAAGAAGAAAATGGGAGAGAGGAGGGAGAGTTGGGGAGAAAGAGAAGGGAGCTGGGGGGCTCTGCTGCGTTTTTGGGTTTCTGTCTTTTTTTTTTTTTTGACTTCTAATTACACTATTAGTTCCCCAATTTTGTAGGGTTTTACAATTAGGTCCAAAATTATATTTATTTATTTATTATTATTATTATTATTATTATTATTAAATTTTTAGGTTGTTACAAATATAGCTAGCTTTTGTTCATAATTTAAAAATAATATATTAATGAATTTATTTATTTAACCACACTTAAAATAAAATTATAATTAATTAAAATTTTATTATTAATAAGATTTTATAATTCAATTATAAAAATATAAAATACATATAAATTTATATTATTAAAATAATAAATAATCTATGAAATGTACGAATAGAATTACTAGTTCACTCAAAAATTAATTTTTTTTTCCAATTTAATATAGTTAATGTGAATCTCTCTAACCAAAAATATAAAATTTAAGGTCTATTGATAGAGCAAACTAAATTTTATCTTGTTTTGATAAGTTTATCCAATCTTTTTAAAAGTATTAGTTAAATTTTACTCTATAAGGGGAATAAATTAGTGATTAATTTAATTTAATTAAAAAAAACACGGGTTTATAAATTAAATTATAACCCATCTACTTATATTCTCCCTTTAATATTTCTATTTTTTTGATGTGGAATATATAATTCAATTAAAGATGTTTATTTATTATTAATATTGTATCAATTATTTTTTATTAATTACATCTAATATAACTTTAAACTTATACGGGAATGAGTTTAGAAATCATTAAATTAAAAATTTATATTGAAAATTGTGTAAAATTAATTTAAGTGCATATAATGAATTGGGTGCATCTAATATAAGCTCGTGCTTATACGAGAACGTGTTTAACAATCATTAGTTAAATATTTATATTAAACATGTGCAGAACACAAATTTAAATATAAAAATTTAATCTAATAATTGATAAACTCATCTTTATATGAATTCGAACTCTCTCAAAATATACAATAATAAATTATTAATTTAAATATAAATATTTAATATAATAATTGTTAAACTAATCATTATTCTCTATCCTTTTTTATGTAATATTAATAATTATCCATGTAAAATTAATAATAAATTAAATAAATATATTTAATAAATTATAATAAATATAATATTGTACTTATTAGAAAAATTATATTTAATTGATTAATAATATAATTATTTCTGCTCAATGGTGAATATGGGTTACATCACATGAATGGATCAAAATCGACGATCTAAAGGGAACCTTACTTTACATGTTTAACGTCTAAAGAAATTAGTTTTCTATTAATCGTAAAATAGGAAAGGAAGAATACCCTAATCAATTTATCTAAAAAATAATGTAATTATTTTTAAATGATGAGATTTCAAATATGCGAGTTTCCACGGAAGTTAAACGAGAGCATTCAAGTCCAAAAACACTGGCTGTTGCATGATGCAACATGTTGAGAGAAAAGGATACAACATTAATGGTTCGAGAACGATTCTACCTAATAAAGCAAAAGAAAACGACTTCCATTGAAATTTGCGAAAGCAAACCAAAGCCAGCCTTCCATTTGAAAACGATTCTAGACTAGAGGATCTTCAACCTTATATATATATATATATATATATATATATATATATATATATTGCTGTGCAAGAAAACCCAACTCAGACAATCAACCTCCAACACGATAATCCTAACAACTACAAGCTCTATTATTTTCTTACATGTTTGCTTCTTGCGGTACTGATTGTCTATGTCTATGTCCATGTCCTCCCCCACCTCTCCTTCTCTGATCAAATAATTCAATATACTAAAAGACAACACACATTTCTGTTACTTATAATTAAAGCCTTCTTAAAAGAAAATGTCTTCTAATAAATAGTAATTCAAAATCCAAATCAAACAAAAGAAAAAGGGTTTCTCTAACTATAGAAAAAATATATTGAAACAAAACTAACCCCACTTGGGTGGAAGAAATTTCCATTGATTGTGATGGCAAAAAGTAAATCATTTTATGAAGACAAGCATTATAGACGTTTGGTTTAAAGCAATATTGCAAGTGACACATCATGTGTGTCATCCTCATATAGAGATTTAGGTTTCTTTCACCTTTTTTTTATTATTATTTTTCTTTTTCAAATGGTCAACTGCACTCATGAACATATATATACACACATGTAGAAGCATTATTTCATTTGAAAGAATTTGTTTGTTCTTTGGTAGAGGTGAGCAGATTTTTGTCTAAACTAAAAAATCGAATCAAACCGAGTTATTTGGTTCAATCAGTTTGATTTTAAAATTTAATAGGTTTGGTTCAGCTTATAAATTTTGATAATTTTGATTAATCGATTCGATTATTTTCTTAAAAAATAAAAAAAACTGAACCGAACCGAAATTATATATATATCAAGAAAACCCTAAGATTTTTTATTTGTAATTTCTAATTTTTTTTATATATTTTTATTATTGAGATTTAATGTTGAAAATATGAAATCTAACAAAATTCGGTTTGATTGGTTTAAAACCGAACTGAACCAATATATATCGGTTTGGTTCAGTTTGATTCCCTCTTAATCATTGATTTGGTTCAGTTTTCAAAATTTTTTATTTTTGATTTTTTATTTTATCGATTCGGTTTGGTTCAGAATCGAATCGACCATTTACACACCCCTAATCTTTGGATTCATATAAATTATCCATATTTACCACCTTTTTTTTGGTCCCATTCCAGAAAGTTTTTATAATTAAGGTTTTTGTAATTAATGGAGGTATAATCAACTAGATGATTCATCATAAAATTGAACAACTTTAGTCCTTATTCGGTAATGTTAATTATTCTAATAGCTATTGGCTATTTTAATAGCCGTTAACTATTTTAATAGTCATCAGTTATTTTACTAGTTATTAACCAGTGAATATCATTTATTTATATAGTGATTTAACACATAAGTATTCAATAAAAATAATTATTAAATTGACTATTAAATATAAAAATAGTAGTATTATTTTATTAATTTTAGTAAAAACGCTCTCTCAATCTTCAAAAGTTGGGAGAATGACTTTTCATAAATCACTCTTTTAACTTCTATGCATTAGTATAAATATTATGACACTAAACATTATAAATAAAAGATGTAGTATTTTAACTATTCAAAACATTAAGTGCTAACTTAAAAACTATTGTCAAAGTAGATGAGAAAATTCAAATTTGAAAATTTTTCACTCACTTCATTTTTAAGGTGTAAAAAACATTAATAAGATACTTGGATTGGCAAATTTATAAATATTATTATAATTTTTAGATATAAGAAAGACAAGAAACTTTTATTGAGTTGGCTAAGATTTAATTAAATCACAGCCAATAAAATTGACAAAGATGCAACATGTAATAAACATCATAAACAGTTGTTTTATTATAAAAAATAAATAATGCATACAGTTCCAGATAAAATGATTGATCACAACAAGACAATTATATAATGAGACACCAATAATTAAGTTTATCTTGCTATTTTTTCTTTTCAATCTAAATCAATATAGGCTTAGTCATCCAGATCTTCTATAATACATGGATAATATAAAACCCTAATAATTATTGATTAGCCTATTTAAGCAAGTGATTTGCTCTCACATTATTAATCAAATGTCAAATTATGAAGTTAGACTATTAAAATATAATTTTCTTTTATATACCCTTTAAATTCTTTGTGAATGACATGCTTTTTTTAACTTTAATTAAATTAAATATAAAAAATTATGAAGCACAAAATTATTTTGTGATATCATTGCAAAACTATTTTTTAAAAAAAAAATCTATCCTCTGCAGATAACATAAACAGTTAATATAATATTACAATTAAATATTTTTATGAAAAAAATATTTTTAAAAAATATTTTTTATATATAAATTATTTTTTATGAAATAAATAATATTTAAATATTAAATACATATGATCAAGCACATCATACAAAATTATTATCAGTAGACTTTATCTGTACATAAATACATGCGAGTTGATGAGTTGGCTCGGTGTTGGCAAATACATATAGAATAGAAAGGATATATCTGGCAGCTCATGTGTGAGGATTTGGATTTGGATTTGTTTCATTGGAGAGATGGGTGGAAGTGGGCGGGCAGAGAAATTCTTTAGGATCATGATTGTGATGCATATTTGCCACATATATGGTATATGGGAATTTTATAGAAAATGCTAATTTGTCTTCTGCAAGAAACATTCCTTTCAGTTTCAGGTCAAGCCACAGCCACTAGCTAGCAATGGCTGCATCACCACATTCCCCTGTTGTGGTTTTCTCAATCCAATTTATACCCTCACATCAATTGCTCTTGCAATGTCTACCACAAGCTTGTTTTTCATTCTTCCATAATTTTCCTACAGCCCCATTTTGTCACAATCTCAGATACATATTCATCATCTATGTTTTTCTTTTAAAAATTATGGTTGAATTTCATGATATATTTAAACAATTGAAAAGTAAATTCAATTATCATTCAACTATACGACTCCTATGATTAATACTATAATATAAATAAGATCAGAGTTCAAATCTGTAGACTGTTAGAAGGATTTTATCTAAAAACCAACAGCCAAGAGCATTGGATTCCCCATAGAAGTCAAGAAGTTTGATCTGTGTGCAGCAACTGCCACGTCTACACAAGGGATAGTAGGACTATTACTATAGGATCATCCTATAATTTCAAGAAGATCAGGGGTATAAACAAATAAAATCGGAATGTAAGGGCATCAAAGCAAAAACAAAAAGCTCTCAAGTCCTTGCTGCCTCGTTGGCGAGTGGCGACAGTCTTTTCTCGTCTTCAGAATGCCGGTGTCAGTCGCCCAAACGGCTAGCTCAAAAGCTTCACTTTTCTCACTCGCTCCATCTCTATCTCTACACGCCGCCACTGTAATTCAGTGAAGTCACTGAAATTAATAATTAAAAAAAATCGAAAAAAGCAAAAAAAATTACTAAAACTGCAAAAAATAAAGCCAAGAAGCAAAGTGTATATATCAAGCTGACACCATACACCCACAGCTCCCATCCAAAAAAAAAAAAAAAAAAGAGGAGCGAAGTATATTTTCTCTCTCTAGAGTTCTGCACGTTTCCCGATGATAACCACCAACCACTTCCGGTAGTGACGCCACCTGCCACTTCCGCTGTTTATGGCCGCCCAGAGCGACGTCGTTTCGCTGACCTTTAAAGCTCTGGTGGAGAGCGCGGACCGGAAGTTCGCTAGGGTCCGTGACCTCCCGGCTTACGGACGTGCTCAAAACCACTACTTCCAGAAGGTTTTCAAGGCTTACATGCGACTATGGAAGTACCAGCAAGAGAACAGGTCGAAGCTGGTTGAGGCCGGTCTCAACCGATGGGAAATAGGTGAGATCGCTAGCCGGATCGGCCAGCTTTACTTTAACCAGTACATGAGGACGAGTGATGCGAGGTTCTTGGTCGAAGCCTATGTGTTCTATGAGGCGATTTTGCATCGAAAGTACTTTGAAGGAGCTAAAGCTAAGGATATCGGTGTGAGATTTAAGGAGTTGAGGTTTTATGCTCGGTTTTTGCTCGTTTCCTTGATTTTGAACCGGACCGAGATGGTTCAATTTCTTGTCGACAGGTTTAGAGCTCTTGTTGATGATAGCAAGTCAAATTTCCGGGTACTTTTAATTTTTTAATTATTTTTTAAAAATCATTTTGCGCTGAAAATGTGTTTGTTTATTTGGTGCTTTTTTGGCTGCAATCATTTGTCTCTTCAGGCCTTGCTCTGTTTTTGGTGGTCCATTAGTTTTTCCTTTTTCGAAGTGCTGGGTAGTGTCTGAGAGACTAAAAATTGAATATTTCGGCACTGGAGTTCTATTTTTAGATTTATGTGGTAACCTTTTGTTTTAGCTCGTAGATTTTAGTGAGACTGAAACATGACATGAGGGAATTTGTGGAATTGGAGATGGTGAAAGTTCTTTTGGTCAGACTTAGCTCTTTTGTTGATGACGGCAAGGCCGGGTTTCAGTTATGCTTTGCTTAATTAGCAATCAGTGTGCCGTCTTTGTGGAATTTGTGAAAGTGGACTAACTTTGAGGCTTATTTGCAGAATTGGTGTTTTGAGTGGGATTGAGTGGAATCAGGTATTTGTTTGGTTTTTAGAAGGAAAAATGTGAAATTTATTTTGCCGTTCTACTTATGAGGAAATTTAGTTCAAATTTGATAAAAATTAGTTTCCCACGTTTCTTTGGTTGACCTGGAAATTAAAACCATGGAACAGATAATTATTTAACTTTTGCTAATAAGAGAGTTCAGTTCTTCCTATAAAAAAAACTAGGTTTGTATGTTTCTTTGTTTTCTTGGAAGATTAAAGCCATAAACCGGACAACTATTTTGCTTTTCTACAAGCGGAGCCTTAACCTAAGGAGATTTAAATATTTTTCACTTCTAGGAGATGGAAGGGCATACCTAGATTTCTTCCTTTGTTTATTATTATTATTATTATTATTATTATTATTATTATTATTAAGTTTTCGATTGTTTGCTGAATGAAGATGGTGCTATGTTATGGGAACCCATCTTATTTATATCCATTAGGTAGGAGTCATGGGACCTGCAAAATGTCGCATTTAGTTTTATGCAATTCAAGCAAAGTTGATTTATCAGACTATCTATGGCTTTCGTTGTCCATTTACAAACATGCAATTTTGAAGGACGGATACATGTGATTCAACTAGGTTGCTGAATTAATACTGTTCTAAATGAAAATGTTCTGTCTCTATGAATGACAAGGGGCAATTTGTAGAACCAACTTACATGGTATCTTAATATTCATCAAAGGTTGCTGAGGCCTGGCAACTTGTTTGGGGATTCTTTTGGTGGAAACTGAGAATTGGATTGGTGAGTGGTCTCAAAACTGCAAATTATTTCCATAGACCCAAGGAAGACATGCCCTATTTTTAAAATGTTATTGGTGATGCAATTTATATAGCTGATCTGTTCTCTGGCTTTTAGGTTTTTCGTGTGAATAGAGGAGCTAATAGAGTTGTCCATGTGCTAACAGTAATAGAAAGAACTTTGCACATGTGTGAGGTATAGATGTTTCAGGCTATCAAGTCCTTCATTGCTTGGGATGTAATTATTACTTTGTTTCTTAACGAAGTTAAAATTTTCCATTAAGAAAAAAAAAGGACCCTGTTACAGTTATCTGGATTGCTGGGCAACTGGCTGCCCATGTGGGTTTTTAGTTCCATTTTTCAGAGGGAAAGAGAGGAAAGGAAGCAGAAGATAAGGGGAAAAAGTAGTCTCAGTTTGAAAGTTTTTGTGGCACTAATATCAATATGATGATTCGTTGTGAGTTCAAACAAACTGGCATGTGTGAGTGATAGAAAAGTACAACTCTTTAAATTAAACTGCTTAAGATCATGCAAGGCCAAAAGTCAAAGTATATGGGTGTATGGATCATACAATGTGTTAACACACGAAATTCTGATTGTTTAAGTTAAAAGATATGAAGAAATGAAAGGCTCAAATAAGATATGGGCCTCTTCTTTCCCTAATTTTCCACCTCTTCTTTTACATATTTGTGGAGCATTAGCAAGATCATTAGAAATTCTAAGAATCATCAATATTACCTTATTTGGCCTAGTTCCCTTGCTATGACTCAAATGCCATAATTGATTGTGTCATTAATCGGATGGGGGAATTGATTTTATCTGTCAGGTCAGGATGGGTAAGACGAGGTGCAAAATTATACGAATTGGTCTCCATCCTATGAAAAAATACAGGAGTGCAGTTTGTTGACTGCATAATGTTTCTTCTTTTCTGCTTATTTATAAAGCAAATTTCCCTTCTTGTAACTTGGGCAATCTAAGCATTTTTAAGTGAAAATTTAGGGATGAGAATAGGGGAATTTCAAATTTATATGCAACAGAATTTTCAATTTACTAGAAATTGGCCACTGATGGTAAAATCTCCCCTTAATTACAGATGCTTGACAATGAATTTGGGGGCATTTCTTAAATTTGTCATTATTCTAAGCTAACTCTTAAGTTTACATATTTCCACATGTTTGTGCTTAAGTGCTCTTATGAGTAATTTACCGTGTGAATTTCAGCTGATACTTGCTAATGGCATGATATATTATTCTGGATTATATATTCTCAGGAAACAAACTTCAAAGAGTGGAAGCTAGTGGTGCAAGAAATTGTCCACTTTATGGAAGTCAATACTGCCTTTGCAAATGTCAGGACTTTGCGGTATTGTGTCTTGTTTGATTCTCATCCAACTTCTCGTCCATATGTGGCCCGTTTCCATGCAAGGAAGGTCCTAAAGTTTCAAGATGCAATCCTGACAGGCTATCACCGGAATGAGGTGAAAAGTTTTTAATGTTTGTATGATTCTATGTTGATTATCATCACTTGGAGTTCAATAATTAGGAATTCTCCATGCTAAAATAAGTATTTACAACCTGTTATGTATTTTGTAATTTTCAGATTAAATTTGCAGAAATTACTTTGGACACTTATAGAATGCTGCAATGTCTCGAATGGGAGCCAAGTGGGTCTTTCTACCAAAAGCATCCAGTTGAATCAGTCTACCAAAAGCATCCAGTCGAATCATACGAGAATGGCACTGTAACTGATCATTCTGGAGCTTCTGGACTAATAGATATAAACCTGGCTGCAGATTTCACTGATCCAACTTTACCGCGAAATCCTAGGAAAGCTATTCTTTATCGTCCTTCCGCGACACATTTGCTAGCAGTTAGTTTTGAAGCTCTTACTTGATTATGTTTGTTAAAGTTAACTTTCGTTGTATGGGACAGTTGCATTGGTATTTCTACCTTCATATTAAGTACTTATGCTACTACTCATATTTAGGTGGTTATTATCAATATTTCCTCGTAAACAGGCCTCTTTTGACATTGTAGTTGTTGGTGAAATAGTGAATGATTTCTGCCTCAATGCAAAATGTAGCTTACAGTCAATTTATGCAGTGGCATATTGTTGTCTATATAATATTCTGCCCAGTTCAACTTTATAAAGATCAGATATTATATTTTTCTTGTAAGTAGTGGTTTCTATCAATTTTAGTCCATGGTCCATTGTTTTGCCAGAAAAAGTAAAGAAATATCTGTGGATCAATTGGCAAAACCTTAATACAGGTTACATATAATGCATACAAAGAATATATAGGTTCTTTGAGATTCAGTAACTAGTGCTAATATTTAGTTATGATCATTTTAATATTTGTTACTTGTGCACTTTTTTCATGTCCCTTTTTGTTATGGATTTAGAATATTAAAGTTGATGTTTAACCATATCATTTGCTGGCAGGTTATGGCAACAATTTGTGAGGAGCTCCCTCCTGAAGGCATTATGCTAATATATATATCAGTCTCAGGTTAATTTTACCTTCATTTCACTCTAGAATTCAGCTGACCGTGCAAGTATTTATGACCAAAATAAATCCATTATGCAGGGAAGGCTGGCCAAAGTAATGTTTCTCAGGTGGAAAGCTCTGGAGGGTCATGGAAGTCTTCTAAAAACAAAGTTGTTTCTGGAACATCCAGTGAACAAAATAGTTATGCATCTGAATCTCATACTAATGGCAAGCGAGATTCAAGTGACTATCATGACAATTACCTATGGTTAGGTCCCAAAGGAACTGCTGGTAGGTGGCTTTATATTTTTTCCCCCCTTTCTAGTAGTTATCATTTCAAGTGTTACTTCCAAGTTAAAAGACAATTACTTTTCTATGTTTTCTGTTGTCTGTGCTATTGTTCCTCTGTTATGCATGTTGCTTTTGTATTTTCAGGTTCAAATACCCTTTATCCTGGTGATATAATTCCTTTTACTCGAAGACCACTTTTCTTGATTATTGATAGTGACAGCAGCCATGCATTCAAGGCAGGTTTGTCATAACTTGTGTATGACTTAGATATTTTAATTTGTTCTACTGCATTACATAGTTAACAAACCAAAACTTGCGGCCTTCTGAACAAGATTTTATTTCAGTATCAGTTAATGCCTCAAGTATTTGTTTTTTTATAGTTTACCTTAGATGTCTAAAGTTGTGCTTCCAACTGGTAACTTGAAAATTGTAGCATGATTTATATAAATTTGGTAAAAATAGAATTATTTAAAAAGTGGTACAGTTGTGAAACTATAATTAGTTTTAACCTACACCTGATGATAGTCATATCATTATAGTACCTGTGCATTAATATGAAATAGGAAGCTACCATTTGCAAGGCTTAGGTGGATATGTGTAACTGATACAAAATAGCATCTAGTACTGATTGGATATAAAAATTTCACTTAAGCAAGTTATCATAGAAGATTGTACATTGGCCATGAATAAGTAGATTGTTATGCCAGCTGGTAAAGCCAGTATGCACTAGTAGTAAGATGCTTTTTGGGGAGGAAAATAATATTTTATATGTTATCATTTGTCAACTTCCAGAGTATCATTTTTAAAAATAAAAAGAAGAGGGATTTGGATTTTTTTATAGGCTTATTTAATGTATGAAATATAAATGATTACTTAAATATATTTTAAATTTGTATAAAATATTAAATGGGTTTGGGTGGGTTTGGGTAATGTTAATCGGATTTGGGTAGGCTAAAAGTAGTAAGGGATGAATTTTAATTAGGTTTAGAACAAGTTCAGGCAGTAAAATTGTCAAATGGGTATAGGAACAGGAGGGTCAAATTTGCGGATACCCTACTCATTGCCATTCTTATTAGGAAAGTGTTATGTTTGGGAGTTGGTGGATTCATTCGTTTATTTACCGAGTTGGGGAGAAATGGATTGGGCCCCCATTGTATGCATGTATTTAAATTTGATGCCTTTCTGCAAAAAGAAGGTAAAAATTTCTTCTTTTCCATTTGGAAAAGGAATATGTTACATAAAATCCTGTAGAACTTAATTGTCTTCAGGTGTATCAATATTTCCAGATTTTCTGTATTTCTTCTCATGCCGTCCCAAGTTTTTGATTACTTGTCAGCTTACATGTGAATTCTGGATGATTCTCAGGTCTTGCATGGTGCAGAAAGGGGAGAGCCATCTGCATTGCTACTTTCACCTTTGAAGCCAACATTCAAGAACGTAGCTGGTGTTGATACAACACATAATGGAAGTCAGTTTACCTTTTTTTTAACTGCTCCTTTGCAAGCTTTTTACCAGATGGTTGGTCTCTCATCTGTCAGTACTGATACAGTAAGTTGATTGCATAAGGTATTCAATTGGTGTGATAATCATATTGTTCCTACTTGGTCTTTTTGGCTAAGTGGACTCTGGTTTTAGGATGTTTACAATGATGCTGAGGAGATGCTATCCAATGCATTCTCCGAGTGGGAGGTGGTTCTATGTACGTCAAATAGCCTAGATCTGGTTTGGGCTCAAGTTTTATCTGACCCATTTCTGCGGCGGCTTATTCTCAGGTGTACATTCCTCTCCCTCTCTCTCTCATATCAGTATTGACAATAACAACTAAGCCTTAATTCCAAACTAGTTAGGGTTAATTATATGGATTTTTTTTGCCATTCATCTCTATTTGAGACCAATTTTATATCAATATAAAAAAATCGTAAATCTTTTGATACTGATTCCCTTCTTGTCATTTTAGTTAGGTTGATTATATGGATCATTTTTCGCCATTCATCTCTGTTTGATACTAATACTGTATCAATGTTCAAAAATCATAAATCTTTTGATACTAGTTCCCTCCACGTCATTTTAGTTTTGAATATTATTAAATTTTAGCTGACTGAGTTATGTTCATGGAATGTGTCCCCAGATTTATATTCTGCCGTTCTGTTCTATCTACCTTCTGCCCTCCAAGGGACAATGAGCAATATCTGCCTGTTTGCCTGCCCCATCTTCCCAGTTCTGTGTCTCCGAGCTCTGAAGTTGTGCGTTTGGCAGTCCTTCGACTTTCAAATCACCTGAATGTTTCCGATTATTTTCACTTTGATGACAATTAGGATCCCAAGCTGTTGAAAAAAAATTAGAGGGATAAAATTGCAGGCCCTAGGCACTCAAATTCCATTCATTTGATGAGAAAAACTACTTCTGAATTTGACAAGTTGGCTTTTAAGGGAACTTAAGCGGAATATAACTGGTGATGCAACTGAAGTTGGCAAAATAGAGAATGTCTGGACGAGCATGGTTGCTTCTGCATGTTTTATCGCCTGTGTACAAACTCGCCAAATTTTCAGACTGCTGGTGAATCATATGCTGGTTTGCTGTTATGTTGCTGGATGCTCAACGATTTGCAGGTGTGTAAGTATTGTTTAATTCTTTAGGGGCTGATTGGTGTAATAATCTAATTTTTGTTTTAAGCAGTACTAGTCTTTTTTTTTTTTTTGTAAAAGAAAATCAGGTAGTCAAAGTGTTTTTTCCGTCTTACAGTTGTTTCATATTATTCTTGAGGAGCTACTTAAGGGGCAGATGTAATTAAATCGAGTACTAGTTACAGGTTGGATTCTGCTTAATGCTCCTATATTTGGTCTTTATTGTTTTGTCTCTTCTGCCATCTCATTTTTAAAAAATATAATAAATTATATATATATATATATATATTAATTATAATTGAGGCATGTGCTTTTATGGATTTGGACATACCTGTTTGTTTTGTTTGGATAATAGCATGTTAAAAGTGATTTTTTTAGCATAAATTGAAGGTGAATGATATTATAAATTAAAAATTAAATTATTAGAAATAACCTCTAAAACTATTGGTATAATTTACCCGTTTTCCTGAGAAAATATTGTCCTTAGAGAAAGTGAACGAGGTTCTCATATTATTGATGAAGCCATGTAGGAGGCATTTTAGCTGGGAAAAATCTCCTAAATAATAGATTCTATTAAGCTTAACCGTTCGTAAGGCCAATTCTTTGTGCGATTATAGTCGATTTTTTTTTTCTTGTCAATTTTAGTCTAAATTTCAGGGTTTGTGTTAATTATGCTCTATGGTCAAAATTAAAATGGGGGCTACTAATTTAATTGTTAAAAATATTATTATTTTTATGAATTTGTTGATGTGAGTTAAACTCGAATAATAAAAATATATATTTTTTTTCTTTTTCCTTATTTTTTAAAAAAATGTATTTGTCAAATATATTTATAAAAATAAATAAATTTTTTTACTTTTTAAAAAATTAAAAATTCATGTAAAAATTTTAATAGTAATGATAATAATAATTTTAGCACATATAGTTAATAATTAATGTATAAGTGGATGTGTGTGTGTGTATTATTAGGTGATAATAGGCGGAGAGAGAGGGGACAGAGACAGGAGATAGTAGAAGGGAGGAGGAAAGAGAAAGTAATGTCGAGTGGAGGGAGAGAGAGATGATGGAAGATGGTGGGTGAAGGAATGGGTGAGAAAGGGACGGTTGGTGGGAGGAGAGAGATAGGTGAGTGGAGGAAGAGAAAGAAAGTCGATGAATGGAAGAACAGTGAGCGTGGAAGTGGATAAGAATGGAGAGAGGAAAATTTTAATTTTTATTATACTAAGTAAACAAATATTAATTATTAATAAAATTATTTTAAAATTAATCAGCTAATTATAATTTATACAAATTTTTAAAATGGATTAAAATTGATAAAATTCATAAAGGTTTAATTTTTTTTATCATTTAAATTTAAATCAAGTTAATAAATCATATAAAATAATTATATTTTTATTACATTAGACACAATCACGTTAGCACACCCAATTTAATTTTAATCATGGGTTATAATTAACACAAATATTTAAAATTAAAATAAAATTAACAGAAAAAAAGAGAATTTACTATAATTTACAAAATGCATAAAAAATAGAGTTTTTAACAGCTTGGCAGATTCTATTATTAGCCATTCTCGCCAATGCTGAACTGTACTGTAAGGTAAAAGAAAAGAAGAAAGATCATTCTCACTAATTCTGAACTGTTGGGAGAAAGAAAATTTATATCAAGACAGTTATGGCGGTTAATTAGACATTAGGAGAGTCTTCATTCTGCAAGGACCACGTCAACCATCAAATAAACAAGGAAAATAACAGGGCAATTGGGTCAACATTAGAAACTTTATATTATATTGTATCATGCAATGGTTCTGATTACTACTAAATAATCACATTTGCATTAATTTTCCAGCAGCCATAGGTTCGTCGGTGGAAAACCCGCCAACTTCGGTTATTCATATATAACTGAACTTAGCCCAACTTTCTCTCTCTATACCCCGCTTTTTTCTCTCTCTAGAATTTCTCCATGACAATCGCTATATTTTGAAATCCATTTATTGATTTTTCCAAATATATCAACTAACACATACCAAGAACGATTCAAAATTTTCCTTCTTTTTCTTGCATTTATCCTACTTTATTTTTCCTTGTAAGTTCCATGCATTTGCTTTCTCTCCTCTTCTGCTTCATATCTTTTTCATTCTTTCTCTGTTTAGCGAGATTTGGCCTGGTGGGTTACTTCTTTTTTTTGTTTCATTCTTTGGTTGCTTTGTTTCTCTTTATATGTATTTGGCGTTTCATTGGTGATTTTATATATGAGTTTTCAGATTTCGGTCTTTGGAGATTTCATAGAAGACTCCTTCATTGGTTGTATCCAAGTCCATCCCTGCATCAGAACATTTCAAAAGCTACGATCCAAGACTGGAAGAATTATCCAAGGTAACAATCTTCTTTTCTTTTTTTTTTCCCCTTCAATTGGTCCTCTTTTTTTAATCTTGAAGTTTTTGTTTACCTTACAAAATAGTACTGGTGGGGATTTGCTACTTGTGGTTAGAAACCAATCATTATAGATTCAAAGATGCAGCAGGATGCGAGGCAACTGGAGGAGGAGCTGATGAATATGAAAGAAAGATTGGCTGCAGCAGAAAGAGACAGAGTGAGATTCCGTGATGAGCTGAAAGAGATGAAAAATGCGGCTTATGAGGCCAATGGGAAGCTAACTGAAGCAATGTCCAATAGGAAGGTTGCTGATGTATTTTCAGAGCTAAATTCGGCAATGGAATCGTTATCAAAATCCAATGAAGAATTAAAAATCAAAGATAAAGCCATTGCTTCTTTGAAGGTTGAACTTGACAAGGCAAAGGAATTGGAAGCTAAAATGGCAGAGAAAGATGCCTTATTGCAGAAATTGAAAGACGAGATGGATAAAGTTCAATCCTCTGAGGCTCATGCATTGGATTTGTTGTCCAAAAGCAAAGAAAGAATTCAGGAACTGGAAACAGAATTAAAGAAAGGCAAGGACTCAGAGACGAAAATGTTAGATTCCTTGGCTGCACAAACAAAGCGTTTTGAGCTAACCAAGATGATGCTTGAAGAGTCGAAGCTCGAGGTCACTTCCCTCCATGATGAAGTAGAAAAAATGGCTTCACCTAAAAACGATGATGATAAATCTTCATTCCAAAAAGAATTAGAGAGTCTCAAGTCTGAACTTGGGCTTGCGAAAGAAAACCTAGCTCGAGCCCAGGAAGGTGAGAAACTTTCAGCAGCGAAAGCTGAAGGTTTGCTTAGGGAGATGGAATTGCTTAAAAACGAACTGAAGCAAGCAACTGAAGCAGAGGGGAACAACAAGAAGGCAATGGATGACTTAGCAATAGCACTGAAGGAAGTTGCAACAGAAGCCAACCAAAACAAGGAGAAGCTAATCAAAACTGAAGATGAGCTTGAGAGTTTGAAAAAGGAGTCGGAAGAATTGAAACAGAAGTTCAAGAGCACCGAGGAGAAGCATAAAATTGTATTGGATGAAGCAAGGAAAGAGGCTGATCTGTATAGAAACACAGCTGATAGGTTGAGATTAGAAGCGGAGGAGTCACTTCTAGCATGGAATGGGAAAGAGACTGGCTTTGTTGATTGTATCAAACAAGCTGAGGATGAAAAGACTCTGGCACTAGAAGAGAACAGTAAACTCCTAGAAGCACTTACAGCAGCTGAGAACTTGAACAAAACAGCTAAAGAAGAGAATCAGAAGCTGCGCGATATACTTAAACAGGCCTTAAATGAAGCTAATGTTGCGAAAGAAGCTGCAGGAATTGCTCAATCAGAAAATTCCCAACTCAAGGATTTGCTGGCTGAAAAGGATGATGCTTTGATCTTCATTACTCGAGAGAACGAAAACCTAAGGATAAATGAAGTTTCAGCCAATGAGAATATCAAAGAGTTGAAGAGACTGCTGGCTGAAGCTTCAGGAAAAGAATTTAAGCCTGAAGATAAGGAACAAGAACAAAAGCTGAAGTCACAGAATTCGATGGAGAAGGAGGTGGCCCATAAAGAAAGGAAACTGAGCAATGCCTTTAGCATTAATCTGAAGGATCTAATAATTCACCCTAAACACAAGGATATACATGAGGATCAGAAAATTTCTGAGAAGAACAATGAACATGACGAGGAGAACGAGGACTCTGAGAATGCTGACCCTCTTAAGGGATCAATATTTGATGTAGATTCACCTGTAGCAACAGCAGCAGCAGCTAATGATAAACACCACAACCATCACCACCATCACCATCATCGGAGAAAGTCCTCTACATTTGCGGATGAAGAAGCAATAAATGCTGAAGATTTAGAACATCTAGATGGGACTCATATTGATGATGTGGAGATTGAAAGAAACTCCAGGAAGAAGAAAGCATTGTTAAGAAGATTTGGAGATATTATAACAAGAAGAAAAGGTGTTCACAGAAGGGAATCATCACTGGGTGGTGAAAGTCACAAGAAAGAACCCTCATCAGCTGGTGGTGAAGCTCACAAGAAGGATCCCACATCTTCTGGTTCTGAAGGCCACAAAAAGGAGCCTTCACCGCTCGGTGTCAGTAGTGAATCTCTCAGAAGGGAAGCATCACTTGGTGAATAAACATATTTTCTATATAATTTCCAACAGCTTGTAGCTCTGATTCATTTGCATTTGATTAATTTTCTTTTCTTTTTTTTTTTTTAATTCTTTTAAACTATAGGGTAAAAATTTCAACAGTGTCTATAATGTGAATATGGTTCTCAATTCTCATTATCTTTGTTATAATGTTTCTTGGAAAAAAAATAAAATTAATCAGAGTGTGTATAAATTGAAAAAATTATATTTATGTATATTATCAATCGCAGTTAGCTCATTTGTGTTGCCATTGTCCGATGTATAAATAACAAAAAAATTTGCGTGCTTTTTAATCATAGTTATTTATTAGACTCATTTTAGGCACTAACTAAGTTAAGAGATTACAGTGATAAAAGTTAGGGATTTTTCTTCTTCAAACTCGTCTCATATGTTTATATCTTAAATTTATGATAAATTAAATTTACGCTCATGCTTGTATCTCTCATTTTATGGGGTTTTTACTTTCTTTTTCCATCGCCCTCGTATGTGGATGTCTTCTTTCTTTTTATGGGTATTTTTATATCTTCTAAATTTTTTTTTATCTGGACCTGATTTACTATAAACATAAATAATAGCACTAAGTTTAAATAATAATTTTTTGGATGGGATGGGATTAGATTTTTCTTATCGAGACTATATATTCAAGATATAAGATGTATGATGAATTCATATATTAAATAAATGGGTGTCATATATTATATTTTATATCTATAATGCATTGAGTTTAGACAAATTTTTTGAATGAAATTTTTCTTATCTAAACTTGGTTTATCATGGATTAAAGATATAAGATGTATGGTGGAATTCACTTATTAAATAATTATTTTAATGATAAAATAATTATTTTAAATAAAAAGATAAATTTATTAATTAAATAAAAATATAGATATTAATTAATATAATTTTTATAATAAATAGAATTGTTTGTGATTCTTATTCCTTTCTCACTTTGTTGGTACCGCATCGAATGAGGTGAAAGCACGCAAGGTGGGGAATAAAGCTAAGAGAGGAGGCAATACTTGTGGTGTAGCCAATTTGGTCTCCTATCCCTAATGCTTATGGAATATTGTGTTTAGATAAAGGATCCTCATTTTTTTTACATTTTTAGTTTCATAAATGTGCTCCAAATTTTTTAAAAAGAATTCAATTTACATACTCTCATAACCGATTGATAGAAATGATGTCCAAATACCATGCATTAATCTTAATCTTCAATTAATTGTCGACTTCTTTGTTTTTTTATTTTATAAAGTAAAAAATATATTATTTTTTAATAATTTTGATACATTATATACTACTATTAGTAATAAAATATATTATAAATAAGTAGTTAGATCAATCGCGTGAAAATAATTTCATATATACTTTACTTGCAAAGGTTAGTGATATAGTCTAAGTAAAAAGAAAAAAAAAAGGAATCCTATAGATCTAATCAACCGAGTTCAGTTTTTGAGTTATCATGGGTTTGAATCAACAAATTACTTAGAGACGATATCTAATAAGAAAAACTAACTGTACAAGTTTGAAATAAAATACACCTGTAACAACTCAAAAAAAAAAAAAGAATTGGGAGGTGACAGTGGCAAAGAATTGGGAGGTGACAGTGGCATGTAGCAGTGGGCTACACCCATTGTCAACTACTGCTGCTGCAGCAGTTTTAAAAAAAAAAATTGATTTTTCTCTCTCTGTCCCTCTCTTTCCACCACCACCACAACCACTCTCCCTTTCATCTCTCTCCCTCTCTCCCTTTTCTTGCTCCGGCGACCCCTTCCACCGGCTAGTGACACCCTAGGCGACACCAGCAATCACCAGCGACCTCTAGCCGATGTCTGGCGAGCCTCCAGTGGCGGCAAGGCAGGAGAGAGAAAAATGAGTCCCAAAACTTTGAACGCTCGTATCCGGCGATCTCGACGTTTGATTGGAGAGATTCCAGCGGCTATGGACTCCTAATAGTGAGCTCTTTCAGATGAGGCCAGCCTCGCCGGATTTGTTGGCCGTTTCCGACGCTGGCTAGGAGAGAGAAAATCGACTTTTTTTTACTTTTCGACGACATTTCCGACAATTCGACCATTGGATCGACGATCTAAGACCACTTATGGACTCAGGAGGATGAGAGGAACATTTTGGTGTAACTAGTTCCGGCAGATGCCGCCGGCAACCAGAGCCGACAACCGTGCGAGGTGGTTCAGGCAGTGGCTCCTGCGAGCTTTGGGGATGAGTTAACTTCTAGAGGCTTCCTCATAAATTTTTGGAATTTTTGAGACACAGATAAGTTTCGGGTAAGATTATTTTCACTATTTCTCAGTTTGTAGAGCATAAATGCAGTGTTTCTTAAATAGAAAAAATTGGAGAAAAATTCTAAGAAAAATATATGATTAAAGTAAAATTATTTGGAGATATTCTATGGTGTTTGTTGAATTTTTGAGTGATTATAGAATATTTTTGAAAAATATAGACGGATTTTAGTTAGATTTTTAGCATATGAGTATATAAGATTATATGAGATTATGATATTTAAATTTTATATGATTAGTTGAAGCTTGAGAATAGAGGTTTAAATATATGAATATTGAATTGGGTTGAATTAAGAATATGTTAGCTATTAGAAACTTATGGAATTGAGTAATATTCTTAAATAAAATATTCATGGGCGATTAAAAAATTACAATTCCTTTTGCGATAGCTTTATAACTTTATTAAGGACCGCGGGGAAAAATTTTAGAATTTTTAGAGCTTGTTTGATTAGATTTTTACAAAATATCAATTATAGGGACTAAAACGTAATTTTTTAAGTTTATGACTATTGTCTGATTTGGAGGGCTTAGGAGGGGCCATATAATATTGATGAGATGTGATTGTGAAAATTGAGAATTTAAAAGTATTATTTGAATCTTTTTACAGGTTGGGTAGGTCCTAGGTATAGGGGAAATTCTACCGAATTTTCGGCATAAATTAGGATTGCCTCTTTAAATTTATTTTTATTTGAATTGGCACTAATAATTCATAATAAAATTACGTAGGTGATCAGGGTCAATCATCTTCCTTCACCCAACCTCCACCGTCGTCTTTGGTGTACAGTGAGTAAAATATTAATTTTAATTAAGAGTTGTAACACCCTCTCGGTAGCAACTCCGTACATTCTACTGTTCCGGTGACCGGTGTCGGTCCGGACAGCTAGAACGTCCGGAAAAATATTTAAACTAAAGTCAGGAACCATAATTAACTCAAATATTAATAAGAAAAATTTAGGAAAAATTTTTGAAATAAAATACAACCAAGTTAAACGAGCCGGTGCCCAAGCGATGGGTAACTGAGAGGAAGTTGCTCGCAACGAGGAGCCCTAGACCCGGGGAAAAATTCATAAAATAATTTTTGGGACTCCAGAGAAGGGTCATTGAGGTTCCTATGGCATTAGAATGCCAAGAAAATATTTAGAAAAATTTTTCAATCGGTACAGACAATTTTGACCCGTTAAGCCAAACGGAGGGCATTTTGGTCATTTCGCCTTCAGAGACGATTTTTGGCCGACTTGTCCAGTTGAATAAATAATTATTATGACATAAAATATGAATTAATGTTGATGAAAAATTAATTTGAAGTTAGTAGAAAAGAAAAGAAAAGAAAAATAAAGAAAATTAGGGATAATGACATCACATGATGTCATTATCTTACTCCCAACCAATCACAAGTTAACAAGCATTCTTAAAACATTTAAAAGATACAAAATGGACCAAAAATTCTGGTCATCTTCTTCTTCTTCTTCTTCCTCAAAACGTGACCTCTCTTCCATAGCCCTCCATAAAAAATTTCTTGCATCACTTCCATTTTCCTATGAATTTCCACTATAAAACCCTAGACACCTTTCATTAAAACTTGTCCATACCTCTTGGGGAAGTGTTTGGCAGCCTAGAAAAGGAAGGAAAGTAAAGTTTGAGCTTGGAAAATTCTGCCCTACAAGAGGTTAGTGCACTTATACACCTTAAGCTCTTTATTTCCATGTTAGTGACTTGAATTGAGTAAGAATTTGTGAATTAAATGAACTAAATATATGTGTATGTCCACCATGAATTTCGGCAGCCCTAAGGAACGAACAATGATGGAGTGTTTTTGATGGTTTTAATGGACTTAAAATGAATTAGAGATTATGTTTAAGGTGTATATACACATATAGAATGAATGAAAGTGCTTAACTAGGTGTATGGGTGAATTGAAAGGGAAAATTAGGGTTTTGGGAGTGAAAAATTGGACTTGGCTTATGAAATGATTAATGGACATTCTAATGGTCAATTAGTGACCATTTGAGGCAAGTTAATCATAATTTGAAGTGAGCTAATGTATGGCAAATTGAAATGGGAAGGCTGCTTAGAGACAAGAAAGAATGAGGTCGTGATTCCAGCCCATTTAGACAGCCATAACTTTGGCTGTGTAGGTCCAATTTGTGTTTGGCCAATTGGACATGAAACTAGACTTATAATGGCACAATTTTGCTGAAGAAACCATGCCCAAAAGACCAAAGCAAGTGGACCAAAAGTTGGCCCCAATCCGGATACCGCAATAAAGACTGCAGAAATGACCAAATGAAACTGTTCATTTGGCCATAACTCACTTTAGATATGGTCAATTGACCTGAAATTTTTACAGCAACAAGTTAAGACATAGACAAACAACTTTCATGAAGAAACCTACCCCAAATTATGACCAAAACCTATCCAACAAGACAGTGGCAGTCACTATTCATGGTACTATAGATTTGGTAATTCTGCAGTTTTTCTAATCCGGCCAGTTGTGGTTTTTGGACCATAACTGGAGCTACAAAACTCTAAATGGAGTGATTTAAAAAAAGAAATTCAACTAGACAAAATAAGGAACAACTTTCATGTTTACCATTTCCTCAAATTCCCACTGCAACAGTGCTTAATGGAACAGTAAAATTAGGCTTCAAAAACTGAAAATTCTGCTTCCCTTGGTTTAAGTTTAGAAATGGTATTAATGCTTAATGCCAACAAGTTTTCAATGCAAAATGTGGTATGTTGGGTGTGTTAAAACCAATGTACCTATTTTCTATCCAAAAGTCAACATTTTTGTTGACCAATAAGGTGAATAGTGACACCAAAACTTGAAAATTCAAAATTTGAAATTAGAAATGCATCTAGGGGACTTTAAATTGCAATTGACAATTAATACTAGCAAATGTAAAACTAAAAATGTGGGATCTTGGTGTAATTAGAATTAATATATCCATTAAGTATAAAAATGTCAACATTTTGGGTTGACTAGTAAGGTGAATAGTAATCAAAATGATTAGTAAATTAAGATGAAGACCTAGAACCAATTCTAAGCTTAAATGCTTAGAATTGTATGACAAATGTGGACTATGCATCCTAGTCAAAATTGTTAAAAAGAAATTAAGGCCATAAATTTGAAATCCATGAAATATTTATGGATTACTTAAAACATGAAAAATAAGTCACCAAATTGATGTGAATAATTAGTTAGGGCTTATATGCCCATCACAAATGGAATTCATAACATATTAATAACTCAACTTGAAATATAAAAATTGTAATTACATGAGTAGATTCTTGAATGTATAAATGAGAAAAGAAAAATGTTTTGAGTACAATGGTATAAAAGGATAATTGATGTGAATTGTGATCATATAAATGATCAAATAAATGTATGAATTACAATCGAAATTTATCATGAAATAATGAAGTCATAAAATACAATATATTAATATTTAATGATATTATGTGCCCTTGTATTGCTTAGACATGTGTGTCAGATTGGATAGTTTGGCATGCCAATAGGGTATTGTTTTAGCAGTACTGCGAAAGGCTTTATGCCTGTATTCATAGCTTTATGCCTGCATTCATGGCTTTATGCCAACATTCATGGCTTTTATGCCTGATTATGTGTTATCATGGCTTTTTAGCCATACTGACTGCATACGTGGTTGACGTTCTGCGTCCCATGGTATGACGGCCCGAGGCACGCGTGTCGAAGCCAACGACCCGCTATCCAGTTTAGTCAGCCTGTCGTAGGTTACTTGGGCAGTGTAATTTATTGAACTAAATTAAGACTATTAGTAATTAAAAATATTAGAAATCAAATAAATGAGTTAATAAGACTTTAAAAGAATTAGTTACAATTATGAAATGATCCAAACCGCATAAAAATTGTTAAGTAAAATGACAAAAGAGTTGCAAAAATAGGTATAACTTAACTAAATATTTTAAATGTACATTCTATTGCTATATGAATATAAATTGAGTATTTTTATTAATTCTGTATATCGTACATTATTACTGTGAATTTCGGAATTAAATGCTTCCAAAGCGAAACAAATGAGAACAAAAGATAATTAATATTAGACACATTGTATTAAATTAAATTGATTCTTAAATATTCAAATTATGCTTCATTCTTTCTTTATTTGTATATTTTATTTTCTTGTTCTATTATTGCACCACTAAGCAGCAATGCTTAGCGCGATGGATTTGTTTCCTCGCGCAGGTACTTTGACTAAGATTTTTGGAGTCCAGATCTGCAGAAGTGCCTGAAGTATTCAAGGTTGTCACCTCCTCAGTAATGCATGTAGATAGGGCCCATATAGATCATATTTTGTATTTAGTATAAAATGCTAGATATTGTATTATAATGTAGATTATGAGCAGGTAATTAATAGAAATGTAATGTAATTTAATAAATTAGCTTTTTCATATGTAATTAATTTATATATCATGTAAATTATGAAATTGTGTAAATTAAAGAAATTTGAAAATTTTACTTATGTGATTTGAGCATGAATGAGATTGTATGGATTCGAAGACAGATTTGAAATATATAGATAATGCATGGAAATGAATATGAAATTGAGATATATGAATGAGATGGTTATGAAAATAATTGATGAGATTTTATTTGTAAAATATTATTGAAATTTTCAAACAGGTAAATAGTAAAATACGTCAACTGGTAATAAAATAGGGGAAACTCCGCTGGTTTCTTCGTCGAAAAATAATTAATATTAAAATATAATGAGATCAAATTATGAAAGGAATAAAGTAAGATAAGATAGGGTGCTCCGGCATTGAATGTTGCACACTTTGCTCGACTATACTGTAGTTGGGTGAGGGGTGTTACAATTTCAATATTATTATATGTTCAAGCATGCCTATACATCACTTATAAATATGTATCTATGTAGTTAAATACTAGGCACGTTTTATATTGCATTCATAATTGATGAAGTGTCATGGATGTTATTTGTGGTAATTTGGAACAGTGTGCGTGCGTTGGCGTACATATGGTATGGTATTGGATATGGACCGGACGGGTAGACATGGCTTGAGAGACACTTGCTGGGGCTCGATCCTTTATGGATAAGTCGGGGTAGACACGGCTTGAGAGACACTTGCTGGGACCCCGCATTTGGTTTATTAAGCGATAGTCCTTGTAACAGCCCGGCCCACTAGTGATATTGTCCGCTCTAGGTCGAAGCCCTCACGGTTTTAAAACGCATCGCTAGGGGTTATGAACCACCAACTTATAAACCCAGCATCTCTCCCGTGTTTTGTCGATGTGGGATTTGCCTAGGGTGTTACAATCCACCCCCCTTATGGGACTCAGCGTCCTCGCTGAGGTTTGCCCCACCATCGTTCAAGGTTGCACGCAGAGCGGCTCTGATACCACAAATGTAACAGCTTGGCCCACTAGTGATATTGTCCGCTCTAGGCCGAAGCCCTCACGGGTTTAAAACGCGTCGCTAGGGGTTACGAACCACCAACTTATAAACCCAGCATCTCTCTCGTGTTTTGTCGATGTGGGATTTGCCTAGGGTGTTACAGTCCTGCTTGAGAGACACTCGCTGGCAGAGGTTGGATTAAGAGAGCTGTATAGGGGATAGGCTCCCATATCTGTACTGTTTGAACAGTATTGTGTGTGTGAATGCTCCAAATTGCCTTTTTACTGTTAGGATGTGATTTGTATGAAATTTATGATGATGTTGCATTACATTTCTTATGATGCATTAGCTTTAGATAGCTATAGAAATTGTGGTTAAAATTAGTATTTTACTGTCTGAGTCGAACACTAACTCCTGTTTACCTATTTTTCTAGGCTATAGGAGGAGTTCTTTTACAGAGCAACCTGCTTTCTTCCTTGCAGGTTTAACGTCGGTTATTTAATTGTTTTATTATTTTTCTAAATTTAAAATCTAGAACTCCGCGTGTTAATAATAGTATGGACATTGTTAGAAATCATGTTAATTTAAATTCTTAAGATTAATAAATAAAGATTTGTATGATACTTAAACAATTTGTAAATAATGTAACTGGGTTGAGCTAGGCTCCCCTAATTTGAGTTTCTAATAATTATTGGGTTAAGTTGGCCCAAAATAAAATTATAATATTTTAATTTAAATTATTTTTATACACATGTTGGGCCTAAATTATGGGCCTGGTCATGGGTTTAGGAACAGTAAGGCTTACTACGGGCCTTGGGGGCTTTATGCCGGCCCAGGTCCTAGTGCCGATCTGGCCCATGGGATCGGGTCGTGACAAATATGGTATCAGAGCCTAGGCTTTAGATTCATGGGAAATAATGTAATTAGGAGTGTAAAAAGGAGTCTTGTTAGGAGTTTACATGCGGAGTATAGGATTCTGTTTCGTCTTTTTCTGTAATTTTTTATTTCTAGATTCTGCGTTATATCTCGAAAAATATAAGAGTGCCTCAGTTAGTGTCTTGATTTTCATGGAGACATAGAAATGTGAAATAGAGTTAGCAGACATGTTGAGGTCTGCCATGGAAATACGTTCTCAAAGAAACACTATATTTCTATCAGTATAGGTCCAAGTGTTGTGCTTATCTGGTGCTAGGCATGAGTACATAAAGGTGAGTTTTGATGGTATAATGGCACTAGATAAGGGTGAGGATACCACTACTGGCAGTCGTCAGTGAATGACCCAGTCAGAGTAAGTTTATGATAATAGTAGATTCAAGAGAGATAAGAGATTAGGAGACCTAATCTGTTAGGACTTATCGTAGTAACTATACAATGTTCTCGATGTCTACTCTGTAAGCTGCAGATTACAGTACCGACATGAGATTATTGTGTAGAGCCGCGCGCTTCCCCGTAGTGCTCATGATGAGGATGTCTGCAGACAGTCTCTATTTTAGTACAATTATGCCAGAACAGGGTTCTATTACTGCAAAAGAGTTTGGAAATCCTAGGTAGAGATTTAAAACCCTAGCGCTAGAATATCAAAGGGTCACAGTTGTAAGGTAGCTAGAGTCAGTGACTCAGTTACCCTAGCATGAGCTACAGTTACATTAGGAATTGCTGAAAGACTAGAGGTTTCAGTATAATCATAAATTAAAGGTAACACCTTTAGGGTGAGGCCATTTGGTCTTTGATATGAGGTCTTAGATGGTTTTTGCAATGTAATGGCCCTTTTGCCAAAAGTTTAGTGAAAAATAGTATCTTCTTTGTGTAGCAGCAGGGCGCAGGGTATGATTTTTCTCCCCTAAAGGAGACAGGATACTATGAATGATGTTCGTAGCCTGTGAAACAACGCTTTAAGGGTTTTCCAGTAGGATAAGAGAGCAGATAGCCTGACATGGTTGTGGCAAGGTGCTAGATGTAGTACCTTTTTCACAGTCAATTATGACATAAAGCGGTCTTATTCTTTCAAGAGAGATAGGGGTTTATTACTAATAATGGTAACCAATAAAATAGTGTCCCAGATGGGACTGTAGAGTGTAGTAGAGAGTAGTTGGCTTAGGTATCCTGGAGATGATGCAAGTTCCATTATAGGAACCATAAATGATCAGATCATGATAGATGTAAAGCATTTGAATTGAATGACGGGTTTGGGTGCCCAGTATCTTAAGTTTTGGCTAATTGAGTAAACATGGAAAATAATAATAATAATAATAATAATAATAATAATAATAATAATAATAATAATAATAATAATAATAATAATAATAATAATAATAATAATAATAAAATTGCAGCATAATTAGTTCTCGAGGTAGTAAGGATATTATGGAGGCTAAAGGATAAGAATAGAGATCACACAATAAACATATGACTGTAATTTCTTGAGTTCCCTTCTAACTTCATATTGTCCAAAACAATAGTATAATCCAATTATAATAGTGTTAAGAGTAAAAAATTAGCGAAGATAAATCACAGAAAGCCAGTGGATAGAGAAAGTACAGAATGAAAATTTAGACAATTGATTGCAGATGCAACGTAATCTAAATGCCAGTGAAAGTACTAGCTAGAGTGATCAAAAAACCAAATCTGAGTAGCACAGATATGTGATAATCTGGTAGAGACTTTGAAAGATACAATTAGCAAGTACAACTATCATGTTAAGAAGAAGAATGGAACTAGAGATAGAATAGTCAAGTTCTATTTTGGGTAAGACAAAGGAAATAAATGAAAGGACAACCTGAAGGGCGCAGAATAAAAGGAAAAAAAGTTAAGATATAGGGTAGGCTAAGTGTTATTCTAGGCAAGGTGAATGACAAGGATGGAGAACCCAAAATGGGACCACATTAGTGATAATAGTGATGGAGGTATGGAATCTAGTAATGTGATACTCATAGCATGATATAGTTGAGGTAGTGCCAGGGGCTAGAATATAGAGCTTGGAGTTCCATGATTGGATCATACTCTATCTATTCCCTATTCCTAAAGTGAAGTGGATAGCAATGGGGCAAGATTCCTTTAACTTGTTAACAGTATCAAGAAGATTAGGCGAGGAATATAATAATAATAAGCAAAAGCTAGAAGGTGTGCGATGGTATTGCGGACTATCTAATTTGGCAGAGAAAAAGAAGTTAGTAAGTAGTAAGTTGAATGAAAGTCAATCTAAGGGATCAAATAGGTATGATGAGAGGAAAAGAATGATAGATAATGACACATAGACTTTAGCTTAGACTTTTGAGATAGTGAGAAGGTAGTTAGAGGTTCATTATGAATGTCAGGCAAACATTTTTATTGTGATCAACAGAATCATTTTGCAGTGAAGCAATAATGACAGAACAACAGTAGGGGTAGAATGAAAAGCGACAAGTATGGGTAGTTATAAATCACTAGAAAGTTCAAGGATCAAATTAATGACCATAGATAAGGGTGGAATTAGTGCTGAAAGAATCTATTAGTGAGAGAAATCTTTCAGGATTCAATAAAAGTTAAGGGCACAATATAAATGATGATAGATATGAATCATAGGTCGAGTATAAGTAAAGTTAATAAATTATAAAATATTATGTCAGGAAGGACAATGGTACGGTAAAGGGTTCATGCAGATGATACCTTATAGGTAGAGCACAACTGTGCTAGGAGATGATGAAATTTAAAGAGAAAGACCAAGAAACATAGGTTAAACGTTATTATATGGACAATCGAGCGTAGTTGAATATAAGAGGATATTTTTCTTTCTCTTCAAGTTTAACTCAAGCTTTTGGTTCTAGAAGGTTATATAAGGAACAAAGATTGAGTCAAGGAGACCTAGTTATTTGAGAGTTTGGTAGGCACCAATTCATACACAATCTCCTGATATGAGAATGACGGTAAGTGCATACCTAATGTTAAGTATGAAAGGATGATCAGAGTAGTGACAGGAGTTAAATCGAGTTAGATACCAGGGCTTGCAATCCTTCTGAACTATAAGCTGGAGGAATTACTATTTGTGGATGAGTTTTAGTGGATGAAATGGTTGCTGATGGGTAAATTTAAGGTTGAAGTTTGGAAAACTGTGAACAGTATATGTGGTTATATTAAGGAGAATGAACATGTGAAGTATCTTATCTGGAATTATGGCATAGCACACATATCCCACAACCATGCTAGTTCGGGTGGAACTTATAGTTTTAAGGGCTCCTATCTAACTATGATGAGCAATTTCCTACAAAAGATAGTAGGGAATGACAATGTTCTAATGGTCAAGCCGAGAAGGAGATACAAGAAGAATTTTCTATGGGCAATTACAAGTGTTACATAATATGAAGAATGTGCTGGTAGCAGTCAATTGTAAGGTTAGAATTCCAGGAGTAATGGAACTTGTAATTAAGATAGGACTACGAAATAAAAAGAATGATAAAGTTGATAATGGGATGGACATTCTTGAAGGAAAAAGTATAAGAATGAGAGAGGACAAAGGTTAAAGAATAAGTACAGTAGGTTGAAAGGATATAAAAAATAACAGAAACGGAAAAAGGAAGTGGATAAGATCCAAAGGACAGGAGAAGAGCTCAATAGATTTAGTTACAATGATGAGAATAAGAAAGAATAAGCCTGTTAGGGACACACCAAGGGATATTTAAAACAATTTATGGTGAGGTAATAGATTCAAGAAGTAGTGGAACCTCAACCTAAGTGTTAATGTGTCAAAAAGTACGTCACATAATAAGAAGATTTAGGAAGAAGTCAGTATATTTTCATTCCAGAGGAGGAGTGGAAAATGATAAAGTTGCATGAACTGGATTGTCAAGGAATACAAACACTTTTGTCATATAAGAGAAAAGACCCAGTTCACTTTCCAATATTGATAAATGGCACACTTAGCCCTTGGAGGGAACTCTACCTAACTAGTTACATAAGATGGACAGAAATTGGTCTAAGTATCTTAATAATGACACAAATAGATTGAAAATTTGAAGTATCATGAAAATAAGAAGATGCATAGGTGCTAACCATTGAGGTCAAAGGACAAGTAAAGATTTAGAATAAGATGCCTATGATAGGTGCTACAGGAAACATCTTATAGAACATTATAGGATAAGAAACATAAGTCATGTCCTTGGAAAGCAGAAGGTTGAGGGGTAAGCACCAAGGTTGATTGAAGTTAAGAGACATCAAGTCAAGTACAGAGAGGTATAGTGAATACTTGAGATGTTAGAAAAATAGTCAATGAATAGTTAAGAGATAAAAGCATCTCTAGAAAAAAAAAAATGAAGACAATTAGGGCACTACGGTGAAAATCAGAGAGCAGAGGAATGCGATCTATATTTGGAGAATAGAGCGTTTTAACCATCTTTGCTTAGCTAGAGGAGCAAATGCTTGCACTTATCCCAATAGCCCTCTTTCCTTATACCTTATTTATTTGAAAATTCGAGGACGAATTTTTCTTTTTGGGGGGGGGGGGGGGATAATGTAACAACTCAAAAAAAAAAAAAAAGAATTGAGAGGTGACAGTGGCATGTAGCAATGGGCTACACCCACTATCATCTGCTGTTGCTGCAGCAGTTTAAAAAAAAAAAGAAAATTTTTTTATTTTTCTCTCTTTCTCCCTCTCTTTCCTCCACCACCACCACCATCACCCTCCCTCTCATCTCTCTCCCTCTCTCCCTTTTCTTGCTCCGGTGACTCCTTCCACTGGCTGGTGACACCCTAGGCGGTACCAGCAATCACCGACGACCTCCAGCCTACGTTCGGCGAGCCTCCAGTGGCAGCGACAGTGGCAGCAAGGCAGGAGAGAGAAAAATGGATCCCAAAACTTTGAACGCTCGTATTCGGCTATTCTGACGTCCGATTTGAGTGATTCTAGTTGCTATGGACTCCTAATAGTGAGATCTTTCAGATGAGACCAGCCTCGCCAGTGTCGCAATGGGATTTTGCGGTCACCTGGACGATCACTCACCGAAGTGGGAAAGAGTGAGGAGTTGCCACCTTAGTTTTGAGGGAAACTAAAGAAAACCATTTGGGGAGATAAATTAAAAATGAAACCACTTCAAGACAGAGATTCTAGGTTCGGGGTCCGTAAACGGGTGGGGAAGGTGTTAGGCACCTCACCTCGTCCCTTAATAAGGGTAAGTAGATTTAACTTTACACTTTCAAATTTGATAGTTAGGAAGGCTCGAATGAATATGTTACCCTTCTGATATAGGGGAATATTTGCTTTCTCACCATTTGGATTACCCAGATACATAAGTAAATGAGACAACCTTAGTGAGTTGAAGTTGAGTTATGTCTTTTGTTTGCGAGATTATTCTGCATATTTATTAAAATTTGATTTGGAGATCGGATAAGAACTCTCCTCCGATCTCTTTTGAATATTTATTGGGGTTTTGAATTGGAGACCGGATAAGAACTCTCCTCCGATCCCTTTAAATATGTATTAAAAATTTTGGATCGGAGATCGGATAAGAACTCTCCTCCGATCTCCTTTAATGGTTCATTAAAATTTTGGATTGGAAACCGGATAAGAACCCTCCTCCGATCTCCTTTAAGAGTATTGAGATTTTTGGATTGGAGACCGGATAAGGACTCTCCTCCGATCTTCTTTTATTGGGATTTCGGGTTGGAGACCAGATAAGAACTCTCCTCTGATCTCCTTCCACTGTTGATTTAAAACTTTTAGGCAAGGATAGGATAAGGACTCTTCCGACCTCTTCTATTTTGACGGGACTCGGACAAAGACTTTTCCGACCTTTAAAAATTTAACCACAGCTACGGGTCCTAAGAACCTAAAACTAAGAATTCGGCATTCAAAAATGCCGATAAGGTTTCGGATACCTGTGGATCGAACGGGAACACTAGACTTGATTCACTGACCTTTTCATGTAGTCATTTTACCAATATCTATTAACATCCGATCTATTCTGTTTTGTTTACTTTGGTTCTATTTCGCTTTATGACATCTTGCCGAATTGCTGTTTACGTCAGCCTAATAGTTTGGCTATCTTCCTGACGTGTTATTCATGTTTTTTTCTTTTAAAAGAGACCTCTAAGTTGCAGTTACCTACGTTTACCCAACAATTTACATACTACTAGGAGTTAGAAAACTTGCTTTCAGAAATGATAAAGATTAATAAAAATGAACTGATCACTAAAGAGATGATTTGGGAGTGTCATTCTTTAGGGATCGTTTGTGCAAAAGTAATCTTGAAGAAAGTCACAGATGTAAGAAGAACAAAGAAAATGCGGAAAGTAAATATAGGCACTTAATAAAACTGAGCTCTTACCTGTAAGGAGCCAATTTTATTGAAATAACTATGGGGTGTCGAATGGTGATAAGGCAACGGATTGATTGGCCTGAGGGTGGTGTTCTTCGTGAACTGGAGGGTACTTAACTAAAATGCGATCAGATCAAGATAGAAAGAACCGAGTGATATGAAGTTGAGCTTGGACAGTGAAAACAGAGATGATAAAAGGCAGAAAGTGAGAGTATGACCAGATAATGAACAAACTGGAAATGTAGAGTTCCAGTATTCAGAATCTCTTCAAGAAAACACTTCAGAAAACTAGTTTCAAAAGTCTTTTTAATCGACACTTCTAAGTAGCAGAGTAACAAACTAAATGAACTTTTAGAGTTCCTCTACTATAATAACAGCCTCTTGTCTATTTTTTCGTCCCTTGAACAGTTTTTATGCAGGTATTTATAGGAATCGGGTGCTCTTCGTGAAGGGTCAGGATTTATTTTGAGGGAGATGGAGGGTCAAGATTTCGAAAGACATGATCGGAGGTTCAGGAATTAAAGAGAATCAAAATGAATGGTTGAGATCACTCTTCATAATATTTGTCCTTTTCTTCTTTCTATCTAACGGTCCAAATTTCCTTGTCCGGAACGATCTGAGGGCTAAGAGCGAAAGACGCTGGTATTGTCGTCTTCTCTCTTGATCTAAGGGTTCCGGGTTTGTCCTTACAAGTGGGATCAACGGTGGAGATTGGAATGTACAGGACTGTCATGACATACCACGCACTGTCGATGTGCGGGCGATTCTTAGGCGTGCGGTGGAGATCTCGTTTGCAACGCCTTAACTACCTCGGCTCTGATTCTGACGACGGTTATTGGGATTTGTCTTATTCTTTTTGCCTACCGATCCCTCCTCTTTCTGATCTCTTTCACATGTTCTTTCCGACCTTTCATGCTGGTCTCCCACCTTCCGATCTACTATTCCGATCTTTTCCCTTCTTCAGGTCCTGGTCCGTCAAAGCATTAATTGTCCTCGATTCCCGAAGCGTCCGCTTCGTTTTCTGCTTAGTAATAAATGCTCGTTTTCCCCCTATATATACCCCTGACAACAGAGACATTTCCTTCATCTGATTCTCCTCTCTTCCTTCTTACTTGTTTTAACTGTTCCGGCAGTAATTCCGGCTAAGACTGTGGCTTTTGATCCCTTTCCGATGGACCTTTTTACTCACCGACTGAAAATTTACGATCCCGGTGATCGAATAACCTTGTCTGATGACGGTGAGAGAACTGGATCAATTGACCGATCTGGATTGTGGACCTTGATCGTGCTGGGTCGAAGTCGCTCATCTGAGTTTATTCGGCTTCTTACCACATTGGGTGTTCCGACAGCGTCTTTCCTCCACATTGGGTGTTCCGACAGCGGGTCGGTTTCGAGTGGTAACATCGGTGACGATGTCTCTCATCTTCATGGGAGTCATAGTCACCCCATCTGAGCTGTACATCTATCCGATGTCAATAGCCGGTCTCCTGATCAAACACCTCTTTTGATTCAGCCACGAGACTAGGCTTTGACATAGGTCCTTTAGATAGGATGTTCCACCGGTCTCTAGAGATCGCCCAAATGATGTAATCCTTCAATGTAATCAGATCTCTAGAGATCGCCCAAATGATGTAATTAGACCTTTATCATAATCCGATCCCTAGAGATAGCCCAAATGGTGTAATCCGAACTTTTGGAAATAAAAATCTTGTTTCTCCAATTATTATCTTATTTGATTATTTTCTGATCTCTGATATATTTGTCCGATCTGGATTCTAACAAAATGACTCTTAACTGATCCTTTATTCAAAATATTCAACTTATTATGCCGACCTCTACTTAACCGATCTCCTTGGGATGTTCAAGAGACGTGTCAGAACAGCTGGCAGCTCACGTTAACCGATGCACTGCCTGGAATCTCGCGAGCATTAAATGCTCGGACTAGTATAAATAGGGGTGAGGGACTAGCCAGTTGTTCTCTCATTCCATTTTCAGTCTCTTGCTCACAACTTCGAAGTTCTCTCATTTTCTCCAGTTCTTCCGACGCCGATCAGACTCCGGTAAGGGCTTTGATCCTCTTTTTAGTTTAAATTCTTTGTTTCTTTTGAAAATGAGCGGTGCCGAAGGTCAGAGAGCGGCGAGCCCTCCTTCCATTCAGTTCTCGTGGTCATTGTCTGATGAAGAAGAGGCAGTCGGGCCAAGCGTTCAACAAGAACCTCCCAGGGCCTCCGCTCCAACTCGGGGGCGGGTCATACCATCAAGGCTTGCACCTTCTTCAGGGAGAGAGACTCTCCCTATAGACGAGCTACCGTCGGTTCTTCGAGAATCCGATCTGCAATCGTTTAGCCAAGAATATAACATTCGGCCTGATTCGTACGAGCTAATCAAGTGCCACGGCGATCTTCGTGTCGATCACTCCTTTGAAGAGAATGACATGGTTATGGTGTACGAGGAACAGTTAAAGGCCGGTCTGAGGTTCCCTCTAGACGATTTCTATAAGGAGGTCCTAAAACTTCACCGAGCATGCATTGTTCAAATTCACCCCAACTCGTGGCGGATCTTGGTAGCCTTCCGAGGTCTATGCCGAGCTAAGGGAATCAGACCTACGGCTAAGGTGTTCGCCGAGCTGCACAGACTAACTCACCGAAAGGATGACGAACACTGGTTCTTTCAGGCGAAGCCTCATTGCGGGCTCTTTTCCGATCTGCCCTCATCCCTTAAGAATTGGAAGAACCGTTTCTTCATTCTGAGGAGCAAAGATCCGAGCTGCTTTGAGGACTTCCCCCGTAGCTGGTGGTACCAGGGGCCCTTGCTTCCGAAGCACATTACCCTGAGTCAGGAGGAAAGCTTAATAGTGATGGATCTGAAGAGTCAGGCCGCCACTCAAAAGTATTCTTGTTTGGATGCGTGATCGCCGAGCTGCACCATTAGACTATTCAATTGCTCACCGGCCAAGACCGCGAACTTCCGCTCTCTGACCTCGGCATTGGTATTTTCTATATCTCAGTTCTCGCGACCTTAGCGATCTCACTAACCTTTTCTTTGTGCAGGTATGGCGGGTGGTGAGGGTTCTAGGAAGCGGAAGAAGGAAAGAGAGATCTCCCGGAAAGTAAAGGAGATGAAGCGTTCGGAAATGCTTCGAACACCCGGTCATGAGCCTGGGGAGATACAAAGAGACCCGCCTCAACCTTCGGGTCCGCCGACCTCAGAAGCTGTCCGATCTCCTCCTAGAACGGAAGAGCAGCCTCCACCTCTCCCAATTGTTCCAAGCACAGAAAGGGGCCCTACTCAAGCTTCTGGGAGGACCTCTTCTCGTGGCGCTCAAATACTGATCGACTCTTTGAAGAATAACCGGACTGTTAGGGAGAACCCCGATTTTGCCAAAGTCCTGGGGTCTACCATATTCTTTCAGGAGGATCGGGACAGGCTATCCCGGAATGGTCTCGATAATATCTTGACTCGATCCATGAGCCTGAACGTGGAGTGTCTGGTGAACCAGACCATGGTTCGGGAAAAGATTCAGCATCTGGGTAAGGAGATCGGGAAGAAGAATAAGAAAGTGGCTTCCCTCCGATCCCAACTCTCATCCGCTCGGGATTATATATCTCAATTCGAGGGACGGGCAAAGTTCCATGAAGACAGGCTGGCCGAACAGAATCATATTTTGGCTGAGAGGGACCGTGCTCTTGGGGAAGTCCAGGCGCTTCACGCCAACGAAGCCGCTCAGGTCGCTCAACTTATAGAGGAACTCAAGGCAAAGGATGAGGAGCTTAAGGAGAAAGACGAGGAGCTGAAGGAGAGAGACGAAGAGATGGTGGCGGGAATAGCCGGAGCCTATGTGAATGCTCACAAGGACCTCTTGGCTGAACTCCAGAAGCGCTACCCTGAAGAGGACTTCTCCTGGATGGCCGACCTGGCTCCTGAGGGCGACGATGAGGACAGTGAGGAGGAAGCCGAGGGTGAGAGAGAGAGTGAGCAAAATGTAAATCAGGCTGGGGGTGATCCCCCAGCCGAATAGCTTGTACAAAAAAAAATGAAATGGAATGTCTCTTTTGTTTAATGAATGGATGTGATCGGAAAATCTCTGAATTGCCTAAGTATCTAAATGCAATTATTAATCTAAGTATAAGAGATCGGAAAGTACAATAAGCATGAGATCGGTGGGGAAGAAATGCTGAACGGGACTTGATTAAAATTGAAAATTTAACTTGAAAACTTAAGATCGGAACCCTCGTTAAACCGAACCAAAACCTTAGCTCTTAATCTTCCGAAAAGGAGATCGGCAATAAAACTGGTAAGAAAAGATCTAATGCTAGTTCACTTCATTTATCAACAGAGATCAGGGATATACCCGACGTCCTAAATTCGGCAATGGTTTGAGAGATCGGTAAATGATTTGAGAGATCGGCAGGGCTTTAACGAATGTTAGGACTTAGCATTGATTCAATCCCTTTTAAGGAGAGTTCGGAAATATGGTCATCTGGTAAAGAAAAATAAAGAGAAATCGGAAATGTCATTGGCTGGCCCAGGGAGACCTAGTGCTGGGGATTGGTTTCAAAGTCTTGTTGATTTTGGGGATCGGCCAAAATATGGTGTCGACAGCCGGATTTGGTGGCCGTTTCTGGTGCCGGTGAGGAGAGAGAAAATCAATTTTTTTAACTTTTCGATGAGATTTCTGACAATCCGACCGTTGGATCGACGATCCAAGACCACCTATGGACTCAGGAGGAGGAGAGGAACATTTTGGTGTAACCAGTTTCAGCAAATGTCGCCAGCGACGGGCTGCCAGCCACCTTGCTCGGTGGTTCTGGCTATGGCTCCGGTGAGCTTTGGGGATGATTCAACTTCTAGAGGCTTCCTCATAAATTTTTGAAATTCTTGAGACATAGATAAGCTTCGGGTAAGATTATTTTCATTATTTCTCAGTCTGTGGAATATAAATGCAGTGTTTCTTAAATAGAAAAAATTGGAAAATTTTTCTAAGAAAAATATATGATGAAAGTAAAATTATTTAGAGATATTCTATAGTGTTTGTTGAATTTTTGAGTGATTATAAAATATTTTTGAAAAATATAGATGGATTTTAGTTAGATTTTTAGCATATGGACATATAAGATTATCTGAGATTATGATATTTAAATTTTATATGATTGGTTGAAACTTGAGAATAGAGGTTTAAATATGTGAATATTGAATTGGGTTGAATTAAGAATATGTTAGCTGTTGGAAACTTATGGAATTGAGTAATATTCTTAAATAAAATATTCATGGGTGATTAAAAAATTACAATTCCTTTGTGATAGCTTTATAACTTTATTAAGGACCGTGGGGCAAAATTTTAGAATTTTTAGAGCTTGTTTGAGTGGATTTTTACAAAATATCAATTATAGGGATTAAAACATAATTTTTCAAGTTTATGACTATTGTCTGATTTGGAGGCCCAAGAGGAGCCATATAATATTGATGAGATGTGATTGTGAAAATTGGAAATTTAGAAGTGTTATTTGAATTTTTTTACAGGTTAGGTAGGTCCTAGGTATAGGGGAAACTCTGCTGAATTTTCAGCATAAATTAGGATTGCCTTTTTAAATTTATTTTTATTTAAATTGCACTAATAAATTCATAATAAAATTACGTAGGTGATCAGGGTCAACCATCTTCCTTCACCCAACCTCTACCGTCGTCTCTGGTGTACTGTGAGTAAAATATTAATTTTAATTATAATTTCGATATTATTATATGTTCAAGTATACCCATGCATTACTTATAAATATGTATCTATGTAGTTAAATATTAGACATGTTTTATATTGCATTCATAATTAATGAAGTACCATGAATGTTATTTGTGGTAATTTGGAGCAGTGTGCATGCGTTGGCGTACGTGTGGTATGGTATTGGATATGGACAGAACGGGTAGACATGGCTTGAGAGACACTTACTGGGACCTAGTCATTTATGGATAAGTCAGGGTAGACACGGCTTGAGAGACACTCGCTGGGACCTAGTCATTTATGGATAAGTCAGGGTAGACACGGCTTGAGAGACACTCGCTGGGACTCTGCATTTGGTTTATTAAGTGAAAGTCTGGCTTAAGAGATACTCGCTAGCAGATGTTAGATTAAGAGAGCTGTATAGGGAATTAGCTCCCATATATGTACTGTTTGAATAATATTGGGTGTGTGAGTGCTCCAAATTATCTTTTTACTGTTATTATGTGATTTGTATGAAATTTATGATGATGTTACATTCCATTCCTTATGATGCATTAGCAATTGTGGTTAAAATTAGTATTTTACTCTTTGAGTCGAACGCTCACTCCCGTTCACCTATTTTTCCAAGCTACAGGAGGAGTTCTTTTACAGAGCAACATGTTTTCTTCCTTGCAGGTTTAACGTCGGTTATTTAATTGTTTTATTATTTTTCTAAATTTGAAATCTAGAACTCCGCATGTGTTAGTAATAGCATGGACCTTGTTAGAAATCGTGTTAATTTAAATTCTTATGATTAATAAATAAAGATTTGTATGATATTTAATTAATTTGTAAATAATGTAACTGTATTGAGCTGAACTCTCCTAATTTGAGTTTTTGATAATTATTGAGTTAAGTTGGCCCGAAATAAAATTATAATATTTTAATTTAAATTATTTTTATATGCATGTTGAGCCTAAATTATGAGTATGATCATTGTTTTATGAACAGTAAAGCTTACTATGGGTCTTGGAGATTTTATACCGATTCAGGTCCTAGTGCCGATCCGGCCCATGGGATAGGATCGTGATAACACCAATAAGAGATTGGCACCCTTGATTGAATATTGGGATGATGGGAGATCACACCGAAAATCACAACTGATATCAAATATGATAATTAATATGTATGCCATTATAGGTAAATGAGGAAAAGACAAATATTCAGTAAGGATTTCTTATAACTATCCCTCATCTCTACATAAATAGGTTTCAAAAGTTAACCCACATACGTCATTTTTACACTTTGAGCAAAAAGCTAGTCATTCCATTATCCTAAAAGCCTCTATTACTAAGAGTAAATATCAAATAGCCACTATACCTCACTTTACCTTTTGTTGTCACCAACCAAGGATTCAGAAAAGTCATGACAATAGCAATTATGGTTCAAATTTTAGAGTCGTATTTGTTAAGATACTTTTGCATGAATATCATTATTTATCCGAGCGTAAATCATATTGTAAAAGTTACTTAAAAAAAAAAAACACAAATCCTACTATTTTGTTAACCATGATTATTTATTTAAATATCTTGTGATTTTGCGTTTTCTTTTTATAAAATAAGAAAGATATTTCATTAATAAAAACCAACATATTATGTTTTTTTATGAATAAAATTAACTATTTATATAAAAAAATAATATAAATTTTGTGATTTTATACTTTTAATATTTAGAATTTATGAAATTTTTTTATTGCAATTTAAGGTATGTGATTTCAGTGTTATAAATGACAATGGATAATGTACTTACATAAATCACTTTATCCAAATTTGAATCCAATTAGTATTTTTAATATTTAAACTCATCCTAAATTTAAAAAGGAATTAAATTCATTTAGTTTGATATATTTTAATCAGTAATTTATATAAAATATTTTATTAATAATTTATATTTTAAAAATTAAAAATAATTCTAATTATTAATAAAATATTTAGATTATTATAAAAGTATATATCTTATATTTTATTATTTATTTATATAAATAAATTTAATTAATAAATACTCAATACATGAAATTTAAATTTAATCTAAATCTTATTAGAAATGTAAAATATTATTTTGTATCAACTTGTTAAATTAATTTTTAATTATCAAAATTTAGCTATTGAATATCTAAAACTACACGACTCATTACTAATAATATTTTATTTCGTTAACACTTAAATATTGATAAAATAGTTAATATTGTTAAATCCTTCAAAATTTTTATTATTTGTAAATTCATCATTATATTTTAACAAGTTAATCCTCAGTGAGTTTATTTATTTATTTAATTCAAGTGGGACTGAGTCTGTCAACTTAACATATGCATATCTAAATATTTATTTTTTATTATTATTTAATTTTATATTTTAAATTAATTATTTAATTTATTTATTTTAAAAAATATATTATTTAATCCCTTTTCGTTAATTTTTCATTTTGTTGAAACATGGGTATCTAATCTAATATGTTATTTCTTTAATTTTTCTTCACAATCATTCCACTTTGGAAAAATAGCTGACTTGAAAACAAAACCAGTGCCCAATCCAGCCAAATCCATGTGCTTAATATCTGTATCCCACCGGATTGATACTTTTAACAGATATTCTCTTGGTTCCCATTTCCCACAGCTTTGATTCCTTTTCCGTCCAAGTCCCAAAACGATACGTTTAATATCTGGGCCCACATATCTTCAATCCATTGGCCCAGCCCACGCTTAAAATAACAGCAACGTGATTCTTTTGCTATCCAACGGTCATTATTTTATTTTGATACTGGTTGCGGACACGTGTCGAAATGCCGCGTGAAGGAACATGTCCCCGTGTTATGCGCCGCTACTTATACAGACCAAAGGAAGGCATTTCTGCAGTTATGTGAGTTTTTAAGAGTCCGTGAGAGATGCCATGTCTCCTGCTGTGGAGTTTGCTTCTCAAGAGAGCCATGAGGACGGCGATAACAACAACGAACGGCTAGATTTTATTCTTCATATGGATCTAACGGCTGCCAATTTTTCACTTCCTAACGAATCTTTTCTCAAAGCAGCCATTTCTCTCAAGGACCAGGTGTGTGAGTCTGTATGTGCACTTTCTTATCTTTTCTATGAAAGAAGCCTTAGGGTGCGTAGGTTAAGTTTCTGTCAGTCGCTGTGAGCATGTTAGCTGAGCCTAGCGGAATTTGTGTGTAGGTGGTGGAGATGACGTGGACAGGAGGTCGTGGTAGTAGTGTGGGTACGGATACGGTTGTTGACCCGACGGTTTATTCGGGTCTGCTGGGAACGGCTTTCACCTGCTTGCGGTCGTACGAGGTTACCGGTAACCAGAAAGACTTGTTGTTATGCTCGGAGATCGTTGACACGTGTGCCGCTGTTGCACCTGCATCTTCGAGGTAATCTAATTATATATTTATTTATTTACATCTTATTAGCTGAATTTTAAAATTAGCATTTCCTTTTTACGAGAAAATTATTTTTGAAAAATATTTCAAAATCATTTTATGATTTCTTCTAAATGATGAAGTTAATTTTATTAAAATATGGAAATATATATATATGTGATAATGACCTGCAATTAGTTTAATAAAAAAATATTTTTATTTCATATATAAGTTTCATTAAACAAACGGAGCCTCCAAATTAGCAGAATTTTTTCTTTTTTTGGGTGTTAAAAGAAGGAAGTATAATTATTGAGATTTAAAATTTGACCATGTTTTTATCTTCTTCACCTGAATATTAAAGCACCACTATTTTTACATTAATAATTCTGCTTTAGATTACTGTATATAAACGCTTAATCATTAATATCTAACTTCTAATTAAACAGCTTACATCTAACTATAATAGTTATTAAAATAGTTAATATTATCGAACAGATCTAACTAATCTAATGGTAGTTTTAGCATAGGCTGAGCTACTATGACCAGAATTTGTTTTTGGATGGAAGCAACTTTTAATTATTTAAGGGTGGTATGAGGGTCAGGATAGTGGGCCTTTTGTATCAGTGGAACTTTTTTATTATTCTTGGATAAATGAATATTATTTTATTGGGTTAAAATTTAATTTACCCCTGTATATTTAATTCTTAAATAAAGAAAAAAAAGACCAAATTGTATTAGGAAGCTATTGATATGCAATTGTAGTAGAAAGCTTATTTTAACTATAATTGTCAGAACCAGACTGGGTTAATAAATTAGATTTAACTAATTTATAATAGAATAAGTAGTCATTTTAGTTTTTCTTTAACACTTTGTTTGGGTGCAAGGTTTTGGAGATAGGGTAAGGTTTTTCTAATGTAATCAAGACATATGGATTTGTTTAGGAAGGAGGTTTTATGGGGAATCTAAGGTTTTTGAAGGTTTTTAAAAGGTCCAAAATCCTCAGTTTCTCAATTCACCAGATTGGGGGTCGGGTGTTGAGATTATAAATCTCATATTGGGAAAGTATAAATATAAAAGAATAAATATAAGTGTTAGATTTAGTCATATATAAGTTTGGATTAAAATAAATTAAATTATAATTAGACCAGTATTCTCTTCAAATTTAATATTAGAAAGGTTTTTATAAATTAAATTTTAATTATTAGTAATTCTTATTTGATCCAAACAATATAAGGTTAATAAACCATCATTTATCGTACCTTATTTTAAAAAAATCTTACCTTACCTTCCATTCCTTTACCTTACCTTGCTTCCTTATATACTTCTTCCAAATGAAGTATAAGATTCATATTTTATGAAAATTAGAATTCATTCGTATGAATCGACTGGACAATCGACGAATCAATTAATTTAATTGAATTTAATTGAATTATTAATGCACAGTTCTTAACTTCTACTGAGTGCGTGATTCATACTCAAATAAATTATCAGATGTTAAACTGAAATTCATACTCAAATAAATTATCAGATATTAAACGTAATTGGTTTTAAATTAAGACTTTTAGATTTATTTGACTAAAAACTTTAATTTGAATTTAATAGGAATTTATCCAAAAGTATATGGGCTAAAATTCAGCTTTAATCGTTATTTTATTTGCTATATCGCTTTGGCTTTCTAAATAATGCTTGATTTGATAACATGTATAAACAGGCATGTGACCTTTTTATGTGGTAGAGGTGGAATATATGCTCTTGGAGCTGTGGTCGCTAATTACAAAGGAGATCAACGACGACGCGACCTGTTTTTGAACCTCTTCCTTGAGGTATTGTCAAATTAAATGCCAATTTTCATCCTTTATTTTCCGTGTATTAAGGTTTTTTTTTTTTTTAAATGAAAAGTACTTATTTTCCTAGCCGAATGGTTCAATAGCAAGCTTCACTAAAAGTGCTAAAAAAGATTTTGAATTAATGTGACTTGGAGCTTTTAAATTTGTTAGAAATAATATGTTGGTATGTTTTAGTCTCAAGTGATTGGTAGCAAATTTAAATTTTATCATGCACAAGTTAATCTTTGCTTTTGGGGTACACATAATATCCTCTTTCTTGTTTCTTGTTCATGTGCATTTTAAAAGGGATTTGTTGCTTTTGAAATGTCATCCCATGTGTCATTGTCTTCTTGTCTAGGGCAGGTGTTGTGTTTCTTTCAAATGTGTGGCGGGGCTGGCTAACAAGTGTGAACCCAGTTCCAATATCTGAGCAAATAGGAAATGGCCACTTTAGCAACAGCTTTTATCTACTGGATGTATCTTAGATGTCTAGGAAACAGTGTTTAACAATGCTAATGTGCAACCATTTTATTTATAATTCTCTCCATATGTTGAAAATGATTATATACTGAACATTAGGTCACTTTGTTTGATATCCCTATAATGACTGCTAATGCTTTGCTCGAAGCTTCTAGCTTCACCATAATGAGTTCAGTTTTGACATTATTTGGACCTGATATCCACTTCAGATTGGTTCAAAGAATTATTCACTAGTTCTTTCCTTTTGGAAAACTTAAAGCAAGGCATATCATAAATTAATTTTTGAATAACTGCACTTGCTTTATATGTGTTTTAAGGACTTTTCTTACTTAGATCTCGCTTATCATTTATTAAAATTCCATCTGTTAAATACATAAATACCACATGTTAATGTATTGAGTTTGTGATGGACCAGGTCTACGCCAGAATTTCCCATATTTCAATTACGTGGTGCATATATTTTTGGTTGAATAGTGGATAGTAATGTGCATTACACTGATATTTGTCCTATTTCATCAGTTTCCCTCCAACTCCTCTCTTTGTTGGTTTCCTCTCAAGAATGGAAAGTCAGAATGATAATTTTTAACATCCCGTCAAAGCTGCTTAATTTCATGAATCCAATCCATATCTCATTTGACAGTAGTTCATTTATACATGGTTACTTCCATGAGAAATGCAATAATAAAAGAAGTCAAACTGACCCTTTTTAGGTAGCACAAGAGAGAGCGCTCCCAATCGGACCAGAGGAAGGCGGTTTTGGAATGTCATATGACCTTATGTATGGGCGAGCTGGATTTTTATGGTCTGCTTTGTTTCTGAATCAACATCTAGGAGAAGGGACATTGCCAAGTGATCTTCTCTTGCCTGTTGTTGATGCTGTGTTAGCTGGGGGCAGGGCAGGATCATCTGATAATCCAGCCTGCCCCCTGATGTACAGATGGCATGGGACAAGGTACTGGGGAGCAGCTAATGGCCTTGCTGGAGTCCTGCAAGTTCTACTTCACTTTCCTCTCTCCAAAGAGGATGCTGAGGATGTCAAGGGGACTTTAAGGTACATGATGAGTAAAAGGTTCCTTCGTAGTGGAAATTACCCATCAAGTGAAGGAAACCCAAGGGACAAATTGGTGCAGTGGTCTCATGGTGCTACTGGCATGGCCATCACCCTGTGCAAGGCATCACAGGTAATAATTAATAAAGTATAATTCTTTATTGAGTTTATTCAATATTAATTGTAGCTAAATGAACTTTTGGCCTTCAGGATCCAGCTATTCCAACACCTTTTCTACATAGTAGTGTAGATTTACGATGCTAAATTTTTCCCTCACTAAACATACTTGTGTAGATTTCATCAGTTAATTGCTAATTTACAAAATAAATCACTTGAATTGGTACTTTGGTCGAGTTTAAACTTTAAAGGTAATCCAGGTAGTAATTAACAATTTGCTTTCTCCAATAGTGCTTCGATGGTAAATATGAACATCTGAGACGTGGTACAGAGCATCTGTTGTTGGCTAGGATTGTTATAATCATGACTGAAGAATGGAATAATAATAGAGCACAAAACCAAGCAGAGCTAATAGATACATGAGCCAAATTGTAAGGGCTTGGTGTTAACTCCTCCTTTGTTCATACAGGTTTTCCCAAATGATAGGGAATTTCGTGATGCTGCTATAGAAGCAGGGGAAGTTGTGTGGAAGAGTGGATTAGTGAAGAAGGTGGGACTTGCTGATGGTGTGGCTGGAAATGCATATGCCTTCCTTTCCCTTTACCGTCTTACAGGAGATAGCATATACGAAGAGCGAGCAAAGGCATTTGCAAGCTTCTTGTATAACAATGCAAGTAAATTAGTGCCTGGAGGACATGTTCGCGGAGCTGATCATGCTTACTCTCTTTTTCAAGGACTTGCTGGAACAGCTTGCCTCTGGTTTGATCTTCTTGCACCTGAAATGTCAAGGTTCCCAGGATATGAAGTTTAGGTGAGGGTCAAAATCTATATTATCAGTATGAAGGTCAACTCAACATGTATATATATATATATATAGAAGAAAGCCAATTCACACGAGTGGAACTTGGATGCATCTTTCCAAGGTTTTATTTATATAACCTGTGTGACTGTAGAAATTTGTTTATTGCACGCTTGGGGGGTGAAGTGTCAAATTGAAGTTTTCCTCGGTCTCTTTTGTAAATAATAATAACAATGGTAGGTTTGTTCTAGTGCAGATTTTACAGCTGCTGCTTCTTTACAAGTAACTACTACCCTGATACTATTAGCTGAGTTAACAAATATCTCTGAATATGCCTAGCCAAATGCATTCGTATTCGGGTATTCATTTTCTCAATCGTTTAGTTAAATTTAACTTAACTAAATTAAGTTTCTATCTCAAAAATTTAGAGTTGATTTTATGAATTTTCTTTTTCTATTTTAAACGATTTTGGGTTAAATTCTCGGAGATGTGTAATGTTTCTAGGTCATGTTGAACTACTCTCCTCCAGGTTAGTTTAGGTTTACCTATTTTTTTCTTTCTATTATCTAAACTAATGTGTTCTACTTGTCAATCTGAAGCCTCCGTATGTCTACGCTTCACATGATCAAACCATTTCAAACTCCCTTCTCTCAAATTATTCTCAATTGGCACCACTTTTACCTTTTCTGTGATACTCTCATTACGGATTTTATCTAGTCTAGTGTGACTACTCATCCACCTTAACATTCTCATCTCCGCAACTATTATTTTAGACATATACGGCTTATTCAGTGCCTAACACTCACTACCATATAATATGGCCAGTCGTATAGTTATAAGGTAAAATTTATTTTTAATTTATTGGGAATCTTACGATTGCAGAAAACTCTTGTGGCATGTCTCCACTTTCAACTATTCGGTTTTAATCCTATGATTAACATCCTTTTCACATCCACCATCTACTTGAAGGATTGAGACAGTACCTCTCTATCCAAACTAACTCTTTCTCTATCACCAGTTCGGCCTTCATTAAACTTGCAATGCATGTATTCTGTTTTCGTTCTACTTAACTTAAAGCACTTTGACTCTAGAGCACTTCTCTAAAGCTCTAACTTTCTATTGATTCACTCTCGCGTTTCATCCATCGGAACTATATCATCCGTAAATATCATGCACCAAGGGATACTCTCTTATATATATTTCATCAATTCATCTAAAACTAATGTAAAAAGGTAAGGGCTTACAATTAAACTTTGGTGTAATACAATTAAGATAGGAAAATCTCTTGTGTTCCATCTCACTATACGCATAATAATAGTTGCTTTTTCATACATATCTTTCAACACTTGTATGCACCTAATAGATACCATCTTTTGTTCTAACACTCTCCATAAGACATCTCTTGGAACGCTATCATAGGCCTTCTCCAAATCGATAAAAACCATGTGTAGATATTTCTTCACATCTCTATATTTCTTCATCAAACTTCTAATGAGAAAGATCGCTTCCATAGTTGAATGACCGGGCATGAAGCCAAATTGATTGAGAGAGATAGAAGTGTTATGACGTAGTCGGTGTTTCACAACTCTCTTCCACAGCTTCGTAGTGTGGCTCATGAGTTTAATTCTCCTATAGTTGGAGCAACTCTGTTTGTCGACATCTCTTGGAACGCTATCATAAGCTTTCTCCAAATCGATAAAAATCATGTGTAGATCTTTCTTCACATATCTATATCTCTCAATCAAGCTTCTAATGAGAAAGATCGCTTCCATAGTTGAACGACCGGGCATGAAGCCAAATTGATTGAGAGAGATAGAAGTGTCATGACGTAGTCGATATTTCACAACTCTCTTCCACAGCTTCGTAGTATGGCTTATGAGTTTAATTCTCCTATAGTTAGAGCAACTCTGTATGTCTGCCTTATTTTTAAAAATAGGTATTAAAATACTCATCTTTCATTCAATTTAATTAATTATGTCACTCCTATATCTCTCAAACACTTTCACAGTTCAATTGGTATACCATCGAGTCCACAGACTTTACTTACTTTCATTCTTTTAAGTGCTTCATTTATTTCTAAAGATTTAATCCTTCTAGTATAATTTACATTCTTTTCTATTGCTCTATATTCTATATTCACGCAATTACTATTTTGACTATTATTAAAAAGATCATCAAAATAAATTTTATATCTTTCTTTAATGTACTCATTTTTTACCAAAACTTTTCCTTTTTTATCCTCTAGCTTTAAAAAAAAAAAATCTCAGAATCTGACTCATTGATGAATCCAATTGACTTGTATATGGAATTGGAGTGACTTGTGCTGTTGCAGTCTTGCAGTGTTGTTTCGATCTAACCCACCCATTAAATGTACCGAGTCCTGCACTCCCAGGGAACATGGACCACACCAATAATGGTGCCAAGGTACTACTTGATGTGGCTGTGGAGGAAGTGTCGGTTTGGGCTGCAAAGATGTGGTCGTAGCCAACTTCAGTTCATCGCTAAATACACCGTTAATTATTTCTTCTTTTGATCTTTTCGTCCGATGAGTCGTTGCATTGGACCTCAATTCATCTTCACATCTATTCATTAATAATCAACATTCTTGCCCTATGGGCCAGCCCATGAAAAGTAATTTATTTGTTATTTTTTAATGTTGGCAAAATTAATTTCTCTTTAATTTATTACAATATACGTTTCTATGCATAAGAAAATATTAAGAGAAAAGAGAGGCCACTTAGTGATAGCCTAATTAATTTTCCTTTAGATGTTAAGAAATTTTGAATTCAAATATTATCATGTATCTTTATGGTGAGAAATGGAGATAGGTATCTCCAGCATTTTTACATTATAAAGAAGATAATAATTATTACTAACTTTATAAAATGGGTAATTCGATTTATTTTTATTAATTATTATTTCGCTGAATCCAATATTATATGGTGAAGAGAAAATCAAAATTATGGCTTAATATAAAAAATAATTCAGAATTATTGGATTCAGCCCAATAGTATTAGAGTTGTTTTTAGGATTGTGAGATCTTAATTTCAAATTTCAATTATATTTAATTATATCTAAATAAATAAATAGAGAAATCAAATATAATATTAATTGCTTTTTGAACAAAAAATAAAGATATAATCTTGACTTATTTGTTCTAATTTGATTAATTAGTGAAAACCTAATTTTATGTCATATATGTTAATTAACATATATAATTAATCAAAATCTAAACTAACAAATTATATATATGTTGCTATTATCGTTATGAATTTTTCTTACTTAAATTTAATTTATTATAAATTTAAAATATAAAATAAATAATAAAATTCAGCTAATAAATATATAAGTCTCGTAACCTTATTTGCTTTTTGAACAAAAAAAAAATATATATAATCTTGACTTATTTGTTCTAATTTGATTAATTAGTGAAAACCTAATTTTATGTCATATATGTTAATTAACATATATAATTAATCAAAATCTAAACTAACAAATTATCTACATGTTGCTATTATTGTTATAGATTTTTTTTTACTTAAATTTGATTTATTATGGATTTAAAATATAAAATAAATAATAAAATTCAGCTAATAAATATATAAATCTCAAATATTTATATCTTATATCTATAATAAATAAGGTATAGACAAGAATTTCCTTATTTTTATTATATTTCTTAGAATCTTAAAGTTTAGACATATGGTTAAAAATCTTAAAAGTAAGTTAAAAAGTTTACCAAGAAATTTGAATTTCTTTTTCATAATTGTTGAGGATTAAAAGTTAACAATTCAGTTCTTACCTCTAAAACTATGCATTTCTAGTTGAATTTCTAATTTACTAAAATTAACTAAAATAAAATATTAAATTATATTTTATTCATTATTTTCATTGTGTACTAAAAAATAATGTATTATATTCTTATAAAAAAAATAATTACTTCATAAATTACAAAGAATGCGACTTATAGCATTGTGAATGATAAGACACATAAACCAAGAGTAGAAGTAATTTCCCATAGAAATTGGTGTGGCACAAAACCAAACTACAAGTGAGGAAGTGACCTTTAATATCTTTTGTTTGGATACCCTGATATAGGACATGCAAATGCATGAGTTGACGTTTAAAACCAGTCAAGGTGGAACATTATACATATCCTAATCCAGATGAAGAAAGAAGCTCACCTAATCACTAGATTTAGCAAGGCTAATTAGATAAATCCAAAGAATGGTTTCTAATCTAAAGCATGATTGATGATTTGATATACATCAAACCCCTTTACTTTTCTCAACTCAATTGAAGCCGTGAAGAATCAAATCACTAAAGGGGGTGGTGGTCCAGAGAGAAAGAGATGTCAATTTAGAGAAAGATCATCGATAGAAGCATGCACCAAGTGTTTGGTTTTGGTGGGAGATGAAAAATCAAGGAGGCCTAACTATATATACGTATGTATATCATCTGTGATTTTCTTCCATTTCAAGTATATATTCTCCGGTTAAAAGTAGGGTTAAAGGGCCTTTTTCCTTTCCATTTCTTATGTTCTTCTTTCCTTCCTCTCTTGGACGTACACATCCTATCATGCAATATAAAGATCAACATTTCTTGTAGGCTAAGATCAAATAGCCACAAATCAAACTTTTGGATGACAAAGGTCACTTTGGTCCCCAGTTTTATTGGCTAAGATTGAACAGACACGTAAATACGTATAGATTAAGTATATGGAGATTTTTTTTTAAAGTAAGATAAGATAAAATAATAAAAAATAAAATATTAAAATTTTCACAATTCACTAATTTAGTATATAATTTTTAATTTATAATTTTAAGGGCTTTTTTTTAAATTTCAGTGATATTTAAGCATGATAAATAATGATACATCTTATTATTTACACTATGTTTGAGAACTTTTTAGAGAGGAAGGAAAATAAAAGAGGTTAAATAAGGAATAAAAATAAAAATTATTTTTTTTCTTTGTTTGAATTGAGAGAAAAAAATATTAGAGAAAAAATTATTTTATAAATAATAAAATTATAACTTTATCTCTAAATTTTAAAATAAAAACTATAAAATATAAAATTATATTTATAATTTTAAATAGTTTCTCTTATTTTCTTCTTATTTTAAAAAAAATATAAAAAAATTTTATTTTTTTCTATAAATTTTTTTACCTTCTTTATTTTCTATTCAATATAAATAAAAATAATAAAAAATAAAATTATTTTTCCTTTTTTTTTTTCTCTCTTATTTTCCTTCCTTATCAAACATAGCGTTAATATTAGGGGTGTGCAAATGGTCGGTTTGATTCCGAACCGAACCGAACCGATAAAACTGAAAATTAAAAATCAAAAATTTTAAAAGTCAAACCGAATCGATTAATAAGAAAAAACCAAACCGAATCGAATTATAAACATCGGTTCGGTTCGATTTTAAACCGATCAAACCGAAATTTATAAAATTTTATATTTTTAACATTAAATCTAAATAATAAAAATATAAAAAAAAATAGAAATTAAAACTAAAAAATCTTAAGGTTCGGTTTGATTCAATTTAATTTGATTTTTTTTATTTCTTATATATATTAATAATTTCAGTTCGATTCGATTTTTTTAATTTTTTTTATAAAAATAACCAAACTGAACTTATTAATCAAAATTATTAAAATTATAAACCGAATCAAATCAATTAAATTTTAAAATTAAATCAATTAAATTAAATTTAATTAATTTAATTTAATTTTTTAATTTAAATGGAAAATTGCTCTCCCAAGTATAGTTAATAAAAGGGATGAGATGATACAGCAAATCATGGCTTATAGACTGGTGCACATTTCCAGGTTTCGAATGTACAAGTGAGTAGCTTGGGAAAAGAAATTTGAAAAGTACAAGGCACCAGAAATCGATGCCTACACGTAAGTCAGCCGGCTCGCGCGCACACACAGCTTATTTGGTAGTCCTGCCTTTCTCCTTGGCCGTGTTGTAGCTAAGGAATTATTATGTTAATTAAGATTTTAATTTTGAGAGATTATATATTTTTTAACCCTTTAATTTCTTACTGTTTGAAAATTATAATTTTGTAAAAATTTAATTCAACTAATTTATTTTTATAAATTCTCATAATGAAAGAATTTGATTTTTTTAATTTTAAAAAATATTTATTTAAAAAAAATCATACATAATTATATAATTATTATCAAAATACTATTTCTCTTATTTATATTATTTAATGATATAATGTTTATATTAATTTTTAAAAATTTTAAAAAATAATTCATAATTTTTAGAGATTAAAAATATATTTTAACTAAAATCAATAAGATAATAATACTATTTTTATATTTAATAATTAATTTAATATATTTTTTTATTAAATATTTTTACTTTAATCGTTATATAAATAATTAATTATTAATAATTAATATTAAAATAAATAATCACTAATAAAATAATTAACTACTACTATATATATTCTTTATGTCGTAAATAATTCATATATTCTTAATCATTGCTCTAAAATTAGTTTTGTCAATCTAATTCATAAAATAAGAAACGTGTAAATACAAATATAAATTAAATAATTACTTAGGTCTCGGAACAAATTTATCCATGTGTAGCGTTGCTGCTGCATGCTTGGAGGTTGCTGCATGCTTGTAGCCTGCTTTTGTAGCAGTAGTGTCGTGTTTTTATAGCTGAGAACCTTTAGTTTGATATACTCGGAGATCAAGACGATTCTCACCGTTTATGTACATATAAAAATAGATGGAAAAAATTTATATTTTTATGCCTAATTAAATATTTGTAAGAGGTCACCCTAAGATTGTATTTCTGATATTTATTCTCTTTCTTCAAGTTTTGTTGATGAGCTTGGATCTATTAATATTTTGATGTTTATTTTTTTGTTTTATTTCCATTTTTACTCTTGTTATGGTTAATTTTATGTGACTTAAATTTTGAATATATTTTCATAAATCTGAATTGTAATTTAATTTCGCACTGCGATCTGATTGATATAAAAAGTGATATATGTGATAATAGTATAGAGTACGGATAATACCCTTACGATATGAATCAGTATAAATATTGTATTATTCTGCTTTTTACGGTAGAGTTATAAGATATTTGAGAAATACACTAAAATTAGAGTTTAAAAGTTTTAAATGATTGTATATTATTTTTTTCATCAAAGTGAAATTTTTTTCTCTTATCTTATCTGTGAATAGACCTTACAGTCAAACTATGTTAAATTCTATATTATTCTTTTTCTTTTTTTTTTATATTATATAATTATGTAATTTACATATATTTTTTAAATTTACATACTTATTATAACATTTATATTAATGAAATTCCTTTTATCATAAAAAAAAATGGAGAGAGGAGACCACGTTAAAAACATAATATGCATGCAGGTGAAAGATAGTTAGAATTAAGTAGCTGGCAACAAGTGCTTTTATAACCAACAAAAGTAATTAATATATAAGCTATTCCTTCATCAATACGGCAAGCCAACACCTAAACTTTCCAATTTCCATCGGATCAAGTCAAGAGGTTAGGAATTTTTCCCTTTAATTTGTTTAATGAGTACTGCTAAATAGCTCAATTTAAGTTAGCTCAAATGGTATTAATGTATGTAGTTTTACTATTATACCCTTAAAAGAAAGAGAGGAAACAATTTAAAAATGGCTTCAAAGCTTGAAGTTGGTGAGGTAGCTCATTTAATGGCTCATGCAAAGGAAATCGTGCATACAACAAGCTATTATTGCTTGCAGTCATGCATACCATTCAAGAACTGATGATTCGATGAGTGTGTCTATTGCATTAATGCATGCACATATGAGCTAACACATGCAGCAGTGATGAGCATTCCTTGTTTTTGCCTTCCTTAAAATATTTTCATTCTTTGTTTTTTTCTTTTAAAGTTGATTCATTCTCTCAGTTTTTTCAATTTTGTGATGGCAGGGTTAAGTCAGGGAAGGTCATATCGTAGGCAATTGTTTGATGAGATATTTGATTTTAGTGAAAATGACAGTTTGTTCACTGAAGATGTGGTGGAGGATGAATCAACTGGTGATCAAGATATGAACGAAGGAGGCATTAGAGCAGTAGCAAACACTAATGCTATTCAAGAAGGTCCTCTAACAGGGATGTTATTTCCTTGTATCAGCACTATGTTCAACTTCTATAAAGAACATGCTAGATTAAAAGGTTTTAGTGTTTTCAAAAGATCAACAGTTAATATACGGGGTGGATCTCGTAAATATCAAACAATTAGTTGCGATAAAGGAAGGAAAGCAATTGGTGCGAAATCATCAAAAAGGATAAATTGTCCTGCAAAGATTAATGCAATCCTAAGAGAAAATGGAATGTGGCAGATTTCAAAAGTTATTTCAAGTCACAATCACGAATTGGAACCTTCTATGTCTAGATTAATGGTTGCTCACAGGTCACTGAATATGGATATGAAGAGGAGATTGGAGGCAAACGATATAGCTGGCATAAGACCCGCAAAAAGCATTAGGTTGCTTGAAGTTCAAGCAGGTGGACCAGAAAATTTAAGCTGTTTGTCAAAGGATTGTCAAAACTTCATTGAGCGAAAGAGGAGGCTACGACTTGGTGATGGTAATGCTGAGGCTATACGTAAGTTGTTTATGAGAATGCAACGAAACGATCCTGAGTTTTTCTATTCATTTGATCTTGATGATGATTCCAGGCTTTCAAATGTTCTATGGGTTCATCCTCGTAGTCGAGCTGCTTACGAGGAATTCAATGACGTTGTTAGTTTTGACACTACTTACCTTGTTAATCAATACAAGTTGCCATTTGCCACCATTGTTGGAGTAAATCATCATGGGCAATCTATTTTATTAGGATGCGCCTTGATCTCACATGAAGATGTAAACACTTTTAAGTGGTTATTCATAACGTGGCTTGAAGCAATGGAAGATGTTCATCCTAATTCTATTCTTACAGATCAATGCGAGAGCATGAGGAAAGCCATTAGGTAGGTAATGCCTAATACTAGACACAGATTTTGCTTGTGGCATATATTATGCAAGGTACCTGAGAAGTTTAGGGGTGTTATTGATTATGATAGTGCATGCCTTGAGTTTAAAGCTGTAATATATGATAGCTTAACCATCGAGATGTTTGAGAGAAATTGGAATGAGTTTGTGGTGAAGCATGGGTTGGAAAGAAATGAATGGTTTTCCAAACTATATGTTGATAGGGAGTATTGGGTTCCAAATTATCTCAATCACACATTTTGGGCTGGAATGGTTTCGACTCAAAGGAGTGAGAGCTTGCATGCCTATTTTGATGGGTATGTTAACTCAATGAGCACACTAAAGCAATTTGTGGAGCAATATGAGATTGCTATGTGTGACAAGAATAAAAAGGAGTTCTATGCTGATTTCAAATCAAAAAACACAGTTGTAAATTGCATATCTATTTTTGAATGGGAACAACAATTTCAAAAGGCATTTACTAATTCAATATTCAAGCTTGTTCAAGAGGAGATTAAACAAATGTGGTATTGCCATGTCATTCAGCCAACTGAAGAGGGAAGGCGTGAAGCAGATAATGAGCTAGGAATTGAGAGATATAAAATTATGGAGAAATCCATAATCAACAACTAGTTTCGTAGGGAGTTTGTTTATGATGTAGAGTACAGGGAAAATGGCCAATATTTTAGCTGCAATTATAAGAAATTCGAATCAAAAGGAATATTGTGCTGCCATATCATGAGGTTGATGTCACTCAAAGACATAAAGTTCATCAACGAACGATATTTGCTTAGGCGATGGAGAAAAGATGTTAACTGTGTCCATAGTAAAAACTTTTTTCACGGAGGGTACCCATATATGACAGAGGAGTTTGAGAAATACAGGGAGATGGAGAGGTTATTTCAAGAAGCATCCGATTTGGCTTACGATGACAATAAGATCAAATTTGTGAAACAACGATTGGCTGAATTGAAGCGGGATTTATTGAGCTGGAATGATGGAATGATTGCTCCTATCAGTAATGCATAGGTTACTATTGACACTAACAATGTTGATGAAAACGAAGAAAATGAAAGAGTTATTCTTAATCCACATGTGACTCGTAGTTGTGGACAGCCACGAATAAACAGGCACAGATCAGTAAGGGAGATCACTCAACAAGCAAATTTTGGTAGGAATAGAAACAGTGGAAGGGGCAGGCGTAGAGGTCGACCAAGAAACAATATTAACTCGAATATTGCTGAGCAGGTATATATATATATATATATATATATATATATATATTTAAATTAGTACTAATGTTATTTATTTCATTTTTTTTTTAGATATTTCATGTAACTTGTGTCCTCTTACATGTAAAGGTTGGGCCGCATAATAGCCAAACACTAGGTAGCCAAACACAAGGAAATGTTACTGATGCTGTAATTAATCCGATTGTCAGTGAAACTATACCAAGCCATCATTGTATTAGGCATTAAGGAACCTATTATACTACTAAGCATTACAATGGAACTGGTTAAGAAATTAGAATAGTATCATCAATGTAATAGCAATTTTTTAAAATTTTATTACAACTTATCTTATGAAATAGCCAGAGTTGCGATTATAACTTATCAAAATTAGTTAGCTAATTTTAGTCTGCTTCTGCTTCTTATGTAAGCAAGACGTAGCATATTATATAATTTATTATAACTCGTGTAAGATCATTTTTCTTGTTAAGTTGAGATTACATTTTTGGATTACAATCATAGCCATGGTCGGACAGTGCTAAATGGCACAAATGTTGTGGCACAAATAGCACAAATGCTTATAAAATGACATAACTATCCTTATTAAAATTTTGAATAAAAGAGATGTCAGGAGATAGAGTATAATTTGAATTTTCATTATCTCTCTTCTATCTAACAACTATTTGAGTAAATAGGATGAGAGTTTCCATGCTTTTCTTGAGCTACCCACTATAGTTAATATTATGTGAGTTCCAATTATCTTTTTGAAAAAGTTTAAAGAAGTATACTATTGTTTTATTGAACAAACCCTTATTTGTATCTATCTTCATCTTCTTTCTAAGAAACTCTTTATTGTAAAGCATTGTATCTATCTTCATCACCTTAGTAGATGGGACGGTAAAACAAGAAATAAGCCTCAAGCTACAAAATTTCGAGAGGGGGGTGCTAGAGATCAAGCTGGAGTGCTTTCCTCTTACTCAATAGTTAATGCATATACACAATTTCTGTCAATTGGAAGATGCATAGTAGGAACAAATGTTTAGCCTGCTGCTATTTATATATAACATCCTATGTATTGTTATAAGGACTTAATTTTCACAAATGAGGAAAAGCATTCCATCAAAATTTTAATATATTGCAGATATGCAATAACTTGAATTTGAAAAGCAAATGCTAGTTTCCTTACAGCAAAGGCTTGGTAACATGCCCAATTCATATACAATAGCAGTCCCCAAGCCAATGAAAACAGTACTATAAAAAAAAAAAAATCCGACTTCCAAACTTGGTAAGGATAAAAATTATGGCAAAACATTCGACACACATAGAGGATAGCATAGCATATTGTCTCATGAAACATAAACTTAGCATACTATATATATAAGACAACACCAAAAAGGACCCTATCCAAACTGTAGCTACTGCCCAGCCCTTGTAATTTCAGTTTGAAACTCAATCCTATAGTCATCAGCCACTGTCAAAGTGAATTCCACCTCATCATCCTTTCCCAATTGGTTTTCCTGCACAAATGCACGCCATCCTTTTTCAAACCTTGCTTTCTTGAAGACTCCCTCTTGACTAAACCGAGTCACATATTGAACTTGAAATCGTTTATGCACACCAGGTACTTGTATGTGAACCAACCTCCCATTCAAGCCAAGAAACGTCTTCGCATATTCAATTGGAATATTCTAGTAAATAACACAAGATACATTTTATACATGTCAATAACTATTTGAAAAATAATTTACATAATCAATAAAGTTTTCAACATAATTCGTAAATGGCTAGTTTACCACCTTGTATTTCCAATCAGCGGTGTTCATCACAGACACAAAGTTTGGCTGAGTAGGAAGGGGTTCTGCATCAGGATTAGTGTTGTGCTCTATAAAAAACATGGAATTTAATAATAATAAAGAGAAAAACAAAGCAAGTTCTTATTATTTTATTGGTTGCATGAAAGAAATTTAAAAAAAAAAACTCATAATGCGAAAGTCAGCACATTCACCTATTACATCATCATCATCTGAAGATATTTGAATTGCTTCCGGTAATGGTGGAAATCCATAATCAATCTCAACTCCTTTTGTATCGAATATTAACATCTCAACCTGCTGTGTACTGATGACAGAAAATATGATACAGAACTTCTGTTTCAGCTTGTAGTATTTGATAAGTTCATCAACACCATCTGTAAAATATAAATTCCCATCTTTCTCATCCACTACAACCGCAACCTGCCATGAGTGACCTTCCATACCTTTGACAAAAAGTGTTATGGTATCAAAATTTAAATAATTCAGCAGATGAGTAACATGATTTGGAATCCCCTGTATATGTCAAAAAAAAAAAAAGGATGAGAAACAGATATCATATCAGCATCAGTAAATTATCACTTATTTCTATTTTATATTGAATAAAGGAAAAAAAATTAGATAAAAGGATACAAAGAGCTTACGATCCTGCTAGTGTTGCGTTCAACAATGAAATAGAACCTATCCTTTTCTCCCATGGTGCTCTTAAGAGAGGATTCTTTCTCTTTCAGTTAAAAGGGAACGGAAAGGAAATATCTCACCATTTTCGATTCTCTCTCTCAATCTCTATGTTAGGTAGATCTTTGACCGTTTATTAATGTTTGAAGGGAACTTAATGGCAGTCAACAAACCCCCTCAACACTCATCTGGATATTAATTGCCCATTTAATAAATGGAAATGTAGTGGGAATAGTGATATTAAAAAGGAAAAAAAATATGACACAGGGAGGGTTCAAACCCTTAACCATGCTGGGAAGCATGCGCTAGTGCCAGTTGGGCTATTAGCCCTCATCCAATAATTTCTTCAATGGAAATGACTTTATCTTGTTAAGGTGTGTTTTAAAGGGAAAAAAAAAAAAAGAATTTGACACAGGGAGGGTTCGAACCCTTAACCATGCTAGGAAGCATGCGCCAATGCCAGTCAGGCTATTAGCCCTCATCTGATAATCTTTTGTATGAAAAATATATATACACACATAAGAGTTATTAAAAAATCAACACATATATTGATTTATACATTTCTATATCTCTCTCTCTACATGTTTATCTGTCTCTCCCTTTATTTATCTTTATATATGTGATAATCTTAATATCTCTGCCTATAACTCTTTTTATTTCTATCATTCTCTAAATATCTTTGACTATCTCCCTCTATATTTAAATTAAAAACAATGATTTAATGATGATAATGGTGACAATATTGTACACATGGTGATTATAGCAGTGGTGTTGATTTAACTATTGGTGGTCGTATTGGTGATTATTCTAATAGTAGTGAAGTGGTGTTAATAATATAATTTAATCATTTTTTATGACTTATTAGCATTTGATTTTCTTCCCCTATCACAAATGATACAATAATATTTCTGGCCCTTCAAACATGATTTTTTTACAACACTAAAACCTTGCAATATCGTGTGCTCTTGGTAAAACAATGGCGCCAAGATTTGTTTACCATTTTCCCTACCAATATTCCCTCCATTCATGTGGAGGGTGAGTTAGACAATTTACATCCATTTGTGCCAAAAAGCATTTCCTTTTCATTAATAGAGAGCTACCATATCAACAAAATTAAAAAGGATATTTCATTGTTTTTAACAAAATAACACGCTTAAATTGCTCAATAATAATCCGAAAGAAAAAAACCATTGGCACTGGATATCAATGCAAGTTTAAAACAACATCCATCAAATGAACCATTAAATTTTGAAATAGTAACAATTTAAATATGATGACCCATGCGAATGACAAAAATGAAGAAGATTGATCTATCCATAAATGATTGGATGAAGGTGCACTCATCGCCTTTCTCTAGTCCATAGAATCTAACAAACCGAACCCATCCCTTTGCAATTCTGGCTCTCAGTTTTGGCTTCTTTCCACGTCTGGATGTCTCCTCTGTACAAACATACCCGAGTTTAAATGGCATGGGATGATCTAATCTTCGTCCAGGTTTAGGCAGCTTCCACACAATGATTGTGGTTCTGTCTCATCCAATAAATTGCACAGCTTCAAGTGCAGGGATATCCTTTCCAAATAAAGTTGACACCATTAGAAGTAATAAAAAAAAAATCCAATTGAAATTGTGTATACAGAAAATTAATGTACTACAAATGATAGTAAAGAATACCACTTTATATTTCCAATCGTAATTCTTGCAAACAAATTTAAATGACCATTGAGAAGGATTGACATGGTTCTGTGACACCAAATGATCTACATGGTAGTATAAATCATTTAAGCAATTGCGTATCAATTCATTCTCATGAACATCTACATGGCAGTACAAATAATTAAACAATTGCGTAACAATTCATTCTTATGAATAGCATATAATTTGGTAAGAAAAAAATTGAAATTTCTCACCTGTATCTAGATTTGCATGCATTGTATTTTGATAAACATTGGTTAGCCCTATGTTTTGCTCTTGCATCCTCTTAGGGTAATAAATCTCTCTACCACCAGAATTGAGTATGACCACTTTAAATTCATATGGAGGATTGAAAGTGAAGATCAATTTGTAGTTCAGTTCTACTTTGTGGTAATCCATAAATTCTGATAATCCCTTGTCAATTATAGATACTCCTAGCCCTGCTTTGACTAGCACTTCCCAGGTTTCATTTGATGGTGTGCGCAAATGAAATGTCGCTTGAAATTGGTCCATTCTCTCTCTTAAAAACCTTGACGGGATTAACTTGGAAGAACACAAACACAAAAGAACTTAGATTTGAAAGAGGTACGTGAATCATACATAACAGATGATAGATGAAGGTTTCACTTACCATGGATTGGAATTTGATTACATCCTCAGTTATATGAACCTCAAATGTGTCTGACATTATTGCTTCAGTTGATAGGATAAAGATTTGAGAGAGGAGGGTATGATACTCGTTTGTCAGCTAACAACTACGGATAGATATGTGAATCAGATGTGTTTTAGGGTGGTAGATATGTTTTAGGGTGATACTTGAATAATGAGCATGGGAAAGGGATGAGCATGCCATTGAAAATTGGAGATGGCAATTACTTTTGACGGCTCAAAGATCTTTATTGTTCAAAGAGATATGTCCAACATTGTCATTGGAAATATGTAATGGAATTAATAACCCCTTCGTGTTGAATATGCATGGCTCCACACTAAGTAAATGTTGGTGTTAAGGGCAATTTTTTTTTGAATCAATATGGGTCGGTTTGGTTTCTGAAAAAAAAAAAAAACTTGTGTTCAATTCAGATCGAACCAATACACATAAATTCGAATGCTCCGCCCAATTATGCATTTAATTATGTCATTTTTTAATTAAATGTTAATATTATGCTTGTAACAAAATTACTTTTATATAAATTTGAAATTTAAAGTTAAGTAAAGTAATTACCATATTAAATTTTATATTAATTTTTATAATAATAAATCTATTTATTAAAGTATAGTAATGGTGGTTGTGATGGTGGTAGTGGTGGTGGTGGTGTTGGAGTTATATGCTATAAGTTATATAATATGCTATGTTATACTATTTTAAGTAAAGTTATATTATATAAAATTGAAATATAAATTTAAGTAAAATAATATAATATTAAAATTGATAGCAGTGGTGTAATGGTGGTGGTGGTAGGGGTGGTGGTGGTGCTGGTAGAGTGGTGATGTTGGAGTGGTGGTGATGGTGGTGGTGGTGTGTCGACACCATATTTTGGCCGATCCCCAGAATCAACAAACTTCGAAACCAATCCCTAGCACTAAGTCTCTCTTTGCCATATTACCGATCTCTCTTCACAGAGAATTGAGTCAACGCTAAGCCTTACCGGACTCTCAATCATTCACCGATCTCTCGAGCCAATTGTCAAATATCCTGACCAGTTAACTACATTCCCGATCTTAGATGTTCAAGCCAAATTTTCAATTAAGTTCTGTTTAATATTGGTTCTTTACCAATCTCATGCATATTGTGTTTTCCGATCTCTCACACTTAGGATAATAATAGTTTTCAGTTGTTTCAATATACTCAGACAATCAAGTGTTTAGAAATTTTCCGATCACAACCATTCATCAAACAAAAGGGCATTCTATTTCATTTCATCGCAAAATTTGTACAAGTTATTCGGCTGGGGGATCACCCCCAGCCTGATCTACATTTTGCTCATCCTCTCCTTCCTCTTCACCATCCTCACCCTCACCCTCGGGAGCCAGGTCGGCCATCCAAGAGAAGTCCTTTTCTGGGTAACGCTTCTGGAGTTCAGCCAAGAGGTCCTTGTGAGCATTCACATAGGCACCAGCTATCCCTGTCACCATTTCTTCGTCTTTCGCCTTAAGCTCCTCGATAAGTTGGGCGACCTGAGAAGCTTCATTGGCCCGGAGCGCCTCGACTTCCCTGAGAACACGATCCCTTTCAGCCAGAACATGATTCTGTTCAGCCACTCTGTCTTCATAGAACTTCGCCCGCCCCTCAACTTGAGATATGTAATCCTGAGCGGATGCGAGTTGGGATCGGAGGGAAGCCATTTCCTGATTCTTCTTCTCGACCTCTTTGCCCAGGTGAAGAGCCTTTTCCTGAACTATGGTCTGGTTCACCAGGCACTCCACGTTCAGGCTCATGGAGCGAGTCAAGATATAGTCAAGGCTGTCCGGGGATAGCCTGTCCCGATCCTCCCGAAGGCAGATGGAAGACCCCAAGACTTTGGCAAAACCGGGGTTCTCCCGACCAGTCCGGTTATTCTTCAGGGACTCCATCAACGTTTGAGCGCCACGAGAAGAGGATCTCACAGAAGATTGAGAAGGACCCTTTTCTATGCTTGGAGCAACTGGAGGGGGTGGAGTCGGCTCTTCCCGTTGAGGAGGAGATCGGACAGCTTCAGTGATCGGTGGACCCGAAGGTCGGGACGGGCCTCCTTGCGTCTCCCCTGGTTCATGGCCGGGAGTTCGAAGCATTTCCGAACGCTTCATCTCCTTTACTTTCCGGGAGATCTCTCTTTCTTTCTTCCGCTTCCTAGAACCCTCATCACCCGCCATACCTGCACAAAGAAGAGGTCAGTGAGATCGCTAAGGTCTTGAGATCTGAGATGTAGAAAATACCAGTGCCGAGGTCAGAGAGCGGAAGATCGCGATCTTGGCCGGTGAGCAGCTGTATGGTCCAATGGTGCAGCTCGGCGGTCATCGCATCTAAACAGGAATACTTTTGAGTGGCAGCCTGATTCTTCAGATCCATCACTATTAAGCTTTCCTCCTAGTTCAGGTTAATGCGCTTCGGAAGCAGGGGCCCTTGGTGCCACCAGCTACGGGGGAAGTCCTCAAAGCAGGTCGGATTTTTGCTCCTCAGAATGAAGAAGCGGTTCTTTTAATTTTTAAGGGAGGAGGGCAGATCGGTGAAGAGCCCACAATGAGGCTTCGCCTGAAAGAACCAGTGCTCGTCGTCCTTTCGGCGAGTTAGCCTGTGCAGCTCGGCGAACACCTTAGCCGTAGGTCTGATTCCCTTAGCTCGGCATAGACCTCGGAAGGCTACTAAGATCCACCACGAGTTAGGATGAACTTGAGCAATGCACACCCGGTGAAGTTTTAGGACCTCCTTGAAGAAGTCATCCAGAGGGAACCGAAGACCGGCCTTTAACTGTTCCTCGTATACCATAACCAGGTCATTCTCTTCAAAGAAGTGATCGGCTCAGTGATCACCGTGGCACCGGATAAGTTCGTACGAATGAGGGCGAATATTGTACTCCTCTGGTGAGCATCGCAGATCGGACTCTTGCAAGATCGACGACAGCTCGTCCATAGGGAGATTCTCCCTCCCTGAAGAAGGTACGTGCCTTGGTGGTCCGATCCGCCCCCGAGCTAGAATAGAGGCCCTAGGAGGTTCTGTTTGCGCGCTTGGCCCGACCACCTCTTCTTCGTCAGACGACCACGAGAACTGAATGGAAGGAGGACTCGCCGCTCTTTGACCTTCGGCACCGCTCATTTTCAAAAGAAATAAAGGACTTAAACTAAAAAGAAGATCAAAGCCCTTACCGGTGTCTGATCGGCGTCGGAAGAACTTGAGAAAACGAGAGAACTTCGAAGTTGTGAGCAGGAGACTGAAAATGGAATGAGAGAACAACTGGCTAACCTCCCCACCCCTATTTATACTAGTCCGAGCATTTAATGCTCACGAGGTTCTAGGCAACGCATCGATTGGTGGGACTCGCCAGCTGTTCTGACACTTCTCTCAAATATTCGAACATTCCAAGGAGATCGGAGATCGGCATAATAAGTTGGAATATTTTGAATGAAGGATTAGTTAAGAGTCGTTTTGTTAGGAACCAGATCGGACGAATATATCAGAGATTGGAAAATAATCAATAAGATAATAATTGGAGAAACAAGATTTTTATTTCCAAAAGATCGGATTACATCATTTGGGCAATCTCTAGGGATCGGATTACAATGAAGGTCTAACTACATCATTTGGGCGATTTCTAGAGATCTGATTACATTAAAGGATCACATCATTTGGGCGATCTCTAGAGACCGGTGGAACATCCTATCTAAAGAGTCCCAGGTTTATAACTGATCCCAAGGGTGTTGCCGATCGGAGCTTAATCCGCTGTCGGAACACCCAATGTGGAAGGAAACCGCTGTCGGAACACTCAATGTGGTGAGAAGCCGAATGAACTTGAGGAAGCAACCGCCAAGGGTCAGCGGAGCATCAGCAATTTGCTCGACCAAAATCAGTTTGTCGTTCATGCCAGTTGAACAACTCGGGATCGGCATGGTCGAGGTCCGCAATCCAGATCGGTCAATTAACCCAGCCCTCTCACCATCATCAGACAAGGTTATGCGATCACCGGGGTCGCAAATTTTCAGTCGAGGAATAAGGAAGTCCATCGGAGAGGGATCAAAAACCACAATCGTGGCCGGAACGATCACGAGCGCAATAGAATCGAAAAGAAAGGAGGAAGAGAGGAAAATCGGATGAAGGAAATGTCTGCTGCCGTGGGTATATATAGGGAAACGGGCATTTATTGCTGAAGCGAAAAACGGCTTAACGCTCGGAATCGAGGGGAAATTAATGCTTTGACCAGACCGAACCTGAGAAAGGGAAAGATCGGAATAATAGATCGGAAGATGGGAGACCAGCATGAAAGATCGGAAAAGAGAATGTAAAAGAGATCGGAAAGAGGGAAGATCGGAAGGCAAAAAGAATAAGACAAATCCTAATAACCGTCATCAGAATCAGAGCCGAGGTAGTTAAAGCGTTGCGCATTTAGATCTCCACCGCACGCCTAAGAATCGCCCGCAATGCTGACAGGTGCCAGGGTATGTCATGACAGTCCTGTACATCCCAATCCCTACCGTTGATCTCACTGGTAAGGACAAACCCGGAACCCTTGGATCAAGAAAGAAGACGACAATACCAGCGTCTTTCGCTCTTAGCCCTCAGATCGTTCCGGACGAGAAGATTTGGAACCGTCAGATTGAAAGAAGAAAAGGACAAATATTCTGAAGAGTGATCTCAGCCATTCATTTTGATTCTCTTTAATTCATGAACATCCGATCATGTCCTACGAAATCTTGACCCTCCATCTCCCTCAAAATAAATCATGACCCTTTATGGGGAGCACCCGATTCCTATAAATACGCATGAAAAAGCGCTCAAGGGACGGGCAAAAAAGAGAGGTAGTTATTATAGCGGAAGAACTCTGAAACTTGATTCAGTTTGTTACTCTGCTACTTTGAAGTTTTGATTAGAAAGACTTTTGAAACTAGTTTTTCTGAAGTGTTTTCTTGAAAAGGATTCTGAATACTGGAACTCTACATTTTCAGTTTGTTCATTATCTGGTCACACTCTCACTTTCAGCCCTTTATCATCTCTGTCTTCATTCCCGTTATCCAAGCTCAACTTCATTTCACTTGGTTTTTATCTTAATCTGATTGCATTTTAGTTGAGTACCTTTCATTTCATAACGAACATCAGCCTTCAAGCTAATCAGTCCGCCGTCTTATTACTATTTGTCACCTCGTAGTTATTTCAATAGATTTGGCTCCTTACAGGTAAGAGCTCATATTGCTGTTTTATCAAGTATTTACGCTTACTTTCCGCATTTTCTTTGTTCTTTTTATGTATGTGATTTTTTCCAAGTTTATTTAGTGCTAAAGAACCTCAAAGAATGTTACTCTCGAGTTTATTTCTTTAGTGATCAGTCTATCATTTTATTAACCTTCGTCGTTTCTGAATGCAAATTTTCTAGTTCCTAGTAGCGTGTAAGTGGTTGGGTAAAAACGTAGGTAACTGCAACTTAAGGGTCTTTTTTTTTAAGAGAGAGCCTGAATAACACGTCAGGAAAATAGCCACAATATTAGGCTGACGTAAACGGCAATTCGGCAAGATGCCATAAAGTGGGATAAAACAAAAGTAAACGAAACAGAATAGATCGGACATTAATAGATACTGGTAAAGTGACCTTAGGGGGGGGGTCAGCAAAATTCAGTCCAGCTTTTCTTATTTAGTCACAAAATATCAATTAGAAGCCTTACCCCCCCCCCCCCCCCAACACCTTAGAACGTCAGAATCTTTAACTTTAGGACCTTATGGCATGTAGCTGAAATTAAAATTTGGGAAATCGGAAAGATCCCATTCAGGTTCCTGTTAATTTAAAAGAGATCGGAAGAGAGTTCTTATCTGGTCTCAAATCGAAATTTTAAATAAATACTTAATAGAGATCGGAGGAGAGTTCTTATCCGGTCTCAAATCAAAATTTTAAATAAATACTTAATAGAGATCGGAGGAGAGTTCTTATCCGGTCTCAAATCAAAATTTTAAATAAATACTTAATAGAGATCGGAGGAGAGTTCTTATCCGGTCTCAAATCAAAATTTTAAATAAATACTTAATAGAGATCGGAAGAGAGTCCTTATCCGGTCTCAACTCAAAATTTTAATAAGCATTAAATAGAGATCGGAGGAGAGTTCTTATCCGGTCTCAACTCCAAATTTTTAATGATTTAATAGAGATCGGAGGAGAGTTCTTATCCGATCTCAACTCAAAATTTTAATAAATATTAAAGAGTTCGGAGAAGAGTTCTTATACAACTCTTAAATTAAATTTTAATAAAATAGTTTTTTTAGATAAGATTAACCTGCAACAGTAACTCACTAAGGTTGTCTCATTTACTTATGTATCTGGGTGATCCAAATTTAGTGAAAAATCAAATGCTCCTTTAGTCAAAAGGATCAACATGTCCATTCAAGCCCTTCTAACTAATGAAAAGTTAAATCTACTTACCCTTATTAAGGGACGAGGTGGGGTGCCTAACACCTTCCTCACCCGTTTACGGACCCCGAACCTTGAATCTCTGTTTTGAAGTGGTTTTATTTCAATTTATCTTCACAAATGGTTTTCTTTAGTTACCCTCAAAACTAAGGTGGCGACTCCTCACTCTTTTCCACTTCGGTGAGTGATCGTCCAGGCGATCGCAAAATCCCTTGCGACATGGTGTAATAGTGGTGGCAGTGGTGGTGGAGTGGTGGGGGTGGTGGTGGCGATGGAGTAGGGGGGGTGGTGATAGGGTGTTGGTGGTGGTGGTATTGGTGGAGGTGGTAGTTATAGGGTGATCCACCTCTTCCCCTCCCACTCAGTGAAATATACCGATACCTTGTCGGTATAAACCAAATCGTACCAGTTCCCCTAGATCCAATTCAGCCTCCATACCCAGGTGGTATGATGCTACTGCCCGTTGTGAGTATCATGGAGGGGCACAAGGGCACTCAACCGATAACTGCGGGGCACTCAGGGGAAGAGTGCACGCTTTAATCAGAAACGGGTGGTTGAAGATTGAGGGAAATGGTTCCCTCCCCAATGTTACCTCAAACCCACTGCCTAACCATAATGCAGGCAGTGGTGTAAATATGATAGAGCCTGATGAAGAAGGATCAACGCTGGAAGTAGACAAGCTGGCTCCTTACTTCAATGAAATTTTTGCTGTGGCAATGAGGGAAGGCTACCTCTGCCCTCAGGTAGCGGGATTGGAAGAGAGTACGGGGTGTCCTTATCATGGAGGGGCAGCTGATCACGAGCTGCAGGGCTGTGAGGGATTCAGGCAAGAGGTTCGGAACTTATTGTCTCTCAAGGTTCTGAGATGCCAGACGAGGACGAAGATGGAAGAGGGAGTGAATACCACTAGATATAGCCAAAATGCTCCCACCCCTAAACCCAGAATCACTTTCTCACCCCCGGTAGCCTCACCACCAGTGACGGTTATCCGAGCCCCATCTCAGCTCCCCGTTACCAACACCCACGCCATACCTTGGAACTACAATTACCAAGTCTTCACTCAAGGAGCGTCAAGCAGTACACCGGCTCCAAGCCTTGCTTCACCTCCAGCACCTCCTAAGCCATGTTTCACTCCTCATGCACACTTTCATATGACTTATGCTGGACCCACCACCAGTGCTACTCCCCAGATCGGTCCCCAACCCGTCACTGCCACAAAGCCCTCCTCCCTTGAGCAAGAGGTCGAGTTCATAACTCGAAGTGGGAGGTGTTACAGTAACGAAGAAAAAGAAAAGAGAAAAGGGAAAGTAAAGGTGGGAGAGTCATGGAAGAATGCAGACGAGGATGTAGAGAAGACAGAGGAAGCAGAGCCTGCTGAGCATAAAGCAGAGGAGGAGTTGTTACTCCAAATAATGAAACAAAGTGAGTATGATGTGGTGGAACAGTTGAGGAAGACGCTTGCACGGATTTCTCTGCTTTCACTGATCTTGAGTTCAGAGGTGCACCGTCAAGCCCTGCAGAGAATTCTGGATCAGGCCTTTGTGAGCCCCGACATCACACCGGGGCAGTTTGAAAAGATAGTGGGACAAATCCAGGCATCCAGTTTTGTTACTTTCTCGGAGGACGAGATAGACCCTGCGGGTTTAAGGCACACTAAGGCTCTACATGTAACAGTGAAGTGTAAGGGTTGTATAGTAGCCAAGGTACTTATTGATAACGGGTCAGCTCTCAATGTACTCCCTAGCGCTACCTTGGCTAGACTGCAGGTGGACCAATCTGATATACGTCAAAGTGCTATGGTGGTAAGAGCCTTTGACGGTACCAGAAGAGAAGTGTTGGGAGATATTGACTTGCCGCTTCAGATTGGCGCATGCACTTTCAACGTCACATTCCAGGTGATGAACATTGAGCCTGCCTATACTATGCTGCTGGGGAGGCCTTGGATCCATTCGGCGAACACCGTTCCCTCAACTCTGCACCAGAAAATAAAATACATCAGGGACGGAAAAATCGTCACAGTAAAAGGAGAGGAGGCCTTGCTAGTCACCAAGCCGCAATCACTGCCCTATGTGGAGGCAGCTGAGGAGTCATTAGAAAGCTCCTTCCAAGCCCTCAAGTTACAAGAAACCATCTCAGAAAATGGAGGGGCTATGGCTATGGTAGCCAAAATAATGACAAGGAGTGGGTACGAAGAAGGCAAAGGCCTAGGCGCCACATTACAGGGAATCGTTGAACCCATACTAGCTATCCAGAAAGTAGGCCGCTGCGGTTTGGGTTATGAGGAAGACGCCCTTATGGATGGGCATTTCTGGATGAGGAAATTGCTCCGGGATCAAAGGTTCGATCGGAAAATGGGAAAGATGAAAGTAGTCCCGAGAATTACGGAGATCTTCACTAAACCGGTCATTCAACATCCGGCCAATACAGAAGAATCACCCGATGATCCATCCATAGATGTCATCCAACTGGATTCCTTGTATGAGGCCTTAGTCTCTCCAATGACTGAGGGGCAAGAGCTGAACAACTAGACGACCGAGGACATCCCTGTACTTAATCTCGAGTAAAGTACCTTTGGTTATCTACACTTGATCATTTTGTCCATAGTGACAAGTGTAATACTGTAAATGTACCTTTTCTCATGGCATAAATATTAATGGATTGATAGCGCATTTTAAAATCCAATCTTCTCTTTCTTTCCTTTTGAATTCCATCCTTATAATACATTTTTTTATTCATTCAGGACCATTCATCAATTAACACCTAATAATCCAATAGATTCAGAGATTCCTCTGGTTAATTTTGAAATCCCCATAACTGCCATTACTTCAAATGATTCTGAGGAAGACCCTACACAAGAAGACAGTGAAAAGGATGAGCCCTCCCTTGTGCCTTGTGGAGACGAAACGCGCACCGTAAACTTAGGCACGGAAGAAGTAAAAAGGGAACTCAAGGTAGTGGAGAGTGAAGAATTGGGAGATATGATCAGTCTGCTTAAAGAATTCCTCGACGTATTTTCTTGGAGCTATGATGATATGGTTGGTTTAAACCCCCAGATAGTGACGCACAAAATTCCCCTAATTCCAGGGACAGTCCCGATAAAGCAGAAGTTAAGGAGAATGAATCCCGACACACTGCTCAAAGTTAGGGATGAAGTCAAGAAATAGTATGACGCTGGGTTCCTGGAAGTGGTCAAATATCCCCAATGGATAGTTAATGTGGTCCCGGTAATGAAGAAGGACGGGAGAGTTCGGGTGTGCGTCGATTACAATGATATTAATAAAGCGAGCTTGAAATACGATTTCCCTCTCCCTCACATTGATGTGTTAGTTGACAATGCTGCGGGATTGGGCAGGTGTTCGTGTATTGATGGGGCATCAGGGTATAATCAGATCCCGATGGACGAGGAAGATAAGGATAAAACTGCTTTCATCACTCAATGGGGAGTATTTTGCTATCGGATCATGCCTTTTGGGTTGAAGAATGCTGGTGCTACCTACCAGCGTGCAATGGTCACATTATTCCACGATATGATGCATAAAGAGGTGGAAGTGTATGTGGATGATATGATCATCAAATCCCGGGGAGAAGAAAGTCATGTGCAGGTACTGAGGAAAGTATTCGAGAGACTCAGGAAATACCGGTTGAAACTGAACCCTGCCAAATGCATATTCGGAGTTAGATCGGGAAAGTTGTTGGGATTCATAGTAAGCGAGAGGGGAATAGAGGTTGATCCAGACAAGGTTCGAGCTATTCAAGAGATGCCATCCCTGAGAACAGAAAGGGAGGTGCGCAGTTTTCTGGGAAAGTTGAACTACATTTCGAGATTTATTTCCAATCTCACTGCCAAAGCTGAGCCAATTTTCAGGCTACTCCGGAAGAACAACTCCACCCGATGGGATTCAGTTTGTCAAGAGGCTTTTGAGAAAATCAAGCAGTATCTGTCAAACCCACCAGTATTGGTTCCACCGGTGGCGGGCAGACCTCTTATCCTGTATATGGCGGTCCAACAGAATTCGATGGGATGTGTTTTGGGACAACATGATGATACCGGCCGAAAGGAGAGGGCTATTTATTACTTGAGCAAAAAGTTCAATGATTGTGAGTCGAGGTACTCTTTCTTAAAAAAGACTTGCTGCGCATTAGCCTGGACAGCAAATCGCCTCAAGCACTACATGTTGAATCACCAGACATGGCTCATCTCCAGGATGGATCCTATCAAATATGTATTCGAAAGCCCATTTGTGCCAGGTAGGATAGTAAAGTGGCAGGTTATACTCTCCTAATATGACATAGTCTATATGACCCGGAAAGCGGTGAAAGGTAGCGTGATTGCTGACCTCCTAGCAGAAAATCCTATCCAGGATTATGAAGCTCTGGATTTTGAGTTCCTTGATGAGCATATTAATGAAGTGGACTGCGAAGAGGAGGGGCCAGCCGATGTATGGGAAATGTATTTCGACGGAGCTGTCAATTTGTCCGGGAATGGAATTGGAGCTGTATTGATATCCCCAGATGGAAAGCACTTCCCGATAGCCGTTAAGTTGAGATTCGACTGCACCAACAACGTCGCGGAATATGAAGCTTGTGTGATGGGTCTACAGGCCGCCATCGAAATGAAAATCAGGAAGCTGGAGGTATACGGAGACTCAACCCTGATTATTTATCAAGTCAAGGGAGAATGGCAAACCAAGGATCCCAAGCTAATCCCGTATCAGAAGTACCTATTGGAGCTGATCAAGAAATTCAAAGAAATCTCTTTCACTCACCTTAGTAGGGACAAGAATCAATTTGCTGATGCCTTAGCTACTCTAGCTGTTATGGCTCAAATCGAAGAGGGTCAGATGGCTCAGACATTGAAGATTAAAGCAAGAAGTGAGCCAGCATATTGTTTCATGATTGAAGAAGACCCCGATAGAAAGCCTTGGTATCATGACATCCTGGTCTACTGTAGAACCAGAGAATTCCCTTTGGGGGCGAGCAAGAATGAAAAGAAGATGATTCGAAGATTAGCATTGGGATACTTCCCCAGTGGAGAAACCCTATACAAGAGGAGCTCCAACGGTGAATTATTGAGATGTGTGGATGCAAAGGAGGCGAAGAAAATCCTTTTTGAGACTCATGAGGGAAATTGTGCAACCCATGCCAATGGGCACATGATGGCTAAGCAAATCATGCGTCGTGGGTATTTTTGGACCACAATGGAAAAGGATTGCGTCGAGTATTTTCGAAAATGCCATAAGAGTCAAATCTATGCCGATCCGATTAATGTGCCACCTCACAAGTTGTTCAACCTCGTCTCACCATGGCCTTTCGCAATGTGGGGCATCGATGTGATTGGTCCCGTAAATCCCAAGGCATCCAATGGGCACAGATTCATTCTTGTGGCCATCGACTATTTCTCCAAGTGGGTCGAGGCGACATCCTATGCGCATATCACACAGAATACGTTTCTCAGATTTTTCAAAAGCAATATTATCTACCGGCATGGCCTCCCTAATGAAATCGTCACCGATAACGCTAAGAATCTGAATGGCCCGAAGATCCAGAAATTGTGTGATCAATACAAAATCCGATACCTCAATTCTTCCCCATACCGCCCCCAGATGAATGGAGCGGTGGAAGCTGCAAACAAAAACCTCAAGAGGATAATCCGGAAAATGACGGTCACGTATAGGGATTGGCATGATATGCTTCCCTACGCTCTCCACGCATATCGAACTTCTGTAAGAACCTCAACTGGGGCAACTCCATACTCACTGGTTTACGGCATGGAAGCAGTATTGCCTATTGAAGTTGAAATTCCTTCCCTAAGGATTCTGAAGGAGTCAGGAATTGATGAGTCAGAATGGATCCAGTCAAGGTTGGATCAGTTAAACTTGCTTGATGAGAAAAGGTTAGTAGCAGCATGTCATGGACAGTTATACCAGATGAGAATGGCTAGAGCATTTGACAAAAACGTTCGCCCGCGCAAATTCCAACCCGGGTACTTAGTTCTGAAGAAAGTACTGCCGAATCAAAATGATCCCCGGGGCAAATGGTCACCAACCTACGAGGGGCCCTATGTAGTTAAGAAGGCATTTTCTGGAGGAGCTTTGATCTTGACCCACATGGACGGTGAAGAGTTTCTGAGACCTGCGAATGCTGACACCGTCAAGAGATACTATGCCTAAAAAAAAAAAAAAAAAAAAAGGAGTAGGAGTGAAAACCCGAAAGGGCGCTCCTAGCAAAATGTGTGAAAGAAGGCGAAAACCCCGAAGGGGCGCTTTCTGTAAAATGAGTGAAGGATGAAAACCCGAAGGGGCATCCTGAAAAAGTGAGTTATTCAAAAAAAAAAAAAAATCTAGGGGTGAAAACCTGAAAGGGCACCCCGAGAACAAAAAGGGAGAAATAAGGAATGGGGGGCATGAAACCAGGATGAAGAGGAAACTGTCACGGCATGAGGCTTCAGAGAACTTGAAATAATGGCATTTAAGGGATTTCAAAATCAGCCACAGGGAATATGTGAGATCTATCCTTGTACCCTTCTTCTTTGAAACTTCTTCTTTGTTTATATTAAACCGTAATAAAATCACACTTCATTCCCCATGTTTCTATCTTTCCCTTATATTTATCTTTCTGCAATCTCGTTATTTAATGCGTTATTTAAATCGGTTAAAATTTTTGCCATAAGATTAAGATTTGACAATTGATAACCTCACGTACTTTACTATGAGATCTGCAGGGAATGTAAAAAAAAAAAAGGGGAAAACTAGAGGTGAAAACCTGGAAATGCGCTTCTGGTCATATAGACGAAGGGGAAGTAAAAACCCGCGAGGGTGCTTTTTTGGAAGAAAATCTGAAAAACAGAAATGGGGCATTTGAAGAAACAAAGCCATAGGTCAAATCTTGCAACTCGTCCTCCATTCGTCATTGGTCTTCGGGATTCTGTTAAGTACACTTCATTGGGGAAGAACTTCTTGTGTCCGGATCAGGCTTGCTTTGTGAGTGCAATTTAAATTTCCTGTTGATTTTAATTTCCTGCAATTTACATTTCTTGCTATCAACCTCTGGTTCCTTGATCTAAGTTGATTTTAATTTCCTGCAATTTACATTTCTTGCTATCAACCTCTGGTTCCTTGATCTAAGTTGATTTTAATTTCCAGCAATTTACATTTCTTGCTATCAACCTCTGGTTCCTTGATCTAAGTTGATTTTAATTTCCTGCAATTTACATTTCCTGCTATCAACCTCTGGTTCCTTGATCTAAGTTGATTTTAATTTCCTGCAATTTACATTTCTTGCTATCAACCTCTGGTTCCTTGATCTAAGTTGATTTTAATTTCCAGCAATTTACATTTCTTGCTATCAACCTCTGGTTCCTTGATCTAAGTTGATTTTAATTTCCAGCAATTTAAATTTCCTGCTATCAACCTCTGGTTCCTTGATCTAAGTTGATTTTAATTTCCTGCAATTTACATTTCTTGCTATCAACCTCTGGTTCCTTGATCTAAGTTGATTTTAATTTCCTGCAATTTACATTTCTTGCTATCAACCTCTGGTTCCTTGATCTAAGTTGATTTTAATTTCCTGTTATCAACCTCTGGTTCCTTGATCTAAGTTGATTTTAATTCCAGCAATTTAAATTTCCTGCTATCAACCTCTGGTTCCTTGATCTAAGTTGATTTTAATTTCCTGCAATTTACATTTCTTGCTATCAACCTCTGGTTCCTTGATCTAAGTTGATTTTAATTTCCTGCAATTTACATTTCTTGCTATCAACCTCTGGTTCCTTGATCTAAGTTGATTTTAATTTCCTGTTATCAACCTCTGGTTCCTTGATCTAAGTTGATTTTAATTTCTTGCAATTTACATTTCCTGTTATCAACCTCTGGTTCCTTGATCTAAGTTGATTTTAATTTCCAGCAATTTAAATTTCCTGCTATCAACCTCTGGTTCCTTGATCTAAGTTGATTTTAATTTCCTGCAATTTACATTTCTTGCTATCAACCTCTGGTTCCTTGATCTAAGTTGATTTTAATTTCTAGCAATTTAAATTTCCTGTTATCAACCTCTGGTTCCTTGATCTAAGTTGATTTTAATTTCCTGCAATTTAAATTTCCTGTTATCAACCTCTGGTTCCTTGATCTAAGTTGATTTTAATTTCCAGCAATTTAAATTTCCTGTTATCAACCTCTGGTTCCTTGATCTAAGTTGATTTTAATTTCCAGCAATTTAAATTTCCTTGTTATCAACCTCTGGTTCCTTGATCTAAGTTGATTTTAATTTCCTGCAATTTACATTTCCTGTTATCAACCTCTGGTTCCTTGATCTAAGTCTATTTTAACTTCTAGCAATTTAAATTTCTTGTTGTCGACCTCTGGTTCCTTGATCCAAGTTGATTTTAATTTTCTAGTCTTTTAACGTCTGTTGCCTATCTCTAGGTCAATGATTTAGGTATGCTTTAGTTCCCTAACTTCGAGCACTTAATCGTCCAAAATATGGGTCTGAATCTTTACATAATTCTTACACGGGAAATTCTTTTCCCTTTGATAAAAATTATGTAAAGAGGGGCAGCTGTCGACACCATATTTTGGCCGATCCCCAGAATCAACAAACTTCGAAACCGATCCCTAGCACTAAGTCTCTCTTTGCCATATTACCGATCTCTCTTCACAGAGAATTGAGTCAACGCTAAGCCTTACCGGACTCTCAATCATTCACCGATCTCTCGAGCCAATTGTCAAATATCCTGACCAGTTAACTACATTCCCGATCTTAGATGTTCAAGCCAAATTTTCAATTAAGTTCTGTTTAATATTGGTTCTTTACCAATCTCATGCATATTGTGTTTTCCAATCTCTCACACTTAGGATAATAATAGTTTTCAGTTGTTTCAATATACTCAGACAATCAAGTGTTTAGAAATTTTCCGATCACAACCATTCATCAAACAAAAGGGCATTCTATTTCATTTCATCGCAAAATTTGTACAAGTTATTCGGCTGGGGGATCACCCCCAGCCTGATCTACATTTTGCTCATCCTCTCCTTCCTCTTCACCATCCTCACCCTCGCCCCCGGGAGCCAGGTCGGCCATCCAAGAGAAGTCCTCTTCTGGGTAACGCTTCTGGAGTTCGGCCAAGAGGTCCTTGTGAGCATTCACATAGGCACCAGCTATCCCTGTCACCATTTCTTCGTCTTTCGCCTTAAGCTCCTCTATAAGTTGGGCGACCTGAGAAGCTTCGTTGGCCCGGAGCGCCTCGACTTCCCTGAGAGCACGATCCCTTTCAGCCAGAACATGATTCTGTTCGGCCACTCTGTCTTCATAGAACTTCGCCCGCCCCTCAACTTGAGATATGCAATCCTGAGCGGATGCGAGTTGGGATCGGAGGGAAGCCATTTCCTGATTCTTCTTCTCGACCTCCTTGCTCAGGTGAAGAGCCTTTTCCCGAACTATGGTCTGGTTCACCAGGCACTCCACGTTCAGGCTCATGGAGCGAGTCAAGATATCGTCAAGGCTGTCCGGGGATAGCCTGTCCCGATCCTCTCGAAGGCAGATGGAAGACCCCAAGACTTTGGCAAAACCGGGGTTCTCCCGAGCAGTCCGGTTATTCTTCAGGGACTCCATCAACGTTTGAGCGCCACGAGAAGAGGATCTCATAGAAGATTGAGAAGGACCCCTTTCTGTGCTTGGAGCAACTGGAGGGGGTGGAGCCGACTCTTCCCGTTGAGGAGGAGATCGGACAGCTTCAGTGATCGGCGGACCCGAAGGTCGGGACGGGCCTCCTTGCGTCTCCCCTGGTTCATGGCCGGGAGTTCGAAGCATTTCCGAATGCTTCATCTCCTTTACTTTCCGGGAGATCTCTCTTTCTTTCTTCCGCTTCCTAGAACCCTCATCACCCGCCATACCTGCACAAAGAAGAGGTCAGTGAGATCGCTAAGGTCCTGAGATCTGAGATGTAGAAAATACGATCTTAGGAGTCGAGCGGAAGATCGCGATCTTGGCCGGTGAGCAGCTGTATGGTCCAATGGTGCAGCTCGGCGGTCACCGCATCTAAACAGGAATACTTTTGAGTGGCAGCCTGATTCTTCAGATCCATCACTATTAAGCTTTCCTCCTGGTTCAGGTTAATACGCTTCGAAAGCAGGGGCCCCTGGTGCCACCAGCTACAGGGGAAGTCCTCAAAGTAGGTCGGATTTTTGCTCCTCAGAATGAAGAAGCGGTTCTTCCAATTTTTAAGGGAGGAGGGCAGATCGGTGAAGAGCCCGCAATGAGGCTTCGCCTGAAAGAACCAGTGCTCGTCGTCCTTTCGGCGAGTTAGCCTGTGCAGCTCGGCGAACACCTTAGCCGTAGGTCTGATTCCCTTAGCTCGGCATAGACCTCAGAAGGCTACTAAGATCCGCCACGAGTTAGGATGAACTTGAGCAATGCACACCCGGTGAAGTTTTAGGACCTCCTTGAAGAAGCCATCCAGAGGGAACCGAAGACCGGCCTTAAACTGTTCCTCGTATACCATAACCAGGTCATTCTCTTCAAAGAAGTGATCGGCTCGGTGATCGCCGTGGCACCGGATAAGTTCATACGAATGAGGGCGAATATTGTACTCCTGGCTGAACGACTGCAGATCGGACTCTTGCAAGATCGACGGCAGCTCGTCCATAGGGAGATTCTCCCTCCCTGAAGAAGGTACGTGCCTTGGTGGTCCGATCCGCCCCCTAGCTGGAATAGAGGCCCTAGGAGGTTCTGTTTGCGCGCTTGGCCCGACCACCTCTTCTTCGTCAGACGACCACGAGAACTGAATGGAAGGAGGACTCGCCGCTCTTTGACCTTCGGCACCGCTCATTTTCAAAAGAAATAAAGGACTTAAACTAAAAAGAAGATCAAAGCCCTTATCGGAGTCTGATCGGCGTCGGAAGAACTTGAGAAAACGAGAGAACTTCGAAGTTGTGAGTAGGAGACTGAAAATGGAATGAGAGAACAACTGGCTAACCCCCCCACCCCTATTTATACTAGTCCGAGTATTTAATGCTCACGAGGTTCTAGGCAACGCATCGATTGGTGGGACTCGCCAGCTGTTCTGACACTTCTCTCAAATATTCGAACATTCCAAGGAGATTGGAGATCGGCATAATAAGTTGAATATTTTGAATGAAGGATTAGTTAAGAGTCATTTTGTTAGGAACCAGATCGGACGAATATATCAGAGATCGAAAAATAATCAATAAGATAATAATTGGAGAAACAAGATTTTTATTTCCAAAAGATCGAATTACATCATTTGGGCGATCTCTAGGGATCGGATTATAATGAAGGTCTAACTACATCATTTGGGCGATCTCTAGAGATCTGATTACATTAAAGGATCACATCATTTGGGCGATCTCTAGAGACCGGTGGAACATCCTATCTAAAGAGTCCCAGGTTTATAACTGATCCCAAGGGTGTCACCGATCGGAGCTTAATCCGCTGTCGGAACACCCAATGTGGAAGGAAACCGCTGTCGGAACACTCAATGTGGTGAGAAGCCGAATGAACTTGAGGAAGCAACCGCCAAGGGTCAGCGGAGCATCAGCAATTTGCTCGGCCAAAATCAGTTTGTCGTTCATGCCAGTTGAACAACTCGGGATCGGCACGGTCGAGGTCCACAATCCAGATCGGTCAATTAACCCAGTCCTCTCACCATCATCAGACAAGGTTATGCGATCACCGGGGTCGTAAATTTTCAGTCGAGGAATAAGGAAGTCCATCGGAGAGGGATCAAAAACCACAATCATGGCCGGAACGACCGCCGGAGCAGCTAGAACTGGAAAAGAAAGAAGGAAGAGAGGAAAATCAGATGAAGGAAATGTCTCTGTCGTCAGGGGTATATATAGGGGAAAACGGGCATTTATTCTTGACGTAAAACGGCTTAACGCCGAGAATCGAGAAATTAATGCTTTGACCGACGAACACGAAAGGGAAAGATCGGAATAATAGATTGGAAGATGGGAGACCAGCATGAAAGATCGGAAAAGAGCATGTAAAAGAGATCAGAAAGAGGGAAGATCGGAAGGCAAAAAGAATAAGACAAATCCCAATAACCGTCGTCAGAATCAGAGCCGAGGTAGTTAAAGCGTTGCAGACGAGATCTCCACCGCACGCCTAAGAATCGCCCGCAATGCTGACAGGTGCCAGGGTATGTCATGACAGTCCTGTACATCCCAATCCCTACCGTTGATCTCACTGGTAAGGACAAACCCGGAACCCTTGGATCAAGAAAGAAGACGACAATACCAGCGTCTTTCGCTCTTAGCCCTCAGATCGTTCCGGACGAGAAGATTTGGGACCGTCAGATTGAAAGAAGAAAAGGAAAAATATTCTGAAGAGTGATCTCAGCCATTCATTTTGATTCTCTTTAATTCCTGAACATCCGATCATGTCCTTCGAAATCTTGACCCTCCATCTCCCTCAAAATAAATCCTGACCCTTCATGGGGAGCACCCGATTCCTATAAATACCTGCATGAAAAACTGTTCAAGGGACGGGCAAAAAAGAGAGGTAGTTATTATAGCGGAAGAACTCTGAAACTTGATTCAGTTTGTTACTCTGCTACTTTGAAGTTTTGATTAGAAAGACTTTTGAAACTAGTTTTCTGAAGTGTTTTCTTGAAAAATATTCTGAATACTGGAACTCTACATTTTCAGTTTGTTCATTATCTGGTCACACTCTCACTTTCAGCCCTTTATCATCTCTGTCTTCATTCCCGTTATCCAAGCTCAACTTCATTTCACTCGGTTTTTATCTTAATCTGATTGCATTTTAGTTGAGTACCTTTCATTTCATAACGAACATCAGCCTTCAAGCTAATCAGTCCGCTGTCTTATTACTATTTGTCACCTCGTAGTTATTTCAATAGATTTGGCTCCTTACAGGTAAGAGCTCATATTGCTGTTTTATCAAGTATTTACGCTTACTTTCCGCATTTTCTTTGTTCTTTTTATGTATGTGATTTTTTCCAAGTTTATTTAGTGCCAAAGAACCTCAAAGAATGTTACTCTCGAGTTTATTTCTTTAGTGATTAGTCTATCATTTTATTAACCTTCGTCGTTTCTGAATGCAAATTTTCTAGTTCCTAGTAGCGTGTAAGTGGTTGGGTAAAAACGTAGGTAACTGCAACTTAAGGGTCTTTTTTTTTTTAAGAGAGAGCCTGAATAACACGTCAGGAAAATAGCCACAATATTAGGCTGACGTAAACGGCAATTCGGCAAGATGCCATAAAGTGGGATAAAACAAAAGTAAACGAAACAGAATAGATCGGACATTAATAGATACTGGTAAAGTGACCTTAGGGGGGGGTCAGCAAAATTCAGTCCAGCTTTTCTTATTTAGTCACAAAATATCAATTAGAAGCCTTACCCCCCCCCCCCCCCCAACACCTTAGAACGTCAGAATCTTTAACTTTAGGACCTTATGGCATGTAGCTGAAATTAAAATTCGGGAAATCGGAAAGATCCCATTCAGTTCTGTTAATTTAAAAGAGATCGAAGAGAGTTCTTTATCTGTCTCAAATCGAAATTTTAAATAAATACTTAATAGAGATCGGAGGAGAGTTCTTTATCCGCTCTCAAATCAAAATTTTAAATAAATACTTAATAGAGATCGGAGGAGAGTTCTTATCCGGTCTCAAATCAAAATTTTAAATAAATACTTAATAGAGATCGGAGGAGAGTTCTTATCCGGTCTCAAATCAAAATTTTAAATAAATACTTAATAGAGATCGGAGGAGAGTTCTTATCCGGTCTCAAATCAAAATTTTAAATAAATACTTAATAGAGATCGGAGGAGAGTTCTTATCCGGTCTCAAATCAAAATTTTAAATAAATACTTAATAGAGATTGGAAGAGAGTCCTTATCCGGTCTCAACTCAAAATTTTAATAAGCATTAAATAGAGATCGGAGGAGAGTTCTTATCCGGTCTCAACTCCAAATTTTTAATGATTTAATAGAGATCGGAGGAGAGTTCTTATCCGATCTCAACTCAAAATTTTAATAAATATTAAAGAGTTCGGAGAAGAGTTCTTATATAACTCTTAAATTAAATTTTAATAAAATAGTTTTTTTAGATAAGATTAACCTGCAACAGTAACTCACTAAGGTTGTCTCATTTACTTATGTATCTGGGTGATCCAAATTTAGTGAAAAATCAAATGCTCCTTTAGTCAAAAGGATCAACATGTCCATTCAAGCCCTTCTAACTAATGAAAAGTTAAATCTACTTACCCTTATTAAGGGACGAGGTGGGGTGCCTAACACCTTCCCCACCCGTTTACGGACCCCGAACCTAGAATCTCTGTTTTGAAGTGGTTTTATTTCAATTTATCTTCACAAATGGTTTTCTTTAGTTACCCTCAAAACTAAGGTGGCGACTCCTCACTCTTTCCCACTTCGGTGAGTGATCGTCCAGGCGACCGCAAAATCCCTTGCGACATGGTGTAATAGTGGTGGCAGTGGTGGTGGAGTGGTGGGGGTGGTGGTGGCGATGGAGTAGGGGGGGTGGTGATAGGGTGTTGGTGGTGGTGGTATTGGTGGAGGTGGTAGTTATAGGGTGATGGTGGTGGTGGAGTGGTGGGGGTGGGGGTGGTGGTGGTGGAGTGGTGGGGGTTGTGGTGGTGGTGTTGGGGGTAGTGGAGTGATAGTAGAAGTGGTAGAGTGGTGGTGGTTGAAATTATTTAATATTTTTTAAATTTAAAAATTATTTATTACTATATATTATTAATTTTGCAAAATTTGTATTTTTTTGTTGTGTAAATACAAACTTGGCAAATCACCACCGCTGCTAATGCGGCCACTCCACCACCACACCACTACTCCATCACTATCAACACCATCGCTACTATTATCACTCCATCACTACCACCACTATCACTCCACTGCCACCACCACTCTATCACCATCACAACTACCATTACTCCACCACCACCACTATCACTCTACCACTACCACCACCACTACTACTATCACTCTACCACCACCGCCACCACCACCACTATCACTCCATCACTGCCACCACCACCACCACCACTGCCACCACCACTATCACTCCACCACTACCACTCTACCACCACCACTATCACTCCACCACCGCCACTACCACCACCACCACCACTATCACTTTACCACTATTACTATCACTCTACCACTGCCACCACCACCACTATCACTCTACCACCATCACCACCACCACCACCACTCTACCACTACTACCACCACTATCACTCTACTACTACCACCACCACTACTACTATCACTCTACCACCACTCCATCACCACCACCACCACCACCTCTATTGCCACCACTATCACACTACCACCACCACCACCACTATCACTCCACCACAGCCACCACCACCATGACTCTATCACCACCACCATTATCATTATAACACCAACACCACCACTACCACCACCACCACTATCATTCTACCACCGCCGCTACCACCACCACCACCACCACTATCACTTCGCCACCACCAACACCACCACTATCACTCCACTACCACTCCATCACCACCACCACCACCTCTGTTGCCACCACCACCACCACCACCACTATCACTCCACCATTGCCACCACCACCACCACTCCATCACCACCACCATTATCATTATACCACCAATATGACCACTACTACTATCACTCTATCACCACTCCATCACCATCACCACAACTACTACCATCACTATCACTCTACTATCACCACCACCACCATCACCACCGCCACTATCACTCCACCACCACCAGCACCACCACTACCACTATCACTCCACCACTACCACCACCACCACCACCACTATCACACCACAACTATCACTGCACCATTACCACCATTCTATCACCACCACCACCACCAATACCCTGTCACCACCACCACCACCTCCATTGCTGCCACTATCACACTACTACCAGTACTTCAACAACACCACTCCACCACCGCCGCTATCACTCCTCCACCACTATTAAATAATTTAATATATATTCTTAAATTGATATATATAATTTATATTTTGAAATTTATATCATATTTCAATATTTTATATATTGAAAAAATATAAATATAACTAGTTTAACCGTCATCCTACCCACACTAATCTAGCACCTCCATCATTATCACTCCACCACCACTATTAAATTTCAAACCAATTTTAATATGATAATTACTTTAATATCAATATTTATTGTTATAATATTTAATTTCATTTTTGAAATGCTATTTACTTCACTCAAATTAATATATATCAAATTTATATCATATTTCAAGTTAAAAAAAAATAAATATAACTTATAGTATAACTTATCATTAAAAATCAATATCTCTTATCTTATAACAAACATATTATATGTCATAACTTATAGTATATAATATCTCTATATTTCCATATTTCCCATAGCATTAAATCAAAGATATTAATCGGATTGAATAATGCAATTCCCTTGCTTTTGGAGATAGAACCACCATAACTCATCTCTTATCTCTACTCTCTCCCTATTATCATTCTACGCTCCCTATTATCATTCTACGGTTTCTCAATTCCAACAAAGCAGATAGTGCCATGGCAACAAAATATGGATTCTATTTCATTGTTGAAGGCAACACCAAGAGGATTGTAAGGCATCTTCATCTTTTTTTTTTTTTCCTCAAACTATCTTTTACATAATTTTCTTTTACAAACGTAATCTCCCCTTGTCTGATTGTCATCTATTTTTTGTCCCTCTTATAGAAGATCCCAAATCATGTGATTGAAATGCTCGATGTATTTAAATTTGACATGGTAACCCTATCCGTTAAGGGTTTGGAACGTCACTGATGGTGGGTTGCAGTTGGAGTAGATAATGGTGATGGAAAGTTTTATCTTCAAGATGGTTTTGCTAAACTAATTAAACACTACAAACTAAAAGAGAAATTTTGCATTGTATTTAAGGCCATTAGTGAATCAGTGCTTGAGATTTTGATGTTCGATAAATCAGGAGCCGAGATTGACTATGGAAATCCACCAATTCGAGAGGTCTTGCAAATTTCTTCAGATGATGATGATGTAACAGGTAGTTCTTTTTCGCATTATCTGTAATTTTTTTCAATGGAAACTAGGGAGCAAAAATTCCTTTATTCGCATTATATGTGTATTTTTTTTAACTAAATGTCATGTCTTTTGTAGAGAACCTAAATAACGATTCTGATTCTGAATCACTTATAATTCAGCCCAACTTTGTGCCTGTGATGAACACCTATGATTGGAAGTATAAAGTGGCATATTTATTTTGCTTTTATAAGTCTTCTATTTTGTGTTATTGACTGGAACAAATAGACATGCTTTCTTTTGCTGCAAAACCATATTTTTTTAAAACCTAGTGTTTTTTTTTGCTTTCTACTACGCATTTGTTTAAAATAAATTTATCTCTTTGTTGACAATTAAAAAAAAATAACTAAACTTTGCTACTGTGTGACTTTGAAATATTGTCGTTGATCTGTTTACTAGTTTTGATCATATACCAAAAGTACATGTTAAATCCTAGAGGAAATTCCCAAAAACTTATATTTATTATTTTCACATTCCATATTTACAACATTATCTATTCTAAAAATAATACATCACTCATATTTTTTGCTTCTGTTATTTACTAGAATATTCCAATACAATTTGCAAAGGAATTCCTTGGCTTGGATGACATGTTGGTTGACATACATGGAACTAGTGGTAAAAAATGGATAGTTCATTATGCCACTCGGTTTAGTAAAGATGGAGTGTTCAAGAAGGCCAAATTTGAAAAGGGTTGGAATGTGTTTGTGCATGAAAACCAGTTGGCAGAAGATGATGAGGTGGACTTCATGTTGGATGTGGCTGCTAATGATGATAGAGTTATTTTCAATACTGTAATTACAAGATCTGGGTAGTATCTTCAAGTGCATTTAAACTATCTTATTTCGGCCTTGTGTGTTTTCTTTGTTTGGCTAAGGGACAATAGGGTTATTTTAGTTGGATGTGATGGGTTTTTAAACTATCTTTCATAAGACAATATGCTCTGTTTTCCTTTGTTTTTTAATGTCAATGTCAAACATTATAAATAACCATTGTTGTTGCTTCTAATGTTCTTCCTTTTCTTTTATAACCAGATAATCCATTGCTTATGTTAGTAAAGCATAATAATTGAAAAACTATAATTTTTCTACTTGTTTGCTATAAAGCATTAAGAGCACCATCTGCTTATCGGGCATTTTATTAGCATTTCTTTATCTAATTTTAAAGTGGTGTTAAATATCTCCTGAAGCAAAGATTGTAGAAGAATATTGAACTAAAGCCTAACATTAAAGGCACATAAAACAACAACCATAACCAGGTAAACCACTATAATTTTAAAACAACCCAATAGAGCACACCAAATGCAACCAATAATAATAGAGACTCGACCAAATTAGAAGAAGCAAGTACACACCAAGCAGCTGACAGGATGAGAAAAGCAAACAAGTAGATGACAAACAACCTAAGGACACTGGACAAAAAATAGATAAAACAATCTCATAACCATAGACTGAATAAGCCAACACAATCAACAAAACAACTTTTTCATGATCTGTTTCTCATAAGCATAATCATTAAAATAGAATCAGTATATCCACCACAATGAATGTCCATTGCATGTCTATCATGCATGCACATTAAACTAAGCTAAGAACCCTATATGAGAGCTACTTTACTCCAGCCACCAACATGTCTTATTAAATCTCACGTTAAACAATGAAACATTCATTCCCAGTGTAAAAGTCTTCACGTTCAACATATATATATGGAGATTAACTGAGTTTAGTGGTATCAATCTAATTACATTCATTAGCTCAATTCTTTCCCATGGATACAACACCACAGAGAAGGATTAAGAGGTCTATTAACTTGCCTGCATCTCCGGCAACGCTGGAAATAATGTGCAATAGCACTAAGCAACAGTTGGAAGAGCTAAAAACTGAAGTGAATCAGCTACTGAAAAAGATTGGTTCTTGATCTGGGTAAGGAATACATCATTGCTACCTTATTGGATGAGCCACCACTCTTGAAGTCTTATGATATCTTCCTTCAGTTGCCTCAAACAAATGGAAATGCAACAAACTATGACAACAATGTTATTGTCATCTCTGATACCTCAGCATCTGCTCAATCATTACCCGGTGTTGAGTCATTACCTCATGCTGAATGAAGAATGTGTCAAGTTGGTGTCTTGTGTGAAGCTATGGAAAGGATTTGTTTTCTAATTCTATGTTTCGTGGATATGTTTTGTTATCTATGGTTATGCTTCAAAAATTAGCTTGTTATCTTGTTTATCTTATTCCCTTGTCATGTTTCTCTATTATCATGTTTCATTTGTGTTGTTTTTGTGTTCACTTTTTCGTTAATGAAGAGCTATGTTCCATGTTGTGTTAAATAATGTCTTATTTTGCTCAAACATGAAAAATGATTATGTTTTATAAAGATAAAGATTTGAAACTCTAAATGTTATATGTAAATATAAAACTAAGACCTTAAAATCTAAAAGTTATAGCCCTCCATGATTCAGCAAGAAAGATTAGTAAGGTGATCCTTCAAACATATTCGGTAATTTTGTTTTAGGACTCCATGATCCTCATGCAACTATTTCATGGGAAATCAAGGCTCCTATTCATACACTCAAGAACCACATGCTAGACTTTTCTCATATTGCTTTCTCCTCAATAAATAGGAAAGCTAATTTAGTTGCAATATACGTGGCTATCATGTTTTTTTTTACAATTGTTTTCCTTGTAACTTGCTTCATTTTATGCAAGCAATTTTGAATTGTCTTATAATCTCCTATGCTTCTTTGGCATTGTAATTCAAATCATTTTGATTGTAAAAAAAAAATAAAGAAACACAATTTGCAAAATTTTTGCAGATATTTTAAATTTAAGGAAGTCATACCACAATTAAATATTTCTAGAAAACGAGAAAAATATTATGACAAAATCTTTAATCCACCAAAACAATTTCATAATTTAAGTCTACTAATATATACATTAGGCTTTAAGATAACACATCAAAAGGATAATCACTTCATTTTTTTCCAGTCACTATAAACTACATCAAGTAACATTCGAATAAAACCCCCAAAATGATCTCAGCAACAAATCCGTAGAAAAAAGCACTATAATCCAATTTTTTGGACTCCATATTTCTTAACTGCAGATTACTTATTGAAGGAGATTCTTCACGTGGGTCTTCCTTTCCAAACATTAAGGATTTCTTTGACTCCATATTGATTGTCGAAAGATATTGTTGACATGGCTCTTCATTACCCAAAGTTGTTGAGATTCCAGATGAAGCAACAAGAGACATTCCATCACCACCACGATATGAATTCATAGGCAGATTGTTAGTATGATTGAATGCATGCAAGGCCTCCTCCATTGTGTCATATGATTTGTACAAGCTCCTGCTTACACCAATAACATGTGGGGTGCATTCTTGCCATGAGGTGTAAATCCCAGGTTGAAGACCATGGAAGACAACATAAAATTTTTCTTTTCTTCTATTGCTTGTGAGCCTCATATTTTGAGAGTACAGTAGGATATGAAAGTTAGATAAATGGAAGAATGAAGGTTATTCATCTTCATAAGCCATGAAGTAGGTTATAGTCATAAAGAGTTTTCATGGAAGCTTTCAATTTTTAGAGTTCCAACAGTTGCAAATATATTAATTTGACATTGAAAAATGTTGTTTGGTGAGTAGATATTAAATAAACAAACTTTATAGTTAAGTGGCTTATAAATGAGCTAAATGGCTCATAAGTCACCCTAAATGGCTTATATCTTAAAAGGGTAAAATGGTAATAAATTTCAATTTAATTATCAATATGTCATTTTGAGCTAGCTCAATTTGAGTCGTGTAGCATTTTTATTATTTAATTAACTATATTTTCATAGCTTCTAGGGATAGTCTATTGTCAATTCATATAGAGTTTTGATTGCATTTGTCACGAATTATATATTATGAAATTTATGTTAACATAATTTATAAGTTTAATTTTAATTTTTTTAGATATCATTTGATTCTGTCTTGAAAAGGTTATATCTTGAAAGAATTCTGATTAAAACTTAAATTATTATTTATAAAATATAATAATAATAAAAAAGACCAAGCCTTAGATTTAAGATGAGATGTATATTGAATTTAAATTTATTATGAGTTACCAGTGATTGTAAATTAATTTAAATTAATATATACATTAAGAAAATATTATATTAAATTAAAAAATAAATAATATTCTTTTATCTGTCAAAGTGCGAAATTGAATTATATATATATATATTTTACTATAAATTACAAAATTAATTTCAACTAAATATACAGCGTAGGATTTTGTAGACAGGCATGCTTCTTCGCCATCTTCAAGGCAAAGTTGGAAATAGAATAGAAGCCCAACGTGGCAAATTGCCAATTAGGATGGGATGGGATCACGAGAAATTATTAGATGTATTTAGTGTATATATATATTTTCTTATAATTATGTAAAATTTATTTTTTATATAATAAAAATAATTTACTTTTTATGAGAGGAAATATTATTTTTTAATATTTTAATATTTTTGATGTATCTAGTAATTACCTCATATCACCACTCTTGTATAGATGCAGGCCACTCATTGCCTGCCACGTTATCATTTCGTTTTATTATGTCACTCTATCCTCCTCTCATCGTAACTCGTTACAATTATATATGTGCCCTTCCTAAATCTCAATGACACTCACACCTGCAATCATTCATGATTAACATTGTCATCTTCAGTTGATCGCTGTCTCACCACCGATATATCCCTACCGTCCATTTACATATATTTTTTTAAATAATATTTTTTATTATAAAAATAATAAATATTAAAATAAATAAAGTGATTCGAATTATTTTTTTTAAATTTGAAAATAGAAAATGAAAACCGAAAGTGATTTTGAAATGAGCCTAAAATAAGTCTAATAAATAAGTATTAAATTAAATTGAAATGATTTGATTTTATTTTATTTAATCAACTCAAAATTTTGATTTATTTAATTAAATTTGATTCAATTTTCTTGTTAATTCAATTTATTTTGGTTTATTTTGTTAGAAGTTTTTATTTATTTACTTTTTCATAAACTGAATTAGACCACAAATCATTATTATTTGAATCGGATCATATGGATTTAATTAAAAATCAGAATAATAACCGGTTCAATTTAGATAATAAATCTGAAATTTTCTTAAACCATAGTTAGCCCAATCAATCCGACCAGGTAACCAAAGGAATTGAGTTTAAATGGTTTTGATTAGTTCACTAAAAAAAAAAATAAATCAATTTGCAAGAAGAGTCAAACCTGGGACCATATTGTAACCATCTGAATTGGGCGTCATCTTTTGTCATTTAGTTTAAATTATTAAATTTTATTAAAAATATTATTATTTAATTTTTTAATTTAATTAAAAAATTAAATTATTTTTAAAAGTTATATTTTACAGTATCATTAATTTTATTTTAATAATTATTTGTAAAATATATTAAATTAATGTGTTATTATACTTTAATTAAATATTAAACTTCTAATTCTCTGCGTTGATGGGTTCAGTGAGGGAGCCTGTTTTAAGAACCTTGATGCGGATGCTCATCCTTATTAGAAACTGCATAAAAATGAAAAGACCGGCAGGTGGGTGAAGGAAAGGCTCCACGAGGAGAGGATGGTCAATAAGGCAAAGATGTAATAAGCTTAAATTCTGTACGGAATAAAAATAAACCACTAAGAATAGGCCACGTGTAATGCAGCACCTTTCCTGTCCATTGATACCACGCTCAGCTTAGATTTTGACAGGCAATTAAGCGCAGCGGCTCCAACCCATAGTGGCTTCGGCTTTTCCTGCTTATGCATTCGTGGTTTCATTCTCAACGCATACAAGTAAAGGGACAGTTCCAAGAGAAGTCAAGCAATCATCACCCTTCATTATTCAAGAAACCCATAATTTTCAACACAAAACAGATCTCTCTCTCTCTCTCTCTCTCTCTCTCTCTATATATATATATATATATAAACTTCTGTTCCATTGTTTTCTTCCGAGTTGATTAATACAGCAGCTAGCCAATAGCAATAGATGGATCGCTATGAGATATTGAAATGTATTGGATCTGGAAACTTTGGTGTTGCTAAGCTTGTTAGAGATAAATGGAGTGGTGAACTCTATGCTGTCAAGTATATTGAGAGAGGCTTAAAGGTGCTATTTTTAGCTTCTTTTATTAAGTTTTTCCTCTCAATTCACTCTATCTTTCGTCGTTTTGGTTTGCTTTTGGTGGGAAGGGATGGGGGTGAAATTTCTGTTACCGTTATCTGTTTTCTGTATAAGAAAAGTGATTTTTTTTTTAATAAATATCTTATCTTATATGGGTTCTCTTAGCTTTGTCCATATGATAATTTGGTTTGTAACTTCTTTTGTGTAACTTCTTTCATGAATTCATTTTGTGGTCTGGTCTTTTTGGTTTTCCAGATTGATGAGCATGTGCAGAGAGAGATCATGAACCACAGGTCATTGAAGCACCCCAATATAATTAGATTCAAAGAGGTAATTAATTGTCTTGTTTCCCTTTCATGTGATATTTTGTGTAGCCATGTGATAAGAGGGTTTACAGGGTTCTACTTTTCTTTTAATCACAAAGAATTTTAAAGGAACGAGGCTTGGTGTGGTTGCTGTATGAACAGAACATATTTTACAATCAGACTTTTTCTGCTTTCCACTTTTCATATATGTGCTTAGTGGAAGAGGCCAAAAAAGATTTCCAAGTTCAGGATTTCCCCAAAATAGACTTTTTCAAGCATTACTGTTTGCAATTTCTTTTCTCAAGTGAAAGGAGCTGATATTAAAACATGCCTGGCTGAACCTGCTTACTCTGCCTATGTGACAAGATAGTTTAAAGAGAATTTGGATGTCAATTTGTCAAGAATACACGAAAGGGATAAAAGAAAGATAGGATATTACGTATCCGGTTAGAGATGCTTCAAACTTGAATGTAAACCAGATTCAACTGTGAATTTGTTTTGTAGGTCTTCCTCACACCCACTCATTTAGCCATAGTCATGGAATATGCAGCTGGAGGAGAACTTTTTGAGAGAATATGCAGTGCTGGTAGATTCAGTGAAGATGAGGTATATTTACCTGGATCATATAATTTTTGTTCTTCACTTGTTTTGGTGGTGCTTAAATTTATCTTTTTTCCTTGTCTGCTTCTGTAAATTTGTATCAGGCAAGATTTTTCTTTCAACAACTTGTATCAGGAGTTAACTATTGCCATTCTATGGTAACTACTCTCTGCCCATCATATCATGAAATAATTTGTTCCCGTGCTTATTTTGACTTTGAATGTTGCTTTAACCTCTGATTAAAACTAATGACACTTTTTGTATGCTACAGCAAATTTGCCATAGAGATCTTAAGCTGGAAAACACCCTTCTAGATGGAAGCTCAGCTCCGCGTCTTAAGATATGTGACTTTGGCTATTCCAAGGCAATGAACTTGTAAATTTTTCAATATGAAATTTACATTAATTACGTGTATAAATCTAAATCCTGACAGTTTTCCTATTTCTATGTAGTCTTCTGTATTGCATTCTCAACCCAAGTCTACTGTGGGAACACCAGCCTACATTGCACCAGAGGTCTTGTCAAAAAAAGAATATGATGGCAAGGTATTCAATTGATTTATTTGAATCTTCATATTCACATATTTTTTCTTCAGGGACAGTCACCTAACATTCAGCTTTGCTCTTTTGATACCTGAAAGATACAGATAGCAGATGTTTGGTCTTGTGGGGTTACATTGTATGTGATGCTGGTTGGTGCTTATCCATTTGAAGATTCTAAAGACCCAAGAAACTTCAGAAAAACCATTCAGGTCTTTTATTGCATTAATTATTATAAGTGATTTAGTACCCCTCTTTTATATGCCTTAATAAAAATGGTTACTCGCTTAATGGCAGAGGATTCTCAGTGTCCACTACTCCATTCCAGACTATGTTAGAGTTTCCACAGATTGTAAACATCTTCTATCTAGGATTTTTGTCGCTAGCCCTGAAAAGGTAATGCCAGAAATTCCTGCAATTCTATTGCTGATATTCTGTAGTATGCAGCAGCACATAAAGTTTAAATTTTCTTTTTCTTTTTCTTTTTAACTGTAGAGAATAACAATACCAGAAATTAAAAAGCACCCATGGTTCCTGAAGAACTTGCCTGTAGAATTCATGGAAGGAGGGGAAGGTAGCTTGCAAGATAATGATAAATGTGAAGAATCCCAAAGCATTGAAGAAATATTAGCTATAATTCAAGAGGCCAGGAAATCTGGAGAGGGTCCCAAAATGGGTGGTCTTTTAATTGGAGGGAGCATGGATATAGATGATTCTGACATAGATGACATAGAGACAAGTAGTGATTTTGTTTGTGCTCTATAAATGCAGCTGAAATTAAATGGCAATTTAAAGGATAAGGCCATTCTTGTCATGTACAGGGTGATGTTGAGAGTTTCTTTTCCTTAGCCATGAAAGCCTTGTGTGTTTTTTTTTTCTTTTGGATTTGTGTATAAGGGAATAGATGGATATATGTTCTGCTGCTTAGTTTTGTAATAATTCTCTTAAATTTTCTCTTTTTTTTATATCTCTATTTTAGGTAAAGCTGCATTAATCTAATCCGGGGGGTTTTGTTCAGATGGGAATAAGACTATATATTGCATATGAGTGCTCTTATATTAGCAAAATTTATTAAAAAGACTCAAAGATACTGAGAAAAAGTATGATATATTAATATGTAATGGAACACTAGGTCAATATTTTTATGTCTTCAAGGTTGGCGGATAGCATTCAATGCTTTTAATTTTTTTTTCTTAAGTAAAATTTTTATTTAAATATTCAACAATGGCTGCTCGGTGAGAGTGCTGATTGTTGCAGACTCTTATTAATTAATTTGTCCTACTTTTTTAGTAAATTGTATATATAAAACTAGAGAGGGTGCGGTCTTAAGGCCAAAGGACATTACGGTCATTGACATTGGGCCGTTGAAATGTAGAGAGTAATTTTAGGCCTGTCAGAGGAATGAATGTCAAGTTGCTAAAATCTCACCTTGATATCAAACTTGAAAAATATATAGGCTTCATTCTTTACGTTTGCCAAAATCATTCTTTAATTAATTTATAATAAACTATCAAAATATAATTTAAGATTTAATTGTCTTATCATTCTTTAATTAATTTATAATAAACTATCAAAATATAATTTAAGATTTAATTGTCTTATTTAATGTAAACTTTATTTCCTATTCCTTTCAGTGACAAGGACATGAAGTGGATGGTGGACTAATTAGGACCTTCCTTTGTGAAACGGCATATAAATTTAGTGGAATGAGGAAAGTTGATAAGGTTAGCCACTTTCATTAACATTAATTTTCTCCATAATTTATTACATATATTTAACAATATCAATTAAAAAATATTCCTTCTGTGATTATCATGATTTTGAGGTGTGATTCATTCCTGTTATTGATTTTGAGTACATGTGTCCATTTTCACCTAGCAAAAAAAAAAAAAAAAACCAAAAAAGACTACCTCAGGCCTAGAGTAGTGAGTCCGATGTAGCCCAAATGATTGAAGTCGTCCTTTGCATAGGGCGTGCCTATTTGGGGTAGTCCTTCGAGATCTTACATCGATTATGGATGGCTGTGTGTATTGGGTTATCTGAGAATAATAATCCTCTCAAAATTGCTATGGTTTTGAGATATGATCCATTTCCGTCACTGACCTTAGATACATGTGTCCATTTTTACTTGACAAAAAAAAAAAGAATAAATATACTTAAACTCTGTTATGATATAATCCATGATCTCTCGGTCTACTTCTGCTGTGTCCTGTGTGACATGGTGTGCAGACACTGTTTCATGTTGGGTTGTTTCTTCTATTAGGCTTAGGCATATGAGCTTGCAAGCGAGACAAATTGGGCTGCTATAACATGAATTATAAAGGAGAACAATTAAATCTTGGAAGCTGCGAACCGTTTCTATTTGGGCTTTCTAGCCCGACTTAAAATCTTGGGAGCCAAATAAAGGCCCATTGAGCAACAGCCTTCATAGCCCAAAAGGAAGCAATCTTACAATACAATACATCCATTAGCAGAATCGTAATCATTTTACGACTCTAAATAGTAAATACCATTCCTATTCTCCATCAAACGCCAGAGTCCGATCACGATTACACGTGTTCACTTCTTAACAGAACTCACACATTCAATCAGATTATTTTAATCACACCAAGATTTCCCTTCTCCCTATATAAGGCACTTCAAAAACCCTAATTCGCTTACACACAGGGACTGGGAGGCTTGCAGCTACGAGAGCAGAAGCGTTTCTCTACCCTCACAGCACCGGGCCGTCGTAGCTAGCTGCTCCTTCGAAAATGAAGGTTTGTGCCGTGTTGTTAGAGTTTTCGTTGTCTCTTCAACAAAAACCCTAACACTTAATTTTGCTAATCTAATTTCGTTTCCCTCTCTGGACAGTTCAATATTGCAAATCCTACCACTGGGTGCCAGAAAAAGCTCGAGATAGATGATGACCAGAAACTGTATTGATCTCTTTCTTTTATTCATTATTATTTTTAGCTTTTAGTTTAAGTTTGCATCTATTATCTGTTATTGTAGATGGTGAAATTTTGTACTGGAGAATAGTTATGCTATCAAGAAATTTTATAAATTATGTATCTGAAAAAGGAAAGGAATTTAAATTTGTTGGGTATGGATATTGTATCAGATTTGGATTCTGGAAAACAGCTAGCTTCCTTTAATTCAGCCTAAGCGCTCACATTGGTTAGTTTAGTTACTTTTGACAACTGGATGTGGTAGAGTTGTACGAATGGGGTTGCTGGTGTATGAATGGGGTTGCTGGTGTTTGAATTTTGCAATGCCATCTGATTATTGTAGTCTTAGCATGTGTACTTGATTATTAAAACCTATTCTGTAGTATATGGTGCTTCTTTTATCAATTATAAAGTTCAGTCGTAATTCCCTTTATGTTACTTTGTGCACCTACGAGAAACAAAAGAACGTAATCAATTTTGAATTGTACCCGTTTGTCCATTAGTAAGAATTTACTGTTTGTAACGTGTCCAATATGTTTTTTAACCTGAAAGAATATGAGAGATGACTCCCTCCTTTTGTTGCTTAGGTTATAAGGTTAATTTGTCCTAGCTTAGTACTAGAAGGCATTTAAGAGCAATAAACGAGGAGGTTTTCAAGCATTTCAATTCTCTTTCTATGCTTAAAAAAGGGAAGAATGAACATGATACTTCTCTGATAGTGTAGATGAATTCTTCCTTCAAGCGCATCAATGGTTTATTTTGTATTCTTAACTTGTTAATCTTACCAAAACCAAACTATAACAAAGTGGCTCTAACTGCTGTGGCTCTAACTGCTGTGGCTCTAACTGCTGTGGCATGTTTTTTGAGTGATTTCATGGTATGCTGAAAAACCATGCTATTCATAAATGTTAGCATGTTACTCATGTCAAAGGTTCCTTGCTACAGCCGTGTGTTTTTTGACAAAAGGATCTCACAAGAAGTCAGTGGGGATGCCCTGGGTGAGGTATGTTATTGTCAGCCTTTTTTTTTTGTCTGAGCTAGTTTTTAAGGGTGATGCTATGTTGTATTTTCCCTATACTGACCCATCCTTGTGTATTTTCAGGAGTTCAAGGGTTATGTATTTAAGATTATGGGAGGTTGTGACAAGCAGGGTTTCCCAATGAAACAAGGAGTTCTAACTCCTGGCCGTGTTCGACTTTTGCTTCATAGAGGTTTGTGGCTTTATACCATGCCAACTTTTGTTGCTGTTTTTTTATGAGTGTTTTTTTTTTTTTTTTTTGAGTGATGGATAGATGCCATTTTCTGTGTGACTTACTTGAAGATACTTTTTTTTTTTGGCTGGATAAACCAATATCAATACGATGCTTGTGTGGACAGGTACCCCTTGCTTCCGTGGATATGGCAGGCGAAATGGAGAACGTAGAAGGAAGTCTGTTCGTGGATGCATTGTTAGCCCAGATCTATCAGTCTTGAACTTGGTTATTGTCAAGAAAGGTGAGAATGATCTGCCTGGACTGACAGACATTGAGAAGCCTAGAATGAGAGGTCCTAAGAGGGCATCAAAGATCCGGAAGCTGTTCAACCTCTCCAAAGAGGATGATGTCCGGAAGTACGTTAACACTTACCGCCGAACATTTACAACCAAATCTGGTTAGCAGCTGTATCATTATTTTCTTTTTATTATATTATTTAAATTTAATATGTTCCTCAGAGAACAAAGTACTTTCTTAATTGAATGGGTGATAATTTGGATTACTTCAGGAAAAAATTTTTAAGTGCATTTGATAAGATGGTGTTTTGTGACTTGGTAGGTAAGAAGGTTAGCAAAGCTCCCAAAATTCAGAGGCTTGTAACTCCCTTGACTTTGCAAAGGAAGCGTGCTAGAATAGCGGACAAGAAGAAGAGAATTGCAAAGGCCAAGGCTGAGGCAGCCGAGTATCAGAAGCTCCTTGCCACCAGGTTGAAGGAGCAGCGTGAACGCCGCAGTGAGAGCTTGGCAAAGAAGAGATCTAGACTGTCTGCTGCGTCAAAGCCCTCTGTTGTGGCATAGAATGTTTCACGTTGGTCTATGACTATGAGCGAAGTCATTTATTAAATAGGTTGAGGTAATTTTGATTGTTCTTTGGATTTTGAAAGTTAAGTTAAAATGTTTCCTGCATTTATAACAATTTCAAACATCTGAAATTTTCGCTTTCATTTTAATGTGTTGTGGGATTGTTAACCATTTCATTAAGCTCTCTTGTTCTATTGTTTTGAATCCTGGATTTATGGTAGATGACGTTTTATACATGTTGAAGGATTAATTTGCTGCACAGTCGATGTTCTCTTATTCTTTTGTATTTTAATCCCTTCAGGATCGAGCAAGCCAATTCTTTTCAAAGTGTAATTTCAGCTCATGGATGTTGATTAGTTCATTTTTGTGAACTGGAATGTTGAATCATTAGATGGGGTTATAAATTCTAGGGGAAATTACAAAAAAGTACTTTGTGGTTTAGTGCATTTTTAAAGTAGGGTCTTGTACTTTGCTAACAACAGAACCACAAGGAACGACAGAAAACAAGAAGGTGCTAAACTATATGACCCTACATGAAAAAAGCGCTAAACCGCAAGGTCTTATCAAACATCTTGATCATTTGGTCGTCCTACCTTGGTCAAGATGTAGTTTTTGTTGCCTACTTTGTTCGTGTTACTTTTAGGCTTATATTCACCAGTCGATGATCAACCCTTCCTGCTTTGGCAATTAGGATCAGGTTTTTGGTCGGCTTGAAATCAAATCAAACTGAAATAATCGAATACTTAAAATGTAAGAATTGAACCTGATTGAATTGAAAATATGAATAGAATTGAACTGAATCAAATTGATTAGTTCGGTAATTTGGTTTTTGTTGGCAAAGTCACATTAACTGTGTGAGCATTGCCACGCTCTTGCATATAAAGAAGATTGTGTGAGAACACTGCAATAGAAAAATGATATACAAGAAAAATCCTGTAAATTTCAATTAATAACAACAATTTAAACTTGCACAAAAAAATCAATACCCAGATCAAATTTCAATTAATTACATCAATTTTATAATAGAAAAAAAAATAAAACCTGCATACGCCCTTATTGATTAAGAATCGAGGAAAAGTGAGGAAAAATCTTGGCAGGAAGAATCGAGAAAGGAGGAAGAAAATGAGGCTTGGGAGGCAGGGAGAGCATTAGCTGAGCCAGAGGTGAGATGAGAATTGAGAAATTAGCTGAGCCTGAGGTGAGATGAGAATTAAGGAAATGAGGCTTGGGTGAGGGATCTTATGAATCGGAAGGAAGGAAATGGTGAAGACGGCATCCCCTACCTTTAAAAACAGTAGCTGTATTTATAAATTTTGACTGATTTTGTTATTTTGATTAAATTAATCAAATTAATCTAAAATTAACTTTTAAAAAAATAATAATAAACTGAAATGGACTCAATTAGATCAACTAACTAAACTGAAAAATTGTTTCAAAAAACTGAAGATTAAATTTAATTTGTTTGATTTGGTTATTTGTTTTTAACCGAAGCTTTGCTTTGCAGTATTTGTAATGGTGATTCATGATCATATCTCAAGAATCCTACAGAAAACCGTTTAGTACTTGTGCAACTAAGTTTTATAGGAACCTTAGATACCATGAATAGGTGCTCTGTGTATAGGTTACTAGTGGATACTAGTAAAGGTTTCTATTTCAATGTGCTGTAGATCTTTCCTGGAAAATTAGATGCTCCCAAATGGTCTGTATCCAGTGAAAGTAGGAAACTGATGATCGAGGGAAATGATAAACTGGAGCTTGTACAAGCTGATAACAAACTTGCACAAGCTCTTGTTGGTGGTTTGGGTTGCCCCTTCCTTGAATGCAGCTGATGACAAACTTGTACGAGTCCGATGTCCCTCTATAAATGTTAAACGGGCTACTATATTCTCTTAACCATAACATAAAAGGAGTAAAGTGGTCCTCTTCAGCTTGTCTAGTCCTGTAGTTCTTGGAGATGGTACCTTTACTGTCTCCCTCTCGCGATGATGCATTGTGAGTGGCCAGGTTACAACGTACGCAGAACCTGCTGGTGATGGCTCCACAGGCTGTTTTGTGTTTTCATGCTATTAACCCTGAGCTTTATGCTTATTTTGATAAATATTTTATCAAGGAAAAATACATTTTTAGCCCGGAGTTTTTCATTTTTGTTTTCATGTTAAAATCTTGTTTGCTTATAAAAAAAAAGGGGGCCCAAGTTTGTCGAGATTTACTCAAAGTTTTAGCATTTTCATATCTATCAAATCCAAGTCTATCATTAAGTAGTTGAGAAAGAAGTGAAAATATATCTATGGGACTTGTGTATGAACTTCTTATACATATATAGAAACATTCATGACAATTCAATAGTACTAGCAGAATGTAGATATTATAAGCTTGATATTATATGAGAAAGAAGGATAGCAAATGTAGCTTGTGATATGATCTTGAAACACCGTCCTCATTTAGTAGAACATGCATCAATGGAAGGATGTCAAAATGTGTCTATGTTGGTGGTTAGGGAGGATAACGATTATGTTTTCATATTCTAACTTCAATCATATTTGCATTTGTTCTTTTTTGTTTTTTTTTTTTTTGTACTTTTTATCGCTTGTGATAAAGAAGGAAAGCAAATGGAATCTTAATACAGTGCTCGTCACCCTCTCTTTTCAAAATAAATTGGAATTCTTTACCTTCCAATGAAACTTTAATTTATTTCATCTATTTAGTGATCTAACTTCCTCCTTGAAAATGCACCTGAATTTGAACAATTCTATCTTGAGAAAACCTGCTAAGGCAACAATCGTACATCACCATTTCAATGTCTTATCCCTAAAAGCTTGATGCTGTTACATTAAACAAAAATTATAGTTTATAAGACCAATGAGTTTTAGCTCAGTGATATTGGAGTTATTTTCAAGACTTTAAAAATGTAATTGCTTTTTTCCTCTATCAGTTGATAGGATGGACCACCACCTCTCCTCCCTCTGTGGTTGGAAATATGTCAAACAAGATTTTAACCATTGCAGCAGAGACGTGTGGAGGTAGGACATTTCCAACTTCCAATTTGATCTCAATAATTCTGCCCCCTACTACTACCATATGTCATCTCTCAGCCTCTGAAAGTTCCACATACGACACATACAAACACTTTTGAATGTATTATTATCACCTAGTTAAAACAGAACAACATCATAGCGCCTTGTCCATCTGTGCATGTTCTCTAAAACCCATTTGCTTTTATAAAGTCTTGTGCTGCCACAATTCTATTTGGTAATCCTACTGTCCACTTCTATGCACAACCCCACTTCCTTGGTGACATCAACTATTGCAAATTGTCTGTATGGATTATGTGCAAGAAACAAACTATGAAGCTCGCATATTGTATAATGTATAATCATGCTTTGTGGTGTAGAACGCTGAAGAAAATAACACTCAAAGAAAGAAATTGTAGTGGCACCACAGGAGCTAGTGTTCATATATCATATTAACGGTCACGGATGCAATAGTTAAACTTTAGAGGGCTAACGACAAACGAAAAGCCTATTGCATTTAAATTTGAGGAGCAAATGACGAACATAACCAAGGGCGAATCATGTTGAGTGGGTCAATTGATCCCACTCTTTTTTTTTTTTTTTTTTTTTTTAATTTTCCATATATATAATTACTTATATAATTCATAAAAATAAATTTTTACTCCATTAAAACTTTTAAAAGATTAATATATTTAATAAATTTAGACTTATTATTTTGACAATTATTAAATTTATTTAATATAATTAGCACTGGAATTAATAATTATTGTAATTATTGTTTTAAAAATTGATATGTAATATATGAAAATTTTAATGTATACATTAGTATATTTACTTGTAAAATTAGCATTGATATTACTTACTACATTAAGAGTATTTTGTGCAATAAAAATTATGAAAACTTGATTGCATAATTGAATGGAAGATCGGTAAATTGTTAAATTATTTCTTAATTACATATATTGAAATATGTTTTTGAATGAAAAATTAAGCAACCAACCATGCTTTCAAAAAAAAAAAAAAAAAATAGAGATTTATCAAATACAATTGTAAATTTAAAATTATATTGAGAATTTATTATTTTATGATATTATTTTCCTTTTTACACATTAAAAATTTTTATAAATTATTTTTTTAGCAGATAATTTATTTTTTTATAATCAGTAGATAATTTATTATTGTATATAATATTTTTTCCTTAAATTAAATAAAATAAAATTTTTTCACCCCACTTATTTAAATTTTTTACGACTCTGCCCTGAATAAAACATTTAAATTTAAATATCTCTTAATATTTTTTGCTCAAAATTATAGTTTTTTTTAATTCATTTTTTATTATATAAAATTATTTTAAATGACTTTTAAAAATAAAAGTAATTAATTTTTTATTTTTGTTGACAAAAAAGATTTTTAAAATTTTTAGAATATGTACTTATCAAATTTTTTATTTAATCAGATCAATAAATAAATATAAATATTTTAAAATTATTATTATTATTATTATTATTATTGAAAATGTGGGAGTCTATTATACCTATTACATGCTCAGATTTAACATATTTTCAATTAAAAATTAAAATTTTAAGAATTACCCTATCAACCCCTGAGTCTGTCATTGCATATCAAGTCTACCTATTTATCTTACTCAATATTATTTTTTCGTTATACAAGATAGCGGTGAATTTTATATTATTTTCTCTTTTCTCTCTTTAAACTTGAAATTGAACATCACCATCTTATATGAAGGATTATTCATTAAAAGAAGAAATAAAGAAGGATAAATACAACGAAAGAGTATAAAAAGAAGAAAAAAAAAAGCAAGGAAAATGTTTTCCATGTTTGATATAATTCCTTCTATTTTCAAAGATTCCAACCAGAAGCGTGCACATAATAAAGGATTAAATTGATTGCAACACTCTCACATAACAGTTTCACCCACTATAACATTATCCAAGAAGACATGTTGCACTATTATATGATTTCTCTAGTCCTTCTCAACCTCCCTAATCTATGACAGATTCTTTAATCTAACTGTAATTAGTCTTTTTCCCTCAATACTTCAAGACTCGAAGTGCACATCAACAGGCCGGCGGCTATTGACCACTCTGCAATTGGTTCTGATCTCTCCAGGCCTCCCAGACTGCAAGTCACCCATCTTTATCATTCCCTCAACAAAGGCCTTGAAAAAAGCATGTTGGTCCTTGGAAAACAATCTCACATACTCGCTTGTTTGAGGAAATGTGAAAAGTGTTTGATCAGAATTAAGAAACCCTCTTCCTGCAACCAAGTCCTCGAAATATACATTATCAAACGTAGTTGGTGTTGCATCAAGGTCTCCTGTCACATTTCCATCTCCACCAAGGGGACACAGTTCGTTTAGTTTTTGTCTGTATCTTGGCTCAATGGTTGGATCTGGTTTGCCTGTTCCAGATTGATTATAGAGCCTAAACACTATAGAGAAACACCTAGCTTGACCAATGGAATGTGACCCTGAAAGGGCTACAAGATCCTTGATAGAGAGATTGAATCTTGCGAAGAGGTCTATGAGAAGGCTTGCATTGGCTCTTGGACTTGGCATGATATTGTTCGAGTCTTCTTGGCTCGCTGTCAAGCTATCTTGTCTCCCTAACTTCACCTTCCAGTCAGGTCCTCCAGTCTGGTAAACAAGACAAATTGACAGAAGGAAGAATACAATTTTCAGATAATAATCAAAACCAGCTACTGCTAAAATGTGGGCTTCATCAAGCCCTCTTGCCATCTTCCATTCCCAGACTATGTAAAAGAGTGGTCTCATTGGCGAGAAATTATTGTATGCAAATGTGCAACAGATAGATTGATGAGACTTACATGAGACCCAGCATGATCAATGGTAACCTGTGCACTATTTTCGTGTAAAGATTAATGCTGTAATAATTGACTAGTTGAAAAAAGTCGAACAAAAAGGACCTATCTCACAGAATAGTCGGTGAGAATACCTCAATAGCTAAAGAACCAATAACCATGTGTATTAGGGCCAAGTTGATGGGTTATATAGAGAGAGAAAATCAACCAAAGATCAAAGTTAGCAAGAATAAATTACCAGAGCAACAGCATCTCTAGCAGCCATGACAATTATATCTGCACAAGAAACAGTTCCTGGACAGACCTTCTCTAACTTTTCCTTGATTTCGTCTATAACTTCATAAGACCTTAGAGAATTTATATTGGAAAGAGCAAGTTTCTCTCCTAGCATGGTTGATGTATCATCCAGCAAAACAGAAGCATCACAACCCTTTTACGAGAAATGCAAAACAAGAATTGGAATTTCAAAAATAAAATCAGATAAAATCAAGAAACATTGATTAAATATCTTAATTGACATAAAAAAAATGAAAGGGTAGAGAGCTTTTTGGTTATGCACTATAGTTTTTTACATTAACAAAGCAATCATGGAATTGAAAGCGCATGACGGAGGCAACACTTCTTGGTTCTCTAATCATAGCCTTCCTCATCACTTTCCTCACTATTAATTCAGCTTCCGGGCATGTCCGAAAGTAGAATTCTGGCCGGAGTGGCGCTGCAGAGGCCATGGCTGCCAGTAGAAGAAAGGCTGTAAAGAGAGGAGACATGTTTTGGGCACGAGTTGATATTGTGTGAGATGTGGTCTAATTTTGGTGCTTTCTATGGACTTATAAACTTCTTGGACTGATGGCTGAATGAATGTGTATGTAATGGATGCCACGTCATGGGGTGATGGGCATAGTAAAGGGATTTAGATACTTTGTATGCTTCCGATACATCCTCACTCACAAAGTTTTGAGTTCTATCTTCTTAAATTACATATACAGTGGCAGCTATCAAGTGGGATAGTTTTTTCATTTTGGAATGACTGATTAATTTGTGAGCTAAAAACCATGGAGTAGTAAATGGACAATAGGCAGAATGTTGCAGTTGCTGTACAAGCAATCAAGAATCAGGATAAATGCATATCAGTAGATGTTTTCACTTAGGTGTCCTGGTTTGCCAATTTCCATTCTACTTGCTAAGCAATTAAGTGCATGTAATGCAGGGAAAGAAACCATTTATGTGCTATGAGATTTCTGCATACCGAAAAGACTAATTATTAGATATATCAGAGTATTAAAAAATAGTATTTCTTCTCTCACAGAAAAATAAATCCTTTTTATAATATAAAAAATGAGTCTCACATAATTATAAAAAATAGTATATTTATACCGAATATACCTAATAATTTCTCGATAGAAGAATTAAACAAATTCATGCATTTCTTGTACAGTAATGCAAGGTTCCTTGAATTTATAGCCAATTATGAAAGTCAAAAAGGAGATAATTAATCCCCATAAATAATTATAACTTTCTTTTTATCTTAAATTCAAAATGAATCATCAAAGTTGAAAGATTTTATATTCTTTATTGCAAATTAAAAATGTTATTATTTTTACACTGAAAATTTTTAAAAGATACAAGAGTTTAAATTATTAATCTTTTATGATATAATCATTTTAATGGTACACTCTCTCAGTTTTCAAATGATTTTAATGGTACACTCTTTTAATTTAATTTGATATATTTAAAATTTTTAAATAATTTTAAAATATTTCTTAATGAATTCTAAATTGTAACAATAATACATAAGAAAGAAAAACTATCTTATTTTTTTATTAAGAAAATATTAAAGTGATTTGATTTATCTAAATTCAAATTAGAAATTTTATAATTATAAAAATATTTTAATATTATAATATTTAAGACAATTTGAATATTATTGAATTAACATTTTATTAGTGATTTGTGTAATATTTAAATTCTTCCTTTGTCATACTAACCTTTACAATAAGGCTCAAAGAAGCAACATGCTTTTTAGTTAAATTGTAACACCCCAAAATTTTTAATTTTATGAGCATTTTTGGTATTTTAATTTTATTAAATTTTTGAAATTTTTTTGAGATTTTTCAGATTTTAAAAATCGGGTTCGATTTTTCGAAAATATAAACTTTGATGATTTTTAAAAATTAATTTAAAGACCACGTGGCAAAACTAAAATTATATTTGGAGTCTACGTATTTTTCTGAGTTTTCTGGAATTTTTTCAGAATTTTTGGACCTCGTTTTCGGTCCCGAGGCAGAGTAAAAATTCAAAATTTTGTATTCTGAATCGAACCGGCCGAATCGAACCGGACCGGATCGGACCGATCGAATCGGACCGGCCCTTTTCCTTCTTCCCTTTTTCTTCCCCGCGCGCGTCGTCCCTCTCCCTTTTCTCTCTCTTTTCTCTCTCCTCCCCACCCCCAGCCGCGACCACCTTGACCCCAGTAGGCCGTGCCACGCCCGACCCTCCCGGCCGTGGCCGTCGCCCAAGCAATGGAAAAACTTCGGTAACGCGCCCCTGTACGCCGCGTCGATTCAGCTTCCCCGGCCAAATCCGGCCCATCCGGCCACCAATTGGACCGGGTCTTGTGTCTAAAATCATCTACTCAGCGAGAGCTTTCCATAGACACCAAGAACGCCGAAATCCATCAAGCGGTTTGTCCGATTTTTGCTCGGGAAGATTTTAGCCCATTTCGACTTTTGGGCTAGATTTCTCGAAAACCGTGAATCCCACGAGAAAACCGAGGCTACCAGCACGCTTCACTCGTCGAGAGCTTCGCAACGACATAAATTTCAAATTTTTCCGACACCGTTTTTCGGTGGGTCCCACGGAATTTCGCAGTGTATTTTCGAGCATTAAATGAGCTTAGAAAATTCTGAAAAATTTATGTACTAACCCCCGTGTTATGGGCTTCGTGTAGGTATCCTCGATTCGCGGAAATTCGGCGATTGGCCGATGCGCAAATTTGGGCCGAGACGGACCGTTCTGGAAAAGTCTCCGAATTGGACCGAGGTTTTGGCTAGCCCCCCATTGTCAGACGTCCCGAGCGCGTTTCCGAAGTCGGAATCGGCAAAGGTAAACCCGAACCTTGCTTTTTCATAATTTTCTAGTGCTTAAATAGGATTAAAAATCCATAAAATATTCGTGTTAGCTTAGAAAATTACAATTCTTTTTGCAATAGCTTAGTAATATTGCTAAGGACCGCGGGGCAAAATTTTATAATTTTTAGAGCTTGTTTGGGCAGTTTTTGCAAAATTGATTAATAATAAGGACTAAATTGAAATTTTGCGTATTGTGATGGATGACTGATTTGATGGGCCCAGGAGGGGCTGTGTGATATGATTGAACTGTGGATATATGGATTGTGAGTATAGAAGTGTGTTTTGAACCCTTTTGCAGGTTGGGTAGGTCCTAGGTATAGGGGAGACTCTGCCGGATTTTCGGCACGACTTAGGACGTAATTGGTCTTTTTCTTTGTTTGTATTGAGTCAGATTGTATTAAATAATTGTACTATAATTGTCAGGTGAGCCGGGATAGCCTTCTTCCTCCGCCCAGCCGCCACAGTGATTGTCGTCAAGTCTGTGAGTAAAATATTAATTTTAATTGTAATTTCGATATTATTATATGTTCAGCATGCCCATACATCACTTATATGCATATATTTATGTACTTAAACTCTAGGCACGATTTATGTTGCATTGATAACTGTTAAAGTGCCATGAATGTTGTTGCGGTAATTTGGAGCAGTGTGCGTGCGTTGGCGTGCGTGTGATGTGGTGTGGACTATGGATAGGACGGGTAGTCACGGCTTGAGTTCTTCGCTGGGACCCGATCCTTCGAGGGGTAGTCACGGCTTGAGTTCTTCGCTGGGACCCTCGATTTGGTTATTAAGTGGAAGTCCGAGCTGAGTTCTTCACGGCACGTGTTGGATTTAAGAGAGTCAGATGGGGATCAGCTCCCATATATTATGATTGATGCTACAGGGTGCGTGAGTGCTCCAAATTACCTTTTTGATGCTATGATGTGAATTTATTGCTGATGTTGCATTTCACTCCACAGGTTGCATTAGTACTAGATAATTATAGAGATTATGGTTAAAATTGATATTTTACTCTCTGAGTCGAACGCTCACTCCTGTTCAATATTTTTTTCAGGCTACAGGAGGATTTTATTTTTGGTAAACCTGCTTTTTTCCCTCGCAGGTCAATTATTACTGTTTGTATAAACTTATTAAATCTTAGAATTTTCGCATGTGTTAGAAATGTTTATTTGATTTTGGGTCTATAAACTAAATTATTATTTTGGGACCTGTAAACTTAATATGCTATGCATGTTTGATGGATTGGATGAGGGAGCTGAGCTCCCATTTATTATTATGCTGATGAGTATGTGGAGGGTGAGCTGAGCTCCCCAAATGACTATATATTGTGTTTACAGGTCGGGTGAGTCAAAAACTCCCCGTTGGAAAGTCTATTTTTATGGCCGGACTTTGTCTGTTTGTTTTCTTGAAATTGGGCCCAAATGGGCCTTAGAATTGGGTAAATGAACAGTTAAGGCTTACTACGGGCCTCGGGGGCTTTAGGCTGGCCCAGGTCCTAGTGCCGGTCCGGCCCATAGGTTGGGTCGTGACATAAATCATAGCAATTTTACTAAAAAAAATTATAATAATTTACTAAATAGCGTGTTCCTGGGAAGACTGTGTATAAAATATATCTGGGATGCAATAAGAAATTAAGAATATCATCAACATTAATGTGAGAAATGATGATGATGATGCATGGGCATTTTGGACAAAGCGTAGGCAATAGTGTCCAGAAAATGTTAATTGGTTTAGCGTTTGGCCTATGAGATTGCATAATTTTTAGATTATCCCAGTGTCCAAGTTGGGGAAACAATATACAGGCCCCGCCTCCATGTTTTTTTGGGACGCTGCCACTTGCCAAGTATATACATTAGATGAAAGAATGGATGCATGGTTCACAGCTTAAGTTACAAAGTCTATCTAAAGCAATCAAACTAGCTCAAATAAAAAAAGCCTAAGGCCTAAACGCAGAAAATGGCAAAACTCTAACCACCCCTACCGACTATGGAGCCACCAACAGCCAAAAGCTGACGATCACACATGTAGCATAAGAACGGAGAGTGCACTGCTGAGAATATTCAAGAGGAGAAACAGGTCACCCGAAATCAAGAAGCTCTTCGCCCAGACAACATCGACCCATGAACACCGATGATCGAAGAGAACATGTTACTGTCGAAGAACAGCTAAGAATTATGGAGTTGCTAACGATATCGAGAACGGCTGGACAGAGTTCAGGGGTCTCATTCTCCTATAACTAAGGATCAATAACCAACGGCTCATACGGCACTGTCACTGCCCTTAGATTACTAGTCAGCCTGAAACTAATCCCAAAGAGACAAGCCATAGAAACAAACACCAGACGTCGATCAACAATAAACCACTCACCTTGAAGCTCAAATTTGCCAATAAGAAAACACAGACAAAACTAGTCATAAAACCAAACTGAAGGTGACAATGAAAAACCAATATCTTTAGCTGGTGAGGAGACGTCCCTTGCCCACAAGGGTAAGGGACGACCACAAATTAGAAACTCAGGAGGCTCTCACTAAGCAGAGAAAACTTCTTTTCATTTTAAATTATAATTTTTTTGGATGTTTGAATTTAGAAGGTGTTTTCCTTAACTTAGATGGCCAAATCACCTTTATAAGCTTTAAAAATATATTATTATATTTATTTATAATAATTTTTAAGTTTATAAATTAAATTTATAAGCTAAAAAAAATTAGAATGACTCAATTTTTTATTTTGATACTTATAAATATTATGTTTATAAATTAGTTTAATTAAATATTTTATTATATTATTTTTATTAAATTTTTTAAATTTTGTCATAAATATTATTTAATATGTATTCTTTATAAGCTTTAAAAATATATTATTATATTTATTTATAATAAATTTTAAGTTTATAAATTAAATTTATAAATTAAAAAGAAATTAGAATGACTCAATTTTTTATTTTGATACTTATAAATATTATGTTTATAAATTAGTTTAATTAAATATTTTATTATATTATTTTTATTAAATTTTTTAAATTTTGTCATAAATATTATTTAATATGTATTTTTAATTGTTTTAATAGTAAATATATTTATAAACTATTTTTTATAAAATATTTATCAAATAATTATTTAAAATTTTAAATATTTATAAATTTAAATTAACTTACAAACCTGAAATATTTATAAGCTAATTTCATAAGCTAAACTAAAGATCCTTTCTTAATAATGCATGGTGTTATCTCATAATGAGTCTAATGAAAGCAGCATCATCTAAAAGCTTTATTTATATTGAAACGCAGCGTTGACAGAACAAATGAAGGGAAGAAAAGAACAAGAACAGAAATAGGAACCGGAATAAAACGATGTGCAGTGTGTAAGCGGAAACGGTGCGTAGAAGATATCCAAGAACAGATTTTTTTTTTTTTTCTGTTCTTAATATTTTATTTTTCTTCTTGATATTTTCATTTCTCAATATTTTGTATATAAGAACACAAACGTCAGTTTGATGAATGAGAGGTTTTCATTTTCAATTCTAAATTTATTCGTTTGTGCAAATTATTAATTATTTTATTTTAATAATATAATTTAAATTTTATTTTTTATATTTTCAAAATTATAATAAATAATATCAAAATTATATTATAAAAAACACTTGAAAAATAATTTTCGGACTCAGTTGAATAAACATAGATTTTGAACCTTTAAATCGATATTAAAGTTAACTAATCAGATATTTAAATACTATCATATTAATTTTAATTATGTTGACCCCGTATAGCTCAAAATGAACATTGATTTTGATGATAACAAAACTCAACTATAATCTATCTAACTCAATTTCAAGCGATGTGTAGATTCTTTGTCTTATTCATGAAGAATCTTTGAAGTAGTATCTAAGGAGGAAGGACACTCAAAGGCATCTCAAGATGAATCTAAGTTGAGAAAGAACAAGATTATGAAAGATAAGACCGAAGTGAATGTATGAAAGTCATAGAGTTAGAAATTGAGTATTAAGATTTGTGTAAAAAGAATAGATGAAAGTTTTAGTCAATTGGAGCTCAAAAATAATTTCTCTTTCAATTACTTTATAAAATTTTCTCTCATCATGATCTTGGATATTGCTATTGAAATATATATTTCTCTTAAGGTCTAAATTAGATTTTTAAATATTACAATTTAAAATAGGCATCTGGTAAATTAGTTTGCTAACTTGTTTGTTAAAATATTAGTTTGCTAATGCTTTTGCTAAAATTATAGTTTGCTAACTAGTTTGCTACTGTTGCCAAAAAATTTCATTAGTTTGCTAAATGATCAGAGTTACTCTACTTCATGCAAAAAGACAAAATAATGACTATTTTGCCTAAAACAGAGTGTGTAACGTTCTAAAAAGGTTTCAAACAGTCTAAAATGATTTGAAACTATAAATACATTTTCTTTACTTCATTTTACACTTGATGAAAGCTTACAATTGCACTCCAATCTTGATTTTTATTTATTGCTTTCATTCAAGAGCTTTAAAATATTTGAGCTACCATTAGCAAATCAACTCATCTCTTCTTAATAGATTGATTTGTATTGAGTGAGAGTGAGTGTTAAAACATTAAATTGCATTTAAGAGAGGTTGTACAAGCACCTATTAAAGCTTGTGAGTGTGAGTGCTTGAGATAGCACTTGTTAAGGGTTCAAGCTACCTTAGTAAAAACTTGGAGTTGAAAAAGTTGTAAAGGGCTTTTGGTCTGTTGCCTTTAAAAGAGCAAATAGTAGAGAGAAGACTCAAATAGGGTTCTTTGAGAGAGTGGATGTAGGCTAGTTAAGCCGAACCACTATAAAAATCATTATGTTTGATTTCTCTAACCTTAATATCTTTACTTTTGTGTAATTTAATATCTATGCATGATATTGAATGTTGATTGAATAGATTGAGTTGATATACTTGAAGATATATTGAGTAGGTTGAGAAATTAGTTGAATATTTTGTGATACATATTATGTCAAAAATTGCTATAAATATTGATTGAGGCTTAAATTTCAATTTAGGGATACATTCTTGAAACACATATCACTTTCACTATATATAGGAGCATCTAGTTGAACAAAGCCGCAATTTTTCATTAGGCTACAAGTAAGGGCCGAAAAATTGTTTAAGTCCAATTCACCCCCCCCCCCCCCTCTTGGACTATTTTGGGACAACAAATTGGTATCAAAGTTTGTCTCTCTTGCTTAAGGTGTCACAAACTTGAGTGATCCCCAATGGCTAGTTCATCTAGCAACACTGCCGGTATACCCGCACCACTTGCTGAAGGCTACTCAACTACTAGACCACCATTCTTCAATGACACTAATTACTCATTTTGGAAAGTTAGAATGAGAAATTTCATACAATCCGTGGATATTGACGCATGGAGAATTATTAAAAATGGTCCATATGTTCCACAAAAAGATGGTGAAGGAAACACCAAAGTTCCTAAAATTGAAGATGAATATGATGACAATGATTGGTGTCGCAAGGTATTTTGCGGTCGCCTGGATGAACCCTCACCGACGTGGGAAGGAGTGAGGAGTCGCCACTTTAATTTTGAGGGAAATTAAAGAAAACCATTTGTGAAATGCAAATTAAAATGAAACCACTTCAAATACAGAGATTCTAGGTTCGGGATTCGTAAACGGGTGGGGAAGGTGTTAGACACCCCACCTCGTCCCTCAATGAGGGTGAGCAGATTTAACCTTACGCTCTTTATAAATTAAAATCAATAGTTAGGGGGGTTCGAATGGAAATGTTAATCCTTTTGATAAAAGGGAATATTTGATTTTTCACTAATTCAGATTACCCAGATACACAAGTAAATGAGACGACCTTAGTGAATTGATGTCGCGTAGCGGTTTTTCATTTATGGGATTGTTTTGCGTATGTGTTAAAATTCGATTGGAGATCGGATAAGAACTCTTCTTCGATCTCTTTTAAATATTTATTAAAATTTTGGTTAAGAATCGGATAAAAACTCTCCTCCGATCTCTTTTAAATATTTATTAAAATTTTTGGTTGAGAATCGGATAAGAACTCTCCTCCGATCTCTTTTAAATATTTATTAAAATTTTTGATTGAGAATCGGATAAGAACTCTCCTCCGATCTCTTTTAAATATTTATTAAAATTTTTGGTTGAGAATCGGATAAGAACTCTCCTCCGATCTCTTTTACTTGAATGAGAGTCGGATAAGGACTTTTCCGACCTCTTAAAATTTGATTACAGCTACACATCATAAGAGCCTAAGACTAAGGGTTCTGGCATCCGAAGATGCCGGGGACCCGAATGAGGCTTCTTTTAACTCATTGGTACCTCATGACTAGATAGGGGATATCAGACTGAATTTTACCGACCTCCTATGTGATCGCCTTACTAATACCTTTCGGCAGGCAATATTTGCTCTATTTCATTTGCTAATCTGAAATTCAATTTTACTCCGACTTTCCACCTTACCCAGTCATCTTCTCGAGCTAGTCTAGTGGTTCGACTTCATAACTCTTTGATTTATTATCCGAAAGTTTATTTAAAAAAAAAAACTCTTATGTTAAGATACTGCTACCAACACTTTATCAAACTACCTATAAGTTACCTGTAACCCGAACACCCGCATTGGGAGATAAATAAAGATCAAGAATAAATAAATAACATGAACTGTTGTATCAAAAGATAAACTCATGAGAAAAACCACCTACGTGGGACCTTCTGACACAAGACAAACTTTAACGAAAATTACGAGCATAAATAAAAAGAAAATAAAGACGAACACTGGATAAGGCAACGGTTCAGACACTCACCTGCAGGAAGTTGAACCTATTGAACTAACTATGGAGTCGCGAATGTTGCAGAGTTGCGGGCTAATAGTCTGGGGACTAATGCTTGCCTTGAAATGACGAATGCCTAGTTAGCATGTAGTCGAGCCGGAATGATAATGAATGAGATTGAGCTCAGAAAATAATAGTGGATATAAAGGTGATGAAAACAGAAATGAAACTTAAGAAAGGGTATCGCAGAGCAATGAACAAACTGAAAATCAAGAGTTCCAGTGTCCAACACTTCTTCAAAGAAAATACTTTAGAAAACTGGTTTCTAAAGTCTTTTTAGCTTAAAAATAGCAGAGTAGTAAAACTGAATCAATTTTTAGAGCCTCTCCACTATAATCACCACCTTTTTTTTCGTTCCCCTGAACAGTTTTCATGCAGGTATTTATAGGGACCGGGTGCTCCCCATGAAGGGTCAGGATTTTCTTTGAGGGAGATGGAAGGTTTGGATTTTAAAGGACATGATCTGTTGCTTGGGAATTAAAGAGAATCAGAATGAACGGCTGAGATCCTTTTCAGAATATTTGTCCTTTTACTCTTCTAATATGACGGTTCCAAATTTTCTTGTCCAGGGCGATCCGAGGGCTACGAATAAAAGGCGCCGGTCTTGTCGTCTTCTTCTTTGATCCAAGGGCTCCGGGCTCATCCTTACAAGTAAGATCAACGGTGGAGATTGGGATGTACAGGACTGTCATGACATACTCTGGCACCTGTCAGTAATGTGGGCGATTCTGCAAATGAGGCGTGCGGTGGAGATCTCGTCTGCAACGCTTTAATTACCTCGGCTCTGATTATGATGACGGTTATTGGAAGTTGTCTTATTCTCCTTGCTTTTCGATCTCCTCTTCCTTTCGATCTTTCTAACACGATCCTTTTCCGATCTCTCATGCCGGGCCCCCTTCTTCTGATCTCTCCCACTCCAGTCTTCTCCTTTATCTGGTTTGGTTCAGTCAAAGCATTTATTCCTTCGATTTCTGAGACGTCCGCTTCGTTTTCTGCTAGCAATAAATGCTCAGACCTTCTCTATATATACCCTCGACGGGAAATCCTCCCACATTTCATTTTTCTTCTTTCTCTCTCACTTTTCCCATTCCGGCAACAATTCTGGTCATAATGGCGGCTTTTGATCTTTTTTCGGCTGTTCGCCTTATTCACCGACTGAAAATTTTCGATCCCGGTGATCGGAAGATCACTATGGCTACCTCGATGTGATGAGAGAATCGACTAATTCTGACCGGATCGAGAATGTCGATCATGTTAACCTTGAATCGGTTGGCCGATGTAATCGGCGAACCGATTTCGGGCGAGAAGACTGCTAATTTCCCTTCTATCACTAGTGACCGCCCCTCGAAGCTCTTTTGGCTTCTTATCACACTGGGTGTTCCGACAGCGGCTCAATTCTGAGCGATAACATTGGTGACGATCTCTCTTATCCTTATGAGAGTCATAGTCACCCCATCTGAGCTATACATCTATCCGATGTCGATGGCCGGTCTCCTGATCAGACACATCTTTTGATTCAGCTACGAGACTAGGCTTTGACATAGGCCTTCACTAGATAAGGTGTACTGCTGATCTCTAGAGATCGCCCAAATAATGTAATCTGACCTTCAATGTAATCCGATCTCTAGAGATCGCCCAAATGATGTAATCCGACTTTTAATGTAATCCAATCTCTAGAGATCGCCCAAATGATGTAATCCGACCTTTTGGAAATAAAATTTTTATTTCTTCAATTATCATTTTATTATTATTGTATTAGTTATTTTCCGATCTCTGAAGTATTTACCTGATCCGACTCTTAATTTGAATGACCCTTAACCGATTTGTGATTCAAAATATCTATCTCAATCTGCCGATCTCTAACTAGCCGATCTCCTTATGGAATCTCCGGAATATTCGTGAGACGTGTCAGAAAAGACTGGCGAATCCCGCTAACCGATGCGCCGCTTGGGACACCGTGAGCATTAAATGCTCAGACGGGTATAAATAAGGGACGGGTCAGCCAGTTGCTTCCTTATGTCATTTTCAGCCTCTCCCGAGCGATTCCAAAATCCTCTCATTTTTTCAAGTTCTTCCGACACCGATCACACTCCAGTAAGGGTTTTGATCTTTCTTTTAGTTTAAATTTCCTCTTTTCTTTGAAAATGTGCGGCGCCAAGGGTCAGAGAGCGGCAAGCCCCCCTTCCGTTCAGGTCTCATGGTCGTCAGATGAGGTAGAGGTAGTCGGAACAAGCGGGCGATCTGAACCCCTTAGGACCTCCATTCCAGCCCGCGGTCAAGCAGCATCCTCGAGGCAAACACATTCTTCAGGGAGAGAAAACCTTCTCATGGACGAGCTGCCATCAATCCTTCAAGAAACTGACCTGCAGTCGTTCAGCCAAGAGTACAACATTCAGCCCGATTCATATGAACTCATTAAGTGTCACAGCAATCTTCGAGCCGATCACTTCTTCGAAGAGAATGATATGATCATGGTATACGAAGAGCAATTAAAAGTCGGGTTGCGGTTCCCTCTTGACGACTTCTTCAAGGAAGTTCTAAAATTTCACCAAGTGTGCATAGCCCAAGTTCACCCAAACTCATGGCGGATCCTAGTGGCCTTCAGAGGCCTTTGCCGAACCAAAGGACTCAGTCCAACGGCGAAGGTATTCGCCGAGCTACATAGGCTAACTCGCCGAAAGGACGATGAGTACTGGTTCTTTCAGGCGAAGCCACATTGTGGGCTCTTTACCGATCTGCCCTCCTCCCTGAAGAATTAGAAGAATCGCTTCTTTATTCTGAGGAACAAAATTCTGAACGGCTTTGAGGGTTTCCCACGTAGCTGGCTACACCAGGGCCCCTTACTTCCGAAGCGCATCACCCTGAATAGGGAAGAGGGCCTAATGGTGATGGAACTGAAAGATCAGGCGGCCAGACAGAAATTCTCTTGTTTAGATGCAGTGACAGCCGAACTGCATCATTGGACTATGCAGCTAGTCACCGGCCAAGAATGCGGGCTTCAGCTCTCTGACCTCGGCTTTGGTACTTTCTATATCTCTGATCTTTGGGCCTTAGCGATCTCACTGACCTTTTCTCTGTGCAGGTATGGCAAGCGGCGAGGCTTCTAAGGAGAGCCGGAAGCGGAAGAGAGAGGTCTCCCAAAAGGTGCGGGAGATGAAGCGTTCCGAGCTGCTTCAGACGCCCAGGCATGATCCCGGGGAGATGCAAGGAGGCTCGTCTCAACCCTCGAGACAGCCGATCCCCGACATAGAAGTGGTCCGGTCTCCTCCTCGTCAAGAAGAGCCGCCACCACCCCCTCCAGTTGCTTCGAGTGCGGAAGGGGGTCCTTCCCAACCACCTGTGAGGACCCTTTCCCGCAGCGCCCAAATCCTGATCCATTCGCTGGAGAAGAATCGCACGGTTCGAGAGAACCCGGGTTTTGCTAAGGTCTTGGGATCCTCCATCTGCCTTCGGGAGGATCGGGATAGGCTAACCCCGAACAACCTCGACGATATCCTGACACAAACTATGAGCCTGAGCGTGGAGAGTCTGGTGAACCAACATATTATCCGGGAGAAGGCTCACCGCTTGAGGCAGGATGTCGAGAAGGTGGGTCAGGAAGCTTCTTCCCTCCGATCTCAACTTTCATCCACCCAAAACTACATATCTGAAATTAAGGGGCGGATGAAATTCTACGAGGATAAGCTGGCCGAGCAGGCTCATGTTCTTGAAGAGGTTCGGGCGCTCCGAGCTGCTGAAGTCGCTCACCTCACTGAGGAGCTTAAAGCAAAAGAAGAAGAGGCAGTGACAAGGGAGGTCGGTGCTTATGTGAACGCTCATGGGGATCTCTTGGCCGAGCTCAGGAAGCGTTATCCCGAGGAGGACTTCTCCTAGATGGTGGACCTGGCTCCCCAAGATGAAGAGGATAGCGAGGAGGAGGCTGAAGGTGAGAGAGGAAGCGAACAAAATGTAGAACAGGCTGGGAGTGATCCTCCAGTCGAATGACTTGTATAAATTTTAATTTGAAATGAAATGAAGTTCCCCTTTTTGTTCAATGATTGGATGAGATCGGAAAGTGTCTAAGTTGCATAAGCACTTGATTGTCTGAAAATATTAGAAAAACAACTAAAAGTGATTATTAATCTAAGTGCAAGAGGTCGGAAAACATTGTAAGCATGAGATCGGCTGAGAACAAACGCTAAACGGGACTTGATTAAAATTGAAATTTTGATTTGAACACTTAAGATTGGAATCATCATTAAACCAGATTGGAACCTTAACTTTATCAAACGATTATTCCCAAACTTTTAAAAGGGAGATCGACAATAAGACTGGTGGCATGAAGGCCTAATGTTGGTTCAATCTCGTTTGACAAGAGAGATCGGAAATGTAATTGACTGCTCAGGGGACTTGACAATTGGTTTGAGAGATCGGTGAGGCTTTAAATGATATGGGGACTTAGTATTGATTCGATTTCTTTTGAGGAGAGATCGGAAATGTGATTGGCTGGCAAAGGGAGACTCAGTGCTAGGGATCGATTTCAAAGTTTATTGATTTCGGGGATCAGCCAAAATATGGTGTCGACAATTAGAAGAAAATTTCTGTAAATGCTAAAGCTATTAATATTTTGCATTGTTCACTTGACCTTAATGAATACAATCGTATTTTAGGATGTCAAACTGCTAAGGAAATTTGGGATAAGCTTAAGGTCACTTATGAAGGAACGGATGTCATTAAGGAATCCAAAGCAAACCTCCTTATCCGAGATTATGAGCTATTTGAGATGAAACTAGGTGAATCAATTGCAGATATGAGTACAAGGTTTACGGATCTTGTCAATCTCCTCAAAGAACTTGGTAAAAGATTTGAGGAAGCCAAATTTGTGAAGAAAATCCTTAGATCACTTTCAACGTCTTGGAAAGCAAAAACTATAGTTATCCAAGATACCAAGGATTTTAGAACATTCACTTATGATGAGCTTATCAGATCTCTTATTGCACATGAGATGGTATATAAGAAAGATGAAGTTAAAAATGAGCAAAAGAAGAAGAAAAACATTGCTCTTAAGTCCAATAAGGATGAAGAGAAGAAGAAAGGGGTTGTACTTAAAGTTGACTCAAGTGACAACTCAAGTGCTTTAAGTGATGATGATGATGAAATGGCTATGCTTGTAAGAAAAATTCAAAAGAGCTTTCAAGAAGGGAGGAAGTAAATACAAGAAATCTTGAAAAACTATACTCCCAAGGATAAACGTTTTAAGGAATCAAAAGAAGAAATTGTATGTTATGAATGTCATAAACCAGGACATATCAAGCCCAAATGTCCATTGCTCAAAAAGAAGAAAGGAAAAGAAGACAAAAGCAAGAAAGCTATGAAAGTTATATGGAGCAATAGTGAAGAATCTTCAAATGATGAATCAAGTGACAAAGAGACTGCTCATCTTTGTATGATGGCATTTGAAGAGAAAGTCAAAAGTTCACAAAAGGAAGAGGAAAGTGATAATGAGGTAAATTCTCTTGAACCCCCTAATGTAGAGGAACTTGAACTTGGATTTGCTAAAGTGTATGATGAGTATAGAAACTATAAGAGAAAATGCATTAAAATGAATTTAGAAATTGAATCATTGAGATCACAAAATATTGCTATGTCCAATGTGTATAAAGAAAATGAATTTTACAAAGGATAAATTGCTTTGTTTAAAGAGCTAGATTTGGAGTTGAAAAACTCAAAAGAAACTTGTGGAAAGCTCATTGAGAAAAATAAGGTTCTTGAAGCTAAAATAGAATCTTTGACAAATGATTTGGCAAAATTTACAAAAGGAAAAGAAACTCTAGATGTACTTCTTAGGAACCAAAGAATTTCAAATGAAAAATATGAAATTGGTTTTGACGGTTTCATGAACTATGGTAAATACTAGAATCATTTCATTAAAGCATCTACATCCTCCTTGCCTAATGTCACATGTTATTATTGCAATCAAAGAGGTCATATGATTAGTTTTTGTGCACTTATGAAGGGTTTCCTTAAGGTAAAGAAGGTATGGGTGCCAAAGGAAACCTTACCTAATGTCACTAACCCCCAAGGACCAAAAGTTGCTTGGGTACCTAAAGCTAAATGATTAAATTTCAGGTTTGCTTCAAAGGGATGAAGAAAAGTGAAAAATGGTATATAGATAGTGGTTGTTCAAAACACATGACCGATGAAAAGGACAAGTTTTCAAAAATCACAATGGTAGATGGAGGACATGTGAAATTTGGAGATAAAGGAAAAGGAAAAATAATTAGAAGCATAATTGGAGCCAAACCTTGCATTGAAGATGTGTCACTTGTTGAAGGTTTGAAATACAACTTGCTAAGTGTAAGCCAACTTTGTGATAAAGGTTTTGAGATAAAGTTTACTTCTTCTCATTGTACAATCAATAACCTAGATAATGACACATTGTTCATTGCCAATAGATCTAATAATGTTTACTTGCTTGACATGAATAACTTTGAGACTAATCATGGTACATGTCTAGATCTTTGGATAATTTTAGTTATTTATGGCATAGAAGATTAGGACATGCAAACATGCATACACTCTCAAAATTGTCTAAGAAAGAACTTGTTAAAGTTCTTCCTAAGATTAACTATGAAAATGAGTTTCAATGTGGAGCATGTGCACTAGGAAAGCATAATAGAGCATCTTTTAAATCTAAAAATATTGTATCTACAACTAGGCCATTAGAATTGCTTCATTTTGATTTGTTTGGACCTGTGTCTCCTGCTAGTCTTGGTGGGAAGACTGGGAAGACATATCCTTTAGTTATTGTTGATGACTATTCAAGATATACATGGACATTCTTCTTTGCTCGTAAAGATGAAACTTTTGAGAAATTATGTAACACCCCTATGTTCGGTAATGCATTTTACTGTTCCTGTGACCAGTGTTGTCCGGACAGCTAGGATGCCTAGAACTACACTTAGATATGAGTGAGGAGACATAAAATAACGAAATACAAGAAAAGAAAATACAAGAAAAGAAAATACAAGAAAAATAAAGGAAAAATAATAGCAATGAAATGTAACCAAGTTAAACGAGCCGAGAACCCTAGCGATGGGTGACTGCACCGGGAAGTTACGGTGTGGACCGTTGACAAGCACTGGACCGCGGGAAACCCTGAAAAATATTTTTAGGACTTAAATAAATGTCTATTGAAGTATAATTACCATTAGAAATATCAAAGAAAAATTAATTAATTAATACAAAGAAAAAGTGAGAAATCGAAAAACGGACGAAACTCGGTGTTACCGAAAAATCAGAAATGCAACCCGAACAGGGGCATTGTGGTCATTTAACACCCCGAGTTGTCTTTTGACCTAAATGTCCATTAAAAATAAATGATATTATACTTGAAAAATGTCATGAAAAATTAAAATTGTGGTATATGATAATAATAGTGCAAGAAATGGGGTATAATTTGAGTAATTAAAACTTTAACATATAATATAATTAACCTATGATGTGTGGAGCACTATGGGGTTAAATAAATCATTAAGTGGACAAGTGTATAAACATTTCTCATCTTCTTCCTCATTAGCTTCATCTTGGCCGAAATGAATACCTTGGAAAACTCCATTGTCATCCCAAACCAAAGCTCTATCTCCACCATGAATAAGCCATAACTTCCTCAAGTGCCTTCATTAAAAGTTGTCTACATACCTTGGGCATCATACTTGGAGCAAGAAGATCAAGTTTTGGTGAAGTTTTGAAGAGTTTCCAAAGTGGTAAGTAGATATTTTTGATGCTTGCTTCATTAAAGTTTGTGTGGATGTTATGGGTACTTGAATTGTGGAGAGATTTTTGGAGTTTGATGTTTAAAGGGAGATGTGTATTTTTGGTAGCCATAGAAACTCCTTAAGGGCAGTTTATCCTTGTATGTAAATGGTAGATTAAAGTGTTGATGAAGTGTTTATATGTATAGGAATAAATTGGGTGATGTATACTAAGTATATGTTAATGTACACTTGATTTTGGAAGCTTGGAAATTTATTCAAGGAGAGGTATGAATCGGCAACTTGAAGTGTGAACCCAAAATATGTATTTCATGGTTTGATTTATGGAATTATATGATTGAATTATGGTACTTGTTATGGCAGCTTAGGTATGTATATAAGTGTTTGAGTTTGGACATGTAAATGAGCTAGGTTATGTGATTGAATTGTGTGTAATTTGGACTTGGTAAATTCTGAACTATAATGTGCATATTGAGTGTGGTTATAAGCTGCCAAAATGACTTGTAAAATGTGTTAAGGTTATGGTACAAAACAGAAATGGCATGAATGTGTAACTTGGTAAGTGTTAAAAGTGTATTTGGTATGTGATGAAGAGTGTTGCAATAGGGCAGTGTGTATTTTGGCTTAGAACCTTAAGTGTGTGGCTCCAATTGGTATGAGACCAATTGGAGGTAAAACTAGGCACAAAATGTGCCAACTTTCATGAAGGAAGCTTACCAAAATTCTACTTGGAAGGTAACTTGAAAAATGACCAAATCTGGATTAGTGCAATTAAAGCCTGAAAATTGACCATTTGGGTAGCAGTTAGTGTTTTGGCCATAACTCACTCAAAACAGGTCCAATTGACCTGAAATTTTTACCATGGATAGTTGAGACATATATCTACAAGTCTTATTGAAGACACCAAAGCCCAGAAATGACCATAAGCAAGTCAAATAGCTTGCACAAATTCGGGTCCAAAAACTGGCCGAACCTAAAATGACCTAAAGTGACCAATTTTGATGCATTTTGACCAGCAATAGTAAAATGACCATAACTTGGTCTAGTAAACTCTGAATGACCTGAAATTTTGCCCCGCGTGCAATAAGACATAGATCTACAAGTTTGTAGTTTTGACTGAAATCCGAAAACCGAGGGAACTAGGTCATCCGGCTAGGTCAAATTAGTCTACCAGAATCTGGCAAATTGCAATAAAACGCAATATACATGGAAATAAATTTGGTAACATGTACTAATACCAAAAGGCTACAAATGTGACATATTGGTAACATTAAAAACTAATTCACCTAGACTGTATTGAGGGTTGACATCTTAGGTTGACTAAGGAAATAATAGAACTCAATGAATTAATTATTAAGCATTATCGTTAGAGACAGTTTAAATGAGTACTGAAATACTTCAAATTGTATTTCTCAGTTAGCAAAGACTCAGGGAAAGGGAAGAAAACACTGAGTCAGAGCTAAGAGATAGTTATCAGAGGTTTGTGCACAACAGTTATTTCTTTTGAATTTTTCAATTAAAATAAATTATGACTAATTGTATATTATTGTTTTAAATTGTGGAAATGTGTTTGAATGGATACTTATTGCTTGAAAAGCATTGTAAATGATTTGAAACCACAGCTATCATGTATATTGATTGAATTCCTCGCTAGCTTGTATAGTGGGATGAATTGAATTTCCTCTCTGGCTGAAGTGTTGAGGTGTGTGCCTGTTGAGGATGAATAGAATGAGTACTCATATTTTTGCTAGCTAGCTATGTTATTCCTCATTAGCCATCGGCTTTTGGAACGAATTGAATTCCTCATTAGCCATCGGCTTTTGGGACGAATTGAACTTTGGAACATGATTAAGCTATGTGTAATTTATTGATATGTATTGTGAGATTGTGAAATGGAGTTTAAATACGTATTGACATTCACTGTCTTTTGAATTTAACCATGTTTTGATTTATTGAGATTCATTGTGATATTGTGAAATGGAGTTTAAATTCTTATTGACATTCACTGTCTTTGAATTTAACTATGGTTTTAAGTATCCACTATTTATATGACTTATGATTTGTGATTTAAAGTTGTATTTAGTTAATGTTGTGCACCACTGAGACATTGTCTCAGCGATAGCTTTTCATTGCTGTCGCAGGTAGACAGACTGACAGGGCAGCAGACTAGGCTGCTAGGGCAACATGGAGAGATCATCGGGTATATTGAGTATACCGTATTTTTGCATTTTGTATTATAATGTATGTTTACTGTATGTATATAGTGTTCTTAATTTTGAGCAGTTGTAAACTAAAATTGTACATTGAAGTTGTAAAATAAATTGTGAATTATTTTAGCTTGTAAAATTTGTACTATATTTCTTTTATCTTAGCCTTTGGAAATATTGAAAAATTATTATGGATTTGAGTTGAGAAATATATTTGAAGTGCTTTTTACAGGTTTTTGAAGAACTGTTTTATTCAAAATACAGATGGCACTCCGCCAAAATTTTTACAGAAATTACTAATAATTCAAATGTGTTAGCTGTTTCACTTTAGTTCAAAAAAATTTTTTTTAACACTTGTAAATAGTGCTCACCACTGTAAAAAGAAGTAAGAAAAGTTTTAAAATCCCTTGTAGTGTATTTAATGGGTTATCAGTAGATGAAGTTGGTAATTCATTAGGTATACTACGGGATCATGTTATGCCTTACAAAGGGGTAGGGTGTGACAAATTCCCCTCTTTCAATAAAATAGTTCAAAATGAAAAAGGTTTTTACATCACATCTATAAGGATTGATCATGGAACTGAATTAAAAAATCATTTATTTGAAGAATATTGTGATAAATATGGAATAAACCATAATTTTTCAGCTCCCAGAACTCCACAACAAAATGGGGTTGTAGAAAGGAAAAATAGGACTTTGCAAGAAATGACTAGAACCGTGTTGAATGAAAATAATTTGTTAAAGTATTTTTGGGCTGAAGCTATTAATACTTCTTGCTATGTTTTGAATAGAGTTTTAATCAGACCAATTTTGAAAAAGACCCCCTATGAGCTTTGGAAAGGAAGAAAACCAAATATTTCATATTTCAGAGCATTTGGATATAAGTGCTATATCATAAATAACAAGAAGGATAACTTGAAGAAATTTGATGCTAAATTCGATGAAGGAATCTTTCTTGGGTACTCAAAAAAGAGTAAAGCATATAGAGTGTTTAATAGAAGAACATTAGTTATTGAGAAAACTATTCATGTTTTGTTTGATGAAGCTAACCCTTCTATTATAAGAAAAGATGTTTTTGATGATAATAATGAGCAGGTGTTTGGAAAAGAAGATGTAAAATCAAATCAAGAAATGGAACAAAATGATGACAAAGTTGAAGAGACTCAAGGAGATACCACAACAGATGTCCATAATGCCAACAATGATCAAATCAATGAAGAAATGCCAAATCTGGAAGAATTACAAGTGTATGAACCCCAACATGAAGATTTACCTAAAGAATGGAGATTTCATAGAAATCATCCCAAAGAAGACATCATTGATGATCCATCTCAAAAGATGATGACTAGAGCACAATTGAGAAAATATTTTGGTAATGTTGTCTTTGTTTCACAAATTGAACCTAAATGTTTTGAAGAAGCTCAAAATGATGAGAGTTGGATTCTTGCCATGCAAGAAGAACTCAATCAATTTAAGAGAAACAAGGTTTGGAATTTGGTTCCTAAACCCAAAAATCATTCAATTATTTATACTAAATGGGTTTTTAGAAATAAAATGGATGAAAAAGGCAATGTTGTTAGAAACAAAGCTAGATTAGTGGCTCAAGGCTACAACCAAGAGGAATGTATTAATTTTGATAAAACTTTTGCTCCGGTTGCTAGAATTAAAGTTATTAGAATGTTGTGTGCCTTTGCATGTTATAAGAATTTTATGCTTTATCAAATGGATGTCAATAGTGCATTTTTAAATGGTTATATTGATGAGGAAGTGTATGTTGCACAACCTCCAGGCTTTGAAAATCATAAGCATCCAAATTATGTATATAAACTTACTAAAGCCTTATATGGTTTAAAACAAGCTCCTAGAGCATAGTATGAAAGGCTTAGTAAATTCCTTTTACAAAATGATTTTCAAAGAGGCAAAGTGGACATAACACTTTTTGTTAAAAAGCATCATAATGATATGCTCATTGTGCAAATATATGTTGATGATATATTTTTTGGTGCTACTAAAGAATCTCTTTGCAAGAAATTTTCTAAGATTATGCAGAATAAATTTGAGATGAGCATGATGGGGGAGCTCACATTCTTCCTTAGACTTCAAATTAAGCAAATGAAAGATGGCATCTTTATAAATCAATCAAAGTACATCAAGGATATGTTGAAGAAATTTAAAATGGAAGATTTGAAGAGCATTGGCACTCCTATGAGTTCAACAATTAAAATGGACAATGATGAAAAAGGTAAAGAAGTAGATACAAAGCTTTATAGAGGTATGATTGGCTCTCTCTTGTATCTTATTGCATGTCACACCCTACCCATCTGTAAGGCATAACATGATCCCATAGTATACATAATGAATTACTAAACTTCGCCTACTAATAACCCATTAAATACACTACAAGGGATTTTAAACCTTTTCTTACTTCTTTTTAGAGTGGTGGGCACTATTTACAAGTGTTAAATTTTTTTTTTTTTTTGAACTGAAGTGAAACTAGATAACACATTTGAAGTATTAATAATTCCTGTAAAAATTTTGACAGAGTGCCATCTGTAATTTGAATAAAATAGTTCTTCAAAAACCTGTAAAAAGCACTTCAAAGATTTTTCTCAATCTCAAATTCCAACATCCAATCAACACAATAAGTTTCTCAGCAATTGTCAACTCAAATCCACAATAATTTTTTAGTGTTTTCAAAAGCTAAGATAAAAGAAATATATCACAAATTTTACAAGCCAAAATAATTTACAATTTATTTTACAACTTCAATGTACAATTTTACTTTACAATTGCTCAAAACCAAGAACACTATATACATACAGTGAACATACATTACAATACAAAATGCAAAATATGGTATACTCAATATACTCGATGATCTCTCAGTGTAGTACTAGCAGCCTAGTTTGCTGCCCTGTCAGTCTGTCTACCTACGACTGCAATGAAAAGCTATCGCTGAGCCAATGTCTCAGTAGTACACAACAATAACACAATGCAACTTTAAATCATAAATCATAAGTCATATAAATAGTGGATACTTAAAACCATAGTTAAATTCAAAAGACAGTGAATGTCAATAAGAATTTAAACTCCATTTTACAATATCACAATGAATATCAATAAATCATACACACACAGCTTAATCATGTTGCCAAAGTTCAATTCATCCCAAAAGCCGATGGCTAGTGAGGAATAACATAGCTAGCTAGCAATAATATGAGTACTCATTCTATTCATCCTCAACAGGCATACACCTCAACACTTCAGCCAGAGAGGGAATTCAATTCATCTCACTAGACAAGCTAGCGAGAAATTCAATCAATATACATGATAGCTGTGGTTTCAAACCATTTACAATGCTTTTCAATTAATAAGTATCCATCAAATATCATTCAAACAAATTTTCACAATTCAAAATAATAATATACAAATAGCCATATTTTATTTCAATTAAAAAATTCAAAAGAAATAACTATTGTGCACAAACCTCTAATAACTGTCTCTTGGCCCTGACTCAGTGTTTCCTTCCCCTTCCCTGAGTCTTTGCTAACTGAAACACACAATTTGAAGTGTTTCAGTACTCATTTAAACTATCTCTAACAATAAGGTTCAATAATTAATTTATTGAATTCTATTATTTTCCTTAGCCAACCTAAAATGTTGACCCTCGATGCACTCTAGGTGAATTAGGTTTTAATGTTATCAATATGTCACATTTGTAGCCTTTTAGTATTGACATATGTTACCAAATTCATTTCCAAGTATGTTGCATTTTATTGTAATTTGCCGGATTTCGGTATACTAATTTGTCCTAACCGGATGACCTAGTTCCCTCGGTTTTCGGATTTCGGTCCAAACTACAAACTTGTAGGTCTATGTCTTATTGCACGCGAGGCAAAATTTCAGGTCATTCTGAGTTGTGTAGACCAAGTTATGGTCAATTTACTAATGCTGGACAGAATGTATCAAAAAGGTAACTTTAGGTCATTTTTAGGTCACTTTTGGTTTGGCCAGTTTTTGAACCTGAATTTGTGCAAGCTATTTGGCTTGGTTCTGTCTATTTCTGGACTTTGGTGCCCCCATAATAATTGTAGATATATGTATTCACTATTCATGGTAAAAATTTCAGGTCAATTGGACTTGTTTTGAGTGAGTTATGGCCAAAACATTAACTGCTGCCCAAATGGTCAATTTTCAGGTTTTCAAAGCACTAATCCGGATTTGGTCATTTTTCAAGTCACCTTCTAAGCAGAATTTTGGTAAGCTTCCTTCATGAAAGTTGGCACATTTTGTGCCTAGTTTCACCTCCAATTGGTTTCATACCAATTGGAGTCACACACTTAAGGTTCTAAGCCAAAACATACACTGCCCTATTACACATTGTTCATCCTTTACCAATTACACATCCTATGCTTACCAAGTCACTCTTCCATGCCAATTCTGGTTTGTACCATAACATTAACACATTTAGCAACTTATTTTTGGTCATTTTGGCAGCTTATAATCATTCTCAATATGCACACTATAACCCAGAATTTTCCAAGTCCAATTACAACAATTAAACACATGAATGCACCTCATTTACATGTCCAAATTCAAATCTTTATACACACATACATGCTGTCATCCATAACAACATAATTCAACAATATAATTCCATAAACCAAACCATGAAACAACACATTTTGATCTTCTTCATAAGGCTGCTACAAGTTTACACATAACCATCAATTTCCACTTTCACTTTTCAAGCTTACAATTCAAACCTTACACATGGAATTCAACTTCAATACAATTAAATATTTAACTCATCATCCAAACTACTATTTACATACAAGAAAAAGTTGTTCATGGTGAGTCCTCATGGCTGCCGAAATGTACCCCTCCATTAATTTATCAAACATAAAAAATTCCTCCACAAAACAACTACCCACAACAACCATTCAAAGTTTAATGAAGTAAGATTTGAAAACACTCACTTACCACTTTTGAAGTTCTTCAAAACCTCACCAAAACTTAACTTTCTTGTTGCCTATCTACTGCCCAAGTTGTATAGACAAACTTTAGTGAAGAAATCAAGTGGAAAAGGTGAATTGATCAAGGTTGCATGGAGGTCCTTCCATGGCCGACAATGGTGGTTTGTATGGGTTTTTGAATTCAGCAAGGTGAGGACTTGAGGAAGAAAGAGTGCTGTAGATTGTGAGTGGGACAATTTCTGGTTTTTTTATGCTTTAGATATCCCATAGTGGTCCACTAAGTGATTAAAGAATTTAAGTTAATGTTTAACTTTCATTTATTCCACATTAAACCCATAATTTTTCTTATTCATACAACACATAATATTTCATTTTTTTATGGCATTTTCAAACTTTATTACCATTTATTTTTAATGGACATTTAGGTCAAAAAGCAACTCGGGATGTCAATTGACCACAATGCCCCTATTCGGATTGCATTCCCGATTTTTCAGTAACACCGATTTTTCAGTAACACCCGATTTCTCGTTTTTCTTTGTACTAATTAATTAATTTTTCTTTAATATTTCTAATGATATTTATACTTCAATAGATATTTATTTAAGTCCTAAAAATATTTTTCAGGGTTCCCCGCTGTCCAGGGCTAATCAACGGTCCACGCCGCAACTTCCCGGTGCGGTCACCCATCGCTAGGGTTCTCGGCTCGTTTAACTTGGTTACATTTCATTGCTATTATTTTTTCTTTATTTTTCTTGTATTTTCTTTTCTTGTATTTCATTATTTTATATCTCCTCACCCATATCTAAGTATAGTTCTAGGCATCCTAGTTGTCCAGATAACACTGGTCACCAGAACAGTAGAATGCACTACCGAACATAGGGGTGTTACATTGCATCTAGACCAGACATACATTTTAGTGTTTGCTTGTGTGCAAGATTTCAAACATGTCTAAAAGAATCTCATCTAAGTGCTGTTAAAAGAATTTTCAAATACCTCATTGGTACACTCTCAATTGGTTTATGGTATCCAAAATGTAAATCATTCGATCTTGTTGGCTATAGTGATTTAGATTTTGCTGGAAGTATATTGGATAGAAAAAGCACTTCAAGTACTTGTCAATTTCTTAGTTTTGTACTAGTTTCTTGGCACAGTAAAAAACAAACTTCAGTGGCTCTGTCTATAGCTGAGGCTGAATATATATCTGCTGGTAGTTGTGTTGCTCAAATTTTATGGATGAAACAACAATTGGAAGATTTTGATTTAAAATATAATCTTGTTCCAATCAGGTGTGACAACACAAGTGCCATAAACTTGATAAAAAATCCAGTCCAACATTCAATAACAAAACATATTGAGATCAGACACCATTTTATTAGAGATCATATTCAAAATGGAAATATCAAAATTGAATTTGTTGCTTCTGAGAATCAACTTGCACATATTTTTACAAAACCACTCAAAGAGGAAACCTTTTGTAAAATTAGAAGGGAAATTAGCATGAGTGAACCACTTGCTTAAAATTAAATTCATATAGATTTAATATATTTGCATATTGTCTAATTTGTGAGTAATTTGCTGTGTTATTAATTTGTTAAGAAAACTCTATATAACAGTAGCTAACTTAATTTTGTACTCGTGAAAATTAGTTTACTGAGTTGTATGCTACTGTTGCGTGCCTAAAATTAGTTTATTGTATCTTGTGCTATTCAAATTTTAAGCCTAAAAGTGTCTGTGCTTAGAACTTTCAGCGCGCCAATCAATGCACTTACTCATTCACATTTTTTTTGCTATATCAATATATATATATATATATATATATATATATATATATATATATACACTAATTAATGTAGGGGTGTTACAATGTAAAATTAATTTTTCTTGAGTCCCGCACTTTCCCTCTTCTAGTTTATTTTATTTGAATTTAGGGAAAGTGCGGGACTCAAGAAAAATTAATTTTACATTGTAACACCCCTACATTAATTAGTGCATTCTGTTGTTTCGGTGACCGGTGTTTGTCCGAACAGCTAAAATGCCTGGAATTATACTTAAATGTTAGTGAAGAGAAATAATATATATATATATATATATATATATATATATATATATATATATATATATATATATATATATAATGAAATACAAAAAAAATAAACTAGAAGAGGGAAAGTGCGGGACTCAAGAAAAATTAATTTTACATTGTAACACCCCTACATTAATTAGTGCATTCTGTTGTTTCGGTGACCGGTGTTTGTCCGAACAGCTAAAATGCCTGGAATTATACTTAAATGTTAGTGAAGAGAAATAAGATAATGAAATACAATAGAGAAAAATACAAGAAAAACAAAGGAAAAAAAATAAGAGCAATGAAATGTGATTAAGTTAAACGAGCCAAAAACCCTACTGATCTCATTCACATTTTTTTTGCTATATCAATATATATATATATATATATATATATATATATATATATATATATATATATATATATATATATACACTAATTAATGTAGGGGTGTTACAATGTAAACGAGCCAAAAACCCTACTGATTTGTGACTACACTGGGAAGTTGCGGTGAGGACCTTTGATTAGCCCTGGACCGCGGGGAACCCTGAAAAATATTTTTGGGACTTAAATAAACATCCATTGAGGTATAATTGACTTAGAAAATGTTGAAGAAAATTTAATTAGTTAGTACAAAGAAAAACGAAAATTTGAGAAATCGACAAAAATTGGTGCTACCGAAAACATCGAGAATATAAACCGAATTGGGACATTTTGGTCCATTGACACCTCGAGTTACCTTTTGACCTAAATGTCCATTAAAAATAAGTGGTATTATACTTTGAAATTGTCATGAAAATGAGAAATGTGGTACATAATGTGAATAATGGGAGTTTGAGGCATAAAATGCAAAATTGTGAAACTTTAATTAATTAAACATTAAACTATGGTTAGTGCTCCACTAACTCAGAATTTTGGGATACCTAAAAGCTAAAGTGGACAAAAATAAGCTCATCTTCAACCTTCTCTCAAACCATTCAAACCCATTTCTCTCCTAAACCTCCATTGCCGTCCCATACCCATGCTCTCTCTCTCCATGATTTAAGCCATAAATTTCCTAAGTTCCTTCATCAAAGTTGGTTTATACAACTTGGGCAGCATATTGGGAGTAAAAAGAAGGAGTTTTGTTAAGGTTTGAGCGAGCTCCAAAAAGAGGTAGGTGTCCAATTCACTTCCTTTCTTAAGTAAAGTTTATGTTTAGTTTGAGATAAGTGATTTGGTGAAGAAATTTTAAAGTTTTGAGGAGTTATTGATATATCCAATTTTGGGCAACCATGGAATCTAATGGTTAATGAATTATTCTTACATATATTTGTTGGGAATTCATATTGATTAAGGTGATTTAATGTAAGTTATTTCCATGTGTATGTGGTGATTGTGCATTTGAAATTGGAGTTGAAGAAATTATAGGAAACTTTTGCATTTTGGAGCAATTTGGCAGCCTTGAGACTTCTTGATGAATGCTTGAATTCATGAAGATATTTGATGAATTTTGATCTTAAAGATTGCTAAGTGTGTATGTAATTTAGTAGTGAATTTATATGTAATGGTTAGGAGTATTATGTGTATATATTGTTAGAATTGGATTTTGTGAATTGGAAGTGTAATTGGTGTATTATCAATTGGTTATATACTGCCCAAAGTGACTTTAATGTAAAGTGATTGATGAATATAGTAATGTACAAAGTCAGAATTAGGTATGGAAGGTAAGCTAGAATAAGTTGAATGTGCATTTGGATTGGTGTTTGAGAGAAATGTAAAGGGTAGTATACAAATAAGCCTATAACTCTAAATGTGTGACCCCAATTGGTATGAGACCAATTGGAGGTGAAACTAGGCACAAAATGTGCCAACTTTCAGCATAACTAAATTCTGTTCGAAAAGTGACACTAAAACTGACCTAATTCGGATTTGTAACCTTTTAGACCTGAAAATTTACCATTTGAATAGCAGTTACGTAATTGGCCATAACTCTTTGTACATAGGTCCAAATGACCTAAAATTTATATCGTTGGAAAGCTTAGACCACCAAACCCAGAAATGACCATAAGCAAGTCAAAATGCTTGCACAAGTTCGGGTATAAAACCTACCAAAATTGGAAATGACATAAAAATGACCTAAGTTCACAATAAAAAGGCAATTCAACTTGCAATAGTAAAATGACCATAACTTGGTTCAGAAAACTCCAAATGACATGAAATTAGTGCCAAAATGTCACTAAAATATAAATCTACAATTTTGCTCTTTTGACCAGAACCTAAAAACCAAGGAAAATAAGACATTTAGCTAGAGCAATCTAGCATATAAAATCTGGAAAATGACAATAAAATGCAATAAGCTTTAAAATGAAATTGGTAACATGTACCAACACTTACAAACTACAAAATGTGATAAATTGAGAACATTAAAATTGACTTACTTAGAGTGCATCAAATGTCAACATTATAGGTTGACTAATGAAAGTAATAGTATTAATAAAATTTAATTATCGTGCCTTATTATTAGAAACAATTTAAATGAGTACTGAAATACTTTAAATTGTGTGTTTCAGTTAGCAAAGACTCAGAGAAGGGGAAAGAACCACTGAGTCAAGGCCTAGAGGCTATTTATCAGAGGTTTGTGTACAACAGTTATTTCTTTTGAATTTTCAATTGAAATAAATTATGACAATTTGTATGTTATTGCTTAAATTGTGAAAAATTTATTTGAATGAAATTTGATGGATACTTATTGCTTGAAAAATATTGTAAATGGTTTGAAACCACAGCTATCATATATATTTGATTGAATTCCTCGCTAGCTTGTCTAGTAGGACGAATTGGCTTTGAATTCCCTCTATGGCTGAAGTGTTGAGGTGTGTGCCAGTTGAGAACGAATAGGATGAGTACTCATATAATTGCTAGCTAGCTATGTTATTCCTCATTAGCCATTAGTTTTTGGGACGAATTGGACTTTGAAATCATGATTAAGCTGTGTGTGTGATTTATTAGTATTTATTGAGACATTGTGACATTGAATTTAATTCTTTATGACATTCTCTATCTTTTGAAATTAACTATGATTTTAAGTATCCGCAGTTTATGTGATTTATGGTTTATGGTTTTAAATTGCTTTTTCTTAATGTTGTGTACTACTGAGACATTGGCTCAGCGATAGCTTTTTCATTACTTTCGCAGGTAGACAGACAGATAAAGCAGCCGAGTAGGCTGCTTGTACTACACTATTGTACTTGGTCTTGAGCAGTTGTAAACTAAAGTTGTAAATTATTTTGTCTTGTAAAAATGTTGTAATATACTCCTCTTATCTCAGCTTTTGAACTACTCAGTCATTTTGCATTCTATTTTTGGAACTACTGAAAATTGATGTTGAATTGAGTTTGACTTATGTTGAGAAAATTGATTTGTGTTGAACTATTATTGGAGTTAGGGAGTGAAACAAATATATTGAAAGTTTTTTCTTTTTTTTTTTTATAGATTTTTGAAGAACTGTTTTGTTCAAAATACAGACGGCACTCTGCCGAAATTTTTATAGAATCTATTGATATTGCAGATTTGTTATGTAATTTAACTTTGAGTAAAAGGTTTTAAAACCTATCAAAAGTGCTCACTACTGTAAAAAGACTTAAGAAATTGTTTAAAATCCTTTGTAGTATATTTAATGGGTTATCAGTAGACAAAGTTCAATAATTCATTATGTATACTATGGGAACATGTTATGCCTTATGGAGGGGTAAGGTATGACATACATCTTCTCAAATATATCCATTGCTACACGAAACCTCAGCCCTTCAGTATTTTTTTTCCGCCATACCCGACTCCTCTCTCACCTTCTTATCGTTTCACGGTACCAATCTTACCCATTTTCGACTTTCAATTTTTTGCACCAACCCATCCTTGTTCTTACTTCTCAAGCGCCTCTCTCTCTAATTATCTCTTAAAACCCTAATCCCTCATTCATTCCTCATTGCACTGAAACCCATTTTAAATTCCCAATTCCTCACTGCATCTGGTTCGCCATCTATGACTCACACCAAAAGTAAAACCCTAGCTGCAGCCTCGTCGTCCTCCTTTTCATCTGAAGAAATCCCAGTTGCTACCTTAAAGAAGAAATTGAAAGAAAAGAGGAAAACACCAGAAATTGATTCCAATAATGTATCCTCTGCTTCATCTGAGGAAATAGAACCTGCGGTGACAGCACCAGAAAAGAGAAGGGGAAGGAAAGTGCGTGGGATTGACATTCAGCGTGAACAGGGTGCTTCATCCACTGGTTCTCTTGTTGATAAAGCACTCTAGACTTTAAGTTCATAAAATGGGAAAATTTTGATCAGGTTGATTTTCAATTTAAGAACTCTTTGAATTTCAAGAATGGCTGACTGTGTGTGAATACACTGATGTTTATTATCCTAGACTAGTCTAAGAATTTTATAGAACTTTAAAAGTTATTGATGAAGAAGACAGATTTAAGGTTTCTTTGAATGACAAATTGTATGTGGTTTCTGTTGAATTGATTGCCAAAGCCTTAAAATTGCCAAATGATGGAAATAGAATTTCTGCTCATAAAGACGTTGCTAAAGTTTCAGGTTTTAATTTGACTGAATTTGAGAGTGAAGTCTTTCCTACCAACACTGCTACTAGTGAAAAATCCACTAGCACTAAAGCCTTTCAGCACATTAAGATTATTCATAGTATGGTGAATTATATATTTTGTCTTAAATCTGGCAGCTATGGATATTTGAGTTATTTGGATATGTGCATCATGTGGCATATTGTTAATAAAGTGAGAATGAATTTGGCCTATTTGATTTTCAAAAACATGTGTAAAGCTTATGGAATTAGTAAATTACCATATACGCATCTTTTGACTGCCTTGTTTAGAGAGCTGGATATAGATGTCTCTAAGGAAAGTTCTAGGACAAATTTAATTGTGCTTAGAGAAATTCATTCTGATAATGATGGTAGAAAGAAACGTTTTGAAAAAGGTGGATCCTCTAAAGCCAAAGTTGATTATGATTTCAAAAATGAGATTATGAGTGAGCTTCAAGGATTAAGAACATTTATTAATAAGAAATTCAGTACATCAAATCAGTCTATTGAACTTCTGAGGAAATTTTTGGATGTTGTTGATTACAAAGTAAGTCATTTACTTACTCAAAATGAGGATTTAAAGAAACAGATTGCAGATCTTAAGCAGGCACAGGGAACTGATTTTGCAACTAGAGTTGAGACTGATGCACATGCAGGTGATCCTTTTACTCATTATGGTAGTACTTTTGATCATGGTAATGTTAAGTGTGGAGGCACTGGGCTTGGTGAGTCTACTGCTGCTGTAGAGCATAAAAATGAACTGGTTACAAAACCTGTAGTTGAACCTACTGTTGAGCATGATAGTGAACAGGTTGTAGAACCTATAGTTGAACCTACTGTTAAACTAGAAAGTGAACAAATTGTAGAACCTATAGTTGAGTCTACACAGAAGAAGGAAGATTCTCTAAAGGATCAACAGGAGAGTGCTCCACCTAAACTTTCTACAGCTGAAGCTTCTCAGGCTAAGAGGAGTAAGAAAAGAGTTAAGTCTACAGTGACTAATCCATATCAGTGTCTGGCTGCTGCTCTCCAAAGCCAATCTGATGAGGATGAATCATAGGAGCATGATTCTCATGATACTTTAGCTGTCCAGGTTTCTCAGCCACCAGCTGCCAAACCTTCCAAAAAGAAGATAGTGCCTTCCAAAGCTGTTCGAATGAGCAAAAGACTTAATGTTTAGATAATGACCTGCTATTTTAGTTTACTAATATGTTTCCTACTGTTATTAGATGGTTTTTCAGTTTGCTACTGTTCACTTTACTATTTTTCAGTTTGTACTTGGTTCTTTTTGGATTTATATCTCCTATTTCCTTTTTGGCTGATAACAAAAAGGAGGAGAATGGATGTGTGCTTTTGTTTTGGGAGAATGGATGTGTGCTTATATTTTGAGAATGGATATATGCTTATGTTTTAGAAGTGTGCATGCAAACTATTGTGGCTTATGTGTGCAAACTATTTAAGTTTAATGGATGTGTGCTTTTGTTTTGGGAGAATGGATGTGTGCTTATATTTTGAGAATGGATGTATGCTTATGTTTTAGAAGTGTGTATACAAACTATTGTGGCTTATGTGTGCAAACTATTAAGTTTAACATTTTGCATATTGAAATTGTGGATATCTTATGAATATTTTTTATAGCATAAATTCAGGAGGAATTTTGTATAGTTATTAATACTTTTATTTTTTAAAAAACTTGTGTGCATACATTTAGGAGGAGTAATTCCCACATACTAACATGATTGGTTATACATAAACTTACGCACACTTTTATTTATTTTTTATTGATGATTCAATTGAGTTTTGCCATCATCGAAAAGGGGGAGATTGTTGACCCCGTGTAGCTCAAAATGAGCATTGATTTTGATGATAACAAAACTCAACTAGAATCTATCTAACTCAATTTTAAGTGATGTGTAGATTCTTTCTCTTATTCATGAAGAATCTTTGAAGTAGCATCTAAGGAGGAAGGGCACTCAAAGGCATCTCAAGATGAATCTAAGTTGAGAAAGAACAAGATTATGAAAGCTAAGACTCGAAGTGAAGGTATAAAAGTCATAGAGTTAGAAATTGAGTCTTAAAATTTGTGTAAAAAGAATAGATGAAAGTTTTAGTCAATTAGAACTCAAAAATAAATTCTCTTTCAATTACTTTATAAAATTTTCTCTCATCATGACCTTGGATATTGCTATTGGAATGTATATTTCTCTTAAGGTCTAAATTAGATTTTTAAATATTACAATTTGAAACAGACATCTGGTAAATTAGTTTGCTAACTTGTTTGCTAAAATATTAGTTTGCTAATGTTTTTGCTAAAATTATAGTTTGCTACTGTTGCCAAAAAATTTTATTAATTTGCTAAATGATCAGAGTTACTCTACTTCATGCAAAAAGATAAAATAATGGCTATTTTGCCTAGAACAGAGTGTGTAACATTCCAAAAAAGTTTCAAACAGTCTAAAATGATTTGAGACTATAAATACACTTTCTTTACTTCATTTTACACTTGATAAAAGCTTACAATTGCACTCCAATCTTGATTTTTATTTATTGCTTTCATTCAAGAGTTTTAAAATGTTTGAGCTACCATTAGCAAATCAACTCATCTCTTATTTATAGATTGATTTGTATTAAGTGAGAGTGAGTGTTAAAACATTAAATTGCATTTAAAAGAGGTTGTACAAGCACCTATTAAAGCTTGTGCGTATGAGTGCTTGAGATAACACTTGTTAATGGTTCAAGCTACCTTGGTAAAAGCTTGGTGTTGAAAAAGTTGTAAAAAACTTTTGGTCTTTTGCCTTTAAAATAGCAAATAGTGGAGAGAAGACTCAAAGAGAGTTTTTTTGAGAGAGTTGATGTAGGCTAATTAAGCTGAACCACTATAAAAACTATTGTGTTTGACTTCTCTAACCTTAGTCTCTTTACTTTTGTGTAATTTAAAATCTATGCATGATATTGAATATTGACTGAATAAATTGAGTTGATATACTTGAAGATATATTGAGTAGGTTGAGAAATTAATTAAATATTTTGTGATACATGTTATGTCAAAAATTGCTATAAATATTGATTGAGGCTTGAATTGCAATTTAGGGACATATTTTTAAAACACATATCACTTTCACTATATATAGGAGCACTTAGTTGAACAAAACCATAATTTTTTATTAGGCTACAGGCAAGGACCGAAAAATTATTTAAGTCCAATTCACCCCTCCTCTTGGACTATTTTGGGACAACAAATTATATATTTATAATTATAATTATTTTATTGAATGTCAATTTATTTTCATAAATTTTTACTAATACCATAAAATAATTAAATAATTACATTTATAATTTAATAACATTAGAGTTATTTTTAAAATAATGAAAGATTTAAGTTTAAATTTCAATTAAAATTAAATAAACTATAATTATTAATTAACAGTTCCATTCTTACAATTTAAGGTTTAATTAGAAATAATAATTTATAGATAAGTTAATAATAAAAAATCAAAAACTTTAATAGCTCAAGACTGTTTTTTTTTTCCAAAAGTAATTTTTACTTACTATTTTTTTAAATTAATAATTATGTTAATTTCAACCTTCAATTAAAATTAAGGAATTATAATAAAATAATTCTTAAATTAAAGGATAGAGTGAAAATTAATATATATATATATATATACTTTTTAAATAACTCCACTAATAAAGAGAATTTTATAAATATCACTGCTTTGTGACTTGACATTTTATGTACCTACATTTTTAAATTAATCAATTATATATTCGCATTTAAAAGTTCAAAATAAAATTAATAATTTATAAATTAAAACAATAAATTTAAATTATAATTTAATTTTTATTTTAATAATTACAGTTTTTAATATTTTTATAGATTAATAATAAGACAAAATGACAAAAAAAATTCTAATTGAACCTTTTAATCAAAACATTTAATTTTATTGAGTCTAACATAAACAAAACTATTAAAAATACAAAGAAAAATAAAATAAAATAAAATAAAATAAAATAAAATAAGCAATGTGATTATCCATCCATGTGGGTGAAATTAAATGGGATATTATTGATTTTTTTTATTAAGACCAAATAATATGAGGTAGGTCCTCTTAATAACATAAATGCATAAGTAGGAAAAGGACATGAAGTCTGCGAATGGAATTTTTGACAAGCATTGAATTCTTAGCTTGGGCTGCGCATAGCGTGGGCCCACTTTTTGGAAATGAATTATTTTACGAAGACTTAGCATATTGAGCATCTTTATTCTCACATTTTAGCCCACACGGCATAGTCCTTTCCAGAGGAAACAACCTGGAAATTTGAGGGAATGAGGGTTCCAAGATCGGTCTTCGGCCCAATCTTCATAATGATATTGTCGTTAATTGCCGCGACGTAGAGATCAGAATCAGAGGCCAAAATATTAACAGAGCTTGTTGAATCAATCCCGTAGTTCTTTCTTATTGTGGCCAATTTACTGATCTCTTCCTTCAGTCCCCAGTCAAAGAAGTGATCATAAAACTGCAAAAAAATGGGAACAATAATTTTAGAGTAGCTTCTTGAATGTTATGCCAATTGAGAAAATTGAAACGTAAGTGTTATAACAAGAGCAGATAAGTAAAGAAAGATGGAGCAGAAGTTACTATGGAAGGAACTCCAGGATGAGTGAGTATGTAAGCGTATCCCAGCATGACTTTATCAGATGGGAATGGCCAAAGGTGTTGAGTAGATCCAGTGTCGTGATTATCGATGAAGGTCACTGCATTTTGTGGGGATAGTCCAATCAATCCTGGAGGCTTTCCATTTGAGTCTTTCAACCTCCACAATTCTCCTTGCACAGCAGCTTGAAGAATCCCTTTTGTTGTGAAATCAAATGCTGTCACAACCCCTCCAGCAGCTTCAATCCAATCTTTAAGTGCACCTCGGTGTCCGTCCTGGTTTGAATCAGGCTTTCCATCCTGACCATAAGCAAGAGAATCCCATTTTTCTCCGACTGCGAAATCTGGTGAAGTTTGTTCCATATAAATCTTGGTAAAGCTAGGAGCATATCCTTTAACAAAGTCGAATCGCCATCCGTCGAATCCAATTTCAGTTTTTAGCCAATTCATCCAATCTGATAATTCTTTCTGAACTGTGGGATTGACATGATCAATATCAGGGGCACCTCCAAAGTCCTCTCCAGTGTCAGGATTTCCCTGACCATCAGAATAGGCAGTGTCGTCTCTGCAAATGAAGGAAGGACCCCAGTCGAGTTTGCCATCAGGAGTTCCACCTTCAAAGATGCAATATATTCCTCTACCATCTTGCTTCTCAGCAGTTCTGTGGTTTATCACAATGTCAGCCAGGCACTTGATTCCCTTCTGATGGAAAGCCTCTATTAGAGATTTCAGTTCATCTTGGGATCCATATTTCGACGCACTAAGATCATAGAGTCTGCCTGGCATATATCCTGACAAAGATTTAAATTGAACTACGTAAGAAAGAACTGTCCAATCCCATGAAATAAAACTCTATGGAAACAAATAAAAGAAGAAAACTCTAAATATTCCCGACTGAAAACAAGCAAATATTCCTCACAGGAGGAAGCCGTGGAAGTACCTTGAGGTGCAACTGATTGGGAGGGAGGAGGAAGCCAAACATGAGTAATTCCAGCATTGGCCAGATCAGGAATGGAGTCCTTCAGAGAGTTGTACCATCCTCCTGCCTTGTTACATGACTCCCAATTGAACCCCTATCAACATCATATCACAAATTAATTAACATCATGTAAATTTACGAGCAGAAACTAGCACATGCATGTACATTGTGAGAGATACCATCATTAGTGGGTGCATATTATAGGCCATACCTGAAATAATATTGCAGACGATATGAAAGAAGGGAAGACAGAAAGGAGGAAGGATAGGAAGAAGAGTGAAGCGAGAAAGTTCATATTCTCTTTCTGATGTTTTGCCTTGGATGTGGTTGCTATAATCCTGTATCAGTCCTTTTATAGGGAGCATTAGCTGATTTTCTTAAAAAAAAAAAAAAAAAATTATCTGCTTTATTTATGAGATGAAATCAAGGGCGTGAATGATGGGAGAAAATTGCAAAAAAATAAAAATGGAAAAGAAAAAGAAAAATATCTCTTTGATGTCAACCTCATAGCTCTGCGTGTTGGCTCCACCTTATGTCCTTATCAAACTCCTCATTATACGTAGCCACAACGTTTGACATTCCTTAAGAAAAAACAAGGAGAAATTACCTTTCATATTTGTTTCATGGTTCTGCTTCAATTCTTTCACATTCTAAAACCTCCACTAAAAATAATTAAACATAATTTGCAACTGCAAAAAAATGCATGCAATGGATTAATATTGGAGAACTAAAAATGAAGTATTGGAATAAAGAACCAAAATGGTGCTCATATAATATGGTGCTGATCCTGTTCAGAAAGCAAAAGGTTTTATGAAAATTAAACTAGGTAAAACTTAGCATATGCTCATTTCCAATTTGATACATTATAGATTTGAGGCATAGAATATATGATATAATTTATTTATTTAATATATGAATTTCATATTTTTATATTCTAAATTTATGATATATCAAATTTAAATAAAAATATTTAACTAATTAAAATCTAGACAATAAATCATTCCAATATCTATTAACTAAAATACAATAGACCACCTTGATATCGCCAACCTAGGATAATCTTTTACCTTTTTCAATATGATCGAGCAACTCATTATAAAATTCATTATATCAAACACTATGTGGAATTATAAAAATGTATAGTATAATATTCATTTATATGAAACAAACTTAATGCTCATTGTAAATAGGAGTCGTTTTTAGTAGCTCCAATTAAGCCAATTAAAAATATATATATATATCTGCGACTAAATGACAAATATCAAACAAATGCTACGTGATAGAGTATGAATAAATTTTCGTTTATATGAAAGTAGGAAAGCTCTGATCCATGTACGATCTATTATGGGTTTGTGATATTATATATATTGAATTTATGTAATTAATAAATATATTTTATTATATATTTTGTGTCTTAAATTTATATAATAGATAGAATTTAAATAAAAAAAAATCTATTAATGTGGATTTTATTCACAGAAGGATTATCATTTGGAGGCTCATTAATTAATTACTCACCAAACCAAAATTATACATATATTAATCTAACGTCCGAAGATATTGATTTACTTTCTATAAATTGCATAAAAATACATGTCAACCAGCTCTATCCAAAAATAAATAATGATGTCTATCAACAATTAGCCTCTCCATTGCCATAATTAGATTCAGATTAAGATTATATTTTTTTTTTTTGTTGTAAGTATCAAAATTTTATTGATTTAGAAAAAGGCAGATTAAGATTATGTTATATAGGTTAAATACATAATTTCACTTTAAACTTTAATACAAAACCTCGTAAAACTGGAACTATTGGAGACATTGAAACTGTTGATAAACCTTGAAGCTTGCGCTCTTTATAACCCCTCCCAGGGGACATCGTACCTGCCATCTACGTGCGTGACAAAAAAAGTGAAAACTAATGGGATAAAGAGAAGTTCAATGAGAATGGCCATGCAACAGGTAGAATGCAAGGAGATTTTCCTTATACCAGTAGGCACCAATGAAGCCTACGAGGGAGGCAAGGACTCTGAGCAGGACAACGGATCAGAGATAGCAGTGGATGCAGTCGTTGTTGGGTTTGGAGGCAAGCTAAAAACCGGAGGCAATTATGGAGACTGAGAAGAGGATGGCCACTTCCATGGTAAAGGAAGAGAGAAATGGAGTAGAGTAACTTAAGCTCTAGGATTAAACAGCAATAAAAAGTGTTTTAAGTGGAGATATATTAACTTGGTGAAGAAAGAAAGGAAACTAAAAAGGCAATGTGGCATATGTTGGGCGAAGAAAGAGGGAAAATTGGTTTGGGTGACTTTTAAAACCTGAACTTTTTCTTTTCTTTTTTTTTTTTTAATTTTCAAAGTTAGTATTTTTTTTTTTTTAAATATCTCACTCTCTTAATTCCATATTTAGTCATACCCTTTGCTGAGTGAATTTGCGGGATCCTCTTAATTCCAGTTTTATTAAGTATGTAATAGAATGTTTTAAAAATTCAGAATATATAGAGACATTTTTTTTTAAATTAGAGATGAATAATATATATATATATACTCAGAGTGAATCCTTTTCTCAAGGTTACAGATCTATTTTATCTATTTCCTTGCTTATATTGTTTCATTGGTCAGAAGTTGTTCGCATTGAGTTCCAGTGTAGCATGCCCATAGAAACAGAATTCGAATGTTTTGCTGTCACTTTTCGCTTTTTGCCCTAGCTGGAGTTCAAGATGATGCATATATATATATATATATTCCAATTGAAGCTTGATTGAAACTTTAGACCTCTCACTTTGAGAAGAAAAGAGAATTGACATTTATAATTTGTGCATTAGTGCTCAATCGGCTGGGTTTTGAGGAAAATTATTATTTAGCGTTTGTAATCTAATAAAATTAACTATTAATCTTCTATTTTTAGTGTGTCTCTTTTTTTTTAATTTAATTACTCAGTTCCTTTAATTTGAATAATATAATTATTTAATAGTCTTTATAATTTTAAATCCATCAAATCCCTATAACTAATAATAAAAATAAAATAGTATAATTTTTTAAAAGCAAATGAATTAAATAGTTAATTTCATTAAAATATAAGATATAATTATAAACTTCTAATTTTTAATAATATACATACAAGTCCATTTAAATAAAGCATTTTCACTGTAAATGATGTTTACTTGATGCCAATCCCTTCATTCCACTTTCAAACATTTGAAAATCACAAACATATATATATATATATATATATATATATATATATATATATATATATATATATATATATATTCACACTCAAACTAAAATCATAGCCTTCTCAAATCAAGTGGCCTCATAGAAATTTCTTTGAAGTACTCATCTCCACCAATAAAAAAAAGATGCTTCTTAAGAGCTGAATCACTTTATTCCTGTAAATTTATTATTATCTAGTAATTTATCAGCACACACTGGATTTTTTTTTTCAGATTTGCCAATGCATAATCATGAACATAGGAAAGGTGGTGTGATCCCATGCAAGTGCTTCAAATGCAGTGACAAAATAAAAAGAATGATCTCAAAGGCAAATCCCGACAGTGAGACAAGTTTGATCTTTGCGTTTCTCTTGCCCAAACAGAGACATAAAGTAAGAAATAGCAATGCTAAATCAGATTCAGAGCCCACAACTAATTACATCCATCTAACTTAACCATGAAATGAGCTTTTCTTAATTAATCCAAGTCTAGTTATTGAAAAATTAAAATTTATTTGATAGCAATCAATTAAGTGGCTGATCTAGAAAGAAAATTTTCTGGAGCCAATTGCCTTCCTACCAGTGAAAATACATTATTCATAAAAAAAAAATAGTTTAATACTTAAATTTATAAAGGGTCGATTTAAGTAAATATATGAATATATAAAAGTAATTCTTAAAAAAAGAGGGTTCAATTAACGTGGGTTGTAAATCAAAAGAGGAAGTCTAGCTTGTTTTTTCCTTGTTTTCCAAGGATTTCTAGCTCTATTTGATTTTTTTTTTTTAATTTTCTTAGATAAATATTTTGGTTATTCTAATTAGTTTAGGTCTTTTTCAATTTTAATTAGGATTTAGTTCTAATTTTATTATTTCATTTAAGATTTTGTTTCTCCTATTTTATCTAGATTTCTTATTATATTTTAAGTTATCCAGAATTCTTAAATAGTAGGTATACTTCCCTGTTAGGATTGCGATATTAGAACCCTGTAAATAGCCATGCACTCTTGTATCAATAGATTTTAATATTCTCTTCAATAAGGTTGTGTTTTGCTTTTTTTTATATACAGATTCTGAATTGAATTGCATCATCAATTGACCTTTCTTTGTTGTAATAGATCTGCAATTGTTCTTGCTAGTTTTTTTTTTTCAGAATTAAAAAAAGAACTTAGGAAAGCAAAAGATTATAAAAATAAGGCTGAAACTCCTTCTCATGATATCACAATTTTAAACATAATTTTAATTGAGAAAGTTACAAAAAAGTAACATATTATTTCACTCATTTTTATTTCAGTAGCTGTAGTTCATTTTGTAACAAAGTGATACTCTATCAATTGTTTGCTGATATGGAATCACTGACTGGGTGAATCCAGGGCAAGTATTGGCACTCATGGGTTCTTCAGGAAATGGAAAGACAGCACTCTTGAATTTGCTTGGTGGCAGGTTAATTCAGCTTAGTGTTGGTGGTTCAGTCACTTAAAATGACCAGCCATATTCCAAGTTTCTAAAATGTAGGTAAGCATTTCAGTCTGATAATGGAGGATGTTTTGTTTAAGGAAATTGTTTAATTAATCACTTCTTGATTTTTTTTTTTTTTAAATCTGTGGATACGATAGGATTTGTGTCTCAAGACAATGCTTTCTTTCCTCACCTTACGGTGAAAGAAACATTAACATATGCAGATCTCCTCCGATTGCCGAAAACATTGACAAAAGAACAGAAGGGAAAACAAGCTATAAATGTAATCCATTAGCTAGGCATGGAGAGGTGTAAATATATCATCACAAAATTGGTATTCTTGCTCATTTCATTCTTGCAAGATGAGAATCTTGATCTGGTACATGCAGGTGCCAAGACACTATGATCGGAACCTCATTCGTCCATGGCATGTCAAGTGGGGAAAGGAAAAGTGTGAATTGGCAATGAGATTATAATCAACCCTTCTATTTTGTTTCTCGATGAGCCAACCTCTGGCTTGGATTCCACAACTGCTTTAAGGATAGTTCAGCTCTTGTAGGACATAGCAAAGGTATATATATGTACAATTAAAGAAGGATATCTTGAATGGATCCTCTAATTCTGATACAGCTGACCTTGATGATGCAAATTTGTTACTTTCGTCGATAACCCATCTTGCATCATCTGCTGTCTGTTATTGAATATTAGCATCAGATGTGCCAAAGAAACCATCTCTAAAACTTGAATTCATAAATCTCATTCCTTCTTGTGGATTATCATAATTCTGATGATTACTTGTGTGCTTGAGTTCAAAAGACTGTAATCCAATACTAGAAGGATTGCTGGAAGAAAGAAAGAGCAGAAGACCTTGACTTGCCTCTCTCTTTCACACTGTTTTGATAGAGTCTAATATAATGCAATGTAATCAATTATATAATGCAATTATAGTTGTAACGTAATATGATTGTCATTACATTCCTATATTTGATTAAACTCAACTCAACTAAGCTTTTATCCCAAAAATTTGGGGTCGGCTATATGGATTCGCTTTTTCCACTCTGAACGATTTTGGGTTAAATCTTCAGAAATGTGTAATGCTTCTAAGTCTAAGTCATGCTGTACTACTCTCCTCCAAGTCAATTTAGGTCTACCCCTTTTTTTCTTTCTATCCTCTAGCCTAATGTGCTCTACTTGTCTAACTGGAGCCTCCGTATGTCTACGCTTCACATGACCAAACCACCTCAATCTCCCTTCTCTCAACTTATCTTCAATTGGCACCACTCCTACCTTTTCTCTAATACTTTCATTACGGACTTTATCTAGTCTAGTATGACCACTCATCCACCTTAACATTCTCATCTCTGCAACTCTTATCTTAGATGCATACGACTCTTTCAGTGCCCAACACTTACTACCATATAGCATAGCCGGTCGTATGGCTGTACGGTAAAATTTTCCTTTTAATTTATTGGGAATCTTACGATCACATAAAACTCCCGTGGCACGTCTCCACTTCAACCATCCGGCTTTAATCCTATGACTAACATCCTCCTCACATCCCCCATCTACTTGAAGGACTGAGCCTAGATATTTAAAGTGATTACTTTGGGACAGTGCCACTCCATTCAAACTAACTCCTTCCTTATCACCAGTTTGGCCTTCACTGAACTTGCAATGCATGTATTCTGTTTTCGTTCTACTTAACTTAAAACCCTTTGACTCTAGAGTACTTCTCCAAAGTTCTAGCTTCCTATTGACTCCTTCTCGTGTCTCATCTATCAGAACAATATCATCCGCAAACATCATGCACCAAGGAATACTCTCTTGTATATGTTTCGTCAGTTCATCTAAAACTAATGTAAAAGGTAAGGGCTTATGGTGATCCTTGGTGTAATCCAATTGAGATCGGAAAATCTCTTGTGTCCCCTCCTTGTGCGCACAATAGTAGTTGCTCCTTCATACATATCTTTCAATACTTGTATGTACCTAATAGATACCCTCTTTTGTTCTAACGCATTCCATAAGACCTTTCTTGGAACACTATCATAAGCCTTCTCCAAATCAATAAAAACCATGTGTAGATCTTTCTTCCCATCTCTATATTTCTCCATCAAGCTTCTAATGAGAAAGATCGCTTCCATAGTTGAACGACCAGGCATGAAACCAAATTGATTGAGAGAGATAGAAGTATCATAACGTAGTCGATGCTCCACAACTCTCTCCCACAACTTCATAGTATGGCTCATGAGTTTAATTCCCCTATAGTTTGAGCAACTCTGTATGTCTCCCTTATTTTTAAAAATAGGTACTAAAATACTCTTCCTCCATTCATCAGGCATTTTCTTTGAGTTTAGAATCTTATTAAATAATTTAGTTAACCATGCCACTCCCATATCTCCCAAATACTTCCACACTTCAATTGGTATTTCATCGGGTCCACAGTCTTTACCTACTTTCATTCTCTTAAGTGCTTCCTTTACTTCTAAAGATCTAATCCTTCTAGTATAATTTACATTCTTTTCTATTGTTCTATAATCTATATTCACGCTATTTCCATTTTGACTATTATTAAAGAGATCATTAAAATAATTTCTCCATCTTTCTTTAATGTCCTCATCTTTCACCAACACCTTTCCTTCTTTATCCTTAATGCACCTAACTTGATTGAGATCTTGACATTTCCTTTCTCTACTCCTTGCTAATCTATAAATATCTTTCTCCCCTTCTTTAGTTCCAAGTTTCTCATATAACTTTTCAAAGGCACATGCTCTTGCTTGGCTAATCGCCTTTTTGCCTCTTTCTTTGTTATCTTGTACTGTTCATATGCCTCATTATTATCACATTTAGGTAATTTCTTATACCATTCCCTTTTTCTCTTCACCGCCTTTTGTACTTCCTCATTCCACCACCATCTCTCTTTTGAGGATGGTCCATGTCCTTTAGACTCTCCAAGTACTTTTCTAGCTACTTCTCTAATCTTTGATGCCATCTGTATCCACATATCATTGGCCTCCATATCTAGCTTCCATACTTCAGACTCAAGAAGCTCATTTTTGAACTTTACTTGCTTTACTCCTTTGAACTCCCACCACTTTGTTCGAGCTACACTATTTCTTCTGACCTTACTTGAATTATTCCTAAACTTGACATCCAAGACCACCAACCTATGTTGACTTGTTAAAGCCTCTCCTGGAATGACCTTGCAATCCTTGCATAGAGCTCTATTTGTCTTCCTGGTTAAGAGGAAGTCGATTTGGCTTCTATGTTGCCCACTTTTGAAAGTCACTAAATGTGACTCTCTTTTTATAAAGTAGGTATTTGCTAGTATTAGGTCGTATGCCATAGCAAAATCCAGGATACTTTTTCCCTCCTCATTTCGCTTGCCAAAACCAAAACCTCCATGAACATTCTCATAACCTTGCCTATCACTTCCTACATGTCCATTCAAATCTCCACCAATGAAAACATTCTCTTCATTCGGTATGCTTTGCATTAAATCATCCATATCTTCCCAAAACCTTTGTTTACTCTCACTGTCTAGTCCTATTTGTGGGGCATAAGCACTAACTATATTTATTGTTTCTCCGTCTAGTACTAGCTTTACTAGTATAATTCTATCTCCTACTCTTTTCACAGCTACTACTGCGTCTTTCAATGTCCTGTCTATGATTATACCCACTCCGTTCTTGTTTCTCTCCTTTCCGGTAAACCACAATTTATATCCTGAATTACCCACTTCCTTACTTTTCTCTCCTACCCATTTAGTCTCCTGAATGCAAGCAATATTCACCCTTCTCCTTTCCAAGGTATCCACAAGCTCCATTAATTTTCCTGTAAGTGATCCAACATTCCAAGTACCAACCCTGATCCTCCTCCTATCCTGCTCCTTCCTAATTGGTCTCCTTCTATGATATCTTCTATTATTTTCTATGTCTATCTTGTGTTCTGTTCCACTATTTGTTCTATTATCTGTCCTATGGACTAACTTCTTTACCCACACCTGTCCATGATGTGGGAACCCTTGCTCACTTAACACCACACCCGGGCGCCGGCATGGCGCGTCGCTTTCGGTGAATGCCCTACACCCTTGCATATTTATCACTACACCCGGGCTCCGATGTAGCGCGTCGTTAGTAGAGGACGCCCCAACGTTTATATCATTTGAATCCATATCATAGGGTGTGACGAAATTTTTACGCTGGTTGTCACCTATCGCAACCCTCCTCCTTTATCCGGGCTTGGGACCGGCTAAGCGCAAACTACTTAGGCGGAGTTTACATTCCTATATTTGATTGTAAAATAAAAATATAAGTGGTATAATATAATGATAATTTTGATTTTAATATTTAATTTATTTATAATATTAATAATAAGTGATAATGATGGTAGTGATTGATCGAATGATAATAGTGATTAAGTAGTGGTGGCGACAATGATTATTAGGTGGTGGTGGTGGTTTTAACTGGATGTTAGCAGAAGTGACAATGGCTAAGTAGTTAGTGATAATATTAATAATAAATAAAAAAAATCAAAATAAATAATCATTATTACATTCAATTTTGTATATATATAATTGATTACATTAAATATTTTTTTTAATGTAATCAATTATATATATACAAAATTGAATTTTTTTATCAAATAATATAATAAATATGTAATATAATTACGATTACGTTATAATTTTAATTGTGTTATATCAAATATGATTTAAGATTTTTCAGGGAAAAAATTTTTTTTTTTTGGGATTTAAATGTTTTAAAGAAAAAAATTTTGTTAATCCACCAATTCGGTAAATTGAAAAATAAAGGTTTTTGAAGGTTTTAAAAAAGGTATAAAAATCATGTTTTAAAAATCTTCTGCTCTTCCAAACACAAGTTTATTATTTTCAACTTTAAAAAATTTTCCATTACTTTAATGAACCTCCAATTAAATATTTTTTTTTAAATTACTAAGAAATAATTTTATATTTTTGAGAAGATATTTATTTTAATCCAGGTTGGTAGATTAAAAAATAAAATTATTTTAATAACACTACTTAAAATTATGGTTTTTAATTGATAAACGTAGAGAGTTAAGAGTTTGAGATTCAACTAAGGATTAATCGATATATTATTAAATAAATATTATAAAATTATTAATAATAATACTTTATTATAACTAATAATTTTATATATTTTTTAAATAATTATTAAAATAAATTTAGTTAAATTTTAAGATATAAATGCTTTTTAAAAAATATTTTAGATTTTAAATTAAACTTTTAAATAATAATATTGAATTATTTATGATAAAAAAATACTTTGAATTAAAATTTTATACAATAATTTTATCAATAAATATTAATATATTAAATTATATAACACACCTACAATAATAATAATATAAAAAATAATTCAATAAATTAAATTAACATAATAATATAATAAATTATTATAGCATATTAATGGTTATTAATTATTTTAAATTAATATAATTTAAATTAATACAAGAAATGATTTTACATAGTTTTTTAGTTGATTAATTTCAGTATATATAAATATATTGTAAGGACGTAACATTAAAAACATGTTGTAGGAATAGTCCTGAGCAAAAACTTTCTTCCATTATTCAGCTGGTTCACATTGGTTCATATCGATTTTTTGTAAATCTAAGTCTAATAATTAAATTAAATTAAATTAGATCATAATCTGATTATCGATTAAACTAGTTGAATCAACTAATTTGATCTAATTCTGACAATCATATTTAAAATTCATTGATAAATTATATGCATATTTTAATTGAATTTATATGAATTTTAATATTCTCATATAAAATTTTTAAAAAGTGCAATAAGACAGCCTACGAGCCTTAAAAATAAGTATTTGCAGAAATTTATGCTGTAAACAATTGAAATATGATTATATTGGATGAAACAAAAAACAAAAAAACAAAAACCTAGCAGGTGCCGCCACTACTAGTATTAGCACCTTGCACGAACCCGACTCCATCGCAGCTTTTGGGTTGGCGTCACGAAAAGGACTAGCACAGAGCAGCGGCGAGGAACTACACAACCATAGTCCAAAGAGCATCCAAGAAGAGAAGCGAAATGGGCGGCGGCAGAGGAAGAGGAAACAGGTCCCGAACTCAAAGAAAGCATTTCCGCGATGGCCGAGAGAACGTTTGGAAACGCGCCAAATCTCACTCTTCCTCTGATCCCAACAACACTAGCACCGATAATCCTACTTGGCAGCCCTTCGCCACTCAAAACCAGGCCTTCGATGAATACTACAAGGTACTTTTCACCTGGTTGATGCGCGTTTGTTGTCTCTTTGGCTACATGATGATTCCTTTTTTGTAATAGGAGCAAGGGATAGTGGCACCGGAAGAGTGGGACACCTTTGTAGAAGTTCTTCGAACACCGTTGCCTGCTGCTTTCAGAATCAATTCTAGGTGTTTTGTGATTCCCTCTACTTTTGAATTGTTAGGTATTAATGGAAGGAAATGTATGGGGATTATTAACTAAATTGGGGTCACTTGAGGGGGCTCAGTGAATTCTCTGTTATCTATGTGTTATCTGTAGTAAGTTTTGGGAACCTGGGAGCATGCACTTTGGAGTTTCTTGCTTGCTCTGGACTCCGGACCATGGCCTAGCTAGTTCAGTAGTGGCATTTCCATCCCATGTCTTCTGATGTATTCTGAAATGGATGATTCATGTTACGCCTGACAATGGCATAGCCCTTTAAACTTATTCAATAATCTCGTGCACATTTTGAATCTTGCCACTTAGTAGTGGACAAGAAAGATGGATATTGCTTATACATGGTTAATGCATAAGCTCTACTTAAGATATTTGAAAACTAAATCTCAACATCAAGAGAAACTTTCGGGGATTATTTAGTGGTGACAGAAATTTATTGGCCTATTCGATGGATTTTGAAGTTGGTAGTGTAATTATCAACTAGCATACTCTAGACGCAAATTGCTGTAAAGTGCCCACTTACACAAAGTTCCTGTATAATTGTGAGTTGTGGTTAACATGGTTAGTTAAAGAGAATATTTTGGTCTGGTGTCACTGTGAACTTACTGCTGTTATGGAATATGTTTTCTTCTGAATAATCATTGAATAGCATACATGTAAGCAGTCAAAAAGTGGCTGTAGTACTTGTGGCAAGGAGATGTGAATTTGTTGATCTGGCGCATGAAGATTTTTATCTTAATATAGATGTGTAGAATTCAGAGTAGAATGAGCAGAATTGGTGGTACACAGTTTTACAGAAGTGAGTATTAGGATAATTGTTTACATGGATTGGATATGCTCTGATGAATAAATGAGCTTGTTTATTTATTTCGAATAGAATTCAGAAGCTGGAAGCTTTAGATATAAGTAATGAACAGTCATATTAACAATGTGCTTGAGGATTTATCTGCAAGGCCTAGTGTGCTGCCCCCATTATCACCTCAACTCCAAAAAATTGGATTAGCTTTTATATTTAACAGTATAAGAAAATCTAGCATTATTATGATTTATTGAAACATTCTAATTTGTGATAAGCTTTTGTGTCACAACTCATGAATTTCCCTTCTTTTCTACCATGCAGTAGCCAATTTTGTGCAGATATTAGATCTCAGTTAGAGGATGACTTTATGAAATCTCTTAAAGCTGAAGTAAGTTTACATAGTTTATTTTTGCAATAGATAATTTTGTTACCAATTGTTGGTTATCACCTGTCTCTCTGTTTGTGTCATTTTTTCCAGTTCACTGATGGTGGTGAAGTGGAGGCTATCAGACCGTTGCCTTGGTATCCTGATAATCTTGCTTGGCATTCAAATTTTTCTCGAATGCAGCTAAGGAAGAACCAAACCCTTGAGAGGTAAATCATGAATGCTCAATTGCAAATTACTGTGTTATTTCTCATCTTTGTTTGTGTTTTACTAAAGCATTATCTGATAATGCTGATACCTGCTTGCTTGTGCACTATGCTATCTTCTTATTTATCCGGCAACTGTTTGATATTAATGCATGCACATGGAAAGTAAGTGGATTATCTTCTATTAAACAGCAACATGTGATTGTTTATATAGAAATAACGATATAAATTTCCTTCCAAGTGAAGTGAAGGGCCCAGAAGAGATATGCATGCTGTGGAAAATGTTTCTGCCCATTTTCTTATTGGTTGCCTACAGTGCCTTAGATGCACAACAGTGTGCACATAACACTAACAGCACCAATTGTCTGATCTCTAGTTCTTTTAAACAAATATGTAGAACTGTGCATAAAATTTAAATCTGATCACAGAAGAAGGATTTAGAGTCTGTTAGATTGGATTGGACGTGTTGAGACTATTAATTTTTAGCCAAAAGGATAGGATTTATCGTATGTGCTCTCAAGTCTTGAATTATTTTTCTGAAATTTAAGGGTTATGTAAAGCTGGAATTTTTACTGTTGCTCTTTTATCTTCTATTCAGTGGAAATATTGTAAATTTGTGGTGGCTACGGATACTTGTAGTTCCGTGGAAAAATGTGATATACAAATCACTGTTATTTCTTTGTGATTGTGAAAGTATTTATTTGAACGAAACTTGTGCTGGAAGTATTGAAGTAGGTAATAATATGGATTGGAATTTGGATGGAATTTTGGATGACAGGCTTTGCAACAATATTAGATGTAATTGGTGCTGGATAGTTTTGATGTCTTGAATGATGCATCACATGCATCCAGGGTTAGTGGCATTTGGATCAGGTTATTTCAGCATAAAAAATAACGCTGAATCATAAGATAGCATATTAGATGTAGATTTTTTTACTGGTTTAGAAAGTATATAGGTTATCATTTTGCAAGTTCGTTGTATTTGACAATAGGACATGATATAGCATATATTCTGTTTCTTGCTTCTTTTCTCCATGTTTGTCATCGCTGTTAGACTTCCCCATTTTATAACCATGTGCTTGATGCTTTTTGCATTAGTTCTAGATGAATTGACGAAACATATACAAGAGAGTATCCCTTTGTGCATGATGCTTGCTGATGATATAGTTCTGATAGATGAGACGTGAGAAGGAATCAATAGAAAACTAGAGCTTTGGAGAAGTACTCTAGAGTCGAAGGGCTTTAAGTTAAGTAGAACGAAAATAGAATACATGCATTGCAAGTTCATTGAAGGTCGAACTGGTGATAGGGAAGGAGTTAGTTTGGATGGAGAGGTATTGCCCTAAAGCAATCACTTTAAATATCTCGGCTCAATCTTTCAATTAGATGGGGGATGTAAGGATGATGTTAGTCATAGGATTAAAGCCGGATGGTTGAAGTGGAGACGTGGCACAAGAGTTTTATGTGATCGTAAGATTCTCAATAAATTGAAAGGAAAATTTGACCATACAGCCATACGACTGGCCATGTTATATAGTAGTGAGTGTTAGGTAATGAAGGAGTCATATGTGTCTAAGATAAGAGTTGCGGAGATGAGAATGTTAAGGTGGATGAGTGACCATATTAGACTAGATAAAGTCTGTAATGAGAGTATTAGAGAAAAGGTATGAGTGGTGCCAATTGAGGATGAGTTAAGAGAATAGAGATTGAGGTGGTTTGGTCATGTGAAAAGTTTAGTTGAGTTGAGTATGTTGCAATTAATTTCCACCACCAAGAGAACACTTTGCTAGTCTCACTTGTAAATAATTTGTTGAATTCCAGATTTTTATTATTAATGCTAGAGTGTGTTGCAATATGTGCCTGCTGCTCCCAGTTCAATAAACTCTTCAGCTTCATTGTTCTAAATTTTAATTATTTTCTTTTGATTTATTTGCCAATTGGCAAATATTTATCAAATGTATCAGGTTTCATGAGTTCTTAAAGCTGGAAAATGAAATTGGAAACATCACAAGACAGGAGGCTGTCAGCATGGTGGGCAAATCCTATGGCATTTATTAATGATATTGTGTTATGTTTTCTTCAGAGCATGTGTTATGTTTTCTTCAGAGCATGTGTTATTGATTTTTCATGTTCCTTGCCAGTTATGCATTCACTTTCACCTAAATGTTTGTGTTATGCAGGTACCTCCTCTCTTCTTGGACGTATGTCAAAATCATTTTGTACTTGATAGTAAGCAGCTTATGGTTTATAATTCCTTCTTTTTTTTTTTTATCCTCAATCCTTTTCCGAATATAAGCATTGCCTTTTCTTGCAGTGTGTGCTGCACCAGGTTCAAAAACATTTCAGTTGCTGGAGATTATATATCAATCAACAAAAGCAGGATCACTGCCTGATGGAATGGTTTGTTTTCTTTTGATATTTCTCATCTCCCTCTATTATCATATGGTGCCTTCTAGGTAACTTTGCTTTTCATATACTTTGATTGCTCTTTGTTGTTTTCACCATAAGAGCTTCCTTCAATTCATCCATTGGTATTTACTAATAAGAGATGTTTACCTTTGCAAAAATGAATTCACATTATTTTCTTCCATATGCATATGTTTATATATTTTTCTACTTTTTTTTTTTTTAAATTTGCTTCATCTTATCTTTACCCTGAAATTTGTCAAGTCCCACGTAAGCTGGGTATCGACAAAAGTGCATCTTATATGACTTGGGCAATCCTTCCCCTAGAAGGTGTCTTTTAGAGTGGAGTTAGGCTTAATCCATTTTATTAGTATGGTATTAGAGCCAACACTAGTCTTGATGTTAGACCACTCACAGATGTTCTGTCCTACAAATTTTAATGCTTTCAATATCAAGTCCTAGGCATAAGGGGGGTGTGTTGGTTATTGGGTTGAAGTGCTTATCATATGACTCGGGCAATCACCTCGCTTTCCAACCCTCCTCCTCCCCTCCCCTCCACCCCCCAACCTATCAAAGTGTTATTAAGACGAGAGGCGAGGTGAGAACCTTTTTGAAGTAAGGCGCCATAGCCTAACTTGCCTAAATTTTTATTTATACTATAAAATGTTATGCAAAAAAAGAAAATTTAAAAGTCAAACACCTTAATATAAACTATTTCAAAATGAAAAAACTCAAAAATTTTAACAAATGAAACAAATAAATAAACGTTCTTTACACAAACAAAAGAATAAAAAGAAGAGAAACAAGGATAGGAGAAAATACAGTAGGAAAGCTTTCCACTATGACACTTATTCGATGTTTTAATGCAAAATTTCTTCTCTTATAATTTTAAGCAGCAATAGTCCCATCAACAATAGTCTTAAGATCAAATTGCAAAATCTATAGTTAAAATCACCACCCTAATAATTCTACTAATATTCAGTGAATGTCTAGATCCACTGCTTAGTGATCAACAATGCACACAAAGAAACTATTCAGGTTAAAATTAAACAAAAAAAAACAAAGTTGCAGACAGATAGCGTGAGTGAGAGAAGAAGAGAAAAGGAGAGGAGGAGGAGGAGAGAAAAAAAAAATTACAAAGAAACACAATTTAAAAAAAAAAAAAGAATAGAGTGCAGATTCTGTGCAGATGGCGCAAGTGAGAGAAAAAGAAGAGGATCGGAGAAGAAGGAGAGAAAAGAAGAAAAAAATTACGAAGGAAAAAAAAAGGGCCTGTGCAGGTGCTGTTTTTCTACTCCAGATGAGAAGAAGAGAAGAAGAGAGAGAGGAAAGAAGAAGAAGAAGAAGAAGAAGAAGAAGAGGAGGAGGAGAGAGAGACAAAGAGAGGGAGGATGAGAGAAAATTACCTGCACAGGTGCTGCTGTGGTCTGACCCTGTTTTCCAGCAGCTAATGGTGTCAAAATGAGAGGTTAAGGTTGGGTTCTTTTTAATCTTTGCTTTAAAACAAAAAAAAAAAAGAAAGAATATATTTGTTGCATGCTTGAGGTGGTGCGTCCCAACGCCTGGCACCTCTCGCCTTTTGGCCCAAGGTGCTCACCTTTTCAAATCCAGGGCCGCCTTAGTTAGGCAAGTCGCTACTCTGGCGCCTTGCCTCATCCTGCTCGGCGCCTTTCAGCCCCTTTAACAACACTAGCTGCGTGCCACACCCCACCCCCCCTCCCCTCCTTTTCTTCCCCACACACTCCCAAATGAGGCTCCTTTTGGGATGGAATCAGGTTTAGTCCATTTTATCAACCATATCAATACTTGGAACTGCCTAGAAGTTTTGTTTGACCAACTTTTTCTGTAGTGGTTTTGTATGGACATTTATCATTTCTCTGCTTGACATTAATTCATTAATTCATTTTTGCCTTTTATTTTCTTGTTTTAGGTTATAGCAAATGACCTTGATGTCCAAAGATGTAATCTTCTGATCCACCAAACGAAAAGAATGTGCACTGCTAACTTAATAGTCACAAATAATGAAGCCCAACATTTCCCTGGTTGCCGCGCAAACAAAAATTTCCCTAAGGCTTCTGAGATTGAATTACAGCCCCCCATTAGTCAACTTCTTTTTGATCGCGTCTTGTGTGATGTTCCTTGCAGTGGAGATGGCACGCTTCGCAAGGCTCCTGATCTGTGGAGGAAATGGTTAGTATATATAGATTTTTTTTTTTTGATAAAGTTTCTCTTGAATATCCATTTCTATTTTACATTGCCTTCTGAGTGGAATACAATTGTTTTTCTTTTATGCAGGAATTCAGGGATGGGCAATGGGCTTCATAATCTACAAATTCAGATAGCAATGCGAGGTAGCTTCATAAAAAAAATAAAAATAAAAAAAAATAAATTTCTGCAATTACTATTCCTGTGCAATTTTAAGTATCTATCCTTTTTGGCTTTTCTGGTTGGCAATCGGTTAGAAGTGTGCCAGCTGCATATTTCAGAATTTTAACTTAATTTTCTGCTGGTCTAGGATTAATGATAGGCACAAGTTCATAACGTAAGTCGTGTAATATGAGTTCAGTTGATTAATTGATAATGAGATTTTACAAATAAATTGCCAGAGACTTATCTTGGTGTAGAATATATTATCCTATCTGTTGACTTGTGTTGTTAAGGTGGCCAACAACAAGAATATTTGGGATTTAAGTTTTGGACTCCAGGAAGGCATGATCTAGGGTTTGTAGTTTGAATGAATAGTAACTTAGTTTTTTTTTTTTTTTTGGTTGCTTTAGCATTCTGGATTTTGAAGTTGATGTAACTGGATTTGTTTCTAACGGAAAACATGTGCCAGACTTAAACTAGATTTATTGATTGCTGTAGGCTTATCCTTACTTAAAGTTGGTGGAAGAATGGTTTACTCAACCTGCTCAATGAATCCAGTTGAAAATGAGGCTGTTGTTGCTGAGGTAATATATTAGTCTTCAAGAATTATTATCATATCTAGGTTTCACTTGTGAGGGTTTTCGTTCCTTTATTGTTTCTAATTCTAAATCTTTTTTTTTTTTTGGGCACCTATGCCCAATTTTGCTTAGATTTTACGGAGATGTGGAGGGTCTGTTGAGCTAGTTGATGTCTCCAAAGAGCTTCCTCAACTCGTTCGTCGGCCAGGTCTAAGGAAATGGAAGGTTTGTTATCTATGTTGAGCCTTTTCTGGTGAAGGATACATCCTAATTTTCTAAATGTTAGCAATTTTTTTTAGCACTGATTTTCAAGGATATTGTTATTTAATGTGATATAATATGACGGTTTTTTTTTTTGAATTTCACAAATATTCTGAAATAAATCATGTTTCGGATGTTGTCAATTGAAGCTATACGCTCTCCTGTAGAGGATGACAACCAAAGTGTTAAGGGAAACATGCTATGATTCCTTTGACATGCAGTTTATAGGATTTTAAAATTTTTCTTCATTGAATAATTTAGTATTGCAACCAAGCGCCTGGGCGCTCACCTAGGTGCTTAGGTGAGGCGAAGTCTAGGCACCTCGCTCAAGAAGCCTCCAGGCGAGGCGACTTCAACCAAGCGATGCCTAGGTGCCCGGGAGAGGCCTAGGTGAGAAAAGAAGAGAAAATGCAAGAAATTAAAAAAAAAAAGTTTAGAGGGAAGCTGATCATGGCCACCTTTTCCTCTTTCTTTCTTTCTTTCTTTTTTAGTTAAACATGTCCATTAATTTTTCTTCATTTTTCTCTTCTATCCCTCCTCAAATTCTGAAATTCTTTTTTTATAGTCACTTTTTTTCTTAAACTAGTATATTATTTATAATTCTACATGTAATTCTTTTTTTTTTTTTATCTATAATTCTCAACATTACTTAGAAGCATTATACATTTCCGAGGATTTAACCCAAAATCGTTTAGAGTGGAGAAAGAGAATCCATATAACCGACCCCAAATTTATGGGATAAAGGCTTAGTTGAGTTGAGTTGAGTTGAGTTGAGTTGTCTACAATTATGTCACATTTTTGCTATTCCAGCCGAGTATGTTTATTGTTCCTTTTCTTGTTCTAATTACTCCTTATTAGAAGTGTCGTGGAATTCTTTGGATTTCATTGTTCGTATACTCAGTCAGTGGAAATAAAAGAATCTTTTCATTCTTCTCTTCATTGATTTATGATTTAAATTCTAACTCCATTAAATACACTGCCCATCCCAAATTTTTTTACCCCTCTTGAATATTATTTTTTAAGGAAACATTCAATACATACAATGAATATTATTTTTCCAAAATTCTGTTACATTACACACTACGATCTATTTGAGTACTCTATTACAATAATCTAGTCTATTCTAGTATTTACAAGTTACCATTTTAATCTATTCTAGTGTTCTTAATTCTTATGTTGGAATTTTTGTTTATTTTTTTATTTTTTTTATTTGTTTAGGATCAAAACAAATGGTTGAAAAATCTATAGCATTATCACACACAAACAATGAAAAGGATCCAGCATGAAAACATAGATGAATACTTTTGATCTTGAAGCTTAAAACATGTAATATATTATGAAATATGAATATGAAATTTGGTAATTTATTGAAAGCGTAGACATACGGAGGCTCCAGTTAGACAAGTAGAGCACGTTAAGTTAGAGGATAGAAAGAAAAAAAGGGGTAGACTTAAATTGACTTGGAGGAAAGTAGTACAACATGACCTAGAAGCATTGCATATTTCTGAGGATTTAACCCAAAATCGTTCAGAGTGGAGAAAGTGAATCCATATAGCTGACCCCAAATTTTTGGGATAAAGGCTTAGTTGAGTTGAGTTGAGTTGTATTGATTGTGTAATATATTAGAATTTTTTACGTTGTATATTTAATTATTTATTATTTTAGAATAAATTAGTGCCGCCTCGGGCGATGGAGGACCTTCTCGCCTTAAGGGCGCCTAAAGCTTTTTGGCAACACTGGAATAATTCTACTTTTAACATTTATTGTTTTGCAGTGTTATTAACCATATCCCAAATCTAACAAGTATTCCACTTTTGGTTTGTCTTCCTCAGTTTGGAGAATTGTGTTTTTGTTTATTTTCTTTTCAATTTTTCAATTCAGCCCCCAATTTTTTTATTAATAACGGAACGGCAATATTGAAAAGTTAAATAAGAAATTTAGGGTTCACTGATCATGGTTTTGTTGGATTTTATTTGTCCCCATCCATTGAATAAAGTGTTTGTTGAAATTAATTAGGACCTAGGAGAAGAAATTAAGATCAAAACTGACAATGGTGAGAGTGACTGAGATGTTTACCTTTCGAAACTTGTGGTGCATTGATGTGTTGGTAATATTCTTATTTCAACTTAAATTTTTTAATATTTGCTGACCATCTAGATTGTTCATGAAGATAGATTAGGCTTCCTCTCCTAGAAAGCCCATAAGGTCTGAATACCATTGGCGTAGTTTTTCTAAATGCAAACTACAGTAACCCAATAAATCACATAGCATCTCTTGATTGACAGCATTATTATGTTGCAGGTAAAAATTTCAAAATTTATGGTATCTTGGAAGCTGCTAAAATATTACTGCATGCATTCTGGCATTATCCTTTTAAGATATGATGACACATCGACACGTAATCTAGTCTATAAAATATGCCCCTATTTTCTGAAGTTGTCACATTGTAACTATAGGTGATCATTAACTTCGTTAAAACTTTGTTGTTATCACGTCTGTTTGATAGGGCAGTTGACTTTATCTAGTTTGGGATTGAGGTTTTGTTAGGTTGAGTATGGCATGACTATTTGATTGGTTCGGACTTTGGTCCTGTTAGATAACTGGAAATACAATGTTGTTTAATACCTGATCTGATACTGTTTCCTGGATGTGGTATATTTTCCAAAAGCCAATCCTGTATATTACTACTAGAGCTAACAGTGATATAAGAGACTTCAAACTCAATTAGGGGATAATATTTTCCCATTTCTGTCCTTTAGTCCTTTAGTAGCATTTTGATTTTAGATTCATACTTGTGATAACATCTTGTTTATTTATTGTGTACAGGTGCGTGATAAGGGTATTTGGTTATTTTCACACAAAGATGTCTCCAAATTCCGAAGATTTGGGATTCTTCCCAGTATGTTTCCTTCTGGAAGAACCTATGTTGCCCCAACAGATGGAGATCATAAGCATGAGAATGGTGCTAATATGAATTCTGAAGATGAACTAATGGAGGATCCTATGACTTCAACAGAGGATTTGAATGAAGAAGTTTCTGATCTCCCTCTAGAGCGTTGCATGAGGATAGTACCTCATGATCAGAACAGTGGGGCCTTTTTCATCGCTGTCCTTCGCAAACTCTCTCCTTTGCCAGGTGATTTTATAATCGAGGCACCATATTATTTTTAGGAATAGAAGCAGGTAACTCATATATAGTGTCAGGCTTATGGGGCATTGTGGATATTGTTGCTGGCTCTATTGCCTCTCCATCCTGCACCACTCTGGCACTCTCTTTTTCACATCTTTTGTTGGGATGGTTACCTCTTGCTCAAACAGGTTATATTGCACCTGCCATCTGCAAAATGCTCAATTGGTAACTTGATGTAGATTGTGTTTTGCCGGTAGTGAAGAGCTAATATTTTACCTATTTCTTTCCCTTTTTTCCCCCTGTTCTTTATTTATTTTTTTTCCTTTTTTGCTTCTCATGTTAGACATTTATTATATAGTATCTAATTTGTCTTTTTCCTGCAGTCATTCAGGAGAAACCCAGTCGGCGTGGAAATTTGTTGACTAAAAAAGATGAACTACAAGAAAAATTATCAGAACAGGTTACTGAATGTAATAATGGAGTGGAGCTAAATTCAGAAGATGCTGCATCTGAAAATTTTTCTGAAGCAGCTTCAGAGGCTGATTTAATTGAGAAAGAAACAGACAAGGCTACTTTAGAGCCTGATCCTTGTAACACTGATGATGAAAATGATTCAGAGGAAGCCCATTTGTTGGTTGATGGGGAGATTCCATCTGGGAAGGCTGTAGGGAAGAGAAAGTTGCAAATTCAAGGCAAATGGAAAGGAGTTGACCCGGTGATTTTCTTCAAAGATGAAGCCATTATCAATAGCATAAAGGCATTCTATGGTATTGATGAGTCATTTCCATTCAATGGTCACCTAATCTCAAGAAACAATGATAACAATCATGTGAAGAGAATTTACTACATTTCAAAGTCAGTCAAGGATGTTCTAGAGCTGAATCTCCTTGTTGGCCAGCAACTTAAGATATCTTCAGTTGGCCTTAAGATGTTTGTAAGTATAAATTTATGGGCTACTTTTAACACTTCTATGATATTTTGCATATTCCTTTCTGGTGCCATTGTTGTAGCATTTTCCCACGTTTTCTCTTCTGTCTATTTGGCTTGTCAGCGCTATCCCCCATAGATTGACAAACTCAAAAGACAATAGCCTACAACCCCAAGGAGTTAGCAATATTGCCATGCTGAACTTATTCTAGTCAATGCTTTACCTACCAAAGCTTATAAACCATAGTTATTAAAGGCGCGCTTCAGGCACGCTTCAGGCTCAAGGCTCGCCAGGCTCGAACCTTGGCGCCTAGGTGTGTGCCTTTGTTCTAGCACAAGGTTCTAGAAAGATATGTTTTCTTTATTTCTATCTTTAGCAAGCACTTTCATTGGCGAAAAGGACAATCACTTAAACTCAAACCAGCAAACCCAATTCAAGATATATACCAAAGGAAAAAAAAGAAAAACATTACATTTATTTGATTTTTATGAACTTTTTAAATATTTTACTTTTGTGCCTCACCTTGCTCAAGCATGCGCCTGTGCTTTGCGCCTTGCACCTAGGCCCCAGGACTCTTTGGCGCCTTAGTGCGCCTTGAGTCTTTAATAACTATGTTATAAACTCCATACAGTCCAAGAAAAGAGGCTGGTTAGCCTGATTTACGTAATTGTCCATTGATGAATAACTAATTTCTCTCATCCTCCTTCCTTCTAAAGGAGCGACAAACATCAAGAGAAGGTACAACTGCACCATGTTCATTTCGGATATCGTCTGAAGGATTGCCAGTGATTCTTCCTCACATCACCAAACAGATCTTATATTCCTCTCCAGTAGACTTCAAGCATCTTTTGCAGTATAAAGCTGTCAAATTCATGGACTTTGTTGATACTGAGTTTGGGGAGAAGGCATCAAAGCTTATGATGGGTTGCTGTGTGATAGTTTTAAGAGGTGTGTAGCATTTCTCCGACTGACTTGATAAGCGCATGGACTTTTATTTTTACCTTATTAATTTTGTCTGCAGATGCCAAAACTTTGTCAGATCCTATCCAGTTGGATGCTTCAACAATAGCCATTGGCTGCTGGAAGGGTAGGGCCAGTTTGAGTGTGATGGTCGCAGCAATAGACTGTCAAGAACTGCTCGAAAGGCTTTCAGCGCGTATGGAGACTGAAAGGTGCTCTTCTTTGCAAGAAAACAATGTTGAGGCTGACGACGTGCAGGATATGAATGAAATTGAAAAAGTTGAGGAATCTGAGACAGCTGAAGAAGCTACAAATGGATGAAGTTATTGTAAATTCTAAGTTTTTATGCTAATTTACGTGCATTAGGCTTTTGGCGTACTGACACAGCAGAGTACTGCTTTCTTCCGGCCCTATTTTGGATCAAAATCTTACAATATTCTTGGTCTTTTCTTTTGTGGAAATGACCAAACATTTTTGTTGTAATTGGCAACTCTAAATTTGATATTGAGTTGAAAATATTTGCTGCTAAAAATATCATATTCTCCGAGTATCGGTGGCTGGCGAGAGGATCATTAAAAATCATTCCGTGCGATCCTAGAGCTGCCAGCCCTTCGTAGTGGATTGAATTTTCCTTCTCGGCCTTAATCAAAACTCTGTCTGTCTCTCTCTCTAGGAAAAAGAAAAATGTAACACCCCAAAATTTTAAATTTTATTATTTTATGAGTATTATTGATATTTTAGTTTTATTTAAATTTTAAGAAATTATTTGAGATTTTTTGGATTTTAAAAATGGGGTTCGATCTTTTGAAAATATAAACTTTGATAATTTTTAAAAATTTATTTAAAGATCACGTGACAAAACTAAAAATATATTTGGAGTTTACGAATATTTTTGAGTTTTTTGAAATTTTTTCAGAATTTTTAGACCTCGTTTTCAGTCTCGAGGCAAAGTAAAAATTTAAAATTTTGTATCTTGAATTGAACCGGCCGAATCGAACCGGACCGGATCGGACCGGCATTTTCTTTTTCTTTCTTCTTCCTCCCCGCGTGTCCCGACCCCTCTCCCTTTCTCTCTCCTTTTCTCTCTACTCCCTCCTCTCCTTGTCGCGCCGCCACCTGCCCTACCACCCCAGCTCGCTGGTGTGCCGCCTCACCCCTCCCCCACGGCCAGCTGCCGCCTAGAACACCGGAAAACGGCTCCTGAAGCTAAGCGCGCGCGCGCGTAACCGTTCGTCTTCCTGGCCAAAATCCGGTCGATCCGGCCACCAATCGGACCGGGTCTTGTGTCTAAACTCATCTACTCGTCGAGAGCTTTTCATAGACACCAAGAACACCGAAATCCACGAGCGATTTGTCCAATTTTTGCCCGGGAAGTTTTAGCCCATTTTGATTTTTGGGCTAGATTTCTCACAAACCGTAAACACCACGAGAAAACCGAGTATACCAGAGCACTCCACTCGTCGAGAGCTTCACGGCGACATAAATTTCGAATTTTTTCGATACCGTTTTTCGGTGAGTCCCACGGAACTTCGCAGTGTTTTTCTGAGCATTAAATGAGCTTAGAAAATTTAGTAAAATTTATGTACTAACCCCCGTGTTGTGGGCTTCGTGTAGGTATCCTCAATTCGCGGAAATTCGACAGTTGTCCGGGTCTGTGAATTTCCGGCCAGACAGATCCGTTACCAGAAAAGCCTCCGAATTGGACCGAGGTTTTGGCTACCCCCCATTGTCAGACGTCCCGAGCGCGTCCCTAAAGTCGGAATCGGCAAAGGTAAACCTGAACTTTGTTTTTTCGTAATTTTCTAGTGCTTAAATAGGATTAAAAATCCATAAAATATTCGTGGTAACTCAGAAAATTATGATTCTTTTTGCAATAGCCTAGTAATATTGCTAAGGACCGCGGGGCAAATTTTTAGAATTTTTAGAGCTTGTTTGGATAGTTTTTGCAAAAATGATCAATTATAAGGACTAAATTGAAATTTTACATATTGTGATGTATGACTGATTTGATGGGCCCAGGAGGGGCTGTGTGATGTGATTGAATTGTGGATATATGAGCTGCGAATATAGAAGTGTGTTTTGAGTCCTTTTGGAGGTTGGGTAAGTCCTAGGTATAGGGGAGACTCTGCCGGATTTTCGGCACGGCTTAGGACGTATTTGGTCTTTTCTTGATTTGTATTGAGTCATTTGTATTAAATAATTGTAATGTAATTGTCAGGTGAGCCGGGACAATCTTCTTCCTCCGTCCAGCCGCCACAGTGACTGTTGTCAAGTCTGTGACTAAAATATTATTTTTAATTGTAATTTCACTATTATTATATGTTCAAGCATGCCCATGTATCACTTATATGCATATATCTATGTAGATAAACTTTAGGCATGATTTATGTTGTATTCATAACTGTGAAAGTGCCATGTATGTTGTTGTGGTAATTTGGAGCAGTGTGCGTGCGTTGGCGTGCGTGTGATGTGGTGTGGACTATGGATAGGACGGGTAGACACGGCTTGAGATATTCGCTGGGACCCGGTCCTTCGGGGTAGACACGACTTGAGTTCTTCGCTGGGACCCCGATTTAGTTATTAAGTGGAAGTCCGAGCTGAGTTCTTCGCTGGCACAGTTGGAATTAAGAGAGCTGTATAGGGGATCAGCTCCCATATATATCAATGTTATCAAAGGCGAGCGAGGCGCCCAGGCGAGGGGCCAGGCGAGGCGAGGCGCCCCTCTATCGCCTTGACTGGAACGCCTGGCTCGGCTTGGAGGAGGCGACGCCTCCGGCCGGAGAGGCGAGAGGCGACGCAGGCGAGAGGCGACGCCTCTTCACAGCAACGGTAAGTGTTTTTTTTTTTATTTTAAATTAAAAAGTGAATAAACTTATCTGCGTACCTGATGATGCAGCCATTCCACCAGCAGAGACACTTTTCTCCTCAACCTCACGAAGACGCTTTTCTCCTCAACGGCTCAACCTCGACTTCACGACGACAATAGGTACTCTCTCTCTCTCTCTCTCTCTCTCTCTCTCTTCTTCTTCTTCTTCTTCTTCTTCTTCTCCCGCTTCGATCTCTCTCTCTCTTACGTCCCTTTCTTTTTTTTTTTCTCCCTCTCCACCTCTGTTCGATCTCTCTCTCAGGTCCTTTTTTTTTTTTTCTGCTGCGCTGCTTGCCGCTGCTCTGTTCGATCACTCTGACGTTCCTTTTTTTTTTTTCTCTCCCTCTCCACTTTTCTTCTACTGCTGCTCTCCTCTGTTTCGATCTCACTTTTCTTATACTGCACGTCCCTTTCCTGTCCCTTTCCTGTTGCTCTGTTTTTTATTTTTTATTTTTTTTTTCTCTCCCTCTCCACTTTTCTTCTACTGCTGCTCTCCTCTGTTTCGATATCACTTTTCTTCTACTGCACGTCCCTTTCTTGCTGCTCTGTTTTTTATTTTTTCTTATTTTTTTTTCTCTCCTCTCCTTCTTCTTTCAGCAGTCCCTTTTTATTTTTTCTTTTTTTTTTCCTTCTCCTCCTTTTAATTAATTAGTTATTATTAATTATTTATTTATTTATTAATTATTTATTTTATTTTTGTTAATTAATTATTTAAATTTTATGGGTATTGATAATTGATTATTTTACTTTGTATTCTTGTTTAATTTGTTGATTAATTAATATGGGTAGTGTTGATTTGTTGGTATTTAGTTTAATTTTTATTTGTTATTCTTATTAATTTGATTAGTTTTACTTTTTACCTTGTTAATTAGACATTATTTATTAATTAATTATTTATTTTATATAGGTATTATTAATTTATTGTTAATTTAATTTTGTAACACCCCAAATTTTATTATTTATGAGTATTTTTGGTATTTTAATTTTATTTGAATTTTAGGAATTTTTTTGAGATTTTTCGGATTTTAAAAATCGGGTTCGATTTTCCGAAAATATAAACTTTGATGATTTTTAAAAATTAATTTAAAGACCACGTGGCAAAACTAAAAATATATTTGGAGTCTACGTATTTTTCTGAGTTTTCGAATTTTTTGAATTTTGGACCTCGTTTTGGTCCGAGGCGAGTAAAAATTCAAAATTTTGTATTCGAATCGAACCGGCCGAATCGAATCGACCGGATCGGACCGGTCGAATCGGACGGTCTCTTCTCTTTTCTTCCTCTTCCTCCCGCGACGCTCTCCCCTTCTCTCTCTTTTCTCTCTCCTCCCTCCCCTGCCACCGCCTCTCCTGCGTCCTCCCTAGCCGTAGCCTCCCGGCCCCACTGGCACCGCCCGGTGGCGGCCGCTGAAGTGGCCAGCGAAGGTCCCTGCTTCCCGCTCGCCTTCCTCGGCCAATCCGGTCACCGATTGGACCGGGTCTGGGGTCCAAACCCATCTACTCGGCGAGAGCTTTCCATAGACACCAAGAACGCCGAAATCCATCTAGCGGATTGTCCGATTTTAGCTCGGGAAGATTTTAGCCCATTTCGACTTTTGGGCTAGATTTCTCGAAACCGTGAATCCACGAGAAAACCGAGGCCACCAAGACGCTCCATTCGTCGAGAGCTTCGTAACGACATAAATTTCGAATTTTTCCGACACCGTTTTTCGGTGGGTCCCACGAAACTTTGCAGTGTATTTTCGAGCACTAAATGAGCTTAGAAAATTCTGAAAAATTTATGTACTAACCCCCGTGTTATGGGCTTCGTGTAGGTATCCTCGATTCACGGAAATTCGACAGTTGACCGGGTCTGCAAATTTCGGGCGAATGGACTTCTGGAAAAATCTCGATTGGGCGAGGTTTTGGCTAGCCCCCATTGTCGACGCCCAGCGTTCGAAGTCGGAATCGGCAAAGGTAAACCCGAACCTTGTTTTTACGTAATTTTCTAGTGCTTAAATAGGATTAAAAATCCATAAAATATTCGTGGTAGCTTAGAAAATTACGATTCTTTTTCAATAGCTTAGTAATATTGCTAAGGACATGGGCAAAGTTTTATAATTTTTAGAGCTTGTTTGGGCGTTTTTGCAAAAATGATCAATAATAAGGACTAAATTGAAATTTTGCGTATTGTGATTGATGGACGATTTGATGGGCCCGGGAGGGTGTGTGATATGATTGAACTGTTGATATATGGATTGTGAGTATAGAAGTGTGTTTTGAACCCTTTTGCGGGTTGGGTAGGTCCTAGGTATAGGGAGACTCTGCGGATTTTCTCACGACTTAGGACGTAATTGGTCTTTTTCCTTGTTGTATTGAGTCGATTGTATTAAATAAATGTAATATGATTGTCGGTGAGCTGACCTTCTTCCTCCGCCCAGCCGCCACAGTAAATTGTCGTCAAGTTTGTGAGTAAAATATTAATTTTAACTGTAATTTCGATATTATTATATGTTTAGCATGCCCATGCATCACTTATATGCATATATTTATGTAGTTAAACTCTAGGCACGAATTATGTTGCATTGATAACTGTTAATGTGCCAGGAGGGGTATTGTGGTAATTTGGAGCAGTGTGCGTGCGTTGGCGTGCGTGTGATGTGGTGTGGACTATGGATAGGACGGGTAGACACGCTTGAGTTCTTCACGGGACCCGGTCCTTCTGGGTAGACACGGCTTGAGTTCTTCATTGACCCCGATTTGGTATTTAAGTGGAAGTCCGAGCCGAGTTCTTCACTGCACGATTGGATTTAAGAGAGTCAGATAGGATCAGCTCCCATATACTATGAATGATGTTACAGGGTGTGTGAGTGCTCCAAATTACCTTTTTGATGTTATGATGTGAAAATGTTGTGTATGTTGCATTTCACTCCACAGGCTGCATTAGTACTAGACAGTTATAGAGATTATAGTTAAGATTGATATTTTACTCTCTGAGTCGAACGCTCACTCCTGTTCAAAAATTTTTACAGGCCACAGGAGGATATTTTGTTCTGGGTTAACCTGCTTTTCTACCTCGCAGGTTGTTTATCAATATTGTGTAATTTTAATTACTCCTAGAATTTTCGCATGTGTTAGCAGTATTTATTTGAATTTGGTCTGTAATATTTTTATCATGTTGGACCTGTAAACTTAAATATGTTATGCATGTTGATGGATTGGATGAGGGAGCTGAGCTCCCATTTATTATTATGTTGATGAGTATGCGGAGGGTGAGCTGAGCTCCCCAATTGACTATATATTGTGTTTACAGGTCGGGTGAGTCGAAAACTCCCCGTTGGTAAGTCCATTTTATGGCCGGACTCTGTCCGTTTGTTTTCTTGAATTTGGGTCCAAATGGGCCTTAGAGTTGGGTTAATGAACAGTTAGGCTTACTACGGGCCTTGGGGGCTTTAGGCTGGCCCAAGTCCTAGTGCCGGTCCGGCCCATAGGTTGGGTCGTGACAAATTTTTTATCTTTTTATTATTGTTAATTAATTGTTTAATTTATATGGGTATTGTTAATTTATTATTAATTAGTTTACCTTTTACTTGTTATTATTGTTAATTAGTTTTAATTTGATTAATTTTACTTTTTTCTTGTTAATTAGATATTAGATGTTTATTTATATGGGTATTATTAATTTATTGTTAATTTGATTATTTTTCTTTTTGTTCTTAGTAAGTAATTGTGTAATTTATATGGACATTATTACTTTGTTGTTAATTAGTTTACTTTTTACTTCTTATCATTGTTAATTAGTTGTTAGATTAATTAGTTTTACTTTTTTCTTTTTAATTAGACATTAGTTGTTTATTTTATATGGTATTATTAATTTATTATTAATTTGATGATTTTACTTTTTGTTCTTATTAATTAATTGTTTAATTTATATAGGCATTGTTAATTTATGATTTTATTTTTGTTATTAATTAATTGTTTAATTTATATGGGCATTGTTAATTTGTTGTTAAGTAGTTTACTGTTTTACTTTTTACTTATTATTCTTGTTAATTACTTATTTAATTTATATTGGATATTGTTAATTTGTTGTTAATTAATTTATTTTTTATTCTTGTTAATTTTTTTGTTAGATTATAAATGGGTGATAAGAATAATACATCTGGATCTTCTGCTAGTAGTAGAAGAACGGACCCAGGATGGGCACATGTAATTCAAGTTAGTGAAAACAAATACCAATGATCTTCAATGCATGTACTGTATGAAAGTTTATAAAGGAGGAATTAATAGAATCAAGCAACATCTTGCTGGAGGTTACAAAAATGTAATTCGGTGTCCAAATGTCCAGAAGATGTAAGGAATCAAATGCAGGAATTCATTGCTAAAAAAAGAGAGCAAAAATCAATTATGAATATGAAAAGACCACCTGAATTTGATGATGTTGAAGTACTGGGATTAGATGAAAATGAGGAAGAGGAAGAGTTGATGCAAGAAATTGGCAGTGAAAGAAGAAGGCAAGCACTGGAAGTTACAGGTACTAGTGCTTTTAAAAAACCAAAAGTTTTACCACCACAAAGTAGTAGAGGGCCTATTGACTGTTATTTTTCCCCTAGACCAGCTGTTTTGGGAAAAAATATGAGGCAAACTACCATTGATGAAAATAGTCCAGCTAAAAAGGAGTTAAGGGAGCGTGCTTGTGTTGCCATAGCACGATGGATGTATGATGTGGGAATAGCTTTTAATGCTGTGAATTATGATAGCTTTGGGGAAATGATTCGAACAATTGAAAATTATGGGAAAGAAATGAAACCTCCAAGTTTTCATGAGGTTAGAGTTCGGTTACTTAACAAAGAAGTGCAAATCACAAATGATCTTCTCGAGTCTCATAAAGAAGAATGGGAAAATTATGGATGTACATTGATGTGTGATGGATGGACGGATAGAAAAGGGAGAACCTTGATTAATTTCTTGGCTAATAGTCTAAAGGGAAGTGTATTTATTAAATCAGTTGATGCAAGTGATGAATCAAAGACAGCGGCATTGTTGACTAGTTTGATTGAGAAAGAATTGATGGAAATTGGTTCTGAAAAAGTAGTTCAAGTTGTTACAAATAATGCATCAAATAATGTTGCAGCAGGTAAAATTTTTATTTAATTTTTTATATTACTAAAAAAAATATCATTTTATTTTTATTATTAATGGAATGAATTTTTCTACTTGTTTATGACAGGGAGAATATTGGAAGCAAATTTTTCTCATCTATACTGGACTCCATGTGCAGCTCATTGTATAGATTTGATGTTGGAGGATATCTTTAAGATCCGTGTTTTCAAAGAAACATTCCGCAAAGCTGTTGAGCTTACTGGTTTCACATATGGCTCTTCAGGAGTTCTAAATATGTTGCGGAAGTTTACTAATGGAGTAGAATTGCTAAGGCCAGGGCAGACTAGATTTGCTACTGCTTTTATTACACTGGGAAGGATTCATCTTCAGAAAGCCAACATTAGAAAAATGTTTACTTCGGAAAGTTGGACAACTAGTAAATGGGCTAAAGAGGTGAAAGGCAAAAAGTATGAAAGGACGGTTTTGAGTCCTGCCTTCTGGAATCATATTGTTTATGCTCTTAAGGTTTCTGGTCCTCTTGTTCATGTGCTTCGACTTGTTGATAATGAAAAAAAATCAGCTATGGGATATATTTATGAAGCCATGGATAGGGCTAAAGAAGCCATTGCCAACTCACTCAATGGCAATGAAGAGAAATACAAGAGCATTTTTGAGATTATTGATGCGAGATGGTCACTTCAATTGCATCGCCCTTTGCATGTCTTTGGATACTTTTTGAATCCTGAATTTTTTTATCCAAATAAGATGAGAATTGAATCTGATGAAGAAGTCAATACAGGATTGCTTTCATGCATTCATAAAATGGAAAAAAATTCAGCAAAAGTTGATATGATTCTTGATGAAATTGAGAAATACAAGGCAACTCTAGGACCTTTGGTTTTCCTTCACTATTAGAGGAAGAACAACCAAATCTCCGTGTTATTAATTTAATTCTTATTAATTTTTCATTTTGCTCATTTATTAATTTATATCATGAATTTAACAATCATTGGTTCTATATTTTAATAGCTGCTTGGTGGAAAACATATGGTTCTTCAACTCTAAACCTACAAAAGTTTGCTGTAAAGGTTCTGAGTCTCACATGTAGTGCAAGTAGTTGCGAAAGAAATTTGAGTGTATTTGAGCATGTAAGTAATATATATATATAGATTTCTTAATTTGTTATTTTATCTTGAGCCTTTTGAGTTTGAAGTTTAACTTATTTGTTACTGTAAAATAAATGACAGCTTCATAGTAAGAAAAGAAATCGGCTATTTCAAGAACGCTTGGACAATTTGGTATATGTGAAGTACAATAGAGCGTTGCTACGTCGACACACTTTTGGGGATATCACAACACCTATTGATTTGGCAAATATTGATGAGAGTAATGAATGGTTGCTTGGTGAATTAGAAAAAGGTGATGGGGATGATGATGATGATAATTCTCTTATTTTCATGAATGACGTATTGACTTGGGGTGATGTTGGTAGAGCAGCTGGAGTTTCTGAATCTCGTTATGAATCGAGATCGGCTGCAAGATCAACACTACCAGTTGAAACTCTATCATTTCGAAGGCCTCGTGCAATGACAGGTGCATCCTCTTCGCAAGTTGATGATGATGAAGAGGAGGAAGAATTTGTGATGGCCGTTGTTGAAAATGAAGATGATTTTGGGAATCTTGATGATGAGTAGTTTTAGTTATAAGTTTTTTATGTACTTATTGCATTTTATTTATTATGACTTACAACTTATTTTTATGTATTAATGTCTGAACTTCTATAAGTTATATTTTCTATTATGTGACTTATGACTTATTTCTAATTTTTTATTTATTATGTATAATTTTATAGCGTCACTTTTATCATATACATCTGCTGAAAATTCAAGTATGAGCTATTTCTTTTTTTAACATCTCTTATTATTATGTGTGTTTTTACTTATGCTATATATTTTAATTTTACAGTCTCATACTTTCACTTGTATCTTATACTTAAGCTGGAAATACATGTATGCACTATTTTCAATTTCTCTTATTTTAGATATAAACATAGTGTAAATCATATTTTTTTTTCTTTTTAATATGTTTTTTTACTTATCAACTATTTAAAAGTATATATATATAATTTAAACAATTAAGGTTATGGCGCCTCGCTTCAAAAGGCCCTCGCCTCGCCTCTCGCCTAAGGCAATAGAATACTCTATCGCCTTAGTGTCGCCTTTCGCCTTGATAACACTGATATATATTATGATTGATATTACCGGGTGCGTGAGTGCTCCAAATTACATTTTTGATGTTATGATGTAAAATTATTGTTGGTGTTGCATTTCACTCTACAGGGTGCATTAGTTTTAAATAGTTATAGAGATTATGGTTAAAATTGATATTTTACTCTCTGAGTCGAACGCTCACTCCTGTTCAATATTTTTTTTCAGGCTACAGGAGGATTTTATTGTGGTTAACCTGCTTTTCTCCTTCGCAGGTTGTTTATCAATATTTGTGTAATTTTATTTACTCCTATAATTTCCGCATGTGTTAGAAATATTAATTGCTTCGGGTCTGTAATATAAATTGTTATGTGGACCTGTAAAATTACTATATGCATGTTTGATGGACTGGATGAGGGAGCTGAGCTCCCATTTATCTTTATGTTGATATGAATATGTAGAAGGTGAGCTGAGCTCCCCAATTGATGATATATTTTGTTTACAGGTCGGGTGAGTCAAAAACTCTCTGTTGAAAGGTCCACTTTATGGCCGGACTCCGTCCGGTTGATTTCTTGATATTGGGCCCAAATGGGCCTTAGAGTTGGGTTAGTGAATAGTTAGGCTTACTACGGGCCTCGGGGCTTTAAGCTGGCCCAGGTCCTAGTGTCGATCCGGCCCATAGGTTGGGTCATGACAAAAAAAAAAAAAAAAAAAGAAAAAGAAAAAGGCCTCTAACTTATTGAAAATTATAAAGGTCATAAATATTATCTAATCAGCGAGAACCGAGAAGGGGAACTTTCCCTGTCAAAAAGTGGGAGCGATTGGCCCCCAGCCCAAGTAGTTATATAACATAATCGTTCTTTACGTATGTAATAATAATATAATTATTAAATGTAGACATCTTACATAAAATTACATTTGAATTACAAGATGATACGAATATAATATGGTTATTAAATTTATTAAAAAAATATTTGTCTTGAAAATAAGAGATGAAGATTATAATTTTGTAGCATTCATTTTTATCTTGGTAAAAAAGTGTAAATAATCTATTTTATTACTGCTAATTTTTATTATTTAATTTTTTTATCATAAAAATAAATAAAATTTGCTCTATACTGTAAAATTTGAATATGTATTTTTTTTAACAATAAAATTTGAATATATTTAAATTTATTTATAAATAAATATATTATTATTTTTTCAAAAAAAAAATTACATATTAATTAATTTTATTTACAAACATTTCTAATTCAGATCTGAAAAATATAGGAGAAAAAAAAAATCATTCAAATGAATATTTATTTAATAATACAGTTTGATTCTTATTCAATTATGTTAATAGACCAATCGGCGGGTTACACTCCAAATTTGTGTCTGTTGCTCCCACAAAAAATCTTTTCTTCTTTTTTCCCCCCTCAGTTTTGTTTTATTCGATAAGGGCTCTCTCTCTCCCTCTCTCTCTCTCTCTCTCTATACACATATAGAGCTTTCCTTTCAAATTCGACTGACTTCCAACTTCGTCCATTGACAAACATAATGCAACCGAGAAACCCATTACAAGATGACATGCAATTCAGCTCCATTTGAAACAATTAATCAGCTGCTCATGCAAACCAAACTAAAGCAATGAAAAATTTACAACAAAGCACAACACACCTCTCAAAAATTGCTATTAGAAGCACAAAACAGAAAGCCACATAATTTGAAACCTGTATTGTCAAATTACAATGAGCTACAACACATCTTACTTTTTGCTGGAATTTCTTGTCCGGGGCCTGGAATGATGATTTTCTTGCCCCCCAGGGATGCAGGGTTACCATTAGTTTGATTTTCACCAGCAGTTAGAGTCTTCTTGTTTACAATATTAAAGATCTCTGTCAACACAGTCAAGAATGCATTCTCGACATTAGTCGCTTCCAATGCAGATGTCTCTAAGAAGAACAATCCTTCCTTCTGGGCAAATTCCTTAGCATCTTCAGTGGAGACCACCCTCTGGTTCTCAAGATCACATTTGTTCCCAATCAGAATTATAACTATGTTCTTGTCAGCATGGCTACGCAATTCTTCCAGCCAGCGGGGTATGTGATCAAAGGTTTGACGTTTGGTTATGTCATACACCAGCATTGCTCCTACAGCACCCCTATAGTATGCACTTGTGACTGCTCTATACCTGCTCGTTAAGCCAGAAGAACACAAATAAGAAGGAAAATTCTTGATTCTCATGATACAGAAAGAAAAAAGTAAGATTTAAAAATATCATTTTTTTTTTATCATTTAAAATTGGCACATTATTTAATCTTCCATGGGTGGATCCCAAAGGATGGTAAGAAAAGAATCAACCATTAATCCTGATGATGTCCATCTCAGTATATAGTGATGTACACAAGATATTTCATAATAATAAAAACCAATGGAATGGCTCAAAAGATATTTCCCACTAATAAAAAAAAATCACCTGTTTAGACAATATAATTAAGTGGTATAGAGTTATTCATATTGCCAACCCAAATTCGAACAACAGATTGCTCAAATATTTTGTAACTCCTAAATTAACATACGTTTAATAATTATGTTATCATAAGTATATGAAATGAGTAAGATACAGATAACACATGAGTATTTACCAAAAGTAACTTTAAGCAAGGCAAGTATTTTCTTATTTTAACGAGACTTAAATACAAAAGGGAACTTTTTTCAATCACATTATTAAAGAAAAAGGTCGACAATTTTAAGTGTAAGGCATGGTGGTTGGGTCAGGAACTCAAGGCCAGGGCTGAGGTCAAATGTATCAAGAAGAATCACTGGTTGCACACCAAGGCCAGGTCCTAACAAGTGTTGATATGGTCCTGACATGGATCTACCATCATACATATAAAATTCACTAAAATACAAAAAAAAAAAAATGCCATCGGATAATTAATCATAATTTCCATTGCATAAGTTTGAAAATCACAAATCGAAAACAATAGAAAAACTAACAAAATCATATATGAACATCATTTAAAATCAAGAATTCCCAAATTTGCATTCGGCACATATATCAATCAAAATCTCCAAATCAAACCCAGTAGATTTTCCAAATATAACAAAATCGCACAAGTTAATTCTCGAACAGTTTTCTTTATGCAAATACAAGAGTAGAGAAGTACCGTTCTTGGCCAGCAGTATCCCAGATCTGGGCCTTAATGCTCTTGTGCTGGATTACCAAGGTTCTAGTCTGGAACTCGACTCCGATAGTAGCCTTAGAGTCTAAGCTGAACTCATTCCTCGCAAATCGCGCTAGTATTTGCGATTTCCCCACCGCCGAATCCCCAATCAGCACCACCTTAAACACATAGTCTATCTTCTGGCTTGGATCTCCGTACCCTCCACTCGCCATTACCACTCTCAACCTCTCTCTCTCTCTCTCTAAAGAACTACAGAGTTCAATTTCCAGAGGCACAAGTTCGTTCAATCAGCGAAGAAGGAAGGCGTAGATCAGTGTTCAGTAGATCTCGTCAAGTCTTTAATAGTCTTGTGTGCTGAAGTTCTTGCGTGAAATTGAAGCCCAGCCAAAATTTAATCAGCGAGTTCAATCATGCAATGGAGGAGCAACAATCATCTGCGACACCGTTTTGGTCGGTAACAGTAATCAAGCTTCCCTGATCTTGCCACATCAGTGCATTCCTTGTTTAGCGGAAATATCGGGTGATGTGGCGCGCGGAGATTGGAGAATAGGAGCGGTGGAGAATAGGAGCGGTTCACGATTAATAATTATTTAATTAATTAAGAAGAAAAATGTTAAATGGAAATGATGGCGAGGTTAACGGGAGAGAGGTCCACGGATGTTCCGGGTGAGCTGTCTGGTTGTTGTGTTGAAGGCCTGGAGACCAGTGATGGTGCCAAGTCAAGATTTGATTATTTGCAAATGGAAGCTGAATATTACATGAAACGATGTTTTTTTTTTTGACCTGCGTAAGGACTTGAATTGATTTTCTTCATATTCCGGCTGAAGTAATTCGACCAGCGGCGATCTTATTTTATTTGGTAAGCTATTTAATTTAGTTTTTATATTTATTAAAAAAATTTAATTTAATTTATTTTTTAATTTGATTCAAAAATTTTAATTTAATTTAAAAACTAAGATTTATAGATTAAATTTTTTAATTTTTTAATTTTTTAATTTAAATAAAAAATTAAAAAATTTAATTTCTTAATTTTGAGGTTAAATTTCTTGATTTAAATTCTAAAATCAAAAAATTCAATTTCTTAATTTTCTTGATTTTTGGATAAACTTAAATTTAAATTAAAACATTTAAACTAAATTAAATAAAAATTTAAAAATAAATTAAACTAAACTTTCTGAATAAGTACAAGCCTAAACTAAGCTTTAAGCCTATTTTATTTTGAGTAAAATTGTTATTAAAAAAAATTCAAAATTTTACTCATTTTATTTATTTTTTTTCAAATAAAGCTTTATAAGTTTTTTTTTTGAATTATTTTTAATGATGTATTGGATTTTGGATACAATTCAACCTATAGATAATGATAAATTTATGTAAACTTGAAGCTTCAGAACATTATAATTGAAAGTGAGAAGAAGGAGCCAAGATATCATTGCTCAACTCATCACTTTGAAATTATAATGGATACACTGATGAGTATGGCTGCCAAAATTTTCATCACCCACTACCACTAACTTGGAAGCATCCACCCTTGAAGGGCATCAGGGAAGGGAATCATCCATCATTATTTCTTTAAATGGCATAAAAGATGCAGTGTTATTATTGAAAAGCTTGAAATGCAAAAGATGCTATGTTATTAAATTTCAAAATTCTTTATCCCATCCCAAGTCCTTGGATTTTAAGTGAATAAAACCTGTAAGATTGAGTATAACTTAGCCTTGTTTGGTATTTCTGTTAAAATTGTTATTGAAAAATTACTATTTTAAATATATTAGTTAGAGAGCATTAAAAAATAATTTAAAATTAAATTAAATAAATTTTAATGATAAGAATATTAAAAAAATAAAATATTTTTTTCAAACTGTTTTATTTAATGGCATTTAAAATATTACTTTTATTTAGAATAATAATTTTACCCCTATAAACACAGTGCTAAATAGGTACTTAATAATTCGTATGATTTAGTTTAAATTTTATTTAAATTTTAATAATTAACATGAATTATTTTGTTTGAAATTTTAATAAATAAAAATATTTTTTAATAAAAATTAACATTTTAATTTAAAATAATTTATAAATTAATCTTATTCTAAATTAAATGGTTTATATATTAAAAAAAACACGCAATCTAAAAATATCCAGTTTGAAAAAAATTAGGAGCAACAATTTTGCTTGACTTGCAGGGTGTCCATCTTAGGGGTGTGCAAACTGTCGGTTCGGTTCGAAACTCAAAAATTAAAAATTAAAAATTTTTAAAATCAAACCAAACAAATTAATAAGAGAAAATCGAATCAAATCGAACTAATAAATATCAGTTCGTTTCGGTTTTAAATCAATCAAACTGAAATTTATAAAATTTCATATTTTTAACATTAAATCTAAATAATAAAACATAAAAACAAAAAAAGATTAGAAATCAAAACTCAAAAATCTTAAGGTTCGGTTCGTTTTTCTTTGATTTCGGTTCGGTTCGATTCGGTTCAATTCGATTTAATTCGATTTTCTTTGATTTCCTATATATATTAATAATTTTGGTTCGGTTCGATTTTTTTTTATTTCTTTATGAAAATAACCAAACTGAACTGATTAGCCGAAATTATTAAAATTATAAATCAAACAGATTGAATTTTAAAATTAAACCGATTAAACCGAATTGAATCGATTCAATTTGATTTTTCGATTTAAACCAAAAACTGCTCTCCAGTAGTCCATCTTATCCGATCCCACTTTGTATTCAACCCGACTATATTCTCTCTTTTTTTAGTTTATTTTGCTATAAATATCTTAATTTATTATATATATATATATATATATATAACTCAAGAAAACTGTTGGAATATGCATATAGGATATAAAATTTAAAAAAAAAATGAACGGTGTTGTCTAGCCCATCCTAACTCACTCCGCTAGATGATAATGAAATTTTTGTATATATAATGTTTCATTATCGAGTGTGATAATCTAATAATTAATTTAATAAAATAATCTTATTTTACCCTAGTTTAACTTTTTATATTAATATAATAATTAAATATTATCTCTATTTATAAGTACAATGAGAAGCAATAACCAGTTATCTAATAATTTGTCTCATTAAGTATTATCCTAAATTTGATGATAAATCTCTTCTTATGGGTTGAATAAAATAAGTACATCAATTGATGATGTCATGCCAGAAATTTAAAAAGTTATAATTATCATACTCGAAAAATTTTAATTTTTATAATTAAAAAAATAATGTGAAACTTATTATAATTATAATTTTTACTGCTACAAGCATGCATATTTTAGGTGGCGGGCAAGTTTTAATCTTGAAAAACTCGTACTAAATTCAATTCGTCGTCGTTCCTAAAACATATCATATATAAAATGAAGTCAAAGGTCCTTTAAAAAAACAATAATACGTCAAAGTCAAATGTTATATCATTCAAAGTCATGGCCAGCTGTACAATTCATTCTTCCAAGCATAGTGAGTTGTAGCTCCAACTAATAAGTTGCTTTTTAAAGAAAAATATATTTTATTAATTAAAAATACAGCTACAAATCATCGTGTTCGTATATTTTTATATAAATAAATTCAACATAAATTATTTATATAAAAATAATTATTATTTTCAATCTTCAAAGTTCGATCTTTTACTAAAGAAAAGATTTACATCTCATATTACATTTCTATTCAAATAACAAAATAACACATGTGAACATTTCATAAAATGAAGATAAAACAAATCAATTAAAGGAACAATTCTATGTATAAAAATAGAGACAAACAAAATAAATTCTTACTAGGCCGTTTGTTGTTGGAAATTTTTTTTTTTTTTTTATTTTTTAGCGTTTAGAATACTAAAAAAAATGAGTTAATAAAAATAATTTTCTAATTAAATTAAAAAAAATAAAGTTATTTTTAAATAAAATGATATGCTTTTTTAAAAAAAGAAGTCATTTTTTTTTATACTTTGATAATATCATTAAAACGTGAAAATATTTATACATACATAATATAAATATAATCATTAATTAATTTAATATTACAATCAAACAATTAAAAATATTTTTTCATAAAAAATATTTTCTATATATAAATTAGTTTTTGTGAAACAAGTGGAACCTAAAATAGAAACAAATAATTCAAGATTTATCGATAAGAATAGATATAAGTATGTAATCTAGAATGCATTTTAAAAGAATACATATTTAATGATTATTAAAAAAATAAAAAAAAAACAAGGGAAAGAGGTGGATCAACCATGGTGAATTTTTCACCTATGGTCTTTAAAAAAATTAAAAAGAAAAAAAATAGAGAAAAAACTTAAAAAAGAAAAAAGAAAAAAAGAGCTTTTTTTTACGTTTACAACGTGAAACTCATATATATTTATTATTTATTATTATTTTATTTTAATTATCTAATAATAATTTAATATATTTATAAAAAAAACTATATATTTTATTGAATGATCTGCTTATTTATTTTTAGATATATATATATATTATTTTTAAAATTAAATATATATCTGCAATCTGAACAACCCAATTCAATAATAACTCTTATTAAATTCTATACCTAATAGAACTCTTGAAATATATATATACCCTAATAATCTCTTCTGCTAAACTTTGCTCTCAAAACCTGTTTGTCACCTCCTTTTTCTACTAAATACTCTCAACAGGTATTTTCATTATCTTTTAATTATTGTTATATATATATATAAATTTACGATTTATAATCTGATGTGCGCAGAAAATCTCTAAATTTTTACTTCTCTATTCATCACCTTCGATTCTGTGTTCAAGGTAAAAATTCTCATTATTTATTCAATAATGGATGAATTTGATTTTTATTTGTTACAACTACTCTAGAAATTTATTTTCTCTTTGACCATTGGTATTGAATTGGGTTGATCATGATTACTGTGAGATAGTAACCTTCAATTTATATTTTATATATATATATATATATATATATATATATATATATATTAAAGTTATTTTATTTTATTATTATTTGATTTTTTTTTATATTTTGAATATGTAGGAGATTCAAATATTTATTCTGTCAGCTGAAATTGTCTCTCTTTTATTGAATCTAGCTATTATTTTGGAGGTTTCAGGTGCGTGGTAATTATAGTACATGGCACCGTTTTAGTCCCTTTTAAAATTTCTTAGCATTAAGTTTGTTATTAAATGAAATTTTAAATCAGTATTTCAACAATTATTTTATATGTGATTTTTTAGAGTTTTATTTTATTATTGAATTTTATTTCGATTTTGATTAAATAATTGATTTTGTCAACTATCTCTGCATTAGAACCATTAAGATTATGGGAACAAGCTTTTAATGTATTAATATTGATTGATATTACCGATGTGTTACACTGAATTGATTTGAGATTGATTTGATCTTATTGACTCTCTGAAATTATTGAAATAAACTATTGAAATTGCACTATCAGTTATTATTTGCTATCTAAAATTTTTTATTGATTTTGATTGATTTGTACAAATTGATTTTCTATTTTGAATTGATACCTGTGCCCAGTATCTGTTTTTGTTATCTGGCCCCACCGTGTGGACTATCACGGTATTAGATTGCATTGTGGAGTAATGCATCATTGCAGTTTATGGTTTGCATTAGTATCATATGCATTGATATCTGTGATGGAGGAGGAAGGTATCTAATATCTGGTAGCGCGCTTACCATCTGGCATTTGGTGATGTGGGGTATCATCACCCTGGTGCACTGTACCATAAAATTTTTATTGAATGGATTTATTTTGTATATATGTTTTATGAAATTATTTTATAAATGATTTTGATAGCATGAGCATGATTTTATTGAATAGAAAATTTATTGTGAAATTAATCAAGCGTCTGCCTGTTCCCATTCCGTTGTGTGCTATAATTATCATTCACTGAGCATTTAACTAAAACCACATTTTCTCTGTTTATTATCTGTTTCAGATCAGTAGAATTCTGCAGCTGATCCAAATATTCAATCCATTTTTTGGAGAGAGACAATCTTTGATTTGTTCTCATGGTATGCCCGAATTCATATTTTCTCAGGCTAATAATTAGTTTAGTTTATTGAACAGTTTAAATTTTTATTTAAAATCTGTAGAGATTCCGCAGTTTACTTATGGGATATTTATGATATTTATTCAGCATTTTGTTTATTTGGATTTTGTCTATTTTTTTTGGATTAGTAAGTGACAATATATTCATTCAAGATACTCTGATAAGGCTTGCATGATTTAAGAATACTTAGATTATGCGCCGGTCACGGTTCAGAATTTTGGGTCGTGACGTACAACCAGCAAGTTGGATTTGATTATTAGATGCCATGGAATAATATTCTAATAATGTCTTTTAGACCTTTAAAATTAAATTTTATTTTTTAATAAAATATCAGTTAATAATTTTAAATTTAAAAAATGAGATTGTATAATATATGATGGTTATGTTTAACATAAGAGAATCCAAATCCATTTTGATATAATCTCTAGTTTTGTTACTTTATTATTTATCTAATTTATATAGATTCATGTTAGTTTAACACTTTGAAATTAATATGTAAAACGCACGTATTTAATAGGTCTCTGCTAACAAGAAACGAGTAGCTGCCACCCCGCAATAAACAAATGTCGCCAACAAGTTGATAGGCTCATCTCTACCCTTTTTTCCGCTAAGATTCTCTGACTTATTGATGGCTGCATTACTATTCAATTGTTGCAGCAACAGCTGTGATAATGGATAAGAATGAAAGAAACCATCATTAATTATTTTATTGCAGTTGGTTTCTCACCCCCTCTCTCTCTCTCTCTCAAAACTCTTCCATCCTCACATTGTTCTTTTCCTAATTTAGCATGGACTCTGCGGTTAATGTTCCCAGATGGACACCAAAACCAAGCACAGTTAGATCACCTCTAAAAAAGCCTACAGCAAGAGTAGACGACGAGTTAGAGTTGCCAAGCATGGCTTCTGACGATGATGACAAGTCCCTTAGCATGCACACAGTACTATTCCCATTTAGCACTGGCTTTGCTATTGATGGTCATGATCATCATCATCATCCGCCTCTCGATTCTTCAGGTCGCTATAAAACACCATCTCTAAATAAGATTGAGATGGAAGCAACTGTCGGGCTAATAAATGAAGACAAGAAGCAGCAGTTTTCATTCAATGGAAGAAATGGCGATGGCATTTTCTGTACGTGGAAGGATTTTTCGGTTACAGTAGGTGATGGGAAAAATGGCCGCCGGGTAATCCTGCAAGGGCTAACAGGGTATGCTCAGCCGGGGGACGTGTTATGCGTCATGGGCCCTTCAGGCTGCGGCAAGTCCACTCTTCTAGATGCATTGGCTGGTATAGATATGATCATTATTATTATTATTATCTTTTTATAGATATATGATCATTATTAATTACGTGCTTCCCATAATTTTTTTTCTTTTTTCTTTATTTTGGGTTATATATATTTCATGTGGTATAATAACGCTAAGGAGGAAGGGCTTATTGCAGGGAGATTAAGTTCCAATACACAGCAAACTGGAGAGATCCTAATCAATGGTCACAAGGTGACACTTGCCTTTGGAACTTCGGTAAGAACTATTTATAAAGATCAATAAGTTTAATTTATAAAGACTATTATTGTAATTGTTATTGTTATTGTTATTATTATTATTATTATTATCTTCAGCCTATATAATTCTTTCAAGTACGTAGCCTTATTTATAAAGATCAATAAGTTTTAATTTATATTGATATAATTAAATTATGAGGTCTTTAATTTTGAACGGTTGGGGTTAAACAAAATTAAAACAAAAAAGAAGGTCTTTATTGTATGATTATGGCGGTCGCATAAAAAAAAATCGGTTGATGCCTTTTTTTTTTTTTTTTTTTACAAGCCTTAATTTTTGTTCATCAGTGGTCTATATATGATTTTTTTTATATGCTGTATTTAACTCTATGATTTATCATGTTTCAAGGCGTACGTGACTCAAGATGATACTCTAATGACAACATTAACAGTAAGGGAAGCTGTGTACTATTCAGCACAGCTTCAACTACCAGACTTCATGTCAATATCTGAAAAGAAACAAAGAGCCGAGATGACAATAAGGGAGATGGGCTTGCAAGACTCTGTTGACACTAGAATTGGAGGGTGGAGCACAAAAGGCCTTAGCGGTGGACAAAAGAGAAGAGTCAGCATTTGCATTGAAATCTTGACTCGCCCCAAGCTTCTGTTTCTTGATGAGCCTACCAGTGGACTAGACAGTGCAGCATCTTACCATGTCATGAAACGTATTGTGAGGCTTGCTAAGCGAGATGGAAGGACTGTTATTGCTTCAATTCATCAACCTAGCAGTGAAGTTTTTGAGCTATTCCACAATCTTTGCCTCCTCTCTTATGGCAGAACAGTCTATTTTGGTCCTGTTTCAATTGCAGAAAAGGTATTGATTTTATTGGAATGATAATTGGTTTCTTGGGCAGTTGATAAATTATGTAAAAATTCATTTTGTCTGCAGTTTTTTTCCTCGAATGGCTTCCCTTGCCCTTCTCTCAGGAACCCATCAGATCACTACCTTAGGACCATAAACAAGGACTTCGACGGGGTAAGCATATTTTCCTATCAGTAAATGGCGCATGCAAATATATCAATTCCTCGTGATATTTCGCCGTTTAATTTGCTTGCTATTTTACTATCAGGACCTTGAACAAGGCCTTGGGGGTTTCATAAGCACAGAGGAAGCTATAAATGTTCTTGTCAAATCGTACGAATCATCAGAGATTTTCCAGCAAGTTAAACAGCAAGTGGCTTATATTTGCGAAAAGGTATGGAGAACTGTTTGTTAATTAGTTGAAATTAATTAACGCTACTTTAAAGATTGTTAACTATACTTTTGTCTTCTTGGTTTTAAAGAAAGGAAAAATTCTGGAGAAGAAAGGAAGTCAGGCAAGCTTCATCACCCAATGCATTGTTCTTACAAAGAGATCCTTCGTGAACATGTGTCGTGACCTAGGCTATTACTGGCTTCGCCTCGCAATCTACATTGCATTGTGCTTATGTGTCGGGACTATCTTCCATGACATTGGCTTCACGTATGGTTCAATTCAGGTATATATAAATAGATTATATTGCATCAAGTTCAGGAGCAGTACATGTATACTTTTCTCCGCTGCTATTAATCACTGTTGAATTTTCCAGGCTAGAGGCTCAATGCTTATGTTTGTGGCCGCGTTCTTGACTTTCATGGCAATTGGTGGATTCCCTTCTTTTGTTGAGGATATGAAGGTTAGCCTGCTCTAATAATGATCTTGTCAAGCCACACGATTTCAATGACTGACTGAATTTAATTTCCTTCTCTGAATTCAGATCTTCGAACGAGAAAGATTAAATGGGCACTATGGTGTTGGTGCATTCGTTGTTGGAAACACATTGTCTTCTATTCCTTACCTGTTAATTATCTCTTTAGTCCCTGGAGCCATAGCTTATTACCTAGTTGGCCTTCAAAAGAGTTTTCAACACTTTGCCTACTTTGCACTGCTACTCTTTGCATGCATGATGCTGGTAGAAAGCCTAATGATGACAGTTGCAAGTATAGTGCCAGATTTCCTGATGGGTATCATAACAGGTGCTGGAATTCAAGGAGTGATGATGCTAAATGGAGGTTTCTTTCGCTTGCCTGACGATCTTCCCAAGCCTTTTTGGAGGTACCCAATGTACTATATTGCATTCCACAAGTATGCAAACCAAGGATTCTACAAGAATGAGTTTGAAGGATTGACATTCCCAAATAATCAAGTCGGAGGGTCGCCTACCATTACTGGCGAAGAAATTTTGCGAAACATTTGGCAAGTAGAGATGAGTTACTCAAAATGGATTGATATCGCTATCTTGTTTGGTATGGTGGTTCTTTATCGCCTCATGTTCTTGGGAATCATAAAAATTATTGAAAAGGTTAAGCCAATCATCAAAGCTGTCACGTCTGTTCCTCCTACACAAGTCCAGACAGATACATGAGAATCCCTCTCCTTCACTTGAAATTGATTGAAAATGAGATTTGTGGGGTTCATGATTTAGTTTAGAGAAATTCCATCAGGGGATGATTATTTATTATGTATGTGCATTATAATAACAGTACAATGGATTTTTTGTGTCTAGAGTTTAGACCTGGTTCATTATGAATATAAAAATATATAATGAGATCTACCCGTTGATCATATAAAATATATATATATATTATCTTGAATAAGCAATGAAATTAAGTTTAATCAAGAATTTTCCTATGTAATGACTGCTGAGTTATACTCATGCAGGCTTAAGAGATGATAATTTAGTAGAAAGATTTTTCTTATCTAAATTCAATTTTATTATGAATTTAAAACACAAATATATGAAATATGTGCATTTAATAAGTAAATTTTACTGCACATCTTATATTTTGAATCTATAATAGACCGAATTTAATAAAAATTTTTCTTAATAAAATATTTGTTTATCTGTTTTTCCATAGATGATGCAACTTTTTTGATAGAACAATTTACATAATTTTTTTCTTATTCATACTTAATTATAGGTTATTAATAGCTACTGCAACTTTTTTTAATTGATCAATTTATGTAGTTATTGCGAAGCAGTCTTTAGAAATTTTTGCCTTTATTTTTTAATTATCATGTTTACAGCCTGTTTGGCATTGAGTTTAAGAGGTTGAAACTGCTTTTCTGAATAAAAGCACCATTTTAAATGCAGTTTGAAAAAAATTATTTTGTTGTTTTAGTATTTTTATAATTAAAATTTATCAAATTTAATTTTTAATTATTTTTTAATACTCTCTAACTAGCATATTTAAAAAAGTGATTTTTTCAACAGTAATTTCAACGGCAATGCTAAACAGGCCTTTAATTATCAGGTTAGAGGGATTTGCTGCTATTGTGTAATGACCTAAATCTTAAATACTCACTTATTTAGTTTTATTTATAATACTTTAATTATAATTTAGTTATTTAAAGTATGTGATGAAATCAATAGTTATTTTATGAGAATATTTTATGCATATGTATTTTTTTTTTAAATAGATCACCTCCAATTTATTAATAATTTTAATATATATATATATGTGTTATAAATAACAATTTATGCATTTATATTAAATAAGTAGTATTTTATATTAATAAAATAACATAAGCAATAATAAATGATAATATAGATTCTAAAATTTATTTTAAAAATTTTAATGTTTTATTTTAGTTAACTAGTTGATAATTTAATTAATTTCGATTAAATGATTTTCTAATTTACATTAATATATTATTACCAATAAAATAGGATAGATTAAATTTTAAGTAAATAATTTATTGTAACACCCCAAAAATTTTAAATTTATTATTTTATGAGTAATATTCATATTTTAATTTTATTTAAATTTTAAGAAATTATTTGAGATTTTTTTCGGATTTTAAAAATCGGGTTCGATTTTCCTAAAATATAAACTTTGATGATTTTTAAAAACTAATTTAAAGACCACGTGGCAAAACTAAAAATATATTTAGAGTCTACGGATTTTTCTGAGTTTTCTGAAATTTTTTTGAAATTTTTGGACCTCGTTTTCGGTCCTGAGGAAGAGTATAAATTCAAAATTTTGTATTCTAAATTAAACCGATCGAATCGAACCGGACTGGATCAGACCGGTCGAATCGGATCGGCCTTTCTTCTTCCTTTTTCTTCCTCTCCCGCGCGCGTTTTTCCTCCTCTCTTCCTCTCCCATTTTCTCTCTCCTCCCTCCTCCTCTTGCCGCGCTGCCACCTCCCCAGCCACCCCAGCTCGCCGGCACGCTACCCCACCCCTTTCCCACGGTCGGCCGACGCCCCAGGCAGCCAAAAAATGCGCGCGAATGCCCCTTGCGCGCGCGCGACTCTTCGTCTTCCTGGCCGAAATCTGGCCGATCCGGCCACCAATCGGACCGGGTCTTGTGTCTAAATCCATCTACTCCTCGAGAGCTTTCCATAGACACCAAGAACATCGAAATCCATCGAGCGGTTTGTCCAATTTTTACCCGGGAAGTTTTAGCCCATTTTGACTTTTGGGCTAGATTTCTCGCAAACCGTGAACCCCACGAGAAAACCGAGAGTACCAGAGCGCTCCACTCGTCGAGAGCTTCGCGTGGATATAAATTTCAAAATTTTCCGACACCGTTTTTCTATGGGTCCCACGGAACTTCGCAGTGTTTTTCCGAGCATTAAATGTGCTTAGAAAATTTCGTAAAATTTATGTACTAACCCCCGTGTTGTGGGCTTCGTGTACGTATCTTCAATTCGCGAAAATTCGACAGTTGTCTGGGTCTGTGAATTTCCGACCAGACAGACCGGTCACCGAAAAGGTCTCCGAATTGGATTGAGATTTTGGCTACTCCACCATTGTCAGACGTCCCGAGCGTGTCCCCAAAGTCGGAATCGGCAAAGGTAAACCCGAACCTTGTTTTTTCGTAACTTTCTAGTGCTTAAATAGGATTAAAAATCCATAAAATATTCGTGGTAGCTTAGAAAATTATGATTCTTTTTGCAATAGCCTAGTAATATTGCTAAGGACCGCAGGGCAAAGTTTTAGAATTTTTAGAGCTTATTTGGGTAGTTTTTGCAACAATGATCAATTATAAGGACTAAACTGTAAATTTACATATTGTGATTGATGACTGTTTGGATGGGCCCAGGAGGGGCTGTGTGATGTGATTGAGTTGTGAGTGTATGATTTGTGAATATAGAAGTGCGTTTTGAGCCCTTTTGCAGGTTGGGTAGGTCCTAAGTATAGGGGAGACTCTGTCAGATTTTCGGCACGACTTAGGACGTATTTGGTCTTTTTCTTGGTTTGCATTGAGTCAATTGTATTAAATAATTGTAATGAAATTGTCAGGTGAGCCGGGACAGCCTTCTTCCTCCGCCCAGCTGCCTCAGTGACCACCATCAAGTCTGTGAGTAAAATATTAATTTTAATTGTAATTTCGATATTATTATATGTTCAAGCATGCCCATGCATCACTTATATGCATATATCTATGTAGTTAAACTCTAGGCACATTTTATGTTGCATTCACAACTGTTAAAGTGCCATGAATGTTGTTGTGGTAATTTGGAGCAGTGTGCGTGAGTTGGCGTGCGTGTGATGTGGTGTTGGCTATGGATAGGACGGGTAGTCACGGCTTGAGATCTTCGCTGGGACCCGATCCTTCAGGGTAGTCACGGCTTGAGTTGTTCGCTGGGAGCTCCGATTTGGTTTATTAAGCGAAAGTCCGGCTTGAGTTCTTCGCTGGCACAGGTTGGATTTAAGAGAGCTATATAGGGGATCAGCTCCCATATATTTATGATTGATATTACTGGGTGTGTGAGTGCTACAAATTACCTTTTTACTGTTATGATGTGAAAATATTGCTGATGTTGCATTTCACTCTACAGGGTGCATTAGTTTTAGATAGTTATAGAGATTATGGTTAAAATTGATATTTTACTCTCTTAGTCGAACGCTCACTCCTGTTCATTATTTTTCAGGCCACAGGAGGATTTTATTGTGGTTAACCTGCTTTTCTCCTTCGCAAGTTGTTTATTAATATTTGTGTAAATGTATTAACTCATAGAATTTTCGCATGTGTTATAAATATTTATTTGAATTGTGTCTGCAATATAAAGTGCTAATTTGGGCCTGTAAACTTATTATTTTATGCATGTTGATGGACTGGATGAGGGAGCTGAGCTCCCATTTATTTTATGTTGTTATGAGTATGGGGAGGGTGAGCTGAGCTCCCCAAATGATATATATTGTGTTTACAGGTCAGGCGAGTTAAAAACTCCCCGTTAAAAGGTCCATTTTATGGCCGGACTCTGTCCGGTTGGTTTCTTGAAATTGGGCCGAATGGGCCTTAGAGTTGGGTTAAGGAATAGTTAGGCTTACTACGGGCCCCGGGGGCTTTAGGCTGGCCCAGGTCCTAGTGCCGATCCGGCCCATAGGTTGGGTCGTGACAAGGAAGGTATCTAATATCTGGTAGCGCGCTTACTATCTGGCCTTTGGTGATGTAGGGTATCATCACCCTGGTGCACTGTACCATAAAATTTTTATTGGATGAATTTCTTTTGCATATATGTTTTATGAAATTATTTTATAAATTATTTTGATAGCATGAGCATGATTTTATTAAATAGAAAATTTATTGTGAAATTAATTAAGCGTCTGCCTGTTCCTATTCCGTTGTGTGCTATAATTATCATTCACTGAGTATTTAGCTCAAACCACGTTTTCTCTGTCTATTATCTGTTTTCGCATCGCAGAGAAATTGATCCAAATATTCAATCCATTTTCTGGAGAGGGACAATATTTGATTTGTTCTCATAGTATGCCCGAATTCATATTTTCTCAGGCTAATAATTAGTTTAGTTTATTGAACAGTTTAAGTTTTTATTTGAAATCTGTAGAGACTCCGCAGTTTACTTATGGAATATTTATGATGTTTATTCAGCATTTTATTTATTTAGATTTTGTCTATTTTATATATTATATATAATGTTAATGTTAAATTGACATTTAAATTTTAGTTCTTCCCATATTAAATCGTTAATATAAATTCAAAGGAAACGATAATAGTGCCATGTTCTCAGCCAATTCGGCTTCAAGCAATGAGAACCACATCTTTCATGCAAATATCCTATCCAAATGCAATTTTTTTTCTTTGATATAAGAAATTTCAATGTCAAAAATCAACATCACAACTAAAAATAATAATGCAAGTGCCTGGTCCTATCGCACTCTACGTTTAATTATCATGCAACCACTTGCGGTGATGAATTGACAGTTCTTATCAACTTTTTCCATGTTTATGGTGATTCTATTAATGAAATTTAGTTTTCTTCAAATATATATATATATTGGTTCCATCAAAGGTCGCCTGCACTACAGGCTATAGCTTGCCGTAAGTGAATTCTCTTCCACTGTTGAATTCATTCGAATAGTGACGAAAAATAAATTTTTTTTTTCAATTTAATATGTATATATTAATGATATATAGTTTATTTTTAATTTATATTTTTCGTTTTTCATTTAGAGTAGAAAAACATAATTAATTCAATTGATTTCAAATTAACTAAATATTAATTTGATAGTTCAATTAACAAAAATTTAATTAAATATTAAGAATTGTAATAAGTCAATACGCTAATGTAATTAGATTTAAAGACTTATTGAAGCAAGAATTAATAAGTTTAACATTATTATTGGAGATATTATTAAAAATGGTGAAATGAGAACACCAACGCAAAGACTTGAGAATTTTGTGAAAAAATGAAACTCACGCATTTTGTTCTCATACATACCAGCAACCTCAAGCCCTTGCAGCACTGGACCTTGAAGCCAGCGATATTACCCAAGGCAAATTGAGCAGATAATTGGCTTGTTTGATGACATTCATGGAGAAAATTTCTGAAGGAGAAAAAGTGGCGCAGATTGAAAGGAGCTGTGAAGGCCTCGATATTATAAAATACCCAGAAAAGATAGCAGTTGCCGCTATCTTAATTATAAGGCACCTTTATTTTCTCTCTTATGCCGTTAAACAGTTGTCTATTTTTTTAGGATTAGTAAGTGATAATATATTCATTCAAGATACTCTGATAAGGCTTGCATGATTTAAGAATACTTAAATTATGCGCCGATCACGGTTCAGAATTTTGGGTCGTGACATACAATCAGCAAGTTGTATTTGATTATTAGATGCCATGGAATAATATTCTAATAATGTCTTTTAGACCTTTAAAAATAAATTTTATTTTTTAATAAAATATCAGTTAATAATTTTAAATTTAAAAAATGAGATTGTATAATATATGATGGTTATGTTTAACATAAGAGAATCCAAATCCATTTTGATATAATCTCTAGTTTTGTTACTTTATTATTTATCTAATTTATATAGATTCATGTTAGTTTAACACTTTGAAATTAATATGTAAAACGCACGTATTTAACCACCCCGCAATAAATAAATGTCGCCAACAAGTTGATAGGCTCATCTCTACCCTTTTTTCCGCTAAGATTCTCTGACTTATTGATAGCTACATTACTATTCCATTGTTGCAGCAACAGCTTTATTGAAAGAAACCATTATTAATTATTTTATTGCAGTTGGTCTCTCACCCTCTCTCTCTCTCTCTCTCTCTCTCAAAACTCTTCCATCCTCACATTGTTCTTTTCCTAATTTAGCATGGACTCCACGGTTAATGTGCCCAGATGGACACCAAAACCAAGCACAGTTAGATCACCTCTAAAAAAGCCTGCAGCAAGAGTAGACGACGAGTTAGAGTTGCAAAGCATGGCTTCTGACGAAGATGACAAGTCCCTTAGCATGGACACAGTACTATTCCCATTTAGCACTGGCTTTGCTATTGATGGTCGTGATCATCATCATCATCCGACTCTCGATTCTTCAGGTCGATATAAAAAACCATCTCTAGATAAGATTGAGATGGAAGCAACTGTCGAGCTAATAAATGAAGACAAGAAGCAGCAGTTTTCATCCAATGGAAGCAATGGCGATGGCATTTTCTGTACGTGGAAGGATTTGTCGGTTACAGTAGGTGATGGGAAAAATGGCCGCCGGGTAATCCTGCAAGGGCTAACAGGGTATGCTCAGCCGGGGGACGTGTTATGCGTCATGGGCCCTTCAGGCTGCGGCAAGTCCACTCTTCTAGATGCATTGGCAGGTATAGATATGATCATTATTATTATTATTATCTTTTTATAGATATATGATCATTATTAATTAAGTGCTTCCTATAATTTTTTTTCTTTTTTCTTTATTTTGGGTTATATATATTTCATATGGTATAATAACGCTAAGGAGGAAGGGCTTATTGCAGGGAGATTAAGTTCCAATACACAGCAAACTGGAGAGATCCTAATCAATGGTCACAAGGTGACACTTGCCTTTGGAACTTCGGTAAGAACTATTTATAAAGATCAATAAGTTTAATTTATAAAGACTATTATTGTTATTGTTATTATTATTATTATTATCTTCAGCCTATATAATTCTTTCAAGTACGTAGCCTTATTTATAAAGATCAATAAGTTTTAATTTATATTGATATAATTAAATTATGAGGTCTTTAATTTTGAACGGTTGGGGTTTAAATAAAATTAAAACAAAAAAAAAAGGTCTTTACTGTATGATTATGGCGGTCGCATAAAAAAAAAATCGGTTGACGCCCTTTTTTTTTTTTTTTTTTTTTTACAAGCCTTAATTTTTGTTCATCAGTGGTCTATATATGATTTTTTTTTATATGCTGTATTTAACTCTATGATTTATCATGTTTCAAGGCGTACGTGACTCAAGATGATACTCTAATGACAACATTAACAGTAAGGGAAGCTGTGTACTATTCAGCACAGCTTCAACTACCAGACTTCATGTCAATATCTGAAAAGAAACAAAGAGCCGAGATGACAATAAGGGAGATGGGCTTGCAAGACTCTGTTGACACTAGAATTGGAGGGTGGAGCACAAAAGGCCTTAGCGGTGGACAAAAGAGAAGAGTCAGCATTTGCATTGAAATCTTGACTCGCCCCAAGCTTCTGTTTCTTGATGAGCCTACCAGTGGACTAGACAGTGCAGCATCTTACCATGTCATGAAACGTATTGTGAGGCTTGCTAAGCGAGATGGAAGGACTGTTATTGCTTCAATTCATCAACCTAGCAGTGAAGTTTTTGAGCTATTCCACAATCTTTGCCTCCTCTCTTATGGCAGAACAGTCTATTTTGGTCCTGTTTCAATGGCAGAAATGGTATTGATTTTATTGGAATGATAATTGGTTTCTTGGGCAGTTGATAAATTATGTAAAAATTCATTTCGTCTGCAGTTTTTTTCCTCGAATGGCTTCCCTTGCCCTTCTCTCAGGAACCCATCAGATCACTACCTTAGGACCATAAACAAGGACTTCGACGGGGTAAGCATATTTTCCTATCAGTAAATGGCGCATGCAAATATATCAATTCCTCGTGATATTTCGCCGTTTAATTTGCTTGCTATTTTACTATCAGGACCTTGAACAAGGCCTTGGGGGTTTCATAAGCACAGAGGAAGCTATTAATGTTCTTGTCAAATCATACGAATCATCAGAGATTTTCCAGCAAGTTAAACAGCAAGTGGCTTATATTTGCGAAAAGGTATGGAGAACTGTTTGTTAATTAGTTGAAATTAATTAGCGCTACCTTAAAGATTGTTAATTATACTTTTGTCTTCTTGGTTTTAAAGAAAGGAAAAATTCTGGAGAAGAAAGGAAGTCAGGCAAGCTTCATCACCCAATGCATTGTTCTTACAAAGAGATCCTTCGTGAACATGTGTCGTGACCTAGGCTATTACTGGCTTCGCCTCGCAATCTACATTGCATTGTGCTTATGCGTAGGGACTATCTTCCATGACATTGGCTTCACGTATGGTTCAATTCAGGTATATATAAATAGATTATATTGCATCAAGTTCAGGAGCAGTACATGTATACTTTTCTCCGCTGCTATTAATCACTGTTGAATTTTCCAGGCTAGAGGCTCAATGCTTATGTTTGTGGCCGCGTTCTTGACTTTCATGGCAATTGGTGGATTCCCTTCTTTTGTTGAGGATATGAAGGTCAGACTGCTCTAATAATGATCTTGTCAAGCCACACGATTTCAATGACTGACTGAATTTAATTTCCTTCTCTGAATTCAGATCTTCGAACGAGAAAGATTAAATGGGCACTATGGTGTTGGTGCATTCGTTGTTGGAAACACATTTTCTTCTATTCCTTACCTGTTAATTATCTCTTTAGTCCCTGGAGCCATAGCTTATTACCTAGTTGGCCTTCAAAAGAGTTTTCAACACTTCGCCTACTTTGCACTGCTGCTCTTTGCATGCATGATGCTGGTAGAAAGCCTAATGATGACAGTTGCAAGTATAGTGCCAGATTTCCTGATGGGTATCATAACAGGTGCTGGAATTCAAGGAGTGATGATGCTAAATGGAGGTTTCTTTCGCTTGCCTGACGATCTTCCCAAGCCTTTTTGGAGGTACCCAATGTACTATATTGCATTCCACAAGTATGCAAACCAAGGATTCTACAAGAATGAGTTTGAAGGATTGACATTCCCAAATAATCAAGTCGGAGGGTTGCCTACCATTACTGGTGAAGAAATTTTGCGAAACATTTGGCAAGTAGAGATGAGTTACTCAAAATGGATTGATATCGCTATCTTGTTTGGTATGGTGGTTCTTTATCGCCTCATGTTCTTGGGGATCATAAAAATTATTGAAAAGGTTAAGCCAATCATCAAAGCTGTCACGTCTGTTCCTCCTACACAAGTCCAGACAGATACATGAGTGTAACACTCTTCACCCGACTACAGTGTAGCCAAGCAAGGCATGCTACATTCGGTGCCGGAGTACCCTAACTTATCTTACTTTATTTCTTTAAAAATTTTGTTCTCGTTATATTTAATATTGATTATTTTTCGATGAAAAAACTAACGAAGTTTCTCCTATTTTATTATTGTTTGACGTGTTTTACTATTTACTTGTTTGAAAATTTCAATAATATTTTACAATAAAAATCTCATCAATTATTCTCATAATCCATATCTCATTCATATATCTCAATTTCATATTCATTCCCATGCATTTCCATTCATGCACAATTTATATATATAAGTCCTCAAGTTTCATTAATTTACATGATTTACAGACTGATTACATAAATTCATAATTTACATGATCTACAAATTAATTACAGTTCCATAATCTATATTTCAATATACAATTCATAGTGTACATTATAAACAATAACTAATTATAATGTACAAAATACATAATATGATCTATATGGGCCCTATCTACATGCATTGCTGAAGAGGTGACAACCTTGAACACTCTGTAGATCAAAACTCCAAAATATCTGTTTGGTATTCGCTGGGCTTTAACTTCAGTACCTGCGTGAGGAAATAAATCCACTGCGCTAAGCATTGCTGCTTAGTGGTGTAATAATATAACAAGGAAATAATATAACAAGTAAAAATAATTAGAGCATATTTTCTATACTCAAGAATTTTACTGGTTCATATGAAATTTTTCATACAATATATCTTTCGTCATTTATGTTGCTCTCTAGAATCTCTTTTGACATAAGTTTTACAATAATCACTTATATAATGTACGATTAAATCTAAAATTTATACTTATACTTATATTCTTATGAAAGTCACTTTTGTAATGTTATTTAAGTTATAATTCTTCTACTAGTCTTTTTATCACTTCCTTGATACTTTCTAAGTCGTTTACAATCATTTCATAATATTTAAAATTTTTAATACTAATTTCATTTACTTCAGACCATTCTAAGAAACAAATTTTTTGAGCTAAACTAATTGATTTCATAATTTCTTACTCATTTATTTGCTTTCTAGTATTTTTAATTGTTAATATTCATAACTTATTTTAATAAATTAGACTGCCTAAGTAACCTATGACAGGCTGACTAAATTGGATAACGAGTCGTTGGCACTGGACACCGCGGTGCCTCGGGCCGTCATACCATGGGACGCAGAACGTTAACCACGTATGCAATCAATATGGCTAAAAAGCCATGATAACACATAATCGGGCATTAAGCCATGAGTGCGGGCATAAAGCCATGAGTACGAGCATAAAGCAATGAGTTCGGGCATAAAGCCATGAATATAAGCATAAAGCCTTTCGCAGTACTGCTAAAACAATACCCTATTGGCATACCAATTTATCTAATCTGACACACGTGTCTAGGCAATACAAGGGCACATAATATCATTAAATATTAATATATTGTGTTTTATGATTTCATTATTATATGACAAATTCCATAATTTATACATTCATCATAATATTCATACTAATTTCAATTCACATTCATTTGGTTTCACGTACCATTTACATTCATCATCTTTCCTTTCTCTTTTGATGGGAACCTAAATCCCAAATGACACTTTTATCTCATTTATACATTCAACAATTTATTCATGTCAAGTACATTTCATACTTCAAGATGTATTGCTAATATATTATGAACTCCATTGCTGACTAAACTGGATAACGGGTCGTTGGCACTGGACACCGCGGTGGGCCGTCATACCATGGGACGCAGAACGTCAACCACGTATGTAGTCAATATGGCTAAAAAGCCATGATAACACATAATCGGGCATTAAGCCATGAGTGCAGGCATAAAGCCATGAGTACGAGCATAAAGCCATGAGTTTGGGCATAAAGCCATGAGTACGGGCATAAAGCCATGAGTTCGGGCATAAAGCCATAAATATAAGCATAAAGCCTTTCACAGTACTGCTAAAACAATACCCTATTGGCATACCAATCTATCTAATCTGACACATGTGTCTAGGCAATACAAGGGCACATAATATCATTAAATATTAATACATTGTGTTTTATGATTTCATTATTTCATGACAAATTCCATAATTTATACATTCATCATAATATTCATGCTAATTTCAATTCACATTCATTTGGTTTCACGTACCATTTACATTCATCATCTTTCCTTTCTCTTTTGATGGGAACCTAAATCCCAAATGACACTTTTATCTCATTTATACATTCAATAATTTATTCATGTCAAGTACATTTCATACTTCAAGTTGTATTGCTAATATATTATGAACTCCATTGGTGTGGGAGTATAAATCTCAATTACCTATTCCAAGCAATCCATGAACATTTCATGGATTCTAAATTTCCTGCCTGAATTTTCTCTATTAATTTATTTCTTACACTTTGTGTCTTTGTATTACTATTTACTCAAATTATTGACTTTTTAATGCATAATAAATTTGTTGAACCTAAGTTCACCAATATACCACATTTTGCATTCTAAAGTTGTTGGTATTGGTTGCCAATACCATTTCAAAGCTTAGTGTTAGTTATTCACAATTTTCAGATTTCAAGTATTAAGTTTACTGTTCCATTGGTCATTTGTATAGTAGGAATTTGACAAAATTGTCTTCACGAAAGTTGTTTGTTATTGTGTCTAGTTACATTTGTTTTTTCGAATCACTCCATTTGGAGTTTTGTAGCTCAAGTTATGGCCTAAATATTATAACTGAATGGATTGCAAATTTTCCAGATTTTCTGGACAAAACTAAATCTACAGTGTTTTGTACACTGATTGTAGGTCAGTTTTTGAACATGTTAAGATCAAAATTTGGGTTTAGCTTCTTCATAAAAGTTGTAGGTCTATATCTCAGCTTTCTGTTGGTAAAATTTTAGGTCAATTGGACCTTTCTACACTGAGTTATGACCAAATAAATAAACATTGTTTATTTGGTCATTTTGCCCAGGTAGAATGCAAGTCACCCGGATTAGGGCAGTTTTTAGGTCAACTTGGTTTGGTTTTCTGGGTAGGGTTTCTTCACTAAAGTTGTGCCATTATGTGTCTAGTTTCATGTCCAATTGGCCTTGCACTAATTGAACCTATACAACTCCATTTATAGCTACCCAAACCTGCTGGACTCACAACCAGTCCTGCAGGTCACCAAGGGCAGCATGCCTAAGCTCAACTCCAACATCCTTACTCACTTCAATTCCTCCTTACACACATTCAAATGGTCACTAATTGACCATTACAAGGTTAATATACCATTTCATGAGCAAACCCTAATTTTTTTCACAAACCCTAATTTTCAAATGTCCATTTCATGCTATTCATGTCATGTAACACATCTAACACACATAGTTCAATATTTAACTCAAGTTATCTTATCACAAACCACTTCTAAACAATTCAAGTCATACAAATCAACAAATCTTATCCTTCTCCCATGGTTGTCGATTTTCATACATACTTCAATATAATTGTTTTGTTCAATTTTACAACAAATTCACATTTCATTTGTCTTCCTAACAAAGATTAACAAGATAGGGAAGTAAGTATAGGCACTAACCTTTTTTGAGCAGAATTCTCCCAAGTTTAAACTTCACTTTCTTGGCTTTTCTTGGTTGCCAAACACTCCTACAAGGTATGGGGTAATTTTTATTGAAGGGATCTAGGGCTTTTGGTGCAAGATAAGCAAGGTTTCCAAGCTTTGAAGCTTGAACTATGGTGGTGTGTCCATGGAGTTCGGTTGGTTTTGAGCGAGAAGGAGCAGATTGCTTTTTCTTTTCTTTGTGTCATTTATCCTCTTTTATTAGTTAATTTAAGTGGTGCTTAATTGTGATTGGTGGATAGGTTTTTAATGACACATATGATGTCATAATTAGGTATTTTCTTTCATTTTCTTTTCTTCTTTTCTCTACTCATTTTTAATTTAATTTTTAGCAATATTTATTTATATTTTATGTCATAATAATTATTTACTTAACTGGACAAGTCGGCCAAAAATCATCTCTGAAGACAAAATGACCAAAATGCCCTCCGTTTGGCTTAACAGACCAAAATTGTCTGTAACGATTGAAAAAATTTTTTAAGTCTTTTCTTGGTATTCTAATGCCATAGAAACCTCAATGACTGTTCTCTGGAGTCTCAAAAATTATTTCATGAATTTTTTCCCAAGTTTAGGGCTCCTAGTTGTGAGAACCGCAACTTCCCACTGGGTTACCCATTGCCAGGGCACCTGCTCATTTAACTTGGTTGTATTTTATTTCTAAAATTTTTCCTAAATTTTTCTTATTAATATTTGAGTTAAGTATGGCTCCTCACTCTAGTCTAAATATTTTTCTAAACGTTCTAGCTGTCCAGACCAACATTGGCCACCGGAACAGTAGAATATACAGAATTACTACAGTGAGGGTGTTACAATGAGAATCCCTCTTCTTCACTTGAAATTGAATGGAAATGAGATTTGTGGTGTTCATGATTTAGTTTAGAGAAATTCCATCTGAGGATGATTATTTATTATATATGTGTATATATATTTATTTACAATATATAGATTCAAAACCTAAATTCTTATGTTATTATAATAGTACAATGGATTTTTCTTATCTAGAGTTTAGACTTGGTTCATTATGAATATAAAAATATATAATGAGATCTACTTGTTGAACATATAAAATCTATATATTTTTATCTTGAGTAAGCAATGAAATTAAGTTTAAGCAAGAATTTTCCTATGTAATGACTGCTGAGTCATACTTATGCAGGCTCAAGAGATGATAATTTAGTAGAAAGATTTTTCTTGTCTAAATTCAACTTTACCATGTGTAGATACCATATTTTGGCCGACCTCCAAAGTCAAGGAACTTTTAAACTTTTAACTTTATTATCCGCTCTCAACCGGTGTCCCCAATCACAAACAGCTTTTTTGGACTCACCGATTGCTCGTCCCTGGAACAAACCGATCTCACGCTTAAGTTAGATGGCTTTCCGATCTCTTGGTCTCTGTCAGATGGGTTCGAGTCAACACTAGGTCTCTGGACCATGCAATCTTATCTACTGATATTCTCCGATCTCTCTGTGCAAATATTGCAGAACTTCATTCGGCTAATGTTGTGATCGGGCTTCTCGCTTAAATGCCCCAGATATCCCTTAAAATGAAGTTAAGGTTTCTGTCCGGTCTAATAATGGTTCCGATCTTAAAAGTTCAAGTCAGTGTCAAATCTTTCTAATTATAATATTTTAAAGTTTCATCCGATATTTGGTCATGAGTTAGTCCGATCTCAGGTCCACGTATAATGATTTTCCGATCTCTTATCTCCTGATTAATAATCGCTTTCAAATTTTATGTTAAACTACGTTTATCAATTAAATACTCAGACAATTTTGGACGCTTTTCAATCTCATCAAGAAATTAAACAAAAAGGATCTCAATTCATTTCAAAATAAAATGTACAAGTCATTCAGCAGGAGAGTCTCCCCCAACTTGCTCCCCAGGTACATTATCATTTCTCTCATCCTCTCTCTCTCTCTCCCGGGCTCCTCATCACTATCCTCTTCGACTTCTGGGATGAGCTTATCCATCCAGGAGAAGTCTTCCTCGGGATAATGCTTCTTCAGCTCGGCCAGGGGGTCGTTATGGGCATTCACATATGCCCCAGCTTCTTTTGTGGTGCTCTCCTCTTCCTTCGCTTGGAGCTCCTCTTCCTTCACCTGGAGCTCCTCCTCCTTTGCTTGAAGCTGCTAAAAAAAATAAGCTAGATCGACAGATCGACCAACTTGAGAAACTTTGAGTTCCCGTTCCACCTCGGTTATCCTCTCCTCGCAGTATTTCACCCGATCTTCCAGTCTAGCGATGTAATCATTGGCAGAGGAGAGTTAAGCCTATGCAGCTGAGGCATCTTGGACTACCTTAAAAATCTTCCTCCTTAAGGTGTGGTCTTTTTCTCGGATCACATGTTGATTGGCAATAGCCTCTACGCCCAAGCTCATCGTTTGAGTTAAAATATCGTCGATGCTCTACTCTGCCAATCTATTCTGATCTTCTTGGAAGTAGATAGAGGCGCCCATAACTTTTGCTAAGCCAGGGTTTCCTCGGGTGGAACGGTTCCTTTCTAGAGATTGGATGAGGAGTTGAGCCCCCCAAGGAAAGTGTCCTAACAGTGAGGCCAAAAGGCTCCCCTTCCACATTGGAAGAGATCGGAGGAGGTGGACATTTGATCTGTTGAAGAGGAGGAACGACGACTTCTACTTCTGAGACTGACTATTCCTGAGGTTGGGGAGGGGAGCTCGGTACTTCTACCAAATCGTGGCGAGGTGTTTGAGCTGCGGTAACAATGGCCGCCTTCATCGCTCGCACCTTTCGGGACACCTCCCTCTTTCGCTTACTTCTCTCTTTAGAAGCCTCACCACCTGCCATACCTACACAAAGTAGAAGTCAGTGAGTTCACTAAGATTGAAATACTAGAGATCAGGAATGTACCAGGACCGAGGTCAGAGAGCTGAACCTCGTAGTCTTCATCGCTGATCAGCTGCATCATCCACCACTTCAGTTTGGCCATAACAGCATCTAAGCACGAGAATTTATGGGTGGACGCTTGAGTCTTTAACTCTTTCACCATGGTGTCTTCGTCCTTATTTAAGGTGAGCTTCTTAGGGAGTTGGGGGACCAAATAACTCCAATTACATGGGATCCCTTCAAAATCATTCCGATCCTTAGTTCTAAGGATGAAAAATTGATCCTTCCAGTTCTTCAGCGAAGAAGGGAGATCGGTAAAAAGCGAGCAGTTCGGCTTTGCCTAAAAGAACCAGAATTCATCATCCCTCCTTCGGGCAAGCCTATGTAGCTCGGCAAAGACTTTAGCCATAGGCTCGAGTCTCTTGGCTCGGTAGAGGCCCTTGAAGGCTACTAAAGTTCGCCAGGAGTTTGGATGCACTTGAGCTACCGAGACATGATGGAACTTTAAGACAGCCTTGTAAAATTCATCTAAAGGAAAATGGAGTCCGGCCTTCAGCTGCTCTTCATATACTATTATTATCCCAAAGAAAGTGACCAAGAGGGGGGTGAATTGGACACTTTAGACAATTTTTCAGTCCTTGCTCAAGACTTAATGAAAAATTGAGGATTTGCACTTCTATGTATGTGTATAACTCTGTTCCTAGGATATAATTTAAGTAATCAATCAAGTTATGCACAAATACTAGCTCATACACAAATTAATTACTTGATATCAAGTGTATTTTCTCACATATAATTCAGAGTTTGCAATATTAGCTCAATAAAACAAATTCTCAACACATTCAATATATAATCAGAAAATCAAAGTGCTGAAAATTAAAGAGTTAAGGGAAGAAGAGAATCAAACACAATGTTTATAGTGGTTCGGCTCTCTTAGCCTACATCCACTCTTCCCAAAGTCCCACTTTGAGAGTCACTCCACTATTTGATCTTTTCAACAGGCAAGATTCAAAGCCTTTACAATATCAGCAAGCTTCCCAGGTGCTTGAGGACCTTTACAACATCTTTGCTTCCCACAAAAGACCATAAGCTTCACAAGGTGCTTGAAAACCTCCCACAAGCTTCACAAGGTGCTTGAAAACCTTCCACAAGTGAGTCCTCACACTTACACAACCTTAAATAGGTTTTGGTGTAGAAGAAATCACTCTCAATAACTCTCAGGTACAGAATTTAATGCTAGAAGATTGAGAGAGAAGATTTGCCACTCAAGCTCAAGAGTAATTGAATGAAAGCTTTAAAAACCACAATAAATTCACTATGAATAAGAGCACTTTCATTAGTTAGAATTGTAGTAAATGATGCATTTTATAGTTGCTTTTCATTGCCAAAAACGTCTGCTGGAGAGTGTGTCTAATGGCTCTTTAATTTTTAAAAAACTAGCCTTTATTACTTAGAAAGTCGTGCAGCAGAGTTGAGTTAGGTCAGATCATAAAAATAGTTAGCTAAAATTTTCACCGGTTTAACTAGTTTTGTAAGACAAAGAATTTTAGACATCAAAACTAGTTAACTAATTATCGCAACGAGTTAACTAATTTCGCTACTGTCTGACTTAAAATTTGAAATTTTGAGTTTTTGAAGAAAGGTTGTAAAAATTATTTTGACCATTCAAAAACCTTAGAAATGATATAAAAACACTTTCTAAACTCTTGAATCTAAAAACAAAATTGATTTTAGGTCTTAAATGGCATAAATTCTCCAATCTTGTACAATGGACCTAAGAACTTAATTTCTATCCTATTTCTTCATGAACTTTGATTCGTCTTGTGTTATACAAGATGATAAACTCCTTTTATATCAGCCATGTCAATAGAATAGTCCTTCCATCAGTGTCTTTGCATATCATGACCTATAAAATCACTTCAAATACTTGTGCACAAAGGATTAATGTATATTTCATTAAGTTTTGTTATCATCAAAATCAAGCTCATTATAGCTTACAGGGCCTACAACTATGATGAGATTGCCTTCATCAAAGAAGTGATCTGCCCGAAGGTTGCCATGGCATTTGATCAGTTTAAAGGAGTCGATCCGCAGATTGGACTCCTGACTTATAGACTGGAGATCGGTTTACCTCAGAACGAATGGCAGCTCATCAATTGGTAGGTTTTCCCTCTTCGAAGAGGTTCCTCACTTAGGTTTGGTAGCCAGACCAGTAACCGGAATGATGGTCGTGCTGGTTCGACTGCCTGATCTAATCACATCGCCTTCTTCCGAGGTCCACGAAAATTGGATGGAAGGGGGGCTTGCAGTTCTCTGACCCTCGGCACCGCCCATTTTCAGGAAAACCAAAAGAAATTAACCAAGGAAAGATCAAAATCCTTACCAGAGTGTAATTGGTGCCTGAAAACTTGAGAAAACGAGAGAAAATGCTGAGATTGCTAGAGAAATTTTGAAAATGACATAAGGAAACGACTGACTCATCTCTTCCCTATTTATACCCGTCTGAGCATTAAATGCTCGCGAAGTCCTAAGCGACACATCAGTTAGTGGAACCGGCCGCTTCCTTGACACGTCGCAAGAAGGTTCCAGAAACATAATAAAAAAAATCGAATAAATGAGAAGGTCATCGGATTGAACAAACTTCCAAAGCCAAGGATTGGCTAATGTCGATTCGTTTAGGGATCAGATCGGATACACATATCAGAGATTGAAAAATAACTAATGCAATAATAAGACAAACATTTAAACAAAAATTTCATTTCATTTCCAAAAGATTGGATTACATTATTTGGGCGATCTCAAAAGATCGGATTACATCATTGGTGCGATCTCTAAAGATCTGATTACATCATTTGGGCGAACTCTAAAGATCAGCACTACATCCTACCTAGCTTAAGACTACTCCGAGGCCCAAAAAGCAAACCTATGTCAAAGCCTAGTCTTGTGGCTGAATCAAAAGATGTGTTTGAATCAAAAGATGTGTTTGATTAGAAAGTCAGCCACAAATATTGGATAGATATGCAGCTCAGATGGGGTGACTATAACTCTCATGATATTGAGCGGAGTCATCACCAATGTCATTGACCAGAACCGAGCTACAATCGGGACGCCCGATATGGTTTGGAGCCAAATGAACTTCAAGAGGTGGTCACCGACATTAAGATTAAAATTAGCAGTCCTCTCATCTGAGATCGGTCTATTGATTATATCGATAGACCGATTTGAGATCGGCACGGCCGTCACTTTCGGTCTTGATTGATAAATTAGTCTGGTTCCCTCACTGTCATTAGGTGATGTTCTCGTAGCTCTCCAATCGCCGAGGTCACAAATTTTTAGGCGAGGGGCAAAGGAAACAGTCAGAAAAAGATCAAAAGGGCCATCATAATCATAATTATCACCGGAAAAGTTAGAATTAGAGAAGTGGCTCATTGAAAATAAACTAAAAAAGGAAAAGTGAAGTGTGAAGGTGTTTCCTATTGCTGCATATAAATATGGCCTTAGCATTTATTGCATACAAAACCTGAAGCAGATGTATCGATAACTAGAGAATTTATTACTTTGACCAATGCAAGTTATACGGAAAGGAAATATCAGGAATGAGAGATCGGGAAATAAGAGGGGACCTGATGCAAGAGAGAGATCGAAAAAGGGGATGGTCATGATAATACAGAAGGCGACCTAAAGAGATTGGAAAGCGCAGAAGGGTTAAGTAACTTCTGGTCCGAACTTTCCACTAACTCTCTCCATCGTTAGATTTGAGTTAGTTAAGACATCGCAGGTGTGATCAGATCCCCACCACACATCTCATCTGTAAGGACGCCCACCTAGCCGCTAGACGCTAGAACAATTAAAGCAGTCCCGTACATTTCGATCTCCACCGTTGATCACAACCGTAAGGATGGATCCAGAGCCCTCGGATCAAAAAGTAGATGACAGGTTCGACACTTTTATTCCTAACCTTTGGATCTAATTTGTAAAGCAAGATCTTGAGCTGTTGGATTAAGAAGAGAAAGGACGGATATTCTGAGCGGGATCCCGGCCCTCCATTTTGATTCTCTTTAATTTTTAGATATCAGATTATGTCCTTTTGCATCTAAACCCTCCATCTCCCTCTGGCAAGATCCTGACCCTTCATTATGGGCACCCATTCCCTATAAATATCTGCATGCAATACTGTAGAGGGGACATAAAAAAAAGGTGGTGGTGATTATAGTGGAAAGACTCTGAAATTTAATTCAGTCTTGCTACTTGCCATTCTGAGCTTTCGAAGTGTGAAGAAACTTTAGAAACTAGTTTTCTTAAGTATTTTCATCAAAAGGAGCTCTGAGTCTTGAAACTTCCATTTTCAGTTTCTGTGCAACCATATTCACTTCACCTCATTCCCACTGCTCTAATATCTAGTATTACTTTCCGAAATTCAACTTCGTTCTGACCTATTCCCATCACTCCAGGTAAGTTCGAGTCCTTCGGCTGTCAGCTATCACCTCTACAAGATTTATGGATTCCGGAGTCAGTTCATCTGTTTCCTTAACTTCCCACAAGTAAGTGTCTAGACTGTTATTTTGTCAGGTATCCTTATGTTATTTCTCCAGTTTTCTTTTGAAATTTCTTTTATATCCAGTTGCTCTAAATCTCAAAATAGATTATCTAGGCCGTTAGAGTCTTCTTTTATTTCATTCGCAAATTCCTTTTATCATCATTTAGTTTTCATTTCCTTCGAGAATGGATGTTTAAGTCATTGGCAAAAGAATATAGGCAGGGGTATTTTAACATGAGAATTTTCTGTCTAAAAAAATGAAAATGACAAAGGAAGATAGGTTTAGCATAGGTCGGATAAGTTGAAAACAAAAAACAAGTCAAACAAATAAGTTATGAGGTCGGGCCACGGAGCGAGCCCAGGCTGTAATATAATAGATCGGGAATCAAGTTAAGATCGGATCTCTGACTAGCGACTAAAAAGAGTTCGGATATCACCCATCGAAGAATTCTAATAAGGCGATCACGCGGAAGATCGGCAAAGAATTTGGTCTTTCATCCACTATCTAGTTATAGGGCCTCGTAGGCTAGGAAAAGCTTTATACGGGTTTTTCTGTGTCTTCGGTACTCTGTTCTCATAAAAGGGGTCCAGAAGAACCCTCTACCAAAATCCTTATTTCAAAGTTCCTACGAACGCCATTCTAATAAACACATTAAGAGTTTGGGAGAGAGTTCTTAGCCGAACTCAATCTAATTTTTAACATAACACATTAAGAGATCAGGGAAGAAGTTTTTACCTGAGTTCTCAATTAAAATCTTCAACACGTTAAGAGTTTGGGAGAGAGTTCTTACCTGAACTCAATCTAATTTTAAACGCAATAAATTAAAGAGACTGGGGGAGAGTTCTTATCTGAGTTCTCAATTAAAATCCTTAACTCAAAGAGACCGGGGGAGAGTTCTTACCCGAGTTCTCAATTAAAATCCTTAACTCTAAGAGATCGGGGGAGAGTTCTTACTCGAATTCTCAATCAAAATCTTAATAAAATATGTGGGGATTGGAGGAGAGTTCTTATCCGAAACCTCAAGCTTAAATTTTAAACAGAATACACTAAGAGATCGGGGGAGAGTTCTTACCCAAATTCTCAATCAAAATCTTAATAAAATGTGGAGATCGGAGGAGAGTTCTTATCCGAAATCTCCCTCTTAAACTTTAAACCGAATACACTAAGAGATCGGGGGAGAGTCCTTGCCCAAAGTCTCGGCCAAAATCTTAATAAAATATGTGGAGATCGGAGGAGAGTTCTTATCCGAAATCTCCTGCTTAAGCTTTAAACCGAATACACTAAGAGATCGGGGGAGAGTCTTTACCCGAATTCTCGGCCAAAATCTTAATAAAATACGTGGAGATTGGAGGAGAGTTCTTATCCAAAATCTCCCGCTTAAATTTCAAAATGAATACATTAAGAGATCGGGAGAGAGTTTTTACCCAACCTAAATCCAAATCAAAACGTCACAACTTTAATATTCGAATTAACCCCCAAACAAAAAAAAATCCATTATACAACAATTATTCACTGAAGGGTCATCTCAAGTACTTGTGTCCTTGGGTAACCCTAAACAGTGAAATATCAAATATTTCTTTTATCCGCATAAAGGATTAACATTGTCATTATAACCCCCTAATTATTAATTTTAATTTATAAAGAGCATAACTTTAAATCTGCTTACCCTCGTTGAGGGATGAGGTGGGTGCCTAACATCTTCCCCACCCGTATATGGACCCCGAACCTAGAATCTCTATTTTCAATGTAGGTTTTAAATTTATTTAGAAAAAAAATGGTTTTAGACACAAACCTCGAGGATTCAGACCAGGGTATGGATCCAGCAGTGGTCACAGTTCGGGGTACAGTAATTCTAGGTCTGGTTCAGGATCCTCCTTGGCACCTTGTGCACAGTGTGGAAGAGGACATTCAGGACCTTGTATGATGGGTTCAGGAGTATGTTTCAGGTGTGGCCAACCAGGTCACTTTGCTAGGGAATGCCCCGTGTTCAGCGAGCCACAGATGGGGTCACAGGGTTCTGTTGCAAATGTTCCTCGTCAGTTGTATCCTGGTGCTTCCAAAGATGGCAGCTGGGCCAACAGGGCCGAGGATAAGGGGGAAGTGGATTTGGAGGCAGATCAGGAGGTAGAAGCCAATATCAGGGTTCTGCCACCCAAGGTAGGGGTCAAGCTCGGGTTTTTAACCTGACCCATCAGGATGCTCAGGCTTCCAATGCAGTTGTAGCAGGTATTCTCCTAGTCTGTTCCTATGAGGCTTGTGTTTTGATAGATCCGGGTGCTACGCACTCATTTGTCTCCCCTGTGTTTACCATGAGGTTGGGTAGAAATCCTACAACTTTAGAATGCCCTTTGTCTATAGCTACCCCGCTTAGTGACAACATAGATGTAGATATGATTTTTCCGGGTAGCCCAGTAGTAGTGGATGGAAAGATCCTCCCAGCAGACTTGGTTCCTCTACCAGTAATGGATTTCGATGTAATCTTGGGAATGGATTGGCTGGCAACTCATTATGCCACTTTAGACTGTAGGAACAAAAAGGTGTATTTCCACATACCTGGTCTGGAATAGTTTAGTTTTGATGGTGACAGGAGCGTGGCTCTATATAATTTGGTGTCAGCAATTAGTGCTAGAAAAATGTTGAGGCGTGGATGTCAAGGGTATTTGGCATTGGTGAGAGATACATCTGTAGGAGGTGTCAACATGGAAAATGTTCCTGTTGTTAGAGAATTCATGGATGTCTTCCCTGAGGAGCTTCCAGGATTGCCACCAGGAAGGGAAATAGAATTTTGCATTGATGTTGTGCCGGGTACGAACCCCATATCAATGCCGCCTTACAGGATGGCACCAGCAGAATTGAAAGAGCTAAATGAGCAACTACAGGAGCTTTTGAACAAGGGATTCATACGTCCGAGCACTTCACCCTGGGGTGCTTCTGTTCTATTTGTGAGAAAGAAAGATGGGTCATTGAGGTTGTGTATCGACTACAGACAGCTGAATAAGGTGACTGTGAAGAACAAGCATCCACTTCCTCGGATCGATGATCTGTTTGATCAGCTCCAAGGAGCTAGATTCTTTTCCAAGATAGACCTGCGATCAGGCTACCATCAGTTGAGAATCAGGAATGAGGACGTGTCCAAAACGGCATTCAGGACAATATATGGTCATTATGAGTTCTTGGTGATGTCTTTTGGACTCACTAATGCACCAGCAGCCTTCATGGACTTGATGAACCGGGTGTTCAAGCCATTTTTGGACCGTTTTGTCATCGTATTCATAGATGACATTTTGGTATACTCTCAGACCAAGGAAGAACACGTGTGGCACTTGAGGATGGTGTTGCAGACTTTGAGGGAGCACCAGCTATATGCCAAATTTTCAAAATGTGAATTTTGGCTAGAAAGCATCTCATTCTTGGGACACATGGTTTCTAGTGAAGGTATTCAAGTGGATCCCGAGAAAATTGAAGCTGTAACTGATTGGCTTAGGCCTACAACAGTCACTGAGGTGCGAAGTTTTCTGGGTCTAGCTGGCTACTATAGGCGTTTTGTGCAAGATTTTTCCAGGATAGCGGCTCCGCTAACTAAGTTAACTCGGAAGAATGTTCCATTCATTTGGATAAATGATTGTGAGGAGAGTTTCTAGAAGCTTAAGGAGTGTCTAACCACTGCCCCTATGTTGACACTACCTATGAGTGGTGAAGGATACACCGTGTACTGTGACGCCTCCAGAGTTGGCTTAGAGTGTCTTTTGATGCAGAATGGAAGAGTAGTGGCTTATGCCTCAAGACAGCTGAAGAGGCATGAGCAAAACTACCCTACCCATGATTTGGAAATGGCGGCTGTAGTCTTTGCACTAAAAATCTGGAGACACTACCTGTATGGTGAAGTGTGCGAGATATACACCGACCACAAGAGTTTGAAGTACATCTTCACCGAAGTGGGATTTTGCGGTCGCCTGAATGAACCCTCACCAAAGTGGGAAAGAGTGAGGAGTCGCCACTTTAATTTTGAGGGAAATTAAAGAAAACCGTTTATGAAGATAAATTGAGATGAAACCACTTCTTGGCAGAGATTCTAGGTTTGGGGTCCGTAAACGGGTGGGGAAGGTGTTAGGCACCCCACCTCGTCCCTTAATAAGGGTAAGTAGATTTAATTTTGCATTAGTTAGGAGGGCTTGAATGGACATGTTAATCCTTTTGTCTAAAGGAACATTTGATTTTTCACTAAATTTGGATCACCCAGATACATAAGTAAATGAGACAACCTTAGTGAGTTACTGTTGTATGTTAATTTTATTTAAAAGAAATATTTTATTAAAATTTAATTTAAGAATTGGATAAGAACTCTTCTCCGAACTCTTTAATATTTATTAAAATTTTGAGTTGAGACTGGATAAGAACTCTCCTCCGATCTCTATTTAATATTTATTAAAATTTTGAGTTGAGACCGGATAAGAACTCTCATCCGATCTCTATTCAATATTTATTAAAATTTTGAGTTGAGACCGGATAAGAACTCTCCTCCGATCTATATTCAATATTTATTAAAATTTTGAGTTGAGACCGGATAAGAACTCTCCTCCGATCTCTATTTAATATTTATTAAAATTTTGAGTTGAGACCGGATAAGAACTCTCCTCCAAACTCTTTAATATTTATTAAAATTTTGTTTGAGGAACGGATAAAGACTCTCTTCCGACCTCTTTGAAATTTGGACACAACCATATATCATAGGAGTCTAAGTTTAAGAGTTCTAGTATTTAAAGGTGCCAAAGGTCGAAATAAGACTTCTTTTAACTCGTTGGTACTTTGAGACTAAATAAGGGACGCCGGACTGAATTTTGCTGACCTCTCCTAAGGCCACTTTACCAGTATCCTATCTGTACCCTTTTACTTATCTGAGTTTTGATTTTTTATTCCGCCTTATGGCATTATGCCGGATCGCCTTCCATGTCAGCCTAGTGATTCAATTTTGCTATTTCCCTGACGTATTATTTAGACCCTCTTTTTTTAAAAGGGACACTTTAAACACAGTTACCTACATTTTGCCTAGCTACTTCTACGTAACTCGGGACTAGATGACTTGCGTTCGGAAATAATAAAGATTAACAAAAGTTGGGTTAGCCAGCACGGGAGTAAACTAGAGCATATCTTTCCTTTGTATTTTTTTAGCATGACATGAACTTAAAGAAAACAACAGGCATAAGAAAAAGAACAAAGGAAATACGTGAAACGAGAACCAGACTTAATAAAATGATGATATTAACACTGACCCGTAGGGAGTCGAGTCTATTGAACTAACTACAAAATCGCAAAAAGTAGCAAGATTGCAGGTTGGCAGCCGGAGGACTATGGTTCGCCTCGAAATGAAGTATTCTTTGTTAAAATGTAAACGGGTCAAAATAACCAAGCTTGAGTGGAATTGAGCTTAGACAATATGAATGGAAATAGAGGATAACAAAGACAGAAAGTGAGAGCGCCACAGGATAATGAACGAACTGAAAATGAAAAATTTCAGTATTCAAGAATCCCTTTTGCAAGAAAACACTTCAGAAAACTAGTTTCAAAAGTTTTTTCTACGAAAACTCCAAAAAAATAGCAGAGTAACAAACTGAATTAAGTTTCAGAGTTATTCCACTATAGTTACTGCCTCTTGTCTATATATTTTTTTCGTCCCTTTGAACAGTTTTCAGGCAGGTATTTATAGGAATCGGGTGCTCCCCATGAAGAGTCAGGAATTATTTTGAGGGAGATGGAGGGTCTGGATTTTGAAGGACATGATCGGATGCTTGAGAATTAAAGAGAACCAAAATGAACGGCTGAGATTATTCTTCAGAATATTCGTCCTTTTCTTCTTTCAATCTGACGGTCTCAAATCCTCTTGTCCGGAGCGATCTGAGGGCTAAGAGCGAAAGACGCTGGTCTTATCGTCTTCTCTCTTGATCCAAGGGCTCCGGGTTCATCCTTACAAGTGAGATCAACGGTGGAGATTGGGATGTACAGGACTGTCATGACATACCCTGGCACCTGTCAGCATTGCGGGCGATTCTTAGGCGTGCGGTGGAGATCTCGTCTACCACGCTTTAACTACCTCGGCTCTGATTCTGATGACGGTTATTTGGGATTTGTCTTATTCTTTTTGCCTTCCGATCCCTCCCACGCTCCTATTCCGATCTCTCATGCTGATCTCCCATCTTCCGATCTCTATTATTCCGATCCCTAGAGATCGCCCAAATGATGTAATCCGATCTTTTGGAAATAAAAGTCAATTATCATCTTATTATTATTGCATTGATTATTTTCCGATCTTTAATGTGATTATCCGATCTGGTTCTTTACCTGAATGACACTTATCCGATCCGTAATTCGAAACACCTGGATCTGCCGCTCTATAATTAATCGATCTTGGGAATATGCGTGAGACGTGTCAGAATAGCTGGCGAGTCCCGCTAACCGATGCAGTGCCTGGAACATCATGAGCATTAAATGCTCGGATGAGTATAAATAAGGGCTGGGTTAGCCAGTTGCTCTCTTATTCTATTTTCAGTCTCTCGCGAACAACCCCAAAATCCTCTCGTTTTCTCAAGTTCTTCCGACGCCGATCAGATTCCGGTAAGGGCTTTGATCATTCTTTTAGTTTAAATTCTTTATTTCCTTTGAAAACGAGCGGCGCCGAGGGTCAGAGAGCGACGAGTCCTCCTTCCATTCAGTTCTCGTGGTCGTCTGATGAAGTAGGGGTGGTCGGGCCAAGCGCACAACCAGAACCTCCTAGGGTCTCCGTTCCAGCTCGGGGGCGGACCGCACCATCGAAGCTTGTACCTTCTTCAGGGAGGGAGAATCTTCCTATGGACGAGCTGCCGTCAATCTTGCAAGAAACCAATCTGCAATCGTTCAGCCAGGAGTACAATATTCGTCCTGATTCATACGAACTTATCCGGTGTCACGGCGATCACCGAGCCGATCACTTCTTTGAAGAGAATGACATGGTTATGGTATACGAGGAAACGATTAAAGGCGGTCTTTGGTTCCCTCGGGCGACTTCTTCAAAGAGGTCCTAAAATATCACCGAGTGTGCATTGCCCAAGTTCACCCTAACTCGTGGCGGATCTTAGTAGCCTTAGAGGCTGTCTTGAGCTAAGGGAATCAGTCCTACGGCTAAGGTGTTCGCCGAACTGCACAGGCTAACTCGCCGAAAGGACGACGAGCACTGGTTCTTTCAGGCGAAGCCTCATTGTGGGCTCTTTATCGATCTGCCCTCCTCCCTTAAGAATTGGAAGAACCGCTTCTTCATTCTGAGGAGCAAAAATCTGAACTGCTTTGAGGGCTTCCCCCGTAGCTGGTGGCACCAGGGGCCCTTGATTCCGAAGCTTATTACCCTGAACAAGGAGGAAGGCCTAATAGTGATGGAACTGAAGAATCAGGCGGCCACTCAAAAGTTCTCCTGTTTAGATGCGGTGACTGCCGAGCTGCATCATTGGACTATACAGCTGATCACTGGCCAAGATCGCGAGCTTCCGCTCTCTGACCTCGGCATTGGTACTTTCTACATCTCAGATCTTAGGACCTTAGCGATCTCACTGACCTCTTCTTTGTGCAGGTATGGCGGGTGGTGAGGGTTCCAAGAAGCGGAAGAAAGAAAGGGAGATTTCCCGGAAGGTAAAAGAGATGAAGCGTTGATCGCTTCAAACACGACCATGAACACAGGGAGATACAAAGAGGCCCGCCTCGACCTTGGGACCGCCGATCGCGAGAATCCGATCTCCTCCTCGGCGAGAAGAGCCGCCTCCACTTCCTCCAGTTGCTCCAAGCACAGAAGGGGGTCCTTCTCAACCTTCTGCGAGGCCCCCTCCTCGTGGCGCTCAAGTGCTGATCGCTTCCCTGGAGAAGAACCGGACTATTTGGGAGAACCCAGGTTTTGCCAAATTCTTGGGGTCTTCCATCTGCCTTCAGGAGGATCGAGACCGACTGTCTCCGGACAATCTTGACGACATCCTGACCCGATCCATGAGTGCAGATGTAGAGTGCACAGTGAACCGGCACATAGTCAGGGAAAAGGCTCACTTTGGGTAAGGAGGTCGAGAAGAAGAGTCAAGAAGTGGCATCCCTCCGATCCCAACTCTCATCCGCTCAGGATTACATATCTCAAATTGAGGGGCGTATGAAGTACTATGAGGATAAGCTGGCCGAACAGGCTCATGTTCTGGCTGAAAGGGATCATGCTCTTGGAGAAGTCCAGGCGCTCCGGGCCAACGAAGCTGCTCAGGTCGCTCACCTTACTGAGGAGCTTAAGGCAAAAGATGAAGAGATGGTGACAGGAATAGCCGGTGCTTATGTGAATGCTTACAAGGATCTTTTGGCCGAGCTCCAGAAGCGTTACCCAGAGGAGGACTTCTCTTGGATGGCGACACGGCTCTCGGCGAGGGTGAGGATAGTGAGGAGGAGGCTGAGGGTGAGGGAGAAGACGGACAAAATGTAGATCAGGCTGGGGGTGATCCTCCAGCTGAATAACTTGTACAAATTTTTGAAATGAAATGAAATGGAATGCCTCTTTTGTTCGATGAATGGTTGTGATCGAAAAATTTCTAAATTATTAAACACTTGATTGTTTGAGTATCTTGAAATAACTGAAAGTGATTATCAACCCAAGTGTGAGAGATCGGAAAACACAATGAGCATAAGATCGGTAGAGAACCAACGTTAAACGGAACTTGATTAAAATTTGAAATTTGGCTTGAATATTTAAGATCGGAATCATCCTTAAACCGGAACGGAACCTTTGATTATTCTTAAACTTTTGAAAGGGAGATCGGCAATAAAACTGGTAAGAAAAGATCTAGTGTCAGTTCATTTCGTTTGTCAACAGAGATCAGGAATATACTTGACTGGTCCGGAGATTCGACAATGGGTTTGAGAGATCGGTGAGTGATTTAATAGTCAAAGGGATACTTGGTATTGGGGATCTGTTTCAAAGTTTTATTGATTTTGGGGATCGGCCAAAATATGGTGTTAACAGCTGCCCCTCTTTACATAATTTCTATTAAAGGGAAAATTTCCCGTGTAGGAATTATGTAAAGATTCAGACTCATATTTTGGACGATTAGGTGTTCGAAGTTAGGGAGCTAAAGCACACTTAAGTTAGTGACCTAAAAATTGGCAACAGAAGTTGAACTAAAATCAACTTGGATCAAAGAACCAGAGGTTGATAACAGGAAATATAAATTGCAGGTAATTAAAATCTACTTAGATCAAGGAACCAGAGGTTGATAACAGGAAATTTAAATTGTAGGAAATTAAAATCAACTTAGATCAAGGAACCAGAGGTTGATAACAGGAAATGTAAATTGCTGGAAATTAAAATCAACTTAGATCAAGGAACCAGAGGTTGATAACAGGAAATTTAAATTGCAGGAAATTAAAATCAACTTAGATCAAGGAACCAGAGGTTGATAACAAGAAATGTAAATTGCTGGAAATTAAAATCAACTTAGATCAAGGAACCAGAGGTTGATAAATTTAAATTGCAGGAAATTAAAATCAACTTAGATCAAGGAACCAGAGGTTGATAACAAGAAATGTAAATTGCTGGAAATTAAAATCAACTTAGATCAAGGAACCAGAGGTTGATAACAGGAAATTTAAATTGCAAGAAATTAAAATCAACTTAGATCAAGGAACCAGAGGTTGATAACAGGAAATGTAAATTGCTGGAAATTAAAATCAACTTAGATCAAGGAACCAGAGGTTGATAACAGGAAATGTAAATTGCAGGAAATTAAAATCAACTTAGATCAAGGAACCAGAGGTTGATAACAGGAAATTTAAATTGCGGGAAATTAAAATCAACTTAGTTCAAAGAACTAGAGGTTGATAACAGAAATGTAAATTCTTTGGAAATTAAAATCAACTTAGATCAAGGAACCAGAGGTTGATAACAGAAAATTAAATTGCAGGAAATTAAAATCAACTTAGATCAATGAACCATAGGTTGATATCATGAAATGTAAATTGCTGGAAATTAAAATCAACTTAGATCAAGGAACCAGAGGTTGATAGCAGAAATGTAAATTGCTGGAAATTAAAATCAACTTAGATCAAGGAACCAGAGGTTGATAACAGGAAATTTAAATTGCAGGAAATTAAAATCAACTTAGATCAAGGAACCAGAGGTTGATAACAGGAAATTTAAATTGCAGGAAATTAAAATCAACTTAGATCAAGGAACCAGAGGTTGATAACAGGAAATTTAAATTGCAGGAAATTAAAATCAACTTAGATCAAGGAACGAGAGGTTGATAACAGGAAATGTAAATTGCAGGAAATTAAAATCAACTTAGATCAAGGAACCAGAGGTTGATAACAGGAAATTTAAATTGCTGGAAATTAAAATCAACTTAGATCAAGGAACCAGAGGTTGATAACAGGAAATGTAAATTGCTGGAAATTAAAATCAACTTAGATCAAGGAACCAGAGGTTGATAACAGGAAATTTAAATTGCAGGAAATTAAAATCAACTTAGATCAAGGAACCAGAGGTTGATAACAGGAAATGTAAATTGCGGGAAATTAAAATCAACTTAGATCAAGGAACCAGAGGTTGATAACAGGAAATGTAAATTGCTGGAAATTAAAATCAACTTAGATCAAGGAACCAGAGGTTGATAACAGGAAATTTAAATTGCAGGAAATTAAAATCAACTTAGATCAAGGAACCAGAGGTTGATAACGGAAATTTAAATTGCTGGAAATTAAAATCAACTTAGATCAAGGAACCAGAGGTTGATAACAGAAATGTAAATTGGAAATTAAAATCAACTTAGATCAAGGAACCGGAGGTTGATAACTGAAATTTAAATTGCAGGAAATTAAAATCAACTTAGATCAAGGAACCAGAGGTTGATAACAGGAAATTTAAATTGCAGGAAATTAAAATCAACTTAGATCAAGGAACCAGAGGTTGATAACAGGAAATTTAAATTGCAGGAAATTAAAATCAACTTAGATCAAGGAACCAGAGGTTGATAACAGGAAATGTAAATTGCTGGAAATTAAAATCAACTTAGATCAAGGAACCAGAGGTTGATAACAGGAAATTTAAATTGCAGGAAATTAAAATCAACTTAGATCAAGGAACCAGAGGTTGATAACAGGAAATTTAAATTGCAGGAAATTAAAATCAACTTAGATCAAGGAACCAGAGGTTGATAACGAGAAATGTTAATTCTTTGAAATTAAAATCAACTTAGATCAAGGAACCAGAGGTTGATAACATGAAATTTAAATTGCAGGAAATTAAAATCAACTTAGATCAAGGAACCAGAGGTTGATAACAGGAAATGTAAATTGCTGGAAATTAAAATCAACTTAGATCAAGGAACCAGAGGTTGATAACAGGAAATGTAAATTGCACTTACAAAGCAAGCCTAATCCGAACACGAGCAGTTGTTCCCCAATGAAGTGTACTTAACAGAATCCCGAAGACCAATGATGAATGGAGGACGAGTTGCAAGACTAAACTTATGACCCCATTTCTTCAAATGCCCCTTTTCTGTTTTTTTTCTTTCTCCCGAAAAGCGCCGTTGCGGGTTTTTACTTCCCCTTCGTCTATATGACTAAAAGTGCCCTTCCGGGTTTTCACCTCTAGTTTTTTTTTTTTTTTAGGTCATTCCCTGCAAATCTCATAGTAAAGTACGTGAGGTTATCAATTGTCAAATCTTAATCTTATGGCAAAAATTTTAACTGATTTAAATAGCGCATTAAATAACGAGATTGCAGAAATATAAGGGAAAGATAGAAACATGGGGGATGAAGTGTAATTTTATTACGGTTTTAATAAAAACAAAGAAGAAGCTTCAAAGAAGAAGGGTATAAGGATAGCTCTCACATATTCCCTGTGGCTGATTTTGAAATCCCTTAACTGCCATTATTTCAAGTTCTCTGAAGCCTCATGCCGTGACAGTTTCCTCTTCATTCTGGTTTCATGCCCCCCATTCCTTATTTCTCCCTTTTTGTTCTCGGGATGCCCTTTCGGGTTTTCACCCCTTTTTTTTTTTTTTTTTTTTTTTGCGCTCTTTCAGGACGCCCTTTCAGGTATTCATCCTTCACTCATTTTACAGAAAGTGCCCCTTCGGGGTTTTCGCCTTCTTTCACACATTTTGCTAGGAGCGCCCTTTCGGGTTTTCGCTCCTACCCCTTTTTTTTTTTTTTTTTTTTTTTTTTTTTTTTTAGGCATAGTATTTATTTCTTGCTGGTGTCGGCATTCACGTCTCGGAAACTCTTCACCGTCCATGTGGGTCAAGATCAAGGCTCCTCCGAAAATGCCTTTTTAACCACATAGGGTCCTCGTAGGTTGGTGACCATTTGCCCGGGGATCGTTTTGATTCGAGACTTTCTTCGTTGAACTAGGTCCGGGTTGAAATTCGCGTGGGCGAACTTTTATCAAATGCTCTAGCCATCCTCATCCGTATAATCGCCCATGACATGCTGCTGCTAACCTTTTCTCATCTAGCAAGTTTAACTGATCCAACCTTGACTGGATCCATTCTGACTCATCAGTCCCTGATTCCTTCAGAATCCTTAGGGAAGGAAATTCAACTTCAATAGGTGATACCGCTTCCATCCCGAAAACCAGTGAGTATGGAGTTGCCCCGGTTGAGGTTCTTACAGAAGTCCGGTATGCGTGGAGAGCGTAAGAAAGCATATCATGCCAATCCCTATACGTGACCGTCATTTTTTGATTATCCTCTTGAGGTTTTGTTTGCGACTTCCACCGCTCCATTCATGCAGGGATGGTATGGGGAGGAATTGAGGTGTCGGATTTTGTATTGATCACACAATTTCTGAATCTTTGGACCATTCAGATTCTTAGCGTTATCAGTGACGATTTCATTAGGGAGGCCATACCGGCAGATGATATTGTTTCTGAGGAATTTGAGAAACGTGTTCTGTGTGATATGGGCGTATGACGTGGCTTCGACCCACTTAGAAAAATAGTCGATAGCTACTAGGATAAATCTATGCCCATTGGATGCCTTAGGATTGATGGGACCGATCACATCGATGCCCCACATTGCGAAGGGCCATGGTGAGGCGAGGTTGAACAATTTGTGAGGCGGCACACTTATCGGATCTGCATAGATTTGACACTTATGGCATTTTCGGAAATACTCGATGCAATCCTTTTCCATTGTAGTCCAAAAATATCCCCGTCGCATGATTTGCTTAGCCATCATGTGCCCATTGGCATGGGTTACACAATTTCCCTCATGAGTCTCAAAAAGGATTTTCTTCGCCTCTTTTGCATCCACACATCTCAACAGTTCACCGTTGGACTCTCTCTTGTATAGGGTTTCACCACTGGGGAAGTATCCCAATGCTAATCTCCGAAGCATCCTCTTTTCGTTTCGGTTTGCCCTCGAGGAATTCTGCAGTTCTGCGATGAGCCGAGGATGTCATGATACCAAGGTTTATCGTCGGGTTCTTCCTCAATCATGAAGCAATAAGTTGGCTCATTCCTTGCCTTAATCTTCAATATCTGAGCCATCAGACCCTCTTCGATTTGAGCCATAACAGCTAGAGTAGCTAAAGCATCAGCAAATTGATTCTTGTCTCTACTAAGGTGAGTGAAAGAGATCTCTTCGAATTTCTTAATCAGCTCGATAAGTACTTACGATATGGGATTAGCTTGGGATCCTTGGTTTGCCATTCTCCCTTGACTTGGTATATAATCGTAATGAGTCTCCATATACCTCCAACTTCCCGATTTTCATTTTGATTGCGACTGTAGACCCCTCACACAAGCTTCATATTCTGCGGCGTTGTTGGTGCGATCAAATCTCAACTTAACGGCTATCGGAAGTGCTTTCCGTCTGGGATATCAATACGACTCGATTCCATTCTGGATAAATTGACTCAGTCAAATACATTTCCCATACATTGGCTGGCTCCTCTTCTTCGCAGTCTACTTCATTAATATGCTCATCAGGGAACTCAAAATCCAGAGCTTCATAATCCTGGATAGGATTTTCTGCTAGGAGGTCAGCGATCACGCTACCTTTCACTGCCTTCCGGGTCATATAGACTATGTCATATTGGGAGAGTATGACCTGCCACTTGGCTATCCTACCTGGCACGAATGGGCTTTCGAATACATATTTGATAGGATCCATCCTGGAGATGAGCCATGTCTTGTGATTCAGCATGTAGTGCTTGAGGCGATTTGCTGTCCAAGCTAACGCGCAGCAAGTCTTTTCTAAGAAAGAGTACCTTGACTCACAATCATTGAACTTTTTGCTCAGGTAATAAATAGCCCTTTCCTTTCTGCCAGTATCATCATGTTGTCCCAAAACGCACCCCATCGAGTTCTGTTGGACCGCCATATACAGGATCAAAGGTCTCCCTGCCATGGGTGGAACCTACACTGGTGGGTTTGATAGATACCGCTTGATTGTCTCAAAAGCCTCTTGACAAACTGAATCCCATTGGGTGGTGTTGTTCTTTCGGAGTAGTTTAAAAATAGGCTCGGCTTTAGCGGTGAGATTGGAAATAAATCTTGATATGTAGTTCAATTTTCCCAGGAAACTGCGCACCTCCCTTTCTATTTTTGGGGATGGCATTTCTTGAATAGCTCAAACCTTGTCTGGATCAACCTCTATTCCCCTCTCGCTTACTATGAATCCCAACAATTTCCCAGATCTAGCTCCGAATATGCATTTAGCAGGGTTCAGTTTCAACTGGTATTTCCTAAGCCTTTCGAATACCCTCCTCATCACCTGTACGTGGCTTTCTTTTCCTCTGGATTTAATGATCATATCATCCACATACATTTCCACCTCTTTATGCATCATATCATGGAATAATGTGACCATTGCGCGCTTGTAGGTAGCACCAGCATTCTTCAACCCGAAAGGCATGACCCGATAGCAAAACACTCCCCATTGAGTGATGAAAGCAGTCTTATCCTTGTCTTCCTCGTCCATCTGGATCTGATTGTACCCTGATGCCCCATCAATACATGAACACCTGCCTAATCCTGCAGCATTGTCAACTAACACATCAATGTGGGGGAGAGGAAAATCATCTTTCAGGCTTGCTTTATTAAGATCCCTGTAGTCAACGCACACCCTAACTCTCCCGTCCTTCTTCATTACCGGGACGACGTTAGCCACCCATTGGGGGTATTTGACCACTTCCAGGAACCCAGCGTCATACTGTTTCTTGACTTCATCCCTAACCTTGAGCAGTGTGTCAGGATTCATTCTTCTTAGCTTCTGCTTTACCGGGATTGTCCCTGGAATTAGGGGAATTTTGTGCGTTACTATCTGAGGGTCCAAACCCACCATATCATCATAGCTCCAGGAAAATACGTCGAGGAATTCTTTAAGCAGACTGATCATATCTCCCAAATCTTCACTCTTCACTACTTTAAGTTCCCTTTTAACTTCTTCTGTGCCTAAATTTATAGTGTGCGTTTCGTCTCCACAAGGCACTAGGGAGGGTTCATCCTTTTCATTGCTTTCTTCTGCAAGGTCTTCCTCAGAATCACTTGAAGTAATGGCAGTTACGGGGATTTCAAAATTAACCAGAGGAATTTCTGAGTCTATTGGATTATTAGGTGTTAATTGACGAATGGTCCTGAATGAATAAAAATAGAACGTATTATAAGGATGGAATTCAAAAGGAAAGAAAGAGAGAATTGGATTAAAATGCGCTATTAATTCATTAACGTTCATGCCATAAGAAAAAGGTCCATTTACAGTATTACACTTGTCACCATGGACAAAATGATCAAGTGTTGACAACCAAAGGTACTTTACTCGAAATTGAGTACAGGGATGTCTTCTGCCGTCCAGTTGTCTAGTTCCTGCCCCTCAGCTATTGGTGAGACCAGAGCCTCATACAAGGAATCCAGGTAGATGACATCGATGGATGGTTCATCAGGTGATTCTTCCACCTCTGCCGGATTTTCAATGACCGGTTTAGTGAAGACTTCTGTGATTCTCGGGACTACTTTCATCTTTCCCATTTTCTGATCGAATCTCTGATCCCGAACTATTTTCCTCATCCAGAATCACCCATCCATAAGGGCATCTTCCTCATAACCCAAACCACAGCGACCTATCTTCTGAATAGCCGGTATAGGTTCAACGATCCCTTGCAATGCGGTGCCCAAGCCCTTGCCCTCCTGATATCCATTCTTTGACAATACTTTGGCCACCATAGCCATAGCCTTATCATTTCCGGTGTCTTGTAACTCAAGGGCCTGGAAAGAACTTTCCAACGACTCCTCGATCGCTTCCACATAAGGGAGTGATTGCGGCTTGGTGACTAATATGGCTTCTTCTCCTCTCACCGTGATGATTTTGCCGTCCATAATATATTTGATCTTTTGGTGCAAAGTTGAAGGAACGGCGTTCGCAGAATGGATCTAAGGCCTCCCCAACAACATAGTGTAGGCCGGCTCAATGTTCATCACCTGAAACGTGACGTTGAAAGTACATGCACCGACTTGGATTGGCAAGTCAATGTCTCCCAGCACTTCTCTCCTTGTACCGTCGAAGGCTCTCACCACCATAGCACTCGCGTATATCAGTTGGTCAGCGCGGCTGGCCAAGGTGGTATTAGGCAGTACATTAAGAGCTGACCCGTTATCAATAAGTACCTCGGCTACTATACAACCCTTACACTTCACTATTACATGCAGAGCTTTAGTGTGCCTTAAACCCGCAGGGTCTATCTCGTCCTCCGAGAAAGTAACAAAACTGGATGCCTGGATTTGTCCCACTATCTTCTCAAACTGTCCCGGAGTAATGTCGGGGTTTACAAAGGCCTGATCCAGGATTCTCTGCAAGGCTTGTCGATGCACTTCCGAACTCAAGATCGTGATAATGTGAAATTCGGGCAGGTGTCTTTATCAACTGCTCCACCACATCATACTCGCTCTGTTTCATTATTTGGAGCAGCAATTCCTCCTCTGCTTTATGCTCAGCAGGCTCTACTTCCTCTGTCTTCTCAACATCCTCTTCTGCATTCTTCAATGACTCTCCCATCTTTACTTTCCCTTTTCTCTTTTCTTTTTCTTCGTTCACGTAACACCTCCCACTTCGAGTTATGAACTCAACTTCTTGCTCATGCGAGGAGGATTTTGTGGTAGTGACAGGTTGAGGATTATCCTGGGGAGTAGCACTGGTGGTAGGTCCGGCATAAGTCATCTGAAAGTGTTCATGAGGAGTGAAACATGGCTTAGGAGGTGCCGGGGGTGAAGCAAGGCTAGGAGGTGTCTTGCTAGCGCTCCTTGGGTGAAGACTTGGAAATTGTAGTTCCAAGGTATGGCATGGGTGTTGGTAATAGGGAGCTGAGATGGGGCTCGGATAACTGTTACTGGCGGCAAGGCTACTGGGGGTGAAAAGGTGATTCTGGGTTTAGAGGTAGAAGCATTCTGGCTATATCTAGTTGTGTTCACTCCCTCTTCCATCTTCGACCTTGTCTGGCATCTCAGAACCTTGAGAGACAACAAGTTCTGAACCTCTTGCCTGAATCCCTCACAGCCCCGCAGCTCATGATCAGTTGCCCCTCCATGATAAGGACACCCCGTACCTTCTTCTAATCCCGTTACCTGAGGGCAAAGGTAGCCTTCCCTTATTGCCATAGCAAAAATTTCTTTAAAGTAAGGAACCAGCTTGTCTACTTCCGGTGTTGATCCTTCTCCATCAGACTCTATCATATTTACACCACTGCCCGCATTATGGTTAGGCAGTGGGTTTGAGGTAACATTGGGGAGGGAACCATTTTCCTCAATTTTTAGCCATCCATTCCGGATTAAAGCGTGCACTCTTCCTCTGAGTGCTCATGATTGTCGATTGAGTGCCCTTGTGCCCCTATGATACTCACAACGGCGGTGGCATCATACCACAGGATATGGAGGCTGAATTGGGTCTAGGGGGACTGGTACAATTTGGTTGATACCGACAAGGTATCAGTATATTTCACTGAGTGGAAGGGGAAGAGGTGGATCAGGGTTTCTTGGGGGTCTTGGGTTGCTTTGTGGTGGTCTTGGTTGAGCAGGAGGAGGAGGTGGTCTCGGTTGGTAATTTGTAGGTGGGGGATATTGTGGGCGCGGGTGTGGATAATGAGGTGGAATGTTTGCGACTGTTTGGCCATGAGGGGGAGGATATGGCCGATAATTGTTTTGAGGGAATGGGGAATAATTGTTTTGACGGGCGACAGAATGCACATCACCCTCCTTCTTCTTGCCAAAGCTGGCAGTCTTTTTCGCAGGGTTCTCAGCCAACTCCTGCAACCGTCCCATTCTTAGATTGGCCTCTATTCTTTCACCGGCCTGTATGATGTCAGAGAAGCTGTTGGAAGTGTTCCCAATCATCAAATTGAAATAGGGGGCTTTCAACGTCTCAATGAACAGAGAGCACAGCTCATTGTCAGTCACCGGAGGGTGTACTTCTGCCGCCTTTTCTCTCCATCTCTGGGCATACTCCTTGAAGCTTTCCCTGTCCCTCTGCACCAGGTTTTGAAGATCCCTCCTTGTGGGGGCCACATCACAGTTAAATTTGTACTGCTTTAAGAAGGCATCAGCTAAATCCTTCCAGGAGCGCAGTTTGCTCCTGTCCAACTGAATACACCACCTCAAAGCTGCCCCGGAGAGGCTCTCATGAAAGAAGTGGACTAACAGCCTATCATCATCCGTCAGAGCGGACATCTTGGCGATATAGGTGGCCAAGTGAATGCGAGGATCTGAATTCCCTGTGTACTTGTCGAAATCAGGGACCTTGAACTTGGGTGGCACCACCACATCGGGAACCAATCTAAGTGATGCCACATCAACTGAGCCATACATATTCAGCCCCTCTATCGCTCTCAATCTCTCTTCTAGAGCAGATAGTTTCTCATTTTCTCTCGTCTTATTTTCTCCTCCCATTGCATGAAATGCTCCGCCAGCTGGGAGATGAGGGGTGGAGTGAACTGGAGGGATTGGAATGGAAGGGATGGGTCGGTGTTTGAAATGGTTGGGTAATGAGAGTAAGGTAAGTCATTATTCATGGCAGCCGGATTGACAGTGATTGTTGGGTCCGGAATTGGTGAATGGAAGGTAAAAGAAGTTGAAGCTTGGTGTGGATCATTTGTTGGAGGTGGTGGAGGAGGTAGCGGTAGGCTAGGCTCTGCTGTGGGTTTATTCTGGGACATTTCTCTCATTAGTCTCATAAGTTCTGAGACCTGATCTTTCAATTCGGAAACCTGCCCTTGTAGGTTCTGTACTTGTTCCTGATCTTCCATTATCTTTTTTGTTCGAGATCTTATTAAGTACACTCGCTTGGGTTAAACCGTGTGTTTGGTCAGACTTGCCTTGTTTGAAGCAATGTTGATTTCCTGTAAGAAGTCAAAAAAAGGATTTTTAATGAATTTTGAATTTTGCAAAGAAACTAAAAGTCCTGGTCTGGACGAAGGATACAGTGGCATTTAGGAGCTAGAATGAAATCTGCGAAAGGATAATTGCATCAACTTTATCATGGCATCGTTCGATAGTCTGACTGTGAATGACTGGATTGAATGCGCATTTATGATACCTGTCCATATAGCGCATTCAATTTTTCATATAACCCTAGCGAGGGAGTTCCTACGGGAGTCATATTATTCATTCACAAATTTGCTAAACAATGGTCCAAAAATCATTTCATTAACTGAATAATTTGTACACCGTATTCTTTACATCGGCCTAGGCTTTGGGAGGTTTTTTATAATGAGATGACATTTTCTGAGATACTCATATAACCTTTCTTCTTGTTTGGCAGGGTTGAATGTTTTTAGAGCATACTCGGATTCAGGTAGGAGTTCTTGCTTTCCCTGTGCTATCATTCTCTCCAGCTGGTCAACATTCTCTTTCAGCTCTTGATAGAGAGCAGCTTGTCTTTCTTTCTCCTTCCTTTCCTTAGCACATTCTTTCAAGATATCGTTGATGAGTAGTGCCTGTTCTTTTAATTCGAGCTTCTTCTTTTTGTTTTCCTGTTTATACTCTTCAACGAGTATCTCTTGGTATTCGTTTTTCTGAAGCTTATTATTACGTGCTTCTACTTCTTTCATTACTGACGTGGAGAGTTTTTTCCTTTTCCCCGTATCTCTTGCTCTTCAAAACCCATCTTTTGGCCCTTGCCTCTTCCCGAGCCTTCTTACTTTCCTCTTGAGAATCTGCTGTTTGTCCTCCAACTGTTTTATTTGTTCTTGCGATTCTGAGTTTTCGTGTTGCCTTTTGTAGTGAGTTTATCAAATGGCTATTAGCTTCTTCTAATAGGGCGTTAGGCGATGGTCATTGTCTTGAATTCTCTGATTAAGTGCTCTCGGTCCCTGCCAGCCCTCCATTCAAGATAATCGCGTGTGGCACTTGGACCTTTAGGAGACCTCTCCATCAGAGAGATGTTTTCCCAGGATCTGCGAGCCATTTTCAACCCTTCCTCTTCCTTGAGCTCATGGTAGAAATGACCTTGGTGATATTCTTCAATGTCGATTATGGACTGTGTTGAGCCAAACTGCCTCATTACCAATGCCGGAGTGTAACTTGTGTATCCGGTTACTTCGATTAGGGACAGTGATTTCCTCCGTGTTGATCAAAGCGGATTGGCACGCCACGACTTCCTCCAACAATAATCATAGCTATTGAAACTCAAAATCTGTTCCCGCCATTACTGTTCATTCTTCGGACTGATTATTAACCGGGTCATCTTCTCGATGGGAGGCTGGTCAAGGTACCAAGTCAATCCCTTTGTCTCCACAGGGCATATGTGACTGATAATCCAGAGATATAACAATTGAGAACAACACTTGATGGACCCTTTACCCTGTTGTCTGCAGTAGGTAAGGGTTAATAAGGTCTCCGCAAGAATTGTCGGTATCGGATTGACCTCCTGCCTTTCTACCGCCCAGAATACTTCCACCGTGCTGCAGGTTATGATTCCTAATGGTCTCGGGAACAAAATCAGGCCATAGATTCCCAATGCGAGTACTACTGAAGCTTGATCCCACTGTTTCTCTTGGAGGTATTGATCTAACCGCTTCTCGAGGTAGGTCCAATACCATCCATGCGTGTTCCCTTTGACCGTTTCTTTTGACTTTGCCTCCTCCGAAGGAATACCCAACAAATGTGTTAATCGTTTCCAGGTCTGCCTATGCTCAAGGTGTAGGTAGATCCGATTCTGTGTTGAGTAAGGAATCTCTAGTAATGCCTGATATTCTTCCATAGTAGGAACTGTATCAATGTCATTGAAAGAGAATACCCCGTACTTAGGATTCCAAACTGACAGCATGGCCTTTAATGCCGGGATTTGGACCTTGACTCGCATTAGGGTTGCAATTTTCCTGTATTTCCTTTCAAATCGTGCCTTGACCTGATCGGGAAGCGACCTCCATCCATTAGACAAACCCTCGAGGCTGTTCATTCTGACCTCAATTTTATTCAGATCCCATGAGGGTAGTAAGCTAGCATGTGCCTTGGAAACATTATTTTGCGAGGGTACTGGAGTTGATTTGGACCAAAGTTTAGCATTCTGAACTTTTTCTGCCGACTGACTCGAGGATGCCATGATAAAAATGATGCCTTATCCTTTTCACAGACTCTTGGTTTGATGATGCCTGCGGAAAAACTCGTTAGCAAGATAAATTTGGGTAATTTTGAATCATATTGTTGGCAGGGTGACACATACACATTTATCAAAGTAGGAAAATGTGTAGGTGTTTCAGTAGAATTCAAGATTACCCTCACAAAAACGAACAAAAGGAAATTAAAGCAGAATAGGGTAAGAGTAAGTATGCCCCTTTTGTCCTAGCATAGGGAGACTCCTGATACCGGATGGGTGCTACCTAATTGGATAGTTCTATCTTATAAGGTAGCTTACTACAGCTTTCAGCTATTGTGATAGTTTAGCTCAAGGTTTAATTTTCTAAAAGCCACAGGTTCCCAAATTGCCCCTACTGTAACAGTAGAGCCCCGTTCTATAACCATGATATTATCGGGAAAATTCCATGGGTATCACAGTGTATAGAACAAGTTTCAATCTGAGCAGAAGCCTTCACGGATACTAACGGGGTAAAACCCACGGGTATCGCTACATGACCCCCTCCTACTTTCCTAAAAGGGTAAGAAAGCCCGGGTATAGGACCGAAGTGTGTGAGGACATCGTGTGAGTGTTCAGTGTGTGAAGGGACACCTTTACCTCTTCCCAATTCAGGGGGATTTTATTCTTTCCATTTTTTCCTTTTTCCTTTTTTTTCGAAACGAAGAGCACTGTAGGAGGATAAAACAAGCAAAACAAGCAAAATAATTAGTAGGAATAAACAAAAATTAACACGTAAACTATCGCCGGGTGAGCCCACCTAACTATAATTTGATTGGAAAATTAAATCTACTTTTTAGACCTCTAGACCGGGGTTAAATTCGGATATTGATATCCCCAGTGGAGTCGCCAAGCTGTCGCAAGGGATTTTGCGGTCGCCTGAACGAACCCTCACCGAAGTGGGAAAGAATGAGGAGTCGCCACTTTAATTTTGAGGAAAATTAAAGAAAACCGTTTATGAAGATAAATTGAGATGAAACCACTTCTTGGCAGAGATTCTAGGTTCGGGGTCCGTAAACGGGTGGGGAAGGTGTTAGGCACCCCACCTCGTCCCTTAATAAGGGTAAGTAGATTTAATTTTGCATTAGTTAGGAGGGCTTGAATGGACATGTTAATCCTTTTGTCTAAAGGAACATTTGATTTTTCACTAAATTTGGATCACCCAGATACATAAGTAAATGAGACAACCTTAGTGAGTTACTGTTGTATGTTAATTTTATTTAAAAGAAATATTTTATTAAAATTTAATTTAAGAATTGGATAAGAACTCTTCTCCGAACTCTTTAATATTTATTAAAATTTTGAGTTGAGACCGGATAAGAACTCTCCTCCGATCTCTATTTAATATTTATTAAAATTTTGAGTTGAGACCGGATAAGAACTCTCCTCCGATCTCTATTCAATATTTATTAAAATTTTGAGTTGAGACCGGATAAGAACTCTCCTTCGATCTCTATTCAATATTTATTAAAATTTTGAGTTGAGACCGGATAAGAACTCTCCTCCGATCTCTATTTAATATTTATTAAAATTTTGAGTTGAGACCAGATAAGAACTCTCCTCCGAACTCTATTTAATATTTATTAAAATTTTGAGTTGAGACCGGATAAGAACTCTCCTCCGAACTCTTTAATATTTATTAAAATTTTGTTTGAGGAACGGATAAAGACTCTCTTCCGACCTCTTCGAAATTTGGACACAGCCATATATCATAGGAGTCTAAGTTTAAGAGTTCTAGTATTTAAAGGTGCCAAAGGTCGAAATAAGACTTCTTTTAACTCGTTGGTACCTTGAGACTAAATAAGGGACGCCAGACTGAATTTTGCTGACCTCTCCTAAGGCCACTTTACCAGTATCCTATCTGTACCCTTTTACTTATCTGAGTTTTGATTTTTTATTCCGCCTTATGGCATTATGCCAGATCGCCTTCCATGTCAGCCTAGTGATTCAATTTTGCTATTTCCCTGACGTGTTATTTAGACCCTCTTTTTTTAAAAGGGACACTTTAAACACAGTTACCTACATTTTGCCTAGCTACTTCTACGTAACTCGGGACTAGATGACTTGCGTTCGGAAATAATAAAGATTAACAAAAGTGTGGGTTAGCCAGCACGGGAGTAAACTAGAGCATATCTTTCCTTTGTATTTTTTTAGCGTGACATGAACTTAAAGAAAACAACAGGCATAAGAAAAAGAACAAAGGAAATACGTGAAACGAGAACCAGACTTAATAAAATGACGATATTAACACTGACCTGTAGGAAGTCGAGTCTATTGAACTAACTACAAAATTGCAAAAAGTAGCAAGATTGCAGGTTGGCAGCCGGAGGACTATGGTTCGCCTCGAAATGAAGTATTCTTTGTTAAAATGTAAACGGGTCAAAATAACCAAGCTTGAGTGGAATTGAGCTTAGACAATATGAATGGAAATAGAGGATAACAAAGACAGAAAGTGAGAGCGCCACAGGATAATGAACGAACTGAAAATGAAAAATTTCAGTATTCAAGAATCCCTTTTGCAAGAAAACACTTCAGAAAACTAGTTTCAAAAGTTTTTTCTACGAAAACTCCAAAAAAATAGCAGAGTAACAAACTGAATTAAGTTTCAGAGTTATTCCACTATAGTTACTGCCTCTTGTCTATATATTTTTTTCGTCCCTTTGAACAGTTTTCAGGCAGGTATTTATAGGAATCGGGTGCTCCCCATGAAGGGTCAGGATTTATTTTGAGGGAGATGGAGGGTCTGGATTTTGAAGGACATGATCGGATGCTTGAGAATTAAAGAGAACCAAAATGAACGGCTGAGATTATTCTTCAGAATATTCGTCCTTTTCTTCTTTCAATCTGACGGTCTCAAATCCTCTTGTCCGGAGCGATCTGAGGGCTAAGAGCGAAAGACGTTGGTCTTGTCGTCTTCTCTCTTAATCCAAGGGCTCTGGGTTCGTCCTTACAAGTGAGATCAACGGTGGAGATTGGGATGTACAGGACTGTCATGACATACCCTGGCACCTGTCAGCATTGCGGGCGATTCTTAGGCGTGCGGTGGAGATCTCGTCTGCCACGCTTTAACTACCTCGGCTCTGATTCTGATGACGGTTATTTGGGATTTGTCTTATTCTTTTTGCTTTCCGATCCCTCCCACGCTCCTATTCCGATCTCTCATGCTGATCTCCCATCTTCCGATCTCTATTATTCCGATCCCTAGAGATCGCCCAAATGATGTAATCCGATCTTTTAGAAATAAAAGTCAATTATCATCTTATTATTATTGCATTGATTATTTTCCGATCTTTAATGTGATTATCCGATCTGGTTCTTTACCTGAATGACACTTATCTGATCCGTAATTCGAAACACCTGGATCTGCCGCTCTATAATTAATCGATCTTGGGAATATGCGTGAGACGTGTCAGAACAGCTGGCGAGTCCCGCTAACCAATGCAGTGCCTGGAACATCGTGAGCATTAAATGCTCGGACGAGTATAAATAGGGGCTGGGTTAGCCAGTTGCTCTCTTATTCCATTTTCAGTCTCTCGCGAAAAACCCCAAAATCCTCTCGTTTTCTCAAGTTCTTCCGACGCCGATCAGATTCCGGTAAGGGCTTTGATCTTTCTTTTAGTTTAAATTCTTTATTTCCTTTGAAAACGAGCGGCGCCGAGGGTCAGAGAGCGACGAGCCCTCCTTCCATTCAGTTCTCGTGGTCGTCTGATGAAGTAGGGGTGGTCGGGCCAAGCGCACAACCAGAACCTCCTAGGGTCTCAGTTCCAGCTTGGGGGCGGACCGCACCATCGAAGCTTGTACCTTCTTCAGGGAGGGAGAATCTTCCTATGGACGAGCTGCCGTCAATCTTACAAGAAACCGATCTGCAATCGTTCAGCCAGGAGTACAATATTCGTCCTGATTTGTACGAACTTATCCGGTGTCACGGCGATCACCGAGCCGATCACTTCTTTGAAGAGAATGACATGGTTATGGTATACGATGAACAGTTAAAGGCCGGTCTTCGGTTTCCTCTGGATGACTTCTTCAAAGAGGTCCTAAAATATCACCGAGTGTGCATTGCCCAAGTTCACCCTAACTCGTGGCGGATCTTAGTAGCCTTCCGAGGCCTGTGCCGAGCTAAGGGAATCAGTCCTACGGCTAAGGTGTTCGCCGAACTGCACAGGCTAACTCGCCGAAAGGATGACGAGCACTGGTTCTTTCAGGCGAAGCCTCATTGTGGGCTCTTTATCGATCTACCCTCCTCCCTTAAGAATTGGAAGAACCGCTTCTTCATTCTGAGGAGCAAAAATTCGAACTGCTTTGAGGGCTTCCCCCGTAGCTGGTGGCACCAGGGGCCCTTGATTCCGAAGCTTATTACCCTGAACAAGGAGGAAGGCCTAATAGTGATGGAACTGAAGAATCAGGCAGCCACTCAAAAGTTCTCCTGTTTAGATGCGGTGATTGCCGAGCTGCATCATTGGACTATACAGCTGATCACCGGCCAAGATCGCGAGCTTCCACTCTCTAACCTCGGCATCGGTACTTTCTACATCTCAGATCTCAGGACCTTAGCGATCTCACTGACCTCTTCTTTGTGCAGGTATGGCGGGTGGTGAGGGTTCCAAGAAGCGGAAGAAAGAAAGGGAGATTTCCCGGAAGGTAAAAGAGATGAAGCATTCAGAACTGCTTTAAACACCCGGCCATGAACCTGGGGAGATACAAAGAGGCCCGCCTCGACCTTCGGTACCGCCGATCGCAGAAGCTGTCCGATCTCCTCCTCGGCGAGAAGAGCCGCCTCCACTTCCTCTAGTTGCTCCAAGCACAGAAGGGGGTCCTTCTCAACCTTCTGCGAGGCCCCCTCCTCGTGGCGCTCAAGTGCTGATCGCTTCCCTGGAGAAGAACCAGACTGTTCGGGAGAACCCAGGTTTTGCCAAAGTCTTGGGGTCTTCCATCTGCCTTCGGGAGGATCGAGACCGACTGTCTCCGGACAATCTTGACGACATCCTGACCCGATCCATGAGTCTGAATGTAGAGTGCCTGGTGAACCAGCACATAGTCCGGGAAAAGGCTCACCGCCTGGGTAAGGAGGTCGAGAAGAAGAGTCAAGAAGTGGCATCCCTCCGATCCCAACTCTCATCCGCTCAGGATTACATATCTCAAATTGAGGGGCGTATGAAGTACTATGAGGATAAGCCGGCGAATGTGCTCATGTTCGCCGAAAGGGATCATGCTCTTGGAGAAGTCCAGCGCCGGGCCAACGGTCGCTCAGTCGCTCACCCATCGAGGAGCTTAAGGCAAAAGATGAAGAGATGGTGACAGGAATAGCCGGTGCTTATGTGAATGCTCACAAGGATCTCTTGGCCGAGCTCCAAAAGCGTTACCCAGAGGAGGACTTCTCTTGGATGGCCGACCTGGCTCTCGGAGGCGAGGGTGAGGATAGTGAGGAGAAGGCTGAGGGTGAGGGAGAAGACGGACAAAATGTAGATCAGGCTGGGGGTGATCCTCCAGCTGAATAACTTGTACAAATTTTTGAAATGAAATGAAATGGAATGCCTCTTTTGTTTGATGAATGGTTGTGATCGGAAAATTTCTAAATTATTAAACACTTGATTGTTTGAGTATCTTGAAATAACTGAAAGTGATTATCAACCCAAGTGTGAGAGATCGGAAAACACAATGAGCATAAGATCGGTAGAGAACCAACGTTAAACGGAACTTGATTAAAATTAGAAATTTGGCTTGAATATTTAAGATCGGAATCATCCTTAAACCGGAACGGAACCTTTGATTATTCTTAAACTTTTGAAAGGGAGATCAGCAATAAAACTGGTAAGAAAAGATCTAGTGTCAGTTCATTTCGTTTGTCAACAGAGATCAGGAATATACTTGACTGGTCCGGAGATTCGACAATGGGTTTGAGAGATCGGTGAGTGATTTAATAGTCAAAGGGATACTTGGTATTGGGGATCTGTTTCAAAGTTTTATTGATTTTGGGGATCGGCCAAAATATGGTGTCAACAGCACCCTATGAGGCACTATATGGAAGAAAGTGTAGGTCTCCTCTGTGTTGGATGGAAATGGGAGAAGCAAAGGTGCATGATGTAGACCTAGTGCAGTACACTTCAGAGATAGTTCCTTTAATCAGGGAATGATTGAAAACAGCTTTCAGTAGGCAGAAGAGTTATGCAGACCCCAGACGGAGGGATGTGGAGTTTGCAGTAGGTGACTATGTATTCCTGAAGGTTTCTCCAATGAAGGGAGTCATGAGATTTGTAAAGAAGGGCAAGTTGGCACCTCAGTATGTTGGACCTTTTGAGGTTACTGATAGAGTTGGAGCAATTGCCTACCGGTTGGAGCTACCACCCAACCTTTCTCACGTTCATCCTGTATTCCACATCTCCATGCTCAGGAAATACATTCATGATCCTTCTCATGTGCTATAGCCGGATGTAATAGAGCTAAAAGAGAACTTGACGTTTGAGGAGCAACCTGTAGCCATAGTGGACTACCAAGTGAGGCAGCTAAGATCAAAACAGATCCCTATGGTTAAGGTTTTGTGGATGAGCCAGTCAGTGGAAGAGTGCACCTGGGAGTCAGAACGGCACACGCGTAGCAAGTACCCTTATCTATTCAATGTGTAATCATGTACTTTATTCTGCCTTGTGTAAAATTTGAGGATGAATTTTCTGTAAGGGGGGAAGAATATAACACCCCTAATTTTTAAATTTATTATTTTTGGGCAAATATGGATGTTTTAATTTTATTTAAATTTTAGGAAATTTTTTGAGATTTTTCAGATTTTAGAAATCGGGTTCGATTTTCTGAAAAAATAAACTTTGATAATTTTTAAAAATTAATTTAAAGACACGTGGCAAAACTAAAAATATATTTGGAGTCTACAAATTTTTTCTGAGTTTTCTAGAATTTTTTCGAAATTTTTGGGCCTCGTTTTCGATCCCAAGGCAGAGTAAAAATTAAAAAATTTTGTATTCTGAATCGAACCGATTGAATTGAACTGGACCGGATCGGACCGGTCAAATCGGACCGGCCTTTCTTCTTCCTTTTTCTTCTTCTCCCACGCGCGTTCTCCTTCTTCTCTCTCTCTCCCGTTTTCTCTCTCCTCCCGCCCCAGCCCGCCGGCCAGCCACCTCCCCCGCCACCCCAGCCCGCCGGCGCAACCCCCCAGCCGCCCCAGCTCGCCGGCCGCCGCCTGTAGCGCCGGCAAGCGTCGCACGAAGCGACGCGACGCGCGCGCGCGACCTTTCGCGTTCCAGACCGAAATCCGGCCGATCCGGCCACCAATCGGACCGGGTCTTGTGTGTAAACCCATCTACTCGTCGAGAGTTTTTCATAGACACAAAGAACACCTAAATCCATCAAGCGGTTTGTCCAATTTTTACCCGGGAAGTTTTAGCCCATTTTGACTTTTGGGCTAGATTTCTCGCAAACCGTAAACCCCACGAGAAAACCGAGAGTACCAGAGCGCTCCACTCGTCGAGAGCTTCGCGTGGATATAATTTTCAAAATTTTCTGACACCATTTTTCGGTGGGTCCCACGGAACTTCGCAGTGTTTTTTCGAGCATTAAATGTGCTTAGAAAATTCCGTAAAATTTATGTACTAACCCCCGTGTTGTGGGCTTCGTGTAGGTATCTTCAATTCGCGGAAATTCGACAGTTGTCTAGGTCTGTGAATTTCTGGCCAGACAGACCGGTCACCGAAAAGGTCTCCTAATTGGATCGAGATTTTGGCTACCCCACCATTGTCAGACGTCCTGAGCGTGTTCCCGAAGTCAGAATCGGCAAAGGTAAACCCAAACCTTATTTTTTCGTAACTTTCTAGTGCTTAAATAGGATTAAAAATCCATAAAATATTCGTGGTAGCTCAAAAAATTATGATTCTTTTTGCAATAGCCTAGTAATATTGCTAAGGACCGCGAGGCAAAGTTTTAGAATTTTTAAAGCTTATTTGGGTAGTTTTTGCAATAATGATCAATTATAAGGACTAAACTGTAAATTTACATATTGTGATTGATGACTGTTTGGATGGGCCCAGGAGGGCTGTGTGATGTGATTGAGTTGTGAGTGTATGATTTGTGAATATAGAAGTGCGTTTTGAGCCCTTTTGCAGGTTAGATAGGCCCTAGGTATATGGGAGACTCTGCCAGATTTTCGGCACGACTTAGGACGTATTTGGTCTTTTTCTTGGTTTACATTGAGTCAATTGTATTAAATAATTGTAATGAAATTGTCAGGTGAGTCGGGACAGCCTTCTTCCTCCCCCCAGCCGCTTCAGTGACCACCGTCAAGTCTGTGAGTAAAATATTAATTTTAATTGTAATTTCGATATTATTATATGTTCAAGCATGCCCATGCATCACTTATATGCATATATCTATGTAGTTAAACTCTAGGCACGTTTTATGTTGCATTCACAACTGTTAAAGTGCCATGAATGTTGTTGTGGTAATTTGGAGCAGTGTGCGTGAGTTGACATGCGTGTGATGTGGTGTTGGCTATGGATAGGACGGGTAGTCACGGCTTGAGATCTTCGCTGGGACCCGATCCTTCGGGGTAGTCACGACTTGAGTTCTTCGCTGGGAGCCCCGATTTGGTTTATTAAGCGAAAGTCCGGCTTGAGTTCTTCGCTGGCACAGGTTGGATTTAGGAGAGTTGTATAGGGGATCAGCTCCCATATATTTATGATTGATATTACTGGGTGTGTGAGTGCTCCAAATTACCTTTTTGCTGTTATGATGTGAAAATATTGCTGATGTTGCATTTCGCTCTACAGGGTGTATTAGTTTTAGATAGTTATAGAGATTATGGTTAAAATTGATATTTTACTCTCTGAGTCGAACGCTCACTCCTGTTCATTATTTTTCAGGCCACAGGAGGATTTTATTATGGTTAACCTGCTTTTCTCCTTCGCAGGTTGTTTATTAATATTTGTGTAAATGTATTAACTCCTAGAATTTCCGCATGTGTTAGAAATATTTATTTGAATTGGGTCTGTAATATAAAGTGCTAATTTGGGCCTGTAAACTTATTATTTTATGCATGTTGATGGGCTAGATGAGGGAGCTGAGCTCCCATTTATTTTATGTTGTTATGAGTATGTGGAGGGTGAGCTGAGCTCCCCAAATGATATATATTGTGTTTACAAGTCGGGTGAGTCAAAAACTCTCCGTTGAAAGGTCCATTTTATGGCTGGACTCTGTCCGGTTGGTTTCTTGAAATTGGGCCCAAATGGTCCTTAGAGTTGGGTTAAGGAATAGTTAGGCTTACTACGGGCCCCGGGGGCTTTAGGCTGGCCCAGGTCCTAGTGCCGGTCCAGCCCATAGGTTGGGTCGTGACAAGGAAGGTATCTAATATCTGGTAGCGCGCTTACTATCTGGCCTTTGGTGATGTAGGGTATCATCACCCTGGTGCACTGTACCATAAAATTTTTATTGGATGAATTTCTTTTGCATATATGTTTTATGAAATTATTTTATAAGTGATTTTGATAGTATGAGCATGATTTTATTGAATAGAAAATTTATTGTGAAATTAATTAAGCGTCTGCCTGTTCCTATTCCGTTGTGTGCTATAATTATCATTCACTGAGCATTTAGCTCAAACCACGTTTTCTCTATCTGTTATCTGTTTCAGATCAGTAGAATTTTGTAGCTGATCCAAATATTCAATCCATTTTCTGGAGAGGGACAATCTTTGATTTGTTCTCATGGTACGCCCGAATTCATATTTTCTCAGGCTAATAATTAGTTTAATTTATTGAACAGTTTAGTTTTTATTTGAAATCTGTAGAGACTCCGCAGTTTACTTATGGGATATTTATGATATTTATTCAGCATTTTGTTTATTTAGATTTTGTCTATTTTATGTATTATATATAATGTTAATGTTAAATTGACATTTAAATTTTAGTTCTTCCCACATTAAATCGTTAATATAAATTCAAAGGAAATGATAATAGTGCCATGTTCTCCAATTCGGCTTCAAGCAATGAGAACCACATCTTTCATGCAAATATCCTATCCAAATGCAATTTTTTTTCTTTGATATGAGAAATTTCAATGTCAAAAATCAACATCACAACTAAAAATAATAATGCAAGTGCCTGGTCCTATCGCACTCTACGTTTAATTATCATGCAACCACTTGCGGTGATGAATTGACAGTTCTTATCAACTTTTTCCATGTTTATGGTGATTCTATTAATGAAATTTAGTTTTCTTCAAATATATATATATATATTGGTTCCATCAAAGGTCGCCTGCACTACAGGCTATAGCTTGCCGTAAGTGAATTCTCTTCCACTGTTGAATTCATTCGAATAGTGACGAAAAATAAATTTTTTTTTTCAATTTAATATGTATATATTAATGATATATAGTTTATTTTTAATTTATATTTTTCGTTTTTCATTTAGAGTAGAAAAACATAATTAATTCAATTGATTTCAAATTAACTAAATATTAATTTGATAGTTCAATTAACAAAAATTTAATTAAATATTAAGAATTGTAATAAGTCAATACGCTAATGTAATTAGATTTAAAGACTTATTGAAGCAAGAATTAATAAGTTTAACATTATTATTGGAGATATTATTAAAAATGGTGAAATGAGAACACCAACGCAAAGACTTGAGAATTTTGTGAGAAAATGAAACTCACGCATTTTGTTCTCATACATACCAGCAACCTCAAGCCCTTGCAGCACTGGACCTTGAAGCCAGCGATATTACCCAAGGCAAATTGAGCAGATAATTGGCTTGTTTGATGACATTCATGGAGAAAATTTCTGAAGGAGAAAAAGTGGCGCAGATTGGAAGGAGCTGTGAAGGCCTCGATATTATAAAATACCCAGAAAAGATAGCAGTTGCCGCTATCTTAATTATAAGGCATCTTTATTTTCTCTCTTATGCCGTTAAACAGTTGTCTATTTTTTTAGGATTAGTAAGTGACAATGTATTCATTCAAGATACTCTGATAAAGCTTGCATGATTTAAGAATACTTAAATTATGCGCCGATCACGGTTCAGAATTTTAGGTCGTGACATACAACCAGCAAGTTGGATTTGATTATTAGATGCCATAGAATAATATTTCAATAATGTCTTTTAGACCTTTAAAATTAAATTTTATTTTTTAATAAAATATCAGTTAATAATTTTAAATTTAAAAAATGAGATTGTATAATATATGATGGTTATGTTTAACATAAGAGAATCCAAATCCATTTTGATATAATCTCTAGTTTTGTTACTTTATTATTTATCTAATTTATATAGATTCATGTTAGTTTAACACTTTGAAATTAATATGTAAAACGCACGTATTTAACCACCCCGCAATAAATAAATGTCGCCAACAAGTTGATAGGCTCATCTCTACCCTTTTTTCCGCTAAGATTCTCTGACTTATTGATAGCTACATTACTATTCCATTGTTGCAGCAACAGCTTTATTGAAAGAAACCATTATTAATTATTTTATTGCAGTTGGTCTCTCACCCTCTCTCTCTCTCTCTCTCTCTCTCTCAAAACTCTTCCATCCTCACATTGTTCTTTTCCTAATTTAGCATGGACTCCACGGTTAATGTGCCCAGATGGACACCAAAATCAAGCACAGTTAGATCACCTCTAAAAAAGCCTACAGCAAGAGTAGACGACGAGTTAGAGTTACAAAGCATGGCTTCTGACGAAGATGACAAGTCCCTTAGCATGGACACAGTACTATTCCCATTTAGCACTGGCTTTGCTATTGATGGTCGTGATCATCATCATCATCCGACTCTCGATTCTTCAGGTCGATATAAAAAACCATCTCTAGATAAGATTGAGATGGAAGCAACTGTCGGGCTAATAAATGAAGACAAGAAGCAGCAGTTTTCATCCAATGGAAGCAATGGCGATGGCATTTTCTGTACGTGGGAAGGATTTGTCGGTTACAGTAGGTGATGGGAAAAATGGCCGCCGGGTAATCCTGCAAGGGCTAACAGGGTATGCTCAGCCGGGGGACGTGTTATGCGTCATGGGCCCTTCAGGCTGCGGCAAGTCCACTCTTCTAGATGCATTGGCAGGTATAGATATGATCATTATTATTATTATTATCTTTTTATAGATATATGATCATTATTAATTAAGTGCTTCCTATAATTTTTTTTCTTTTTTCTTTATTTTGGGTTATATATATTTCATATGGTATAATAACGCTAAGGAGGAAGGGCTTATTGCAGGGAGATTAAGTTCCAATACACAGCAAACTGGAGAGATCCTAATCAATGGTCACAAGGTGACACTTGCCTTTGGAACTTCGGTAAGAACTATTTATAAAGATCAATAAGTTTAATTTATAAAGACTATTATTGTTATTGTTATTATTATTATTATTATCTTCAGCCTATATAATTCTTTCAAGTACGTAGCCTTATTTATAAAGATCAATAAGTTTTAATTTATATTGATATAATTAAATTATGAGGTCTTTAATTTTGAACGGTTGGGGTTTAAATAAAATTAAAACAAAAAAAAAAAGGTCTTTACTGTATGATTATGGCGGTCGCATAAAAAAAAAATCGGTTGACGCCTTTTTTTTTTTTTTTTTACAAGCCTTAATTTTTGTTCATCAGTGGTCTATATATGATTTTTTTTTATATGCTGTATTTAACTCTATGATTTATCATGTTTCAAGGCGTACGTGACTCAAGATGATACTCTAATGACAACATTAACAGTAAGGGAAGCTGTGTACTATTCAGCACAGCTTCAACTACCAGACTTCATGTCAATATCTGAAAAGAAACAAAGAGCCGAGATGACAATAAGGGAGATGGGCTTGCAAGACTCTGTTGACACTAGAATTGGAGGGTGGAGCACAAAAGGCCTTAGCGGTGGACAAAAGAGAAGAGTCAGCATTTGCATTGAAATCTTGACTCGCCCCAAGCTTCTGTTTCTTGATGAGCCTACCAGTGGACTAGACAGTGCAGCATCTTACCATGTCATGAAACGTATTGTGAGGCTTGCTAAGCGAGAAGGAAGGACTGTTATTGCTTCAATTCATCAACCTAGCAGTGAAGTTTTTGAGCTATTCCACAATCTTTGCCTCCTCTCTTATGGCAGAACAGTCTATTTTGGTCCTGTTTCAATGGCAGAAATGGTATTGATTTTATTGGAATGATAATTGGTTTCTTGGGCAGTTGATAAATTATGTAAAAATTCATTTTGTCTGCAGTTTTTTTCCTCGAATGGCTTCCCTTGCCCTTCTCTCAGGAACCCATCAGATCACTACCTTAGGACCATAAACAAGGACTTCGACGGGGTAAGCATATTTTCCTATCAGTAAATGGCGCATGCAAATATATCAATTCCTCGTGATATTTCGCCGTTTAATTTGCTTGCTATTTTACTATCAGGACCTTGAACAAGGCCTTGGGGGTTTCATAAGCACAGAGGAAGCTATTAATGTTCTTGTCAAATCATACGAATCATCAGAGATTTTTCAGCAAGTTAAACAGCAAGTGGCTTATATTTGCGAAAAGGTATGGAGAACTGTTTGTTAATTAGTTGAAATTAATTAGCGCTACCTTAAAGATTGTTAATTATACTTTTGTCTTCTTGGTTTTAAAGAAAGGAAAAATTCTGGAGAAGAAAGGAAGTCAGGCATGCTTCATCACCCAATGCATTGTTCTTACAAAGAGATCCTTCGTGAACATGTGTCGTGACCTAGGCTATTACTGGCTTCGCCTCGCAATCTACATTGCATTGTGCTTATGCGTAGGGACTATCTTCCATGACATTGGCTTCACGTATGGTTCAATTCAGGTATATATAAATAGATTATATTGCATCAAGTTCAGGAGCAGTACATGTATACTTTTCTCCGCTGCTATTAATCACTGTTGAATTTTCCAGGCTAGAGGCTCAATGCTTATGTTTGTGGCCGCGTTCTTGACTTTCATGGCAATTGGTGGATTCCCTTCTTTTGTTGAGGATATGAAGGTCAGACTGCTCTAATAATGATCTTGTCAAGCCACACGATTTCAATGACTGACTGAATTTAATTTCCTTCTCTGAATTCAGATCTTCGAACGAGAAAGATTAAATGGGCACTATGGTGTTGGTGCATTCGTTGTTGGAAACACATTTTCTTCTATTCCTTACCTGTTAATTATCTCTTTAGTCCCTGGAGCCATAGCTTATTACCTAGTTGGCCTTCAAAAGAGTTTTCAACACTTCGCCTACTTTGCACTGCTGCTCTTTGCATGCATGATGCTGGTAGAAAGCCTAATGATGACAGTTGCAAGTATAGTGCCAGATTTCCTGATGGGTATCATAACAGGTGCTGGAATTCAAGGAGTGATGATGCTAAATGGAGGTTTCTTTCGCTTGCCTGACGATCTTCCCAAGCCTTTTTGGAGGTACCCAATGTACTATATTGCATTCCACAAGTATGCAAACCAAGGATTCTACAAGAATGAGTTTGAAGGATTGACATTCCCAAATAATCAAGTCGGAGGGTCGCCTACCATTACTGGTGAAGAAATTTTGCGAAACATTTGGCAAGTAGAGATGAGTTACTCAAAATGGATTGATATTGCTATCTTGTTTGGTATGGTGGATCTTTATCGCCTCATGTTCTTGGGGATCATAAAAATTATTGAAAAGGTTAAGCCAATCATCAAAGCTGTCACGTCTGTTCCTCCTACACAAGTCCAGGTAGATACATGAGTGTAACACCCCTCACCCGACTACAGTGTAGCCAAGCAAGGCATGCTACATTCGGTGCCGGAGTACCCTAACTTATCTTACTTTATTTCTTTAAAAATTTTGTTCTCGTTATATTTAATATTGATTATTTTTTGATGAAGAAACTAACGAAGTTTCTCCTATTTTATTATCGTTTGACGTGTTTTACTATTTACTTATTTGAAAATTTCAATAATATTTTACAATAAAAATCTCATCAATTATTCTCATAATCAATATCTCATTCATATATCTCAATTTCATATTCATTCCCATGCATTTCCATTCATGCACAATTTATATATATAAGTCCTCAAGTTTCATTAATTTATATGATTTACAGACTGATTACATAAATTCATAATTTACATGATCTACAAATTAATTACAGTTCCATAATCTATATTTCAATATACAATTCATAGTGTACATTACAAACAATAACTAATTATAATATACAAAATACATAATATGATCTATATGGGCCCTATCTACATGCATTGCTGAAGAGGTGACAACCTTGAACACTCTGTAGATCAAAACTCCAAAATATCTGTTTGGTATTCGCTGGGCTTTAACTTCAGTATCTGCGTGAGGAAATAAATCCACTGCGCTAAGCATTGCTGCTTAGTGGTGTAATAATATAACAAGGAAATAATATAACAAGTAAAAATAATTGGAGCATATTTTTTATACTCAAGAATTTTACTAGTTCATATGAAATTTTTCATACAATATATCTTTCGTCATTTATGTTGCTCTCTAGAATCTCTTTTGACATAAGTTTTACAATAATCATTTATATAATGTACGATTAAATCTAAAATTTATACTTATACTTATATTCTTATGAAAGTCACTTTTGTAATGTTATTTAAGTTATAATTCTTCTACTAGTCTTTTTATCACTTCCTTGATACTTTCTAAGTCGTTTACAATCATTTCGTAATATTTAAAATTTTTAATACTAATTTCATTTACTTCAGACCATTCTAAGAAACAAATTTTTTGAGCTAAACTAATTGATTTCATAATTTCTTACTCATTTATTTGCTTTCTAGTATTTTTAATTGCTAATATTCATAACTTATTTTAATAAATTAGACTGCCTAAGTAACCTATGACAGGCTGACTAAATTGGATAACGAGTCGTTGGCACTGGACACCGCGGTGCCTCGGGCCGTCATACCATGGGACGCAGAACGTTAACCATGTATGCAATCAATATGGCTAAAAAGCCATGATAACACATAATCGGGCATTAAGCCATGAGTGCGGGCATAAAGCCATGAGTACGAGCATAAAGCAATGAGTTCGGGCATAAAGCCATGAATATAAGCATAAAGCCTTTCGCAGTACTGCTAAAACAATACCCTATTGGCATACCAATCTATCTAATCTGACACACGTGTCTAGGCAATACAAGGGCACATAATATCATTAAATATTAATATATTGTGTTTTATGATTTCATTATTATATGACAAATTCCATAATTTATACATTCATCATAATATTCATACTAATTTCAATTCACATTCATTTGGTTTCACGTACCATTTACATTCATCATCTTTCCTTTCTCTCTTGATGGGAACCTAAATCCCAAATGACACTTTTATCTCATTTATACATTCAATAATTTATTCATGTCAAGTACATTTCATACTTCAAGATGTATTGCTAATATATTATGAACTCCATTGCTGACTAAACTGGATAACGGGTCGTTGGCACTGGACACCGCGGTGGGCCGTCATACCATGGGACGCAAAACTTCAACCACGTATGCAGTCAATATGGCTAAAAAGCCATGATAACACATAATCGGGCATTAAGCCATGAGTGCAGGCATAAAGCCATGAGTACGAGCATAAAGCCATGAGTTTGGGCATAAAGCCATGAGTACGGGCATAAAGCCATGAGTTCGGGCATAAAGCCATAAATATAAGCATAAAGCCTTTCACAGTACTGCTAAAACAATACCCTATTGGCATACCAATCTATCTAATCTGACACATGTGTCTAGGCAATACAAGGGCATATAATATTATTAAATATTAATACATTATGTTTTATGATTTCATTATTTCATGACAAATTCCATAATTTATACATTCATCATAATATTCATACTAATTTCAATTCACATTCATTTGGTTTCACGTACCATTTACATTCATCATCTTTCCTTTCTCTCTTGATGGGAACCTAAATCCCAAATGACACTTTTATCTCATTTATACATTCAATAATTTATTCATGTCAAGTACATTTCATACTTCAAGTTGTATTGCTAATATATTATGAACTCCATTGGTGTGGGAGTATAAATCTCAATTACCTATTCCAAGCAATCCATGAACATTTCATGGATTCTAAATTTCATGCCTGAATTTTCTCTATTAATTTATTTCTTACACTTTGTGTCTTTGTATTACTATTTACTCAAATTATTGACTTTTTAATGCATAATAAATTTGTTGAACCTAAGTTCACCAATATACCACATTTTGCATTCTAAAGTTGTTGGTATTGGTTGCCAATACCATTTCAAAGCTTAGTGTTAGTTATTCACAATTTTCAAATTTCAAGTATTAAGTTTACTGCTCCATTGGTCATTTGTATAGTAGGAATTTGACAAAATTGTCTTCACAAAAGTTGTTCGTTATTGTGTCTAGTTACATTTGTTTTTTCGAATCACTTCATTTGGAGTTTTGTAGCTCAAGTTATGGCCTAAATATTATAACTGAATGGATTGCAAATTTTCCAGATTTTCTGGACAGAACTAAATCTACAGTGTTTTGTACACTGATTGTAGGTCAGTTTTTGAACATGTTAAGATCAAAATTTGGGTTTAGCTTCTTCATAAAAGTTGTAGGTCTATATCTCAGCTTTCTGTTGGTAAAATTTCAAGTCAATTGGACCTTTCTACACTGAGTTATGACCAAATAAATAAACACTGTTTATTTGGTCATTTTGCCCAGGTAGAATGCAAGTCACCCGGATTAGGGCAGTTTTTAGGTCAACTTGGTTTGGTTTTCTGGGTAGGGTTTCTTCACTAAAGTTGTGCCATTATGTGTCTAATTTCATGTCCAATTGGCCTTGTACTAATTGAACCTATACAACTCCATTTATAGCTACCCAAACCTGCTGGACTCACAACCAGTCCTGCAGGTCACCAAGGGCAGCATGCCTAAGCTCAACTCCAACATCCTTACTCACTTCAATTCCTCCTTACACATATTCAAATGGTCACTAATTGACCATTACAAGGTTAATATACCATTTCATGAGCAAACCCTAATTTTTTTCACAAACCCTAATTTTCAAATGTCCATTTCATGCTATTCATGTCATGTAACACATCCAACACACATAGTTCAATATTTAACTCAAGTTATCTTATCACAAACCACTTCTAAACAATTCAAGTCATACAAATCAACAAATCTTATCCTTCTCCCATGGTTGTCGATTTTCATACATACTTCAATATAATTGTTTTGTTCAATTTTACAACAAATTCACATTTCATTTGTCTTCCTAACAAAGATTAACAAGATAGGGAAGTAAGTATAGGCACTAACCTTTTTTGAGCAGAATTCTCCCAAGTTTAAACTTCACTTTCTTGGCTTTTCTTGGTTGCCAAACACTCCTACAAGGTATGGGGGTAATTTTTATTGAAGGAATCTAGGGCTTTTGGTGCAAGATAAGCAAGGTTTCCAAGCTTTGAAGCTTGAACTATGGTGGTGTGTCCATGGAGTTCGGTTGGTTTTGAGCGAGAAGGAGCAGATTGCTTTTTCTTTTCTTTGTGTCATTTATCCTCTTTTATTAGTTAATTTAAGTGGTGCTTAATTGTGATTGGTGGATAGGTTTTTAATGACATCATATGATGTCATAATTAGGTATTTTCTTTCATTTTCTTTTCTTCTTTTCTCTACTCATTTTTAATTTTATTTTTAGCAATATTTATTCATATTTTATGTCATAATAATTATTTACTTAACTGGACAAGTCGGCCAAAAATCATCTCTGAAGACAAAATGACCAAAATGCCCTCCGTTTGGCTTAACAGACCAAAATTGTCTGTAACGATTGAAAAATTTTTTTAAGCCTTTTCTTGGTATTCTAATGCCATAGAAACCTCAATGATTCTTCTCTGGAGTCTCAAAAATTATTTCATAAATTTTTTCCCAAGTTTAGGGCTCCTAGTTGCGAGAACCGCAACTTCCCACTGGGTTACCCATTGCTAAGGCACCTGCTCATTTAACTTGGTTGTATTTTATTTCTAAAATTTTTCCTAAATTTTTCTTATTAATATTTGAGTTAAGTATGGCTCCTCACTCTAGTCTAAATATTTTTCTAAACGTTCTAGCTGTCCAGACCGACATTGGCCACCTAATGAGAATATCTGAGAATTACTACAGTGAGGGTGTTACAATGAGAATCCCTCTTCTTCACTTGAAATTGAATGAAAATGAGATTTGTGGTGTTCATGATTTAGTTTAGAGAAATTCCATCTGAGGATGATTATTTATTATATATGTGTATATATATTTATTTACAATATATAGATTCAAAACCTAAATTCTTATGTTATTATAATAGTACAATGGATTTTTCTTATCTAGAGTTTAGACTTGGTTCATTATGAATATAAAAATATATAATGAGATCTACTTGTTGAACATATAAAATCTATATATTTTTATCTTGAGTAAGCAATGAAATTAAGTTTAAGCAAGAATTTTCCTATGTAATGACTGCTGAGTCATACTTATGCAGGCTCAAGAGATGATAATTTAGTAGAAAGATTTTTCTTGTCTAAATTCAACTTTACCATGTGTAGATACCATATTTTAGCCGACCTCCAAAGTCAAGGAACTTTTAAACTTTTAACTTTATTATCCGCTCTCAACCGGTGTCCCCAATCACAAACAGCTTTTTTGGACTCACCGATTGCTCGTCCCTGGAACAAACCGATCTCACGCTTAAGTTAGATGGCTTTCCGATCTCTTGGTCTCTGTCAGATGGGTTCGAGTCAACACTAGGTCTCTGGACCATCCAATCTTATCTACTGATATTCTCTGATCTCTCTGTACAAATATTGCAGAACTTCATTCGGCTAATGTTGTGATCGGGCTTCTCGCTTGAATGCCCCAGATATCCCTTAAAATGAAGTTAAGGTTTCTGTCCGGTCTAATAATAGTTCCGATCTTAAAAGTTCAAGTCAGTGTCAAATCTTTCTAATTCTAATATTTTAAAGTTTCATCCAATATTTGGTCATGACTTAGTCCGATCTCAGGTCCACGTATAATGATTTTCCGATCTCTTATCTCCTGATTAATAATCGCTTTCAAATTTTATGTTAAACTACGTTTATCAATTAAATACTCAGACAATTTTGGACGTTTTTCAATCTCATCAAGAAATTAAACAAAAAGGATCTCAATTCATTTCAAAATAAAATGTATAAGTCATTCAGCAGGAGAGTCTCCCCCAACTTGCTCCTCGGGTACATTATCATTTCTCTCATCCTCTCTCTCTCTCTCCCGGGCTCCTCATCACTATCCTCTTCGACCTCTGGGATGAGCTTATCCATCCAGGAGAAGTCTTCCTCGGGATAACGCTTCTTCAGCTCGGCCAGGAGGTCGTTATGGGCATTCACATATGCCCCAGCTTCTTTTGTGGTGCTCTCCTCTTCCTTCGCTTGGAGCTCCTCTTCCTTCACCTGGAGCTCCTCCTCTTTTGCTCGAAGCTCCTCAAAAAAATAAGCTAGATCGACAGATCGAACAACCTGAGAAACTTCGAGTTCCCATTCCACCTCGGTTATCCTCTCCTCGCAGTATTTCACCCGATCTTCTAGTCTGGCGATGTAATCATTGGCAGAGGAGAGTTGAGCCTATGCAGCTGAGGCATCTTAGACTACCTTAAAAATCTTCCTCCTTAAGGTGTGGTCTTTTTCTCGAATCACATGTTGATTGGCAATAGCCTCTACACCCAAGCTCATCGTTTGAGTTAAAATATCGTCGATGCTCTACTCTGCCAATCTGTTCTGATCTTCTTGGAAGTAGATAGAGGCACCCACAACTTTTGCTAAGCCAGGGTTTCCTCAGGTGGAACGGTTCCTTTCTAGAGATTGGATGAGGAGTTGAGCCGCCCCAGGAAAGTGTCCTAACAGTGGGGCCAAAAGGCTCCCCTTCCACATTGGAAGAGATCGGAGGAGGTGGACATTTGATCTGTTGAGGAGGAGGAGCAGCGACTTCTATACGAGGCCCGACTATTCCTGAGGTTGGGGAGGGGAGCTCGGTACTTCTACCAAATCGTGGCGAGGTGTTTGAGCTGCAATAACAGTGGCCGCCTTCATCGCTCGCACCTTTCGGGACACCTCCCTCTTTCGCTTACGGCTCTCTTTAGAAGCCTCACGACCCGCCATACCTACACAAAGTAGAAGTCAGTGAGTTCACTAAGATTGAAAGACTAGAGATCAGGAATGTACCAGGACCGATGTCAGAGAGCTAAACATTGTAGTCTTCATCACTGATCAGCCGCATCATCCACCACTTCAGTTCGGTCATAACAGCATCTAAGCATGAGAATTTGTGGGTGGACACTTGAGTCTTTAACTCTTTCACCATGGTGTCTTCGTCCTTATTTAAGGTGAGCTTCTTTGGGAGTTGGGGGACCAAATAACTCCAATTGCGTGGGATCCCTTCAAAATCGTTCCGATCCTTAGTCCTAAGGATGAAAAATTGATCCTTCCAGTTCTTCAGCGAAGAAGGGATATCGGTAAAAAGCGAGCAGTTCGGCTTTGCCTAAAGAACCAGAATTCATCATCCCTCCTTCGGGCAAGCCTATGTAGCTCGGCAAAGACTTTAGCCATAGGCTCGAGTCTCTTGGCTCGGTAGAGCCCCCTGAAGGCTACTTAAGTTCGCCAGGAGTTTGGATGCACTTGAGCTACCGAAACATGATGGAACTTTAAGACAGCCTTGTAAAATTCATCCAAAGGAAAATGGAGTCCGACCTTCAGCTGCTCTTCATATACTATTGTTATCCCAAAGAAAGTGACCAAGAGGGGGGTGAATTGGACACTTTAGACAATTTTTCAGTCCTTGCTCAAGACTTAATGAAAAATTGAGGCTTTGCACTTCTATGTATGTGTATAACTCTGTTCCTAGGATGTAATTTAAGTAATCAATCAAGTTATGCACAAATACTAGCTCATACACAAAATAATTACTTGATATCAAGTGTATTTTCTCACATATAATTCAGAGTTTGCAATATTAGCTCAATAAAACAAATTCTCAACACATTCAATATATAATCAGAAAATCAAAGTGCTGAAAATTAAAGAGTTAAGGGAAGAAGAGAATCAAACACAATGTTTATAGTAGTTCGGCTCTCTTAGCCTACATCCACTCTTCCCAAAGTCCCACTTTGAGAGTCACTCCACTATTTGATCTTTTCAACAGGCAAGATTCAAAGCCTTTACAATATCAGCAAGCTTCCCAGGTGCTTGAGGACCTTTACAACATCTTTGCTTCCCACAAAAGACCACAAGCTTCATAAGGTGCTTGAAAACCTCCCACAAGCTTCACAAGGTGCTTGAAAACCTTCCACAAGTGTGTCCTCACACTTACACAACCTTAAATAGGTTTTGGTGTAGAAGAAATCACTCTCAATAACTCTCAGATACAGAATTTAATGCTAGAAGATTGAGAGAGAAGATTTGCCACTCAAGCTCAAGAGTAATTGAATGAAAGCTTTAAAAACCACAATAAATTCACTATGAATAAGAGCACTTTCATTAGTTAGAATTGTAGTAAATGATGCCTTTTATAGTTGCTTTTCATTGCCAAAAACGTCCGCTGGAGAGTGTGTCTAACGACTCTTTAATTTTCAAAAAACTAGCCATTATTACTTAGAAAGTCGTGCAGTAGAGTTGAGTCATGTCAGATCATAAAAATAGTTAGCTAAAATTTTCACCGGTTAACTAGTTTTGTAAGATAGAGAATTTTAGACATCAAAACTAGTTAACTAATTATTGCAACGGGTTAACTAATTTCGCTACTGTCTGACTTAAAATTTGAAATTTTGAGTTTTTGAAGAAAGGTTGTAAAAATTATTTTGACCATTCAAAAACCTTAGAAATGATATAAAAACACTTTCTAAACTCTTGAATCTAAAAACAAAATTGATTTTAGGTCTTAAATGGCATAAATTCTCCAATCTTGTACAATGGACCTAAGAACTTAATTTCTATCCTATTTCTTCATGAACTTTGATTCGTCTTGTGTTATACAAGATGATAAACTCCTTTTATATCAGCCATGTCAATAGAATAGTCCTTCCATCAGTGTCTTTGCATATCATGACCTATAAAATCACTACAAATACTTGTGCACAAAGGATTAATGTATATTTCATTAAGTTTTGTTATCATCAAAATTAAGCTCATTATAGCTTACAGGGCCTACAACTATGATGAGATTGCCTTCATCAAAGAAGTGATCTACCCGAAGGTTGCCATGGCATTTGATCAGTTTAAAGGAGTCAATCCGCAGATTGGACTCCTGACTTATAGACTGGAGATCTGTTTCCCTCAGAACGGATGGCAGCTCATCAATTGGTAGGTTTTCCCTCCTCGAAGAGGTTCCTCACTTAGGTTTGGTAGCCAGACCAGTAATCGGAATGATGGTCGTGCTGGTTCGACTGCCTGATCTAATCACATCGCCTTCTTCTGAGGTCCACGAAAATTGGATGGAAGGGGGGCTTGCAGTTCTTTGACCCTCGGCACCGCCCATTTTCAGGAAAACAAAAAGAAATTAACCAAGGAAAGATCAAAATCCTTACCAGAGTGTAATTGGTGCCTGAAAACTTGAGAAAACGAGAGAAAATGCTGAGATTGCTAGAGAAGTTTTGAAAATGACATAAGGAAATGACTGACTCATCTCTTCCCTATTTATACCCGTCTGAGCATTAAATGCTCGCGAAGTCCTAAACGACACATCAGTTAGTGGAACCGGCCGCTTCCTTGACACGTCGCAAGAAGGTTCCAGAAACATAATAAAAAAAATCGAATAAATGAGATCGGTTAGCCAAGGTCATCGGATTGAAAAAACTTCCAAAACCAAGGATTGGCTAATGTCGATTCGTTTAGGGATCAGATCGGATACACATATCAGAGATTGAAAAATAACTAATGCAATAATAAGACAAACATTTAAACAAAAATTTCATTTCATTTCCAAAAGATCGGATTACATCATTTGGGCGATCTCAAAAGATCGGATTACATCATTGGTGCGATCTCTAAAGATCGGATTACATCATTTAGGCGATCTGTAAAGATCAGCACTACATCCTACCTAGCTTAAGACTACTCCGAGGCCCAAAAAGCAAACCTATGTCAAAGCTTAGTCTTGTGGATGAATCAAAAGATGTGTTTGAATCAAAAGATGTGTTTGATCAGAAAGTCAGCCACAAATATTGGATAGATATGCAGCTCAGATGGGGTGACTATTACTCTCATGATATTGAGCGGAGTCATCACCAATGTCATTGACCAGAACCGAGCTACAGTCGGGACGCCCGATATGGTTTGGAGCTAAATGAACTTCAAGAGGTGGTCACCGACATTAAGATTAAAATTAACAGTCCTCTCATCTGAGATCAGTCTATCGATTATATCGATAGACCGATTTGAGATCGGCACGGCCATCACTTTCGGTCTTGATTGGTAAATTAGTCCGGTACCCTCACTGTCATTAGGTGATGTTCTCATAGCTCTCCAATTGCCGGGGTCACAAATTTTTAGGCGAGGGGCAAAGGAAACAGTCAGAAAAAGATCAAAAGGGCCATCATAATCATAATTATCACCGGAAAAGTGAGAATTAGAGAAGTGGCTCATTGAAAATAAATTGAAAATGGAAAAGTGAAGTGTGAAGGTGTTTCCTATTGCTGCATATAAATAGGGCCTTAGCATTTATTACATACAAAACCTGAAGCGGATGCATCGATAACTAGAGAATTTATTACTTTGACCAATGCAAGTTATACGGAAAGGAAATATCAAGAATGAGAGATCGGGAAATAAGAGGGGACCCGATGCAAGAGAGAGATCGAAAAAGGGGATGGTCATGATAATACAGAAGGCGACCTAAAGAGATCGGAAAGCACAGAAGGGTTAAGTAACTTCCAGTCCGAACTTTCCACTAACTCTTTCCATCGTTAGATTTGAGTTAGTTAAGACATCGCAGGCGTGATCAGATCCCCACCACACCTCATCTGTAAGGACGCCCACCTAGCCGCTAGACGCTAGAACAATTAAAGCAGTCCCGTACATTTCGATCTCCACCGTTGATCACAACCGTAAGGATGGATCCAGAGCCCTTGGATCAAAAAGTAGATGACAGGTTCGACACTTTTATTCCTAGCCTTTGGATCTAATTTGTAAGGCAAGATCTTGAGCCGTTGGATTAAGAAGAGAAAGGACGGATATTCTGAGCGGGATCCCGGCCCTCCATTTTGATTCTCTTTAATTTTTAGATATCAGATTATGTCCTTTTGCATCTAAACCCTCCGTTTCCCTCTGGCAAGATCCTGACCCTTCATTATGGGCACCCGTTCCCTATAAATATCTGCATGCAATACTATAGAGGGGACAGAAAAAAAAGGTGGTGGTGATTATAGTGGCAAGACTCTGAAATTTAATTTAGTCTTGCTACTTGCCATTCTGAGCTTTCGAAGTGTGGAGAAACTTTAGAAACTAGTTTTCTTAAGTATTTTCATCAAAAGGAGCTCTGAGTCTTGAAACTTCCATTTTCAGTTTCTGTGCAACCATATTCACTTCACCTCATTCCCACTGCTCTAATATCTAGTATTACTTTCCGAAATTCAACTTCGTTCTGACCTATTCCCATCACTCCAGGTAAGTTCGAGTCCTTCGGCTGTCAGCTATCACCTCTACAAGATTTATGGATTCCGGAGTCAATTCATTTGTTTCCTCAACTTCCCACAAGTAAGTGTCTAGACTGTTATTTTGTCGGGTATCCTTATGTTATTTTCTCCAGTTTTCTTTTGAAATTTCTTTTATATCCAGTTGCTCTAATTCTCAAAATAGATTATCTAGGCCATTAGAGTCTTCTTTTATTTCATTCGCAAATTCCTTTTATCATCATTTAGTTTCCATTTCCTTCGAGAATGGATGTTCAAGTCATTGGCAAAAGAATATAGGCAAGGGTATTTTAACATGACAATTTTCGTTCTAAAAAAATGAAAATGACAAGGGAAGATAGGTTTAGCATAGGTCGGATAAGTTGAAAACAAAAAAATAAGTCAAAAAAATAAGTTATGAGGTCGGGCCACGAAGCGAGCCCAGGCGGTAATATAATAGATCGGGAATCAAGTTAAGATCGGATCTCTGACTAGCGACTAAAAAGAATTCAGATATCACCCATCGAAGAATTCTAATAAGGCGATCACGCGGAAGATCGGCAAAGAATTTGGTCTTTCTTCCACTATCTAGTTATAGGGCCCCGTAGGCTAGGAAAAGCTTTATACGGGTTTTCCTGTGTCTTCGGTACTCTGTTCTCATAAAAGGGGTCCAGAAGGACCCTCTGCCAAAATCCTTATTTCAAAGTTCCTACGAACGCCATTCTAATAAAAACATTAAGAGTTTGGGAGAGAGTTCTTAGCCGAACTCAATCTAATTTTTAACACAACACATTAAGAGATCAGGGAAGAAGTTTTTACCCGAGTTCTCAATTAAAATCTTCAACACGTTAAGAGTTTGGGAGAGAGTTCTTACCCGAACTCAATCTAATTTTAAACGTAATAAATTAAAGAGACTAGGGGAGAGTTCTTATCCGAGTTCTCAATTAAAATCCTTAACTCAAAGAGACCGAGGGAGAGTTCTTACCCGAGTTCTCAATTAAAATCCTTAACTTTAAGAGATTAGGGGAGAGTTCTTACCTGAATTCTCAATCAAAAATCTTAATAAAATATGTGGGGATTGGAGGAGAGTTCTTATCCGAAACCTCAAGCTTAAATTTTAAACAGAATACACTAAGAGATCGGGGGAGAGTTCTTACCCAAATTCTCAATCAAAATCTTAATAAAATATGGAGATCGGAGGAGAGTTCTTATCCGAAATCTCCCGCTTAAACTTTAAACCGAATACACTAAGAGATCGGGGGAGAGTCCTTACCCGAATTCTCGGCCAAAATCTTAATAAAATATGTAGAGATTGGAGGAGAGTTCTTATCCGAAATCTCATGCTTAAACTTTAAACTGAATACACTAAGAGATCGAGGGAGAGTCCTTACCCGAATTCTCGGCCAAAATCTTAATAAAATACGTGGAGATCGGAGGAGAGTTCTTATCCAAAATCTCCCGCTTAAATTTCAAAATGAATACATTAAGAGATCGAGAGAGAGTTTTTACCCAACCTAAATCCAAATCAAAATGTCACAACTTTAATATTCAAATTAACCCCCAAACAAAAAAAATCCATTATACAACAATTATTCACTGAAGGGTCATCTCAAGTACTCGTGTCCTTGGGCAACCCTAAATAATGAAATATCAAATATTTTTTTTATCCGCATAAAGGATTAACATTGTCATTATAACCCCCTAATTATTAATTTTAATTTATAAAGAGCATAACTTTAAATCTGCTTACCCTCATTGAGGGATGAGGTAGGTGCCTAACATCTTCCCCACCCGTATACGGACCCCGAACCTAGAATCTCTATTTTCAAAGTAGGTTTTAAATTTATTTAGAAAAAAAAAATGGTTTTTTTTTAATTCTCCTCAAAATTAAAGTGGCGACTCCTCACTTTTCCTGCTTCGGTGAGAATTCGTTCAGCGACCACAAATCCCTTGCGACAGCTTGGCGACTCCACTGCGGATTTATCCTATCAACCCTGGTTTAGAGGCCCAAAAATAGATTTAATTTTATGCTCATATGAATTAAAACCATAATTAGAGGGGTTTAACCTACAAAATTTGAAAATCTTGATATATTGATTATTATTATTCTTTCTAACCATTTTTGCTTATTTTGATTATCTTATTTGTTACAGCAACTTTCGTGTAAAAAGAAAACTCCCCGTAAAGGGAAGTGGTGAATATGTCCCTTCACACACTGAATACTTACATAATATCCTCACACACATCAGCCCTATACCCGGGATTTCTTACCCTTTTAAGAAATAGGAGGGAGTCATGTAGCTGTACCCGTAGGTTTTACCCTGTTAGTATCCGTGAAGGCTTTTGCTCAGATTGGAACTTGTTCCATTTACTGTGATACCCATGGAATTCTCCCGTTAGTATCATGGTGGTGGAATGGGGCTCTACTATTTACAGTAGGAACGATTTGGGAACCTATGGCTTTAGAAAATTAGACCTTGAGCTAAAACAATCACAGTAGCTGAAAACCATAGCGAACTACCTCGTAACATAGAACTATCCAATTAGATAGTACTTACCCGGTATTAGGACTCTCCCTATCTTAGGACAAAAGGGACATACTTGCTCTCACCTTATTTTGTTTGTATTTTTAATTTTTAAATGACTTGAGGGTAATTTTGAATCATACTGTTAGGATGATCTAAACACCTTCCTACTTTGATAGGTGTATAGATATCGCCATGCCAACAGTATAATTCAAAATTACCTGAATTTATTCTGCTAACGAATTTCCTCTGCAGAAATTGTAAATTCGAGTCTATAAAGGAAAAATAGAAACTTTAATATGGCATCCTCGAGTAAGTCAACTGAAAGAGTTCCAAGGCAGGAACAGAATGCTAGACAATGGTCCAAACCGCTTCATAGTTCAAAGTCCCCACAGAGTGATGGCATAGGGGTAGACATTGGCCTATTACCTTTATTAGATCCAAGCAAGGTTGAGGTTAGAATGACTGGTCTTGAGGATCTATCCAGCAGTTGGAAATCACTTCCCAATAATGTCAAGGCAAAATTTGAGGAAAAGTATGGGAGGATTACAACTTTAATACGAGTCAGGGTACAAGTTTCGGCGTTAAAGGCCATGCTATCAACTTGGAATCCCAAGTATGGGGTGTTCTCCTTCAACGATATTTATATAACTCCCACTATAGAAGAATGTCAGAAACTGCTAGATATCCCTTATGTGGCACAGAATCGGATCTACCTACACCTCGAGCATAGACAGACCTGGAAACGGTTCGCGCATATACTTAGAATCCTTGCAGAGGAACCAAAGGCGAAAGAAACCTTTAAGGGAAGCACACATGGGTGGTATTGGACTTACATCAAGAAGTATTTGGTTTTGTACATTCAAAACAAGCAATGGGAATAGGCTTCATTGACACTAGCTTTGGGAATTTATGGCCTGATCTTATTCCCCGGACCTTTGGAGTTATAACTCACAGCGTCACAGAAATGTTTGGGGCAGTAGAGAAGCAAAATGTCAACCCAATACCTGCAATCCTCACAGAGACCTTTTTAACCCTGACCTATTGCCGGCGACAGGGTAAGGGAACCATCAAGTGCTGTTCCCAATTGCTACATCTTTGGATCCTCAGCCACATCTGTCCTTTCGAAACTAAGGGATTAACCTGGTATCCTGACCAGCCACTCATCAAAAAAATGGCTAGATTGGTAGTAAGTCCAAAGAATGAAGTACAATGGCAAGAACAGATTCTAAGCTTCAACAGTCAAAACTACTGCTGGAGGAAGTTATAGACTGTGGGTCAGCCTATTTTGTTCAGTACAGGGGACGATCATTTGGTACCTTTGATCGGATTGACCGGATACACAAGTTACATCCCAGCTTTGGTAATGAGGTAATTCAGTTCAACCCATCTTGCGCCCAATGTTGAAGTACTTCATCAGGCTCATTTCTATCATGAACCCAGAAAAGATGAAGAACTGAAAGCATTTTGCAAATCTTGAGAAAAGGTCACCATGATTGAACGGTCACCTAAAGGCCAAGCACCACGGAAGATTACCTTAGATGGAGAACAAACAGAGATCAGGGATATCCAGTTTTTGAACCAGCAGAACCTAGGGGGAACACACCTCGTCGGAAGATCTTTCAGAAGAAGTTAGTGCCAAGTTGGTCAGCTCTCTACAAAGTTCGAACGCCGAGAATCAGCAACTACAAGAATGGATAAAGCAGTTGGAAGACCGACAACAAATCCAGAAAAAGGAGGTAAAAAGGCTCAGGGAAGAAGCGATGACAGAAAAGGCAAAATTTGAAGAACAAGAGACACGGTGGGAAAAAGAAAAGACCTCGCTTCAAGATGCAATAAGAGAGGCAGGAGTTCAGAATAGCAAATTGCAAGAGAAATTGGAATACCAGGAGATACTCATGGAAGAGTATAAACAAGAAAGCAAAAAGAAGAAGCTTGAACTAAAGGAGCAGGCACAGCTTATCAATGACATTTTGAAAGAGTGTGCTAAATAAAGGAAAGAAAAAGAAAGGCAAGCAACCCTTCATCAAGAGCTAAGGGAAAATGTTGACCAACTAGAAAGAATGATAACACAAGGGAAACAAGAGCTCCTGCTAGAATCTGAGTATACCTTGAAGACATTCAACCCCGCCAGACAAGAAGAAAGACTCTATGAGTACCTTAAAAGATGTCATTGTATTTTAAAGAGTCTCCTTGAGCCTAGGCAATTGTAAAGGATGCTATGTATGAACTATTTGATTAATGAATCGTTTTGACCCATTGTTTAGTAAAATATGAATGAATAGTATAACTCCCGTAGAGACTATCCTCGCTAGGATTGTACGAAAAGATGAATGCGTCATATGGACAAGTATCATAGACACGCATGCGATCCTGTCATTCACTATTGGACTATCGAGCGATGCCATGATAAAGTTGACACAATTATCCTTCTGCAAACTCCATTTTTGGCGGTTATATGCCACCGTATCCTTTGTCTAGTTAGGATCTTTAACTCTAATAGAATTTCAAACTAATTTAACAATCTTTCCCACCGGAAATCAATATTGCTCCAAGCAAAGCAAAGCCGACTGAGCAAGCAGTTCAACCAAGACGAGTGTACTTAACAAGGTCTCGAGCAAAGAAGATAATAGAAGACCAAGAATAAGTGTAGAACCTACAGGGACAAGTTTCAGAATTAAGAGACCAAGTCTCAGAACTAATGAAACTGATGAAGGAAATGTCCCAAAATAGATCTACATCAGAACCAAATTTGCCATTACCTCTCCCACTCCCTACAATGGTTGATTCTCATCAAGCTTTAACCTCTTTCACCTTTCAACCTCCTATTCCGGATCCGACAATCACTGTCAATCCGACCCTCCCAAATAATGACTTACCTTTCCCTTATTATCCGACTGTCTCAAATGCCGAGTTACTCCCTTCCATACTAATCCCTCCAGTTCACCCTGCCCCTTATTTCCTAACCGGAGGAATAGAAGAAAATAGAGCAAAAGAAAATGAGAAGTTATCTGCTCTGGAGGAAAGATTAAGAGCAATAGAGGGTCTGAATATGTATGGCTCAGTAGATGTATCGTCACTAAGATTAATACCAGATGTGATGGTATCACCCAAGTTCAAAGTTCCAGACTTCGACAAGTATATTGGGAATTCAGACCCTCGCATCCATTTGGCCACTTACCTATCTAAGATGTCTGCCCTCACAGAAGATGATAGACTTCTGATCCACTTCTTTCATGAAAGCCTCTCTGGGGCAACTTTGAGGTGGTGCATACAACTGGATAGGAGCAAGCTACGCTCCTAGAAGGATTTGGTTTATGTTTTCCTTAAGCAGTACAAGTTCAACTGCGACATTTCCCCCACTAGGAGAGACCTTCAAAACCTGGAACAAAGAGAAAGGGAAAGCTTTAAAGAGTATGCCCAGAGATGGAGAGAGAAGGAAGCTGAGGTATATCCTCCAGTTACTGACAAAGAGCTTTGCTCTATCTTCATTGAGACATTGAAGGCTCTGTACTTTAATCTGATGATCGAAAACACCTCCAACAGCTTTTCAGACATCATTCAAGCTGGCGAAAGAATTAAAGCTAACCTCAGGTTAGGGAGACTGTAGGAGTTGACTGAAAACTCTGCAAAGAAGACCGCCAGTTTTGGAAAGAAGAAAAAAGGTGATGTACACTCCATCACCCGACAAGCCCAATCTCCGTTCCCTCAAAATAACTTTTGACCATACCCTCCTACTCAAGGCCCGACAATAGCAAACATTCCACTCCCTTTTCCAAATTATCCTTACCCTCGCCCACAATACCCACTGCAAGTTGCTTACCACCCCAAATCGCCTGCTCAACCTATTCAATCAAGACCACCTCCTCCCCAAACCAACCCGAGACCACAAAGGAACCCTAATCCACCTTTCCCCCTTCCACTCAGTGAAATATACTGGTACCTACTCGGTATAAATCAAATAGTGCCTATCCCCCTTGACCCAATTCAGCCACCATATCCTAGGTGGTATGATGCCAATGCCTGATGTGAATATCATGGCGGGGCATTAGGGCACTCAACTGACAACTATGGAGCTCTTCGGGGAAGAGTACAGACCCTAATCAGAAATGGGTGGTTAAAAATTGAGGGAAATGGCTCTCTTCCCAATGTTATGTTAAACCCATTGCCCAATCACGGTACAGGCAATGGCGTAAATATGATAGAACCTTGGGATGAAAGGTCCACCTTAGAGGTAGATCAGCTGATCCCTCATTTCGAGGAAATTTTTGCGATGGCAGTAAGAGAGGGATACCTCTGCCCTTCGGTATACGGGTGGAAAAATGATACAGGATGCCCCTACCATGGAGGAGCAGCTGATCATGAGCTACATAACTATGACAAATTTCGACAGGAAGTTTGAAAAATGTTGTAGCTCAAAACTTTAAGATGTCAGCAGATGTCGAGGATGGAGGGCGAAGTAAACACAGCCAGGTTTGGTCAAGATGTCTCTACCCCCAATCCAAAATTAATCTTCTCTGCTCCCAACACACCAACACCACCAATGACGATCATCCGAACCCTGCCTCAGCTCCCAGTCACCAACATCCATGCAGTACCTTGAAACTACAACCTTCAAGTATTTACTTAGAGTGCATCCAGCAACGCTTCAACTCCTACCCTCAACAATACCCACACTTAACCTATCACCCCTCCTAAGCCCTGCTTTGCTTCTCACGAGCATTTCAAAATGACCTACATGGGACCTTCCAACAATACTACTCTCCAACCAAACCCAAAACCTATCACTACCGGTAACTCTCTCCCGCAGGAGCAGGAAGTAGAATTTATAACCAGAAGTGGGAGATGTTATGGGAATGATGAGGCTGAAAAGAAGAAAGGGAAAGTAAAAATGGGAGCGAGAATGATGAGGCTGAAAAGAAGAAAGGGAAAGTAAAAATGGGAGAGTAGCAAAAAAATATGGAGGATGGGGTTGTGAGGCTTGAGAAAAGAGGACCTGCTGAACCAAAAGAAGAGAAAAAACTGCTGCTACAAGTAATGAAGCAGAGTGAGTATGACGCCATTGAGCAACTAAGGAAGACGCCTGCTCGAATTTCCTTGCTATCACTAATTCTAAGCTCAGAGGTGCATCACCATGCCTTGCAGAAAGTTCTGGACCAGGCCTTTGTAAACCCTAATATCACACCGGGGCAATTTGAGAAAATAGTTGGGCAAATTCAGGCGTCTAGTTTTGTCACTTTCTCTGAAGATGAGATAGACCCGGCTGGCTTGAAGTATACCAAAGCTTTGCATGTGACAGTCAAGTGTAAAGGGTGCATAGCTGCCAAAGTCTTGATTGACAATGGATCTGCCCTCAACGTCTTGCCTAATGCTACCTTGACAAGACTACCTGTCGATCCATCAAACATATGCCAAAGTGCCATGGTGGTAAGAGCCTTTGACGGTACAAAGAGGGAGGTACTTAGGGACATCGATTTGCCGCTTCAGATATGGGTATGCACTTTCAACGTCACTTTCCAAGTGATGGATATTGAGCCGGCATACACCATGTTGCTGGGGAGACCCTGGATCCATTCGGTAAATGCCGTGCCTTCGACTTTGCATCAGAGGATCAAGTGCATCATGGGCAGCAAAATCATCACAGTGAGAGGGGAGGAAGCCATGCTAGTCACCAAGTCTCAATCCGTTCCTTATGTGGAAATAACTGAAAGATCCTTGGAAAGTTTTTTCCAAGCATTGGAGTTACAAGAAACTACCCCGAGGGATGAAGGGGCTGCGACTATGGTTGCGAAAGTGATGTCAAAAAGCGGCTATGAGAAGAGCAAGGGATTGGGCGCCACATTGCAAGGAATCATTGAACCAATACCTGTTATTCAGAAAATTGGCTGTTTCAGCTTGGGATATGAGAAAGATGCTCTTATGGATGGGAGATTCTGGATGAGGAACATGCTCCAGGATCAAAGGTTTGACCAGTGAGTTGGGAACATGAAAGTTGTCTCGAAAATCACAGATGTTTTCACCAAGCCAATCATTCAGAATCCAGAAGAAAGTGAAGAGTCTCTTAAAGAACCATCCATTGATGTCATACAACTTGACTCCCTGTCCGAGGCACTGATATCGCCAATCACTGAGGGGCAAGAGCTGGATAATTGGGAAGCAGAAGACATTCCTGTCCTTAATCTCAAGTAAAGTATATTTTGTTATCAACACTTGATCATTTTGTCCATGGTGACAAATATAATGCTGTAAATGGACCCTTTTCTTATGATTAAAGTATTAACGAATTAACTAAGCGCATTTTGTGTGCAATTCTCTTTTCCTTAAAATCCTTTTTTTTTTAATATGCTCCACTTTCATTTCTTCAGGACCATTGATCAATTCACACCTAATAATTCAATGAATTCAGAAGTTCCTTATGTTAATTTTGAAACTCCCATAATTACCATTAGTTCAAGTAATTTTGAAGAAGAACCTGTAGAAGAACAGGGTGAAAAAGATGAACCTTCCCTGGTGCCTTGTGGGGATGGAACGCACACCATAAATCTAGGGACTGAGGAAATAAAGAGGAAACTTAAAGTCATGAATAATGGGGAATTTGAGAGTATGGTCACCTTGCTCAAGGAATTCATCAATGTATTCTCATGGAGCTATGATGATATGCTCGGATTGGATCCTCAGATAGTAACGCATAAAATCCCCCTGATTCCTGGGACAATTCCAGTAAAACAGAAGTTGAGAAGAATGAACCCCGACATGTTACTCAAAGTTAGGGATGAAGTCAAAAAGCAGTATGATGCTGGATTCCTGGAAGTAGTCAAATACCCTCAATGGATAGCTAATGTCATTTTGGTAATGAAGAAAGATGGAAGGGTAAGGGTATGTGTTGACTACAGGGATCTCAATAAGGCAAGCTTGAAGGATGATTTCCCTCTCCCACATCTAGACGTACTGGTAGACAATGCTGTAGGACTGGGGAGATGTTCATGCATCGACGGGGCATCCGGATATAACCAAATCCCCATGGACTAGGAGGACAAAGAGAAAACTGCTTTTATCACCCAATTGGGGGTATTCTGTTATCGGGTCATGCCCTTTGGGTTGAAGAATGCCAGAGCTACCTACCAACGCGTTATGGTCACATTATTCCATGATATGATGCACAAAGAAGTAGAAGTGTATGTGGATGATATGATTATCAAATCCAGAGAGGGAGAAAGTCATGTACAGGTACTAAGAAAGGTGTTCGAAAGGCTCAGGAAGTATCGACTAAAACTGAACCCAGCTAAGTGTATGTTTGGGGTCAGGTCTGGTAAGCTATTGGGATTCATAGTAAGTGAGAAAGGAATAGAAGTGGATCCAGATAAAGTTTGAGCCATTCGAGAAATGCCATCCCCAAAGACAGAAAGAGAGGTGCACAGTTTCCTGGGAAAGCTGAACTACATCTCGAGGTTCATCTCCAATCTCACTGCTAAAGCTAAGCCCATTTTTAAACTACTCAAGAAGAATAACACCACTCAGTGGGATTAAGTTTGTCAAGAGGCTTTTGAAAAGATTAAACAATGCCTGTTGAACCCGCTAGTATTAGTTCCTCTAGTGATGGGAAGGCTGTTGATTTTGTACATGGTAGTTCAGCAGAGTTCAATGGGGTGCGTTCTGAGGCAGCACGATGACGCGGGTCGAAAGGAAAGAGCCATTTACTATTTGAGTAAGAAATTCAACGATTGCGAGTCGAGATACTCATCTCTTGAGAAAACTTGTTGCGCATTGGCATGGACGGCAAATCGACTCAAGCACTACATGTTGAATCATAAGACATGGCTCATTTCCAGGATGGACCCCATCAAGTATGTATTTGAAAGTCTGTTTGTGCCAGGGAGGATAGCAAAATGGCAGGTCATACTTTCTCTATATGACATTGTCTACACGACCAGGAAGGCAGTAAAAGGAAGTGTGATTGCTAATCTCCTAGCAGAAAACTCGATCCAAGATTATGAAGCCTTGGATTTCGAATTTCCAAATGAGCATGTTAATGAAGTCAGTAGCGAGGACAAAGAACCAAATGACGTATGGGAAATGTATTTCGACGGGGCGATCAATTTGTCCGATAATGGGATCGGAGCAGTTTTGATATCCTCTGATGGAAAACACTTCCCGATAGTTATCAAGCTGAGGTTCGACTGCACCAACAATGTTGCAGAGTATGAAGCCTGCGTGATGGGTCTATAGGCTGCCATTGAGATGAAGGTCAAGAAGTTAGAGGTGTACGGAGATTCGGCCTTGATCATTTACCAAGTCAAAGGGGAATGGCCAACTAAAGACCCAAAACTGATCCCGTATCAAAAGTATCTCCTAGAATTGATCAAGAAATTCGAAGAGATTTCCTTCACTCACCTCAACCACGACAAGAATCAATTCGCCGATGCCTTAGCCACTCTAACTGTCATGGCTCAGATGGAAGAGGGACAGGCAACACAGGCATTACAAATCAATGCAAGGAGTGAGCCGGAGTATTGCTTCATGATCGAAGAAGAAACAGATGGTAAACCCTATTATCATGACATCCAGGTCTACATCAAAACCAGGGAATATCCTCTCGGGGCAAGCCGAAATGAAAGAAGGATGATCAGGAGAGTAGCACTGGGATACTTCCCCAGTGGGGAAATTTTATACAAAAGAAGTTCCAATGGCAAATTGTTGAGGTGCGTGGATGCAAAAGAAGCAAGGAGGATCCTTTTTGAAACTTACGAGGGGAATTGTGCTACTCATGCCAATGGACATATAATGGCCAAGCAAATTATGAGACAGGGATACTTCTGGACCACTTTGAAAAAAGACTACATCGAGTACTTTTGGAAGTGTCATGAATGTCAAATCTATACTGATCCGATAAATGTCTCACCTCACCAGCTTTTTAATCTTGTCTCACCTTGGCCTTTTGCATTGTGGGGCATCGATGTAATTAGTCCTATTAATCCCGAGGCATCCAATTGGCATAGGTTCATCTTGGTGGCTATTGACTATTTCTCTAAATGGGTTGAGGCAACGTCATATGTGCACGTCACACAAAATACATTCCTCAAATTTTTCAAGAATAATATTATCTGCCGACATGGTCTCCCCATTGAAATTGTCACCTCCAATGCTAAGAATTTGAATGGCCTAAAGATCCGAAATTTGTGTGACCAGTACAAAATCCGGCATCTCAATTCCTCGCCATACCATCCCCAAATGAACAGAGCAGTGGAGGCCGCTAACAAGAATCTCAAGAGGATAATCAGGAAGATGACCGTCACTTATAGAGATTGGCATGATATGCTTCCCTTCGCCCTTCATGCTTATCAGACCTCCGTGAGAACATCGACAGGGGCAAGTCCATACTCATTGGTCTACGGAATGGAGGCTGTTTTACCTATAGAGATGGAAATTCCCTCCCTGAGAATTCTGAAAGAGTCGAGAATCGATGAGTAAGAATGGATTTAATCAAGGTTGGACTAGCTGAATCTAGTAGACGAGAAAAGACTAGCAGTAGCATGTCATAGGCAATTGTACCAAAGGAGAATGACTAGAGCATTTAATAAGGACGTTCGCTGCGCGAGTTCCAATCGCGAGATCTGGTTTTGAAAAAGATCCTCCCAAATCAAAATGATCCTCGGGGAAAATGGTCACCAATTTACGAGAGACCCTATGTGGTTAAAAAGGCATTTTCTGACGATGCACTGATCTTGACTCATATGGACGGCGAAGAATTCCCGAGGCCCGTGAATGCAGATGTTGTTAAAAGATATTATGCCAAAAAAAAAAAATCAAATCATCCTCTAAGAGTGAAAACCCGTAAGGGCACTCCTAGGACCAGAAAATGGAGAAATAAGGAAGGAAACCCAAGACCAGAAGAGGTAATAAGTCACCACAATACGAACGTTCATCGAAAAATTACTTGAAATAATGGCAGTTAAGGGAATTCAAAGTTAGCTGCGAGGAATTTTGTGAGATCTATTCTTGTACCCTTTTTCTTTGAAATTGTACCTTTGTCTTTAAGTCATAATAAAATTGTTCCTTCACTCTAATTTATTTTTCTTATCTACCATTCATTTATGCGCTATTAATTCGTTAAAACTTTATTATAAGATCAGGATTTGAATATTGATAACCTCATGTACTTTGCTGTGAGATTTACAGGGGATAAATGATGGCTGGGCGACAAAAAAAAAAAATATATATATATATATATATATATATATATGGGAGTGAAAACCCGCAAAGGGCGCTTTCTGCAAAATAAGTGAAAACCCGAAAGGGCATTCCGAAAAGGTGAGTAAAAGGGGGAAATCGTAGGCCAAGCCTTGGGACTCATTCCAACCCTCTCCATTAATCATCTATTTTCGGGGCCTTGTTAAGTACACTTTGATTGGAGGAACATCTTGTGTCAGGTTTGTCTTGCTTTGTCAGCATTTTAATTTCCTGCCATCAACCTCTAGTTCCTTGATCCAAGTTGATTTTAATTTTTAGCATTTTAATTTCATGTCATCAACCTCTGGTTCCTTGATCCAAGTTGATTTTAATGTTCAGTATTTTAATTTAATGTCATCAACCTCTGGCTCCTTGATCCAAGTTGATTTTAATGTTCAGCATTTTAACTTTCATGTCATCAACCTCTGGTTCCTTGATCCAAGTTGATTTTAATTTTCAGCATTTTAATTTCATGTCATTAACCCTGGTTCCTTGATCCAAGTTGATTTTAATTTTTAGCATTTTAATTTCATGTCATCAACCTCTGGTTCCTTGATCCAAGTTGATTTTAATGATTCAGCATTTTAATTTCCAGCTATCAACCTTTGGTTCCTTGATCCAAGTTGATTTTAATTTTCAGCATCTTAATTTTCTGCCATCAACCTCTGGTTCCCTGATCCAAGTTAATTTTAATTCTCAGCATTTTAATTTTCTACCATCAACCTCTGGTTCTTTGATCCAAGTTGATTTTAATTCTCAGCATTTTAATTCCTACCATCAACCTCTGGTTCCTTGATCTAAGTTGATTTTAATTTTCAACATTTAATTTTCATGTCATCAACCTCTGATTCCTAGATCCAAGTTGATTTTAATTTTCAGCATTTTAATTTCCTGTTATCAACCTCTGGGTTCAAGATCTAAGTTGATTTTATTTTTTGGCATTTTAATTTTCATCATTTAATTTTCATCATTGATCTCTAGTTCTAATATCCCAACCGCCCAAAATATGGATTCGAATCTTTTCATAATTCCTATACAAGAGAATTTCATTCTCTTTAATATAAATTATGTAAAGAGGGGAAGCTGTAGACACCATATTTTCGTCGACCTCTGAAGTCAAGGAACCTTTAAACTTTTAACTTTATTATCCGCTCTCAACCGATGTCCCCAATCACAAACAGCTTTTCCAGACTCACCGATTGCTCGTCCATGGAACAAACCGATCTCACGCTTAAGTTAGATGGCTTTCCGATCTCTTGGTCTCTGTCAGATGGGTTCGACTCAACACTAGGTCTCCCGACCATCCAATCTTACTTACTGATATTCTCTGATCTCTCTATACAAGTATTGCAGAACTTCATTTGGCTAATGTTGTGATCGGGCTTCTCGCTTGAATGCCCCAGATATTCCTTAAAATGAAGTTAAGGTTTCTGTCTAGTCTAATAATGGTTTCGATCTTAAAAGTTCAAGTCAGTGTCAAATCTTTCCAATTCTAATATTTTAAAGTTTCATTCGGTATTTGGTCATGACTTAGTCCGATCTCTGGTTCTCGTGTAATGATTTTCCGATCTCTTATCTCCTGATTAATAATCGCTTTCAAATTTAATGTTCAACTACGTTTAATCAATTAAATACTCAGACAATTTTGGACGCTTTCTGATCTCATCAAGAAATTGAACAAAAAGGATCCCAATTCATTTCAAAATAAAATGTACAAGTCATTCAGCAGGAGGGTCTCCCCCAACCTACTCCCCGGGTACATTATCATTTCTCTTATCCTCTCTCTCTCTCTCCCGGGCTCCTCATCACTGTCCTCTTCGACCTCTGGGATGAGCTTATCCATCCAAGAGAAGTCCTCCTCAGGATAACGCTTCTTCAGCTTGGCCAGGAGGTCGTTATGGGCATTCACATATGCCCCGGCATCTTTTGTGGTGCTCTACTCTTCCTTCGCTTGGAGCTCCTCCTCCTTTGCCCGAAGCTCCTCAGAAAAATGAGCTAGATCGGTAGATCGACTAGCCTAAGATGTAATCATTGGCAGAGGAGAGTTGAGCCAGTGCAGCTGAGGCATCTTAGACCGCCTTAAGAATCTCCCTCCTTAAGGCGTGGGTTTTTTCCCAGATCACATGTTGATTGGCAATAGCCTCTAACCCCAAGCTCATCGTTTGAGTTAAAATATCATCGATGCTCTCCTCTACCAATCTGTTCTGATCTTCTTGGAAGCAGATAGAGGTGCCCATAACTTTTGCTAAGCTAGGGTTCCTTTGGGTGGAACGGTTCCTTTCTAGAGATTGGATGAGGAGCTGAGCCCCCCGGCAAAGTGTCCTAACAGTGGGGCCAGAAGGATCGCCTTCCACATTGGAAGAGATTGAAGGAGGTGGAGGAGGCGGACATTCGATCTGTTGAGGAGGAGGAATGACGACTTCTACTTCTAAGACCGACTATTCCTGAGGTTGGGGAGGGGAGCTCAGTACTTCTACAAAATCGTGGTGAGGTGTTTGAGATGTGGTAACAGTGGCCTCCTTCATCGCTTGCACCTTTTGGGACACCACCCTCTTTTGCTTGCAGCTCTCTTTAGAAGCCTCACCACCCGCCATACCTGCACAAAGTAGAAGTCAGTGAGTTCGCTAAGATTAAAAGACTAGAGATCGGGAATGTACCAGAACCGAGGTCAGAGAGCTGAAGCTCGTAGTCTTTATCGGTGATCAGCCGCATCATCCACCACTTTAGTTCGGCCATAACCGCATCTAAGCATTAGAATTTGTGGGTGGACGCTTGAGTCTTAAACTCTTTCACCATGGCGTTTTCGTCCTTATCTAAGGTGAGCTTCTTAGGGAGTTGGGGGACTAAATAACTCCAATTGCGTGGGATCCCTTCAAAACCGTTTTGATCCTTAGTCCTAAGGATGAAAAACCGATCCTTTCAGTTCTTCAGCGAAAAAGGGAGATCGGTAAAAAGCGAGCAATTCGGCTTTGCCTGAAAGAACCAGAATTCGTCATCCCTCCTTCGGGTAAGCCTATGCAGCTCGGCAAAGACTTTAGCCATAGGCTCCAGTCTCTTGGCTTAGCAGAGGCCCTTGAAGGCTACTAAAGTCCACCAGCAGTTCGGATGCACTTGAGCTATTGAGACATTATGGAACTTTAAGATGGCCTTGTAAAGTTCATCCAAAGGAAAACGGAGTTTGGTCTTTAGCTGCTCTTGTATACTATGATGAGATCGCCTTCATTAAAGAAGTGATCTGCCCGAAGGTCGCCATGGCATTTGATCAGTTCAAAGGAGTCGATCTGCAGATTGTACTCTTAACTTATGGACTGGAGATCGGTTTCCCTCAGAACGGACGACAACTCATCAACTGGTAGGTTTTCCCTCCTCGAAGAGGTTCCTCGCTTAGGTTTGGTAGCCAGACCAGTAACCGAAATGATGGCCGTGCTGGTTCAACTGCCTCATCTAATCACATCGCCTTCTTCTGAGGTCCACGAAAACTGGATGGAAGGCGGGCTTACAGCTCTCTGACCCTTGGCACTGCTCATTTTCAGGAAAATAAAAAGAAATTAGCTAATGAAAGATCAAAATCCTTACCGGAGTGTAATCGGTGCCTGAAAACTTGAGAAAACGAGAGAAAATGCCGAGATTGCTAGAGAAGTTCTGAAAATGACATAAGGAAATGACTGACTCATCTCTCCTCTATTTATACCCATCTGAGCATTAAATGCTCGCGAAGTCCCAAGTGACGCATCGGTTAGTGGAATCGGCCGCTTCCTTGACACGTCGCAAGAAGGTTCCAGAAACATAATAAAAAAAATTAAATAAATAAGATTGGTTAGCCAAGGTCATCGGATTGAACAAACTTCCAAAACCACGGATCGGCTAATGGTGATTCGTTTAGGGATCAGATTAGATACACATATCAGGGATCGAAAAATAAATAATGCAATAATAAGACAAACATTTAAACAAAAAATTCATTTCATTTCCAAAAGATCAGATTACATCATTTGGGCGATTTCAAAAGATCAGATTACATCATTGGTGCGATCTCTAAAGATCGGATTGCATCATTTGGTCGAGCTCTAAAGATCAGTACTACATCCTACCTAGCTTAAGACTACTCCGAGGCCCAAAAAGTAAACCTATGTCAAAGCCTAGTCTTGTGGCTGAATTAAAATATGTGTTTGATCAGAAAGCCAGCCATAAATGTTGGATAGATATGTAGCTCAGATGGGGTGACAATGACTCTCATGATATTGAGCGGAGTCATCACCAATGTCATTAACCAGAACCGAGCTACAGTCGGGACGCCTGATATGGTTGGGAGCCAAATGAACTTTAAAAGGCAGTCACCAACATTAAGATTGAAATTAGCAGTCCTCTCATCTGAGATCGGTCTATCGATTATATCGATAGACTGATTCGAGATTGGCATGGCCATCGCTTTCGGTCTTGAATGGTATATTAGTCCGGTTCCCTCATTGTCATTAGGTGACATTCTCATAGCTCTTCGATCGCAGGGGTTGCAAATTTTCAGGCGAGGGGCGAAGGAAATAGTCGAAAAAAGATCAAAAGGGCCATCATAATCAGAATTATCACAAAAAAAGTTAGAATTGGAGGAGTAGTGCATGAAAATAAACTAAAAAAGGAACAGTGAACTGTGAAGGTGATTTGCTATTGCTGCATATATATAGGGCCTTGGCATTTATTGCATACAGAACCTGAAGCGGATGCATCGATAACTGGAGAATTTATTACTTTGACCAACGCAAGTTAGACAGAAGGAAATATCAGGAATGAGAGATCAGGAAATAAGAGGGGACCTGATGCAAGAGAGAGATCGGAAAAGGGGATGGTCATGATAATACAGAAGGTGACCTAAAGAGATCGAAAAGCGCTGAAGGGTTAAGTAACTTCCGGTCCGAACTTTCCACTAACTCTCTCCATCGTCAGATTTGAGTTAGTTAAGACATCGCAAGCGTGATCAGATCCCCACTACACATCTCATCTGCAAGGACGCCCACCTAGCCGCCGGACACCAGAATAGTTCAAGCAGTCCTGTACATTTCGATCTCCACTGTTGATCACAACCGTGAGGATGGATCCGGAGCCCTCAGATCAAAAAGCAGATGACAGGTTTGGTGCTTTTTATTCCCAACCTTTGGATCTAATTTGTAAGGCAAGATCCCAAGCCATTGGATTAAGAAGAGAAATGACGGATATTCTGAGCAAGATCCCGGCCCTCCATTTTGATTCTCTTTAATTTTTAGACATCAGATTATGTCCTTTTGCATCTACACCCTCCGTCTCCCCCTGGCAAGATCCTGACCCTTCATTATGGGCACCCGTTCCCTATAAATACCTGCATGTAATACTGTAGAGGGGACGGAATAAAAAGGTAGTGGTAATTATAATAGAAAGACTCTGAAATTTGATTCAGTCTTGCTACTTGCCATTCTGAGCTTTCGAAGTGTGGAGAAACTTTAAAAACCAGTTTTCTTAAGTATTTCATCAAAAGGAGCTCTAAGTCCTAAAACTTCCAGTTTTAGTTTCTGTGTAACCATCTTCACTTCACCTCATTCCCACTGCTCTAATATCTAATATTACTTTTCGAAATTCAACTTCGTTCTGACCTATTGCCATCACTACGGGTAAGTTTAAGTCCTTCGGTTGTCAGCTATCACCTCTACAAGATTTATGGATTCTGGAGTCAGCTCATCTGTCTCCTCAACTTTCCACAGGTAAGCGTCTAGACTATTATTTTATCGGGTATCCTTGTGTTATTTTCTCCAGTTTTCTTTTGAAATTTCTTTTATATCCAATCGCTCTAAATCTCAAAATAGATTATCTAGGCCGATAGAGTCTTCTTTTATTTCATTCGCAAATTCCTTTTATCGTCATGTAGTTTTCATTTCCTTCGAGAATGGACGTTCAAGTCATTGGCAAAAGAATATAGGCAGGGGTATTTTGACATGAGAATTTTCAGTCTAAAAAAATAAAAATGATAAAGGAAGATAGGTGCAGCATAGGTTGGATAAGTTGAAAACAAAAAATAAGTCAAACAAATAAGTTATGAGGTTGGGCCACGGAGTGAGCCCAGGCGGTAATAAAATAGATCGGGAATCAAGATAAGATCGGATCCCAAACTAGCGACTAAAAAGGGATTGGATATCATCCATCGAAGAATTCTAATAAGGCGATCACGCGGAAGATCGACAAAGAATTCGGTCTTTCGTCCACTATCTAGTTATAGGGCCCCGTAGGCTGAGAAAAGCTTTATATGGGTTTTCCTGTGTCTTCGGTACTCTGTTCTCATAAAAGGGGTCCAGAAGGACCCTCTGCCAAAATCCTTATTTCCAAGTTCCTACGAACGCCATTCTAATAAACACATTAAGAGTTCGGGAGAGAGTTCTTACCCAAACTCAATCTAATTTTTAACACAACACATTAAGAGATCGGGGGAGAAGTTCTTACTCGAGTTCTCAATTAAAATCTTCAACACATTAAGAGTTTAAGAGAGAGTTCTTACCCGAACTCAATCTAATTTTTAAACACAATAAATTAAAGAGACCGGGGGAGAGTTCTTACCCGAGTTCTCAATTAAAATCCTTAACTCAAAGAGACCGGGGGAGAGTTCTTATCCGAGTTCTCAATTAAAATCCTTAACTCTAAGAGATCAGAGGAGAGTTCTTACTCGAATTCTCAATCAAAATCTTAATAAAATATGTGGGGATCGGAGGAGAGTTCTTATTCGAAACCTCCCGCTTAAATTTTAAACAGAATACACTAAGAGATCGGGGGAGAGTTCTTACTCGAATTCTCAATCAAAATCTTAATAAAATATGTGGAGATCGGAGGAGAGTTCTTATCCAAAATTTCCCACTTAAACTGTAAACCAAATACACTAAGAGATCGGGGGAGAGTCCTTACCCGAATTCTTAGCCAAAATCTTAATAAAATATGTGGAGATCGGAGGAAAGTTCTTATTCGAAATCTCCCGCTTAAACTTTAAACCGAATACACTAAGAGATCGGGAAAGAGTTCTTACCCGAATTTTCGACCAAAATCTTAATAAAATATGTGGAGATCAGAGGAGAGTTTTTATCCGAAATCTCCCGCTTAAATTTCAAACCAAATACATTAAGAGATCGGGAGAGAGTTTTTATCCAACCTAAATCCAAATCAAAACGTCACAACTTCAATATGCGAATTAACCCCCAAACAAAAAAAAATCCATTATTCAATAATTATTCACTGAAGGGTCATCTCAAGTACTCGTGTCCTTGGGCAATCCTAAACAGTGAAATATCAAATATTCCTTTTATTCGCATAAAAGATTAACATTATCATTACAACGCCCTAATTACTAATTTTAATTTATAAAGAGCATAACTTTAAATCTGCTTACTCTCATTGAGGGACGAGGTGAGGTGCCTAACACCTTCCCTACCCGTATACGGACCCCGAACCTAGAATCTCTATTTTCAAAGTGGTTTTTAAATTTATTTAGAAAAAAAATGATTTTCTTTAATTACCCTCAAAATTAAAGTGGCGACTCCTCACTTTTCCCACTTCGGTGAGAATTCGTCCGGCGACCGCAAATCTCTTGTGACACTATGAATTTAAGACATAAATATATGAAATCTGTGCATTTAATAAGTAAATTTTACTGCACATCTTATATTTTGAATCTATAATAGATCAAATTTAATAAAAAATTTTCTTAATAAAATATTTGTTTATCTATTTTTCCATCGATGATGCAACTTTTTTGATAGAACAATTTACATAATTTTTTTTCTTATTTATACTTAATTATAGGTTATTAATAGCTACTGCAACTTTTTTTACTTGATCAATTTATGTAGTTATTGCAATCCAGTCTTTAGAAATTTCTGCCTTTATTTTTTAATTATCATGTTTACAGTCTGGTATTGAGTTTAAGAGGCTGAAACTGCTTTTCTGAATAAAAGGACCATTTTAAATGCTATTGAAAAAAACAGTTTGAAAAAAATTATTTTGTTATTTTAGTATTTTTATAACTAAAACTTATCAAATTTAATTTTTAATTATTTTTTAATACTCTTTAACTAGCATATTTAAAAAAAATAATTTTCTCAACAACAGTTTTAATGGTAATACTAAACAGGCCTTTAATCGTCAGGGTTAGGGGGATTTGCTGCTATTGTGTAATGACCTAAATTTTAAATATTCATTTATTTAGTTTTATTGACAATACTTTAATTATAATTTAGTTATTTAAAGTATGTGATGAAATCAATAGTTATTTCATGGGAATATTTTATGGATATGTATTTTTTTTTTTAAATATATCACCTCCAATTTATAAATAATTTTAATTATATATATATATATATATATATATATATATATATATTATAAATAACAATTTATGCATTTATATTAAATAAGCAGTATTTTATATTAATAAAATAACATAAGCAATAATAAATGATAATATAGATTCTAAAATTTATGTTAAAAATTTTAATGTTTTATTTTAGTTAACTAGTTGATAATTTAATTAATTTCGATTAAATGATTTTCTAATTTACATTAATATATTATTACCAATAAAATAGGATAGATTAAATTTTAAGTAAATAATTTATAGTATAACCTATTTGCTCTTCGTATAAGTTAGTAATATGATTATTTTAAGAGAATAATACATATGTTTTAGTTGGAAAACTAATAATAGTTATAATAGTATATATATAATATAAATAGGAAAGAGGACATCAGCATGTGAATTTTCTTAATCAAGACCTTCTCCCTCTATCAACAACCAATCAAATAATTAAAAAAAAAAAAGAAGAAGAAAAAAGAAAGAAAGTTAATTGTGGAACCACGAAGAACAGACCCAAGAAATGGGTCCTTTAACTCGTCTCTTCCCCTATAAGCTTTTAGGTCCACCAGTTTTGTCCGGCAAGAACCAGTGGCCGGTGAGGGTCCCAAGCAACTCCAGCGTCCTTCGATGAGCTCCCTGAACATCGAACGATCACCACACAGCCTAAGAAAAGGCAAGCAACAAGGAAGGAAAGAATGTGAAGTTAACACCTTTCCAGCATCCAAGTCATTGTTTGCCTTGTCATTTTCCCTAGTTAAAGTGTTTCAATCCAAGGGAGAAGTTTCAACTCTTCCCCATTGGTTTTAATGGAGATTCTGGTAAGATTCAAAGAGAGATAAAGAGGAGAGAGAAAGAAGACGCAGTGGCTTTTCGACTGATCTAACCGTCAGATCAAAAATCTGAGACTAACGATGAACTCAGGACGACGAAATCTTCGAGATAGGACCAGTCCCGTTTCGATCGGACACAGTTTGAAAAAGGTAATAATCAGACGGTCCAGATCGCTTCGTGAAATTTTCAAACTTTTTTTATTTCTATAATTTAAAAATAATTTTATGATAATTATTAACAAAATTCAGACTTAATTTAGGTGCAATCAGATTGAGAATAGCTCACTGGTGTCGGGATCACATTTTCAGCTAGATTCGATTGTCCGACGGCCGGTCTTAGAATGTGGTCGATATTATAGTGAATCCTAGAATTTTCAGATGTTCTAGACGCATTTCAGGTATCAGATTCGGCATAGGTAAACCCGAACTTTACATTACTCAATTTTTGCCTTATACTGAGTTAGAATAAAATTTATAAAATATTCGTGGATGATCAAAAAATTATGATTCTTTTTGTAATAGCCTTATAATATTGTTAAGGATCGTGGGACAAGTTTATAAAATTTTTAAAGTTAATTTGGATAGTTTTTGAAAAATATTAGTTTTGAAGTCTTATAATTTAGTTGTCTGATGTTGTGATTATTGCCTGGTTTGGAGGGCCCAGGAGAGGTTATATAATGATGATGAAATATGGATTGAGTTTAGAAGTGTTATTTGAACTATTTTGCAGGTTGGGTATGTCCTAGGTATAGAAGAAACTCTGTCGAATTTTCGTCATAAATTATGATGTATTTGCCTCTTTAAATTTATTTTTAATTGAATTTGCATTAATAAATTTACAATAAAATTATGTAGGTAATCGGGGTTAATCATCTTTCTTCACCCAACCTCCACAGTAAAATATTAATTTTAATTATAATTTCAATATTATTATATATTCAGACATGCCCATGCATCACTTATAAATAAATATCTATGTTGCTAAACAGTAGGCACGTGTTATATTGCATTCTTAATTGATGAAGTGCCATGGATATTGTTTATAGTAATTGGAGTAGTGTGCGTTCGCTGGCGTGTATGTGGTGTGTGATATTGGATATGGATAGGACGGGTAGACGTGGCTTGAGAGACACTCGCTGGGACCCGGTCCTTTATGGATAAGTCAGGGTAGACACGGCTCGAGATGATCTCGTTGGCCCCTGCATTTGATTTATCAATCAAAAGTTTGGCTTGAGAGACACTCACTGGCAGAGGTTGGATTAAGAGAGCTGTATAGGGGATCAACTCCCATATATGTACTGTTTGAATATGATTGGGTGTGTGAGTGCTCCAAATTATCTTTTTGCTATTATGATGTGACTGTATGAAAATTATGATGGTGTTACATTCTACTCTTTAGGATGTATTAGCTCTAGATAGCTATAGAAATTATACTTAAAATTGATATTTTACTCTCTGAGTCGAACGCTCACTCCTGTGCACCCTATTTTTTCAGGTTATAGGAGGAGACCCTTTTTTTTCAGGATAACCTACTTCTTTTCTCGCAGGTTATCAATAATTACTTAATTGTATTTATTATTCTCTAAATTTATAATTTAGAACTGCGCATATACTAGCAGTAGCATTATTCTTGTTAGGGACTATATGAATTGAAGTATTTGTATAACTGTACCAAAAATTTTTATGATTTTTAAATAGTTTATAAATGATATAACAGGGTTGAGTTGGACTCCCCTAATTTTAGTTTTTGATAATTATTGGATTAAGTTGGCCTGAAATAAAATTATAATAGTTTATTTTAAATTATTTTATATGCATGTTGGGCCTAAATTGTGGGCCTAGTCATGAGTTTGGGAACAGTAAGACTTACTATGAGCCTTGAGGGCTTTATACAGGCCCAGGTCCTAGTGCTGGTCAGGCCCATAGGTTGGGTCGTGAAAAATATGGTATCAAAGCTTAGGCTTTAGGTTCATGAGAAAGTTTATACCTAGAGTTGTCACATGCGGAGTATGGGATTTTGTTTCGTCTTCTTCTGCAATTCCTTGCTTCTAGATTCTGTGTTATTTCTTGGTTAGTATAAGAGTACTTTAGTTAAGCACCTCAGTTTTGTGAAGTACATGGTGATGTGAAATAGATTTAGTAGACGTGTTGAGGTCTACCATGGAAATACATACTCTAAGAAATACTATATTTTAGTCAATATGGGTTTAAGTGATGTGCCTATCTGGTGCAAGGCACGAGTATATAAAGGTGAGTCTTGAAAGTACAGTTGCCCTATATGAGGGTGAGGATACCACTACTAGTAGTCATCAGTGGATGACCTAGTTAGAGTAAGTTTATGATATCAGTAGATTCAAGAGTGATAAGAGATTGGGAGACCTAATCTGTCAGGACGTATCGTAGTAACCATACAATGTTCTCGATGTCCACTTTGTAAGCTGCAGATTACAATACCGATATGGAATTATTGTGTAGAGCTGCGTGCATCCCCGTGATGCTCCATAAGGAGGGTGTTGTAGACAATCTCTATTTTGATACAGTTATGCCAGAACAGGATTCTATTACTACAAAAGAGTTTGGAAATCCTAGGTAGAGATTTAAAACTCTAGAGTTAGAATAACGAAGGGTCACAGTTGTAAGGTAGCTAGAGTCATTGACTCAGTTACCCTAGAATGAGCTACAGTTACATTAGGAATTGCTGAAAGACTAGAGGTTTCAGTATAGTCATAAATTAAAGGTAACACCTACAGGGTGAGGCCATTTGGTCTTTGAGATGGGGTCTTAGATAGTTTTGACATTGCAATAGGTCTTTTGCCTAAAGTTTAGTGAAAAAAAGTATCTTTTTTGTGTAGCAGCAGGGCATAGGGTACGATTTTTTTCTCTTAAAGGAGACAGGATGCTATGGATGATGTTCATAGCCTATGAAATGATGCTTTAAGGGATTTGCAATATGATAAGAGAACAGATAGCCTGACATAGTTGTGGCAAGGTGGTAGATGTAGTACCTTTTTCGCAGTCAATTATGATGTAAAGCGGTCTTATTCTTTCAAGAGAGATAGGAGCTTATTACTAATGATTGTGACTAATAAAATAGTACCCCAGATGGGACTGTATAGTGTGGTAGAGAGTAGTTGGCTTGGGTATCCTGGAGAGGATACAAGTTCCATTATAGGAACCATAAATGATCGGATCATGATAGATGTAAAGCCTTTGAATGGAATGACGGGTTTGGGTGCCTAGTATCTTAAGTTTTGGCTAATTGAGTAAACATGGAAAAAAAAATAAAAATAAATAAATAAATAAATAAAATTACTGCAGAATCAGTTCTTGAGGTAGTAAGGGTATTATGTAGGTTAAAGGATAAGAATAGAGATCACACAATAAATGTATGATTGTAATTTCTTGAGTTCCTTTCTAACTTCATATTGTTCAAAACAATAGTATAATCTAATTATAATAATGTTAAGAGTCATAAATTAGCGAAGATAAATCACAGAAGGGCAGTGGATAGAGAAAGTGTAGAATGAAAATTTGGATAATTGATTGCAGATGCAACATAATCTAAATGCTAGTGGAAGTACTAGCTAGAGTGGTCAAAGGACCTGTCGCAAGGTGTTTTGCGGTCACCTGGACGAACACTCACAAGGAGTCGCCACTTTAATTTTGAAGGAAATTAAAGAAAACCATTTGCGAAAATAAATTAAAATGAAACCACTTCAAAAACAGAGATTCTAGGTTCGGGGTCTGTGAACGGGTGGGGAAGGTGTTAGGCACTCCACCTCGTCCTTCAATGAGGGTAAGCAGATTTAACTTCAAGCTCTTTATAAACTAAAATTATACTTAAGAGGGTTCGAATGGAAATGTTAATCCTTTTGGTAAAAGGGAATATTTGATTTTTCACCAATTCGGGTTACCCAGATACACGAATAAATGAGATGACCCTTGGTGAGTTGCTGTTGCGTATTAGCTTTATTTTAGGGGGGATCATTTTACGTATTTGTTAAAATTTGATTTGAGAATCGGATAAGAACTCTCCTCCGATCTCCTTTAAATATTTATGAAAATTTTGGTTGAGAATCGGATAAGAACTCTCCTCCGATCTCTTTTAAATATTTATCGAAATTTTGGATTTGAGAATCGGATAAGAACTCTCCTCCGATCTCCTTTACATATTTATGGAAATTTTGGTTTAAGAACCGGATAAGAACTCTCCTCCGATCTCTTTTAAATATTTATGGAAATTTTGGATTTGAGAATCGGATAAGAACTCTCCTCCGATCTCCTTTAAATATTTATGGAAATTTTGGTTTGAGAATCGGATAAGAACTCTCCTCTGATCTCTTTTAAATATTTATTAAAATTTTAGGCTTGAGAATCGGATAAGGACTCTCCTCCGATCTCTTTTAAATATTTATAAAAATTTTAGGCTTGAGAATCGGATAAGAACTCTCCTCCGATCTCTTTTAAATATTTATTAAAATTTTAGGCTTGAGAATCGGATAAGAACTCTCCTCCGATCTCTTTTATTTTAATGGGAGTGGGATGAGGACTTTTCCGACCTCTCGAAATTTGATTACAGCTACACATCATAAGAACCTAAGACTAAGGGTTCTGGCATTCAAAGATGCCGGGGATCGGAATAAGGCTTCTTTTAACTCATTGGTACCTCGTGACCAGACAGGGGATACCAGACTGAATTTTACCGACCTCCTATGTGGTCGCCTTACCAGTACCTTTTGATACCAGATCTGTTCCGTTTATTTATCTGAAATTTGGTTTTATTCTGCCTTATGGTGTCTTACCCAATCGTCTTTTATGTTAGCCTAGTGATTCAACTTTACTATTTTTATTATTCAGACCTCCTATTTTTAAAGAAACGCTTAAGATACAGTTACCTACATTTTATCCAACTACTTATACGCTACTCGGGACTAAGACTCTTGCATTTAGAAGTAACAAAGATTAACGAAAAGAATGGACCGATTAACAAAGAAGTGAACTTGGGGATAACCTTCTTCGCGTTTTTTGTTAACTCAATATAAACTTGGTGAAAATTACAAACATAAAAATAAAGGAAATACGTAAAATAAAAATGAGCACTTGATAAAGCAGCGATATAAGCACTCACCTGTAAGGAGCCGAATCTACTAAACTAACTACGAAATCACAAAACGTAATAGGACTGCGGGTTGATAGCCGGAGGACTAAGGTTCGCCTTGAAATGAAGGATACTTTGCTAAAATGCAGTCCGATCAAAATAATAACCGAGTTTGAGTGAAGTTGAGCTTGAACAATGGGAGTGGAAATAAAAATAACAAAGACAGAAAGTGAGAGTGTCACAGGATAATGAACGAACTGAAAATGGAGAGTTTCAGTATTCAAAAATCCCTTTGCAAGAAAACACTTCAGAAAACTGGTTTCAAAAGTTTTTCTTATGAAAGCTCAAAAATAGCAGAATAACGAACTGAATTAAGTTTCAAAGTCCTTCCGCTATAGTCACTACCTTTTTCTTCGTCCCCTTTTGAACAGTTTTCATGTCGGTATTTATAGGAATCGGGTGCTCTCCATGAAGGGTCAGGATTTATTTTGAGGGAGATGGAAGCTCAGGATTTTAAAGGACATGATCTGAGGCTCGGGAATTAAAGAGAATCAGAACGAAAGGTTGAGATCCCTTTCATAATATTTGTCCTTTCTCTCTTCTAATCTGACGGCCCAAAATTTTCCTGTCAAGGGCGATCCGAGGGCTGGGAGTGAAAGGCGCTGGTCTTGTCATCTTCTTCTTTGATCCAAGGGCTCCGGACTCGTCCTTACGAGTAAGATCAACAGTGGAGATTGGGATGTACAGCACTGTTATGACATACTCTGGCACATGTCAGTAATGCGGGCAATTCTGGATCGTGTGGTGGAGATCTCGTCTGCAACGCTTTAACTACCTCGGCTCTGATTATGACGACAGTTAGCGGAAGTTGTCTTATTCTCTTTATTTTTCGACCTCCCTTCCCTTCCGATCTTTCTAACATGATCACTTTCCGATCTCTTGTGCCGGGCTCCCTTCTTCCGACCTCTCCTGCTCCGGTCTTTTCCTCTTTCCGGTTCGGTTCAGTCAAAGCATTTATTCCTTCGATTTTTGAGGCATCCGCTTTGTTTTTTGCTCGCAATAAATGCTCGGATTTTCCCTATATATATACCTTCAATCGGGAAGCCCCCCGCATTTGATTTTCTCCTCTTCCTTCTCACATTTCCTGTTCTAACTGCTCCGGCAGTAGTTCCGGCCATGATAGTGGCTTTTGATCTTTTCCTGATCGTCCTTTTTATTCCCCAATTGAAAATTTACGATCCCGGTGATCGGAGAATTATGATAACCTCATTTGATGACAGTAAGAGAATCGGACTAACTTACCGACCTGGATCGAGGACTTCGATCGTGTCAATCTCAAATCGTTCGACCGATATAATCGGCGAACTGACTTCAGGCGAGAAGACTGCTAATATTTCTCTTAACATTGGTGACTGCGCCTTGAAGTTTATTTGGCTTCTCACCACATTGGGTGTCCCGACAGCGGCTCGGTTCCGAGCAATAACATTGATGACGACTTTTCTCATCCTCATGAGAGTCATAATCCTCCCATCTGAGCTGTACATCTGTCCGGTGTCGATGGCTAGCCTAACACATCTTTTGATTCAGCTACGAGACTAGGCTTTGACATAGGTCTTTGCTAGATGGGGTGTACTGCGGATCTCTAGAGATCGCTCAAATGATGTAACCCAACCTTTAATGTAACCCGATCTCTGGAGATCGCCCAAATGATGTAATTTGACCTTTAATAAATAAAATTTTATTTTGTCAATTATCATTGCATTAATTGTTTTCCAATCTCTGATGTGTTCATCCGATCCGGTTCCTAACTGAACAACCCTTATCCGATCCGCACTTCCGAACATCCGCCTTAATTCACCAATCTCTAACTAGCCGATCTCCCATCCTTATGGAATTTCTGAAATATTCAAGAGACGTGTTAGAAAAGCTGGTGAGTCCCACTAACCGATGCACCGCCTGGAACACTGTGAGCATTAAATGCTCGGACGGGTATAAATAGGGGATGGGTCAGCCATTTGCTTCCTTATGTCATTTTCGGCCTCTCGCGAGCAATTCCAAAAATTCTCTCGTTCTTCAAGTTCTTCCGACATCGATCAAGCTCCGGTAAGGGTTTTGATCCTCCTTTTAGTTTAAATTCTCTATTTCCTTTGAAAATGAGCGGCGCCGAGGGTCAGAGAGCGGCAAGCCCCCTTCCGTTCAGATCTCGTGGTCGTCTGATGAGGTGGAGGTGGTCGGACCAAGCGTGCGACCTGAACGTCCTAGAGCCTCTGTTCCAGCTTAGGGGCAAGCAGCACCATCAAGACATGTACATTCTTCAGGGAGAGAAAATCTTCCCATGGACGAGTTGCCATCAATCCTTCAAGAAATCGACCTGCAGTCGTTCAGCGAGGAGTATAACATTGAGCCTAATTCATATGAACTCCTTAAGTGTCACGGTGATCTTCGTGCCGATCACCTCTTCGAGGAGAACGATATGATCATGGTCTACGTAGAACAGTTAAAGGCCGGGCTGCGGTTCCCCCTCGATGACTTCTTCAAGGAAGTTTTAAAATTTCACCAAGTGTGCATCGCCCAAGTTCACCCGAACTCGTGGCGGATCCTAGTGGCCTTTAGAGGCCTCTGCCGAGCTAAGGGACTCCGTCCTACAGCTAAGGTGTTTGCCGAACTACATAGCTTAACTCGTCAAAAGAACGACGAGTATTGGTTCTTCCAAGCGAAGCCACATTGTGGGCTTTTTACCGATCTGCCCTCCTCCCTGAAAAATTGGAAGAATCGCTTCTTCATTCTGAGGAGCAAAATTCCGAATGGCTTTGAGGGCTTCCCTTGCAGCTGGCTGCACCAGGGCCCCTTACTTCCGAAGCGCATCACCCTAAATAGGGAAGAAGGCCTGATGGTGATGGAGCTGAAAGATCAGGTGGCCAGAGAGAAGTTCTCTTGTTTGGATGCAGTGACTGCCGAACTGCATCACTAGACAATGGAGTTGATCACTGGCGAAGCTCGCGGGCTTCAGCTCTTTGACCTCGGCATTGGTATTTTCTATATCTCAGAACTTTGGACCTTAGCGATCTCACTGACCTCTTCTTTGTGCAGGTATGGCAAGCGGCGAAGCTTTCAAGGAGAGCCGAAAGCGGAAGAGTGAGGTCTCCCGAAAAGTGCGGGAGATGAAGTGCTCCGAGCTGCTTCAAACGCCCAGTCATGACCCCAGGGAGATGCAAGGAGGCTCGTCTCAACCCTCGGGACCGCCGGTCATAGAAGTGGTCCGATCTCCTCCTCGCCAAGAAGAGCCGCCTCCACCTCCTCCAGTCCCTTCGAGTGCGAAAGGGGGTCCTTCCCAACCTCCTATAAGGACCCTTTCCCACGTTGATCCATTCGCTGGAGAAGAACCGCACGATTCGAGAGAACCTGGGTTTTGCTAAGGTCTTGGGGTCCTCCATCTGCCTTCGGGAGGATCGGGATAGGCGTCTCCGGACAATCTTGATGACATCCTGACCCGATCTATGAGCCTGAACGTGGATTGCTTGGTGAAACAGCACATTGTCCGGGAGAAGGCTCACCGCCTGGGTAAGGAGGTCGAGAAGATGGGTCATGAAGTGGCTTCCCTCCGATCCCAACTCTCATCCGCTCAGAACTACATATCTGAAATTGAGGGGCGGATGAAGTTCTACGAGGTAAGCTGGCCGAGCAAGCTCATGTTCTGGCCGAGCAAGCTCATGTTCTGGCCGAGCGAGCTCATGCTCTTGAAGAAGTTCAGGTGCTCCGGGCCGGTGAAGTTGCTCACCTCACTGAGGAGCTCAAAGCGAAAGAAGAAGAAGCGGTGACAAGGGAGGCCGGCGCTTATATGAATGCTCACAGGGATCTCTTGGCCGAGCTCAAGAAGCGTTATCCCGAGGAGGACTTCTCCTGGATGGTCAACCTGGCTCCCCAAGACGAAGAGGAAAGCGAGGAGGAGGCCGAAGGTGAGAGAGGGAGCGAACAAAATGTAGTTCAGGCTAGGGGTGATCCCCCAGCCGAATGACCTGTATAAATTTTAATATGAAATGAAATGAAATTCCCTTTTTGTTCAGTGATTGGATGTGATTAGAAAGTCTCTAAATTGCATAAGCACTTGATTGTCTGAGCATATTAGAACAACATCTAAAAGTGATTATTAATCTAAGTGTAAGAGGTCGGAAAACACAATAAGCATGAGATCGGCTGGGAACCAACGCTAAACGGGATTCGATAAAAATTGGAAATTTAATTTGGATACTTAAGATTGGAATCATCATTAAACCGGATTGGAACATTAACTTGATTATTCCTAAACTTTTAAAAAAAAGGAGATTGGCAATAAAACTGGTGACATAAAGATCTAGTGTTGGTTCAATTTCGTTTGACAAGAGAGATCGGGAATGTAATTGACTGGTCAGGGGATTTGACAATTAGTTTGAGGGATCGGTGAGGCTTTAGATGACATGGAGACTTAGTATTGATTAGATTCCTTTTGAGGAGAGATCGGAAATGTGGTTAGTTGTTAAAGATCGGTTTCAAAGTTTATTGATTTTAGGGATCGGCCAAAATATGGTGTCGACAGCTGCCCCTCTTTACATAATTTCTACTGGAAAAAATTTCCGTGTAGGGATTATGTAAAGATTTAGACCCATATTTTGGATGATTAAAATTTGAAATTTGAAATTAAAGTCAGGAAACTAAAACCCACTTGGGTCGGCACCCTGAGATTGGTAACAGGAAATTAAAATACTAAAAAATTAAAATCAACTTAGATCAAGGAACCAGAGGTTGATTAACAGGAAATTAAAATGCAGGAAAATTAAAATCAACTTAGATCAAGGAACCAGAGGTTGATTAATAGGAAATTTAAAATGCACGAAAATTAAAATCAACTTAGATCAAGAAACCAGAGGTTAATTAATAGGAAATTTAAATGCAGGAAAATTAAAATCAACTTAGATCAAGGAACCAGAGGTTGATTAACAGGAAATTTGACATGCGAGAAAATTAAAATCAATTTAGATCAAGGAACCAGAGGTTGAAACAGGAAATTTAAATACTGAAAAATTGAAATCAACTTAGATCAAGGAACCAGAGGTTGATTAACAGGAAATTTAAAGTGCAGGAAAATTAAAATCAACTTAGATCAAGGAACCAGAGGTTGATTAACAGGAAATTTAAAGTGCAGGAAAATTAAAATCAACTTAGATCAAGGAATCAGAGGTTGATTAATAGGAAATTTAAAGTGCAGGAAAATAAAAATCAACTTAGATCAAGGAACCAGAGGTTGATTGACAGGAAATTTAAATGCGAGAAAATTAAAATCAACTTACAAAGCAAGTCTAATCTCGACACGAGAAGCTCCTCCCTGATGAAGTGTACTTAACAGGATCCCGAAGGCCGATGATTAATGGAGGACAAGTTACAAGACTTGACCTACGACCTCCTTCTCCTTACTTATTTCTTCGGATGCCCCTCTTCTATTCTCGACTTTCCTCTTATTTTGCGAAAAGCGCCCTTGCGGGTTTTCACTTTCTTTTCGTCCATTTGACTAGAAGCGCCCTTCCAGGTTTTCACCTCTAGTTTTTTTTTTTTTTTTTTTTTTCAGGCCATTTCCTGCAAATCTCATAGCAAAGTACGTGAGGTTATCAATTTTCAAATCCTAATCTTATGGCAAAATTTTAAATGATTAATAGCGCATTAGATAAGGAGATTGAAGAAGGGCAATATTAAAGAGTGAGTATAGGGAAAGATAAAAGCAAAGAGATAAACACAAAGAGAGTATGACTTTATTATGGTTTAAAGAAACAACAGTACGGTTTCAAAGAAAAAAGGTACAAGGATAGATCTCACATATTCCTTGTAGTTAGCTTTAAAGTCTCTTAACTGCCATTATTTCAAGTACTTTGAAGCCTCATGCCATGACGATTTATTTCCATCCTCAGTTTCATGCCCCGTTCCTTATTTCTCCCTTTTGGTTCTTGGGATGCCCTTTCGGGTTTTCACTCCTAGATTTTTTTTTTTTGGCTCGCTCTTTCAAGACGCCCTTTCGGGTTTTCGTCCCTCACTCATTTTACAGAAAGCGCCCTTCCAGGGTTTTCGCCTTCTTTCACACATTTGCTAGGAGCACCCTTTCGGGTTTTCACTCCTACTCTTTTTTTTTTTTTTTTTTTTAGGCGTAGTATCTCTTGACGGTGTCAGCATTCACAGGTCTTGGAAATTCTTCACCGTCCATGTGGGTCAAGATCAAGGCCCCACCAGAAAATGCCTTTTTAACCACATAGGGTCCCTCGTAGGTTGGTGACCATTTACCCCGGGGATCATTTTGATTCGGAAGCACTTTCTTCAAGACTAGGTCCCCTGGTTGGAATTCACGTGGGCGAACCCCTTTGTTAAATGCCCTGGCCATTCTTCTTTGGTATAACTGCCCGTGATAAGCTGCCGCTAGCCTCTTTTAATCTAGCAAATTTAATTGGTCCAACCTTGACTGGATCCATTCCGACTCATCAATACTTGATTCCTTCAGAATTCTTAGAGAAGGAATTTCTACCTCAATAGGTAGTACAGCTTCCATCCCGTAAACCAGTGAGTATGGGTTGCCCCAGTTGATGTCCTTACAGAAGTCCGGTATGCATGAAGAGCGTAGGGAAGCATATCATGCCAATCCTTATAGGTGACTGTCATTTTTCGGATTATTCTCTTGAGATTTTTGTTTGCGGCTTCCATCGCTCCATTCATCTGGGGACGGTATGGTGAGGAATTGAGATGTCGAATTTTGTATTGATCACACAATTTCTGAATCTTCAGACCATTCAAATTCTTGGCGTTGTCAGTGACGATTTCATTGGGGAGGCCATGCCGGCAGATGATATTATTTCTGAGGAATTTGAGAAATGTGTTTTGTGTAATGTGAGCATATGATGTCGCTTCGACCCATTTAGAAAAATAATTGATAGCCACCAGGATAAATCTATGCCCATTGGATGCCTTAGAGTTGATGGGACCAATCACATCGATGCCCCACATTGCGAAAGGCCATAGTGAGACAAGGTTGAACAATTGGTGAGGCGGAACATTTATCGGATCCGCATAGATTTGACACTTATGGCACTTTCTGAAATACTCGACACAATCCTTTTCCATGGTAGTCCAAAATACCCCCGTCTCATGATTTGCTTAGCCATCATATGCCCATTGGCATGGGTTGCACAGTTTCCCTCATGAGTCTCAAAAAGGATCCTCTTCGCTTCTTTTGCATCCACACATCTCAACAATTCACCGTTGGAGCTCCTTTTGTATAGGGTTTCTCCACTGGGGAAGTATCCCAATGCTAATCTCCGAATCATCCTCTTTTCGTTTTTGCTCCCCCCTGAGGGGAATTCTCTGGTTCTGATGTAGAGCAAGATGTCATGGTACCAAGGTTTACCATCAGGTTCTTCTTCGATCATGAAGTAGTAAGCCGGCTCACTCCTTGCTTTAATCTTTAATACCTGAGTCGTCTGCCCTTCTTCCATTTGAGCCATAACAGCCAGGGTGGCTAAGGCGTCTGCAAATTGATTCTTGTCTCGACTAAGGTGAGTGAAAGAGATTTCTTCGAACTTCTTAATCAACTCCAATAAGTACTTCTGATATGGGATTAGCTTTGGATCCTTAGTTTGCCATTCTCCCTTGACTTGATAAATGATCAGGGCTGAGTCTCCATATATCTCCAACTTCCTGACTTTCATTTCGATGGCAGCTTGTAAACCCATCACACAAGCTTTGTATTCTGTGACGTTGTTGGTGCAATTAAATCTCAACTTGATAGCTATCGGAAAGTGTTTTCCATCCGGGGATACCAATATAGCTCCGATTCCATTAGCGGACAAATTAACAGCTCCGTCGAAATACATTTCCCATACATCAACTGGCTCTTCTTCTCCGCAGTCTACTTCATTAATATGCTCATCAGGGAACTCAAAATCCAGAGCTTCATAATCCTGGATAGGGTTTTCTGCTAGGAGATCAGCGATCACGCTACCTTGGACTGCTTTCCGGGTCATATAGACAATGTCATATTGGGATAGTATGACCTGCCATTTGGCTATCCTTCCTGGCACAAATGGGCTTTCGAATACATACTTAATAGGATTCATCCTAGAGATGAGCCAGGTCTTGTGATTCAACATGTAGTGTTTGAGGCGATTTGCTATCCAGGCTAACGCGCAGCAAGTTTTCTCTAGGAAAGAGTACCTTGACTCACAATCATTGAACTTTTTGGTCAGGTAATAAATAGCCCTCTCCTTTCGGCCGGTATCATCATGTTGCCCCAAAACACACCCCATTGAGCTTTGTTGGACTGCCATATACAGAATCAGCGGCCTTCCTGCCACCGGTGGAACCAATACTGGTGGGTTTGACAGGTACTGCTTGATTTTCTCAAAAGCCTCTTGACAAACTGAATCCCACTGAGTGGTGTTGTTCTTTTGGAGTAGTTTAAAAATAGGCTCAGCTTTATCGGTGAGATTGGAAATAAACCTTGATATGTAGTTTAACTTCCCCAGGAAACTGCGCACCTCCCTTTCTGTTTTTGGGGATGGCATCTCTTGAATGGCTCAGACTTTGTCCGGATCAACTTCTATTCCCTTCTCGCTCACTATGAATCCCAACAATTTCCCAGATCTAGCTCCGAATATGCATTTGGCAGGGTTCAGTTTCAACTGATATTTCCTGAGTCTCTCGAATACTTTCCTCATCACCTGTACATGGCTTTCTTCTCCCCTAGACTTGATGATCATATCATCCACGTACAACTCTACTTCTTTATGCATCATATCGTGGAATAATGTGACCATAGCGCGTTGGTAGGTGGCTCCAGCATTCTTTAACCCGAAAGGCATGACCCGATAACAAAATACCCCCATTGAGTGATAAAAGCAGTTTTCTCCTTATCTTCCTCATCCATTGGGATTTGATTGTACCCTGATGCCCCATCGATACACGAACACCTGCCCAATCCCGCAGCATTGTCTACTAACACATCAATGTGAGGGAGAGGGAAATTATCTTTCAAGCTCGCTTTATTAAGATCCCTATAATCAACGCACACCCTGACTCTCCCATCCTTCTTCATTACCGGGACAACGTTAGCTATCCATTGGGGATATTTGACTACTTCCAGGAACCCAGCATCATACTGTTTCTTGACCTCATCCCTAACTTTGAGCATTGTGTCAGGATTCATTCTTCTTAATTTCTGCTTTACCGGGATTATCCCCGGAATTAGGAGAATTTTATGCGTCACTATATGAGGGTCCAAACCAATCATATCATCATAACTCCAGGAAAACACGTCTAGGAATTCTTTGAGCAAACTAATCATATCTTCTAATTCTTCACTCTCCACAACCTTAAGTTCCCTTTTCACTTCTTCCGTGCCTAAGTTTATGGTACGCGTTTCGTCCCCACAAGGCATTAGGGAAGGTTCATCTCTTTCACCTCTTTCTTCTGTGAGTTCCACCTCAGAATCACTTGAAGTAATGGCAGTTATGGGGATTTCAAAATTAACCAGTGGAATTTCTGAGTCTATTGAATTATTAGGTGCTAATTGATGAATGGTCCTGAATGAACGAAAATGGAATATATTATAAGGATGGAATTCAAAAGGAAAGAAAGAGAATTGGGTATAAAATGCGCTATTAATTCATTAACATTTACGATATAAGAAACGAGTCCATTTACAATATTACACTTGCCACCATGGACAAAATGATCAAGTGTAGATAACCAGAAGTACTTTACTCAAAATTAAGTACAGGGATGTCCTCTACTATCTAGTTGTCCAGTTCTTGCCCTTCAGCTATTAGGTAGACCAGAGCCTCATACAAGGAATCCAAGTGGATGACGTTGATGGATGGTTCATCGGGTGATTCTTCAACCTCTATCGGATTTTCAATGACCGGTTTAGTGAATACCTCCGTGATTCTCGGGACTACCTTCATCCTCCCGATTTTTTGATCAAATCTTTGATCTCGAAGTTGATTTCTCATCCAGAATTGCCCATCCATAAGGGCGTCCTCCTCATAACCTAAATCGCCACGGCCTACCTTCTGGATAGCCGGTATAGGTTAAGCAATCCCTTGTAATGCGGCGCCTAACCCTTTGCCCTCTTCATACCCATTTCTCGACATCACCTTGGCTACCATAGCCATAGCCCCTTCATTTCTTGAGATGGTTTCTTGTAATTCTAGGGCTTGGAAGGAGCTTTCCAACGATTCCTCAGCAGCTTCCACATAAGGAAGTGATTGTGGCTTAGTGACCAATATGGCTTCTTCCCCTCTCACAGTGATGATTTTGTCGTCCATAATGTACTTTATCTTCTGGTGCAAAGTTGAAGGAACGGCATTTGCTGAATGGATCCAAGGCCTCCCCAGCAACATAGTATAGGCAGGTTCAATGTTCATCACTTTGAATGTGACGTTGAAGGTGCATGCGCCAATTTGGAGGGGCAAGTCAATGTCTCCTAGCACTTCTCTCCTTGTACCGTAAAAGGCTCTTACCATCATAGCACTCTGATGTATATTGGACTGGTCAACCGGCAGCCTAGCCAGGGTGGCATTAGGCAGTATATTGAGTGCGGATCAATTATCAATAAGGACCTTAGCCACTATGCAACCTTTACATTTTATTGTCACATGTAGAGCTTTAGTGTGTGCTAAGCCTGCAGGGTCTATCTCTTCTTCTGAGAAAGTGCCAAAACTGGATGCCTGGATTTGTCCCACTATCTTCTCAAACTGCCCCGGTGTGATGTCCGGGTTCACAAAGGCCTGATCCAAAATTTTCTGCAGGGCTTGACAATGTACCTCTGAGCTCAAAATTAGTGACAATAGTGAAATTCAGGCATGCATCTTCCTTAACTGTTCCACCACATCATACTCACTTTGCTTCATTATTTGAAGCAGCAGCTCCTCTTCTTCGTTCGACCCGGCGGGTTCTCCTCTCTCCATTCTCTCAACCTCCTCTCCTGTATTTTCTTGGGGCTCTCCCATTTTTATTTTCCCTCTCTTCTTTTCTTTTTCTTCATACCCGTAACATCTCCCACTTCGAGTTATAAACTCGACTTCTTGCTCGGGTGGGGAGGATTTTGTGGCAGTGACGGGCTGAGGATTAGGTTGGGGAGTAGTACTGTTGGTAGGTCTGGTGTAAGTCATTCTGAAATGCTCATGAGGAGTGAAGCACGGTTTTGGAGGTGCCGAAGGTGAAGCAAGATTAGGAGCCGACGTACTGCTTGACGCTCCTTGGGTGAAAACTTGGAAGTTATAATTCCAAGGTACGGCATGGGTATTTGTGACAGGAAGCTGAGGCGGGGTTCGAATGATTGTCACTGGTGGTGATGATACTGGGGGTGAAAAAGTAATTCTGTGATTATGGGTGGAGGCGTTTTGGCCGAGTCGGCCTGTATTTACTCCTTCCCCCATTTTGTACCTTACCTGGCATCTCAGAACTTTGAGGAACAATAAATTCTGGACCTCTTGCTTGAATTCTTCACAATTTTGCAGCTCATGACCAGCTGCCTTTCCATGATAGAGCATCCCATTTCAACCTCAGGTTCTGGGGCTTGAGGGTGGAGGTAACCTTCCCTTATTGCCATTCTAAAAATTTCCTCAAAGTGAGGAATCAGCTCATCTACCTCTGGGGTTGACCCTTCTCCATCTGAGTCTATCATATTTACACCATTGCCCGAGGTAACATTGGGGAGGGAACCATTTCCCTCAATCTTCAACCACCCATTCCTGATTAGGGCGTGCACTCTCCCTCTGAGTGCCCCACAGTTATCGGTTGAATGCCCTTGTGCCCTCCATGATACTCACACCGGGCAGCGGCATCATACCACCTGGGGTATGGCAGTTGAATTGGGTCAAGGGAACCGACACTATTTGGCTTATACCGACGAGATATCGGTATATTTCGCTGAGTGGAAGGGGAAGGGGTGGATCAGGATTTCTTGGTGGTCTCGAGTTATTTTGAGGTGGTCTAGGTTGGGTAGGTGGAGGAGGCGGTCTGGGTTGGTAATTTGTAGGTGGTGGATACTGTGGGCGCGGGTGTGGATAATTTGGGAAATGAGGTGGAATGTTTGCAATGGTTTGGCTATGAGGGGGAGGATATGGCCGGTAGTTATTTTGAGGAAGTGGGGAGTAATTGTTCTACCGGGTGATGGAATGCACCTCACCCTCCTTCTTTTTGCCAAAACTGGCAGTTTTCTTCGCAGGATTCTCAATCAACTCCTGCAGTCGTCCCATCCTTAAATTAGCTTCTATCCTCTCACCAGCTTGGATAATATCCGAGAAGCTGTTGCAAGTGTTTCCAATCATCAAATTAAAGTAAGGAGCCTTCAATGTTTTGATGAACAGGGAGGATAGTTCATTGTCGGTCACTGGAGGATATACTTCTGCAGCCTTCTCCCTCCATCTTTGGGCATATTCCTTAAAGCTTTCCCTATCTCTTTGCACCAGGTTTTTGAGGTCCCTCCTGGTGGGGGTCACATCACAGTTAAATTTATACTGCTTCAAGAAGGCATCAGCTAAATCCTTCCAGGAGCGCAGTTTGCTCCTGTCCAACTGAATGCACCATCTTAGGGCTGCTCCGGAGAGGCTTTCGTGAAAGAAGTGGATGAGAAGTCTGTCATCTTCTGTCAAGGGAGACATTTTGGCAATGTAGGTTGCCAGGTGAATGCGAGGGTCTGAGTTCCTGGTGTACTTGTCAAAGTCCGGGATTTTGAACTTGGGCGGCACCACCACGTCTGGCACCAGTCTCAATGATGCCACGTCGACTGAACCATACATGTTCAACCCCTCTATTGCTCTTAGTCTCTCTTTTAGAGCGGATAGCTTCTCATTTTCTCTGGTCTTATTTTCTCCTATTGCATGAAATACTCCCCCGGTTGGGAGATGAGGGGTGGAGTGAACTGGAGGGATTAGGACTGATGGGTATGGTTCGGCATTTGAGATGGCTGGGTAATGGGAGAAAGGTAGGTCATTATTTATGGTAGCCGGATTGACAGTGATTGTCGGATCCGGGATAGGTGACTGAAAGGTGAAAGAGGTTGAAGCCTGATGAGGATCAATTGTTGTAGGTGGTGGGGGAGGTAGTGGTAAGTTAGGTTCTGAAGCAGGTTTATTTTGGGACATCTCCCTCATTAGTCTCATAAGTTCTGAGACCTGGTCTTTCAGCTCGGACACTTGCCCTTGTAGGTTCTGAACTTGTTCCTGGTCTTCCATTAGCCTTCTTGTTCGTGATCTTGTTAAGTACACTCGTCTGGGTTGAACTGCTTGTCTGGTCAGGCTTGCTCTGTTCGAAGCAATATTAATTTTCTGTAGGGAGCAAAAAAGTTTTAATGAATTTTGAATTTCGTAAAAATTAAAGGTCCTGGTTCGGACAAAGGATACAGTGGCATTTTGGAGCCAAAATAAAATCTGTGGAAGAATGATTGCATCAATTTTATCATGGCATCGTTCGATAGTCCAACTGTGAATGACTGGATTGAATGCGCATCTATGATACTTGTCCATATGGCACATCCAATTTTTCGCATAACCCTAGCGAGGGGGTTCCTACGGGAGTTATACTATTCATTCACATTTTGCTAAGCAATGGCCTAAAAGTTATTCTATTAACTGAATAATTCATACACAGCATTTTTACATCGGCCTAGGCTCAGGGAGGTTCTTTATAATGTAATGACATTTTCTGAGATACTCATATTGCCTTTCTTCTTGCCTGGCAGGGTTGAACACTTTCAGAGCATACTCAGATTCAGGTAGGAGTTCTTGTTTCCCCTGTGCTATCATTTTCTCTAGCTGGTCAACATTTTCTTTCAGTTCCTGATAGAGAGCGGCTTGTCTTTCTTTTTCCTTCCTTTCTTTAGCACATTCTTTCAGAATATCGTTGATAAGCAGTGCTTGTTCCTTCAGTTCAAGCTTCTTCTTTTTGCTTTCTTGTTTATACTCTTCTATGAGTATCTCCTGATATTTCATTTTCTCCTGAAGCTTGCTATTCTGTACTTCTGCTTCTTTTATTACAACTTGAAAAGAGCTTTTTTCCTTTTCCCACCGTATCTCTTGCTCTTCGAACCCCATCTTTTCGGTCCTTGCCTCTTCCCTAAGCCTTTTTACTTTTTTTTTGAGGATCTGCTGTTGATCCTCCAACTGTTTTATTTGTTTTTGCAGTTGCGAGTTTTCAGTGTTTGCCTTTTGTAGGGGGTCGGCTAAACAATCACCATCTTCTTCTGAAAGGACGTTTCAGCGAGGGTTACTGTCTTCAAATTTCGTTGGATCTGCAGTCAAGTGTTCTTGATCCCTGTCAGCCCTCCATTTAAGATAATCGCCCGTGGCACTCGGTCCTTTAGGCGACCTCTCCATCAGAGTGATGTTTTCCCAAGATCTGCGAGCTATTTTCAACCCTTCCTCTTCCTTGAGCTCATGGTAGAAATGACTTTGGTGGTATCCTTCAATGTTGATTCTGAACTGTGTTGAGCCGAATTGTCTCATTACTAATGCCGGAGTGTAACTTGTGTATCCAGTCACTCCGATTAGGGATACTGATTGATTACCCCCCGTGCCGACCAAAATGGATTGACCCGACGTCCACAATTTCCTCCAGCAGTAGTCACGGCTGTTGAAGCTCAAAATCCATTCTTGCCACTGCGGCTCATCCTTCAGGCTGATTACTAATCTGGTCATTTTCTCGATGAGAGGCTGGTCAAGGTACCAAGTTAATCCCTTCGTCTCTACAGGACACATATGACTGATGATCCAGAGGTACAACAATTGAGAACAATATTTAATGGATCCCTTGCCTTGTTGTCTGCAATAAGTAAGGGTTAAGAAAGTCTCGGCAAGAATTGCCGGCACTGGATTGACCTTCTGTTTCTCTACTGCCTAGAACATTTCTACAACACCGCAGGTTATGATTCCGGAAGGTCCAGGGAACAAGATCAGGCCGTAGATTGCTAAAGCGAGCATCAATGAAGCTTGATCCCACTGTTCATCTTGGATGCATTGATCCAACCACTTTTTAAGATAAGTCCAATACCATCCATGCGTGTTCCCTTTGACAGTTTCCCTCGCCTTTGCTTCTTCTGGTGAAATTCCCAGCATATGTGCGAACCGTTTCCAGGTCTGCCTATGCTCGAGGTGTAGGTAAATCCGATGCTGCGCCGCATAAGGAATTTCTAGCAATGCTTGATATTCTTCCATAGTGGGAGCAGTATCGATATCGTTGAAAGAGAACACCCCATACTTAGGACTCCAAACTGACAGCATGGCCTTTAATGCCGGGACTTGGACTTTGACTCTTATCAAGGTTGCAATCCTCCCATATTTCTTTTCAAATCGTGCTTTGACCTGATCGGGAAATGACTTCCAACCATTGGCCAGATCCTCGAGACTGTTTATTCTGACCTCAATTTTGCTCAGGTCCAATGGAGACAATGAGCTAGTATCACTTTGTAGGGGCACTGGACTATTAGGCGGTTCGGGCCATGGTGTAGTATTCTGTTTTGATTTAAGAACTTCTCCTACCGACTGACTCGAGGATACCATGTTAAAAATGATGCTTATCCTTTTACAGACCTTAATTTGGTGATGCCTGTAGGAAAGACTTGTTAGCAGGATAAATTCAAGTAATCTTGAATTATACTGTTGGCTGAGTGACACCTACACATTTATCAAAGTAGGAAAGTGTGTAGGTTTTCTTTAACAGTATAATTCAATATTACCCTTAAAAATAAGAACAAAATAAACACAAACGGAATAGGGTAAGAGTAAGTATGCCCCTTTTGTCCTAAAATAAAGAGGGTCTTAGTATCGGTTAGGTGCTACCTAATTGGATAGTTCTATCTTATAAGGTAGCTTGCTACGGCTTCCAGCTATCGTGACAGTTTAGCTCAAGGTCTAATTTTCTAAAAGCCACAGGTTCCCAAATTGCCCCTACTGTAAACAGTAGAGCCCCATTCTATCCCCCATGATACTGTCGGGAAAGTTCCACGGGTATCACAGCAGATAGAATGAGTTTCAATCTGAGCAGAAGCCTTTACGGATACTAACGGGGTAAAACCCACGGGTACCGCTACATGACCCCCTCCTACTTTCCTAAAAGGGTAAGAAAGCCCGGGTATAGGGCTGAAGTGTGTGAGGACATTATGTGAGTGTTCAGTGTGTGAAGGGACACCTTTACCTCTTCCCAATACAGGGGGATTTTTATTTTTCCTTTTTAGACGGAGAATGCTGTAGGATATAAAACAAAAATAAACAAAGCGATTAGAGGAAACAACAAACATTAATAGATTAAGGTTTTCAAATTTTGTAAATTGTACCTATCTAAATATAATTCTAGTTTATAGGAACATAAAATTAAATCTGCTTTTGGACCTCTGGACCGGGGTTGAAGAAAAGTCCAATCCCTAGTGGAGTCGCCAAGCTGTCGCAAGGGGTTTTGCGGTCGCCTGGACGAACACTCACCGAAGTGGGAAAGAGTGAGGAGTCGCCACTTTAATTTTGAGGGAAATTAAAGAAAACCATTTGCGAAAATAAATTAAAATGAAACCACTTCAAAAACAGAGATTCTAGGTTCGGGGTCCGTGAACGGGTGGGGAAGGTGTTAGGCACCCCACCTCGTCCCTCAATGAGGGTAAGCAGATTTAACTTCAAGCTCTTTATAAACTAAAATTAATACTTAGGAGGGTTCGAATGGAAATGTTAATCCTTTTGGTAAAAGGGAATATTTGATTTTTCACCAATTCGGATTACCCAGATACACGAATAAATGAGATGACCCTTGGTGAGTTGCTGTTGCATATTAGCTTTATTTTAGGGGGGATCATTTTACATATTTGTTAAAATTTGATTTGAGAATCGGATAAGAACTCTCCTCCGATCTCCTTTAAATATTTATGAAAATTTTGGTTGAGAATCGGATAAGAACTCTCCTCCGATCTCTTTTAAATATTCATGGAAATTTTGGATTTGAGAATCGGATAAGAACTCTCCTCCGATCTCCTTTAAATATTTATGGAAATTTGGTTTGAGAACCGGATAAGAACTCTCCTTCTATCTCTTTTAAATATTTATGGAAATTTTGGATTTGAGAATCGGATAAGAACTCTCTTCCGATCTCCTTTAAATATTTATGGAAATTTTGGTTTGAGAATCGGATAAGAACTTTCCTCCGATCTCTTTTAAATATTTATTAAAATTTTAGGCTTGAGAATCGGATAAGAACTCTCCTCCGATCTCTTTTAAATATTTGTAAAAATTTTAGGCTTGAGAATCGGATAAGAACTCTCCTCCGATCTCTTTTAAATATTTATTAAAATTTTAGGCTTGAGAATCAGATAAGAACTCTCCTCCGATCTCTTTTATTTTAATGGGAGTCGGATGAGGACTTTTTCGACCTCTCGAAATTTGATTACAGCTACACATCATAAGAACCTAAGACTAAGGGTTCTGGCATTCAAAGATGCCGGGGATCGGAATAAGGCTTCTTTTAACTCATTGGCACCTCGTGACCAGACAAGGGATACCAGACTGAATTTTACCTACCTCCTATGTGGTCGCCTTACCAATACCTTTTGATACCCGATCTGTTCCGTTTATTTATCTGAAATTTGGTTTTATTCCGCCTTATGGCGTCTTACCCAATCGTCTTCTGTGTTAGCCTAGTGATTCAACTTTACTATTTTTATTATTCAGACCTCCTATTTTTAAAGAAAAGCTTAAGATACAGTTACCTACATTTTATCCAACTACTTATATGCTACTCGGGACTAAGACTCTTGCATTTAGAAGTAACAAAGATTAACGAAAAGAATGGACCGATTAACAAAGAAGTGAACTCGGGGATAACCTTCTTCGCGTTTTTTGTTAACTCAATATAAACTTGGTGAAAATTACAAACATAAAAATAAAGGAAATACGTAAAATAAAAACGAGCACTTGATAAAGCAGCGATATAAGCACTCACCTGTAAGGAGCCGAATCTACTAAACTAACTACGGAATCACAAAACGTAATAGGACTGTGGGTTGATAGCCGAAGGACTAAGTTTCGCCTTGAAATGAAGGATACTTTGCTAAAATGCAGTCCGATAAAAATAATAACCGAGTTTGAGTGAAGTTGAGCTTGAACAACGAGAGTGAAAATAAAGATAACAAAGACAGAAAGTGAGAGTGTCACAGGATAATGAACGAACTGAAAATGGAGAGTTTCAGTATTCAAAAATCCTTTTACAAGAAAACACTTCAGAAAACTGGTTTAAAAAGTTTTTCTTATGAAAGCTCAAAAATAGCAGAGTAACGAACTGAATTAAGTTTCAGAGTTCTTCCGCTATAGTCACTACCTTTTTCTTCATCCCCTTTTGAACAGTTTTCATGTCGGTATTTATAGGAACCGAGTGCTCTCCATGAAGGGTCAGGATTTATTTTGAGGGAGATGGAAAGTCAGGATTTTAAAGGACATGATCTGAGGCTCGGGAATTAAAGAGAATCAGAACGAAAGGTTGAGATCCCTTTCAGAATATTTGTCCTTTCTCTCTTCTAATCTGACGGCCCAAAATTTTCCTGTCAAGGGCGATCTGAGGGCTGGGAGTGAAAGGCGCTGGTCTTGTCATCTTCTTCTTTGATCCAAGGGCTCCGGACTCATCCTTACGAGTAAGATCAACGGTGGAGATTGGGATGTACAGCACTGTCATGACATACTCTGGCACATGTCAGTAATGCGGGCGATTCTGGGGCATGTGGTGGAGATCTCGTCTACAACGCTTTAACTACCTCGGCTCTGATTATGACGACAGTTAGCGGAAGTTGTCTTATTCTCTTTGTTTTCCGACCTCCCTTCCCTTCCGATCTTTCTAACATGATCACTTTTCGATCCCTTGTGCCGGGCTCCCTTCTTCCGACCTCTCCTGCTCCGGTCTTTTCCTCTTTCTGATTAGGTTCAGTCAAAGCATTTATTCCTTCGATTTTTGAGGCATCCGCTTCATTTTCTGCTCACAATAAATGCTCGGATTTTCCCTATATATATACCTTCAATCGGGAAGCCCCCCGCATTTGATTTTCTCCTCTTCCTTCTCACATTTCCTGTTCTAACTGCTCCGGCAGTAGTTCCGGCCATGATAGTGGCTTTTGATCATTTCCCGATCGTCCTTTTTATTCCCCAACTGAAAATTTATGATCCCGGTGATCGGAGAATTATGATAACCTCATTTGATGACAGTAAGAGAACCGGACTAACTTACCGACCTAGATCGAGGACTTCGATCGTGTCGATCTCGAATCGTTCGACCGACATAATCGGCAAACTGACTTCAAGCGAGAAGATTGCTAATATTTCCCTTAACATTGGTGACTATGCCTTGAAGTTCATTTGGCTTCTCACCACATTGGGTGTCCCGACAGCAGCTCAGTTCTGAGCAATAACATTGATGACGACCTCTCTCATCCTCATGAGAGTCATAATCCCCCCATCTGAGCTGTACATCTGTCCAATGTCGATGGCTAGCCTAACACATCTTTTGATTTAGCCACGAGACTAGGCTTTGACATAGGTCTTTGTTAGATGGGGTGTACTGCCAATCTCTAGAGACGCCCAAATGATGTAACCCGACCTTTAATGTAACCCGATCTCTGGAGATCGCCCAAATGATGTAATTTGACCTTTAATGTAACCCGATCTCTGGAGATCGCCCAAATGATGTAATTTGACCTTTAATAAATAAAATTTTATTTTGTCAATTATCATTGCATTAATTGTTTTCCGATCTCTGATGTGTTTATCCGATCTGGTTCCTAACTGAATAACCCTTATCCGATCCACACTTCCGAACATCCACCTTAATTCACCAATCTCTAACTAGCCGATCTCCCATCCTTATGGAATTTATGGAATATTCATGAGACGTGTCAGAAAAGCTGGCGAGTCCTGCTAATCGATGCACCACCTGGAACACTGTGAGCATTAAATGCTAGGACGGGTATAAATAGGGGATGGGTCAGCCATTTGCTTCCTTATGTCATTTTCGGCCTCTCACGAGCAATTCCAAAAATTCTCTCGTTCTTCAAGTTCTTCCGACGCCGATCAAGCTCCGGTAAGGGTTTTGATCCTCCTTTTAGTTTAAATTCTCTATTTCCTTTGAAAATGAGTGGCGCCGAGGGTCAGAGATCGGCAAGCCCCCCTTCTGTTCAGATCTCGTGGTCGTCTGATGAGGTGGAGGTGGTTGGACCAAGCGTGCGACCTGAACCTCCTAGGGCCTCTGTTCCAGTTCGGGGGCAAGCAGCACCATCAAGACATGTACATTCTTCAGGGAGAGAAAATCTTCCCATGGACGAGCTGTCATCAATCCTTCAAGAAACTGACCTTCAGTCGTTCAGCGAGGAGTATAACATTGAGCCTGATTTATACGAACTCATTAAGTGTCACGGCGATCTTCGTGCCGATCACTTCTTCGAGGAGAACGATATGATCATGGTCTATGTAGAACAGTTAAAGGCCGGGCTGCGGTTCCCCCTCGATGACTTCTTCAAGGAAGTTTTAAAATTTCACCAAGTGTGCATCGCCCAAGTTCACCCGAACTCGTGGCAGATCCTAGTGGCCTTCAGAGGCCTCTGCCGAGCTAAGGGACTCCGTCCTACAGCTAAGGTATTCGCCGAACTACATAGATTAACTCGTCGAAAGGACGACGAGTATTGGTTCTTCCAGGTGAAGCCACATTGCGGGCTTTTTACCGACCTGCCCTCTTCCCTGAAGAATTGGAAGAATCGCTTCTTCATTCTGAGGAGCAAAATTCCAAACAGCTTTGAGGGCTTCCCTCACAGCTGGCTGCACCAGGGCCCCTTACTTCTGAAGCGCATCACCCTAAATAGGGAAGAAGGCCTGATGGTGATGGAGCTGAAAGATCAGGCGGCCAGAGAGAAGTTCTCTTGTTTGGATGCAGTGACTGCCAAACTGCATCATTGGACAATGGAGTTGATCAATGGTGAAGCTCGCGGGCTTCAGCTCTCTGACCTCGGCATTGGTATTTTCTATATCTCAGATCTTTAGACCTTAGCGATCTCACTGACCTCTTCTTTGTGCAGGTATGGCAAGCGGCAAAGCTTCCAAGGAGAGCTGAAAGCGGAAGAGGGAGGTCTCCCAGAAAGTGCCAGAGATGAAGCATTCCGAGCTGCTTCAAACACCCAGTCATGATCCCGGGGAGATGCAAGGAGGCTCGTCTCAACCCTCGGGACCGCCGGTCATAGAAGTGGTCCGATCTCCTCCTTGCCAAGAAGAGCCGCCTCCACCTCCTCCAATCGCTTCGAGTGCAGAAGGGGGTCCTTCCCAACCTCCTGTAAGGACCCTTTCCCGCGGTGCCCAAATCTTGATCCATTCACTGGAGAAGAACCGCACGGTTCGAGAGAACCTGGGTTTTGCTAAGGTCTTGGGGTCCTCCATCTGTCTTCGGGAGGATCGGGATAGGCTGTCTCCGGACAATCTTGATGACATCCTAACCCGATCTATGAGCCTGAACATGGAGTGCTTGGTGAACCAGCACATTGTCCGGGAGAAGGCTCACCGCCTGGGTAAGGAGGTCGAGAAGATAGGTTATGAAGTGGCTTCCCTCCGATCCCAACTCTCATCCGCTCAGAACTATATATCTAAAATTGAGGGGCGGATGAAGTTCTACGAGGATAAGCTGGCCGAGCAAGCTCATGTTCTGGCCGAGCGAGCTCATGCTCTTAAAGAAGTTTAGGCGCTCCGGGCCGGTGAAGTTGCTCACCTCACTGAGGAGCTCAAAGCGAAAGAAGAAGAGGCGGTGACAAGGGAGGCCGACGCTTATGTGAATGCTCACAGGGATCTCTTGGCCGAGCTCAAGAAGCGTTATCCTTAGGAGGACTTCTCCTAGATGGTCGACCTGGCTCCCCAAAACATAAGAGGAAAACGAGGAGGAGGCCGAAGGTGAGAAAGGGAGCGAACAAAATGTAGATCAGGCTGGGGGTGATCCCCCAGCCGAATGACCTGTATAAATTTTAATATGAAATGAAATGAAATTCCCTTTTTGTTCAATGATTGGATGTGATCGGAAAGTCTCTAAATTGCATAAGCACTTGATTGTCTGAGCATATTAGAACAACATCTAAAAGTGATTATTAATCTAAGTGTAAGAGGTCGGAAAACACAATAAGCATGAGATCGGCTGGGAACCAACGCTAAACGGGACTCGATTAAAATTGGAAATTTAATTTGGATACTTAAGATTGGAATCATCATTAAACCGGATTGGAACCTTAACTTGATTATTCCTAAACTTTTAAAAAAAAGGAGATCGGCAATAAAACTGGTGACATAAAGATCTAGTGTTGGTTCAATTTCGTTTGACAAGAGAGATCGGGAATGTAATTAACTGGTCAGGGGATTTGACAATTAGTTTGAGGGATCGGTGAGGCTTTAGATGACATGGAGACTTAGTATTGATTAGATTCCTTTTGAGAAGAGATCGGAAATGTGGTTAGTTGTTAAAGATCGGTTTCAAAGTTTATTGATTTTAGGGATCGGCCAAAATATGGTGTCGACAGGACTAAATTTGAGTAGCACAGATATGTGATAACCTATTAGAGACTCTGAAAGATACAGTTAGCAAGTACAACTGTCATGTTAGGAAGAAGAATGGAACCAGATGTAACACCGTTCCTGTAGTAATTCCGTACATTCTACTGTTTCGGTGACCGGTGTCGGTCCGGACAGGTAGAACATTTGAAAAAATATTTAGACTAGAGTGAGGAGTCATAAATAACTCAAATATTAATAAGAAAAATTTAGGAAAAATTTTAGAAATAAAATACAACCAAGTTAAATGAGCCGGTGCCTTAGCGATGGGTAGCCCAGTGGGAAGTTGCGGTCTTTGCAATTAAAAGCCCTAAACCCGGAGAAAATTCATGAAATAATTTTTGAGACTCCAGAGAAGAGTCATTGAGGTTTCTATGGCATTAGAATGCCAAGAAAAGGCTTAGAAAAATATTTAGATCGATACATACAATTTTGGCTCAATAAGCCAAATGGAGGGCATTTTGGTCATTTCATCTTTAGAGATGATTTTTGGCCGACTTGTCCAGTTAAGTAAATAATTATTATGACATAAAATATAAATAACTATTATTAAAAATTGAATTGTAAATAAGTAGAAAAGAAAAGGAAAGAAAAATGAAAGAAATTGAGAATTATGACATCATATGATGTCATTAACATGCCCCCACCCAATCACATTTTGACAACTCATTATAAACCCAATCAAAAGAGTTAAATGGGCTGAAAAATCAAAAGGATTTCTGCTCACTTCTTCCTCATTCCAGTCGTAACACACCCTCTCCCTCCCTTCCACCATTAACAAACTTCACCCAAGCTTCATCTCACCTACCAAATCACCTCAAAAGCCCATCTTCCCTTCACAAAAACTTGTCATTACCACTAGGGCAAGCTTAGGGCAGCAATTAGAAGAAGAAAAAGTGAGGTTTACCAAGCTTAGAAGTGAAGCTCCAAAGAGGTTAGTGCACAAAACCCTATTCCTTTCTTTCTTAAGTAGTTGAAGCATGCTAAATTAAGTATAAATTTTATGAAATTAAAAGAAAATTTGGAGTATGTGGGGACTAAAATTTTTAGCAGCCTTGGTGACCATAAGGTCTTGATTATTTTGATTGACTTTACTTTGTTTAGTGATGATGATTAAGGATACTAAGTGTATTAGAAGTTGCATGAAGTGTGTTGCATAAATTGAGACCTTGAGTTAGGGTTTTGACCTAACTATTTGAGGATTTTGTAAAATTGTTTGAAATTAATCAAATTGAGACTGATTGATGAGATTTAGAAGTGATATGAATGCCATGTGTAGTTTGGGGAGTTGGAAGAATGAATATTGGGAGTGTATGCTTCTTGCAGGAAATTCGGACCTTTGAGTCCAGTGTATTCTTTGAGTTATAACTAGAGTTCTGTTGCTCCAATTGCTGTGAGGCCAATTGGAGATGAAACCTAGGACAAAATGCCCCATTTTTCATGAAGAAATCATACTCAAATTCTATCCAAATCTTGACCAATTTACTGTATCAATCTGGAAATCCAAACACTGAACCTAGAAAATTGACCAAATGAATAGTTCATTTGGCCATAACTTCCTCTAGACAGGTCCAAATGACCTGATTTTTGTGTCATTGGAAAGATTAGACATATGACTACAACTTTCATTAAGAACACCAAGCCCAGAAATGCCTTAACCAAATGAAATTACTGGCCCAAGTGAGGTCACTAAACTGACCAAAACCATTCTGCCCAGAATTTTTTGGACTAAAGCTCACCCGACCAGTTTTGGCAAAATAGCCATAACTTGGTCTATAAAAATCCAAATGCAATGAAATCAATGGAAAAAGTTTTATGAGACATAATGGCACAACTTTGGTGAAGAAACCCTGTCCAGAAAACCAAACCAAGTTGACCTAAAAATTACCCTAATCCGGGTGACTTGCATTCTGCCTGGGCAAAATGAACAAATGAACAGTGTTTATTCATTTGGTCATAACTCAGTGTAGAAAGGTCCAATTGACCTGAAATTTTACCAGAAGAAAGTTGAGATATAGACCTACAACTTTCATGAGGAACACAAATCTAAATTCTGACCATAACTTAGTCAAATTGCCAACCAAACTTAGGTCACCAAATCTGGCAGAACCAAATTGCCCAAAAATTCTGGGTACAGGTCAATCCGGCCAGTTATGGTAAAATGACCATAACTTGAGCTACAAAACTCCAAATGGAGTGATTCAAAAAAAGAAATGTAACTAGACATAATAAGGAACAACTTTCATGAAGACAATTATGTCAAATTCCTACTGTACAAATGACCAATGAAACAGTAAACCTAGGATATGAAATCTGAAAATTTTGAATAACATAAGATACGCTTTGAAATGGTATTGGAAATCAATACCAAAAAAATAAAATGCAAAATGTGATATCTTGGTGAACTTAGATTCAATAAATTTATTATGTATTAAAAAGTCAACAATTTGAGTGAATAGTAATGTGAATAGTAATACAAAGACATAAAGTGTAAGAACTAAATTAGCAGAGGAAATTAAGGTATAAAATTTGGAATCCATGAAATGTTCATGGATTACTTGGAATAGAAATAGTAATTTACCTAAGTGACTTAATGAACACCAAAAATCTTGAGAATAGATAATTGAGACTTATACTCCCAACACTAATAAAGTTCATAATATATTAGCAATACAACTTGAAGTATGAAATACACTTTACTTGAATAGATTGTTGAATGTATAAATGAGATAAAAGTGTCATTTGGGGATTTAGGTTCCCATCAAGAGAGAAAGGAAAGATGTTTTGAATATGAATGGTACGTGAGATCAAATGAATGTGAATTGTAATTAGTATGAATATTACGATGAATGTATAAATCACCTAGAAATGTGAACTTGGAAATTATGCTTCCACTATAAATAAAATTAGAATGCTATAAAAATATAAATGAAAAATATAATGAAATGATGAAACATATAAACTCTTAATGGTACTAATGTGCCCATGTATTGCCTAGACACGTGTGTCAGATTGGATAGATTAGCATGTCAATATAGGGTATTGTTTTAGCAGTACTGTGAAAGGCTTTATGCCCGTATTCATGGCTTTATGCTCGTATTCATGTTTTTATGCCCGTACTAATAGCTTTATGCCCGCACTCATGGCTTAATGCCCGATTATGTGTTATCATGGCTTTTTAGCCATACTGACTGCATACGTGGTTGACATTCTGCTTGCCATGGTATGACGGCCTGAGGCACCGCGGTGTCCAGTGCCAATGACCCGCTATCCAGTTTAGTCAGCCTGTCATAGGTTACTTGGGCAGTCTAATTTATTAAAATAAGTTATGAATATTAGCAATTAAAAATGTTAGAAAGTAAATAAATGAGAAGAAGTTCTGAAATAAATTAGATTAGCTCTAAAAATTTGTTCCTTAGAATGATTTGAAGTAAATTAAACTAGTTCTAAAAATTTTAAATGTAACAAAATGATTGTAAACAACTTAGAAAGTATCAAGAAAGTGATAAAAAGACTAGTAGAAGAATTATAACTTAAATAACATTACAAATGTGACTTTCATAAGAATATAAGTATAAGTATAAATTTTAGATTTATTTATACATTATATAAATGATTATTGTAAACTTATGAAAGAAGTGATTCTAGAGAGCAACATAAATGACGAAAGATATATTGTATAGAAAATTTCATATGAACTCAGTAAAATTCTTGAGTATAGAAAATATGCTCCAATTGTTTTTACTTGTTATATTATTTCCTTGTTATATTATTGCACCACTAAGCAGCAATATTTAGTGCGATGGATTTGTTTCCTCATGCAGGAACTAAAGTTAAAGCCCAGCGAATACTAAATATAGATTTTGGAGTTCTGATCTGCAGAAGCGTCTGAAGTATTCAAGGTTGTCACCTCCTCAGGAATGCATGTAGATAGAGCCCATATAGGTCATATTATGTATTTTGTACATTATAATTAGTTATTATGTTGAAATGTAAATTATGGAATTGTAATTAATTTGCATATCATGTAAATTATGAATTTATGTAATCAGTCTGTAAATCATGTAAATTAATGAAACTTGAAAATTTACATATATAAATTATGCATGAATGGAAATGCATGGAAATGAATATGAAATTGAGATATATGAATAAGACGTGAATTACAAGAATTGAAAGTGAGATGAATATGATAAGCATAAATGATATTTTTATTATGAAAATATTGTTGAATTTTCAAACAGGTGAATAGTAAAACATGTCAAACGATAATAAAATAGGGAAAACTTCGATTGTTTCTCCGTCGAAAAATAATCGATATTAAATATAAGGAGAATAAAATTTTTAAAGAAATAAAGTAAGATAAGTTAGGGTGCTCCGGCACCAAATGTAGCACGCCTTGCTCGGCTACACTGTAATCGGGTGAAGGGTGTTACACCAGAGATAGAGTAGTCAAGTTCTATTTTGGGTAAGATAAAAGAAATAAATGAAAGGACAACCTGAAAGGCATAGAATAAAAGGAACAAAGTTAAGATATAGGGTAGGCTAAGTGTTATTCTTTGCAAGGTAAATGACAAGGATGGAGAACCCAAAATGGGACCATAATAGTGAGAATAGTGATGAAGGTATGAAATCTAGTAATGTGATACTCATAGCATGATGTAGTTGAGGTAGTGCCAGGGGCTAGAATATAGAGCTTGGAGTTGCATGATTGGATCATACTCTATCTATTCCCTATTCCTAAAGAGAAATGGATAGCGATGAGGCAAGATTCCTTTAACTTGTTAACAGTATCAAGAAGATTAAGCGAGGAATACAACAATAATGAGCAAAAGCTAGAAGGTGTGCAATGGTATTATGAACTATCTAATCAGCTAGAGAAAAAAAGTTAGTGAGTAGTAAGTTGAATAAAAGTCAATCTAATGGATCAAATAGGTATGGTGAGAGGAAAGACTGATAGAAAATGACACATAGGCATTAGGTTGGACTTTTGAGATAGTGAAAAGGTAGTTAGAGGTTCATTATGAATGTCAGGCAAACGTCTTTAGTGTGATCAATAGAATCACTTTACAGTGAAGCAATAATGACAGAACAATAGTAGGGGTAGAATGAAAAGTGATAAATATAGGTGGTTATAAATCACTATAAAATTTAAGGATCAAACTAATGACCATAGGTAAGGGTGGAATTAGTGCTAGAAGAATCTATTAGTGAGATAAATCTTTTAGGATTCAATAAAAGTTAAGAGCACAATATAAACATTGATAGGTATGAATTATAGATCGAGTATAAGTAAAGTTAACAAATTATAAAATATTATGTTAGGAAGGACAATGGTACGGTAAAGGGTTCATGCAGATGATACCTTATTGATAGAGCACAATTGTGCTAGGAGATGATGAAATTTGAAGAGAAAGACCAAGAAACATAGGTTAAACATTATTATATAGACAATCGGGCGTAGTTGACTGTAAGAGGATATTTTTCTTTCCCTTCAAGTTTAGCTCGTGCTTTTGGTTCTAGAGGATTATATAAGAATAGAGACTGAGTCAAGGAGAGCCAGTTATTTGAGAGTTTGATAGGCACCAGTTCATACACAATCTCCTGATATGAGAATGATGGTAAGTGCATACCTAGTGTTAAGTATGAAAGAAAAAATTAGAGTAGTGACAGGAGTTAAATTGAGTTAGCTACTAAGGCTTGCAACCATTTTAAACTATAAGCTGGAGGAATTACTATTTGTGAATGAGTTTCAGTGGTTGAAATTGCTATTGATGGGTAAATTTGAGGTTGAAGTTTGAAAAATTATAAGCAGTAGATGTGGCTATATCAAGGAGAATGAACTAAGTATCTAGTTGGGAATTGTGGTAGAACACGCATTTACCACTACCTCGTCAATTCAGGTGGAACTTATAGACTCAAGGATTATAGAGAATAATAATATTTTAATAGTCATGTTAGAAAGGCGGTACATGGAGAATCATCTATGGTGAATGTCCTGGTGGGAACAAATCGTAGAGTTAAAATTCTAGAAGTAATAGAGTTAGCAATCAAGTTAAGATTAAAAAGTAAAAAGGTTACAATTAAAGCTAATGGGGTGAATATCATCAAAGGGAAAGGCACAAGGCAAGGAAAAAACGAGAAGGAATGGTATGAGAGGGGCACTAAAGAATGTCTAGGGCAAATTATGGTAAAATGGCAGGTTAAAAGAGTAGTGGAGCCTCGATTTAAGTACCAATGTGTCAAGCAGCATGTTAGCTAGTAAGAAGTTTCAAGCAGAAGTCAAGAAACTTTCTTTTCAAAAAAGGACGAGGACATGATAAGTCATGTCAACTAGATAGCTTAAGAATACATAGACTTTTGTCATGTCAGAGGAGAGATCGATTCAATTGTTGATGTCGATAGATGGAGTAAGGAATGTTTGACACTCGGATGGAAGTCTACATATCTGATGACTTATGAGATAGGAAGGAGTTAATACAAGGACCTCATTAGTGATGTGAAGTAAATTGGAAGCTTGTCATATTAGGAAGTTAAGACGATGCGAACATTTTGAATATTGAAAGGATCTAGCTAAAGCTTCAAGGACCAACAAAATAAGCGATGACCTCGAGTAAGGTACGTGTAAAAGTAGTTATTTCAGATGGACACTTCATGAGACTTGGTAAAGCAAGCAGAGTTATGTATTTGCCCTAGAAATTGGTAATATAAAGGAACCAAGACTAGTATTGCTACATACCGTATCTGAGTGCAATGGGAGCATCGTGTGTACTAGAGATATTAGGAAAATATCAACGAGTAATCAAGTATAATGGCTTAGTTTAGATGGAGGTTGGTAGCTAGCGTGCTGCAACAGGGACAGTTGCAAATAAAGTGTTTTAACCATCTCTGCATAGCTAGAGGAGCAAACACTCGCACTTATCCCAATGAACTTCTTTTCTTTATCCCTTGTTTGTTCGAAAATTCGGAGACGAATTTTTCTTGAGAGAGAAGATTGTAATAACCTAAAATTTAAATACTCATTTATTTAGTTTTATTTACAATACTTTAATTATAATTTAGTTATTTAAAGTATGTGATGAAATCAATAGTTATTTTATGGGAATATTTTATGCATATGTTTTTTTTTTAAATAGATCACCTCCATTTTATAAATAATTTTAATTATATATATATATGTTATAAATAACAATTTATGTATTTATATTAAATAAGCAGTATCTTATATTAATAAAATAACATAAGCAATAATAAATGATAATATGGATTCTAAAATTTATATTAAAAATTTTAATGTTTTATTTTAGTTAGCTAGTTGATAATTTAATTAATTTTGATTAAATGATTTTCTAATTTACATTAATATATTATTACCAATAAAATAGGATAGATTAAATTTTAAGTAAATAATTTATAGTATAACCTATTTGCTCTTTGTACAAGTTAGTAATATGATTATTTTAAGAGAATAGTACATATGTTTTACTTGGAAAATTAATAATAGTTATAATAGTATATATATAATATAAATAGGAAAGAGGACATCAGCATGTGAATTTTCTTAATCAAGACCTTCTCCATCTGTCAACAACCAATCAAATAATTAAAAAAAAAGAAGAAGAAAAAAAAGTAGAAGCTTAATTGCGGAACCACGAAGAACAGACCCAAGAAATGGGTCCTTTAACTCGTATCTTCCCCGAGAAGCTTTTAGCTCCACCAGTTTTGTCCGGAAAGAACCAGTGGCTGGTGAGGGTCCCAAGCAACTCCAGCGTCCTTTGACGAGCTCCCTGAACATCGAACGATCATCACACAGCCCAAGAAACGGCAAGCAACAAGGAAGGAAAGAATGTGAAGTTAACACCTTTCCAGCATCCAAGGCATCGTCTGCCTTGTCATTTTCCCTAGTTAAAGTGTTTCAATCCAAGGGAGAAGTTTCAACTCTTCCCCATCGGTTTTAATGGAGATTCCGGTAAGATTCAAAGAGAGCGAAAGAGGAGAGAGAAAGAAGAGGCAGTGGCTTTTCGGCAAGTTTTCGGCTGATCTGACTGTCGGATCAGAAATTCGAGACTACTGATGGACTCAGGACGGCGAAATCTTTGAGATACGACCGGTCCCATTTTTTATCGAACACCATTTGAAAAAGGCAATAATCGGACGGTCCAGATCACCTGTTGATAGGGGTGTGCAAACGGTCTGTTCGGTTCCGAACCGATAAAACCGAAAATCAAAAATCAGAAATTTTAAAAACCGAACCGAACCGATTAATAAGAGAAAACCTAACCAAATCGAACCGATAAATATCGATTCGGTTCGGTTTTAAACCGATCAAACCGAAATTTATAAAATTTCATATTTTTAACATTAAATCTAAATAATAAAAACATAAAAACAAAAAAAATTAGAAATCAAAACTAAAAAATCTTAAGGTTCGGTTCGGTTTTCTTTGATTTTGGTTCGATTCGATTCGGTTCGATTCAATTTGATTCGATTTTTTTTATTTCCTATATATATTAATAATTTCGGTTCAGTTCGGTTTTTTTTTAATTTTTTATGAAAATAACCGAACCGAACCGATTAACCGAAATTATCAAAATTATAAACCGAACCGAACCGATTAAATTTTAAAACCGAATTGATTGAACCGAATTAATTGGTTCGGTTCGGTTTTTCGGTTTAAACTGAAAAATGCTCTCCCCTTGAGATTTTTAAACTTTTTCGATTTTTAAAATTTAAAAATAATTTTAAGATAATTATTAATAAAATTTGGACTTAATTTAGGTTCAATCAGATTGAGAATAGCTCACCAGTGTTAGGACCGCATTTTTAGCTAGATTCGGTTGTTCGACGGCCCGTCTTAGATTGTGGTCAATATTATAGTCAATTCTAGCATTTTCATATGTTTTGGACACGTTCCAGGTGTCAAATTCGGCATAGGTAAATCTGAACTCTATATTGCTCAATTTTTACCTTGTACTGAGTTAGAATAAAATTTATAAAATATTCATGGATGATCATAAAATTATGATTCTTTTTGTAATTGCCTTATAATATTGTTAAGAACCACGGGACAAGTTTATAGAATTTTTAAAGTTAATTTGGATGGTTTTTTAAAAATATTAGTTTTAAACTCTTATAATTTAGTTGTCTGATGTTGTGATTATTGTCTAGTTTAGAGGGCTCAGGAGGGGTCATATAATGATGATAAGATATGGATTGAGTTTAGAAATGTTATTTGAACTATTTTGCAGGTTGTGTATATCCTAGGTATAAGACAAAATTTATCGAATTTTCGGCATAAATTAGGATGTGTTTACCTCTTTAAATTTATTATTAATTGAATTAGCACTAATAAATTCACAATAAAATTATGTAGGTGATCGAGATTAACCATCTTCTTTTACCCAACCTCTATAGTGGTCTCTGGTGTACTATGAGTAAAATATTAATTTTAATTATAATTTCAATATTATTATATATTCAGGCATGCTCATGATTTACTTATAAATATGTATTTATGTAGTTAAATACTAGGTACATTTTATATTATATTCTTAATTGATGAAGTGCCATGGATATTGTTTATGGTAATTTGGAGTAGTGTGCATGAATTGGCATGCGTGTGGTGTGTGGTATTGGATATGAATAGGACGGGTTGATGCGGCTTGAGAAACACTTGCTGGGACCCGGTCTTTTATGGATAAGTCGGGGTAGGCACGGCTCGAGATGATGTCGCTGGCCCCCGCATTTGGTTTATCAAGCGAAAGTTCTGCTTGCGAGACATTCGTTGGCAGAGGTTGGGTTAAGAGAGCTGTATAGGATATCAGCTCCCATATAGGCACTGTTTGAATATGATTGGGTGTGTGAATGCTCTAAATTACCTTTTTGCTATTATGATGTAATTGTATGAAAATTATGATGGTGTTGCATTCCAATCTTTATGATGCATTAGCTTTAGATAGCTATAGAAATTGTACTTAAAATTGATATTTTACTCTCTGAGTCGAACGCTCACTCCTGTTACAGGAAGAGACCCTTTTTTTCAGGATAACCTGCTTCTTTTCTCGCAGGTTATCAATAATTACTTAATTGTATTTATTATTATCTAAATTTGTAATTTAGAACTCCGCATGTACTAGCAGTAGCATTAATCTTGTTAGGAACTGTATGAATTTAAGTTTTTGTATAACTATACCAAAATTTTTTATAATTTTTATAATTTTTAAATAATTTGTAAATGATGTAACAAAGTTGAGCTGGGCTCCCCTAATCTTAGTTTCTGATAATTATTGGGTTAAGTTGGCAGGAAATAAAATTATAATAGTTTAATTTAAATTATTTTATGTAACATTCCTATATGCATAGCCTGGTATATTGCATTGTTTCGGTGGCCGGTGTCGGTCTGGACAATTAAGAGGATTAGAATCATGTTTAAGACACCTAGAAAAACTCTAAATGAAAATGAATAGAGATTATCAGATAGTTAAGTATAAATAAGAAAAACAAAGCATAAAAAGTTAAATGAGCCGATAGTCACAGCGATGGGTGACCTTCCCGGAAAATGACTGCGAGGACAGTCCTAACCCTAATTTTGAATGAAAAATTATGACGTCGCAGTCCTAAGGACTATTGCGAACCTAGTAAAAAAGAGAAAATCCCAGAAAAGAGCTGATAAATAGGTCAAATAATTAGATCAGGGCTCTAGAAGAAATATCAAATTATTTGAAAACCGAATCAATCCAGCGATGGGCAAATTGGTCAATTCACCCCTAGAGGTGGTTTATGACCTAACTGTTCAATAAAATCGAAGGAATGAAAATTTCGGAATAGAGAATTAAATTAAAGAAGAATGAAAAAAATTAAAGCAAAAAGAAAAATAAAAGAAAATGAATTGTTACCTCACCATAATGACATCATGCATGGCATCAAAATCAATTTTAATTTAATATTATTTTTGACCAAGTCAAAAATTGAATAAATAACCATAAAAATAACTAAATAAAGGAAATTAAAAATTGAGTCTTCTTCTCTAATTTGGCCGCCACCTCCTCTCTCTCTTCTCTCTCAAATTTTTTTTTTTCTTTTCCTCCTTTAAAGCTCAATTTTGAGCTTTAGAAACCCTAATTCCCAACATGAATTCCCTAAATTTCCCAATCCAAACTTGATTTTAAGCCTTGGAAAGAAGATTGAAGAAGAAAGAAAGAGGAAAAAGTTGAAGAAATTGAAGATTGAAAAGCTATACAAAGGTTAGTAATTAAACACTTAATTTCTCTTTAAAATTTTGTTAGATTGAAAAGCTATACAAAGGTTAGTAATTAAACACTTAATTTCTCTTTAAAATCTTGTTTACATGCATAAATTAGTCTAGAAATTGTGGAAAAATTAAACAAAATCAACTTGTGGGACTAATTGTGAAATTCGGCTAGCCTTTGGGGGAGTTGAAATTGGTTGAGTTTGATGAAATTAAAGGGGTCTAGAAGTGTATAGATGTAGATTATGCACTTTAATCTCATTAGTTGCATGAATTACATAATTAGGGTTCTTAGCACTTAGGGTTTGGGGAACAATTTAGAGAAAATTTGTAATTGATGTAAGGGGACCTAATTGAGGTTTGAAATGGTCATTTGGAGACATTTTTTATGTGTTTGAATTGGTAGAAACTCAATACAATTCAGATTGGTTAGGGGTTCCAATCTGGTAGTTTGACCTAGGTCCCTTTTAGGGACCAAAACTGAAATTTTACCCATCCAATTGGTGTGAGGCCAATTGGGAATGAAAATAAACACATAATGACACATTTTTCATTTAGAAACCTTGCCCAGAAAATGACATTTAGATAGTGAGCAATTAGGTTAAATCCGGATATTGTGCACTACCACTGTATAAAAATGATCAAATAAATAGTGTTTATTCTTTTAGCCATAACTTGGGCTAGACAGGTCCAAATGACCTAATTTTTATGGCATTGGAAAGGTATGACATAGCACTACAACTTTTATGAAGAACACCAACCCAAATTCTGCCCATAACCAAGTCATTTTGCCACTCAAAATTAGTTATTTAAAACTGTCAGAATTAATAAAGTGCCCAGAAAATCTAGATTGAACCTATCCGGCTAGCCTTAGTAAAATGCCCATATCTTTGGCTACAAAATTCCAAATGGAGTGATTCAAAAAGGGAATTAAAGATAAGATAATAAGGAACAACTTTGATGAAGGATATTTAGCCAAATTCTCACAGTAACCAGATCAATGGAATAGTGCAATACAGGACACCAAAATTAAAATTTTGAAATGTCACTTAGAGAGTTTAAAATTTCAATTGGTAATCAATGCCAACAAAATTAAGACTCAAAATGTGATATATGGGTGTAATTAGAATTCATATACCTATTAAGCATAAGTAAGTCAACATTTTGACCTAACGGTCAAATAAATAGTAACCACCATAATCAAGAACATCAAGAACTCAATTTATAGGATTATATAAGTAAAGTTTAAATGCAAATTTTAATTGTTAAAATTATGGTTAAACATAATTTGAATAAATATTGAAACATCTTAATTGTGTGCTTCAGAGGAAAAGGGCCTTCCAAGGAAATGAATTGACAGGAGTGAAATAAGGAAAGACTAATTACGAGGTTTGTGCACAATAAATATTTTTCACTTCTTGTTTAATATTGGAACATTTATTTACATTTTTGTATTTAAATGGTGCTTATGAATCCTTTGAGAAAAGTTGTGTTGCTTATTCTGGAAATAGAAAATTGAAATGAAAATTAATTAATGTTTTATATGAAATGTTGAATATTATGATTTTAAAATTGTTTTTTATTTACACTTGAAATTACAGTCCCTTACTACGTTCCTCCTCCACTTGTGGGGTTGAGTTTGATATTTGATTTTATTCGTCCCTCTCTGGCTTGCCAGTCTGAGGTGAGTTTGGATGAGTACTCATTAGCTAGCTAACCACCTCCCTCATTGATTTCGATTAGTGGGGTGAGTTTGTTTTGTCGTGGTATACAATACGGCATGTTCAGAAAATTTGTATCATGACCTAAGTGGTATTATTGATTGGCAACACTGTGTTTATTAAATTATTTGATTAAATTTATATTATATCGAGCTTTGAAAATTATGAAATATTTAAATTGTGATTTGTTATAAATGTGATTTGAAAATTATGAAATGTGATTGTGTAATGTTTAAATTATGATTTGGCAATGAATGGTTTATGTTCAGCTTTTTAAATTTTATTGTGCACCACTGAGTAAAATTTACTCAGCGATAGCTTAATTTTGCTATCGCAAATAGGGAAAAGGACATAGTAGCAGAGTGAACTGCTACAGTAATAGAGGAGCACAGTTTGGAGATTTTTGTACGGGAATTTATTGATACCCTTGTAGTTTATTTTGATATAAATAGTTTAGTGTCATATGTATTAATGTAAAATTGAGCAGTTGTACAGTAAATTGTAATAATATTATCTTTTGAATTTTTATGTCTGTAAATTAAATTATAAATGCAAATTATTTATTTTAAATGCAATGTGCATGAATTTATGAAATGTTTTGAGATGACAATTTTTTATTTGAAATTATGGATTTTGAATTGAATTATTGCTATTGATGTTTATTTGAGATATTTGGAGGTTGGGGTGTGATTGAAATTCAGTTTGAAAGTGCTTTTTACAAGTTAAAATTTTTTGTTTTTCTTAATTACAACTGGCACTCTGCCGAAATTTTTACAAAAATTGTGGAAAATAGAATTTGTCAAATATTTTACTTAGTTTTTAAACTTCAGTTAAAAGTTTTTAATTCCTACAAAAAATGCTCACCACCTTCAAAAAGTAAAAAAATTGTTTTAAAATTCCTTGTAATGTATTTAATGGGTTATCGGTAGGCGAATTTTGGTAATTCATTAAGTATACTACGGGATCATATTACGCCTTACAGAGGGGTAAGGTATGACATGTTATATGCATGTTGGGCCTAAATTGTGGGCCTGATTATGAGTTTGGGAACAGTAAGACTTACTACGGGCCTTGGAGGCTTTATGCCGGCCCAAGTCCTAGTGCCAGTCTAGCCCATAGGTTGGATCATGACATATTGCTACTTCTATTATGTTTCATATATTTAAACACATTTAACATTAATGAAATAAAATGATAAGATTTCTACGGTCTCTAAAAATCTAAAATACATCTTGTATTAATGAAATAATGATTAAATTTTTATACTCTAAAAAACTTTGTTGGTTTTTATTTTTTCTTTTCTTTGAATGTTTCTTATTTATGTTTAAAAAAAAGCAAATAAATAATATCAGTGTTGAATTCTTAAGGGAATATGAAAATTTGATCATTATTTCATTACTGTGAGATTTATTAAAATAAATTAAAAAAATTTTTTTATAGGAAAATAAATTATATAATTTAATATATTTTGAATTTAATAAATTTTTTAATAAATGTAAAATTATTAATTAGGATAAAATGAATATTTAAATTTCAACACTTGACACTGAGTTTGGATTGGAGAAAGGAAAATAATGAGAGGAAAATAGAAAAGTTAATAATGATGAGGGAAACTTATATTTTCCCTCTTATGTTTGGATAATGGAAGGAAAATATAAGAGAAAATTATTTTATAAATAGTAAAATTATAATTTTATCCTTAAGTTAAGAAATATAAAAACTTATATAATATAAGGGTATATATGTAATTTGCATATTTTCCTTTCACTTTCTCCTTATTTTGGAGAAAAAATAAAAGTAAAAAAAATATTTTTATTTTCCTCTCAAATTTTCTTTCTTTTTTTTTTATTTTTCTTTTATCTAAACATAGTATAAATGTTTTATCATGCATATATATTCCTTTCTATAGGTTGGGTACTCTAGAATGAGCTGATATTTTTCCAACTCCACCCTATGAATACTTCTCTTTGATACGAGAGGAAGATCTCCTTCTAATAATGTCACATGTTAATGACCATCACCTGTGTGTCATAAGGATACAAATTGTGAAGTACAAATAGCATATGACTTGGGATGTCTGTAAAACTTGGATCCCAATAGGTGGGTGTTAGGCTCTAACTACACATCCTCTGCAATTATAACCATTCAGTTTAAACGGTTAATTTTTATCCGCCTACTTTCAACACCCTTTTGAATTTCAATTTATATCGTAAAAGTACACTAATTTTAATTTAAAGTATTATAAAGTCCCTTTAACTTGTTTCGATAGAGACTCAGTAAAAAATTGACGTGAACATACTTAATTAAAATAAAAATAATTAAAAAAAAATTTATCTTTGCTATATGGCATTTTTAACAATAAAAAAATCTCTCTCGAGTTTCTTTATCCCTCTCTCTCTTCATTCCATCTCATAGACTTATTTCAACTATAAAACAAAATCACATTTGTTTTAATCAAACCCAAATGCAAATGAAAATCAACATTAAGAAGGAGAAAAAAAAAACCCAAAAGTAATATAAATATCATTCATTAGAATACCTAGATGCAATACCAATAATTTATGTGTTTCAATCAAACTCAATTTATCACAATGCCCAGCCTTGTTTGTCAATGGAGACTACGAGAACCCAAGCTCCTCCTTGTTTGCTTGGATGATGCATCAACACTCTCTCTTCCTAAACCCATTCTACATCCACCAAAATATCTACTCAAACCAATTGTTCTTCTCTTTCCAGTCTTGCCCACTCCATCATCTCTCTTGTTCACCATTTCGATTTTCTCTTTTGTTCACTCTTGTTCCTTGTCAAATCTCCCCAATTGTAGTCATTGTCCCAGGGAATGCAAGCTCATTAAAAACCTAATTCAACTCCTTCAAGGTTATGGATATACTTACTGCTATCTCTCCAAGCAGGGCTATCAATCCGACATTCTAGGCTTTCTTGATAAGTTTTTAACGTTTGCGCTTCAGGTTGAGTATGACGAATTTGAAGATTCTTACTTCTCAAATTGCAAAGACTACAAATCCAAGAATGAAGTTTGCGGCTTCGATTCTTCAAACCTAGAAAAGTGATCCCTCTATTTTCAACCTAAATCTCGCTTTTCACCTCCTTAGATTCACAAAAATGATGCAAATCGAATTGCCATTTTGTGTTCAATCTTCATGGTACTATGTTTATTACTCGTCATTTTGGTTGTTGTAGCGATTTACAGGTTTAGTGCTTGAGATCATTAGCTGCTTAAAAAGACTCAACAAAATTATTCCTTCCCCACCACAACTCTGCTAATCTATTTCCCCCGTATTCACCTACAAGGAGCTGGAATCCTTCACCAACCGCTTTGACCTAAAGCACAAAATTGATGATGGTGTTTTCGAGTCTATATTCTTGGGCCATCTCTATGATGGTCGAATCATGACTATTAATTAAATACCTGCACAAACAACACCATGCTGCCACTGGTGGCAAACCATTTCTTGACAGTATGTTCACTTTTACAAGTCGCTCAATAAAACTAAACAGATAGTGTCCAACAGAGGTAAGGGTGGGTGATGGTGATGTGTACAATAGTGCGTGCTAAGCCTTTGGGAGCCCAAAATATAGTTGCAGCAACGTGTTTAACACTCCTACGATGTGCAGCCCATCAATTTATTCGAATATGTTTAAGGCTGCATATCTTGGATGTTTAAGCCAATGGTGAAACTGTAAATGCCTAAATCGAGTTCTTGAAATTCAACTTCTTAGTTTATTGTTGATTATTTTTTCGTTAAAGGGTTTGGATTATTTGATGAGCAGAGAGATAGAGAGAGTGTTAATGAACAAAAAGATAAAAAGAGAGAAGGGGAGGAGATGACACGAGGGAAAGAGAGATTGAATATTAAAACCACGTATCAAGAGGGAGAAAAATTTTTTATTTTGTTAAAGCCAATCTAGCATGTCCAAGTCAGCTTTTGGTTGAAATCTCCATTAGAAATTGGTTAAAGAGACTTTATGTTGTATTAAATTAAAATTAGATTATTTTTGTGATATAAATTGAAGTTCAAATATGATATTAATATAACTTTTAAAATTTAAAATTGAAAAATAAAAATTAACCTAGTTTAGACTTAAATAATATGCATAACTAACCTATATTAACTTAATAAGTACTTTAGAGCTCGTATGATCGATTTCTTACATTTCAAGTCACCTCAAACTGATTGGGGCATTAAATAGCTGATTAACCACATTCAATCCCCTGAAACTCTAAAAACCTATATAATCCTGACATTGTAGTTCTAACAGGCATATAAACTCTATGGAATTGTCTCTAGCACTTCAAAATATGACAAAAACTATTATCTTGCACAAGTATGATAGACAAGACATTCCTACAGACCTATACTCATCATAAATGTCCAACTTGATTTGACAAGACACATGGATTCCCTATTGGCCAAATCATAGTATATAACCCAACAAGTATTAGGTATAAAACATTTTTAGACTCGTTTACATTTGCTTTAACCCTACCTTCACTTCATTTATTATCTCTTAACCTTATTACTATTCTTAACTACCTTAACCATCAGAGTGCTAAGTAGAGAAGCCCCACTTCACCATTTGACCCTTTTTTTTATCTTGCAGATAATAAACCCAATTTGCCCAAAGGTAGTTGTCCAAACAGTATTTGTAGGTTGTAAAAGTGATCATATTGGAAAACCAGACTTCCCACTCCAAATGACACTTATCTAAGGGCCACCAAATCTCAGAGTTATCACTTTCAATTTTAAGTAATAATCGTACATAAAAAAGTAAATGATATTATTTAGAATTTAAAGATAAATTAATTGAATTGATTAAATTGTAAAATAATATATCTTTAGTAAAATTAATTTATAAAATATTATATTTGCTAATTTAACATACTAATATTAATTTATTGAGTTTTATATTAATTTAATAATAGTATATTAATATTAATTTACAAAAAAATTATTAAAAACATATCATAAATTCAACATTTATTGATTAATATGTAATAAAATATTAATTTAATTTACTAATATTAAGAAAAATTTTAATATATTAATATCAATATATAAAACATTATTAATTTCCTAATATAAACTCAATATTTATTAAACAATATTTATGATTAACAATGTATTGATTCAACCTTTATTCCATCTCTATTGAAACTTAAATCTTTACCCTTTTAGTTTATTGGCTCTCGATTTAGCTTGTATGAAAATTTAGTCTTTTCATTATTTGCTGGTCTAGAATTTATAGTTTTATATGATTTTATAGACTATTGGAGCTTTTTTTTTTTAATTTGAAAAACAAAAGCAAAATATTTTCTTTTTAAAAACAAAGCCAATGTCTAAGCAAGTAAAACATGTAAAGGTTAACAAAAGAGAGAAAATTGCAACTCCCAAATTATTAAGACCTAGTAAAGGATCGAGAAATATAGTTAGGACATTGCAATCAATGTAGTAACAATTAGGCCAGCACCAAAGTCCCAAATCTATTCACTAAAGAAATTGGCATCAAGAGTCACGTTTGAGGTGAAGAATGGAGTGATCAAGACACAAACCTCATGAATAAGTATAGCAAATTTGAAGAATTCGATAGTCCAATAAAAAGCGATAGTGGTAACTATGAAACTATAATAGAATATGCCACCGATGATGCAACTAAAAGGATACATGCTCTTAAAGTCGAACCAGTTCCAATAGTCATAGCTTTTTTTTTTTTTTCAATGGTAAAATTCAAGGTTTTTAACATCGATGAAGACTAACGATTAAGGGTTTAAAATTTAATTGAGGTCAAACTGAGTTTAACCGGTATATTATTAAATAAATATTATAAAATTAATAATAATATTTTATTATAATTAATAATTTTATATATGTTATAAATAATTATTAAAAAATTTAGCTAAATTTTAATATTGCAAATGTTTTTTAAAATTAATTTAAATGGTTAATAAAATTTTGAATAATAATATTTAATTATTTATAATAAAAAAAATTTAAATTAAAATGTTTACAATAATAAATTTATTCATATAAAAAATAAATGTTAATATATTAAAATTTATTAATTATTAAGTTGCAAGCGGATAAAATTAAAAATTTTAATTAATATAATATAATTTAAATAAATAAAACAAATAAATTTACACTATGACTTGCTTTAATATGATTATATATATTTATTATAGCAATATAATTGCAAAGGGAGTCTTCAAATCCCGGTGGTGCATCACCAAATTTTTTTTTAATTGAAAAATTAGATTGTTCGATTCAAATATGACTGAGCTACCTGATTCACAGGTTATTTGGCTGGTTTGACTGGGTCAACTCCGAGTTGAAGAAATCACAGGTTTATGTTTGAACCGAACGAACTGCGGTCTAGTTTCTAGTTAAATTGGTCCAATCGACCAGTTGGGTTCTGACAACTATGATAAAATATTCATTAAGTGATCTAGGAGGAAATACAAATACAAGCATCGGGCCATAAATAACCCATCTATGCGTCACTAAAAATAATAATAAAAAAAGCCCAACAAATTAGCCTATCTCACACTAGGCCAAAGTCCCGTAAACCACTGAAGTTTCGACATGCCAGAGGTTGGAGAAAAGCATCCGCCACTTGGTAGAAGAGAATAAGGCTTCCATAAAAATGGGTAAAAGATTAATTGAAGTATAAGGAAAATCTTTTAGCTCATCCATTGAAACAACACTTGTAAACAATGAAAAGGACCTCAATAATTGAGAACACAACACCATTGTAATGACCAGCAAGGAAAGGTAGCGTTATAGGAGTCGACAACCATATCAAAGAAGGACAAGCGGAGATACCCAGGTGCCATTCCACAACACTGAAGTAGAGTGCTCTTTCCTCTAATAGAAAATTTAGACACAAAGGCGTTACCACTTTGCAAAGTACAAATAAACCTTGAGTAAGAAGATTTGGAACCTCTAGCAAGAAGTCTTGGAACCTACATGCAAGCCACAAACAACAAGGCATCTCAAAGAAAACCCCTCTCCATTTGACCATCAAATCTGCCACAAAAATACAAAGATTCTTATTTATACACACAGCCCTATTCAGAGGGAGGGAAGAGACCCAACCTTACCCGAAAGGGGCAGGGGAGGCTAAAATATACCGCAAAGAAAAGGACCTTGCCTTAGACAAGAGAAATAAAGTTGAGAGAGCTTTCTTTCTCCAACAAATCAGAAAGAAGATTATATTTACGCGTGTTGGATTTCAAAACTCATAGAATTTGGGTGAACAGAAAAGTAAATTAATAATTAACTTAAAGAGATAGAGACAGAAGTTGGAAGAAAAAGAGACAAAAGAGAAGGAAATGGGTGGAGAATAAATGATTTAAGTGTCCATTTGGAAATTGCTAAAATTACTGTTAAAAAAATTATATTTTTAAATATAATAATTAAAAAATATTAAAAAATAATTTAAAATTAAATTTAATAAATTTTAATTATAAAAATATTAAAATAATAAAATTATTTTTTAAAATGATTTTTTAAAAATATTTAAAATAATATTTTTATTAAAAAAATAATTTAAACTCCATAAACTCAATGCTAAATAAACATTAAATATTTATTTGATTATAGTTATCTTCATATTATTATTATTTAACAAATATTTGTCACATTAACGATTCTTGTGTAATAAAGATTATAGTATTTTATTTTTAAAAGAATTTATATTATAAATATTTTATTTTTATTTTATTCTTTTATTTTTTAGTTTAAAAGTTTATAATTATGTATTTGATGTTAATATATATATATATATATATATATATATATCATACATTTATATATATAAAAAAAAATCTTTGAAAAATGAAACTTACATTGCTCTGTGTTAGTGCACATGCAAGGTGTATTCAATAATTTCATGGTTTAAAAGGAAACACCCACACAAAAGCAGATTTTCTTGTTTCTAGAAACATCAAACGAGAGCCAGAGATATGGAGGAAGAAGAGCATGAGGTGTACGGTGGAGAGATTCCTGACATGGAAGGCGATATGGAACCTCACAACACCGACGTAGACATGTCCGCCGCCGATGAAGACGCCGTCAAGGTCCTATCTCTTTCTCTTTCGTTTTCATCTGTCTGTGGAGATAATAAAACCCTAGTGATTTAATCGATCTTAGAGGAGATATCGTAAAGGTATTTGCTTAGCTTTCTTGCATATATTAAAATTAACACCATTTTTATGCCGACGCAATGGTGCAGGAGCTGGATGAGATGAAGAAGAGGTTGAAGGAAATGGAGGAGGAAGCAGCGGCTCTTCGCGAGATGCAAGCTAAGGTTGAGAAAGAGATGGGCTCTGTTCAAGGTTTTCACTCCTTTTTCTTGTATCTTCTTGCACAACGAGTTTTGTCTTCCCACCTTAGAGGAATTTGGATCTACTGTAATATATCTATTGCTTGTTTGGTTACTGAGAAGAATTTGATGGTCAGAAGGAGTCTACTGGGTTCCTATTTTATACGCTTCTGCTATTTGTGGTGGTGTAGGATTCTTCACATCTGGATTATTGTGGTCTTGTTTTCCTGTAATTTACTTAGAAAATGATGTATGGCTCTTTGGTCAAGATTATTATGTATTTTATCTTGGTGCTTAAGAAAGTGATGAATAGCATTAAGAAGAGATATTGCATAAATGCTACAAGAGGGATTGCATTGGAAGGTACAATTGACTGTCCTTTTTTTTTCTCCTTTGGAAATCAGCTTTTGTATTTTTTTTTGGTGATAAATGCATTTTCTTCATGCTTGGAAAATGAGTGGTTTGAAATTTCAGCAAACATCACTTTGCCCTTGGAAACTCAGGGTACTACTTCTTGTTGATAATGTTTTTTTCTAAATGTTTCAAAAACTGCATTGCTAAATGTGCTTTTAGCATTGAGAAACTTTTTTCTTGTTTTTTATGAGCAAATACCTGTGGCCTGTGTTCTTCGGTGTTCTAATGGTGATATATGTCCCACATTTTGGCGTGCATTTCTTTATCAACCATTGGTGTTTTAGAAAATATGTACCTTTCTATGGCCTGATTTTTCACTTTTTTGAGGATTTTAACCAGATTGGTGTTGCCAGATCTTATATATTGTTTATTTCAGTGCATAACAATTTTTGGAAACACCATTTTACTTAGTTTTCTTTCATGCCTCCAGATTCATGATGTAGACTAGCTGTTATCATGGGTTATCATTTTATTTGTGGTTGTAACCTTTTACAATATCTTTCTTCTGACTTAGAATAAGATGTTTCTTGAATTTTTGCTACAGTCAAGTGTCTTATTCTTGTCTGAATTTTCTTCTTGTTTTATAGTCGCACTCGAAGTTTTCTCATTTTGCCTGTTTGGAAACTTGAATTCACATTATTATTATTATTATTATTATTATTATTATTATTATTATTATTATTATTACACTGCAATGTCATTCACAGATCCAGCTAGTGCAGCTGCTAACCAGGCAAATAGGGAGGAAGCGGATTCTCGTTCTGTGTTTGTTGGCAATGTGAGGGAATGGAAAACCTCTTCTCCTTTTTTCTGCCTCCTGTTAACTACCTACTGTTTATATAAATACTATTTTTCCAATAAGCTTGCTTTTAAATCTTAGCTGTGCTCTTAGAATTGCATAATATTGTGTGATTTTCTTTAGCCCTTAATCAAAATCTCTTTTCTACGTATTGAGACTTAGCTCTTGTTTTCACCTGTTCAGTTAAGGAAAATAGCAGGCCTGCTTTTGCATTGGTCATCACAAATTTTCTTTTGAAGTACAGCGTCTTTACTATTGTGCATGCCATCTATGCGTGCTTAGTTTCATAAATTTATGTGTTCGATATTTGCTTCCCACCTTTTCTTCTCTTCCCCTAACCTTAGAAGTTGATCCTTTGTGGGCGAATTACAAATTTGTAGTCCTTCCATTCCATCAGTTAACTTCATGATATGTATATACATTTTTTATATAGAATATGCATGCATATGGTAGTGTAGCTTACTGATTGTAAGATGCATTTTTGGTGCTGACAAGAAAATTACCCGTTGAATTTTTTGTTCCTATAGGGAATTGTAATAGACTTGTTGAATATACCCTTGTCCATGTAGGTGTTGTGGTTGTATAAAGCATCCCCACAAGTCATTGAACTAATAAATTTGGAGAAGATTAGACGAATTGTATAGTCCTTTTTACAGCAAGTGTTTAAACTCTTTATTTGTTGAACAACAGGCATACCTCCATTCTTGTTTATATTTATATTAACCAGTTGCGTTGAATCCACACGGAAGCTGGAAATTTCCATGGCTCCAATATGTTTTCATTGATTATTTTACTGTCAATTAATACAATATGATATTTTACAGTTGACGGCTTAGAAAATGTTGTTTGGTAATGTTCTTTCTGCTTATTTTATGACAACCACATTAATATTATAACAAAAATGCCTGGTTTGTCCCTTTTTAAGTGTAAAATTTCTGGACTTTGGAAAATTTTGTTATTGCTTGCATTTGAAAAGCCTTCTGAATGATATAAATATAAATCATAGAAGTTACAAAATATGATATAAAAATGTAGAAAATCTAATCCAATATTACCATGATGTTCTGAAATGTAGCTGTTATAACAGGTTTTTTTTTTCCCCCTTTTAATTTTCGCGCACTTACATTGAACCATTTTATATTATTATCTGCCAAAGACAAAGTATGTGACTGTGCACATGTCAAACAAGCCCTTTTAAATCAAATTCAATTCATTTATCAAATGCAGTCTGTACTCTTGTAGTACAACAATTTTCCAAATCTTAACAGCCCTACTTCCCATCAAAACTAAAATAAATAAAAAAAAATTGAAAAGAAAAGAAAGAGAGAAACCCTCCTTTTCGCTGTGGATTTGTTTTACTATTTTGAACTATTATTTACGTTAATTTCCTTGCTTTTGTTGTTGATGTGGCTTCTTACCATTCAGAGTCATGGTTTGACTTTACGTCTCACTATGATCGCAGGATTCTCCTTATTCTTCAAGTTCTCTGTTTGTTAGCGCTGGAATAGTTGTACTGTCTTTTGGGGATGAGCCAGAGTCTTTTTTTGTTAAATAAGCTTGTGTTATGAGAGATTAAAAATTCCTGCATGTTAATAGAGAAAAGAAATGAAAACAAAGTTGTTGAAAGAAAATGAGTGGAAGATGCAATAAATTTACTGGGGAAGAAGAAGAGTGAAAAAGAAAGAGGAACACAAGAACATTTGAAGGGGCAAAAAAAAGAAAATCAGAAAAAATACAAAAGAAAGATATTGGAACACAAAAAAATGAAAGAAAAAATGGAGATGAAAAGATAAGAGAGAGAAATCCAATACGATGGATAGTGCAAATCTATTTCAAAAGAAATCGAGTGAAAGAAGCATGCAAAAGGCTTCTTGGAGGTTGCTGGAATTGATGGTAGTATGTATTTGAGATGCTTCAACCATGATATGTGAGAATAGAAGTCATTCCTTTCGAAGAGCGGAGGCAAGTCAGGATATGCAATCTAAGTTGCAGACTGCGGAGCCTCGTCACTGCTGTTGGTAGTTGGTGCTTCCGAAATATGTGGTCATTAAGCAGAAGTGGTGAAGGGTGTAAGATTGTTGCTTCTTTGTGGTGGCTTAATCTGTTGACTTCTGGTTATTTTATCCAAAGTGTTGGAAATGTTTGACAAATGTGTTTTAATGTTTACTAGTGAATTTACAATGAGCTCTAAAGATTCTTATTTGCTTATTTTGACTTGGTCATTTTATTATTTACTTTAGGCACTTCTTGGGCGTGTCATTTCTCATTAGTCATTCCTAAATGGTTGTTCAACTCATGGGAGTTTGCCATATGCATTGTTGTTTTACTTAATCTCAAGAAGAACAGCATTTTAAAATTTGTGAATAATCCAAGCTAGGGCAAATTTAGATATGTGACATGATAGTATATATTTTTCCTTCTTACATTTAACTTTGAGAACCTGTGTTTTGAACAGAATGAACATCTAGTATAAACTGTCTTTTTGCCCTTTTTTTTTCCAGAAAAGAAATTTTCTATATCAGTTAATTAGCTTAATGCTGAAATCACTGGATGTCCTTTCAGCTTAATTAGCTGGAAATATTTGCCATGATAAGATCCACTATAAATGATTCCATGGTATACATCTATCAAGTACCTTTTAGATGTTTTAGCTTTTCCTCATATGATTTATAGAGAAAATCTTCTATAAAAAAAATCCCTTTTACTCTCATTTAATTTGGGAGTTTCAAAACTTCTTGCATCATTGGTTTTATATATATGTATTTTTCTCTGTGTTTGCTTCTATTTGTGTGATCTTACATATATTATCATGAACAAGTTTTGTTGAGCGTTGACTGTTATATGCTGTAAGCTCTTGGGAATTTTGTTGTACTAGACGACGTAACAATGAGTTCATGTGAGCCAGTTTGCAGTGCTGAAGGTGGAATAAGAGTGGAGGGGAAAAAAACTACTTGCATGAAAGAACCTAAGACAATGGCTTGTCCTGAATGGTTGAGTATTAAGGCTTTGTTTGAGTTGAGAATGTGATCTTCACTGTAAACTACAGAATGCTTAGTTGCAGTTCTTTTCCTGTTATGCGGAAGGAGAAGCTCATCAACCATCACTTTTAAGTGTGTAGTCAGTTGATGCCTTGATGGGAGAAATGAAACTCTGATGCGTTTTTTTCTTTCTTGAAAAGGTAAAAATGAGACAAGAGAGGAAGAGAAAGTGGTGTATTGTTACTGATAGGAGGAAAAAGCTGAATTAGATATGACCTTCTGGCAGTGGGATGATTTGGTGATATAGAAGATTAGTACTGTGTCTGTGCTATTTAGAAAATGCTGGCAATGGTTTAATAATGAAAGTATGCGATGTTTTGATGGATGGATTCTGGGAAGCTGATTTGGCAGATTTGCATAGCTAGTATGCACCCTTACATTTGGTGATTGAAATTCTTATCAGGCTAGTGTGCATTTCAAAATTTGAATTATAAACTCAAAAAGATCTTGCCGGATAAAATTATTGGTGCAAAAAGATTAAACAAGCTGGATCAGAGGCAATGCAATATCTGTCATATACTCATATTTGAGGAGCTGGTGATAGAAAGAGGAAAATGTAGAACATTATTGCTTTTGTCAAAAAAGTGACAGTGGTAAAAATGGAACATTTTTTTTTATTCAATGCAGTTATCTGATCTCAGCTAAAGCATTATTCTTTCTTTGCACTATGTTTTACTTTCTTGGGGATTTGATGGATTATGCATGTAGATAAGAAACCTTTGTCCAACAAATTACAGCAGAAGGAATGTTTGTAAAAAATGTATTTCAATGGGTTGTCTATTACCCTAAATCTATTTTTATGATTTAGATCTTTTGTGGAAATACTTCTAAATTTGTCTTTGATGACTTGCTGATTGAACTTTGGCATGCAAATCTTGTGATGAAATTATCATACAGGTTGATTATGCATGCACGCCAGAAGAAGTCCAACAACACTTTCAGTCTTGTGGAACAGTTAACAGGGTTACTATTTTGACAGACAAGTATGGCCAGCCAAAGGGTTTTGCTTATGTCGAATTCCTTGAAGTAGAAGCTGTACAAGAGGCTTTGCTTCTGAATGAATCTGAACTACATGGGCGTCAATTGAAGGCAAGTCTATTCTTTTATCAAAGAAATTAGCAAAATTGTTGTTCTAACAAAATTTCCATAGATCCATTTTCCTTTTTGATTGATCATTATTGGATTTTTCATACATGATTTGCCTTTCAGGTTTTGCCCAAGAGGACCAATGTTCCTGGGATGAAGCAGTATCGACCAAGGCGATTCAATCCTTACATGGGTCACCGGTTTAGGAGGCCATATGTCCCTCCTTATTTCTACTCCCCATATGGATATGGGTATGTTTTCTTTTCTGAACTTATCCAATTTTTGGTCCGTCTGTTTTTAATTCATATCATCACCCTTTTTTTTTTGGCACCCCAATATCTGCAGGAAGGTTCCTAGATTCAGAAGACCAATGCGATACATGCCCTATTACTAGAAAGTTGTTATAGGCAGTGAAGTTTATCATGTGGATGGTTTCGTTCAGGAACTTGGAGTTTTTATTTATGATCTTTTCAGAGGAAAAACAGATATTTTATTGGTATAATGATGAATGTTGCTATTATTCATAACCGATGTTCTTATAAGATGAAGTTTTAATTCATAGGTTATTGCTGCTGGCAAACTGTTCTTCATCGAATTTACTGTCATTTGGAAGGGGGATGATTTGAAAGAGAATAAGTTTGGTGGAAGCATTTCTCATTTAAGGGATTGGAGCGTACCATGCTTAGAACCTTGGCCCCTTGTTTTTAACCCAGTACTAGCATTATTTTGATATAAGGATGCATTTGGATTGAGGAATTTGAAATCCAATATTTATTTGAATTTTTTAAACCTCAAATAACTATGAAACGTGACTGTGATATCATAGTAATTCATGGCAAAGTACCTTTAAGATGGATTATTGACTAGATCAAGTTGGATGGAAATATCATCGATGATGGATGGATTCGGAATATAATTTTCACCATGTGGTCTTCTTCATCACTTCTTTTTTTTTTTTTTTTTATAATGAAATTATTCGTAAGGAATTGTGTCCGCAAATAATGATTTCTTGGATGATTAATGGGATTTAGCTCATGAATGGTTGAACTATGGGGTATGAAATCTAGGTTTGATGATCAGATAACGTGAATCGTGATCGTTCGATAACAGTTCTCTGGGCTTATCTGTGACTCTCCAGTGCAATCATCACCAGGTGAATTTCTCCAGGATAGCTTCCTCTATGGACTTGAAAGAATGCTTTCTTGCACCTCAGTCTATACTTATTTATGCGAGATTTCTCAATTCAGTGTATCCTCGACAAAATGTTCATTCTATTCCCATGCACTGGATCACACCCTCCAGCCCTGCGCAGTGCTCTGATCAGGGGCGGAAGCTTCACTCTTTAACTTGTGACCGCCTATTCTACACATGATGCTTGTCCTCCCTGCCTTGTTAGGATTCAATTTCAATCAGTTGAACTGCTCTTTTTGATCCATTTTGTCGCTTGCCTGCAATCCTGCATACCAAAATTTCACTTTTAATTTCTTTTGGCATTTACAATTAATCCCGTGAGAGTCCAGGCTAATTTAAAGTCTACCTCCAGTAATCCACAGATATTAATTCTTTGTAAATTAGATTTTTCTTCGCAGGTACATTATATGGACCAAGAGAGCAAATGTATGGTGGGATTCCACGTGTTTTCTATCTTGGTCTAGGTCTAAGTATGAAATTTCCTTTCTTCAAAATAAATAAGTTGTTCTCATGGTTGGATGTTCTGCTGTGAGTAGCCAGTTCTTGTACCTGCCAACCAAACAATGCAGTATACCATCAATCGAGATATTACAAATTATCAAACAAACAAGTTCAATTTGTGCATACCCGTCTCCCTACTTGCTGTGCTCCACAAAATCAATATTCCACTTGGTAACTCTCTGCAATGAAGCATACCTCCAGTGGCAAAGACCCTAAGAAAGTTGAGCGTTACTGAAGCTTGGCAATAAGCTTTTATCCTCTAGAATTCTTACTTCTCCAGGCCAAACTGATCGTGGGAACACCCGATTCACGCTTATAATCATTCGGGTACTCTGGTAGCTGCAATACCTTTTCTGCTGGCCAGCTTTCCAAGTTCCATTTCCCTATGTCTGGAGGCGCCACAATAGGTGGTGGCGGTGGGGTTTCCTTCAGTGCCACAGAATTCTTGACTGGCTCTGTAGGGTGGGTGGCGGTGTTTGAAGGAGGGAAATATGCTGCGGCATTATTCCCAGCATAATCAAAACCTGTATGTGCACAGGTGAAGTGGAGGGTCACTTTCTATGTGGCTTAATTAGGCGCGTGATGGAGTTCTGTCGCAGGCCATTGGTGGCCTTTATAGTGAACTGGGAGTGTGTGCAATAATGATGTGCGCCTCTCCATTATTGTGGTGCAAATTATGCAAGCTATTGTACGTACTTACAGCTCCATGATGTAAGGATGGAAAGCAAAGGGTAATTATATAGAGTGGGTTGCCTGTTATCAGCTACCAATCTCACCATTTGTCCAGGGAAATTGTGCAGATTTTCATTGAATGTGAAGGAATGATACATTGTCGATTTCTTAACCGTCCGCCTAAAATTAATTTGTAAGAAACTTTGGAAGTCATATGCAGAAATATTATGATCCGTACATAGAATTTTATAAATTGATTTGACTTGTAGTTTTTCCTCGAAAAAAACAAAATAGGTGTACGTGTACCCATAAGACGTGTCGTTCTCAAGAAAGCAATATCAAGTATATGAAACATAACAATCTAGCAAAAGCTGCGACTGGGTAGGGGTGATTGGAAAGCCACCCTAAATAACAGCCATCTTGCCTCATAGCTTTTGCAACCCAGTTGGCGCACTTGTTTGCTAACCTATTAATACAACAGATAGAAAAAGAAGAATGAGTTCCAAGAAGACTCTTTATATCAAACAAGAACTTCAATCTCCCAGGGAGTCTTCTGGGAGTAGATTTTGACAGCATACAATGGGCTTAGTTTAATTTCTTGCCTAGAAAAATCCAAACAGCAGCTTAATCAAACTTCAATGCTGCATAAATACATAAACTTCAATCCAAATTACTAGAATAAGATTCTACAAAGCTTATCTCCACCACATTGCTTTTGCAGCTTCCACTGGAGGACACTGCATCAACAATATTTTAAGAAAAATCCCTTCACAACTAAATCAATTCAAAGAAATGATACAAGAAATGCTTTGCTTAAGTAGGCTGTGTGTCAATGGATTTCCATAGCTGCTTTCAAATTTTGGAAAGAACTGCTGTGCTGAAGAATGGCGAATTTATTCACTACCAAATGTACTTAGACTGCTTAGCACTAAGAAATAATCCAAGACCAAATCTGCTTACGCTTTACAGGCTCAAGGAAAGCAGGTGTTGGGTTCCCATCCTTCTTTTTCTAAGTCTCTCTGCAATGATAAATGCCAGCTCCAGAGATTGAGAAGCATTCAGCCTGGGGTCACAATGTGTGTGATAGCGGGAGCCTAAGTCATCAAAAGTTACTGTCCTAGACCCACCAATGCACTCAGTCACATTTTGGCCAGTCATCTCTAGGTGAATTCCTCCCGGGTGGCTTCCTTCTTGATCATGGACATCAAAGAATGCTCTAACCTCAGCCTGCAAACAATTACAATATCATGAACATGAGTTGAAGGAGAAGGAGCGACAGTAAAAAAAGCTGTACTTTATTCATTCCTGTGAACAGGATGCAAGGGGCGAGAGACATATGCCCCAATAAATATGAGCCCACCTCACTGACTGACAGTAGATTACAAGTTCAATTATTGAACTTTTCTACTTAGCAAAATTCTTTTAGAAGTTATTGATATTGAATATGACAACCACCAAAAATAGGCACTAAATAACCATAAAACTTCCATATTTACTGATTCACCTAATTTTGTGTCATAACACTAGGACATGCTTTCGATACTAGAGCATTGAGAAAGCCAATTTCAAAAGCAGCACATGAAATTGCAATTACTTACCATTATAAAATTTTCATCTTTAGTTTTATTCTATGTACATTTGATTGTAGTTACTAACATTAGCATGTTATTCCACTTTTGGCTTCATAATATCAATCAAATTGTAGTGAAATGTCTAATTTATGGATTATATAATCAAGAGACATGACAAATAAATCTTACCAAAATTGCATCGAAGGGGCGTGTTTTTAGTCCACATGGTGCCTTAATGGTGTTCCCATGCATTGGATCACAGACCCATGTCACGATTTGTCCTGCCATGCGTACTGCTCTGATCAAGTGAGGAAGCTTGACTCTCATGTTCTCAGCACCCATTCTACAGATGATTGTTATCCTTCCGGGCTTGTTGTTAGGATTCAGAATTTCAATGAGTTTAACCAGTTCACTTGGATCCATTTTGTTGCTCACCTACATCACAAGTTGCACTTTCAGCCACGAATCTATGCTAGCACATACTACATATCTAAGTCACATCAGATTAGGGCATACAAAGAGGACCAGGAAAATGGATTTGTGTTTGTGTTGAACAATAAAGTTCAGTGTCTTATGATGTCTTAAAAATGCTTTGTAGGCAACCATTTACTGCAGATGATATTTCAAATTCATGAAAGTGCCACCAAATGAATTCTAGTGTGTTGGGAAAACTAAAAAGTATAGACTTGGAATAGTCAAGCTTCAAGTTTGAGCAGGAGTTGACAATATAAATTATATGACTATATAAAGATTTTCATAAACCTTAACACAATGAAACTATGGAAATTGTATATAAAAAGAGGTTCAAAAGTTTAGCAGGAAAAGCAAGAATGAAAATGCATTCAAATATTTGGAGAACATAATAAAGTAAAAAGGGGCTGCTTTCTCCACAAATTTGTGTCCACCAATTATTTTTATCTCCTTGGATGTAGGTGAAAAATGGTAATGCAAGTTTTGTCATGAGAAATAATAATGAAATCAATTATTTCAATAGTGCTTGCATTGAAGTACCTTGATACCGAGAGGGTTAGAGATTCCTCTAAGGAACTCTACATGGGCACCATCCAATTGACGAGTACGCTCTCCACACCAGAGCATGTGAGCAGAGCAATCATAGTACAGGCCAGAAGTTGAATCCAACCTTGTCAGAGATTGCTCGTAGGGCAAATGCAAGCATTCATGGGATGTCCAAAATTCAGTTGTTGTCATGACAGGGTGTTCCACTGTGAGTCCTGCAGCAGCCATGAAGCCTAAGGCCTCATCAACCCGATATGCTAGTTCTTGGTACCTATCAAATAAACCAGTATCAACCATGTTAAAGACATAAATTGCTCACAAACTTCAAACCAGAACTTCAAAAGAATTTCACTTTTTCTGAAAAAAGATCCAGGAAGTTACAAATGAAACAGATGGATGCACCTATGACTTGAGGAAAGATTAGTTTACATACCTATCTCCTTGCTCACTGTGCTCTGCAAAGTCAAGATTCCACTGAGTAACTCTCTGCATTGCAGCATACCCTCCAGTGGCAAAGGCCCTAAGAAGGTTGAGAGTTGCTGCAGATTGGGTGTAAGCTCTTATCAACCTCTGTGGGTCTGGAATTCTTGACTTCTCATCAAAAGCATCTCCATTGATATTGTCCCCTTTGTAACTTGGCAACTTCACTCCATTCTTCTCCTCAAATGGATCTGATCTAGGCTTTGCAAATTGACCTGCCATTCTTCCCACCTAAAAAAACCAAGCCCACAATTATCATCCAAAAGGAATAAAAACTAAAAATAATGAAGTATATGCCCTTGAACATTATCAAAGTAGGGATATAATTCAGATTCAATCCAAGATTGTAATTGACTTTAAAATCAATAATCTAAACTCTCCCTTATATGAACAAACTTATCACTATTTAAGAAACTTCCAAAATGATGTTACAAAAACCCACCGTCCAAAACTGGTTCAATTTAAAATGAAATCTATAACAAGAATTAAAGCCCAAGAAGAACCATTGTGAACACGCATTTCCACTCAAACAAGACCCTGAAATCTAAAACAAAAACAATAGAAACCTACAAGAAATAATCAATCTTCAAAATTAGTAATCAATCTAACCTTAATGACAGGCATCTGGCCACCAAACATAAGCACAACACCCATCTGAAGCAGAATTCTAAAAGTATCCCTTATGTTATTAGCGCTAAACTCCTTGAAACTCTCTGCACAATCACCACCTTGCAACAAAAATGCATTCCCCATGGCAGCCTCAGCGAGCCTCTCTTCCAAACTCCTGGCTTCCCCAGCGAAAACAATTGGCGGAAATGTCTCAATAGTCTTCAACACAGACTCCAGCTCATTCGCATCAGGGTATTCCGGAAGCTGCAAAGCTTTCTTCGTCTTCCAGCTATCCAGCGTCCATTTGCCGGTGCCCGGGGCTGACGGTCCCCTGGACTCCTTCACTGAGACAGCATTCTTAGCGGGCTCGGCCGCATGGACGGCGGTGATTGAAGGGAGGGATATGGACTTGTGAGACCTGTTGCCAGGAAGAAGAAAGAGAGCTGGTTGGTGGTGGTAAGGCTGAGAGAGAGAGTAGGTGTTGCTGTATAAAGACTTGGAAGAAAGAGTTGAGAGAGCCATTTCCGTTGAAGTCAAGCTTCCTTTGCTCTTCTCTCTACCTCTTGAACAAGCTCTTAGAGGGAGAAACAATGCAGGCTCTGGGTCTGCCCAAGAAGAGAGAGATGAAGTGGGTTTTATAGGGGTTTAAGTGGAGAGAGAGAGAGAGAGAGAGAGAGAGAGAGAGAGAGAGAGGGTTTGGTATAATCTCTCGTTTGGTACGCATTGGGAAAGCTTGGTAGTTAGGAAAATACGGAGAGGGATATTTTGGTCAATATGGAGATAGGGAGGGTAATTTGGTAAACTAACAGGGGATATTCCGCTCTTACCTACGGCGGCGCCGCTATTATTTCATTACCAGCCAAATAAGAGCCCAAGCAAGTAATTGTCACATTTGTAATCACGTAAAAAAAATCACTAACGAGGTTCATTGCAATTTACCTCGCCTCTCAATAAAAAAATTTCTTTAAGTTGTCAATATTATAAAAATTTATTAAATACTTAATTATAAATAACAGATTTTAATATTTCATATCATCCAAATAATATAAATTATTTTAAGGATCAACAACTAAAATAAAATAAAATATTTTCATTTTTGTGTCTATTCATAAAAAAAGATATTAAAAGAGTTAAGCCATAGTTCTCTGAAGTTATTGTCCTCGTCTGCAGGTGTTAGAGCTGTGTACGGTTCTAAAGGTCCTAAACAGAAGAATCACACTAAACTATCAGGAATAGTACTAAATTGATATAAAAACTTTTTAGTAAAGAATTAAAATTAAATCAGAATTATATTGAAATAGAATCAGAATCAAATTAGAATTATATTAAAATAGAATCAGAATTGTACTGAATCGAGAAATGAATTTATTTTTTTTTTATGATTTTTTCATATGTATTATATATATATATGAACTAAATATAATCTAATGTTATATTTTTATTTTTTATATTTTTTTAATAATTTTAATTATAAATAAATTAAATTACCTTGTAATTCTTAATTATAAATATATTATTATACTATATATATATTAATTCATAATTATTTTTATATTTTATAATTAAATATTATATAATTAATAAATAGTTAAAATGTATATTTTATTATATACTTATGCTAATATATTATATAATATATTTAATTCTAAATTATATATACACTTGATAGTTAAATATTATATAATTTAGAAATAGTTAGAAGATATATTATTATTATCCCAAGATAGTCCAAGAGATGGGTGAATTGGACTTTAACAATTTTTCGGCCATTGCTTGTAGCCTAATGAAAAATTATGGTTTTGTTCAACTAGGTGCTCCTTTATATATAGTGAAAGTGATATGTGTTTCGAGAATGTGTCCCTAAATTGCAATTTGAGCCTCAATCAATATTTATAGCAATTTTTAACATAACATGCATAGAATTTAAATTACACAAAAGTAAAGAGATTAAGGTTAGAGAAATCAAACACAATGATTTTTATAGTAGTTTGGCTTAACTAGCCTATATTCACTCTCTCCAAAAACCCTCTTTGAGTCTTCTCTCCACTATTTGCTCTTTTAAAGGCAAGAGACCAAAAGCCCTTTATAACTTTTTCAATACCAAGCTTTTACCAAGGTAGCTTGAACCCTTGACAAGTGCTATCTCAAACACTCACACTCTCAAGCTTCAATAGGTACTTGTACAACCTCTCTTGAATGCAATTTAATGTTTTAACACTTACTCTCACTCAATACAAATCAAACTATAAAGAAGAGATGAGTTGATTTGCCAATAGTAGCTCAAACACTTTAAAGCTCTTGAATGAAAACAATAAATGAAAAATCAAGATTGGAGTGCAATTGTAAGCTTTCATCAAGTGTAAAATGAAGTAAAGAAGGTGTATTTATAGTCCAAAATCATTTGAAACTGTTTGAAACCTTTTTGGAACGTTATACACTCTGTTATAGGCAAAATAGCCATTATTTTGTCTTTTTGTACGAAGTTGAGCAATTCTGATCATTTAGCAAACTAATGAAATTTTTTGCGACAGTAGTAAACTAGTTAGCAAACTAATATTTTAGTAAACACATTAGCAAACTAATATTTTAGCAAACAAGTTAGTAAACTAATTTATCAGATGCCTGTTTCAAATTATAATATTTAAAAATCTAATTTAGACCTTAAAAAAATATATATTCCAATAGCAATATCGAAGGTTATGATCAGAGAAAATCTTTATAAAATAATTAAAAGAAAAATTAATTTTTGAGCTCCAATTGATTAAAACTTTCATCTATTCTTTTTACACAAGTCCTAAGACTCAATTCCTAACTCTATGACTTTCATACATTTACTTCGAGTCTTAGCTTTCATTGTAACACCCTTACTGTAGCAATTCCGTACATTCTACTGTTTCGGTGATCAGTGTCGGTCCAAACAGCTAGAACGTCTGGAAAAATATTTAGACTAGAGTGAGGAATCATAATTGACTCAAATATTAATAAGAAAAATTTAGGAAAAATTTTAGAAATAAAATACAACCAAGTTAAATGAGCCGGTGCCCTAGCGATGGGTAACCCAGTGGGAAGTTACATTTCTCGCAACTAGGAGCCCTAGACGCGAGAGAAAATTCATAAAATAATTTTTGAGACTCCAGAGAAGGGTCATTGAGGTTTCTATGGCATTAGAATGCTAAGAAAATACTTAAGAAAAATTTTCAATCGGTATAGACAATTTTAGTCTGTTAAGCCAAACGGAGGGCATTTTGGTCATTTCGCCTTCAGAGGTGATTTTTGGCCGACTTGTCCAGTTAAGTAAATAATTATTATGACATAAAATATGAATAAATATTACTAAAAATTAAATTTAAAATGAGTAGAGAAGAAAAGGAAAGAAAATGAGAAAAATATCAATTATGACATCACCATGAGGTCATTAAAAGTGCTCCCACCAATCACAATTGAACAAGCTATTAAAAACCAATTAAAAAGAGGTAAAATGAGATAAAAAATGAACAAAAGCAATCTGTTTCTTCCCCAAAACCAAATCAGCCGGAAACCCATTTCCCACCCCAACCTCCATGGAAGCTTAATGAAAGCTTCAAACCTCACCTCATCTCACCTTGAAACCACTACCTTGCTTCACAAAAAAGTGATCTTGCATCTTGAACAACCTCTAGCCAACAAAAAGAAGAAGGAAGAAGGAAGTTTTGGAGACTTGGAAGAGTGAGCAAAAGAGGTTAGTGTCCAAACTCTTACTACTTTTACTTGATTCATGCTTAATGCCATGAGATAAGTAGAAAATGTAAGAAAAACAAAATAAAAATTATGTGTATTCATTCCCTATAATTTTGGCAGCTTAGGGTTGGTTAGGGTTGATGAATTTGCTTGAAGTAAAGTGGTTCATGGGCTGCCCTTAGTATTAGATGAGTGATTGAACATGTTTGTGCAAGTGAAATGCAAGTGTAATGCATGAATGGACTTGAAAACTTGGACATTTGAACAACATTAGGGTTTGCTCATGAAATGGTATATTAACTTTGTAATGGTCAATTAGTAACTATTTGAATGTGTGTGAGGAGGAATTGAAGTGAGTGAGGATAATGGAATTGAGTTTAGGCATGCTGCCCTTGGTGACCTGCAGGACTGATTGTGAGTCAACTTTAGTGAAGAAACCCTACCCAGAAAACCAAACCAAGTTGACCTAAAAATTGCCCTAATCTGGGTGACCTGCATTCTGCCTGGGCAAAATGACCAAATGAATAGTATTTATTCATTTGGTCATAACTCGGTGTAGAAAGGTCCAATTGACTTGAATTTTACCAGAAGAAAGCTGAGACATAGACCTACAACTTTCATGAAGAACACAAATCTAAATTCTGACCATAACCTAGTCAAATTGCCAACCAAATTTAGGTTACCAAATCTGGCAGAACCAGTTTTGCCCAGAATTTTGGATTCTGTCTAATCCGGCCAGTTATGGTTTTTAGGCCATAACTTGAGCTACAAAACTCCAAATGGAGTGATTCAAAAAAGGAAATGTAACTAGACAAAATAAGGAACAACTTTTATGAAGACAATTTTACCAAATTTCTACTGTACAAATGACCAATGAAACAATAAACTTAATGCTTGAAATCTGAAAATTATGAATAACTAACACTATGCTTTGAAATGGAATTGGCAACCAATGCCAATAACTTTAGAATGCAAAATGTGATATGTTAGTGATATTAGAACCAATATACCTATTGTCTATGAAAAAGTCAACATTTTAGTTGACTAATGAAATGAATAGTAGCCATAAAATTTCAATTTCAAATAATTACATAAATTAAAAGTGTTAAATGCCCTAGTAGGCCTAATATGATTGGTTTGGATAGGTTGGCATGCCAATAGGGTTCTGATAGCAGTGCTGCGTATGATGTATGGCTTCATTACCATTCTATGATGTGATAGCCTATGGCCATACTGATTATGATGTTTTACTTGGCTTTATGCCTTATTGCTTTTATGGCTTATTAGCCATTCTGTTTGCACACCGGGAGACACATTGTGACCGATGGTGTGACGGCCCAAGGTACCTGGTAACCAGTGCCAGTTTACCCGTTTATCCAGTCCGGTCAATTTGTATAGGTTACTTGGGCATGGAAAAGTATAATTGCAATTGAATTGATTAATAAAAAAAATAAGGAAATTAAATATCAAGTTAAATATCAAGAATGATTACAATAAAATAAAGAAGCTCAAAATCATTAAGAAAACGATTAACAAAATGCATTAAGGAGTTAATATCATAAAATGTAATTAGTCTTCGACTAAACAATAAGTTAATAATTATTCTTTTTTCTTATGAACACAATAACTAGGAAATTATTATTTTTATCTGCATACTATATTTTCTTGTATTATTGGCACCACTAAGCTTTATGCTTAGCGCGTCGCTTTTGCAACGCGTAGGTACTGAAGATTTGGACAGAGGGCCCAGTAGACCACAAATTGGGTAAGGCCGTTCATAGTTCTGCATAGTGTCCGTGTCACCTCACAGGCTACAGTGCATTGGTAGGACACTAGGTCCCATTTTGTATTTTGTGATTTTTATAAGTTTTATAATTAAACTCTTATTTTATCATGTATATTTGAAACCTATGTAATATAATTTTGTATTAATGTAAATATTTGTAACTTTGTGTTTATAAATAACATATGAGAATTTATTTATGATTTGAGCCTGATGATGATGTGAAATGAATGAATGACAAATGGAGGAATTGTTAAGAAATTGTTGAAAAATATTGAGACTATATTAATGAAATGGAGTTTGAGAATGATTGGAAGTGTTTTACACATGTTCCGAAGAACTGTTTTATCCATTTTTAGCCGGTACTCCGCCGGATTTTCTATAAAATTTTCGGAACCCGAGATGAATTTATAATTTCAATAAATGAATTAAATGAGTTAAATTTCACAAATTGCACTTCATATCCATGAATAAATAAATTAAGGAAGAATAAAAACAATTGAGATAAAAAAAAATGATGTTCCGGTACACTGTGTGGCATATCTTGCTCGGCTATACTGTAGACGGGTAAGGGGTGTCACATTCATAATCTTATTCTTTCTCAACTTGGATTCATCTTGAGATGCCTTTGAGTGCTCTTCCTCCTTAAATGCAACCTCAAAGATTCTACATGAGTAAGAGAAATAATCTACACATCACTTAAAGTTGAGTTAGATAGATTCTAGTTGAGTTTTGTTATCATCAAAATCAATGCTCATTTTGGGCTACACGGGGTCAATAATCTCTCCCTTTTTAATGATGACAAAACTCAATTGAATCATCAATCAATAATAAATAAAAGTGTGTGTAAGTTTATGTATAACCAAGCATGTTAGTATGCGGAAATTACTCCCCCTAAATGTATGCACACAAGTTTAAAAAGTAAAAGTATTAATAGCTATACAAAACTTCCCCTGAATTTATGCTACAAGAAATATTCATGAGATATCCATAGTTTCAATATGCAAAAAGTTAAACTTAATAGTTTGCACACATAAGCCACAATAATTTGCATACACACTTTTAAAACATAAGCATACATCCATTTTCAAAATATAAAGCACACATCCATTCTCCCCCTTTTTGTCATCATCCAAAAAGGAAACAGGAGATATTAATCCAAAAACAACCAAGTAAGCACAAACTGAAAATCAGTAAGGTAAACAGTAGCAAACTGAAAAACCATTCAACAACAGTAATAAACATATTAGCAAACTAAAAAAGCATATTATTTTCTAAACATTAAGCCTTTTGCTCCTTCAAATAGCTTTGGAGGCACCATCTTCTTCTTGGAGGGTTTAGTAGCAGGTGGCTGAGAAACTTGGTCAGCCAAAGGCTCATGCTCCTGTGACTCATCCTCATCAAATGGGCTTTGAAGGGCAGCAGCCAGAGTCTGATATGGATTGGACACTGTAGACTTAACTCTTTTCTTGCTCTCCTTAGCCTGAGAAGCTTTAGCTGCAGAAGGTTTAGGTGGAGCACTCTCCTACTGATCCTTTAGAGAGTCTTCCTTCTTCTATGTAGACTCAACTATAAGTTCTATAATTTGTTCACTCTCAATTTCAATAGTAGGCTCAGCTGCAGATTCTGAAATTTGTTCACTGTCATGCTCAACAGTAGGCTCAACTGTAAATTCTAAAATCTGTTCCTTTTCATGCTCTACGGCTGCAGTAGACTCACTAAGCCCAGTACCTCCACACTCAACATTACCATGATAAAAAACATGATCATCATGAGTAGAAAGGTCACCTGCAGGTACATCAGTATCAACTCTGGTTGCAAAATCAGTTTCCTGTGCCCGCTTAAGATCTGCAATCTGTTTCTTTAACTCCTCATTTTGAGTAAGTAAATGACTTACTTTGTAATAAACAATATCCATAAATTTTCTCAGAAGTTCAATAGACTGATTTGATGTACTGAATTTCTCATTAATAAATATTCTTAGCCCTTGAAGCTCACTCATAATCTCACTTTGGGAATCTGAATCAACTTTAGCTTTAGAAGATCCACCTTTTTCAAAATGTTTCTTTCTTCCATCAGTATCAGAATGAATTTCTCTAAGCACAATTAAATCTGCCCTAGAACTCTCCTTAGAGACATTTATATCCAACTCTCTAAACAAGGCAGTTAAGAGGTGTGCATAGGGTAATTTATCAATCCCATAAGCTTTACACATATTCTTGAAAATCCAATATGCCAAATTCATTCTTACTCTGTTAACAATATGCCACATGATGCACATATCCAAATAACTCAATTATCCATAACTGCCAGATTTAGGACAAAATATATAATTCACCATACTGTGAATAATCTTAATGTGCTGAAAGGCTTTAGTGCTAGTGGATTTTTCACTAGTGGCAGTGTTGGCAGGAAAAACTTCACTTTCAAATTCAGTCAAATTAAAACCTGGAACTCTAGCAATATCTCTATGAGCAGAGATTCTATTTCCATCATTCGGCAATTTTAAGGCTTTAGCAATCAACTCAATAGAAATGTCATATGCTCTGTCATTCAAAGAAACCTTAAATCTGTCTTCTTCATCAACTACTTTTAAAGTTCTATAGAATTCTTGGACTAGTCTAGGGTAGTAAACATCGGTGCATTCACAAACATTCATCCATTCTTGAAATTCAAAGAGTTCCTTAAATTGAAAATCAACCTGATCAAAATTGTCCCATTTAATGAACTTACAGTCTAGAAGCGCTTTGTCAACAACAGAACCCGATGATTTTGAAGCACCCTTTTCCCCCTGAATGTCAATCCCACGCACTTTCCTTCCCTTTTTCTTTTCCGGTGCCGTCACTGTTAGTAGTATGCCCTAGAGCATATCATTTAGTATGTATCTTGTACATATTTTTATTAATAAAAGGCATTTCCACTTTTCCGTTTACATAATATATTTATGTATATTAGAAAAGGTCCATTGATATTTTGTTAGAAATATTATTCTTAAGTTGTTAAGAATATGAGTGACAATATTTCTAGCACGAAGTATCATAAATAGATTCACAATCGAGGATACTTCATAATAAGGACATGACTTATCCAGAAAGATTGTATTCATGTTTGTTCCCAAGTTATTTATATGAGATATAAATAAGATGGAATGGTGAGTCTCATGCCATATAACAAACATGATAGGCACTTATAAATGATAAGCCGAACCAGTGACACTTATGACAAGCACATGGAGTTTACTCTTGTCAATGTTTTGTCATAAATCATATCAGTGCATATAATCTTTAGACCTGAGATAGCACAGTTATCTTGTATATAGGTAGTTTGAGTTTGATACTGCTTTCATACTTGTACTGTGTATGGGTATATGGGCATGTGTTGGCTCCTACTAGTTATATATGGAGGTAGGTGTTGATCAAGATGGAATCTGTTCCTCTAAGTAAATAGAGATAAAATCCTATGTTCATTTAATTGTTCTTGATGTTTCAAGTTCTGGCCAGACAGATAGATTTATTCGTAAAAGAGTTTCGATGAGAAAATCTTTTAATCAAGAACTGGAATTAAAAGAGAACATAATATTCATAGCAAATGGAGTTTGACATAAACCATGACTCCAGCTTGAGTTGGGATTTTGTAACAGAGAGATTCTAGTGCATGGTAACATGTGATTATAGGTTCATTTAAGGTAAACCTTATTACTAATTGGGTGGCCATGGCATGCTATGCTAGGTGTTAACCATGGTCTATGAGGTTCATAAAATGATTTAGAGAAATCATTTATGATAAGAAAGAGTTCTGATGATATTAAGAGTTGATATCATGTCTCATTGCCAATTAGTGATGAGCCTAGTAAGTCACACACATACACAAGTAATCACCTATTTAAATATGATTTAATTAATTAATTAAAGAGTTTAATTGATTAATTAAATAGGTTTGGTTTGCAATTAAATTGCAAAGTCCCTAGCATGACTTGAAACCAAATCTAGATTATTGGATGTGTAGTATAAATTAAATTTATATTTAAAGTGTTTAAATATGAATTTAATTAATGAGAAATTAATTAATAGAGATTAATTAATTAATTTATATTTGATATAAATTAATTAGAAGAAGAAAAATAATTATTTTGGGTTAAGAACTCAAAATTAAGACACAGGGGCATTTTGGTCATTTCACAGTGTGACACGTGGCACCATGAGATGGTGACACATGGGATTACACATAAGCTTGCCAAATGTTTTTTAATCATGTAAGATGATCAAGATTAAATATAGGTTTGACACTTGGCACAATGTGATTGGGTCACTTAAACCTAGAGCTAATCAAAGGGTGACATGTGGCAAGGGTTTAATGTGTTAACCTGGCTATTTAAGTGTTGTTATGAAAAGAAAAACAACCAGCAGCCACTCCTCTCCTTTGTCACGCCACTTTGAGGGTTTTCATCTATTCTTCTTCATCTCTCATCAATTCAAAGAGATTAGCCATCAATCTCTTGAATTAAGAACGCTAGAAATTGTTTCTAGTGTCCTGTTTACATCTCTAATCTCTTAAAAGGCAGAACATGAATTTATAATTAATAGAAAAGGCTTTAGAAGCTGTTCAAGGGCTGCCATAGGTGTTCTTGGTGTGGACAAGCTAGAGGGACAACATTTGGTGTCCTGAAGACGAATCTCAAAGGCGCAGACATGCTGTAGTGCATCAAGAGTTTAGTGTAATCGTTCTTGATTTAATCTAGGGTTCTAAAATTAATCTGATTAATTTTAAAATCTTAAATGGCAAATACAGATCCAAAAACATATTAAAAGAGTTTTAATATGTTGTTTATCATTAAAATTAAATAGATAAAAATAAATCTTATATGATGCATGTGACCCTAGGTGAAAATTTTTGAATTCAATGGTATAAACTTGTGTTTTTCACGCTTCCGTTCCTTCAGTCACCGCAGGTTCGACTTCCTCAGATGGGTCAGAGGACACATTGTTGGACTCAGTTACTGGTGTTTTCCTCTTTTCTTTCAATTTCTTCTTCAATGCGGCAACAGGGAGTTCTTCAGATGAAGAAGAGGACAGCAAGGCTGCAGCAGCGGAGGTTTTTCATTTGGTGTGAGCCATAGATGGTGAACCAGAGGTGATGAAGAATTGGGAATTTAAAATGGGTTCTGGCGCAGTGAGGAATGAATGAGGGATTAGAGTTTTAAGTGATGATTAGAGAGTGAGATAAGCACTTTGATGAAAATGGGTCAGTGTTAATGAAAAAAAAATTGGTAAGAGTAGTACCATGAATCAATGCAGAGGAGAGAGAGAGTCGGGTATGGCGAGAGAGAGAGAAAAAAAATAGAGAGTTGATAGGTAAAGGTTTCGTGTAGCAGTGGGTAAGATTGATTTTTCTTGAGTCCCGTGTAAAGGTTTTGTGTAGCAGTAGGTAAGATTGATTTTTCTTGAGTCTCGCATTTTCCCTCTTCTAATTTGTTTTATTTGATATATATATATATATATATATATATATATATATATATATATATATATATATATATATATATATGACACAGCGAAGAAAATGTGAAAATGGGTCAGTGTTAATGAAAAAAAAATTGGTAAGAGTAGTACCATGAATCAATGCAGAGGAGAGAGAGAGTCGAGTATGGTGAGAGAGAGAGTCGAGTATGGCGAGAGAGAGAGAGAAAAAATAGAGTGTTGATAGGTAAAGGTTTCGTGTAGCAGTGGGTAAGATTGATTTTTCTTGAGTCCCGCGCTTTCCCTCTTCTAATTTGTTTTATTTGAATTTTATTTTTATTTTAAATGTGTATATATATATATATATATATATCTGACACAGCGAAGAAAATGTGAATGGGTAAGTGCATTGATTGGCGCAAAAAGTTCAAAGCACAGTCACTTTTTGGCTTAAAATTTGAACAGTACACGATACAACAAACTAATTTTAGGCACGCAACAGTAGCATATAACTTAGTAAACTAATTTCACGAGTACAAAAATAAGTTAACTACTGTTATTTAGAGTTTTCTTAGTAAATTAATATCACAGCAAATTACTCATACATTAGATAATATACAGATATATTAAATCTATATGAATTGGATTTCAAGCAAGTGGTTCACTCATGCCAATTTTCCTTCTAATTTTGCAAAAAGTGATTTTGTAAAAATATATGCAAGTTAATTTTCAGAAGCAACAAATTCAATCTTGATATCTCCATTCTGAACATGATCTCTAATAAAATGATGTATGATCTCAATATGTTTTATTCTTGAATGTTGGACTGGATTTTTGATTAAGTTTATGGCACTTGTATTGTCACACCTAATTCGAACAAGATTATATTTTAAATTAAAATCTTCCAATTGTTGTTTCATCCATAAAATTTGAGCAACACAACTACCAGCAGCTATATATTCAAATTTCACTATAGACAGAAGCATCAAGTTTATTTCTTCGTGCAAGAAACTAGTGCAAAACCAAGAAATTAACAAGTACCTGAAGTACTTTTTCTATCCAATCTACTTCCTGCAAAATCTGAATCACTATAACCTACAAGATTGAATGATTTACATTTTGGATACCATAAACCAATTGAGTGCGTGCCAATGAGGTATTTGAAGATTCTTTTAACTGCACTTAGATGAGATTTTTTTGGGCATGATTGAAATCTTGCACACAAGCAAACACTAAAATGTATGTCTGGTCTAGATGCAGTAAGATACACAAGAGAGCTAATCATACATCTATAAAGCTTTGTATCTACTTCTTTACCTTTTTCATCATTGTCCATTTTAATTGTTGAACTCATAGGAGTGCCCATGCTCTTCAAATCTTTCATTTTAAATTTCTTCAACATATCCTTGATGTACTTTGATTGATTTATGAAGATGCCATCTTTCATTTGCTTAATTTGAAGTCCAAGGAAGAATGTAAGCTCCCCCATCATGCTCATCTCAAATTCATTCTGCATAATCTTAGAAAATTTCTTGCAAAGAGATTCTTTAGTAGCACCAAAAATTATATCATCAACATATATTTGCACAATGAGCATATCATTATGATGCTTCTTAATAAAAAGTGTTGTATCCACTATGCCTCTTTGGAAATCATTTTGTAAAAGGAATTTACTAAGCCTTTCATACCATACTCTAGGAGCTTGTTTTAAACCATATAAAGCTTAAGTATGTTTATAAGCATGATTTGGATGCTTATGATTTTCAAAGCCCGGAGGTTGTGCAACATACACTTCCTCATCAATATAACCATTTAAAAATGTACTCTTGACATCCATTTGATAAAGCATAAAATCCTTGTAACATGCAAAGGCACACAACATTCTAATAGCTTCAATGCTAGCAACCGGAGCAAAGGTTTTATCAAAATCAATACCTTCCTCTTGATTGTAGCCTTGAGCCACTAGTCTAGCTTTGTTTCTAACAACATTGCATTTTTCATCCATTTTGTTTCTAAAAACCCATTTAGTACCAATAATTGAATGATTTTTAGGTTTAGGCACTAAATTCCAAACTTTGTTTCTCTCAAATTGATTGAGTTCTTCTTGCATGGCAAGAATCCAACTTTCATCATTTTGAGCTTCTTTAAAATATTTAGGTTCAATTTGTGAAACAAAGGCAACATTACCAAAATATTTTCTCAATTGTGCTCTAGTCATCATCTTTTGAGATGGATCATCAATGATGTCTTCTTGGGGATGATTTCTATGGAATCTCCATTCTTTAGGTAAATCTTCATGTTGGGGTTCATTCACTTGTAATTCTTCCAAATTTGGCATTTTTTCATTGATTTGATCATTGTTGGCATTATAGACATCTATTATGGTATCTCCTTGAGTTTCTTCATCTTTGTCATCAATTTGTTCCATTTCTTGACTTGATTTTACATTTTCTTTTCCAAACACCTGCTCATTATTGTCATCAAAAATATCTTTCCTTCTAATAGAAGGGTTAGCCTCATCAAACAAAACATGAATAGTTTCCTCAATAACTAATGTTCTTCTATTAAACACTCTTTATGCTTTACTCTTTGTTGAGTACCCTAGAAAGATTCTTTCATCGAATTTAGCATCAAATTTCTTCAAATTATCCTTCTTGTTATTTAAGATATAACACTTACATCCAAATGCTCTGAAATATGAAATATTTGGTTTTCTTCCTTTCCAAAGCTCATATGGGGTCTTTTTCAAAATTGGTCTAATCAAAATTCTATTCAACACATAGCAAGAAGTATTAATAGCTTCAGCCCAAAAATACTTTGGCAAATTATTTTCATTTAACATGATTCTAGTCATTTCTTACAAAGTCCTATTTTTCCTTTCTACAACCCCATTTTATTGTGCTGTTATAGGAGCTAAAAAATTATGGTTGATTCCATGTTTATCATAATATTTCTCAAATAAATGATTTTTAAATTCAGTTTCATGATCACTCCTTACAGATGTGATGCAAAAACTTTTTTCATTTTGAACCATTTTACTAAAAGAGGTGAATTTCTCAAAAGTTTCATCTTTGTGAGCAAGGAAGAATGTCCATGTATATCTTGAATAGTCATCAACAATAACTAAAGCATATGTCTTCCCACCAAGACTATCAGGAGACACGAGTCTAAACAAATCAAGATGAAGCAATTCTAATGGCCTAGTGATAGAAACAATATTTTTACATTTAAAAGATGCTCTAGTATGTTTCCTAGTGCACATGCCCTACATTGAAATTCATTTTCATAGTTAATCTTTGGAAGACCTTTAACAAGTTCTTTCTTGGACAATTTTGAGAGTGTATGCATGCTTGCATGTCCTAATCTTCTATGCCATAAATAACTAAAATTATCAAAAGATACTAGACATGTACCATGATTAGTTTCAAAGTTATTCATGTCAAGCAAGTAAACATTATTAGATCTATTGGCAATGAACAATATGTCATTATCTAAGTTATTGATTGTACAAAGAGAAGCAGTGAACTTTACCTCAAAACCTTTATCACAAAGTTGGCTTACACTTAGCAAGTTGTATTTCAAACCTTCAACAAGTGACACATCTTCAATGCAAGGTTTGGTTCCAATTGTGCCATTTCTAATTATTTTTCCTTTTCCTTTATCTCCAAATTTCACATGTCCTCCATCTACCATTGTGATTTTTGAAAACTTGTCCTTTTCACCGGTCATGTGTTTTGAACAACCACTATCTATATACCATTTTTCACTTTCCTTCATCCCTTTGAAACAAACCTAAAATTTAATCATTTAGCTTTAGGTACCCAAGCAACTTTGGGTCCTTGGGGGTTAGTGACTTTAGGTAGGGTTCTCTTTGGCACCCATACCTTCTTTACCTTAAGAAGACCCTTCCTAAGTGCACAAGAACTAATCATATGACCTCTTTTATTGCAATAATAACATGTGACATTAGGCAAGGAGGATGTAGATGCTTTAATGAAATGATTCTTGTATTTACCATAGTTCATGAAACCATCAAAATCAATTCCATATTTTTCATTTGAAATTCTTTGGTTTCCAAGAAGTACATCTAGAGTTTCTTTTCCTTTTGTAAATTTTGCCAAATCATTTGTTAAAGATTCTATTTTAGCTTCAAGAACCTTATTTTTCTCAATGAGCTTTTCACAAGTTTCTTTTGAGTTTTTCAACTCCAAATCTAGCTCTTTAAACAAAGCAATTTGTCCTTTGTAAAATTCATTTTCTTTATACACATTGGACGTGACAATATTTTGTGATCTCAATGATTCAATTTCTAAATTCATTTTATTGCACTTTCTCTTATAGTTTCTATACTCATCATATATTTTAGCAAATGCAAGTTCAAGTTCCTCTACATTAGGAGGTTCAAGAGAGTTTACCTCATTATCACTTTTTTCTTCCTTTTGTGAACTTTTGACTTTCTCTTCAAATGCCATCATACAAAGGTGAGCAGTCTCCTTGTCACTTAATTCATCATTTGAAGATTCTTCACTGTTGCTCCATACTACTTTCATAGCTTTCTTGCTCCTGTCTTCTTTTCCTTTCTTCTTTTTGAGCAATGGACATTTGGGCTTGATATCTCCTGGTTTGTGACACTCATAAAATACAATTTCTTCTTTTGAATCCTTGAAACGTTTGTCCTTGGGAGTATACTTTTTCAAGAATTTCTTGTATTTACTTCCTCCCTTCTTGAAAGCTCTTTTGAATTTCCTTACAAGCATAGCCATTTCATCATTATCATCACTTGAAGCACTTGAGTTGTCACTTGAGTCAACTTTAAGTACAACTCCTTTCTTCTTATCTACATCCTTATTTGACTTGAGAGCAATGCTTTTCTTCCTCTTTTGCTCATTTTCAACTTCATCTTTCTTATATACCATCTCATGTGCAATGAGAGATCCAATGAGTTCATCATAGGTGAATGTTTTAAAATCTTTGGTATCTTGGATAACTGTAAGCTTTGCTTCCCAAGATTTTAGAAGTGATCTAAGAATTTTCTTCACAGGTTTGGCTTCCTCAAATCTTTTACCAAGTTCTTGGAGAAGATTGACAAGATCGGTAAACCTTGTACTCATATCCGCAATTGATTCTCCTGGCTTCATTTCGAATAGCTCATAATCTCGGATAAGGAGGTTTGTTTTTGACTCCTTGACGACATCCGTTCCTTCATAAGTGACCTCAAGTTTATCCCAAATTTCCTTAGCAGATTGACATCCTGAAACACAATTGTATTCATTAAGGTCAAGTGAGCAATGCAAAATATTAATAGCTTTAGCATTTACAGAAATTTTCTTCCAATCATTGTCATCATATTCATCTTCATTTTTAGGAACTTTAGCATTTCGTTGACCATTCTTTTGAGGAACATATGGACCATTTTTAATAATTCTCCATGCATCAATATCTACAGATTGTATGAAATTTCTCATTCTCACTTTCCAAAATGAGTAATTAGTGCCATTGAAGAGTGGTGGTCTAGTAATTGAGTAGCTTTCAGGCAGTGGTGCGAGTATACCGGCAGTGTTGCTAGATGAACCAGCCATTGGGGATTACTCCAAGGTTGTGACACCTTAAGCAAGAGAAACAAGCTCTGATACCAATTTGTTGTCCCAAGATAGTCCAAGAGGGGGGTGAATTGGACTTTAATAATTTTTCGGCCTTTGCTTGTAGCCTAATGAAAAATTGTGGTTTTGTTCAACTAGGTGCTCCTTTATATATAGTGAAAGTGATATGTGTTTCAAGAATGTGTCCCTAAATTGCAATTTGAGCCTCAATCAATATTTATAGCAATTTTTAACATAACATGCATAGAATTTAAATTAGACAAAAGTAAAGAGATTAAGGTTAGAGAAATTAAACACAATGATTTTTATAGTGGTTCGGTTTAACTAGCCTACATCTACTCTCTCAAAGAACCCTCTTTGAGTCTTCTCTCCACTATTTGCTCTTTTAAAGGTAAGAGACCAAAAGCCCTTTACAACTTTTTCAACACCAAGCTTTTACCAAGGTAGCTTGAACCCTTGACAAGTGCTATCTCAAGCACTCACACTCTCAAGCTTCAATAGGTGCTTGTACAACCTCTCTTGAATGCAATTTAATGTTTTAACGCTCACTCTCACTCAATACAAATCAAACTATAAAGAAGAGACGAGTTGATTTGCCAATGGTAGCTCAAACACTTTAAAGCTCTTGAATGAAAGCAATAAATAAAAAATCAAGATTGGAGTGCAATTGTAAGCTTTCATCAAGTGTAAAATGAAGTAAAGAAGGTGTATTTATAGTCTCAAATCATTTTAAACTGTTTGAAACTTTTTTAGAATGTTGTACACTCTGTTCTAGGCAAAATAGCCATTATTTTGTCTTTTTGTATAAAGTTGAGCAACTCTGATCATTTAGCAAACTAATGAAATTTTTTGCGATAGTAGTAAACTAGTTAGCAAACTAATATTTTAGTAAACACATTAGCAAACTAATATTTTAGCAAACAAGTTAGCAAACTAATTTATCAGATGCCTGTTTCAAATTGTAATATTTAAAAATCTAATTTAGACCTTAAAAAAAAATATATTCCAATAGCAATATTCAAGGTTATGATCAGAGAAAATTTTATAAAATAATTAAAAGAAAAATTAATTTTTGAGCTCCAATTGACTAAAACTTTCATCTATTCTTTTTACACAAGTCCTAAGACTCAATTCCTAACTCTATGACTTTCATACCTTTACTTCGAGTCTTAGCTTTCATAATCTTGTTCTTTCTCAACTTGGATTCATCTTGAGATGCCTTTGAGTGCTCTTCCTCCTTAGATGCAACCTCAAAGATTCTTCATGAGTAAGAGAAAGAATCTACACATCACTTAAAGTTGAGTTAGATAGATTCTAGTTGAGTTTTGTTATCATCAAAATCAATGCTCATTTTGAGCTGCACGGGGTCAACAATTATATAATATATTATGTATTAATAACTTAATTCAAAATTTAAATGTTAATTTAAAGATGACTTTTTAAAGAAATAATTATATATAATTATTTCAAGAACCAATAATCGAATCAGAATTGTCCTGAACTAAATTAGAATCGAAGAATTAAGAACTGTACCAAACTGAAACTGAAACAATGAAGAACCAAATCGAAATTTTGATTCGATTCTAATTCCTAAGTAAATTTCAAATCAAACTAAAACCGCACACCCCTAGCGGTCACTTATCTTCCTCCCTCCACCCATGCATTCATAAATGAGTTAAATTAACTTTGTACAAGTATCAATGAATAATTATTTTATGTAATTTATATTTTCAGAAAACGACCATTGTATTGAAAATTAGGTGCTTTGCAATACCCAGAAAAAGCCCTAACTAAAACCAGAAGCGTGTATTGAAAACTAGGTCTTTTTCCACACAACATTTTAATGTTGGTTTTACAAAAACAAGTCAAACCAACAATCTCATATGCGTTGATGAATTGAAAGTATCAAAACATTTTTGAAAAGTAAGAATTTTATAAAAAAAAAATTTAATTCATTTGAAATATGAAAATTTATAAAAAAAAAAAAAATTAATTGAATTGAATTTTTTATTTTTTCTATTTCTTCAACAAGATCTCAAATTCTCAATCTGTAAGAAATTAAGGATTTATCCTCCTTTCAATGATTTGATTGTTGGGCACATATAGGAGAAGTCAAAATATTAATATTGTTTATTTAATCCTAAATAAGTAAGCTTATAACAACACTTTATTGACCATTAGCTAAGTTTAGTCCTTCCACCAAATTATGTCATCAGTTGGTCTATATATGAATATGTATATATCGGAATATTTGGTAAATAAAGTTGTTCAAATATTGACCACTAACATCATTCCTTAATTGGATCTAAACCAATTGCTCCACCATTGGCTTTATCCAATCTATAATCCTTTCTTTGAATGCAAAACAAAGGAAGGGTATCCGTGTGTGTATATATATATATATATATATTATTATGTTATTTGACGTAAATCAGGCTCTGATAACAAGACGGGTCCGAAAGTCTAAAAATAAAATATGTGAACAATGAGTTTATATATATGATTTTTATTAAATATATTTTTAATATGTTTTTCCTATTCATTTTAAAAATATAGATTATTAATGAATTATTAATTTAATAATTAAATATTTATCTCCTAACGCAAAAAATCAACATAATATTTTGATTTAAATTGAAGATGCCTTCCACCCATCATAGCCTTTATTTTTTCATTAACAAGTTGTAAAAGCGTGAGTTGAATTTTTATATATTTAATTAAATTAAATTTAATTATATATATATATATATATATATATATATATATATATATATATATTTATGATGAATTTATTGTTAAGTATATAAATTTTATTTTTAATAAGCATATTTTTGAGAAATTTTATTGAATTAGTTTAATTAATTTTTTATTAATTAATTTATTAAAATGATGTTTAATTAATTTAAAATCAAATGAATCAAGATCATAATTAATGATATGAAATAGAGTGTGTATTATCCGATTAAAACCAGTAACCAAAATCAACCTATAAAATTCCATTATTTTGGTAATAATAAGTTTAGTTTGTTTAGTATTCGGTTAGTAATAATAAAATTTTTTGTTAATAATAATAAAATTTTTAATTTTCAGTTATTAATTCGGTTACTTTTGATTTGATAACCAAAACAATCAAAATAAGTGAATTTCTATTAATTAATATATTAATTATAATTTTATTAATAATAAATTATTTATAATTATTATTTTTATTATTTTAAAATAATATTTAATTTATAATTATTCTCTTATTAATATTAAATCATATTTATTATTTTTTATAAATAAAAAAGTTATAAATATATTTTTATTAATATTTAATTAATTAAATGATATTATAAAATATACAATTTTTTTTACGATTAATTCAGTTATAACCGATGACTGGCTGAATATTTGATTAATTTTAATTTTTTATTAATTTCAATTTAATTCGATAATATTCGATTAGTTAAAAATTTAATTTAATTTGATTTGATTAAGCGAATGATCAACCTAATATGAAATATTACTTTTTAAATTTATAAAAAAATAGTAATATAAAATGAAAATAATTAATATAGTTATACTTTTAATATCATAACGAATAATTATATAAAAATATTAATTTTTAAATTTAAAATATATTAATATTAATTAATCCAATCAAAATATAGAAAAATAAAAAATAATAAAATTATTAAAAAAATAAATAAAAATAGTAATATATAATGATTTTTTAAAATATATACAATAAATATAATTAATATAATTATATTTTTAATGCAATAATAATTATAATTATATAAAATTAATTTTTAAATTTAAAAATTATATTAATTAGTCCAATCAAAATGTAGAAAAATAATAAAAAAACTTAAAAATTCTTAAAATAAAAGATAAATAAGAATACAAAATAAAGAGATAGTTACTTTCTCATTACTTCAATTTTAATTTATCTATCTATATATAAAGAGACTAAATTCTCTCTTAAACTTATCATATAGTATTATAAGTGAAAATTTATTTATAAATATATAATTTTATATTGTACATACATATAATTTTATTTTCAACTTTTTTTACTACCTTACTGTTTTTTTGTTATTAATATTATTTTTTAAAATAATATTAATATTACAAAATAAAAATAATATTTAAACATATTATATTTTTTAATATATTAAGGGAATATAAAAAATTTAATATTTTAAAATAATAAAAATAATTATATAATTTAATGAATTTTAAATTATTTTATATATTTAAGAGCACGTGCAATTTCTTAATTTACATATATAGATTGATGCTTAATATATATATATATATATATATATATATATATATATATATATATATATATATATATATATATATAATATTTATTTTCTTTTAAAGTTCCTAAGAAATAGTAAGAAACATGTGGCTGTAATTGGCTCCGGGCTCCGGCCAATAACTTTTGGCGGCTAGTTGCGCATTTTAGCCTGTTAAAAGTTTATAAAACTAAAATGCGCGGATAGCCCTAAGCGCGCCATTCATCGTAACCATCGCCATACCCATCACTTAGGTGAGCTCATTGATCAGCGTAGGTGAGTCTTCGTTTTCCAAAGGGAGAATCAAATTCTACATCGTCACCAATGATTTGAGAACGCAACCAAGCGAGTCTATTTTCAGAAGAACTACTCTTCAGCACACCCATCTCCAGAGTAGGAAAAGATTTGGAGCGATGACAAAGATCATAGTTGGATGAAGATGATGAGGATGGAGAGCTTGAGCTTCCTGCAACTGATGTAACTGGGGTTTCTTCTCTTGGGATTGATTTTTCTAACTCCATTCTTACAATTCCGTAAACGGGTACTTTCAGTTCAGAGAGGAGGAGAGGTGAGGAAATGGATGAGGCTGCTGTGTGTATTTAAAGGAGTTTATGTGGTCCGATTTGACTAGAAGGGCGGCAAATGTAACAGCCAAGCAGTAGCTTGTTGAGAATAATTAGGGTAATTTACCATTTACTTTTTAAAGTATTACAAAAATTATATTTTAGGCTCTATTCTTTTTATAAAAAAATAAGTTACCGTTTGAGATATATTTATATTGACATTTAATTCATGGTATTTTATTTTTTTAATATTTTAATTTTTATAATTTTAATATTTATAATTATTTAATAAATTAATTTTAAATTGATTATTTCAATTATGATTGATTATAATAAATAATTTTTTTAAAAAAAATTATTTTGTTAACGTAAATATACATAAAAATTACTTTTTTAAAAAAAAAAAATCTGACTTTTATTATAGTTTAAAAAATAAAATTATGAAAAAACCCAACAAATTAATAAGGAATTCAACTGGCTTGCGTTGCTAATGTTGTAAGATTCGTGCAACAACGTCAACGGCAAGTCTGCAACACTAGCCCTTTTCCACCTGCTGATTACAAGACATTCTATTGGCTTTTATTGTTTACAAAATTAAACAATGTTTGATTAAAAAAAAACTCTTATTCTTAATTCTCATCAACTCTCTATATTTATAATAACCTTTAACAATATATGCTTTGATAGAATGTATCATCGTGTGTAAATACAAATTTCGTGCCCTGAAAATGAAGCCGAAGGATGAGGCCCTTTGCCACGTGGTGGTAATTGTTTAATACTTTTCTAGGTAGCATTGAGTTGTCAATATCATGTACTATTGGGCATCATATACCAAACATTTTCTGTTTAGCTTAGTCCAACTAGTCTTGGGCTCTTATTCAACGAAAAAATCTAATCTTCGGCTAGACGCCTAACACATGAATTGTCAGTAGTTTGATTCAGTCAATAAAGACCTATTCTAGACGCCTAACACATGAATTGTCAGTAGTTTGATTCAGTCAATAAAGACCTATTCTAGCCGCCTAACACATGAATTGTCAGTAGTTTGATTCAGTCAATAAAGACCTATTCTACAGGAAATATTTACTGCTGCTAGAAGTTAGAAAAGTTTTTTTTATTTCTATTTCTGCTGTAATCTTTAGCATATTTTACGATGATTCTGTTTTATGTGAAGGCTATATAATGCCTAACTATTGCACTAATAAGGGATCACTTTGAAATCCAATTGCTCTGGTTTATTATTTCTCTTGTGAACCTTTACAATTGGTATCAGAGCCCCACTAGCCCTGAGGAAATAACAAATCTTTGAGTGATCAAACACAGCAAGATGAGTGACGATAAGACATTAACAAAAATTCCGCACTTTGATGGTCACTATGACTATTGGAGTGAGCTGATGGAGAATCTTCTTAGAGCTAAAGGTCTGTGGAGTTTAATAGAAAATGGTTTTGAAGAACCAAAGGGAGAAATGTTGACAGAAGCACAGCAGACCCAACTTGAAGATGCTAGAACCAAGGATCATCAAGTAAAGCACTATCTATTTCAAGCTATCGACAGAACTGTTTTTGAACAGATCCTGGACCGTCGCACAGTGAAAATAGTCTGGTTTAAATTAAGAAATTTAGAACAGGCACCCAGAGCCTGGTTTAGCCGTATAGAAGCTTATTTTCTGAAAGAAGGCTTCACAAACAGTTCTAACGAACAAACTCTGTTTGTCAAAAGGAGGGGAAAGAAAATTTTGATCGTGAGTATTTATGTGGATGACTTGTTATATACAGGTGATGATGAAGAGCTACTTGCAGAATTTAAATGCTCCATGGAGAAAGAATTCGACATGACAGATTTGGGACTGATGAAGTTTTTCCTTGGCATCGAAATTATCCAAAAAGATGATGGTATATTTATTTGTCAGAGGAAATATGCTGGCGAGGTCCTACAACGGTTTGGAATGGAAAACCATAATCCTGTGAGCAATCCGATTGTTCCTGGGCAACAAATTAGCAGGGATGAAGGAGGAGAAAAAACGGATGCAACCCAGTTTAAACAGATGGTGGGTAGTCTGATGTATCTCACAGCTACTCGACCTGATCTTATGTTTGTTGTAAGTCTCATAAGTCGTTTTATGGCCAATCCCACAAAGCTCCATTTTGCCGTCATAAAACGAGTGCTAAGATATCTAAAGGGCACAATAGATTATGGAGTATTTTACAGGAGGGGTGGAGAAAATTGCTTCGTGGGATTTACAGACAGCGATTATGCCGGTGACATGGTTGATAGCAAAAGTACCTCTGGATATGTGTTTTTATTGAGTGGAGGTGCTGTGGCATGGTCTTCACGCAAGCAACCTATTGTTACCTTGTCAACCACAGAGGCTGAGTTTGTAGCAGCTGCTGCTTGTGCTTGTCAGGCGATATGGATGAGAAGAGTACTAGAAGACATTGGCCAGTCACAAGAAGAGGCTACAATCTTAATGTGTGATAATGTTTCGACAATTAAATTATCGAAACATCCTGTCCTACATGGGCGCTCCAAGCATATAAGAGTAAGATTCCACTTTCTTAGAGATTTAGTCAAAGAAGGCATTGTTGATTTACAATTCTGTGGTACCAAAGATCAGCTAGCAGACTTAATGACTAAACCGCTCAAGTTAGATGCTTTCCAGAAGTTACGGCAAGGACTGGGCATGAGTACTTATTCAGTTTTGAACTAATTCTTTTACAGAAGGAATAAGTTCAAGGGAGGGATTGTTAGTAGTTTGATTCAATCAATAAAGACCTATTCTACAGGAGATATTTACTGCTGCTAGAAGTTAGGAAAGTTTTTTTTATTTCTATTTCTGCTGTAATCTTTAGCATATTTTACGATGATTCTGTTTTATGTGAAGGCTATATAATGCCTAACTATTGCACTAATAAGGGATCACTTTGAAATCCAATTGCTCTAGTTTATTATTTCTTTTGTGGACCTTTACATGAATTAGGCACCTAGTAGCCATAAATCCACCCATATATTGGAAACGTTGTAATAACTTGGTTATAAATATAAGTCAGATTCTAAAATACACCGAGAGCATTAATTCATAAAAAAAAATAATTTTTTTTTTTATTTTAGAAAGTGAGTCTCGTGTGTTGTGTGTTATGTTAGAGAAGATATATAAATATTGAGTGCAACTAATAATTTCTCTAAATATAAAATTTATTTACTTATTTTTAATCTATAATGCAAGAAAATTTCATTTTACGAATAATTTTTTATAAATTCAATCCATAATAAATTTAAAACATTAAACATATAATTAGATCTAATAAATCTATGTCTATCTATCATTCTTATTCTAACTTCATTCTTTTGAATATAAATTGATAGGCGAATTTCACATAATTTTTTTATAAAATAGAGGTGAAACATAATACAAAGAAATGAATAGATTAGGAATTAAACTCGAAAATATATGAGATTATAATTTAAATGTTCCGGAAGCTTACGTTGACAAGGGAATTTGGGAAGCAAATTAGCAATTTGCTTAGCAGTTTCTAAATATAATTTATGCTTATTGATAATCCCATTCCCATCATCATTAAAACCAACAAACGGCGAGTCGTTGTCATGTTTCTGGTTTCCTACAACTAGGTCCTTAAATGCCTTTTTCTTCAAAGACCAGCTTCCAGTTTTGAAATCGAAGCCATACAATGGAAGAAATCTCTGGCCATAAATAGCTATAAATTCCAGAGCTGCAAGAATGAACTCAAATTCCTCATTGGACGTGTAGTATGGGAAGCTAATTCTTGTCCATCCAGGCTTTACTCCATGATATCCCTGCATATTATCATAGTCTGTTATATCGTACGAAAGATTTTCTTGTCATAAAAAATCTATATAAACTTGACCCCCACATGAGAAGGAATTTTATAACCATTAGATCAAATATTATAAAACATAAACATGGAAGGGCTATATATAAATTTACCTGTTGTATGGCAGATCTAAAATCAAGGGAGAAAGTCTCATTGATGTTAAGCAAAACATGACCATAAGGTCCAGCACAAGCACACCCACCCCTAGATTGAATCCCAAACAAGTCATTCAGCAAAGCTGCAACGAAAGGTCCATGTAGAGGCTTATCTCTCTTGTTCCCTCTCTCTGTCCACATGTAAAGATCTCCTTCCTTTCCCTCTCTACGTTCACTATCTTCAATTCCATTTGAGGAAGAGTTGGTAGTAGAATATACGAGGAAGGACAATATAGCTTTTCTCTTTACGCTTGTGTTTCCTAATACCCACATGTTCTCGTTGGACATAAGCCTCTTTAATGCATTGTTTATGTAATAGGTTTCTCGTTTTTCTATCATTTGGTAGCCAATGTATTCTTTAACCCAGAAAGCCAATGCTGCTCTAATTGTTTGGATTATTTGTGGAGTCCCTCCATTTTCTCTCTCTTCTATCTCTTCCAAATATAACGTATCCTGCAAAAAAAATTTATTGCATTTTCTCTTCTTTATCCATAATTATAAAGTCTCAATTTCGTCAAAGCTAAATCAATAAAAAAAAAAATAATTATTATATTTTTCACTATCCAACCAATGCTAAAATTATACAATTATTTCGAATAGACTTACCTTTTCATTGAAACCACTGACATAACAAACAGTTCCACCTCCGCAAGTCGATGGTGGAGAAGATCTCAGCTGATACAGAGCTTTACTCATCAGAAGAATTCCAGGAGATCCAGGCCCACCAAGAAACTTATGTGGGCTAAGAAAAATTGCATCATACCCATCAATTACCCCAGATCTCATGTCAATCTCCACGCAGGGTCCACTGCATACATAAATAATCCGCAACAAATGTTAAACACGAAAAAACCCTGAAGCCATAAGCTTATACGAGTTCATACCTGGCTGCAAAATCAAAACAAACAAAACCTCCATAGCGATGAAGAAGCTGAGCAATTCCTCGAGTATCCGAATAAATCCCAGTCACATTACTACAAGCTGAAAATGACCCTAATATTGGACGATTGGCCTTTCTGTAAGTGCCCAGAAGTTTTTCCAGAGCTTCCATGTCTATCAAGCCATCATTATCCATGCCAATTTCTATAACTTCAGCTAAGCTTTGTCTCCATGAAAGGAGGTTGGAGTGGTGCTCATAAGGTCCAACGAAAACTACCCATCTTTCCTCATTTGTAATGCATTTAATTATCCTCTCCCTCAGAGTGGAGGGCACAGCTATGGCCATTACCTCTTGTAGACGTTTAATAGCTGCTGTGGTGCCTGAGCCACAGAACATGATTGCATCCTCTTGTCCACCACCTAAGCTCTTCTTTATGTATTGAGTTGCTTCTTGTACCATTTTGGTTGTTCTCTGCCCCACGTAACTGTCGCAAGTGTGAGTGTTCCCTATTTAAGCACACTTTTGTTAGTCGAAAATTTTCTTTTCCTTTTGGGGAAGACAGCTGATGTCAGGTTTTTGAATACGCAACCGTGTATTTACTGTCAATCAACTCTTACAATTCAACCAATTAGCTTTAGCTTCATTGATACTGCATTCGGTCTCAAAAAGTTGTGAAGTCTAAAGTTTGATTCTCAATTAGAGCCGATTATATTAAAAATAAAATTCTTACAATTAAATATATAACTTGAAACTCACCATTTTAATATTAAGGCCACTGTTATTAACGTATTAAATGGCTGATAAGAGTATATTTTATAATTTATTTTATTAATAAAATAAATTAATATATAATTATTAATTTATTATATTATTTTTTATTATTAAAATAGTAAATAAAAAATAAATACTCTAAAGAATATAAATTTAATAACTTAAAAGAAAATAAAAAAATAAATGTTGAAAAAAAAGTAAAATTAGAGTTATAAATTAAAAATAGGAAGAATAAATTTTAATAATATCAACTATAAAATAAATTTTAACTTTGATGTGATGTGAGGGAGTGTATTAAATTCTGTATGGGTTGAATTTTTTAAATGGATTAGATGTAATCATTTTACAATAATTATATTTTAAAATTTTATTGGAAAATAAAAAATTAAAAAAAAAAGTAAAAAGAAAATTACCATAAGAGGGAAGAACATTGTTAATGATGAAATTTTCAACAAAGCGAAGAGACTGGCCGGAGGCAGTATGATCAGCGTAGGTGAGTCTTCGTTTTCCAAAGGGAGAATCAAATTCTACATCGTCACCAATGATTTGAGAACGCAACCAAGCGAGTCTATTTTCAGAAGAACTACTCTTCAGCACACCCATCTCCAGAGTAGGAAAAGATTTGGAGCGATGACAAAGATCATAGTTGGATGAAGATGATGAGGATGGAGAGCTTGAGCTTCCTGCAACTGATGTAACTGGGGTTTCTTCTCTTGGGATTGATTTTTCTAACTCCATTCTTACAATTCCGTAAACGGGTACTTTCAGTTCAGAGAGGAGGAGAGGTGAGGAAATGGATGAGGCTGCTGTGTGTATTTAAAGGAGTTTATGTGGTCCGATTTGACTAGAAGGGCGGCAAATGTAACAGCCAAGCAGTAGCTTGTTGAGAATAATTAGGGTAATTTACCATTTACTTTTTAAAGTATTACAAAAATTATATTTTAGGCTCTATTCTTTTTATAAAAAAATAAGTTACCGTTTGAGATATATTTATATTGACATTTAATTCATGGTATTTTATTTTTTTAATATTTTAATTTTTATAATTTTAATATTTATAATTATTTAATAAATTAATTTTAAATTGATTATTTCAATTATGATTGATTATAATAAATAATTTTTTTAAAAAAAATTATTTTGTTAACGTAAATATACATAAAAATTACTTTTTTAAAAAAAAAAAATCTGACTTTTATTATAGTTTAAAAAATAAAATTATGAAAAAACCCAACAAATTAATAAGGAATTCAACTGGCTTGCGTTGCTAATGTTGTAAGATTCGTGCAACAACGTCAACGGCAAGTCTGCAACACTAGCCCTTTTCCACCTGCTGATTACAAGACATTCTATTGGCTTTTATTGTTTACAAAATTAAACAATGTTTGATTAAAAAAAAACTCTTATTCTTAATTCTCATCAACTCTCTATATTTATAATAACCTTTAACAATATATGCTTTGATAGAATGTATCATCGTGTGTAAATACAAATTTCGTGCCCTGAAAATGAAGCCGAAGGATGAGGCCCTTTGCCACGTGGTGGTAATTGTTTAATACTTTTCTAGGTAGCATTGAGTTGTCAATATCATGTACTATTGGGCATCATATACCAAACATTTTCTGTTTAGCTTAGTCCAACTAGTCTTGGGCTCTTATTCAACGAAAAAATCTAATCTTCGGCTAGACGCCTAACACATGAATTGTCAGTAGTTTGATTCAGTCAATAAAAACCTATTCTAGACGCCTAACACATGAATTGTCGATAGTTTGATTCGATCAATAAAGACCTATTCTAGCCGCCTAACACATGAATTGTCAGTAGTTTGATTCAGTCAATAAAGACCTATTCTACAGGAAATATTTACTGCTGCTAGAAGTTAGAAAAGTTTTTTTTATTTCTATTTCTGCTGTAATCTTTAGCATATTTTACGATGATTCTGTTTTATGTGAAGGCTATATAATGCCTAACTATTGCACTAATAAGGGATCACTTTGAAATCCAATTGCTCTGGTTTATTATTTCTCTTGTGAACCTTTACAATTGGTATCAGAGCCCCACTAGCCCTGAGGAAATAACAAATCTTTGAGTGATCAAACACAGCAAGATGAGTGACGATAAGACATTAACAAAAATTCCGCACTTTGATGGTCACTATGACTATTGGAGTGAGCTGATGGAGAATCTTCTTAGAGCTAAAGGTCTGTGGAGTTTAATAGAAAATGGTTTTGAAGAACCAAAGGGAGAAATGTTGACAGAAGCACAGCAGACCCAACTTGAAGATGCTAGAACCAAGGATCATCAAGTAAAGCACTATCTATTTCAAGCTATTGACAGAACTGTTTTTGAACAGATCCTGGACCGCCGCACAGCGAAAATAGTCTGGGATTCAATGAAGAAGAAGTTTGGAGGAAATTCGAAAGTGAAGAAATCTCTTCTTAACGCATTAAGAAGGGAATTTGAAGTGCTTGAAATGAAGAGGGAGGAGTCTATCGATGAATATTTTGCAAGGGTAATGACAGTAGCAAACAAGATGAGGAGTAATGGAGAAGAGATGACGGATACCAAAATTGTTGAGAAAATTTTGCGTACCCTCACAGGAAAATTCACGTATGTCTGCGTGTCAATTGAAGAATCCAAAGACACCGAAACCATGACAGTTGATGAGCTACAGAGTACCTTAGTCGTTCATGAACAGAAGTTTAAACGAGTTCGCAAGGATGATGAAGATCAGGTACTCAAGATTGAAGGACGTTCATCTGCTAGCAGAGGAAGGGGCTCTGGCAGAGGAAGGGGTCGTGGCAGAGGAAGAGCTGTATTCAACAAAGCCACTGTTGAATGCTACAAGTGTCATGATTTAGGACATTTTCAATATGAATGTCCTAAATCAAACAAAGAAGCTAACTATGCCGAATTAGAAGAAGAGGATGAGTTATTGCTGATGGCGTATGTTGAGCTTCATGAGACAAACAGAAGTGACGCCTGGTTTGTGGATTCTGGGTGCTCTAACCACATGTGTGGTAACCAGGAAATGTTTTCAAGCTTAGACACCAGTTTCACCCATTCAGTCAAGCTTGGAAACAACGCAAGAATGAAGGTTACTGGAAAAGGAGAAGTAAAGTTGAGTCTGAAAGGGGTCTGCTATACTGTAAGTGATGTATATTGTGTTCCAGAGCTAAGAAACAATCTGCTTAGTGTTGGGCAGCTGCAAGAGAAAGGTGTAGCAGTCTTATTCAAAGATGGAGTGTGCAGTCTCTATCATCCATTGAAGGGAAAGATGGCTGAATCAGTGATGAGTGCAAACCGGATGTTCATTTTGCTTGGAGAATCACCTGCTGCTGCAGAAAATGAGAAGTGTCTACAAGTAGGTAGTCCAGATGAGTCAATTCTGTGGCATCACCGTTATGGACATCTTAGTTACAAAGGACTACGCACGTTGAACAGCAAAGAAATGGTAATTGGTTTGCCTCGAATTACAGAACCAGATTCTACGTGTGAGGCTTGTATGAAGTGCAAACAGCATCGAACTCAAATCCCTAAGAAAAGCAACTGGAGAGCTACTGAGCAATTAGAGCTGATTCATGCTGATCTTTGTGGGCCTATCACACCAGCCTCAAACAGTCACAAGAGGTACCTTTTATGCTTTATAGATGATTTTTCAAGGAAAGCCTGGTATTATTTTCTTGTTGAAAAGTCAGAAACCTTCTACCATTTTAAATGCTTTAAAGTACTTGTGGAAAAGGAAACTGGTTTGCCGATTAAGTGTTTGAGAACAGACAGAGGAGGGGAATTCAACTAAGCAGAGTTCAATGACTACTGTAAGCAACAAGGAGTGAAGCGACAACTGACCACTGCTTATACTCCACAACAAAATGGATTAGCTGAGCGCAAGAATCGGACAGTAATGAACCTAGTGAGAGCGATGTTGGCGGAAAAGAACATACCCAAAGTTTATTGGCCTGAAGCTGTACAGTGGACATTTCATATCTTGAACAGATCGCCTACCTTGGCTATTAAAGATATGACTCCAGAAGAAGCGTGGAGCGGTGAAAAGCCTACTGTGGATTATTTCAGAGTTTTTGGGTGCGTTGGGTATGTTCACATACCAGATTCAAAACGAACAAAGCTTGAAGACAAGAGTGTGAGCTGCGTATTCTTTGGATTCAGCAATAAATCCAAAGGATACAGAATGTTTGATCCCATTAACAAGAGAATTGTTCTTAGTCGAGATGTGATTTTTGACGAAAATCAGCCATGGGATTGGAGCAAAAATCAACAAGAAGAACAGGAATTTGAATTGGAGTGGGGTGATAACATCAGTCAAATTGCAAGCGGAGAAGAGAATATTGTTGAACCGTAACTCGATGTTCATCCACCTCTGGAAGTCACTCCAGATGTCGAAAGAAATCTTGCAGCAAGGGAGGGCAGAACCCGACGTCCCCCTGAACGACTAACTGATTTTGTTTCAGGTGAAGGTCTATCTGAAGAAGATGAAGCAAATATGATGGCCTATCTTGTAATTTCAGATCCAACGAGCTATGAAGAAGCAGTGAAGGAGAGAAAATGGAGATTAGCCATGGATGAAGAAATAAGATCCATTGAGAAAAACAACACTTGGTGTCTGATGGAGTTACCAGCCGAAGCAAAGAAGGTCGGTGTGAAATGGATTTATAAAACAAAATTGAATGAGCATGGTGAGGTCGACAAATACAAAGCAAGACTTGTCGTAAAAGGGTACACCCAGCAATACGGAATAGATTATACTGAAGTATTCGCACCAGTGGCTAGAATGGATACAGTTCGAATGATTATAGCTTTGGCAGCTCAAAAGGGATGGAAATTACACCAGTTGGATGTTAAATCGGCGTTCTTGCATGGAGAATTGGAAGAAAACGTTTATGTTGAACAGCCAAAAGGTTACGAAAAAGAAGGGTGTGAGCAAATGGTGTACAAATTAAGAAAGGCTCTCTATGGGTTAAAACAGGCACCCAGAGCCTGGTTTAGCCGTATAGAAGCTTATTTTCTGAAAGAAGGCTTCACAAACAGTTCTAACGAACAAACTCTGTTTGTCAAAAGGAGGGGAAAGAAAATTTTGATCGTGAGTATTTATGTGGATGACTTGTTATATACAGGTGATGATGAAGAGCTACTTGCAGAATTTAAATGCTCCATGGAGAAAGAATTCGACATGACAGATTTGGGACTGATGAAGTTTTTCCTTGGCATCGAAATTATCCAAAAAGATGATGGTATATTTATTTGTCAGAGGAAATATGCTGGCGAGGTCCTACAACGGTTTGGAATGGAAAACCATAATCCTGTGAGCAATCCGATTGTTCCTGGGCAACAAATTAGCAGGGATGAAGGAGGAGAAAAAACGGATGCAACCCAGTTTAAACAGATGGTGGGTAGTCTGATGTATCTCACAGCTACTCGACCTGATCTTATGTTTGTTGTAAGTCTCATAAGTCGTTTTATGGCCAATCCCACAAAGCTCCATTTTGCCGTCATAAAACGAGTGCTAAGATATCTAAAGGGCACAATAGATTATGGAGTATTTTACAGGAGGGGTGGAGAAAATTGCTTCGTGGGATTTACAGACAGCGATTATGCCGGTGACATGGTTGATAGCAAAAGTACCTCTGGATATGTGTTTTTATTGAGTGGAGGTGCTGTGGCATGGTCTTCACGCAAGCAACCTATTGTTACCTTGTCAACCACAGAGGCTGAGTTTGTAGCAGCTGCTGCTTGTGCTTGTCAGGCGATATGGATGAGAAGAGTACTAGAAGACATTGGCCAGTCACAAGAAGAGGCTACAATCTTAATGTGTGATAATGTTTCGACAATTAAATTATCGAAACATCCTGTCCTACATGGGCGCTCCAAGCATATAAGAGTAAGATTCCACTTTCTTAGAGATTTAGTCAAAGAAGGCATTGTTGATTTACAATTCTGTGGTACCAAAGATCAGCTAGCAGACTTAATGACTAAACCGCTCAAGTTAGATGCTTTCCAGAAGTTACGGCAAGGACTGGGCATGAGTACTTATTCAGTTTTGAACTAATTCTTTTACAGAAGGAATAAGTTCAAGGGAGGGATTGTTAGTAGTTTGATTCAATCAATAAAGACCTATTCTACAGGAGATATTTACTGCTGCTAGAAGTTAGGAAAGTTTTTTTTATTTCTATTTCTGCTGTAATCTTTAGCATATTTTACGATGATTCTGTTTTATGTGAAGGCTATATAATGCCTAACTATTGCACTAATAAGGGATCACTTTGAAATCCAATTGCTCTGGTTTATTATTTCTTTTGTGAACCTTTACATGAATTAGGCACCTAGTAGCCATAAATCCACCCATATATTGGAAACGTTGTAATAACTTGGTTATAAATATAAGTCAGATTCTAAAATACACCGAGAGCATTAATTCATAAAAAAAAATAATTTTTTTTTTTATTTTAGAAAGTGAGTCTCGTGTGTTGTGTGTTATGTTAGAGAAGATATATAAATATTGAGTGCAACTAATAATTTCTCTAAATATAAAATTTATTTACTTATTTTTAATCTATAATGCAAGAAAATTTCATTTTACGAATAATTTTTTATAAATTCAATCCATAATAAATTTAAAACATTAAACATATAATTAGATCTAATAAATCTATGTCTATCTATCATTCTTATTCTAACTTCATTCTTTTGAATATAAATTGATAGGCGAATTTCACATAATTTTTTTATAAAATAGAGGTGAAACATAATACAAAGAAATGAATAGATTAGGAATTAAACTCAAAATATATGAGATTATAATTTAAATGTTCCGAAGCTTACGTTGACAAGGGAATTTGGGAAGCAAATTAGCAATTTGCTTAGCAGTTTCTAAATATAATTTATGCTTATTGATAATCCCATTCCCATCATCATTAAAACCAACAAACGGCGAGTCGTTGTCATGTTTCTGGTTTCCTACAACTAGGTCCTTAAATGCCTTTTTCTTCAAAGACCAGCTTCCAGTTTTGAAATCGAAGCCATACAATGGAAGAAATCTCTGGCCATAAATAGCTATAAATTCCAGAGCTGCAAGAATGAACTCAAATTCCTCATTGGACGTGTAGTATGGGAAGCTAATTCTTGTCCATCCAGGCTTTACTCCATGATATCCCTGCATATTATCATAGTCTGTTATATCGTACGAAAGATTTTCTTGTCATAAAAAATCTATATAAACTTGACCCCCACATGAGAAGGAATTTTATAACCATTAGATCAAATATTATAAAACATAAACATGGAAGGGCTATATATAAATTTACCTGTTGTATGGCAGATCTAAAATCAAGGGAGAAAGTCTCATTGATGTTAAGCAAAACATGACCATAAGGTCCAGCACAAGCACACCCACCCCTAGATTGAATCCCAAACAAGTCATTCAGCAAAGCTGCAACGAAAGGTCCATGTAGAGGCTTATCTCTCTTGTTCCCTCTCTCTGTCCACATGTAAAGATCTCCTTCCTTTCCCTCTCTACGTTCACTATCTTCAATTCCATTTGAGGAAGAGTTGGTAGTAGAATATACGAGGAAGGACAATATAGCTTTTCTCTTTACGCTTGTGTTTCCTAATACCCACATGTTCTCGTTGGACATAAGCCTCTTTAATGCATTGTTTATGTAATAGGTTTCTCGTTTTTCTATCATTTGGTAGCCAATGTATTCTTTAACCCAGAAAGCCAATGCTGCTCTAATTGTTTGGATTATTTGTGGAGTCCCTCCATTTTCTCTCTCTTCTATCTCTTCCAAATATAACGTATCCTGCAAAAAAAATTTATTGCATTTTCTCTTCTTTATCCATAATTATAAAGTCTCAATTTCGTCAAAGCTAAATCAATAAAAAAAAAAATAATTATTATATTTTTCACTATCCAACCAATGCTAAAATTATACAATTATTTCGAATAGACTTACCTTTTCATTGAAACCACTGACATAACAAACAGTTCCACCTCCGCAAGTCGATGGTGGAGAAGATCTCAGCTGATACAGAGCTTTACTCATCAGAAGAATTCCAGGAGATCCAGGCCCACCAAGAAACTTATGTGGGCTAAGAAAAATTGCATCATACCCATCAATTACCCCAGATCTCATGTCAATCTCCACGCAGGGTCCACTGCATACATAAATAATCCGCAACAAATGTTAAACACGAAAAAACCCTGAAGCCATAAGCTTATACGAGTTCATACCTGGCTGCAAAATCAAAACAAACAAAACCTCCATAGCGATGAAGAAGCTGAGCAATTCCTCGAGTATCCGAATAAATCCCAGTCACATTACTACAAGCTGAAAATGACCCTAATATTGGACGATTGGCCTTTCTGTAAGTGCCCAGAAGTTTTTCCAGAGCTTCCATGTCTATCAAGCCATCATTATCCATGCCAATTTCTATAACTTCAGCTAAGCTTTGTCTCCATGAAAGGAGGTTGGAGTGGTGCTCATAAGGTCCAACGAAAACTACCCATCTTTCCTCATTTGTAATGCATTTAATTATCCTCTCCCTCAGAGTGGAGGGCACAGCTATGGCCATTACCTCTTGTAGACGTTTAATAGCTGCTGTGGTGCCTGAGCCACAGAACATGATTGCATCCTCTTGTCCACCACCTAAGCTCTTCTTTATGTATTGAGTTGCTTCTTGTACCATTTTGGTTGTTCTCTGCCCCACGTAACTGTCGCAAGTGTGAGTGTTCCCTATTTAAGCACACTTTTGTTAGTCGAAAATTTTCTTTTCCTTTTGGGAAGACAGCTGATGTCAGGTTTTGAATACGCAACCGTGTATTTACTGTCAATCAACTCTTACAATTCAACCAATTAGCTTTAGCTTCATTGATACTGCATTCGGTCTCAAAAAGTTGTGAAGTCTAAAGTTTGATTCTCAATTAGAGCCGATTATATTAAAAATAAAATTCTTACAATTAAATATATAACTTGAAACTCACCATTTTAATATTAAGGCCACTGTTATTAACGTATTAAATGGCTGATAAGAGTATATTTTATAATTTATTTTATTAATAAAATAAATTAATATATAATTATTAATTTATTATATTATTTTTTATTATTAAAATAGTAAATAAAAAATAAATACTCTAAAGAATATAAATTTAATAACTTAAAAGAAAATAAAAAAATAAATGTTGAAAAAAAAGTAAAATTAGAGTTATAAATTAAAAATAGGAAGAATAAATTTTAATAATATCAACTATAAAATAAATTTTAACTTTGATGTGATGTGAGGGAGTGTATTAAATTCTGTATGGGTTGAATTTTTTAAATGGATTAGATGTAATCATTTTACAATAATTATATTTTAAAATTTTATTGGAAAATAAAAAATTAAAAAAAAAAGTAAAAAGAAAATTACCATAAGAGGGAAGAACATTGTTAATGATGAAATTTTCAACAAAGCGAAGAGACTGGCCGGAGGCAGTATGATCAGCGTGGCTGAGCAGAATTCGGTTTAAATTGAAAAATCGAATCGAATTGAGTAAATTCGGTTTAATTGATTTGATTTTAAAATTAAATCGATTCGGTTCGGTTTTAATTTATAAAAATTTCGATTATTTCGGTTCAGTTCGATTTTGAAGATAAAAAAATCGATTAAACCGAATCGAACCGAATAGTGATTTATATAGTCAAATCGAACCGAATCAATTTTTGAATTAATTTATTTTTATGAAAAATTTATGAATTATATTTAATTATATATATATTAATTGTTTAATTTCATTGATTAATGGTTATTAGGTTCAAACCAAAATTAAAATTAGACCAAATAACTTGAAAATCAAGTCTAAATTAAAAAATTAATAAAAAATCAAACCGATCGATTTAAACCGAACTGAAATAAAGCAATTTAGTTCGATTCGATTTTTCACCAATTTCAATTTGATTCGATTTCTAAAATTGACGATTCAATTTTTATAATTTAATTCGATTCGATTCGATTCCGTTTGAACCGATTGCTCACCCCTAGTGAGCTGGTCCCTCCCTTTCTGTCTTTCACAGACGAGCTGAAACACCGATCATATCTTCTCTCTATCCAAAACCCTGACACACAACGAAATCAAAACGACAATGTCACTCACCTTTCAACACCTCTTCGCAATCGCAAACTCACCTTCTCGCCTCCCTTTCTACGTTATTACCCCCATTAAACCCTCTCTTAAAAAACCTAATTTCTCCCCTCCAATCCTCTCCCGCCACTTATCCAATTCCTTACATCTACAAAATTTCCCCTACAAACCCCAAGTCATTTTCAGTTTCTCCGCAAAATCCTATAGTTTTCCTCTCAAAGCTTATCAATCCGATGACACTGTAAGCGCACAAGTCTCCGATGGTTTCAATCTCGATGCTTTTCTCTCAATTGCTGAGTTTTTATGTATTGTCTCGTCGGCTATTATTACAATCAGTTATGCAGTGAATTCTACGGTTTTAAGCTCTAAAAAGACGGTGTTGGGGGTCATAGGGAGTAACAAGGCGTTTGCTTGGGGATTGGTGGTGATGGTGAGTGGTATGGTGATTGGTGCGTGGATTAGGAGGCGGCAATGGCTGCGCTTCTGTAGAGTAACGGTAAGGGAGGGTCGAGAGAGTGTGAATTTGGTGGAGAGGATTGAGAAATTGGAGGAGGATTTGAGGAGTTCTGCCACGATAATTCGGGTCTTGTCGAGGCAGCTTGAGAAGCTAGGGATTAGGTTTCGGGTTACAAGGAAAGCTTTGAAAGAGCCCGTTGCTGAGGTATACTCATTTTTTGTTTTATATATATATATATATATATATATTTGACTCTTGACTGTTTTTGTTAACTATTTTGCTGTTTTGGATATTGCATTGTGTTGAAGTAGAAGATTAAGGGAGTAAGGATGAGTTAATTTAGCTTCAGCAAACGCAATTCCATAGTGCTGTTACATTCCTTGAGGATTTTTCTCATATATTAGCATAATTACAAGTTTCACTGGGAGAAATTTAAGGTTTATTAGTTTTAGAGTCCCATGTGTGAAATGCTGAAGGTTTGAAAAAATGAAGGCGGCTAAGGAAGAATGCTTAGGATTGCAAGCAATATATATACATAAAGAAGTCGCTCTGCAGTCTGCACCACTCATTATATCTTTGTTAATTATCTTGTAAGTTGGATCTGATGCTCAATATCTTATTGCTTGAGGTTGAGGATTGTTATTTCTTACTGGAAGAGCTTTGTTATAATTATTATTTTTAGTTGCTGTTCACCTTCTATCTCTCTGTTATCTATTTTATTCATGCAAAGTACTGTCATATCTATGAGAAAGCTGGGTTTTTGTTTAGGACAAATTATCAATGGACAGATTGGTCTCCAATTGGCTGTCTCTTGTTAAGATTTTCTTGTGCTATACTTTCATGGCTAAATGCTTTGCTTGCACGCCAATGATTTTTAGCATCTTGGCTGTTTTCTTTATGTGAAAAATTAAAAGTCACAATCACCTAAAACTATTTGTTGCATATGCCACTTTCTGCCAGTGTTTGGAGAACCCTCTTAATGCAAGATAATGGCTTTTCCTCGTGTGTTCCATTTATTCTTTCTGTTTACTAACTGTAAGTCTAATAGTTGCCTACTTCATAATTAAGGTAATGCGAGCTACCAACAGAATTTGTTTGACACCCAAATTTATTTTGGACTGGTTGTGAAACTGCAACTATGATTATACACGTGCTATATCTCTTAGATCCGTATCATTTTAAGTCTTGTTTAAATGTGTATTGAATCCTAATTTCATGGCTTCATTAATGCTTGAGTATTGGAGGTTAATTGATAAACTAGGGACATAAGTGGGAGAGCAATAACTGGAGTTTGAATAGGTTATAATGAGAAAGAGAGAATTTGTTATGTTAGTAACTATTACTGATTGGTAAATTTTGCTACTGGTTTTTCGTAAGTTAACTAATTTGCTTCATAAGATATTAATTTCTATGAACATACTTTATCTCTATCTGAAGACTGCAGCTTTGGCAAAAAAGAATTCTGAGGCTACTCGAGCACTAGCAGTGCAGGAAGATATCCTGGAAAAGGAGCTTGGAGAAATTCAGAAGGTTTTGTTGGCAATGCAGGTATGTTCAACTGAATAATTTGATAATGCCAATGGGTTCTTGCCATACGTGCTTAAGGGACTTTGGTATTTAGTAGTCAATTGTATCAAGGTTGGTCTACTGGGATACTAGACAAGTTGATGTCAAGAACCTCAAGATGATATATTGCACATAGATGTATCTGTTTAATGTTGTTTCGTGTATGTCTAGCTTGATTTCTCTGGGATTTTAGGACAAACATTGTATGTTTAAGATCTTGTCATCTGTGTTGATTCATGGGTCTAAAAGTTGCTAGGTTGGCTTGTGTTTAAGCCTGGGCGTGATCCTGTTCCAGGCAAGAACTGAACTGGACCGGTGGTTCTGGTCCTAAAAGTTGGGGACCTGGGACTAGACCAAAGTGTACCCTAAGTTCCAATCCCGGTTCCAGCTCAATTCATCCAGTTTGATCAAATTATGTGGTTATTTAAAAAAAACATCCAGTTTTGACCCGGAACCAGACCAAACCGGTCTAATCAATCTGGTCTAGTTCAAGTCGGATCTGTTCAAATCTGTCTGTTAGCCTAGTTTGACTTTAACAATGTATTCATACCTGCACCGCTTGAATAATTTTGGTAAAAAAAAAATGTAGCCATCTCTTTTTATTAATGGATATCTTATATGCCATGCACAAAGGATTATTCTTAGATTCATTTTTAAGATGAATGCATTTGACTCTGGGGAGCTAAAATGCAGTTTATTTGACTTTAATTTCTTTGTAGGAGCAGCAACAAAAACAACTGGAGCTGATTCTTGCAATTGGAAAGAGTGGGAAGTTATGGGAGAGTAAGCAGGAACCTTGCCAAGAGCAAGCCAAGGTTGAAACATCTGATTTCACTAAGAAAGCAAAACAGTTGGAAACGCAGGAAACTCGGGCTTCAGGTGCAAGCAAAGGAACTAACAATGACAAACCGTAAAAATGTTGAAGCAGTAAATTTTCGTCGGATTCTGCTGCCTCGTTCACCTCACAAGGACAATTTGCTTGACCTTTCTCTCCACATGACAGGTGGGCTCTTCTGGGATCACTACAGCTCTATCTCTGGTTGTTGAAAAATTATACGGGAAAAGTTATCCAGTTCTTGATCTAATTTTTACACCGGTGTGAAAACAACGCAGGACAAATAAGTTGTTAGTTTGCATTGTACCATTTGACACAAAATTCTCCTTGTGCTCATAATTGTATTTGTAACTTTTGAGGTTGTGTTTCATGTTTCATTTTTCCCTTCTGTCAATAATAATAAACAATCTTTTTTTAACCCAGTGCTGTAATGATGCATATGCGCGCATGGACTAACCGAAATATATACTAAGACAACAAGCAGTAGCATACCGATAGACTCGCCCAATCCTTAAATCCTCAGTCTAGGTTGGAGTGTTGACAGGGCGCCATTATGGTGGAGCATGTTTTTAGTCATTGGTTTTTATAGGTAACTTTACACTCGCACAAATTTAGGTGACCTTGAATTACCTTGGCAAAAGGGCTGGCTTCAAGTGACTCATGAATATTGAACAACAACTTCAAATTTGGTAATTCGGCTCAGTTATGATAAAATTTAAAGAGCAAGCATTAACTAACAAATATTTTCGTTTAACTTCAAATTCACACGAGATTTGATTCATTTGCAGCAATACATTCTATTCAGCGCATCAATCTTGCAGTTGCTTAATAAGTATGGCATTGGAAAAATCATTTTTCTTTCAGAACTTGACCCAATTGCCTGCTCAAAATCGTTGGTTTTTGTATCAATAAACATAGAGAAACAGCTTAGTGGCAGTTACCTTGCAAAATATTCCTGATAAATACATCAAGATTTGTCACAGATGATCCACCTTCAGTGATAGCTAGTTGATAGACATCCTAAGGTCTCTTGCTCTTTTCCTCATTTCTTTGCTATCACTGTTTCCAACTCCATAAACTTTTGGATAAGTTCAGCAATTTTGTATAGTCGCCAAATTTTCTTCTCCCATTCCTCCCTGGACCTTTCATCAACTCTCCATTCTTCCACAATTTGCTTTTTGTTGGGATCTCGATCCAAGAATAGAGGGAGAGTAAGCATTGGCACACGGGAAAAAACTGATTCCAGTGTAGAATTACACCCGCAACGTGTCCAAAATCCCCCTACAGGAGAATGGCTTATCACCACAATCTCCTTTAACCGAGAAGCTTCTCCACGGGCCACCCAAATGTACCAAACACCACTGTCTTGAAGCCCAGCAACAACTTCTTCCATCTGGGTTTCTGAAACAGAGAGGAAACTTCCCAATGAGATGTACAAGACAGAACCTTCAGGTTGGGAATCTAGCCATTTTTGGTAGTCAGTGCTATGATTGTCTCCAGAGGAATTGACTTCTAGTTCTAAATAAGGAATAGCAGGGCCAATATGATAGACAGGAAATGGAAAAGTTGCTTTTAGATTGTCCATTTCTTTTCAAGCTGATACAAAGAAGTGAACAGAAGATACTGTGCTTTGGGTACCTTCGAAATGCATTCCAAAGCAAGCTCCAAGACTCGTAAATCATTCCTACGGAAGATTGTTCGAAGCTCTGCCACATTTGATGAAGAAATCCCCAGGATGTGATTTGCATTTTCTACTAAATGAAAGCAACATAACATCATTACCATTACTAGACATACTTAGTGCTTGATATACTTGGATTAAACACCAGCTATATGATCAAATAATAACAAACATAGCAAAAATTGTTTTTGAAGTTATAATATGCCTGATAAATGAATTGGTGAATCCTGATTTTGAGCGATGGGATCAAAATGATACAGCATTTAAAAGAAAGTTGCTGACATGGTCCAAAGTGGAACCACCGGAATATTCCTTCAATTCCCCAAGTCAATAGCCCACCGCAGTTCAACGTCACCAATTATAGCAGTCACAGGTGGATCAAGGTGATCAAGGACCTCCTCAAAAGGGGTTTCCATCTCAGTCATCACAGCTTCATAAAATCTAGGAAAATCAACACCCTTTAGACGCCCAGATGAGATAATATTAAGCACATATGGTGGCGAAGATGATGAATGGGTCTTAATTAGGTTAATACCACGAAAATAGGTGTTGGGTCAATCAAGACGATGGATCATTAGGCTTTGGCTCAGAGCTAAGGCAGCCAAGCCACTCTTCAGTGACCACAAAAGTGATGAGAATGTCAGGTTTTCTTGAAGCTAGTAACTTACAGAGATTCATACCGGGGTTGATGTGGCCTCTTCCAGAAAATGGCATCGCCACTGCATGGCAAACTGAGGTAGATTCTAACTCGGTAGGATTATTTTATTTTAACGACTAAATTATTTAATTATATATACATAATAATTTTCATCTATTAAATTATTTTAATCACTTTTTAATTACATATTTAAATTATTTAAAAATTATTTGTAAATAATTTTATTAAATAATTAATTATTTATTTTTAATATAATTCATAAATTAAAAAATATATTTTAAATTAAAAATAAATAATCAAACTTTTTTTTTTCTGTCTCTTTTTGTCATTGTCTTTTTTACTTTTCCAAAGATAAGCACACACATGATGCACAAGTGATATTAATTTAAAAAGTATTAAAATTTACTTAAAAATCGAATTTAATATATTTTAATTATAAAAATATTATAACAAAATATTTTTTAAGTTGTTTTTTTAATAATAATTAAAATAATTTTTAAAAAAAAAAACTGTAGTGGCATTATTCATATTAATGTTTTCTTAAGGTTTTCTTTTTTTTTTTAATTGTAGAAAAATTATTAAAAAATGTAACGTAATTTTTATATTTTAGATGTTAATTAATTCGTTTTGACAATTTACTATCATGACCGTGACATTATATTCATAGTACTTTCTCCATCCGATAAAATATGATTTTTAAATGAAAATAAATTTCATATCTAACATAATATAAATATATAATTTTTTTTTTTAAAAATATATATATATTTTATAAAATAAAATTTCAAAATTAGATCTTATCACAATTTAGTAGTAGAACATGGATAGATAGAAGGCCTCATTAATCAAGAATTATATCCTTGATTGTAACACAAATTTTCTTAAGAGGAACATGAATTTTGCTCTCATATGACTTTTGAATGCAAGTGTGAACAACAGAGCCTGCTTCATCAACTATGCCCAGCCCAATAGCATGGACAACTCTCAAAGACTCAGTTTCGACTCCCTTTCCCTTGCGTTTGGATGAAGTTAAGGATGGTAATTGAAAGTGAAACACGAAACCCCTCAAACTCATCAATTTAAGGAAAATAAAGAGTTAAAAATAATTTTTTTTTTTTGTTATTTTCTTTACTTTTGTTTAGATAAAAAGGAAGGAAAATAAAGAAAAAAAAAAAAGAAAAGTGCGATAAATTTATAATTTTATCCCATGTATTTTTTAAAAAAAACTTTAGAAAATGATAATATTATAATTTTGATGTATAATCCTATACTTCTGTTATTTTCTCTCCAAGTTGAAGAGAAAATAACAAGAGAAAAATAAGAGTTATTTTCTCTTCTCTCTTTATTTTTCCTTTATTTTCAAACAAGAAAAAGTATTAATCTCAATTTATTTTTCCTTATTTATTTTCTTTTCTCCCCTTTTCTCAATATCCAATCAGAGTGTAAAAGTTTGAAAAACCTCTAAAAATCTTTTATCCTTTGAAAAAACATTCTTTATAAACAATCTCATTATTTTAAAAACTCTTATCTTAGGCTTTGAGTAAGTGAGATAGATAATTTTAAGTTTACAAAAAGAAGTGTATAAAGTTAATTTATTTGGTTGGCAGTAAATATTTATTTTCTTAGAAGTAAAATGTCATTTTTTCTCTATTTTTCAAAAAATAAATTATTTAGTCTAAATTAAATAACTTACCTCAAAAAAAATAAAATTTTAGAAAACAGTTAAATTGAACCAAATAATGAGCCTGTTTGGTATTGCTGTTGAAACTATTGTTGAGAAAATTACTTTTTTAAATATACTAGTCAGATAATATTAAAAAATAATTAAAAATTAAATTTGATCAGTTTTAATAATAAGAATATTAAAATAATAAAACAGCTTTAAAATAATATTTTTATTTATAAAAATAATTTCAGCTCTGAAATTTAATGTCAAACAAAGCTAGCTAATATCTTAGTTATGATTGGGTCGCACCCAAAGGCAAAACCTCTACCCAACCCTGATTTCTTACACCCATTAACAGGTATGACTGTAACGAAACATGTCATTGGTCTGGACATGGTGCAAGCAAACCCAAACCAAAATCCAAAATGAGACTCTCTAAAAGAAGAAAAACGAAATGACATTCAACAAAAATAAAATAATAATAATAATAAAACAATCACTGAGAAAATGAAATGGTAGAAAAATCCTTAATTTTGATTGCTATAAAAGAGAATTAGATTAATGTAGTTGATTTGTGATAGAAAAGGACAAACAAAGATTGCAAGATTCAACCTTTCATCAAATGAAGAAATAAAACATTCAGATTGAGACAAATTGCAGTTTTGCTTCTTGAACGATACATTACTTTCATCTTCTGTTCACAGTCTTTTGAAAAAAATAAACAAATAATAAATAAAACCTGCAGTCAGGTACGAATTATTGAATGCCAATCGCAGTCAAATTAAAAGTCTGAAAGAAACAAAAGTAATAAATGCATTAATTTATCCCTTTTTAATATTATTTATTTCAGTTTTTTCAAGCACAGCACAATCCTTTTGCTTCCCAGCTTTAATCACCATAGCCAAAAAATCTAATTTTATAAACTGAGGCTAATGGGTCCTTGTTGCCTTCTGACGTGTATTCTCCCAATCTGTTTTCCTTCTCTGAATTTTTCCTTTCATCACTTCTTTCTCTCTCTAGATCTCTAACGTTACCTCTCATCTCCATTGCCCAAATACTGACTCTATTTCTGTCTTGATTTTGTAGCTGGGTTCTTCCACTGCTAAGTGGGGTTCTACCATTTTTGAAGTTTGTTGAACTCTTTAGTTGTTTTATCACTTAAAAATGGTGACATAAAAGGGTTATTCAATGACCATAATGAGTACCCACCACCAATATCTTCTCAGCGCATTATGCCTTTTTCTTCTTCTTCTTCGTCTGGCCTCCTGCATTAATCCACACCAACAGCCTTGGGTAAGCCTTAAACTCTCCATGGACCTCTCTGGTTTGATTATATTTGGGTATGGGTGATATTTACTTGAGATTTCTTGTGTAGGGTTTGTTATTTGAGGAGAAAACGAGGCTGGGTTCTACACCACCGAGTTGCCACAACAAGTGCAACAGATGCCACCCATGCATGGCAGTTCAAGTGCCTGCAGTACCAAGTCACAGCAGAGTCCAGCCGGGTTTAGCCAAAAGCATGGAGTTCTTGGACCCATATCCTTCGCCTTCAGGTAACAGGTACTCAAATTATAAGCCACTCGGTTGGAAGTGTTGCTGTGATGGCCATTTTTACAATCCCTAAATCTTCAAAGAGCAAAGTGAAACAGCGATACGTGCTTTTGAATAATTTTTCTTCTTTCTCTTTTTTGCTTTTGAATGTTGGATTCTTTAGAATGTAAATTTGTTGCCGTTAGTTGTACATTTAAACTTCATATAATGTATTCTAATAGAAAACAAAAATCTGCCTGCAACGATTATAAATTTATTCATTTAAGAATAATTAAAACAATGTTAAATTAAATATTTGTTATTAATTTCATATAAATTTATATATATATATATATATATATATATATATATATATATATATATATATATATATATATATATATTGTATCTAAATTCTATATGCATGGGCCATCTTCTGATCTCTCTCTATCATGCCCTGTGAGTTTGGCGTATAAAATTGACAAGAGAAGAGAATGAATGGAACATTTTTCTGGGAAAGGCATATTATTGAATGTGATATGAATACAGATTGAGTAGTGAACTACTACTCAATGCCAAATGAATACAGAAGAGAGAGAGAGAGAGAGAGAGAGAGAGAGAGAGAGAGAGCCATTGTCAAAAATGCTAAAATCTTCTTGTCACTCAGTTTCGTTGAGATGGAAATGGAAAGGAACTCGTCCCTTAAAATTTGTAATTTGTGCTACGACGCAGCGTTTAGCTTTTAGCTTCATAGCCTCCCTATAGTTGACTAGTTGACCGTGGAATTCATTAAAGGCGAAAAAAATGGGTCAAACTAATGCAATTTACCTGACCAAGACAATTTTAATATATTTAATGTTTATATTTCTTGATAAATGAATTTTTAATTCATTAAAAGTAAAATAATAAAAAATTTCAAACTATAATTTTCTTTAAAATATCACATTGCATTAATCAATCAAAAGATAAACATATAAAATCTCAGCTGGTATATCAATCAACCAATTACAAGGAAGTCTTCTTTTCAAATTTAATGTTACAACAATATTAGCAACATGGTTCGCTTTCCTATTAACAAGCGAGAAGCTCACAGAAACAAATGAAGGGATTTAAGACTTAATAGCATTTACAATTGCTTCAATCTCCTAATATAATGGAGGAGAAACTTCTAATTTTTCCCAGTTTGATTCCACATAACAAGGCTCGTGCTTCCCTTGATAGTGGAGGGGAATAAATGCATTTCTAAGTTTTATCATCAACTAGCTTGCCCAACTAGTCCTTGGCAACAGCAGCTACAACTGCATAAAAATGCCCCTCTTTTCAGGCTACATCAAAATTTATTTTGATCTAACTTGGGCTCGAGAAATGCCAAACTGCTGAAGAAGCATGAAGACCATTTTGATTGGCAGAAAGGCTTATAACACTTTGCCTTTCAGCTAAACTTCTTAAGATGCGACGCACATTAGCTACAGGGTCTGAAGTTTCATTTTCAAAAATGGCCATGTTTCTTTCTTTTCAAATTGCCCACAAAATTAGAGCAGATATAGCAATAAAATCTTGACCATCCTGATAACCATTGAGCTCATTCCAAATGCTAGTCCACCATTGATCAAAAGAAGAAAAAACCACCAAATTTGGTTTATAGGCACAGGGACTAGGAAACCAAGTTGCCCTAGCATGATCACACCAAAACAAGACATGCTCCAAAGTTTCAATACCCCCATTACAAATGGCACATATAGGATCCACCATTATGCCCCTTTTGATCAGGTTCTTTTTCATGGGAAGAATATTGAAAATAGCTTTCCATATTAAAACCTTTATCTTTGGTTGTATCTCCAACTTCAAAGTCTTTTTTCCACAATTCACGAGAAAAAAGATGTGAGTGAGATATGCGCTGTGATTATTAGGGGTGAGCATTCGGTTCAAACCGAACCGAACTGAACCGAATTAAATTATAAAAACCGAACCGTAAATTTTAGAAATCAAACCGAATCAAAATGGGTGAAAAATTGAATCGAACCGAATCACTCTATTTCGGTTCGATTCGATTTAAATAGATTAGTTTGATTTTTTATTGATTTTTTTAATTTAAACTTGATTTTCAAGTTATTTGGTCTAATTTTAACTTTGGTTTGAACCTAATAACCATTAATCAATGAAATTAAACAATTAATATATATATATATAATTAAATATAATTCATAAATTTTCCATAAAAATAAATCAATTCAAAAATCAATTCGATTTGATTTAATTTGATTGACTATATAAATCACTATTCGGTTCGATTTGGTTTAACCGATTTTTTTCTCTTCAAAATCGAACCAAACCGAACCGAAATAACTGAAATTTTTATAATTTAAAACCGAACCAAACCGATTAAAATTTAAAATCAAACCAATTAAACCGAATCGACTCGATTCGATTTGATTTTTCAATTTGAACCGAATTCTGCTCAGCCCTAGTGATTATCCAATTGAGTCTCCTTGTTTATTAAGACTCTGTACCCAAATTTTACTGAGTATCTACCATTGTTCTCAAAGTGTCATACCAAAATGTCTTGACATCTCCAACGGGTAATTGGGATTGACAGCACTACTCGAGCATTAGTGGGACTGAATAACCTTCTAACTAAATTAAGCTTCCATTTCAACTTTCCATGGTCATTGAGATCTGCAACTTTATTCACTCTTGCTGGATAATTTGCCAGTTTTTGAACTTTAAAATCTTCAGCAGAGGGAATCCACAAATCTGACCAGATGAGAGTCAAGAGCCTGTCTTCAATATTCATTCTCACCCCATCCTTGATGACCTCCCACCCGACTAGTAATCCTTGCCATATCTAAGATCTGCGTCTTCCTTGTTTGGCATTCCAGAAGGAAGTATAAATTCCGTTGACAAGCTTGCTCCAAAGCGCATTAAGATCTGCTACTAATTTCCAGCTTTGTTTGGCTAGAATAAAAATAAATAAATACACCCATCAACTAATCTAATTAAGAATTATATATGTCATCGTCTAACATATATGCTGTCATGCTCATTTTCACTCTTATCTGAATTTCAATCCTCCACGTCGTTTCCAATAAAACGTCCAAATAAGCCCACATTAAAATTAGTTAAAACTTTCATTTGACATATTTAATAAATATGATTTTAAAATTATAATTACTATATTAAATAGATTAATTGTATATATATTTTAATTCATTTTAATTTTAAAATCATTAAAATATTATTAAAAAACTTTTTAAATATATTAATTAAATAATATTAAATACAGAAAAAATTAATTGAATCTAACTTAATTAACAGTTAATTCATGTCTAAGCTATATTTTTTTTTTTAAATTGATATGGAATAATATTAAAAAAATAAATTTTAATATATTTTAATTATAAAATATTAAAATAATTATTTTTTAAATTACCTTTTTCCAACAACATTGTTGTTTTTTCTAAAATCTATTTTATGGGTTAGGTTTCTTCTTATCCGATTATCCATAAACTTGAGGTAACATTCACAGAAATCTTCGAAAACTTAGCTCCAACGCTTGTCTTTACTGTCATCTTCACCAACATATCGAGAGAGGGAGAGGGAGAGGGAGAGAGAGAGATGGTAGATTTAGGGCAAGCGAAGATGATAATAGCAATGAAAGGCCATCCAGGCACGGGCAAGAGCACTTTGGCCCAATCCTTAGCTTCCTTTCTTAAAATCCCTCTCATAGACAAAGACGATGTTCGCCACTGCACCTTCTCTCTCCAAAACTCTTCGCGATCCTCCATTGCTTCCATCTCCAAGCTTCTCAACGATCTTTCCTATCACGTCATCTGGCAAATCGCTTCCACGCAGCTTCGACTCGGCCTCAGCGTCATACTTGATTCTCCTCTCTCTCGTAAGACACACCTCGATCAATTAGGATTTTTGGCATCATCCGCCGGGGCACGCCTTGTGATCATCGAATGTAAGCCGTTGGATGAGGATCAGTGGCGTCGCAGACTAGAACAACGCGGCGCTGCTCATCAAGCCAGTTGGCATAAGCCTTCCACGTGGCAAGATCTCCAGAGGTTACTGGAAGAGTACGATGGGTGCACTGATTATGATGTTGGTGATGTACCGAAGTTGGTTGTAGATACAACGGCAGATGTTGGGGTTGATAAGCTTGTTTCTAGAGTGGTACAGTTCATCGTCTCTCATACTTATCGCCCTTCTGATTCATGTGGAGTGTTACAATTACAATCATAAATCATAATTTTTAATAGCAAAACTTCTTGTTGATTACTTAACATAATTAATATAATAATTACAGTAAATTAGATGTGTCCATACATATTGTAGGTTTATCTTTAAATTTTTTATTTTAATTTTCTATCTTTAATATCATTAAATAAATGACCTCGTTTATTTTCCTAATAATAATAATAAATGAATCCAAGTCACTTGCATCAAATTTATGGAAAGAGGATTCAAACTTCCTTGAATGGCTAGATAAAAGAGAACCTAACTCTGTTGCATATGTAAATTATGGTAGTGTAGCTATGATAACAGAGACACTTGAAACAGCTTGCATGGGGCTTGCAAACAGTAAACACCCATTTCTATGGATAATTAGGCAAGATGTAGTAATGGGTGATTCTGCAACCTTACGTGAAGAATTTGGTAGAGGACTGCTATTCTTACAATAACTTTAGTAGATTCATTAAGGGAGCTCTCTATTGTGGTGATCAGCCAGTAGACTGGTGCAAGCTGCGCGGGATGGGGAGCAATATTTCAGTGTCTAGTTTCTAGGCCATTTATGCAACCTTGAAGGTGGTTCTGATTATAAGAGTAATAATTTTTCCTATATCTTTAGTGGTAGCTGCAATTTCTGATCAGGAATCAAAATTCATATCCTTCCATGCTGCTCTTAGTTATAAAGGCTTTGTTACATCCATTTGGAGCACCATGTCTACTAAGAACAAATTGATAACAACAAATCCATTTCTTTCATTGAGCAATCTTAAAGTTAAAGATTCAATCAGTTGTGTTTCGTGCAGTTGATTCCAATAGGATGGATATGTGAACATCTTGGCGAAATAGTAAATTATGGAATGATAATTAAGATAGTAACCACAGTATCATTGATGGTGGCAACTGCCTTAATATGGCCATGATAATTATGACGATGAAGTGGCTATGCAGGTGATAAGAACAATGGCAATATGGCATTTTGTGTGATGACATATAGCAGCAGCCATGACATTTTATGACTATGATGTTGAATGCAGTAAGGCTGGTGGGAAATGAAGAGTGGATTCTATGATTATTTTGTTTAAAACAAAGTGATATTATAGTTTTAAAACAAACTATGAATTTTTTATTTTTTATTTTAGAAATTTATATAAAGTGATGTTTATTTTTTGCAAAGTAAAATTTCACAAAAGACATATTAGATTAACAAAAAATAAATAAATAACACTTCACAAAAAAAAAATTATGTAATTATATTTTTTTTATAAAATAATGTAATAAAATATTATTTTAAATTAATAATACAATTCATTGTCATTAATTTAAAATAATGTTTCGTTATATTGATTTTATAAAAAAAAATATTTATATTTATATATGCTTATTTTGCTGTGAAGTATGACTATTTTTACATTAATTTAATATTTTTTATGAAATAATTACTTTACAAAAAAAAATGTTACTTTATGTAAAATTTATGAAATAAATGTATAAATTTCGTAAAGTTTTAAATTTTTTTGTAAAAAAATAAGTCTTACTTTGTTTTAAACAATGCAACCATAGATTCCAAAAAGATGGAATAGTAGAAATTACACCAACAAAACCAAGTGGAAAGCCTACATGAATGTCATGTAAAGAAAAACCTGGAGCAATACCGTATGGTCACATTGTTGCGAAGGAGATTACTGCATTTCATGTGGACAACATGGGAAGTCTACATGAATGTCATGTAGAGAAAAACCTGAAGCAATACAATATAGTTACATTGTAGGGAAGGAGATTACCACATTTCATGGACAGAATAATACCATCTACTCCATGAAAATTTTCACGAGTTAATCATGCAATGCCAGTGAAATTTATTAAAAGTTCTGCAAACTTTTATTCCTTTACAAACCATAATATGCATAACCATGGAAACAATTTAACATTGGCTAGCATTAGTAGCCCTATCCAAGTACAAGAAAGAAGATACAAGGTACTTACACGTCATTTGAAAAATTAAGATAAGACTTACTTCCATAGGTCCTCCACACATTAACAATGACAAGGAGTTCATGGCATCCATATCAACATCAGGATTGATTAACTTCTTTCAGCCTTAGTCTTGAAACCATGTGCTCTAACTTCTGCAAGGAAAAACAAACGAATCTTATGTATGTGATTAAATTAACTTTCCAATTGGAAAACTGGATGACATTTAATTTCTTATATGAAAATATAGACCTAAATGTTTACACGATTTAGTTTACCAAATTGACCAGTGGCAGAATTCCAGAAAACAAAGGATATATAGCGTGAACATTTGCATTTGAAAAGTTGCTCAATGTCTTGACTAATTGAAGAAAGTGTCCATTATTTTTCCCACATCATCTTCTTTGTTATTATCCAGTGAGAGGCTGACAGAATGTTGTTGTAGGACAATATCAAATAATTAACCCCCACCCTATTCAATACAAATGAAAACATGCTGAAGTCTGCAAAACATATATATTTTCTTTTATCTAACTTTCACAAAAAATAGGTCAACCTATCATCAACCATATAAAACCATATAAGCTATAATTCCTACCAAGGAATGATTCAGTTTTCCTAGTGCACAACAAAATAGCATACCATGCACTCGTATGCGTGTGGGAACCACCTGAAAATTGTGGAAGACAGATTCCACATTCATGTGAGAGCAGATGCACTATTTCCCAATATGCCTGGAGTAATGAATGATATTCTCTTCCAGGAAACTTTCAATCACATAACTGCTTTAATTATGCAAGCATAATGCAACCAGTGCTATGAATAGATACTTCTCATAAAGGTCAGTTTTGACCTTTGGTTGCTAAACACAAGATTTGGATGCTGCTACTATCATTCATATTTCAGCGTAATTTTGGCAACAAAATCGAAAAGACAAATGAATTTATGATTCCTTTGTAATCAAACGGCATTAAAGTCAACAAACCTGCTCAGTATGTGGCAAATACTTCCCATCAAATGTCACAACAACACGATCTTTTCCATCCACACCTTTCACTTTATCAACAGAGCAGTAGAAATCTATGGCTGACATACTGACTCAAAAGAAAAATATATAACAAAGTGATGAGTAAATTAAGTTGATAATAAATAGCTTTATGCTCAGATATATAACGTGGCAGAAATCTAGGTGCACATATGTATGCGTGCTTATATTCATCCAACATAATCACCTGCAATGCATACAACATGTGTCTATGACATGAACACTTTTGGAACAAGCTTTCACAAGCACTAGAAAGAATAATTGCTACATAGTCTATGGGTTCATGAATAAGCAATAAGGAATAAGAATTTTCTATATGTAGAATAAGGGTAAGACTATCTTTGCTAGGAGTTAATCAATGTTGACAAGCAACTGTGATTATATTCCATAACTTATTATTTGGTTTGGTTGCACAAAGATTATCTACTGTAATGTAATGCCATTCACATTATGCCATTAGTACTGTTTCAATCAAATTAATATTACATATAATAATGTAATCATGATTACTTTATTTACTTGGTTAATAATTTTTATTTCCAATACCACATTTATCCCTGTTGTTGCCACTGCCACCACCACCGGCCCGGCGGCCCCTAAACTGCTGGCATCACCACCAACAAATAAACTATTGAATATAGGAAAAAAGTTGAAACTGCTAAAAAACATAGGATTAGAATCGCCAATACATTAGATTCTCATTCCATTAGTTTTTTGTTATAACACCTAATTCTCTATATATGGTAGTGGTACAATGTTGTTTTGCTTAGAGTCATACAAAAATCCCTAAATCTCTCTGTTTTGCATTGTCCCCTTTCCAGGCTCTCTGGTTCTCTCCATCTCTTGCAGTCACAGTCTCCTTCCTTATCCTTCACCTTCAGTTCTTCTCTCATTTTCCTTTTCTTCTCACCCTGCAATCATAGTCATAGAGCCTCTCAAGTCACAGCCCACTCTCATCTTTGCCCATGAAGTATAGTGACGGAGGCAAACTTCAAATGAGTAAAGGTAGAGTAGCCGCAACCATTTTCCTCCTCGCTTTATGCAGTCATGCTTCTCACGATCTCACCTTCTCCAATAATCCCAGTTGCTGCCACGATCGAAGCTAGCATTCTGCCTCCCCATCCCTGTCCTTCTAACCTCAAGCTCTCACCTTTCATTGTCAATGTGCCTTCAGTTTGATTCCTCCACTATTTTGGGTATTATTCTATTAATGTTTTGGGTTATTGTGTTGATTGTTGAACTAGGAATTGTTGTGTAATCTGTAATGGGTGTTGATTTGGCTTAATATGCATTTTTTTTTTCAATTAATTGAAAATTCTAGCATCTGAATATTGATTTCTTTTTTGTTTACGGAGAATTATTGGGTATTTGATTGAAATTTGCTCTACTATTTCATCATGGATTTCCATTCACTAACATCTTTGCTAATTAACAAACTTTTCGTTCATAGCAAAATCATTCTTTATATATTCCTTCAACGTAAAATTATGCAACTTACACATTTACCTACTCATACAGAACTCTATGCTATCAAAAAGATTAGTTTGGGATTATATTCTTGTTTTTCTTTCTAGTCTTTCAGTCCATAGATTCTTATTCTTACCTTCACCCATGAAGCTAGGTTAGTTACCATATTGGCCTCTTGAGTACTGAAATTCCAGATTCTTATTCTCCAAAACTTTGAGCCATCATGGAGGAAACATTTGTTCCTTTCCATGGTATAAAAATGATCTCAAAGAAAGGCTTTTGTGCTAGAAACAAAACTGGAATGGTGGTTTCCGTGCCAGTATCAAGTTTCAAAAGTTGAAGCCAAAACATGAATCACCAAACCGAACCAAATTAATTGACTCAGTTTGGTTCTATCCATATTTTTAGCAGTTTGGTTCTCATATTTTAGCATTTTGGTTATCTGGTTTGTTTGATTCGGTTTGAAACCAAAGTAACCATTTGCACAACCCTAGTTGTTGCTACTACTACCACCACCACCAGCCCCTCAACTGCTGCCATCACCACCAACAAATAATCTACTGGATATAGGAAAAAAAAAAAAGTTGTATTTACAACCAAACATAGGATTAGAATCACCATTACGTTAGATTCTCATTCCATTAATTTTTCATTATACCACATTCCATTGTATCCTACAAAACATAATCTAAACGTATCATCAATTTACAAAGAAGTTCATTTAGCCTATATTAACCATGCTTCTAGACATAGGTAGAATATCTTATCCTCTAAATCATATATTGATATTTGAGGCAAGAATTTCGAGGAGCAAGGCCAAGCAAACAAGAAACAATCACACAGCTACCTCAACAAGGAATCTTAAGACTTCCAACTCCTATTTTGAAATAAAAGTAAGGATTAAAGATAAAAGAATAAAAAAATTTTAACGAGAAAAAATTATAACAAGAAAACTCACATGCCATCACCAAACTCCTCATTAATAATTTCCTTGATGCTTTCACCAAAATGCAAAACCGCTTCATTCAACCTACAAATATTTTATGTCCCGAAAATATTAAAGGACTACCCACTAGATTAAACAAACAAACAAACAAACAAACAAATAACTTAGAATAGAAATGTTCTCAGCATAGAGATTTATGAAAACAAGGATAGTGAAAATAGACAAAATTAAGTAAAATCACAAATTCCCTCAGCATCATCAGTAACATCCATAAGCTTGAATTACAAATTAGCAATTCTACAATCTTTAAAAGTGGATGCTATATTTATCACCCACCCATGAAATCTCTAATTCCCTAATCACTAAAAAGAAAGTGAAACAAGCAAGCAAATTGAAATACTGAGAAAAGATGAAAACCCACCTGTAAACGGTCGGTTCTTGGATCAGGTCGGGGCGGTAAGACCTCATGGGTGGTTTAGTCATCTCGTCAAGCAGAGAGTCAGTGAGTTCAGGCAGCGCAGCTCGTAGCTTTGAGGAGGTATCTGGTTTGAGTTGGGCCTGGCGTCTTAACAACTGAGCAACGTAGACATTGGTGAGGCCAGTCTCCTCCGCAATCTGAGTGTAGGTCTTGGCGGACCTCTTTTTCACATCCAACAGGCGTTTGGATATTTCCGATTTGGTCTCTATCGTTTCAGGAGTGAACGTCTTTGACATATTTCCTCTCTTCTATCTCTATGGTCGAGTCACTGAAAAACAATGCTGATAAATTTTCAGTTTGTGGCTGCATAAAGGCGTTTTATAATTTTCTTTGTTTTATTTACTATTATTTACCGCCGGCGGGTAGCCTCACGATTAACTCATGGCTTTATATTAATATAATAATTAAATATTTTTTTATTTAAAAATATAATAAGAGACAGAGATAAATTATTTAATGATTCACTCGTTAAATATCACTTTTAATTTTTTAATAAATTAATTATTATATGAAAAAATTAAGTCAATTTATAATTATCACTTTAGAGAGACTTTATTTGGATGTAGCTATTTTTTTTTCTTATTTTAATGAAATTATAAAAAAAGTTGTTTAATGATTTCATTTTGTTTAAATATTTTAATTTTTTTATATTGTATTTTTTTTAAGAATTTACTTTATTTTCATTTTCTTTAAATATTAAAAATAAAAATAAGTCAAATTTTAAATAGCTTAATTTATTTCTTTCTTTTTAATCTCAAGCTAAGTTTGAATTCAATTAATTTCTTAAACTACTAAAACATATTAAATTTAAATTTAATTATTTTAAATTTATTTAAAATATAAATTTGAGCTAGTAAATTATTAAATTATTTTAAGTGAATTAGAATTTTATTGAAATATACTTAATAACTTTATGCCATCAAATGAAACCATGAAAGAAGCTTCTCTTTTTCACAGAGAAGCTAATTCCTTTTTTTTTTAAAGCCAATTCCTATCTCCCTCCTCACGTTTCGAATGTCATGAGAAATAGCATATGTAGTGCACAATTTATTTTGTATTTTATTTATTTATTTATTATATATTTTATTTATTTCTCTTAAATCTATTTAGTTTAACCGGTAAATATAATTAATAGCTTATAATATATAATTATTTCTGTTAATTGATGTTTGATAGTTAATAATAACTAATTTATATTAAAACTATGTTCAATAATATTAATCGTTCTAATATCCGTTAATTATATTTATAGTTATCATCAAATATCGAATAGTATAAGTAAGAGAAGTTGTATTTTAACTACATTAAATGTCACCTTAAAAATTATTACTAAACATGACTTAAGTATTTAATAAAATTTTATCTAACTACTGTTGTTGGTGTGTAAAATGATTAATAACGATATATATATCATATTAATATTTTACTATAATTTTTATAAAATTATTTTAATATTATTATATATAAAATGAATTAAAATTATTTGTATTTTTTATTAAAAGTAAATTGTCTTACTTTTTATATTAAATAAAGCTAATTGATTATTTATTATATTATGCAATGTTAATAATTTTAAATTTTTATAAAATTTTTATAAAATTTTTAAATTATTTAAAAATAAATATAATTTATTTAATTTTTAGTATTATTTAGTAATTTATTTTGAAAGCACTCAATAAATGTTAAAATTTAATTAGGAAAAAATTATCTCAGTTACAGCACAGCCAACACAACCATTCTCTCGTGCGTTTCAATGTTTGCAACTTTTGTTAACCTTTTTATGCACACCAAATTTAATATATATACAGTTCGGTTATATTTTATTTTTTAATTTTAATAATTAAATCGAATAAAAATATGTATATATTTTTTTAAATTAAAACCCAATGGCTTAACAAAAAAACCAACAAAGCCCAAAAATAAGAAGTCTATCAATTGGAGGGCCCAGGAGCCCAATAAAAGTGGATAGATATATCTTCCAGGGAAAGATAAATACCCCCAAAACCCTAAACGCCCATATCTCCCAAAAACCTCGTTTCTCACTCTCTTCGAGTGTCGCTTGCTTCCCAACAGAATGGCCCAAACCCTAGCTCGCTCTTTCATTTCTACCACCGCTCGCCGCCTCACTTACTTTAATCTTCTTCCCAAATGCCTCCTATCCACCACCACGGCTACCATAACGCGTCCTCCGTCTCCCCAACCTCTGCTTTTTTGCCGCCGACCATTGCTACCACTCTCTCACGCCGTACAGTCAATCAAACCTGGTGGTCCGACCCGATTGACTTCGATTCGATGCCGGGTTAACCGGTCGGGCAATTCCCCCTACTCACCTTTGAACTCGGGCTCTAATTTCAGTGACCGCCCTCCCAATGAGATGGCTCCGCTTTTCCCAGGATGTGATTACCAGCACTGGCTTATTGTCATGGACAAGCCTGGTGGAGAGGGCGCCACCAAGCAGCAGATGATTGATTGTTATATTCAAACCCTAGCCAAAGTTTTGGGCAGGTAAAGTGACTTTTCTTTCTTTTTTCTTTTTTTTCCCGCGGGTGTTAAATGATTATAAATTTTGGATGTTTGGTTGTTAATGTTGTTGATTTGGGTACTAGAGCTGATTGAAAATTTTATTTGTTGACTGGATGAAAGGTTGGTTATTTTTGTTGAGTGTGCATGAATTCTGTTTGTTTTTTTGTCTCAGTGAGGAGGAAGCTAAAAAGAAGATTTACAATGTTTCATGTGAGAGGTATTTTGGATTCGGCTGTGAGATTGATGAGGAGACTTCAAACAAGCTAGAAGGTTTTTTTTTTTTTTTTTTTTTTCTTTTTTTTCATTTTCTAATAAGATACTCCTAATCGTGCTTTTATTTAGGGTCTATAAAATGATTTTTTTTTTCCTTTTTGGGGGTAACAGGCTTGCCTGGTGTTCTGTTTGTCCTGCCTGATTCTTATGTTGATCCTGAAAACAAAGATTATGGTGGTAAGCTTTTGCACTGCAAATCATCTCTCTCTCTCTCTCTCTCTCTCTCTCTCTCTCTCTCTCTCTCTCTCTCTCTCTCTATATATATATATATATATATATATATATTCTCTTCTTTGTGTCTGTCCTTGTTTGTGAGTTTATAGATGAATGATGAAATCAATGTTAATCAGTCTTGATTTTGACAAGAGGCAGTGCAGTGCTTCTACTTTTATGCAATATGGATTAGGAAATGATGTGATTTTGTAATTGGTTTTCCTTTAATCTGCAGTCCATCTTGGCAAAGCTTAATGAGTCTTGCAGGCAATGATGAGCTTTGAATGCTAATGGACTTGCACCAAATGTTCTCTCTAAACTGTTCTGTACTTTTTATATTTTGTGAAGGTTCAGATCAGTAGAGATCAAACATAACTTTGCAACACTTGATTGTGTTTATAGATGAATCATAAAGAGATCGATGCTAATTTTCACAAAAGGGAGTGCAGTTGTTTCTACTTCTATCGAGTATGAAATATGAAATGATGTGACTGTATAATTGAATTTTCCTTTAATGCACAGTCCATCTTGGCAAAGCTGAAGGAGGGTTGCAGGCAATCTAGCATAAAATGATCTCTCTAAACCATTATTTGTTTTGTATACACTGTGAAGCTGCTGATCAGTGGGGGTCAAATAGGATTATCACAACATTTGTTTGTGTTTATAGGTGAATGATGCAATTATTTCCTTGTCAAAAGCATAATTACCTGTGTCTTACTATACACTGCTCTAATTACCTCCTTTTTTGTCTTTTCTTAATATTTGTGTTGAGTTGAGGGGAGCTGTCCGTGCCATCATGTTTTGGTGGACATCCTAATTACAGCCCCTTCTCCATCCTTTATTTTTATGTTGGGGAGTTTTTTTGCCTCCATTTTCACCTCATCTTATCTGGCAATGACAGTGACCTTGAGGGGCAATATGTTGTTTTAACTCTTAGAGGATCAGAATCAAATTTTTCGCATTACCCCTTTTATCTTTGTACCATGTGTTCTGTATTTTGTTGAGATATAGAACTGTTTCAGTTAAGATTCTTTGATTTGAGTTGAGTTGAACTATTGTTTTCCATTGTGGTCCATCTTGGCAAAGCTAATAACCCCTACTGGGTAATGTCTAGCTTTGAATGCTAATGGACTCACAATAAACTTCTCTCACCTGTTCTGTACTGTACTCCTTGTACTAAATGGAGCTGCAGAATCATTGGAGATGAGACATGAAAGAAAAAAAGAGGTAGACCTAAATTGACTTGGAGGAGAATAGTACAACATGACTTAGAAGCATTACACATTTCTGAGGATTTAACCCAAAATCGTTCAGAGTGGAAAAAGCGAATTCATATAGCCGACCCTAAATTTTTGGGATAAAGGCTTAGTTGAGTTGAGTTGAGTTGAGTTGTATACTTTTACGTTGAATAAGCACGTTATGGTAGTTAAATAAAAATTGGTATAGGATTTACTGTTGAAGTAGTGTATTGTTTGTATGCAAGTTTCAAGTTGGAAAAAGTGTTAGCCATTGTGGTAGTCCCTCATGATGATTGTTATAAATTTTGCACATCTTGTTCATGTTGTAGCTGAGTTGTTCGTGAATGGAGAGATTGTTCAAAGATCACCTGAAAGACAGAGAAGGGTGGAACCACAGCCACAAAGAGCTAACGACAGACCCAGATACAATGATAGAACCCGATATGTACGTCGCAGAGAAAATATGCGGTGAAACACTTGGTGGAAAAATTAGCTGTATAGTTTCTGGCATTTGATGCCAGTCTTTCCTCAGTTGTTTATGCATATGATATGTTAAAACGTTGGGTAGGGCGAGTGGAACTATGATGGCTCTACCTGATTATTTTTCTAGACACTGTGAAAAGGGTGTGATGATTGTAAGACGTACTGTCCCTGACTCTGATACCTTAAATGTTTAGACTGGATGTCTGCTGTTTTTCATCTTTATTCTACTATGCCTTTCTTTTTTTTTTTTTAAGTTTCATCTTAATGAAGTGGCTGAACTTTAAGAGTTATATAAAACCAACAACTAGGCCACCTTATTGCCTTCTGTCTGATTTGATTTTACTATGTTATCCAAATATAACGAAAATTATTCAATATTTTTATATACATACTTGGTCTCACATGTCTATGTATTATTCCCAAGACCATCAACTATTTTCATTTTAGATATGACAAATAAAGATGGACAAAATGCGTGGGGTCCAACGAATTTTTCCTGTGTAGCGTACAACTTCATTTTTAGATCTATTGAAATAATTGTAAGATGATTCCCCGATGCTTGTAGCTTCTCCTGCTTTCTTCTTCCATTGTAAAGCATTGATTTTCATTTAGTTTCCTTTCTCGTTCCATCATTTTCTTTCACAAGGAGTTTGAATTTCACTACGCTCAACATTATGGTTAATCACCGGACCAATGCCGCATGTAGTACGCGAGTATTGGCAATTCATCGTCTGCTTATAAGATTGGCCAACAAAGAATAGGCACACTGTTATAACAGGTACACAGATTTAAGTCGCACCAAGTATGTTCATAGGCAAAACAAGAGAGAGAATCTTCACTTGAAACGAATAGAACACTCAGAACTCTTTTAACCTTTTTATGTTTCTTGAATTTCACACAAAAATATGTAATAGGTAGAAAATATAAAATTTATAATGGTCCATAATTAGCTGGTTTATATCCTTTGCTTTCACAATAGATCTTCAAGTCACAATATAAAATTTTTTAAATTTATAAATACATATTCAAAATTTAAGGCTTGAATAACACACACCATTGCATATTATACTTTCTAGAATAGAATTCCATCCGCGGTGAGTCAGAAAAGCACCGGTCAATGCGCGGGACTGTACTTGATGCCTTGAACACCAAGGTACTAGAAGCCCTCTTATCTTCAATATTTTCAAAATATTCTTGGTGCAAAAATCCAGAATTTCCCATCACCACGTCAGGCCTGACGATCCATGGAAATGGGAGCTTGCAAGCTATTTGCCGGATCCCATCCAAATTCTTGAAACCGCTGATCTGACTTACAGTCATGCTTCCATAATTCATATAGAACCTACTGAGTCTTGTCCAGCCACTCAATTTTCCTTCCATATAGATTGGACCTCAGAGACTTAGCCACAAAAAGAGCATGTTGGGAATTTTTGATGGGCCCAAATATCTTGGGTTGCATCTCGGTCTGATAGTGGTGTCGAACCCAAAATTTATTAGACCATCAACAAAGCCCGACCCTTTGGACCGAATTAAACGTCTGTGATTAAACTCACTAACTCAGCATTAACAGAGTTTGTGTGAAAACTTTTGGACTTTGGATTGTAGAAGTTTGGCTAGTGCATAGCTGCTTTAAGGGATTCACATGGCCTTGGGCAGGGTATGAAAGAAGAACTGCTTGGGGTTTGTTAGGGGTGTAAATAAACTAAATTGTTTATAAGCTTGAAGGTTAAATTGATTTTAAATTTGGAGAGAATTCAAATCACTTTTTAATTTATTTTAATTCGATCTTATATAAGTGATTAGATTACTTTATGCATTAAAATAATCAGTCAAATAAATATTACAACCCATTTACTAATATTCATTCTTTAATTTTTTTTTTTATTTTTCCGACATGAGATATATAATCTCAACAATTGAGTTTTTAAATATCACATCCAAGCCATGAAAATTGAAGAAATATCTTAGAATAATGTGTAGTGAAAAAGGTAGAATATCCAACAACCTAGGTGAATATGCTTTTCATGCAAAACTAAGATTTTTTTTTTTTATTTTTTTGCCGGCCATTATTGTTGTATTATTCATTCATCTATTACATTATATTGTGTGCTTTTGTGCTGTACAGAAAGAAAGAAAAAAAAAGTTTGGTGGGGTTGTATAACCATGATATCCTATTTAGTATTAACAAAAAAAATATTTTTAAATATATTAATTAAAATATTAAAAATTAATTTTTTTATTTTTAAAAATAATAAAATAATTTTTTTCAAATTATTAAAAACATTTATAATTATGTTTTTTTAATACAACAATATCAAACAGGCTTTAACCCAATTGATTTGACTTAATGAGAAATATTTTAATATAATTATGTGTTTTAAAATAATTAAAAAAAAAACAGTTGGATCAATTCACAGTTTAATTATCGGTTTGACCATCTGATTTGAAAATATGGGTTGTTTCCTTCTTTTTGTCAGTTTGATTTGTGCATACTCTTGTTTGTTTGGAGAGGAGGATTGCAGGCTAGTGATATTTGTGCCTTTTTCACTGTTTTGGATTATGATTGGTGTTAGTCATGTTGTTGCTGCAATGAATTGTTTACCAACCAATAGAAATGATTACAAACTATTCCTTTTCAATTCTTTTCTGCAAGTTTTCATTATCAAAACCTTAAATGGGGCGTTAATTGCCATTTCTGTGAGGTAATTATCACATATGTATTTTTATAAAATTTTAATTTTAATTTTTTTAAATTTATTATTCTAATTTAATTTTATAAAAATTATTGTGATTCAAAATTAAATATTTTTTAAATTAATTTACTAATTCAATTATTTTAAAAATAAAATTATTTATTTTATTAATTTCTTTTAGTATATAAATGAATTCACTTGGCTTACTCACTATTGCTCAAGTATTTTGTTTTATTTTTATTTTTAATCTGTTACTAACAAAATCACTGAATTTTAAATTTATTTCATATAAATCTCTTTAATTTACAATAATAAACTTTCTAATTAAAAAGAATAAAATTATAATTTTATTTTCTTCTTCTTCTTTACCTTTTCCTTTTTATATTTATTAATAAAATTATTAATTATATATTGTAACATCCTAAATTTTTTAAATAAAAATTATAAATTTTAAATAAAAATTATAAAGATTATATTCTAACTTCTGGTATTGTGACATTCGCATAGGTATTTTCATTTCGAGGAAATTTTACTGGCGACTAGGACTGCATTTTCGGGCCAGACACATGGGCTGCCAAACTCACTTCGGAAGTAGGTCAATATTACAGTGTTTTTCATCATTTTCAGATGCCCCGGATGAGTTTCAGGTGTCAGAATTGACATAAATAAATTCTAACTCCAAATACCCCATTTTATCTAAGGTTGAGTTTAAAATAAAATTTATAAAATATTTGTGGGTAGCTAAAAAATTATGATTCCAATTGTGTATTAGTATAATAGCATTATTAAGGACTGCAGAGCGTGATTATAGAATTTTCGGAGTTAATTTGAATAGTTTTTGCAAAATGTTAATTTTAAACTTAATAGTTAAATAATGTAAATATGTGAGTTTTAACTGTGGCAGGCTCAGGAGGAGTATTATGATGTTGTTGTGTTGTGGGCCTAAGGCCTTTGGATTAGGAAGTATTATTTAAGTTATTTTGCAGGTTTGGTAGGTCTTAGGTATAGAAAAAATTTTGTCAGATTTTTAGCATAAATTATGATGTCTTTGACTCTTTAAATTCTTATTTTGTGTTAGTACTGATAAATTCATAATATAATTGTTTAGGTGATTAGGGTCAGCCTTCTTCTTCCACCCAGCTGCCGCAGTGATATCTGGTAGATTTGTGAGTAGATATTAATTTTATTTATAATTTCAATATTATTATATATTAAATGTATGTTCATGCATTCATTTATAAATATATGTATGTAGTTAAATACTAGGCACGCCTTGTGTTACATTTTTATTTAATGAAATTATTATGGATATTGCCTCAAAGTAATTTGGAGCTGTGTGTGTGTGTGTCGACGTGTCTGTGGTGTGATTATGAATATGAGTAGAATGGGTAGTCACGGCTGGAGCTTGACTCACTGGGACTTGATCCTTATATGTGGATAAGTCGGGGTGAGTACGGTTTTGAATTGATCTCGCTGACCCTCGCTTTTGTATTATTAAGAGAAAGTCCAGCTCGAGTTGATTTTGCTGGCTGGTGTTGGAACTAAGAGAGCTGTATAGGGGGATCAGCTCCCATATATATGTACATAGATGTGACACATGAGTGTGTGAGTACTCAAAATTATTTTTTGTGCGAATATTATTTAAATTGTTTGAAAATATGTGGGTTTGTTGCATTTTGTGCATAGGAATGCATTAGACTTAGATAGTTATAAAAATTGTATTTAAAATCAATATCTTACTCTATGAGTCGAACGCTCACTCCTGTTCAACTATTTTTCCTCAGGTGACAGGAAGGCTTTTTGAGAATAATCTACTTTCTTTCTCGTAGGTTTACCTGAAGAAGTATAGTTGTGTTTTTATTTCCTTGTTTTATATTCTAGAACTCCGTATGTACTAATAGTATATTAATCTTTTTTGGGATTATAATAACTCATTCATTTAGGTGTTGTAAACCTTTTATGTGATTGTGCTTGGATGAGGGAGCTGAGCTGCTATTAGATTATTTATCTATATGAGAATTATGAGGGTGAGCTAAGCTATCCAAATTGAGTTATTTTGTGTTTACAGGTCCGGTGAGCTAAAACTCCCCGTTGGATAGTTCAATTTATGGCCGGACTTTATCCATTTATTTTCTTGAAATTGGACTATAGTTATGAGTCTTATGGTTAGGCTAGGAATAGTTAGACTTATTACGAGCTTTGGGGGCCTTATAATGACCCAAGTCATAGTGTCGGTCTGGTCCAGAATTCAGGTCATGACATATATATTGTATTCATTATTAATTATTATATTAAATAAAATTTAATTACTTTTATTATAATCATCTTAATCCATTGAGCTTAATTTCACTCATTATCTTGACCTATTGAGCTTAATTTTACTCATTATTCTTCAACTTATAGGATTATTTCATCGCCATCTTTCAACTTCAATTTATATTACAAAAAACATTTAATTTCAATTTGACACCATTCAAAGTCCTTATGGCCAGATTTCATTAGGAATTCTGGCCAAAAGCTTAACTAGAGATGCCACGTTGGTACTTTAACAATAAAAAAATATATATTCCCTCTTTTTGATAAATTGCAATGAAATATAGCTACTTGAGGGACAGATCAGAGAAAGAAGACGATAGGAAAGGGAGAGAGAAAGAATGTTAATGTCAGGTGTGAGAGAGAATATTTTTTCATTGTTAAGAAAGAGAAAGCCCTCTTGACATCTCATTCTATTTTAGCTGAAGAAGGAGACAATAGTGTAGGACAAGTCACCAATACCTGAACCTTTGGATTTTCTCTTCCTCTAAACCACCTAATGAAGCTTGATCTCCTTGTGATTCAAAGGCTCACACCTAACCATGAGGAAACCGTAACTCATCCTCAGCCATGTAAACTGAATATCAAGCTGACTGTGATGATTTCTTGGTAACCCTTGCAAAAAAAATTACAAAACACAACAAAGAAAACATAGCAAAAATCAAAACAACCCTTAAGACTCGATCAACATGCAACGCCCATTGCTCAACCAGACTAGACCCAAATTATATACAAACTAACCCAGCTGTGTACCTATAGTTGTGTAGGGACAAAGGGGACTTCCTTTGCGGCACAAAGATCTTGAAACTCTAAATGTTCTTACTTATCTAAAAATGATGTATCACAACTTAATCTTATTTAATTAAGTGGCTAAAAAAATATTATTTACCTAATAAATATCAAAATTAAATTCTCACTCTCTGAAAAAAAAAAAGCATATGTTGTCCCAAAATAGTCCAAGAGGGGATGAATTGGACTAAAATAATTTTCGGCTCTTGCTTGTAGCCTAATGAAAAATTGTGGCTTTATTCAACTAGGTTCTCATTTATATATATATATAGTGAAAGTGATATGTGTTTCAATAATGTGTCCCTAAATTTCAGTTCAAGCTTTAATAAATTTTTATAGCAATTTTTGACATAACATGCATCACAAAATATTCAACTAATTTTTTAACCTACTCAATATATCGTCAAGTATATCAACTCAATCTATTCAATCAATATTCAATATCATGCATAGAAATTAAATTACACAAAAGTAAAGAGATTAAGGTTAGAGAAATCAAACACAATGATTTTTATAGTGGTTTGGCTTAACTAGCCTATATCCACTCTCTCAATGAACCCTCTTTAAGTCTTCTCTCCACTATTTGCTCTTTTAAAGGCAAGAGACCAAAAGCCCTTTATAACTTTTTCAACACCAATCTTTTACCAAGGTAGCTTGAACCCTTGACAAGTGCTATCTCAAGCACTCACACTCTCAAGCTTCAATAAATGCTTGTACAACCTCTCTTGAATGCAATTTAATGTTTTAACACTCACTCACACTCAAAACAAATCAAACTATAAAGAAGAGATAAGTTGATTTACCAATGGTAGCTCAAACACTTAAAAGCTCTTAAATAAAAGTAATAAATGAAAAATCAAGATTGGAGTGCAATTGTAAGCTTTCATCAAGTGTAAAATGAAGTAAAGGAGGTGTATTTATAGTCCCAAATCATTTTAAACTGTTTGAAACTTTTTTGGAATATTATACACTCTGTTCTAGGCAAAATAGCCATTATTTTGTCTTTTTGTACAAAGTTGAGCAACTCTAATCATTTAGCAAACTAATGAAATTTTTGGCGACAGTAGTAAACTAGTTAGCAAACTAATATTTTATCAAACACATTAGCAAACTAATATTTTAGCAAACAAATTAGCAAACTAATTTACCAGATGCCAGTTTCAAATTGTAATCTTTAAAAAATCTAATTTAGACCTTAAAAAATATATATTCCAATAGCAATATCCAAGGTCATGATGTGACAAAATTTTATAAAGTAATTGAAAGAAAAATTAATTTTGAGCTCCATTTGACTAAAACTTTCTTCTATTCTTTTTACACAAGTCCTAAGACTCAATTTCTAACTCTATGACTTTTATACCTTTACTTTGAGTTTTATCTTTCATAATCTTGTTCTTTCTCAACTTTGATTCATCTTGAGATGTCTTTTAGTGCTCTTCCTCCTTTAATGCAACCTCAAAGATTCTTCATGAATAAGAGAAAGAATCTATATATCACTTAAAATTGAGTTAGATATATTCTATTTGAGTTTTGTTATCATCAAAATCAATGCTTATTTTGAGTTACACGGGGTCAAAAATCTTTCTCTTTTTGATGATGACAAAACTCAATTGAATCATCAATCAAGAATAAATAAAAGTGTGCGTAAGTTTATGTATAACCAAACATGTTAGTATGCGGAAAATACTCCCCCTAAATGTATGCACACAATTTCAAAAAATAAAAGTATTAACAGTAATACAAAACTCCCCCTTAATTTATGCTACAAAACATGTTCATAAGATATTCACAATTTCAATATGCAAAATGTTAAACTTAATAGTTTGCACACATAAGTCACAATAGTTTGCATACACACTTCTAAACATAAGCATACTTCCATTTTCAAAATATAAGCACACATCCAATTTCCCAAACCAAAAGCACACATCCATTCTCCCCCTTTTTGTCATCAGCCAAAAAGGAAATAGGAGATATTAATCCAAAAAGAACCAAGTAAGTACAAACTGAAAATCAGTAAGATAAATAGTAGTAAACTGAAAAACCATTCAACAACAGTAGTAAACATATTAGTAAACTAAAAATGCAGATCATTTTCTAAACATTAAGCCTTTTGCTCCTTTGAATAGCTTTGGAAGGCACCATTTTCTTCTTGGAGGGTTTAGCAGTAGGTGGCTGACAAACTTGGTCAGCCAAAGGCTCATGCTCCTGTGACTCATCCTCATTAGATGGGGTTTGAAGGGCAGCAGCCAGAGTCTGATATGGATTGGACACCATAGACTTAACTCTTTTCTTGCCCTTCTTAAACTGAGAAGCTTCAGTTGCAGAAGGTTTAGGTGGAGCACTCTCTTGCTGATCCTTTAGAGAGTCTTCCTTCTTCTGTGTAGACTCAAAATACAGGTTGTACAATTTGTTCACTCTCAAGTTCAACAGTAAGCTCAACTACAGGTTCTACAACCTGTTCACTAACATGCTCAATAAGGTTCAATTGCAGGTTCTACAACCTGTTCACTTTCATGTTCTACAGCAGCAGTAGACTCACCAAGCCCAGTACCTCCACACTAAACATTACCATGATAAAAAACATGGGCATCATGAGTAGAAAGGTCACCTGCAGGTACATCAGTCTCAGCTTTGGTTGCAAAATCAGTTTCCTATGCCTGCTTAAGATTTGCAATCTGTTTCTTTAACTCCTCATTTTGAGTAAGTAAATGACTTATTTTGTAATCAATAATATCCAAAAATTTTCTCAGAAGTTCATTAGACTGATTTGATGTATTGAATTTCTCATTAATAAATGTTCTTAGCCCTTGAAGCTCACTCATAATCTCACTTTGGGAATCTGAATCAACTTTAGCTTTAGAAGATCCACCTTTTTCAAAAAGTTTCTTTCTTCCATCAGTATCAGAATGAATTTCTCTAAGTACAATTAAATATGCCCTAGAACTCTCCTTAAAGACATTTATCTCCAATTCTCTAAACAAGGCAGTTAAGAGGTGTGCATAGGGTAATTTACCAATCCCATAAGCTTTGCACATATTCTTGAAAATCAGATATGCCAAATTCATTCTTACTTTGTTAACAATATGCCACATGATGCACATATCCAAGTAACTCAAATATCCATAGCTGACAAATTTAGGACAAAATATATAATTCACCATACTGTGAATAATCTTAATATGCTGAAAGGCTTTAGCGCTAGTGGATTTTTCACTAGTGGCAGTGTTGGTAGGAAAACTTTCACTTTCAAATTCAGTTAAATTAAAACCTGGAACTCTAGCAACATCTCTATGAGCAGAGATTCTATTTCCATCATTCGGCAATTTTAAGGCTTTAGCAATCAATTCAACAGAAATGTCATATGCTCTGTCATTCAAAGAAACCTCAAATCTGTCTTCTTCATTAACTACTTTTAAAGTTCTATAGAATTCTTGGACTAGTCTAGGGTAGTAAACATCAGCGCATTCACAAGCATTTATCCATTCTTGAAATTCAAAGAGTTCCTTAAATTAAAAATCAACCTGATCAAAATTGTCCCATATAATGAACTTATAGTCTAGAAGCGCTTTGTCAACAACAGAGCTCGATGATTTTGCAGCACCCTTTTTTACGTTGAATATCAATCCCACGCACTTTCCTCCCCTTTTTCTTTTTCCGGTGCCATCACCGTAGGTTTGACTTCCTTAGATGGGTCAGAGGATACACTGTCAGACTCAGGTACTGGTGTTTTCCTCTTTTCTTTCAATTTCTTCTTTAATGCTGCAACAGGGAGTTCTTCAGATGAAGAAGAGGACGGCGAGGCAGCAGCAGTAGGGGATTTTCATTTGCTGCAAGCCATAGATGGTGAACCAGAGGCGATGAAGAATTGGGAATTTAAAATGGGTTCTAGCACAGTGAGGAATGAATGAGGGATTAGAGTTTTAAGTGATGATTAGAGAGTGAGATAGGCGCTTTGATGAAAATGAGTCAGTGTTAATGACAAGAAAATTGGTAAGAGTAGTACCATAAATCAATGCAGAGGAGAGAGAGAGTCGAGTATGGTGAGAGGGGAAAAAAAAAAGAATTGATAGGTGAAGGTTTCGTGTAGCATTGGGTAAGATTGATTTTTCTTGAGTCCCGTGCTTTCCCTCTTCTAATTTGTTTTATTTGAATTTCATTTTTATTTTAAATGTGTGTGTATATATATATACATATCTGACACAGCGAAGACAATGTGAATGGATAAGTGCATTGTTTGGCGGGCAGAAAGTTCAAAACACAATCACTTTTTGGCTTAAAATTTAAACAGTATACGATACAGCAAACTAATTTTAGGCACGCAAAAGTAGCATACAACTTAGTAAACTAATTTTACGAGTACAAAAATAAATTAGCTACTGTTATTTAAAGTTTTATTAGCAAATTACTCACACATTAGATAATATGCAAATATATTAAATCTATATGAATTGAATTTCAAGCAAGTGGTTCACTCATGCCAATTTCCTTTCTAATTTTGCAAAAAGTTTCCTCATTGAGTGGTTTTGTAAAAATATCCGCAAGTTGATTTTCAGAAGTAACAAATTCAATTTTAATATTTCCATTTTGAATATGATCTCTAATAAAATGATGTCTAATCTTAATATGTTTTGTTCTTGAATGTTAGACTGAATTTTTATTAAGTTTATGGCACTTGTGTTGTCACACCTAATTGGAACAAGATTATATTTTAAACTAAAATCTTCCAATTGTTGTTTCATCCATAAAATTTGAGCAACACAACTACCAGCAGTAATATATTTAGCCTCAGTTGTAGACAGAGCCACTAAAGTTTGTTTCTTACTGTGCCAAGAAACTAGTGCAAAACTAAGAAATTGATAGGTACCTGAAGTACTTTTTCTATCCAATCTACTTCCTGCAAAATCTGAATCACTATAACCTACAAGATTGAATGATTTACATTTTGGATACCATAAACCAATTGAGTGTGTGCCAATGAGGTATTTGAAGATTCTTTTAATTGCACTTAGATGGGATTCTTTTGGACATGATTGAAATCTTACACACAAGCAAACACTAAAATATATGTCTGGTCTAGAAGCAGTAAGATATAAAAGAGAGCCAATCATACCTCTATAAAGCTTTGTATCTACTTCTTTACGTTTTTCATCATTGTCCATCTTAATTGTTGAACTCATAAGAGTGCCTGTAGCACCCCTATTTTTATAGCCTGGTATATTTTACTATTCCGGTGATCGGTGTCGGTCCAGACAAGTAAGAGGATTAGAACCACACTTAAGACAATTAGATAAGCCTTAAACACAAATAATTAGTAATTGTCAATTAGTTAAGTATAAATAAGAAAAATAGAACATAAGAGATTAAATGAGCCGAGAGTCACAGTGATGGGTGACCCTCTCGGGAAGGATTGCGAGGTCGATTTAAACTCAAATTTCGAACCATAAAATGTGACGCCGCGGTCCTTAGGAATATTACGAACATAATGGAAAAGAGAAAATCATAAAAAAGATTTGTTAAGTAGGTCAAATAATTAGATCAGGGATCCAGAAGAAATATTGAATTACTTGCAAACCGAATTAAACCAGCGAGGGGCAATTTATTTAATTCACCTCTAGAGCTGACTCCTGACCTAATTGTCCAATAAAATTGGAGAAAAGAAAATTTTGAGATCGAGAATCAAATTAAATAACTATTGAAAAATTAATGAAAATGAAAAAAGAAAAGAAAAAAAGCTTTATTTCATCATCTTGATGACATCACAAATGATGTCAAAATAAAAATTAATTTTGCCCAGTAATTGACCAAGTCAAATGGCTAATTTAAGAGATAAATGACATAAAAAAAAACAAAAAGAAAATTCATTTTCATCTTCTTCAACACATTTAGCCGTCCCCCACCCCTCTCTCATCTCTCTCACATATATTTCCTCCATTGAAGCTAAAATTCAAAGCTTTACAAACCCTAGAAATCCTCCAAAAATTTCACTAAATTATGATTAAACCTTGATTTAGCACCTTAGTTCAACTATTGATCAAGAAAAGGAAGGAAGAAAAATAGAGATTTGAAGATTGGAAATTCAAAGAAGGAGGTAAGTGTTCTAAATTTCAATTTTCTATTTAAATGCATGCTTAGCTACTTAAATTAACTTAGAAATTAAAGAAAAGAAACAAATCAAACATGAGGGACCAAACATGAAATTCATCCATGTTAGAGATGAATAGGATTTGATGGGTTTGGATGCAATTAAATATGTAGGCAAGTTTGATTGAGAGTGTAGATAATGTTTATACACTTTGAGTTCATGATTTGAAGCTATTGAAGAATTAGGGTTCTTAACCCTTAGGGTTTTGGGAGGAAAAATATGAGAATTAGCCAAATGATGTTTTTGACCTTGTTTGAGATGAGAAATGGTCATGTATGACCAATTGTGGTGTGTTGGAACCAAAAGGAAATTCGGATTGGTTATGGGCATTCTACGGGTAGCATGACCAAGGTCCCTTTCAGGGACCAAAACTGAAAATTTACAAGCCCAATTGGTGTGAGGCTAATTGGTAATGAAACTAGACACAAAATGACACATTTTTCATTTAGGAATCATTCCCAAAAAGTGACCAAAACCTAGTGAACAATTTGACCAAATCTGGACTTAGGTATTCTGCCCTGTACAAAAATGACTAAATAAACAGTATTTGTTCATTTGGCCATAACTTGGGCTAGGGAAGTCTAAATGACCTGAAATTTTACCAGTGGAAAGCTGAGATATAGACCTAAAACTTTCATGAAGAGCAGCAACTCAAATTATGCCCTTAATTAAGTCATTTAGTCACCTAAATTCGGTGACCTAAAACTGCCAGAACCAGAATTTGCCCAGAAATCTGGGTTAAGTCCAATCCGGCAGCTATGATTCAAATGGCTATAACTTGAGGTACAAAACTCCAAATTGAGTGATTCAAAAAGGAGAATAAATTTAAGACATTAAGAAACAATTTCTATGAAGAAAACTTAGCCAAATTTCTAACAGCAACATGACCAATGGAACAATGCAACATAAGACACCAAAACTGAAAATTTGCAAATTTGCCTAAAAGACTTAAAATTTGAGAAAACAACCAAAACCAATAAAATTGGTGACCAAAATGTGGTATGTGAGTATAGTTGGAATTCATATACCTATTAAGCCTTAGAAAGTCAACAAATTGACTTGAATAGTGTAGCGAATAGTAACTCCGAAACACAAATTTTAAAGAACATCAAGTTTAGCATATATAAGTTAGATAAAAGTGAATTTAAATTTATTTTTGGATTTATGCTAAGTTATGGTGCTGAAACACTGTGAAACTATGTGTTTCAGTGGAAAAGAATACCGAAAAAAAACCCGAGGGATCGAATCAAGGCCAAGAGACGACTCGCTTAAGGTTTGTGCACAACATCAATATGCTTTAAGATTCATTTACAAAGTGCATGAAATGTGTATTATGCTTTTGCTTTGAATTGTTGAAAGTTTATTTGTGTATGTTTGAAATGGCAATAAATGTTCAGTAAATTGTTAAGATAAGTTTTGAAATCACAGTGTCATGACTATATATTTGAATACCTCACTAGCATGACTAGTAGGGGAAATCAGTTTTGAATTTTGATTCCTTCTCTGGCTGAAGTGTTGAGGTGTGTGCCAATAGAGGAAGAAAAAGAATGGGTTCCCATATATTTGAGCTAGCTAGCCTTGTGATGTGACTTCTCTTTCGCCTCTGGCTATTGAGATGATATTTGTTTCGAATGGCAAGATATAATTGTGTGTTTTTATGAAATTTGGTTTGAGACTTTTGAAATGAAATTGTTTGAATTAAAATCATGTTTTGAATTTTATATCTCACGTTCAGTTAAATTTTTGAATAATTATGTTTTAATTCTGCATAAAGATTATTTTAGTATGTTGTGCACCACTGAGTCCTAGTACTCAGCGATGGCTGTTATTGCTGTCGCAGATATAGAGACTAGAGGAGCAGCAGAGTAAGCTACTGAGGATTGAGGAGCTACCTGCCTTGAAGTCTACTGGGTATATTTTATACCCTGATTGTAAAAACTATTTTGATGTATGTAACTGTATGGACATGTAAAATTGGTTATGAGCAGTTGTATAAAGCTTGTAATAAATTTTGGTTTGGATTTTTCTTAATGTAAATTTTTTTAATGATGTATATAAATTGTTTTATCTTTAACGAAATATGAATGGAAGTATTTTGCATTAATTTGAATGAAATGGATGATTGTTGAATTTTGGAAATTGATAAATGATGTTGAATTTGGTTGGGATGGTTGTGGAAATTGACGAAGTTCTTGAGATAAATCTTTGGAAGTGCTTTTTACAGGTATTTAAAGAACTGTTTTCTCAAAATACAGACGACACTCTACCGAAATTTTTATAAAATTTACGAAAAAATAAAATGGGACAAAAATCTTAACTAGTTTTCAAACTCTAATTAAATGTTTTAATACCTATTAGAAAATGATCACCACTTATAAAAGTAAGAAAATTGTTTTAAAATCCCTTGTAGGGTACTTAATGAGTTATCAATAGGTGAAATTCGGTAGTTCATTAGGTATTCTACGGGATCATATTATGCCTTACAGAGGGGTAAGGTATGACAGTGTCCTTGCTCTTCAAATCTTCCATTTTAAATTTCTTCGACATATCCTTGATGTATTTTGATTGATTTATGAAGATGCCATCTTTCATTTGCTTAATTTGAAGTCCAAGGAAGAATGTGAGCTCCCCCATCATGCTCATCTCAAATTCATTCTGCATAATCTTAAAAAATTTCTTGCAAAGAGATTCTTTAGTAGCACCAAGAATTATATCATCAACATATATTTGCACAATGAGCATATCATTATAATGCTTCTTAACAAAAAGTGTTGTGTCCACTTTGCCTCTTTGGAAATCATTTTGTAAAAAGAATTTACTAAGCCTTTTATACCATGCTCTAGGAGCTTGTTTTAAACCATATAAAGCTTTAGTAAGTTTATAAACATGATTTGGATGCTCATGATTTTCAAAGCCCAGAGGTTGTGCAATATACACTTCCTCATCAATATAACCATTTAAAAATGCACTTTTGACATCCATTTGATAAAGCATAAAATCCTTGTAACTTGCAAAGGCACATAACATTCTAATAGCTTCAATTCTAGCAACCGGAGCAAAGGTTTCATCAAAATCAATACCTTCCTCTTGGTTGTAGCCTTAACCCACTAGTCTAGCTTTTTTTCTAACAACATTGCCTTTTTCATCCATTTTGTTTCTGAAAACCCATTTAGTACCAATAATTAAATGATTTTTGGGTTTAGGCACCAAATTCCAAACTTTGTTTTCCTCAAATTGATTGAGTTCTTCTTGCATGGCAAGAATCAAAATTTCATCATTTTGAGCTTCTTCAAAACATTCAGGTTCAATTTGTGAAACAAAGGCAACATTAGCAAAATATTTTCTCAATTGTGCTCTAGTCATCATCCTTTGAGATGAATCATCAATGATGTCTTCTTGGGGATGATTTCTATGGAATCTCCACTCTTTAGGTAAATTTCATGTTGGGGTTGTCACACCTTACCCCCTCTGTAAGGCATAACATGATCCCGTAGAATACCTAATGAACTACCGAACTTCACCTACCGATAACTCATTAAGTACCCTACAAGGGATTTTAAAACAATTTTCTTATTTTTGATAAGTGGTGAGAATTTTCTAATAAGTAATTAAAACATTAGTTAAAATTAAAACTAGTTAATATTTTTAGTCCATTTTATTTTTCTGCAAATTTTATAAAAATTTTGACAGAGTTCCCTCTGTATTTTGAGAAAACAGTTCTTCAAATACCTGTAAAAAGTACTTCCAAAAATTTTTCTCAACAACTGCTTCAATTTCATGCTCAATCTCAATCAATTTCTCAACACATTTATCAACTTTCAAATTTCAAATTCATTATCCAATGATCATCAAAGTACTAGCAATCCATTTCATTCAAATTAAATAAAATAGTTCCATTCATATTTCATTTGAGACAAAACAATTTAGATACATTATTACAAAATTTACATTAAGAGAATTTCAAACTACAATATATATTACAACTTTATACAAATTTTATACAAACTGCTCAAGACCCATTTTTACATGTCCATACATTTATGTGCAATATATACATCAAAAGAATTATTTACAGTTAGGGTATAAATTATACTCGAAGACTTCAAGCTGAATGATCCTCAATCTTTAGCAGCTCAGTCTGCTGCTCCTCTAGTCTCTAAATCTGCGATAGTAATAAAAGCTATTGCTGAGTACTAGGACTCAGTGGTGCACAACATACTAAAATAATCTTTATGCAGAATATAAATCACATTTATTCAAAAATTTGACTAAACATGAGCATTAAATATAAAACATGAATTATGAAATTTTAATGCAAACCAAGCTCATTTCAAAGTATCAAAACACATTTCATAAAACCCACAATTAGATCATGCCATTCGAAACAAATAGAATCTCAATAGCCAGAGGCTAAAGAGAAATCACATCACAAGGCTAGCTAGCTCAAATATATGGATATCCATTCACATCCTCTTCTACTGGCACGCCTCAACACTTCTCCAGAGAAGGAATCAAAATTCGAAACTAATTACCCCCACTAGTCGTGCTAGTGAGGTGTTCAAATATATGGTCATGACACTGTAGTTTCAAAACTTATCTTAACAATTTGCTACACATTGTCATTTCAATATACATAATAACTTTCAACAATTTAAATCAAACATCATAAGAATGCCATAATCCAATATTTCACATTATTCAAAACAGTATGCAAAAGATGATTATAAAAAGTATACGTTGTGCACAAACCTCAAGCGAGTCGCCTCTTGGCCTCGACTCAGTTCCTCGGGTTCTTTCCCGGTATTCTTTTCAACTGAAACACACAATTTTACAGTGTTTCAGTACCATAACTTAGCATAAATTCAAAAATAAATTTAACTTCACTTTTACCTAACTCTAACGTGCTAAACTCAACGTTCTTAAAATTTTGTGTTTCGGGTTACTATTCACTACACTATTTAGTCAAATTGTTGACTTTCTAAGGCTTAATAGGTATGGGAATTCCAACTTCACCCACATACCACATTTTGGTCACTAAACTTGTTGGTTTTTGTCATTTTCTCAAAACTTAGGTCTTTTAGGCAAAATTGCCAAATTTTCAGTTTTGGTGTCCCTAATTATACTGTTTCATTGGTCAGTTTACTGTTGGAATTTGGAAAAACTTTCTTCATAGAAAATGTTCCTTATTGTCTTAAGTTTATTATCCTTTTTGAATCACTCCAATTAGAGTTTTGTAACTCAAGTTATATGCAAATTACGTTTACTATTCATGCTGCAGAATTTTGTTTTGGCAGATTATTGATTCCAACTTCGTTCAGCAATTTGATCAAGTTAGGTCCATAATTTGGTCTAATTTTCTTCATATGAAATGTTCTAATATGCCTTAGGTTTCCATCGGTTCAAAAATCACCTAAATCGGAGTTTTCTAGAGAGAGTTATAGCCATTGAAACTTTACTGTTCATATGGCAATTCTGCAGTTCTGCAGATTCAGTGACTCAACTTTGCTCAATAATTTGATTGGGTTAATGGCATAATTTGAGCTTGTGTTCTTCATGAAAGTTTTATATCTATATCTCATCTAACCACTGGTAAAATTTTAGGTCATTTTAACCTGCCTAGCTCAAGTTATGACCAAATGAACAAACACTGTTCATTTAGTCAGTTTGTGCAGGGCAGCCTGCAATTTTTTAACTTTAGTCAATTTGTTCACTAGGTTTTAGTCACTTTTTGGGCATGCTTCCTAAATGAAAATTGTGTCATTTAGTGCTTATTTTCATCCCCAATTGGTCCCATATCCATTGGACTTGTAAAATTCCATTTTTGATCCCTCAAAGTTAACTTTTGGTCATGGTGCATGCCCAATCCGAATTTAACTTTAATTCCAACACTTCTAACATACTTAATTAGGTCACAAATGACCATTTCTCACTTCACATTAGGTCAAAGACACCATTTACAAGTTTTTCTCATTTTTGGTCTCTAAACCCTAATGTCCAAAACCCTAAGTTTGTCCAATCTTCACAATTCATGTAATCTAATTATACAATTCACATATATAATATCTATTCACCAATATTTCATGTTTAACCTAACTAAATACCATCAACACCTTAGGGTTCCATGGCTGCCACATTCTTTCTTCCCTTATTTAAGCATGATTTCCTTTATTTCTAATGCAATTTCATCACACATAAACTTAAATTCATGAATTCATTAAGAATCTAAACTTGAAATTGCACTTACCTCAATTTGTAGATTTCCTAATTCTTCAATTCTCCAAGTTTTCTTTTCCTTCTTGCTCCCAAAGTGTTTATCTAGGTTTAGGGGTAAGATTTACTTAAGGACTTTAGGGGAATTTATGGTTAAATTGGGGTGTATGAAGCTTAAATTGGGAGCTTCAATGGAGTTTGAGAGAGAGAGCTAAGGGAGAGAGAAAACGGTTTGGAAGGGAAGAAGAAGAAGACAATGAATTTTTTTGTTTTTCTTTTCTTTTCTTTTATTCACTTATGGAAGACCCAAATATCCCAATTAAATAAATATATTAAGTATTGTTTTTATGGCATCATGCATGAATTGCATGATGTTATCACCTTTTTACTTTTCCATTTCTTTTTTTTTATTTATTTTTTTCTATTAGTTCTTCAATTTAATTCTCAATCCCGAAGTTTTCTTTTCTCCGATTTTATTTGACAGTTAGGTCAGGAGTCAGCTCTCGGGGTCAATTGACCAAATTGCCCCTCGCCAGTTCATCCCGATTTGCAATTAATTCAACATTTCTTCTGGCTCCCTGACCTAATTATTTGACTGGCTTAACAGTTCTTTTTCGTGATTTTCTCTTTTCCACTGTGTTTATAAGGGTCCTAAGGACCGCAGCGTCACATTTTACGGTTCGAAATTTGAGTTTAAAATGACTTTGCAGTCGTTCCCAAGAAGGTCACCCATCGCTGTGACTCTCGGCTCGTTTAACTTCTTATGTTTTGTTTTTCTTGTTTATACTTAACTAACTGGACATTACTAATTATTTGTGTTTATGATTTATCTAGTTGTCTTAAGTATAGTTCTAATCCCCTTAATTCTCCGGACCGACTCCGGTCACCGGAACAGTGAAATATACCAGGCTATGCAAATAGGGGTGTTACAGGGGTTCATTCACTTGTAATTCTTCTAAATTTGGCATTTCTTCATTGATTTGATCATTCTTGGCATTATGGACATCTATTGTGGTATCTCCTTGAGTTTCTTCATCTTTGTCATCAATTTGTTCCATTTCTTAACTTGATTTTACATTATCTTTTCCAAACACCTGCTCATTATTATCATCAAAAACATCTTTCCTTCTAATAGAAGGGTTAGCCTCATCAAACAAAACATGAATAGTTTCCTCAATAACTAACGTTCTTCTATTAAACACTCTATATGCTTTACTCTTTGTTGAGTACCCAAGAAAAATTTCTTCATCGGATTTAGTATCAAATATCTTCAAGTTATCATTCTTGTTATTTAAGATATAGCACTTACATCCAAATGCTTTGAAATATGAAATATTTGATTTTTTTCCTTTCCAAAGCTCATAGGGGGTCTTTTTCAAAATTGGTCTAATCAAAATTATATTCAACACATAGCAAGAAGTATTAATAGCTTCAGCCCAAAAATACTTTGGCAAATTATTTTCATTCAATATGGTTTTAGTCATTTCTTGCAAAGTCCTATTTTTCTTTTCTACAACCCCATTTTGTTGTGGTGTTCTAGGAGCTGAAAAATTATGGTTGATTCCATGTTTATTACAATATTTCTCAAATAAATGATTTTCAAATTCAGTTCCATGATCACTCCTTATAGATGTAATGCAAAAACCTTTTTCATTTTGAACCATTTAACTAAAAGATGTGAATTTCTCAAAAGTTTCATCTTTGTGAGCAAGGAAGAATGTCCATGTATATCTTGAATAGTCATCAATAATAACTAATGCATATGTCTTCCCACCAAGACTAGCAGGAGATACGGGTCCAAACAAATCAAGATGAAGCAATTCTAATGGCTTAGTGGTGGAAATAATATTTTTAGATTTAAAAGATGCTCTAGTATGCTTTCCTAGTGCACATGCCCTACATTGAAATTCATTTTCATAGTTAATATTTGGAAGACCTTTAACAAGTTCTTTCTTGGACAATTTTGAGAGTGTATGCATGCTTACATGTCCTAATCTTCTATGCCATAAATAACTAGAATTATCAAAAGATACTAGACATGTGCTGTGATTAGTTTCAAAGTTATTCATGTCAAGCAAGTAAACATTATTAGATCTATTGGCAAAGAACAATGTGTCATTATCTAAGTAATTGATTGTACAAAGAGAAGAAGTGAACTTTACCTCAAAACCTTTATCACAAAGTTGGCTTACACTTACCAAGTTGTATTTCAAACCTTCAAAAAGTGACACATCTTCAATGCAAGGTTTGGTTCCAATTATTCCATTTCCAATTATTTTTCCTTTTCCTTTATCTCTGAATTTCACATGTCCTCCATCTACCATTGTGATTTTTGAAAACTTGTCCTTTTTACCGGTCATGTGCTTTGAACAACCACTATCTATATACCATTTTTCACTTTCCTTCATCCCTTTGAAACAAACCTGAAATTTAATCATTTAGTATTAGGCACCCAAGCAACTTTGGGTCCTTGGGGGTTAGTGACTTTAGGTAAGGCTCCCTTTGGCACCCATACCTTCTTTACCTTAAGGAGACCCTTCCTAAGTGCACAAGAACTAATCATATGACCTCTTTTATTGCAATAATAACATGTGACATTAGGCAATGAGGATGTAGATGCTTTAATGAAATGATTCTTGTATTTACCATAGTTTATGAAGCCATCAAAACCAATTCCATATTTTTCATTTGAAATTCTTTGGTTTCCAAGAAGTACATTAGAGTTTCTTTTTTCCTTTTGTAAATTTTGCCAAATCATTTGTCAAAGATTCTATTTTAGCTTCAAGGACCTTATTTTTCTCAATAAGCTTTTCACAAGTTTCTTTTGAGTTTTTCTACTCTAAATCTAGCTCTTTAAACAAAGCAATTGTCCTTTGTAAAATTCATTTTCTTTATACACATTAGACATGACAATATTTTGTGATCTCAATGATTCAATTTCTAAATTCATTTTAGTGCACTTTCTCTTATAGTTTCTATACTCATCTTATACTTTAGCAAATGCAAGTTCAAGTTCCTCTACATTAGGAGGTTCAAGAGAGCTTATCTCATTATCACTTTATTCTTCCTTTAGTGAACTTTTGACTTTCTCTTCAAATGCCATCATACAAAGGTGAGCAGTCTCCCTGTCACTTGATTCATCATTTGAAGATCCTTCACTATTGCTTCATACTACTTTCATAGCTTTCTTGCTCATGTCTTCTTTTCCTTTCTTCTTTTTGAGCAATGGACATTTGGGCTTGATATGTCTTGGTTTATGACACTCATAACATACAATTTCTTCTTTTGAATCCTTAAAACGTTTATCCTTGGGAGTATAATTTTTCAAGAATTTCTTGTATTTACTTCCTCCCTTCTTGAAAGCTCTTTTGAATTTCCTTGCAAGCATAGCCATTTCTTCATCATCATCACTTGAAGCACTTGAGTTGTCACTTGAATCAACTTTAAGTACAACTCCTTTCTTTTTATATTCATCCTTATTTGACTTGAGAGCAATGTTTTTCTTCTTCTTTTGCTCATTTTCAACTTCATCTTTCTTATATACCATCTCATGTGCAATGAGAGATCTAATGAGTTCATCATAGGTGAATGTTTTAAAATCCTTGGTATCTTGGATAGCTGTAGTCTTTGTTTCCCAAGATTTTGGAAGTGATCTAAGAATTTTCTTCGCAAGTTCGGCTTCCTCAAATCTTTTACCAAGTGCTTTGAAAAGATTGACAAGATCAGTAAACCTTGTACTCATATCCGCAATTGATTCTCCTGGCTTCATTTCGAATAGCTCATAATCTCGGATAAAGAGGTTTGCTTTGGACTCCTTGATGATATCCGCTCCTTCATAAGTGACCTCAAGCTTTTCCCAAATTTCCTTAGCAGATTGACATCTTGAAACACGATTGTATTCATTAAGGTCAAGTGAGGAATGCAAAATATTAATAGCTTTAGCATTTACAAAAATTGATGTGGCCCAACCGCAAGTGCACGGGTCGTACAAGTAATATAGAAAAGATATTGTTCCCACAAGGAGTTGTGTTAATGATTGAATTTTTGATATAAAAATTTGACTAATTTGAACTATTTTTGAAATTAAAGCAATAAATTGATGGATATTGAAATATGAAATCTACATATGTAAAATCAATAATCTATTCAATAATGTAATGATTTAACTAAAATTGCATCAAATTAAAATAAGCAAATTGAAATATGACAAGATTTAAAGCGTCAAGTAATTAAATTCAATTAGAAATTAACAATGATAAAAAGGCGATTTCGGAGTTTGGGAGTTCATATTCAAGCTATTTTGGGATTTTTAAATTGGTTATCCAATCTTGTGAAACTTATGGGTTTTAAGGAGATTAATTCTTAAATCCTTTGAATACCCTTCCGAGTGAGACAAAAAGTGCCTTAATCAATCTAATCCTACTTTCGTGGAGTTAAAGTTAATCAGGACCCATTAAGTTCCTTAATTAATCTGTAAATCCTCTTAATCTTTAGTCTATTTCTAGATCTAAGTTAATTAAGTCCAATTTCTTGATTATCTATCACAAGGCTTTCTCCTTTCGGTGCCTCAACCATGGATTAAGAATAACACTTAATGGGATCCTACACTAAGCATGTCATTGAGCACACAAGAAATGAATAAAACTCATTAAGACCACAAAATATGGATTACCCAATCAAAATCCACAAAATATCTCAAATATTGCATCCCAACTTCAGAATCTAATGAAAACTACTCACTATTCATAATATTTACAAGATATTCTGAGTTAATATGGAAATAAAACTTTAATCTAAGCTAAGAACTAAGAAACCCAATACAAGAAAGGTAAGAAATATGCAAGAAAGGAAAGAAAACTCCAAATCTGTCTGGAAATGGAGGGGGCGACGTTTTTTTGCTCCTTTTTTACTCTTTAGCTGCTGCTCCTCTTCTTTTCCTTTTTCTCTTCTTTCTAAAATGGGATAAGGGCCTATTTATATCTTTTTCTCTGACAAGAAGCCCTAAAATGGTGTGTTTGAGGTGTGTTTTTCTGAAGGAATCTTCTGCCAGCTCATTATGAAGTCTTTATGGGACTGCATAAGTTATGCAGTCCCTTATGCAATTTTCGGCTGGTTTCTGGCTCTCTGCGCGAAACTGCATGAGCAGTGTGCAAGATTGCATAAGTTATGCAGTTTTCTGTGAGGTCACATAAGCAAGGCACGAATCTGCATAAGTTATGCGAATCTGCATAAGTTATTCAGCAACTTATGCAAATTTCGGCAGGTTTGGGACATTGTTCCTTCCCCTTATGCAGAACTGCACAACTTATGCGGCAAGTTATGCGCAAATTTGGCCAATGTATACTTCAACTTTGAAACCTGTTTTTGACATCTTTGGCTGAAGAAATCACTCCTCAATGGCAAAATTTCTTTTTAGTCCCTCAAAAACACCATTTTTCCTACAAAACAAAGTAAAATTACAAACTAATCCAAAATTGGCAATTATGAAAAACTATCTAAATAACTAATGAAATTAGCTAAAAGTGACTAATAATCAAATAAAATGGCTATGAAATTAAACCTAAATGACTATGCAAAATGTATGTATCAGAAATTTTCTTCCAATCATTGTCATCATATTCATCTTCATTTTTAGGAACTTTCGTATTTCCTTGACCATTCTTTTGAGGAACATGTGGACCATTTTTAATGATTCTCCATGCATCAATATCTATAAATTGTATGAAATTTCTCATTCTCACTTTCCAAAAAGAGTAATTAGTGCCATTGAAGAGTGGTGGTCTAGCAATTGAGTAGCCTTCAGCTAGTGGTGCGGGTATATCGGCAATGTTGCTGGATGAACCAGCCATTAGGGATCACTCCAAGGTTGTGACACCTTAAGCAAGAGAGACAAGCTTTGATACCAATTTGTTGTCCCAAAATAGTCCAAGAGGGGGGTGAATTGGACTTAAACAATTTTTCGGCCCTTACTTGTAGCCTAATGAAAAATTATGGCTTTGTTCAACTAGGTGCTCCTTTATATATATATAGTGAAAGTGATATGTGTTTCAATAATGTATCCCTAAATTTCAGTTCAAGCTTCAATTAATATTTATAGCAATTTTTAACATAACATGCATCACAAAAATATTCAACTAATTTTTCAATCTACTCAATATATCTTCAAGTATATCAACTCAATCTATTCAATCAACATTCAATATCATGCATAGAAATTAAATTACACAAAAGTAAAGAGATTAAGGTTAGAGAAATCAAACACAATGATTTTTATAGTAGTTCGGCTTAACTAGCCTACATTCACTCTCTCAAAGAACCCTCTTTGAGTCTTCTCTCCACTATTTGCTTTTTTAAAGGCAAGAGACCAAAAGCCCTTTACAACTTTTTCAATACCAAGCTTTTACCAAGGTAGCTTGAATCTTTGACAAGTGCTATCTCAAGCACTCACACTCTCAAGCTTCAATAGGTGCTTGTACAACTTCTTTTGAATGCAATTTAATGTTTTAACACTCACTCTCACTCAATACAAATCAAAATATAAAGAAGAGATAAGTTGATTTGCCAATGGTAGCTCAAACACTTAAAAGCTTTTGAATAAAAGTAATAAATGAAAAATCAAGATTAAAGTGCAATTGTAAGCTTTCATCAAGTGTAAAATGAAGTAAAGGAAGTGTATTTATAGTCTCAAATCATTTTAAACTGTTTGAAACTTTTTTGAAACGTTATACACTCTGTTCTAGGTAAAATAACCATTATTTTATCTTTTTGTATGAAGTTGAACAACTCTGATTATTTAGCAAACTAATAAAATTTTTGGCGACAGTAGTAAACTACTTAGCAAACTAATATTTTAGCAAACACATTAGCAAACAAATATTTTAGCAAACAAGTTATTAAACTAATTTACCAGATGCCTGTTTCAAATTGTAATCTTTAAAAAATCTAATTTAGACCTTAAAAAATATATATTCCAATAGCAATATCCAAGGTCATGATGAGACAATTTTATAAAGTAATTGAAAGAAAAATTAATTTTGAGCTCCATTTGACTAAAACTTTCATCTATTCTTTCTACACAAGTCCTAAGACTCAATTTCTAACTCTACATAGTCTTGTTCTTTCTCAACTTTGATTCATCTTGAGATGCCTTTTAGTGCTCTTCCTCCTTTGATGCAACCTCAAAGATTCCTCATAAATAAGAAAAAGAATCTACACATCACTTAAAATTGAGTTAAATAGATTCTATTTGAGTTTTATTATCATCAAACGGGTCAACAGCATACCATCCAATCTAACATCCAAATGGCGTTACTGTAATATGCTATTACAGTAAGTCAAGCCATGTGTCTAATAAACTAAATCATGACTAAGGAAAAGATAAAAAAAAAAAAAAAGTCACAACAAAATATCTATTCACAATAAGCTGCAATTATCCTTTTATTTAGAAAGCTTTTTTTTTTTTAATACAAGGAGAATAATTTAGAAAGCATTTTTTTAATAGAAGTAACAAAAATTGAAATAATAATTATAAATTATACAATAAGAGATATTTTTATTATAAAAATAAATAAATTCAAGACCTTTTTCACTTTTAATACCTCAAAATTAATAAAAAAATAATTAAACTATTTTTTACTGGCTTTAAGAAACACAATTTAGAAGAATAGCTTTATCTTCTTTTCAAGTGTATTTAAAGCGCATATCTACAAAAAAAAATAAAATTTGGAGATTATATTTTATTTCCGAAATATTGGTAAGAAAAAAAATTTAATGGTAAGAAAAATTACCGTGGAAAAAACTTTAAGCAAAAATTCTCCTTTTTGCGGAAGCCGAGTGGTAAAATATTAAAATATTAATGGTTAAAATAGTCCAACTTGATATGAAATAATATAATTATATCATTATCATTGTCTAAAAAATCTCGTTAACTAACATTGCAATACGACTAGCAATTTAGTGGGAAAATGTCCAATCAACTCCCATTCTTTGATTTTTCCACCACTCGAATCATTCGAGCATTTATATATATATATATATATATATATATATATATATATATATATATTGCAAAATATGTTACTCAATTAACAAAACAATCACATAATATTTATAATTAATATAAAACAAATTCTTTTAAAATATTATTTAAAATTCTTTTCACATTAGTTTACCTTTTTATATAATATAAAATAATCACTTAACAGAATATATTTTTTAATTAAGAAATATATTCTTTTAGAAAATATCTTTAGAATATGTAAAAATTATATGCTCTTATTTATTTTTCAATATATAAAGTTAGGTAAAAGGAGAAGGGTCTCTATTTTCTCACTATTCTATCATTATCAGAGAATAATTTCCTTTGAATGTTGGATGATCCTTATTTGGATATTCTGATGAACCTCTAATTTTTAGCTAAGGTAATATCACGGGATCCTTTTACGAGTGAGGTTACAGTTTCAGGCTTTATCATTTCTAATTTATTATAATATTTTAAAATAAAAGTAAAATAATGTGAGGTATGAACAGCACAACTTACCCAATTTATAGTGTAAACAGAGAAATAATAGTAAAGCTAAATGGACTAAAAAAAAATAGTGTCGTTTTCAGAAAACGACGAATTAGCTACAGCCTGACATCGGCAGAACCACATGATTGGGCGATGGTGGGAAATGGATGGGAACTAAAGCAATTTTCCAAGGCATTGAAATCATAAAAAGCAAAAGACAATGGACCCACCGCCACATGGAGGACGTGCCGTGGCGACAACCACAAGAGTACGTGCGATGCCATTAGCGAAGGGGAGCTTTCACTGAGGCGAAGGAATTGGTTTGCTTTTTCAAAAGTAACAAACGAGGAAAGGACAACAGCAAAGCAAACAGTATGGAGAGCTAGAGACCCACAAGGCCACAACCATTGAATCACACAGCGCAATGCCAAAAAAACCCATGCTGCGAACCATTTTCATGATTCAAAATTCGAAAGGTCGAAGCTCGTGATCAGACTCGGAGAAAAAAAATTGGCCCCCGAGTGAAAAACAGTGAGAATGATATTGATAGCATATATTTACATGGCCACTAGCCAGGCTTTAAACAATAGGTGTGGGTTTGGCTTTTGTGGATTAGGACTAAATGGAGTAAAATAGGAAAAGGTTGTTAAGTGGATTCCATTAATAATAGAAGATTGAAACTTCGAAAGGTCGAAGCTAGTGATAAGACTAGGAAAAATATCTCCTCATAGTGAAAAAGAGTGGAGAATGATAGCATATATATATATATATATATATATATATATGGCCAGGCTTCTGAATTTTATTATTTTGCTTTATTAAGTAGGTGCCACTTGTGTGGATTAGGTCTAAAAGGCGTAAAATTGAAGAGGTTGTTATGTGGATTCCATTAGCTTGACAGTGAAAGCATCGTCATCTCAAATGTTAAAATCTGAACTTCAAAAAAAAATATTTTATACTGTCAATTTAATATCGAATTAATTTACTCACTAAATTTAAAAAAAATGAATTAATTTAACACAATTTTATTAATATTGATGACATGTCATTCACATGTGTATTTTTTCAAGTTAATATTCAATAGATAAATTCAACGCTTGCGCTTTTTTTTTTTTTAGCATATAATTAGTACGAATTTATAATTAGTAATTTTGAAAAATTGGGGGGCGAAAATAGAAATATGAAAAAGTGAGAGGGAGGGTAGTGTGCCTCCTCTTATTTGATTTTGTTCAAAGTTTTTTATTGAAGAAATTATTACTCATTTCTTTATTTTAATAAAATTATTATTTTAAAAAAATTATAATAATTAATTTTTATATTTTTATTTTATCAACTCTTTAGTGAAATTACCATATATAAGTTAATATTTTTAAAATAAAAAATTATATGATTATATTTTCTAAATTACATGAATTAAAAGAAATTTAAATTAATATTAGAAATAATCGGAAGGACTGAGTAAAAATATACACACTTTTCTCAAATTGATTGCTTGGATATGGATCGTTGGCTTCTACTCCTAATATCCACGCCCACGAATTGACAGGCTTGGAAGAAACTGCAACAATAGAACATTTCGCAGATTTGGTAGCTGGGATTCTTTCCCAACATGTGATAAATGAAATACAATTCCCATCTGTTTTTTTGTTTGAACACCTCAAATTAACATGTTTTTTTACCTTTTAAAGCATGAACTAACAAGTCGGTATATCTAATTACATGATAAATAGTTGTTCATCTTATGCTTAATGTATATAACACAAGAGCCTTCGAGCTTTCATATCGATCATGAATGAGTGTGTGTGCGTGGGTTCATAAGCGTTGTTAAAACTCCTCTCAATTAGTAATTACCTGAGAGTGAATATTGATACAGTAAGTCTTGTATTTTCGTGTATGTATATTCTCAAAAGAAAAAAATAAATCCTCTTAGACTTGATTTCCAATATAGTCCAATAATTTAATGAGGTCTGTGAATTAGTGGGTGTGTCCATTAGGACTGAGCCTTCAGACTCCCACATCGATTGTTGATGTATGTGTACGTGGGTTCATAAGTGTTACTAAGGCTGAAAGTAAGTGTTGATATAATAAATTTTGTGTGTGTGCATATATTTTAAAAATTAAAAAAATATATATATAAGATAAATTTAATTAATTTATACAATCTAGTTAGATTCTGTTAAAAAATATTTTGAAATTAACTTTATTATTTTATTTTTTTAAAATTATACTAAATTAACAACATATAAAAGTATGTAACAGCAATGGAAAGAAAGTTGTACGTGTTGGTGGTTGGGATGGGGTCCTTTTGAAACACGTGATGTCACATTGGGGTCCCCTTTGCATTATTGCACCTGATTTTTGTTCCAAGAAGAAATTAATTTATTCTTGGTGTGTACATAAACAAACTTAAGTAGATGAGGATTCCCTCATGGAGATGGAGCCCACCATTTTTTTATATAAAAAATTTAAAATTATATAAAAATAAATTTATTAATCGTTAAATTAAAATTTTATATCTAAATTCATATAAAAAAATTGTTACTATCTAATTAAATTAACCTTTATGTCCCAGTCAACTTCTTTAAAAACATTTTGGTGCAGAGAATATCTCTAGCTTTGAAAGAAGAACTCAATCAAGCAAGAGCCAAGAGGACCAAATAATAAAAAAAAAAAAGCAGACGAATTTGCCTCGCATCCGCTGCAGATTCTCCACCCAGCATCATCGCCATTGAAATCTCATCCCGACTCAATAAAAAAAAATAAAAAAAGGTTCATCCTTGAAGCTGAGTGGATCTTCCGATACCTTGGAGTCTTTCCATATGGCCCGCATGTTAGACGAGCACCTCAGTTTCTTTAGGATGATGTACCCCATTAACCTTTCAGGTCCTGAAAGGGTGCGGCAAATTCATCCTTCTCTTTATTTTATTGCTCAAATAATAATTTTATAGCGGAAGCTTTTTCAAATATCAATGAAATTTTAGCCCATAAGATTTAAACTTTTTCATTTTTAAACAGTTTCATCTGCCCTGATTCAATAATATATATATATATATATATATATATATATATATATATATATTAAATTCTTAAATTGAATCCCAGGCTAATTTTTAAATTAAATTAAAAAATTTAAGTGTCATCAGAGTTTAAATTTTTTTTTGAAAAAAGAGTAAAGAACATGTAGAGTAAAAATTTTATATCACTTAAATATCTGATACTAATCTGATTTATATATTAATCGAGCACTTATAACTATATTAAAAAATATTAATAATTTAATTTTATATAATAATATAAAAAAACTCAGCTTGAAATGTATTATAATATAAGTTAATAATAAAAATATATATTTTATATTTAATTAATTATTTATATAAATAAATTTAGATAATAAATAGCCTGTAAAATCTAAATCTAATGTGAACATACAATATTAGTACAAAATTTTGCTTTTTTCTGCATAATAAATGAAAGTTAGTAGTTAATGATACGTAATAAATTTTATAGAAAAGAATGTAAGATGATTTTTTTTTTTTTTTGTCTTGAGTATATTGGTAAATTTCAGTTTTTTCAAAAGTAATTATTCTAAACTCCTATTTTGAATAATATAAGTTTATTATTAGTATTTTAGATGGTCAATTTTAAAGAATGAATATTCAATGAAAATTAAGAAATATTAATTGGGATTTAAACGTAAATTAGACAAGTTAATTAAGCATTAAAATTATTTCTAGTATTTAAATTATATATACAGGAGAATATATATAAATTTAATATTTATTAAATACTATAAGAATATACTAATTGAATTTCAATTTTTATTTTTTACCAACTGAAGTTCCGAGAGTTCAATTTGAAAATATTCTTGGAAGGTAATTAAAAATAGTAATTTATTTAACATCATTGCCGTCCGATTCAAAACCAATCAAATTGATCAACACTCGACAAATAAAAGCTAATGAGAAAGCTGACACCGGTTCTATAAATACCATATGGAATACAAAGAAATGCAGACGATCGACCAAACCTTCAAGTCCTTATACTTGATTTTCCTTGATTTGATAAAATGGGTTCAATCTCATCCCAAAAGCCTCAACCTCATGCAATTCTTGTCCCATACCCTGCACAAGGGCATGTGAATCCCTTAATGCAGCTTGGCAAGCTCTTGCACTCACGAGGCTTTTACATCACTTTTGTGAACACTGAGCATAATCATAGACGCTTAATTCGCAGCAGAGGTCAGGAATTCATTGACGGCCTTCCAGATTTCAAGTTTGAAGCTATCCCAGATGGCTTGCCATATACTGATCGTGACGCCACCCAACATGTCCCATCACTCAGTGATTCAACCCGAAAGCATTGCTTGGCTCCTTTCATTGAGCTAATTGCCAAGCTAAAAGAAACCCCTGATGTGCCTCCAATTACTTGCATAATCTCAGATGGAGTGATGGCCTTTGCCGTTGATGCTGCTCAGCATTTTGGCATACCAGAGATCCAATTTCAGACCACCTCAGCTTCAGGCTTCATGGCTTATCTCCATCATTTTGAGCTCGTCAGAAGAGGCATCGTCCCATTCAAAGGTATTTTGGTTAATTAATTCTATTTAACGTTCTTTAGAGACGAATTAATGGAACATATACATTTCTGATATATATGTGTATTGCATATGTTGGATCAGATGAAAGTTTCTTGCATGATGGCACTCTTGATCAAACAATTGATTGGCTTCCTGGAATGCCTACTCTGAAACTGAGGGACATGCCTAGCTTTATCAGAGTCACTGATGTGAAAGACATAATGTTCGATTTTATGGCAGTAGAATCACACAAGACTTTGAAAGCTGATGCAATTATTTTCAACACATTCGATGAGTTTGAACAAGAAGTGCTAGATGCCATTAAAGCCAGATTTCATTCCAAGATTTATACCATAGGCCCCTTTACCTTGCTTGAGAAGGGCATACCAGAGGGCAGGTCCAAGGCATTTAGATCCAGCTTGTGGAAAGAGGATTTAAGCTGTCTAGAGTGGCTTGACAAAAGGGAGCCAGACTCAGTTGTGTATGTAAACTATGGCTGTGTTACTACAATAACAGACAAACAGCTGAATGAATTTGCCTGGGGTCTGGCACATAGCAAGCATCCATTTTTATGGATTGTTAGGCCTGATGTTGTGATGGGTGAATCTGCAGTGTTGCCTGAGGAGTTTTACGAGGAAGTAAAGGACAGAGGATTGCTGGTAAGTTGGGTACCGCAAGATCGTGTTCTTCAACACCCATCAGTCGGTGTTTTCCTCTCACATTGTGGATGGAATTCAACCATGGAATGTGTTTCTGGTGGTAAGCCTATGATCTGCTGGCCTTTCTTTGCCGAGCAACAAACAAATTGCAAATACGCATGCGATGTGTGGAAGACTGGGATGCAGCTTAGTACTGATTTAAGTAGAGACGAACTTGTGAGTGTCATCAAGGAAATGATGGAAACAGAGAGAGGAAGAGAAATGAGGAGAAGGGCTGTGGAATGGAGAGAGAAAGCAGAAGCTGCTACCAGTGTTGGAGGAGTATCTTATAGCAACTTTGATAGATTCATTAAGGAGGTCATCCTTAAAGAGGATACTGAGTAATCACATGTGGAACCTTTGTGACCTTCTTAAGATAATAAGATATAATAAGAAATTTGCATTGCTCGTTCCTGCGTGAGAAATATTAAAAAAAAAAAATCCAAAAATGACTATTGTTTAATTATATAGTAATTGTTTCAATTAATTCCAATAGATATGTTCTTGCAGTGTAGTTATGTAAGAGTGGAAGACACTTCCAGTGTGACTTGTGAGTGCTCCACTCGATTATGTGCATGAGTTTGTATCTTGCTAATTAATAAAATTTTAGTTTCTGCTTATATAATTGAGTTTTTGATCAGATGGATCGCCTCTTGAGAGCCTTCAGGCTCAAAAATGAGTTTTTTTTTTTAATACATGTCCTCAAGTCCAAGCAAGACATCAGGCCGCTTTACCCTTTCTTTAGATCCTTAATTGTCCAGAAAGAATAAAAAAAAATGAATAGAGGAAATGGAGGAAAAAAAAATAAAAGAAATTAATTTTTTTTATATTATTTAAATAAATTATTAAAATAGAGAGAAACACAATTTCTCCTTATAAAAAAGGGGAGGGGGATATCTGTTAGGCCCTCATTTTTCTATTATTATTATATTTTCCTCCATTTCATTCCAATTTAGAGGAAAATATTATGGAGGGACATATTTTGAGTCAATTAAGAGGATTTGATAAATGAAAAATTTCTTATATTCTAAAAAAAATCAGAAAAAGTAATTTTTTTTTAGCAAATTATTAGATACTCCCATTGTATGTGCACTCTCACTCAAAGAATTATGAATTTTATATTCTTAAATTTAGAGAATAATTAATTTTTTATGAGTAATGAGTGCACTATTTTTAAATACATCAAGTGCACTCAATAATTTATCAATTTTTTTTTCTCATCATTTTTTTCAATTTAAATAAAGATTAGAAATGATAATTTTTCTTCCTTTTGTAAGATTTATTTTAGGTTCGAATTTTGAAGAAAATATTATTGAAAATAAAAGCCTTAAATTCTAAAGATATTAATTTTATATGGATCATAAAATAAATATAAAAAGATATCTTAATGAATAAAAAAAAAAAATTCCTGCCTCACACCAAATCCGACGAGAATTGAAAAATCCACCAGCCTCGCAGGAACTACAGGAAATGAATAGTTTATGGAATTGATTCGTTTATGCTAGCTATGCCAAAGTTGATGGAATCCAATTATCTCTTGTCAGATTTAATTATTGTAGCAATTTACAACTACTTTTATCCGTCTTCTTTAATTTTCCTAAAGAAAAAAAATTTAAAGATTTCGAAATCGATAATAATAAAACATGTCTTTTTAGCAGCACAATTTAGGGACAGTAAAGTTCTCGAACTTGATTTGACCATCATAAGCTCGATCAATTTTTCTTAACTCTATTTCGACTCTAATTTATACGAGATAGGGATGAAAATACTTTCTTCTCACTCTGAATCTCTGAAATTTGTTCAGTACAGTAATATATTATTATTTTTTATTAAAAAATAATTTATTTCTATATATTTGATATTTAAATATTATAATTTTAATAAAAAAAATATAAATATATTGTTAAAATAATATTTAAAACTTATATTTTTAATTATATTTATTTTTATATTATATAATAATAAATTAAAATAAAAAATAAAAAGATAAATTCCCACAGGGAAACTCATCTCACCCTGCTCTCAACGAGGAAGTCCCCGCCCCAATTCCAAACTTTTGTAGGGTGAGGAGCGATCATCTCATCCTGCTCTCAACGAGGAAGTCCCCGCCCCAATTCCAAAAATAATAATAAAACAAGACATTTGAATAGAGATTAACACAATTGATATATAGAAATGGCTTAAATTTAATGTTGAAAACTGCAAAACTAATATCATAACTTGACTACACCCTAATCAGCCAAGTGCTGAAAAAATATTTGTGATATCAAAGCTTACCAATTTCTCAATTAAACAATATTCAAAGGTATGCAAAAAGAAAAAAAGATTTCATTAATTAGCCATTTGGAAGCATTTTATCAAATATGTGGTGCCTCACAGTTTATGTTGTCCTCTTCTATGCAAATGGTTTTCATTGATGTCAATAAGCTATTCTATTGATAAACTGTCCTTTACATATGGAGAAATGTTGCTGGCTAGATTGAAACGTAAGAAAGAAGAGTTGGAAAGTTTTAAGGAAGTGGGATGAAAGAGGAAAACGGAAAGGGAATATAATTTTGCCAGAAATAATCATTATTTATCCTAGATAGCTAGAAATGACCACTTAAACTGCTTCCTCACTGATTTTAATAACCAATATATTGAATTGAGTAACGTAATGACTAATGAGTAAGAAGTTGCCAATTAAGAGGTAGTCTAATTGATTTTACTTCATTTTTAAGGCGTAAAAAGTGAAAAGATCTCGAGTTTGAGTATCTTCAATTACCTATTTTAAGATAATTCATCTTTATATTGAAAATGAAAACAATTACTTTTCGTTACGTGTAACTTATCGATTATTATTTAATCCATTAAACCTCTATTGAATCTGAATAAAAAAGAGCAGGAAGCTGAACAAAATGGCCTGATGCTGTTCGGACAAATGGCTTGCATGGCTAATAACACTCTGTTTATATATATATAAATTTTTCACATGAAAGTACGAGTGCTTGATGTATTATTCCATCAATGTTAAGAGACAGTAGCGGCAGCGGGTCAATTTGTTTGGTAACATCGCAAATTAAAATTTTTTGTTTGTATTGGGGAATTGAATAGAAGAATAGCTAGGAATTTATTTTATAAAAATATTTATTTTTAATTATTTAATTAAAATACTAAAAACTTTAATTTTTAATATTAAAAAAATTTAATTAATTTGAGAGAGTTTAATTTAACTATAACAAATAAATTTACAATTTATGACCTATAACCATTAAATCCATCTATTTGATAACACTAAATATTATCATTTAATGTTGTAAAATTATTAAAAGAAGAGGGATAAAATTGATAAATAAAAAAATTGAATAAAATGTCTGAAATTATTTTTGAGACCAATCCACCATTAACAAATTTCTCTCCCCAACCTGATCAAGTAAAATTTCCTGTGATTCTCTGTTTGCAGAGAACAAGAGAGGCTCAAATCAAACAGTATGTACAATGTAATAACAATATTCAAGTTTATCCCATTTAAGTTACAATCAAATCCAAGTGATCCTCTAGTTGCCAAGTGAATATTGTGTTGTCTCCTTTGTGGACTGACAAGACAAACTTAATTTAATTCTTAAAAAATAATTGAAATTTAAATAAATTAAGTATATTAATAACCTTCAATTCAGAATTATTGAGTGTCAATCGTAATTAAATTGAAAAAAGAATAATTAAACATGATTTTAATAATTAAATGTAAAACAAAATGTTTATAAAATATAATTATTGTTGTCGCCATTATCTTTTTGGTAGTGCCACTACCACAATTAAGACCCACCAATGGCTTATCTGCTTTTCGTTTAGTCTAAAGCATCTTCATCCCTTATCGTTCCCATGTTGCGGCCACTGTTATAATATTTTTTTAATGATTTTTCCTTAATTATTAGGTTCTTTTAATAATGGAGTCTTGTCTCCAGTCTCCTCCCTGATAGAGCTTGTTGGGTTTTGATTAGGAGGAAATCTCAAATTTGCTCTTAAATTTTTACCCATGTTTAAACAAATTTATTTTTATTTTTTTTTCTTCAATTAATTCACAAATTTCTATTTGAATTTAAAAAATAATATTTTATTATAAAAAATTAGAAAATTATTATTTTATTTTATTTAAAATTTTGAATTAATTGAGACAAAAATTTAAAGGTGAGCTTTCTCTTCACTATCATGGAGTGGTTGAGGCTTTTTGTTATTGAGGAAAGAGGTGCTCTTCCAAAGTCATCGGTTTGAAGATGTGGGATTAGTTTCACTTTCAATCATTCTACTTGCCACTAAATTTTATAATGAAATTCATTGTATCTCTTACAAATAATTTTTATTTTTGTTAATTATAATATTAATTATTAAAATCAAATCATGATCAAATTCAGTAAACACAATTTGATGTAACAAATTAACTTTTCAATTCTATATATAAATATTGCTTAATAATGACATTTAGTAATCAACGTACAGCAGTAAAAGACTTAGTATTTCTTAAGTAAGGATGAGTGTTCAATTCTTATGAATAGAGAAAATGTTCGTTAAGAGCATTTTATAATAAATCTCTTTGATACGAGTAGAATTAAGTTTACCCCGATAAATTAAGCAGTAAACAAAATTTGTATCCAAAAGTCTTAATCAACCATTTCAGGGCAGCTGTGTGTCTAGATGTCTTTATTTGGCTTAGTGCGTCTTTTGGCTCTTTTTACTGCTTATTTAGTGGTATCAGGTTTTGTTTTCTTTCTTTCAAATTTAATAAAATTTTAAATAGGAATTAAGTTTTAGGTCTTTAATTAATTATGAATTATAAATTAAATTAATTAAAAAAATATATCAACTGATAAGGAAGAAAGAATTTTAATTAAAATAGGAAACTAAAACAAAATAGGAAGAAATAATTAAAATCTGAAACTGGAGTCTCGAACGTCACATGGGCAGGCCCTGTTTCTCTCTATGAAGACTTCCTTGGATAGCTTTGACACCATACAGGCCAGCACATAACACCACAGCAGTTTCAGATTTGAAGCAATTCTCGTTGGGCTGCCACTATCGGATCCTGATGCAAACCCGAGACATCCCTTCCATTGGCTACTGGGCCCGGAATCGCCTAACGCAACTTGCGTTATTCCGAATGGATTCATGTGCTTTGGACTTCTGGCGAGCTAAGCGTTCCTTTTAATTGATGGGCCTTCTAACCCAATAGCATAGGCTAGTTTGGTCTTCCACCCCTTGTTTTGTCCTTCTATTTCATTTTCATTGGGCCCCTATGCTCCTTGCGTTAAGTAGGAATTGGGACTCTCAATAATCTTTTTTTTTAGATAAAATTAGTATAATAAATATTATTTTAAATTAATAATAATGGCTTTGGATAGCCATATGAAAAATGCAGATAAATTTTGATAATCATCTCTGAACTTATTTAGTATAAAATTATAGTTCTTCAACTTAAAAATATACCATAAAACCTCTTTAATTTTCAATTTTTGTACAGTAAAATCCTTCTAATTTCTAATTGTCAGCTTTTCAGTTAGACGCTGACCTGAACAGTTCTAGCGTGGAGCTTACTCAATATTTCTCTTTTCTTTATCAAGTTATGTGTAAATTGAATCATTTTTTTCACTGTAAACAGAACGATTTTTCAGATGTAGAGAGAATAATTTTATAATTTGAATAAGAGAGGAGAGAGAAATATTGTCTAAGAGCCATGTGAGAGCTGTTCACATTAGTTTTCAATTGAAAAATCAGCAATTAAAAGTTAGAAGGATTTTACTGTGTAATATTTAAAAATTTAGGGGGTTTTATGTTATATTTTAAAGTTTAAGTACTGTAGTGCTACAATCATATAAATTCATGGATAATTATTGAAATTTACTATGAAAAATGCAGGTTTGCCACTATAACCATAGAACCCAATATTAACGCCGTCTTGTTGAATTGCTTGCGAGATGAAGTGTGCAAGATGATATGAGATTCCAGCTGGGATTATCTTGAGTACATTTGAGGAGCTTGAACATGAAGTTTTGGATGAATACGAAAGCCATATATAAATCTCATGTCACACGGTGATGATGACCTTAAAGAAGGCAAAGGTGGGTGGGCTACTTCATTGACTTTGTGTGAGATATATGATGAAATGGGTGGTGCATAAGCGTTGTTGGGGCCATATGAAATTAAGTTTCCAAGTGAATTCAATTTTCTTTTGTTCAAAACATTGCACCACGTGAATAATTGTTAATTATATGACAAATTTTATTGATCAGATTGAAAACTATTTTTAGCATTTCAATTCCTTATTTAGTTAGATTATAAATTTGGATTGATTTAATGTTAAAATCATTAATTTATTAATTAATTCAAAAGGCACAATTAAATTTATATTTTATTTGGTTCAATTTCATGATAAAATTTATTTTATTTGTAAATGAATTCTATAATAAAATTTATCTATAAATGAATTTTTTTTATTTAGTATATTTTATATTAAATATAAAATTTATTTTATTTAAAATAAATTTTATATTTAAAATAAATAAAATATAATAAAAATATAATTTTATTACTTGAAATATATATAATTTTAAATTTAAAATTTATGTATAAATTTTATTAATTTTGATAAAATTTAATTTAATTATAATAAATTTCACAAAAGTTTATAAAATTCATATATATCAAATTCAAGAGATTTTTGACAAGTCTTTAACTGCAGTAACCAACTCAAAACGTTTAGTCACCACCGTCCCTTTGTTAAGCTCCCCACAATTTCTTCTTTTATTTAAACATGCATAATAAAAAATGAAATACTCTAAGAGCTTGTTTACCAAGGAAAAACTTTTGTTTTCATTTTTTATAGAAAATATTTAAAAATATAAAAAATGTATTTATCTATAAATAATAAAAAAGTATTTTTTTTAATTTATAAAAACAAAAAATTATTTATATCTTTTATAATTAAAAAAAATCATACTATTATATTTTTCATTCTATTTTAATTTTAAAGTAAAAAAAATTAAGAATTATTATTATATATTAAATGGAAAAAATAAAGGTAGAATTTTGCGAAAAAAAACTGAAAATCACAACATTCCTAATGCACCTTAAGTTTTCTAATTTTCTTTATTAATTTCTTACAATGTCTTTAAATTTGATTCGAATTTTGATTTGGCTCAAAAATTGGATTTATGGGCAAGTGATTGAATTAAAGAATAAATAATTGAATTGATAAATTATTAAAAAGTTAATTAAATTTAAATTATATACATTATTATAAATAAATAAATTTAATTAACTAATTTTTAAATTTTAAAATTAAGATTTTAATATTTATTATGACATGACTGTTTTTATTGACCATATATCACACAAATAAATAAAAAAAAAAACAAGTCAAATGATGATGATGATTATTATTATTATTATTATTATTATTATTATTATTATTATTATTATTATAAATGCAGACCAATTTAGGTTTATGTTTGAATGACCCAATTCACCAAGTCAAAGCTGACCAATCAGATTAAATTTATTAAAAGCAGAGAATTTAGGTGGTAAATAAGTGAGACTTTTATAATATTAAAAAAAAAGAATAGTGCTTTAACACGTAAGAAAATGTAATTTAATTTTTATTAATTTGATATTGTAAGTTTTTTTTATTATTAAATATAATCTAAATCATTAATTACCATTGAATGACGTATATATGCAGCTTTGACATTTAAAAAATATTATAGATATGATATTGATATGTCGCCATGTCAGTGTGACATTCGCCATATCAATGTTATTTAATGGTACTTAATGATTTGAATTACCATATCAATGGAAGTGATTTAAAGACTTGTAATTTATTATGAACTTTTTTTTTTCCTCTAAGTATTTCTGATCATTTTTTCATATAAAAAGTCTAGCATGCCCACACAGAATTAGTTTTTTGAAATGAGATGTTGTTGGTACGGTGTGTCCGCAAGTGCACGGGTCACAGTAGTATAGTTTTAAAAATTGATATCGATCCCACAGGGAATTGTGCTTAAATTGGAAATAAAAGTATAAGCTAATTAGAATGACAAAAATTAAAAGATATTAAAAATAAAATCTAAAAATTAAAATTAAGACAAAAATTAAAGATGTAAAATGAAATTTGGAATTAAAATTAGTATTTGAGGAATTAAAACTGGATCAATCAATTAACTAAAATTAATTAAACTAGATTACCAAAAATTAATTTGAAATTTCTATTTATGAAATTAAGAAGAATTAAATCTAAAAAAAAATAAAGTAATTCTAGATATTGGATTTAAATTGGAATTAAATTTAAATTGGATTTAAATTGAAATTGCTATTTATGAGGTTTGGAGGATTTATATCTAATTTCAATGAAAAATAAATTGATTCTAGAGATTGGATTTTCAATATTGCTTGCATGTGATTTTTCTCTAATTTAGCCAAACACATGAGAATTGCAATTTTGAGGGAAATCAATTCTTAAATTTTTGAAACCTTTTTCAAGCATCTCAAAATTGGTTTTCATTAAATCAAACCCTGTTTTCACGGTATTTCAAATCTAACAAAAACCCAATTAATGCTCTAATTGATTTTTGGAAAGTTCCCCTTAATCTTCTTAGCTTATTTCTAACACCAAGAAAATAAAGTTTATTGCAAGATTATCTATCCCCAATATTCACTTTTCAGTCCATCTATTAAGGATTAAAACTTAACTTAATGAGGGCCCATTCATCAAGCAAGGAAATAAGCACACAAGCAATAAATCAAAATATAACAATCTTCATTTAAATGGCTAAATCAGTTCAAAACCACAAAACAAATCAATATTTACAAACCCATCTCTAGAATCTCAATCAACTACTCACAAATCATTGTTTAAAAATAAACCCAAATGAAGAAATGAAGAAATAATGGAAATGTAAGCTTAAAGGGGTAGAAAAACCCAGTGATTTGCAGTGAGGATCTCTGCAGAAAAGTGCGTAAACTTGATCCTTCTTCTTCTTTGGAAGAAGATGCGAAAGTGCTCCTCCTTTTCCCTCTTTCTATCTTTCTAAAAATGACTCCCTTGCTCTCTATGGAAAGAAAGTGATAAAGGGCACTTTATATAGGCAAGGGGACTGTTCTAGAATGGGTAAAAGGGGGAAGGATCCAGAGAAAGTGAGGTAAAAAGGCTGGAGTAACGGAAATGCCACGTCAAAAATTTTCCAGTAAAAACGACATAAGCCGAGTCAGTTGTGTCGCGGGTTGTGTCGCTCTCGGCGTGAATATCTGACGATCGACACAACCTGCGACATGAGCTAATTCGGTTGTGCTGCAGGTTGTGTCGCCCTCGGCTTTTTTTTTTTTTTTTCAACTTCAAAATTTTTGCAATTCGATTTTAATCTCCTCCAAATGGCTACTCTGATCAAAATTCATCAAATTTCTCCAGATTTAACCTACAAAGCAAATAAATTCCAAAAATTAAACTAAGAAATGTGAAAATTGTAAAATTGACTAAATATATACTAATATCTAAAATAATAGCTATGAATAAGGGTAAATTATGTGCAAAAATAACACCTAAATGATGATCTAAAATGCATGCATCAAATTCCCCCATACTCAAACTCTTGCTTGTCCTCAAGCAAAATTTCATTGAAACTCATTTGGAAGGGAATAGAATCAGTCTTTGAAAACTCAAAAATTCACTAATCCAAACTACCAACTTACCTCTAGCCACCAACATTCCAAATTCCCACTAGCAAAAGCACAAAGAATGAAGCAAACACTCTCAACTATTACAGAATAGCTAAGAATTAACCAATCAACCCAAGCAACAAATACCAACCAACTACAAGAGTCAATTGTGCCAAAACAAACCTAAATGAAATAGATAGCCAATGTGTCTCAAATAGATGGTGAGTAATGTATGAAAGATTATATTGCCAAACCCATATGCAAGCATAAAAGATCTAACTCTACTAATGTAACAAGCATTTTTCAAAGAATCATTAGGTCTTTTTAAGGGTTGTAATGGGGTCAAATAGGGTAAGATTGTGGTTAACAAAGAAAGGGAATAAGGTAAACAAAATATGAGAATAATATTAACCATGAAACTCAAAGTGCATCCTTTTTTTTTTTTTTTTATATAATACTAATTTTTTTTTATCAAGAGGAAAGAAATTCACAATGAATCTTAAGTGCTAACACAATAAAGGGACTACTTTTATAATATATTTTTTATTTTGTATGTGTCCCTATTTCATGTCACACCCAAAATTACCTTTGGGATATTTTGGTGACCTTTTCAACTTTTCACAATTACTCTAGCACTTTTCAAGATGTTTCAATCCTCCGAGATTTATTTATTTATTTATTTATTTTATGCACTTAATTGCTAAAATATTATTCTCATAGATAGGTGGTAGTGTTTAGGTTTAATGGCTAGGTAAATGATTTGGGTTCCAAAGAAATTAGGGAATTAAGGTTCAAGGGGGTTTTGCAAGGGTTGAAATGAAATTAAGGTAGGTTAAGGCTAAATGTGAGGTTTAAAATATGAAGGAATGCCTAAATCATATTCTTATCAAATGCAAGTTAAAAATTTCGCTTTGAAAGATCTAAGATGCTTGTTCTAGGAATGGTGAGACGACAAGGACCATTTTCTTCCTTAAAGGCTTATCCAGACACTCAAAACTCAAAATAACTAACTAGCACTGCATACTTAGATTGATATATTAATTTTCAGCTATTAAGTAAGAGAAAGAATAATGCTTAAGACTTTGTACCCAGCTGAAACTTTCATTCCACTAACCATCTAAAGGCAAGTTGGTTTGCTTGAATAAGTGGCTTATGGAATTCAAAGACTGGTTTAAAAATCCAAAAATTTTAAATGAAATGCATGAGTGTAAATGTCAAGTCAACCTATATGCAACTAAATATGCGTAACTAAGTATATGAGGCTATATGCAAGTGTATGTATGTGAATATGTACAAGTATGAAGTAATGAGTGTGTCGCTATATGCAAATGAAAAAGAAAAATAATTTTTGCAAGGAAAAATAATTTTTGCAAAAAATTTACCCTCTCCCCCATACTCAGAATGAAAATTGTCCTCAATGTTAAAAGAGTGCAAGGAATGGGATAATTATGTGCATAAAGAAATGGGTAGCTCATATGTGCATAAAGAATTATTACCCTGTTGTATAAGCGATAGCACAACTTGTGTTGAAAGTGACACAAGCTGAGATGAGAATTGTTACCTCATTGAAGTGCAGCCAATTTAATTAAGTAAAATTTGGACAGCTGCTGCACTCATTGCAAAAGAAACAGTGCAATGGAAGCCATTAAATCAATTAAACTCAAAAATTTGGAATAGAGAAGTTAAGCTCAAAAATATAGCCATCAAGTGTAAATTCCGAAGGAGCATATCAAAGCAAGTGAGCAATGTACTAAAGACATAAAAGAAAAATGTATTTTATGAGGAACTAAAAAAACTGAATAAGTAAATGGTTCAAGTAAAGGAAAAACAACACAAGCAGAATATTAACTAAACAAGTTAAAAACACTAATGAATTAAGCAACTAAATTTTTTTTTTTTTTTTTTTTTTATGGGTAGTGGGCTTTTTTTTTTTTTTTTTTTTTATGCTCATTTGCTTGCAATGCATTGTATCCCATCTGCACAAGGAAATTAGAACAATGTTAAACTCTGAATAAGGAGTATAGAAAAGCTTAAAACAAATATATGAAAGAAATAAAGAATCAATGAAAAATTATGAGTTATGTACAAAAATGCTAAATTTAGGTCTTTAGCTTGACCATACTCACTCAAAATGTTATGGAGAATGAGAGAGATAGCAAGTTGATATCTTCTCGATTGGCTCACCAACTGAATAGTGCCTCAATCTTTGTCCATTTACCTTGAAATTACCAGATTTTTCACCAAAAATTTCCACAGCACCATGAGGTAAAACTTTCACAATTTTAAATGGGCCGGACCACCTTGATTTTAATTTTCCTGGAAAAAATTTTAACCTTGAATTGAATAAGAGAACCAAATCTCCTTCTTTAAAGTCCTTTTTCTTGATATGCTTATCATGCCATTTTTTAGTTCTTTCTTTATAGATCCTAGCATTTTCATAAGCATCAAGTCTCAATTCTTCTAATTCATCAAGTTGCAAAAGTCTTTTGTGTCCAGCAGCTTGTAAATCAAAATTGATTGCTCTAATGGCCCAATAAGCTTTGTGTTCTAATTCTACGGGCAAATGGCATGATTTCCCAAAAACTAACCTATAAGGTGTAGTTCCTATGGGGGTTTTAAATGCTGTTCTATATGCCCAAAGAGTGTCATCTAATTTAAGGGACCAATCTTTTCTGGACTTATTGACAGTTTTCTCCAAGATTTGCTTGATTTCTCTATTTGTGATTTCTACTTGGCCATTTGTTTGAGGGTGATATGGTGTGGCAATCCTATGTTTTACCCCATATTTTCTCATCAATTTTTCAAATTGGTGGTTGCAAAAATGGCTACCACCATCACTGATTATGGCACGTGGGGCACCAAACCTGGTCAAAACAAATTTTTTCAGAAATTTCACCACAACTTTTGCATCATTGGTAGGTGTAGCAATAGCTTCTACCCATTTAGATACATAGTCTACCCCTACCAAGATATATTTATTCCCATAAGAAGATGGAAATGGCCCCATGAAATCAATTCCCCATACATCAAACAATTCAACTTCTAATATGGACTGTTGGGGCATCTCATCTCTCTTGGAAATGTTGCCTACTCTTTGACACCTATCACACCTGCTTACAAAGTCTCTCACATGTTTAAACATTTTAGGCCAATAGAAACCTGATGTCAAGACTTTTTCAACAGTTTTTGAGACACTAAAATGACCACCATATTCAGAGGAATGACAATGGTAAATAACATCATGTATTTCTTCCTCTGGTATACATCTCCTAATTATTCCATCATTACATCTCCTAAACAAAAGAGGTTCTTCCCAAGAATAAAATTTAACATCATGCAAGAATCTCTTCTTTTGCTGCCAAGATAAATCAGGTGGCAAGACACCACAAGACAAGAAATTCACAATATCAGCAAACCATGGAAGTGCAGATTTCAACACATACAACTGCTCATTCATGAAAAACTCATCAATTGGCACAATTTCATCATCTTTATTTTCAGTTTTTATTCTAGAAAGGTGATCAGCCACCACATTCTCAACACCCTTTTTATCTCTTATTTCCAAATCAAATTCTTGAAGTAACAATATCCATCTAATCAACCTAGATTTAGCTTCTTTCTTGCTCATTAAATACTTTATTGCTGCATGATCAGTGAAAACAATTACCTTTGAGTTGACCAAATAAGAACGAAATTTATTGAGTGCAAATACTACCGCAAGGAACTCCTTTTCAGTTGTGGCATAATTAACTTGAGCTTCATCAAGGGTTCGGCTTGCATAGTAAATGGCATAAGGTTTTCTATCTTTTCGCTGGGCGGCTCAACACAAACTCGCTTGCATCACACATGATTTCAATGGCAAAGTCCAACTGGGGTTGCATGATAGGAGTCATTGTTAATGCCGTCTTTAACCTGCAAAAAGCAACCATACAATCTTGATTAAAATCAAATTTAACATCATGATTCAAAAGATTTGTTAAGGGTTTAGCAAGTTTAGAAAAATCCTGAATAAATCGCCGGTAAAACCCGGCATGTCCAAGAAAACTCCGCACTCCTTTGACAGTGGTTGGAGGGGGCATTTTTTCAATAATTTCTATTTTAGCTCTATCCACTTCAATTCCCCTATTTGAGATTAAATGCCCTAAAACGATTCCCTCTTGGACCATAAAGTGGCATTTCTCCCAATTCAACACCAGATCATTATCAGCACATATCTGCAAGATTTTAGACAAATTAGTCAAGCATGAATCAAAATTAGTACCATAAACTGAAAAGTCATCCATGAAGACCTCCATAATTTCTTCAATAAAATCAGAAAAAATGGCCATCATGCATCTTTGAAATGTGCCAGGCGCATTACACAATCCGAATGGCATCCTTCGATAGGCAAAGGTGCCATAGGGACAGGTGAAGGTAGTTTTTTCTTGGTCATCAGGATGTATTGGAATTTGAAAGAAACCAGAATATCCATCTAAGTAACAAAAGAATGAATGCTTGGCTAATCTCTCTAACATTTGATCCATAAAAGGAAGGGGAAAATGGTCTTTTCTTGTAGCATTGTTTAACTTCCTATAGTCTATGCACATTCTCCAACCTGTAACAGTTCTAGTGGGTATTAATTCATTATTTTCATTTTTAACAACTGTCACCCCACCTTTCTTTGGTACAACATGCACAGGACTAACCCACTCCTTTATCGTAAATAGGGTAAATAATTCCAAAGACTAGTAATTTTAGGATTTCCTTTTTCACAACATCCTTCATTGTAGGATTCAATCTTCTTTGGTGTTCAATGGAAGGTTTACTATTTGGCTCAAGGAAAATCCTATGCATACAAACTGTTGGACTAATTCCCTTTATATCATCAATTGCATAACCCAAAACTCTTCTATATTCTCTCAAAACTCTCAACAATTTGTCGATCTCAATATTAGTCAATGATGCATTAATTATAACAGGATATGTTTCATTTGGTCCAAGAAAAGCATACCTGAGGTTGGAAGGAAGAGGTTTAAGATCTACCTTTGGGGCATCCTCTACCTTTAATGATGGTGGTTTGATCTCCAAATTTTGCACTCCTTCAAGTTGAAAAATTGTGGCTTCAGGATGTGGTGGAGAGCTCTCCAAGTGTTGTGCAAAAGCAGCTATGTTGTGATTGTCATCATCAATGCTCCCACCATGGACTAAGCAATTTTCAAGTGGGTCTTGTGGATAGCTTTTTCTGAAGTGCTCTTGAACAATCTCTTCAATAATGTCTACCCGCAAACAAGACTCAACTTCTTCATGTTTCCTTTTCATGGCTGGATTGATGTTGAATATCATTTGATCATCTCCCACTCTAAGCGTCAATTGCTCACCCTTTACATCAATTAATGCACCAGCTGTTGCCAAAAAGGGTCTTCCCAATAAGATAGGAACTTTTGTGTCTTCTTCCATATCTAAAATGACAAAGTCCACCGGAATGTAGAATTTCTCAACCTTGATAGGCACATTTTCAAGAATGCCTTCTGGATACTTAATTGAACGGTCAGCCAATGAAAGATACATGTTTGTGGGCTTCAACTCTCCCATATTCAACTTCTCATATATTGAAAGAGGCATTAGGCTGACGCTAGCTCCAAGGTCACATAAAGCATTTGCCACACAATTATCACCAATATGACAAGGGATGGAAAACACACCCGGATCTTTGAGTTTGGGAGGTAACTTTTTCTGAATTATAGCACTGCATTGCTCTCCCAAATTGATGGTGTCATAATCTTCTAGCCTTCTCTTGTTGGAAAGAATCTCCTTCAAAAACTTGGCATAACTTGGCATTTGGGATAGTGCCTCAGTGAATGGCACATTGATATACAATTTCTTTAGCACTTCAAGGAACTTGCCAAATTGTTTGTCTAGTTTATGCTTGATGAATCTTTGAGGGTAGGGAAGGGTGGGTTTGTAAGGTTCAGGTGGGATGTATGGTTTCTCTCCTTCATCTTGCTCACTTTTGCTTTCTTCTTCTTTTTCATTTTTCTTGCTCTCAACTGAATTTTCTTCTTTTGTGCTCTCTTTTTCTTCTCTCTTGTTTTCACTCTCTTGACCAACTTTTTTACCACTTCTCAAGGTTACAAACTTACATTGTTCATGAGGGTTTTGTGGTTGGCTAGGTAGTTTCCCATAGGAATTGCTTCCTGATGAGCTTGCTTGTTGCGCCAATTGAGTCTCCAACATGCGGTTGTGGACTTGTAATTGATCCATGGTTTGTCTCATGTGTTGCATTTCTTCCTCCAATTTGCTATTCATCTTGCTTTGTTCAGCAAAAAATTTCTCCATCATGTTCTCCAAGGATGGCTTCGGTTCATGAGGTGGAAGGGATTGTTGTGCTCTTGCTTGATATCCAGGTGGTGGCTGCCTTGTGGGCTGAAATTGAGGCTGAAATTGAGGCCTATTTTGCTGCATAAACTGCTGGTTATGAGCATAATTTGAGCTTTGGCCTTGTTGAGCAAAAGTTGCTTGTGGTCTCCATGTTGAGTTGTTCATATTAGAATAAGAATTTCCCATAGGTTTTTGTTGATAACCTCCTGCATAAGCAGCTTGCTCTTGCAAATAATCATCACCATAAGAAGAATAATCAACTCCACAACTTTGAGTTCCATTTGTGAAGGCAACTTGTTGCATAGTTGTAGGAGTTGAGGTTGTTGCCTTTGTGCAAAAATCACTAAGAAGCTGAGTCAACTGATCAAATTTTGCATTCATGTAGTTAACTGAGTCAAGTTCATAGATCCCAGCTTTCTTTGGCTCAAGTGCTCTAGGATTTCCCCATAAATGGGTATTATGAGCAATCTTCTCTAATAGATCATAGCATTCTTCACTTGTCATTCTCATGAAATCTCCTCCTTGTGAATCAATTGTGTTTCTTATGGTGGAGTAACTCAGTGTAGAAATTCGAACAATCATCCATTTGGGTATTTCATGATGAGGACATTGCCTTTCAAGCTCCTTAAATCTCATCCAGGATTCATACAAAGTTTCATCATCTCTTGGTTTAAAAGCTACCATCAAATTCCTCAAATGAGTAGTTTTCCCAGGTGGGAAAAATTGAGATAGAAAAGCTTGAGATAGCTGCTCCCAAGTAGCTATAATAGCTTGTGGAAGTGAATCATACCACTCCAATGCTGAATCCCGAAGAGAGAATGGAAATAAAGTGAGTCGAATCACTTCATCAGAAACTCCAGGTTGTCTTTGTGTACCACATATCATCAAAAATTTCTTCAAATGAGAATGAGGATTTTCAAGTGGGCTACCTCCAAATTGTGAATTCTGAACCATTTGAATAAGACCAGTTTTTAATTCAAATTGATTAGCTCCAATAATAGGTCTGTTATCTCTCACATCAGTACATCTAGGAAAAGCATAGTCTAACATGGATCTTCTTTGAGGATCATTTTGATTAACAACAGCATTTTGCCCGTTTTGCTCGTTTCCTCCATTATCTCCACCAATAGCTCTATTTTGATTCTCCATATTTTCAATTGTCTCCTCTTGCTCAAATATTTGTTGTTCTTCTTTTTCTACTTCTTTTCTTCTCTTGTACTCCTTTTTGTTGGCTCGACAGAATTTTTCAATTTCAGGATTGAACAACAATTCGGTATCACTTGTGCTTTTCGATCGTCTCATAAACAAGAAAAGTACCTGAAAAACACAAGGAACAATAGTGAAAATAAAAGAAAATAAAAATTCTAATTAGCTTAAAACAATTAAAATCCAACTTAAAACAAACAATTCCCCGGCAACGGCGCCAAAAACTTGGTACGGTGTGTCCGCAAGTGCACGGGTCACAGTAGTATAGTTTTAAAAATTGATATCGATCCCACAGGGAATTGTGCTTAAATTGGAAATAAAAGTATAAGCTAATTAGAATGACAAAAATTAAAAGATATTAAAAATAAAATCTAAAAATTAAAATTAAGACAAAAATTAAAGATGTAAAATGAAATTTGGAATTAAAATTAGTATTTGAGGAATTAAAACTGGATCAATCAATTAACTAAAATTAATTAAACTAGATTACCAAAAATTAATTTGAAATTTCTATTTATGAAATTAAGAAGAATTAAATCTAAAAAAAAAATAAAGTAATTCTAGATATTGGATTTAAATTGGAATTAAATTTAAATTGGATTTAAATTGAAATTGCTATTTATGAGGTTTGGAGGATTTATATCTAATTTCAATGAAAAATAAATTGATTCTAGAGATTGGATTTTCAATATTGCTTGCATGTGATTTTTCCCTAATTTAGCCAAACACATGAGAATTGCAATTTTGAGGGAAATCAATTCTTAAATTTTTGAAACCTTTTTCAAGCATCTCAAAATTGGTTTTCATTAAATCAAACCCTGTTTTCACGGTATTTCAAATCTAACAAAAACCCAATTAATGCTCTAATTGATTTTTGGAAAGTTCCCCTTAATCTTCTTAGCTTATTTCTAACACCAAGAAAATAAAGTTTATTGCAAGATTATCTATCCCCAATATTCACTTTTCAGTCCATCTATTAAGGATTAAAACTTAACTTAATGAGGGCCCATTCATCAAGCAAGGAAATAAGCACACAAGCAATAAATCAAAATATAACAATCTTCATTTAAATGGCTAAATCAGTTCAAAACCACAAAACAAATCAATATTTACAAACCCATCTCTAGAATCTCAATCAACTACTCACAAATCATTGTTTAAAAATAAACCCAAATGAAGAAATGAAGAAATAATGGAAATGTAAGCTTAAAGGGGTAGAAAAACCCAGCAGATTTGCAGCAGGATCTCTGCAGAAAAGTGCAGAAACTTGATCCTTGCTGCTGCTGGAAGAAGATGCAGAAAGTGCTCCTCCTTTTCCCTCTTTCTATCTTTCTAAAAATGACTCCCTTGCTCTCTATGGAAAGAAAGTGATAAAGGGCACTTTATATAGGCAAGGGGACTGTTCTAGAATGGGTAAAAGGGGGAAGGATCCAGAGAAAGTGAGGTAAAAAGGCTGGAGTAACGGAAATGCCACGTCAAAAATTTTCCAGTAAAAACGACATAAGCCGAGTCAGTTGTGTCGCGGGTTGTGTCGCTCTCGGCGTGAATATCTGACGATCGACACAACCTGCGACATGAGCTAATTCGGTTGTGCTGCAGGTTGTGTCGCTCTCGGCTTTTTTTTTTTTTTTTCAACTTCAAAATTTTTGCAATTCGATTTTAATCTCCTCCAAATGGCTACTCTGATCAAAATTCATCAAATTTCTCCAGATTTAACCTACAAAGCAAATAAATTCTAAAAATTAAACTAAGAAATGTGAAAATTGTAAAATTGACTAAATATATACTAATATCTAAAATAATAGCTATGAATAAGGGTAAATTATGTGCAAAAATAACACCTAAATGATGATCTAAAATGCATGCATCAGTTGTTCATTAAAGCGAAGAGATATTGAAAGGCACTACCAATGAATGTCGCAGCGATATTATTTATTGAATGGATATAATGATGTCAACTTGTGACATACCTATATAGCCTCTTTACCAGAGTAGTTCCAACTTGAATGGTAGATATCAATTTTGACCACCTATCAAGAAGTTCAGCCTACAGAGTCATCTTTTCATCGACAGACAGATGGTACTGTTCGAACTACATTTCAGCCCATCAAACTGATAAAAAAAAAAAAATCACATTCCTTGTATACCAAAGCATGAAGTTATATAGTTTTATATACTTTTTTCTATTTAAAAGTCAGTTAATTATTTAAAAAGTCATTTAATTTTGAAATTATATATGCACAAAAATTTTTGAGGAGATGGGTCTCCAGTCGCTTTCGTCCCTCAATGATTAATTAGTTTGAAGAAACGTGTTTTTTCATCACAATTGGAATGCCTTGTCACCACAAAACTCTTCCTATATATTGTCGGCCATGCAATAAATTTATCTTGAGAGGAAAACCCAACTAGCTGATTGAATTGACAGAAAATTAGAGAAAATGTAAGAGAAAGTAATCTTATTTTTATTAAAAAATAATATTTTATAAGTCAATTAATTATAATATTAAAAAAAATAATTCTAATCAGTAGTTATAAATATTGTATATTTTTAAAATCTTAAGAGAATTATCAAATGTTTATATCTCATTTATGTCTATTAAAAATTTATATTTGATATTGATATATTTAATAAATGAGTCTCACTATAATATTAGAAATTCATTTATTTTAAATAATTTTTACCTAGATTCAATTTACTATCTATCCAAAATATAAATATATGAGATTTATATATTTGATAAATAAATATCACCATATATCTTGTATTTTGAATTCATAATGAATAAACTATTCTAAATAAAAAAAAAAAAAGAAAAATCCGATAGATAGAAGGTTGGTGAATTTTTCTTACCCAGCTAAATCGTATCCATCATAGACTCTAGATACAGGATGTAAATGAGTCTCACATATTAAATAAATGAGTCTCATATATTTGTATTTTAAATACATAATAGACCTGATATAGATAAAAAATTTTCAATTATTGACATAAGACACCGCCCTAATTTTCCATTTTTAAATCGGTTACTTTAACCATACTGCCAAGACTCATATATATACATTTTTTTTATTAATTTAAAGACTTAAATGTGAGATTTTAAAATTTTGAAGACCGACAATTTAATTGGTCAAAGATTTCCTACTGTACAACCACAACCAGCATTTGACAATTTGGTACAACTTACAATCACATAAGAAGGGAAATGAAAACTTCTCCATTAGTAAAGTCTGGTGCATATTTGGATTTGTTTTCTTTCTTTTCCCATTGTCGAATTAGCATTACAACATCAATACAATGATTTTCTTTTGATTTTTGAAAAAAGGGAAGTTGTAATTAATTTATTTTTTTTAGAAAATCAATGTCAAATAGAACCTTTTTAAAAAATATATATTTTCATTTTAAAATACTTGAATTTAAGCATTGTAACAACGCTAGGTCAAAGAAACTTTTTAGGAGAAATTAAAAAATAAAATAATTAATTTAATATTAAATAAATATTTAGTCGTTCTCCTTTGTCAATTTGATCATGAAAAAAATATATATTTAATTTAACTTGTAATTATATTTAAATTATAAATAATATTTAAATAATTTGGTTCACATGCAGCCACGTGGTGTACCTAAGAAATTTTTTCTTTTTCCATATGTGAAATGTAGAGCTGATTTTGAGATAATTGAAGGAAAGGAAAGGATGTTACCTAGTACAATTGACGTGGCGAAAATGTATCAGCATTGCCATTGAGAACTCTTCTCTATAAATAGCCAAACATGCAACGCAACCTGCACAATACAGCGAAGAGAGAAAAGCATCGTAAAGAGTTAGATATATCCTCAGAAAAATGGCAGTCGCGCATTTTGTTCTCATTCATACCATTTGCCATGGTGCATGGATTTGGTATAAACTCAAACCTGTCCTTGAGGCAGCTGGCCACAAGGTCACTGCACTGGACCTTGCAGCTAGTGGCATTGACCCAAGGCAAATTGAGCAGATTGGCTCATTTGATGAGTACTCTGAACCCTTGTTAACGTTCATGACATCAGTCCCAGATGGAGAAAAGGTGATACTGGTTGGAGAGAGCTGTGGAGGTCTCAATATTGCTATTGCTGCTGATAAATTCCCAGAAAAGATTGCAGCTGCTGTTTTCCACAATTCAGTAATGCCAGACACGGATCACAGCCCATCTTATGTTGTGGATAAGGTACGTGCACGTTTAGCAGAAAAAGTGTTTTACATGCATATTTAACAGATAGAGCTCTGATCTAATCTGTTCATCTTTGTTTCTCTCGTGTCATTACACAGCTCATGGAGGTCTTTCCCGACTGGAAAGACACTGTGTATTTTGATTACACTATCAATTGCGAGACTATAACTGGGTTGAAACTAGGCTTCAAGCTTTTGAGGGAGAATTTATATACCGTATGCCCTCCCGAGGTATATCTTTAATCTGGGTTAATTTCACTAATGATTAGAATTTACCAAACTATTTTTTGAAAAAGATTTATTTTCTATTGGGATTCATATATTAGGACTCTTGAATTTGGATCAATTCTGTATAGTTATGGATACAAATTCATGAATTCAAATGCAAGATTAAAAATATATATTCAAAGGAGTAGACTTACACCAATTTGGAATAATTCTTTGCTGCAGTTCAATTTAATAATCTATTAAAATAATTTAATTATTTTAAAAGAAAGATAATTAATGTGTTTAGAAGAAATTTTAAAATAATAGAATTTATTTAAATTTCATTATTGGAATAATTAACAAGTGAAATGAAGTAGGGATATTTTGAATTTTTTAATATAACTTGCAATAATTCATTTCTGTCAAATAGCTTATTTTTTAATTAAAAAAAATAAAAATTCTATCAATTTTAAACTTTTTAAATATCAGAATTGATCCAATAGAATTTAATCCAATTAAATTCTTTCATTTTTAAATCTTCCAAACACACATTCAATAACTTGTTAATAACATGTCATTGTTCCATACAAATATTTCTTTCTTTTTCTTTTCACATTAGATCAGATGGTCTATACAAAACTGGACATGACATGAATTTATTTTTATTATGTTTAATTCATTAATCAACTTTGAAAAAACAATTAGACAAATTTTTTAATTTATTCTGTATAGGGATATGATGCATATCATAGCTAGCCATTCACTATATGTAATTCATAAATGAGTTCCTTACTTTTTCTTGAAAATCATTATTATTGAATTTTTTTATCTTCTCATTTTTAATTTTAAAAAAACCAATAAAGAGAGAGAAAAAGTAGCTTTAATTTAATTTAATTTTTTTTCTAATTCAAATTTCAATTGATATATTTTCTTTTTTTTTTTTTTTTAAGGATTACGAGCTGGCGAAGAGGCTGTGTAGAAAGGGATCATTATTTCAAAATATTTTAGCTAAGCGAAAAAATTTCACTAAGGAAGGATACGGATCGATTAAGAGAATTTATGTGCATACCGACTCAGACAAAATATTTTTACCCGAATTTCAATATTGGCAAATACAAAACTATAAACCAGACAAGGTTTATAAGGTCATTGGTGGAGATCATAAACTGATGCTTACAAAGACTAAGGAGATAGCTCATATTCTCCAAGAGGTGGCTGATACATATGTTTGCCTTTGAAGCATTTATTATTATTATTTTGGGTGTAACTATAAATAAATTATCTCATACTTTCGTGTGGGAATAGATTAAGTTTCACCAAAAAATAAAGTTGTTTATGTTTTGTTTTAATTTTACTAATTTCAAATATAATGTGAGTTTTTATTTTGGGGAATGCTACCCCTCTTGTGTAGCCTATTATATTTTTTTAAGTGAAATAAATAAATAAATAAATTTATTAAGTGTTTAATAATAACTTAATTTTTTAAAATTCTAGATCTTCCTTCATTTTTTTTTAAAAGACTAATTAAGTGTTGTATGAGATGCGAACTCTTGTTTGTTGAACAAGAATTTGATGGGGTTTGACATGACCCGATCTACAAAAGGGTTCACTCATCGTAGCCAATTAGCCATAGGCCAGCTAGGCAAAGCCAAAAGATTCAAAGATAACAACAAGATTTCACTTTCCTTTCTTAATTTTTCCTTGTCTTTATTATCTTTGCTACTTTCATTTGAGTTGTGAGTCATATATAATGAGTTGCTATCATGCCTCGTCATTGACGTGCATTCCACAATTTTTGAATAGGAAGCAGTCCTTCCCATCCACCCTCATGGGTAGTACGAAAGAAAGAACAAAAAATAAGTAAGGAAAAGTCCTCTCTTGTTAATTAATGAGGTTGAAAATGAAAAAAAACTATGACTCTGGCTAATTTCTTTACTTTGCAGAAAATAATGAAGAAAAACAAATTTTTTAGTACCACAAAAAGAATTGCAGATTGCATAGCCCAACTCTGCTAGGAATCTTAAGGGTATTTTAGTTTTTTTTTTTTTAATACATTTTAGATTGTAAATATCTAAATTTGCAGAAATAAAGGAAAATGAAGGTCCCAATTACTCTGCTCAATTAGGAAGCTTAAGGTCATAAGTACAAAGAAAATATTTGTGAACTGGGGGCAACAGTGCAAGACCTATTGTGTGTGTGTATGCAATTCTACTAGTAAATTTATAAGATTTTCAATCTTATTGTGTTCGCATTTCTTGAACAATTTGGATAAAAAAATATCTAGTGATTTTAAATAATATAGAGTTTGCTTATATCGAAAGAACCGCGGCTACGTAGTCTGGCCTACGTTGAATAATGGGCATCTTTCCCGTTAAGAAAGATATCCAGAAACTGTTTAATGGCATAAGAGAGAAAATAAAGGTACCTTATAATTAAGATGGCGGCAACTGCTATCTTTTTTGGGTATTTTATAATATCGATGCCTTCACAGCTCCCTCTAATCTGCACCACTTTTTCTCCTTCAGAAATTTTCTCCATGAATGTCATCAAACAAGCCAATTATCTGCTCAATTTGCCTTTGGTAATATCGCTGGCTTCAAGGTCCAGTGTTGCAAGGGCTTGAGGTTGCTGGTATGTATGAGAACAAAATGCGTGTGTTCCATTTTCTCACAAAATTCTCAAGTCTTTGCGTTGGTGTTCTCATTTCATATATACTAATAGCTTCACCATTTTTAATAATATCTCCAATAATAATGTTAAACTTATTAATTCTTGCTTCAATAAGTCTTTAAATCTAATTACATTAGCTTATTGACTTATTACAATTCTTAATATTTAATTAAATTTTTGTTAATTGAACTATCAAATTAATGTTTAGTTAATTTGAAATCAATTGAATTAATTATGTTTTTCTACTCTAAATGAAAAACGAAAAATATAAATTAAAAATAAACTATATATCATTAATATATACATATTAAATTGAAAAAAAAATTATTTTTCGTCACTATTCGAATGAATTCAACAGTGGATGAGAATTCACTTACGGCAAGCTATAGCCTGTAGTGCAGGGGACCTTTGATGGAACCAATATATATATATATATATATATATATTTGAAGAAAACTAAATTTCATTAATAGAATCACCGTAAACGTGGGAAAAGTTGAAAAGAACTGTCAATTCATCACCGCAAGTGGTTGCATGATAATTAAACGAAGAGTGCGATAGGACCAGGCAATTGCATTATTATTTTTAATTATGATGTTGATTATGGACATTGAAATTACTCCTATCAAAGAAAAAAAAATTGCATTTGGATAGGATATTTGCATGAAAGATGTGGTTCTCATTGCTTGAAGCCGAATTGGCTGAGAACATGGCACTATTATCGTTTCCTTTGAATTTATATTAACGATTTAATATGGGAGGAATTAAAATTTAAATGTCAATTTAATATTAACATTATATATAATACATGAAATAGAGTGTATTACTTTTTAATTCATGAAAATTATTTATTTTTTATAGTAAATTTTTTAATAATTTTTTTTATTATATAATAACAAGTAATTAGAGAAAAATTTATCTTTAATTAGTAAATATTAGTAATTCTAAATGATACGCGTAGGATATTTGCATGAAAGATGTGGTTCTCATTGCTTGAAGCCGAATTGGCTGAGAACATGGCACTATTATCGTTTCCTTTGAATTTATATTAACGATTTAATATGGGAGGAACTAAAATTTAAATGTCAATTTAACATTAACATTATATATAATACATGAAATAGAGTGTATTACTTTTTAATTCATGAAAATTATTTATTTTTTATAGTAAATTTTTTAATAATTTTTTTTATTATGTAATAACAAGTAATCAGATAAAAATTTATCTTTAATTAGTAAATGTTAGTAATTCTAAATGATACGTGTAGGATATTTGCATGAAATATGTGGTTCTCATTGCTTGAAGCCGAATTGGCTGAGAACATGGCACTATTATCGTTTCCTTTGAATTTATATTAACGATTTAATATGGGAGGAACTAAAATTTAAATGTCAATTTAACATTAACGTTATATATAATACATGAAATAGAGTGTATTACTTTTTAATTCATGAAAATTATTTATTTTTTATAGTAAATTTTTTAATAATTTTTTTATTATATAATAACAAGTAATCAGAGAAAAATTTATCTTTAATTAGTAAATGTTAGTAATTCTAAATGATACGCGTAGGATATTTGCATGAAATATGTGGTTCTCATTGCTTGAAGCCGAATTGGCTGAGAACATGGCACTATTATCGTTTCCTTTGAATTTATATTAACGATTTAATATGGGAGGAACTAAAATTTAAATGTCAATTTAACATTAACATTATATATAATACATGAAATAGAGTGTATTACTTTTTAATTCATGAAAATTATTTATTTTTTATAGTAAATTTTTTAATAATTTTTTATTATATAATAACAAGTAATCAGAGAAAAATTTATCTTTAATTAGTAAATGTTAGTAATTCTAAATGATACGCGTAGGATATTTGCATGAAATATGTGGTTCTCATTGCTTGAAGCCGAATTGGCTGAGAACATGGCACTATTATCGTTTCCTTTGAATTTATATTAACGATTTAATATGGGAGGAACTAAAATTTAAATGTCAATTTAACATTAACATTATATATAATATATGAAATAGAGTGTATTACTTTTTAATTCATGAAAATTATTTATTTTTTATAGTAAATTTTTTAATAATTTTTTTTATTATATAATAACAAGTAATCAGAGAAAAATTTATCTTTAATTAGTAAATGTTAGTAATTCTAAATGATACGCGTAGGATATTTGCATGAAAGATGTGGTTCTCATTGCTTGAAGCCGAATTGGCTGAGAACATGGTACTATTATCGTTTCCTTTGAATTTATATTAACGATTTAATATGGGAGGAACTAAAATTTAAATGTCAATTTAACATTAACATTATATATAATACATGAAATAGAGTGTATTACTTTTTAATTCATGAAAATTATTTATTTTTATAGTAAATTTTTTAATAAATTTTTTTATTATATAATAACAAGTAATCAGAGAAAAATTTATCTTTAATTAGTAAATGTTAGTAATTCTAAATGATATGCATAGGATATTTGCATGAAAGATGTGGTTCTCATTGCTTGAAGCCAAATTGGCTGAGAACATGGCACTATTATCGTTTCCTTTGAATTTATATTAACGATTTAATATGAGAGGAACTAAAATTTAAATGTCAATTTAACATTAACATTATATATAATACATGAAATAGAGTGTATTACTTTTTAATTCATGAAAATAATTTATTTTTTATAGTAAATTTTTTAATAATTTTTTTATTATATAATAACAAGTAATCAGAGAAAAATTTATCTTTAATTAGTAAATGTTAGTAATTCTAAATGATACGCGTGCATTTCTTTTTGATTTAAAGTTGAACTATGAATAAACAATTTTGATTTTAAAAATTTTTGCTTGGTTTTGGATTTTGAGTACCTTTTTTTCCTCCATAAAATTGCTCTTTACTTAATAAAAAAAAAATTTTATCATATGGTTATTGAACTTATTGTTCAATTCTTGCAATTGATAAGAGTTGATCATAACATTAAAAATGTCAACTTTGTAATGATATTATATTAATTATAGAAAAACTAAATTTAGGTTTTAAGAGTTTAAGTGTTTGTAGAGATATTTTTAAATTAATTAATATTTTAAATAGTAATTTATAATTATTATAACAAATAGTAACTAAAAATTTTGACTCTATAAAGATAAAATGAATAGAGAAAAATTTTTATGCTACAAAAAATATAAGATTTTTTTACTTTAGTATTTAATTTTTTTTCATAATTACTGGTAAAATTAATTTTAAATATTAAATTTAATAAAATTATTATTCATAAATTTGAAGAAAAATTTTTGGATACGTTAATAAAATTAATCACTAAAATTAAAATTTTAATAATTTAAGTAAATATAAAATTATTAAAATATCTATTTTTTTTCCAAAAAAAAAATGAGGGAGACCCCCTTATCACAAACGTGGGTATGCCCTTGGATATAAATAGAATAAATTACATTAGTGGAGTTTTTATAAGAACAAAATTAGAAAAAATAATTTTTAGTAAGAGGTTTTGCCTTTTCTTTGGAAATTCCTTTCCATCTTTTCTCATTATTTCTTCTCTTCCTTTTTCTTTTAATTTTTTTTTATCTCTTTTTTAGTTAGCTACCAACTAGTATTTTCATCGATGACAACCCCATTAATTTCATTCATTTTTTTTTAATTGATTTTCTTTAATAACTTCTAAATCTATATTCATTTAGAACATATTATGAGCATATCTCTTTAGATCTACACTATTAATAGTTTTTTAGTGAATAAATTTTTATATTTATTTTTTAAATAGATATTAAATATATGTGCTACTTCTTAATGGTTTTTATTTTTATTTTTTATATTTCTCTATTTTAATGAAGTTACTCCCTTATTGAAAAGGTTTTATTTGTATTTATTGGTAAATTATCACATCTAATGGCAGATATTTGCTTAAAGATAAACAAGAAATAAACTACAAACGATTTTTGCATTGAAATGCAAAGTAGTGGGAGTCAAAAGGGGATCTATCAACTTGGGTCTAGCAATATCTAGCTTCCTATGACCTGACCCGTCAATATTCCATTTTAACAAATCCAAAGTCAGCCTTTGTATATAATACAGATTTCTATGGCTTTGGACAAAGAAGCCCAAAATTTACTTAAAATTGACTTGTTTAGATTTGATCCAATTAACCTGAATTTTGATTCAACAGGTAAATTAATAAAATTATCATTTTATGGAAAATTAACTTATCTCCCCTAAATGGTGCAACTCATAAATCAATTAAAATTCTTTATACATATAATGCATTTTCCCTCATTATAATAAACATAAAAAATAAAATAAAATCTTTATTAATAATATTATAGTTTACATGAAATAATTTATAACAAAATTATTGCAGTACACATACACAAACAAATATGTCTTCCATAGCATACATGTATAACAGTAAATGGTTCAAAGATAAACATATGTATCAGCCACCTCTTGGAGAATAGTAAAGAGGTCATTAACCCTTGAAAGCATCAGCTTGTGACCTCCACCGGGGACTACATAAAGCTTTTCTGGTTTATAGTTTTGTATTTGCCATTGATGAAAATCTTCAGTCATTATTTTGTCCTCGTCGCCATAGATATAAACTTTCTTAATCGATCCATAACCTTTCTTTGTGAAGAATTCTCGTTTGGCTAAAATTTCTCGAAATGTTGATCCCTTCCTTGTTGACATTTTCGCCAATTCAAGATCCTTGAAAAGAAAATATAGATAAATATATAAATGAAAATTTGGACAGGGAAAAACTAATTTTTTTTTTCTTTTATGTTTAGGTAATTTTTATTTGGAGAAGTGGAAAAACTAAACTAAATAATGGTTTTCATAAAAAAGTAATTAAGAATTCGTTATTGACTGAGGCAAAAGAACACAAAATTCTAGCTAATTAATGATAATGCTGTATTATAATTAAAAAAAAAAACTTTTTTATATAAGTTTAATTACATTGAATTTAAAAGTATAGATGAAATTAATGAAAAAAGATGATACCTCAGGATGACAATCCGTATAAATATAATTCTCCTTAAGATAGGTGCCTAATTTCACTGTGGTTATGGTGTCGTCTCATTGGTGTATGATTCAAATACACTGTCCTTCCAATCCGGAAAGACCTCCATAAACTGTTACCAGACACAATTAAGAGAGAAACAAATTAAGAAAATAGAACATATTGCAAATCTAAGCATGCAGGGTCTTGATAGAACATAAGTTATATATATGTAAGTACCTTATCCAGAACATAAGATGGGCTATGAACGGTGTCTGGCATTAGTGAATTATGAAAAACGGCAGCTGCAATCTTGTCTGTGTATTTATCGCAAGCAATAGCAACATTAATGCCTCCACAGCTCTCGCCAACAAGAATTACCTTTTCTCCTTCAGGGATTGTTTCCAAGAAATTCAACAATGGTTCAGAGTAGGCATCAAATGAGCCAACTTGCTCAATTATCCTAAGGTCAATACCACTGGCGACAAGGTCCAATGCAGTGACCTTATGGCCAGCTGCCTCGAGCACGGGTTTGAGCTTGTGCCAAACCCACGCACCATGGCATATGGTATGGAGAAGAACAAAATGCGCGACAGCCATTTTCTGATATAGTCTATATATACGTATCTATATGACTCTTTAAGATGGTGTTCTCTTCTCTATTTTTTGTTGTGCTTGAAAGCTTTTGCATGTAAACTATATATAGAGATCCGCTAGCTGATACATGTTCCGCGTCGCCACATGTAGCGGCCTATAAAATATTATTGGTCATTAATTCCACAAAAATCAAAGGTCAACTGAGCCATAGATTTGGATAATTCCTTGATGAGTACGAATTTACATTGGCAGACCTTTGATTAGACTCGGTCAGTCCTGGGTAGGTGGTTTAGTTTTAAAGTTCAAAGCACCAATATCATTCCAAGGTTTTATTTATTTATTCATTTATTTTAATTTTGATTCAATTATGATATTCTGTTAAATTTAACAACTAATTTTTTTTTAAAAAAAAATCTAATTTTAATTCCAAATCAAATCAGTCAATTTTAATTCATTTTAAAAGTAAATTTGATTAAAAGTAAACCTTTAAAAGAGACAAGTTGTACATTTATGTATCATTTATTATATGATATATGTATTATATGATGAATAAATTAATGTCTACTTGAATTTATGTTTTAAAATCATTAAGCAAATTATGTGGAAGCTTCAATCCAACCATATAGTCAATATATATATATATATATATATATATATATATATATATATATTCCAATTCCACATGATAAACTCCAGAAAAAGGGGGGAAACAGCATTTCTGGGTAACTACTATCAACTATATTATATTTTCTATTAAATATATAATTGTTTTAATTTTACATATGGGAGTCATCTTTCGTTGAATGGTGTTTATTGACTTTGGAATGGAGAGTATGATATACTACAATACCCATAGATTTCTTGCACACAATTCTCAACTGGGATCATCCTCTTGAAGCAAGATTCCAATTGCGCTTTAATAAATAGCTCGATATTATGAATAACTTGAAAGTATTTCCCTTATACTTTCAATTAGAGTTGAAGGTGGAAGATTTTGATTTCATATGTTAATAAATTGGTTAATAAATTGATCTGAATTCAATGAAACTGGACAATAATATTTAGAGAGGTCAAATAGAATTATGAAATAGTTTATTTAATATTTTATCCACATATAATTAAAAATTTGTACAAATTATTATCATTCTAAACTATTGAATTTGAAATAAAAATAATAATAAAATCACTAAATGTAACACCCCTAATTTTTAAATTTATTATTTTGTGGGTAAATATTAATATTTTATTTTATTTAAATTTTAGAAAATTATTTAAAATTTTTTAGATTTTAGAAATCGGGTTTGATTTTCTGAAAATATAAAACTTTGATGATTTTTAAAAATTAATTTAAAGACCATGTGGCAAAACTAAAAAATATTTGGACTCTATGAATTTTTATGAGTTTTCTAGAATTTTTTCAGAATTTTTGGGTCTCGTTTTCGGTCCCAAAACAGAGTAAAAAATTTAAAATTTTGTATCCTGAATTGGACTGATCGAATCGAACGGGACCAGATCAGACTGATCGAATCGGACCTGCCTTTTCTTTTTCCTCTTCCTCCTCTCTTCTGCGCGCCCGACGTCTCCTCTCTCTCTCCCATTTTCTCTCTCCTCTCACCTCCCCTCGCCACACCGCCGCCACCTCAGCCCTCCCCACTAGTCAGCGCACCGCCCCAGTACCTCCTCGCTGCCGGCTGACACTCCAGGCGATCGGAAACGACGCGCGTAGTTCCCCCTGTGCGGGCGCATCGCTTCGTCTTCCCGGCCAAAATTCGACTGATCTGGCCACCGATCAGACCGGATCTTGTGTCAAAACTCTTTTACACTTCGAGAGCTTTCCATAGACACCAAGAACACCAAAATTCATTGAGCGGTTTGCCCAATTTTTTTTTTTTGGAAGTTTTAGCCCATTTTAACTTTTGGGCTAGATTTCTCTCAAACCGTGAACCTCAAGAGAAAACTGAGAGTACTGGAGTGCTCCACTCGTCGAGAGTTTCGCGGCAATATAAATTTCAAAATTTTTCGACACTGTTTTTCGGTGGGTCCCATGAAACTTTGTAGTGTTTTTTCGAGCACTAAATGAGATTAGAAAATTTCATAAAAATTATGTACTAACCCCCGTATTGTGGGCTTCGTGTAAGTATCTTCAATTCATAGAAATTTAACTGCTGTTGCAGATCAGAAATTTCCTACTGCATGCAGAAGTGCTCTGAGAAAAAGTCTTGGAATTTGGTCGATATTTTGGCTACCCCACTATTTTCAAATGTATTTTCAAATGTCCCGAGCGCATCCCCAGGGTCAAAATCGGCATAGGTAAACCCGAACCTTACTTTTTCTTAATTATCTAGTGCTTGAATGGGGTTAAAAATCCATAAAATATTCGTGATAGCTTAGAAAATTATAATTCCTTTTGCATTAGTTTAGTAATATTACTAAGGACCGCGTGGCAAAGTTTTAGAATTTTTAGAGCTCATTTGAGTAGTTTTTGCAAAAGGGTCAATTATAAGGACTAAATTATAATTTTACATATTGTGATTGATGACTGTTTGGATGGTCCCAGGAGGGGCTGTGTGATGTGATTGAGTTGTGGGTGTATGGTTTGTAGATATAAAAGTGCGTTTTAAGCTCTTTTACATGTTGGGTAGGTCCTAGGTATAGAAGAGACTCTGCCGAATTTTCGGCACGACTTATAATATCTTTGGTCTTTACTTAATTTGTAATGAGTCAAAGGTATTAAATATTTGTAAAAAAAAAAATTTCAGGTGAGCCGGGACAACCTTCCTCCTCCGTCCAGCCGCCACAGTGACTTCAGTTGAGTCTGTGAGTAAAATATTAATTTTAATCGTAATTTCGATATTATTATATATTTAAGCATACCCATGTATCACTTATAAATATATATCTATATAGTTAAATCCTAGGCATGATTTATATTGCATTTTTAAATTGATGAAGTGTCATGGATGTTGTTTGTGGTAATTTGGAGCAGTGTGTGTGTGCATTGGCGTGCGTGTAACATAGTATTTGATATGGACAGGACGGGTAGACACAGCTTGAGAGATACTCATTGGGACCCGGTCCTGCAGGGTAAACACGGCTTGAGGAACACTCGCTGGGACCCCGTATTTGATTTATTAAGCGAAAGTCCGACTTGAGAGACACTCGTTAGTAGAGGTTGGATTAAGAGGGCTGTATAGGGGATCAACTCCCATATATGTATTATTTGACAGTGTTGGGTGTGTGAGTGCTCCAAATTGTCTTTTTGATGTGATTTGTATGAAATTTATGACGATGTTGCATTTCACTCCACATGGTGCATTAGCTTTAGATAGCTATAAAGATTATGGTTAAAATTGATATTTTACTCTCTTAGTCGAATGCTCACTCCTGTTCACCTTATTTTTCCAGGATACAGGAGATTTCTTGTTGAGTTCTAACCTGTCTCTCTCTCCCTCGCAGGTCGTCTATTAATGTCTGTAATATTTGTATAATTCTGTTAACTCCTAGAATTCCGCATATGTTAAAAATATTTATTTAATTTGGGCATGTAATATATTTGTCATGTTGGACCTGTAAACTTATTAAATGCATGTATGTTGGACTGGATGAGGGAGCCAAGCTCCCATTTATTTTTATGGCATCATAATTATATGGAGGGTAAGCTGAGCTGCCTAAATGATTATATATTGTGTTTACAAGTCGGGTGAGTAAAAAAAAAAACTCCCCGTTGTATAGTCCATTTTACGGCCGGACTCTATCCGTTTGAATTCTTGAAATTGGGCCCAAATGGGCCTTAGAGTTGGGTTGATGAATAGTTAAGCTTACTACGGGCCTCGGGGGCTTTAGGCTGGCCCAGGTCTTAGTGCTGGTCCGGCCCATAAGTTGGGTCGTGACACTAAATTATTAATTAATTTTATTTTATTCACTAATTTTCGAAAAAAATTACTAAAACATATCTTAAAATATTGTAAAAATAAATAAAATTACACATTTTTTTATTTTAAATTCAGAATAATTAGGAAAGAAACAGCAGTTTTTATTAAATATTTTGAAATAGTAAAAAAATATAATATATTATATAAATATTTATGTACTAAATATTATATTAAATATTATATAAATATATTATATAATATATTATATTATATAAATATATTATATAATATATTATATTATATAAATAGTAAAAAAATTGGAGGCCGATTACACATTGTTTGTGGAAGTCATAGGGCTTGGAACCATGGCCCCCTCTAATCTCCATAAATCTCCATCTTGTTAGCTAATTTCAATTGTAGTTAGTTTTAGTTTTAGTTGAATTTTAATTTCTTTAATTTACGCCAATTTCATCGTCTAAGATTAACATACATTTTGGTACTTAAATATAATTTTTATTGAAATAATATTTAATTCATCATTATATTAATTGTACAATTTTGTGCACACACGTATCAGCAACCTTTTGTTGAATAACTTGGGTTAATCACATCATCTTAAAATTGGATTAAGAAAAAAAAATTAAAGTAATAAAGTTTATTTTTAAAATTAATATTTTGACTCGAAACAATTTATAATCTATAAATTTATTCGAATATGATAAAAAATAATTTCTATATAGCAATTCAATGAGTAACTTAAATTAACTCGCAACTCAAATTTACCCATCATTCCTTGTAATTTAGGTATCGAAAATCAAAATATTACAACTATAAATTTGAAAGAGGTGTGCGGATATGAAGTGGAACCTTGCTTAAGAAATTATGGAAGGAGTAGTATGAATGGAGAATTGGCAGAGGTTATACTTTATATTCTTTGGAGGCCCTAAATAGGCGTTTTTTTTTTTTTTGGTGTGATTTTAACTTTTCAGGCTTTTTGGAGCAATGTGAAAAATTAGGGAGATGTTTAGTTTATGAAGAAATGTTGCAGATTTTCTCTATAATTTTTATGACATAATTCATGCATTTTGGGCATTTTAAAGCATTTAAAAATTCTAGTTTTGTTTTTAAACTTTTGTCTCGAGATCTTGCACCAACTTTAGGCTATGAAGATAGCTCTGCCAATAGCTTACTTCCTTTGCATTCCGTTTTATCTTCTGTACCATATGAATGAATACCATTATAATTAAAATTAATAAAAATTATAAATATTAATTGTAAACTCAAATAACTCATCCAAAATGAATGTAGGACAACACACTCTAAATTTGCAAGTAAACATTGAAGTAAGATAGGTTCTGATACCATGTAGAGAAAATAGATCATACTTAACTTCATCCTAAAAGTTAGCTCAAGAAAATAAGATTTACCCAAATCTTATATATAGCTCAAATATCTCATTCCAAATTTATGTAGAAAAATATTAATTGATTAGGATTGTGAAATATGTTTTAAATGGATAATTTTTATTCAATTTGCCATTTTTATATATGTATATATATTATGATGCATATACTTAATATGTAAACGTTATCTATTTCTTTCTGTTATTAATTTATCAATTCATTGAGTTTATATATATATATATATATATATATATATTTTTTTTTTTTTAATTTTAGATTATTTTGAAAACTTCTTTGTAAATTAAATTGTCATTTCTTCCACTTCACCATTCTGAGAATCTAGTTAAGGTCGATCAACATGCTCTTTTTATATTTTGTGATTTTTTAAAACTTCTTTGTGCATATACGTCTAAGGTTTTATATATCATGACTATTATTATTATTATTATTATTTTTTTATTATTTTTTTTTTACCATCATTGACAGAATAGTCTCTAAAAATGTTTTATGAATGTTCTTTAGTTGTCTTAGTATCCAATTCAATAGATTGTGATAATTATAAAAAATAGATGTTATCCTTATTTATTTTTTAGCATGTCTTTATATTCAACCAAATATTTTTTAGAGGGAACGCTACTATTATTTTTTTTAGTCACTCTACCTTATCGATCGATATTTAATTTTATATAACATATAGTTTTGAATATTTCACTCTAATTAACGTTTGAATTCAAAATTTTATAATTCTAAAAATAATTTCACATTATTAAGTTCAATTTCATTAATTTTTTTTTTTTTAAATTTGATAATCAAGTGACTTTATTTCAAATGGGTTGGAAAAATTATAAATATTAATTGCCAATGAGATAAAAGAAAAATCCATGCATATTTGTCACTATCTAGCCAATCACATAAAGTAAAACAGTGATATCATGTGAGCATATTATATGGTATGATAAACCAATAGAATAAAAACAATTGTACAATATAATTACTTTTAAAATATATATATATATATATATATATATATATATATATATATATATATATATATATCTGTGGTTATAACTTTTTGGGACTTGCCATGCATAAGTGTTTGTTTTCTATTAGTTTGTTATTTTATGTAAAATATCATACATGTAATAACAGAAGTAAAATAATTTATATGGAATTGTAAATCAATAAAGTATAAACACGTATACATGAATGAGTCCCATAAAAAAAATAATGCCTTTATTAATAATATTATAAATTACATGAAATAATTTCATCATACATATAATCAACTGATTACAGTGTACATACACAATCAATATATCTTCCATAATAATCACATGCCACATGAAAATGTGAGATAATTTATTTGTACATAGTTTCACCCATATATAACTGTAAATGCTTCAAAGTTAAGCATATGTATCAGCCACCTCTTGAAGAATGATAAAGAGATCATTAACCCTTGAAAGCATCAGCTTATGACCTCCGCCAGGGACTACATAAACCTTTTCTGGTTTACAGTTTTGTATTTGCCATTGATGAAAATCTGCAGTCATTATTTTGTCCTCATCGCCGTAGATATAAATTTTCTTAATCGATCCATAACCTTTCTTCGTGAAGACTTCTCGTTTGGCCAAAATTTCTTGAAATGTTGATCCCTTCCTCGTCAACATTTTTGGTAGCTCAAGATCCTAGAAGAAAATATATGTAAATAAATAAATGAAATTTTAGATTAAAAAAAAAAAAACCCTTTTTCTTTTCAAGTTTAGCTGTTTTTTATTTTGAGAAGTGAAAAAAAAAATTAGATGAAATTAAAATAAAAATTTGATACCTCGGGATGACAATCCGTATATATATAATTCTCCATAAGATAGGGGCTTAATTTTACCGAGGTTATCCTGCTATCTCCATTGGTGTAAGATTCAAACACACTGTCCTTCCAATCAGGAAACACCTCCATAAACTGTTACCAGACACAATTAAGAGAGAAACAAATTAAGAATGCAAAAGATTTTATTTAGTAATTTTTTACTTATAAGACAAAGCAAATCTAAGCAGGATCTTAACAGAACACAAAGCATATATATATATAAGTATATACCTTATCCAGAACATAAGATGGGCTATGAACAGTGTCTGGCATTAGTGAATTGTGGAAAACGGCAGCTGCAATCTTGTCAGTATATTTGTCAGCGGCAATAGCAACATTGATTCCTCCACAACTCTCGCCAACAAGAATCACCTTTTCTCCTTGAGGGATTGTTTCCAAAAAATTTAACAATGGTTCAGAGTAGGCATCAAATGAGCCAACTTGCTCAATTGTCCTTAGGTCCATACCACTGGCTACAAGGTCTAATGCAGTGACCTTATGGCCAGCTGCCTCGAGCACAGGCTTGAGCTTGTGCCAAACCCATGCACCATGGCATATGGTATGAATCAGAACAAAATGGGCGACAGCCATTTTCTGATATAATCTTATATCTATCTATATAACTCTTTAAGATGGTGTTCTCTTCTCTATTTCTCGTTGTGCTTGAAAGCCTTTGCATGTAAACTATATATAGAGAGAAGGTTGATACGTGTTCCGCCTCCGCCCATGTAGTAGCCGATTTGGATTAATATTATTGGCCGTGTGGGTTCCACAAAAATCAAAGGTCAACGAATCCTTAGATTTGGATAATTCCATGACGAGTGCGAATTCACATTGGTAGACCTTTGATGAGACTTGGTCAGTAAATTCACTTTAAAATTGACAAGTTGTTCCTTTATATATCATTTATTAGCCGTCACGTTAATTTGCATGTGACATACGTATTATAAGATGAATAAATTAATGAGCCTACATGAATTTATGTTTTAAATCGTTATGCAAAGTGTGTCGAAGCTTCAATATCCAACCAGAAGTCAATATATCCGAATTCCAAGTGATAAACTCGAGGAAAGTGGGGAAAACTTAAACAGCATTTGTTCACATTTAGCATTCATGAACCTACCATTAGCTATATTATGTTTTCTATGAAAACTAACGAACTGACGTAACTCATCCTTTAAAAGCTAACTTAAAAGGAGAAGAGTATCTAAAATTTTATAGACACATTACCTATGATTTTAACATATGTAAAATAAAGATAGTGTAAAGAGAGAGTAGTATTCAAGACTTTCTATCTACATTCCTAATAGATGTGGGATATTTAACACACTTCCCTTACATTCATAGTTGGGAGGCCTAAACATCAATTAGAGAGTGTTGGATATATTACAGTTTAATTCATTTTAATACGGACTTATATAAGTGGTTGAATTGCTTTGCACATCAAAATAACTAGTCAATTCAATGTTGCAATTCAACTATTTATATATTGTCCTTTTATTTCATTTTTTTTCAATGTGAGATTTACAATAAAAACCCATAATTAATTTAGTTTACATATGGGAGTAATCATTCCTTGAATTGTTTTTATAGACTTTAGAATGGACAGTTGAAGAAAACAACAACAATAACTAAGTCTTTAACATAAAAAGATGATACTAGAACAAAATAATTGACAAGGATGCAACTCATAAGGTCAAAACAAGATGGATGAAATGGAGTACCGCAAGTGTATTATTCTATTGTAAGATCTCTGACAAAGTAAAAAGTAGAAAGTAGGTTATATAGAACCATATCAAGCCAGCTATTGTATGTGAGTGAATGTTGGGTCCTAAGATGTAGGGGGTGACATCTGAGAAATTTGGAGGAATATCTTCTTATCCGAATATATAGTGTTTCTGCTCTAATTAAATACAATGTGGGTTTTTGTATTGGTGATGATACAAAATTTTATTTCTAGTCTGACTCGTGGATATTTGATACTCCATTGAAGAATTTGTTTCCAAATTTATTTCTTCTTTCTTAGGATAAAGACGCCAGTGTAGGCTCCCCAGGAACATGGGAGAATGGCTTATGGGTGTGGAAACTAAATCGATAAGGCAGCCTTTCGTAAGAAATTTTCATCCTTTGCAATCTCTACTTAACCTAATCAATTCAAGCAATTTCTACATTAATAGGAAAGACAGAATTGTGTGGAAAGCGAATCCTAAGGGTTTACTCTTTGTTAATTCTCTTTACAAGGCACTATAGATAGGTCGTTTGTCTGGTTGAGTATTGCTCTTCCGAAAGCAGAACTGTTTGTTTGGATGGCATGTCGATCGTTAGCATATTCCAGCCCGTGACTGGCTATATATTCCACATTGGCATCATTCCACTTGCCTAGAATGTGTCTTCTTTTCGTGGTCGATTTGGTGAATATGCCAATCATCTTCTATTGCAATGTCCATTCTCATTCAAGGAGTGGAATTTCTTTCTAAAATGGTGGGGTATCTCTATCTGTCTTCCCCGACCGAGACCTGGCATCTTTTATGTTGATTGTATTTACTATTGCTTTTTTAAACTGGATATAAAATTGAGAGAATATAATTCTAAAATGTCATTATTGTGAAAACGATAATTTCTTTAAAAAATTAATTTTTAAAAAATAAAAAGAATGTGAACATTTTATTTAATTTTATAAAAAATAATAAAAGCGTGCAACTTCAAGATAGAAAATTTGAGACCAACAAAAAAAAAATTGCAAGGGATGGACGTAGGTAGGGGTGAGTATTCGGTTCAAACTGAACCGAATTGAATTAAATTACCAAAACCAATTACTATATTTTAGAACCTAACTGAATCAAAATAAATAAAAAATCGAATCGAACCGAATCACTATATTTCTGTTCGTTCGGTTCAAACTGATCGGTTCCAAATTTTACTTAATTTAGACTTGATTTTCAAGTTATTTGGTTTGATTTTAACCTTAATTTGAACCTAATAACCATTAATCAATAAAATTAGGCAATTTATATATATATATATATATATATATATATATATATATATATATATATATATATATAATTACATATAATTTATAAATTCTTCATAAAAATAAATTAATTTAAAATTAAAAAATATTATTCGGTTCAGTTCGGTTCGGTTCAAATCGATTTTTTTCTTCAAAACCGAACCGAAATAAGTGAAATTTTTTTCTCTAATATCAAACCAAACTAAATTATATTAAAAACTGAATCGAATTACCGAATTAAGGTTGTTCGATTCAATTTTTCGATTTAAATCGAATAGTGGAAGTCGGAATGCATATGAAGAGGCCAAAACTTAAATATCAAATTTTGTTCTGTTAAAAAACATGTCATTCTTTTATATTATGAAAATCATCTATATAATAGTTAGAGAAATTTATCAGACAAATTTCATTAATTCTAATGCATGCATAATTTCTTATGAATCTAAAATTGAACTGAATAATTAAACTTATTGTTTAAGAAATTAAAAGTTAAACAAAATACTAAAAATGCCAATTTCATAATGATGTTATATTTAAAGAATTAAAGTGTCATGAAAAACACATTTTATAAAATTTATAGTGATAATAAATTAAAAAAAAAAAAGAGTTCGCGGAATGGAGGAAAGTCGTGAAGAGAGAAGGGATGAGTAAACGGATGAGGACTGAGCGACGAAGAATGTTAAGCGTCGCAATCCTCTAGAGCATGAAAGAGTGGAAGGGTTCTCGTTTAGAGATAAAGTGGTTTTGGGAAGGAATACTAAGATGGATATGGAAATGTTAGAGGAGGAGTCTGAGATTATGATCGGGAAGGAGGATGTTGATCGGACTGATTCGGTTCCCGTGGTTAAGGTGTCTCAATCCTTGCAAGCAGAGTTAGCCAAACCATGGAAGAGAGCGGTGGTGGTTAAACTTCTAGGTAAAAAAGTGGGATACAGAGCTTTGTGTTCTAGATTGCAATCTCTATGGAATTCGGGGGAGATGAAGGTCTTGGAGTTAGGAAATGAATTTTTTCTGGTTCGATTTTCATTAAAAGAGGATTTTCAGAGAGCTTGTTTGGATGGCCCGTGGACAATTTTAGGGAGTTATCTCCTAGTCCAACCTTGGTCACCTAAGTTCAATATTGCGAATAGTTCTATAAGCTCAGTTGTTGTTTGGATCAGGTTACCAGGCCTTCCTCTGCATTTTTATAATAAGAAGGTCCTTAGGGAGATCGGGAAAGTGATTAGAAGGGTGGTGAAGGTGGATTACTTGACAAGTGATGCTATTCAGGGGAAGTTCGCTAGAATAGCAGTCACAGTAAATCTGAATGAGCCTCTGTTAGTGAAATTTAAGTTGATGGATAGAGAGCAGTTGATTGAATATGAAAGTTTACTAGATATTTGTTTCTTTTGTGGAAGATATGGTCATAGAGGAGATTTGTGTCATTATAAGAAGTCAGAAGAGAGGGATTTAAAGGTGAATGGTATTAAGGTTAGTGATCATGCTGTCCAGAATGAAAGGAACTTCGGACCATGGATGGTAGCTCCTAGTCACCGATGTAAAAACAGTTATAGAAAAGGTGATAATGGTGCCAAACAGGGTTCGAGATTTGCAGTGTTGGTGGGGAATGATGATGAAGAGGATGATGACGTGGAGAATTATAACCCAAATTTTTTGAAGGTGGTTAGGGAAGTTGAAAAGTTGAGGAGTGAGAATTCGCGTGGTAGAGGTTACGTAAAAGGAAAGGGTGGTTTGGGTTTGCAGGAAAAAGGGAAGAGTAAGAATAAGGCTAAAGATAGTGGGCTTAAGGCCCAAGGAGTGAATTTAGGTGATTCTGTGGAAAACACTTTGAATCCTAATCAAAGATCTCTTGCTAGAAGGGTGGACACAATTTTGGATAAGCAAAAACATTCGATTGTTTTGATTGAGTCTTTTGGGGAAAGGGAGAGAAGTGCAGAGGATAAAGGAGTAATTGTAGGATTGCAAAGAAACAATGTCCAGTTTGGGGGTCAAGAGAGAAATGGGGAGGTGGAGTCTTCTTATTTTCCTTTGGGTCGCCCACCAGATAGTTCAGAAGAGAAAGGAGGGATGCAATCTTACTCTAATTCTCTTTTTAAATCTTTTCAGGGTAATGAGTTAGAAAGGAATTATCGAATGGGAAAGGAGGACGATGATGAAAATGAAGATTCTGCTTCTGATGAGCATAAGGAGGAGAGTGAAGAGGAATTTAGAGATCCCTATATGAGGGATTGAGGGATGTTTTTTGTTTGGGTGTTTGTTTGTTTGTTTTTGTTATTTCCTTCATGTCATTTTTCTTTTGGAATTGCCAAGGAGCTGGAGGTGCTAGCTTCCTCAGAACTATGAGAATGTATTCGCAAATGTATAATCCTCAAATATTGGTGTTGTTAGAGCCAAGGATTAGCGGGAGGAAAGCAGATTTAGTTATCAAGAAGCTAGGGTGGCCTTTTTCTCACAGAGTTGAAGCTGTAGGATTTTCAGGGGCCATTTGGATTTTGTGGCAGAATGGATGGTCGATTAAAATTAAAGAAAATAATAGACAATATGTGCATATGAGTGTTTTTGAAGCAGATTCTTGGTCTATGGATCTCACAGCTATCTATGGTAGTCCAGTGGCGAATAAGAGGAAGTTTCTCTGGTAGAATTTGATAAATCTTGGTGCTAAGTTAGAAGTTCCATGGGTGCTAGCAGGGGATTTTAACGATACTTTGCATTCAGAGGAAAGGAAAGGGGGTTCGCTTAGAAGAGGGGCTGGTTGTCGACTTTTTCAAAGGTGTTTTGCTGAACTGAATTTATTGGATTTGGGGTACAAAGGGCCTCATTTTACTTGGTCCAGAAGTGGGGTTTGCGTCAGGCTTGATAGAGCTTTATGCAATGCTCTTTGGCCCATGAAGTTTCAGGAAGCGTCGGTTTTTCATTTGCCAAGGGTGAATTCGGATCGCAGGCCTATTTTATTACGATGTTTGAATGTGCAGCAAGGAGATAGAAGTTTGAGGCCTTTTCACTTTCAGGCAGCGTGGCTTCTTCATGGGGGGTTTAATGATTTTATTAAGGAGAATTGGAAGGAGGAAGGGACATTCATGAATCAGGTGGGGAATATTACAGAGGGGCTAAAAAAATGGAATAAAGAAGTGTTCGGGAACATTTTTTATCGGAAACGAGGTTTGTTGAATAGAATTGAAGGGATTCAAAGAGCTCTGGAGAGACATGATTCAAAGAAGTTAAGGGATGTGGAAAGGAATTTGTTGACTGAGTTAAATGAAGTTTGTCTCCAAGAGGAAATTTTTTGGTATCAAAAGTCTAGAGTGGATTGGATTAATTTGGGTGACAAAAATACTAATTTTTTTTTCGCATGAAAACAGTTACTAGAAGGAAAAGAAATAAAATTGAAATGTTGAAATCTGATGTAGAAGATTGGATTAGTGAAGGGGAGGACCTCAAGAAGATGGCTGTGAGTTATTTTAAAACTCTTTATACTGAGGATAAAAGGGGAGATAATGAGTATTCAGTTAAAGAGCAATTTCCTTGTGTTTCGGTGGAGCAAAAGGATTCGTTGTTGCAAGTTGTTTCTTCTGCTGAAGTTAAGGTTGCTCTGTTTGACATGAAACCGTGGAAGGCTCCGGGTGTGGATGGGCTACATGCAGGCTTTTATCAGACTCAATGGAATGTGGTGGGTAATCGATTGGTGGAAGAGGTGCGTTGAGTGTGTAGAGGTGGTACAGTTGAGGAAGAGTTGAATAGGACATTGTTGGTTTTGATTCCTAAGGTAGAGGTGCCACAAAGTATTTCGCAATTTAGGCCGATTAGTCTTTGTACAGTGGCCTATAAGGTTATTACTAAGGTGTTAATGAATAGATTGAAGAGAATTCTTCCTAATATTGTGGGTTATACTCAAACAAGTTTTATCCTAAGAAGAAGCATTACTGATAATATTGTGGTGGCACAGGAATTGATCCACTCGATGAAGAAGAAGAAAGGAAAGAAAGGGTTTATGGCCATTAAAGTTGACCTTGAAAAAGCATATGATCGGGTCAGCTGGAGGTTTCTTCACGAGACATTGATTGATGCAGGGTTGCCTTTGCAATTTGCAGATGTAGTCTTGAATTGTATTTCTTCTTCTTCCATGCAAGTTTTATGGAATGGAGAAGTCACTGAGACTTTCAAGTCGGAGAGGGGTCTTCGGCAAGGAGATCCCCTTTCTCCTTATTTGTTTGTTCTAGTGATGGAACGCTTAGCACATGACATTAATAGGGCTGTCCAAGAAAAATTGTGGAAGCCGATTTATTTGGGCAAAGAAGGTCCTCCTCTTATAAATCTTTTCTTTGCTGATGATTTATTGCTCATGGCAGAGGCTTTGATGGACCAAGCTACTTGTATTAAAAGAGTTTTATGTGAGTTTTGTAGCTGCTCTGGGCAGCGGGTGAGTTTATAAAAAACTAGAGTCTATTTCTCATCTAATATTCCTCATCAGTCTAGGGAGGATATCTGTAAGGAGTTGGGGGTGTTGGAAACACAAGACTTGGAGAGATATTTGGGTATGCCTTTGATTAGTGCGAGAATTACTAAGAAGACTTACGAGTTCATTTTAGACAAGGCTAAAAAATGCTTATCAAGGTGGAGTGCTAATAATCTGTCATTTGCAGGGCGGGTAACACTTACGCAATCTTTTTTAGCTACAATGCCAGTTTATGCAATGCAATCCACCAAAATTCCAGTGTGGATATGTGATCAATTAGATAAGCTTTGTCGTGATTTTATTTGGGGATCTATAAGAAATAAGAGAAAAATCCATCTGGTTGCTTGGAATAAAATATGTCAGCCTAAATGCAATGGTGGATTGCGGTTGAGTAATTTGAGAGCTTTTAATATTGCTTTCCTCATGAAACTTTGTTGGGGTTTATTGAAGAAGACAGATGTGTTGTGGGTTAAAATGTTTCGGCATAAATATAAAGTGGATATTAATGATTCGGGGATGTTGCATGGGAACCATAATGGGTCATTTCTTTGGAGAGGCCTGGTTGAGGCTTGGAATTATATGCAAAAAGGGTTGGTGTTGGCCTTAGGAAATGGTCGATCCATTAGATTTTGGACAGATATATGGCTTCCAGGAGAAAGGAAATTAATAGATTATGTCTCTCATAATATTCCTGAGGAGTGGATGAACGGAAAAGTTAGGGATTTTGTTTCGAAAGAAGGAATCTGGAATTGGAGTAAGTTTGATGTTTTTTTACCACCGAATGTCTTATTGGTGATTGCAGCAATACCTCCTCCCTCTGATGATGCAGGTGAGGATGTTATTTTATAGGGAGGAACTGCTTCATGATCTTTTTCTGTTAAATTTGCGTATTTGTTAGTTACTAAACACTCTTGGGGAGAGATGAATTTGTTATGGAAAATTATTTGGTGATGGAAAGGCCCTCAGAGAATAAGAGCTTTCCTATGATTAGTTGCTTCAGAGAAGATTCTGACTAATAGGAAGAGGGTTCGATGAAACCTAAGTATGACAGCTGTTTGTGATATTTGCTCTGTGGGTGAGGAGTCGATTCTGTATGTGTTAAGAGATTGCTCGGTAGCGAGGGTAATTTGGGACAAAGTGACTCCTTCAGATAAGCGAGGTAAATTTTTTAATTTCTCTTTATCTATCAAGGACTGGTTGATGGAAAATCTATGTGATGAGAGTTGTTCTTTCTTGGGGGCTCCATGGGATTTTTGTTTTGGGATAATTTGTTGAGTTGTGTGGAATTGCAAAAATAAAAGAATTTTCTCTGATGAGAATGTTTCGGTGGAAGGATGTATTTCATTTGTTAGTGTTCAAGTAAGAGATTTTATGAAAGCTTTGATTTTGAGGAAAGTTTCAGGGAAGTGTCTTCCAGACAAGGAAGTGAGGCATATCAGTTGGGAGCCTCCAGCTGATGGGTGGGAGAAATTAAATGTTGATGGAGCAGTTAAAGGAGCTTATAAACATGCTTATGTGGGTGGACTGATTAGGAATTCCCTAGGGCGATGGTGTGCTGGTTTTGCTTCATTTATTGGTTCCTGTTCAATTTTGAATCCTGAATTATAGGCTATTTTGGAAGGGTTGAATTTGGCTTGGAGAAGAGGTTGTAAGAAGCTTATTGTTGAATGTGACAATTTGAAAGTGATTTCTATGTTAAAGGGCAACATGGAACCTCATGCATTCTGTTCTTCACTCATTTATAGTATTTTGGATCTTGTTAAAAGAGATTGGGAGTTGGATTTTAGGCACATTTATAAGGAGGCTAATAAATGTGCAGATTGGCTTGCTCAATGGGTTGTCTCTCGAAATCAAAGTGTGTTTAATCTTCTGCAGCCTTCTACTGGTTTGAATCAGTGGCTCTTGCATGACCATTTGAAAGTGGCCTATTCTCGGACTGTCATTGCTGGTGTTTAGAGCTTTGGCTCTTTCTTCTATCTACCAAAAAAAAAAAAAAGTGTCATGAAAAACTAAATTTAAGTTTTAAAAGTTTAAGCATTCGTAGAGATTTTTTAAATTAATTATTGTTTTAAAATAATAATTTATAATTATTTTGATTGTGTAAAAATAAAATAAATAGATACAAATTTTTATGTCATAAAAAATTAAATTTTTAGTTTTATTATTTAAATTATTTTCATAATTGATGGCAAAATTTAATTTTAAATATTAAATTTGAAAATATATTATTCTCAAATTTGGAGGAAAATTTTGAGGGACGCTAATAAAATTAATCACTTAAATTAAAATTTTTAATAATTTTAATATAAAAGTCACTAAAACTTTAATTTTTGTTTAATAGAGTTACTTACTATATAGAAAATAAAATAAAATAAAATAAACTAATTGGAGCCTTAGCATGGAGAACATGCTTTTTATTGATCAGTTAAATTAAATGTTTTATTAATATGATTAGAATCTTTAAATTAAGATAATTAATTTTATTATTATATAAATAATCATCTTAAATTTATTATATAAATGTGTAATAACACAAAGTTTTGTGCTTTCAATTTAAAATCTATTTCTATTCAACGAAAATGATTTATTTTCTTTTTAAAAATAATTAGAAAATAAAAATAAGAGAAGAGAGAGAGAGTGAGAAAAGAAATAAACATTTTGAATTTTTTTTTTTATTATTCATTGGGTAAACTTAAAAATGAATAATTTGAAGAACACAGCCCAACTGAGAAGGTAGGCCATTAATTATATAAGGTGGTCCATCAATATTAATTGAAAGAGTCCGTGCACAGTGAGCTGAAACGATATGAAAAGGGGCTCAAATGGCCTGGACCAAACAACTGGACCAAGCTATAAATGAACAATGGCTTTCACCGCCGTCCCTTCACCTCCGTACCTCAGCGAGGGGTGGCCACCACCATGTCGGTCCGGATTAATATTGAATCAGAAATCAGAACAGATGATTTTGATTTTGATTCGATAAATTTAATGATTGAATTTTTTATTTTTAAAAGGAAAAATGTTAAAAAAAAAAAACAGTAACCCAAGTAATTAAATCTTAATTAATTAAGTTAGTTGTATGTGTTTTTTTTTTTAATTATTTTGATTCAAAACTGATCAAAGCAGTTGATTGTAATCTGATTTAAATACAGTTTTAATCAATTCTGAGTTTAAATTACTGCAATCTTATTCTAATTCAGTTATAAATTAAACTGAAACTCAGTAGCCCAATCCTAATATCCATTTCATGTCGCATTTAGGCATTTAGGTTTTTTCTTTATTTAGGATTCTCTATTAAGTTTAGAAGATCAAGAGTATTAATTATTTTTTAAAAAAAATATTTTTTTATTAAATATAATAAATATTTATATAAAATAATTAAGTGAGATAAAAGATAATTTAATCAATTATTAGTATATTTTTATAAAAATAAGATTTTCATCAATTTCTTAATTACTATATAAAATCTAAATGCGATAGATAAACATGGATGGAGAGAGTATTTCTTAAATAACCAAGAAAATAAATTAGAAAGTAATAATGACACTAAATAATAAGTAAATAATTTTTACATTAATTTCTTCAGATCATTTTTTTTAAAATTTTTTTAAGAACCTTATTTCTTAAAACATAAAGAGAATTTAAAAAATAAAAAAATTTTCTCTTTTGTCCTACAAATAAAATAAAATAAACATTTTTTTAACTGACTTGGCCAAAAAAGATAAGAGGGTAAAGGGAAAAGAGGGGAGAATAAAAACTTATAAATAAATAAAAAAACTAAGTATCTATAAGCATTAAAATTGGAGGACTAAAATTATTTTTCAAAGAAAAAGTATAATTTTAGATAATATTAAAAAAATAGTTTAGGAAAATTATTTTGTTGTTTTAGTATTTTTATAATTAAAATTTATTAAAATTAATTTTAATTTTTTTATATTTCCTAATTAGTATATTTAAAATAATATTTTTCTTAAAAGCAGATTCAAGGGTAATATCAAACAGATGCTAAATGTATTTTGATTAATAGTAAAATATTATATAATTTTTAATTTTGATTAATTTGAGTCAATTGCATAAATTGAAAACATTTTTATAAATTTTGCATAAAATTATTTAAATATTTTTAATTATTCTTTTTAATCTATAGGCATACATATTCAATTTTAATAAATTAAAATTAAAGTAGGCATTTAAAAGTGTGGTTGGCTTTCATTTTAGAGGCTAAACTCACAATTTCATTTAAAGTGTGGTTAATTGTGAGTTTGAGTGTGGGATTAAAATTTTAAGCTAAAGTGGTTTCAGATTTTCTTTATTTTTTATGTCAATATTTTTAGTTTTTTTATTTAAAAAAATTTGTAAGTTTAATGATAATTATAAATTACACAACGAAAATAACTTATACCAAGTATATGGAGAAATTTACACTCAATATTATTCATTTCATTTATTTTTTCTAATTATTTTCTGATCAAATTAATTAATATGATAATATAGGCCTAATTACATTATGCATAGTACAAGAAAAGTACTGTTCAACTTGACTTGGATTACGATATTTAATGTAGAGCATAGCATGGGCAGCTGGGCATATGTCTTGGAGACAAAAATTCTACTGGAATACTAGTATTGTCAATTGGCATTAATTGTTGAAATTTATGTATATTGATTAATGATGTGAAAACGAGTGTTATTTTCATAGAAGAATTTTTCCCACAGATAGGAGGCATCTATCAATCCAGTCCTCTCCAAGTCCAGATTTTGGAGGTGGTCCACTTGAGAAAAATGGATCATCATCCTCCAGGAGCTGGCCTAATATGTACCTTGGAGGTTCTTAAGGAGTGCCTGCAACACAATCCTGTTATAAATTTATATAGGCAATAAAATTCAGTATAGAAGAGAAGATGCAGATGAGAGATAGAGATGAAGAGATGAGGCCTTTAGTCTGCTGAAGAACACCATTTTATTACTACCTTATAATCACTAACATGAAGCAAAGGACAAGATACATGCGTTGAAAATTAAAACAGTAAAGCACTATTCTATCATTGCAGAAGGGAAAATAAAGAAGAGCTAAGTTTTTAGTAGCAGAGGGGATAATTTGTAGCTAGTCTAGGTTCTGAAACAGAGGGAAGTACAAAAACTTCGTTCCATTTTATTAATGCAGAAGAAAATAAGGAGAATATATGGCAAGCAGAGGTAATTTTTTGGTAGCAGGATGATTAATTAAGCAAAATCAATCAATCCCGTTTGTGTTTTTTGGGAATGACCATGATATCCTGCTTGTTGTGGACTGTCAGGCCACCTTCCTCAATCAGAGGGAAGTCCTCAAACTTGTGTCCTCTAGGCATCTCATAGTCCCATCCATACAAAAGATTTGACAATATGTACTTCGCAGCAGTGGTGCCCATAGCCAAACCAGGGCAAATCCTGCGACCAGCTCCAAATGGTACCAACTCAAAGTGAGACCCTCTGTAATCAACTTCACTGTTCAAAAATCTGTCTGGGAAAAACTCTTCAGGATTGTCCCAGATGGTAGGATCTTTTCCCATACCCCAGGCGTTGACGTAAATTGTTGTTCCTGGGAGAATATCATATCCACCAATCTTGCAATGCTTCATGCTGAAGTGTGGAACTAGTAGTGGAACTGGTGGATGCTTCCTAAATGTTTCTTTTACTATGCAATCAATGTATTTGATCTTCTCCACCTCTTTTCCTTCTACTCTTCTCTTATTCGGACCAACAGCTCTTCTCACTTCTTCTTGTGCCCTCTTCATCAGTTTTGGGTTCTTGAGCAGCTCTGAGAATGCCCATGTTATTGTCACTGCACTTGTATCGATTCCACCCACAAAGACGTTCTACAAAAAAATTATAATTTCTCAATATCAGCCCGAGATCTGCAAATGAGTTGCAAGCAATCATAATTTATAAGTTTTAAAAAAAAAATCTATTTCACTTCCAAGATTACATTATTAATAAATTAATTTAATATAATTATTATTGTCCCATTTTAATTGGAATTGAATTTCTTACCCTTTGTCTCCACTTTTTTGCTGAGAAACTTCACATCCTCAAAATTTTATCAGGTGAAAATTAAGAATATTTAACAGGGGATTGATCTTACCATGAGAATAGCCTTCAGGTGATCCTTGGTGATTTTGAAAGGGGCACTCTCGTCCTTCATCAACCCAATCAACACGTCAACAATGTCTTCAGTTTCTGGTTTAGGCCTATTAGGATCAAGATGCTGTTCAATAACCTTCTCGAAGTAGCGATCGACGTCGGCAAATGTCTGCTGCCTCTTAGCAAGAGCCCCTGTCAAAGAATCAATAAATCTTCCAACAACTGTGAAGAAATTCTCTGCGTGGAAGCTATCCAACATGTCCATGGTTGCAGCCAGCACCTTCACAAAACCATCCCTGAACTCTTGCTGAGCATAAGTAGTCCTTCCAAATGCAATTGTACCGATGATCCCATCCATCATGTTGAACACTTTCTCAGTGAGATTAACTGGGTTTGGACAAGAACCATCCAAGATTTCAATCAACTTGTCCATTTGCTCCTCCCTTGCATACCAAAACGTCTGCACTCTTCTCATGCTAAGAAGCTCAAAAATGAAGAGCTTACGCATTTCTTTCCAGTAATCTGAGTATGGAGAAAATATAACATCCAAGAAGTTATAAGACAATTGTCCTGGACCTACTGATAGTGGGCGGCTACAGCACTCAACATCTCGGTCTTTCATGAGTTCCTTGGAGGTTTCAGTGCTGGAGAGTACAACAGTAGGGCATCTACCGAGTTGAAGTTGCATGACAGGGCCATATTTCTTGGCCATTTTCCAAAAATCGACGTAAGGTTGGCTACTCAATTGGTGAAGATTGCCAATGAGGGGAAGCTGTCGAGGTCCTGGAGGGATCTTGAGTCCTTTCTTTTTGTTGTCGTCTTTGCCTCTGAAGAGAAGCAAAGTGAGAATTGGAAGAAGAAAGACTGCAAGAATGGAAAGCCATTGTGGAGGGAGTGAGGTTATGGTGGCTACCGACATCTTTAATTTTGTTTTGCTTCACTGCCATTTGCAAGTGCCCCCTCCCCCTTTATAAAATCAGCTAACCAGGGGATGGTGTTTGTATTTCAATCACCATCAGTGAAATAAATAAATAAATAAATAAATAAATATATATATATATATATATATATATATATATATATATATATATATATATATATATATTATTTTTCATTATACAGTATATTTAATCTTATTGATTGGCATTAATTATAATTAATTAATTAATCAAGTTTCTTTGGAGACATAATTAGATATTTTTAATGCTTTTTTTTATTAATATTCGGATTAATTACTTTTTTTATCTATGTGTTGTACTATAATTAATATTTAAATTTACATATTTTAATAATAATAAAAGTTAAGAAAAATAGATGAATATACATAAGCATATAATAAAATCAAATTATAAAAATATTTTAGTTTATTTTTAAAATATAAAAATTTGTATATTGATTATGATATAAAAAAAAAAGTAATTTATCCTTAAAATTTCGAGTTTATATTTCATCTAAATCAGCAAAAACATTTAAAATTTAAAAGATTTTTTTGTCTAGAATCATATGAGTAGTAAATTTCGTTTATATTTTAATTTATCGAATGGAGAGGTAGACACAGATGTTATGGGCAATTATTGTTGAGGAGCTTAATATTATATCTTATATTAATAATAAATTGAATTTAAATATAATATTTTTATAATTTGATTTTTTTTAATTTAATATACAGTAAATTATATATATTATTATAAATAAATAAATTTAATTAACTAATTTTTAATTTTTAAAATTAAGATTTTAATATTTATTATGACATGACTGTTTTTATTGACCATATATCACACAAATAAAAAAAAAACAAGTCAAATGATTATTATTATAAATGCAGACCAATTTAGGTTTATGTTTGAATGACCCAATTCACCAAGTCAAACCTGACCAACCAAGTTAAATTTATTAAAAGAAGAGAATTTAGGCGGTAAATAAGTGAGACTTTGATCATATTTAAAAGAAAAAAACAAAAAGACAATAAAAAGAATACAATGTGTTTAAGCACTTTGATACATAAGAAATTATAATTTAATTTTTATTAATTTAATATTATATATTTTTTTTTATTATTAAATGTGATCTAAATTATTAGTTATATACATGACTTTAAAATTTAAAAAAATATTATAAATATGATATTAATGTATCGCTCCGTCTTCGTCATATTATCATTATTTAATAATAATTAATAATTTAAATAATATTTACTAATAAAAAAATATTAAGCATCAAACTGATAAAAAATAAATGACATTCCTTGTATACCAAAGCGTGAAGTTATATAATTTTTTTATATACTTTTTTCTATTTAAAAGTCAGTAAATTATTTAAAAAGTCATTTAATTTTGAATTTATTTATGTATAAAAATTTTTGAGGAGATGGGTCTCCAGTCGCTTTCGTCCCTCAATGATTAATTAGTTTGAAGAAACGTGTTTTTTCATCACAATTGGAATGCCTTGTCACCACAAAACTCTTCCCATATATATATTGTCGGCCATGCAATAAATTGATCTTGAGGGGAAAACCCAACTAGCTGTTTGGATTGACAGGAAATTAGAGAAAATGTAAGAGAAAGTAATCTTATTTTTATTAAAAAATAATATTTTATAAGTTAATTAAATATAATATTAAAAAAATCATTCTAATCGGTACTTATAAACATCGTATACTTTTAAAATCTTAAGAGAATTATCAAATGTTTATATCCCATTTATGTCTATTAAATGAGTCTCACTATAATATTAGAAATTCATTTATTTTAAATAATTTTTACCTGAACTTAGTTTATTATCTATCCAAAATATAAATATATGATATTTATATATTTAATAAATAAATATCACCATATATCTTGTATTTTAAATTCATAATGAATAAATTATTATAAATTAAAAAAAAAAAAGAAAAATCCGATAGATTGCTAAAGGTTGATGAATTTTTCTTACCCAGCTAAACCGTATTCATCATAGACCTTAGATACAGAATATAAATGAATCTCATATATTTATATTTTAGGTCCATAATAAACTTAATCTAAATAAAAATTTTCCAATTATTGATATAATGCACCGCCCGAGTTTTCCATTTTTAAATCGGTTACTTTAACCATACTGCCAAGACTCATATATACATTTGTTTTATTAATTTCAAGACTTAAATGTGAGATTTTAAAATTTTGAAGACCGGCAATTTAATTGGTCAAAGAATTACTACTGTACAACCACAACCAGCATTTGACAATTTGGTACAACTTACAATCACATAAGAAGGGAAATGAAAACTTCTCCATTAGTAAAGTCTGGTGCATATTTGGAGACGTTACTTTGTTTTCTTTCTTTTCCCATTGTCGAATTACCATTACAACATCAATATACAGTGATTTTCTTCTTTTAATTCTTTTTTTCTTTGTTTCTTTTGATTGTTGAAAAAAGGGAATTTGTAATTAATTTATTTTTTTTTTAGAAAATCAATGTCAAATAGAATCTTTTAAAAAATATATATATTTTCATTTTAAAATACTTGAATTTAAGCATTGTAACAACGCTAGGTCAAAAGAAACTTTTTAGGAGAAATTAAAAAATAAAAAAAAATAATTTAATATTAAATAAATATTTAATCATTCTTCTTTGTCAATTTGATCATGAAAAAATATATATTTAATTTAACTTGTAATTATATTTAAATTATAAATAATATTTAAATAATTTGGTTCACATGCAGCCACGTGGTGTACCTAAGAAATTTTTTCTTTTTCCATATGTGAAATGTAGAGCAGATTTTGAGATAATTGAAGGAAAGGAAAGCATGTTACCTATTACAATTGACGTGGCGAAAATGTATCAGCATTGCCATTGAGAACTCTTCTCTATAAATAGCCAAACATGCAACGCAACCTGCACAATACAGCGAAGAGAGAAAAGCATAGTAAAGAGTTAGATATATCCTCAGAAAAATGGCAGTCACGCATTTTGTTCTCATTCATACTATTATTTCAAAAAAATTTCACTAAAGAAGGATACAGATCGATTAAGAGAATTCATGTGCATATCGATTCAGATAAAATATTTTTACTCGAATCTTAATATTAGCAAATACAAAATTACAAATCAGACAAGGTTTATAAGGTCATTGGTGGGATCATAAACTGATGCTTACAAAGAATAAGGAGGTAGCTCATATTCTCCAAGAGGTGGCTGATACATATGTTTGCCTTTGAAGCATTTATTATTATTATTTTGGGTGTAACTATAAATAAATTATCTCATACTTTCGTGTGGGAATAGATTAAGTTTCACCAAAAAATAAAGTTGTTTATGTTTTGCTTTAATTTTACTAATTTCAAATATAATGTGAGTTTTATTTTGGGGAAGCTACCCCTTTTGTGTAGCCTATTCTATATTTTTTTAAATGAAATAAATAAATAAATAAATTTATTAAGTGTTTAATAATAATTTAATTTTTTAAAATTATAGATCTTCCTTCATTTTTTTTTTTTCAAAGACTGATTAAGTGTTGTATGAGATGCGAACTCCTGTTTGTTGAACAAGAATTTGATTGGGTTTGACATGACCCGATCTACAAAAGGGTTCACTCATCGTAGCCAATTAGCCATAGGCCAGCTAGGCAAAGCCAAAAGATTCAAAGATAACAACAAGATTTCACTTTCCTTTCTTAATTTTTCCTTGTCTTTATTATCTTTGCTACTTTCATTTATGAGTTGTGAGTCACATATAATGAGTTGCTATCATGCCTCGTCATTGACGCGCGTTCCACAATTTTTGAATAGGAAGCAGTCCTTCCCATCCACCCTCATGGGTAGTACGAAAGTTGAGAATAAAATGCGTGAGTTCCATTTTCTCACAAAATTCTCAGGTCTTTGCGTTGGTGTTCTCATTTCATATATACTAATAGCTTCACTATTTTTAATAATATTTCCAATAATAATGTTAAACTTATTAATTCTTGCTTCAATAAGTCTTTGAATCTAATTACATTAGCTTATTGACTTACTACAATTCTTAATATTTAATTAAATTTTTGTTAATTGAACTATCAAATTAATATTTAGTTAATTTGAAATCAATTGAATTAATTATGTTTTTCTACTCTAAATGAAAAACGAAAAATATAAATTAAAAATAAACTATATATCATTAATATATACATATTAAATTGAAAAAAAATATATTTTTCGTCACTATTCGAATGAATTCAACAGTGGATGAGAATTCACTTACGGCAAGCTATAGCCCGTAGTGCAGGGGACCTTTGATGGAACCAATATATATATATATGAAGAAAAGTAAATTTCATTAATAGAATCACCATAAACATGGGAAAAGTTGATAAGAACTGTCAATTCATCACCGCAAGTGGTTGCATGATAGTTAAACGTAGAGTGCGATAGGACCAGGCAATTGCATTATTATTTTTAATTATGATGTTGATTTTTGACATTGAAATTACTCCTATCAAAGAAAAAAAATTGCATTTGGATAGGATATTTACATGAAAGATGTGGTTCTCATTGCTTGAAGCCGAATTGACTGAGAACATGGAACTATTATCGTTTCCTTTGAAATTTATATTAACGATCTAATATGGGAGGAACTAAAATTTAAATGTCAACTTAACATTAACATTATATATAATACATAAAATAGAGTGTATTACTTTTTTAATTCACGGAAATTATTTATTTTTTATAGTAAAATTTTTAATAATTTTTTTATTATATAGTAACAAGTAATCAGAGAAAAACTTATCTTTAATTTGTAAATGTCAGTAATTCTGAATGATACGATTTGATTTAAAGTTGAACTATGAATAAACAATTTTGGTTGTAAAAATTTTTGCTTGGTTTTGGATTTTGAGTACCTTTTTTCCTCTATAAATTTGCTCTTTACTTAATAAAAAAAATAATTTTATCATATGGTTATTGAACTTATTGTTCAATTCTTGCAATTGATAAGAGTTGATCATAACATTAAAAATGTCAACTTTGTAATGATATTATATTAATTATAGAAAAATTAAATTTAGGTTTTAAGAGTTTAAGTGTTTGTAGAGATATTTTTAAATTAATTAATATTTTAAATAGTAATTTATAATTATTATAACAAATAGTAACTAAAAATTTTGACTCTATAAAGATAAAATGAATAGAGAAAAATTTTTATGCTACACAAAATATAAGATTTTTTTACTTTAATATTTTTTTTAATAATTACTGGTAACATTAATTTTAAATATTAAATTTAATAAAATTATTGTTCATAAATTTGAAGAAAATTTTTTGGATACATTAATAAAATTAATCACTAAAATTAAAATTTTAATAATTTAAGTAAATATAAAATTATTAAAATATCTTTTTTTTTTTCCAAAAAAAAAAGGGGGAGACCCCCTTTATCACAAACATGGGTATGCCCTTGGATATAAATAGAATAAATTACATTAGTGGAGTTCTTATAAGAACAAAATTAGGAGTTCTTATAAGAACAAAATTAGAAAAAATAATTTTTAGTAAGAGGTTTTGCCTTTTCTTTGGAAATTCCTTTCCATCTTTTCTCATTATTTCTTCTCTTCATTTTTCTTTAATATTTTCATCGATAACAACCCCATTAATTTCCTTCATTTTTTTTTTTTGATTTTATTGAATAACTTCTAAATCTATATTCATTTAGAACATATTATGAGCATATCTCTTTAGATCTACACTATTAATAGTTTTTTAGTGAATAAATTTTTATATTTATTTTTTAAATAGATATTAAATATATGTGCTACTTCTTAATGGTTTTTATTTTTATTTTTTATATTTCTCTATTTTAATGAAGTTACTCCCTTATTGAAAAGGTTTTATTTGTATTTATTGGTAAATTATCACATCTAATGGCAGATATTTGCTTAAAGATAAACAAGAAATAAACTACAAACGATTTTTGCATTGAAATGCAAAGTAGTGGGAGTCAAAAGGGGATCTAT